>NC_136072.1:991435375-993850375 GCF_964261635.1 Lissotriton helveticus | reverse complement strand
TCGTCAACACAAGTAACCCAGACTGGTTTTAGCCTGGAATTACATCAAGCTTGCAAGGAATAAAATAACTTTGTTCAAATCACTGCCTTTTCTTTGTGTAAATCCATTCAGCATTTTCTGAGATATTTGTGTAAGAAAAAGGCAGGCTTCAAAGATTTAAGAATTTGATATTTGGACTTCTAATTTTCAGATTATTCATGAATCCTGATCCATGGTGATAATAAATATATATAAAAAATCCCATTGGAAGGGGGAGCATTTTTCATTTTTTTTCCAATGCAAGATTCAGGTAGGTTCCGACCAATCTGATTAGCTGGCAACAACTGAACGTTGTGGCACCCATTATAGGATGTCAGGCACTGAAGCCTGCATCTTGAAAAAAGTGACAAAGAAGGAATAAGAGAGTTGCAGGAGCATCATACACTCCTAGACCGGGTATTGGGTATCTGCCCCCAGAAAGGCTTAAGGCAAAGATCAAGTAACACTTGGATAAACCAATGGGAGTTGTGTTACTGGGCCTGGGCCTGGCCGAAGGGCAATCCCAGGCATGCATGGCTAAAGGTCATGAACAGCTGGAGTTAAGTGAACAAGAAATAAGGCAAAGTGCTTGGCTAACATCCAAGCCCTACAGCAAACATCAGTGTGCATAGTCGAAGGCTGTGGGTAGTTGGGAGTTTGGTTGAATAGAAGGTACACGTAGAATATAATTTAAAAAAATGAACATTTAATGAAAAAGCTTAGATAGAGCTACTTTATTAATACTTTTCATAATATGTTATGGTAGGTTTAACAAAAACTCAGAAAATCCCTTTGAAAAAGTGTTAAAGGGTAATATGGCTGTGCAATAAAACTGAAAAACTCCTGGAATTAACCAGTAGCTACACAAAAGAAAACTAGTGTTCCCACCTTGTAAACCACATGTTGTCTCCCAAATGGACTGCTCATGATTTCACACATGATGTGATAGATGGCACCAAGAAGACATCCCTAGTGACATTAAAGGCCACCTTACTGTTTAGATCATCAGTGGCATCAGCATGGATACAGCACCATTTCTTTGTTTAGATAAGTGTTGTTATTTCATGATGTTCTGTAATGTTTTTTGGTAGAAATGTTGTTAGTTTACGAGAAATCAGGTTGGGGCAACTTATGGGTTTAATGTCTGGGGCATGCATAGGATTTGTGTAGCGAAATGAGGCTGGCAAATTTCCTGAGGGTGTCGGTTTTATTTCATAGTCACAATTTTACATTTACGGCAAACTTTTAAGGGAATTTATGAGTTTGAAAAAAACATACATTGAGGTGCTATGAGCAGAAAAAACATAGATTGCTCTTAACAAAGATTTTTCAGTGATATATATATATATATATATATATATATACACACACACACACACACACACACACACACACACACACACATATATATGTATGCATACACATATACACCACACACACGTTTGTGGCTGACAGACTGGCCAAGATTGCTTGGTAAAGCTAAGACCTACTTGTGTGTGCTTCCTTCTTTTAAAGGATTTTCACTCTCGACCTCCCAACTCATTAAAGGAACAATTGTGGTTTATTTCCCTTTCTTATTTTAATTGAGTCTGAGTTTGTGTTAGCCCGGAATCCCAAAGGAAGTCAGCCAGCAGCCAACTTCATTCAGCCTTGGACTACGGGTACTCTCAGTTTCATGCAGCGCATAACCCTGGTCTCCCGGAGACTGCGTCTTTTAAAATTGCCAGGATTCAAGCCTTGAAAATGGATACCTCCACTTTGATGAAGCGCGGTATTAAAAAGGGACATACACGCCTTGGAAATGCATGCCCCCTTTCCCATCATTTTTTTTTCTTTAGATAGCGAAGGGAGGAAATTGGTTCTGAAGTCGTTTCTCGAGGCAATCACCCCTCTCATGGCACTTTGTCGAAAGTAAAATAGTGAATAATGAAAGGTGGGCACGTGATTGTCTGTCTTCTATTGCTACTGAAGCCGGGACAGATGGGAGTTTAGGCGATTGCCGTGAAACAGAAGATTGGAGTAATTATGCGGTAACAAGGAGCTTGTTGTCAAATTAGTTCCCTTAGAAAGTGGTGAAAAAAGTTCCAAATCATGAATAAGTCATTATAGGCTCTCTGAAAGGAAGCTAGAATGCATGTTCAGTGAACACCTGTCTGGGATTATGTTGGCTTTCCTGGCCCACATTTTCCTGAAGCATATCAAATGTTAGGTGTTCTTTCTCCGGAAGAGACTGTAACTTCATTCCACGGTGCGACCTGTGTGGGCTGGAGAAACCCTAATTCATTTCATGCAGGTACAGAGACTGTGTCCAGCTCACCTTGGCTGAAAGGGCACTTGCTGGGGCTTTTCTAAAGCCTGGTGGTCACAGAGGTTGCTTGTGTGTATTATCTGATTAGTTTCATTGCTTGCTTCTTGTGTGAAACATGTTTGCTTTTCATTGTGTGTTGGGTGTTTTATTTTACTGGGTTGTATTATCTTGTTGTGTTGGTAGATCTTGGTGCCCGAGGCAGGCGTTCCAGGTGTTTTGAATCAATATATAAATTATGGAGGGAGTGGTCATTCCCATAACGCCTCCAAGTGATCGACCATTAGGTTTCTTAGTCAGGGTTTTTGCATTCCTTTCCAAGAAAGTGTGAGAGCGAGTGGTGCCTCCTGTTGTGCTGGGGACAAACTCACCTTTTCAATGCTGAGGTTATTCCTGGGGCTTTGAACGTGCATTTCCTCATTGCCTCACCTTTACTTGCACCAAATAGGAAATACAATTGTACGTAGTGATGAGGATACCCCCAGTGATGGATGAGTGAGAGGGTGCCCCATGAGTAGTGAAGAGTGATTCATGCTGGGATGAAATGGAGTTGAAAATGGCACAGGTGCAAGACCTGGCAATAATCATGACTCCCTTCCTGGCTGTAGGCCCGTGTCTCTCTCTTTCCCCATAAACTCACAATGTCTCTCTCCTCGTGCACTCACCCCTCCCCATGATATAGTAAGATAATCTTCTCAAGCCATATTTTCAGTCACACGGATGCGGAAGGTCTTTGTAGGCATGTTGGCACAACAAAGAACACTCACTCGCGTACCCAAAAGGAACTCAGTTTTCACTACAATACGGGCGCATGCAACCCCTGCGGTAGAGGGGGCCTGCATCCCTTCAAGGCCCCCAATCCTCCAGGCAAAGCCCAATGAATATCAGTCAGATATAGGAGCCTCGGGCCCATCGTCCCTGTCTGCAGGTGTGGCCCATTCTCCTGCATTATGCCACTCCTAGAGACCTCCTCTTTAAAACACAATTATAACATGGTATGCGCGAGTCTTCCTGTGTGTGCGCTTAAAAAGAGGAAGCGTCCGTACATGTGTGCAGTGATAAACTGAGCATGTAGGAAAGCCACAGAGAATCAGGAGCTCGGTGTAAAACTCGGAAATTTGCTGCAGTTGGATCTTTGATACCTTTGGAGCGCACTTACGACTTTTTGCCATTCAAAAAAAATTCCCGCAGTACTTCAGGATGTGCGTCAGTTGTGGATTCTCTAGAATACTCCAATGCGCAAAATGTACACATGCAGAAGTTCCCCAGGGGTGGAAATCTTTCTATGTGCAAATGAAGCGCAAGTGTTCATTTGCACACAGAATGCTTGTTTGGCGTATTGCTCCTTAATACTCACGAACATCCATCTCCAACAGAAGTCCCTGTTCTACAGTTAATTGTAGTACTGCATCTTTGTCCAGATTTCTGTATGTCCCACCTAGTTCCTTTACAACCCTCCACATTACAAAGCAGGCATGACCCGTGCCGCTCTACCTGTTGAGGCTCCAAGGAGGATGGCATTGAGGGGCTTTGGAAGGTGGTTGAATAGAAGTGAATGGGTGATGAGTTTTTGGAGGGCCAAGGATGGGGTGACACCTCCAGATGTCAATGAGTTAACGTATGTATGATCTCCTGTTTATGTCATGTGTGTTTTGTTTTTATATGCCAATGTAGAAGTGTTCAGAGTCAAACACAACCAGACCCAGCACTTTTACTTCAATGTGGCATGCTCTGGTGTTTACAATCAGCAAGAGGCATGTCTACGGATACCAAAGTAGCACCCCTTTCCTACTGGTATCTGCAGTGTCCCGAAACAAGTGCAGGTTCTCCATTTGGCCCATTGCCGTCCATTAAGCTTTTTCCTCCTTTGTCCGAAGGACAGGGATTATCCGCTCAACATGAGACTGATGTAGCTTTTCTACGCAACCCTTTTGCAGATGGCTCAAGGCTCCTCGCTGAGCTAACAGTTCGCCCTAGGAGCTTCGGGCACTTGATTTCCCGAGGTGGGCACTTAGAGGTAATTTTCAGACTACTCAGATGTCTTTACATGTACTTGTTTACAGTGCTCAGCTCCCCAGTTCTGAGTAGAGCTGATTATGGGCACTTAAGTGAATATGACGGAGAATTGTAGCACTCTAATGGAGCAGTGGTTGACTAGTCTAGCGGGAACTAGGGAGATACTCGCACAGCTTGATGGCTTTCAAAGACATCCTGGAGTGATCCATTCAATGCTTAGAAGTGGCCTAGGTGATATAAGCACTTTACAAAACTGATGAATAGGCCAGTGTGTTTGTCTAGCGCTGTCTGGGTCATACAGTGGGGAACCAGCAGAGACTAAGCAAGGAAAAAGAACAGGGAGATTGTGGTTGGAACTAGAAGCTAGAAAAGTGGGCAGGTTAGGTGGGCGTCCTGGCCTACATGTGTTGTCAGGTTTTAGGAGTCCAGGACATGGATAATGTGTGAGCCCCAGGTCCCCTGAATCACTGCTGCATCTTTAGTCCCACACTGCCACTGCTTTTAGCCATAGTACTCAAAACAGGCCTGGCCAAAGTGTTGTACCCTCAACTCCATTTTCCTCCTTGCCTAGTTGTTACTAACCTAGTGACAAACCCCACGAAATGAAGGTCAAATAATAACAGTAAATGCCACTCTAACGAGTGCTGGCTCCACTCTGGCACATGTTCCTCTTGCCTCTCCTGCCAGGAAGTGGTGCTAGCAGCCAGTAGGGTGCTGTCTCTCTTCCCTTTGGGATCAGGAGGTAGACTGCAGCCCATTTCAACATCAACACAATGCAGGATTGCATGGCAGGATTGCATGGCAGCCTGTCTTGCAGACCCCTGCCCCCTCCTACCTGTAGGAGTGTCACTCCCCACCCTTATGTAGAACATCGTTCTTACGCCATCCTACGCATATTCACGTCCATACAAACAAGGAGATATGGTTTGGGAAACTCTTTGAGAGTTAAAATATTCACAGTTGGGAAAAATAAGTGTTACTTTAAAAAAAATACATGTATTTTCCTTTCAGTTGAGAGGTTTGAGTTGAAAACTTCTAAAGCACGTCATATTCCAGTTCCTACTTGTGCATACTGGGCCTGATCCACAAATGTAAACGTAGGCGTTTGGCCTAAATGTAGACCTAGCGTCTACATTTACGACTTTGGGAATTCACACGCTATCTTTATGTCTGCTCTCGAGCCGGATCTCTGCCACAAGTGCGGACATAAAGATAGTACTCGTCTCGTAAATGTCCTTTGAATTCCCAAAGTCGTAAACTTAGACGTCTGGTCTAAGTTTAGATCAAACGTCTATGTTTACCTGTGTGAATCGGTCCACAGTGTTTTTGTGGCCTCTAACAGGGTCTCATGCGAATATCGAATTTGGTTATGTTGGTAGAAGTCCAGGTTGGCTTTTGATGTCTTAACAGCTGATTTAAAAATGATGAAATTCCAGTTTATTATTTGTCCGTCTGCTTCCTTGCTTTTATGAGTCCTTGTTTCCACAATAAACATTGCCCTGCCCTTTCCCCTTCTTCGGTGGAGTGTTTGCTGTTTGTGAAATGCAGGACAGTGAGATCAGAAGCTAGCCAGTTTTGTCTGCTTGCATCCTGTTTAAGTAAAGTTCCATCATGAGAGTTCTCGAGAGAATTTACAGGCCTTTCTCTCACTGTGACACCAGCCCAGAATCATGATCCACAAATCTATGATGCTCCCAGGGACCAGGCGCTGAAGACCTGACAGGGTTAATAGTCAGGAATTTAGAAATCCCACTTTTTTTATTGTCTGCAGCAGGAAGACAAAGACGGCCAAGGGTTTCTTACCTGATGTACACCATAGGGTCTCTCCGCTGCACTACGTAGAACAAGATTAAGGGCCTTATTTGGAGGGGGAAGTAAAGGGACATCTGACAAAAATTGGCAGATGTCCTGTCAAGCCACTTCTCACTTCTCCCACCTCATTTCAAGGTCAAGGAGCATGGTATGCCCAAAGGCCCTTCCGGCACTGCCATCAGAAAAACCATTGAGTGGACCGGGCACTGTTGAGTATGGCATCAGAGGTGACAACCTATTTTAGCTCACCCTTCCAATTAGACGCCCACCTGCATATTTCTTGTCTGAGTCCATCTTGTAAACCCCAGTGGTTCCTAAAAGAAAAAGTCCACAAATGTCACCCAGGCCCGGGCACATTGGTTCTGTAAACATCAACTCTGGCTTTAGAGGTTTCGCTACAAGGATCACAGAAGCACCAACATGGCTGGTGGAGCTGCCACCTCTGGTTTTTCCCTAACAGCAACTTTCAACATGGAGACAGGGTTCATGTGACAGGAAAAATATCAGCAAAAAGTGCTTCTCATTACTGTTGAATACTAGTTATTGGTTAGCTTAAAGAAGAATTAGAGCTAGAATTGAGATTTTTTTGTCCATCCTTATAGAAGAACCTGACATAAGGAGTTTATCTTGTCAAGCATCTTCTCAGCTTAGTGAGCTACTGCCTCTTGTCACAAAGATCCCCTCCATCTAGTCCTGGTCTTTCGACCTAGAATAGAGCACCAAGTAGACTAGGTCTTGTAGTTTTACTTTTACATACACGTTTGAGCCTACAGTTCCCAGCATGCTTTAGCCCAGTAGCCTGAAAATCCATTCAAAATAAAAGTCATCCCATGAGCTGGAGTCAGCTATACCCCAACATAAAAAGCACAATTTAGGTGGTGTGGACTTTTGTGATTGAGGAAAGTGATGAGGAAACACTGCCCAGCAATGGGATGGTTCCTAGATGATGCCTCATCTTAACAGAATAATAAAAACAAATACAAACATTGTGGAGACTCCTAGAATAGGACTTTTAAAAAAGTTCAGCTTCCATTTCTGTTTGAAGTTAGTGGGGAGATGCGTCTCCATTGTTGTTTTTGCCACTGGAGCCTCTGGGTGTCTGTTGCTTGTCGCCAACACTTCCAGGAACCATTGGGGCCTCTTCATTGGTCATCAGCCAGCAATGGGGACCAACATGTCCTGCATTACAGAAAGCACAACGCCATACTTCAGTAGGCAATCTGTTAAGAAAAGGGTGTGGAATGTGGTCCTGTAAGTGGGTAAGTGGGCCATGGGGGCCAATATGATTTGAGCTGGTTCCGATATTTTAATGCAGAAGCGCTCGGTCAACTGGAGATATACATCAACAAGCCCACTCCATCGATGTATTGAATACCCGCTTTTTACTTGCTGCTTCTTTATTGTCTCCAGCTCTTCTCTTGCTTTGTTATTGCTGCTCTCTTCTCATTTTTGGCGCAGGTCTCTTGACTTCAGTTCGGCTCATGAAGGTCATAGTTAAAGCTATAATCCTGTTCCTCCCTGTCAGCGTTTCATGAATCTGTTTCCAAATGAGATATCATTCTGAAAGTCAATCAAAGCATAGGCCAGATGAAGGGGAATTAAGGATAATTTATGTCTTCAATTTGGATTCCACGGGGAGCTGCAGTTAGCTGGGAGTATGGTGGCTCGCGAGGGAACCAGCTGACCCCTTTGACTTTTGTTCCAGAGCATCTCAAACCAGCCATGCTCGGTGTGGGCAGGATATGACGTCTGCCATGTTAGTCTGTCCTGCACCCTTGCCACAAAATCGACATTTACCCTCTCAGAGAATCAATGCCCATTTGGAGGGAAAACATTTTTTTTACTGGATAAAGTAAGAGAGGGATGCTGCTGCTTGGATCTTACCACAATCCCTGCATTTCATTCCACCCCCTTTGTAAGCAGCAGGATACCTTGGGACAAGCTGGGCATCTACTTCCTCTCCGTGCAACTGGGGGTAATCGAGTTGGCTTGGTTACCATCAGTGCTTAATTTGAGGCGGTGGTTTTTGGTGCTGGGCACTGGCACCTAATTGTCAGCACTGGCGCTTATGACAGCCTGCCACAAGGTGGCGCTGTCTAGCTAATTTAGAGATGATCACAACTACAGTTAATCATTAATGCTATATTCATTAAAAATGACTATTACTTGCCGCCCAAGCCATTCTTATAGCTTTGGGGGCCTGAAATAGTCATTATTGTCACACTTGTAGGAGTGTCATGGTTAGTAGTTGTGTTGTTGCTATGATTGGCAGTATAGCAGGGGAATGTGTCGTAGCAGCTGCAATTGCCTCCCGCTGAGAGCCCTGGCACCTATTTTGTTACAAATTAAGCCCTGGTTACCATCCTTCTGTAAAGGACATCGAGAGATGACGGTGGCCTGAAGACCAACATCCCTATGCAGCCCCATCCAGAAGATATGGTGGTGTGGAGGCCATCATCCCCACACAGCTATATTAAGAGAAGATTGGAGAGGGGTGGTTGCTGCCCTCCTTCTATGCAGCCGCATCCCAAGAGATTGAGGCCTGGATGGCATGCTCCCTGTACCACCACCACATCCAGAGAAGATGGTGGCCTGTAGACCATGATCCCTGTGGAGCCACATCGAGAGAAGACGTCGGCTTGCACGTCACCCCCCTGTGCAGCCACATCGAAAGCAGATGGCGACCCAGTCAAAATCCTCCCTGTGCAGCCAGACCCAGAGGAGGTGGGAGCCTAGATGTCATCTTCAGAATGCAGCCACGTGCAGAGAAAAAGGTGGCATGTGCAAAGCCCTCCCTGTGCAGCCGCTTCAAGAGGAGGATTGTGGCTGCCCTTCTCCCAGTGCACGCGCTCTGCTCACTGCATTCAGCAGAAGGCACAGGGTGATATTATTAACATTATTGGATTATAGTCAGCCTGCCTTGTCCCCACAAGGAGAAAGTGTCTTGTTCAAGGTTACCTAGTCATGCAAATGTCTTTTATTAGAGCTCCAACCTCTTCTATTGTATTGCAATTGCATTTCAGTTCAAAATACTTTATTCGGATGCAACATACATCCTAAGCATGCCACTAATTGCATTTATATAGCGCTTCCTACCACTGACAAAGCAACTAGGCTCTTGATGCCAGGCAGCACAGTACAAGGTTATTTTCATATATTGACCACACATGTGAGACTTATGTTCCACGCACACGCCATAAACACTAGTTTTAATATGCAAATAAAGGATGTGGGTGGCGATATCTGCAGCTCAATACAGTTTAGAAAGTTTATATTGCAAGCAGCGAAGTCATGGTTGGTTTTCAATGTTGATTTAGGAACGGAGTAATTTGCTGAGCACAACTTCCGTTTACCTACCGTGCAGCAACTCTGAGTATAGTAACAAGTCCTATGCACACGCATACAGGTAAAAAAACAGTACAACACATTCCTGTTGGTTAAGGATGAAGAGAATTTGTTATTTTCTGGTGTTCGTCTTTAATAGTACTTTGTACTAATAATCCAATGGGAATACATGACATATACTGCATCATACCCAAGAAGCAGGACCACAATACCCACTTCACTCTCATACATTTATCATCAGTGGGAGACTGAAAAAGCTATGGCGACTGCATTTAAAAAGTGAGGCGATCACCAGTGGCTGAGATTAATTTAAAAATTCCATCCATCATCTTGTTCTTTGCTGCAGTTGATGCCCGAAGGCGACAGGTATGCTCAAACGTGGGTCCCATTGCTCGCTTTGCCATAGGACTCAAGCTTCATCACACTGCAAAGCCACAAATAAGGCAAAAGTGGTCTGGGAGTTGCTTGTTGTCCCTGGAGGGGGCCTGGCTGGCAGTTCAGGATGGACCGTTCCAATGAGGAGTATAGTCAGTACTGATCTGCATTAAGGGCTTCTGTCCAGATAGCACAGTGGACAGAAAATGATAGCGTGTAATGGATCCCAAGCAATCAACAGTGGCGGGGATTCATTCAAGCATTCCATCTATCATCTTGTTGTTTGTTGCATATAAAACGTCTTGATTCTTCTGAAGGTATGATCAGAGGTACCCCCAGTGCCAAATGTTTGCAAGCTTTTTAGAAAAACAGGCTATGCGTATTTGTTTATCTGTAGGTCAGTGGGTGGCTTTCTGCACATCTGCCTCATTTGCTAAGTCTCAGATAATCCTCGATGACAGTACAGCTCAAGCTTGGGACACTGATTTCAGAGATACTGGGGTAGACGCGAGGCAATACCTTATGTATATAATGTATCTATCCATGGTACATCTGCTCTAGTGCTAAATGGAGTTAATATTTATACTGGAGCATTTCTACAACACTTACTACTCCTATGTGGGATGTTGAAGTTCTTACCCACACATATAGCAAGTTACACAGTTTAAGGTGTGTGGTTGGAAGGGTGTTAATTTTTTGTTTTTAATCAAGGTGTGATTATCTTGTTATGGGACGCAGTGCCTGGCAGTGTCATAGGGAAGGGTATATGAGAAACAAACGTGTAAATGGTCACTGTAATAAGAACATAAACATATAGGTAGCCACACAGCACTAGCCTAGCCATGGGGTAATTGGGATAGTGTGCGATTATACGCCAAAAAGATGGCTTAGCAAAGAAGGTCTAGTAATCAATATGGCAGTATTTGCCAGTCAGAGATCATGTTGAGTGAGTAAAAGGATGCCAAAAGGGAAAAAGCATTAGCCATGCCAATAGGTCTAAGTTAAAGGAATGTTGTGTGGTAATGTGAAGTATTACAAGTAAATTACTTGGGGACAGACATGTATTTGTGTATAAGCAAATAACTGTAGTGATTATTTTTGTTAGCTAAAAGGTCAGTTGACAGTTGCACTGCAAAGCTAGACTTAAAAATCTATGCAGGATAATGACTGCCCTCCTCCCATCTGTGCTGCTGCCAGAGAAAAACAACATTAATGATCTAGTTATGCAAGGCACTTTAAAAGCATTCCAGTTCAAGTTTAGATAGCTGAATAAATAAACAAATATGTCAGAGCTGCATGGAGGACGAGCACTTTTTTTGTGGAAGCACGCAACTTCTGCCCAATCAAAACATGTACTCCCTGCTCGCAACATGTGGGCAGAACCCAATCCCCTCTCTAGTGATGCTCAAATCATTGTCTGGGGACAGCTGTGCTGTCAAGCCAGACATAAAAATGGGAAATAGTGACATGAGCAGTAGTCATGCACTTATTTTAAGGGTCGGGATATTGCCTACCGCTGAATAAATACACCCCTTGAATGTGGAAGAGTCGAGGCCAACAATCCGAGCAGACACTACACAATAATAAAAGACACAATTCCATCTACTCCTGCTAGGCCAAAGGAAGTAAGGCTTTTGAGCATGCAGTTCATGTCACTAGCCTTTTTCAACTTACTGAAGGCTCCCAATGGAAGACAGGCACCAAACCGGCAAGCCGTAAACAGGTCATGGCTCAGACCCTATACTAGACTGACACCCTGCACTGGCGAGGGTGAGAGACGAAGTGCTTGGTAAGTTACTGCCATGACAGCACAAAATCAGATTGACTTGTCTGGTGCCATGGTTCTGGCCTCAACCCGCTATACAAGCCCAGTACGTTTCTATGGTCCTAGAGACCATTGTTCTTTCTAGTTTACATAATGAGTTATCCTTCTGACCTTCTAAAATGTTCTCCCAGCTAATATCCACTTTCATTATTATTATTATTATTATTATAATAATTATTATTATTATTAGTGAATGCCTTTTTGGGTAAAAAGAGCCTATGAGGTGAAAGTAAGCTTACCCGTGCTTCCATTATTGCAGATAGGGCAGCAGCATGGCACAGATTTTGGTAGTTTTAATTTTGTTAAATTTTCGCCCACCTCTTCTTTGACCAGTAAGTCTCACAAACACACATGTATGCCTCCAAAAGCTAACAAGCCCCTCTTCCAGTACACTGTGCTCTGTCGGCTATTCAGTGGGTGTGAGCTGTTGTCCAAGGCTGAATGAACACTGCAAAAGCGAAAATTGTTGTGTTGAAAGCAGTTACCAAGCACAGGTGGAAGAGGTTTATGGAAACAATTTTCAATAGGAATAATTTTCATAAAAGCTTCAAGTCTTATAAGGGGACAGCCTTCACTCTTAAACAAAGACCACAAAGATTTTCTCATTCAGGGATCCCTTTCTTCAAGAAGGATTTCTCTCTCACCTAATGCTAATGGCTGTGCAAGCGTTTCCTTTCGCCTCTACTCCATAGCTTGCATTGAACTACATAAGGAACTACTTTACAACTATAGGTCTGTGTGTCCATTCCTGCTGGCTACCTCTTGAATGTTTTGGTCTAGCGTGCTAATGCTCCATACGTTAGTACAATAAACCTAATAAACCTGTTGGCTTTGCCAACGATTGTTCTCTTTTACTTTCTTCTGTTTCATAGTCTTGCTTACTTAAGAGATCAAAAGGCCTACTGTGGACAGTACAAGTACTTACAGTGTGCTTTGTGTCAGCTGATTGCTTAAAATTGGATGGATTTCTTGTCATCTCATTTAATTGCATCTTATTCAATAGCTTTCCTTCATCTTCTGGTGTATGTCCTGTCCCTGGAGCATTGCCTGGCTTGTGGAAAGATGTATGTGTAGTGTTAGCAACAGACCAGCAAAGTTAGGGAAAATTGGGCGGTGTGCTTTTACAATTGAACAAGAATCTATATATGGAAGACGGGGATGTATCAGAGCGGAGGACTTTGTGCTAATGGCTGATCAAAGGGAGTCTGTTGGCAATCGATTTATTCTGCAACAGTAATACAGCCCATCTGACATGAACAGTGCTGTTTTTAAGTCTGGGGCTTTAAAGTAATTGTGTGTCCCTAAAATCCAGTGCCATGCTCTGAGCTCATGCAGAACACTTTATGGTTCCAGCAGACTATTTTTGCACAATACCGTCTCACAAGCAAGTGACATTCAATAGTAGAGACCTCAGCTCTGCCAGTGTCAATTCATCTTTACTGCTTCTGGCACAGCCCCATGGAAAGCTTTATAAGACCTATTGATGTTCCTCTATTGAATGGTGATATTCAAAGTCTCTCTCTTTCTGTCTTTTGCAGTTTGATAGCCTGCAGTGGTGATTGCCGCTGGCGCAGACCTCTACAACCATGTTGGCCTGCCTGCAGAGAACCCAGAACCCGCCGACTCAGCACCTCATCTGCCCAAACAAGACTCTGGAGCCACGAAAGTGTGAGTATAAATGTTTCTAACTCATACTTGCTACTTAAATCAGGTCAACGCTCACAAGAGGGCATTAAAGGATTCATGCTTAAGGGAAGGGTGATTTCCTTGACAGACCACAATCCCGCCATTGAGGTCTACAAGGTGGTGGCACAACCATGTTAAGCAGCTGATATCAGGATATTTCTAGTCCTACAAGGAACTTTGTTTCCCTACTTATGGTGATGTTTCAACTGACTATGTGGGGGCAATTCCTCCGAACGAGAACTTCAGCTTAGACGTTCACTCCATCATGGGTTTCGATCTGCATTTAGAAACAGAAATGAACTTTCCTGGAGAAGTCCATGGTCAGCGGTAGCGGTCCCTTTTTCTGATGCCTTTGAATAAACGAGTTCCTCTCCAGCCTGCACCTGCATGTAAATATACAAGTTTGGGGATGAAATACCCTGTATAATTTTAAAACCATTGGTTTTGAAACTGAACGGAACCAGTGTTTAAACAAATATTTTTAAAGCTGTGAGGGGATTCCTTTCTCAGCCGAGCCTGTAACACGCTACATGTGTGTTGATTTATTTACAGCCGACAAATAAAAGGTATAATCTATATTACAGAAGGAGTTTTTTTGTCGAAACTTCTAGACAGCACTGCTGTCTGGTTGAAAAAGTCCTATTGTTAGCTTACCATGAATGTATAGTGGTTTAATGCCCACCCTTTGCTCATAATTGGTTGTTTTACTGTCATTGCATCTCCTTGCGTTTTATTCAACAGCTTGCTTTGTCCATCTTGCGTTTGAGCCTCGCCTGGAGCATCGGCTCTTTGTGTCCTTACGCTAAACACTTTAAGGGAACTTATTTTTTTCTTTATGATTAAACTCTCCATGCAAGTCCTTGTTTTTTCCCCGCTCTGTCCCTCGCAAGCCCCCCTGTACTGTTTCTCTCATGCGCTTCTTCCCTTTCCCTCTGTTCTCTAACTCTCGCCCTTTCTCTACCCGTGCCCAGGGCCGTCTTCACAGCATTATAGGCCCCCCGGCAAAGCAGTGCACTGGGCACTGCCTACACAACCACTCACAGGAATAAAAAAAAGTGAACGGAAAATTAGTGTTAAATTCAGGCCTGGATGGTGTCCCTATGCTCGTGGGCCGCCGGGAAACTGCCCAATGTGCCCATTCGTTAAGAAGGCACTGCCCATGCCCTCTCCACATTCTTCTCCGCAGCGCCTCCACTCCATTTTCTGGTAAACCCCCAGTTGCTATTTCTCCTGTCCCCCATGCGTATTATCCTTCCCGTCCTCCGTTTCTCTTGGCTCGTTTAGTTTTCCCATTTATTTGTATTTATTTCCATATGGAATCTTAATCTCGTTGCTGGAGTGCTTTGCTCCTCTAAAAATGGACACTCTCCTTATGGGGTCTCACACTTGCCTCCCATGCAACATTTTCGGCTTCCTGTCTGTCTGTGACCGAACTAAGGGCTTTTGCAGTGACTGCTGCAGTGTTGCTGGGGAGGTCGTGGTCAGCAACAGTGCAAGCATGACTCCTGTAGCCAATATGTACCACACCAGGAGCAACAAAGAGACACACACACTCACTCTGATATCATTTCATGTGCAGCTCTGTCAGCAGCTGTGCAGATCTACTTTAAGCGCAATGTGCAACAGTGTAAGTTTCGTGAAGGCCGAATAGCAGTGAGAAACACAGTAAAAGTGCAAGCATCATACACATAGAACAATTGAGGCCGGTAGAGCAGTCAAAACTCCCTTCTTCTAAAACTGAAGTAAAACACAGGTTGCAGCAGTTCACACTTCTCCAAACCCAAAGAACGCTACCAGTATAGACATCAGCCGCACAATACAAATACAAACAGATCCGGAAATACATGGGTGGCAGTGCAAGCTTCACTTAGACACTGAACAATTAAAGGTTTGCTAACAAGAGGGCAATCTTCCTACATACATACCGAATAACCAATGCAAACTCCCTTCAGACTGGTGTAAACTAATCACCATCGACTGCTATGCTAACTTTACAGAAGCCCATACTGTCGAAGAAATAAAACTGGCAAGTACATCTGTTAACACAAAACTGGAACTAAGTCCAATGACTGAATGGGATAAGGTGAAATCCAGGTTTCTCTGTTGTATCCCAGTTATTGCTGAAAATCACTTAAATGTTTAAAAGGAAATATTCCGGCGTACTTTAAAAGTGTCTAAAAATAGAAATTAGACAAGCAGCCCATACTTGCGCAATTTAGAAAAAAATATATAAATGCACCCCCTCACCATCAAAAAGGTGCCACAACTACTTTAGGTAGTTTTTGTCAAACCAATCTGAACAAGCATTGGTAAAACCAATAGAGTTCCTCTTGCACTCAAGCACGGCCATAACCAAAAAAAACTGCTGATCAGCAAACAGTATTGGCAAAGTCAGGTAGTCATATGTTGCCATTGCTATTTTCAGCTGGGTATTGCATTTCTGGTTGTAAACATAGTCCAACGAAGAGGACTTTGTGATTGAAAAGAGAAAAGAGCAAGCTAAGGTAAAAGTAATTCCTTCCTTTTGTAGTTAAAAATTGAAGATAGACAGGAGATGCCATTTACATGCACAATTGAGGCCCATGACGAGGCTCCTGGATGATGGCACCTTGTGCCTTTGTTATCATTTTACCTCATAAATCAAGTGGCATTTTCTGAGTTAGATTGTTGATTGGTGGAAGGGGGCTCACATCTTCTACCAAAATATTTGCTTTGCGAGATGGGTGGTTGGAACTATTATCTTAAAATATCCTTTTCTCGATCAAGACCCATTCCTTGCCGTTCCTCTGCTCTGCATTAAGTGAAGATCAATGTTGTAACCCAAAGGAGAAGACACTTGAAACCGGCTGTGGTATCTCAGAAAATGTTATAATCTGATACACATAAAAAGCCTTCTCCGATAGTGTTTTGAGGAGTTCCTCGTTACTTTGACTCCATGCCTAGCGGAGGACGTCTCCGGCACCATTGTCAGAACCATGTGCCTCATCTCCCGGCTTTGACGAATCTCGTCTTCCTTGGAAAGGCTGTTATTCAAAATGATAATTAAGAGGAGCAGGAGAATTGAGGAGAATAAGCAAGGGAAGAAAAGAGGCGCCCGTTCAATGGGTTGACTCGATAATGGCAACCCCCGCATTGTGCGGAGATGTCTGTTAACGGAGCGAGCAGACAAAGCGACTCACCTACTCTTAAGACTCTCAAAATATCTCCAAGCCTCCCTTTTTTTCTCCTATAATTACTCTTCTATTCTTTTTCCGGGGCTCGGCCATATTTGATGAGCTGGGCTTTAGATAAGCAGTAAACTGGTTACATTAAAATGAGATTCAAAGGTCACTGCGGTGGAGCACCTGTCTCCGCCAGCCTTTGTCTCTCAATCCACGCCATGATTAAATGTATATTTAATGAGCCTGCTTAAGGCGGGCAGGTTTGACCTCGCAGACTCCGAAAGGCGCATTAAGATTCACGAATGATGAATTTGTGTTTTAAAGAACTGGCTATTTTACCAGCTCTGTGAGATTTGCAGAGGTGACAAACTCGGTACTGGCTCTGCCGCGACAGTGTCCAGCTATGGTCCAGGAGTGCCAGATTCATGTCACATTTTCAGGATAACCATTTAATATGCTCCTGATAGGGATTTAGATTCATAAGATTTAAATTTGTCCTGGAGGATATCCTGAAAAAAATTGAAGACAGACAGACAGATAGGCTGGTAGACATGCTGGTAAACTGTGTTTGAAGTATGTACTGTTGTAATATAGAGTGTATTAATGCAGCCATGATTTTGAGGAATGCGACAAAAGCTTCATGTACAATAATGAGAAACACTGACACCTCTAAACTTCTTACATCCCGTAATCGATAGCCTGAGTAAATATTTTGTATCAAATTAACCCTTTTTCAAATTTATTGAAGATTGTTTTCACTTTTCTAAAAAAAGAAACGAATAAACAACTGAAATGTGACTTCTAGCTTAAAATATCCATTGTAGTGTATATTACAGAGCCATCAGTGATTGGCACAGAGCAGCGCTTAATTTATAAAAGGCTGAGTGCCGGTGCCCAAAGCTCTGTTCCGGTGGGGCTATTGGAAATGGGGTGCCGAGTACCCAGGCTGCGTAGTATTGAATTCACCACTGGCCTTTTTAATCCACTACCAGACGCTGCTCTCCTTTTATATCACTCTTGTTGGTCCCTGATTTCTCCCTATGTACCCATTTTTCTGTCTTTCTCTTCATCCTTTCTTCCAGTTTGTGTGTTTTTTTCCTTTCTTGTTTGCAGTATATTTCTGTTGAGGAAAAAATAAGTCCTGGTCCCCAAAAATGAGTGCCGGTGCCCCCACTCCTCCCCCCAACCCCCCACCACCGAAAACCACCAGCTCAAATTGAACACTGGCACAGACATACACATACCTGAGTTCTGCAATAGTGATTCTCTAGGTAGAACAAATATCCTTGCTAGGTAACATGACTTTTTAACCACACAAGGAGACAATACCCAGATACCAGCAACAAGATTAGAACACACTGTTTCTCCCTTTATAACCAAGACTTTTTGATATCATTAACATTATATGTATAATACACTTATAGAGGCTTCCAACAAGAACTTTTCATTCACATTAATCTGTTATTCTTCTGCCCAATCCATCTGTTTAATTAAAGCAGGTTCTGATTATCGAAAAGGAGAGCACAGCTAATAGCTTGGGACCTTGGGTCCGCCCACTTTACCTAATGGCTAACTTCACTTTGAGTGACCGCACTTTGTCCTTTCAGAAGGAGCACTTCCACTCTCCAGGTTGTTCCATAAAGTGCCAGGACTATCCTGTAGTCACAAGCAAGAATGAACCCACATGAGCATAATCAGAACCGCTGGAACTGCACTATTCTGCGGCTGTAGTTGATGTGCAGCAATCCGCGTGGTAGCGTTTTTAGTAACGTTTGAGCCGTTTGAGCTAGGAACATTTTTTAATGCAAATTATGCAGAAGATGAAGGATTATGTGGCAACTACAGCCGCAGAATGGTGCAGTTCCAGCGGTTCTGATTATGCTCATGTGGGTTCATTCTTGCTTGTGTTTCTGAGCGTCACCTCATGGAGTTAAATTCAGGACTGAACCCCATTGGTACCTGATGTAAAAAAAAGATCATTACGCCACTCTCCCCCTCCCCCCGCCTTACCTCGACCTCACCCCGCCCCCCCACCCCCACTCACCCATTATTCACTAAGCACATAAGGAGGTGCTTTTGTTATTTCTTTTTTTTATAGCATTAATGTGTAACTCGACGTTGCAGATAAGCTATTGTGGTCTTGTCCCTAGTAAAAGAACCATTGCCATATTTCTTGCCACCCACTCCGTTGTGCTAAATAAAAAGAGAACGCGCAGTGATAAAATGCTTACAATGTTATCTCCAAATGGTACCTGCTGTAACTTATTTGCCTGATAAACTGAATCATAATGGATTACCCACAATGCATCGGCTGTTTCCCCACATCACTGAGACAAGTCACCTTAATCAAAGCTTAGCGTGCCGCGTGCTTCATCTCATCATGGGAAAGTGCAATATGTCCTTTGCCTCCTGCTATTTGGAATTAAATTGCATATCGCATATTCAGGGCCACACATCTGCGTTTGAATACAACCTTCCCTTGCTTGTTTATTGTGGCTGTGATAAGCTGGGGGGAGGGGCGGCCGTCAGTCGCTGCCAGCCCTGAATGAGAGAGAACCGCTCCGGGCGTGTTCACGGGATCCGACCGGGGCGACCACTTTAAAAAATAGTTTTTAGCCTTCCGGGTTGAACTGTGGTGGGTCTCACTCAGCACTGCCTCCTGCAGACCCCCGAGGTGAGTTTTCAGTAACCCTTATATATACACGCAGACTCATTTGAATATTCAAAGCATGTCAGCCAATCGGATGCCTCGGAATGCAATCCATTACTGTTGTTATTGGACTGCTTTGACATTTGTCTCAGAGAGACAGAGGCTATTTGTTGCGAGCTGCAGTAATAATAGATGGTGTAACTGTTGAAGAGAGAGAGAAGGGGAATTATACCGATTAATCTCTTTTGCCCTCTAAATGAACACCTGCTGCTGTTCTGTCCAGTAAGTCGCACGAGGGCCAATAACTACTGTTATTGACTGCTTCTGTGATCAGCAATGCTATAATCTGCAACAGATGCTTCGGGTTGGGTGTTGCATCAACGACCCATGTACATTTCTATGAATGTTTTATGTTATTTATTGCTGCTGGGGGAAAGAGTGGTGACCCACTTTGGCCTTCCAGAACAGCCTGCCTTCTCCTTTAAGGCGAGCCTCGTGCAGAAGTGTTCCTGATTACTTAATTTTCTCCTGAGTATCTCAGTAATTATCTTTATGGCTCTTATTCCTGTCCTCTGGCATCGTTTCTGTCGATATTAAGTGAGCATGGCGCTGGGGCAGCAGCAGCCCGGCCTGCACCACTGTGAAATCCTATTACACCGCCTGGGCCTCTGATTAATTTTTGTATTAATTTCACTTAAAAGGTGAGCCGAGTAATTTCCTCTCCTGAGCCGAGTCGCGAGCTGCTGACATTTCCTAAATGGGGCGCTGGCCCACCTTCTGTCTTTCAGCCTTGCATCTCTGGCCCCTAATTGCCACTTCGCGGCGCTGCCGCCAGCCCTCCTTGGCATCTTTTGCTGGCCTTTTAGAAAGATGCCCTTGTTCATCTGTCAAACATCTCTCGTCTTCTGGAGCAGACAAGGGCTCTCATTTTAGTCTTGCAGCGGCTTGCTGCAGAGATCTGTTTACAAAATGTCCGAATTCTGCAGGTTGACTCGAACCTTCATTCATCTAGGGATGAGAAATGGAGTACCGACTCTTTGAGGTTGTTTAAAGTATCTGTGGATTTTAGAAGGAATGTGTGCTCTAAAAGTACATACAGAATACTTTTTTTTTATTTATGGTTTTCCCCATGGTATTTGTGCTCTTAAAATAAATATGAATATTCCCCTTAAAAGCAACGCCAATGTACTCATACAAGCATTGTTTAGAATGTTTTCAAATATATTTGCGAGATATTCTCCTGAGTATATAATGTGTTGAGTTTAGCCGTTGCTAGTGCAGTTGTTTGTTGTGCTATAAATAACAAGTGTTATTGTAATTTTATCTAATTCGTTTAACCTCTGTATACACTTAATCGCCTTCTGAGGATAAAAGGCTGAGCCGTCACAGCCAGCATTCAACCTGCACGTTTCGGCCAGCTTTCAGCAGCAGGTGCTTCACCAGGCCACTATACCATCCATCTCAGGGTACAGACCTATGGACAACACAAATAAATAGAGGTCGCACAGATGCGTCGAAGTAAACTGACATTTACCCCCACAGTCCTTCCCTCTGCCTTCTGCCCTGTTCGGCTGCCTCTGGTCCGCAGCCTCCGCTCCTTCTGCACTCGAGTTTTCGATCCAAAGTGCAACAAAAGCCTCCACTTTGTTGATTAGCTGAAATGCAAGTTTTACCCAATCTTTCTCTCCCTTTTCACTGGGTTTAATTAGGCAGCAATCTCATTAGCCCGACATCAGCAATCATGTGTATTGGGATTTGCACCCACTCTCGAAAGGCATTCGCGAGTGCTCCGGGGGTGGGCGCCTCCCCCCTTGCAGCCAGAATGAGAGGGGAGGGGCAGAGGCTGCAATAGTTAATCCACCCCACCACGGGTGGGGGTGACTTGCCTTTACCAGTCGCTCTTCGCTTTCCTTCCAGTTCTGTGAATGCCTGAGAACATTTGGAAGGAATTTAAAAGCACGTGCAGAGATGAGAGCGGAGCAGATGTTGGTCAGAGCTCCGCATTTTATCTCTTCTGTCACAGCGATTTGTGCACAAGGAAGGCGCATCGTTCATTGGAGCCTAAAGAAAGATACTCTGTGGACAGGGGCTTTCAGATTTTGAGGGCCCTTATGCCTACTTTTTGATGAGAGAGGCTCTGAATTGTTTAAAACTAATAGCCTTAAAACCGGGTTCACATGCCGAGGCGCATTCTTGACGATACCGCGTGATTCCATGTCGTGAAAGACCCTGTATTCCAGTCCAGGTTTTCCTTCTTCAAAGTGTTGTAATAAAGAGTTGAATACATTGCGTCTTAAATTTCACCTCTCACTGGATCACGGGATCCTTGTTGACATGGACTCCTAAGTAACCTTGGACAGCAGGTACAAAGTCCTTGTGTGGTCATAAACCCGGAGATTCGTGAAATCACATGGCTTGCGAATGCAAAAGAGCTTTATTGCATGTATAAAGCCAACTTTGTAGTTTGAAAAAGCAATTCTGACTGAAAATGGGTGTTTCGGGTCATTCAAAATGGCAATTGACATGGGGTCTGAAAGGGGCACCCCTCCTAACTGTGAGTCCATGCGTTATGTCTGAAAAGTTTGCAACTGGAAATACGGCTGCAAACCATAGATCACTTACCTACAGCCAGTGCCTTATTTGTAAAAATAGAAGTGCCTGGCCCAAGGTATTCAATTGCAGCTGGCCCCACCCACTGCTATTGCTACTGCTGCCGATTGGCCGTGCCAGCATTACCTTCTAACCATTTATCACCTTTTAATGTACTGTGTTGCTAAACACTCGTGCTGTGCTAAAAAATATAATAACCTGTGAGCACTTACTTGAGGTGTACTCTTTTCTCAAACAAGTGCCAGTGTTTAAAAATAAAGTACCAAGCACTGTCAAACACCGGCACAAATTAAGCACTGCTGACACCTCAAAGGAGTTGGTAACTGATTCACTAAGAGGAAGGTTTCCCATTTGTGAATGATGTTGACAGCCTAGGGTGTGGGATGGAGCAAGCAGTGGTCCAGAGGTCAACTGACTGCACCTGCAAGCCCCCCATGTTTCCCCAAACAGCAAATTGCTTTCTTTATAAAAAAATTAAAAAAACACCGGTTCCTGTAAGGAACGTGATCTGTGTTTTAAAGAAAAAATGCATGTCCTGCATACTTGCATTCACAAATGGTTACAAATCAAGACCCGTCTAATCAATATTCATTAAGCAGCCAACTTTCTGCCAATGGGCAATTTGTGATCAGATCTATTACTACGTAGGCCACATTGCAAATTACATTCCCTTTCCCTAAAAATATCATTGTGTGAATTGCACATCCCTGCTTTGCTATTGGGTATGTTACATCTGATCCCAAATCCCTTCGAGTGTTCCTTCTTCAGGTTTCTGATGTTTTCGCTATAAGTGATATAGAGGGACCGCCCTCTTTGTGTCACATTAGCAAGCAATGGCCGCCATTTTGCTGGCGGAGGTCCAGTGGGCCTTCGTGAAAAGACAAACCTTTGCTCGGGCAAACCTTTGCTTTGGTTGGGAAGATTTCCTGGTGGGCCACTACTGCTGCACTCCTTGTTCTGTGGCCGACCCTGGAGTCCCGAAGTATCATTTCATCCAAGTCACTCACTGTTCTTGCTTAATGTAGACATGGAGCGAGACAATATTCTCCAGGGCTAGTTCTGTAACACAGTCCAGTCCAGATAGTACCGATAGTAAAAGGGAAGCTAAGAAATGGCAAAAGAAGACATGGCACCCACTTTCTTCTGCCTTCTAGTCCCTGCCACACAGTAGCTGCTGGTGTCTTTGAAGAGTGGTGGGGGAAGAAGGTGTCGGGGTAACGACGGACAACCAAATAAAATACAAAAATAACTACAAAAAATACCTTACCTGCCGCCAGCCACATCGCGCTCTCCTTCTCCTGCCCACTACAGTCACAGGCTCCCAGACTCCCCTGCGTCCAATCCGGACGCCTCTCTCATCTACGAGAGCAGAGTCAGGGTTGGCCTGAGCACCTTGAGTTTGCGCTCCCAGTGAGACTGGGAGCCTGTGTCTGTGGTCCCCAACGCGGTAATGCAGCTGTGGTTGAAGACAGCTTCAGTGCGCATGTTGGTTTGGCCGCCCTGAGACGAGCGGCCAAATCCACATTCACATTGATACCAGTGCATACCACTCCCCCTCCAGTGACTGTCACCCCCTCTGGCCCGGCCACCAAAGACTTGGCTGGGAAAATAAAACTAAAACTATAATATCATTGTTTATTATGGTTTTATTTTTCCTTTCCTGACGTTTTGAGGCAGCAGGGGCGGCGCTCACCAATCATAGTGAAGGAGTCCCTGCTGCTATCACCTATAAAACAGTGAAATGTTTTGAGCTCACAGCCTCCTGTAACAGTAGTGTTGTGGCATTTGGCAGGTAACTAGGTGAACTTAGTTCCTTTGCCTTTTTTTTTCCTTGACACATGCATTCTACAGTCACCGACCCAAACATCCAGTTATGTCCAAGGCTCTGAGTCTTTTCAGCAGGTCACGTCCCGAACCACATGGCCTCCCGGCCACCCGCAATGATAATTTTCTCAGCATATTTATCCAAGGTCTTAAAGGAAGATATTGTGTTCAGCTTATCTAGGGCAAGGTTGCTTGGTAAGGAACATTACACAGGAAGTTGTAACCCTTTCAAGTTATCTGCATTAAAACATTTTTTATGGTGCTGTGTCCATAATTGTACCCAGAAGGTGCACTTTGTCAGTAATCATCCTGCTGCCTGGGTTTGTGGAGGCCAAAGCTCGGCATGGTATGGGGTGGAGGGAGTACAAAGTTATTTTTTAAACCTACTAAGTAACTGATTTTCACCATCTATGAAGGCTACAGTGTTTCCTGGTTTAAGTATGTCTTCACATAAAGGTGGGCAAGCCAACAAATTAACAGGGAGAGCAGAGCCAAGTTAAGGGGTAGCTGTAAGAGCCGTGCACGAGCCGAGCCTTGAAAATATTTGCCCTGTAAATCATGCAACAAAGATCATGTTGAATATGAAAAGGTGTCTTCAGAATTGAAGAGTGTGAATTTGTTTAACACGCGGAAGAGTTTCACCTTGGTACATCACATTATTTGAGAAGTATTCATTAAAAGTGTGAGTTTTTAAATATGAACTGAGAAATATTCCTGCCACTGACCTGATGACAATGCTATCAGTAAACTAAGAGTCAAGTCGGGGGTTATGTGTGCCCTCTATGTGGCCTAGATTTTGATTATAGGTGGAGCAACATTATTGGTTTTAAATCCAAGAGGGGTTTTTGTAGAGCACACTTCCTGATCTCACATATTTGAAGTTGGTCTCATGCGATAATAAACAAAAAAGGGGCTCAGTGAAACCTAGATTCACATAAATTGGTCAAGCAGGGAAGCTGGGACCAGTTTCACACTGTGCAATTCATTCTTTCGGACATCAAAGGTTAATACTTTGACCGTAATTTTTCGAGGATGATAGTAACATAATCCATATATTAGTTTTGGAAGTTTTACATAGCAGAACTTTGGACAAGAACATAAGAGTTCTTCCTTCACACCAAACACAGACTATGTTACACATTTTTTGCAGCGCAGGGAAATTTGTTGGGATTCACAGGGTGCTGAGCGGAGGCCAGGATTCAAACTTGGGTCCCCTTGTTACATGGTTGGTACCTGTAGCCACTAGACCACACCATCCACCTACCCTGAGCCCAGTGAAAACTCAGGTCGTTTTTTGGTCTTGAGCTTCCAAGAGGACCTCAAGCTCAACAAGGGCCAGGAATTAGGCTCGAGCATTGCTCAGGTTTTCAGTTGCTTGCTCAACTCGGTCTTCATGCATGAGTTTTTCTGCGTATTGCAACATATTTTTTCAGTGCATTGCAAGATATATTTCACTTAGATACAATTCACAAAAGATGAGAAATGCATGGCTTATTTGTATCTGCAGGTTTACCTTAAGTAACATAGATTTCATGCAAATGGCAGGAAATCTGAAGTTTACAATACTTCATGAACGAGCAAAATGTTCCATAGAACTTTGTGAAGACTGAAAACAACTTTACAGATTCTCACACTCCTATTCTGATGATTGAAGTGGTAGAGCTGGCTGGAAGTGCTGCAGCCTAATTCTCTCTCTTATGGGATGGGGATAGGATGAGTGGTATAGCATGGTGTTGTTTGTCATGTGTGGAGCATTTGTTTGTGGATCCTTGCGACACACACATTTTAACAAGCAGAGAGCGCATCAGGTGTGTACAGTTCCATTAACTGTCTCAAAATATGGATGTTCTATTTCAGATGAATCTGAAAGAAAGAGGTAAACACGTTTAGTTTTCTTGGTTGGGTAATCAGATTTTGAAAAGCAAAAACTGTGACATGACAGAAATATAGAAGTAGGACAACAATTTTCCAGCAAACGCATGACAGTGAATAACTTAAGTAGCAGTGCTCACCAACATCGAATCCAAAACAGGGAGGCACTGAGGGGAAATGAAAAGCAAGTTTTACACACAGCCTCATACTTATTAATTGAAATGTTTTCTAGTAAGAGCTAGTATAACGAATGTTGCACTGGTAGTCATGAAGACACCACCACCCCACCCCCCTCTGTTTTGGTGACCCTCTTTAAAATCATTACATGTTCTAATGTTACTGAAATTGGCTGGGAAAGGTGTTGAAATACTGTGACTGTCCCAATTAGAGGCACTTAAAGGCCCCATATGGGGCAAAGGGGCAATTGGCTAGGGTCTCAACTTCCAGCTCCCTCCCTGCCCAGGAAAGTTAACTTTCTATCTAGCTCAATTAAGAATATTTCTGTTTCTCAATCTTTAATATATAATTCAACATTGTCAGGCAAAATAGAACATGAATTAGCAGAAATTAGCTAATACAATTCAAAGGTGTGTCAAACAGGCCCCCCCAGATTATTATTTTTTGCCAAGGGCCCTCAAAACCCTTAAGATGACACCCAACACACCGTGAACATCTGGTTGCCCTTTACCTTGTGTGTTTGGTATAGCTTTGGAGAACGTATTTTTCCAAATTATAAAATGAAGATGAAGTGACCATCTCTCTTCTGCAGAACAGGACACAACTCACTGAGAATAGAGGATAGAGTTGAGTTTAAATATGTGTATTTAAAGCACAAACCTTTGTATTGTACTATCCTCTTTTGTCTTCAGGTGACTCTGTTCTGCTCAGCCCACTCATCAGGAAGGAGCTTATTGCAACCACACTATGCCAAACCTTGATGGGAGGAGATTCACTGCCATGCCTCTCAAACCTTGGAACAATTTGGCTCTCTCTTTAAGCTCAGTGGCCACCCATCAAAGGCTCTGCAGCTTGCCTAAAACCTTTCCCTTCCAAGAATGAGTCACTGTAGCAACTGGCACCTTTGCACATAGAGAAGCGTTGGCAGGTGACCACCTCCAACTCTTTCTTGTCCTGGACGTTTAAGAGATAACCTAATGTCTCATGGGGGTTGTGGTTTTGATTTGTGACTACTGAACGAATTAACCTAACACTCCTAAAACAATGATATGTCAGTGAAAATGTCAGGACTTGAGAAACGGTCCATAACGTCCTGTAGAGACATGGTCACGCCTTTCGCATCGTGTGGTGTGCCCTACAAAATATCTCCTACTTTAGTCACCCAATTGCCTGTAATGCCGAATTAGGGGACAGTGGGGCTTCGACAAATTCTGAATTAATAACGGATAGTGTTGCCACAAACTTCTTGATAGAAGGATAACTAGAATATGAAATGGGTCTCAAGGATGGCATTTCTCCTAATGAGAAACTATAGAGGGAAAAAATATCAGAAAGTATTTGAACCTTACCTAAGGTAAACTGGCAAATTATCTCTCCTCGGAAGAGATGCCAATTTAGGATTAGGGCTGCGCATGTTAAATTATAATTGCACATTTTTTATGGATTTTGTTGTGAATCCCGGTGAAACTTTCAAGTATAAGCCTACAACTCATATGGTCAATCTTGTGTTTGTGAAGCGACCACTAAGATTTTGAGGTCTTCAATTGCTATGCTTAAGACCCCTCCCGTTAAAGAATTACCATCCATCCTTACCAGTAGGATATTATAAATGTTTGTCCCTGAGGTGGGTTTTCTAAGTCCTTCTCTCCTGCCTCTTGGGCTTCTTGTCCTCAGTACTTATCTCTCTCAAAGCCCTTACCCCATGTGATCAGCACATTTCCGTCTGCCCGTCCGCAGACAACGAGGCCCTTATACGAGTTCACCGGCTCCTTTGAAACATATCACATCGCATTATCTTCAGAAGGGCAGACCTTTTGATATTCATGGTCCGCTTTGCAGGAATCCTGCACATTATTTAAATTATAAATCATAATTCCTCTTTCAGCTTGGCTAAACTCTTTCTTCCATAGCGCTCTTTGGTAATGTACTTTGTTGCGATTGCCTTATATATTATTAAGTACAACTTGCACTTTTTTTCTCGTTGGTTCTCTCTTCCCTATATAGATGAAAAGAAATAACTGCTCGTGTTATTTTCAAAGAGGAAAGGCTGAAGTTTAATTCGTCTTCTGATCAGGCGCCATAAAGAACTTTGGTCTCAAGCTTTTCTTTCCCCCACAGCCCAGTGGCCCCCAAAACCGATTTCTCAGAAGATGTGATATACATCACCATATGATTGGGGGTGGGGGGTTAATCCGTCATTCCTGCACGCATGACTTGTGATGTTTTAATTTATTCGTAGCACTCTCCTCCCTAGCTCCCAACTTCTCCTTGAAAAAGGAATGGTGTCACTAATGGTTAACAACGCAGGTCGTGACCTCCCTGGGGAGTCATTGAGAGGTCAAAGTGGGGCATCCAAAATCAGCCAAGAGTTTTTTCCTGTTAAATACACTTTGCTATTTTGCACAGTTTAGCACTATGTACGTTTTTTCGTTATTCTTCTCTTGTAATCATCGATTGATTTAGGAAACAAACATCACCTACTTTTTAAGATGAACATAACAAAATGACGCCTTCATCCCTGGTGGAAGTGATGGCTTATTGTGAGCTGGTCTGAACCATACTTATTCAATTCTTTATCTATGATCTATGCTTGTGCTTAGCACAGAAATATTACAGCCAGAGAATATTGGCCTCTAGCAAGGGACAAGGAATTGAGCCTTTCCCCATGGCATGTGAGTTGACTAAATTCACTTAGTTAAATATTTTATGCTCTGACCTTTGTGAACAC
This sequence comes from Lissotriton helveticus, assembly GCF_964261635.1. Lineage (NCBI taxonomy): Eukaryota > Metazoa > Chordata > Amphibia > Caudata > Salamandridae > Lissotriton > Lissotriton helveticus. Next base: position 993,821,971 of record NC_136072.1, on the reverse strand, counting down.
TTTCTCTTTGTAGTTGTAATCTAAAGATGGCATCACACTTCAACACTTAAGCATTTGCTGCCGGTAACTGTGTGTATCAGGATGGTCCAAGTCCTAGTAGAGCCAGCTATGCATTTTATTCTTCTGAGGCTGATAAATGGAGTTCCATTAAATTGAATAATAGAAATACCTGTTATTAAAAGCACGTTTGCAAATTAACAAATATTTTCCGAATGCTTTATACATGGGACAAGGCCTGAACAATGTGGGCAGAGCCACATGTGCCATTCCAACGCAAGCACCACCACGCATGCCTTAACCACACATATGCATGGTTAATGCCATGAGCGGTCTAGATGCTGGAATGGGCGGGCCCAGGAACAGGAGGATTGGGAGCGGACACAGGGAGGTAAGTGAGGCTGGGTTTTGGGGGGAGGTGCAGTTTGCAAGGGTTGAGGGTAGCTTTTAGGGGTCAGTGGGGTAAGCATAGTTTTTAGGGCTCATGGGCTGGTTGGGGTAGTTTTTAGGGCTCAGGTGGGTTGGGGGTACTTTTTAGGGCTTGGTGGGTTGGATAGTTTTTAGGGCTCAGTGGGGGGCGGAGAAGTTTTTAGGGCTGGGGGGGTCAGAGAAGTTTTAAGGGCCCAGTGTGGGGTAGGGGTAATTTTTAGGGCTTGGGGGGAGGGGGAAGTTGTTAGGGTTAAGGGCTGGTGGCATAGGGGGTGATCTTTACCACACATCCTTATACCAGTCATGCCTGTATCATGAAATTGTGCGGTAACTGGATAGGCTGTTCAGACGGATTTGTGGTTTAGGTAGCGTAGTAGATGCATGTGTGGTTTAGCCATGCATGCTCGGTCATACAACTTTTATACGCACATTCCATTATTCCAAGTTTTAAACTGGCAACAACAAAAAGTCACGCTTTAAAGAAAATGTAAGGAGGGCTCTGCGAACCAACACTAACATTTAATCTCCAATCCTCCTTTCTTGTGAAAGTTGCTGGACAGTGAAGTCATTTAAGGGTAATAGGGATAGGACCTGGAAGGCTGCAACCTCTGACCCCTCTCAGACCAGTTTCAGGACTCAGCTTGGTGCAAGGGCTGCCCTAGCTTGTGTGATGGATGGTCGTCAGTAGTAAAATATTACCTGTCCATAACTGAAGAGTGTAATCTTTCTGATGGTTTTACCAACATGTCTCATGGGGTGTGGGAACCTTTAAAGTGGCAGCTGTGGTCACCCTCTGGGGGAAGCAGGCCTCATAGGTTTGAGAGGCTGCAGGGCAAATTCCACATTCTCTGCATACTCCTTTTAGGAGATCCCCCCTTTCAGTTTTATGTGAGCTTTTGGCCTTTCAAAGACAGTGTGTCGAGAAGAGCTTGTTATGGAAATCGGATGAGACTCTGAATTCACTCATCTGTTTTGTCAACATGTCAGCCTGCTTTTTCATGTTAGCTTTATTGATGGTAAACAGGGAGCTCGCATTGAGCTTGAAGACAATTTGGTTCTTGAAGAGTTTCAAGGAATCCACATCACATACAGAGAAATATAAATACATATATTTTATTTTTCCTATTAAACCTATGTATTACGTTCCTTAAATAACTGACACAAAATAATTATTCTTGCCTGACACTATTGCCAGTTTCTTGGCTCTTTCTAAAATTATAAAAGATTGCTGAAGGCATTTATAGGTTAAAGGAAAGTTGATGAAATAATCTGGTATCAGTTAATGTGAGTAGAACAAGCATCTTCACACTTGTTTTAACTGGCTGCAATGCCATAAGTGAAGAAGGGCCCCTACAGAAATGTAATGGGCATGTGTGACTATTTCAATAAATAATATTTATTTTGCACAGTGTTAACACATGCAATAACTTACGATGTCGAGTTTCTGGACTGGATAGGAAAACATCATAGGCATCTGTGTACTAAAACAAGTCGCAACTTACCACTCTTATCCAGTCATATCAAAAGAGTCCTAGGAATAGAGACACAGGTTTTTCCTCATACTCCCATGTCGTATGTCACTAATAGAACAATTTTGTTTAGTGATTGCTCCAAAGTCAATGCAACTGTTATTTGTACTTTGAAGAGAAATAGTTCAATTTAAATCAGACAATTTTTCACGTTCACCTTACGGGTAATTCATTTTACTTCTGTTTTTGTTACACTTGTTGGTCCTGTAATTTCTGTTCAGAGGAGACTTTGTTCCTGCTGAAAATATCTTGTGGGAACTGTGGGACAGGATGTGTGCCGCAGTTGCATGAAGGTAGAAGGCAGCTACAGGACAACTCTAGTGGGAAAATAACACAGGAAGGAGTTTACATTTTACTTCTTGAAGGTACCTGACTGCATCATGAGAGAGTCAAAAGAAAGACAGTCGTGAACAATCATTAGCGAGAGCTGTGGGCAGCGGTTTTGATCATAAATGCAGTAGCAGGAAGAAAAGTAGACAGGGTTCATGCACAAAAGAAAGTGAAAGATATATTGAATCTATACAGCATGTCAGAGTTCATTGTTATATTTATGCAAAGAACAGTGGTTTCCAAATACGCATTTAACATCAAAGATGTCATGCATGTGAATAATTTACATAATTTGCATATATTATAGTATCCCATCAATTACATTTGGGGACATAGCAACTACTACAGTACTGACTGTCTAGTGGTACGTTGTCAATAGCATCATACACATGGATGTTCATGAATGCATGTATATGTGTAGGACTATATGTGTGTGTGCGCGTGTGTGTGTGTATTATAGTTCTACAGCGCTATACACACGAGTGTGGGTGTTATATGACTATGCTCTTGGAATTGCGCGAACCCATTAAACAGGTTTTCATTCCAGATGCAATTATCGCATTTTATAACTCATCTGAGCCTCTGCACCCGTGAGTAATGGCTAGCACTTCATCACAGAGAGGATAAAAAAGGTATCACAAGTTTCTGCATTCTGCACAGGTTTTATTTCACTTCATTTTCTCGCACCGGCATTTTGCAATCCGACCGACCATAAACACTTTGAAATTGAAAAGGTGAAACCTGGGCAATTATTGCATCTCCTCTGAAAAAATAATCATTCGGGAAAATGCATTTATATGCCCCTTCCCTCCCCCCTCCTCCGAAGCTCACCCTTCCACCATACCCAGCAGTTGAATTTGTAGTAGATTACTGTCTAATGGATCATATTAACATATCGACAGGAGCACTCTTGCTTCACAGTTCCAGGAAATATGATCTGATTGGCTCTGCATGTACTTGAGAGCGGAAGCCAATAATTCTGCGCTCATTTGCATTTTAATGACACCCCTGGATCTCTCCTAAGTGTTTTGAGGCCTGTGATAAAAGTCTCTTTTTTTAAACGTGATAACTACTTTCTATAGAAAATAAAATAAAGGTACTAAAATTCTGTATCTTTAAAGAGGCTGTGAGCGACAATGCTCTGATGGATTGCAAAGCACAACGTTTGAAAAGGACTCCGTGGGGGGTGAGGGGTGGAGGGGGTGGGCAGCATGATATGCCAACGCTTGCGCACACCCCTCAGAAATGGTTGTGAATGTAGAGTTTCTACGGTAGAAACAACTAAAATGGCGTCTCTTGCAAAGCAAATCAATACAATGATTAACAGAAAGAAGGCCACAAAAGTGGTTCAAGTTGGCACAAAACCCCTTTTGAAAGACAGGAAGGGAATGGTGACTCGATGACTTTTCTATATGCCGTCACGTTACTGTGGTAGAACATTGGCTTATTATGCCGTCACGTTACTGTGGTAGAACATTGGCTTATGCCATTTCCCAAGCCCCATGTCTGGGAAGCAGGGCTGGGCAAAGATGTGATATTTCTTGTCAACCGTTCACAGTGCTTAATTTCTAAATAGATGCAAGGCCCTAAAGTTTTTCTTAGGAGTCTGCTTTTGTATGCCTTGGTTGCCGATTACCAAGAGTGTGGAGTCTTGATTACGCCTCATGTCTTTTTCTTTCGCCACACTATGCTTCTCGTTTGTTTAACCTACCTCTTGCAGGTTCTGTTAGTACGTGCACCCTTTCATTCTCACTTACCCTTTATTTATGTTACTTAATATTTTTTTTTGCTCATTTGTCTCTCTTCCTTTAATGATGAAAAAAGATTTCATGATCACCCAAAATCAGTGCAAGTGCCCACCACCTATAATCACTGGCACAAATTAACCATTGCCCCCAACCATCTTTACCCCTTCACAGGGGCGGTGTTTACTGTTTGCCTATCAAGTTGGCACCCCCTGCTAGTGGGGCACTAAATAGCTGCCTTTTCTTGCCCTGCCTTTTAACTAGCCATGCCGAGGATAAACACCCACCCTCATTCACTGTATTTAAGAATATGACCCTTTCTCTATAGAGGTACCTGCAAAACATCCTAATAAAAAGGCCTGCCTCTTCCAAAAACATGGCGATTCTCAAGTGGAAGTTGGAAAACTGATTTGTTAATGTGACTATTTACTCCCAAAGTTTTCATGTTACTAAGTAATTCATGGAGAATTTGTGGTAGCGGAAACTACAGTTAGGGAACAACATTTTCTCTTGCACCCCTTCTTTAAGAGCTTTAACAGGCACACTGGAATTGAGGTGTGCAGAAGAAGGTAGTTATGAGGGGAATGTTCCAAATACTTAAATGTTGTAAATGATGCACAAGAGATGAAAAAAATATATATATATTTCTGTTCATTAGCAGATTTAGGGTACCAGTAGATTCTCAAACGAGGGCACTAGTTGGTGTCGGGGGGTGGCCAGGCTTTTGCTAAGAGAAGCATTTAGTACACCCCTGGAGAGCACAGATGAAGATTGTGTTGAAAAGAGTGCTGTACTTTTAGTAAAGAAAAAAGTGTCTATGAGCCTGTGATGGACAATCAACAATATATTTTGTCAATACGTGTCCTGGCTGAGAGTAGGAATCAAAGAGGGGCCTCCAATTAAGCCCCCTCCTCAATTCTCACTACCTAATTTCTGATAAAGACTTACCCTGTAGACACTTTTAGTGTTTTAGGACTGCCAAAAACCTTTTTTTTTTTAGCTCATTGAAAATAGCTTCAATGTTAGAAAAGTTAAACAAGTTCTGAGTTGCCAAGTGCTCCAATGTTCTTGTGAAACACATTCTGCCAGCCCTGATATTTTAGCGAGCAGCACCTGACATTTTTGGATTTGTAGATTCCAATTTAGAAATTATAAGATGGGTGAAAAAATGGCCTGTGTAAATTGTTTTTGGGTAAAAAGCAAAGACTGCATTGAGGTGGGTATTAGGGCCGGTTGCCACCTGGGTATCATAATGTGAGAAAAATGCAAGCATTAGCATTCATTTTTGAGTACATATCTTTGATGCCCTCTAAAGTCATTTGCACCTGCTGTCCTCCTTTGCTTACAATATTTTTTTCAGTTTTACATGCAGGAATTTGTATGAGGAAAAAAAGTAAGGTGGACATTACTTTTGGAAAATTATTTGAATAAGTCCCTTTGCTCTACGTTGTCGCTTTCATTGTTTGGTCTGCTTGCTATGTTTTACCCTGCTTATATCTAGTGTGGGAAATCGAAATGTACAGCTAATCAGTGTTGTCTATATGTAAAGGAGTGTATCGAGTCCTATAAAATTACTTTACTTGCTTGCAGTATTTAACCTTTTATAGAGTAAATGCGAGAAAACATGTTTGCCATTTTGGGAGCCTCAATTAGATTATTTTACATGGGGGTGTAGTATAGCATTAACACTTTAGAAGACTACTGCGCTGTTGGATAGCGGGAACGCTCAGCCTTACTTGGGATGTGGTGAAGAAAAGCATCACCTGATGCTTAGAATACATGTACTTGGGACGGGAATCTGTAGGAGGATTCAAACAATGGGCACAAGGGGAAAGAACCAAGACATAGCCAGCATTGTGTGCAGCATTGGGGAGGGAAATTAACAGAATGCTGGGAATGTGTTCAGTTGTTACTAGCTGCCAGTTTCAACTTCAAAGGTTTAGTGTAAGTCACTTGTTGCATAATCAACTCAAGTATTCATAGGGTGAAAAGGTAATTTAATCTAAAATGCTTATTTCTCTACTTTTGTCCATTGTCAGTAATACTGATGTGCCATCAGAATACTCTGGACATCCTCCATGGAACTTTGCTAATGGGGTCCATTTTCATTTGGTGCCCGGGTGTATTTTCTATCCAAGTCCCATCTTATCCGCACAGATACTTTTTCTATGAAAATGTAGCTGTGGCCTTATTCAATGGGATCACAGACAAATTGGCTTACGGTGACTTTCAACTTCTTCATTAACCTGTGAGCTCAAAATATTCACTGTACCTCTACTCATCCCTACAATCTGCACTCATCTTCATGCTGATTATTTTGCAGATTTATGTTTTTTTATTAAATATGCTGGTGGATCTTAATTTGAGGTTAAGCCTATGTGTGGAGCCTTAAAGGGGCCATCTGATGAATGATGTCGCAATATATCTAGAAACCCAAGGTGACATCATGAACCAAAGCTACATTCTAGGATGTGTAATATTGGCGATTGTTGGCAACACAGAGCTGGTAAATTGTGCTTGGGCAGGATATTACTCACATTCTTCCCAGAAGTGCTCACACTACTGCTACAAAAAGCATGGTACCATTGTTGGGTAGTTGTAAATAAAATCAACGCCATTTTGTTTTACAGCACACGCCACTGGCAGACCTCCCCACTTTAGGGTGCTGTGCTACTGTACATGTCATTTTCTGATTAGCTAATGTTATGTCTGCTACATAATAGAGCATACTTCAATGTTCTTGACTTATCCATGTCTACGGATAATGTCATTTTGAGCATTTGTAACGATCAAACTTGTAGATTTATACCTTATGTAATGACATAATTATCCATTTCTATGGCAAATGCTCCAGCACCTTTGGGTAAGGTCCACGCTATATAAAAATGCATCAATAAAATAAATCTTCATATAGAATGGGTGGACATGAAGAGATGGACTCCTTTCTCGCATGCTGCCACCTTACCGTTTTGCAGGACACCATTACTTTATGGAGCGGGCCTTCTCGCGGCCCCTCTAGCGGAGGGGGTTCGGGAAGTTAATAGGCATCTCCTGGTGATCAACATCTTCCGCAAAAAAAAGATGGCGTTGGCTTTTAAAGTGCATTGTGTATTAAACGTGCCCATCATAGCTCCACTGGGGCTTTTAACATAAATTACGCCGCGGAGTGCGTTAGCCGGAGTCAATCAATAGAGCAGCCCTGCCTGGACGCGCCGCCGCTGCTGACCCAGGCTTCCCCCATCCCATATTCATGGCAGTTCAAGGAGCAGTTGAATACAATCTTTCATTGGCCTCGGATGTTTAACAAGGTGCTCAGCCTCATTCTCCTCCCATTTTATAAGCCTGTTTTCTACATTGTAAAATGGTCCATTATCCCTGCCCTACTTCCATTGGTTTCCAATTACAAGTGCGGGCCGGCTCCTGGTCTCCCCTCCCTGGGCCTTCCGTGCACTCCATTATTTGTACATACTGTCTGCGGATAAGTTACCGCGCTGCAGCTTCAAAGCCCTCTCAGGAGAATCCCGCGCAGCCAAACCTGCGCCCGCGGCCATATTGCTGACGAGGCCTGCGTGTCCCTTTGTGCTCGCCGTAGGTAAACCAAAGACAGGTGTTCGATAGGCGTTTCGCGTGAAGCAGCCTTTCCATAGAATCCGCCCTTTTGAGCCTTGAATTAGATATTGTGTTTTTTATGACGCAGTCTTTTTCGCCTGGTGAGATCACGGCTCCACCTTCCTTTGAAGCACTCGGGTGACGGGCTGATAAGGGCAACGCTAATACAATGCATGGTTTCCTTGTCTGAAAGATTAAAGGCTCTGCGATAACGCTCGTCTCTGATCCTAATGCACAGTGCCAAAGGCGATTTCCAGCTTCCCCGCCCTTATGTGTTCGCACGATGCAAACTGGGGACTAATGGCGTAAGTGGGGTGGGCGCCGAGCGTGGCCCAGATAAAACAGCTTGCCAGTGTGGACTTAAAACAAGTTCCTCTGGGCTAGGGAGCTGCAGGTCCAGCCCGCAGCATCTACACGCAAGTCTGCCATGTCAGGGGTAAGGAAGGACGCAGGTGCTTAGCATTTGCACGCTCCCCCTGGGCAGCTGAGTGCATATGAGCTTGTTATATTCGCGCTGGGAGGGGAGTATCTCATTCCAGCCAATAATGGACTTTGCAGCAGAAGCACTGACTAGGGTAGATAGGGTGTAATTATAAACCCTTCCTCACTAGGGGTCCGGATGGAGTATCCACCCCCCTCTAAATGCCGTCCTCACATTCTGAGGCACAAGCTCCTGGGCAACCACTACCAATTCATGCTATAAAATGTTACTTATTTCACGTCTTTCTGTAAAGGAATTCGTGGGCTTTACATGTAGTAAAAGATTACATTGCATCATAGTGACTGGGAATGATATAGTTCAAAGCAGTGATATGTTACGTATTATATATGCATATCTATGCATAAGTGTTACAAATGCTAAGCTATGCCTGTTGAGTGGTGCAGGTTCACCAATTACTTGGCTTTGTTGCACTTTTCAGTGTATTGCATGAGTCTACACCTCTGGGATGTGTTTGTACTATTCTGAGGACACAAATAGCATACACTTTCCCCCACCCCTTTACCCAGCCCCGCTGTTAGTCTCTGGCCCACCATGGAATGACGCCTTCAAACAAACTATCAAGTCTCTACCAGACTCTCCTTAATGGCCTTGGTACCCTGTGAAGGGTAGCCCAACACTCACAAACTGTACTCAGAACAGGGCTCCGGGGCATCGCTGTACCACGGGTAGTGGATGATGGCCATGGTGATCTTAAGGGTTTCTGCGTCCCCATGGCAGGGTAAGGCAGCTGTCTCAGGGTGCCACCCAGGGGTATTAATCAACTTATTGCAAAAAGTGCAAGAAAAAAATCCCCTTTTGTGGTGGATGGTGAGCACACCATTAGGCAAAAAGGATGTGCCTCTGATGCTGAAATGTTTAGCACAACATCTGGACCGCTTACAATTCTTTTGTTTGCCACCACACCTCACGTCGGGGCAGGCATGTGTGTGTACACATGCATCCATTTCTGCTGCTTAATTAAGGCGAGTACTTTGAAACAGGTGGCTGGGACCTGAAGCAGTCTTTTTGTTTTTGAGAAAGCTGTTGCTTTACTGAACACGATCTAGGTTACTTCTAGCCCCCTTCTGAGGTCCGAGGGCATCTAGCTACTTGCATCACCGAAATGAAAAGGGCACAAAGAAAGACACGAAACACAACCAGCTGCATTTAGATTTCGAAACAATTTAATGAACAGTGGTCTCTCCACCTGGCCCATTCAATGCATTCCTTCACCCCCGCCCACACACAGACATACTATTTCTTGGCATCTTCCATGCTCATTGACTCTTCAAGGCTGCACCAGATGTTCCTCGCCCAATGTTTCAGAGCAGAATTTCTTTTTGGCACCAAGAATGCACTATGAATGAGTGGATGAGAAAGGAGTCTGCCGGTGTCTGCCGCTGCCTGCTCATGTGTGTGTCTTAGGACTGTCTGTGAGGCTACGTGGACATATTTGTCTCTGTGTATCTATGTGTCCTTGTTCATCTGTGTTGTATCAGTGTGTCTTACTGTCTAAGGCTACACATTTGTGCGTGCTCCCGTCTCTGTTGGTGTACCTGCATGTTGGTATTCTTCTATCTGTGTGACTTAGTGAAGGCCAAATAATGCGCTGAAGTGCACTTCACTGAAATTTACACAAGTGGTGTTTTCTAATTCTGACCACACAGCGCTCTAAAACCTGGTTTGATAGACACTGCGCTATGTAAGACAATAAATAAATAAATGCACACATTCACATGTAAATAAAAAGTGTGGAGGTGGTTCAAGCATTGTCCATTTCCATTTCCATGCCTGCGAGGCAGCTGGGGTTGATCTTACAGCAGAATCTCCTCGAGGCAGTGGTTCCTCCTCTTAGCGTTGGCATATCAGTGCCCACACTTCTCTCTTACCAGCAGATTCCAAAGGGAGACAGCTTGAGCATCTGGGAATCAAAAGGAGATGGGGCCTTCGAGAGAGCGTCTTGAGGGACAGTCATCTAGGACATTTGTTGTCTCCTACTATTGTGTGTTCAGAGTTAGTTTGCATATTAGGAGGTCCACGCTTTTTCCACAATTTCAAACAATATGAGCAGTGAGTGAAGAAGATGCTGGACACCACAAACGGGATGGTGGCGTTGCACTTGAAGGACACTGTGTAGAAATTGTGGCCCTCAAACCAAGGAGACATATCCCAGGAGTTTGCTGACTGGCCATTTAGGTTGCACATTCTGTCACTCACCAACACTTTGAAACTAAGGGATACTGGTGCTTTCTGAAACTGGTTCAAGTCTCATAATTAAGAAACATATTTCTCGTAATCCCGCCACTGAAGCGGAAACATATGTGAATAAAACTACAATTCTGCCGCCAATTGGGACTAACCGCTGCCTCAACTTGAGTCTGACAAACAACTAAAAGGGTCTTGACTCAAAGAACTCAGCAAGGCTGAGCCAAACTATACTAAAGAAACGAAACAATTGCCAATACTGAGAATCTAGATTTCAGTTTTCTTTTAACCTGAAAAGAAATTGGTTATTATGAATGTAACATGGAAAACCTGCTTTATAAATTGCAACATATAATTTTATTGCTTCAGAAACGATCTTAAATTTTTTACACATTTTTTTGCATGGAAACACAAACGAAATATATACATTTATATACAACACTGAAATGTAAGTACACAGAAAATTCAAAAACACAAAAAATTCAACACGCTATCAAAATCAAGCACTCTTGGCCATACATTCATACTCCAACTTATACACACTAATACTAGTCCCGGTGTCAACAATATAATACAGGGAAATCAATTAACCATTGTTTTAAACAGACCCTTTATAAGACTTTATACAGTTCAAAAACGGAAAAAGGGGGGAGGACACAAAAGTGTTCCTCGTGCTGTTTTAAAGGTTGATAACACAAAAAAATATTTTTTATATGCGACCCGGGACTGGGTCGACGCGTTTCAAACCCTGTGAATGCCAGGGTTCTCCTCAGGACCAATGTAAACTCAATTCCGGGGTTCAAGGCTCAAAAACCGACGAGGCAGTCAAAATAGTTGTCTTCCCATAAACTGGTGGAAGGGCCGTTTGTTTTAGCGGGTTCTTGTCTCAGGGATTCTACTTCCTAGTGATTTGTTGGGGCACCGCTGGTCAGGCTCAAAGCCATGTTTTCTGCCACGCTATTTTTCACAGTGGCTCTCCTCACAGTCTACTGTGTTCGGCTCCTTCAACTTGAGTCTGGTCATGGTCTTTATCTTGGAGAATGTGCATTGAAGCACTTGAGTTTCCTCCGATCCAACAGGACCAGCTTAGAGCTGAAGAGCAGCATTCACACAGCTCAGCGGATCATTAATATCGACACAGCCGAGCACGCTGTGAAAATGAAGGCCTAGCCATTTGCAAATGGAGGCGTGCTAGCTGGTGACTTGCTGAAATGGCGGAGATTGCGGGGTATTATCTCATTATGTTGCCCCGCAGGACTCCACGCACTCTCATTCTGTGGCTGAATTGATTCAAGGACCTAGCTATTATTCGCTTAAATGGCCTGGGTTAGTTATTAAAGGCATTTCTTAATTAAAAGCGCAGGAACTGTGGCTGTTCTTCAAACCCCCCCAACCTGCCTTGACCGATCATTAACCAATGACCTTCTTATACCTTAGAGCTAATACATTGTGTGCCAATACAATATTTTGCAACATTGGTAAGGATAGAAAACTAGAGGCCTTCACTGTGGTGTAGGTACCTACTCAGTCCTTGGAAGGGAAGAGATAACTAGAGAAGCCCATTGCCCAATCCTTCTTGATGAGTGACGTATGCATGCAAACAGAGCTTGAACCCTTCAGTGATTGCTGGATGATAAAAATTTCAGGCCACATATGATTAATTCTCATTGCATTCCTAGCTTTCTTGAGAGAAGGCTGCCTAAGAGAACTGGTCTTGCCTGTAGACAAGATTCAAAGTGGTCGTCTGCTATTGTATTTGGCTGTATTTTGCGGGTTTCGAGAGGAGTCACATTGGACGGTGACTGGCCTGCCTGGGTAATTGTGTACCAATTCATTTGATATTGGCAGTCCAGAACCTTTTATGGATCTGTGTGGAACATTGAGCACATGGTTGCACAGTGGTGTACATTCCTGCACATAATTGGAATGTGAGCAGTGCTAGTACATTAAAAAAACACTCGCTGAGATGGCCTGCGAGGTGGCATCAGAAATACTGGTACTCCAAGTACTCTCCTATTTGTGATCCATTGCAGCTAGCGAAAAGGAACGTTCCCTTTCTTCCTCATGTCCCTTTGTATGTGACATAAGGGAGATAGCACCGCATCCACCTGCCGACGAGACACCGCTCGGATTCCCTGGCACCGCTTCAACGTTCAGAAGGCAGACGCTACAAAGAGAGGCAGCAGCGGGGAGTTGTCAACATGAAAGGTGCTTTTTTAAAAAGGAATAAAATATTAATCTGTGATCATGCAAGAGTATGTCTGGTAAATGGCAGAACAGAGGGGCTTCCCAATGCCTGAGGCAAGCTGCAGGGCCCTTCGGTTTCATTCACCTGCAGTCCGCGGCGGAATCTCTCTATGCCGCATGACAGCGCAGGCACTTTTCATGCTCACTTGGAGTTGAATGGTCCTTTTCTTGGAGAAACACGATCCAGTATGCAGACAATTCTCTTTTGATTAGGCACGTCATGTTTTGGTTCATGTACATCAAGTGAGACTTCAAATTTCAAGGCCATTAAAAATACATTTAAAATACAAAGTCACATTACCCCACCCTGAGTTACTTCCAAAGCAACATACAACTTAATTTTGATTTGTACTTTGTCCTTCTGAATCCAGGCTTACAGTCACGTGCTTAAAGGCTGAGTGATGCTTTGCATGAAGCTTCAATAATTCTTTTTGTTCACTTTTTCAGTCAAGCCTCTCCCTCCCACCAAAACTAGCAAAGATAAATTGTATTTTAAAGTATTTTAATTACAAAATGAATGGTACATTTTCACAGAACAAAAACAATATTATTGCTGCTTAAGCTACCACTACAACTGCAGGTCATAGCTATCGTTGTACAGATGCCCTTATTTTATTTTTAAAGCATACAACCCAACGCAAAAGCCAATTCTAAGCATTAATGCATATGCAGAACGTTCTTTTATCATTTTATTTTGGTCATTGCATAAGAATATAAAGCAGAATATCACAAATGTTGATTTTCACATTTGTCCGTTGCATTTCCAAGATGGCTGCCCCCATGATGATCTATCATATAAATGTAACATTCCAAAAGAATTCAGATGGGAAATGTTGCACATCGATGGTAAGTTACCAGAGCAGTGCTTTAAACAGAGGAAAATTAAGTTTACGTTACAGAGTCCATGATTATCTTAGCTTACGTGAGGTTCTGCCTCTTTTCTCCATATAAGCAAGAATAAAGATAGAATTTTTGAAAGTGAGGTTAAGCTTACTCATCGATTTGCAATCTAACCCAGTAAGTGTCACATCCACAAACCAACTTTCCATCTTGAAAGCTCCGATATCACAGTAGAGTCTCAGATTTCCAAACTTACTGTTGTTGCTTGATTGACAACAGACAATGCAAGCATTCTCGCACGGTGATTGAATTTAATGTTGTGGACTCTGGAATCACAGCCTATGCACAGCTTTCCGCACACAAACCACAAACATCAGAGGTCTATTCTGCACTATGAAAACTACAGTCACTACCAGATAATAGGGCTGCGCAAAACGGCATAATGTTTTCCCATGAACTTTCACCAAATTCCATGAAAATGCTTTCATAATGAAATGTGGTTTTCCGCTATCATGCGGGCACCTTGTAAAAAAGGTCTTGCAAAATATTAGCAGGAGAATGGATAAAGTAGAAAAACCTTTTGGTGAGAGTTTTTTGTGCAAATTAGTTTTCTGTCAAATTTCAATTGGCATTGATTAAATTTTACCCAGGCCTAATCTCAACCCTAACCTACAAGCATAACTGCTAGAATACAGTCCCAAATAAAAACTGGACTCTAGGATCCATTTACTGGCCTGCAACCAACTTCACTGATGGAGTTTACACTCCTAAGCAAATGCACACAACTGCCACAGCTGGATTTAACCTCCTGTCCCCCCCCCCCCAAACAGGCCTAAATTTGTCAATTCATTTTATAAGACCCCAACAGCAACGTAAAATGTTTACCACTGGTTCCCGGTCCCCACTTACACCAACCTTAGCTCAAAAACACAGACCTTGAGTACAAATATCGCAAGTGGTTTCCAGGTCCCCATCACGCACATACATCACTGCTGAATGTCAGACTACCAAATACCAATTTACAAACAAAACTGCTGGATGCCAGACCCACAAACACAGACCTACAAGCATCATGAGCAGATTCTATGATTGAAATCACATTGAAGTGCTCCTAAGCCACCAAGCATTCTTTGCATTGTCTTCGCCTTAAATGGCATTTTCTTTAAGCCTATGGGCGAGAAGCATATGAACCAAACTCGATATATGGAACCCCAAAGATGGCACAATAGGGCTTCTCCACAAAGTTTGTCCTTCTTTCGGTTCTTTGCATCTCAAATCCTCTAGCTTTTGATTTACCTTGACTGCAATGGTGAGATCCATTAGGGATTTATCAGTATTTGCTGCCATACATGCATCCTGGTCAGCCGCCTGGTTTTTATATTCTCTAAGCCTCTGGGAAGGCATTTACTTAACTACATTTGTAGGAGGAGGGTTGATGTGAACGAAAGCCTCGTCTCATCTCGATGTGGATTTTGTGCGCTGTAGAAGCCTAACACGATTTGACAACATTTGCTGGTACACCAGTCAGGGTGCACAATGTCTGCCCCCTCGTTTCTGCTGAGCTAGGACATTCATGTTTGTGTGGTGCGTGCAGCCGACAGCCTTCCCGTGCTGGCCGACCCCGTGCTACAAAGGCCTCCATTCATCCGCTCCACTTCTTTTGTAATGCGCCGATGGGGCTAAGCGCTATGACATTACTGTATGGGCGGGTAGGAAGGCTTAATTATAAAGATGCATGTAGAATCCTGAATTAATATTTGCCTCGGTAACATGTTAATTTCACAGGTGAAATTCAAAAAACTGCTTTGCACAAAATGTAAAATTTTGCCTTACGCTATTTTATACACTGTTTTTTAAAGCTAGTACGCTTTATGCATAAAAAGGTCTCATAACATATCAGCGGGAGAGTGTTTTGCACAGAAAATGTATTCTGCTCTAGCAAGTCTACTCATAGTGTATTGCGGCAAATTGTGCACTTGCTTAAAAATGTCCTGCAAGATACTGGCTAGCGACATTTCCTTATAAAAGCATCATTAAAAAAAACTTTCTTTAAACGTTGCAGAAGGTCACAAAACACACCCGACCTAATTTCACATACCCTTATTTATAAATTACAGATTCAAGTCAACAAATCCAGAGGCATATTACAGAGTATGAACCCAGAGCTAGGAAAACAAAGATTCGGGTTCTGATAATCCCATTGGAATTGTTTCATATCCTGTGTGTGCCTTCCTTTGAAAGGTCTTTCTAAGGCCGACACAATAGAACTCACATTTACACAAAATGATTTTGAAGAGAGAAGCAATGGCCTCGAAGCATGATGCGGGGAACTATCTGGCTGCCCTTCGTCAGCCCAATAACATGGAGAGAATTGTGGATAATTGTTGTATTGCAATGTTTTCAGTGACAATCTACAGTACTGAAGTGGAATCATTGGTCATCCATGCCACTGCAATGGAACCAGGGGTAGTTAAGGTATAGGACATTTATAGAGCGCAGGTACACCAAAAGGTCTCTTGGCGCTCAGGTAACAGAGACAGCGACTAGCGGGAGAGTTGGACAAAGATGTCTAAAAAGACAGGTTTTTAGGAGTTGAAGATCTAATTTTAGGGGGAAGAGTGTTCAGGTGTGAGGAGCAATTACTGAAAACCTAACTCCTCCCAGCCTCTTTCTTTTATTTCTTGAAACAGTAAGTAAATTCAAGTGTGCTGATCTAAGGTGGCGATTAGGGGTGTAGCGCTGAATTCTGGAGGACACGAAGGCCGGGCTTTTGCCGTTAAGAGATTTAAAAATAATGCAAGCTGTTTTAAAAACGGTTCTCTGGACTAAAGGAAGCCAGTGTAGCTGTTCCACAAGAGGCTAAGTGTGGCAGTGTCTGGGCAGACCAAAAACCAGATGGGCTGCCTGATTTTGATCTCATTGCAGCCTGCAGTTTAGGCCAATTGGGAGTCCCAGCTAAAGAGCGTTACCATAGTCAATCCGGGACATCCCTACGGCAATGATTGTTTGGATCACTGCTTTCATCATAAAATATCTCCTAATTTTCCTTGTTCTCTGGAGTTGGAGAAAACAAGCAGGAGGAATAATAATGACTCTAGAATATATTCTGGATGAGACATTGCACTAGAAAGGAGTCAGCGATGATCCCTATTCTTGGCACAGAGTCCTGGCATTCTAATATATTAAGAATACACATTCTTGGTCTGCAGCAGTACGCCTGTCCATACCTCTTTGCAGGCGAGGGCATGTCCCATGACATTGTGCCGGAGCAAAATGTATGCCTAGCTTATAGGTATCACAGAAGGTGCGATCCAACTATCTGTGGACCTTTCTATAACAAATGGTTGCAAATTCTCACTGCATGCCCTGGTGGACTTCCATAACCTTTACCCAGGTATGCCATAGCACCGTAAGGAGTCAGTGATACTCCATCGCCCCTGAATAAAGTATGTGTGGTCCATTGCAACACAATGGATCCAGAATAACCCATTACCGATACTGAATCGGGGAATGTCCGTAGTACTTCCGTAGATTCGGACTTGTCCATAGGTCACCCAAGGGGTCCAGGTGGTCCACAGTACTATCAGGAATCAGTAGTTGTCCATATCCTTGAAGAGAGCCTTAGCAGTTCATATAACTGGATTGGAGTCGGCGATACCGAATAGCCTGGGGAAAAAGGATTGGTGGCAGGGAGAGGGCACTTACAATAAATCAGAAGTAATTTAAAGCTAAGGCATAGAGTGCATGTAATCCATAAAACTCAAGAGAATCAGGTTTAGATTACATTGGAGCCAATACATTGACCACACTACCACAGAATGTAATATAATGAAAGTAACCAATACGTTAACGACACAACATCAGTTTTATATCTACACCAACATAAACCCTAATTGAAAGCATAACACCCCCCAACTCTATCTCAACACTCATCATAGCTTATCCTTTACTCTAACCATAATCCTAGTCCTAACTGTACCCCATATTACTCATTCTACTAACCCCAAAAATACTCCTAAGGTTACCTGTTTTGATTGCCCTAAACCACTCCTTAACCCTGAAAATACTGCAATTCATACCTTAAGGAAACGTGCATCCATGAGGGTTTATGAACTGCATTAATTAATGCTGCAGCTCATGCCCCTGCTTCGGGGAGTGTGAAAGCATACAACATTTTACAGTGCGCGTTCTCTAGCCCACTGTGACCATTACCCAAATGCAGCTGCCCTGCTCAGGCCTATCGGGCAATCAGGTAGTGCCCTACAGGCTGGTGTGAGCAATCAATGTGTGGGCTGAGTTTATAGCGGTGTGTGAGCCTGTTTGATGGTTAGCAAGACCGGTTCTGCTGATTTCCCTGATATTAAAACAAACATTGTGAAAAGCAAGTTCAAATCCAAGCAGTCTTCCTTACCTTGCACCATACACTAAAACACTTACACAATATCTCTTTACAAGTTAAAAACTGCCCAAATTTGTAAAGGCCTCTTTTTATGTTATAATGTACGAATGGAGGAAATTTGATATATTTGGTTTTGCCTATTTTCTCTCCCAGTCCGACCTTGGCTCCGGCCCTCAATGCAAACTTGTTGTGTGCAATATGTGGTGGGGCTTGTTTTTCACCGTTCTGCTTGCCTCCTTGTTGGCTGACGTGTTGCCCATTTCTGCTATTAATGTTCCACCAATGGGAGCCCAGCCACCAATGGGCCTGTGTTTGCAACAGATTTCAAGCAGGTAACATCACTGACTAGGTGATTGTGACTACAGGTCATTTTCAGGCAAGCGGAACTATGAAAAACAGCTCCTGCCACAATTGTGTTTAAAAACAGTGTAAGTGCGTGACCAATGATACAGCAGCAGAACTATTTTAATGCCAAACTGTACAAGAATAGCTTCTGGCCTTAGTCAGGAGCAATATTTGACTGCTGCTACCAGAACATACGGTGCAAGTCAAGGTACTTTGGACACAAAAGAGCAACACTGTTTGCCCTTGAGTACAAGCAATCAAAATGTACCAGGCTCATGATATAGAAAATGTTACACTGAGAAGCTGAGTTATTTCTCCAGTGCAGCTAGTTTCGGCTACTGTGATGGCAAACTGGGATTGGTGGGGGGAGGAGGGGGAGTGCGAGCAAGAAAAATAAGGGAAAAAATATTACTTACCTGCTGGCCATCGCCTCAGTGGTCTTCTCCTGTCGACTCTCAGTCGCCAATGCACAGGCTCCCAAACACCCCATGGCCAATCCATAAGCTGCTCTTATACTGGTAATGCAATTTACCAGCACATGAGCAGCACCAGGATTGATCTGAGCAGCCAGGTTTGGCACTCAGACAGAGACAGGGAGCCTGTACATGTTCTCCACCCGGCTGTGCAACACAGCTGGGGTTGTAGAAAGGCTAAGTGCGCATGTCGGTTTGGCAGCCCTAAGACTGCTGGCCAAGCCGACATGCGCACTTAGTGCCCACCACTCCTCCTCCCTGTTGCTGACGCTCCGTCCGGATGGCCCCACCCCCAAGACTCGGCTCAGTGTCAGCGAAGAATAATAAAATGATTAATAACATTGTTTTTATTATAGTTTTATTCTTCCTGTGTATACTTCTGAGAGCAGTGAGGCGACGCTCCTTGGCCTTATCAATAGAGCCCCCTCTGAGTGCAGCCTACCTCATGAAAAATCAGGACATTGTTAATGTTAATGTTAATGTTATAGGGCATTTATACAAGCGCACGGCTACTCCAAGGAGTGTCTACTGTAGTTAAGCAAGAGACCCCAGAGAGAAAGCCCAACGCTTCCTCCAACTGATACTCCCACAGAAATTATTGCTGGAAAAGCCAAGCCATTGAGAGAGGCTGAAACTAAAGTAAAAGCAGTGGTTGAAAAAAATGCAGAAAGGGAGGTGTGTACCCCTCCCCGCAATGGTGTGCTCCCCGCTTGCCCCTGTGAGCCGGCAGCACGCGAGGTAGGAGGGCGCGGTGGCGCTGCCCCCAGTTCCACCCTGCTAATACCTCCGCTAGGAGACAAATAGAAAGTGACACTTGTGTGTGTAGAATGCTATTTGTGGTGACGCTCTGACTACAGATAATAAAGTGCTCGCCCCGAGGTGATCTAATTCAGAGCGTGGCTCAGACGGGCCTCGCTTATTCGACACGGTAGGGGAGGGGGCCCCAGAAAAGGCCTCGCCTGAAATGGCATGTCAGCCAAATCCAAAAAATAAAGGGTAAATGGATGAATATGTAGGTATGTTAAAGGTTGCCATTTCCTTTGTGCTTCGTCAGGAATACTTGTACATAATTCAATGTTTTTATGAGCAGAGCTGGGAGTGCTTTCTGCTATTGATATTTATACATGCTTTTTTCAGGGCTAGGAAGTAATTTTATTTTCTCTGTGCTTTTTTTTGCTGCTTGGCTGGTTGAAAGCAGTGCTTAATCTTCGGCTTCATTTTTTTATTAGCTCTGGGATTCATGCAGGTCTCCTTCCTTCCTCCCCGGCTGTTTGGTTTAAAGGATGGCTAGATTTGTTTAGCTGATCTCTAATGCCATCACAGGGCTTAATCTGGAATGCAGAGCCCAGTGGGACCAGCTAAGTGTTTTTCTCATTAGAACAGTTACTCGAGTCTTTAAGCGCCCTTTGAACTGTGTTGAGGCTGGGGCCTGGAAGCTGGACAGCAGGTGGTGGTGGTTCTGGAGGGGTGGGAGGGCTGTGAGAATAGGTGGAGGTGGTCACAGGTTGGGGGACCTGCTTCAGGGGTGAATTTCTGAATCCTCATTCTGAGGGTGCAGAACTGAAGCTGAAGGGGATGTGTAGAGTGGTACATTAATGTGAGTGCAGGAGGCTAGGATGCTTGTGAACAAAACAACATTATTCCAATACGGTTTAATTTTGTCCTTAGAGCAAGATTCCCCCTCACCTCAGTTTCCTGTGCTCTCAGCGAATAAATTCCCTATATATTTTCATTCCTTGTTATTCAATGTTAGGGTTCTCCCAATATCTTTGTTTTTCTAGTACAAACTCGCTTAAGTTCCCCCATACACCCAGTGGCATAACAATAGCTCCCACAGCCCCCGCGGTGCATGGGTGCCCCCGAGCTCCAGGGGACCCCTCCATCCCTGTGCATGGGTGGAAGGCCGCTGAGTGACTGGGTCCGGAGCATGGGGGCCCCTATCGTGTAATTTGCAGGGGGCCCCCCTTGAGTGTCGTTACGCCACTGCACACACCATCTGGTTCCTGGGGCACCCATGATAAGTTTACCCATACCTCCTATCTTCTTTGCCCCACACCAAGAAAACTTCATACTTCCTGGCTCCTTGTGCATCCACATCATGATTCCTCCCTATTTTCTTGTTTAGTCCACAATAGGATTACATAAAATCTCCGTCTTGATGCACCCACTCTACATTGACCCCACAACGTTTGATCCTTTGTTTGCTTGTGTCAAGAATCCCTAATATCTTCTGGTTCCTGATTATTCCGCACCTATGTCGCTCACATCTCCTGACTCTGGTACCTTTCTATAAAGGTTCCACTACAACACATTGTTCTTGGCATTCCAATAACTAGATTCCCCTATACCTCCCGGGGACCCAAGTGAAGATCTTGCAATACCACTAGATTTCTGCTGCCCTTTTACAAGATTCTCACATACCCACTGGCTCCTGTTCCATCATCCCAAGATGACTGGTACATTCTGGTTGCTTGTGGCCCAAACCAAGAAGCCTTAACATCTCCCGACTCCTGGTGCCCTAACTTTACAAAGAGCATTTTAGAGTTCTTGCTGCATCCTGACCATGATGTGCAGAGCAGAGCTCAGAGTACTCTGTGCATGAGGTCTATTGAGACAGTTACAAAATCTAGGTTGCGATGAGGAGGGGATGTTGGCATGTGCAATTGGAAGAATGCACCCGACAGCTTATTTTTTTAATTTTACAATTTTCATAATTGGATGCATGAGGAGATAAAGTGATTTGCCCAGTATCACATTATTTTTGGTTTAAGTGGTAAAGCCGGGACTGGTACCCAAGTCTTGAGGTTTTATTTCAAGGTTACCAATTTCGACATTTGATCACACACGCACACAGTGTTCAGCTGTATCCTGATGCACAAGGGCACAGTACCATATATGGCTATCACCTTCGGAAGGGTTAAGGACAGTTCCAGAAGGCTTCCAGATGTCTTAGGGGCCATCTTTCTAACCTGTATACAGAACTACGACCTGCCTGGTTAGAACATAATTCATTACTGACACTCAAGGCACAGTTGCAATATAGGACTTATATTTTAGGAGTTTGCATAATTCAAACTCTGTTCTTTGTAAATATGATCAAAGTTTCCCAACTTCGCCCAGGCAGAGTTTTTCTTCATCCTGATCAGTTCTCTTCAGAAAGATGGTTTGTCCAAGATAGATGGGACTTCGGGAAACGGGGAACTGATGCTCTGACTCAGGGTTGTGTTAGCCCTTTGTGGCAGGGAGTCCACTACTGGCTAGTCCATGCTTGGCAACCACTACTTACCACTCCCCGATGGGTCCTCTGACAGCAACGAATAAGATGTATGCGACTCTGGAGTCAGGACCCCGTGGAGAAGGTAAGCATTCATACAGTAATTAGCCTGTACGGTCCTGCGATGGAGGCTCAGTAAGTTTACTGTGTTTGAAAAAAGCAGTGAACAACAAATCACAAGTTTGAAATCCAGCAGGGCTGACTACGCTTTCATCTTTCCGAGGTTGATAAATTAAATATCATAAATTAGGTAATTGTAACATCTGTTATCTATAAACACTTAAAAGTGCCGAAGTACTATATAAAAAGGTACTTTTCTAAAAAAGATATTTTGCTTTAAATGCAAAGATCGTCTTTATGTGCTGATAATGTACATGTCTGACTTATGCATAGTATTTGAATAGTAATTATGATGGTGAGCTAGAATGCATAATAACCTATGAATCTTACTTCACTACCGACCAGTACAGTGCAGAAATGTTTTGTTCTGCATTTTCACCAGCAATGTTTTCAGTTGAAGGTTTTTTTCTCCAGAAAATCGTGCTGTGGGACTTTCTTGTAAATGATATCACTAGCCAGGCAAACAGGCATTATACATGGTTAATCTGAGGCCTGATTTGCTAAAAGGGAAAGATTACCAGACAGCTCAGTCGGATGAAGTTGTCTCTTTGACCCTGCCCAGAGACTCTTGGTGAAGAAGAGAATGGCCAGGCCCACATTCTGACACCTAAAATCTGTTGTTATGATGAGCACAAATTCTCTCTGTTGAGACTGGGTGCCAGGGGGACATCAGGGACAACCATATGCCTAGAAAGAGATTTGGGGCCAGCCCAAAACAGGAAACGGAAGACTGAAGCAGATGCCTGGCCATCAAAAGCTTGCTTTACAGTAGGTGCTGTGGGAGGTTTCCCTCAGCACATTAGGTTTTGCACACTTGTGACCTGCAAGTGTGTTTCCAGTTAACTCTTTAGGATCTGCCTTAGTGTGGATGGAGCTGGCTAGTGAGGAATCATTGGATTCCCAGGCCCATATTACTATGTCACGCAATGCAGCAAGCCACCCTGCTGCTCTGCATGAAAGGGAGCGGGCAGGAAAGCACTGTATTTTAAATTGTACAGCGCATTCCTGTTCTGTGCCTGTGCTGGCTCCCAAACTGCAGCCTAGTGCCAATGCATGCATCCTTGCACAATGGTGCAAGGGTACCTGCGCTGTAGGCAGGATTGTTTTTATGCAAGAATGGGTACCTTCCTGCACCAAAACAATCCTCCAAGGCATATTCTTCTTTCAAAGTGTGCTGCAGAATGCAGAAAGAGGAAACAACTAGGAGAAATAAAGATATTTCTCTGCTTTGCGCCTATGTTGGTGAGGCACACAATTCTGATGGGGAACATCCATGACAACGCGGTCAAAACACCGCGCTGCCATTATCACGCGTCTTTTACAACGCAAGTCGTTACCACGACTTGCGCTGGAGGGCGCTCTAGACTAAGGAATAGTATGTTTACTATTCCAACACCTTCCATACTGTACGCAGGCTGGAGTTGGAATAGTAAATCTTACTATTCCTAAGTCCAGCACCCTACAGCGCAAGTCGTGTTAACGACTTGCGTTGTAAAAGATGCGTTGTGATGTACCGCAATCTAAAAGATCGCATTGTAACTTCATACAACCATTCTGACATTCCCAGATCTACCAGTGTTGGTAAATCTGGGAATATATACATAAGGAGGGAACCCCATCCCAGGGGTTCCCTCGTTTGTTTTCGTATGGTTAGATGCTTGGGAAGATGAGCCAACCCTGTATGACTTCTCACTCCCTCCTTCTTGGAATACAGTAAAACAGGGAGTGTTTCAGTATGCGTGGGAACACCCACGCCCCACCCATGGCACGCTTGTCTGCCACAGAGTAGTGCAAGGCAGCAATTTGCACTGCATTGTGTTACTCTAGATTTATCAAGCCATCCGGGGCCAGGCAGGGGGACTCGATAAATCTCATTTAGCATTTGGTTCACCGTTTTAAAATGTTAAAATTAACTATTTTTGTGAATGTGCTATCTCAAAAGAAGATCCGATTCATCAAGACCTCATAAAGAATCATTCGACCCTCCTCCCCCATTTTCAGTCAATGATCTGGTTTCTTCACTTACTGAACATAATTTACCTCCGATTGAAGATCTATTAAAAATATGAAAATACAACCACAAATATGTTATCAGAAAAGGATTACTCGACTCAATTCGAACGTATGACCTGGTGGATGTGTCTCTTAAGGATATCTTCAGGAGTTCCGTTGAGGGTGCATAAAATGCCACACATTTTCAGTAAAATTAAAGACAATAATATGGTTGAATCCTTAGAACACATGTTATGCCTTTGCCCTGGTGTGTCCGATATGCACAGCAAATATGTGCAAACAATTTAAAAAAAACTATTGCTTTGTACAATAAAAAAAAAAAAGACATAAAGGCCTATTTTTCAAAACAAACCAATGGTTTTATTGGTAACTTGACGAAGTTCTTGGACAAAGCATATGATAGGCTTAAACCTGCAGATGGTCCCAAGCAGGAAGTCAAAGACTCAACCAATTAGGCCATCACAATTGACTTTATAAAATGGTGTCAATCAGGGCTTACAGCAAGACTTGTCGTTTATCTTTAGCCGTTCATGAGCTTGTGGTTTGCTTTTATTTATTCTAGTTTGATAATTTTATAATGAAAGAAGTTGTATATTTGTATGTGGATTTTAAGCGATTCTGAGACTCATTGTTATGAATTTGAAATGTACACAAAAATAAATATTAGCACGATAAATGCTGAATCAGACAGGGCCTCTTTAAGAGGCTGACATGGTTCTTTGTAGTCACGAGGAAAAAAACACAAGCGTTTGGGTGAGATTAAAAAAATCCTACCTTCCAAAAACTTTTGCTGACATTCATTTCAGTGCCTTCAACTTGTCTTGTAGTCTGTTCAGTGAGGAATTTGCTAGTTCATAGTTGATTGGCGCAGCTCCTTAATTAATCTGTTCATAGATGAGAGCATATGTTTTGACAGAAAAGTTTTGAAGAGTTTATCAGTATCTACAAAACCAGCACAAAAAAATCAATACCTGTAAGAACTCCTTTTTTTTTTTAGCTATGCATCTGCAAAGTGTTGCGGTGAAGCGTGACTACTCAGATTGGTGATGCTACTCAATGTGCGCCTTTAGCGGTTCCCTGTGACCTCAAACACTTTTGACGTGGCTTGTATGCAGCCCTTCTTGCTGGAACCAAGACTCTACCACAGCTCCGTGTTCCAGAAAAACAACCAACAGTCATTGGTTCAGGCACCCACGCTCTGGATGTGGTTGCACTGCGAAAAAGCTGGTGCCCCACTTTTTGTGGAAGCAGTTCTCTCACTGAGGCCTTGCTGTGCTGTAAAGTGTAGAAAGGAAACAGATTGCAACATCTCTTTAAAGGTGAATATTTAATTGTATATAGAAAAAAAACACATGACCAATGTAAGGCTGAATTCTGCACTTCTGATGCACTCCACATGGCTGGAGTGAGTGTGGGTCTCATCACAGCCGAGTGTCCTTCACTTTGTCTACGATGCCATGGCTTACGTGTTTGAGGGCTACAGCGAATGAAGGCCAGAAACTAGTAACTGCATTTGTTCTGCCACACTCTGCCAATGACCTTGTGTAATATCATTGTACTAATCAGCATCTATGTTCATTGTTACTTTCATATTAAAAAGTGGGGACCTGGAGTGGTGCAGTCTCTTCTGCCACCAGCCCTCACTGCCACCACTAGCCCCCTTTGATCACTTACTTAAGCCGTGTTGCTCTATTATTTTTTCCCACCCTCCGGCCCCTTGAGATGGTGGTTCGGACAGGGATAGGGTCATATAATGTGGTTAATTTTCTTCTCATTGGTTTGTTTGCTGTTGCTCTTCTTGTTTTTGTTGTGGGGGGTGGACTCAAGACTCAAAGTAACATTTCTGGTCACCTTGACGTCTGCCAGATAATGAGCCACATAACTGGCTGGTTCATTTGGCCCTCAACTGGGGTACGGGGTCGGTGGGGTTAGATCTTTCTTTTTTTACAGTGGGTTGGAATGGGCGCTTCCCCAATGTTTACTGGATCTTTGTTTAGCTTGTTGCTCCATTTTGGTGGCTCTTTGGGGTGGTGGAAGATGGAGTCTGCACCAGGAGACCAAGTTAGGGCCTGGTTGCCAAGCCCATCTCTCCATCAGGGTGTTCGGGCCCTCCTAGGGGTTCGCTGAGGAGATTGCATCTGGCACGAAAAACATGAATAACTAGCTTTGCATCTTGTAGGCCTTGCTCCTAATACTGGTTTTTTTTTAGGAATCTAAAATGATGTGGAACTGCTCACAGTATTGGGGGGAGGGGTCTGACTGATTTGGAAGATACATGGGTAACCTGAAGAGTAGTTGGACCATGAGTTTACAAAAATATAAATATGCACGGGGGTGGTTGTTTAGGAATTTCCTTGTCTTGTGTACTCTGTATTGGGATAAAACTAACAGACAGGTATACTTATAACACAGTGTTGATAAAGAATGTTTCGATTGTTTTAATATGTTTTAGCCCAATGCAATGTTCTTCTATTGAATATGACCCTGAAGTTTCTTTTTAACCAAAAAGAATTTCTTGCGTTGATTAATCGTAGCGCTCACCACAAGTGCACAGGATTCCACTGGTCCACTAAAAAAAAAGCTGGTGCAAAGATCTGTGCCACTCCATGTAAACTGATGTTTGAAATCCTTTCCACTACACCCATACTCGTGGGGACCAATTTTCTGCCTGCAGTGGCACTCTGATGCCACCACATGAGCGCGCCTAGATTTGCCCGGCCATAAACCAGACTCATGAGATCCACTGTTTAGTGTTTGTGTGCATCACACACTAATCACTCTTCTGCAAATACAAAATATAAACATGATGCAGCAAATTTGTGTTTACTGAAAATAGACCTTTGATATGCGTAATCCCCAAACTGGGAAAGCTAAAACTCAGCAGAAAGTTTGTCTAAATACAGAGCCCGTACTTCAAAGGCTAATATTAGAGATTCTGCAATGGCCTGACGCAGTGTGTTCGTATAAAGTGTCAATATCAGAGCCAGGCTTCAGCAGCGATTTTGACACAGAGAATCAAAGAGGGAAAAGAAAAACACATGAAGGTCGGGGGAACTTCGTCTAAGGTCGCACGTGGACTTGAATTTGGGGAGTGAATGTCACCCTATTTGGCTAGATCTAACATTCTTCTGAAATTCTAGTGCCAATCATCATTGTTTTCTGATTTCTCTTCCCCTTCAGGGTCAGTGGTCATTTTAAAACATACTAAATCAGGCTTTCTGAAAAGAACCAAACGGACTTAGGGCTTAATAATGGCCTTGCCGCCCAGTTGGATTATAATGACCACCTTGTCCACTGTCGACAGCCTCCCCCCCCCTCATTTTTGCAGTGGTGGGATGTAATGTGATGGCATAATGTATTCTGGAACTTGTAGTCTAGGTTTGCTTCCAACCAATTACTCGGTCTATTACACTGCATAATGATGTGTAATTAAAAAACTAACAGGACTGGAAATGGGGTGTCCGGTCAACTTGGAGTCTGCGTTAACCACATCTTTACTCAGTTATCTGTGTCACTACCAGTAAAAGTTAGCATCTTGACACAGCTGCCATGTTTCAGAGGTCCACACCTAATTAGCTTCTCTAGTCAAGGATTTCTCTTCACAGTCTGGGACTTGTAGTTGTGGATTTATAGTAAGATAATGGGATCAACAAGTGCCAAAATTCAAAGAAAATGTCTGGACTGTAATAGCTAGACATGCATGGACCTGGGACACTTGGTTGGGCCTTCCTGGTAAGATATATGCCTAATTTACTGGGATAAAAGGGCCATATAATGCTGCTTCACCAAGAGAGGCCAGTAATTGGAGGGGCAGAGAAGCTGCTACAATGAAACCCAAAGATGGGCGATCTCCAAGTTTTGGCACGTTGCTAAATACTGCGTGACTCTTGGAAAATTATTTTCCCTGTGACTCAAATCGTAAATCTGTAGAAATATTCAGTTTACACCTTACTTCAGTATGCAGTCTAATGCCAAATGACATGTTCCCACTCCTTTCCCATCACACTTGGTTATCCAGAACACATACACACACACGCCGGAGATGCTTGTGCTGTAATTACAAAATATACTCTGGAAGGTGCTGCACTGCTCCTTGGAACCAGGCCCATGCTAACACAAATACTTTAATAATAATATTATTAAGATGCAGCTTCACTTAGCCCTCAAGATGTGTGTGTATCAGACGAATCATCCAGAACTAATTAGAACTATAGTCTCAGTGGACGCAGGGTGTGATCTTTTTCCATAATCCCTCCTGCAGCCTTCTAATAAGGATTTCAAACAAGAATTGAAGAAAAGTCATAATCGAAAAGGCCTCACAGTCTCTCTTTATTTTTATTTAGAGAGTTTTCTAAAGTGTGAACATGACCCAAGGGTATCAGAGCGCAGTACAAGATACTCGTGTAAATAATAAAATAATGTAAAGGTCTACAAAAGAGATATTTACATTACTCGTAACTCGTTTTGACTGGGTATGTGCTACAAAAATACTATATATATATATATATATATTTATAGATATAGATAGATGGATAGATAGATATACATACATACACACACTTTTACCTCAGACCCAACACACATTAATCAAAGATGTTCAATAATCATTGACAGGCTTTGCCTTGTTTGAGGATTATAATTATGATCTATTTGACATGCTTCTACTCAGTTTACAAACTCCTAGCTGCATTTCGTCAAATTTATGCAACATACATTTATTGTTTGAGGATTGGTGACTTATCCTCACAACTTCATAGTGTTAATTGTAAAGTTGGATAAAACAACCATAAAACATGGAAAAGATTTTGGGGCAGATTTACAAGCCCCTTGCGACACTTTTACGCTGCCGTTGCATCACTTTTGTGACGCATCGGTGGCGTAAACCATGCGCCACGTTGTGACTTATTTACAACGTGACGCATCTAGGCAGATGCGTCACGTTGTAAAGCCCTACTCCACATGAAACCTGCGTCAGGTTTCATGTGGGCGTTCTGTCACAGGGTGGGCGTTCCCTCGCAGGAAAGCCCCGTAAAACAGACGCAGTGAAATCTACAAGTTTTCACGGTCAGTTTTACAACGCTGCTGCGTCAAATCATTACGCCTGCTTACATTAAGTATGGGCGGCCCTGTGCATTGCAGGAGTTGTGTCGCGCTTGCGACGTGGCTCCAGCAATGAGCCACCCGTACACCACAAGATGCGACACGCATCTGCCACCCCTTGCACTATGCGGCGCCGCATTATAAATGCAACACATCCGTGGTGGTGCAAGGGGGGGAATTACGTGACGCATCTGTTCTGGCGCATCCCTGCTGATTTGCAGAGATGCGCCACAAGTTGTAAATCTGCCCCATAGAATCTTCAGCATTCCTTTAGTGAGGAGGTTCACCCCATAGCCAAGAGCCTTGTAGGACACCCAACCTTCTGTGAATATCCACTTTTAAATAGTTACATAGAAATACATATTTGGCATATCTTATTTAAGTGGAAGAAAATTGGGAAGTTTGTTCCCCATTAAAACAGAAATCAAAAAATGTGAATATTCTTTGATTTGTTTTATTTCACCCTCACCACCCAAAAAAATAAAAATGGTCACAGTGTAATTACTTAAGTTTAAGCAAAATAAGATTTCAACACCCAGAATGCTTAGAGTACCACAAGGCAGTCTAAGTATCCCGAAAGTAGATGTCCGCCCTACGGAGTGCGTTCTGCATTGCACAAGCTTTCTTTGTAGTTTTAAGTAACTCTTCGGAAGAATAAACCCCTACGGAGTGCGTTCTGCATTGCACAAGCTTTCTTTGTAGTTTTAAGTAACTCTTCGGAAGAATAAACCATTTCGTCTCGCTTATGCAGTCTGTTCTTACCCCAGGCCTCGGCGGACTCCGTTTTTTGAAGGCCGCATAGCGATAATTAGCCTGGTATGGAAATCTGCAATCTTTTCACAAACGGTGACGGGAGGTCTTTACCAATCTCACTTCATTAAAATGTCTCCCCCCCCCCTATTTTCGGTGAGAGTTGTAAACGAGCGCAGACGACTGTCAGGGCCCAGATGCCGCGGTGCTTTCCTGTCGGGCCCTCCCCGGGCGCTGATGGGAGTGATTGACTGACGGCCGAGCAGCCGCGGGACAGGCCTATTATTCCAATCGAGGCCGAGGCCCAGTGGGCCTGCAATTTAGGCCTCCGTTATTAACCCTGCCTTGTTCTCCACTTTGTAACTGCTTTTCCGAATTTAAAAGTGTGCGTCGAAAAGCAGGGTTAATTAGGGCGTAACAGCTGGGCTTTCTTCAGAACCCATTGTACTCCCACAGCACAACCGGAACTGTTGTAGCCGCGCGGCCCGTTTAATTGTCAACTGTTGTTAGTTTGCGCCAGCTGACTCCTGCCTAATGCTCGACAGGTATTGTGAGAGCTACAATTAGGTGCTTTCCCCCTTCTCTTCGGTGGGAATGTTCCCTCCTCCTATTTCCTGTCAGGTTGAACCCAGTGAATCAGTAGCAGTTAAATTGGAGTTAAGGGTCACAAAGTTAAATTATGACCGAGAGGGGTTATACAGTCCCATTTCCCCCTCCCCTCCCTCAAAAGTGCACAACACCTATTGTAAATGTATAAAATGTAAATGTATAGGCATTTATATAGCGCACTACTTACCCGTAGGGTCCCAAGGCGCTTCGACCGCTGCGAAACCCTTCCTGGCTTCCCTGAGAGATGGTCCCTTAATGGGTATCTCCAGGGTGAGACCAGGCATCCCCGGCGGTCTGGTGGGGCCGTTAGTGAAGATGAGGCAAGCTAATGCCCAGAGTTGCCAAGTTTGAACGCTGATCAGAGTGGGCACCGAGGCGAGAGAATTATCGAGTCCGCTGACCCTGGTCCAGAAACCTGCCGCGCCGGGAATCGAACCCTGGTCCCGGGCCGTCCTCTGCTCTCGGGTCTGCCGCCTCTAACCAGTGAGCCACACTACTTCACTATTGTAAAGTCCATCAATGATTTCCATGGGACCCCCTGTCGTGTGGGAAGCATTCAGACATTTTTGGCCTTTCGTGCAACATCACTTTGGATTCTGGGACTAGTAGTTTCTATGCTAAGCAAAGATTTTTTGCTTGTGTGTTTTTAAGCCACGCCTTTAATTGCATCTGCAACGCCCCTTTGAGAGACCCCCTCATTTATTCATTCAACGTAAATCCCTGAGATTAAATATAGCAGGTTGCAAAGGGTTATTGGCTTGCACACAGTGCCAGATACATGTGTCGCACATGTCATGCAGGCATTGTTGCTCCACTTCAATTTTGATAGCCATGTGAATTCCATGTTAAGTGGGCCTCCTTGTAGCAGTCCGTGCATGTTATCCTTATTAATTTGTTTGATGGCTCATGAAGGACATTATATATAACTAGAAAATGCAAAACTAAAATCCTAAACTGGAAACTGGTGGTAGACAAAAAGTCATTGTCGGCTGAAAAGTCACTGGTGACATGATTGGGGTAGAAACGTTCACCATGTGTAAGAGAAGAATCACTGCAGGACATGTTTGATCTACATATGTAATGGTGTTTTATGGAGCAACTAACATGCATGTGGTCTTATTAAAAAAAGCATATACAGATATGGAAAAATAAGAGGAATTCAGTAAAGTGAATGTCAGATTCAGTACAGGCAAACACAGCCTTTCATTCTTCAGAGGTCGATAAACTGAGAATCATTCAATTGGGAGTTTGTACGACCTGTGATTTAGAGTACCAAGATACTGCAAAAAAGAGGAAAGCTTTGCTATAAAAAAACATTATTATCATTGTTATTAATATTATCATTGTTATTGAGTCTGCAATCCCTTTATAAATGCCTGTCTCTAATTCCCTTATAGTCGAGTTGTGGTGTCTCTAGCCACCTGTAATATAAAAATGATGTAGTTGCTCAACTGTAATAATTCATTACATTTGAGTTGTGACATTGTAATGTCTGGTGTCAGAGCCAGCCGCCTAGCGGAAGGCAAGTCAATGAGAATACTAATAGTTGCAGACTGCAGTTTAAAGAAGAAAATTAGAACTGAAGGAGCTCCATTGGCTCCCTGTTCACAAACGAGCAACATTCAAACTCCTCACCCACACTTTCAAGGCACTACAGAACGCCTGCCCAGCATACCTCAAAAATCGCACCTGCTTTATCATACGCTCCAGACACCTCTGCTCGTCTGTATTCCCACTTGCACACATCCCACACATACAAATAACCAGACCCGGTGGTCAAGCCTTCTTTTACACTGCTGCTAAAGCGTGAATCGACATGCCCCTACTCGTAGGAGCCTCCTCCTCTCTTCTTGAATTTTGACAAAAAATGAAGTCCTGGCTTTTCAAGTAGTCCCACTGGGCTGTAGGTGAGGCTAGACTCACACCTGCTCAGCGCAAGGACACCGTCCCGGGTGATAGTGTACTCTCCAAATCCGTATAACATAACATCTGTTTTTTTAATTAAATGAACAGTGATTAGAAAAAAGAAGATCTTTATGGCAACCTAGTTATTTTTTTGCCTGACATAGGTCATTACAGGAAAGATATAGTCTTTCTGCATGATTCTAAACATTCTGAACTACTGCATTTTTAAAATATGATTTACAATCGTCTGCTTCTAATATCTTTTTTGCAAGAATTTACTAAATGCTTTTTGATTTAATTTTGTACACCAGATTTCACTTGTATTCTTCATGTCTGTAATCATACTATCTTTTTTCACATGATGCAGCAAGACACCAAAGATTTAGGACGTTTGTAGCAAAGACGTGACCATGTGTTTAAGGTATAAAATATCCTTTACCATATGTTAAAAGGATATTGCAAGTCTGCATGCCATTCAATGGCCTTAAAAATGAACCCGGCCTTGTTTTCTATATGGTCACAACAAAAACTCTCTGTCACTTGCAATATTATTTTAATATTTGGCATGAAGTAATTTATCACATATATTATGAGTCAAACAGGGCTTACAGGGCAAGGCAAG
The DNA here is from genome assembly GCF_964261635.1 of Lissotriton helveticus. Lineage (NCBI taxonomy): Eukaryota > Metazoa > Chordata > Amphibia > Caudata > Salamandridae > Lissotriton > Lissotriton helveticus. Next base: position 993,788,949 of record NC_136072.1, on the reverse strand, counting down.
GAGCTAATGATGGCTTGTAATGCATAAATGCATGCATTCTATAATACTATAACTTTACAAGGTGCAGCAGAATGAAATACAAAACCTGATAAGACCCTCCATTTCTTCCCCAGCTGTAGCACCTATAGAACCAAATGAAGTAGAACATTTCCACTGCCCGAGATATGCGTTATTCCGTGTCCAAAACCCCATAGATGTTAATTGCTTTACAGAATAGAAAAAACTGGAGCCTACTAACAATGCCAAGTTATTGTGGATTTATCGCACTGCACTGATTCAACAACTTGTTTGCTGCTTATGGTTAAACAACGTTGTTTACCTACCACACATGAGGAAAATAGAACGGCATGAACCATAGACACAGATGCGCTCGGTATTATACCCTATTTATTACCATTGTTGAGGGAGGAGGAGCTTTCTGACACGCACAAGAAGCAATACATGGTCTCTTACACTCTATACACATATATATGCCATTAGATAGTTTATACTTAGGATTGCTTTATCATAGGAAAAACATTTTTGGTGTTGCTAATAACTTTGACCCCGTTTGACGAATCGCCACAAACCTTTCCAAAAAGGTTCTTCTTTTTGAGTAGTTTGGGCATGGAAAGTTTTAGGGTGATTCGTCAAGCAGGGGCAGAGAAAAAAATGTATACGTGTACATACAGGTGTTCCTGTTGAAGGCAGGGACCAGAAAACTTAGAAGGAGCATCCAAAGATATCATATGTCTACACCGCCGGGAGGTGTGCTGCTATGATGGCTGCCAGGCAGATGTTAAGGAAGAGGATGATCCCTACAGTACAATGTTTCCAGTGTGGCAACAGATTTCCAGATTGGAGGAGTGGGGAGAGAAAAAAATTGCAGGGGTACATAAATCAGTGGTGCACCAGGTGCAGTGGCACCCGGTGAAGGTGTGCGAGAGGCCCGCTCCACCCCAATTATAGTTGTCCTTTCCCACTTTATCAGGGTACGAGATATACCAGGGTATATTTCTCGTTTATAATAGGGTACATGGCACCCTTTCTGTGTCTCTGGAAGTAAGCATATGCATTTAATGGAATCATTTGTAGGTAAGTATTGAACCTTTAGTTTTATTTTCCTTTGTTTTAACAGATGCCAGCCCTAAGCCTAATAGCAAAATGAAGATAAAATAAAAAGTTGTTGATTAGTTGCAGCCCTAATCCTATAAGCCCACCGTTTGCTGTTGTAATAGTTTCTGCCCCTTGCTTTTGCTTTCCAATAAAGCTTTAGCACACAAGCTCAGAGTAGTAATATAAAAAGCCGTCGGATTATTACCGCAGGCAATGCATTTTCCATTTACAATAATAAAATACTGCAGAAACAAAACAATTTAAAATTCCAATAAAATTCAAAACAAATCTTCAGCTGCTGAGCCGATTCAATTATTTAGCTATTATGGAGTGCTGCCTGAAAAGTGGAGCAGGTCAGGCAGAGGGAACACGTCTTCAAATCTGATTGGTCAACACAGTTATCAAATAAAACACGCTGAGTGGCAAGAAAAATATAGAAAAAAATAAACGTACAATCAGCCAGTGCATCAAAACAGCAGAAATGGTGGGCCATTTCTTTTTTAATTCACCCGAGTCGGCTTTATTGAGTAAAGGCATTCATTCATTTCACATAGAAGAACCATACCTTCATACTCTTTACTGAAGACAATCTTATTACAGGCCAATAACGTGTATTTTGGCTATGACTAGGATGGATTGATAGACTTCTGGCACAGGGACCATCAGCCAGATTCATCATTGTCCTGTTTTGCGAGTCCTTAATAGCGATTATTAAGGAATCGCTATTAAAGACTCGCAAAACGGGATTCATGTAGAAATCGCAATATTATTTGCAATTTCTACAGCTTCCTTATTCGCAAATAAGGATGGGATTTCAAGGGTGCCGGGGTGTCCAAAGGACACCCTGTAGCACCCCTGAAATGAAAATGTAGACTGATGTTGTAACATACAACGTAGAAAAATGCACTAAAGTGCATTTTTCTAAGTTTTCGCTATTTACCACGAAGTCAGACTTCGCGGTAAATAGCAGCCAAAAATTGCGACTTCGCAATTTAAAATTGGTTCATGAATTGCATTTAAGGAATCTCAAATAGAGATTCCTTAAATGCAATAACTCGCAATTTAGCAATTTGCGATTTTTGCATTTGGGATGATGAATCCCAAATGCAAAAATTGCGCTCGCAAAGGGCCAGATTCTCAGAATCTGGCCCTTTACGAGCCGTTTTGTGCTTGATGAATCTGGCTGCATATCTCTAAAATGTTTCACTCGTAAAAAAAAAGTGCAAATCCACTTGAACTATTTTCTCTGAGCGTGAACTATGGGACGGGATAAATAGTGTTTGTACCAGTGAAAATTGTGGAGCAAACTGATTTAACACTATTTTTGCAGTCTGCGTAACAAAATGTAGAAACAATACATTTCTTTCCTTTTTAAGTGTGAAATATAGATTTGTGCTGAGACTAACCCTTTGTGTTGCATAAGTAGCAGAAATAAAGCAAAATCAATGTGCTTTATCAGGTTACAAAGGTTTATTGGTGGATTAGGGATTCTTAGTTAAAATCACTGATTTTCGCTTAAGTTTGATTCAAAGTAATATGTGTATGGAACATGTTTTGCAGCCCTGGTGGAAAAAAATATGTCATGTGAACTGGAGCAAAATCTGTTTGCTTTTTCCGTATTATTCAAACAGTAAAAATGTGCACATTCATTTGCACGGTGTATTGCACCACCCACACACTTTCAAAGCAACAAATAGGTCATAATTGTTGACAAAGATGAGCATATTGCATGGGAAATTATAAAATTATCTATAAAAATGATCAGTGCCAGGCATATGTTTTCTCAAAAGGAACTCCCATAAAAATATGTCTTCATTTTTTGGGGGAAAAACCAACATAAAAACAATACTTATCAAAGACACTTGTACAGGCTGTCTCCAGAGGTAAGGGGACAGTTAAATTTCTGAACAAAATTATTTTGTAGCAAGTCCTCGGTTTTAGGGTTTACAAGACAGAGGTTTTCTGGCGCCTCACATGTATTAAGTTATGTAACCTTTTTTTATGTATGTTGCTTTTTTAACCGCCTCCAAGCACTTTTCAACGCTTAACAAACTAAAAAATATACAAAATAATAGCAGTATTCTGAAAACACAGACAGTGGGAACAAGCAGCGTCGCCCCTAGAGGGCTAATGTGAAGTTTGCACTACGGCCACGCAGTCGGACGAAATCGGGAAGCTTCGGCCTTCATCGGTGCTTTAAAGGGGGAGGTACTGCCCGATGCTGAGTGACTGCACTTGAACGCGAGAGAGCACCTGCACTTCTCAGCATTGCAGCAATACATTAAATGTGGGTAGGGGCAACTTTTAGCATGCGCGAGCTGGGCCCAGGCAGCAATAGGTAATGCAGGGAAGCATTAACAGTGTGCAATATTGTATTGCAACGTTCTCTAAACCCCCCTGCACATATATATTAAATGGTAACCGGGAACTATTTTTCTGAATTATGGAACAGTTTCCATTCAGGAAATATATAGCAGTTGTTAAAATAATCGATTTCCTTTAAAATATCCTATTCTGTAAGAATGACAGCTTTAAGCAATAGCATTGCGTCCCTTCCAAATTTCAGCCCAAGGGCATTTTCGAAGGGGAAGGAGCAGAGGTCGGCCAAAGACTGTTCATGGATGGATGATTGGCTGGTTGGATGGATGAATGCTCACAAATTAAGAATGCACTGCAGTAGCCCATCTGTTTGAGCTTATCGCAGTGTTGCATTAGGTTTCCGGGAATAGGCCATCGAATCCGGTCATGATTTGCATAGACCGTTCATCAAAACTATCACCCATCCCCTTTACACTTATTTGTGAGATGGCCACTTTGACTGGTAAAGATGATTTCCACTTCCTTGTTCTTCTTGCCCATGCCTTTTTCTGCATTGCACTGCATCCCACGAGTCCCTCCTCTACTGACCGTGACTAACCCCTTGTTCCCGCATTTACTACATTTTATATCCCAAAACCTACATCAGCGATCTCCTGATTGACATCAAGAAAAGCAGAGGGCAAACTGATACCCGTGGGCTGCCACTTTATACAAGAGTGACAGATGAAAAGCACTTGTCCTTCTGGAGGGTGGAATCACGCAGTGTGACTTTCAAAGGAACATATGGTTCCAATCTAAATTTAATAAGTAGGGGCTGACCGGTAGAGCCACAGGCTTAAGGAAGAAAGTGGGAAGCAATCAATAGCCCTTCTGAACCAGCAGCTGAATCTGTTTGCTGGTTTTAAGTGTCTCCGCTGGTTTTTAGTGTCTTATGTCTTTTTTTTTTCTTTAAAGATACATTCAATACATATCCGATCCTTAAAAATTGAGTACCTTGAGTTAAGTGTTACGTTTTTAATTAGATCAGTAGGAAGAATGTTCAGAATTTCAATAGTTATGAGTAGGGCTTAATTTGTAAGAAAAGAGTTCAGGGATCCAAAGTCTTCCTTAGGGTGTGATGCAGGCACAGCTGAATGCCGGGCTGCCCACACCAAGGCTGCCAAGTCTTTATTTGACCTCTTACCTCTTTCCTCCACCACCCTGTAATCACTGTCCTTGAACTTACACTTTTTCATCCCTGCTCTGCTTGTGACTGTTTTCCTATTTTTCTCTTGCCTTTTCTTCCTTTCTGTTATCTCTCTAGCTTTGGGTCAAAGTCTGATGAAGAAAATTAAGTTCCAGTCCCCAATAATGAGTGCCAGTGAGCACTACCTGCAACCACAGAACAGTTTAAGACCTAGCTATGAGCAAGCAGAATTTGTGCCGTGTGGCCACTGTAGGCAAAGATGGCCGTAAAGCCCTCTACATTAATGGGAACCAAAATGGCTGTGTGTGTGTATGTGTGTGTGTCAGGCAGGCTGCCTGTGCCTGATGGGTGTGATTTGGGAACGTTTGCATGTCATAGTAATTACAGCCCATTAGAAAGCAGTAATTACTGCAGCGAGTGCGAGGCGCTTACCAGCAGTGCACACGGAGCGCATAAGGAGCCTCTGGGAAATCGGAAACTCTGTAATTTTCCCAACGGGGGACCGGTGCCTCATCGTGACATGTGACAATACACAGAGTATGTGACTTGTCATATCCATCTAAGTTGGCATGAAAAAATTATTAAATGATTCTGAAATATAATTTTCGGTCTAAATTCAGTCTATCCAGTTGGAATTTAGGTAGGAACTTCCTTGGCAAATACGTGGCCCTGAAACTGGGCTGAGAAGCACAAAGAGCCATCTTGTATGGTGATGCTCATGGTAATCGAAGACAGTGGTACCAGCACTAGCACAACTACAGCCAATGTGGAGTGAACGCGCCTCTTCAGGGCCTCCCTCCACTGCCATCCTGTTAGAGCGTCAATTGTTTAGCTCAGTATATTGGTTCATTGTTGTCGCATGTACCATATGCAGCACGTGGTGTCTTCAGAAGCACATAGATTCTTGTTTTGTTTTGTTCTTATTTTTAGTTTTCTTAGTCGAATATTTGTCTATGCCTTTAACACCCTTTCTCGTCTCTTATTTCTGCTCCGCAAACAAGCCTCTACTCTCTCTCTTTACCACCCAGAGTCGCAAAGAGCTCTGAAGTCCCCAAAAGGTGACACGTTGTCCAGATAAATAAATAAATAAATGTCAGAATTTGTAAAGCGCACAGCTACCTCCACCGGAGGTGTCCTGGCGCTGTCTGTATACCGCTTAGGAACCCTTCCTGGCTTTCCTGGGAAATGTCCACTCCTGGGCACCCCCCAGGTGCAGCCAGGCATCCCAGTGCGTTTGGGGCCGTTGTGGAGACTAAGCAAGCTATTGCCCAGAGTTGCAGCATGGAACCCATGATCAGAACAGGCACTGAGGCGAGAATATCCAGTCTGGGGAATTAATGAGCCAGAGACCCGCCGAGGCGGGAATCGAAACCTGGTCCCTGGCCAGAGCTCTGCATCAAGGTCTGCCTGCTCTAACCATTGAGCCACACTTCTCCACAGATACAAAGCACCAAAAACAAACATATTGAAAAAAGGAGTTTTAAAGTAGCCGTGGGTTGATAAAATCAGTGTAAACTGGAATTACACACATTGAGGGGTGATTCGAAGGTTCACAAACTGTTTTGGTGGGCCAGGTTCAGGATAGTTGGAACACCACATCTGCCTTCCAGCACTGGTCACATGAGTAATGATCAAAACAGAGTTAAGAAACACAGAGGTAGTTGTCAAATCACCTCAAAAGCAACATATTGACGCATATTTGTCTAATTTATTACTGATTACATTCACTGTCATGTGATTCTTAGTCAGTCAAGGTACCTGTCTTGGTTCAACAAATTGGTCGAAACTCTTGTTTTTTTCCCAGTTCTTTGGAACCCTCTTAAAGTTGACACCAAATCAAATCAACTTTATTTGATTTCATCAGACATCATAAAAGCATACATTTTTTTTAATAAAAAAGCAACATTAAACAGTTCTCGCCATCATAAACTAATTCTATAAAAGTATTTTTTTACTGCACTGTAAAACTTTACACAGATAATTTGCCACAGAGTAACAGATTGACAGGGATGGTAATGTTTGTAAATACAAAAAAGTAAGGCAGCATTGCTTAAAATTCAAATTACATAAAATCGGTACAATATAACGTTTCCTCAGATCCTTAAAAAATTACAAAAAAACAGACTATGTAAAGTGCTTTCAGTAGATGTATTATCATATGGACATTTCGGTTGGATTTGAGACCAATCATTTGGAGCCAGAAATGAAAGATATCCATTCTGAAGCGGGTCACGACAAACTTATGCTGGATATTATGGACACATTTTAAATATGGTTGCAAGGAAAAAGTAACCAGGGTCAATTGGTTCATAAGAACATCAGGTTTGGTTAGTTCAATAGACCACCTAGCTTCCTCAAACATCGTAAGGCAGATCTTGTTTAATTCTTTACTGAACACACTCATTATAATGTGCATTTCTTCCACTCTGTTTCAACTTTTCCCACTTATTCTTTGACAGGAGAGCTTTGGATATAAGTTGTGCCAGTACTTCAGTACCTTTTTATGCACTTTAATACATTCTCTCCTTTTTAATCTGTCTAAAATGGTTGCTAAGGAACTTCCCAGATTTCTAGGATTCTGTCTATTCCTCCCCTTCAGTGTCAAAGACATGATCAAACTCCCCTGGGGAACTGGCAGCTTGGCAGCTACTTCCAAGCAAGTATTTCACCACGTCGTCTTCGGCAGCCTTGTTCCTCTGCAGAAGTGCATTTCCTTCAAAAACTGCTCGTCCTCAAAAAAATGAAGTTTGGATTCAGTAAATTGATCCTACATTGTATAGTTTCTCCCTCATGCAGAATGAATATTCTAGGCCACTTGTCATCAAACTGTCATAACTTTATAGCACTTAATGCATCAATACCTGAATTTTAAAAACAGTGTAAAGCAAATGACTTTATGTGGATCTATTTGAAAATGCTATAACATCGTTTTTAAGAAATTCTGTGCAGAATGTTAGAGTCAAATTGAGTTATTTCCTATCAAAGAAATATTCTTCCAAAGCGCTGTCTGCAGATAGACCAAACAAAACCGGACATTCCAAAATACTAATGTACAAGGTTTACATCGAAATTTGAATAATTTCTTGAGGATAGTAGAAAATCCACCCATGGCTATTGGTGTTCCTTCTTTACAATGTGCTGTTGTGCCGGGTGAAGTTCTAGTGTCGCAACTACAGATGAACAGTTCAAAATAACATTTCTTGCATTCGGAGAAACATAAATCTCCATTCCACCAAGCTCTTCAGCATTTATGCATTTTTCAGCAGTATCTGCCCCACCACGAGTAATGCATTGCTTTTTACACCCACCACACGCTGCCAGCAGCATTAACCGTGCTAACTCTAACATAACATGCGTATTTGTAAAGCGCACGTTCACCCCGAGGCATCTTGGCGCTAAATAACAGATGTTTATTGTTACCCAACTCAATGGTACTCATTTTATCAACCTCAGATGGATGAAAGGCTGAGTGGACCCGCCAGGATTTGAACCTGTGACCATGAGGTCAAATACAGGCTCCTTCAGTGGATGCATTAGTCCACTGAGCCAACAGACCCCGGCTCATTATAGTATAGGGAGTACTCTCAATTTATATGAGAAGGCAGCAAGCACTCACAGGCAGATTCTCTGACCCTTCTTTTTTTGCCATGCCACCTCTGGAGGCTGGAAATCATAGCGAGCCATTGTAGGACCAATTTTTATGATGCAGGACAAGCTGTGCTGCTAAAATCTACATACAACGTCAGCACTACAGGTTTGAATCCCTTAGTGTTGAGTGCCTTTAATCATTCTGAGGCTAACAACATGACTGGGGTACTTTATCCTATATATTACGCATTTCCTCCCTCTCTCCTTTTTTTCTAAGTTTGTACTACGAATGTGAGACTTTTTTAAAGGCTCTAAAACATTTAAAAATGAACTTGGCAAGGAACTCTGAAGTCAATATTCTTGACTTGAAAGTTGAACAAGTTAAGTTATATCTCAAAACAAGGGAAGAAGTTCATGGAAATATGGATATAGTATACTCCTTTGAATATCGTGCCCGTAATGCAGGATCCCAAGTAGTTATTTTAACTATTCTTCGTGATTTCCTATGATATATAACTCGGAATGTTATGGATGCAAACTAAATTCACCTTCAACCAGGTAATATCATTACACTATAGAGCTATCCTTGGGCATAAGGTATTTGAACTTCCACATGGGGTTTCTATCAGGCCATTTATAAACAATTGTCGGTAGTGTAACAGCTTCAGCCCCAGGTGTCATCTATGCAGTCAATACATTTCTTGCATTGATCTGATCCATGATCTCCCAGTTCACTTGTGTGAAATCATTTTTAGCAACAACAACAACAACAAATGCGCGATAATAAATTGCATGCACTGCTCAGCACATTGCTCGTTATCACAGCCTTATTTATTAGCCAGGTTCTGGGGATTCAATAGAGTTGCCCATACCCCCACATGGCTCCTTTGCCAGGATAACCCTTCTCAAAGGTCAAGCGATTGCTGGGTGAGATGGGAGCATAAAAGTAAAAAAGTGAAAGGAGCAATATATGCTCTTGAGTAAAGGATGCACTACATAAGATATATATATATATATATATATATATATATATATATATATATATATATATATATATATATATATATATATATATATATATATATATAAAAATCCCTCCATCTAAGAAGCAGATAGGGAACACAGCGGGTTCCAAGCTTTAATTTATTTTTTTAAATGGCATAACGCGTTTCAGCAGGTGTGCCTTTCTCAAATGCCTTTGACTCGGGGCTCATTTGCACGTCCCTTTATGCGTGCTACCTCACTCTGATTGGAGGGAGCACACGTAGACTACATGTCCCTATATTGAGTTACCAATTGCTGTATATCAGGCTCTTTAGCAAGACTGCTCAGATCAACATTTACGAAATTGATATGTTATGTCTTCCGTGGAGAAGTATTTATTGGCTCGCAGATCAGTGAAAGTCTGAAGAGGGGAGAGAGGATTTTAACCTATGAAAACCCCACCTTCTTCAATAATATAAAAGAAAGCCACTTCTAACATGTTTCGCTGGCATACAGTGCGCTTTCACTTGTGTGAACTTGGCACAATGTGCTGCCGGAGCTTGTCGGTAAAGGAGATGGCTGGCAGATCTTTCAGATTCCATCATCTTCTGGGTCTGACATTGACCAAATGGCCGCCATCCAGCTATTTTGCTGCCCACCCTTGTGAGCCTCACTCTAATGAGTTGACAGAGAGCCAGGTTCCTCTCAGCCAAGAGCTCTGTGGTGCCAGTCATGTATCCAGGACACCAACTTTCTTTCAATCTATTAAGGGAGGGACACTGTCAGGTGTTCGAAGTATATAAGAAGTTGTGTTTGTTTGATTGGTTCTATTAAAACGAAATGGGATTAGTGGTATTTTTCTATCTTTTTCGAGTTTCTTAGCCCTTACATAAATCTTCCTCTGACTCGGGCACCAAACCTTTGAAATCACGTCTTCTTTTGTCCCATGGCGTGGCTTGTCTTCCCAGGACTCAGATGTTTTTAGCATTTCTGCTGCCAATTTGTCATCTCCTTTTACTTTAATCACTTTTTCACCTAATTAATTGTGAAAAAATCTTTGTTTTCATGAGATCATACAATTTACTGATTGACTTTGGGAAGAGAAGGAGTTAGGCTTCCACAAGCTTGGCAGATCTGCAATGCTCGCATCAATTCTGCTTTCCATACGTAGGAGGACTCTTTCGTGCCGCTGCGCTTTGTCAGCAGAATTCAAACAATAAGACACAGGGTCTAATGCAAGCATGCATAAAAAAAGAAGTTAGCATTAGATGTTACGTAAACAGAATGCAGTTGAAACTGCACTATTGTCCTTACACCTCTTGGACAGCAACATCAATTTTTCAAGGCACCGCTTCCAATGGTGGTACACTCTGCATGGATGTGATGGCTTCATGTAAATAACATTAACATTCGACCTCAAGAGTTGGGCATGGCAGCACGTAATAGGCCGCTCGCGGACCGCAGCTGCCTGCGATTAGGACAATTAGGGCCAGCTTGTCCTTTTAATGAATGACTTTTTCCTTCAAATGAAGCATATTCCTACCTCAGTTCAGGAAACTGGTTTCATTAGGATTCCGAGAATGTCACAAGCTAATTAGTGTCATGTTAATTAAGTATTCAGGATCCTGCCACCTCCAAGGACAGTGGTGCCAGCATGAAGGAGAATGCAGATGTACAGTATGTCTTTCAACTGGCACCTCCCTTGGGAGGATGGCAGGCAAGGAAATGTCAAGCTTTGTACATTGGCCATTGTCTTGCTCAGGTCTGGAGTGACATCCTGTCATTGGATTTAATAAGCTGGCCAGAAAGCCTTAACTTTAAAAGCTTGCCCAGAATCAAATGCATTCAGCAACTCTTAAGAATGTTTGACAAATTAATATTAAACATCTAGCTCGTCCAAAAAAGGCACTTGATGTGTTATATGAAGGAGACTATCCAGGCTAATTGTTAAATTTGCAAATTTCAAGTCAAGAATTACAAGGATCAAATCCCAACTCTCAATTGATGCTCAGTGTGATCCTGTCATGGAATTTCAATATCCCAGGCAAATAAACAATAATTGTTTGTACTTGTATATGTCTGATGTGGTACAGCACGTAGCATAGATTTGCCTCTGCTCCTGTTCTTACCTTTCCAATCAAACTTCAGATATCAAGTAATTTAATGTGTTAATTGACAGTCCTAATGGGTATCTTAGAACCGTGTGCCTCTCCTTAAAATTTCATCAACACTATTGACACATTTGGTTGCTAATGCACCATGATTGTGCTTGTCCTGTGGATTTTTTTGGACAGCTTCGATTTTGAGATGTAGAACTGGTAATTTTTTCATGCATTGATTTTCTTTACTTATAAAAAAATATTCCCTTCAAATAGGGAGAGGAAAAATTAACCTGTCCTTCTCTCTGGCACAAATGTCCTTCTTTTCAAATTTCAATTTCAAATTTTCATCTGGCAGTAGTAGTATATCTACAAAGAGAAACATTGCAAAACAAAAATACGAAATTCAAGTTCAAAGATGTATTTTATATATTGTGGATCACAAATGCAGTAAAATGTAAGAGAGTTACAACGCAACTGGTGCTTAATTTGTGGCACAACACAAACCAAAAGATAAGAAATGCAACAAAGTTATAAAAAGTTTACCTGGCAGGTGTCACTGGCTTATTTGATTGCGCAAAGTATCACAAAATGTATTAAAATAACATTGATTTGGAAACTAACAGAATGACAATACCATTAAAATGTCTCATAGGCTTACAATAAACACATCAAACATTGCATATATCTATTTATTGCACCTGAAAAATAACAATACACGAGGTACATTAGTTATTGAGTGCGATAAATAAAACCTATTATGAGTTGGTGGGGAATAACATGCAGATTTTGGTGCGTTATATGGTGATATTGAAAATACTGTATGCTTTCCGTGCGTCAAATTTCAGCAGGTTTAACCTGACAAAATTTAACAATGGTCGAGGTATTTAACGCATCTGATAATTATCGGATGCATTAAATACCTTCAAACTCATTATTCTTACCCTTGCGTAAACACTAGTTTACACATGGTTGGTTGACTTTATCAACCAACTCTTAATCAGGGTCTTGTGCTCTGAGTTCAAAATGATATGCTCTCCACGAACAAAACTCCCCTCTTGAAGGGTTCAGTTTACGGGCTTTTTGCCTCAATGATATTTAAAGCCCCAAACCGGTGATCTTATCCTATACTTCTCTGCCTTCATTAATTTATATAAGACAGAGAAATAGCTTCTCACCACTTGCATCGTGGTCAGCTACCATAATGCGTTTAGTATGCTCATTCTTTCTGAAACGTACTGTTTCCTAGATTGCATGTATGCACGGACGATGAAGAACCCTACTCTTCACTCAGAGCATGTTGGATAATTTGTTGGCCTGCAAGCACTGACTGAGACTCAGCGCCACACACGAGAGGAACGAAGCACCTCCGTTTGTCCTGAAGGAATTTTCCACAAGAGTGAATTGGCATTTCTGCCACATCGGCTTCAGGCTGTAGTTGCCCGGCCTGTCCCCCAAACTGTCCTCCTCCCGTCTTGATAAAGACCCGCCGTGACCACCAACCGGGGCGCACTAGGGTCGAAACGTCGACGAACCCCATAGGCCCAGAAAGACCAGGATCCGGATAGGATCTCTAGGATTCCTTGGTTCAAAAACATTGTCTGGCCAATGAAGACATCTGTATATACTTGTACATAAATTGCATTGTATATTTTGCTATTCACTGAGCACTCTCCACTGAAAGTCACCTTGCACTTGACAGTCACCATAAGCATTGAATGTTATCTAGGAATGATTACAATTCGGATACCAAATGTTTTGGAATTTCTTTTAATACAATTGATTGATCACATGACTTCAAGTTTTTGAGCATTTGTTTCTCAAATTGTTGGACTTGTATCAGAGAGTCTTTTTGTTTTCATTGAATGAATGTTCCCAAAAAGCAATTGGTCCGACCCAACAGAACCGCTTTCCTTTAAACTACTAATGCCCAGGTTCTGAGGGACACAGGGTTACCCCTTTTTATTAACTATGCAAGCACTGACCGCCAGGTTATCTGACTCATTCTGCATCCAAATGCACATTTAATTTGAGAATTTTGTCTCTGGCTGTTATGAAGACGTCATCAATTTTTTGAAAGTTTGGCACTGTTGAAACCAACTCATACCCACAGTGTAGCACCAATGTGTTCAGTTGTGGTGAACTTTGGCCTACACTTTGCTGATATTTGGTAACCATAGGGTGGAAGGTTCCTTGGTAAAGCTTATATGATGGGATCCCTCAGAATTTGGATTTGACGCCCCAGAGGAGCTGCTGAGACTTTGCAACTGCCACAAGACGTCATGTGTCTCTTTTAAAGGTGCACTGGGCAGTTCAACCAATCCCATTGACTTGCTCTCAACAGTTATGTTACCTAGAATGCAGTTAATGTTCTGAGCAATCTTATTGGTATATAGGTCGAAGCAGGAGAATGTCCGGTGAATGGGGCAGAATTCCACGCATTGGCAGCAGCTATTCCTTCAAAAGTAAATCCAAAGAGAGCATTAGAAAGAATTCCGGTTCTGTCACTTCTGATAGTGGTGGGCTCTAGCACTCAATCATATCTACAACTGCTTTTTAAGAAACAATATACTAGTAATTAATGTTATTGAGCCATTTGTTTATAGGATATTAAACTCCCTCGTCCCCCCATTACTTCTCCTAGAATTCTCCCAAAAATATATTCAGTTCACATTTTCATTAAAAGCACAGTCAAAAGGAAACTTAAATAAGTTGTTTAATTAATTTATAAAAATGGTGCTGTACTAAGATGGCGCCCATTACCGAGACAGGCAAACAAGCAGAAAGCCTTTCAGTAGAGCCAGATGAACGTGTTTATTCTTAGCCTGACCTTCGGAAGCGAATTATAGATTATGCTGTCAGATCACCATTCCTTTGATACGGGAGGGGGAGTGATGGATAAAGAAAGAGCGGATTGGATGTGTAATGAAGTAGCGGACAATAAAATATAGGAAAGAAGCCGGAGCCATCAAAGGCGCACATATTTTACGGACGCCCTATTAAAAAGCCTCTGAGAGGCGGCGGAAGTAAATCATACCTGTGCCCCGGAGTTTGCGAGGATTTATGCTACCGCAGACATTAGCTGAACCGAACCAGGGCTGGTGCCTGGCTTCAGCCTGGCCTGTCAATAGGCTGTCAATAGCCCGGCTCCTCTGCGTCTGCTCGAGACCAGCCCTCCGAGGCCTCGCGTCACCAGAAAAACAGTCTCATAAGTATCACAAATTTGATTTAGAAAAAAGGCAAAAGGGATTCAGATCTTAATTTTTTTTCCTTTCTCAGCAGGCTGTCGCCGTTAGTATTTTTTTTTTGACATGCGACACTTCATATCTGGAGACATTGGTCATCCGGCGTACCACAGTTAGATGGATTGTCACTGCTGCGCGCTCCCTCCCACCCTGGCCCCAGGCTTCCCACTGCAATCACCCCACCGTTTTTCTCAGACGAATAATTTCCCTAACGTAATAAATTCTAAACGCCATATTGCAGGCAGATGAGAGGGAGTGAGAGTGGAGTTTGAATCTGAAATCCTTTGCTGCTTCCTGTGAAGCGCGCTTTGGTGTTCTGAATTGTGTCAGTTTGCTCGGAAATAAAAGGCATGTTGAAAGAATGGACTTTTTAAGTGAAAGCTGAGCTATTTTTTTCGTTTGGACATTCTTTATAAGAAAGCATTCTAAACAGGGTCGAACTGAGACAAAAAATAGGGCCAAATAAAAGTGGACCCCTTAACAAATCAGATAGCTAAGAAAGTGTTCCACATTTGCAAATCAGGCCTGTTTTGAATCTGTATATGTGTTTTTGACAAGATATGGGATACTTCATGAATCTGTGCTTCCTGCAGGCAATGTTTGTTTTAATATTAGGGAAATCAACAGTAAAAAACGTCCCACCTTTCCACAAAGCCGGCCCCAAAACTGCTAAAAAGTGGCACTGATCCCTCAGGTCAGCTCACTGAGCCATGCCTGATTGCCCCATAGGTCAGTTTACCCTGGCTCTGTACTCCGTCCGTATTTTATGTTATACATTCTGTAGTATTCTATGGTGCAAATATTCCTTTTGACCACAGCAGATGGACTGCAGGTGGTGGTTGGCGAATTTTTTATTACAATCACTTAGCAGATTTAATTCAGAGGATTTCTCATTTTTTCTGAAGTTCCCCAAAGTTTGCACTCATGGTTTCTTTTAAAAAAATATTCACCACTTTACCTTTGAAATGCGGTAAACGTTCTTTCGATCAGGCTTCACAAAACTCAACAAGCCTTTATTGTGATAACAATAATCATTTTAATAATGATTATCATCATTTCCTACGGAAAAACAGTATTGTCTCTGCCAATCGTTAGTCTTAAACCTCGAATCTGGGGAACTGGGTTCGAGTCTCGGCAATGATGGTGAACGTCCTGTGATTCTGGGCAAATCACTTAATCTCCCTGTGCCTAGCAAAAATGAATCTGTCCTCATGTAATGCAACTGGTGCTATGTAAAGCACTCTGATAACCGATTCGGGTCAAGTTTGCACTATATAAAACTCTGTAAAACATATACAGGTCTAAGCAACATGTAAATTAACACATCAAGCTGTCTTAATGAATGTTACGACTCTCTATTCATTCACCTACCCCTGTTCTTTTCTCTTTTCTGGCTTGAACACATTAGTCTACAATAGGACACACAAAGCTGGGACAATTCCCCCTCCGCCCTAGTGGTGGTAGTTCTCTGTAAGTTCCTATTTGGGTCTGCAAATCACCCACCCTTTTAAAGAGCCATTTGACCATAATTTATTTGAGAACATTCCTCTCTTAGGCACTATTCTGCAGGCATGGACTAGGTAAAATTACAGGAGGCTGCTTCCTGGGTAGTCAGGCAATATTGTGGATTTAACCAAATTCTGTGAACTCCTTGTGTGTGGCCATCCTGCAGAATACTCCCCAAGATTTTCTGAATTATATGAACAACCACAAAATGGATTTAGTTCAATTCTCCAGAGCTTTTACTCCGGATAAGATCTACGGATTATATTTTTTAATCATCAAAATCTCCAGAATGTTGCAACTTTTCCATCCAAAAGACCTTTTAGCGAATTTGCCATTTCTAGTATAAATTAAAATATGCTGATGATACAATGCAAGAAGGAATTAATCTCAGACAAGTTCAACAATCAAGTAAATCTTTTCCTGTCTGGTGCACGTCTTCGTGAGTCAGAGGGCGGGCTAGGATGCCTATAGTCATAGGGAGCGATGTATTGTAACTACAAACGCCACCACATATGTTTCTGCCCTCCTCCACCGCTACCACCACTTTGCCTTCACCAGAATCTTCTTTGTTGTTGTGTACAGATGTACATTTTATCTCTGGTGCTAAGGGACCATGGCAAGCGTAGAGGGCTATTTAACTGTTATATCATGCACAGGCAGTGTCATTTATGCAGCTCGTAATAGCACTGTAAGTGCCTCCATGCACCACAAATCACACTTGTGAACAAGATTCATGAATAAATATATGCATATAAATACGTTCGAGATGCAGGAACATTTGCTGTATTTTTTATAGTGAAATAATGTCTGAGATTATTTGCATTGATTAATCGCAGACAGGCGTATGCTGTGGGTCTGCAATTCTCACCATAGCATTATTCTGTGTTTGCGACTCCCGGGCACTAAGCATGCTGTATAGGGAATACTAATTTGGACATTACTGGAGAATTAACACAGACTGTAATGAGGCAAATGTTACCAAAATTAAAATTTATGTATATCCTCGATTCTTAACTCTCTAGTCATAATGAAATGTACCCCTTTCTACTTCACATTGCAACTCATACTTTGTCACATCTTTGGGAGTGCATAGTTAGGGTAGTGTAAATAATGTGTTCTCTATTCTCGTTTTACAGTATTATTGAATATTCTTGAGGGCATTATATTGATATAATGGCCCACTAGACAAGTTATGGCTCCTGAATCGAGGCCATGTAACTTATAATTTTCTAATCTCACTAGAACACGACTGCTGGAAAAGAGAGGGTTCCCGGTGCTTCTATGGAAGTATATCATTAAAAACACGTACTTGTGCCTTTTACTCAACGTGCTTAGAAGCAGCGTCAGATGAGAATTGTTGTTGTCACACTCCTATTGAGGTTTCACATTAGAAGTGCTAACATTAATGGCGTGCCATTGCCTAATGTACTTAGTAACCAATGTTGGTCGGCAGGTATTGTTGTGACATCATAATAACGTGTAAATTGAGAAAAGTAACAGCAGATAAAGTAGAGAGAGTCAACTCATTGCATGGCGGAGTACTATTGCGTCACAGGCTTCAGAGATGCAGACAGCTGGCCTTTTTAGCTCTGGGATGACAGCATCGCAGTCTGCTGACCTTTGCAACCAATCTCTTAAAATATTTATAGTGTGACTTTGGCTGATCCCATAGGAGCAGTTTTCTCTCACCACTTTGCCATTGGCTGTTTGGTTTATCATTTCACCTTCAAATAAGTAGTTCCATCGGAATGTGTGAGCGACTACTGTACATCTCAGAAGCACAATCAATCTCCAGTGGTTGTCAAATTCAGTTTTTCATCTCCTATCATTCAGGGCAAACAACAATCAATGCGTGTTACTTTTTTGTTATATTAACAAAGACATTAGTCCTGGGTTTGATGTGCTAAACATGTTTTTTTTTTGCTTGGGTGTATTTGCACGTGTTAGCACATTAAAGCCAGATCTATTGTCTTTGCTAAAGTTTGTTTTCTAGTTGGTGCCTGCTTTCTGAGTTAACCGATTGGCTGTTACAACCAGACTATCCCATTGCATGACCCAGTGTTGTTATTCATTGAAGAATACCTTTTTGTACCTAGTTTTGATTGAAGGTGTCCCACCAGCATACCAGGGTGCATTTTAGAAACTGAAATATTTTATTGACACCATGGCAGATGTTATAATGTTAGAAGAACATCACACGTTTGAGTTGCTTGAAGTCTGTATATAATGAGTGCAGTCCAGAGCCCATACTTGTCACAGGCAAGAGACTGTAAGGCGCCTTCGTCCTGAGCTGGTGATGTTCCATGGCAGAGGCACCATTCTACATCCTGGGCACTGGAGGACAGCAGGAGATACGAAGGTGTACCCCCTCCCAAAACTTAATTCCAATGACGTGTTGTAATCCTGTCTGGATTTGATTTTCACTTTTACTATTTGAGGGACTTCCTTGGCTCTATGGGGGGCTGTCTGAGTGCGGTGTGACCTCCTCTGGTTCTTCTTTGGGGCCCACAAACACACCATGCGACAGGATAGGCTCAGATCTCGGATTGGGGGTGGGTGCTTCAGCTCCCGCTAGGAGCCCTGGCGCTTGGCTGGTGGGGGACCGGGGCTCACAGGGAGTAGGGCTGACATGGAACAAGTTCAAGGAAAGTCAGCATTCCACCAAATAAATTTCTTTATTAATTAACCCCACTGCTCTCCTAATAAACCCATCCAGGGTAGAATCCGGCAGCGCCTTGGCCCAGACTCTGCTGCTCACCGCTTCCCCATGTAGGCCCACACAGACCAGCAAGCTTAGCACATGAGAGGAGTAGGGAATAGAAAAATAGAAGTTAAGGAGAGACAGTACATTCATTATGCACAGGTTAGAACAGAGCAGGCAGCAATGTTAGATGATGGAGGGGACAAGGGGGGATGGCCCTGCCCTGCTTCTTCCTGGCGCTGATGGGCACAGGATGGGCATGGCTTTGGCCCGGGCTTTGCCCAGGTATGGTGGCCTGCGTTCATCCCATGATTCGGGATTCCCTGGTGTGCTTTATAGCACTAATGCCCTTCAGGGTATGACAATAGCATGAAGGGCCACCTCCTGAGGCCCACGGGAACTCAGGACACGTAGTCTCCACCAATGCAGCCACAAAAAACAGTGAAAGCTCCCGTGCTGCGCGACTCCCTGGCCCGCTTTATAGCGCTAATGCCTTTCAGGTGATAGTGTGAAGGGATGCCTCCTCAGGCCCACGGGAACTCGGGACATGTAGTCTCCATCACTGCACCTGCAAAGAAAAGACTGTGACAGCTCCCCCCTCCTTCAGTAATTTACAAAAGGCATAATCTGCATAATTTTGCAAATCTCACGACATTCTTGCCTTGTAAAATTCCTGAAATTACATTATTACACCACTTGGCATAAGAGCGCTGCATTCCGATTTTAGCACTGGAGGAAGGGTACCAACCAGAATGTAAGCAGCTCTAGTTCTCAGCAGTTGTGTTCTTTGTGATTTTTTTGGTGCAAAATGCTTCTTTGCATCCAAAGTGGACACGCTAAAATATAATCCTAAATGTCATTTTTATATTTTGTGTAATTTCACATAATTCCACCTCATTTTTGTGGAATTTTACTGAATTACACAAAGGCAAATTAGAGAAATTTCACACACTCTGTAGATGTAATGTATCATAAGGCAACTCACAGCATTTCAGTGAGTGATGGGCATCTGTACCCTGTGCCCTCATCTGAGAATTGCACCCATGCAAGGGCAGAGCAATGACATTGACAGTGCAGCCGAAATCCAGTAGCTGAATCACTTCCTCTGTGTCAATGTGAAAGCCATGTGTGATGGGGAGTGAATTGTGCGCAGCCTTTCCATATGTTTCCCCCATCAAAAGGTGGCCTGCTGAGACCCATCTTTGGGCCTATAAATCTTTCCCAAGGAGGGGTGACCTGTTTATTTTTCTTGCACACAGTGAAGGAATAACTGGCCCAAGGAGACCTGATGCACTCAATTGGTGTCTGTCTCTAACTTCCGTGGCTGGAACACATGCCTACAAAAATCTGCCTTGGGGGGCCGAGGTTGATGTACCTTGTGGTAGAAAA
Organism: Lissotriton helveticus; assembly: GCF_964261635.1. Taxonomy (NCBI): domain Eukaryota; kingdom Metazoa; phylum Chordata; class Amphibia; order Caudata; family Salamandridae; genus Lissotriton; species Lissotriton helveticus. The sequence goes on along the minus strand of NC_136072.1, from coordinate 993,768,837 downwards.
CTCAGAAGTGTATGCAACATATGCCACAAAGAGCTTGCATTAGAGGGACCAGGCTGCCTGCCCTTTTGTTACAAGTTACTATCCGCATGGAGCAGAGCCCATAAAACTCTACATTACGCATGCCAAGCGACCTAGCCATGTGTTAGAGGACTTACATGAGCATGGGGTACCTACCTGGAAAGCTTTACAAGAGGGGGAGGCCAAGTGACCTGGCCATGTTTCAAAAGACTTACATGAGCATGGGGCACCTTCCCACAAACTCTGCATGGGGAGCCCAAGTTGCCTGGCCTTGTGTGAGAACACTCTCATGAACATTGTGCACCTACTCCCAAAACTGAGTGAGGGTGGCTCTGCCAGGGCTGTGGTAAAATCTCACCTCTTATTCGCTGTGTCTGCCTCATATACCAGCGACATTACATCTTGCTTAGAACGCCTTTTCCAAATTGGCTTAATAGCCTTGTTAGTAACAAAGCCTGTTTAAGACACCTGTAAAAGGCTCATAACATTAATGGGGGCAAATGGTTCCTGCAGCCTGTTAGATTGTCCCTGTTAAATTAACTATGCCATTTTAATGGCTGCGGCTGCGGAAAGAGCTGTATTACATGCACTGAAAGCAGCGCCAAGTTTTCTCTCTGAGACAGGCCGGCTCAGCCACTTCCGCGGCTTCCGCAGGGGTCCAGCCATAAAGCGACCACCGGTTCTGTGTAATACAGTCTCAGTTGCAGATACAATGTCATTTATCCTATGTACTTCCCCACTGGATCCAGTAGCACACAGCAAAGTTGTATCACTGCAGTAATAACCTAATTCATTGAAATAAGCTATGAATGCTTTATGATAACATTTACATTGAAGCGAGGCTAGCAAACTGATATATGTTTGTATTGGTTTTTGGAAGGTGAGATTGGCTTGGTTTTGGAAGATAGGCCTAAAGTATTCAACACCTACAGTCCAAGTTGGAATGAAAGGGATAGGAAGGGGGCGGGACAATACTGGGAAGTGAAGGGGGCGGGGCAACCCCTCGATGCAAAAGGATCAAGGCGCGATCCCGGAAGTCGAGCAAAAGAAGCCGTTTAGAACCGCCAACTTGGATATTATCCATCAAATAATTGGTATTTTTAGACCCACCGACTTTCGAGAGTGCTGCTTTTTAAATTGCGACCCTTCTCATATTTAATGAAAGATTTGGCCTCGTTACGTTGCAGGTGATATTAAATGGGCGTTCCCATGTAAAGATGACAAAACAGTTTTCTTTGCCCTGTTCCATCTGTAAGGATTTCTGCCTGTCTCTTGGTTTTATCTTATTTCGTTCATTGCTTGCCATCCTACGTTGGAGGGCGCCTTTAAGAATAGTCGACTTTCTACAGTTCTCAAAATTGTCCTCTCGCTGTGCTGACGTCAGGCTATTCTGTAATTGAATTACTGGAAACAATGAATGAAGATGTCCCGCTTAGTCAGTTGCCCGGAAGTGCATGGTGTGAGGCTTTGTGAAGCGCGTTAACCTACATGAGTCAGTGCACAGTAAAAATACAAGATCGCATTGTATCCTGTACTTCCATAATGCTTTGGTGAGAAAGGTCACGCAAACACATCATCCTGATGCTGTAAGGCATCTCCTTCACTGGAGAGTGGTCGTGACATGCCTTTTGGCTGAAGGCTAGAGGGTGACGCCATCAGCGCTTTTGCTCATAACTGTTCCCTGAATCTTTAATCTTTAATCTAAGACTTTAGTTCCAAAGAATTACTTCCCTAAAACAGTTCATTTGAAAGGATGTAGGAAGAGTGGGGAGAGGAAGTGTCTGCATCCATTTGGTTCATATATTATTCATCTGGGATTTATTTATTGTTTAATTAATTATTGATGGCGTTTTATAAGATGCAATCATTTTGCAATGCAGGAATCCGCTATCCTATTTCGTGAATGAGGGACCTCACCGCCGTTCACTCATTTGCAATTGGACAGTGCATCACTGCCGCAGTTGCTTTCCAGGTCATGTGTCCTACAGTAGCGGCTGATGCCAGCGCTGAGTGGCCGGGGACTAACGACTACAACAAAGAAACATTTAAAAAAAAATACTTACCTGCCCTTCCTGCTGCACTGCCGCATTGCCGCTATTCTCCTCCTCACCAGCACAGACTCCCAGAATCCCCTGCAGCCAATCCTGATGCTGCTCTCATTCATGTCAGCAGCATCAGGATTGGCCTGAGAGACCTCAATTTGCGCTCCCGGGGAGACTGGGAGCCTGTGACTGCTGTCCACAACCACAGCAACACAGCTGGGGTTGGAGAGAGCTTCACTGCGCATGACGCTTTGGCCTGACTGAGACGGCCGGCCAAACCATCATGCACACTGAATCACAGTTCTCACCACTCTCCCTCTGTGACTGCCCCATGGCCCCACCAAGACTATCATGGGAGAGACAAATAAAAGGATAATAAACCTGATTTATTATCATTTTATTTTTACATTTTTGAAGCTGCTGATGTGGGGGCGCACTGCTGGTGTCCTGCCTCTTTAACTCGGATCTCACATCAAACCTGTAATATGCTATGGAATTTTGGGAATCTTGTTATTATGGCCACGATCTTGCCTGAGAAATTGATCAGTGTCACACAGCAAGTTGTAAAAATGTGATATTGCCCACTTAGTTATAGTTTGCTTTATGTCTATTGAGAGTGCTGGTGCTAACCTTCTGGCTAGTGTCTGTGTCTTCAAGACCATATCAATTAAGTCTGGTGCACACCCAAAAAGTAACAACACCGTGTATGAAAGTAAAGGAAAAAAATCATTATTCAGGACCGTGTGATCCTGTTTTACTGATAACCCATAAAATGAACCTTTTACTGAAGGCGTTGATGTACAGGTTTGGTTACAAAAAGGTGCCTAAACAAAAGGTAATGCGTTGATGCTAAAAACCAGTCATGATAAATGAAAAAATACAATCTTTTGGTCATATAATTATTGCAAAAATTCTATATTAGGGTTCTTATGGTAAAAAGGCCAGCAGTTTGTAATTCACAGCCAGATGGTAAGGGCCAAGTTGCTGAAGGTAGTTGCGATGAGAAGAGAAACGGCAGACTCGTGTTTCGTCAATACAACTTGATCAAGGTGTTGCTGGGTTGGTGTAAGTAAAGATAAAATAATCATAAATTCAGGTCAAAAAGATCTCAAAGGTGAAGTATGCCAAACAATTAAGGCGAGGCTGACACAGTAATCACGTTGTGAAGTAATGTGTAGAGAACTCCTGGTCCCCAGTACAACATGATTGTAAAGTAACCCAATGGTATAAGAGAAAATTACTGGGTGCATTTCTAAACCACAGTGACGCAGGGTCCGTGAACCATTGAGTTACTTTGATGTTGTACTTCGGTGGCCATAAAGCTCTACAGTGAGTCAACTGGGGCCTGAATTAAGAGTTGGGTGGTAATGGGCATTTTTTTCATATTTTTGGAGAAGGTGAGAAATTAAGAGGAGAATCCAAGGGTGTTGTATTTTGTACCATTCTATCTTTGTGATGGATAAAATTCTCCATGTGGAGAGTGCTCCAGATATGATATTTAATTTATTTCAGTGTTTTAGGGTATCCATCTGGGTTCCAATTCTTAATTGTATTTCCTTATATGGTGCTGGTGTCGATCACCCATATCTGAGCTTCACACCAATGTATTTATTTTGATTTGGGAAATAAATCAAATGGCAATTATAACTTCAGCTGGTATAGCTCACTCTGGCTGTTTCTCCTCTTATGAACTGTAAACCTGCCTGGATGTTATCTTAGGTTACAAAAGCTACAGAATGTTAAGAATGAAGCTTTGAGCCAGTGCCAAGACACTATCTGCTTAATCTTTCTGAGCAAACTTGGTCCAAAATTCCACCTAGAACAACAGCTCTTACAAATTAAGATATGCTTGTCATGCTGTTTGTAACACTGTCCTTTTCATCTCTCATGCTTGCTATCCCATTTACTTGTGCTCCCATCAGCTGTACTACTCTCACCTGGTTCATCCTGTCCCAACACGGATGTATTGTAACTTATTGTGTTTTATATAGCACAATATAAAACCCTGGTATTTTTAAAGTGTGAACTAATCACCCCTAAGTGTCTCAAAGCCCTGGGTAGATTAAGTGAGCTATTGCCCAGAGTCACATGATGCTGAGTTTATCTGCCTCTGGCGATCGAACCGTGAGACCCGCACTCCGGAGTCAACTGCCCTGGCCGCTGCACCACACCACCCAACTACCACTTGTCAGATTGCTGGAGATCACTTTAGTAAGTTGTCTGACATGTCCAAATATGGGAATGACTGTCAATCACGGAACGACATTCAGAAGGGTGGTTTTCGATTTATAGTTCAAATCTTTGATTGGACCCAGTGCTCTGCAGTATGTAGATAGGTTCATTTTGGGTACCTATCCAACAACTGCCAAACTCTTTTGTTGTAGTTGTAGATTGTTACCAGTCTTGGCCTGGATGTACTTACGTGACTCTTAGGAAAAGTATCAAGTAAAGTAGTTTTGCAGTTAATTTAATGCTTGTTCTTCAATACAGGCGAAATTTCTTTTTTGCCCATTTCAATTGGTACTCTGGAAACACTGATGACCAAGAATAGCACCCACCTATAAAAAAAATGTCGCTAAGCTTATTTAGCGATAAATATCGCTAGTTGTTGATAATATGCCCCCATATTTTCTTGCCAAGAGCAGACTGCAGGGCGGCCTCTAGCTTGATCCTGTGCTCTTGGGATGTGGGTAGATCTGTCAGGGCCCCGCCTGCTATGAGAGATGGTATCAGCGCTGGCCAGTGTTTGTAGAGCAAGAGTTACCTGACGTACGGACCAGCAAGATGCATCAAACATTTGATTTGTAGAATTGCCCTGATTTAGCCTCCTACTTTTTCCCTGTAAAAAATTAGCAAAAAGCATTCACGTTTTTGACAAAAAAAAGCAACATTTAGAACAATAAATACATTCTATTTGTTTATTTTTCTCATTAGCATCACACAGAAGTACAGCATCGGGTATTTAAGAACAATACAAAACACTGAACCCCTAAAATTAAAGAGGACTCTAATTAAATTGTAACATTAGCCTACCATATACTAAAATTATGAAATTGTACGAGTAGTTGTATAACCTAAAATATTTGTGATGGCTGAGAGGTTTCATAAAAAATGTATTCTTGCAAATGTCTAAATTGGTTTTCTTTATAAAGAAGCAAATCTATTCTAGTAAAGAAAGAACAGTTGGTTCCAAAATTATGATTCATAAAAACCCACAGAGTAAAACCTATCCTACCCTAGCATGCAACAATTGTGCTATGCATTTTGTCACAACACACACGCCACTGCGCACACTCACACATCTCATGCATATACACTCACAAAAGGTAATTGACACTTGCATAGGTGCCAAAATTTGAAAAAATTAAATCCAGAGACACTGTACAGCACGACTATCAATACTTACTTGAAAATTTACCACACCCACTGCCCCTAAGCTCCGCCCAGTGCACGTAATTAGCATAATTTTGCGTTCACTTTTGGTTCTTGTGATTCCAGGATAATGAAAAGTACAGCAAGATGTTGATTACATTTCAAAACAAATATAGGAGTTCCATCTGCTTGATTCCTGACGAGAATTCTCCACCAGAGGTTTTAGAAACACACGGGACAGATTTCACGTTTTATTTGAACGTATTAACCTCATCACTGCGGCGCGAATTCCGCCGCAGTGCTGAACATTCCAATCGCGGGCGTGGTCATCAGCACACGCCCACCGTGACTCATGACGGCCGGGAGCCGTCATGAGCATCGAAGAGGTTAAAGTGAGCAATCTGCAGATCATGCACAGCTAAGTGAGTTGCCAATCATGTGCCAATGCAGGCATGCTGGACTGTCCCGGGATAGTGAATTACCCGGGACGGTCTCCAACTTGCTTGGACTGTCCCAGCAAAAACGGGACAGTTGGCAGCTATGCATCTGTACAACCGCAACATGGCTCACTGATGACAGAATCAATTTGTGGGGAAGATCATAGGATCTACTTCATCCTACCCTCTTGCTTTAGAGGTCACCTGTCAGGTAAAACTACCCAAAACCAGCACACTAAAAACAAGTACTACACACAGCTTGGGCCACACACAACACCCTGCCCCACCTTCCATAAATATGAGATTTACAGAAGGCCACGAGAGGCACAACTCGTCCCCTTCAAGAGCTCCCACCACAAAGCCTGCGAGAACACACAAACTGACCAGACCCACCATCACTGACCAGATGGAAGGGAAAAGACAATTAATGCAGAGGAAGTCTCTCCAATGGTCAACACCACTTAAGCAAGATCAATACTGAAAAGGAGGGTTGTGGTTACAAATGCACTAGCTCAAAATAACGCAGCTGGGCATCACATTTCACAGTGTACTGCGATGACACAATATGCACCCTGACTGACCACTGACCAGACACACCAAAACCAGCCACGTGGACAGACAGAATCTCCCTATGCAATCTGCTCCACTAGCCACACCTGCTACTTGTACATGAATGTACATGCCATCCCATATACAAACTACGTAAAGTAATAAAGTAACATAACATTTATGCAAATAACCCTGGTATACTGTCAAGCCTGCATGAGGTTTGTTCAAGTCATGAAAGCATCAGGAGATGTCATACAGGCATTATAACTTTATGAATGACTCACAGAATGCTGTTTTGATTGTACTTTCCCCCTTTCGATTTTAAGTACCTAATTTATTCCATCTAATAGAAAGATTTTTGTAGATTTAATCATTTTCACAGTTGGTGGTTCATTGGATACTGGAGATAAACCCTAAATGAAACGGTAATGTGCAGGACAAATGAGGTTTCGCGCCAGCATGGGGAAGAAAGCTGGTTTTATAGTAGCTTCAGAGGAGGAAGAAAAACACACACACACACATTTATATTTCTCGGCTGTAGCTTTTGCTGACTGTGTTGTTATCATAGTTAATTTTGCCAGTTTTGTTCATCTGTAAAATTGCTTGAAAGTGACATTTTGTGCTCATTAGAGCCACCGCTGATTTATTGCTGGTAAATGGAATGCCTTTCGTATTTGGTGGGTGCCCCTAGCAGTGGTAAGCACCCATGAAATTGCCTCTATAATGTAGTTTAAATCCAATCTTGGAGAAAGATTCTCCCATTGGCTGAAGTGGCATTTCGGTTCCTGACACTGGGTTTGTTGTCGGACACTTAGAATGGACTTCATGAGCAAGGAGGCAGATTTGAGCAGTGACGGGAACAGTAAATTGGACCTCGGCTTCCGGGGGTGTGAGAATTTTTTTTCCCAATGGCCAAGTTCTTGTGAGTTTCAGCTTTTGTCTTTCACGAGGGTTGTGAAGTTTGCTTGTTTATCGTCGCCCTCGCACAGGTTTTTATCTGCATAACGACTTCATTTACATTCTAATGAAACGCAGCCAAGATGGAAAACGAATAGAGAAATTTTCACTGCAAATGTTACCTTTTGCCTGTTTTTTTCTGTGAGGAATGTTATTAGGCAGAAGAATACTATTTTCTAGGTGTACTACTGTGAATGCCATGTAACAAATCCCATGGGCTTCTAATCCCACTGTGCGGAAATGTTTATAGCACTGCACAGGCGGAATGGAACCTGCTATGCAAACACACATTTATTTCCTCCTTGCGCAAACATTTTTATATTGTGGAAAAAGCTCTTCCTTTTGACCCCCACATATCTGGGAGTGATCCTGGAAAGGCATTAGCTTCAGCAAATTTCCAACATTTCCAGGTAGTAAAAAAGTTGGATTGGAGTTTGTTGCCAATCACAAAACTTACAGGCAAATCACACTTCTTTGTGATACCCACTTCCCACCCTTTTTGGTGAAGTTACAACTTAAACTGTATGCCTTGCAAATTTGCCAATGCCACCTTTTTAAATTTTAATTTCACTCGTTACCTGCGTCAATATAAGGGGAAATCTACTGCTTTGATTTAAGTGAAATCTCTCTCGCACCCCGAACCCTCCTCAATGGCAGAAGGGATAATTACCAACAATTTTCCATAAAGTATTTAATTTGGTTCATGAGCCAGCCATCTTAAGCAAAGAGGATTTCCTGCACGACATGTGGGTGGCTCTCAGTTCAAAGAGGACTCTCCTTGACTGATAAATGGAGCAGGCCTTCCACCAGACTTTGATGGGCTCTGTAGCTCCACCCCTTTGTGTTACATCACAGAAATAGCATGAATGTCATATTTAGTTAGAGGTTATAGCAGAACATTTTAAAGGGATGTAAATGTACATTACACCTCCTCTGACATGTGCACTGTGTACCATTAATGTCCTTTTGTAAGCCATTTCTAATTAAAATACTTTAGCAGTCAATAAATAAAAAGTAAATATATGTCAATAAATAAAAAATAAATATATTCACCCCGAACAACGCTAAGCATGCTGGGTCTTGTGCCCCATACTTACTGTGAACTTGTAACACGAGTGACGAAAAGCCAGGGATCAAGTAAAATAATAACCATTTTCAGCCAATTATTTTGACTGTTTAACTCATAATCAGATATTCATTTTCAGCCAGTCAGGCCACAGACCTATGACCAGCAGCACCCTTGTCAAGGCCCTCTGATCTACCGCTTTCACATTCCTCCATCCATGCGGTCCTACTGCCAAACCTGCTCATTCAGGCAAAGCTCAGGACAGTCAATCCACCTCTTACTAGTCAGTGTCTTAGTGCAGGAAAGCCTGCATGAATGTGTGAATGAACATGATGGGTGAGTGCAACATCAGTGTAATACAGAGTCTTTACAGTAGTGATGGCCAATAGCAACCTACATTGTGGGTGTCCAAAATTGCACAGCAATGGTTAGCATCACTTTGACGCTGAATTGATATGATTCCAAGTTAGAGTCACACTATTTGCTTTGCTTAAACATGGGAGGAGTTCCTTTGCAAATATTCATCAATGCTTTGAATCCATCGATTTTGAGAATTCCTTCCTTTCTTGTTTTTTCACAATGAATCACCTAATTTCCTCCATTGTTGTAACATCGTCGGTGTGTCAGTAAATGCAGAAATGCGACAGTCCTGAAGTGAAATTCCCTGAGGTTAATGCCTGTTTTTTCTTTCCCCGTCTCGCAGGTGAAGCAGTGGCATCCATGCATTCTCCGAGGTATCCCAGCCATGCAGAACTGGACGCCTACGCACAGAAGGTGGCCAACAACCCCCTGTCAATCAAAATATTTCCCACCAACATCAGGGTCCCACAGCACAAGCACCTTAACCGAACTGTGAATGGGTACGACACGACTGGGCAACGCTGCAGCTCTTTCCCCATGAACACCAACGGGTACCAGGGCCTGTTGGCCATTGTGAAGGCCTCCAGCACCAAGGGTGTGGTGAAGAACTCTGAGGGCAAGCGGATGAAGGTATCGCCGGCACACATTGGCATTGCTCCCTATCCAGTATCAAGCACTTTAGCTCACCTCCAGACGTGCAATGGACAAATCAGTTATCACAGCAATCAAAAGCAGCTTGAAGCTCCAGTGCCCCCTAACGTGACTGTGGCCACCTCCGTAATACCTCTCACGGGGAGAAATCTTGCACTGCAGCAGTCAAATCTGCCCTCCATTCAGAGCATCATCTATCAGATTAACCAGCAGTGCCAGGCGCAGGTCTCCCAGCAGGCCTGCCAAGCGGTTTTGGTGACAAACCCGAGCCCAGCGAAACATGTGGTGGCCAATGGCTTTACAAATATGACAGCAGGAACCATGGCATACACTGGGACGATTCTGCCAGACTGCCGTACGGGGACAGAGCTGACCATTGGCTCTAACCAAGCTGTGGCAATAGGACCAAAGCCCATGTTGTATCCTGACGGCATGGATTACCTAATATGGCAGCAGAAACCGCAACAACTTCGAATGTATAGCGGTGGCAGTGGAGGTGGGGGAGTTATCAGCAAATCCCCTGAAGTGTGCGCGGGGGTCTCTCGCCCGTACACCCTGATGGGAACAGTGGAAAAAGTAAATTCCTCTCCTTTGAACTGTGTGGGCATGCATGGCAATTTTTCAGTGGGGCAATACTTTGCCCCTCCATGGAATAGCATTTTAGTGACTCCGACCAGCGACTGTTACAATCCCCAGGACCTTGCACACGGGCACAGGGAGCTTGGGGTCCACCCTTCGGATGGGCTCTCAAGCCTGCCCAGCAAGACACTGTGCAACACCTCCATCTTGAGCAGCAGCCTACAGTCCTTGGAATATCTCATCAATGACATTCACCCTCCATGCATCAAAGAGCAAATGCTGGGTAAGGGCTACGAGACTGTGTCTGTGCCAAGACTTTTAGACCATCAACATGCCCACATTCGCCTGCCTGTTTATAGATAAGAGGCCATTGCTGCTTTCAACACCAACATACAAAGGGTGATGGTAATAACATTAGGTGTACACATTCTCCTATCCAGCGCCACAAGGGGACATGAAAAATACAAAGTTCTCAGGCCCAAGGGGGATTTCAGAAACTGTAACTAATTTGTGCAGGGCATGGATCCCAGAGTCTACTGAAGGCATAGAATGAAGGAATGCTTGTTACATTGCTCCAAAAAAATACGATTAACGTTCATTTCTACGAATGTGAAGGGGAATCGCGAAATCGTTGCTGCTATCCAAGCGGGGGGAGACTTCACAATGTGCGCGAGTACACCGGAGGACAGCACATCTCCCCCGCCACCTCCCCGTGCTCCATTCAGAAATGCATGATGGGAGCCCTCCCAAATTCTATCCAGAGCGGAATTCCGAGAGGAAGCAGGGGGAGTCGGAGAAAGGTGGTCCAAAAAAATGAATTTTTCGCCATCGCCGCTTTGTTGTGACTGAAACAAGCTACCGCCTAATCTCTAGTTGAAGTCCATAACTTGCACTGCTTTGAGTAAAAGCTAATAAACTGGGACAGTCTGGAGGATATTTAAAAAAAAAAAGATTAAAAACTTGAAAACTTGAACAGAATTTTTTTAGTTTAATATACTGTAAATGTATGTGTTGGCTGCTAAAAAGAAAGTATCTTTCTCTCCTTATTGCATAGACATAGTTCTTTTTTTCTAAGGTAATGGAGAACGGCAAGAAAATCATGACATTTGCTTTTCTGAATGAGAGGAGTCATACCCTGTCTTTCATGGAAAGGTGGTGGCACGGGGGGGCAGAGGAACCGAGTCAGGATATTATTACTGTGGGCCAGTGCCCAAAAGGCAAGATGTTAGTCCCCCCCCCCTCCCCCCACACACACACACAGATTGGTTTCGAAGCCTTTAAACCTATTTAATTCTTCTGCTTTTCACGGAGTGTTTATGAGTAAAGATTTACTCTCCTCCTATAGTTAATGAGAGTGCCCATGCAGTAAACAATCTTATCTGTGAAAAATACACATACAACCTTCTATTATCAACCCCCACACTCCCAAAAGAAGCTTGTGATCTTAGGTCATTATTATGCCATCTGCTTGTCCAGGGATTTTTTTTCAAAATCCGGCTCTGCACACATGTAAATCTAGCTGAGAGCACGGAAAGCAATTTCCCATTTATCACCGGGAGATAAACTGCGGCCCATTAGGTGACGTCAGGCTGTCAACCAGCAGGAGAGGTTGAGAGGATGAGATGAAGGGTGGCTGGGCGGTGTATAATATTACAAAACCACGCCCCATCCCCCGCAACCTCCGACCCCGGCTTTTCAGATTTCCAGAGCTTCTGTATCTTCTATGATTTACTACCGGGAGCGAGGGATCCTTTTCCGTGCAAAGCCATTGTGTCCGAAGCTCATTTGCATATTGCTTATTTCTTTCAATACATTTCAGAATGTTCACAATGGTGTGTCCTTTCAGTCCATGTAATTCGAGAGTTGGCGTAATTGTCTATCCGCCAGGGTTCTCAATTACACAAAATGAAAAGTATCCCCCCCCCCCTCCATTTTAAGACCCGATTGTTTTGTAGAGGGTACTGTATCCTGAGAAGACCTGTTCGGGCACTAAGTGCATTTAAAATGAAAACGCTGAGAATGTTTTTTATATGAAATTTGACCATTATTTTCCACTGTGAGAAGTGCTGTCTGCACCATGTTGTGTTGAAGGATAGCAAACGAACCTGCAGATGTGTCTGTCACCTGATGATCTTTTCCCAAAGTAAAACCAGGACATAATTTGAAACTTTCTTGTGTGCTCTTTTGCTTGATTTGCTCTTTTATATTTTAACCCTTCTTGCTGTGATGTTTGTCATGAGTTGCGTGTGCTGTGTAAGAGATGCTTGTATGCGTGGAAGCCGCTAGAGGGGCTCTGTCGAGCGCGAGGAGTAACGGGATCATATCAGTATCCCCTTAACTTGCAGTCTCTGAAGGTCTTCTTCATTTGCAGGGGAGGAAGCTGCTACCCCTCCAGTATGACTGAGTGGTATCACCTTATTTAATTACCCAAGAATGTTGGGGTCGGCTCGTGCAAGTGTCGGGTGGGACAAATCATATCTTACCATGTGGATTAAAATGGTCCTCGTTAGGAGGGAAATGTGCGGAAAGTCAGGAAGTTATGGCTTTCAACATGGACACATCACACATCAACCAATGCAGTGGTGAATACTAGGCTAATCTTCAACATTGCACAGACGGTCAATGGGTGAACTGATCCTTCAAAGTGTATCTGAAAATAACGTTTCAAACTGAAATTTTAAACTCTCAGGGGCAGCAATCACGAAGCATCACTTCTGAGACCTGATCAGATGCACCAGCATTATTCAGACTGGACATAATCGTCGAAAGTAACCAAAAATTACGATTTGCACAATTTAACACACATAAATAAATACTGGGCTTGGGCAAACATTCTCAGGTAAGTGTCTGCTCAAACCAATTTCCGAATGATATCTCACATTACATTTTTATGTAAGTTGGGTTCTGGCATAAAAAAAGTCCCATAAGATACTGGTAACCCCCACTTCAAACCAAAAGCACAATTTTGCTTATGTTTGCAAAATTAAAAAAAAATGTTGAGGTATAAAATGACACAGTTTCTTACATCCCTTTACAAACTATGTGCTGGCTGAGAGTTCTTTCATTCTAATGAAAGACTGGAGAGGGGATTCTTATTGCGATAAAAATAGTGTAGTATACAGCACCTCACAAACCCGGATTCCTAAAACACCCAAGCTGTCAGTGGACTGCTCTGAGGAACCTCAGTGGAACTTCCTTATTCTTTAAAATGGGTTATCGTTCATCACTACATTTTTGTGAAAAAAAATACCTGCTGTAGAATAACTGGACGGATAACCTTCATTTTTACAAAGAATTCTAGAATTTTCATGCCAAGGGACAGAAGCACTGGCAAAGTCAATAGATCTGGGTTTACTGGTAATACATGCAGTGAACCACAGGAGAAAGCCAACAAGAGTAGACTAAAAGGGCTTGTACTGATCTAATGTGGTCCCTCATGCAGTTCGAGAAACGCACAAGAGGGGAGGTAGAAGGGTACAACCAAGCAGTCAATAAATAGCATTATTCGAGAGACTGATATTCCACTGGGTTGACCCAAGATGTTATTGTGACAAAGTCTCAAGCAAATGACTCAAAAAGTTTGGTTGAAGAAAGTCATTGGTTAAAAGGGGGATGCCAAAAACTCACTATTTCTATATTGTAAGCAATAAGCATGTTTGATAGCTGAGCTGTCAAAACTCAAATCTAAAATAAGATTGTGTCATTTGTGGGAAGAAAGAACATTCATTCTAGTGAACAAACAAATGCAACAGGATCTCCTTGCTCTCAAGACGTGAACCTCACATGTAAATGGAAGCCATACGCCCCCTTTTCAAGGGCCTGATGGGAGTTGCTTACCGGAGGGCTTTCACCTCAAAGGAAAGAGCATTGCTTCATTTGTAATAAAGACATCAATATATAATAAGTGTGGGGCACAGTTTTTCTTAGGAGTTTGCTCTGATGCTGCCAAATGCTCAAGTTGTTATATGGCAAGATTTGCTACGCTTGATTCCACGTTTCTTTCTACCACCATACTACACGTTCTCTCTCTTTATCTCACTCATGAAGTTCACTTTAGCTCAGCCAAGCACACAGGGCAGCTGTCTGGTTTTCTAAAGACATATTGCAGACTTTCAGAAAGTTGACCTAAGAATGCATTCTGCCCGTTAATTAACAGGTTCAATTCACCCCCCCCTTGCCTAAAGCGTGTTTACTATATTCTTCCACGAACTCCCTTTCTGTAAACAGGCCTTTACATTTGTTCTTATCTTGTGACATTTGTGGTGCATTCAAATAACTAGGTCAAATGTCAGGAGCTGTCTTCCTAGGATGCTTGTTTACTTCTCTTTCACTGATTTCAAAGTGAGGGATATGGGACAATCTTGCTGGGTAGGAAAGAGGTTTCTTCGAGCACAGGACAACATTTAAATGAACTGTGTAAGTATTTCAGAATATATCAGAATTAGGAACAATATTTAAGCACTTTTTTGTTAATTCTGAATTGTGTTGGAAACAAATGCTTTAATATGATCAAAACAAATCATTAGACTAGGTGATGCAATTTCCACACATTTTCGTTTGTGCGCTGTATAGTTTTATTAGTAAAACTTGCAAATGTAATGGTTATTTCAATTGAAAATGTGTTGTCTGCAATAGCAGTGTGCTACCATACAATGCATACTCCGCTCTACACCACTATACTCTACTCTACACCTCTCCACCCCACTGCTCTCTAATTTGCACCACTTTACTTGACACCACTCTACGGCACTATACTCTGCACCACTCCACTCAATTCCACTTAGAGCTAAGCCTCTCTACCCTGTGCCATTCTACTCTATGCCAAGGCACTCTTCGCCACTCTACTCTACATTACTGAACTCTTTGTACACCACTCCAGTCTAGGCCACGCCAATCTAATCTGCACAACTTCACTCCATGCCACTGTACTCTATGCCAATCAATTCTACGTCAGTGCACTTTACTCTACAATACTCACCTCTATGCCCCTGCACTCTACCCCAATCAACTCTATGCCACTCTAATCTACTCTGCACTTCTTCACTCTTTTCCCCTGCACTCTACACCAATTTACTCTATGGCATTACACTCTATGCTGCTCTATACAGCTGCATTCTTCCTTGAACTACGCCTCTCCACTGTACTCTGAAACAATCTACTCCATGCGGACGCGCGCAGTTAAAACCTCCTGGAGAAAGCTACAGGCACTGGCAATCTTGCTTGTGTTTTTAAAACTTGCTATTTGCACATTTTTAAAACTGTACTGTTTGTTACCTGTTCCTTGGTGTCCCTGTTCCGTCGCGGCTTGTGCCGTTTGAGCGGAGGGGTCAACACCATCCCTACGAGCGACTCACTTCCTGGATTGAGCAGGGTCAGCGCTCTAGGGCCATCCCACCACTGTTGCGGTCCCGCCCACTTTGTGTTTATCTAGAAGTGCGCTGAGCGGACGCGCGCAGCGGCGTGCTTTTTGGCGCCAAAGGCAAGCCCGTCTGCGCCCGTCCGCTCTCGGCCGACTCCAGACGCCAGGTACCCTGCCCTTTTTTCTTCTTTTTCTCTCCTCAGCCCTCTACCCACCCGGGCTGTTACCCACAATGGGTATCATCCGCTACACTAACCAGGAGCTCCACTCCTTGAATACAGGCAGGCTGTCCCCTACTGTTTCCCATAATGGCAGTACCAATGCTAGAGAAAGAAGAACTATAGCAGTGATAAAAAGCCCCGCTCCACAGCCTCACCTATCTTGCATGTATTGCAATGCTAGATCGGTGCCTAAACATGCCGTGGAAATTTGGGCGCTCCTGGACTCATACAGCCCGATGTATTATTCATCACAGAAACCTGGTTACAGGAGTCCTCCTCACCAGATATTTCAGTAGCCTTACCTCCCCCCTATAAAATACACAGGCTTGACCGCCTAGGTAATAATCTATAAACCTAATATCAAAATTCACATCAATGACTCCTATTTAGAACGCTGGGGTGAAATGTGTATTGCCTCCTTGACCATAGGAAACCAAGAGTCATGGAAAGTGGCCCTTATCTATAGACCCCCAGGTGCCAAAACTCACTTTGTGGAGAAGCTCGTCGAAGCAATAGCACCCTACGCTCTAGCAACAGAGAACTTCCTATTGTTAGGAGACATAAATTATCATCTAGATCAAACCCATGAACCTCCTACTGTTGACCTTATCACAAGCTTCAACACCCTACAGTTAAACATTCTCCCGACAGGCCCAACTCATATTGCGGGACATGCATTAGATCTCATATGCACGAACTCCCCCAAAGTCAAAATTATGCAGATTGATCCACTCCTATGGACTGACCACTATGTTATAAAATTTAACATCTCATGCCCTCAGTCCGAATCCCGGAAAACCACTCAAGCAAAACTGAGCAGACCATGGAACAAAATCACCTCGGAATCCTTTGCTGCACACTTTTCCCCTCCAGCCATCACTGACAAAACTGACCCTAACACAGCTGCCGGGGAGCTGGAATCTGCAATAGTCTTGGCGTTAGATCGCATTGCCCCAGCTCGAGCGTCCAAACCTTCTAAGAAAAACTCACCTTGGTTCACGCCAGAGCTGGAACACATTAAACACGCAGTCAGAGTAGTTGAAAGAAAATGGCGCCAAACTAAAGATTTGAATGACAGGAATCTATATAAAACCGCTCATAGACAATATATGAAAGGAATCGCCGAGGCAAAAAAGGCTTATCTTGGTGATAGGATTTCTCTGGCGTCAAACTCCCAGAGAGAGCTCTACAGTATAGTGAAAGACTTCACCAACCCCCCCCGCAAGCCAGCAGCCACTCGATGAATCTAAAGAATGGGTAGATTCTGTGGCAGCATACTTCCATGAAAAAAACAACGAAATCCACAAACGCTTTCCTCAGTCACCTCCCACTTGTCAGACAGCAGTCTCGCCCGCCAATAACTGAGGGGTCTCCAACTCTTGCATTCCCACACTGAGGGAATTCCCATCATGCACCGAAGCACAGGTTGAGGCAATCTTACAACAAATGAAGTCTGGGGCCCCGGGAGACCCTGCCTCTCCACAAATCCTATCTAAAATAGCTCCTGCTCTGATTCCAGCCTTAACGAAAACTTTAAATCAGTCCCTACTTCATTCTTCTGTCCCATTACATTGGAAGGAGGCCGTAATAAGACCTATCTTAAAAAAACCTTCAGTCGATCCCAAATCACTTCCTAATTATCGGCCCATCTCACTCCTCCCCCTGTTTGGGAAGATCATGGAATCCCAAATAAATAAACATCTCAAACTACATCTCGAGAGTCGAGACTAACAAACTCCTTGACCCCTCACAATCAGGGTTTAGGGCATTCCATAGCACCGAAACGGCCCTGCTCGAAGTTGTGGACAACATAAGAATGACACTTGACTCCAATCAGTCTGCCATACTGGTCTTGCTCGACCTGTCTGCGGCCTTCGACACCATCTCGCATCTCATTCTTTTAGAACGTCTTGCTGAGATTGGTGTCGAGGGCTCCGCTTTAGGCTGGATAAAAAGCTACCTGACTGACAGACGGTCCAAGGTCCAAGTTGGCGCCCACTCCTCCAACCTCTATGATAACGATAAGGGCGTCCCGCAGGGGTCCATATTGAGCCCCACGCTCTTTAATCTGTATGTATCCCCTCTCGCTAAGGTCATTCGAGCACACGGTTTTGGGACCGTGTCCTACGCGGATGACACCCAAATACTGATCACAATCAATCGGAATCCGGATCTAACTAAACTGAGATTTAAAAACTGCATGGTAGACATTCATGACTGGATGACCAGGTACTTTCTGATGATGAACGCAGGAAAGACGGAGGTCCTGCTGTTTGGAAAGGCAGATAAAATTTGGTCCAATGACTGGTGGCCAGCCTCGCTTGGCCCATGCCCAACACCCAAATCCTCAGTGAGGAATCTTGGTGTAATTATCGACAATAAATTATCCATGTCTGAACATATTAGCAAAGTAGTAGGCACCAGCTATGGCCTCATGCGTAGCCTGAGGAAAATCTTTAAGTGGCTCCCCCTCTCAGCGCGTATGCCTTTAGTACAGGGACTCATCGTCAGTAGGATTGATTATGGGAACGCACTTTTGGCTTCAACAAACACCACCCTGCTGGCCCGCCTACAGGTCCTGCAGAATACCGCTGCAAGATTGGTGCTTGATCTTCCCTCCCGCACCCCTTCACTACCCTGCTTAAAAACCTTACACTGGCTCCCAATACAAAAACGTATTAAATTCAAACTATGCTGCCTTGTCCACAAATCCATCAATGGGCATGGCCCGGCATACCTTGAACAAAAGCTTAAGGCCTACCACCCGGTAAGAACACTCAGATCATCCACCAAGTCCCTTCTAAGTGTCCCCAGGGTACGTACGGCCAGAAACGGCGACAGGGCCTTCCGTAAAACAGCACCCGAGGCCTGGAACTCCCTTCCCCTCCAGATTAGGACGGAACCCGACTACCTGAGATTCCGCAAACAGCTAAAAACATGGCTTTTTTAGATCTGCTGCTGCCATACCTGGGTTTCTGCTAGGAGTTTTCTGCAAGCGCTCTGAGACCTTCGGGTGATTTATGCGCTATACAAGTGTAATAAATAAAAAATAAATAAATGCCACTGTACTCTACACCACTCTGCGCCACTCCATTCTATGCCCCTGTACTCTACGCCACTCTACTCTTAACCGATGCACTCTACTCCAATGCACTGTACACAATTGCACTCTGTCACTGCATTCTATACTACTGCACTCTACTCTGCATCACTGTACTCTAAGCCACTGCTTTCTACGCCGCCCTACTACACTCTACACCACTGCACTCTGAAACTCTACTGTGCAACACTGCACTCTCTCCCACTGAAGTCTGTGCTACTTTACTCTGCAGCACTCCACCCCATGCCACTGCAGTTTACGGCACTATACTCTACTCTGCACAACTCTATTCTACTGTACGCTGCACCACTCTACACTACTGCATTCTATAACACTCAGCTCTACTCTGCACTCTTCACCACTGCACTCTATGCCACTTGATTCTACTCTGCTCCACTGACCTCTGCATCACTCAACTCAACGCCACTCCACTCTACACCATTCTACACTACTTACTCTAAGCTACTCTACACCATTACACTCTATGCCACTTGACTCTACTCTGCACTCTTTGCCACTGCACTCTCTGCCACTGGATTCTACTCTACACCACTGATATCTGCATCACTCTACTCTACGCCACTCCACTCTAAGCCACTCTACACCACTCTACTCCAAGCCACTCTGCTCTTCACCATTGCACTCTATGCCACTCCACTCTGTGTCACCCTACACTGCACCACTATCCTCTGCACCACTCTACTCTACACCATTCCACTCAGCACCACTTCACGCTACACCATTAGACACTACTATGACCCACTCTACTTAACGTCATAGCATTCCACTACGATGCATTGTGTGCCACTGACGTCTATGCCACAGAACTCTATGCCAATATACTCTACAATACTCTACGCCAGTGCACTCTATAGCAGTCCACTCTACTCTATGCCACTCCAGTGTATGCCTCTCTACACGACTCCACACCATGCCACTCCAATACACAACACTCTCAGTGGAGAAGTGTGGCTCAATGGTTAGAGCGGCAGACCCTGATGCAGAAGTCTAGCCCGGGACCAGGGTTCAATTCCCTGCCTCGGCGGGTCTTGGGCTCAAAATTCCACGGACCTGATAATTCTCGCCTCGGTGCCTATTCCAATCATGGAGTCCCACTCTGCAACTCTGGGCAATAGCTTGCTTAATCTCCACAACGGCCCCCACAACGCTAAGGATGCCTGGCCTCCACCTTGGGGGTGCCCAGGAGTGGACACCTCACAGGGAAAGCCAGGATGGGTTCCACAGCGGTATTCGTACAAGCGCCTTGAGACCCTTGCGGGTGAGTAGTGCGCTATACAAGTATCAATTTACATTTATCAATTTACATTTACTCTACCACTCCACTCTAAAACACTCTACTGCACTCTTCACCATTCCACTCTACAAGACTCCACATGATTCTCCTCTACACCACTAACTTTCAGCCATGCTGAAGAGCATCCACACTGGTGTACAGCACGGCTAAAACTCATTGTCAAAGCCAATAGCTATTGCACAGGCGATGCCTATTGGCTTTGCCAATGCTTGTTCATGTCTGCTTTCTCATTTTGTCAATGTTTACTTCTCATTTTCTTTCACTTTTCTGTCTTTCTCTCTCTTGTCATGAGACACAGTCTAATGCTGAACAATAAGTCCTGGTCTCAAAAATGTGTGTTGGTGCCCACCGCCTGCAACCACTGGCACAAATTAAACACTGAAGAAAGAGACTCTTCATATTATTTTGTAACTTGAAGGGGGTTCTACTTTCTATTTTGTCACGTTTGCTAATGAAAATCCACACAAAATTAAGAAGGGGTTTCTACCTTCCTATTTTTGTGTGAGTATTCTTTAGCAGCCGTGAGAAAAAAAGATGACATGCATCAGCCTACCAAAGAAGCTGATAGGTGGGTCAGACATTTAAGAAAAAAGAATGCTTAGACCTTTCATGCTGGGCTAGCAATAGCTAGAATGTGAGTATAATAATACAAATGATTTTCCCCAGTGGCGGGTGCTCAACACAAAGGAGGCCATTTTGGAGTGTCATAGAAAGTTTGTTCTGTACATTTAAGAACCCAGCAAGTCATAGTTGGATGAATCTATAAAGAGAGACAAAAGGCTTCTTTTTTAAGATCATCTAATGCAACATACCAAAGAATTTAATGTAAGAACAAAGGTGGCCCTCATAGCGAGTGGTCCAAATTATGATGAGACCTGTAACAGCAGTTGCTGGCCACATCCAGTTATGATGTCCACCTTGGCCCTGAAGATCCTGATGCATTTCGCTGGCACATTTCAGCTGCTAAAGGCAGTTGAAATGTCTGGGTAAAAGTTCAGGGAGAAATGAGAATTAAAGAGTGAATTGTGTGAAGTAATCACAGTTCCACTATAATTTCTAATTTCAAAGGCTACCCTCAGGGTACACTTCATAATATCTGATAAATCAACCCCACCACCTTTGGAGTCACCAATACTCCCGGTATCAGTAACAGGATCCCAGGCCTTTGCAGGGGCACTCGTATGTGCCGTCAATACACCAAAATGCAAGGGGTAGCGGAAGTGACATCGCACGCCATTCAACCTTTACTTTGACTCACACACACATGATTACACATACTAACACATTCACACACTCTCGCACACATAAACACACTCTCACCGGCAAGCATGCATACAACATACATTTAAGAGCATTTTTTACTTGCCTTAGCTTCCAGATAGGGTCATATTCCAGCAAATGTACTCCATTTTGTTTTAGTCTAATAGTGAATAATATTATTCACTACTTGTATAATAAAAAAATTGACAGAAACCAGGCAAATGGAGCTCCAACCAGCATCCATTAAGAAGAGCTGTCCCTGTGTTCCAGGCACTGATCTTGCCACCTCTGAGACCAGGGGTCGCAAAAGCAGTGCCAGTTGTAGCATGGGGCAAGCCAGGGGTGGCAGCTGCAACCCATGGTGACCCCTAAAGGGTACTTGTTATGAGCCCGTAGTGCATCCTGTGACTGGCAGTGTGACATGCTAGAAAATATTAATGCCAAGTACTCCTGGGTGATGTCTGGGTACAAGGTACTCTTGTTTGGGTATCCCCTAGATGGGGTTTAGTCTTTCATGTGCAATAAAGAGGTTTTCACTAGCAATCTTGACCCATCTACGCAAGAATTCTGGGAAACCTTTCATTTGACTGAAAATGACTAGCAAAATAGCATAGTAGGGTAGTGTTTCAATTCTTTGCTTTGCATAGTTGGTAAGAGTTTCCACCCACTTTTTGCTTTCCTTTTTTTTCTCTTCATTGTCCCCAGCACAAAATATATATCATTGTTTTTTAGACTCCTGTGTCCTGTCAACAATAGAGGTGCACACAAGGAACCCTTACGGTTGCATAAAGCGCTATGCAAGAAATCAACATACCCGAATAAGACAAGCATGCAGCATTTGAGCTAGAAAAACAACCTACGCCCTAATCTATGTGTGTTGGGGGGACACGGCTTCAAAGCTGACTTGAAAGCATTCCACTGACTGCTAGTCAAAGAAGCAATCAAATTCAGAGTTCTCAGAACTATCCACACAACCTACTGGGAAAAAAATCAAAAAACCCGAAACATGTAGCACCGACTACACCCCAGCCACCTCCACTCCGTAACTTCAACCTTGATCCAGCAATGATCATTCCAGCGGACGAAACATGAAGGCAGATCACAAGGAGTAAAAGGTCCAAGACTATGTAATATATTCAATCTCTTAATGAGATTCCAACATCAGAGGCACTTCAGGAGACTCCTGAACAGTGAACTATTCAGACTCACTTTCTAAATAGACATTTCAAACTCTCAGGGGCCGCAATTGTCAGCATCACATATGGGAACTGATCAGATTCCATCTGCCCCCCTCTACCGCATTGCCTTTCTTAAGATTTGACATTGATCCTGCCGTTGTGCTCTGAAGTTACTAAAGTTCCACACAGCACTACATAAAAGAAATATATTCTGGCCCTGGTCAATATATTAATGTGAAGAAGAAATTCACAGAATTCCTGGAAAGTTTGAATGACGCAAATTTGTGCATGTTTTGGCCACAGGAAAAGAGTTCGCCCAGAAAATGTCTTCGCAGGAGACATTTTCTTCTCAGACCAGTCTTTTGTGAATATCTCACATAACTTATTTTTGTTTTTAAAAAAAAGCCAGGCGTGATAGTGGTAAACCAGTCTTTTGCACTAAAAATTTAACTTTGCATATTTTTGCCAAATTTCAATGAAATTGTGTGGAAAAAATACAAACCTTTGCACTCCCCTATAGGCATAATATAAAAGTGTTCAAGGGATTCGGGAAAACATTGTTATTTATAGTATTAAGAGATCACAACACCATGTACGCCTAACACTAAAGAGATCTAATTTGGTTGTCTGGCTTTTTAAGCACCTTACTCATTTTGTGAATGAATCCTCTAAGAAAATATTTTTTGCTCTTAACTTCAAAACCTGACTGTGTTGTTTAAGCATGATAGATAATTGGTGCGAAGCCTACACCCGATTTAACTCAAATAAAATACAGTGTGCTGTTGGTTAATTAGCAGTATAAAGCTGCTCCAGACTCGCTAGGTTAGAAGTAGGTTGTTTAGACCTTTCTCATCTAAGCAGATGGGTTGGACTCGCTCCCAAGACGATACAATTACTGGAGCCTTTATTCAGGATTTACCTGCACGTTTCCAGGAACCTGAGCAAACAAAGCCCATTCAAATGCCTTCTGGGTGTAAGTAAGCAAATTAGAGGCCCTCTGACAGGGCACAAGTTCCAAGCAAATATTGTTACCCATATGGAAAGGAGAGCCCTGGGAAGGGAATACATCTGTACATTAAGGTTAGTTGTAAGATCTGTGCTCTTCAGTTCCAGCAATTGCAGCAATTACTATAAAAAAGGACTTGCAGATATCGTTTACAACTTGTTTTTTCCACAAATGCTTTTCAACACAGTTTTTTCGTTTAATGGCACTGTGTCGAACATGCATTTTTATGTGAAAATGATGAATGCTAAAATTTTGAACTACAGTACCGCGAACCCACAATTTAGAAGCAATTGCAACAATTTGAATAGTTTTGAGTATGTTAAACCAAAAAATAAAATAAACAATACCTTGACCACGAAAAAATGTATGTTTTTCCTGGCAGATCACCTGTAACCTCCCTCCCACTCAATATTTGAACTCTGTGTTTTTTTGGGCAGTGGTAGCCCTCCTACCACGTTCACAGCCTTGTACGTACCTCCCATCCCACATCCTGTCACTGCCTGCCTCCCTTCATCCATACTTCTCTATAAAGCCTTTTTAGGTCGAGCCCAGATGCAAGCAATGCGAAGCATTGCTTAGTCTGCGAAGACATCTTTTGTCACCCGTTTCTGGGAATGTGGACACGAGAGGGTGCACGAGCGCAGATTTCACCTCGTGGGCGCGCACGGCGCCGTGCCCCTCTCGTGCCTCATTCCCATGCGCAAACACACTCCACACTCACGCATGCGCACATACACAGCCACACGCATACACAGGCACACACACACTGCATACACACACGCAGACCCACGCGCACACACACAGACACACGCACAGACACATTCGAACACACACAGACACACGAGCGTACACCACCCCCCCTCCCCGTCCCTCCCACTTACTGGGCTCTTTCGGCATGTTCCGTGTCTCCTCTGCAGCGCTGGTCGGGCACTCGCTGGGCTGTTGCTGGGGATCGGGCTCCTCTCTGCGGCAGTCTCGTCTCGTCGCGGCACCAGGGGGCAGGACTTCACTTCCGGGGCTCCCTCCAGCACCTGGGAGCCCCGGGCTGCGGAGAGGCCATCACTCGGCCGACTTCACTTCTTCCTCGGCGAAGGCGGGCGGGACTTCCTGCCGGATTGCAGGCCCCGCCCCCGTCTCAACCAAAAGTGCCTGACTTCCGGTTTTCACGGAAGCAGGGCTGCGGCGGTGATTTCTTTTTTCTATTTCCAGTACTGCGTGGACAGCGGCCATGCAACACTGGTCTTATAATGTGCTCTAAGATCTCGTCACTTTCATGGTGCAGCTGGGAAATTCCACTGCATGTTGATGAGGATTCCGAAGAGATCACAAGTGCACAGATCTCACGTGAGTCCCCGAAAGCACATACGTGTACTCTTTTCATTAATTAGTGACCTCCAGCACTTTCCACCTTTCTCTTTTTAAAATATGCTGAGATTTTTTAATCCTGTTACCATCGTGAGCTGCTTTTTTACGAACTTTAAGGCACATCTTCTGAATCTGTTCGGTCCAAAAAGTACCCGTGCTCCCCGTCTAGCTAAGAAAAGAAAAGTAGTTAAGGAAAATCTCTCACTGTTCTTAATTCTGATCGAAAATACAAGGATTGATAAAAAATATTTTTATCTGGTAAAGAGGAAAGCTGTGTGTGGGCAGACCCCTTCAGCTGCAGAAAGGAAGAAGAGCAAAATGGGAAGTATGGCACGAAACTACTGTATATGGAATCGCTGTATTAAGTCTAAAAATTAATATTTAGTGTAAGGCGAAACTGCATTATGGGCAGAAATGTGCTAGGGATGCACTTTCAATCGTTTTTTTTTTGTTTATCCCTCTTCCCCTGTTGATGCAGAATTTCAAGATGCTCACTTCAGTCGTGATGCTAATACACCCAGTGTAGGCGAAGCTGATGCGCTTCTCAGCCATGATTCATCTTCTCTGTGCAGCTCTTTGATATAATATGCCCAGATGAGACCTGCTTTCTTAGAAAGGCTGTTGGACCTCATATCCTGATGCTATTTTATTGAACTGCTGGCTCCTGCGGGCTTTGTTTTTTATATATTCACCAGCAGAAAACACAGCTACAGGGACTTATAATGGAAAGAACCAGGGTACACATCTATAGTTTTCTGGCTAAGAGGTATGATGCTATTGAACAGATCGCCCGTTTCCACTTACTTCTGTCTCCAAGATGTGTGATGTTCAGGGCTTGATCCAAACCCTATAAAATACTGAATGTATTTTTACTTCAAGCTACAGAAGGCCCAGCTTCGGACTATCCAGTTAAATATTCTCAATGATTGGGACATTTTAGGCTACAAAGAGTCCCAGAAGTCTTGGCACAGGAAATAATTAAAATGCATGCTCTTATAGAGTTCCTTAGTATTCTTAAGAACCTGTAAAATGGTAAAGCAGCTGGTTTTGGGATGCAGTTGCAGAACGCCTTTTAAGACCATTGCCAAAACACTTATACCAGTACTGTTGGAGCACTTCATAGGTATCCTTTCTGGCTCTCCTCCCCCACCTCAATCACAGAGATAAGCCTATTTTTGCGAAAAGGGAAGAGTGTCCCTCCTATGACACCATTTCATTTTTTGATAGTGACGCAGATATTTTGTTTATCTCTTAGTCAACTAGTTCAATGAGTATGAATATTTCCTTCTGGCAGCCAGTAGTGTCCTGGGCAGGTACACTACTTTTCTTGTCAGTGCTGCTGTGGCTGCACTGGAGTGAGCAGAGGCCCAAAGTAAGCCATTTTCTGTGATATTCTTTGATGCCTTGAAGGCATCTTATTGGGTGGCATGGACAATATCTAGATCAGGTTCAGTATACCGTCCGTTTTTATTCAGTGGATCCAAACTTGTTCGGCTTATCGTGTTCTACACTCCTCTCATCTCTATTGAACATGCCAGATGGCCAGGCTTCTAGCATCAACCCTTGATGTCGTTAGTAAGGTTGAATGATGATATGAAAGTTGTCCAAATGAGAATATTAAATTAACATGCGGTTTGCCCCCGTTGCAGCCATCCTGACGCTGATATTTTACATATGTTATAGTCATTTCCTTCAATGCGGCAATATTGGGAGGGCATCCCACACCATTTGTTTGCCTGCACTGAACAGCACCTTCCATGCACATGGGAGGTTTGTATATCTATACTACTATAATAAAGGAAGAACTTTCAGCCTTTGAGGCAGGTAAACTCGGGAACCACAGCACCAATCCACACACCCAATACACCGTTGGAATCGTCAGGGTGTGTAGATGGTTATTGGCTATATATATATAAAAAAAAACGTTATTTAAAAAATTTTAAGTAAAAAACAAAAATTAGTCCCTCCGAAGTAGCGTCGCCGCGACGTGCGTGCTCACGTCAGGAGCGCGGGGAGGAGCGGCGTCCAGGAGCGCGACGAGGAGCGGCGGACATGGCGCGGGAGAGGAGCGGTGACGTGAGGAGCAGCGGACAGGCCAGCGGCGGTGCGAGCAGCGGACAGGCGGGAGGAGCGGCGGCTCAGGTAAGGGTACCCATGTCGGGGCAGGCGGGGGTCGGGGGCTTCAGGCAGGGGTCGGGGCAGGCGGGGGACAGGCCGGGCGGGGGCCCGGGCTGCTGCACAATGTCGCGGCGGGCGGGGGTCGGGGAAGCCTGTTGCACCCGGACAAGGTCGGGACGGGCTGCTAGTTGGTTATAATCCAGAGAGATAAAAAGCACAGGGGTACTACACGTTTTCTGGACCTCTGCTTTATAGTAGCCAAACGTCTCATTATGAAGCACAGGAAATCATGTGAACCACCATCTATAATGGCCTGGTCACAGTCCATCCTCAACTGGGCTACAGCGGAAGGAGTATCTCTCCGCAGGGAGGACACCCTAGGACTGCGTTAATTCCCCATTTCATCCAACTGAGACGTGATCTTGAATGCCCTTCAGCATTACATCCCAAGATGGACACCAGTGACGTTACTGAACTATAAACCATGCGTGACCCAGCATGCCTACTCAAGTCACATTATTTGTACTGTTCAATTGTGTTGGGCCGGCATAGGGAAGTGTTTGTGCTGTGTTGTGGGATATCCCTTACACACCCACATAAAAACAATCTCATACTATCCTGCGTTAATTCGGCGAGTAGCAGGATTTCCACCTGGATTCACGCCGCCCTCACTCGCAGGGAGCCACAAGCCCTTCCCCCGGAGCCGGTGACTCAGCGTGAATGTTTTACCCTTCAACGCACACCAAGCGCCATGTGTCTTCTTAATCCTCGCCGAGCCCAGCCTCCCTGCTCGAGTCCCACTGCCTGCCCTCTCTGTGAGGAGCCCGCCAACAAAACCTTTCTCCATCCCACCTGTGGAGTTTGATTCTCACCACCCCATTGTTGTCCCTCACTGCACGCTCTCATCAACGAAAAAAATAATTATCTATTTTAAGGTGACACTTAAGATTGCGGGTGGATGCTGGGTCGGCAGATCGCCCTGCTGCCTGCGGCGTTTGCTAAATAAATACCCTTTCTTCCTGGTGAATCCGGATTCCTTCTCACCCGTCTCCTGATGGGGTTTATGCACTTCTATCATTTATACAGTTAATCTCTCCACAAGACTTGGCCAGACCTTTCCCTCGGTGGCCAGATAAGAATCAGTCTCTCTGGGGGCTAATGGCCAGTTGCGCTAGTGGGATTCAATAACACGACGGTTTAGCCCTTTTGATCGTGCAGTGTGTGATGCTGACACACTGCCCACACTGCACCCTCACACACTGCACACACTGCACCCTCACACACTGCATACTCACACATACTGCACCCACTGCACCCTCACACACACTGCATACACTGCACCCTCACACACACACTGCAGCATCACACACACACTGCACCATCACACACACTGCACCCACACACACTGCACCCTCACACACTGCACCCTCACACACACTGCGCACCCTCACACCCTGCGCACCCTCACACCCTGCGCACCCTCACACCCTGCGCACCCTCACACACTCTGCAATGGAACATACACTCCAAATACCACTCAGTGCGACATAAGACTCAATATATCTATCGCCCTCACTCTATATATCTGTCGCCCTCCCTCTGTCTATCGCCCTCACTCTATCTATCTATCGCATCACCATAGCATCACTCAGCACCACCACCGCATCACTCAGGGGCACCACAATATCACTATGCGCTACCACAGCATCACTGAACGCCACAGCATCACTCGTTTCCACCACAGCATCAATCTGTGCAACCATTCAGCAACAACTGGTTCAAATATGTTCTCTCAATGTTTCAAGCTTTATTAGAAATGTCACAAAAAGATGTTAATATTTCACTTCTGTTCTTGGATTTTCGTCACAATAAAATACAATGAACATAATCTTCACAAAACATATTTACAAAAGCATTTGCCATTATAAATTACAATAACTTTTATTTAAGTATTAATTATTTTTAAAAAAAAAGCCATTTTTATTTGTAATATCAATACATCTAAGTCACGTAAATACAACACATATTGCATTACAAATGCTATAGGTGTCACATTTGCGAAAGTTAAAACTATTCGCATTGTAAATGACGAAGCTATTAATTTTGCTATTTTCAAAACCAACACATAAATAAAAAAATTGTCATTTACAATACCAATAGCTCAAACTTTCCTAATGCGAGACCTATTGCATTGCAAATGCTTGTTTTATTCTTTGATAGCTAATATTAAAGTGTAATAAATATGTATTTTCTTCATTCTCTAGTTTTATTATTATACTGAACATTATTTACGTTGTATTTAGTATTATTGTTTATGTAAGAAATCAGCCATTAAACATTTTATTTTTTATTTTTTGCATTATACAACTTATGGTTATTTGCAGCGTTTTAATGTAGGCCCCCATATAAGCACAACATGTGTCCTATATTTCCTATGCTAAAATATTTTTGCCACTTTCAAAAGCTGTGATTATGGTATTCTTGGTGAAAATATGTAATTGTCACATAATACCGAAAAACACATCCAAATTGTGCCTAATTTGTAAAATTAATAAGTGAAGTAATAAGGTATCCCTTGCTTCACTGTTTGCTAGTACCCTATTCCCCTGGTGTTTTAAGGGGTCTCTCTCGTTGATTTTATATATTTAAAATTAATAAGTGCCAGGACCCAGAATATTTCCCAGGCCGTTCAGCATGCACCACTTATGGACCCTGCCAGAGCTGTACCAGTGACACCTACTCAGCCTTTACAATTCTGCTTAAGTGACAATGTCTACTAGGCGAGGTGACCCAAAGCTGTAAGAATGACCTCAGCCCCCTGGTATTACTAGTTTTGAATCGTTACATTTTAAAAATAGACTGACAGCACCACCGTGTGGTGAAATGTCATAAATATGTGCCTGTGGTAACGAAATGTATGCTGGTGCTGGACACGAGAAAACACTGGCTTAAATTAACCTCTGCACTCGAGTTATTTGGAGAACACAATATATATTGTTACTCTGCGTTCATTTAATCGCCAATGAAGAGTGATGGGCTGAGTGGCTTTGCCAGCATTTGGATCTTTGACAATATGGGGTCAAACAAGCATCCCTCTCAGGCCTACCTCATTAAATGTTGGTACTCTAGTCTAGGTCTAGAATTTTCTCTTATTTTTTATGCACATCACTGCAGACCTGGTGTAAAACACTGAAGCGCTACAGCCACACATGTGTATAGGAAATATCATGTACGGATGTAGCCCACTAAGCCACCATCTAAGATGTACGTGTATTTATTAATGAGCCTGGGAAGGATGAAGGGCTTAGTCGGTCCTTTTTTGCACCCAAAAAATATTTCCCTCTAGAAGAGTCCATTGTGTGAATATTCTTTTTGGAAGAGTAGATAGTAGCAGTTAGGGCTTCTCTAACAGGACCTTCTTCAATATGAAGGCAAGTTTGACAGAGACGTAAATTGGGTGCTTTGAATGGGGTAATACCTGCAGCCTGTGCAGAGGCCATGGTGCCCCGATGTATGAGCAGAGCCCACATTACTCTATTATGGCGGTCTTTTGCTGCCTTACTGAGGTCTAGGAGGCGCGAATCCCACACTTGCTAGAACACTGCTGATTTGTTTTTCTACTACTACGCCACCTTGTGGAAACATATTTACGTGCATGCCTTCACAATTTGAGAAAGCAAAGATGACTTTTTTTTTAAATAAACAAGTGGTTTAAAATCAGCCCTCTGTCAGTCTCATACACAGAGGCTGTATCATACACAGTGCCCAGGATATGGGGGATATCGCAATAGACACGTGTGCCCGTTTTTGCACCCTCTAGCCATTATGGGATTGAGGCCACAGATGCCTACACAGGCCCTTCTGTAATATGGCTCGCACTGTTCCCAGATGTGTGACGGCATGATCTCTGGTGGCGCAAGGTCTCACTTGCACGGGGTGTAGTCCCTCATAAAAATTAGGATTTGTTGTACGTTTGTGCCCATGCCATATTACAGATGCAGGCTCAGAGGCAAGCGCCACACAGAGTTCCCCATCAGGCTGAGCATCTCCCAAGAGCGGCGCTTAAAGGGAGGCTCACTGCAAATGCCTGGAGGATGCTTGCCCATTTTTGAAACACAGGCCCGGTCGCCACGTCTAGTGAAAGGCAGGTGGCTTCAAGCAGCTTGTTTGCCTCTCACCAATGTGCTGGACACAGTGCAGGCGCTAGTTTGCACTTGCACTCTGTGTGATAGAATGCTCCTGGTGCACTGTGTTAAAGGTGCGCTGTACTGCAGACTAGTGCCACGAGCCCGATGCATAAAATTACCCCATGGGTGACAGCGCCTTAGCTTTTTTTGGATGCGAAAATACAGACAGGTAAACATGGGTGCCATTGATCTAGGGAAAACGGGTTGCGTCAAGTTAGTTTGTAACATAACAGCAATGACAAAAGTGGTATGCAGGTTCCCGCAGGCGTAGAAATGCGGGCATCTGCTCGCACAAGGCTATTGAATCTCTGTGAAGCCACTAGCTTTGCTGAAGTCTGAGACACACACAATTCAATTTGTAACACATATTTAGAGTATATTTTGCTGCTAACCTACTAGGCATTCACAAACTTACCCATGGACTGCCGTACATCCAGAAAGACAGGGAGCCATTGATGGCAGATCATTGTAAGCTCAAGGCTCCTCCCTATGGAACTTGGGGGCTTATTTACAAGCCCCTTGCACCGCTGTTACATCACTTTTCCCATGTTAAAAGTGATGCAATGGCGGCGTATGTGTCTTGTAAATAAGCACCTTGGTTTCTTCATCCCTCAGTATGAAAGGGAACTCACCAAAATCCAAGAATTACTTAAGACTAACATCTTCTAAAAGTCCTTTGGTTGGCTCAGCTACTGATTATCAAACTTATAGCAGTTTTTTTCCTTTACACCTGCTTTTTAATTCATGTCCTTGGAAGATCAACTGCTTTAACACACCACTACACAGTATTAGATAGCATTGGTAAGTACATTTAACTCGCAGGATGAGCCTCCCTAGATTGGCTCATTGTATTTTAGTCTCACCAAATATATTAGTGGACCCCATGATTTTGTTTTATGTCACTGACAAATTTTAGCACCTGCTTTCTTTGGAGATGGCTCGTTCTAGGGCAGGGCAATGTCAGGCATCGCTAGGGTGAGCCCAGTCCAGGCGGTGTCACCAGATTGCTCTCATAAGCATCAAGTCGAGCCCCATTGCAGTGCAAAGTCATCACCATCATTACAATTAAGATGGAAATGCTCCTTGCACGAGTCCTCCACTCCCAAGATAGGTTGTGACCACAAAAAGTGACAAGGGATTGGAAAGCACTATATAATCTCCAATAAAATAAATAAAAAACATCACCAATGGTTATGAGAGGTGCACATTAGCTTTAACAACTCTACCTTTTTACTGGTACCACGTTGCATTGTGGGTATTGTAGTTATACATTTCACAGTTGATCTGTTACATTAAAATGAAAGGCCAATAGCCTGAATTCTCATGTCAAAGTGCATTAAGGTCATTATAGTTAATGAAGTGGTAAACGTGCTCATGCACCTCGTGTGTATTTCATTCTGTTTGCCACTAGTAGGAGCAATGCAGGTTTGTAAACAGTTGCATATCCACAAAGTGTAGTGCAACTATCTCTATTTGCTGAAGCACAAACATTCCCGCCTCCCAGGGTGCACGGTCCCAGCTTCTTCAAAGTACAAACCTGAATCCTGACATGTTTTGTGGCTGCACTCCAACAAACCAGCATCAATGTCTTTCAAGTGTACGTTAGTTTTAATACCTCTTCCACTAAACTCTGGGCCTTGTAGTTGATTATGTCAATTTTCATAGTTACATGGCTATTGCATAGTCCAATAGCTGATTTTATTATTGCCAGGTCCCAATACATTTGGGCAGAGAAGAGTATTTGGACACACTCAAGTATGGAAGACATTTTAGACATCAGATGTCTGGGCCTCACCAGCCCCTTCTGATGTCCTCTTGCATTAATCAAGTACTCATGAAAGACACATATTTGCATCTTCTGTTTCCACAATGGAGTGTGCCTTTCAACCTCGCATAGTAAATCACTCTGAGGGGTTGAAGGCGCCATTTTCAGCGTAAGGCCCTAACTCAAACTAGAGGACAGGGGTGAACTTGTTTGCCCCACGTAAAACGATGCTGCTAGGCGTGCATGGTTTATGCCTCTTCTGGGCAGGAGGTTTTTCTTCCAAAGGCCAGGCCGGCTCCGCCATGTCTGTTTTGACAATCCTCTTGCTCGGCCGTCTCCACACGGGCTTCCAGGGCGGTTAATCCGAAATATATTCCACCCACCGTGACCCCGCCAGCCCTGGTGGAGCACGCAGATTCCAGGCCTGCACAATGAGCTGCCTGCATTAGGATAATGGCATTCAGCTCCGAGTAGGCCTCGAGTCGTCTCGAGCCCCTATCAGTCAGGCTCTTGTCTGCGTCAGCTGTTGAGGCCCCGCAACATATGGCCTGTCATTATCTAAGGCCAAGGCCCACCAGAGAGGCTTAATGTTTAAACAATCGCACATCCCAGAGGCGAGGGCTGCCTGCTCGTGTGAGGATAACATTTTATCGCAAATCTGCCAGCAACTTATTTTAAGTTCTCCCTGCCTCCAGCAGCCGGATTCACGAAAAAAAGGAGCGAGTCTTTGTTCCTATTTTAATTCTCCTCATCGTGAAAGAAAAGTCTCATTATGACTGATTATTCCAAAGTGCTGAATGTTTATGCACAGATTTCAGTCAAGGACAAAGCCTCGCGCGGGCTCGGGAAGGATTTGTTTTTTAATCATGCTCCCTTGCACTCAGAGAACTACGGGAACAAATATGTCTCTCTGAATTTTTTTTTGTGTTCTGTATTTTGTGTCTTGTAACAAATGTCTTGCTAAACAAAAGAGATTTGGTCTGCTGAAAACAGCTTAAGCAAACAGATCATCTCTGCTGATGTGGGTGTGCATCTGAGGATAAAATTCAATCAGGGCAGCGAGTTGTTTTTCATTTCTCACCACTGTTCAGGGAGTAGGAGATAACTTCCACTGCTCTGACCTCGGCGGTTTCGCCCTTTCTAAAACACAGCAGTCTGTGCACTTTCATAAATAAGATTATGCACACAATATGGTCTGTTTGTGCTCATACGATCAAACCACACAATGTTTAGGCGTGGTTTCCTTGTATTTATTTTCACTCACGTGCTATTGCATTGTGCTGCCCGCCCGGTAAATGATGTTGGAAGGGTGGTTACTATTTTGAAAGACATATTGAAATTTAAAAAAAGCATATCGTATCCCTTAGTAGTCGAGGGAATGAAATGGCCGCTTGTGTTGTACGGTTACACAGTGTCCATTACGGTAAACATTAGTGGAAAGATGGGGGCCATCTTAGGGACAGGCAGAGAAAATAGATCACCGACTCATTCTACCTGTGGATGCTGAGGTTCCGTGGGTCATAGACTGGCCTCTCTCGCAGTAATATCGTCCAAATATTGAATGGTGGGTTCCATCTTGGAAGAAGAAGAGAAGTAATCGTGAAAAAAGTACCCTCCATTGGTGTATGCTCTTGTTGAAGAGGGCATAGAGTGGCCATCTAAGCGACATGACTTCACATCAAATGTACAGTAAAATATGATGGATTGCTGGGTGTCATTTGGAGACAGAGAGAAGATTAACAAAAGTTGTTGCACTTTGTTGTATGAAAACAGAACAGGCACATCCTAGTAGAATGCTTATGCATTTTGTTCATGCTGCAGATTTTCAATAATCCTGTATAGGAAAATCTACTTAAAGCATGCCAGTCTGAACATACCACCTTGCAGCGTGTCGGATGCCAGACATAGTATGCTGCTACTGCATGCAAAGAATGATGTGAGTACCACTGAAGCACTTTTTGTTCATAGATATCTCTAAGCTCTGAACCGTAATCACTCATTTCCAGGCCTACTTTTCTTTTTACAAACTATTGCAATCTAGAGACAATGCGTAAATGGTTGAATTGATGTTAACTAAGGCTACAATTAACTGAATGAGTTAGGTTGTTAAGTTAACGTATATGGCTTGAAATAATGCTCTCAGTGACATCTGGCAACCTAGACCTGATATCTGATGTTCCTTTAGGTTGGACATGAGGCACTCTTCAAAGCTATTCTTCTTTTAGCCTTGCTTACTGGCACTTGTAGCAATGTAAAAAAGGAACATGAAAAACTATCACAAAGTAAAGAATAAATCCTGGACTGAACAATCTACTCATGTCTAACATGGATGGGCTTGAGACGTCTATCCAAAACAACTTGATATAATGTATTTCTCCATGCCAATTTTGTCCTCTCGGTGTCACAGTAACTACAAACTCGTGCCAGAGATAATGCCCAGAATATTTACACAGCATCCTTTTTTCCCCATCACAGTCAATAAAACATGAACGGTATCCTCCCACGACTAATGAGTCTATAGCAAGGGTACAGATGGAAAAATTGGTATTAGCAAGCCCCATTGTGTGCAATACCCATTAGACCACACATGATCTGCATCAGTTCCTAAATATAGCAAGCCAAAGGACTAGTAGGGAACCTGCTATTCCTGGGATGGCGGCAGAGTGCTAGGCCCTGAGAGGGGAGAGTAGGCAGAGTGTAATGAAGATTGGTGGTAAGCAATCAGACATTTCACCCATGTCCACTCATCCTCGTCGCAGTCATTTAAACGTAAGGATGCAGCAAGCATCATGGGGTGCCCAATTGAACAAACCGCACAACTACAAGACGGGGATCACGTGAGAGTTTTAAACAGATCATAATTCTCACAGTTATATAGAATTTCCACACTGTAATTGACAAGCAGATCAAATAGGAGATAGGAAAAGGTGCTGCAACA
The DNA here is from genome assembly GCF_964261635.1 of Lissotriton helveticus. Lineage (NCBI taxonomy): Eukaryota > Metazoa > Chordata > Amphibia > Caudata > Salamandridae > Lissotriton > Lissotriton helveticus. The sequence goes on along the minus strand of NC_136072.1, from coordinate 993,732,994 downwards.
CTAAACACGGTATCCCCCACCAGGAGAAATGGAAGGACTAGGCAGAGACCCAGTGGCAGCCCTGCAAATATCAACCAAGGAAACGTCTTTACATTTCACTAAAGAGGTAGCCATCATTGTTGAACACCCCTAAACTGAAAAAGGAACTAGAACCTCTATAGCGGAATAGGTACAGGCATTAATGGTATCATCTGTGTCATAAACCAAAAGAAAGGAAAACAAGGAAAAAAAAATTCTGAAAGTTTCTGCAGGAGGCAAGTGCACTGTCACTCCTTTCCCAACATCAAGGGCATCATAATCCAGACCAGTCAGACCAGAATAATTAGGGAAAAAATGAATATACTAAAATGAATGGAATTTGGGCAAATTCTTGGGTTGATGGATAAACAAGACCTCAGAACCAAACCTTCAGGTATGACTCACAAGACTGGTTCTCTAAAAAGAAGAGCTCCAATCTCTTCTAAATATCTTTCTGAAATAATTGCTAGTCAAAAGGCAACTTCAGAGCTAAAAACTTCAATGAAACCTATTTTAAAGGATGGAAATTATTATCATTTAATGCCTGTAAAACTAACAGAAGAATCAATAAGGAAAACAATGTGTCTGCCTCTTGGTCTTGTCAACTGAAAGCCTGGAGGAAGTCAAGAGCCTGCTTCCACTATGGATTAAAGGCCTCCCCAATAACCCCCCAAAACTCGGATTGCAGCCGATTTATCTCACAAAGAGGAAGAGGCCCATCCTAATTCAAATCCATCATTTGAAATGTGTACGACATGTAAGCGGATCACATTGTAAAAGAGAAAACTGCTGTGACTCACACCAGGTACAGAAATGCATGTACATTTTAAGGTCAGAAGGCCTTCTGAAATACCTAAGCGAATCAACCCTTGGGATTCAACATAGATGGCGTCAGCCCCAGTCTGGCAACTAAAGAAGAGGATAGACAGGCCACATCAGAAGAAGGTGAGAGAGAGAGAGCTTCCACTATCGAGATACCAATGGAAGACATAGGATTGGAAGCAAAGCTCTCTCATAACACATCCCTCCTGATTTTGTTCAATACTCTGAGGATTAGAGGAAACGAAGGAATACACATAACATTCCCCAGGACCAAGGGAAAGACAGGACATTCCTTTTACAAGTCTCCTGCTCCCTCCCTCCTAAGCACAACAGAGACAGCAGGGCATCCTGGTGAGATGCAAAACTACATAGGGGTTCCACAATATGATCTTCAATCTTTCTGCAAACTTTGACTCTGAGAGAAAAGTTAGTTGCTTAAGGTGTCCTCTTGACCATTCTCCACACCCCAGACATTTGGAGCTTAAATGCATAAGCAGGAGGAGGAGTAGCAGGCACAGCTGGAGCAATAGTCACCACAGGCGTAGCAGGCACAACAGTAACAGACAGTCTTCTGTTTTCTTAAGAGGCTTCCAATACAGTCACTAAAGAGCTTTAATTTATTTCAAGGCCCGCTGTCCAGAAGATGAAGAGTGAGGACCGAGTTCCCAAAGAGGAGCATGATTACTCCTGTTATCCCCACTACACTACCATCATTATATTGAGCGACACAAAAAGCACGGCAGAGTATCACAGCTTCATACAGGTCACTGAACAAAAGCAACAGACTTGCGCTTCTGTGCAAAACATGCTTTTCAATGTGTTACCGCCAAGGAGGGATGAAGAAGAGTAATTGCCAGAAGCTCACCTCCATCTGCAGTCCTGCATCCAATTGGCGCCACCCACAAGGTGGGCGAGACCTGTGGCAGGAGAAAAGGGAATGGTGGCTACCAAGGCTGCAGGAGACCACCAATGGTAGCATAGCCCCAGTCTGCTCTTAGTGGCCACAAACCAACCACCCAAGGAACTGTCCACCGCCCAATTCCCACAATGCAATGGCCAATGATCATGTAGAGGTTTTTGGTATTTATGCTAAATATTTTTTATCTATACAATTTTCACAGTTCTTTGCTGTGGGAAGATAAAACTCATGTTTAATGACTATAATGGGGTGTTGGGTGGACTTTGGGTTAATGTAGACAGACCCCGCACCGTCCCTCACCAATCAGCATCCGTGCACACTAGCTGTCAGACAACAATGAATTCTGGCCATGCAATCAGTGGCCTGCAAGTGGAAGTCTCAATGCCACAATGCTACAACTTCACCTCCTCCCTTTCACTAGGGTTGTCTCCAGATGCCAGAAGAACAAATGGACATAAACATCTTTCTCAAGGTGCGTTCTCAACAAGGCTGATACAGTTTTTAATTTTTATTCATGTCAAAAGTAAAATAAGATCGAAGGGGTTGCACCGCCCGCTGCTTTAATGTTGTCTGGATTCAACAGCAGCATGAAAGCATATTTGCCTGGAATCACAAAGAGCCACATAATGCAGATTTCATTAAAAAAAAGCCCAGAAAGGCTTCTTTCGTCGCCGTTCTGAATCCCCTTGGCGGTAATGTGCTTATCATCACATGTGGAGATAGCCGGGCTGTGTTCCTTCAGTCTGAAATCCAGTTAGAAGAAAGACTCTCTGATTGACAAGACCTTGCAAAAGGTCCTCGAAATACCTTCCTGATTGGAGGTGGGTGGGAGGGGCGAGGGGGGTACAGGCCGTGTTTATCTGCTCTCGTCCACTGTTAGACAGTAATCAGCTCTCCCTGGGGCCGCCTCCCTCCCTGTCAAGTAGTTTGTATCAACATTTCAAGGACATCTTGCAGATGGGGAGGCGGGTGTGTGGCTGAGGGTGGGCACGAAAACTCGTCTGTGCAGCAAAGTTCATTAGGAGGTTTTTTTCTTGTCATTTTATCTATGCATACTCAAGCCAGCAATTCCTTTTCAATCTTTCCTCTCTCAAAACGCTGACATGAAGACAGGGAGAATGAGCTGTACTCGCTGGACACTCGAATTTACACAGAAACCCGCTTAGGCACTTTCCACTAATGTTTTCCTTTCTGTCTTGTGAGAGCAAAGGAAACCATTAATTTGTAAGTCCTAAATTTATTTTGTCTTAAGCAAACGTAATCTTGCGTGTATTCCAATTATTGGGTCGCACGTATTTCACATACCTTGTATTTTTTTCTAGCGTTAAATATTTGCGTTATTTACTCCTGCGGAAGACCGTTTGGAGTGAAAAATGCCTTACCGAAACTATGAAACTGGATGTGTGGGGCGGTCGGGTGCATTGTGACTTTAAAACCTATACATGCACTGAGTATAATATTTCTCGCAGAAGACCGCCCAATTCATTGAGCAGGTATGGCGTACATTCGAGCATATCTCCCGTACCATTCTCTCGCAGCAGGTTGTATAATACTCGTTATTTTCGCCGATATTATTATGAATATTAAATACTTGGTATTTTTGATGATATTTGGAGCTTTCTATCTAGGCTTGGGTTTAGAAAACACCTGTCCCTTAGAGACCTATACAGTTTTGGGTTTGTTCACTTTTAAAGGAAGCGTCATACACAGCACAAAGGAGTGTGTCCTCTTGATTACGTGCTCTGACGTAAGAGCTGTGAAAAATCACAAATGTGTTCCATAAGTTCATCGCCAGGAGAGTGAAGGTCACGTCTAAACAAAGAAATAGGACACAGCTAATTGAATATGCAAAATAACTTCTCATGTTTTCCAACGAGTGCTGCTCTGATGTTATCATACCTACTAAGTCGCCCATACATTATTTAACACAACCAGCTTTGCTGCAACCGGGAGGTGCTGCTAAGAGCAGATATGCATCCTAGGAAACAGTAGAGCGGCTTTTCGTGTTTTTTTTGGTAACCTATTCACACCGCCCGAAAATACACGTCATTTAAGGAGCTCTCTGGTCCTTTATACACCTGGGGGAAATGACGTATGTTTTTCCAATCGCAGTATGCAAATCACTGACTGCTGAAACCCCTCGGTTTGCTCCCATTGGGCTCAAGACGAAATATAACAGGTGACAGAGGTCATTATTATGTCATAGATGTCAGCTGCTCCCGCTCCTATGGTATAAGGTGACCTTCAGCCAGTCCCGGCGATTTAGACATCACCACTATGCATGCTGGGATGTGTAGTTTCAGCTTTGCCCCTACAAGAACAGCTCCCCTTGTCGAAGAATGCTTAGAATCACGAATATCTGAGAGTGAGGTTCATAGTAGGGGGTCAGTTGTCAGCCATAGTAGGTCACAGAACAGACATTGTATTTCATGTTATATTGAGAAATTTTAACGCAAGGGAGTAAGCAGAAACTTAAAATAGCCCCTCTTTGAAACTTACCTCTAATAACACCAACCTCGCAAGGCGAACAAACCTAACTCTGCATACTTTTCCATCTATCCTTTCACCCATCCATCGATTCTTCCATCTAACTGTTCTTCTATTTACCTTTCCACCCACCAATCCAACTATACTTCCATGTGCAGTCATCTATTTACCTATCGGTATATGTCCCTGGATCTATCTATTCATCCATCCTTTCACCCATCCAACTTTTCACTCTTTTTTCCTCCATGCTTTTCACCCATCTGTCCATACTTTCAACCGGCCATTGGTTACCCTTTCACCAATGGTCCTTTCACTCCTCCATCCATCCTTTAATCTTTTGGTATCTTTCTTCTCACCTTTACACCTGTCTTTTGACCGTTCCATCAATTCCCCCTTTCACCTTTTCATCAATTCATCGTTCTCTTTTCTTTCCAGCCTACCTTTCACTTTTCTTGCTTATTTCCTGGACATGTCCATTTTTCCTTCCTTTGTCCCCCCCGTTCTTCTTTTACCCAATCGGCCCATCTTTTTCCCTGCCATCCTTAGTTTTTTTTAAACTTTCTTTCTCGTGGTCACTCTTTCTCTTTCCTCTCTCTCCGCTATCCTCATCATTTCTCTTTCCTTTACTGTACATGTCAGCCCAAGGCCTACAGCCATTCCTCATGATGTTCATTAACAGTGTTATTTATGAGTACCTTGTCTGCAAACCTGCAGAAGGAAGAGGCTCTGGAACAACCAATTTGTATTTTAGTGGGACCCAGCTCACCAGCACGTATGTCAAACGTCACCCCCCTTTTCCCCTCACCCACCCCTCAACCCCCCCACCTCCCAACTTTCTGAATATTCGTCCTACACAATGGAACCATAACAGTATGGTAGAATGTATCATCATTATTCATTTATTTTTCACCACACAGGTTTTTCGTCGTTTTTGCAGTAGTGTAGTCTTTGGTCCTGAAGAAAGCCAGAGGTTGATTGTTACCTATTATGGCTGAAACATGTAGACCCTTCTGGTCAACTGACGATAGTTATTTTGACAAACTATCCACACTATGCTTTTAGTCTTGACACTGTGATAAGCTTCTAATAAAGTGACCTTTGTTATCACAGTAGCCAATTTTATATTGCACTTTTGTTTTTCTTTACCTTTAGTATCACTGCAAATTGTTTTTCAGCACCACAGATCTTACCATCATGCCTGATCCATCACTGGTGGTTTTGATTTAGGACAGCTCTCGATTTTACAAGGTGAGCTGTGCTTTCAAACACCAGTTTTCTTAAATCCCAGATGATGAAGTTATGCCATCGGGTGGGCTGATGGGATTCCTTTCCAGCTTAACACCGGTCTAGAGGCTATAGTTTCTGATTTTAACTTACATTACCTTTCAGTGAGACCAGTAATATCCTTTTTGTTATGGTACATTGTAGATTGGGGACAGACTATTACTTGGTCTATAAAAAGTTCTCCCTTGGACCCCTTCATAAGTATTTGTATTGATTCTTTCGGGGTAGGCATTTTCAAAGCCTGCGACTACTTCGGCCCCGATAGTTTCCCATTTAAAAGCAGCTTCTCCATAAGAGAGCATTTATACTCAACGTTCCCAACGGCGTAGGTATAATTTGTGCAGCAGGTGAAGTGGCGTTGTGTTGAAGTGTCTTAGGGGTCTACTACATACCAATTGCAGCTGTGTTTTTTCCTTCCAAAACTTTGGTCAGGGGCTTCCATTTTCATGGCCTGCATGAGGACCAATAGCTACACAACTGATTTCATTAAAGTTTTTGGACAGCTCCAAATGCAGTTAACCTGTAATAGAGCAGAAGATTGCCGCAGGGATAGACTGTAGTTATCAGCACATTGCCACAGCCAGAGTACTTAGAGGCTACCTGGGTCTCCAAACTAAAGAGCATTTTATAGCAGTTTCCAAATAGTTGGCTTCCACTTTGAAAAGAGCAAAGTACTCTGCGACTTAAGGACATAAATGGCCCATCGCACATTAGGCATTAGAGCAGCGTCAGCCTTACTGTGCTGCTGACTTATTCACACATCTTATCCTCTGGCTATAGCGCCTAGAAAAAAGACAACTTGTTAGAGCGTTTGTCGATGCATTTAAGTAACCAGTTGCAGCTGCATTGACAAACTGCTCTGACTAGATTTACATCTTTGTGAAGTCTTTGCATTCATCCCTATTATAATTATGTGCTATTCCAATGTGCATTACATGCAGTATTTTTCTCGTATACCAATTTTTCAGCCCCTGTACACAAATGCACAGTGTAGTGATTTGGCCAAAACAACCTGGAGAATTCATGAGGTTTTTGTCACGGGGAAAGGGTAGAGAGGTTATACATCTTGCAGCATTTTACACAGATTTTTGTATTCTTTGGTTACAAATGATGGGCAACTATATGATATTTTTTAGAAAGAATCCATAGAATAGAGTTCAAAGTACCACGAATTCTCATGTGATAACCAAGAGAGGAACAGCTTCTTTAGAGGTCAGACCTCTCAGTTCTTCATTGATTGCCTGAGAACAGCACAGTTAACTTAAGAGCATATTTTTTAAATACTACCCTCCTCCAAAAGACCTCGGGTCCTACCTCAGGTTCATTTTGTGCGGGAGGGCCTCCCCTTTCGAATAAGCCCCTCTATAACTGTCAATCATCCTCATATCATCAGGGGGCCCTTGTACAAGTCCTGGTTTTTACCCCCGAACATTCAGCCTGCTGGAGATTATAACTTAACATATGCAACCGGGACCCCGATGGCAGAGTCAGCACAGTACTGACGGAACCGCAGAAGGCTCCTTAGACCATCGAGAGCTTCGTGGACAGTGCGCCACGAATCATTTTAAGGTACCTACGGGACCACTAACAGAGAAGGACTAATATGCCCTTCCCTATTCACTACATCTGAACACACAATCCTGTTCAAGTGTTATCACCATCACAGAGACGCCCTTGGTCTCTATCTTCACCTGGTCCTGAAGAAAGCCCACTCGACCCTCGCTGACGAACAAGGGCTGAAACATGTCGACCTTTTAAGAACAATGAATACCAGTGTGTGAGATACCTCAATTATCTCAATACACACACCAATAATTTTAATAGTCTCGCACCCTACTTGATTAAAATTGGAGACATAGGGTGTATGAGCCTTTTTATTTCCTTCACGGCACAACACTTCCCTATCACTAATCACTACTGCTGTAACCAAGGGTTTTCCTCCTGGTGGAGGGTGCATAAACCACTAACCCCATGATTATGCACACACAAGTCTAAAAAGCGGAGAACCAAGATATACCGCTCTAGCTTAACATCAGACACGTGCATGAGGGTTTTTTAATTGGGACAGAAGTACGCTACCTGCAAATCCAGGTTAAAGCAGGACAAGTGATCCTTCTCATTTGATTACAAATAGTATGTATGTATTGGCCTGCAAATCCCAGCATCCTTAGTTTTGTTAGCTGAAAAAACAGGACTGATTGGAAGTCGCTCACCTTCATGGCAAGGCACCAGGTGTCAGTTACTGGTACCCATGGCATACCAAAATGAAGATTTGTCGGAGTTGCAGACTTGTTTGCATTAATTCTTAGTTTGCTTAGGGTACTGTAAAAAAAAAAAGCTAAATGTTTATTCTGCTCCTACTGCCTCCAGAAATGCCTATATCAGACAAAGACCCACATTCATCTCGCACCAAAGTCTGAATTGGGTTATGATGTCCAAACACTCCACAAACATCAGGAGGTGAAGCTGTGATGAGATGTGGAACTACAAGTTTCATATCATAGAGTATTTTTCCCAGTATAACCATTCCCGTTTTCAGGTCTCTCCTACAGACAACATCATCTGTCTGTTGTCAAGACTACGGTCTATAGGGGGCGTGGCTTAGCGCCCGGTGTGGATGGCAGGTCCGACGTGAGCGCTCCGTGCCGGCCGTGGGATTCACCCGCTTTCGTTTTTCACCGGCTCTCTTCCAGAGAAGAATGTATCACCGGAGAGTGAGGGGAACATCGTGGGACTAAACTCAGGCTTCTTTCGGTGATTTTCACTGCTTTTCCGACGTGTCACCCAGCGGCCGCGGCTTCATGACGGCCGCGACCGCCATTTTGTGCTCGGAACGCGCGTCCAGCGCGTTGCCCTCTCCTGGTCCTGCTGGCCTCCTGCACTGACTCTGCTCTCTCAGACTGCTCATGGTGAGCTAATATTTGACTATTTCAACTGTTGCTGCCACTAGCCTTGTTCTTTCAGTTTCTATGAGTGTCGCCCACAGCTGTTACGATTTTAGCGGCCATTTTACCCTCACCTGACACTCTCCTCACTCGTGTCACCTGTGGCAGCAACTCATGCAGGCTTTTTGATATAGTTCATTTATCTCTCCTGCACTCTTTGATTCCTGGATTACCTTCATGCCTACAGCTCCTCACACTACATGGGCCTTTTCTCTGCTGCGCATTTACCTCATGATGCCTTCAATGACTATGATGTCGTGACTTTTCTTTGTCTTCCACTGGATGATTCCATGTCTGCTGTGCGCCAACTTGCTACCCCTCATCTCAACGGCCATTTTACGTTTTTCTTCCTTTCATGAGGGCTTCATAGCTTAACTGTCTGCACATTGCTATACGACCTTGTGTGAATTTTTTATATTTTTTGGTCGCTCTGAAGTGTCTTTCTTTGGATATTTCGGCTTCCCTCCTGCGTGCTCCTGCAGACTGTGTTGTCCTTCCGTCCACTTGTTCATTTTCACAAGAATGGAGCATTCCAAGTGCTAGTTTTCTTTTTTTTTTCTTTTTTCTCTCTCTGGAGGTGATCCTCATCTTATGGATAGGGGTGCTACAGGTCGTGCTTCCAAGACTCCATGACTCATCTTCATTAAAAATTCAAAAGTGTTTTCTGCGTTGGCTCATTTGGAACCCTCTCAGGCGTCTGCTGCCCATATGTAGCAGTCTAATGCAGACCATCCTGTTCAATCCTCAGGGAAGGCTACAACGAAACGCCTAAAAAAGGATCCTCCATCACCGACGGGCTCTTCCTCAGCTGTATCTATGGAGTTGTTGCTGGAGGAGATACGTGCCCTTCGACCCTTCATGGAGGAAACCAACACCAAGTTACAGGTCTTAACTGATAATTGGTCACAGATGGATGTAAGAGTTACGACGGTGGAGCGCAGTATCTCTTCTCTCCAGGAGTCATCCTTCAAGGTTACGCACATGCAGTCGCAGATTTATTCTCTCCAGAAGCAGGTCGAGGAGCTTGAAAATCGTAATCGACGCAACAACCTACGCATTTACGGCCTGGCGGAGAATTGTGAGGGGAGCGACCCCATTGCTTTCTTCAGATCTTTCCTCCCTAAGCTCATTCACTTACCTGAAAGTACCATTCTTAACATCCAGCGGGCACACAGGCTTGGTCGCATCTCTTCATCTGCTTGCGCCTCTTCAAGACCAAGAGGCGTCATCATGTATTTCCTGGAATATACTGATCTTCTTAAAGTTCTCTCAGCAGCTCGGGCTTCTCCTCGCCTCACATGGTCAGGATCCACCCTGTTCTTCGCGCAAGATTACGCTAGAGCTACAGCCAGCCGTCATAAAGCTTTCTTGGATATGAGGCCAGAACTTCGTTCCATTGGCGCCAGATATGGCCTATTTCATCCCTGTCTCTTCAGAGTCACTCATAACAACAAGACGACGACTTATGATGATCCTGTTCGCCTTCGGAGCTTCCTAAATTCCTGTCAAACATCTGACATGGACCTCTCCAGCTCCTCATCTGCTTTCCCTCCATGACTTTCCTGAGTTGTTGTTGCTCTTTAATTGATTCGCACAGTTCGTGTTGACGTTGTTCATGCTTGTCATGCTAGTTTATCCTCTCTTTATATGAACTTCCTTGTTTTTTATTCCCTCATATTTATATGACTTGTTCATACGTTTTTCACCCTTGTTTGGTACCATGTTTTCGTTGTTTCGTCTCTTGATGTTTTCCTCTCCTCATGTCTTATGTCTTTTTTTTTTTTTTCTCCACAGAATCCACAGTTCATTGTGTGTTGTTCCCCCCGCCTGGTGGTCTGCTCGCACTGGTTGTTTTGCCACCTCCAGTTGGCGCTACCCCCCTCAGTTTTCTCGTTTGCTCTCCTTCTTGATTGTCCTCCCCTGGTTCCACCCCTCGTATGTTCTCCTTCCTCCTCTTAATGTTTCCTATTCCCTTTTTTCCCTTATTCCTGCTTCTTTCCCAATTTCTACTTTGTTCATAGGTGTCTCTTTTTTCTTGCTTTCATCAACCTTTTTGCCCTTTCTCTCTTCATGTCTTTTTATCTGTCACTTGGTTTTTTCTCCTTTGTTTATTTATTCGACCGGTTTTCTCTGTCACCTTTTTAACCTACGCTTTTTCTCTCTCCTCATATTCCTTTCTCTCCCTTTTTTCTCTCCTTTTTTACTATGATCTTTTATTCATTGATTTACATATGTTTTGGACCTTGATCTTTTTTCTCTTAGATCACCTTTCTTCATTTTTTCTTACACTTTCACTACTTATCTCGCTAATTCATTCGCTATTCCTCTTTTCTATTTTTATACCTCATATCATATTCACTCTCCTCTTTTCTCTAGACCATTCTTCTCTCTCTTACTTGTTTTCTCCTCTGGGCTCTTTTTTTGCTTCTCTTTTTTTTGCTACTCTCAATCTATCTTTTATATTATGTCGTTAAAAATAGTTACATAGAATGTTAAGGGCATTAATTCTCCAATCAAAAGACAGAGAATTTTATCTCACCTTGCTCGTTTAAATGTTGATGTTGCATTTTTCCAAGAAACTCATTTGTCTGATGAAGAATCTGTTAAACTAAAAAGAGGATGGGTGGGTGAAGTTTATTATTCCCAGGGCGATGGTAAACGTAATGGAGTGGCTATATTGTGTCACCAAATTTTTATCCCATTCGTTGCTTGCTCAGGAATCAGATGCTGAAGGGCAATGGACATATGTTAAACTGTCTCTTAAGGGTGTTCCAATTTCCTTTCTTAATATTTACGCCCCCACTGGTGGTGACCCCGCTTTCTGGCATACGTTCTCCCATCATATCACCAGATTTATTGATGATAACTTCATCCGAGCGGGGGACTGTAATCAGCCCCTTGATCCCTTCCTGGATAGACACTCTAAAGTCCATTATGATCCCAATAAGTCCCATAAACTTTTTTCCCAAACCATTTCCCAACATAAGCTCACTGATGCCTGGCGCCTGTGTAATCCGGATGCGCGAGAATTTACTTTTTATTCTCCATGCCATCATTCCCAATCCCGGATTGATTACATTTTTGTCACTCATAATATTGCCCAAACTCTTACTCATGCCGAGATTGGCCCGATTCTACTCTCAGATCATGCCCTCACTTTAGTTCAACTTGACATCCTTCCTAAATCAGCTGGACCCAAGCGTTGGCACTTTAATAATACCCTTCTCTTGGACCCCAAGTTTACTACCTCCTTTACTGAATTTTCGGATGAGTATTTTTTGTTTAATGATACCCCTTCTATCCCCAAGCATACCATTTGGGATGCTTTCAAAGCTGCAGCGAGAGATTTTATAATTGGCTATGTGGCAAAGAAACGGAAAACTGCTCGCAAATTCACGGCCGCTCTTCTCCTTGATAGTAAGAAATTGGAGAACTCTTATTTCACCTCTCATTCGCAAGACAGTTTAACAGCCCTGATTAATGCCAAAATGAAATTTAACAAGAAATCTACAGAAGATGCTTCATTATATTTATTGAAATTGAGTGCAAAGTTTTATGGAGGCAAAAATAAGGCTGGGAAGGTTTTAGCTAATTATTTGAAAGTTAAGCATAACAAATTAAATATTGAATCCATCTATGATACACACTCTGTTCTTAAACATAAGGATACGGACATTCTCACTGAATTCTCTGCTTTCTACAAAACTTTGTACTCTTCTGAAACCCAACCCTCCTCTCAGTCCTTAGACCGCTTTTTCTCCAACATACAGAAACCAGCCCACTTCCCTCTTGACCTCTCTCACTTAGAGCTTGATATTTCTCAACAAGAATTACTTACAGCACTCCAGATTCTCAAAAAAGATAAAGCCCCTGGGCCAAATGGCTTTACTGTTGAATTCTTCCTCCATTTTTCAAAGCTTCTCATTCCCAAAACTACACTCCCTCATAGATACATTCCTCACTTTAGGTGCCTCCTCCGGTTCTTTTTCTGACGCACACATCTGTCTGATACCTAAGGAAGGGAAAGACGCTCAATATTGCAAAAATTATAGACCAATCTCTTTGGTTAATATTGACTATAAAATATTTGCTAAATCTCTTGCAGCACGTCTTGACCATCTTCTTCCAGACCTTCTGGGTGAGGAACAATCAGGTTTCGTCAAGGGTCGATTCATCACTGACAACACCAGACTTTTATTTAATGTTTTATCCAAATCTCGTCACTTACCCCATCCCCTTGCAGCGATTGCCCTGGATGCTGAGAAAGCATTTGATAGGGTTAGGTATTTTTCATACCCCTCATTGGTTTGGTTTTGGTTCTAAATTTATTTTTCGGATTTCTTTACTGTATTCCAATCCCCATGCAGCGGTTTTTGCCAATGGCCAAGTTTCTTCCTTTTTTAATTTGGGGAGAGGTGTCCGTCAAGGTTGCCCTTTATCTCCTTTTCTTTTTAATTTAGCTTTAGAACCCTTTTTATCTAAACTCCGTCAGAATCCTAATATTCAGGGCTTTCAAATATCAGAATCCCAAGTCAAGCTGGCCGCTTATGTGGATGATATCCTCCTCTTTATTTCTAATCCTACTGAATCTATTCCCGCCTTCCTTGCTGAAGTGAATGATTATTCCCGAATATCAGGCTACAAACTTAACAATGATAAGTGTGAGATCCTACCCTTGACGAAGTTCACATTTAAATCTGATTTTACTGCCTCTAATTTCACATGGAACTCCTCTCATATTAAATATCTTGGTCTACATGTTACCCCTTCTATCCAGACACTGTTTCCCTTTGTCTATCTAAATGTACTCAAAAATTGGTGGACTTAACGTCTAGGTGGCACCCTCTTTACTTATCCTAGTGGGATCGTCTCGACACTATTAAAATGATGCTGTTCCCCATAGTCCTCTATACTATTTCTAATATTCCAGTGTCCATTCCTTCTAAATTTAAAAAAAAGATTAACTCCATTTTGATGTCCTTTCTTTGGAATAACAAAAAACCTAGAATGTCCCTTGCTCGATTGATTCGTCCTAAATCGGAAGGTGGAGTCAATTTCCCAGATTTCCCTGCCTACCACAAAGCATTTTTATTACGACAAGCTTCCTTCTGGTTGCAAGACCCCAGCTTTCCTTGTCCTTTATGGGCTAAATTTGAGCGCCTTCTTCTCTCTCCTTTTTCTTTTGCTGAATATCTCTCTTTCTCACGTAAACCCTCTTCCATTCCTACTCCCATTCACAAATTCACTACTAAACTGCTCTTACCTTCTTCTCCCACCTCCCCTACGACTGTTGCTGATTTTCTGTCCTCTACCATTTGGCATAATACTGCCCTACTTATTCGTAACAAACCCTTCTTTTGGAAGGCATGGCGCCGAAGATGGCTGATATGGATTTCCCAACTTTTCTCCCAATCTTCCTTCATACCTTTCACTACTCTTCGTTCCCTCTATGGTCTACCTACCTCCTTTACCCGCAACTACCTCTTACTTAAAGAAGCCGCACTGACAACCTATGTTCGCTTTTCTCAGATGCACTCATCTCCTATCTCTCCCACCCCCACTTCATCACTCCACTCCCAAGGCTTCCTTCATTTACAAATATCTTCATACTAATGACTCTGTTAGGCCTAAATCTAAAGTGGAGGAATGCTGGGAACATGATCTCACCACGTCCTGGCCAGTTTCTTTATGGGACAAGATATGGAATAAGTTCCGCAAATCCTCGAGAGCGGCGACTTTAACACAGTCCCTGTTCTTTATCTACAACAGGCTTCTCTACACAAACCTTTGACCTTCATAAACGCTTTCCAAACACTCCTCATACTAGCTGGTCTTGCTCCTCCCCACAGGCGACTTTGTTTCATATATTGTTCTTATGTACATGTGATTTTTCATACGTGTATTCCTTTTTCTCATACTAACGTTTTTTTAGACAGTCTCTCCCCTTGTTGGGAAGATGTTGAACTAAAGCCTCAGATTATTGATTTATTGCTAGCTGCTGCATTTCAACAGATCATGGCCAATTGGAAGAACTTTTCCAACATCTCCTTTAAGGCGTGGTGGTTTAACGTTTGCCATAATCACAGACTAGACACTGCTTTTGTTTTTCCGGCTCACATGGCCGCAAAACGTATGGACTTATGGCTCCCTATCACGCTTTACTTAGATGTTTGTGCCAATCGTTTGTTTCGCCCGCTGCCTTCGCAGCAAGAAGTCCCTAAACCTCCTTAAGTGCTCATTACATTCCTTCTTTTCTTTATTTTACCATTTTCATACTCCTCCTACGTACTTCTATGTTTATATAACTAATGTTGTTCTTTCCCTTTCTTTAGCTATATTGCTCGGATTTTCCTCTTATTACTATTTATAATTTTATTGCTCGTATTGTTTACCACAGTTTTCAATATTTTACACTTTTTATGTATTTTGTATTGACACCTTGTTTTCCTTTCCATATCAAATAAAAATGTTCTTGAACTTAAAAAAGACTACGGTCTATAATACAGTATAATTAGAGTGGGCTTTGGGTACACATATGTTCAAATCAATGCCAGTGCTTAATTTGTAAAAAACAAATGCCAGGGCCCTCATCAGGAGGCCACTGCAGTTTGAAACATCCATTGCCCCAGACAGCGCTGCTGATGACAGTACAAACACACCTACTAACATCAAATTCCAACAAGTGCAGCACTTCAGACTAGTCCAAGCCCCCGGAGCTATGTTTTATTTTATTATTTATTTATTTATTTATAGAGTTTTATATAGCGCGAACATGACCCAGTGGTGTCATGGCGCTTCACAGTTACATGAGGTAGATAGTTTGTAATCCATGGGTACAGCACAATTATATAAATCTGGTTCCGGTACATGCCTTTCTTATCAGTTTCAACAATAACAAGATTAGGATCGGTATGGGGTACCCAAGGTACAACATTAGTATTATACACGTGGTTCCGATGTGTACCTTTTGTGTCTTTTATATCAAACTGCAAAGATCAATTAATTGTAGTAATGTACAGTCTAAGAAGTCTTCGCAGCTAACAGGTGAATTTATCTTTGCATTCTTTGTTGACCTGTTGATGTACCACCTACAACAGATCTAGTTGGTATCAGTATTTGGTCGGTTTGGTATCCGAGTGGTCTTTTTGTGCAGGATGTATCCATATCTGACAGGGCTATTCGACGTCTGGCTATTAACCACGATGCAGACGATGAACAGTCATTGTCTAGGGTAGGAACTTGCTCATTAGAAAGATCTTCGCTTCCCTCTTGAATGTTGCTGTGTTTGGAATTTTTCTACTGTTTGGAGGGAGTGAATTCCAGATTCTGGGGGCCTTGCAGGAGAATGATCTGACATACGTTTAGTTCATCTGAAAGATGGGAGGTTTCAGCAACAGGTCTCTGGCATTCCGGGATGGTCTGCTTCCCCATGATAGCTCAATTTTCTGGGCTAAATAGAATGGTGTTTTGTAATGGAGCGCTTTGTGGGTAATACATGCCAGTTTGAGTTGGATTCTGGCTTCATAAGGTAGCCAGTTTAATGCCTTCAGGTGTGGGGAAATGTGGCCGTATTTTCTAGAACCTGTAATGAGTCTTGCAGCCGCTTTGAGACAGGCTTTTAGTGGTGCTGTAGAGATTTTAGGTAGACCTGTTAGTGTTGTACAGCCATATTCAATCCTTGATATAACTAAGGACTAAACTGCCATTTTGAGGTCCGATGAAGTAATAAGTAGTTTCACTTTTCTAATATAGTTCAGGTGAAACCGGGCACTTTTGGCCATTGATTTGATGTGGGCTTTCATGTCTAGGGTCTTATCAAGGGTGATGCCTAGTGATTTGGTCGAGTCAACTAGGATAGGGGTGAAGTTTAGCGCTGTGATCAGTTTGGTACATTCCTTCACAGTTGCGGGGTTCTTTGGAGGTGAAATTAATAGGTATTCCTTTTTTGTGCATTTAATTTCAGGTGATTGCCAGTTAACCATTTTAATGACACTTTTAAGGTTTCATTCATTGTCTTGATCTCTTACAGCGACGAGATCTTGATGTAGATCAGAGTGTCACCTGTGTACATGTGATATGATACGTTTGCGTGTCGGAGAATTTCTGTAAGGGGTTCGACATATAGGTTGAATAGTGATGGAGATAATGTTGATCCTTGTGGAACTCCAATCGAATTAGGGCATGATGGGGATAGCGTCTGGTTGACCAGGAATCTTTGTGTTCTGTTTTGTAAGAAGTATTCAAACCATTTCAGAACATTGCCAGATAATCCCATCCTGTCTTCGATCCGGGCTAGTAATTTTTCATGATTTACTGTGTCAAATGCAGACGAGAGGTCAAGAAGAACTATTAGACATGTTTGGTTGTGATCCAGGGTCTGTAGTGCATCATCCACTATATGTAAGATTGCTGTTTCCGTACTGTGGCCTGGCCTGAATCCAGATTGGCAGTCGTCCAGCAGATTGAAATTAGTGATGTGGTTGCTCAGTTGATTTTGCAAACATTTTTCAATTAGTTTGGCAAGTAATGGAATATCGATCACTGGACGAAAGTTATTTGGGTCTGCCGGGTCCGCTGTAGGTTTTTTGATGATGGGGAGTGCTTGACCTGTTTTTAGGCACTCTGGTAAGACTCCTTGAGATAGTGAGGCATTGATTTTTTTTGTCTATATTGGGACGACAATATGGTTGATTCTTTGAAGGCATTTAGAGGGGAGGGTGGTGGTTATTTGGTTTGATATCCAAGAGAGTTTTGGCAATGGAATTTTGTTCATATAACTTGAAGGTCAAACATTGTACTTTATTTTTCGTTATATCTTGAGCGTTTTCCATGGTAGCATCGTCCTGTGATGATAACTGACTAGAGAGGTTGTCGGCTGCCATCCTAAGTTCTCTTTCTAGCGTGTTGTTGTGAAGAATGTAAAGAATTCCTCGCAGCTCAGTTGCATTTTTGTTTCTTCTTGAGCGGATTTGGACAGTTTATTGGAATGTTGTTTTAACATCTCGAAAAGCTTCCCTGGTCTGTTTTTGGCATTATCCAATTCCGATCTAAAGAATTCCTTTTTGGATTTGAGAACACCTTTGTTGTATTTGTTTCTAATTTTCATGAGTGTTTTTAGCTGGGGGGGGATGCTGGGTGCTGTCTCCACTTTCTTTCTGCTAGTCTTAGCCTCCGCCTGTCTTCATTCAGAGCCCTATTGAACCATGGATTTTTATCAGTTTTAGCGGCATGGTGGAGTTGACTATATTAGTCATTGATGTGGTGTAGCGATCAGTGAGTTCACAAACGTTCAGCAAGTTGTTAGGCAGATTTAGATCCTTCTCACATCGTGCTGCTAATTGCTCAATATTAGGTTCTTTGGTGTCCCGTGCCCACTTTTTGAGTTTGACAGGTTGCGTAGTCTTATTCTTTTTTATGGTGGATATATGGAAGGTGGTGGCATGGTGATTCAACCAATCACAAGGAACAATTGAGTAAATTGTAATATCCTTGACTCTAGAGATTACCCAGTCTAAGGTTGCCCCTTTTGAGTGTGTTGGCAGTGTGCAGGCTTGAGTAAGGTTTAGGTCTGCGAAAAAGTCTTTGAGTTGAGTTACGTTGATCTGTTTGTCATTATTATTGTCCCAGTGCAAATTAAAGTCACCTAGGAATATATCAGTGGTGTGAGTGTAAGGGTTAGCCGTGATGATCTCTATTAACTAGGTCTATGAAAGGGGCATTATTGCCTGGTGGATGGTATAGCGCATGCAAGTTGCACATTCGATTATCTGTAATTCTTATAGCTATCCCAAGGTATTCACAATATTCAAGAGGGTCAGATTGTAGATTGTAGTTGGCTGACCTCGATATCCAATCGGTGTATACAGGCTATACCACCTCCTGTCTTTTTTTAGTCTGTCTAGTCTCACAATGTTATAATAAGGAGGCATCAGTAGATCCATGAACGGGGAGGAAGATTCCATGAGCCAAGGTTCTGTTAAGATTGTCACGTCCACTTCCTGACTAATGATGAGGGCAGCAATGTCTGAGGCATGTTTTGCTGCGAATGACAGTTGATCAATAGGCATAGCAGTGGTTTCCCTGAGATGCCAGAGTTCATCTCTTGAATAACTGGATTTGTTTTAGGTTATTAAGGTTTGGTTTTCTGTTATTAGGACAGGACGTTCTATTTACATCGATCGGGACCGATTTAATTGCCTCACCTCTGCTGATAGCTGTAGACTCATATGAGAGGAGTAGGGCTTGGGTTTCATCATCCGATAAATATCTAAGATTTTTGAATGTATATGTTAATGGCTTGATTGGCAGTTATTAGTCATTTTTAATATATATTCAATTTAATAAACAACTGTAGTTGTGTTCACCTCTAATATAACATACAGCATCACCATGTGGTAGACTGTCAAATGTGCCAGTGTTGACAATTAAGTGCCAGTGTTTTTTATTTTGTTGAAATATTTATTTTGTTATTTTGTTACAGCAAAAAAATAACATAAAAAACAACGCATGAATACTTGACATATAATATTGGATAGTCCATTGTAGTTTTGTCTGGTATCTATTCCCAAAAAAAGTCCATTGCAAGGCATTACATTGATTGACACAAATGAACCAGTGTGGTATGGAGCATAGAATACAATTCCGAACATTCTATATGGCATCAGTAAGAACATAGATTACATAATTCAAGAGTCTTCCAACCCCCTTCGTGGCTGTGCTTCCCCTCCCTCCGTTCCCCCGTCCAATTCTAAGCCATAACACTTCATCCAAGGTGCCCATATTTTCCTAAATTTCCAAGGGCAGCCCCTAGCTTTATATGTCACTCGTTCTGCCACCATGTATAAGTCTATTCATGCCCTCCATTCTCTGAATGTGGGTACTTGTTGCGCCCCCCAGAACTTTTCTATATCACGCTTGGCCACCACCAGTCCCAAGTTAGCCATAATCAACTTTTGTTGTGGGATGTCTACGTCCGTTGCAATTAAGTGCCAATGTGGAGCCCCCAAAACCACCAGCTCAAATTAAGCACTGCTGCAGCCTGTTGTTAATTTTTTCAAATATTATTGTCACTAGTATCACAGTAGTACCCTATTGGTCTACTTGCAGTTTAATAGTTTTTTATCTTTCATTTCCTTCGCAGTTGCACCATTCTCCTCTTAATCACACATTCTTGCCACTTATCAGTGGTACACAATGTGCTTAGCTGCAGCAAACATGATCACCTTGAGTTTCTCATGTTAAGATACATTCTAAACTATTGGGTCCATATATCTTGTACAGTCCCTGGGTTATCAATAGTGTGGTTCCTGTCAGTATCATTAGTGCACATACAAAAATGTTTCTTATTCATCACAGTCAATAATTCACTTTCCTGGTGTTAGAAAATGCCTCTTTTTGCATGATCACTCCCACTTTTTGTGGATTGATGCTGCTGGTGTTTGAACTCTGCACGCTTGGGCACTGCTGTCCAGTCCTGAGTGCAAGTTCCCTGACCCATAACACAAGATAAAATTGGTTAATCTCCAAATGGCACATTTAATGTTCGCATAAGGCCCAGTATCTGGTGCAGAAAAAACACAAGAGCTTGGAAATTAAATGCCATATGTGGACTGCAGCACATATTGTGCTATCCACCAGACTGAGAATGAAAACATAACTTCATGTCTGCATGAATAGCCTGACTACTGCAGCTTTTAAACATGTAGGCAGACCTATCAAAAATAAATCACCCTTTTTGATACAAGAGAACCATACTTTTGCTCATTGTTTAAAAGTGGAATATGTAAGAAGTTAAGGTTCGAGCATTCCCACAGTGAGTAGCCCCCAAAAGCTATTTTCACAGTTTCAGGCTGTGGCTTTTTTTTTTATAAAGAAAGTTAAAGTATAATTAGAATACTATTTTTTGTATCTTTGCCTTAAACCACCTAAAGAGTTTTTTAAGCAGCTATATATTTTATGTATTAAAAACCTAATTTAATCGTGAAGTTGGATTTTTGTTAGATATAGAGCTCTCCCAAAGTCCAGCTTACCTGTGGAGTATCCCAGGGGTCCTCTTTGTCCCCCCCTTTTCAATCTGTACTTTCACCCCTTATACATTCCTTGAAAAAGATGAAGGTTAAAATCTAAAATTATGCAGATGATATATATTTGCTCTTTGCTATCAACAACTCACTTGAATCCAAAGTTTCCTTCCGAAATACGATGTTATTAATCCGTGACTAGAGGAATAGTAATAAGCTCAAACTAAACTCCGACAAGACGGAAATCATCATAACCAGCAGCAAACATGACTTATGGAATCCCACATTCTGACCAGTGGCAACGGGCACACCCTCCTAGCCTAAGAGCTCAGTGAAGAGCCTCAGAGTTCTTATTGACAAAAATGTGTCCATAAAACCTCAATCGGGGGTCGTGATATTGTCTTTTTTTTTTTGCAGATTCTTAAAATCAAAAGGATAGGTACATTTTTTACCTTCAAAGCAGACATCAAAGCCATTATTCCATTAGTCATCTCAGAGATAGACTACACAAACTCTCTATACCTGGGCCTTTCCGCAGGGCCTCAATCGTATGTTACAACTGGCACAAAACCAGACAGTTAGACTGATCTACCAAAAACCTAGAAAATGCCACATTACCCCCTGATGAGGAAACTTCGCTGGCTGCCGGTAAAACAATGCACTGTATTCAAGAGTGGCTGAAACATTTTTAAATCCCTGCATGACAGAAGTCCAGCTTTTATCTCTGCCTACATCCAAACATTTTCACCCACTGGAAATTGGAGATGCACTCACCTAAATCTTCTTACCATTAGCTTTTTTAAAAGGAAAGAGACTCAGTGGTTCTAGATTCTCTGTACTCACATACGGAAATTCCTGCCATTAGAAATTAGGACGACCCCCTGCTATTCCAGATTTAGACAGCTTTTAAAAACTTGGCTTTTTAAACAAGCATACGAGTGAAACTCAGAGCCATGTGCAATGTTTTTGTTATTCTAGTGTAAAGAAACCGTTCAGTGTACATGCACTCTATTAATGCCTGTAGCAGAAGATAACTAGCGGTAGGTGGTGAACTCTACTCCACCAGCAGAGTTTGTGGAGTTTTGCCAATGTGGAGCGTGGAGTTCAGCAAAAAAACTCAGATTCCACCACATGGCAGAGTTTGCCCTCGCCGCCCACCCCTATGTTGAATACTGATAGTTTGTTTCCTTCAACAATCTTGTTATTTTTCAACAATTCTTCCCTCTGACTTGTTGATTTGAACACAGTGTTTTCTGCTGCTCATCCACAGAATGATTCCCTTCAGATGGTTGGACTGCCGAGGAAACAGGTGCCTCTGCTCCGTGGTCTTCTCCGGCTCAGCAAGGAGTGCCATCGGCTCCACAAATGAGCCGGGATTTGTGCCTCGTCTTTTTCTGATGAGTGTTGGGAGGAGGGCATCCTAGCTCAACATTGCCCTTGAATGCAATATACCCTCGTGGTGAGAAGAAAAGTGTTGAGATATTGTGCCATGATGTAACGTTAGACCGCCATAAAACCTATGTATCCAACTAGTGTGCCATATTTCTTATACCCTTTTCCTTTCTAACCCTGTCTCGTTTTTGTTTAGGGCCAATCTTGTTTTGGGCTCTTCTGGTAGGTCTTGTGCTTGTTTTGGACTTCTTTTCCTGGAGAATCGTGCTTGCTTTTATCGTTCAGATCTAGCACCTCTGGAGGTGTGCATGCACAGTACCCGCGAGTCCTGCAGTGAAGGGGTTACAGAAACACTGCGGATTACAGCACCCATGCCCAGCTTGTAGAGCAGCACCTAGTCCGGGCGAGCAACTGAGGCCATGCACCGGCACAGCTAGAGAACCTGGGCAGGAATGGCCGCCTTGCAGAGGAGCATGCAAGTGTGCAACATTTGGTGCCCGCTGTGAGGTGAGTGTCAGGGCATGGCGAGTGGGCATGGGGAGTGAGGAGTTAATCATGTACCACTGCCTGGTGAACCTGAGGGAAGGTAAGCCAATGGACGAGGATGTTGCGAGCCCCAGAGGAAAGGATATAACAAGCGTAGGAATGTATTCTAGCACATGGGGGTGAGGCGTGAGGAGCCGGGGACGTGGGGGGAGAATGGGTAAGTATGTTATGGTAGATGGTCTGTGTTTTGGTTCTGGGTGCAGGTAAGCAGTGAGCGGCGGAGAGCTGGAGGCATTCTCGGGGCCAGGGGAAGGAGGGTTAGAGGAGAGCATGGTAAAGAGGGTGGAGCGGAACTCTACAGAAATCCACAGAGTTTTTATGCAACTCTGCGGAATTCCATGTACTGCTACTCCGCAAAATTCACTCACCCCTAAACATAACATAACAATACCTTTGTGAAATGTATACTGCCTAAGGCTATAGTAGGCTAAATAATTAGCCTGCCAGCCACTGAGCTTTTTAGTGCTTCTCTTTAATAAAGCATGAAAAACTGCTCTCAGCCAGAGCAGTTAAGGAGGGTCCAGGAACATCACTAATGTGAAGGGGGAGGACTGCTCTTTTATAGTTTTATGATAAGAAACCCTGGGAAAGAGGAGTCTTTTGATACCAGGATATTCTACGACTCCTGATACTAAGCCGAGTAGGAGAGAAGCAGGCAAAATAATTGGTCTTGAGGTTCCGTAAAAATTATTACAACGTTTTTGGGCATTACCGAATATGGACGAGTTTGGTATCTACGAACCGTAAATGGCAAGTTCGATAAGTGTACGCGTTTTCGCTACACTACCTGATAGGGTTCGCCTAATTTACGTGTTCTTCATCTGAACCCTCGGGTTCCATTTTAGATACAGCATCCATTTTGTTTCTTGCCCTCACGTAGTCAGCGAGCAGGCAACTGTTCGCCTCCTGACCTTTTAGTTCCCAAGCCTTGCGGAAGACGCATATTCCTTTCATACGTCTTTATGGCCGGAGGAATGACACAGCGAAGGCAGATGGCTCAGCTTGAGGGTAATCTGGCCGTGCCAGTCTATTGTGACAGCCGTGCAGGTGATTGGGTCCAGTTCTTTGATCCTACGATCATGCTTCCGATATTACCCCCACACTCTTTTCTCTACATGTGTCTGATTTCCTTGCAGCTGCTTTTGTCTTTTTCTCTTGGTCATTTACAACTCAAATGGGCGTGCCTAATGGTGGGAAGATGTGCTTTTACAGTTGGGAACCGGCATTTATGTTCCGGGGTTCTGTAAACATGAAAGCGACCCTTTTGAAGTTTACCGTGGGAACTGGATTGTAACCTTTTGTTCACATGTTGTGCAATGGCAACATTTTGTATAAAGGAGAGCGACCCACATATGCAATTTGAAGCAGACTCACAGAACCTACCTGCCGTTGTACTTCTAATGACTCTTGTTTCCCTGCAGTAAATAAATGCTGATCTTTGACGCCGAAGGAAGTGTCCCGTGTCTCTGTCACTTGTGCGCCGAAACAGGTATCCCATGAAGGTTATAGGTGTTGTTCCCTGGCACCGCTGGTTCTGTTAAAAGTCCAGTCCTTCAGTTGGCGCCCAACGTGGGGCGACATCAGCGGTACCGGTCCAAAGCCTGACGATTGCGAGGAACTTCGTGTGAAATCTCCGAGGGAAGGTGCACCCCGCTTCATCGATCCTGTTGTCGAAATAAGTGGCCCGAAGATTTTCCCTGCGAAGATTCCCGCCTCCTGACGGCTGCGACGGACCGATGCCCTGACTGTCGACCTGTCTTCGACGCCCGGCGCAGACCTTTCGTACAAGCGAGACGATAAACGGGCCTTCCTGGTGACGCCATTGAAGTTCTGAGTTAAGTATTTGTGGGTCGCTCCCAGTCCTTAGTGGTTGTTGTAGCTTATTGAAGCTTTGTTGTAGCTTATTGAAGCTTTGTTGTATTGCATGGTTCCATTGCATTTGTGGTTCTTAGTTGTGGTTCTTAGTGGTTATTTGACAGTTGCAATTGCCAAAAACCGAGGGTTTTGTCTTACACGAAGATTTAGTACTTCGGTAACCCTTGAAGTTTGATACTAGGTTAGTGTGCACGATGCCTAGCCACAGTGGTTTGTTTGGTTTCTTCAAATGTTGCGCAATGGATTCCCGGTTGGAGGACTCGTGTCCGATACCTCCAGTTTGAACCCCGATATATGAGCTCTATAGTCGACACGGTGTGGGCCCTATTATATATAATGAATACTGGGTCCGTTACACGAAAAAAGACGGTGTCCTTAGTTGGCCACCACATGGAAGTTTTGAACTTACGATTTTAGATAATCTTGAAGCTAAATTATTTCAAAAGAAAGCTAGGCCAGCTATGTTTGATTCCTTTCGGCTGTGGCGTAAAGAGGCCAAGCAGAAAGAAATCAAACAGCTTAAAAAGGATCAAAGGGAAGGATTTGTTCCGATAATGCAAGTTGTACAACAATGTAAGCGAGAAAAAGAAGAAAAAGAAATAGAAGTTTCCACTAGACTACATCACATGAGTGTAGATAAATGTTATCCGATTTTTCCGACTGGTCTAGATAAGAAAGAAGAAGATTCGAAGGAGGATTCCTTGTTAGCGTATTTGATGAAATCGCCACCTCCTTATGCGCAGGGTGCTACGGCCCCTGTAGTTCCTCCTGTAGTTCCTCCTGTAGTTCCTCCCGTCGTTCCAGTGGCTGCGGGTCCGCCCGTTGTTAATCCTACGTTTGTCCCACCACCTGTCCTTGTTCCTACTGCCCCTGTACCTGTACCTCCTCAATCTGTTATCCCTGTTACCCCGACTACCTTGTCTGTTTCTACTACGCCTAGCTTCACTTCTAATGTTGTTGCTCCTGTTCTTCTTTCTCCTTCTGTTCGTAATCGTATCCCTAACACTGTTGCTACCTTTTATTCACCGCTTTCTGGTCAGTTATTCCCATCTGATATTTCTGAAACTCCCCAGAGACGGAGTCAAATCCCTGGTGGAAGGGAGAGTGCAACGTTAGCGACTATGGCTCGTAGATGGATAAGACATCCTGTTAACTACCCTTCACGTGTGGTCTTCGACACGTTTTCTCAGTTTAATGAGCCTACGCAGAGATTCGTGTTCGAAGAAATGTGTAACTTTTTGAGGGAAGAATGGTATAACGATGATTTAGATAACGTACCGCCCGATATGACTGAACTCCAGAGTCAATTTTCGAACGGTATGATTGTAGGGGGTGATGTACGACGTGCCTTGGAGCGCTTGTTAGCACTTAGATCCACCGTGCATTCTCAAGTACCGTTTGGTGACGACCTAGACACTTGGAAAGCGGCTCCTGGTCAGTACCCTATGCAAGAGGTTCCGCCACTTTGGGTGCCAGGTAATCCACAGGCTCAGCCTCCGGTTTTACCGCATTTCCGAAGAGTGTGGATACACCTCCCATGGAAACGATCAGAAGTTTTGCAAGTAAAGCAATCCTTGCCTGATCCGCGTAAGAATCCGGCTGGTTATTATAAGGAACTATCCCAACTGGTGGAAGCTTCTGTTATGAACCTTGCCGACATCGACATGTTGTTTGGTAATGTTGTACCACAACCAGTTTGGGCGAAAATTCGCCACGCAAACCACGCAAATGAGTTAGGTGGTGATTGGGCTGCACTAATAGCGGCTGATGCATTACAAGTTGGAGGGGCTAAGCCTGAGCAGTTGATCTTAGATTTACCTCAGAAAATCATTACGCTCATGAAAACTCTCATGCCAGCGATGAGGGTGAACTGGGATAAATTATCAGCCTGTAAGCAAAAGAAGGACGAGAGTGTCTCGGATTTCTTCACAAGGTTTGAGGAAGCATTTGTCGACCACAGTGGTCAGGACATGGGCTCCGAGGGAGGCCAGCGATTATTTGTCGACAAATTTGTGTTGAATCTGTTGCCTGAACTATGCAACAAATTGAAGAATTCCGAAAGTGCATGGGCGGTTTCAACCACTGCACAGATATTAGCAACGGCTCAATACTATGAGAATAGGGAAAAGGAAGAAAGTGATCGTGCAGATAAGAAAACGAAGGAGCTCAAAACAAAGGTTTTGTTGCAGCAAGCGTATCCTCCACGAACAAATCAAAATGATTCACAACAGCAGTATCGACCACGAGCACAGCCCGATAGGATGCAGCCGCGCTCTGACAACTTTGATTATAGATCTTCACTTGGGTATAATCAGTGCGCATATTGTAGAAGAGAGGGACACATAAAATACGACTGTCCCGCTTTACGTGACCGTCTAAATGGTGTGTCGACACGAGGAAACCGTGGTGGTGATCCTCAACAGGCATCACGAGGTAGAGGTCGCGGTGCCCCCCAAAATCAAATTGATCGCCCTCAAAATCCATCAGATACGAATAATTGTTTTGACCAGCGAAATGCGGGGTCAGTTCGATCTACACAATATAATGTGGACGATTATTACGTTGAACATGAGACTGTTGCAAACGACCATTACTAGGACAGCCACCGACAAAGAGAGGGAGTAGTATCAGTTCCGGTTGATCAGAGTGGGCCTTACGTCGCAGTGGCTACATCGGGCGTAGTTGAGCCTTTTCTGTTAGACACTGGTGCGACGAAAAGTTCCATCATGCATTCGAAACTCCCTGGCGCACCTTTGTCTGGCTTAACGAATGTTTCCGTTGGATTCTCTGGCGCCCCTGTTAGCAATCCTGTCTCTAGCCCTTTGCCCCTTACGATTGGCCCTCGTGAGCTGAAGGCTCCGCTGATTCTATCTACCGGCTGTGGTGAGAATCTTTTGGGTCTGGATTTGATGAAACGACTATATGAGACTTTGTATTGCTCTCCCGAAGGAGTGGAGCTTACATTAGGTCGGAGAGTGATCTCTCCTATGTACTTGTCGATTGATAAATTCCCACCGGAATTGAGTTCCCTTCCTGCGTCTCTATGGGCCACGGGTCCCAATGACGTCGGCCTACTGGACATTCCACCTTATGTGATTCAATTGAAACCAAATGTGCGATTACCACGTTTACCTCAGTATCGTATCTCTCTTGATGGTGAGCGAGCGCTGTTAGCAATCGTTCATGATCTAATTAAGAAAGGTGTTGTTGAAGAAACTCGTGGAAACGTGTGTAATAGCCCTGTATTGCCTATTTTGAAACGAACTGACGCATCCAAACCTCCTGTGTATCGTTTCGTAATAGATTTGAGAGAAGTAAATAAAATAGTGATTCCACAATTTCCCGTGGTCCCTGATATCACGGCCTTGCTAACAATGATTCCGGCCTCTGCCTCCTGGTTCACGGTGATCGATCTAAAGAATGGTTTCTTTAGTATCCCGATTGCTGAGGAAAGCAGAGACCTATTTGGATTCACATTAGGTGGTCGCAGTTTTAGGCTAAAACGCGCCCCACAGGGCTACTGTGAGAGTCCGTCAATCTACAGTCAAGCACTTAAAAGTCAGCTTGATGCCTTTGTGTTACCGACGGGTGCGGCTTTGATTCAATACGTTGACGACCTGCTAGTGGCAGCTGATACAGAAGCTATTTGCAAAACGGCTACAGTATCATTATTGCATTATCTACATGACTTACATCACAAAGTATCACCTTCTAAGCTACAATATTGTTGTCAAGAAGTTACCTATTTAGGTCACTTATTGTCAAAAGAAGGGAGAAGGTTGACCCCAGAGAGAATCGCAGCGATTTCTCCCGAATGACTGTGCCAAAAACCCAGAGAGATGTACGTGCCTTTTTAGGTATTACGTCCTACTGCAGACAATGGATTCCAAATTTTTCATTGTTGGCGAAACCATTGATAGCCCTTACGTGCAAGGATGTTTCATCTCCTTTGCCTTGGACTGAAGAGTGTCAGAAAGGTTTTTCTGAATTGCGTGATGCGTTGTGTTCGGCTCCTGTGTTGGGTACTCCTGATTACAGTAAGCCGTTTACACTATACGTTCACGAGAGAGATGGCTGTGCATTGAGTGTTCTGACACAACCTTTTGGCGGCAAACAACGTCCACGCGCATATTTTTCTTCGACTTTAGACCCAGTAGCTTGAGCCTTGCCGAGTTGTTTAAGAGCAACAGCGGCAGCTGCGGCATCCATTCGACAGTCCGCAGGTCTGGTCATGGATAATATGCTTACGGTGATGGTTCCGCATGCAGTTGACACTCTCTTGAACCGAACGAAGACTCAACATTTGACGAGCGCAAGGTTGTCTGGGTATGAGCTGACGTTACTGGCCAGTCATATACGGATAAAACGATGTAATGTGTTGAATCCAGCAACATTGCTGCCGATCGACACGGAGTCAAGTGGTGAAGCACTACATGACTGTTATCTAAGAACTGAAGAGGAAACAAAGGGTCGTATTGACCTAAAAGATACTCCATTGGTAGATCCCGATGGTACTTTGTATGTGGATGGTTCCTGTTTTAAGTTGCCGAATGGTGATGTGACGACTGCGTATGCTGTAGTAACATTGAGTACGGTTGTAGACAGCGCAAGATTGAGTCAGAATTCGGCTCAGGCTGCTGAGCTGATCGCCTTGACAAGAGCGTGTGTGTTGTCTAAAGATAAACGGGTGAATGTGTTTACAGATAGCCAGTATGCTTTTGGTGTGGCCCATAGTTTTGGGCGATTGTGGAAAGAAAGAGGATTCCTTACGTCGCATGGCACGAAGATTCAGCATGGACAGCTTGTGAATGACCTTTTAGATGCACTCACATTGCCTAAACAGGTGGCCGTAATCAAATGTAGTGCGCATCGGAAAGTGACGGATGATGTGGGTCGTGGTAATGCGTTTGCGGATGAAACGGCTAAAGAGACAGCTAAAGATTTGACAAATCGAATGTATGTTACGAGTTCAGTGAGATGGCCAACGGAGACTAGTATGTGCGAAGACACGACTGAGAGTGTGAAGGGAAGACAGAATGAAGCCACTGAGACGGAAAAGACTAAATGGAAAGAGAGCACGGGAAGGCTGGATGAGAACGGATGTTGGGTTGATTTGTCAGAGAAACAGAGATGGATGTTACCGGATGCATATGTGCTTGCTGTTGTTACAATGGCCCATGGTACAGCACACATAAGCACAAAAGGCATATGCAAGTTGTTGTCTCATGTATGGAAGAATGATGGGATTACTAAGTGTGCAGAGAGAGTGGTTAAGAATTGTATGGTGAGTTTGATGCACAATCCCGGTAAGGGCACTCCCACTCCACCTGGCCATTTTGCCCCTCCTACATGCCCTTTCGAAGTTATCCAGTTGGACTTCATCCACATGGAGAGATGCAACAACTTGAAATACGTGTTGGTTGTGGTATGTGCATTCTCCAGGTGGATTGAGGCTTACCCCCTTAAGGATAATACTGCCTTATCCACGGCAAACATTTTGCTCAAGGAGTATTTCCCCCGGTATGGAATGCCTCGAGTTGTATGGTCGGACAACGGAAGTGAGTTCGTGGGAAGTGTGATGAAGAGTGTGTGTCGTGGCCTCGGTATCAATCAAAAATTTCATAGTGCCAATCATCCACAATCAGCGGGCTTGGTGGAAGGATACAATGGCACCCTAAAACTAAAACTGGCTAAAATTCAGGCAACAACTGGTTTATCATGGCCCGACGCTTTGCCACTAGCTCTCCTATCGACCAGGGCAACTGTACACTCACGAGTAGGGCTTAGCCCATATGAGATTGTGTTCGGCCGTCCTGCCAATATATGGGGAGTCCCAAGGCCTAAAGAATTTGATAGAATTGAATATCCAATGCTGATTGATTATCTTCATGATCTGACTGCTAAATTGAGTTTGATTCATCAACAGGTCTTTGAGGCTCTGCCGTCACAAACAGAGGGTCCTGGTCATCAGCTCCAACCCGGGGACTGGATCCTTGTCCGCAACTTCGGCCGAAAACGGAACCTTGAGCCGAGGTTCGTGGGACCTTACCAGGTGCAACTAGCAACGAGGACAGCAGTTCGGCTGGAGGGACGGAAGCACTGGGTACATGCTACCCACACCAAAAAGGTCCCGCTTCCTTTGCCGGCGGACACTTGGATGAGAAGAGGTTTTTCTTTGTCTGAAACCGACGCTCCACAACGTTTTGTCCCATTCAGCGAAGCTCAGCTTGTATCTGACACCCTTGTTGATTCCCCTCAAACATTTTCCTTTCCGTCAACCCTGGAGAATTCGAGTGCTGAACAATCATCTGAACAATCGGACACTCATTTGCCATCCAATCCACTATTTGAAGATCAGACTCGCCCTGGGAGCAGCCGATACTTTCTTCGTCCACGTACAAGAGACTAATAAAACCATTTTTTTTGTTTTTAGGTTTCACACTTGCCCTGAACATAGTGGACATTGTATATTGTATACCTTTTTCCTTTTCGTACAGCCAAGAATGTTATAATAAATTGAATGTTCAATTTAGCTAGAACCTATCATCCAGGTTGGCCGTAGGGCCGTGCGGGTACTTTCTTCTGTTTAGCAGCTATCGACACTAGGTCGGTTTCTTTTGTCAATTTCTGGGAACTCCTGGGAATTGATAATCGCTACTCAGAACGAAGTGCGTCAAGAACGTCGCGGACGGTCGTTAGAGGATGGAATTGTCATTGTCTGAGCTGTCGAAAAGAGAGAAAATGTCGGCGCAAAGATCTGCATTAGATAAGGTGTTTCGTACAAAATGGTTTTTGCTACAGGTTTTCATATTGTTCCTGACTGTATCTATGTTACTGGTGGGGGGAGTATATTTTGGGTCCCAATTATTACTGCCTTCTACTATACCTACTCCTCCATCTCATGATCTAAGTTTCATTTCAACTGTCTCTCCACATTCCTTTCATCTTCTGCCTCAACACGAACAAGCCAGACGTGCGGAATTTAGAAACAACTCCTTTATTCAACTCTTGCATCAGCATCAGTTAGTGGTAAACACTACCAATTGTTGGGTGTGTGGGTTAATGCCACATACCATGGATAAGGGTATTCCATACTTGGTTCTGCCTTATAGTTCCCAAGGGTCAGCCCGAGCATTCCAAACTATGTTCCGCAGCGCACTAGATTCCTACCCCCATCGAGAACCACGCTCAGCAAACTTTGGTCCTGGCCCGTACCACAAGACTCTGGCGATGGCTATTGCTGATTTAGATAGAGATATTTTTGATGCATCGCTTATCCCAGAGGAGGAGGTGCGAGCATATAAGGAACTAAGTGAGACTGAGTATAGTATATCAGTGGGTGATAGACAGCTTAAAAGCTCATCTCCGATATGGATTGTACCTCACCTTGGTCAATTCTGCCTGAAAGGTCTTGGTCGAAATCCGAGAGCTCAGTTTGGGGAGAGTGCGTGTACTGAGACGTATGTCTTACCAACGCTCTCATCCCCTGTCTTCCTAACTGCCAAGGGTACCTATTTTGTATGTTATGATCGAGCCTATACGTGGTTACCTCATGACTTCTCGGGTACCTGCTATATTGCAAATCTTTTGCCTCCGACTTTCACTGTTGCCTCAGATTATCACAGAACTAGAGTTGTGAGAGGTGTTGTTAACAAAGAAGATACTGCCGGTCAAGAAGCAGGAGACTTCTTTAAGGGTTTCCTACCGTTTTGGGGCCCTATGGTCAATAGCAGGAACCTGAGACAGTTAACTCGTGTAGTAGAATCAACTGCCAACATAACTGCAAGTGCCCTTGGTAATTTGACAGCCGAGCTTCAGGCGGATAGACTGATGACGTTACAGAACCGTATGGTTCTAGACGTTGTTCTAGCAGATAGAGGTGGTGTGTGTAAGGTCATCCATTCGAGCTGCTGCATATTCATACCTGATAACGCTCCAACGGTTTATCAAGCCATCTCTAAGTTGCACAAAATCTCGGAGTCCATACACGTGGACGAAGGAAATTGGACGCTTCTAGGATGGTTTTGGGGCCTGATGTCGACTTGGGGTTGGAAGATTCTGATGATTATAGGGGTTGTTGTGACGTTTCTGTTCACATGTTGTCTTTGTGTGCAGTGTGGTCCTGCCTTATGTGGCCTTTGTGCTACAACGTGTATAAGACAGCCAGTTGTCACCAAAGAGGCATTAATGGATAGAATAATGTATCAGCAACATCTAAATGATCTGATGAATATCGAAATCGATTATGATTCCGACTAGTGCTTGCCTACATGAGGGCAAAAGGAGCGTCTGAGGTTCCGTAAAAATTATTACAACGTTTTTGGGCATTACCGAATATGGACGAGTTTGGTATCTACGAACCGTAAATGGCAAGTTCGATAAGTGTACGCGTTTTCGCTACACTACCTGATAGGGTTCGCCTAATTTACGTGTTCTTCATCTGAACCCTCGGGTTCCATTTTAGATACGGCATCCATTTTGTTTCTTGCCCTCACGTAGTCAGCGAGCAGGCAACTGTTCGCCTCCTGACCTTTTAGTTCCCAAGCCTTGCGGAAGACGCATATTCCTTTCATGCGTCTTTATGGCCGGAGGAATGACACAGCGAAGGCAGATGGCTCAGCTTGAGGGTAATCTGGCCGTGCCAGTCTATTGTGACAGCCGTGCAGGTGATTGGGTCCAGCTCTTTGATCCTACGATCATGCTTCCGATATTACCCCCACACTCTTTTCTCTACATTTGTCTGATTTCCTTGCAGCTGCTTTTGTCTTTTTCTCTTGGTCATTTACAACTCAAATGGGCGTGCCTAATGGTGGGAAGATGTGCTTTTACAGTTGGGAACCGGCATTTATGTTCCGGGGTTCTGAAAACATGAAAGCGACCCTTTTGAAGTTTACCGTGGGAACTGGATTGTAACCTTTTGTTCACATGTTGTGCAATGGCAACATTTTGTATAAAGGAGAGCGACCCACATATGCAATTTGAAGCAGACTCACAGAAACTACATGCCATTGTACTTCTAATGACTCTTGTTTCCCTGCAGTAAATAAATGCTGATCTTTGACGCCGAAGGAAGTGTCCCGTGTCTCTGTCACTTGTGCGCCGAAACAGGTATCCCATGAAGGTTATAGGTGTTGTTCCCTGGCACCGCTGGTTCTGTTAAAAGTCCAGTCCTTCAGTCTGGTGTGGACAGGGACTGCACATTCCCTTAAAAACACCTATGGGTGAGTCACAGGCTGTTGCCAAGTGGTGGAAGGTTCTGCTATCTTAATTGTGCCTGGGAATGGTCCATTGTGGGATGGTTTGCAGTACGGCAAGCATGATGTGCTGATAAAGAGGAAGTGGTTACCCATGGGAACTTTGTATGCATTAAGTAGATCATCCTCACCCACTGGCTATTGAACTGCACAAAAGTAGCACCTGCCCTACCTCTTCAGAACACACCTGGACCTGTGGGAGAACAGAAGAGAACTGAACCTACTATGTGTGATCTTTGTGATCTATGTGGAGATCTGAAGGGCTCAACCTGCTCCCACTTGTACCCAGGACTGGGAAGTTGACTCCAAAAATCAGTTAGCTGACCACCTGTGGGGCTCCCGGGACACAAAAAACTAAAAGATGCCTTTTACTGGAAATGAGCAGTTGACCACTGGTAGGTAAACCAGGACTGGATTGTGCTGTAGCCTCTGCAAGAGAGGGTCATGGACTCTAAGCTTCTTTCCTTGAGGCTCTGGGGGCCTTAGAAGTGAACATAAGTAGCTACTTCAAAAAGTTGAGAAAGATGGGAATTCCTTATCCTCCTTAGAACTGGGACTAATCACCCAAGGCTATCTTTCCAAGGCTCAACCTCATTGGGCAAGAACATCAGGGTGGTCTTGCTCGGAGCTTCCTGTGCCTGACAAAAAAATTCAGAAGACCCTCACGATTAATGTATCTATCTGGCTTTGGTGTGATCTGCCTGGCTACAGCTTGCAAATGTATCCTGCTGGAGGTTTTCAAACGTCAAAAAATAGACTAAGGGCAAAGGTCAAGGCCAAGGTGCAAAAAATATCCGACTGATGAGAGGACTTTGGCTGATGCAAAATTTGAGGTTTCTCACTCTGAGGGCCAGATGTACAAGTCTTTTTGGAGGTCGCAAATGGCCCAATTTACAGAATCTGGCCATTTGCAATCACAATAAGCTTTTGATATGTACTATCAAATTGTGATTCATGTAGTAACAGGAAGAGGGAGCAGAGAGGGGAACAAATGATTGCATAATATAAATACAATGAAAGTGTCTGATATTATAATATTGCCCTTATTGTATTTTAAAGATTTGGTGTAGTTTTCCTTTAATATTTTTTAAATTTTTTTAAATTGATGGTTGGATTTGGCGTTTCAATTTTTGAAATGTTTTGCTACTGCTAAATGTTTTACTCATTTTCCTACTTTAAGCCTGTCTGCTCTGTGCCATAAGTCCAATGGGTTGTGCCCAGGTATAAATTGTTGAAACTGTACTTAACTTGACAGAATATGAGACGTATTACTTGGGCAGGACTCACATCCTCCCCAAGTAATAACCTATTTACTGGCCAACATCATTGAGCAGTGAGTGCGATAGCAAGCAACTGACTTCAAGTCAGAGTATTAAGCCAGCACACATAAGAGTATTTGCACTTGTAGACTTATGCATCTGATGGGAAACATTAAATCTTACTGTGCTTAATGTAGATGGATGATCAACCGAGAGTGTCTGAAAGTTACCCCCATGACAGGCGTCCAGGTGACTTATGTCCAGTTGACGTATGTTTTGCTGTGCAGTGGCCTCTGGTAGGACACTTTAATTAGATGGTAGAAAGAAATGAAATGCTTTAAGTCCAGATATTCATGTCATTTTTTTTAACATCATACCATTTGTGATGGAGTACTGGCCCGCCAAACTCTAAATCATGCCTTAATTCAGAAAGTAAAAGCAATGACTGGGACAACCTGCTGAGGGGATCCAAACCCCACTCCATTGAGGTTGGCCTGAATCTTTGCCCAGCGCCTTGTCAACCAAGAACAGTGACCTGCTCTGTATCTTTATCTTTCCTTCAAACTTTAAAAATTAATATATTCCGTTCCATGCAACATGTCCTAACGATCTTGCTGGAGTGGATTAGTGAAGTGGATTTATTAAGAGAGTAAGGGCACCAACCACCCTTCCAAATTAAAACCACCATACTGAAACAATCAGAACAGAGAAACTGAAAGAAAATTTAATTTTCTTTGATTTACAAGAGCAAAAAGTGTAATTTGCACTAGTGCTGCCCCGCCGCTCCTGGAGCAAAGTCACCGAAGACCAGCTGACCTCCACCCTTGCCCTGAACCCCCCCCACCAACCCCACTGACCCAGATGCCACCACCAGCAACCTCAGACAGTGGATCGACGACTGTGCCAACACCCTCGCCCCGCTCAAGAAACCCTCCAACAACCACACCAGCAAGAAAGCCATATGGTTCACCGAGGAGCTCCAGACCTCCAAACGCACATGCCGGAAGGTGGAGAAGAAATGGCTACACAAACGCACACCTTAAAGCCACGCAGCCCACAAGGACGCCACCCGCAGACATCACCACCTCATAAGAACAGCCAAGAGATCCTCCTTCAAAGCCGGCCTGGACAACAACGCACACGACAGCAAAGAGCTATTCAACATAGTGAATGAACTCCCCAACCGCAGCGCCAACACCAATGACATCCCGCTCTCACAAGATCTGTGCGATTCACTGGCCACCTTCTTCCACCGCAAGATAGCCGACATCCGCAACAGCTTCAACACCACGACTGCCCCGACAATGCCAGACTCCAACACCACCTCGAACACCACCAGCACCAACCACCTGACCTTCTGTTCCAACGTCAACGACGACAAAATGCGTATGGCCATGAACTCCATCCACTCAGAATCACCATCGGACCCTGCCCACACCACGTATTCAACAAACCAGATGCAAACATCGCACCCCAACTACAGAAGGTCATCAACATCTCCTTCGATACAGCGACATTCCCGGAAAGCTGAAAGCACGCCGAAATCAACGCCCTCCTCAAGAAACCCAAAGCGGACCCCAAGGACCTCAAGAACTTCCGGCCCATCTCCCTGCTCCCCTTCCCGGCGAAGGTCATTGAGAAAATCGCCAATATGCAACTGACCCGCCACCTCGAGGACAACAACATCCTAGACCCATCCCAGTCCGGATTCAGATGAAACCACAGCACCGAGACAGCCCTCATCGCCGCCACAGACGACATCAGGCACCAACTTGACAACGGCGAGACATCAGCCCTGATCCTCCTGGACCTGTCAGCCGCCTTCGACACGGTCTTCCACCTCACACTAAAGACACGCCTCCAAGAAGCTGGAATCCGAGAAAAGGGCTTGGACTGGACCAAGTCCTTCCTCTCCGGCAGAACCCAGAGAGTCCGCCTCCCACCCTTCCGATCTGAAGCCACCGACATCATCTGCGGCGTACCCCAGGGCTCATCCCTCAGCCAGACCCTGTTTAACGTCTACATGGCCCCCCTCATACAAGTGGCCCGCCAGCACAACCTAAACATCATCTCATATGCCGATGACACTCGGCTCATCCTCTCCCTCACCAAGGACCCCCACACCGCCAAAACCAACCTCCACGAGGGAATGAAGGTCGTCGCCGAGTGGATGAGGAGCAGCCGTCTGAAACTGAACTTGGACACGACAGAGGTCCTCATCCTCCGCACCACCCCCTCTGCCTGGGACGACTCCTGGTGGCCGACCACACTGAGAACAGCACCAACACCCACAGACCACACACGCAACCTAGGATTCATCCTTGATTCCTCCCTCTCCATGTCGAAGCAGGTCAACGCCATCTCCTCTGCCTGCTACAACACCCTCCGTATACTCCGCAGGATCTACAAATGGATCCCGACCGAAACCAGAAGAACGGTGATCCAAGCCCTTGTCAGCAGCAGACTGGACTACGGCAACGGACTCTACGAAGGAATCCCTGCCAAACACCTACGACGACTACAAACGCATCCAAAACACCTCCGCCCGACTGATCCTCAACATCCCTCGTTGCAGCCACATCATCCCCACCTGAGACACCTCCACTGGCTCCCCGTCAACAAGAGTACCACCTTCAAGCTCCTCACCCAAGCACACAAAGCACTCCACAACACCAGACCAGCCTACGTGAACAGCAGACTCAACTTATACACCCCAACCCGCCAGCTCCGCTCCGCCAGCCTCGCCCTCGCAGCCGTCCCCCGCATCCAACGAACAACCTCTGGCGGCAGATCCTTCTCCTTCCTCGCTGCCAAGACCTAGAACACCCTCCCTACCCACCTACGGCAGACCCAAGACCTGCTCACCTTCAGTAGACTCCTCAAGACCTGGCTCTTCGAGCAATAGCAGCACCCCTCCTCCCCTCAGCGCCTTGAGACCCTCACAGGTATGTAGTGCGCTTTACAAGTGACTGATTGATTGATTGATTGATTGATTGATTGTTATTACAGTGTGCCAGTGAAATATTGGACGATCTAACACATTATTGATCCTGAAATTGAAATGCATATGTTTAATAAATTCGCATTTTCAGAAAAAAACTCCTCCAGTGTTCTGGCAGTCTAATCATAAACAACGCGTGGCAGTTTCTCCAGCCCTGGGACTAACTACTCTTGAATGTGTCTGCAGTTCCCCACATTGTGAGACGGTGCACAAACCAGCAATCATGATCATAAAAAATATAAAAGAAATGACCTGTCAATTTCAGGACTGAAAACTTGTTTTATCTTTCTCTTTAATTTATTATTTCATTTCTTTATTATTCTTTGTTTTAAAATAAATACATAATATTATTAGTGACTATCTGGAAGCTTTCTCTGTTTGCGTGTGAAGATTGGTGTTCTGCTGGCAGAGACGAGATATGTGGCATCATATTTTTCTGAAAGACAGCTAACTGGGTCAACCACTAACCTCATCTTTAAAGGTAGAGCTATTGGCATTGCTCATGACCCAAATTATTTTTAGCAACATCAGGGTAATGAAAGACTGGAAAAAAATGAACTTTCTAACCTGTACCATGCAGCTTGCATGCAGCTCTTTGATGGCAGTTCATAGTTCACTGTGCTAGATTATGATTATAACATATAAACTGCACAGTAGCAAAATAATCGATGTGACAAAAGCTGTAGCCCACTGAGCTATGCACATAAAATATTGTTCTATGATACGCATGGTACACATTCTTTGTAGTAGGCATATTAACTTAGATGAGTCAAAGCTGCCACTAGACAAAACTCCCATCTCTCTCCAGCACCAGAGTTAACTTAACTCTTTTATTGTTGCCCTGAAAACTGCTGAATATAAAAGGATCTTTGGGGTGCTTTTAAAACTGCTGCACTGATACAAAACTGGCCCCCCTTACAAATCCGGCCTCCAACCCATCCAGGTTCCTGGAGAAACGCCTAATGCCGGTATGGCCGTCCAGCCTTCCCTCCCACACTTGCTCCCAAAAAACAACTTGGCGCTAAAATAATAAGGAGAGAAGTGAGTTGGGGGAGTTGTGCAGATGTTGGTGTTCAGAGACCAGTCACTGCTCTGAAGTAAGCAGCCAGGGAGTGATAGGGGAACACAAAAGCGACCCACTTGCTGCCTTTTTTTTATTTAGGAAAAGAGACAATGGAATAAATTCATAAGCTCTTGTGATTTATTTCACAATTATTCTGGGTTATTCCATAAATGCAACAACGTTCAATTCATGTCAAACATTAAAGACAACACAAACTGATGACATTTTTCAACATAGGAAATACAAAAACAATTAACAAATATGAAACATTATTTGCAATTGTGTATAATATATTGATAAGTTGTGTGTAATCAAAGGGCAATTACAAAAACAAAAGGGTAAATAAAGCACCAGTCCATAAATTGAAAACAGCATCAAGGCGGAGTAGCAAGTCACAGCTTACTACCACCATTCATACTCCTGCCTATATGCACCGCTCTGGGTATCCCATGAATTTAGTTGATAGTGGCTTATGGAGGGAATGAATGAAGCCTTCTCCTAAGCCAATAGGGTTTGCTTTTCCCTATTCAACCCCCTGGAAGGCAAAATTCTTATGGGAGAGTTGCGTGACTACAAAGTAGCAAAATTATACCATTTACTAATTCACGATCAGCCTAACTCTATTTACGTACTTTCATCTGCCTGGGCGGGCGGATATGGGGGCCCGCTCAGATGAAGAATGGGCTGACACCAGAGCATTCCCTCGAAGCTCAGCCATAGTGGCTAGGTTCTGCCTTGTACAATTAAAATACCTCCACAGGATTTGCCTCACTAAAGAAATTCTGTGGAGGATGGGTGTGATTGTGTCCTCCTCTTGCTCCGCCTCCAAGTTTAAGAGGGAGACCTTCTACACACGGTGTAGGGCTCCA
Organism: Lissotriton helveticus; assembly: GCF_964261635.1. NCBI lineage: Eukaryota > Metazoa > Chordata > Amphibia > Caudata > Salamandridae > Lissotriton > Lissotriton helveticus. The sequence continues at coordinate 993,693,240 of NC_136072.1, read as the reverse complement.
GTAAGCTGAGACTGTTCTGGACGGGTGTCACATCCTGCCTAACCTCTGTCCTGGGATGGAAAATTCCTTTAGACCCCAAACTTGCCCTTCTACAAGGCACAAATTGGCCTTAATCCACCTGGGATTAACGGTTGCCAAAAGGGATGTGGCTCGCCACTTGAGAACCGTTATTTCCCTTGCGGTTGAACAATTAAACGAGCATTTACAATGCAATGGTCTCTGCATCTTTAAAGGTAGAGCTATTGGCATTGCTCATGACATTTCTTTTTTTTTCTTTAAATCATAAATAAATGGCATTGTCATTTACATTGCCAATACACAGCACTCTGCACTCAACAGCACACAGCACTCTGCACTTAACAGCACACACCACTCTGCACCTGCACTCACTGCTCTGCGCACTCACTACTCTGCACTCACTACTCTGCATTCTGCACTCACTACTCTGCACTCACTACTCTGCACTCACTACTCTGCACTCACTACTCTGCACTCACTACTCTTCACTCTGCACTCTGCACTCACTACTCTGCACTCACTACTCTGCACTCACTACTCTGCACTCTGCACTCACTACTCTGCACTCACTACTCTGCACTCACTACTCTGTGCTCTGCACTCACACTCTGCACTCACTACTCTGCACTCACTACTCTGCACTCACTACTCTGCAATCACTACTCTGCAATCTGCACTCACACTCTGCACTCACTACTCTGCACTCACTACTCTGCACTCACTACTCTGCACTCTGCACTCACTACTCTGCACTCACTACTCTGCACTCACTACTCTGCACTCCACACTCACTACTCTGCACTCACTACTCTGCACTCACTACTCTGCACTCACTACTCTGCACTCACTACTCTGCACTCTGCACTCTGCACTCACTACTCTGCACTCTGCACTCACTACTCTGCACTCACTACTGTTTCTCAGGCGGTGACCGGCCCTCTTTCACGGCACAGGTGGGGCGTCGAGACAATGCCTTCAGGAAAAATCCGGCCTGCAGTGTTGTTCCCCATTTCAGAGTCTAACTGAACTGCAGGAAGCCGTAATTCTGTGGAAACTCCAAATGGGCTTGTAGTTTACGGCCAAATCTACTTCAGTTGTAGAAACATAATATAGTTGGCCATTAGAGGACGCTAAATACACAAAAAGATATCTTTCCGTCTAATGAATGTGCTCTTCATACATACAGTAATTCATTCATTTAAGCGTAGATGCTTGCATCCGCAGGGTGGGGGCTGTAAGGGAAAGGGGATGTATGCTTCCTTTCTTTTCTTTCAGACTATGTTGGCATTCCGTCTGCGGGGAGCCAGTCGGTGTGCTTCTTCTGTACACTGCCTCCAAATACTAAATGAACAGCATTGGTCCCTTCAAAGGCGGGCGAGGATTGCTTTGAGTTTCTAGTTATAACCCAAGAGTAATATATGTGATTATATACTCTACGAGGCACGCCGACTCCACAAACATCGTGGAGATACTGCTTGCTTATACTACAGTAGATAAGTTTAATTTGTTTTATGTTCCCCATTTTACCTCTGAGTGGTGACCATCCTCACCAATTATGTCGTGCGCCCGTCCTCTTCTCTGCCTCTCCTCATTTTACCATATTCATTCATTCACCATTCATCCACAACCTTCTTCTCAACCATGTGTCAACAACTGTCATTGTCAGCATTTATCCGCAACAACCTACTATTAACCACTGACAGATATTCAACAAGTCCACCATGAGTCTGTTTCACCCCTTTTAGCAAAGAATCTACGGGACGGAGGAGAGCTGCGGGCGGAGGGAGGGGGGGAGCGGGACAGAGGAGAGCTGCGGGCGGAGGGGGGGAGCGGGATGGAGGAGAGCTGCGGGCGGAGGGAGGGGGGGGAGCGGGACAGAGGAGAGCTGCGGGCGGAGGGAGGGGGGGAGCGGGATGGAGGAGAGCTGCGGGCGGAGGGAGGGGGTGAGCGGGACGGAGGAGAGCTGCGGGCGGAGGGAGGGGGGGAGCGGGACGGAGGAGAGCTGCGGGCGGAGGGAGGGGGGACAAGCAGAGCAGCTCTGGAAACCACCACCGTCTTTCTCCGAGGCAAAGCAGAAATGCCTCGGAGAAAGCATGGTAATTTTCGCATTCGGGGGCGTGTGTTTTGTTGTTCTGAGTGACGGGTGACGTCACTGGCGAAAGAACAGCAAAATGTACGCCCCCAAATCCGAAAAAGACGGAGCCTATTCGGAGGGACAGCTCTATCCTCCAATGGCTGGCCTCCGTTTAGGAAGCCAGCCAATGGGAGAGAGGCAAAAACAGAGGCGGGACTAATAGTCCATACTAAGAAACATTAAATCTCGGTACTTCCGGTTCTGCCTTCGGCAGACCGGATATTACCTCGACCTAAAAAGTGCCTAGACCATTGCATGGGTAAGGAGAAATCAGTATACACAGTTCCTGGAAATACACCAAGATCTGCCAGGCATAAGCGGAAGACTTGGGAATATGTCTGGAACCAATATATCCTGTAACAGGACAGTTGGATGAAGAAATAAAAAACTTAATGGGCTAGAAACTCTGACAAGGGAACTATTACACCACTCCAGCTTGGAGAGAAACACCAGCATGGGATATAATTGAATGAGGGGGTATGGGAGAGTTTGTGGAAATTGGGAGATCAATGTCCATCATTTGTTGTTATCATGGTTATTCAACGAAAAGAAAACACTTTTACTGATTTCAAAGATGGATGTCAATGCTCGTATCATACTTAATCAAATGTGTTTTAAAAATAAAAGTAACCAATAGAAATAATCCAGTGCACTCTAGGAGTTGTTCTGGATCCCCTCAAATGGCTTAAACTTTAGCTTTTGATAGTCTGTAGGAGTAAATCTAGACTAAAGTCTAAATTGTGGCCTAAACTCCAGCTAGTGGTAGTTTCGACGCAAACGGCTTTAAAGAAACTAAAGTGTGCTTAATCTGTAATGTTTTCCAAAGTACATGATATATTCACATAATTCTGTGTAGCATAATCACATGAAATTACGTAAGGATTCTGCAAGATTATGTGAAATTAGGGAAGAAGAGTAAATCTGCATTTTATGCCGCAAAAATGCCCCTTCCTGCCAAATTGGACGTGAGGATGCATTTTGCAGTAAGAAAAAGAGTAAATGCAACAGAGCACGAATAGTGAGCGTAAGCATCCACTCACGCTTGCTAAATGTGTACATGTGTTAGGATTTTACTTCGACTTACTCCAATAAGATTTCCCCCCCAAAATTTCGCAAGCAGGAGTAATTGCGTAATTATCAGTAATTCCACATCAAAGAGTAACACAGAAATCTCGAAATTACTGTGATTATGCTGGCGTTATTGAAATTCCGCACAGACCCAGCATTTGCCCGTGCATAGTTTTTTTCTGTTTCGAGGAATAATTTAACTTCATATAAAACCAAGCCAAAAACAGCCTGTGGAGCTCATTTAAAACTGCTTGCATATTTGGTCAAAATCTCCAAGCTGTAAAAGCACAACATTTATTACTTAGCTTACAGTTTACTGAGCTCCTTATTTACACAACGAAACGGGGGAGCAAAAGAAAGCTGTGCTGTGGGAAGTATATCTTCTGCAGGCTCTATTTTAGCTATGAACAAGGATACACAAACAGTGGCAAACGTTACGAAGTTGCAAAGTTTTTCGTAGATGTGTGCGAAGTTTACACACAAATGAGGATTTCCACATTCCTAACAAAAGCAAAAACAGCTCTTCACAATAGGCTATTTGATGTGCTACTGGAAAAGCAGAACCTATAGACAAGGTTCTGGGTTCAGTTAAGCAGCTTAAAACTAGAGTCCCACACATTTTAACTTAACTCTTATAAGATACTTAATTAGCAATCTGCTTGGGCTCTAAAACGAATGGTCTATTTACAATAATACATAGACGGGATATTTACACAACTGTAAGCAGAGCACATACATCACGCAAACCTTCTGCTCAGGGATAAACAGGATTACAGGTTAGCTTCGTTTACCTTAAGGAGGAGTTGCACGGATTTCGTTTCTCTAGCTCCAGACAACAGCAGGGGTTTAAGTCTGGCACAACCAATGTGACGGGAATCTGACTTCCTTTTGCCCTTTACCCTCTGGAATATTGGTCTTCACGGCTTTGCTTTAAACTAGCAATGTGTATATGTCCGAGGTGGATTTAGTGAAACACCAATGTTTGTGTATGTGCGTGTGCTTTGGCTCTGATAGTATGCTGTTAGAATGTGCCAACAAACACAACAAAACGAGGAAGCTCCACCAGCTTTGGTGTCCGTGTGTCTAGCAGTGGGGACTCCTCTGCTAAGGCGGATGAGCGTCGCCCCGCTGCTCTTTGAGCAGTGCAGGAAAATACAAATAAAATGATGGCAGCAAGACATTTATTATCATTTTATTTTTCTGTGCGGGAGTCAGAACTGGGTAAGGTTGGGAGGAGCTGGGCTGGTCAGAGTAGGTGGAGGAGTGGTTTGCACTCTCAAAGTGCGAATGGCGGTTTGGGCCTGCCAAACCGTCATGCGCACTTAGCATGCTGTCCACCTGGCTATGTTGCACAGCCGGGTGGAGAACATGCCCATGCGCCCAGTCACTGCCTGAGCGGCCAAACAGGCTGCTCCGACCAATCATGATGCTGTTGATGCTGCATCGTGATTGGCTGGGAGAGCCTGGTAGCCTGGGTACTTCCCGGGCTTTACAATATCACACGGCGGTAGTGGTGGGGCTGCCGGTGTTGAGTGAGGACGGCCGAGAAGCAGTGGGGACACAGCGTTCTAAGGTACGTTTATTTTATTTCTTTTTTCATTCCCCTCCCCCACGCCACCACCCCTGTTCCGAGGCAGCTGTCACTGATGTCTAGTTGGTTCCAGGGGCATAATATAGGAGCCATGAACCAGGCAGTGCAATGGTACTTATTCTGCAGAGCCACATTTGGCTCCAGCTGGTGTGACTTTTACAGATAGAGCTGAAAACAACATTTTCATGGAAAAAGCAACTTGGATAGCAAATCTCTCCATCATAGGAAGCTTTCTCTATACAAAGCCTTGAACAGCAGCACCCATCCACATGGGTTTCCCCACACTTACGGAGTCACCCCGGGCCGTCTTTCCCTGTTCTCTATGAGAAACAATGGTTTGGAAGAAAGTCCCCAAATTCACAAAGCATAATGGTGGCTCCATGCAGCGTCGGATTGGTAACGGGGGCATTCGGGCAATGCCCGAGGGGCCGGGGTCCGAGTTCCAGCTGAGTACTGCTTTTGAGCAGCCTGGGGGCCAATTTCGGTGGTGTCTATGTTGTTCGACTATACCGCCAGCGGCCCAGTGGGTGTCTGAGTGGCCTTTCTGGAGGGAGATGGTCACTCATTATTTCCCGTATAGCAGCAACAGGTAGAGGTGCCACCCCTTTTCTTTCGCTGGGCCTCCCATTAATGTAGGCATACTAAGCGGGGCAGGGGGCCTGAGCAAAAGTGGCCTCACTTGTTTTCAGGTGTGTTTCACTAGTGTAAACTGATGCGTGCATTTTTTTGTGCTCACCCTCTGGTAGCTTGGCACAGAACAGTCAGTCTTATCTAAAGAGGCAACTTGTAATTTATTTGTGCAACACACATACACAGTAACACAATGAATACACCACAAAAAGAATTCACACAGGTTTATAAAAATAGATTATATTATAAACAAAACAAGACCAAAAACGACAAAAATCCAATCTATAGATATTGAGATGTGGAATTTTAAAGAAATATCTGCACTAAAGTGCTTAGAAGCAAGTAGCTCTAAAAAGGTTACTTTAGGTCATGCTGGACCGGGGCAAAGTCAAAGTTTGGGGCACCGCAATGGAGCACTGGTTGGCCACAGGTCACACGCAGGTCCAGTTGAACAAAGTACCTTTACTGGTTGCAAACATCGAGATGCGTCGATGTCGAGTCCCGCAGGGGCAGGATGTGTCGATCTTCTCCACTCAATGAAGTCGATGCGCTAGCCCCGAAGACGGGTGCTGGAGTAGAGAGGCATCGAGCGATGCACCGGATTCTGCCATGCAGTCAAGGGGATGCGTTGATCTCACCAAGCTGCAGACACACGCTGTCCGATGCATCAATTTCTGGAGGCAAAGTACTGGTTATGAGGTGATGCACTTAGTTTACTCTTGCAACCAGATCGATGCACAGTTTCTGCTACACGAAGAACGGAGATGCGTCGAAATCCCTCTTGCAAGTATCTCGGCCACTTCAAGGGAGCCAGGTCCAGGTACAGAGGTATAGTCTTTCATACTCCTGGGTCTCAAGGCCAACAAGCCCTTTGAGGTTACTTGGATTGAAGGCAGAGACCATCTCTCCTTCAGCAGAAAGCAGCAGGCAACAGAACAACAAACAGAAAAGCAGGACTTTCAGATCAGCAGTCCATTTGAGTCCATTAAGCAGCACAGCAGAGCTTAGTTACAAGTACAGTAGTGTCTGCTTTTAGGGAGTCAGAGACCCAGTACTTATATACCCAAAAGTGCCTTTGATGTGGGGGTAACTTCAAAGCAGCCCTCAGAAGTGCACAAGGGTCCCTTTCAACCCACTCCTGTCTGCCAGGCTACCTGAAGTCAGAAAGCTTGCTAACCACCCTGGTGATGTGGCACTTCTGGAAAACAAGCATCAAGAATGTGCTTCTTTAGAAACAAGTTGTACAGCCCTCCATAATCATTCAATGTACTGCCCCTCACCCAGCCCTTTGGTGCCTTACCAGCATAGTCCAATAAATCCACCCCGGTTTGTGTGGAGTGTGTGTGACTGGCCCTGAACTGTTGCCTGTACTTCTCAGGGGTCTGCCCAAAGTTGCTGACTAAAATGGCCTTCATGTCAGTGTAGCTGGTCTGATTCCTCACTTCCAAAGTAAGGAGTATGTCCCTCCCCAATGTGGGCTTGTACCACAATAGACTACCCTTGAGAACTCATCTGGGACCCTGTGCACCTTTAAAACCACCTCACAGGCTACCAACCATTTATCTATCCCATCCCCCACATTATAACTATGCACCACATCTGGACTCGCGTAAATACACTGCAGGTATGCTGCCATCATTACTCCCAACTGTCTGCAGGCTCCTCTGGAGACAGGCTCCCGGCAGATCCATTGCTCCCTGCTCAGGGAACCACCACTACTTCCAGCAAGTTGTTGGACCCCTTACTGGAAGTTTCAGAGCCACCTCAGGCTCTAAAATCAGGACATCCTCCTCTTCAGGAATTTCCTGCTCCTCTTCTAGAATGTGATCCCCTGCAACCTGGGACTCTGCCCAGGCCCTCAGGGCTTTCTTCAGCTCCACATTTCACATAAAGCCTCTCATGGAAACCTGAAAATCTTTGCAAAAATCTTCATCTGAGCCACAGTGTAAGATTGGAACCTGGCCGATCATATTCCAAAACTTCAGGTACAGGTGCAGTTGCAAGTGTAGATTCTCCAGACTGATACATAATTTAGCAAGAAAAATCCAAGGCCAATCAGTGAGAATTGAAAAAAAAAGAAATGGTCTTGGGTTTAGAGTTGCAGTGAACAAAGAGTTACAATATGGCATTGCACAAACACAAGTCCTACCCTCATCGCTGATCATCAATGTTAGAAATTGGGTTTATGGCTGGCAAAGATGTGCACCCTGTCCAAACAGAAGCTACAGTCCTAATAAGGGTAAGCTAGATATGCAGTAAAAGGTAAACTGTGCTCACCCTCTGGTAGCTTGGCACAGAACAGTTAGGCTTATCTAAAAAGGCTTTATGTAAAGTATTTGTGCAAGACACACACACACAATAACACAATTTATACACCACAAATAGACTACACACAGGTTTATAAAAATAGATCATTATATTATAAACAAGACCAAAGATAACAAAATCCAATGTATAGAAGTTATGATGTTGAATTTTAAAGGAATAAATGCTGTAAAGCGCTTAGCAGCAAGTAGAGCTAAAAGGGTTACTTTAGGTCATGCTGGACCGGGGCAAAATTAAAGTTCGGGCCTACCGCGATGTAACACCTGTCGACTATGGGACCCATGCAGGCCTCATTGAATAAAGTACCTTTCCTGGTCGCAAAGAGGGAGATCTATCGATGTTAAGTCCCACAGGATGCGTCGATCTGCTCCACGCAGTGAGGACGATGCGTCAGTTCCGAAGACAGGTGACGGAAGTGAGAGGCATTGAATGATAAGTTGGATTCTGCCACTCAGTCAAGGCAATGCATTGATCTCACAAAGCTACAGCGATGGCAACACGCAGTCTGATGCGCCTATCTTTGGAGGCAAAGCACTGGTTCCGAGGCGATGCGCCGATTTTACTCCCACAATGGGTCGATACGCCCGTCCTGCTACACACAGACAGGAGATGCATTGAAATCCATGTTGCAAGTACCTGGGCCACTACCAGTGCACCAGGCACAGGAGTAGAGGTAGCGACTTTGATATCCCAGAGTCTCAAGCACCAGGAGGCAAGCCAACAATCCGTTGGAGATCACTTAGAGTAAAGGCAGAATCCAGCTCTCCTTCAGCAGAGTCTGAGAGTACAAGGTAACAGGGCAACACACAGAAACGCAGGTCATCCAGATCAGCAGCCCAGTTGAGACCTTTAAGAAGCACTGCAGTTTTTCTGGCAGAGCTTAGTTACAAGTCCATTAGCGTCTGATTTTATGGGGGTAGAATCTTGTATGTGGTAGTGCCTTCAAAGCAGCCCTCTGATGAGCACCAGGATCCCTTTCAACCCAGTCCTGTCTGCCAGGCTATCTGTGGGAGGTAATCATTCCTTTGCGTGGAAACAGGACAATGAGTACTCAAGTGAAGTTTTAGCCCCCCCTCCATCCAGCCCATTTAAGGATTTCAGAATGCGGATGTGGGCAAATGGGTCCTCAGACACACCTATCCTTCCTGTGTGGATGTTGTCTAGAGGGAATGCACAAAGTGTAGCTGTCACCCACCCCAGACGTGTATTGGAGACATTGTCAGGCACACAGAGCAATAAGTGCAGAGAAATGTCCACTTTCTAAAAGTGCCATTTCTAAAATAGTAATGTTGAATCCAACTTAACCAGCAAAGAGGATTTATCACTACCATTTCAACCATATAAACATGAAAAAGCTACTCCTGTCTGATCGAGAATGACAGCTTAAAAGTGTATTTAGGAATTCCCAATGGTAGCCTATGAGAGGAGTAGACCTTGCAGTAGTGAAAAATGAAATAGGCTGTTTGTCAATAGAGGGACATGCAAAACAGAAAGGTACATGTCCAACCTTTTACTTACATTGCACCCTGCCATTAGGGTTACTTAGGGCCTACATCAGGGGTGACCTATATGTAATAAAAGGGAGTTTAAGGATTGTCAATTAGTTTTTAATGCCAAGTCGAAGTGGCAGTAAACTGCACATACAGGCACTGCAGTGGCAGGCCTGAGGCAGGTTTGAAAGGCTACTTCTTTGGGTGGCACATTCAATGCTACTTCCCACTAGTAGCATTTGAACTACAGGCCCTGAGTATATGGTATACCACTTTACAGTACAGTACAGCAAATATGGCAATCAGGTATACACCAGTGTATACCTGTTTAGGGGAGTAGCACATGCACTTTAGCACTGGTTAGCAGTGGAGCTAAAACCAACAAAAAGTATCACAAAAACAGGAGGAAAAGGGCACAAAGCCTGGGTGAAGACTACCGCAAGGATGCCAGGTACACATAGAAAAAGGAAAACACCTCTGAGGATGGTTTTTGTGTAGGAAGGTTCCCAAATCCTGCCTGCAACTCAGGCACCCTTGCACCATGATTGAAAGAGACGTTTTAAGGCATGGGCAAAGTGGGCTCTGGATCACGCCGCCAACTTATCAGAGTGCCTCCTGGTCAATCTGGCTTTGTTCTCTATATAGTCATGCCCTCATGATTTTGCATGATTCTGAAACATATATTGTTTTAAATACCATTTTCCCTTAAATTATTTTTAATTCGTGTGCTGTGTGGGAGTCTATTGCAGACATTTTGTCGAGAAATGTTGTTTGCTTTTCAACACCATGCAACATCCATAAAAAAGTTCCTTTTATATCAAAACAGGACAACACACATGAGAAATGGCAGTGGGCTGCAGAGATTATTTAAAATAATATTAGTGAGGCGCTGCTATATTACAATATTGAAAACCCACATCACTTTCCCTGACTATTAGATGGAAACACATTTCTATTTTGGTCAGTCTGCCTGTGCAGTATCAGTGACCTGGCCAAAGAGGGCATGCAAAAGCTGAAATTGGATCATAAATTCAAAGTTGTTATGAACAGGGGCCCCTAAAACAAATTTGGCCCAGGGTCCCCAAAATCCTTAAGATGTCCCTGATGGTGCAAGGGGTCCTGCGTTGGCACAAGGTAACCCATTGTGTGCCAGTTCAAGGAAAGAACAGGAATGCACCATATAATGTTAAGTACGGCTCATTCCTGCCCTCTCCCTGTCACACAGAGCAAGGTGTTTTGCTGTGTTGCATTCCATGAAGTTTGATAAATCTGACCATTAGTCTCTTTTTTTAAGTCGAAAATCTGAAGTGGAACGAAGTTGCAGGCTGTGGCTGACGAGGGCTCCACGAAGCCAGATACTCCTTCTGCAAGGAACTACTGAATAGGATTAGCTGCTGTGGAGAAAAACGTAGTGGCAGCTGATGCAAAGCCAGGCCAGTAGCATTGCCCCTTGTGCAGATTAACAACTAGGTAGTTCCCGGTCTTCTCTAAGTTTTAAAAGCACTTTTTGGGCAAAAATGTTCAAAGTCCCAAGTTTGGGTTTTAGGCTAGCTGGATACCTTTTAGCACCACTTCCAAGTGTTGAGGACTGAAGAGGCACCACCTGGAGGGACAGGACTTACTCAGGCAGGGTTCAGGTGTGGGTTGAAGATGGTTGGAGCCTTTTCTCTTCCTGTGACTCAGATCAGGAGGTCAGCCAACTAGCCCTTGGATTCACCCTAGGTTCAAGTAGAGCAGGGCTCAAGCAGCAGACCTCTGGGGCTCAGAGCAGGTTTCAGGCAGCAACGCAGTCCTTCTTGGTGCAGCAAAACAGGACTACTGAAGAACAAAGCAGACCACAGGAGCAGGAGGTCATCTAAGAGTCCTCCCACAGGTCCAGGAGTGAACTAAAAAATGGGCCTGGGAGTCATATTTTTAAACCGCGTGCATCCTATAAAGTAGGAGAAGTTTCTAGAGGTTTCCCCGTACAGAAGTGTTCAGAATTTCTACCTTCCCTGGTCCCAGTCTGTCTTCAGACACAATAGGCTGCTGTGAAATATTTTGTGTGAGAGCAGAGCATATCCTTTTGGAGTGAAAGTGGGGCTGTGCAAAGCTCTGCCTCCATCGTACCTAAGAGTGCCCATCCAGCCCTAATCCCTCTATTATGTGGTTGTCTGGGTGGGAGGCATATACAAAAGCCAACTGCCAACTACAACCAGACATATGACCCAGGAACAGGCTGAAGGCACCAAATATCTAGGACAAGAAATGTTGAACTTTCTAAAAGCGGCCTTTTCCGAATTGTGACTTAAAATCTGATGTTACCATTAAAAAGGAATTCCCAGACACCAAAGCTGACTTTCCTACAGTTACCAATCAAAAATTATCACTTATTGTACGTAATAAGGTAATCCAATGTTACCCTAAAGGAATTGTAGGCTTCACAGTAGTGAAAACAAATTTGCGAGTTTTTCATCGCCAGGACATGTAAAACTTAAGAGTACATATCCAACTTTATAGTTACAATGCATCCTGCCCTATGGGCTGTGTAGGGCCTACTTTAGACTTACATGTATTAAAAAGAGAGTTGTAGGACTGGCAAAAAAGATATTTCACCAAGACGAATTGGCAGTTTAAAACTGCATACAGGCTGCAATGGCAGACCTGGGGCATGTACGAGCAGCTTAAGTAGGTGGCACAATAAGTGCTGCAGGCCCACTAGAAGCATTTCATTTATCAGCCCTGTATATACAGTAAACCACTTTATTAGGTACTTTATAATACATTAAATGTGCCAATGAGGTGTAAGCCAATTTTACAATTTTTTAGGGTGTGAGCCTAACCACTTTAGCAATGGTTATCAGTGGTAAAGAGCAGAGAGATCTAAGGCCAACAAAAACAAACTCAGAAAAATAGAAGGGGTGAAGGCAAAATGTTTAAGGTAAGAGCACCATAAGGCCAAAAGGTCTAAGACACGTATGGCCTGGTGGATTATTTGCGTACTGCTCAAAATATCTACCCTTTACTATCAATGCCATATTAAAACTATAGTGTCACAGATAGAGCCTCAGGCACAGCCATTCCAAATGTGAATTAATTATATATTGTTTATACACTCTAATTGGCACGAAGAGCGAGAGGATGAAATTACTGTGATCCATGAGTTTCTACTTCAAGAGAACCTGAGAAAGACTGGGCTGTCAAACATCCCTCTGCCTTCCCTGCATCTCCCACCAATTCCTGCATAACGAGAACATTTCAGGTGGGTTGAGAAACACCAATCGAATTAGTTCTGCCATGCTTGTCTGACAGTCAGAAGACTCAAGTTCAACAAAGTTTCACAAAGCGCAATATTATATATATATATATATATATATATATATATATATATATATATATATATATATATATATATATATATATATATATATATATATATATATAATTCCCAATTTTCCTCATATGGTGCATTGCACAATTTATTTAATCCATCACAGTCGGGTTTTCGTCCTGGGTATAGTACTGAATCGACTCTGCTTGGTGTTAAGGAATATCTTAGGCAGCAGCTTGACTGCGGTGCTACGGCAGCGCTCATCTTACTAGACTTGAGCGTGGCCTTTGACACATTCTCACACCCTATCCTGGTGGATTGTCTTGAAGCCTCAGGCATTGTAGGAGTGGCCTTGAGGTGGCAGATCTCTTTTTTAAAAGATTGCTTGTTCCAAGTCTTCTCACATTCCACTAAATCCAACTCAGTAGCTCCAATACCAGGAGTCCGCAGGGCTCGATTTTGAGCCCTTTGCTTTTTAATCTTTATGTTAGCCCTCTGGCAAACATTGCAGAAAAGTCAGGGTTGACCATTTTTTCATACGCATATGATACCCAGATACTTTTTTCTCTCTCATCAGCTCAGCATCAGGACACTTCCTTGCTCCAGCTCAGACTGCGTAATATCTCTTTGTAGATGCCCAGTAATGCTTTGAAGCTGAACGGCTCTAAAACTGGGGTCCTTATTCTGGGAAACAATCCTTAACTCTGGGGAGTTAGCCATTGGCCTGACACTTTGGAACCACTACCTGCTCCCGTTCCGAAGGTTAAAAACGCGGGTTTTACTATTGATAACAATCTCTCTCTCAGAGCCCAAGTGTCTGGAGTCACCGCAACTTGCTTTGTGGTTTTCAAGTGGCTAACAAATCCTTTGGTTAATTCCACCTGCAGCCTAAAGAATCGTAATGCAGGCATTGGTAATTTCCAGACTTGACTATTGCAAAGTATTGTACTGGGGCGCAGATAAGGCCTCCGTCCGCCGTCTACAGCTCATTCAAAATGCAGCCGCCCGCCTTCTTTTTCGGTTGCCTCGACACGCCTCTGTCTCACCTCTGCTCCATCAACTTCACTGGCTTAAGGTGAACAAGCGCATCAAGTTCAAGGCTCTATGTTACATGTTTCGAGCTAAGCATGGCTTGGCACCCTCGTACATACAAAGCGTAGTCAAACCTTACCTACTCACCCGCCAGTTGAGATCGGCCAGCCTCTTTCTTTTTTCTGTTCCCAGAGTTCGGCTTACTCGTATGAGTGGCCTCTCGTTTTCCTACCTTGGACCTAAACTGTGAATTTCCCTTCCTTTAGAACTTAGGATCTGTCAGTCGCTTTTAGTCTTCCGTAAAAAGCTAAAGACCTTTCTTTATAACCAAGTATAATTCCTCTGTTTCAACTATCTGCAACCTTGTTTTGCGCATTGACCTGCTCTGCGCCGGAAAACCCGGTTGGGTAGTTGTGCGCTTTAAAAATCTTTAAATAAAAATTCAAAAAATATATATATATATATAAGGTACCCAGGCAGCACAGCAGATGCATGCACCATTTTTCCCACCCCAAGATGCATGTGTGGCCAAGTCTGTAATATAGATAGTGCTGGCACACAAACAGCTCCAGTGCTATCTTAAGAGGGCTTTCACTAATTTGCCTAGGGACATGGTCCTATGCAAATGAGAGACACACTTTCTTGCTGCACCTCTGTCCATAATACTGTTGTTAGGAGGTGGATTGATTGTACATCACAAGAAGGTGGCAGACAGTCAGTGTGCACTGAGGGCAGCGCTCTGCAGGAAAGAATGGGGTCCAATGGACCCCCCCCCCCAGAAATGCCCATGCAGGTAAGTATAGTCATTCACTGCTCCTGCCTGCAGGAGGATCTCTGCCACCCTTTGAAGGGCTGGTGGGTGCTACCTGCACAGTGAAAGACGGAGTGGCTGTGTCAAGCCCACACAGATGTAATTTAGGGTTTGCCAGAGTTCACAGCAGTGACCCCTGGCATGCCATTTGGTACCCCTGACACTGCCTTTGTGACCCCTAGCCTCGCATGTCCTAAAGGCATTGGAAGTGAAACCAATTAAACAGGGCTCTCATGAGCCTTCTTTACTTTCATAATACTGCAGTTACCACGGACATCTTACTGTCTGTTTATCCAATAAACGCGTTCAGCCGTTCACTATTAGAATACACGCTGCAATTAAACACAATGTTGCCATCATGAACCTAACAATGGCATTGATTTTGAGTGTTGCTTTAATTTAAAAGCTTAAATATTTTTTTTAATACATTGGCACCATTTGTGACTTTTGAGGTTGACTTTGAGATGTCCCTCAGCAAAAATGCATTTCCTCGTTTTTGGTTGCCTGTGAGTATGGGATGGGATCAGGAAAATCAGCATAGGTGGAAGACGAGAGAAGAACAAAGAGAAAAGGAGAGGGTAGAGAGAGAATAAGGGGAGCAACAAGGCAGGAGGAAGACACAGAAGAGTGTCACATCAGATAGTTAACAAAGAAAAGACCAATATGAGATTGGTAGAGATCAACAGGTATGAGAAGGGTAAAGACACATGAGCCAAGTCAGAAAGACACATACTATAACAAAGAATGTGAAAGACACAGAGTGACAGAAAGAGAGGCTGAGACAAGTTTGAGAAAGAGGTGATAAAGAGGCAGATTGCTGTGAGAGATTGTTGCAGGGATTCTGCGCAAACAGAACTATGCGTAGGATTATGGGACCTTAGTATATTGGGACTGAGTCATCCTACCACCTTAGTACCCATGAGCCCGGGACCAACTAGCTATAGTGTCTCACTTGCCCTACTACTCACTCACAGAGGAACAAGTGATTAGACACCCCAGAATACAACACTCCAGACTCTCGCAGTTGCAAGACACACCCTTTCGCTAACACTCTTGTACTTGTCCACAATAGATATGACAGAGACTCAAGCAAGCTTAAAATATTTATTTTAACTAACGTGCTCCAATATGCAGTATGTGTGCCACAATAAGCAGAAAAATGCATGACAAATACGGTTAGCATAGCAAGTAGTCTGTAAATCATAGAAGGAGCTGTCATTGTAAAAGACAGCATAGCCTAACCTCCCTCCCCTTTTATAGAGGCTGGATAATTATATATTAGATCATTTCTGGGCATTATCTGCAGAACCCATACCTCAGTTTATAGATGGTAGATCTACACCATAGGTGCTGTCATGCTCTTCCCCCTGGAAAGGTCCCTCTCCAAGTGTTTTCTACCTATCCGTGTGTTCCAATATGACCAAAGTACATAGTCCCAAACAAAAGCTGCATTTGTATGCTTTGTGTAGATGCTAAGGCCTGGCCAGATCAGAATAACAAGGGGCATTGTTGCTCAACCTTATTCACAATGTTCAAGCTAAATCCCAGGAGCCTGCAAAGCGTGAACACAGCAATAGGTTCTCAGGTGAAAATAGCAAAAGAGGCATTTGAAAAATAAACTTGTGTAGTAACGTGCGCAAAGCAGCGGACAGTCTGCAGGGTGCTGATGCTAACGTAGGGAAGTAGACAATGTCCCCATGGTCCACGTGCCACCCTCCCCTTGCTCAGGACATTAGCCCTGGAATAATACAGAAGTAACTGGTAAGCAGAAACAAAGCTTCTCCGTCAGAGGACAACTTGAATTCAAAGTGCCAAAGCAGGACTCTGAAAGAAAGGAAAAAAGAAGGAATCATTTTATACGCAAAAATGTATCCAATTGCAGCGCATCCTCCGGGCCAAGAATTTTACGGGAGAAGTGGAATGCTATGAGCTGCAATAAGGCGTCAGAACCTTCCAGAGTAAAAAGCAATGGCATTCAATTAAGAAATTCAAAGAAACAGGCATGCTCCTCATATCCAGAGGCTGCAAGGAGCATTCCAGGGCAACCTGTGTCGATTTCAATGAAACTTAGATCCAAGAGGCTGTGCACGGGAACAGGGACTCAATTTGGCCACCAGCCCTAGTGAATGATCATACACAAGCCGCATACCCACTGAACAGTCCTGCCTATGGGACATAAATGGACGCATCAACAGTTCATAATCCAGGGCAGAGGGTGACACAGTGGACAGGCAGACGTCAAGGGCCCATTGAAAAGGGCACCGGATTCAATAGAGCTCAGGTTGCACGCAGGTGAAGTAGGCATAACGGAAGGTCAGCCAATAGTCGATGTCAAGAGCTTCCAATGGCATCAAACCAAAAAGCTACCACATACGATCATGATACAACTGCAACTGTGCCTGGCTGGGCAGTACTACAGATCAAGCAGCCATTACAGAACAGCAATCAAAGTACCAGACCACCGAGGAGCAGCAGGGGAAACCCTCCGAAGAAGCTGGAAAAAAATATAATGACTAAAAGCAGGCATTACTCTATATATAGTCTGAAACGATGTGACAAGGCCGGATCCCACAACTTTAAAAAAGTGGGCTAGACGCATTAAAGATTTGGTGAATTAATTCCCCAAAGTGTAGGGGGAGAATCGTGTTTTGCAAAGACTGAATTTCCCTAGATGTTCTTGCCACCTGCAACTCGAAGATCTCAAGAGCTGATGTGAGAGCCACTTCTTGTTGAAACAAAAGCTTTGAGTCTGCTTAGCTTATTGAAATCTGTTTTCAGTCAGAATGGAAGGCCACAGCCAACTATCTACAGCACAGGTTTCCAAACTTTTCATGTTGGTGACACACTTTTTAGACATTCCTGATTTAGTGACACGGTAATGCGCGCGAACGTAGCGGGCGTGCCCGACCACCTAAGGGGAGTTCGGGGGGTTCGCCTCTGTGAAAAGTTTGAAAAAATAGTGGGCAAATGGTGCATTTGCAAGCAAATTTGAGAAAGCAGGAATTTTAATAAAGCAATTGTGAATCTGTTCTTAACAAAGACAGTGACTGGCAAAACTGGGTGTAAGGTTAGGTTTGAGCCTGAAAGAAGAATATAATCATGCACACATTGACACATGCCCCAGTGATTTATGGCACAAAAAGGACACCCCCACATCCTGTGGAGTGTTGGTTTTGGCAAAGTTTCTTCCTTCTTAATTACTAAAAAGAAACATGTGAATCAAACTAGAATAATTCCTAGTTAAAAAAAACAAGGCAGTACATTAGATCGTCTGTCGGTTGGGTTGTGGAGTTTTTGTTTCGACATGTTATCAAAGTAAAACCTATTTCCTGTATTGGGACAAATATTAAGTTGCTGGTGAGCTATTATATTATAATCAACTTTAAGCATATTGGCCTTGTTTGTCACATTCTGTTCCTTTTTGTAGGTCCTGTCTAGGCTGAGCATGTGCTATCTCGAACAGCCATGTTGTTTTAAATCTGAGGGCTTCAGCCCGCCCATAGGCTTACCACTTGTTTGCTCCATCGTGCTCTCATATCCTTCGTTCCTGTTAGTCCATAGCATAAACGTGTCATGCTTCTTCCTGTATTTGACTCTCCCCCAGAACATGGACCAAGTGCTATTTTTTTCTTTGTCTTTGAGCACTCCACACGAGTGCTGGTGTTTTCACTCACTCCATCTCCTCCCGCCCGCCCCAACCCTGTTGATTAATTTTCTTTGTAGAACGGCTTTATCATTCACCACACTCGCCGAGCCAGCAACATGATAAGTGATGTATACTTACCCCTTTGAGCTCATCCACTTACGCACAGATCACAAAAATAAATGGCCTTCCTGCCTGTTAGGAGCTTGGGCCTCAGTTTTCTAAATGCACCTGTTTTAACTAGCACATTATAAATTTCGTAAACACTGCTTGATGGTTCGTTGTAAAGGAAATGTACTATGCACCTATGTACTAACTCACACTGCAAAGAACTCTTGCCCTCGCTTTTCATTATTAGGGCACACAGGTGAACTTCATCATTACTAAAATGAGCAATAGCTGCTACATCGCGCCAAGAGATGCACATGCTTCTCTTGGCACTATATAGTAGACAGGGCACAAGTTGAGGGTAGACTGCGTCTATCCACTCTTTCACAGGGTGATCGCAGTCTACCCTGCCAAGAGATTGGGCCCCACAGAAATATGGTAAACTTGTCTTGGTGCAATTTTTAGACACCGGGACACATTCAGCAGTGCCTGTGCATTGTTTGCTTTTATTCCAAGCAGCAACGTACAGGCGGGAAGGGGCTTATCAGATTCCAGCTGGGCCTATAACAAAGGTCGAAGTTAAGGGGCCATCAGGTTTCCTTTTGTTGGAGTATCCTGGCTGGTAGCTATCATCAGCCTCACATCTAAATGAAATGGAGGAGAAACAAAGGCACACAGCTTATCACATCACAGGTGCTTAAGAGGCAGGCATGCTTTTGACTTTGTTCTTTCCTTTTATATAAGAGATATACATGTGTGTAGGAATGTCAGATGTGTTAGTCTGTCCTAGTAATTACACAAACAACAATTTAAATGCCCCCCCCTTTTTTTTGTTTTTACAGCGCTATAGTGCTACTAATCCCATTGCAGAGTGTCAGAGCGCTTTATACCTACACATTATACATTGGCAATAAATGAAGTATGTAAATCAAGGGAGTGTTACATAAGACGGGGAGAGTTACAAAGTGTAGGAGCCACATGTCCTTCTTGGTTCACTGTGCTATATTAGAAGAATTACAATTTGTGAACTGCAAGTAACAAAAGGATCTCTGTGTTCAAAGCACTAACTCACTTGCCCATTTACATACAATAAGAATCTGTCATCTGCGCGTTACATAATGTGCTTTCCAGGAGACCTATTAACCCTCAATGCCACTTTGATTCAAAAGTGGGACTAGACAAAGCACAGACCTCTTCAGCAAATAATTATTTTACTATTATTATTATTCCCTGAGCCTTAGTGAGGACACAAAGATCTCTTCCACAGGTGCCCTAACTCCATGATAATTTAAAATGCAGACTTTGCAACCAGTTGAGTAGAACAGATTTACTGCTGCGTTTCTCCTTGTTGCCAGTTTCTTTGTGGCAGGGTTTTAAAAAATAAATACAAGTTAAGGCCCTGATTTTGCATTGGGGTTGCATAATTTCTTTTGCACAACCCCAAAGCAAAATCTAATTTGTTAAATATGGTAATGTCCTCAAATGTACTTGTGACAGACCTGCTAAACAAACATATTTGTTTGTTTGGTTTCTTGTACTACTGGCAGTGACTAATATTGATTTTTAGTTTTTGTTTTCAGCGGCAGTCATTAAAGCTGTGAGATAATTGAGAGGATTTGTTAAATAATTGATAGTTGTCATTTTGCTTTGTCTGGTTATTACCTAGAAAAAGTAATACAGTTGTCCGACTCATCGTTCAGTGGGACATGCCTTTGGTTTTAGTTCAGCTCTTTGTATACAGCAGGGTGCAGGGATGAGAGTACTGCCTCGAGCAGCTTGCAGCAGTTTCTGCTAAAGAGCAGTGAACATGTTGCATTAGCCGCATATTAGGGATTGTTTAATGACATGTCTTAACCAAAAGGGTTGGGTGTGTGTAAATGAGAAAGGGACATGGAATAAAGTAGAAGAGGGCTGGTAAAAATGCACCACGGCCTGCAACCTTGTATTTAAGTATCAATGCTCATGAACCCCTCGTCAACCCCTTTTTAAAACCGCCCGGTTCGCCCCCTCTACCCCACGGCCCCTTACACAGCAGCAGCAGCTTGACCTGCAGCTGCTTGACCTCCCGCGCTGTCCTCCCGCAGAGTCGATCATCTTGGACTGCGCGGCTTTATCCTCGGTGCTCACCGTGCATTACATCCTGCGACTCGGCCCCCATAGCTTCCTGCTGGACAGGGGACCAGAGCTCGGGAACAGCAGCAAAGATACCGCAGCGGAGCGATCCCGCCAGAGCTTTCCAAAGTATGCGCAACAGACGACATGACACATGAAAATGTACGTACGTCTTATCAAGCATGTACGTCTGTCTTAAACATTTAATACAGACGTACATGCTTGATTAGATAGTACCGTCGCGTGACACACCCACGCATGTCAGGCGACACAGTACTGTGTCGCGACACATACTTTGGAAAGCTCTGATCTACAGTCTCATGTTTGGGTGGGAACAGGACATTGCTGCAACAAGTAACTCGTTGTGTAACTGTTACTATGTATGTGATGCTTGCATGTAAACTGCGTTTATAGAAAACAAGGGTACCCCAATATGTGAACCTGGGGTGGTAAGCTGTTTAGGGTTCACACTCAGTGCAGACTACCACAGCAGAAAGACACGCTCGGTTTGGTCTCCAGGCTTCCATTTAGTGCCCTGGATTCATTCAAAACAATAATTGGCCCTAAACAAATGCCAGCTGCACCTCCGTAATCGTGCAAATTAACTCTGCACAACAGTTTACACATGCTCATTTTAAGGACCACAGTGTCTCACAGGCGCATTCCACCCATGACGTGTAATTAACTGCATTCATACCCGATTCAGCTTGCTCACCTATGTTTGTCCTCATGATGAACTCAAATAAATGAGATTGAAACGCCGTCGACCCCCAACAACATGAACTCCTTTTACTTTGTATAACTTTTCTAAGGAGTTTGCACTAATGTTGTCAATGCGCTGTTTTATTTTAATTTCACCTTCACTTTTCACATCACACTTTTTGTCACTTATTATGTGAGCACCTGAATACTATTGTTTTTGAATAAATACCTGTATATACTTGACCATACGATCCCTTTTGTATATTACTTTTTGCTCCCTTTTCAAGAATTAATTTCCCACTCTCAATTGTTAGTGCCCCCCAGAGGGTCCCTCCTGAATAGACCTTTAGGCCACATCAGAACCATTGTTTCCTAAACTGCACGTAAACTGCAGCAGTTCTGATTGTTGGGAATGAGATAACTCCTATTAAAAAGCAAAGTGAGAGTTGGAATAATAGCAGGAACCGGGGTACCTTTTAAAAAACAAGCCATATTAGATGCCGAAATGTTGCAGGTGCATGAATGAATGCATATAGGCATTTCTATAGCGCACAGTTACTCAAAAGAGTGTCCTGGCGCTTCAGAGGCCCCTGGAATAGAACCCCCCTACCATGTGCACTTGTAAGGAAAAGAGGGGAAAACATGTACATCAGACAGAGAGGACCGAAAGCTCACAGTTAATGGTTAAAGAGCAGAGTTTTGAGATGTTTCCTGAAAGTGGCTAAATCTGTCACCGCTTTCAGTGCAGCGGGCAGCACATTCCATGCTTGAGCCCTGAAGAACCCAAACAAGGAGCCCCTAGCCTGAAAACGAGAAATTCTAGGGACTGTGGGTAGGTTAAACGAGGAGGATCTTAAAGTTATGGAAGGAGCGTAGTGAGTGATCCTTCTGCAAAGGTACATAGCCCCCATTCCATACAAAGCTTTAAAGAATAGCATCATAGCTTTAAATCTGATTCTGTTCTTTATTGGGAGCTTATGAAGCGCTCTGTAATGGGGTGACATATGAGTCCTAGCTTTAAGCATGAGAATTGCTCTAGCGGTGGCATTTTGTGCCACCTCCAGACGCTTGAGAAGATATTCTGGAATACAGAGGTAGAGTATGTTCACATAGTCCAGTCTTGAAGTGATCAGTGCCTGTACCACCAATCTCCTGTGATCTAAGGTCAAGAGTGGAAGGAACTTCCTCAGCATCCTGAGGATGCCAAAGCACGTTCCCACCACAGATTGGACGTGAGCTTTCAGAGATAAGCGTCATCTATCAAAACACCCAAATTCTTTACCTTTTGTTGTGCAGCCAGAGGTGGTGACATATCTTCTGGCCACCAGAGCCTCCAATCGACTGGCAGTAGTGTGCCAAAAAAGACCCTTGCCGACTTTTCCGGATTGCATTTAAGCTGGTTAGATCTTAACCATGCAAACACTTTTGAGAGGCAAGTTTTAATCTAGGATCTCTCGAAACCTTTACCTTTGTTACAGGAGAAAAGGAGCTGAGTAACGTCCGTGTATGAAAAAATAATCTTTGCTCCATATATCTCTGCTACGACAGCTAAAGGAGACATGTAAAGATTGAATAATGTGGGGCTCAAAATGGAGCCCTGAGGGACCCCCACATCGATTCTCGGAATTCCAGCAGCAAAAGGAGGAATCCAAACCTCCTGAACCCTGTCCTTCAGATAAGAGGCAAGCTACTTTAAAATTGAGCCTCCGATACTGAGAACCTGGATCCTGTCCAATAGTTTGTCATGGGGCATGGTATCGAAGGCCACTGACCAGTCTAACAGAATCAGAATGGTTTTCCCTCCCCATCCAAGCACTCCCTAATGTGCTCGGAGACTTCTAAAAGGGAAGACTCTGTGCTATAGTTAGCTCCACTGTGGAGAAGGCCGTTGGTTTCCACATAGTCAGTAATCACTGAGTAAACACATTTCTCCAACACTTTAGAGAAGGCGGGGAGAACGGAGATGGGCCTGTAACTTTCTGTAATGCTCGGGTCAGCGGATGGTTTTTTAAGCAGTGGCAGAATTTTAGCCTGCTTCCATCTACAAGGCATGTGTCCAGATTCTAAGGAGTTTTGCAAATGTTATTAACCACAGGACTGATTGTCTGTGCAGGTGCAGTGAAGTTTCACTTGCTTACAAACAAGGGAGTGACTGATTGTATAGACACAATCCTCCCCTATAAGGAAAACGTCTTTTTCTGCATGTCGACTCCAGAATGTGAATGGCAAGGACCACAATTCATATATGAATCTGCTTTCAAGTGGTTCATATCTACCTACAGGATAGTGTTTCATGAAAAATGTAAACTGGAAAAGTGAGATGGGCAATGAAATAACACCATATATTACCAATACCACGGAATCTGTTTCTGTGAATCTGTTTCTGCTACAGTAAATGGAAACTGTTCTAGTTTCTCAATGTGTATCATAGTGTACGTTGCATCTTTCATAGGCATTACTTTCTGTTTATCTATCAAATTGAACGGCAAATACAGTGTGGAAGCTTTAAGGTAATCCCACGGTACTCTCCCATTCTTAAGAGTCTGTAAGGTCCAACCAAATTGCATTACAGAACGTAGCAGATTTTGACCATGATACAAAGTAGATACTTCATTCTAAACAATATCAATAACTGATGACACAATATTGTCTAAGGTATGTATACGAGAAGACAGTGTGTTTATGCTGTTATCAATCACTGCAAGAACTTTGTCCAAATTCTCTTGATCAATTTGGCGCAAGCGTATTGCTGCTTCCATTTGCAGCAGTTTCCAAAATTCATCATAGGCTGCATAAACAAAACATTTATTGCGAGGACTTAAAAGAAAATCTGAAAGATCAATGTCACCTGACAAAAGGGAAGATGGTGCTTCACAGACCATAGTGTGGAATTTTCCAACTATTGTTGACATAATTTGCCAACTGAATAAGTAGTAACCTTACGTGAGTGGGGGTAAGAAGGATCAGGCCTATTTTGGGTAAACCTGTGAGCAGCATTTATAAAACATAATGACAAGCATCAGTTTGTGTAGGCCATAACACGAAACCCTGCAGTTGTATCATAGAAGAATTAAAAGTGCCATTTCGTATCATACGTCAATTTTTGAATTGTATAGTTAATATGTGTGTGCCATGTCTCATACTGAGCCAGAGACTGAATAGAGTTTTTATCAGTGGCTAAACCGAAACAGGTAGTTTGTTGAATAGTCAGATTTATAGTTGAGACGGTATTAAACATACGCTTATGCAAGGACTCACTCCCTTGAACTTGCCCCATTTAGTGCCCTGTTAGACCTGGCACCATTGGCGTGGGTCTCCCTGCCATTTTTTGCTGTTGCCTCATGTATTTTTGCTGGTGTTAGACACTTTGGGCACTGTGCCACTGCTGTCCAGTGCCACAGTGCAAGTACTCCCTATTGTAAATTGATGTATGGTTTAGGGATTCCATGATTGGCTTGTTTGGTTTACTTGTCAGACCCTAGTACAGTGCATTAAGTGTGCCGGGGCTTGTAAATCCAAATGCTGCTGGTGAGCTTGCAGCACTGGTTGTGACACCCACAGAATCAGCCTTGTAAAATGTGTCTAAGGTCTGCCATTGCAGAGCCTGCGCACAGTTTGGTACTGTCATGCTGACTGGGCAAGTGCACCCACTTGCCAATTCCTAAACCTTCCCTTTTCTTCATATCAGACACCCCTATGGTAGGCCCAAGGGCAGGGTGCATTGTAAGTATAAGGTAGGACATGCCCTGGTGTGTGTGGCATGTCCTACATAGTGAATTACAGCCATTTTCGTTTTTCTCTATTGCAAGGCTACCTGTTCTCCATAGGCCAGAGTGGGAAGTTTGATTATTACATTCTTATAATCCTAACTGACCCAGAGAACATGATAGAACTTCGAGTTCAGTATGCCTGAACTCAGAATGATAAAATACATTTTTTAGTGACGTTGGTTTTAACATTTTGTGTTTGAAAATACCACTTTTAGAAAGTAGGTATTTTCTTGCCTAACCTTTCAAGTCTGCCTATGCTAGGTTGTGTATTCCCTGTCTGGAGCTTGTGAGTGACAGGGCTGGTGATTCCAGGAGACAGGATGGGTCAGCCCAGTGGTGAATAGGGAGATCTGCATCTAGATGGGAGGGAGGAGTTGCACCTGAACCTTGAATAGGGCTGTGCCTGCCTTCCACAATGCTGGCTCCACCTCCGGGAGTGCGGCTGATGTTTCTGCCCTGCACACTGAAAGAAGAGAAGGAATCCTATCAACAAAGTGCTCCAGGGCTGTACTTGTTTTTCACAATGCTGGCTCCACCTCCTGTGGGGCGTCTGATGTTTCTGCCTTGCACTGTGAAATGAAAGGAGAAGTCTGGTAAACAGAGTGCTCCAGAACTTGTTGGGACTGGGCAAAGGCCCCTCTCCCCTAAGAGAACTAAGGATATTGGGGTATAAGTATTGGGACCATGATCCCAAGAATTTAGATCACTTTTTGACTACAAGAAGAAACCGTTACTGAGGAGAGGAACCTGAAGAAACTGAGGAGAGACTATTCCTAAGCTGAAGTGCTGCTTAGGGGATTGACCTGCAGTGGTTGCCTTACTGCCAAAGGAAGGAGAAAGGAACTTTGTGTACTTTGCTTTCAACTTGTGAAGGATCTCCAAGGGCTTGGAAAAGAGCTTGCCTCCTGCTGAAGTCTCAGGGACAACAGACTTCAACCCCCAGCTCCCCAGAGTTCTTTGGTAGTGCCTGCTGCTATTTTGGGCCTTCTGAGGGACTGCGTGTCGCAAGGATCTGGAAGCGAGGCTCAATGAAGAAGAAGCGCATCGCCGTCGCTGCTTCTGCCATCGCACTTCTGAACAAGGGTGTCGCCGCTGGAGTTGTCGCACTGCACCGCATCAAGAGAAGCGTCTCGCAATGAAGAGGAAGCGTGTCGCTGTCACTGCTGCCTGCCGTCGCACTTCTGAACAAGGGTGTTGCCACTGAAGCTGTCGTATTGCACAGCATTGAGAGAAGAGTCTTGCAACGAGGAAGAAGCGTGTCGCCGTCGCTATTTCTGCCGTCACACTTCTGAACAAGGCTGTCGCCGCTGGAACTGTCATATTGAACCGCATCGAGGAAAGCTCCTCACATCCCCCGAAGAAGCGCATCGCCGTCGCTGCTTCTGCCATCGCACTTCTGAACAAGGGTGTCGCCGCTGGAGTTGTCGCACTGCACCGCATCAAGAGAAGCATCTCGCAATGAAGAGGAAGCGTGTCGCTGTCACTGCTGCCTGCCGTCGCATTTCTGAACAAGGGTGTTGCCACTGGAGCTGTCGTATTGCACAGCATTGAGAGAAGAGTCTCGCAACGAGGAAGAAGCGTGTCACCGTCGCTATTTCTGCCGTCACACTTCTGAACAAGGCTGTCGCCGCTGGAACTGTCATATTGAACCGCATCGAGAAAAGCGCCTCGCATCCCACGAGAATCGCGCCGCCGTCGGAGCTGCTGCCGTCGCATATCTGAACAAGGATGTTGCCGCTGTAGTTGTCGCATTGTGCGGAAGCTTCACGCAAATGAGGGAGAAGAGTGTCGCAGCCGAAGCTGTTGCCGTCGCACTTCTGAACAAGGGTGTCGCCACTGCAGTCCATGCATCAAACCGAGAACTTCTCGCATCCCCAGAAAAGCGTGCCGCATCTGGAAGATCTTCACGTCTTTATTTCTGTGCACCGGAACTTTGCCGCATTTCCCTTGCTGCGACATTGCTTGTCGTGGAAGCTCAACGCATTGTAAGGTACATTGACGCAAAGTGTTGCATCTTAAGAACTGAACTGAACTAAGCTAAAACTACCATCTTAAAGTAACAGTATTGTGTATTTTTGTCGTTTATGATCTTGTGGTAAATCTGTAAATCTATATAGAGTATACTTATTTTTTGTATAAAACCTTGTGTGGTGTCCATCTGTAGTGTTGTCACTGGGTTACTGTATGTGGTCACAAATGCTTTACACACTGCCTCTGAGATAAGCCTGTCTGCTTGTGCCAAGCTACCAAGGGGGTGAGCAGGGGTTATTTAGGAGTATAATCCCCTTATCCTGACTAGAGGCAAGGGTCCCTGTTTGTCACAAGTACCTACCTGTGCCAACTAGAGACCCCCAAATCTAACATTCCCCAAATAGGCTTTAAGTCAACAGTGTCCTTCCAAAAATCGTGACTGTGCAGGGACAGATATGCTATAAAGGTTGAGGAATAAATCAATTTAGTCAGTGTAAATTTGTTCAATGTTGGGTTATTCAATTTGAAATAATATGATGCTGGGTCGGATAAATTGTAACCAGTGAAATATGTAAATTTATTTTTTTCTGTAACAGAACTTATTTTAGAAGGTGTAGGGCAATGTTGCAATTGGGTATAATTGAAAGTGGGTCTTTAAGCAAATCAGGAAACAAATAATTAACAGCACTGACATTGCAGCCATCGGAATGCTTTCCAGGTAAAATGATATCCCCCAAAGAAACACGCAAGACATATGGAATTCGTAGGGTCTCCGTAGGACCATATACATCGAATGGCACTTGAGCCCAAACAATGCCATCAGCGATCGGTACTGCTGAAATATTAACACTTGTTTGGTCTCTTTTTATTTTATGTGAAAAAGTATGGGGGGGCAGTACTCCATCAACCAGTACCACCGCAGAGCGTTCAGGAAGGTAGTGGCCATTAATAAAAAGGAAAAAGACAGTCACAAATCCAATCTACATTAAGAGGAACACCATTGACATCACAATCCAGATGTAAGACCATGGTGGGACCAGGTAAGATCTTTTCAACCGCAAGCTGAAAACACAAATCTGAGAAGGAGGCACAGAGATAGAGGAAGACAATGAAGATATTTCCGAAAAAAAGTTATCTTGTCAATATTGTAACCCCTGGAGCTGAATTGAAACAAAGGGGATTGTTCTTCATTACTAGCAGAATGTATTATAGTTTCTGGTATATCAACTGTAAGTTCAACTGGTGGGGAAGTATACTCATTTACCACAGTTGTAGATGTCCAAGGCAAAACAGCCAACAACTCAATTGAGGACTCAGTGTGCCCTTCCAGCTGCTGGGGAGAATCAGGAGAAACAGAACTCATCTGATAAGGTGAAGCATCCTGACGCAGAATGCTTGTAGGCAAACTATTGAGTATCGGCCATATGATGTAACTTGATATATTCAATTAAAATTAACCGATTGTCTTTGCATCCAGGTAGCGGAGTTAAGATCACAGTTCGGGTGCCCTCGAGACCAAAGACTGGAACCGGAGCACGGTATGTGGGATCAAATTCTTTCTTGTTTGCCACTTTCTCCCGAACCACATCACCAACTTTAAGAAGCCAGCCAGAAACAGGGACCAGCACTGCTGCATCTGTTGGTGAGGGCAAATGGGTTTTTGCTAGAGCATCTACATTTTTTGGAGATGCTGTAACACAGCACAATGGTTATCTACGTCAAATGTTGCGGCAGCCGCCACAACGTCTAGACCGTCAAGGTCAGGCACAAACATTTTAATGCTAAAGAGCATTTTGTACGGGGTTTGCCCACCCAGAGTTCTTCTTAGAAGAATATTTAGTGCACATTGAACCCCAAAAGGGATGAATCAACCAGCCCCGGCCTGTGCCTTATAGCCTTGCTGAAGATTGTTTTAAGTCATGGTTCATCCGCTCCTCAACAGAGTTGCCATCAGGCTGATATGGAGTTGAGAAATGCACCTGCACCCCCATCGACTTCATCAAATCACAGTAAGCCTTAGAGGCAAAAGCTGGTCTGTGGTCAGAATGGAAGATGCCACAGGCATAAGTCCCTAATAAGACATGCAAATCTTTTATAGCAGTACAAGCGTCAGCACAGCGCTGTGGCCAAACCCAGAGGAACCTAGTGCACAAATTCACTGAACCAAAATATATTTGAATGTATTGTCTGATGTAGAAGAACCACAGTGATCAAGATAACTACAACCAAGCAGTTGATTTGAAATTAAAAGTTGAGTATGTGGAAGAGATGAAACTGTTGAAGGTTTAATCTGTTGACAAATGTCACAGGAAAGTATTTAAGTGTTTGTTGGTATAAACCGCGCCACCAATAACATTGCTGAAAAAGAGAAATTGTGGCAGTCACTCCAGCAGGTGTGGAAGCCATTCCTTCATGGGCAGTGTAGGAAGGTAGATCCCTGACTATGGTTGCCCCCAACTTTTTGCCTGGTGTTTTGCTGGTTTTCTGACTTAGTTGACCTGGGACCCTGCTATTCAGGGCCCCAGGCCTACTGCTCTCTCTGTAAAATGGATTCCATGTACCTTAGGTACATATCTAAATTGGATACTGAGTCACCTTATCAGTCCCTGTACAGTGTACCTTAGGTACCCAGGGCATAGGTGTACCCAGGGCCTACCAGGGGCTGCAGCATGTATTATGCCACCCCTGGCTGGCCATCCAAATCTGACACAACTGGCTGCTTGACAGCTGGGGCAAGGTGGTGTAATCACCCTTTGCTTTAGATATAGTATACCTATATCTAACCCTAAAAATGGACACACAGATCTCCTATCAGTCACTCCTATGGCAGGCCTTAACAATCCTGAAGGCAGAGTGCTTGGAATCGTGTGAGATGGTGCTCTGGCATGAGCTGAGCCTGTCTGCGGCTTTCGGGATCCATCCCTTAGCCGTTTCCATGATATCGCATACCATATACTCTTAAGTGCATTATAATCCTCGCGGTTAAATGCCAACTCTGGTATCGCTTTATCAAAACATGTCGAGTAAGGTGTCATACGAATTGGAATACTAACCCCTCGCCAATTCTGGCGACGGGGTTAGCATTCCACCCTTCTAGAGGGACACGACATGTATGTAACCCCTAACCCCGGTTAAAGTCAGACAGAGCCTTAGCACCCACAAAATGGATGCTGCCACCGAGACACAAGTCTGCCCTCCTGCTGCTGGGAGTCCTCCCAGAGCAGGAGATAAGGACAAAGGGTTTCCTGCCAGGGGCGGTGCCAGCACCGTCCCAGACAGGGTTTTGTGTATTGTAGGTAGGCAGGGCTTTAGAGGAAGGTGACTGCACGTGGCACCCCGGTGCTCACTGTGCATAGGCTGGCTGGAACCAGTTCCAGGGTCACTCCAGACCCTGTGCTGGGGAAAAGCCCGCCAAGGAAGTGGGTGTAACCACCCCCCTCCTAGTCCCACCCCTAGGGCAGGACTTAGTCGCGTGCCAGCCCCTTTTTACAGGATAAAGGTAGGAACTGGCCCCCTTCCAAATCAGATCATCTTTGAATCCTGAAACTACTTTCCACGAAAGGAACTCAAGACTTCTTCCTAAGATTTCTCCCTTATGACTAAGGAGTAGTCACCCTGCATCCGCAGGCACCATCTTAAGAACACTGCGGTCTGCTGCAAGTCTCTCCTCCGGATCAAGACTGCCCAGCTCGACGAGAACCGGCTTCCCTGGCACCTCTGACCTCTACCCACATCATCAGTCACGCTGAGATTCGTGGGTGTGACGAGACCTCGAGGGACCGGCCATCTTCAAGACTGCACGACTTCTTTCCAGCAAGCCCGCCGAGTAATTTCCTGGTGAGTGCTTTGGGGTCCGAGAAGCCCCGACCCTGAGCAGCTCCAGCACCGAAGTGCAGCCTCCCAGCATCTCCACGATCTGCGTGGGGCCCTTCTGCTTTTTGCTGCTCACCGCGTTGTTTGGCTACTAGCCCGCTGGCTTGTGGCCTTCTGAACGACGCCCAACGACATTTCTACTGCTGGTCTGGTTGCTCCAGGCTGGCCCTTGCTCCCTTCCAAAAGAGGAGCACCCCGGACCCTCCTGGTCCACTCAAGACGCCATTTTGAGTCCACCGCGTGGGCTTGAATTAGCCAAGGCTTGTTGCCCAATCCTGGGTAACTTCGACGCCGACAGCTTCATCCATCGTGGGACAGCTCGCCTCTCCATCCTGGTCGCCGACAACGCCTCCTGGTCCGTGAGATCTGCAGAGCCAGCGTCGCCCACTCACCTAGTCGAGGTGACTTCGCCCGGTGCCATCCTGGTGCCCACTTAATCACTGGCTAGTGATTCAAGAACTTGGTCCCCTCTGCTTTCAGGTTTCTTCTTCCTCGATCCAGGCTTGGATCCAACGAACTTTCCTTCACTGGTCGCCTGCCAGCAACTTCCTTCTTCCAGGCTCCTGGTCCGGCAACGAGATCCCCGACGTCTTTTCAGACCTATGCAGCTGCAGCCCCTGGGCTAGGTAACTTCGGCACTTCGGTGTCCCAGCATAGCCTCACTACCCTAGGGTCAGGATCCACTGTCGTTTTCTTCCTACCAGGTCGGGGTTCGCCCGTGAACACTAACTTTGCCTTTACTAGCTCCCATAGACTTTGTCCCGCATCCCGCGTGAGAGTGCACACTCTGCACCCGAGTCCCCTAGGTCTCCTAGAAGTAATCTAACGATTCCCTAGTCAAGTCCTAGCGATTCCAAAGCCTATTAGTACTGTTACTTACCTGCTAGTAATTCGCATTCCACTTTTTAAGTATATGGTTTTTCGTGCCCCTCGGGCATTTGTGTATAACGTGCTAACTTAAGTATTTTCGTAAGAGTTTTGTTGTGTGCCTAGCACCCTGTCCTCATAAAGAGTACAGGGTTGTTGTGATTCTAATAAATACACTGTTTATTTTCATAACACTTGTGTGGTGTCCTTTCACTGGGTGTTCAAGGGGTAATGTGATGGTAAAACAGCTGGCTTAACACGCCCTCTAGAGTCTTAGCCTTAGACTGCTCGTATCCATGCTACTAGGATAGCTGGTCTATAAGGTTTACTTACAACCAATCATCAATAAGGGTTGTTTGGACTGATATATAGTGATCACTAGAATAGTGAACACTGCACATCAGGCCAACTTCTCACATTGGTGAGCAGCGGTTGGGATTTGAGCTTGCTGTTGTTTTACCACACATGCCCTAAGAATATCTTGTGAAAGATCACATAAGTACTAAAGGTACATATAACTTAGCTTAGAATACTCTGAGTTCTACTGAACCAGCTGTTGTAGCTCCTAGGGCCTAGCACACCCTAAACTACAACTCTAGCAAGGGATCAGTAGGCAAACATATAGTGTAGGTAAGTGCACCACTTACACCTCACTAGAAAAGCATGTCTACCCAGGGAGAATCTACTGAGACTCCCCTGGTCAGTGTTGACCCTCCACAGGTCACTTCAAGATATGCAGCTCTCAGTTTCCAGGAGATGAGACAGATCTGTGTCTCCAGGAAACTGAAGCAGGGGTCTAACCCCACCATTCCCTTTCTGATAGGTCTCTTAGAGACATATGATGCCAGAAAGCTTTCTCAGTTACATGAGAACATGCCAGCCTTGGAGGGAACCTCTGGGGATCCAGATCTCCCCAACATTGCTACTGCAGTTGAGGAGGAGGATCAGGAGGAACTCTCTGGGGATGAGGTAGACAAAGGTCTTGAGGTAGTCAGAAGGCTAACCAGGACCAACTTAGACTTACTTGGGCTAGGATCTGGGGGACCCCCAGTACTAACCCGAAGTGGGCCTAACCTTGGAGTTAGGAGAGATAGATCTCTTTCTAGGGACTCCAATAGATCTCTGCACTCTAATGCCTCTTCTCAGGGGAGAAGGAATCCTCCACAGAGGAGATTTACTTCCCCTCAGAGAAAAGAGCATGAAGCTAGAATGAGACAAGCTGAACTGAGGATTGAAAGGGAAGAACTTGCCCTGGCCAAAGAGAAGCTTGCCTTTGCTAGAGAGCAGCAGATGAGTGGGCTAGCACCCACTGGTGGCAGCAATCTCCCAAGAGATAGAGAGAAGGGTTTAGATACTAAACACCTGACTAAAATAGTGCCCCCCTTTAAACAAGGGGATGACATCCAGAAATGGATGGCTGCTTTGGAGAGGGCCTGCACTGTGCAGTGCATTCCCCAGAGTCAGTGGGCAGCTATACTGTGGCTCTCCTTTGATGGTAAAGGTAGAGATAAGCTCCTCACTACAAGAGTGGAGGATGCTAATGATTACCAGGTCCTGAAAAATGCACTGGTTGATGGGTTTGGTTTAACCACTGAGCAGTACAGGTTGCTGTTCAGAGACACCCAGAAAACTCAGTCTCAGGACTGGTCAGACTTTGTTGATTGTGCCACTAAGGCTTTGGAAGGCTGGCTACTGGGTAGTAAGGTTACTGATTTCAAGGGATTGTATAATCTAATTATGAGAGAGCAAGTCTTAAATAATTGTCAGAACCAGTTATTACACCAGCACCTGGTAGACTCTGATCTGACCTCTCCACAAGAATTGGGTAAGAGGGCAGACAAATGGGTCAGAACCAGGATTAGGCCCAAGAACCAAGGTGGTGACCAGAAAAAGGAATCAACCAAGCCTCAAGAGAAGGGTGGGAATAAATCTACAGATCAAACCACATCAGGGCCCCAAAAATCCTCTGAGGGGGGTGGGTCCCAGAATCCTTCCAATAACCAAAAGAAACCTTATTGTTATCCCTGTAAACAGGTGGGTCATTTAAAAACTGACAGCAGTTGCCCAAAGAATAACAATAAGGAAAACATACCCCCAAGTAACATTCCCAAACCTCCTGTTACTACTAGTAGTAATCCCCCAGGTGGTGGGAGTGCCCCCAAGAATTTGGGTGCATTTACTTTGGGAGTTCCTGGGGACTCTGGCTTAACCAGGTCCCCAAACTTAGATACTCTTGTCTGTGAGACTGGCATGGGGTTTGCCAACTTCACCACTTGTCCCAACACTTTGGGTAAGTACAGACAGGAGCCCCTCATCAATGGTATAAAAGTTGAGGCCTATAGAGATACAGGGGCTAGCATCACTATGGTGACTGAGAGTCTAGTCCCCTCCAGGCAACTTTTACCTGGTGCCACATACCAGGTGACCAATATTGATGGAGTACAGAGAGATCATCCCATGGCAGTGGTCAATCTCAGCTGGGGAGGTGTCACTGGCCACAAGAGAGTGGCAGTGTCACCAAACTTGCCTGTAGATTGCCTACTGGGGAATGATTTAGAGCTCTCAGCCTGGGCTGAGGTAGAGCAAGAAACCCATTCTAGAATGGTAAACCTCCATGGTAAGGTTAGTGGGGCAGTGATAGCCACAGCCCCAGTCCACCATGTCCTCCCTGAACAGGTCAGGAGGGTTGTGCCAGTCACAACCCAATCTCAGACAACTTCCTTCCCAGAACAGGTTGTCAAGGCTGTGATGGTCACAGCCCACACCCAAACTGAGCCCCCTCCTGAAAAGGTGGGGAGAGTTGTGATGGCCACAGCTCAAACTCAGACAGATGACAGTGTTGTGAAGCCTGAAACTATGGATCACTCCACTCAGACAGAGAGTATTGAGGAGGAAGAGAAATCTCCCTCCCACCAGACTTTAGGAAAGGATCAGCCTCCTCAGGGAACTGATCTGACCCCTTGTGAAGAAACTGCCACAGAGGTAGTCAGGCCTAGCCTGGCAGAACCCCTGATGTCAGTGGACCCTTCCAAGGTGGGACCCAGTCTGGAGCAGGTAACCTGCCCCTCTCTACCCTGCCTCAGTCAGCCCAGGGCTGTAGAGGTCAGGGAGGCCAGTGTTGGACCCCAAAGGGCCCCCTGTCCAAAAGAATTCCCCAATCAGCAGATTAAGGGCACTGAAGCTAGTAGACCTAGCCAAGTGAAAATAAGACACACTCCTGAGGGATCGCCCTTAAAATTAGTTAGGGACCTCCCACAGATGGACACTGTTGGGCACAGCCAAACTTGGGACCTGAGGGCCCCAGACCTGACCTGTCCCTCCAGTAAGCCAAACAGAGGGACCCAACCTCCAGCTGTAGGTAGCCAGAGGTTGACCCTGAGAGCCCAAAACAACTCAGTCTTGGAAAGAAAGGTCTCTTTGGTGGATGATGATTGGAGGAAGCTGAGCCCAAAATTAGTGGAGCCTCACTTCAGTACTCCATCTCAGCACCAGCCTTTTTCTTTGACAAAACACACCACAGGTAGAGATTCCCTATGGTGGAGACCCTCAGACACCCTTAGGGTGAGGGATTGCTTAGTGGACCATGAGATAGGGGGTAACAATGCCAGTGCTGGTACTTCCTTATATGGCCACTCAGGCAATATAGGCTTACCTGGCAAGGCTAGCCTTATCTCCTTTCGTTTGGGGGGGGTTATGTAGGAAGGTAGATCCCTGACTATGGTTGCCCCCAACTTTTTGCCTGGTGTTTTGCTGGTTTTCTGACTTAGTTGACCTGGGACCCTGCTATTCAGGGCCCCAGGCCTACTGCTCTCTCTGTAAAATGGATTCCATGTACCTTAGGTACATATCTAAATTGGATACTGAGTCACCTTATCAGTCCCTGTACAGTGTACCTTAGGTACCCAGGGCATAGGTGTACCCAGGGCCTACCAGGGGCTGCAGCATGTATTATGCCACCCCTGGCTGGCCATCCAAATCTGACACAACTGGCTGCTTGACAGCTGGGGCAAGGTGGTGTAATCACCCTTTGCTTTAGATATAGTATACCTATATCTAACCCTAAAAATGGACACACAGATCTCCTATCAGTCACTCCTATGGCAGGCCTTAACAATCCTGAAGGCAGAGTGCTTGGAATCGTGTGAGATGGTGCTCTGGCATGAGCTGAGCCTGTCTGCGGCTTTCGGGATCCATCCCTTAGCCGTTTCCATGATATCGCATACCATATACTCTTAAGTGCATTATAATCCTCGCGGTTAAATGCCAACTCTGGTATCGCTTTATCAAAACATGTCGAGTAAGGTGTCATACGAATTGGAATACTAACCCCTCGCCAATTCTGGCGACGGGGTTAGCATTCCACCCTTCTAGAGGGACACGACATGTATGTAACCCCTAACCCCGGTTAAAGTCAGACAGAGCCTTAGCACCCACAAAATGGATGCTGTCACCGAGACACAAGTCTGCCCTCCTGCTGCTGGGAGTCCTCCCAGAGCAGGAGATAAGGACAAAGGGTTTCCTGCCAGGGGCGGTGCCAGCACCGTCCCAGACAGGGTTTTGTGTATTGTAGGTAGGCAGGGCTTTAGAGGAAGGTGACTGCACGTGGCACCCCGGTGCTCACTGTGCATAGGCTGGCTGGAACCAGTTCCAGGGTCACTCCAGACCCTGTGCTGGGGAAAAGCCCGCCAAGGAAGTGGGTGTAACCACCCCCCTCCTAGTCCCACCCCTAGGGCAGGACTTAGTCGCGTGCCAGCCCCTTTTTACAGGATAACGGTAGGAACTGGCCCCCTTCCAAATCAGATCATCTTTGAATCCTGAAACTACTTTCCACGAAAGGAACTCAAGACTTCTTCCTAAGATTTCTCCCTTATGACTAAGGAGTAGTCACCCTGCATCCGCAGGCACCATCTTAAGAACACTGCGCTCTGCTGCAAGTCTCTCCTCCGGATCAAGACTGCCCAGCTCGACGAGAACCGGCTTCCCTGGCACCTCTGACCTCTACCCACATCATCAGTCACGCTGAGATTCGTGGGTGTGACGAGACCTCGAGGGACCGGCCATCTTCAAGACTGCACGACTTCTTTCCAGCAAGCCCGCCGAGTAATTTCCTGGTGAGTGCTTTGGGGTCCGAGAAGCCCCGACCCTGAGCAGCTCCAGCACCGAAGTGCAGCCTCCCAGCATCTCCACGATCTGCGTGGGGCCCTTCTGCTTTTTGCTGCTCACCGCGTTGTTTGGCTACTAGCCCGCTGGCTTGTGGCCTTCTGAACGACGCCCAACGACATTTCTACTGCTGGTCTGGTTGCTCCAGGCTGGCCCTTGCTCCCTTCCAAAAGAGGAGCACCCCGGACCCTCCTGGTCCACTCAAGACGCCATTTTGAGTCCACCGCGTGGGCTTGAATTAGCCAAGGCTTGTTGCCCAATCCTGGGTAACTTCGACGCCGACAGCTTCATCCATCGTGGGACAGCTCGCCTCTCCATCCTGGTCGCCGACAACGCCTCCTGGTCCGTGAGATCTGCAGAGCCAGCGTCGCCCACTCACCTAGTCGAGGTGACTTCGCCCGGTGCCATCCTGGTGCCCACTTAATCACTGGCTAGTGATTCAAGAACTTGGTCCCCTCTGCTTTCAGGTTTCTTCTTCCTCGATCCAGGCTTGGATCCAACGAACTTTCCTTCACTGGTCGCCTGCCAGCAACTTCCTTCTTCCAGGCTCCTGGTCCGGCAACGAGATCCCCGACGTCTTTTCAGACCTATGCAGCTGCAGCCCCTGGGCTAGGTAACTTCGGCACTTCGGTGTCCCAGCATAGCCTCACTACCCTAGGGTCAGGATCCACTGTCGTTTTCTTCCTACCAGGTCGGGTTCGCCCGTGAACACTAACTTTGCCTTTACTAGCTCCCATAGACTTTGTCCCGCATCCCGCGTGAGAGTGCACACTCTGCACCCGAGTCCCCTAGGTCTCCTAGAAGTAATCTAACGATTCCCTAGTCAAGTCCTAGCGATTCCAAAGCCTATTAGTACTGTTACTTACCTGCTAGTAATTCGCATTCCACTTTTTAAGTATATGGTTTTTCGTGCCCCTCGGGCATTTGTGTATAACGTGCTAACTTAAGTATTTTCGTAAGAGTTTTGTTGTGTGCCTAGCACCCTGTCCTCATAAAGAGTACAGGGTTGTTGTGATTCTAATAAATACACTGTTTATTTTCATAACACTTGTGTGGTGTCCTTTCACTGGGTGTTCAAGGGGTAATGTGATGGTAAAACAGCTGGCTTAACACGCCCTCTAGAGTCTTAGCCTTAGACTGCTCGTATCCATGCTACTAGGATAGCTGGTCTATAAGGTTGACTTACAACCAATCATCAATAAGGGTTGTTTGGACTGATATATAGTGATCACTAGAATAGTGAACACTGCACATCAGGCCAACTTCTCACAGGCAGCCACAATCAATGAAAGTCTGTGGTCCTCGTTGGGAATCAATCGATCACCCACTGAGGAAATAGTCACAAACAAAACCTGATCAGTGGTTAAGTGATAGGAATAACGTGAAGGGAAACCCTGGGCAAACACAGTTCCCTCCTTAGTCATAGAAATAGCTGCAAAAATATCATCATCAATTTTAGTCATGGACCTCATAACAGCTGCTTCTGATCATATGGCAACTGCAGATTTGGCTGCCTCATCAGCCATAGAATTAGCAATAGCGGGGGCTCTCACACGTGATGTCGTAGTGGATGGATAACATGTGTGAGTGGCAAACGTCCTTTAAGAGCGGCCACTCTGACCCAAAGCGTTTTATGCTTTATTGTGCTACTTTTAGAATCACAAAAATCATTATCTTCCCAAAAGACTAAATTGTCATTAAAATATTGTACACAGTAGAAGGAATTGCACACTATAAGAGTAGGCACTTCAGGAGCATCCAACTCAAGAGCCAAGAGCAAAGCACGTAACTAGGCCAATTGTGCCGTGCAATCCCCAAAGGACTGTGTGTGAACCAGGGAGGATTTACTATCGTACTGGCCACAATAGTGCAGGCTGTAGAATAAGCATGTTTAAAACCAATGGCTGGCTGTGCCGACCCACCAGTGCAAATGATAAATTTAGACAGATCAAGAGGGAGCAGGGACAAAGGAAGAGGATGAACATGTTTACATTGTAGAAACTCTTGTGTCTGCAAAGAAGGATCAAAGCCAAAATTGACATCAGCCGATGAAGCCAACGAAGATGCAGAGCTTCAGAATTTGGTACACTCGCCTTCATGGCAGCTTCTAAAGCGCGCACAACAGGCAAAACCATGAAAATATGTTTGCCCTGAGCTAAAGAGCATTCGTTTAGAATCGCCATCTGTACTGTTGTTAAGATTTTTTCAGTGGAAAAAAAACGCTTTTCCACAGGAGTATACAAATGTAATTTATAAGCAATGGGAACAGTGTCATTAAAAGTCAGGTATGTGAATCCTAACGTTCCTGGTACAATCCGTATGACAAATTTGTGGCATTGTCTCTAGTTAACAAGAATTGAGTTGCAAGCAGATCAGACTGCAAAGACTGCAGAACTGCGATGTGTTCCGGAAGCCAACTGGAAGATGAGAAAGAAGATTTATCAACGTGTATAGTGGTTTGATACGCTGGGCATAATCAGGAATGTAGGTTCTGCTGAAATACGAGAAACCCAGCAAAGACTGTAACTTTTTATGGGTAGTTGGAGGTTGCAATTGAGCACATTTCTCCATAAAGTGGGGTGCCACTCCCTACCCTCATACTGCCAAAATGGCAATATGCGATTTTGCAAAATTGAATTTGTAACCTAAAGACGCAAAATGCGGAATAATGATCCACACGCGTGAGATGGTGATTTAGTTCATCGTCTGTCAAGTAAATATCATCAACATATGAAAAGGCATCAGGGTCGATTTTGTGTAATAGTGACACAATACGTGACACAAATACCCCAGGGCTATTCTTATACCCTGTACGCAATCTTGTATAGCATCTCTGATTGCCGAGAGCATTGAATGCAGTCAAGTCACAGCTTTCTGGAGCCAAAGTGTGACTGAAAAATCCATTGGCAATATCTAATGTAGTTTTGAATTTCTTTTGGACTATGTTATTACTGACACAGAGCTGTGTGTATTCTGTACTGCAAAGGTATGAACATGACTGTTCAGATGTCTGTAGTCTAAAACTATGCGATATGAACCATCCAGTTTCAATATCGGGATCAAAGGATTATTCATAAATGAGCCACAGGGTTCAATCACACCCTGATATTCCAAATGAGTTAGAATTTCACTAACAGATGCCTTAGCATCTTGTTTAATGGGATATTGTGGTTAGGGCTGAGGAGTAGATCATAAAGGAGTGAATCCTTATTCCAAATCGCGTGATTGCGATATAAAGCAGTGCTATGGCTAGAGCCCAATCTGAAGCATAAGCTTGTTTAGTCTCCTCTGGAACATATTGTAAAAAAGACGGTATGATAACATCCTCGCCCTGACAGGAAGAGAGGACAAAAGTGGAGGCCAATCAACCTCCGCAAGCAAAATGCCATAGGAAGACATTAAATTGTCCCAAAAGACTGCATTTATAGTGCATTTAATATCACCCTCAATTTGGAGGTCTACTTCATAGACTCTATCGGAGGGGGTCTTGGTGGGTGTCTACGGTTTCACCAGTTATAAAAGTGTCAGTTGCTTTCACGTCCAGACGCTGGTGGAGTATCTGCCAAACTATGGTAACTTGCGCTGCGCTGTCGTGGAGAGTCACCACCCAGCTGCTGTCTATGACGAGGGCTCTCACCATCTGGTGTATACTTTACTGTCAAAGCAGCAACTTTTTTCGTCTTAAATGGTTCTCAGTATTAAGGTGGTTCCTTCCATTTGACTTTCACATCAAACTGGTGCTGCAGGTCTTGCCTTTTTTGCGTGGACTCGCCCTGTCTTCGATCCTGTTGTCCACGTCTGTCAAATTGTTGATCTGACGATTCCTGAAAGGAACAAGGAGAAGGGGGATCAGGAACCTGGAACCTCTCAGGTGTCTTATTTTAGAGTGGTCACATAAATCAGGTGAGGCAAGGCTTATGATGCTGCATGTTTTTGTTCCATACCATTTTTTGAAAGACTGGATGACCCTTCTTGTCCGAAAGGGGTCTACTCTGTACTTGTGTAAATGGTCTGACTCCCAAATTATTGCATCCTAGGGATGTATGGACATCTGCAGTAATAATCGGCAACTATCGCTGCCAATCAGCATCTGCCACTGCCTCTAGGCTATGGTGCACCTGCAAGCAAACTGCTTCACCTTTAATACTAGCCAGAATCATATTGGAGACAATAGGGAACATTCCCACTAATGTCATCCCCAAATCCAGAGCCGGACCAGCCCGTGTTCATCCTGTACATGTTTTAGAACGCTCGGCAGAACGCTCATGGAGGGGGCGCCAAAGCACAGTGTATACACTGATGCAAATACCGTCCCCCAGGTGTTGCAGCCTATTAAAGGCGGAATCAGCCCACTCAGCAAGCACATAGTAGAGATTATGTGTCTCTCTACAGGACTAGAGTGTGGGAAAACAGCATCAAACTGTTCAAATTTCGGAGATACCCAAAATGGTAGGTCCTCATGATTCTGAGGACGTTTTCCCATCATAGAATTAATCATGACGGTACTAATCACAAGGCCTCTGACCTGTACAGGTGCCGGAAGTGCAGCTCCAGCTGGAGACACTAAAAAGGAACGAGAAACAAATTGTGTGGCTCGTCTACAGAGTTGAATTAATTGTGCTTATAGCAAACGAAGGTCTACCAAAGTAACATTGAGATAGTTCGGATGTGGTGTGAAACTAGACAAAACTGGCCTAGAAGCCCCATGTATACTTACGGGTCTGTACGAACAAAAGAGACAGGGTGAGGAAGGGCGCCATTAAACCAAATAATATGCTCCCAGGACGCCAACAGAACTTCAATCATCACGTAAGGACGATACGCTGCTGGAGGAGTAGCTACCGTGTAAGCATGAACAAAATTATCATTTGCATCAATTGCTGAAAAGGTAATCCAGGAATAAAACACTTCGAAGCGGTATGCATGATCCGCTTCGAGCACGAAAATAATGGTAGCCCCCTCATTGGGGACCTCTTGCTGTGCCAAATGGTGTGTAGCCGACGCCTGGTTATGTGTTGGGATAGCGACCAGTTGTGCCATGTTATATGCAACTAATAAACAAAATGGTAGCGCACAAAATGGGTTTAAAAACCTTCTAAGATTCAAGCTTGAAGAACCTGCAGAAATAGGTGTACCCTACAACTGCAGCTCCCAACACGGACGTCTCTGGGAACTGGTGAGAGGGTAGTGTGGATGAGCACAAGCGCTACTCAGGGATCCCGTGAATAAGTACCAGACCAAACGTTGGTGGCACCATGTTGCAGGGATTCTGCACATAAACAGAACTATGTGTAGGATTATGGGACCTTAGTATATAGGGACTGAGTCATCTTACCACCCTAGTACCCATGACCCCGGTACTGACTAGTTATAGTGTCTCACTAGTCCTCCTACTCACTCACAGTGGAACAAGTGATTAGACACCCCAGAACACAATACTCCTGACTCTCTCAGGAATCACAGTTGCAAGACACACCCTTTTGCTCACATTCTTGTACTCGTCCACAATAAGATCTGACAGAGACACAAAAATATTTATTTTAAGTAACGTGCCCTAATATGCAGTATACGTGCCACAATAAGCAGAAAAATGCCTAACACAAATACGGCCAGCATAGCAAATAGTCCGTAAATCATTAAAGGAGCTGTCATTGTAAAAGACAGCAAAGCCTAACCTCCCTCCCCATGTATAGAAGCAGGATGATTATATATTAAAACATCTAGGTGCGTTATCTGCAGACCCCGTACCTCAGTCTATAGATGGTGGATCTACATCATAGATGCTGTCATGCTGTTCTCCCTGGAAATGTCCCTTTCCAAATGTTTTCTACCTATCCATGTGTTCCAATATGACCAAAGTACGTATTCCTAAACAACAGCTGCATTTGTATGTTTTGTCTAGGTGATAGGGCCTGACCAGAACAGAATAACAAGGGGCATTGTTGTTCGACCTTAGTCACAATGTTCAGACTAAATTCGAGGAACCTGCAAAGCGTGAACACAGCGGTAGGTTCCCATGCTCATGCTAACTTAGGGAAGACGACAATATCCCCAAGGTCCATGTGACAAGATAACTTAAAGAAGGAGGGGAACAGCAGTTGAAACAGTGGGGATATAAAGAGACCAGCAAGAAAGAAGGTGAGACAGTGGAAAACTGGTGATAAAGACATGGGTACATAAGAGACAGCGATAGCTGAGAAAGATAGGGCAGAAGTAGAACAATGATGAAGGGACAAAGACAGGTGAGAAACAGACTGATGTGGGAGTGGGACAAGTGATAGAGGTTATAAAGAAACATGTGAAAGTTCATATCATTTCACTTCCTTTCATGCCATTTGGGATAAAGGACATGTGCTGTCACTAACATTACCCCTAGAATTTTGGTGAATCGACATCCCTGGCTGCTCCTAGAGCAGCATTGAGTTTGTGTCGGTCTTAGGGGCAACTCTTATCCATAATAGGCTGAACTCTGTTCCTGTTTGTGTCCTGCGCACCAGTTTGAAGGTGTGCAATGTCGTAAACAGGGACAGTGTATTATGTTTGCAATACAGCCCCAGGTGTCCATGCAGTATCTGAATCTACTCCGCATTTTCTTTCACTTTATCTGAATGTCTATCCAATCTCTCTCTCTCACCCCCTCTGCATTGCTCTCTCCCATCCATTCCAAAGATCATACAACCCTACTCAAATCTAATACCACTCATCCTCAGCTACTCACAATGCCACTCACACAGAAGTAGACATGGCACCTTCAATAATAAAATGATACCACAGACCTAAAACATAAATCAATCACAGATATTTGCAATACGACCCAAATTACCA
The DNA here is from genome assembly GCF_964261635.1 of Lissotriton helveticus. Taxonomy (NCBI): domain Eukaryota; kingdom Metazoa; phylum Chordata; class Amphibia; order Caudata; family Salamandridae; genus Lissotriton; species Lissotriton helveticus. The sequence goes on along the minus strand of NC_136072.1, from coordinate 993,649,800 downwards.
TTCACCCACACCATGACTAATCCACCTCCATTATAAACAAGACTCACCTGCGATCATGCTCCGCACCACTCTTACACAACAACCAACTTTCCACTACACCTACCACCTACAACATCACACCACTCACCCAGAGTTGGAAAAGGCGGTCAATTGTGCAATGACCTACAGGCATGTTCACATAAATAAGAAAGGCTTAATGAGAGTAAACCTTGCTCAACTTTGGTATTTTGGCTTGAACAACAAGACAAACCTCGGAGACAGTGAGATCAGGTATTGTGCACAACAATCAAAAATACAAGCTACAGTATAAACTATAAAATATTACAGTATCCACCTCATGTTTACCTAAAAGCTTATTCATTGATAAAAGGGTTGTAAATATGAAAACTAAAACAAATAAAAGAGATAACTAGGAAGGACCAATAAGGGGCTTGAAAATAATTACTTGAAAGATGGAGGGATTGGATATAGGGCTTCAGTATCAAAGTCAGACACTAATGGAGAGCAACATTTTTCACTAGAGTTCCTTGGGACCAGGGCAATCAAACGTTCAATGGGGAAAAGTCGCTTTTAACCATGAACCACTCTCTTTCTCTATGGTGATATTGCAGATATTCATAACTGTTTTTTTCAGGAATCTTCATGGAAAAACCTTGGATGGCCCTCTCCATTGAGGCAGAAACAGAAAGCCCTAAAAGGTTCACTGATACACAAACGGCTGCAATTAACTTCAGGATCCCAGTAGTTACTGTTAACTAGGCATGATGCACCGGTCATCAGCTTCCTTTGTGCACACAGCATCCTCTGCAAGACAATGTTTCAAACAGCACAAACAATCTAAAGGAAGCAAACAAGGTTTTCAATGATGTTTGGATCTCTAAATTCTTGCTTGCAACTCTGGACAAGCTCTTTCCAGCGAGATGTTCGCCTGGGAAATGCCAAACATTTCAACCACAGGCACACAGAGAATTTGATGTATTGGAATAAAACATTGCTTTTGCTATCCCTTGTGATGCCTAAAACCTTTTCTTTACAATTAAGTAAATAACTACACTGAATGTATCATTTGTATAGCGCTTTGTAGCCCTGGTAAAGAGCTATATTTTCATCAGGTTCCTCCGCCCCCTTTGGGTGAATGGTTGAAAGAGTATTGGTCAGAGATTGGTCAATAAAGGAAAAAGTTAGCTGCAGTGCGTGAGTTTTGGAGGCAAGGTAGAAATGGGTTCTAAGGCACCACAGCCAATAAACATGAGTGACACAGAAAGTATAAGATTAGATGTAGCCATTTTTGCATGGATATTGTAAATAGAGATTGGTTTTGAAGGCATCTGTATAGTTCACAAACAAACAATATTAGGCAACGCTCGGTTGCATGGAAGAAACTTCCAATAATTTCTGGTCCATTCAGTGGTGCTGTAGGCCAAACCCACTAGGACATTTAATTCCAGTGGGCAGAATTCTTTTTGTGGATTACAAGGAATAACAGTACCAGCCCCACTGACTGCTCTGCTGGTCCATAAGGCGATGTCATGACATAATACGTATTTTGGGATATTTAGTTTCAAGCTGGCCAAAACTCTCAGTAGACTTTGCTTCAGACATTCTTGTATGATACAACTTGTGTCTCCAAAGACATCACCCCATAGGCATAGTCCACCACTAAGCAAATGTTAAAGAGTTAGCACAGTACAGAGTTTAACATAGAAGTAATTTTTCACCCTGTAATGCCCTAGCGGAATCAATGAGCCCCATTTCTAATCACTTTAGCATCTAACAGACACAGGGTGTATAAGGAGATACGAGCACACACAGTCCCGGACTGGCCATTGCGGGCACCGGGCAATCCCCCGGTGCACCGCAAGGGTGAGGGCCGGTTTTGGGCCCTGGGGGCCGTTTTTGTTACAGGGCCGTTTTTGCAGCATAGCTGCAAAATCGGCCCTGTAACAAAATCAGCCGAAAACCGGCCCCGGCAAAGAGCTCGGTCGCACCCCAGGGGGCTGGCCGAGCACTTTGCCAGGGCCGGTTTTGGTTCTCAGTCCGGCCCTGAGCACACATAACTAACATGTACGGCCGGGAGCCGGATGGACGTGGCTCGTCTCGGCACCCAGTCCGCGCTGCTCTCCTGAGCCTTCAGCTGCGTCCGACCCGCGTTTCAACTGCCGGGAAGCACACCATCTGCGGGCTGAACATGGGGGGCACAAACTGGGCAATTTTCAGCGGCTGCTGAACTGTCCCTGTGATCAGGAGAGTTGCGGACGGACCCCGGCGCTCGCCATGATGGCGCTCACCACCCCACCCCATGAGTAGCGAGGATCCTCGGGTGCCGGTGAGGGGATCGGGGAGCCTGGGGAATGCCTCGCCGCTTCCAGTCATGCCATCATGAAACTGCATAATGACACCAATGTCGGAACATCTTAGAATCTGAAAGTTTCTCCCGAAAGCGAAATGGTGTTCTTTTCGCACTCACTCTTTAGACGTAGGGAGTGATCTTAAAGGGCTGATGGTCCGCTAGTATACTTGAAGACATGTTAAAGCTGGAGTGTCGCTAGAAGCGCCCCGACAACACAGTTTATAATTGGTGCCATCTTGAAGAGGGAAATACTGTCCGAATTTCTCATTCAAAAGACCCTGTAATGCAACACCCTAGGTCAACCGGCGAGAATGTTAAACACAAGGATACTTGATCTCCGTGATGTGCACCGTGCCCCGCCGCCTGTCGTCCTGGATATCGAAGAGGGTCTGCAGGCTCTGCAGGATGGCGCGGGGCAGCCCGTCCGTGCCCTCCGGAGGCACCAGGGGCACCGGCCGGCGGGGGTCCGAGCTCAGAGCAGCAGCCATGGAGCCCCGGGCCAGAGGACTCGCCCCCTTCCAACCCCAGAGACGCCGCCAGCGTCTGGAGCAGGCGAGGGAGAGGAGGATCTGTTACACGAAGCTCCAAGGAAGATGCACAGCCTTCCAGCCGGGGCAACTTTCTTCCCACATGAAACTCTGTTGATCGCTCTGGTGAGAGGCCCCCTCCTCCTTCCCTTTAAACTTTGTTTTTGGCTTTGCTGCCTCCCGTTCTGCGAACAGCTGCCTTGGCGCCTGTGGTCTTTCTTCCCTGATCCCTGGTCTCCGGTTCGAACTCCTCTGCCCCAGCTCCTCATGGACGATGAGGCTGTGACTTTGCTGCGGACTGCCTTTCTCCCACCGGACTTGCTGGCTATGGCAGCCCTCTTCCTGGACTTTCGGACTTGGACCTTTGTGCTCCCTGCCATTTTCTTTTTATGACTCGCTTCTTCTTCTATCTTTCTCCTCTGCCATTTTAGCGATCTCTGACCTCCCCCTCTGTCCTAGCGACCTTTCTATTGTCTCTCCTGTTGCCTCTGACACACTCCTCGCTGTTTTACATGTTACTATCTGCTTCCCTCACTCGTTTGTCTCACTTTCCTGCCCTTCTCTGTCCCTCCCTTGGTGCTGTGACTGCATCCCCCCTCCGACCCCACTTAATGGAACTCTGCTTTTCTGTATATAGAGATAACTCTAATCACTAGTATATGCAGTAGACCTTTGTACTCTCTACCATTCCTATGTGACTCTTAGAGTATATCCATCCGTGTCCCTTCCCTATGTATATAGAGATAACTCTAATCACTAGTATATGCAGTAGACCTTTGTACTCTCTACCATTCGTATTTGACTCTTAGAGTATATCCATCCGTATCCCTTCACTATGTATATAGAAATAACTCTAATCACTAGTATATGCAGTAGACCTTTGTACTGGCTACCATTCCTATGTGACTCTTAGAGTTTATCCATCTGTAGCCCCTCCCTATGTATATAGAGATAACTCTAATCACCAGTCTCTTCTTTGTGTGACTTTACATCTTGTACTTGCAATTTTTTCTGTTTGTATCTTTTATGTAACTCATGTAATCCTTAGTCCTTATGTTTTGCAACTGGTTCTTATGTAAAGTGCTCTGACACCTTCAGGTAAAGTTCGCGCTATATAAAATCGCATTAAATAGAATAAATAAAAATAACCCTGCACAGCACCACCACCTTAGTTCACTATAAAGATATGTGAACTGACACAGGTACTGTCTTTCTGAGAATAGCATGGTTCACTTTAGGCCAACTTACCCATTTGGATATATTCATTGTCCCCTTGGCCTTTTACTAATCTAGCTTTGTCATCTTTTGTTCATCTTTTGAAACAACACTTACCACATAGACACTGCTGTCCTAGCAATATGTTTATGACTGCTTTCAACGTTCATTCTGTCACGCACAGTTCCGGAGTAGTGCAAATACAACATGTCAGAGTACCACAGACTGGACTAGTATTCATGATATTCATGTGTTACACCTTTCCATGCCAGTCTGCTGTTCTGATTGTGTCATACCAATCATGCTGTGGCATAAGGTTGAATGTTAAAAAGAGACATTAAAATGTCACATGAACCATAAAGGGGCTGGTGAGCAATCCCCAGGGGCTTCAGCAGATATAAAAATAACAGGCTTTTCTCTTCCATTTGACACTCTCAGCTCCAGGGCACGAGAACTACCCAAACAGGCATAACATTTTAAAAATATTTTTAGGGGCATATTCTCAAGGAGCTATCGTCGAGTTATCGGCATGTTATCGCAGCAAAAGTCACAATAAATTTGCCGCCCCATTCACAAGCTGGTGCTAACAGCCGATCACCGGCTTTCTGACAATTGCAGCTGCCAAAAACATCGCCACAGATGAGCCCCGCAACTATCGCTAATGAGATGCAGAGTAGCTGCTCACGAGCAAAAAGCTGCGACAACACCACTCCACAGCATTCTCAACGACCAGCCAGATCTTAGATAAGAACACAAAACAGGCGAAAGGCGAGTTAGCACCAGGAAACTAACACCTACTCCGACTTGGTGCATAGGTGGATGGCAGCCTGCACCACAAAAGGGAGCCCAGCCCAGACCCACACCTGAACAACAACAGATGCCATGGAGCCACTGAACATGTGGGCTGGACACCCAAGAGGGCACCACAACACCCACTTCCACCAGTCCCAGGAACCCCTCACCCGTACACCCACTCCCCTCCCCCCACCGGATCAACACTGAGGCAGCGCAGTCAAAGACAGTGACCCTCCCAAAATGCACCAACCACACAGACCCAATACCAGAGAATGTCATTGCCCACCACATGCCCAAAGGGACAACCCTCCTCCGCATCCTAACCACCATTGCCCACAGGCTTATGGTACCAACACAGCGGACAACCAACATCCCACCTCAGACCAGGCTGCTGGCCATGCTGTACGCATTGGCCACTGGTACCCTCCGACTAACATCCACACGAGTAGGAGGAGTCATACAGTCAGCCCAATCCAAGTCCCTCACAACGGTCATGGATGACACCATCAGCTTGGTACCCCACTATCTATACTTTCCATACACTGTGCAGGAACAGCCAGAGACCAAGCAAGGCATCTACGCCACAGCTGGCTTCCCGCACGTGTCAGAGGGCAATTGACTGCACACATATCCTACTTGTGCCCCATGACAACACTGCACACAATAAGCTTAACAGAAAGCACACGTATCCCACCAATGTCCAGGTAATATTGGACCACAGGGGAATCTCTGACAACGTTGTCACCAACCCCCCAGGCAGTGTGCATGAGCCCCACACCTGCCGGCAGTCCATACTTAACCTGCACTACCAGAACGGCACCCACGGAAATGCATAGCTCGTTGGTCAATACCAAATGAACACACCACACACCTCAACTCCACAATCATACAACTTACAACTCTGGGGATGCACACGTCACAAGCTCACATACAACATGCACACCCACCGGGCACAACAGCACAACTTACTGTTGGAACCTGGGCCAGCCATGTACTGAAGCCACCAACGGCATGTCACCTCAGCCACACAATAGCAGGATGTGGGAAGAGGTGGGACCAGACGAGTGAAGTGGGCAATTGACTGTTGAATATGAATATACACAATGCCAAGTGTGGCGTGGTTGTACTAGCCAGACTGCAGTATGCAGACCACACACATATCCATGTCGACAGACCCCGCTGGTGTATGGAGTGCAGAGGTCAGTGGATGCAAGTATGTCACCCCAGCTAGTGGGGAGATCAAGGAAAAGTAGCTTGTTACGTTCTCCCGTAAGCATAAGCGGAGTGGGCTGGCCCGGCGTACACCAGGCCAGCGTAGGGGTGTGAATAAAAGGCACGTAACTCTGGGTGTGGTCCTCTTCCAGAATGCCCAACGTCTCTGCCAGGGCGGCGCCTCTCACCCCGCCACGAGGCCGACGCTGTGAGCGCTGGTGCCTGTGATCCTGTGTGCCTGCTGCATCCCAGGCCGCTGCTCTCCGAAACCTTCTTGTTCGCCCCTGCGCACGCAGGCCTCAATGCCCACCTGCCGGCACCGGCGTGTGTCGAGGAGAGCCCACCACGCGCCCGTGCATCTCCAGACCTGAGGCCCACAACCTTGGCAGCCTCCTCAGACCATCATGGCCTCTGCGACACAGGCCAGCAGAATTCCATTCTCGTTGACGTACTCCACCGGCATACACAGCGGACAAGTAGGAAACACAATTGGAACTGAGTCTTGATCACACCATGGCAAGGAACATAATTTAAGGCTGAGGTTAAGTCACTATACTCCCTTCGACGTGGTGCCACTAAGTCTGTGCATAGCATCACAACCAAATGTGTCTGTGGGCCCACACAGACTACTGCCCTCAGACCAAACTGTGCTCGAGTATGTCACACATTTGGAACTGATTCTTGATCATGCAACGGCCGGGTACACATGGCAATGCAGACTTTACATCACTGTACCCCCTTCGATGTGGTGACACCAAGTCTATGTATAGAATCACATCCACACGTTTCTGTGGCCCCTTGCTGGTAACTCCTACACTGCAGTCGAGTAGGTCACAGAGTCTTGATTTAGCAATGGCGGAGTTCATATCAGTGTACTGGCATCATCGCAGACTGCATCCCCTCTCAGCCCCGGTGCCACTAAGTCTGTTACCCGACATTCATGGACACTCACTGGTTGTACATTGGTGGTGTCTGAGGCTATGGACTAGGGGATAGTTTTATCCTCATGTAGCTGATACCAAATTTGTTCTGAAAATGAGGCTGTTGCTTGCCACCCCACTATTGGCTGCTTCTGGATAAAATCAGACCTTCCGCATCATGCCCTGGAAGACACCTTCCACTGTCCCTCGCAAGCCTCTGCCACATTCACCTTCGACATCGATGAGGATCCTCCCTGTCTGCGTGGCCCTCCCTCAGTGCACAGCAACTCTCTGTCTCATGGCAGGGTGCCTGTGCCGGCCGCTGTGCATCCGGTGCCCCTAACTCTGTGCAGCTCAAGTCAGGGACCCTGTTTGATTCAACATTTGATGGCCTCTAAGACGATGGCCTTGGGGTTGTCAATGCCTTGTGTCAGTGGTCCTGCACTGTCCGCTGGCTCCGGCCTCATCTGCGGTCCACCAGGGCTCACACATCCAATCAAGTCCTAACTGGCCCGGATGTGGCATCACTGCAGGAGGCACACACCACCATCACCAGAACCACCTCCAACCGCATCTGCCAAAGTCCAAATAGTGGTCCTGATAGACTAACGGATTTATCACACCTGTCGTGGATGCCATCATCTGCCTGTTACCCTGCTCAGCACGCCAGGTGCCACTAATTCAGTGCACTGCAACACATGGACCGTTGCTGATTGAGTTTTGTGATGTGGAGTGGAGCAATGTTCCCTCAGGGAGTGTGGGAGACCTGGGACATTGATGTGGAAGATGACACAGGTCTAACAGACCCCACTGCATCTGCATCAGGAATATCCCGAAGGGACACAACCCTAGTCAATTTCATCACATGAGCGCGCTCAGCTCTAGTGCCCCACACTCATTGCACTGCAACTCACGGACACTTCTGTTTCTTTGTTGGGTGACTTCTGTACTTGTTCCAGCTCCCTCCATGTTGCTCGACAGTTGACTCTGTCATTCAGTTTTCTATGTTTCCGTTGCACTGGTGTCCACTGTTCAGATTGTTGCCAGCACCAAGCACTCCGTGCGGGCTAGTTTGCACTCCCCGCACACACTTCCAGCACAGGCGTCACTGTACATGTGGCCTTGCCAATAAAGGGGCAGGACACACGTGCCCGTAGCCAGTTCAACATAATATCTGCGTGTGTACCTGTAGTTTTGTTGCATGCATGAGGGCCCTGGGCCCTACGACATTACATTGTGCTGTGTACAACAGATGCAGGCATGTCACCGCAGGCAGCGGGTTAGAGCTTGGACATGTAGCTTTGTCGTCACCCAGTCAATACGTAAGGGGAGTGGACTGGGCCATCGTACGCAGAGCCAATGTGGGTGTGTGACTGATATTTGCGTGCCCCTGGGCTTGGTTCTGTACTGGGAATGTGCATCTGCATGTGTCTGTATGGCAGTGTGGGTCTACGTTGTGGTGTGTAGGTGATCCCTGAAGGATATTAGACACCCATGTATGTGATCTGGTTAACCTTCCATGGGGTCGGACCCCACCTGCACCTGTCCGGCCACCTCATTTTTGGCGTTCTGACACCTGGCTTTGGGGTGCCATTTGTGGCTCAGTGAAGTGTTGTGAGCCAGCCGTGCTTGCGGGTGCTTCCTGCTGTGTGGTCTGTTGCAGGGTCTATGTTTTCCTCTGAGTAGCTTGGCTGCCCTGGTCCTGGTGGTGGATTGCGTGGGATGTCCATGGGCTGTTGTAGAGTGTCAGTGTTGAAGGTGTGGTGGTCCTCCACGGCATCACTGATGTGTGGTCTTCTGTGCTCTGCTTGGGGTGTTGTGTGTCCCTCTGCAATATGAAGGGGAGCTGCATGTTGACATTGTGTTGGCATGTATGTTCGCGCATTGTTCTTGTTTACATGCAGACGGTATGATAATGTACATTTTGACTGTCTGGGAGGTGCAAATCAAATCAAATCAGGTGTTTGTTAAGCATGACTACTCACCCATAAAGATCTCAAGGCGCTGTGGGTGGTTCGCAGGTTCCAGTCCATCGAGGAGAGGGTCTGTCGAAGAGCCAGGTCTTGAGGTCTCTTGCGAAGATGGGGAGCAATGTTATCTGTCTGAGTTGGAGCGGAAGGTCATTCCAGGCTCTGGCAGCGCGGAAGGAGAAGGAGCGGCCTCCCGATCTGGTCTTTCTGGTGTGAGGGACCACGACGTAGGAGAGCTGGGCTGATAGTAGGGTCCTTTGGGGTGCATGGAATTTGAGTCGGCTGTTCAGGTATGCTGGTCCGGTGTCTTGGAGGGCCTTGTGAGCATGGGTTAGCATCTTGGAGGTGACTCTAGCTTCGATGGGGAGCCAGTGGAGTGTGCGCAGGTGCTGGGAGATGTGGCAGAGGCTTGGTAGGTTGAGGACCAGTCTTGCGGCAGCATTTTGAATGTTCTGTAGCTTGAGGGTGAGGTTTTTGTTTATTCTGGCATAGAGTGCGTTGACGTAGTCGAACCTGCTGGAGACAAGGGTGTGAGTGACGGTCTTTCTGTGTTCGAGGGGGATCCATTTGAAGGTCTTACGTAGGAGGTGGAGGGTGTGGAAGCAGGAGGACGAGACAGAGTTGATTTGGCGGTCCATTTTGAGCTCCGAGTCCAGGATGATTCCCAGGTTGCGTGCGTGGTCCGTGGGGGTGGGTGGGCTTCTGAGGGTGGGGGGCCACCGGGTGTCGTTGCAGGCATCTGGGTTTGGGCCCATGATGAGTACTTCCGTTATGTTGGTGTTTAGTTGTAGGCAGCTGTTTGTCATCCATTTGGTGACTGCTTCCATGCCTTCTCGAAAGTTGTGTCTGGCGGTGTTGGGTTCGTTGGATAGGGAGAGGATGAGTTGGGTGTTGTCTGCGTATAACACAATGTTTAGTCCGTAGGTTCTGACGATGGGGGTGAGCGTAGCCATGTAGACGTTGAAGAGCGTAGGGCTGTTGGAGGACCCCTGGGGGACTCTGCAGGTAGTAGGTGTAGGGTCTTAGAGGAAAGGGGGGGAGTCTGACCTGCTGCGTTATGCCAGATAAAAAGGAGCGGATCCAGTCGAGGGCCTTGTCTTGGATCCCTGCGTCATAGAGTCTGTGTATTAGGGTGCGGTGAGAGACTGAGTCGAATGCCGCTGAGAGGTCGAGGAGGATGAAGGCTGCTGTTTCTCCTTTGTCCAATAAGGTGCGGATGTCGTCTGTTGCAGCAAGGATGGCGGTTTCCATGCGGTGTTTTTTTTCTGAAGCCGGATTGGGAGGAGTCGAGGATGTTGTGCTCTTCGATGAATGTGGCGAGTTGGCTGTTGATGGCTTTCTCGATGACTTTCTCCGGGAATAGGAGCAGGGAGATGGGTCTGTAGTTTTTGAGGTTGGTGGGGTCCGCTGAGGGTTTCTTCAGGAGGGGGTTGATCTCAGCGTGTTTTCAGTCATCAGGGGATGAGGCGGTTGCCAGGGAGTGGTTGATGGTGTGGCAGGCTCTGTTGAAAATGTGGTTGGGGCAGGGGTCCGTGGGGGCCCGGGAGTGGATTGACTTCATCGTCTTCAGTGTGTCTTCGGTGGTGAGGACTGTCCAGTTGTCGATTGCTGGCTTCAGGGTGTCGGGGTGGTTGGCGAGGGTTCAGTGTGTTGGTTGTCTTCATCGAAGTTGTCGTAGATGCTCTTGATTTTGTGGTGGAAAAAGGTTCTGAGTTTGTCGCAAAGGTCTTGAGAGGGAGGGATGTCAGTGGACTCGCTGGTGGGTTGGGCAAATTCCTTGATGATGTTGAAGAGTTCTTTGCTGCTGTGTGCATGAGTGGAGATTCTGTCTTCAATCGCCTTTTTCCTTGTTTTTCTGATGAGTTTGTGGTGGGCGTTGGTGGTGGTTCTGAAGTTGTTGTGGGCTTTTGTGGATTTGGTGTTCCTCCAGGCCTTTTCGAGATGGTGGCAAGTGCGTCTGGACTCTCGAAGTCCGGTAGTGAACCATCTAGCTTTCTTGGCGGGGGTGTTGTTGTTTTTCTTGAGGGGGGCTATGGTGTTGGCGCTGTTGGAGATCCATCTGTGCAGGGTTCGGGCTGCGGTGTTGGCGTCATCGTTTTCTGCGATGGTTGGGGTGGAGTTGCTGAGTGATGAGGTTAGCTGGTCGTCGGTGATTCTGGTCCAGTTTCTTCGTGGGAGAAGGTGCTGGTGTCTGTGGATGGTGGGTGTTCTGAAGGTGAAGTGGACGCATCGATGGTCAGTCCATGGGAGTTCAGTGGTGTGGCTGAAGGTGTTGGAGTTCGAGTTTCCTGTTGTGAAGAGGGGGTCGAGGGTGTGTCCTGCTGAGTGCGAGGGTTCGATCACGATCTGAGTCCAATGTTGTGGAGGTTGTCCAGGAGGGATGTGGTTCTGGGGTCCAGTTGGTTGTCGAGGTGGAAGTTGAGGTCTCCCAGTAGAGTGTAGTTGGTGGACACGATGGCATGCGGGGAGAAGATGTCCATGATTGAGTTGGCGAAAAGTCCGCAGGGTCCAGTGGGTCGGGAGATGAGGGTTCCTTGGAGGGTGGAGGTAGGGCTGGCCAGTATCTTGAAGTGAAGGTGTTCCATCAGGTCTGTGGGCTCGTCGGGGAGTGTGCTCAGGCGGAGGGTGGATTTGTGGACGATGGCGATTCCTCCTCCAGGGTGGGTGGGGCGGTCCTTCCTGGAGATCTTGTATCCTTGGGGAATGGCGACGGCGATGTCCGTACCCGAGGTGATGTTGGTCCAGGCTTCGGTAAAGAAATTTACGTCCGGGGGTGCTGGATTTGGATGTGGGACCATGTACATTTGGACTACATGGCGGATTTGAGGTTGTACGAGTACATTTCCATTTTGCAGTTTCCAGCTCTGTCAGATGTAGTAGGCCTGTTTCTGCGTGTGTGCAGACCTAGTTGTGTCCTCTTTTATGCACAGTTGTGTTTGCGCATTGTACCACATTGTCATCAATGTGGGTGTACTGTTCCTGCTATGCGTGTGTGCTGGAGTGTGCTGCGGGGAACATGGCCATGCTACTGGGTCATTGTGGATGTGCAGTGTGCTAGACCTCATTGTGCATGTGTGCCATTGTGCCCATCTCCCCCGCCCCCGCCCCCCAGTCCCTGGTCATTACTCACCCTGTGGATGTTGTGTCAGGTCCTCCTGAGCTGTGTCTGCACTCCCGACTCCTAGCACCGTCTCCACACTGATGCCTGTGGCCTGCGTTTCCTCCTGTGGCGCAGGACTCCCGTCTCCTGTCGCCATTCCTACTTTCCTGTTGGCAGCGGCTTTGTGCCTGGTTTATATTTTCACATCATACCAGCGCCTCATGACCTCCTCCATTGGCCTCCTCGACACTCCGACTTTATTCCGATAGTCTAATTGTGGGCCAGTTGATGGTAGTGTTCGGTCACCTCTGTGATGCTGATCTGGTTTTCCTGCCGACTGCACCCCGTCTTCCTCTCCCTCTTCTCCCAGGCCTTCCTCGACCCCGTTGTTCCTTATTGATGGTCTGTGGGGGTTGTGGGGTTTGCGTTGGCCTCTGCGCTTGGTCAGGGTGCATCCATGTTGCTACACGCTTTGGATTGTGTGGAAAAGTAAATTTTGCCATGTTGTATGTGCCTACGTGTTCCCCATGTTATGTTATATGTGCATGATCGATATGCATGTATTCCCCTCTGATCGATTAAAGACGCAATTACAGTTGTGTCCATCTCTAGTATGCCAGTTTCCAGTCCTCGTGAAAACAACGAATATTAGGCCTATGTAAACCTACGTTGCCACGTTTTACAGTGTGCACGTTAATTCATTGAATTGTCCCCGTTTCTAGGCCTCAAAAGGGCCCGGACTCAGATTCAGCTCCTGTCTCCTGAACCCTCTCCGAGGAGCGATACAGCCCCCACCTGTATCCCTGACCCTTCACTTACTTCATGCCTCACAGTGCCCGGCCCGGCCTGGCTCTGCCTCCCAGTCTGCCAAGAGTATGTTATGTTTCTAGTTATCAGTCCAGTCCTCCTTCTCTGCATTCCTAAGCTACTGAATCACATCAATAGTTTCCGTCATAGTCTAGCCTTTATGTCTCCATGAAAGAGAAATACTGTATTAATGTTCATAGAATATTCCTCACACACACTACATGTAGAATTATGCATACACCAGTCTTAATGTCTGTTAGCCTTTGCCCTGATAAATTTTGGATTCTATCAACATGTTCTCTAAACACTAGATACTAGATAGGCTTTAGGTACATGTCGCTCTGACACTCCAGACTTTAGTCTCCTCTTCTAGTGCAGAAGTCATAGCCCCCCAGTTCTCCCTGGTAACACGTCATTGCCAGTTTGCGCGCACCACTAGGTTAGAGGTCCCAGCTACTCAGGTAGCCCCCTCCATGTTTCCGCCCCTTTTTATGACATATTCTGTTACGTTTACATCACATGTCTATGTATACGCCCTGTACACGCCTTCTTGTTACATCATTTTGCCCTTATCTTTCGCGACTGCTACAAACCACGCCTACTGCTACGCCCCCTGTATTGAATGTAATGTATTTGTTTAACTATAAATATTGTGCACTGTTATTAAAAGCTAGCCAATTCCCAGATCCTGCCCCCGGCAGCTGCCATCCCATTCCCATGCAGGCTGTCCTGTTCCTGTCCTTTATGTCTGATTAAAGCCTGTAGACTCCAGCTACCTCGAATCTTGACTCTTATTTATTGAGCTATCTGTTTATATAGTATCCTGAAAAATAGAACCGGTAATTAATTATTTATTTACCACATAATGGTGCCCGAATAGGGACTTGCCCTTTCCCCACGCGCCGGAGAAGCCACGCAGGCCCCCTGATCCTCTGCAGCCGTGACGGAACCATACCGGCCACGTGCAGATATTTCTGCTTCAAGTATCCCTCAGGCCCACGGAGGAGACGGAGGTTGCGGTCCAGCGTCCAGACGAGGCGGTGGAGGAACGCGGCGAGTCCCGACCAGAGCCCAAGCCGAGAGTCCAAGGTCCGAGGTATCCGGAGGCCCACCTGTAACTGAAGTCCGAAGTTCGTCCGTCCGTCGTCGTAGCAGTCCAGTCCAGTCCGAGGCCTTCCGTTCTTGCTGCCCGGTGAGTACCATTGCTGGGGTAGTATCTAGACAGGGTCAATTAATTTGTCTCTGGTCCGTGGGTTTGGGTACACAGATCCAACACGAAGTGTCCACCTAGGTGGATACGGGTCCTGACGTGTCTCTTTATGAGACCGGTAAGTTTCGTACTGTTTTAGCAGTGCATCTAGTCATTCCAGTAAGTTCTGTTCTGTTCTCGAGAAATTCATGTGTTCTGTTCTCAGTATTCCAGGTGATATTCTGTCCGAACTGTTAAATGTCAATTCATGTGTTTTCAGTGTCGTGGTATGAGTGATTTGTTTTTCAAGTTATTATTGTGTTTATCGTGTATTGTATTGTGTCCAGATTCCAGTCTAAGTCATGCCTCTGTTCTCGAAATTACGTCAGTTAAAAACCAGAAAAGGTCTGCTCGAAGAAGCAGTTTCTGTCCCGCCTAGGGACAGTCCAGGTCATTTTATGTATCATAAACATGGCATAAGTGCCATATTATATCTAGACTTATGGGTCGAGTATACTAAAGATCTAGAAGAGAAATATAGATGGCCTGTATCAGGTACATGGGATGCCGAGTGCATCATGCGAGTAGAAGAAGCATTATGGAAAAAGAAATCCAGACAGTCCCAGAAAGATGCCATCGAGTTATGGCGCAAAGAATCTCATAAAAGAACCGAAAAAGAAATCAGAAAGTTAGAATTAAGTAGGGAATCCTCAGAAAGAGCCCAAGAAAGGGAATTAATCGAAATAGGTGAACGAGTTAAAGCCGAACAGTCAGATAGACAGAGAAATGCCCTCATTAAGGGTATGTATCCTCTTCTTGCCGAGGGCTTGCCGAAAGCAACCCCGGAAGCACCATGTAATTTCCCGCCGCCATTAGTTCCGATTAAGCTACGTCACAAACCGACCGCAGCTGATATTTTTCTCTCGTCCTATTTGGACGACACAGTCCCAGAATATGCAAATCCTGTTCCGCCAGCTCCTGTAAATAATGTAATTCCTGTTCCTCCAGCCACCGGGGCACCTGTTACAGCACCTGTTACGGTACCCCCGGTCCAGCCCGTAGTACAAGTACCCGCTACATCGGTCACTCTGCCAGCACGAAGAGTATCGGTTGACGATTCCAGTTTAGGGGCCGCGGGGGGAGGTCCTCCTGGTACCCCGCCGCCACACAAACGTGTAACGTTAGTCGAGTTACATGAACGTGCGTTACAGCGTACGCCCAAATATCAGTCCGTTGCAGATATCAGACGAGCTCTCACCGAATGCCGTTATGATTCAGTCCCAGGCGATGATAATATGGTTATATATTCATTGCGTGTAAGACGGGTGACGGAGTATTTGGACACCCTACCGAATATGAAAGAAGATCTAGACAGAATATATCGTTTCATCCGTACAGGAGACGATCCAGAAAGTATTGGCGAAATCATGTCTCTAAGGAAAGCTGAGACCCAGCTCATGCTATTAAAATTTCTAATTAATTGTTTAGTAAGGGAACAAGATTGTCCGACTAAAGATCCGACCGAAATGAAAGTCCTGACAAGGTGGAGTGATAATATAGCCGAGGGAAGACACAAGACACTCAGTAGTATAGAGAGTATGTACAAGAAAATTCGTAAGGAAATAATAAGGTTTCACGAGAAACGCAAAGCAGCACAAGTAAGCGAGAAGGAAAACGACACTGATACTGAAGAGGTAGACGACGAGAATCCTACCAGAATAGCGTATGTAGGTAAAACTAGACTTCCCGACCGACATTCACGTCTAGAACACAAGAAAGTTTTTCATCTTCCAACACCAGAACAAGGCTCTCTTGAACAAGTATTTCAAGTTACCGATCACATTCTGAAATCACGAATCGGTTATAGTGAACTTAGTACTATGCATGAACAAGAACTAGCCCGATCAGCAGTCCGATGGACTACTGATTCTACCACTTTTCCAGACGAAATAGTGGCACAAATGTTTCTGAAACTGCCCCCAGCCGAGCAGCGACTGGTGGGTATGTATATGATCCAGCACCTCATTACACTGTATGAGGGACAACATTCTGACCCAGGTCCGTTACACGATGTTCTGAACGAGTTACTCCAATATAGATGGAGAGGTTTAGGTACCGATTTAATTAGTGTCATTCTAGAACAGCGCCACAAATATAGAACGTTTCTGAATCCGCATTTTGTTCATGTCTCACCTCCAGAAAGTAAACCATTCTACATAGATAGACAGCATCCGTTACGAGAAGTACACCCAGTTAGGACACCGGATGGTGAAATGCAACGAGTATTTGTTTACACCCCTATCACAAAGATGGAACTCTTAGAGATGAAGAAGTTAATTCCCTGTCACGACAAAGATCCAGCAGGGTTCCATCGAGAATTAAAAGACATGCTCCGTATGGGAGAATACACGTATCCAGATATTATTAAAATGATAAAAGTCCTGTTGCCCGCAGGGGTATATGAAAAACTCAAGGAAAAAGAATGGGAGGTGGGAGAGAAAAAGATAGATTGGACAGCTCTAGAAGCTGAAGACAATTCACGAGTACCAGGTACCGGTCTTGGGGACAAATGTAAAGAATTGCCAGAGTTATTGATTCAGGTTTTGCCAAGATTACTAGCCACGAAAAAGGAAGATTGGGATGCAATCTCAGCATGTAAACAGAAACAGGATGAAGACACTAGTGATTTTTATTCCAGATTTGAAAAATGCTTTATTATTAACAGTGGTTTGAAGACAGGTAGCGAGTCATACCCTCATCTTTTTGTTACTAAACTAGTCGAGAATTCAAGTCCACAAGTTAAAAATCGAGTTTTGAAAGTCGAAAGTACTTGGCAAGCTAGTACCCCGTCACAAATGCTTCAGATGCTCCAGTATCACCAGAATAGAATCAGGGAAGAGCAAGAACACGAAAAGAGACGTATGAAAGACACGAAAATGAAAGTATTAGTTGCACAATCTGTTCCACAAGACAGTCAGAAGAGGGGTCCGAATCAAGCCAGTCATCCTGCAGCTCCCGTTAAAGGGACATGCAATTATTGTAAACAGCCAGGTCATTTTATAAACGAGTGTGCAGTTCTGAAACACAATATAGCAACTGGTAAGACTAAAGAAAGACCACGTCCGCCTAGGCAAGAACAAGTTTCACAGACTTCTCAGTCACCACAGAATGCACAACAGACAGTTCCAGCACCGCAGCCTATCGCTGCAACACAGCATGTTACATAGCAGATGTACCAGTATGCCCAGACAGAGTATCCAGAGTATCAACAGTATTCATGAAACAGCCTAGAGAGGGAGGTAGGCTTGCCTCTCATCGAGATACCTGTAGATCAAGAGGGTCCCTATGTACACAGTCAAGTATTAGGGAAAGACAGAAAGTTTTTGATTGATACAGGGGCAAGTAGGACTACTATCAGTCATGACGAGGTTCCAGGGGCTCCGCTCTCAGGCTCTAGAAATGTTTCCCTTGGATTTTCAGGAAAACCTATTGTGAACGAGATTTCAAAACCAGTTTCCCTAGAAGTTGGTCCATTGTCCCTAACTACTGATTTGTTACTTACGAAATCGTGTCCAGAAAATTTGTTAGGTATTAAAACATTGAAAGAATTAGGTGCAGTTATTTGCTGTTCCCCAGAAGGAATCCGATTGTTTTTAAGAGACTTTAAAGGTCACTATGTATTACGTGATTTTGATCCAAGATTGTCCAATGTACCGCAGCATTTATGGGCGCAAGGTCCAACTGATGTAGGTTTTATGCAAATCACACCCCATCGTGTGACTCTCAAGCAAGGCATAGTCTTGCCACGAATCAGACAGTACAGATTGCCACCTGAGGCTGTAGCAGCCTTATCCAAAATTATTGACGAGCTCATTGCTCAAGGAGTGGTTGTAGAAACTGACTCCAATGTATGTAATTCTCCTATCATTCCAGTCATGAAACGTACTGATCCAAATGCACCTCCAGTATATCGATTAGTGATTGACCTTCGAGAACTTAATAAATGTATCATACCTCAGTATCCAGTAGTCCCAGATATTTCATCCCTATTAACAGCCATTGATTCTGAAGCTACATTTTTTACTGTAATAGACCTCAAGAATGCATTTTTTAGTGTTCCCATTCATCCAGACAGCCAGTACCTTTTTGGTTTTTGTTTAAATGGAAGGAGCTATAAATTCACACGAGCTCCTCAAGGTTTCACAGAAAGTCCTAGTATTTACAGTCAAGCACTTAAAAGACAACTAGACAATATTCACATGCCAGCTGACACTGCCCTGCTCCAGTATGTCGATGATCTACTGATCACAGCCCGTTCTGAACGTGACTGCGAGCGTGCGTCACTTACAGTTCTGTATTTCTTAGCCGAGATGGGGCACAAGGTGTCCCCTTCCAAATTACAATTCTGTGTCCAGCAAGTGATCTACTTAGGCCACTTACTGTCCAAGTGGGGTAGGCAGTTGACACCAGACCGTATCCAGTTAATAGCGAGTCTTCCACAGCCCAAGACACAGAAGGAGGTACGTGCTTTTATTGGCCTCACTTCTTACTGCAGACAATGGATTCCTCAGTATGCATTTCTAGCCAAGCCACTGATACAGTTAACGACACAGGAGGCAGCCGTATCGACTGTCCTCCCTTGGACCCAGGAACATACACTTGTTTTTAATGAGTTAAAGAAAGCCTTATGCCAAGCACCTGTTCTAGCTACACCGAACTACAGTAAGCCTTTTACACTTTTTGTCACAGAACGTGATGGTACTGCATTATCTGTTCTCACACAAGATCAAGCCGGACAGTACAAGCCCTGTGCTTATTTTTCGAGCACACTAGATCCAGTAGCCCAGGCTTTGCCTGCGTGCCTCAAGTCAGTTGCAGCTACAGCTCTAGCTATCAGACAAAGTGATTCCATAGTATTAGGACACTCCCTGACAGTACAAGTTCCACACTCCGTGGAAGTTCTTTTAAACCGAACACAGACTCAGCACTTGACAATTGCACGTTTAACAGGTTATGAACTGACACTGTTCCAGCCACACATAGAAATCAGACGCTGCAACGTTTTAAATCCTGCTACTCTGTTACCGTCAGTTACTTCAAATCCTGCCACACATGACTGTGTGGAAGTTGTTCACACTATGACCAAGCCAAGACAAGACCTGACAGACATTGCATTACCTAATCCCGACCTGACACTTTATGTGGATGGTTCATGTATGAGAACTAGTACAGGAGAACTAGTAGCCGCGTATGCAGTGACTACTGACATTGAAGTTATTGAAACACACCGTATTGACACCCTGTCTGCTCAAGCAGCAGAGCTAGTTGCTCTGACCCAAGCCTGCATACGTGCCAAGAACCTGAAAGTAAACATATATACAGATTCACGTTACGCATTCGGAGTTGTACACGACTTCGGAGTGCTCTGGCAGGAGAGAGGTTTCATGACTTCTCATGGAACCAAGATTCAGCATGGTCTCCTCATTCAAGCTCTGTTAGATGCAATACATTTACCGACAGCTATTGCTATCATGAAGTGCAAGGCACATACGAAAGTTACTGACATCATTTCCCAAGGTAACGATCTAGCAGATCGAACAGCCAAGCTTACAGCTCAGACACCAGACATTCCAGTTAACAAGACACAGACATCCACTCCAGAACAGACTACCTGTATGACAGTTAAGGACCCTACACAAGATGTCATAGACATACAGTTACATGCTACTCCTGAAGAAATCAAGAAATGGTCCGAACAAGGAGGGGTCCAGACAGATCAGGGATGGGTGACGAAGGGAAAAGCCACATGGTTTCTCCCCGACTCTATGGTTCAAGTCTTTATTAATACCGCACATAGTCCAGCACATCTAGGAGAAAAAGCCATGTTAGATAGTATACAGAACCTTTGGTTCAACAAGCACTTACGAGCTGCAGCCAAGCAGAAAGTCCGTACTTGTATGATATGTTGCCAGTTCAATCCAGGTAAAAGTGTCCCGGTGGAACAAGGTGGATTCCAACCTCCTGACCACCCTTTTGAAGTCCTCCAGATGGATTATATTCAGATGGAGCGATGTCGAGGTTTCAAGTATGTCCTCGTAGTTGTATGCGCTTTGTCCAGGTGGACAGAAGCATATCCAGTCCCAGATTACACAGCCGCGACCACTGCCAAGCAGTTGGTTCGTGAATTCTTCCCCCGTTATGGACTCCCTAGGGTCGTGTATTCTGATAACGGCCAGCCATTCTCATCCGAGCTAATGAAACATGTTTCCCTTTTGTTAGGGTACCAGTGGAAGTTCCATTGTGTGCGCCATCCTGAAGCAGCCGGTCTCGTAGAGAGACATAATCAAACTCTGAAAGTCCGTATTGCCAAGACATGTCAAGAGAAAGGTGTAGACTGGCTAGTTGCCCTGCCAGTCGCTTTATTCTTTATGCGAATGGTCGCACATTCCAGATCAGGCCTGTCTCCTTATGAGGTCGTATTCGGCCGCCCCCCAAATATGTGGGGTACACCTAGACCCCGCAGTATTACAGATGTTTCCAGTAATATGTTGACAGATTACCTAGCTTCCTTGATGTCTGCCCTACACTCTTGTCGTTCACAGGTTGCCGCTGCATTTCCAGACAATACTGAAGTGAAACCACACGAGGTCCTTCCAGGCGATCTAGTATTAGTAAGGAACTTTGATCGTTCAAGTCCGCTGGAGCCTCGCTGGAAGGAGCCGAGACTAGTCCTTCTGACCACCCGTACGGCCGTGAAGTTGGAAGGCCGCAAGGGTTGGGTCCATCTGTCGCATATCAAGAAATTTCATGGAATCCGAAAAAAGACTTTTAATGACAATTCCAAAGACTGTTCCATTTCTAAAGACTGCCTGAAACCAGAACTTAAATCTGAATTAAAAGTTCCTCTGTTAGAGAAAACTCCGCAGCAGGAGTATAAGTTAAAACTCCGGTCTAGTAAAATAAGTCAGCCAGTTTAATTGTCTAAGTCCCCCTCGGGTGAAACGGTTAGACAGGTATCTGACATGTATGAGATAGACCCCCATAGTGAGAGAGTTAGTCAAAACTCTATCAGATGTATCGTTTTTCTAAGTTTTCTATTGTTTCTAAGTTTGATGGTTACCTGCACAAGTTATGCATTGCATTTATGTTTTCCAATTTCTCATGTAAATAAGTTTTCTAATGCTACAGTAGAGCACACATTTAGTGATCTGCCTCCTCACGAGTTATCCTATCGTCTTGCTATGCGTAATAATACATTCATCAGAATGTTACACTATTCACACCAGACCAGCAATGCCACTAATTGTTGGGTGTGTGGTCGACTCCCCCCTTTCCAGACACCGAAGGGAGTTCTGCCACTCTTTCCTTATCCGTTTTCACATAATGGTTCGTGTGGAGCATGGTCCACGTTAATGTCATCCTCCAATGACATGTCCCTTCTGAATAGAACATGTTTCCCAGACAAGCAGGGTCTCTCCCATAGAACAGGGTTAAATCTAGAAAATGAGGTTTATAATTTAGGTAATTATTCTTCGAATTTTATGGTCCTGAATGTTCAGTCTGATACTACTCCAGACTTACCTGCTATTTCAGTACTACCAGTCAAAGGCGAATTATGTGTCAGAAATAATGGTTCCGCACATGTAGGACATAGTGATTGTACTACTACTGTCGAGTATAGTGACAGTGGGAAATCTATTTTCAAAGCCTCACGTCATTCTTATTTTGTTTGTGGTCAGACCGCATATGTTCGTCTGCCCCTCGATTGGGATGGAACATGTTACATTGCCTTTCTACTGCCACCAGTATTTCTAGCCCCATCTGATTATCACAGAAACACACATCTAGTACACGTCAGACATAGAAGGGAGATCGAGTCCCCAATTGTCGATCAAACTGAAACTACTCTAGAACAGTATCAAGACTTTAATAAAGGTTTCTTCTTCTTTATAGGCCCTGTCCAGAATAGTAAGTTAATACGTAGATTAACCAGAACCCTTGAAGCAGTAGTGAATGAGACTACTTCTGCTCTAGGTAACTTAACCGAAGAGCAATCTGCTATGAGATTTGTCGTGCTCCAAAATCGTCTCGTTCTTGACGTCATACTGGCCGATAGAGGAGGAGCATGTAGAGTCATCGGATCTAGTTGCTGCATTTTCATTCCTAATAACGCGCCGTCTGTTTATTCAGCTATAACCAGACTTCATAAAATTGCCCATCAGTTACACCAGAATCCAGGCACCTGGACATGGTCCGGTTGGCTCTGGAGTATTATATCTGCCTGGGGATGGAAAGTATTGTCATTTCTAGGTATTGCAGTAACGATCATATTCAGTTGCTGCCTCTGTATACAATGTGGCCCTGCGATTTGCGGCATGTGCGCTACCTCTTGTATTCCTAGTCCTAAGTCCCGTTCCAAGACAATTCGAGACGAGCAAATGATGCTATATGAAATGATAGATGGTATCATGAATATAGATGTTTCCTGATGGAAACGTAGGGCACAAGGAGGGAATGTGGAAAAGTAAATTTTGCCATGTTGTATGTGCCTACGTGTTCCCCATGTTATGTTATATGTGCATGATCGATATGCATGTATTCCCCTCTGATCGATTAAAGACGCAATTACAGTTGTGTCCATCTCTAGTATGCCAGTTTCCAGTCCTTGTGAAAACAATGAATATTAGGCCTATGTAAACCTACGTTGCCACGTTTTACAGTGTGCACGTTAATTCATTGAATTGTCCCCGTTTCTAGGCCTCAAAAGGGCCCGGACTCAGATTCAGCTCCTGTCTCCTGAACCCTCTCCGAGGAGCGATACAGCCCCCACCTGTATCCCTGACCCTTCACTTACTTCATGCCTCGCAGTGCCCGGCCCGGCCTGGCTCTGCCTCCCAGTCTGCCAAGAGTATGTTATGTTTCTAGTTATCAGTCCAGTCCTCCTTCTCTGCATTCCTAAGCTACTGAATCACATCAATAGTTTCCGTCATAGTCTAGCCTTTATGTCTCCATGAAAGAGAAATACTGTATTAATGTTCATAGAATATTCCTCACACACACTACATGTAGAATTATGCATACACCAGTCTTAATGTCTGTTAGCCTTTGCCCTGATAAATTTTGGATTCTATCAACATGTTCTCTAAACACTAGATACTAGATAGGCTTTAGGTACATGTCGCTCTGACACTCCAGACTTTAGTCTCCTCTTCTAGTGCAGAAGTCATAGCCCCCCAGTTCTCCCTGGTAACACGTAATTGCCAGTTTGCGCGCACCACTAGGTTAGAGGTCCCAGCTACTCAGGTAGCCCCCTCCATGTTTCCGCCCCTTTTTATGACATATTCTGTTACGTTTACATCACATGTCTATGTATACGCCCTGTACACGCCTTCTTGTTACATCATTTTGCCCTTATCTTTCGCGACTGCTACAAACCACGCCTACTGCTACGCCCCCTGTATTGAATGTAATGTATTTGTTTAACTATAAATATTGTGCACTGTTATTAAAAGCTAGCCAATTCCCAGATCCTGCCCCCGGCAGCTGCCATCCCATTCCCATGCAGGCTGTCCTGTTCCTGTCCTTTATGTCTGATTAAAGCCTGTAGACTCCAGCTACCTCGAATCTTGACTCTTATTTATTGAGCTATCTGTTTATATAGTATCCTGAAAAATAGAACCGGTAATTAATTATTTATTTACCACAATTGTTCCTGGTGTGTTGTATTTGTAGCTTTTATAGTGCATTTTCCACACCAGACGCATGGGATTTGTAGACCTGTCACTGGTTTTCACACCTTTTTGTACCGCGCTTGGCCTCATCACAGGATTTTTTGTGTTCGTGTTTTGCATTTTTGTGGCGTGGTATTGATTTTTACGCAGACATTTGACGCGTTATCTGGAGACTATCGCATGGTACCGCCGTGTTGAGAATGCTTGGTTAACACGGCATAATTTTCCTGTGATAGACTGCGATGTTGGAAGTTGCGTTAAGTAACTTTTGCAATGGTTATCACAGGTTCTTGAGAATATGCCCCTTAAAGTATGACATTCTATTGTAGGATGATGCACTCTCTCATTTGAGGGAGTGTAGACTCATTTGACTAAAGCTAGGTAGAGATCTCTGCATGGACCTTCTGAAAACCATCTGTGTGGAGCTTTCCACTTGGACGTAGTTGTAGATCTCTGTATAGAAAATTCCATTTGTGAATAAGCCCCATAGATTATCATAGGTGCAGTGTCGTTTGTGTTTACACTGAGTTTTCACTTGTCTAGTGGTTCAGTGTGTTTTCTTTCTTTTTTGTGCAAACCTCACTAGCCACCACCATCTCTTCTCATCGGTACATGTTCCCTCCTCTTCCTCCCCTCCTGTTTGTTCTTCTGTCTTTCTTTAGGAAGGTCACCCAAATCCCCTCTACATTGCCTTATTTTGCTCTTCCCTAGCCCTTCCTACTGTTTATGCTCAATTCTTCCATCTTCCTTGTCCTCTCACACTGGCTCTGTTTTGGCTCTACTGTGTCGACCACGGTGGTTCACTTCCAAGATGAAATATTTTTCTACCGGTTTGTCTTATTTTTTCTTTTTCTTCTCTGTTTTTTTTGTTGCTTTCTAATGTACTCGTTGTCACTAAATATTGAATGACTCGAACAGAGAGGCAATCATTGATTTTATGTTGCGATCAGTTTATCACTTCTTGAGTCAGGAAAAAAGACAGTCTACCATGACAAGAATATTACATCATAGAAGAAAATGTTCAATTACAACTCCTTCTGCTAAAGTAATATGGTAAACGCCACAAAGTTAGATTTTGCCCTCTTAAAAATAACAGTGTCCTTTTGGATAGCAGCCTGATGACACACAGCTGTTAACAGTATATGAAGTAAGTAAAAATGATTTATTATTTCAACTGAACATTTATGGCTCCTCACCACTATTTTTTAAAGTGCGTTCATTACCTCACTGCTACCTCTCACTACAACGCGAGCACCTCAAAAAAGTTTGAAAACGCAGTCTAATATTGTACCCCAAAAACACTAGCCAGTCTGCCTTAAAGTGGATGCAGGTTGAATTACACACATATACATCAATTTGCGTAAAACAAAGATGTGTCTAAAAAATGGAAACAATGCAGCTTATCCAGAAAGTGATCAGAACGAAATCTGAAAAGGAACGGAATCTGAAATGGCACAAAAGATTGTTCTACCGCTTTTAAATGCAGATTGTGACCTTAGGTTGAATACAATAATGCATAATATAAAGTTCACACGATGAACAATTTTTAATAGATTACATAAATGAATGGGGCACTGTATTTTTAATTGCAGAGTATGACCTTTGTATGAAAGCAATTATGATTGATAAGGAATAAAAAACGATGCAGCTGAGAATAACAGACTGCCATTTCCAATTCTATTACATGGTGCTTAATGGAAAACATTCTTTGTCGGTACAAATGAAAGGTTTGATGGGGCAGCCTAGTTAAAGATTTCTATGGCGTACTTGACAGAAAGGTTGCTATGCCATTATGGTTGAGTGAAAGCCTTCTATGGCATAGTTCAATGAAGTGTGCAGGGCAGCTAGGTCAGTCAGGGTCAGATAGACTAATCTCTATTTGAATACCATTGTGTTCAAATTGGCCACCATGCAGTTAGCGAACAGGCATGCAGTTTGCGATGGGACTCATGTACAAAGAATCGCAAAATGTGCATTCACAGTTATATAAGAATATTAAATAGGCAGGTGTCTATTTGCGGCCCTTGTGATTCGTTGCAATTGCAGTTATAGTGGCCTGTAAGGGACATCAGACCTCGGTCCCTGCATCTGCATTTCCAAGGAGGAAACATGGTTTTTAAAAGCAGCCACTTAAAGGGGCAGGTGATACTTTAAAAAACGTTTTGCATTTGAGAAGATCTTGGAGGACACTGGCAGTGGGGCATTCGGCTACAGCTTGCTGCCCCCTGAGGCCACCTGGCATTCAGTGGTGGCTGCTATGGGCCATGGTGGTGAGACGGGCAGGAGGGGAGGGGGTGGGGGGGGAGTGGGTAAAAAAAAAAGAAAATTGCACTGACCTAGCTGCCGGTTCTCCTTCAGTAGGAACAGGAACAGGAAGCACCCAGATCCCAGTCTCTCCTAGCCAATAACGACGCAGCGTCATGATCGGTCTGAAAGCCATGGTTCGAAGCTCATACAGGCAGTGGGAGCCTGGGCATGTTCTTCACCCACACTGTAATACAGCCTTGGTGGAGAACATGCAAAGTGCGCATAACTGTTTGCAGGCCCAAGACGTCCGGCCAAATCGTTGTGCACACTTAAGTGCACATACCACTCCTCCGCCTGACAACCCAGCCCAGCCACGCCCTGCCTCTTAAACAAAACTGGGCCATTACTGTAAAAAATAAAAATATAATAAGAAATGCTATTATAATTTTATTTTTTGTGTGGGGCGACCCTACCCCACCTTGCTAACATTATACCCAAATGGGACAGTTTCTCCCTTGCAAATCATACACCAGTCTGGCTCGAATGTTGTGATTGCTAATTGCAATTGACGTCACAAATCGTTCAAACTTTTTACCATGAATCAACATTAGGAGGGGAAATTCCTTTCACCATCCTGTGGTACTGAAAATTCTGGACCAGTGTCATGAAACATCGTCGTATCATGACGAATTTGGTATCAGCAGACTGGAAATGACGAGTATACTATGCACAATCATTTTCGTCGCATTCGGGTGAAGAAAGCACCCTGAAATCAGAGTTTCCATCTTGAACCCTCGGGTTCCATTTTTTGAATAGCAGCCATTTTGTGGATTGCCCTTACAGTAGGCCTTCACTGTGGCAGAACAAGTATTTAAGGACATAACCTTAGCATGGGTTTCTCTGTCTCTGAATGAATTACAGAGAGTAACCCTTTTCACCTGGAACTGACCTTTTGTAAAACTAGTTTCGCTAGCTGATGGTTGTCTAAGTTTTTCAATTACTGATTAGGATCTTGTTAACCATTAAGTTTCCTTGCGCATGTGTTATCTTAAACAATATCTAAATGGTTTCTTTTCTTAAAGGCTTTCTTTTCTGAAACTTGGGGTTTTGTTATGTGTCGTGACTGCCATCTAGTGTTACTTTTATATAGGTTTTCAGAAGTTAGTTTGTGCGCAAAACAGTCTGACCTGTTGTGAATCACATATACATATTAACCAGGGATTTCTTCGTGCACTGGAGTTAATTTTAGAAGCTGGCCTTTCCTTGCCAAACCAGTACCTGCCCTTTAGCTGATCAAGATTATAGATTAGAGCACAGGACATTGTTAAGATTTACTACACACAAACGTGCCTATCTTACTTCCATCTGTTCCTGTTCCTACCTCCACGAGCTATTTATGACATGGGCTGTGTTTTGGGTTTATCCGGCCTTGTCAGCCAGAGAATGTACGCATTATGTGGACATTGTTTATGGCCTGGACTTATCTTGAAAGTGGGTTTTGCATCTGTGTGCACGTTCTGGGAATGTTCTTCAAATGTGTGCCTAGGGCATAATAATTGTTATAAAGGGTCTGTGCTCAGACCATTCGGGAGGCTGCCTCCTTCAGTTGCTTTAGGTGTGACTGGGTGACGTAGCCTCACAATTAATTGTAATAAAGATGTCTTTTCATATTTCAGATTCTCTGTTGATTTCTTTGCTGCTTTTGAATGGACTACTTATTGGTAAGACCCCTGAGAAGGAGTTTGTGGATTTCTGGAACCACAATCCTCCCTTCCTTCCACCATGCGATTGATTCATAATGAATCACAAAGGCATTTTGCAAATCTAAAAGGCTTTCTAATTTTCAAAATTCCATTGATAATTTACATACTTTTCATTTGTAGCCTGAAAGCCTGTGAATTTGTAAATCGCTTACTTTGTTGCCACAAACTGCATGATACATTGGGTCCGAAGTAATCAAACTGATAAGCAATAGGAACTGATTCAGATACTAGTAGTAAAATGACATCCTTTAATAACAGTGAATGTTTCATCCTCTCAAAAATGTGTTCCCACACGCCTTTCAGAGAGCACGCCAAATTTCAAAAGACAGTCAATACCAGCTTTGCTCTCTGAAATGAGAGTCTTGACACCCAGTTTATGGTTATTGGTCCACCTTTATTTATAGCGGGACCTTTTCTCTCTCAGACCGTTTTGTAATCTATGGCAGTCGGTCTCGGAACTACACAAATGTGTCTCTCTGATGTGCTGGGAGTTTAGTCCTAGTACATCAGGGTCACCATTTTGTGTGGGTACTGGCAACCTGGAGAGCAACAGTGGAAATGTAACAGACTAACATGAAGAATATGTGGAGAGAGATTCTGGGGCCAGAGTGATAGAGGGCATAGTCTGGAAATTCAAAGTCATAGGGGAAGGTGCAGGAAGGCTGGAGTCAGAGAGGTGTAGTCATGCATTAAAGTCAAAAGACACTCCTAAATTTGCACCTGCAGTGATTCTTGATTCAATGACAGGAATTGCCTCAGGAGATAAATCTTCTCCTCCAAGACTGAACGGTCTTTATGCAGTGAACCTTTTCTCACAGGTGTGCTGGAGGTATGACCTCCATCACATGCATGTGTAGTTGTCTGGTATGCTTCAGCAGCCATTGCTTTAGGGATGACATGCCAGTGAGTCACACATACCTATGGTGTGCCTACCTCATGTTCCTGGGTACCTGCAAAGGGATCCTTGACCTGCGAGTGATGCAATTTCCCAGCCAAACCACTCTGCCATTGCTCTAACTTCAAAGAGCATCAGTGATGCAGCACTATGCGAGTGGCATCAAGGCACGTATAGCATTTGTAATTGTGTCTATATGCGTCCCGTTTTTCTTTAGGTAGCTTTTCTATCATTTGAACGATCTTCCTGGAGATTGGTGCTGCATTTCCCACAATCCCTTCTGGGAGGCGATCTTGTCTCCATTGCATGCTTACGTTAAACCACCTGCCTTGTGATGTATGGCAAACTGATTTTTGTGGTTCGGCCTCTATTAGAAGCTGCCTGCTGAGTTGGGGTGGGCGGAATGTTCTGCTCTGCCCACTGAATTGGCCGAATTTTGGCCACTCCATGAAACTCTTAACTGCAAAGTTCGGGCCAAATTCCACCAATCGCCACATGGTAGACATACTTCTGCGAGGCTCCAGAATATACGCTCTGGAGAGCCAAGCGAGATTTGGCATTCCCTAGCACAATATTCTAATGAAGGTGTTCGCTGGCATTCACAAGGGCTGACATTTGAGTAGATTTGCTACAGCTTCAGTAAATTTCCTACCCGAGCTGCAGTGAAATTAACTTGAATGACTGCACGTTCTTGCGAAACGGCTGGTGCCGTTCATGCTGATTTTGAGCGCTGCTCATGCTACCGGCACTACATTGCAGCGTGAGCAAAGCAAGCTGCATATTTTCCGCTAGTTGGCTGAATTCTGTGGAACCTCGCAGACTTTTTCTGTAACTCCGTAGAATTCCGCTAAGTGAAACTCCGTGAGTTCCACCCACCCCTACTGCTGAGGAATATGCTTCAAATAATTTTATTGCAGAGACACAACTCTGATTCAGAGGCCAGTCAACTCCACTGAAAAGAGTCACTGACTCTGCTCCTTAAAGTTCAGTTCACAGATGTGACAATCCTCCAGATCATGGTAAGACTCTTCAGGGCAGAATTATCAAGTATTACTGCCAGTCCAACGTCAAAAAAGTGATGCTAACCAACATAAACTCCTGATAAACTACTTATTTAGCAGCACACTATGTTTGTTGTGCTGAAAAGATGTCTAAAAGTATTGCTAAGCTCCTAAACTTGAAACTATCCAGATTTCTCTGCTTCCTTTTTTGCATAGTTTATGCGGCACTCTAAGCCTGAAGGGGTATTGTTTTGACTTATACAGGGTGCTCTCTTGTGTCTGGACAAAGCTAAAGCTCTCCGAGAAGCTATAATGATGGCAAAACATATGCCAGGGGTTACTTTCATTCGTTCCAGGTTGGCTTGGTTAGTGTTTAACCAATTCAAAGTTGTAATACTGTGCCTGGAGTGGTAAATGGCTATTGTCATTTTACAGCTCTGCGTGGATGGCACTGTGCGACTCCTAGGCATAAAGACTGCTGTAGAAATGACAAAATACTTTGTCCATTTCTAGCTCGACATCGATGGCACTGTTCCAATCCTTTGTTTAAAAACTCTGCTAGAAAAACTGACATTTGAGGTGAGCAGATACAGTGGCGCTGATGTTGTAGGGTGATCTATACAGGAGCTGCTTAACACATAAACTTGGGAACTCACCAGAGTTCTCTGCTTCTTTTTTGCATAATTAATGCAGCATTCCAACCCTGAATGGGTATTTTGTATATACATATATATATATATATAGATATATATATATATATAGATATATATATATATATATATATATATATATATATATATATATATACTCCTCCAATCCCGCTTGTTTCAAAGACAGGTCTGACACATGCTCAGGTTTCACGAAGAAATTTATTTCAACCGGTGCACAATTTCAGGCTTTGCGATGTCCACAATGTCAGCGTCCGGCAGACGCGTTTCGGCGTGTGCCTCATCAGTGCCGGTTAGGTAGCTGCTTGTGCCAAGGTGAGTTTCTCGCGCAGCTGCAGTTTAAAATACTGTCCCAGTGATTTCATTGGCTGGTGTTCCTTCTCTCAAACAGCGGGCTTGGAAAGTTCCTTTGGTTGTAAACGCCGCTGTTTTTCCAGCCAAGGGACCACGGACATAGTGCACCACTCCCGCAGTAGCGAACCAATGAACAAACAAACAGTCGGATTTAAGGTACAGTGACCAAAATCTTGCACGCGATAATGCCCCTGCTGCTTTTCCTTGGTTCTCACTTGCGGGAAACACAGGTTGACTTCAATCACTCTTCGGGAAAACCTTTAAGCAAACGCTATGTTCGCTCCCTCTCCCCAATGCCTACGAGACACTCCAGGTTGGGGGGGCGCCGCATTGCGCCTTCTAGGCACTTGTAGCCAAAGGTTGTTTGTCGGTTGTTTTGCGGAGCTCCAGAACGAGGGGCGTGCCAGATGCGGTAGAGCCGACCTCCACCGTATCATACTCCTCCAATCCTGCTTGTTTCAAAGACAGGTCTGACACATGCTCAGGTTTCACGAAGAAATTTATTTCAACCGGTGCACAATTTCAGGCTTTGCGATGTCCACAATGTCAGCGTCCGGCAGACGCGTTTCGGCGTGTGTCTCATCAGTGCCGGTTAGGTAGCTGCTTGTGCCAAGGTGAGTTTCTCGCGCAGCTGCAGTTTAAAATACTGTCCCAGTGATTTCATTGGCTGGTGTTCCTTCTCTCAAACAGCGGGCTTGGAAAGTTCCTTTGGTTGTAAACGCCGCTGTTTTTCCAGCCAAGGGACCACGGACATAGTGCACCACTCCCGCAGTAGCGAACCAATGAACAAACAAACAGTCGGATTTAAGGTACAGTGACCAAAATCTTGCACGCGATAATGCCCCTGCTGCTTTTCCTTGGTTCTCACTTGCGGGAAACACAGGTTGACTTCAATCACTCTTCGGGAAAACCTTTAAGCAAACGCTATGTTCGCTCCCTCTCCCCAATGCCTACGAGACACTCCAGGTTGGGGGGGCGCCGCATTGCGCCTTCTAGGCACTTGTAGCCAAAGGTTGTTTGTCGGTTGTTTTGCGGAGCTCCAGAACGAGGGGCGTGCCAGATGCGGTAGAGCCGACCTCCACCGTATCATACTCCTCCAATCCTGCTTGTTTCAAAGACAGGTCTGACACATGCTCAGGTTTCACGAAGAAATTTATTTCAACCGGTGCACAATTTCAGGCTTTGCGATGTCCACAATGTCAGCGTCCGGCAGACGCGTTTCGGCGTGTGTCTCATCAGTGCCGGTTAGGTAGCTGCTTGTGCCAAGGTGAGTTTCTCGCGCAGCTGCAGTTTAAAATACTGTCCCAGTGATTTCATTGGCTGGTGTTCCTTCTCTCAAACAGCGGGCTTGGAAAGTTCCTTTGGTTGTAAACGCCGCTGTTTTTCCTGCCAAGGGACCACGGACATAGTGCACCACTCCCGCAGTAGCGAACCAATGAACAAACAAACAGTCGGATTTAAGGTACAGTGACCAAAATCTTGCACGCGATAATGCCCCTGCTGCTTTTCCTTGGTTCTATATATAAAAAAAAACATAGGTTTCAGGGACGTTATAGTTAGTTTGACATTTCACTCGTACGAAACCATAGAAATTCCCCGGTTACAGTTAGTTGAACTAACTATAAGCGCGCCCCCACCATGCGCTGCTGATGACGTCACATATTACATCATTCGTGACATTGTCAGTGACATCACTGATGACATCTCAAGTGACATCACTGACGACATCATTAAGTGAATGTGTGTTTCTATAACGTTTAAATATGTATTATATATATGCCAAGGTGTATTGAGGAATGACTGGGTGTACACGTGTCTGGATGGAGGATTTAGTAGGTATGTGACTGACTGTTTAAGTGAGTGATTACATGTGTCTTACTGAATGCATGGGTTAGTGACTGATACAGACATTCACATAGTTTAGTTTGATAGTTGGTGTGTAAGTGGTTGCATAGGTTGGTGAGTAGCTAAATGAGGATATATATGGGTTATTGATTGGTTGTCTGAGTATCTGTATGGGTGCCTGGGTGTGTGTGTGTGAGTGGGTGGGAGTTGTATGAGTCTGTGCATAGAAGTTTGAGTGGCTGATTCACTGTGTGTACGGGTTCAAGAGTGCATGTGGAAACAGCTGTATGAGTTTGAGTGTGTGTATGGTGTGTTGGTGAGAGAATGGATGTCTTAATGTTACATGTCCAACTAACTACATATATAAAAGGCTGTGTATGTGAACGTTGAAGTATATAAATGACTATACAAGAGAATCAGTGATTGTGAGAGTTGCTGCATGGATGTGTGTGTACTTGTATCCGTAATTGTAGAAAAGAGTAAGTATGGATTTGTTTCTGTTTGAATAATTTATGTGGTGTGTGTATAACTGTGTAGGTCAGTTAATGGAAATGTGATTGATTTTCTGCATGACTGACTAGGTGTGTGAGTAAGTCTGGCTGGGTGGTGGTGTGTGAGTGTCTGTATACATGTATGAGTGCTTATGATAGTGTTGTATTGATGAGTGACTACATCTATGAGCGATTTTATGGGCGAATGAGTGGACGTGTATGTAGACTTAGGAATCAGTGAGTGTGTATGTAGTAACTGGTACAGTGGGTGTATCAAAGGTTGTATTACACTGTGAGGAGGTGGATCAGATTTTCACATGGATGATGTCATTAGTGATGTCATCAGTGATGTCATCAGCGATGTCATTTGAGATGTCATCAGTGATGTCATCAGTGATGTCATCAGTGATGTCTCTGATATGTGCAAAAAAGGAAAGGGGTATCCCCGACTAGAGTTCCTAATTTCGGGATATGTGACCGTGTGTCAGTACAATAATTAGGAACAGGATAAAAGGGCGGATAATTACTGACAAAAGAAAAGGAACACTAAATCAGCAAAAACGTGTACGGTACAGTTAGATTTCATAACTTTTTTATTTTTTATTGTTAAACAATCATATATCAAAAAGGGGGAAGGAAAGGGAGGGACCAATATATTTTATACATTCATTGTTGTATGGTCTCCATCCTATTCTATAACAGCATATAGTTATACATATTTGTCGCAATGGTTGACGCAATGGATAACGTATTTACGGTTTACATTCGTGATGCTGTGTAGCATATTACATTAAAATACATGGCTAAAGGTTAGGGTGTTACTACGCGCGTTTCGGCTATTTAGCCTTCATCAGGGAGCCATGATGGGTGTTTCTGGAGTACCTGTGCATCCATAAAAAAGAAAAGATAGAAAAAACATATGTATGAGATAACGGTTCCTATCAGTGTCAGTATAAAGTCCTAAGCTATTTACAATCTAATGTCTAAAAACATCACATCTTTTCCGAAAGGTCAATGAGGTGACGGTTAAAATAGAAAACAGTGCTCATATACACGTCAATACATCACTTCTATCTATTATATATAGGTACAACTATTTACATGACATTCTATGCACCATATTTATATCCTTGTGAATTTTTACATGTTCTATCGCATTTTACATCTGCTAGTGGTCGCAATGTATCTGTACAATTATATACATATGCTAGGGTTTTACTAGGTGTAACTTCAAGGCTGGTTGATGGAATCACATGCACTTGTACATAGTAAGGGCCAGAGTCGTGAAACTAGATAGTGTATAGTTTTGTAGGCCTTTTATCGGTTTATAGGAACAAAAAGAATAAAATGGGTAGAAACCCCAAGGTGCACCTAGATGGCAGGTAAGTGACCTACAATAATTGTAGAGGTGAGGGGTTGGGAAGGAGAAAAGAGGACAGATGAGGAAACAGATGCTGGGTGAGGAATGTAGAATAAAGAGTGGAGGCTCACCCGGAACTTATGGTTATGACGTCCTGCAGTTTTAGCACAGATGGGTGATGTGGGTATGGATCAGTTGCCAGTAAAGGAAGATAAGATTCTGGTAGGGTGGGGCAAAAGTATAATGATTAGCACATAAATGGAAAACACAACGGAACTATATCCTATTTGAATTATGGTAACAGGAGGTACCTATAAGATAACTGGCTTGGAGACAGTCTGTAGTCGTGCGCGAATTTGTTTGATGGCACTTCAGGATACCTCTATATTGGTATGGTGGGTCCTTCGTTCAGAGCAGTCACTTGGTATTTAGTGGCAGTGATGGCACTAATAGATCGTGCCTGTAGAGATAGAGAGGGATGTTCGCTTTATAAGTCTAAGAATTCACTGAGAGGACTGATACAGTGACTTGTGGAGACTGGGATAAAACTAGCATACCTGGTGTGGATCACTGGTATGTGAGATAGTGACCGGTCTTTTCTGCTTGCAGGGTTGGCTGGTTGGGCTATAAGGATAGAAAGCGGTGCTCACTTGGTAAGTCTAGAAATCAATTAAAAAAGCTAGTGCAGTTATTGGTGGGAACTTAGGAAAAAACGAGCGTACCTGGAGTGGATCACTCGTATATGTGCTGTCAGCCAGTCTATTCCGCTTGTGAAAGTTGGCTGGTGGAGCAAAAATTCTCCTGTGGTAGCACTAGGAGCAGGGATAAAAAAACACAGTGGTGATTAACCGGATACTACTTTGTTGGGGTTATGTGGTCTTAGATACATGCAGGCCGCGCAAAGTTACCTGTTTAAGCGGGCCGGTGCGTGTCCCGCTGAACGGTGTATGTTGTTTAGCGAGTCAGCTGCTAGGTAAAGGGAAGGGTGAAAATGGAAATGTTCCGTTACAAGCTGTTCCGTAAGTGGGCTGACTGAGAGCGAGCAGCTGGACAAAGTACGTACCTGATAGAAATGCTGAACGGGCCTTCCGATCGTGGGTTTCTGCAGGGGTCTCTGTCCCGGTGTAAAACAGGAAGGGAAAGTATAGAGGGTAGATGAGTCCTTTTATCTCGAAATTGCGCGCGCAGATGGGTGGGAGGTCAATGTGGGCAGAACGCAGGCCCGGAGTTCCAAGGAGGGTTCCAGGAAACGCGGCGGCCATGTTGGAACGGGCTAAGCGTTATGTTACGAAGCCGGTAACGATCCTATATTGATGTTCTCTGTATGATAGTAGGGTCAAATAGA
This sequence comes from Lissotriton helveticus, assembly GCF_964261635.1. Taxonomy (NCBI): domain Eukaryota; kingdom Metazoa; phylum Chordata; class Amphibia; order Caudata; family Salamandridae; genus Lissotriton; species Lissotriton helveticus. The sequence goes on along the minus strand of NC_136072.1, from coordinate 993,614,015 downwards.
GAAATAAGAACTAAATTCTTATTATATGACATATTCAGAGGCCTGCCAGTGTGGAACTGCAAGACGTATTTCTCAAGGGGTTAGTGATGACATAGCGGCCATGTTGGAACTGGTTGTGCGTTCTGATTGGAATATCAATATCAAGTCGGAGCAATAGGTATATTAATGTTCTATACAACACATTGGAGTCATATTGCAAGAAATTTGGAAGTGTTGACAATAGGACATATTTTAGGCTTATGTTGTTGTTTTAACTATAGGGTGAGATGATAAGCCCAATCAGACTTGAAAATGGGATTGAAACTGATGTGTAGGACATGAAGACTGTCTCTAATGGGGCTATCACCTCTGGCTCTGGGGCAATGTGTGAGCCCAGGAAGTTAGCTTGTGTCAGTGGCGCTCATGGCGGCCAGAGGCGGAAATCGATTAATTACGTACGACAGACCATAGTCATGGCTTGCCAGTATCGTCTATTAAGGATGGAACGGATAGACTTCTGCCTTTAAGTTATTACAGTTCTATGTCTTATAGATCAAAGTGGGCTAACTCCACTGACACGACTGTGTATCTAGTCCCCAGCATATTTTCTGGGTGTTGACTGGGTCTCTAGCATGTCAGAATTTGATATGTTGGTAATAGATAAGAAGACATAGGAAATATGTCAGCCATAGTTGTATTTAAGTACTTGATCCCAGGGTAGTTCATTGTTAAGCCCTTTTGCATATGTGTCCAGTGAAAAAATCCAATACACTTCTCGGCACTTACGGATCTGGGTGCTCAAGGTGACCGTGGACTTGCGTATTTTTTCCAGGATGTACCACCGTATATCATTTGGGTGGTGTTTAGCCTCTTGGAAATGCTTCACTAGGGGTGCTTGAGTTTTCCCTGTGCGTATGGCCGATCTATGTTCAGATAGGCGAGTGGACATCATGCGGGCAGTTTCCCCCACATAGCCCAAATTGCAGGGGCAGAGCAGTAGGTAAACCACATTAGTGGTTTTGCAATTCGTCAACGTTTGGGACGTAAGGGTCCGCATGTTGAAAGTCCATTGTTTTGTCTCAATGGCTGAATCGCATGCTGCACATGTAGAGCATTTAAAATTGCCCACAACTGGTTTCATGTCACTAATGGATCTTTGTACAGGTGCGGTGTTTTTCTGTTCCATTCTTGACCGGACGATCAAGTCTTTAAGGTTCTTATTTTTCCTGTACGCAAACACTGGTTTGGGCAGTTGGTTTTCCTTAGGTTTTGTGGCATTTAAAATGTGCCAGTTGGAAAACACAATGTGCTGTAGTTTGGCATTCATAGTAGAATGTCTGGTGACAAACACCATTTTAGGGCTGGGTTCTTTGATTTGTGGAGTTAGGAGATGTTGTCTATCAAAGAACCTGGCTCTTTTATAAGATTCACGGATTAAGCGCTTCGGATAGCCTCGAGAAATGAATTTTCTTTTCATTTCTTCAGCTCTGATATCAAAATCTGCAAGTGTGGTGCAATTCCTTCGAACTCGGAGGAATTGCCCAAATGGAATACTTGATTTTTGGGTCACCGGATGATAGCTGGTGAAGTGAAGTAATGTGTTACGAGCTGTAGGCTTCACGAACAGATCCACAATGAGTTGTCCATTCTTGCTGGAGATGCTAATGTCTAGAAACTCTACACATGTTTGGCTAGCTGTGGCTGTGAAAAAAATGTTCTCATCACAGAGATTTAGCCATGATACAAAGGTGTGTACTGATTCTGTTTCAGAGGACCAAATAAAGAAGACATCATCAATAAAGCGAGACCATGATGAAACGGACTCGCTAAAGGGGGCAACATCATTGTAGATGAATTTAGATTCATATGCGGCCATGTATATATTTGCCACAGTGGGCGCACAGGAAGCCCCCATGCTGACTCCCTTCGTTTGTTGGTATAGGGAGCCATTGAATTCAAACGTATTTTCGGTTAAGACTACTTTGAGGCAGTCTAGAATGAAAGTTTTAGAGCATTCTACCTCAAATGTGTCTATGAACCAGGCTACAGCTGTAATTGCTCCTGATTGCGGTATATTAGAATATAGGGCTTCGATATCCATAGTGATCAGCCACTGTGTTTCTGGGTTGAAAGACAGTGTTTCCACTGTATTGATGATGTCCCTAGTGTCCTTTATGTGAGACGGAATTCTCGAGATGTGTGGTCTCAAAATAGTGTCCAGATATTTGGACAAGGGTTCTGTGCTTGACCCAATGGTGGTCACTATGGGTCTGTAGGGTGGGTCTGTACTACTTTTATGAATCTTGGGGACTCCGTATATAGCAGCCATCTTGGGTTGGTTTACATTAAGGAATTGCCATTCCTTATCACAGATAATGTCGTCATTTAATGCTTTCGTAGTCAAGTCTAGAATTAGAGACTGAACTCTTTTGGTCGGATCTTTTTTGATCGCGACCTAATGTCTCTCATCGTGCAACAATTTCTCCATATTCTGGATGTATATATCAGTATCTAGGACCACAATGCCTCCTCCTTTGTCACAGCATTTGATGGTAATATCTTTATTTGTTTTGAGTGCTGTGAGTGCTTGGTGTTCATCATGTGTGATGTTGTAATTGGGAGATGGTATGTATTTGGTGGCGGCTGTCAGTTTATTAAAAACTGTATGCTCAAATATAGCTATTTCGGGAGAGACTTGTTCTAGAGAGGGTAGGAAGGTTGACCGAGGTTTAAGTCCTGATAAATTGATCATGCCTTCTACGTCAGGATTGGTATTTTCAAAGAAGTTTTGTAATCTAATCTTCCTAAAAAAGCTCATTAAATCCTTAAACAGTTCAAACTTGTTGATGGTACAATGTGGGACAAAGCTTAAACCTTTAGTCAATAGTTTTTCAGTTATGGAATTCAATGGATTTTTGCTAAGATTGAAAATAGGAATCTGTTCTAATCGCGCCAATACTGTGCATGGCGCGTCACTAGGTATTGATTGGGGTTGGGGTACATGGCTGGAGCTTCCTGGAAGTTCTGAGGTGGAGCATATGTATGCATGGGTGGTCCAGGGTATTGTTGGTTTGGAGGTGGATAGTATTGATTGGGCTGTTGGTAGTTGCCTCTGAATCTCGGTTGGTATCGGGGTTTCCATCGTCCCCGAGAATTTCCTCGCCTGGATAAAAAAGGCTTATTGCCTCTATTGTGTCCTCCTCTAGGGTCATTGTCACCGTTATTGCTACCATTATCAGATCCAGAAGTGTCTGAAAAGGTGGTGACTTTCTTGGGGATTTGGTGTTGGTTGGGTGTGTCTGATGTGTCACCAAGTGGTTCTGGCTGATAATAGTTATCTGCTAAATAAGGATAGACTTTTTCTTGGCTGAAGTACTGGACATCTTTTTTCAGTTTGTCCGTTTTTCTTTTGAGAAGGTAGTCACTGTAGGATTGCATCTCTTGTTCCATACCTTCTAGTTTTTTTATTGCGTCTTCAACCGCAGAGCAGTTTTTAAGTTTGAGTTCAAGCTCTTTGATTTCTGCCACTAGGGTTTCCACTAGATGTTTTGCTGTTTCCACAATCAACATCATAAGGTCCCTGGAGCATCTGTTTGCTATGAGGGACCATCTTTCCAGGAATCTACGTATCTGTACAAAAAGCCCGGGAATATTTTTCACTCTCAGGCCTTGGGGGATGACTCCTGCCTTGAGGTATTGGAGCATGAAGTGGCCATGTAGTTCTATTCTTTTTGTCTTTTTCTTCAATGCTAAGAGTTGTTGGTATTCAGTATTGGTTTGTAGGTCAATGTTAATTGGATTGTCTGCAGTGGCAAGATCTCCAACCATGGAGACGAAATCGTCATCCGAGAACCCAAAGGTGAGAAGTTTATCCATAGTGTTTGGATCTGAAAAACAGGTGGGAGCAGCGATACAGGAGAGGATACGATGAGATGTTGAAAAATAAGGTTCACAGTGTATAGAGGAAGAAGATGTGCATAGAATTTCCAAACAGGTGTTTGGTGTGAAGAAGAGAGTGTATATGGTACTGAATCTCTGGCAGAGTCTAAAAGTAAGCGCCAATATAAACAACAATGATGACAAAACTGACTATAAAATCTAAATAAACCCCCGCACAGACAGGCTGTGGAGATAATATGTGCAAAAAAGGAAAGGGGTATCCCCGACTAGAGTTCCTAATTTCGGGATATGTGACCGTGTGTCAGTACAATAATTAGGAACAGGATAAAAGGGCGGATAATTACTGACAAAAGAAAAGGAACACTAAATCAGCAAAAACGTGTACGGTACAGTTAGATTTCATAACTTTTTTATTTTTTATTGTTAAACAATCATATATCAAAAAGGGGGAAGGAAAGGGAGGGACCAATATATTTTATACATTCATTGTTGTATGGTCTCCATCCTATTCTATAACAGCATATAGTTATACATATTTGTCGCAATGGTTGACGCAATGGATAACGTATTTACGGTTTACATTTGTGATGCTGTGTAGCATATTACATTAAAATACATGGCTAAAGGTTAGGGTGTTACTACGCGCGTTTCGGCTATTTAGCCTTCATCAGGGAGCCATGATGGGTGTTTCTGGAGTACCTGTGCATCCATAAAAAAGAAAAGATAGAAAAAACATATGTATGAGATAACGGTTCCTATCAGTGTCAGTATAAAGTCCTAAGCTATTTACAATCTAATGTCTAAAAACATCACATCTTTTCCGAAAGGTCAATGAGGTGACGGTTAAAATAGAAAACAGTGCTCATATACACGTCAATACATCACTTCTATCTATTATATATAGGTACAACTATTTACATGACATTCTATGCACCATATTTATATCCTTGTGAATTTTTACATGTTCTATCGCATTTTACATCTGCTAGTGGTCGCAATGTATCTGTACAATTATATACATATGCTAGGGTTTTACTAGGTGTAACTTCAAGGCTGGTTGATGGAATCACATGCACTTGTACATAGTAAGGGCCAGAGTCGTGAAACTAGATAGTGTATAGTTTTGTAGGCCTTTTATCGGTTTATAGGAACAAAAAGAATAAAATGGGTAGAAACCCCAAGGTGCACCTAGATGGCAGGTAAGTGACCTACAATAATTGTAGAGGTGAGGGGTTGGGAAGGAGAAAAGAGGACAGATGAGGAAACAGATGCTGGGTGAGGAATGTAGAATAAAGAGTGGAGGCTCACCCGGAACTTATGGTTATGACGTCCTGCAGTTTTAGCACAGATGGGTGATGTGGGTATGGATCAGTTGCCAGTAAAGGAAGATAAGATTCTGGTAGGGTGGGGCAAAAGTATAATGATTAGCACATAAATGGAAAACACAACGGAACTATATCCTATTTGAATTATGGTAACAGGAGGTACCTATAAGATAACTGGCTTGGAGACAGTCTGTAGTCGTGCGCGAATTTGTTTGATGGCACTTCAGGATACCTCTATATTGGTATGGTGGGTACCTTCGTTCAGAGCAGTCACTTGGTATTTAGTGGCAGTGATGGCACTAATAGATCGTGCCTGTAGAGATAGAGAGGGATGTTCGCTTTATAAGTCTAAGAATTCACTGAGAGGACTGATACAGTGACTTGTGGAGACTGGGATAAAACTAGCATACCTGGTGTGGATCACTGGTATGTGAGATAGTGACTGGTCTTTTCTGCTTGCAGGGTTGGCTGGTTGGGCTATAAGGATAGAAAGCGGTGCTCACTTGGTAAGTCTAGAAATCAATTAAAAAAGCTAGTGCAGTTATTGGTGGGAACTTAGGAAAAAACGAGCGTACCTGGAGTGGATCACTCGTATATGTGCTGTCAGCCAGTCTATTCCGCTTGTGAAAGTTGGCTGGTGGAGCAAAAATTCTCCTGTGGTAGCACTAGGAGCAGGGATGTCTCTGACCATGTCATGAATTATGTAATATTTGACATCATCAGCAGTGCATGGCAGGGACGCAAGTTATAGTTAGTTTAACTAACTGTATTGGGGGAATTTCTATGGTTTTATACGAGTGAAATGTCCAACTAACTATAACGTCCCTGAAACCTATGGTTTTTTCATTGAATTTCTAAGGTTTTGTAAATGCTAATTTCTAACTATAACGGGCCTGAAACCTATGGGTTTTTTTCAGGGAATTTGAATGGTTTTTAAATGCTAATTGCTAACTATAACGTGCCAGAAACCTATAGTTTTTTTCAGTGAATTTCAATGGTTTTATAAAGGCTAGTTTGAAACTATGCCTACATAGGTAGGACATGTAAAGAAAGTAGCAAAAGAAATTCAGAAAGAAGCAACAGAAGTCCACAAAGACAAAGAAAAATGCAGGAAGAAGCAAGACATGTGCGGAAAGAACCAACAGAGGAGCAGAAAGAGACCTTGTTGTAAAATTATCCTATGCCCACAACTTTTTCAGACGGGTACTGGTGGTAACTGACTCTGAATAACCAGGCCTAGAACCAGTGCTATGCTAAAAGACACTTAGAACACAGTGAAACACCTATATATACTAGGGAACACTATGCGTTTGGGTACTCCTGTGATTAGCTTGACCTCCTCTGTAAGGGCCAAGTACATAATAGGGCAGGGGGATTAAACCTACCTCCAAGTCAGAGGTGCAGAAATATGCTACTTTAACTAGTAGTCACATTTGCAGAGTGGTGGAGAAAGGGTGGTGGGGGCCCAACCAACGCTCAGGAATTCCGCTGCGTAGGACTTACAGGAGATACCAGGAGGGATTATTGGCCGCCAAACTCCCTCAGGACTAAATTGGACTTCATCCCCCATCTCGTAGTCTGCCACAAGGCACGTTTGCAGAGTGGTAGAGAAAGGGGGCCATGGCATCCGAAGAGGTCTTAGCAATCCCTCTGTGTGGGTCTTACTGGAGGTAACAAGAGTGGTAGTTGGCCCCCAAGGACATCCTTGGGGGCCAACTTCCCAAACTATTACCTCCAGTCAGTACTACACAGCAGCATTGGTAATACTCGTACCAGGCCACGCCCACTTTGCCCACCACTCTACAAACGCGCTCCCTGGCATGCTCTTGGATGGGGATTGAAGTCCCCTTCACTGCTGGGGGTCCTTTAGGGGTCAACTGGCCTACCTTTTACCTCCAGTAAGCCCCACGCAGTGGGATTGGTGAGAGGTAGACAAAGGCCATGCCCTCTTTCTCTACCACTATGCAAATGCACCCCTGGCGTGTTGTAAGTTGGGGGATTAAGTCCCCTTGAATCCTGAGGGTACCTGGGGTCCAACTAGCCCACCAGGTACAGAGCTGCGTTGCAGAGAGGTGTAAAAAGGGGCTTGGCCTGGGCCACCTCTCTGCAACACAGACCTGTGGCGCTTACTGGAGGCACCTGGTGGGCTAGTTAGCCCCCAGGGGCCCTCAGGATTGAAGAGGAATTAATTTCCCAACTTAAAATGCGCCACAGTGCGTGTTTGCACATGCCACCTCAGGCGCCGCCCCCTCCCTCCACCACTGTGTACACACGACCGTGTCATGTTTTAGGTTGGAGGATTAAGTTCTCTTGAATCCTGAGGGTCCCTGGGGTCCAACTAGCCCACCAGGTACCTCCAGTAAACGCCACAGAGCTGCGTTTCATAGAGGTGTAAAAAGGGCGTGGCCTGGATAACCTCTCTGCAACGCAGGTCTGTGGGGCTTAGTGGAGGTACCTGGTGGGCTAGTTGGCCTCCAGGGGCCCTCAGGTTTGAAGGGGAATTAATTATCCAACTTAAAATGTGCCACAGGGCGTGTTTGCACACATGTCACCTCAGGCCCGCCCCTCCCTTTACCACTGTGCAAACGCGCCCCATGCGTATTTTAAGTTGGGGGATTAAGTCCCCTTGAATCCTGATGGTCCCTGGGGTCCAACTAGCCCACCAGGTACCTCCAGTATGCGCCACAGAGCTGCATTGCAGAGAGGTGTAAAAAGGAGCATGGCCTGGGCATCTCTCTTTTAATTTTTTTTTATTTGATGGAGGGGGGCCACGTGACCCCCCTCCTAGACCACTTCTGGCCCCGGGGATCTCATCCCCTGGGGCCTGGACTCTTTGTCGGCGACTGTGGGGGGAGCCCCAATGCCCCCTATGGTCCCTGCCAGCTCCCCGCGTCCTGCAGGAGCCGGCATTGCTTTTCCACATAGGGAGCTGCTGACATGCAGCTCCCTGTGTGGAAAAGCAATGTGGTACGATTTTTGATGGCGAGAGCAGATTTCCTGCTTTCGCTTTCAAAACCCAAACCGGAATTTGCTATGGTAGGGTGGGAGCCGCACGGCTCCTGCCCTGCCATAGCAAACAGCAGTGTCCCAGGGGTGGGCACCCCGGGACACTGCAGGAGCCAACCCTGGGTGGCGGTCCACAGGGCCATCAATGGCTCCAGGAGGGGTACCCAATGTTTGCACAGCCCCGGGGAGGTGGTGGTCCTCAGGGGTCCATAACGGACCCCTGCATTTGAATATTAGTGCCCCGAGGAGGTGGCTGTCCCCGGGGCATGTGGAGGGGGCTCAAGCCCCCCCACACAGGTGTATTTTTTGTAAAAAAAAAAGCCCCAGAGGGGTGGCGGTCCCCGATGGTGGCGGTCCCCGGGGCAGCGGGGGTCCATGTGCCCCCCACCTATTAAAAAAGAAGCCCCTGGGGAGACTTGGAGGCCCCCCGCCTATTAAAAAGAAGCCCCGGGGTGTGGCGGTCCCCGGGGCTGCTGGGGGCTGCGTGCCGCCCCGCAACTCTGTAATCACGCCCCGGGGAGGTGGAGGTGGACCTGGCCCACCCAGGGGCTTCAATACAACAAAGTGTGGAGCTACTCTGGAGATAACTTCAGAGTAGCCTTTATGTTAGCATATTTAACCAAAGAAACATTAAATCGGGCAACAACTCTCACTTTATATCAAAGCCCTTAGCTTAAAAATAAGGAGCAATTTCTCAAGCAGTTCCAAGCAGTATTTGTGCAAAAGCAAGGGAAACAACTAGACTATATAGACCATCAAACACTTCAAGTGGGAAACGTGGTTACCTATATGAGAAACTTATAACACCTATCGGTCAAGGGAATTATGGGCAGATAAAGCAACAGCAACTGATTTCTATCAAGTTCTAAAGGAGAAATTAAAAGATGCCTTATCTATGTATCAAAATCGTTTTATTGAGTTTACAAAAAAACAAACTTTATAGCTTAAGAAAGCTCAATTATTCCCCCAGGTATATAGCAAGAGCATTAGATGGATAAAGATAAAATTCAGCTCATTCACAAGTTCCCGCTTACCTGAGGGCTTTGGTCGAGAGGAGGATGCCTTGTTTCTGCAATATCTCTGTACATCACCCAACATGTCTCATGTTATTTCTGCTTCCTGCTGTAGCAGCTAACAAATGAACCTAACTTGTACCCCCTACCCAATTGAGGGAGCAACACAAAAAAAAAGAGAGAGAAGCAAAAGAAAGAAAACAAACTTTTCCAGGGTGCCAGGAGTGCACAATTACAACATGGAGGGTTGGGAAGCGGTGAGCCCACCTCCCACGACCAGCGTGAGAGGGTCAGCGGCAGACCCAGAACCCTGCCTCACATGGGGGACTCAGTCAGCTATATCATAAAGAGATGGAGGGCTCACAGCCTAGACCCACAAGCGAGCAATGGAAGCCCGTCTGTCAAATACCCCACCAAGGGGCTCCATATGTAATAAAAACTTTTGCGAGAGTGTTCTATGACATAGGTCATCCCTTCAAGGGCCAAGGTATGCCATGGACGGACATGCCATTGTGTTAACGAGGGAGCCTCAGTTTTTTTCCATGCATGTGTGTCTGTTGCACTGATGAACGGAAGTAATCTGTTGTTCAGTGAGACACCGCATTCCACATCTTAAGTGTCTACAAGGGTGTGACAGTTTTTCTCCCAAAAGATATTGTGGTCCGTTTCTGAAATTTTCCTTGTGACTGTCTTTTCTTCAAACATTTTTGACAACTGTTTCTTTTACGTCATGTATTTATTCTCTCATAGTTTTTCAAGTCAAGGCTGCTCCGAGTAGACATTTGTTATCTTTGACTATTACTTCACAGTAAAATTCTGTAATCTTTCAGTCAAAGTGGTGTTGCTGTGTTCCTTTTTCATCAGTAACATATGCATTTTTTAAATGTTCTTTCACAGGTAGACTATTTTATTATTTATTGTAGGGTGTTAATTTCTTTTCTCTACAGGTATTTTCACTGTTTAAAGTGATTGTTTCATTTTTATCTTCGCCATGCAAAATGTACACCCTCCTTCTCCCTTTTTACAGCTTCCAGGTGATCCACCAGTCAAGTGGAAAGTGTGGTATAGAGCATTTGTGAAATATTTAGGTGCTATGGGGGGTTTGAGGTTCAGCGCTGAACGGAAGCGTTTCATCCTATAGCACAATCTGGGGTTCAAGGGTCAAGCTGTTATGGAACATCTTCCTCCCGTAGTTGTAGTTCAGGATGAAGAGGAATTGAATGTGTATGATCAAGCGGTAGGCATGCTAGAGAAACAGTTTGACGTATAAACCAGCATAGTTGTTGCAAGGTACACATTCTTTACAAGAAAACAAGAGTGTGAAGAGAGCATTGTGTCTTATGTAGCCGCTTTGCGCATTCTCGCTTCTGAATGCAAATTTGAACATTTTACATCTCAACTTATACAAGACCAAATTGTTGTGCATTGTTCGGAGAAGAAAGTTCAAAAGAAATTACTCACTTTAAAGAATCCTTCTTTAGATGAAACAATCACCATTGTCAAGAGTATTGAGCTCTCTCAAAAATCATCAAAAGAACTTAAAGCTGAGAAGAATGTTGTAGGTGTGGTCAGGGCCGGACTGGGAACCAAAACCGGCCCTGGCAAAGTGCTCGGCCAAGGGGATGGTGGGGGGGGATGCCACCAAGCTCTTTACCAGGACCGCTTTTCCGCCGAATTTGTTACAGGGCCGATTTTGCAGCATTGCTGCAAAAACGCCCCTGTCACAAAAACGGCCCCCAGGGGCCCAAAAACGGCCCCCACCCTTGCGGCCGACCGGGGAATTGCCCGGTGCCCGCAACGGCCAGGCCGGGCCTGGGTGTGGTTAAAGATCATAAAGATTTGGGTGAAAAAAATCAGAAAGACAAAGCTAAATCGCAATCTGAACCAAGAGTCAACAGGTTTGTGTCCAATAAAATTGAGAAGAAAGGTTCTTACTAAAAAATGGATGTAATAAATGTGGGTTCCCTTCGCATTTTCCCAATTCAAAGGTGTGTCTGGCAAAGAATGCTCCTTGTCGCAAATGTGGGAAACAAGGTAATTTCGCCAAAATGTGTGGTTTCCGGGGGAGCATACATGTTTTGTATTCTGAGGAACCTAAGGGTGATCCTGTATGTGAAGTTGTTATCCCTCTTACTGATTTTGCAGTGGTTGTCAAAGATGATTCCGAAGATTGCGTAGATCCCATTGTAGATGTGCTGGTGGATGGAAAGTGTCTGCACCTACTGGTGGATTCGGGGGCACGGATTACTATGATTACGGAAGAGCTGTTTGAGAGCACTTGGGGTAACAGGCCCCTCAATCCTCCTGATAGAAGTTCGGTCTCTTATGAAGGCAGAAGAATTGATTTGACAGGGTTCTTTGTGACTTCTCTAGTTTTCAAGGACAGACACATCTAGGGGAATGTTTATGTGGCCAAAAAGGGTCTCAACATTCTGGGTTGGTACCACCAGAGGTTGTTCGGGATGACTCTTAGGCCTGGCACTTCTGAACAGGTTTCGGTAGTGGGTGAATAATCTGAAGGGGAGTGTTTAGTTTCCTGGTCCATGAAGTTTCCCAAAGTTTTTGGTGATAAACTTGGTTGTGTTAAAGGGTTCAAACACTTTATCCAGGTCAAGGAAGGGGCTTTCCCTACCAAACACAAATTACACAATGTGCCTTTTAGTATCAGGGATGATCTCTCATTGGAGCTTAAGAAAATGTGTGAGTCTGGAGTGATTGAACCCATTGACTCCTCACATTGGTTATCTCCCTTGGTGGTTGCGTGAAAAAAGAATGGTACTCTTATGGTTTGCATTGACTTGCGCAGCCTCAATAGGAAGATTTGGGAGGATTCTCACCCTCTTCCCTGTATTGACGACATACTTTCAAAATTTGCTGATGCGAAGTACTTCTCTAAGATTAGCATCAGCATACCACCAGGTCGAGCTTGATCCTGCTTGCAAGCATTTGACTGCTTTTGTGTCACCTGTTGGTACCTTCCAATTTAGGAGGATGCCTTTCGGGCTAGCCTTGGCAGCCTCAGTTTTCCAACATGTTATGGAGAAGGTTTTGGAGGGCGTCACTGATACGGTCGTCTATCAAAATGATATTTTGGTGGCTCGGAAGAACAAGGAGTCGCATGACAAGAATCTTGCTGATGTTTTGGGAAGGTTGGAAGGCAAAGGTATTGTTGCTAACAAGCTTATGTGTGTTTTTGGTGTTGATTCAATTTAATATCTGGCACACCGGATTTCTGGAGACGGTTTTGTGCCAAGAAAAGGTCTTATCGAACCTATTTCTAATGCTCCGTGTCCCCCCTCAAAAGAGCAAGTCTCCTCATTCTTAGGTTTGTGTGAATTTTACACAAAATGTATTTCTCGTTTTGCTGCAAAGATTGTCCACATGAGGGGCCTCTCAAGAGAAAATCTGTGTTTCTTTGGGATGATTCCTGTCAAGAAGAGATTTTGCAGATCAAAAAAGAATTAGGGTCATGCAAAATTCTTACCCCTTTTGATCCTCTCTTTCCATGTACAGTGTCCGTCGACATATGACTTGATGACCTTGGTGGTATGATCTCTCAAGTCAAGCAAGGAAAGGAGTTCACTATAGGTTTTGCCTCACGAGCATTATGCCAGAGTGAAAAAAACTACTTGTTCATTGAGTGAGAATTACTTGCATGTTGCTGGGCTGTTGAACGGTTCAAGTGTTTTTTGTGGGGGAAGACGTTTAGACTCCTTACTGACCATAAGCCTATCATTCCCATCTTAGAGGGTAAGATTGTCAAAGACCATACTCCCAGTATTGCTAGGTTGAGTTCAAAATTGCTGCAATACAATTTTAGGGTGGCGCATATTCCTGGTGGGCGAAACACACAAGTTGATTATCTCTCTAGTTCTCCCTTATGATGCAGATGAAGATTACCTGATTGCTGCTGTTGATGCTTGTGGTGTGAGTTGTTTCCATGAATGTGATTGGTTTTGTGGTATGGAGTCAGATTCTCTGATTAAGAGGTTAAGGGGTTTATCGTTTCTGATTTGCCCAAGGAAAAGCATCTAGACAGTGATCTGCATGCTTTCGCCAAAGTTGCTGATGAACTTACCTTGGAGGGTGGAGAGATAATTATGCATGGGGATAAGTTTGTTCCCCCTGAATCTCTCAGAGATTGCATCATCAACTATGGCCATGAGGGACATCTTGCGCAGACTAACACTAAGAAAAGAATTCGGAGTGTTTATTAAGCATGGGCGGATTTTGCGGATCCACGATTCACGAATTTGCGGATTCACGGATCGTGGATCCGCAAAATCCGCGGATTATGCGGATCGGCGGATTTGGGGGCGGGGCTTCCTCGAGTGTGTGGGCGGGGCCAAACGGACGGGCTTCCATGCGAGCGCACATGCCTCTTGTGTGTATAAAAGGTCAGAGACCGATCGGAGCAGCAGATTAAGAGACAGAAGCTCCTGGTCACAGGAACAGCACGGGGATTGCGCTCGTGAAAGTCAAAGATGCAAATGCCTCTGGCCAGCATCACAGAGGATTTTCGATGGTATATTTGGGAAGAAGGCACACCTGCCCAGCACCCACAATGCTCACGATTGTTTTTGGGCTGATGAATGAGTCACTGAATTTAAGCTTCAACTAGGGCACATGCTTTATTGATATCTGCAAGTGTTCCTCAAGTGTGTGGGCGGGGCCAAACGGACGGGGCTTCCATGCGAGCGCACATGCCTCTTGTGTGTATAAAAGGTCAGAGACCGATCAGAGCAGCAGATTAAGAGACAGAACCGTTTGTCACCATCATGAATAATTTACGATGGCGCCGGCAAGCTGCCAGCGCCATCCTGCAAAAGTTACTTAATTAGCTTCAACAGGAAGCTCCAACGGATAAAATAAAGCAGGCGCTCGAGCCCCTGCTGTATCTTATCTATTAGAGCTTCCTGTTGAAGCTAATTAAGTAACTATTTGAGGATGGCGCTGGCAGCTTGCCGGCGCCATCGTAAATAATTAGGCTCGCTTGAACTTTTGACCGCAAAATCCGCTCCGATCACGGATTGCGGATTTTCGGTAAATTCGCGAGAGTTCGCGGACCGCGAATTTACCGAAAATCCGCAAAATCCGCGATCGGAGCGGATTTTGCGCTCATGCTTAGTGTTTATTGGTGGCCTTCCATGGAACATCAAATCAATGATGTCGTGGAGGGATCACTGAAATAATATCGAGGGACAGAATATCGACCAACAAAAATATCGTTGACAAAATATCGAGAGACAAAATATCGAGTTTCTATCTACAAACAGGTAAGTACAAAAATATCGAGTTAAAAATATCGTTTACAAAAATATAGTTGTAAAAAATATCGACTTTAATAAAAACAATGTTTAATTACATTAATATAAAACATTAATTACTAAAATATACTTAACAATACTTAAAATAACTTTTCATAATTAAATAATTAATGAAAGTAAAAAAATTATATTTTTTTAATCATATTTCTTAAAACATATATATATATATAGTAACAAAATGTAATTAAATAATAGCCAATATTATTAACGTACAAATACAAAAGAGTAAAAATTACTATTCCCACTCCAGTGGGTGCAACAGTAGGGAAAGCGTTGGATAGCGTAGGGGTTAAAATTACTATTCCCACTCCAAAGAGTGCAACAGTGGATATATGACGTTACAACGCAACTTTTACAACGCACTACCATTACAACAAAATTTTTACAACGCAAAAACTATTACAACGCATGTTTTTACAACGCATGTTTTTACAACGCAGATACCTTTACAACACATACCATTACAACGTAAGTATTGGTAAGTATATAATATTTTTTTTAATTTAAATTATTTAAAATTAATTTAATATAATTTAATTTAATTTAATTTCATTAAATTAATTTAATGTAAATTTAATTTTACTTTATTTTTACACTGTACCCCTGTACCCCAAAAACCCAAAACTGACCCTGAACCCTAAAAAAACCCTGTACCCAAAAACCCAAAACTGACCCTGAATCCTAAAAATACCCCTTTACCCAAAAACTAAAAACTGACCCTGAACCCTAAAAATACCCCTTTACCCAAAAAACAAAAACTGGCCCTGAACCCTAAAAATACCCCTTTACCCAAAAACTAAAAACTGACCCTGAACCCTAAAAATACCCCTTTACCCAAAAACTAAAAACTGACCCTGAACCCTAAAAATACCCCTTTATCCAAAAACTAAAAACTGCCCCTGAACCCTAAAAATACCCCTTTACCCAAAAACTAAAAACTGACCCTGAACCCTAAAAATACCCCTTTACCCAAAAACTAAAAACTGACCCTGAACCCTAAAAATACCCCTTTACCCAAAAACTAAAAACTGACCCTGAACCCTAAAAATACCTCTTTACCCAAAAACTAAAAACTGACCCTGAACCCTAAAATATTTCAATTAGTTACCTATTAATACTAATTTATAACTAATTACCAATTATTTATTTGATAATTAAAAATTAATTTACAATTATTTTATGATAAATACAATTAAATAAATGTTATTATTTCATTAATTATTATTAAATTACTTCCCACTCTATTCCCCTATAAACCCACAACCCGCTACAGGAAATAAATAATTTAATTTAACATAATTAGCAATTAATCAATTAAATTAAATTAATTACCAATTAAATTTTAATTAATTAACAAATATTTTTTAATTGACAATTAATTAAATATTACTACCAATTATTAAATTTACATATTTAATTAATTATAATTAAATTACTTCCCACCCTATTCCCCTATAAACCCACAACCCGCTACAGGAAATACATTATTTAAATTTACATAATTAGCAATTAATTAATTAAATTACATTAATTACCAATTACATTTTAAATAATTAACAAATATTATTTAATTACCAATTAATTAAATATTACTACCAATTAATAAATTTACATATTTAATTAATTATAATTAAATTACTTCCCACCCTATTCCCCTATAAACCCACAACCCGCTACAGAATAAAATTACACAATAATTAAAAAAAATCATTAATTAAAAATAATTATAACATAAAATGACACTTTTCACACATATTATAACATAAAAAACACTATAAATAATTAAATATTATTTAAAAAACGATATTTTTTACTATCTAGATTATATACTTGGATATTTTCACTTTCTATATTATTTACAGTCGATATTACTTCACTTACCTTAAAAACGATATTTTGGCTGTCTATATTCTGTCCTGTCGATATTTTGTCCAAACGATATTTCAAACTCGATATTCTGTCCAAACGATATTTTGGAGTCGATATTATGTCTGTGCACCGTCGTGGAAATGTGTCTGGCTTGTTCCACAAGTGATACGGTTGTAAAAATGGCTTCACTACCAGTTCAACAAGTAGAGGCATCTGATGGTCCCTGGTTAATATTGGGGCTCTACTTTGTGGGATCTTTTAATGTCCTGGGGAATAAATACAAGTTTGCTCTGGTTGTTGCTGACTATTTCTATGGTGGGCGGTCCATTTCATGACAGATTCCAACCCACAGGAGGTTATCAGGGTTCTTCAGAGTTTGTTTGCCAGAGAGGGTTTCCCCAAGAAGATTATATCCACCAATGGGGTACAGTTTACTTCTAAGGAGATGTCTGTGTTTCTGTCTCAGTGTGGCATCACTCACTGGCGTGTGGGTTTGTATCACCCACAGCCCAATGGTTTAATTGAGGGCAACAACTGCATTCTGGATGAGTGTGTTCAGTGGGCTGTTTCATCCCGTATTGACATCAAGGAAGCTGTCCAAACCATGTTGTGGGCACATCATACTACCCCTAGTTCTATCACAGGTTCTAGTCCATTTGCCTTACTCAGGGGTAGATAAGCTTCTTTTCACATGCGTTCTGCTTGAATGAAGAAGTGGGGTTTGGTGTCAGGGTGCCGGGAGACACAGGGAGACAAAGGCATACATTCTTTTCCCGCAGTCCCAACACAGCTTGTTTTTCCCAATGTGGCTAGCTTTAAGTCCTCTGTCTCTGTGGGGGATTGGGACAGGATTAAGTCCCCTCTCAATGTTCCTAAGGGTCTCTCAAAGTTTGGTCCTCCTGTTAGGGTGGATGCCACCTCTCGATATGCTGTAAGAGTCAACAGAAAAATTGAGGGAATCTATCTAGGATTAATAAGATTCCAATGAAGGTTTTTTTGCAATTGGGACTACAGAAGAGCAACACCGTTCAATCTGAATTTCTTCCAAAAACCCAGCCTTCTCAGGTCGGGAAATCCCTTCCACCCTCAAGATGGATACCTCAGATTCACCTCCAATCTCTCATACCGACAAGAGCATAATCCCGATCCCTGAACTCACCTACTTCAGTCTTAACTGCCGATCTCTTCCCAGGCACAAAAGAGACATTTTTGATCTGCTCGCAACCTCTCAACCAGCCGCTCTTTTCCTCACAGAGACCTGGCTAAATGATAGCTCTGGTCCTGATATTGCGACAGCACTTCCAGACAACTACACATACCTTGGAAGAAACAGGATGGGTAAAGGGGAAGGAGGGATAGCAATGATCTATAAAAAATCCTACAAATGTAAATGGGATGACTTAGATATCCAGAACTGTGAAGCCGGGCTCTCTAAACTCCTGTTGTCACCCAATTTCACCCTCTCTGGAACTCTTATCTACCGCCCCCCCGGACCTGCTAGCTCATGGGCGGCCTCACTCCCTGAGCACATTGCTCCTCTTCTACTGCACGCCACTAATTTTCTGATTGTTGGGGACCTCAACATCCATCTAAATGACACATCCTGCCCCTCAAGTGCTAATCTTATCGCAGATCTAGCTGCTCTGAATGTTACCCTTCACAACACAGGCCCCACACACAACGCAGGAAACTTGTTAGAACCCATCTTCTCGAATCTTGATACCATCTAATGTAAACCCCATATTTCCATCCAATGGTCGGATCACTTTCTGGTAGAATTCCAAATAAAAATCCAACCATCCTCTAAAACCCAAGCTTTTCCAACTGGACCCAGGGTGGCTAGAAACTGGAAAAATCTGGACATAAACAAATTCAATCGGTGTTTAGGAAATTCCAGGCCAGTAACCACCATCACCAATATAGAGGATGAAGCGGTCATCAATAGATGGCTCAGTTCTGCCACCAATGTATGTCTCCCCCGAGTAAGAAGTATTACAATCACCACTACCCACCTGCCCCTTGGTTCACTGAAGCACTCAAAATGGAAAAAAACAAATGGAAAAACCTAGAGAGACGGTGGCGCACCTACTATGATCCCAGCATTAAGCTATTATATAAATCAGCCCTAAATAAATATCACTCGCTTTGTAATACTGCTAGGGCTGAGCATGTCAATTTAACTATTTTGAATGCACAAAACCGCCCTAAAGCACTTTTCAAAGCTGTACAGGAACTCTCTGGTGCCACCTGTCAGCCCAAAGCCCCATCTTTGGACCCTACCCAATGTAACATTTTGGCGGAATTCTTTGTCAGCAAAATCGACAATATCTATTCTGATTTTGACAATCTTACACCTATACCGACACTTCCTGAACCTGCAAGCTCTCCTAAATCGGTCCCACTGGAACCCACCTCCATTAACAGTGACTCGCTTTTAGTGACATGGAATCCACTCAATATTGCCACACTTCGTAACATTATCAGTACTATTAAATCCGGATCCCCCATGGATCCTATCCCCCCCATGTATTACAAGTATTAGACACCCCCACCCTCAATCTAATTTTGGAACTACTCAATATGTCCTTAAATGAAGCAAAGGTTCCTGCTGCATGGAAACATTCCATGATCATGCCACTGCTAAAAAAAGCTAATTCTGACCCAGAAATACCAGCTAATTTCCGCCCTATCTCCCTTCTCCCAGCCTTCTCTAAAATCCTGGAGAAACATATTAACAACCAACTCACTAAATTCTCAGAGTCAAGAAACCTCCTTCATAAATCCCAGTCTGGGTTCAGGGCAGGTTTCTCCACAGAATCAAAGCTACTGGCTGTCACCGAAATTATACGTAATCAGGTCGACAAAGGGGAAACCGTGGCACTTATTCTGTTAGACCTAAGTGCCGCGTTTGACACAGTTTCCCATTCCATTCTTCTCAATACGCTTTACTCATGCGATACTACTGGTTCCGCACTAGAGTGGCTATCTAGTTTCTTATCCGATAGAACTTTTCAAGTCTTTTCCCCCACCTCCACCTCCAAAATACATAAGTCACAATACGGAGTCCCTCAAGGCTCCATACTAAGCCCCTTGCTTTTTAACTTGTATGTCAGACCCCTAGCAGCAATAGCCGAGCGAGCCGGGCTCACTATATAGTCCTATGCTGATGATACTCAACTCATCTATTCACTTTCCTCGAACCCCAATTCCAAGGTATCCTCACTCCGATCTGGACTCACTGATATCGCTAACTGGATGCATGACAACAAACTTAATCTGAATGGTGGAAAGACCGAACTCCTCCTCTTTGGAAACAACACTGCTCTGTGGGGTCCCCATCACTGGCCACCTCAGATGGGCCCACCTCCATCTCCCTCCAAAACTGCCCGCAACCTTGGCATCATCGTTGATGACCAACTGACCATGAAGCAACAAGTGGTCAAAGTTACCTCCACTTGTTTCGTCATCCTCAAATGGCTTAGGAAGATCCTATGGATGCTCTCTCCATCCACACAAAAAACCGTAGTCCAAGCCTTGATAACATCTAGACTGGACTACGGGAACGTTCTATACCTGGGTGCTAGCAAGGAAGTAATGAGTAAACTTCAGGTGGTACAAAATACGGCTGTGAGGTTACTCTGCAAACTTCCAAATAAATCTTCCACCTCAGCCTCACTGCGTAACTTACACTGGCTCCGTATCGACAGCCGTACCAAGTTCAAAGCCCAATGCTACATGCACAGAATCAACTATGGCCCGACTCCCCAATATCTAAAAACCTTAGTACACCAGTATCACCCATCCCGCCTACTCCGTTCCTCCAATCAACTCAAATTCCAAGTGCCCAGGATAAAGCGAGCTAGAATGGGCGGACGCTCCTTCTCGTATCTTGCCCCTTCCCTCTGGAACTCTCTCCCCTACCACTTACGTACAGAACACAACTATCTTAAATTCCGCAATTACTTAAAAATCTGGCTGTTTAATCAGTAGCCCTTCTACCATCACTGTCTAATCTCTTCATCCTTCGGTGTCCACAGCGCCGGGAAACCTTCGGGTAGCTGCGCGCTCTATAAATTTAATAATAATAATAATAATAATAATAATAATAATGTATGCATTAAGAATGACAAGTTGACGCGGTTCAAGGCCTTTTCTGCATCTAAAGAAAGCAGTGCCATGGTTATGTGTTTCTTTTGGACCTTGTCTATGAGCTGATACACTCTGAGCAGATTGTCAAGTGTCTGTCGTCCCTTGATGAAGCCCGATTGGTCGAGATGTATTAGAGAGGGCAAGACCCCTTCTAATCTGTTGGCTAGGACTTTGTAGTATAGTTTGGTGTCTAGGTTTAGCAAGGCTATAGGCCTGTATCAGGAGCATACCTGGGGATCCTTCCCCGCCTTTGGGATTACCGTAATCAGGGCTTCCCCCATGGAAGAGGACACAGCCTCGTTCCCTGCAATGTCGTTGAAAAGAGCAGTGAGCTGGGGTGTCAGCTCAGGGGCGAACGTTCGATAGAACTGAGCAGTGAGCCCATCAGGTGCCCGGGCCCTTTGCAGTTTAAGCCCATCTATTGCGCCCTGGACCTCCTTTTGCATTATGGGACATCCCAGCACTTCATTAACAGCTTTTGTGACTTGAGGGAGTGCTGTTGAGTACAGATATTGGGTCTGGTCTTGTTCCCGAGGGGGATCGGCCTTATAGAGGGTTCGGTAGAAGGCACCGAACGCCCCTGCTTTACCTGTATTGCTCATTTGTGCGGCCCCTTCCCCATCAACAATCTGCTTGCTATATTCCCTTTCCTGCTTTACCCTGAGCTGTCGTGCTAGCAGTGTGCCAATTTTGTCCTTACTCTCATACCCTCGTGCCCGGAGTCTCATAATTGTTTCTCTGCTCTATTTGTATAGATGGCTCGGAGCTTCCCATTGAGAGCTGTAACTCTCCGTAAAGAGGGGGCAGACAGAGAATCTTTGTTCGCCTGTTGTGCCTCTAGTTCCAACCTTTCTTTAGCCTGGAGTCTTTTCAGGGAGGTGGTAAATGTGATGCATTGCCCTCGTGTAAAGGCCTAAAGGTTGCATGGGATGTCTCAGCATGGATATTGGTGAGAAAATAATCCTTTATCGGTTTTCGTAAGTCATCCCGGTGAAGCCTGTCTTGGCCTAGAACATTGGGAAGTACCATCTAGCCAGTTTAGATGGTGACGCCGGCCAGTTTAGTATGAAGGTTAACGGGGCATGGTTTCCGACAGGCATATGGTTAGGAAGTTGGCCCCCATGAATGTCTGTAAGAGTGACTGTCTGACAAAGGCATGATCAATCCTAGAGTATGATCTGTGGGAGTGGGAGAAGAAGGAGTAATTCTCCCAGATCAGATTAAATTCCCCCATTAAGATAATGTCCCATGAAGCGAATCCCTCTAGTGCTGCGTAAAATGTGAGAAGAAATTCTGTCTGTCTGGAATTGGGAGCATAGACTGTCGCAATAGTACAGGGTCGACCCAACAACTCCCCCCCGACCATCAGGAACCTCCCCTCCTTATATGTTTTAGTGTCATGGTGAAGAAACTGAATAGCCGAATGAAACATCAGGCCCACCCCATTCTGCTTTTTCACATTGGAGGATCTAAAATTCATGGGGTAATTTCTATGTTTAAACCTGTGGTCTTCCCCTTTCTTAGGGTGTCTACTGTAGGGCTACTAGGTGCGCCTGCTGGTCTCCCAGATATTTCAAGATGCTTTGCCTTTTATTTGGGGAGTTGAGACCCCTAACATTCCAGGTAATTAAAGTCACTCCCATTCACGGTGGCACAGCGATCCCTCCCCAAGCTGTCCCTTGCTCCACATTGACCTCCTTTGTGTTTGGGCTCCTTTTCTCCGGTTTCACCCCTTTCCCCTCCCCCCTCAAACCTCTCAAAGACTCTCCATGTTAGACACCCTGGAAACAACATTAATGATATATTAAACCAAATCAAAAACGAAATTGGAAATCCACAAGGCCCCGGTAGGGCCTCGGTCCTTGGCGGCTTCTGGGGCAAGACCATTTTCGCGCCCAGAGTTCCGCAAGTGTTCCTTTTGAATATTGCATCTGGACCATCAATGTTCGGAGTCCATGTCAGGACAAGTGGAGAGCATCCGGGTGCAAACTATTCCTCCAGTCACGAAGGGGTAGGGGGGCTATCCTAACTCTGGTTCCCACAAACTATGATCGCTCAGCCGCTAGTTCCTCAATTGGCGTGCCCCCCCCTCGGTAACAAGCCCCTGACTGGCGTAGCAAAGTCTGTACGTCCATTCTGTCTGG
Source organism: Lissotriton helveticus (assembly GCF_964261635.1). Taxonomy (NCBI): domain Eukaryota; kingdom Metazoa; phylum Chordata; class Amphibia; order Caudata; family Salamandridae; genus Lissotriton; species Lissotriton helveticus. Next base: position 993,591,303 of record NC_136072.1, on the reverse strand, counting down.
CACCTGTACAAGAAGGCTATCCCTTAATTAATGCTGCGCTGATCTGCCCCCCTTCCTGGGTGTCTGCCAGGGACCGGGGGTCCCCTGCTCCAAGGAACGCTCTGTTCTCCTGCTCCCTGCTGGTGCCTCTTGCTGTGGAGTCAATTTTCCGAGGCCAAGGAAGGTCGCCGCCCCCTCCGCCTCTGTGAAAGAATGTTGTTTGTTGCTGAGGTAGAAGGCTATCCCGAAGGGGTAAGTCCAGCGATATTTTATCTGTCGCTCCCTCAAAGTCACTGTGATCAGTGGAGAAGTGTGGCTCAATTGGTTAGAGCAGCAGACCCTGATGCAGAGGTCTGGTCCGGGACCAGGGTTCAATACCCGCCTCGGCGGGTCTTGGGCTCAATTTCCTCAGACCTGATAATTCTCGTCTCGGTGCCTATTCTAATCATGGGTCCCACTCTGCAACTCTGAGCAATAGCTTGCTTAATCTCCACAATGGCCCCAACAGTGCTGGGATGCCTGGCTTCACCTTGGGGGTGCCCAGGAGTGGACATTTCACAGGGAAAAGCGAGGAAGGGTTCCTAAGCGATATACGGACACTTCCGTTGGAGGTAGCTGTGCGCTTTACAAATGCTGGCATTTACATTTACATCAGGTGGAATTGCTGACCAAGCATGAGTGTGGCCTGGGCCATGTCTTGGAAGCATGCGTATGATGCACTCTGGGATTCCATCGAGTCTTTATGTATATCTTTCTGAAGAACCAGTTATTTAACTTTAATTGAGCTGAATTTGGCTAGGATATCTCTTGGGCATCTGTTCACACATTGTGGTGGCGGGCCTACTTTGTGGACTTGCTCCAATCTCACCTCCGCAGTGTCCTCCTCCATCACACTTGAGAAGAGGCACACCATAAAGGAGTCCAGGTCAGTACCTCTCTTCTTCGAGGCCCTGCACTCTGATATTGTCTCTTCAGGAGCCATTTTCCAAGTATTCTCACTTTAGTAGAGCTGGGTTCAACTGGGTGGTGAGGGATTCTGCACTTTCCTCAAGAGGCTGAAGTCGGCCCTCCAGCTCCTGGCATTCTGCTTCCACTTCCAGAGTGTGCGTCCCGCTTGAATCCACATCCGCCTGGAGCGCCACCATATTTATTCCCATCTCTGCCTTGAAGGAGTCGAAGGAGGCGCCTATGTCCGCTTTAATATCTTCACGCAATTCCCTCTTGAACTCACTCACGGTGGCCAGTAGATTGTCTCTGGTAAGCGCCATATTCTCGGCGAGTGGGTTTCCTTCCTCCTCCCCTCCACCCGACTTAGAGAAGCCAAAGTAGCTGGATACCTTTTTATGTTGAGATTTTTTCGATGGCATAGAGGCTGGACTTACGGTCTTCGCCACGCTACCCGCTGTGTGCGTTATAGGGTTGGGTGTGAAAGTGCGAGCTCCCGGGGTCACTCTGTGTCAATTTTGAGCAGGAGCATGGCTCATAAAGGTTTTTGGGAGTCTGCTTGACAGTCAAGTTACGAAGTCCTCTAGTGGGCCCCTTCAGCCTCCAGGGCACTTGTCTCAGTAACTGGGGTACGCCTCTCTACTTCACATGCTGCTTTACATTCTCTTTATCTGCTGGTGATGGGTGCCACCTTGAAGTGAGGCGCTGATCTCGGCTTATCCTAAGCTTACTTTAGTTCCGTATTCATTATTCCTTTCTGTTGGCTGGGGCTGCGCTGCTCATTTCTCCTGCAGCAACCATCTTCTGCTTCCTCTAGGTGTATGCCCTCCTATATCTGAGGTGCTGCAAGGGGACCCGCTCCCACCATTCTGCCGCCTCTCACTAGACATGTTGCAGTCTCCCCACTCCTACGCCCACGTACCTCTGTCTTTCGCGGTGGGATCGAGGGCTATCCCTCGGGCAGGAATCTTCTCTTCAGATTAGGCTCCACCTCTGGGTATGTTTGTCCAGGGATCACTCATTCCGAGTGCTAGCAGCAGCCATTTTGACCTGTGGCTCCGTGTTTTCAAAACGAAGATGCCTGCTGCTATTCTCCGCCTCGTAGAATGGCGTCCAGATGATTCCCCATATGTTCCCACACACATCACTGGAATATCTGAATGTTTTTACCGGGTGCTGTGCAGCAAAACGGACCGAGCCGCGGGCTCAGCGCGGAGCCAATCGGTATCACGTTGTCGCGGCCATAATGGCTGGCCACAACCTCCGATACCTTATCTATTATAGCTAACCAGCAAGTAACTACAGTGGCGCTTATTGATTTAACATCATAGATCAACAAATAAATTGTAAACCTGGAAAGGACAAACTCAATGGAGGACTGGGTGGATTGTTTCCTTGGGCAAAATTGGACCTAGAACCTCTCGAGAAAATCCCATGCAAATTGGGGGCATCACGAGTGCCTTGTCCTGTGAGGATAAAGAAGATAAACTTAAAGAAGGACTGTGCCCTAAGTATGGTAAGCAAGGACATTTTCTTAAGAACAAACCCCACCCTCTCAGGAAACAAGAAAGCTTGTCCTTAAAGGGCAGATGAAGGTCAAGCTTAGGTATTTCCAATTCGTCAGTTTGAAATGTAGTACATGGAACATCTAATGGACCACTGGATCTATATGCATTAATAAAGTCAAGGACAACTGGCTATTTCAGGGGTTCTAATGTCACGTGGCCCATGGGACATTGTTGTTTATCACTAAGTTAGCATGAGCACTTCGCAACTTGACTGCAGCTTTTGCGCACTTTACTAAACGTCTTTATTTTTGCGATATTTCACTGACTGCTTTCATATGGGAACTTATCGCTGTGTTGACTTGCTGCATGTACCTGGGATTTTGCCTGAACATTATGTGCAAGGTCGAACAACAATGCCCCTTGTTATTTTGTTCTGGCCAGACCTTAGCCCTTAGACAAAACATACCGATGCAGCTGTTGTTTGGACAGCATACTTGTTTTTTTTAGCAGGGTACATGAATAGGTGAGACACACTTGGAGAGGGACCTTTCCAGGGAGAAGATCTATGATGTAGATATACCATCTATAGGCTAAGGTATGGGGTCTGCTGACAAAGCCTAGAGATCTTCCATTATATAATAATACTTGTTCTTAGCAAGGGGAGGCAGGTTAGGCACTATAGTCTTTTCTCTACTGCCTTTTTATGATGATGTCTCCCTTCATTATGTATGGACTAGCTGCTATGCTGACTTTATTTGTACTATGCATTTTCCTGTTTGTTGTGGCACGTATACTGCATGTTAAAGCACATTAGTTGAGATAAATATTTTAAACTGTTTTGTGTCTCTGTCAGATCTTATTGTGAACGAGCACAAGAGAGTGGGCAAAAGGGTGTGCTGCGATTCCTGGGAGATCTGGGAGTATTGTTTTTTGGGGGGTCTAATCGGGGAACATCGTTTACAACGAATCTTTTACCCCGCACTACCATTACAACGCAGGTATTACAAGGAAAGTCGTTACAACGACTTTCGCTGGAGGGCGCTGTTGGATAGGAAATAGTTTAATTTTCTATCCAACACCTTCCCTACTATCCACGGGGACTGGAGTTGGTATAGAAAATTAAACTATTCCACTATCCAGCGCCCCCCAACGCAAGTCGTTGTAACGACTTGCATTGTAATCCCCGCGTTGTAAAGGCATGCGTGGTAATATCAAGCGTTGAAACGACATACAGCCGTCTAATCAGATGTTTCTCTGGGAATAGGAGAGGAAGTGAGACACTATAGCTAGTCGATCCTGGGTTTGTGGGCACTAAAGGTGGTAGGAAGACGCAGTCCCTATACACCAAGGTCCCATACTCCTGCGCATAGTTCTGTATTTGTGCAGAATCTCTCAACACTAAGTTAGAAGAAGAGACAAACATTCTGACACAAGATAAGGAAAGACTGAAAGAAATATAAGGAATATATGGTACATCCCTTATCTGTGGAGCAGTCTGCAAGGAAACTAATTAGTTGATTATGTTTACTGAATCAGGACATGTAGAGTCCACAACGTATGGAATCACTGTTCCTCCCACCTTTACCATTGTCTTAGGAACCACATCTGTACTTAGGCATCATCCTATGATTGCCTGTGTTTACTATTTATTTCTGTTGCCCATATTGCCAAAGAAGGTGTTGCAAAGGAAGTATACGGCAGACACTCAGCCGTTAACTTGCATTGCTGTAAAAAGAGAAATGTATGAACCATCACTAGAGAAAAAACTTGAGACAGAAAAAACTCTTGAAGCCTAAAGTGACTTTCAAGAAATATTAAGTTACCAAGAATCAGATACTTTTCAGCCTCATCGTAAATATGACTGTGTATTTGAAATAATAAAAGAGGGTTATATTCCTTATTGGAGAATATAGACATTAACTGTCAAGGAAGATGAGATATTTAAACAGTATTTAAAGTGAACCTGCAAACATGTTTCATTCAACATTCAACTCCATCGGCAGGGACACTGACACTCTTTTTATAAAAAGCTTATGGAGTTTACAGACCATACATGGACTACCGCAAGCGGAAGACCATCACAATCCGAAAATATGACCTATACCCCTCACATCAGTTCTCTTATATTCTGATTAAAGAGGACCAAGTCTTCTCAAACCTGATTACAGCGTCCCTACAATCTGGGTTGAATTTGTGAGGGGGATGAGTGGAAAATTGTACTCAATATGAGTATTTACACATGCCATGTGGTGTGTGCAACACCTCTGCAGCATTCCAACACTTTGTTAATAATTATTTATGGGGGTGAACCTTCAATTTGCCCAACTGCTACTGAAACTACACGTGGTGCAATCATGGTGGCATTTACGGAAGAGCGTGTCCTAAAGGCCATTATGGATACCACAAAAAATAAGGCCCCTGGCCCTGACGGTGTCCCGGCAGACTTTTTTAAATTCTGCCCAGTAATTTGGAGTAAAGTCTTGTCTAGAGTGTTTAGAGCAGCAGCCGAAGGATTCCTACCTCAAACATGGGCAACTTCCATAATAGTTCCCATTTTTAAGAAGGGAAGCCGGGAGGACCCTGGGTGCTATCGCCCAATTTCCCTTATTGACTCTACTTTTAAAATCTTAGGTAGAGTCCTATTGGTTCAACTAAGGGAAAATTTAGATCTGAATGGGGGACTCTCGAATATTCAATACGGCTTTCGCGAGAATAGAGGGACATTGGAACAATGCTCCAATCTCCATCTTCTAGTCTCCAGGTATACGGTGGCCGGGGAGGGGTCAGTTTACCTAGCATTTATGGACCTTTCCTCGGCCATCGATCTGGTGAATAGGAGTAAGTTATGGTCTATTCTTTTGGAGCTAGGCATAGAGGAGTCCTTGGTGGCATTTATGGCAAGGCTACACCAAGATCTTGAGGCAAAAATAAGAGTCACCAGGGATGGAAGGTGCACGGAAAGTTTTAAATCTGAAAAAGGGGTGCGCCAGGGCTGTATCTTGGCCCCCCTTCTTTTTACTATTTATATAAATGGCCTGGGGAAACACTTAGAAACAGGATCGGCGGATGTCCCCCGTGTAGGAGGAGTGCAGATCCCAGCCCTCCTATACGCGGACGATGCCGTCCTGATAGCCCGCACAGGGATTAGTTTACAGATCCTTCTGGACCGTTTTGGTTCATTTATGGAGAACCTAGACTTGAAAATTAATGTCTCCAAGTCCCATACCATGATTATTGGTCGCAAAGTGAATATGTGCCAGAAAAAATCTTTTATTTGCAAAGGGGAGATTCTTTCTAGGGTTCCAGTCTTTCCTTATCTGGGAGTCCTTTTTGACCAAAGAGGGTCTTGGGCCCCCCAGATTAAAGCAAAAAGTCTTAGTCTAGCACGATCCTCATCAGCTGTGTTGGCTTTTGCAAAAAGATTGGGAGCCAAGCCATTGGAGGCGCTAATCAAAATATATAACAGTAAGTGCGTCCCAATTGCTATGTATGGATCTGCTATTTGGGGCTATGTAGAGACGGCAAAGTTACAAAGGATAGAAAATGGCATCATCAGGAATATTTTATTTGTCCCTGATTCCACACCCATTTTCTCTATTCATGAGGAAATAGGCTTACCATATATCTCTGACAAATTAAAATTAGCCCCCCTCCTTTTTTGGGTCAAAACATGGTTGAACCCCGAGCTAACTCTAAACCACGCCATCCTTAAGGATGTCATCGCAAGGGATAACGCCATGAGAATCCCCTGGCTAAAATACATTAAATCTACATTATTTATGCTGGGGAGGCCGGAACTTTTTAATGACCCAACTAGTATCAGGAGGGAGGATGTCAGTTTGATTAAGCAGATGTTTCTGGAGAGGGCTGGTATGGATAGAGAAGAATTGGAATTGAGGAAACCCATGGTGAGGGCACACATTGCCCTAATAATTTCGCCCACCATGGAACCCTATTTAAAAATTGTGACTAATCCTCTTCATAGACTTCTCTTAACTAAATTTAGGATGAACTTAATCCCGTACTCTCTAGGAAACTTTCCGGTGTGGTCAAAACCTGATGATGGCCCACCATGTGGATGTGACCAATTTTCAGTCCAAGACACCCTCCATTTTTTATTTTTTTGTGACTTTTTTAGTAGTGAAAGGAAAAAATATCTATTCCCTGTGTTGAAAGCGGCGGGCTTTTCTCAAGTTAGGCCAGCCTTAATTTTTCTCCAAATGCTAGCGGATACTTACACTATGTTTAGTGTTGCTAGTTTTTTAACTGCTGCATTTAGATCGAGGAAAAAAAGATTACCCCGGATAGACCATTTTTAAACTTAAAATTGTTCTTAAAGGATACTTTTTAAAATTTGAAAATATATTTGTATTATGGAGAAATAACCTGAGGAAATGTAATCAATATGTTGAAATCTGTTTTTTAATATGATTGTGTAATGTTATAATAGTAATTGTATTTGTGTTTGTTTTATGTCTTTTATGATTTTAACAAAAATCGAATAAAGAGTATTTTGACTGACTGACTGACTGACTAATAATATCTTCTATCTTATGGATACCTTTACGATTGTGTTTTTGGATGACATCAATTACGTATGAAAAGAGCCTGTACCAGGCGATAAAAACACTCTTTATAGTCAAAGACAGAGAAATGTGTATCTAAAGTAACTCAAGTGACATTATTAGGATTCCAGGTGTCAGGAAAATGGCATCAGCATGAACATCGATATGGTCAAATTGGTCTGAGAATGGGCCTCATCCACAACCGTCAAGTAAATTCTGAGGTTTCTGAGTTTTTCCAACTTTCACAGACATGTTATCAAGAATGTGTCTAGCATTGGCAGGTCCGTGGCACAGTTCACTCAGAAAGCACAGCCATTCAATTGGTGAGAAGATCAGGAGAAGGTTTTTCAAATCTTCAAGGTAGTTTTTACAACAGCTCCAATTTTAGGACATCCGCATAATCCAAATATGCAGCTTCCCTTTATTGTGGGGACTGATGCTGTGGCTGTCAGAGCAGTACCATAAAGAGACCCATGATTGGAGGCAGTGCATCCTGTTGCCAACTATTAATGAACCTCATCATCAACTGAACGTAAGCACACCATTTATGATCAATAATTACTCACAATAAAGGAAGCATTTGCTCAATGGAGACATTTTCTTGAAGAAGTGAAACATGATATTAATTTTTTAACCCATTATAAAAGCCTACTATATTTGTTATCCATGAAATGCCTAAATGCAAGACGTACGCATTCCCCCCTTCTTCTCTGGGCTCCAATATAAAGTAACAAACAAAGGAAGCGCCTCGTAAAGATAGGCAGAGTAACTAGATGAACCTTCATCGAATCTCACTAAAGCTTTACGATCTGTTCACTTTCTGACAAAGACAAGTGGATGTGGAGCAATGGATACAAAAGGAACTTGAGGGAAGAAAGAAAGTAGGTTCCATATTCTAAAGAAAGGGAGCGCTGTATCTTCCACATAAGGATCTTCAACTTCAGGTCATGAAATTGTGCCATCACGTGCCCATATCTCGACATCCATGACAAAGACGAAGCAGATTAAAGAGACATTTTAGTTGCCCTTTATAATAATACCAGTAAATAACACATTGAGATATAGTGCTATATGTGCTCAAGCCAAGACTGTGAATGCTCAACCAGCAAGTTAGATGCATCCATTCACAGAGCCAACCCAACCTTGGTCAATGATATCTGTAGATAATATGGTAAAGATACACTTATTACAAAGATTTAACACATTGTTATTATAAATAGACTATTTCACAAAGTTTAGTCATTTTATTCATTTGAAAGGGATGCCTACAGCAGTCGAACTAGGTAATTTCTTCCATAAAAATGTATTCAGATTGCATAGTTTGCACAATATTTTCTTCACAAATCAAAGCTCATGGTTTACGGCCCACTTTTGGAAAGAATGAATGAAAAAACTGATCCCAAACACTTTTCTTCCATTAGTTACCTTTCACAAACCGCTGGACAGGCAGAGAGACTGAATCAAGCCATAGAACATTATCTCAGATGTTTTATGATGGATCATTAAACAGACTTTCCCAGTTTGCATTTCTCCCACCTCGGTAGTCTCTATAACATATCATTTAAAATAAGATGCCAGTTTACCAACATCTCCTCAAGGCTAGGTCAGATCATATGAGACAGACAGAAGGCCATCATAGACCAGATCCGGTCTGTCAAATTGGAGACAAGGTCTGGCTTTCCACTAAACACCTCCTTTTACCAGGGTCTCATCTGAAAATGTGCCTCTAGGTTTGTGGTTCCTTTTCCGTTCAACGGCTGGTGTGTTCTGCAGCAGTACAGCTTTGATTACCAGTGGTGGCTCGTGATCCCTTAAATTGGTGAGGCATAATACTTGACACAGGTTCACCTCATTGTTTTCAAAGTTTGCCTTTGGTGCCCTCAGACACAAGTGTACTCAGTCATGCACTCACACTCACTGTTTGTCACTCACAACACACTCAAATGTCCCAATAACTGATCCACGCTCACAACTACTGGTGTACAGGGGCTCTGAATTGAACTCCTGGGGTACAGATGTTCTGCTTTAATACTGCAGCAGGTGCAGTTGCATAATTGGTAGAGGCACCTTTGACTCTCTCCCTCTCTCAATCTTCCCCTCATTCACTCATTCTGTCACTCACACTGCTTTAATCACTCCTTGCCCTGGGTGCCCTCCCATACAAGTGTACTCATGCACTCATATACACTGTTGTCACTCACAGCACACTCACCCTTTCACAATAACTGATTCTCACTCACTACTACTGGTGTACAGGGGCTCTGATTTGAACTCCTGGGGGTACAGATATTCTGCTTTAATGCTGCAGCAGGTTGCAGCTGCACCATTGATAGAGGCACCCCTGACTCTCTTCCTCTCACAATACCCCCTCATTCTAACTCACTCACACTGCTTTACTCACTCCCTTGTTTTCACTTATTTACAATCCCTCTCACTCATTCACTGATTCTGATTGACACTTCCAAACACTATAAACTAACAAATACTGTCATTCAATCTAATTTTCTCTCAATCAGTCACAAATACCCTTTCACTCACACATGCATAGAGAAACCAAACTGAATTATTTTAATTTTACTTACTTTTCTTCCTTTGTTGGGAATTCAGAGGCTCCGTGGCAGCAGCTGAGCAGGAATCAGGTGCTGGACACTGGAATCTGCAAGCCATGATTCCCAAGGAGGAACCAGACAGAGCAGCAGGACCGGACAGCTCAAGCCCTTCCATGGTTCTTGATATGACTGGAAGCACAGCCCTATCAGAAGCTGGGACAGTGCTAGGGGTGCTAGGGGTCCTGCCATTGCTGCTCTGTCTGGCTCTTCATTGGCCTCAAGATGGTGATGTGCACCCTGACAGCCACATTTTAGCAATTATATTGTGTTGCCTGTGGGTTGCACAATGTGTCTGCTAAATAAAAAATAATTGTGCCTGTGTTAAGGGATAGTAGTAGCTACTCAAATGTGCATTCCAGACATTCATCTACAGAAGTTCTTTCTCTGGGGAGAGGAGTTTGCCTAAAGGCGGTCGACCTTGAATCTGGGGAACGGGTTCGAGTCTCGGCAAGGACGTGCAACATCCTGTGATTCTGGGCAAATCACTTAGGGGCATATCATCAAGAACACATTTAAAAATGATCGCCGGTTTAGTGGCAGAAAACTATAATGGGTTTGATAATATGCCCTTGAGAATTCCAACAGAAGTCCATGTTCTGGTGTGAACATGGGCTTCTATTGGAATTCTCCAGGGCATATTATCAAGCCCATTATCGCCGCTTTAGCTGCAGTTTTCTGCCGCTAAACCAGCGATAATTTTAACGCCGTTCTTGATAATATGCCCCTAAATCTCTCGGTGCCTAGCAAAAATGAATGTGTCCTCATGTAATGCAACTGGTGCTTGTGTAAAGCGTTCTGATACCCAATACCTTCAGGTCAAGTTCATGCTATATAAAACTCCATTAAAAAAAAAGAATGCTGTGTTTCTTATACATAACTCTGTAGCTGGATAGCCGCTCAGCCCTCTCAGCTTCCCCCTCTTCCTGTCATCAGCAGCCTGGGCTACGAACTGCAGAGTTTATGTAAACACAAAAGTCATGTTTGCATGAACACTACTAATTAAATTATTACAGCTTTAATAATTGAAGTATGTAGTGGCTACATGGTTGCTCACAGGTGGCAGGGCAACGCCCTTAAGTTCCTGAAGAGGAGTCGCCCCTGTCAATTACCCAACAGATGGAAAATATATCCAGTAGCTCAAGAGTCCCACATTACACTGGCTGTATCTAAAGGGAGAACACCAATCCTCCAGTTTTAGTGAATGGGCCACAATTATGTGAAATAGAGGCTATTCTAGGCTCACCGATTTGCTCTGGACAATTACAAAGCCTAAATTCTTTGAAAGGATGTGATGTCTTTGAGTGATCGTGGGAACCTGACTCCTTTGTCCAGGCTGCAATATTAATTTCCCAGTTTCAGAGACAGTACAGAAACAAACTGGTCCCCACAACAAATTTCGGGTGGGATACTGTCAGAAAATTGAAAGAACAACAGCAAATAAAAATATGGAATGCAGTAATTTCTGACCAGTGTCTTAGGTTTAGAGCCTCATATAAGGTCAGGAGAGGTCAGACATGGAGACTGTGAAAGACCGGACCTTGGAAATTAGTAAACAGTATAATTACACTTCTGGGTTAAGGGCGGAAGTTCAAGGGCAGAGTTAGCATATGATACACTCAAAGGCACTGAATAGGTGCCTGGCAACATCCCTCGTTCTTTCACCTTTTTCACTTTAGAACCAGCTTTCCACCAGGCCCACCACCACTATACTTTATTATTTTCTACCTACCTGGTTCTCTTTCCTCTCTGCTTCGCTTTGACCCCTGTACCCTCCTGCAATGGAGGATTCCTTCTCCTCAAAACGCCACTCTCTGACTCTCCTTACCTGCACATTAGATCTTTAGCTGTTAATCATTCAGTGGCATCCTGCCTCCAGACCATCTGTGCAGCGGTGTCTCACCGACGTGTTTCAGCTCTGAACCTGTATCCTGGTTGGACTGGTGCTCGTTACTGAGTCATGTGAAAGCTAATCTGCTAACTTCACTGACCCATGTGCTGCACATTTTGCTATTTGTTGTAACATGTTTTAATAGTCTGTGCGCAACTGAACACAGTACACAGCAGTGGCGGCTCCTTCGTTAAGGCGTAGGAACGTCGCCCCAAATCTCTTAGAGCAGTGAAAAAGAGAAAAATAAAATGATAATAACAACTTTATAATAATTTTTTGTTTTGTTACTGCGGGGCTGTGTTACGGTGGGCTGGACTTGTGGCTCAGGGAGGAAGGGTGGTTTGTGCACACTTAAATGAGCATGACAGCTTGGCCTGCCGTCTTGGCCTGGCCAAACATGTATGCGCATTTTGCATATTACCCACCAGGCTGTAATGCACATCCTGGTGGGGAATATGCACAGGCTCCCTGACCCCATATGAGCTCAGCTCCTTGGCACTTAGACCAATCACAACGCGTTGTGATTGGCTCAGGGGGAGCCTGTGTGCCTGGGTGCTTCTTGCAGCTTTTTCTGGACTGAAGTCAGGAAGAGAAGCAGAGACGAGGAGAGGTGGCGGAAAAGGTAAGTGGGTTTAAAAAAAATATTTTTGGAATCACCCCTGCCTCGCCACCCCCATTCCCTACCAGCCACCACTGGTACACTGTGGGAGGTTGGGTGCCCTGCAGGTTGTTGGGCTACTATGGGGAGATGGGCTAATGGTCTGGCAGGAGGATTGTCACCAGTCAGGGTTTGGCTGCTGGAGGATGTAGGGCGTGCCCTGGTCATTTGCTGCAGGTTGCCTGAGGGGTTTGGGCGTATGCTCAACTTTGAATCTGATGGGAAAAAAAAGGACACAGACATTCACTGAAAAACATAGGTTAAAGTGATATTATCATTTTGGTGTGGTGAGAAGATATTAGAATATGTTTAAAACACTGTATATAGTGCACAGACTAAGAATAGTAACGCAATACCTACCTATTATACTTACTCTCACAATGTACTGGTAGTCGATATTCTGGCAATGACATTTATGTGGAGCAATATTTATAATACTATATTTTGGAAGAATAGATACAACTACATCCCCTTCACCTGGAATATACCGAACGACATCAATTCCACTGGCACACAGCTTCTCCCAATGGAATACAAATACTGCTATGTATTTTAAAAAGTACATTTCAAATAGTGGTCGATATATAGGTATGAAGCAAGAAGACTGAGCAGGAGCACTTGCACAACCAGTCGTGCTAGAGATGCCTAAAGTACAATAATTGTTAGCATCATGGTGTGTTGAACCCTGTGTCTTAGTGATCAGAGATCAAGATGAGATGGCTTTGGTGTGCAGAGGAGAAATAAGTAGGCATTTGTATGATGACAATATTTCAAACGAAAAACCCAATAGTTAGATTATTTGTGGGTCGAAAAAGTCAAACGTGATGTTGTAATGGTTACCAGATTAGAGTGTGTTTTGATTGAGTGGGGTAGGAAGGAAACAAAATGAGTGAAATGGGAGAGAGAGGGAGAAGGATAGAGAGAATAGGAGCAGGGCAGTGACGAGGGCCATAGTGATGTGGTCCAAAAGGGGTGATTTTTAATGCCCTGAGCAAGACAAAGATGCCAGCTGATTAGTTGCAGTGTCGCAAGAGAGAAGGGAATTTAGTGAAAGGGGAAGCTGCTGGGGCTAGCGTGCAGAAAAAGTTCAGTTTTGCCAAGTCATGGGTCACTGTGAGGCCTCAGGGTACTGGGTGCTGTTGTATAGGCACTCAGAGGTATGGCACTTTCTCAACTTACTGAGGAGGCAGGGCATTTATGTCTTGATGCAACAGATGCTTAGCCCCATTCAGTTCTGGAGCAGGGGGAGTAAATGTGCAAAGGTGGTAGGTAGTCAGTCTGAAAAGACAACTGAAGTGCATCATTTAAAATGTAATATAAGCAAATGTCGAAACACGAGCAAAGCTGTGGTGAAACTATTCTATGTAGGAGAAGATGAATTTGGTGAGAATTCATATTTGGTTAGATCGGATGATCGGGTTAGATGGAGTGGGTGTTGATTATGGGATAGCTGGCATAAGATGTGTCTGCTGATAGGAGTTTCGTGGCTCAGTGATGTTTTCTTAAACTATCAGTACCTAGATGCTTGCCTGTCCTTCCTAGAATTACTGTTGGTGACCTGCTTGATGAATCTAAGTGGCCCTAAAACACAAGTACTGTTCCTCAGTGTTAAAGACATCACTGAGCTCTCCACCAACCAAGCTCCTCCGATCAGCTTCGAACAATCAGTCACCCCAACAACAAAGGCCTAACACATAAGAGTCACCTTCTAATCAAAAAGTACTTTCAGTGCCCAACTCATATAGAGGGTGACAATTTCCTACCATTTCCTTCATCTACCCTTGTATTTCCTGGCTTTGATCCTCAGGGTCAAACAGTTAAATCTCGGCTAAGCCAACTTTTACTACATTAGCCTGTCAAAGGATATATATCTTGAATTCATGTTGTCCAAAACCACTCAGTCAGATTTTAACAGAAAGGTCCACGGAATCATCTCCCTATGAGAACTCATTTTTGTCACCTAGGTGAGCAAGTGTCACAAAGCACTTCATCTCAGCCTTCACAGATATGCTCCAGGAATAGGTAAAGTATATAAAAACATGATGGATGGAAAGCTTGAATTCATCCCAGAAAAAGTTAATTTCTTGGGCCTCATCAAAGTCCATCGTTATTTTACATGCCATATCACCTGAGTTTTGACTAAGCCATATGCAAATCAGTGTTGACCTTTCTCCAGTGGGAAAAGTCCTGCCCGAACTGCCGGATCAGGTTCACAATGAACTGGAACACAAGCAACCCAGGGTCGGTGTCTTGCAATTTAGGGATCATCAGCCAGATATAGTGACACCTTGGGCACAGGATCGATGTCTGGGCATACCTGTCCCACTTAGGAGGGGAGGGGGGAGCACACTAAAGTAAACAAAAAAATTATGACTGGAATGCTTGAAATAATCTCACACAATTGTAATTAATTCGTCCGCACCCCCTCCACCATTATTTTGCACACCATGCAACCTCAGTTTGGACCTAGTCATTTGCAAATCAATCTTGACCCTGCTCCAATGGGAACAGTTCAGCCTGAACTAACATTAGGTAAGGCATAAAAAGTTGGTATCTGACATCATGAACCATGACTTTGGTTCCCTGTATTAACATTAAAGCACATTTAGCAAAAGTAAATAGACCCATACCTCAAATGATGTCTGAAATGTCTTATGCAACCCCAAAGGTTACCCACTATGCCAATTTGGAGGATTTCAGTAAACATGTTTCAAGATTCATTTACATGCGGGTCCTTCTTAAAGGTACACTGACAGAAGGGGGGATATGCATGAGATTTGGAAACCAGAACTCCATGAAGGTTTCTATATTCTGTATTCACCAACGAGTTGCCGCAGACCATTGTGAGGAACAGTGTCTTAAAGTCACCATTCCTGAAGAAAAGCAGAGCAGCAGAAAGCTATACTTACATAAAGGCGGCAGAGGTAATGAAAAAGTCTATGTATGAGCATCGAAGGGACCACTAAATGTAAGAGGGGAGGTTTGAATTAGCCTAAGGGGAAAAAAGGGGCATGTCAGGACAAATAAATGATGGGAAAAAACAATTGTTTATATTAAAGATTTCAATTCAACTCACATTGCTTTTTGATAAAGAGAGTGAAGTTCAAGAAGAAGTTAAATATGAGCTAGAGTTTGTAACATTAGTACAACATATTTAAGATTAACATAAATAGATTTTGAGAATGAGGCCCTCGTTATAAAATAGCTATTAAACTCTGATATGTGCGGTAACTCAGCTGCCCATATATGAGTATCACGATAAAAATCGCCCAGGATAAACTTCGGCTAGTCAAACCTGCTGAAATTTATATGGGGAAAATTGCCTGGAAAGTACTGGGACATGCAAATTTTTATGTGGGAAGCACCAAAATCTGAATACTATTCCCCATTATCGAGTACAAACTTATTATTGAATGGTATTTATTGCATCTGATAATTTTTGACAAAGTGGAGTAGGATTTTATCAGATGCAATAACATTTGCTCTAATTACTAGCCAACTCATAAAGCTACAAATGTCTAATCATGAGTCAATATTGTAGGACTCTACTTGTGATGAATACAAGTTAAACTTCTAATTAACAATAGAGCAAGCCAGAAGCAAAGTTCATACAGATTAATGTATCAAAAGGATATGTGCCTTGAGGGAATCAGAGAAGCCTTTTCACAGCTGTTACTTCAAGAGGAATGCTGAAAACTTGACTGCATAAGCGTGATGATGCAATCATATGGAAATTCCCATATTTATAAACTTATCAGGTATAAACACCTCTCAGATATATGTGCACAGTTAGCTCGCATAGGTGAGCGTAAGAGAGCATATCTTTCTTGATTTCATACCAAAAGCAAAATATTAGAGAGATCAATAAAAGCTTGCAACCACTCTCTTGGAGCTAATACTACAGCATCTAAAAACAGTTCATACAGTAGTGGCAAAACATTTAAAACAAACATAATTAATGATCAGTCTAGACTTACTATCCCCTAGAAGTATATGAAACACTTTCTTGTGATAATGTCACACTCTGGTGCTTTTAGTCCACACACATGCTTCACCAGAGGCAAATAGATGGTGCACTTTGATCTTCAATGCCTTTAACATTCTTCGCCTCTGTTTTGTGAATATGCAATCTGCCTTCCACGCGATACAGAGCAACATTCTCTGGCAGAAGCTCTCGGGTTGGGGTTTACCTCCGACTCGCCATCCAATTATTATACACCGACGCATGGACACGGGTAAGGCTGAGCACTGGTTCAAGTGTCTCAAGGAAATTTACACGAGCAACAGCCCGAAGCAAGGATGTGTCACTGCCCCATTCCTGTTCAACATGTTACTGGCTGAGCTGACCACAATTCTCAACTAGGTTTACTTGCATGCCCCCACACTGCCCAGGTTTATTGTCTCACATATGCTTTACACCAACTGTTGGACCTGGCCCTTCTGGCAGGTTCACCCCTGAACTTTTTGCTTATAATTGTGACATGGTGTAGGTAATTTTTGGTTTCTGCACACTTTACCACTGTGTCTCAGGGTAAAGTGCGTGCGTGTGGTGAGATAGGCCTGCCCTCCCATAGGAATGCATGGGGAATGTATGTGTCCCTGGTAGTTCCTGATGTGTGGGGTGTGCAGGCTCGAGTCTGGTATGTGCGGACTAGTGTGATTGAATGCTGCGGAATGATGTATGCGGCGTGTATGTGTCTAGTGTGGAAGTGCCACTTCTAGACATGGGTGTGCGTGTGCAGTGAGTGTGCTGGCACGTGATTGGCTGGAGCTGGCTGGTGAGCCTGGCTCCACGAGTCTGGATGGGTCTGCCCTGGTGGTGAATGGAGAGATTAGCATGCTGATGTGAGGGAGGGGTGCACCTGGGTCCTGAATAGGGTTGGGCTTTCCCCACACAATGCTGGCTCCGCCCCCTGTGGTGCGTCTAATGTCCCTAACCCTGCCAGTGAATAGAGTGAGGGGCTGAGCACATCAGGAGTGCTCCCAAACCAGCTGCACCTGGTTTTTCCCCCACCCTGCACCTTCAGACAAAGGAATTCACTGTATAAAAAGGGGCTGTGTCTCCTTACAAAATGTTCTTGTTCCCAACTCGAATCTACCAGGGGCGTGCTGCTGCTGGGGCCCAGGGGAAGGTTTGCCTCCCTGGGCCCTGCCCAGCCCCAGGATATCCTGGATGCCTGGAAAGTTCTCTCCCTGTGGGGCCCTTCTGCCTTGCTTGGGGGGGACTGGAGGACTTTTCTTTACTAGGAGCTGCCTGCTCCATTTCCTTGCCCCAGGACTCCTTGGACTCCCCAGCGCGTTGAGAGCGCTTTATTTGAATTTTGCAGCATGGAGCTGCTCTCTGACCTGCTCGTGATCCGAGCCTTGCTGGTGCCACCCTGCATTATGCCTGCAGTTATATATTTCTATTTACGGGTGCCACCCGTCTATCTGCCCCCTTAGCGAGTGCCCACCTCGCTTCTACGATTGTTGTATGTCTCGAGGGTGCCCACCCCTCATTATGCCCCGGCCGGGCGCCTGGAGCAGGGTGGGACTTCCGCTTGCTCAAGGAAGTCCCGCCCGCCGCCGCACCACGATTGGCTGCCCGCCGCCAGCCGGAGAAAGTAAGGCGGGCCGAGTGATGGCCGCCCGGGGCTCCCGTGAGCTGGGGAGAGCTCCGGGGCCGCCAGGAACAAGCCGCCGAATGTCGCGGGGCTCCCATGACCAGGAGGGAGCCCCGGAGAGAAAAATGTCCCGGAGCCTCGCGGCTCCAACGTAAGTCCCGGTCCCGAGATGGGGGACCGGGTGAAGACCAAAGCGAAGCGGGGGCCTTGTGAAGGCGGGGCTCCCATGGGGAGAGAGAGCCGCGCCACGCCACGCACTTCCGCCGCCGAAGAGAGAGAGCCGCAGACCGCCCGAGAGCCGGTGAGTAAAGGCCGGCTGGGGGGGAAGTTGAGCGAGGCACCCTCACGGTGCCCCGCTCTCGAGCAGCCCCGCATAGTAGGGGGCTGCTCTGACGTGGCCGCAATGGTGACTCGGGCCCAGAGGGGCCCAGGCTTTGTTGTGTAAGGGGGGTGATGGTGGGGCACATGATTGGTGCCCGCCCCCGGGCCCCCACCGCTGTTGTTGGCCCCCCTCATTGCTCCTAGAGCCTAGAAGGCTGCAACAATTCCAGGGGCATTTTTATTGGTAGAGCGGCCCCAGATGGCAGCGGGCCGCTCCCGCAGTGTTGGCAGCATGCCTGTTTAGAGCCCACGAGGCTCCCACGCCCCCATTATTGTCTAGAGCCTGGAAGGCTCCAAAAGGCACATTATTATTCCCCAGAGCCTAGAAGGCTCCAAGGTGTAAAGGTGGTTCTAGAGTCAGATGGCTCAGTTTTGTGCAGTTTGGCTCCTAAGGGCCGGTGAGGGCCCCTGTAGCAGTTTTGCCTTTCCAGCTGCCCAGCAAGTAGTGGGCAGCTGCACCGTTTAGGTTCTTTCTTTTAGGGACGTGTACTCTGGACTTTAGGAGTGAGGCGCACTCCTTCATCCCTACCTTGGCCTTCCCCAGCTGCGCAGCACTTAGTGCCAGCTGCAGCGTTTAGGCCCTGTCTTGTCCCTCAGCTGCCCAGCAAGTAGAGGGCAGCTGCTACGTTTAGGTTTTGGCGCAGTGGCGCAACCTGGACTTTGATGTAAGTTCCGTGCTAATGTAATTTCTGCAAATTGTTCTTTGCTGCACCTCTGAATGTGTTTTTGATGCATCATGTGCCTTGTTCTTACACCTCTGAATGTGTTGTTTATGCATCATGTGTTCTCCTGTGCTGCACCCCTGAATGTGTTTTGATGCATCATGTGCCTTGTTCTTACACCGCTGAATGTATGTTTATGCATCATGTGTTTTGTTCCCATGCCTATACCCCTAAATGTATGGTGATACTTAGGTGGTTGTTTTCTCCTAGTACAGGTGTTTCTAGTGAGGTCCTGGTTCCCTGCGTAATATTCTCCTAAGGTGATTAGGGTTGCGTAGGTGGTACTTACCAGTTACCAGTGATTACTGGTTGTGTGCTTTGTGTTCTATTTTGTCCTATAGTGATTATAATTCTAAGTTCTAATAAGTGCATATTCCTGACAGTGGTGCCTGTGGCCCTGTCCTGTACATAATCCCCTGATAATTCTACCCGTGCCTGTTGGCACATTGTAAAGTGTGTGTTTCTATCTAATGTGTTTTGCAATACAAAGGCTATTTTTACATATACCTTGAGTGGAGTTCCTTTTATGGGGGACCTTGGATGTTGTTGCTGGTGGGTGCATGCGCAAATGCTTTACACATCGCCTCTGAGATAAGCCTGACTGCTCGTGCCAAGCTACCAAGAGGGTGAGCAGGGGTTGTCTTGGCGGGTGACTTCCTTACCCTGACTTAGGAATGGTGGTTTCTGCCTGGCTTTGGCGCAAGCCTTAGCCAACCAGAAATCCCATTTTTAACATTGGTGGCAGCGGTGGGATATGGACTTGTGTTTGCGCAGTACCACAGCGACAACTGGCCCCACTACAAAACTCTGCATTTTCAGATAGTCACATGGAAGGGGATTATTGTTTTTGAGTTGCTAAAAATGTCATTTCTGTTTATGTGTTTTCTGGATTCACCAGACGGATGGGATCCAGTGGTGGCAGCGAAAATGTGTCCAGTGTGTGTGTTCCCTGTCCCTTTCCTGGAGTAATGGTACCTGTGTCATGTGTGGTCAGGTTGAGAAATCAGGGGTGGTAGAAACTGCCTTACCAGTCTGGGGGGGCGTGTGTGGATGAATGGTGTGAGTTCTCTGGATGGGGAGCTTGCTGAATACTTTGGTGCTCTTGTTTTGCTCAGATACCTAAGTCCCGTGTGTTGAACTTTTCCCAAGAACGTCTGCAGAAGTGGAGCCTGCTTTTGATTACTGTGGTCTGTTTAGAGACAGAATTTTGGAGTTGGTAAGGTTCTGGGAGGAGAGAGACATAGGGGATGGAGTGATTCCAAAAGGAGTGGCTGAGGTGTCTTCCAGCCCAGTGTGGTGGAAGAGGTTCAGTGCAGCCCAGCTAGGTCTCGGTGTAGGGGCTCACGTCCTGTCTCAGAGGAGAAGGAGTGGGTTTGGACTGCGTGTCTCCAGGTGCCCGAAACCCAGTCTCAGGGCCTGGAATGTTTCTGAAGGGAACGTCAGGTTGGGGGCCTAGGCTGTACCAATAGGTCATTTGAGGAGGATCTCCCAGAGTGTTTGAAGAACGTGGAACATCAGTGAACAGGGTTTCAGTAGTTTGGCAGTACCGTTCCAGTTGGGAGGGTGCAGAATTCTGGAAGAGGGTCAGAGGGAGTCTGACCCCTGTGCATCCGGTGAATGTGGATCCCAGGTGGGAGAGTTGTATGCTTTACACCAACCATGTAGTTTTGATCAGCTACACAAAGGTTGGCCTGCGAAGGCTAATGCCACATACGCAGCAAAGCATGGACTCCAAGAAACTCTTAATTGTCAGTTACCACAAGACATTGCCCACCACCAACGTTTCATCTAGAAGGCTCATCCCTGGAATAAGTGGCAGAGTAAAAGTATTTGGGTGTCATTTTTGGCTCAAGTGGAACATTTGCTAGCCAATGCTGCTTGATCCTAAGGAAAAGTAATTCCCTAATGTCAGCTTTCTGCTCCCTGACGAACACCTTCAACCATTACTGCAAGTCACCGCTGCAAAAGATGTACCCTCAATGGCATAAGTAGTGGAAGCTCAGGGGGAGAAAGCAGACAAAGTAATTGAAAATGCAACAGCTGGCACCTATCGGCAGGTGTTCAGCCTCTTAAGGCATTCGCCCCCAGCCCAAGGAAGGCTTGAGTTTGGATTATGGAGGCAGAACCTTATCAGCCTTGATTCTTAATTGAAAACTTGCTATAAATTGAAAAATATATTGGGAGCACACTATGCAGTACTTTGTGGAGTGCTATAGTCGATCCTGCTAACACCTAGGCCCATGAATATATGACTATAGCTTTAACAACATTGCACACCAATGCCCTGGGCCTTATCTCTCACTCAAGCTGCTTTCAACAGAACCATCAATTCAGCACTAAAGAAGGTGTCTACCCTCATTGACAAAGCCTTGCTGTTAAAAAGATCACAAGCATGGATGACAAAAGGCTCATATGGCCTGATCAAACCACAGCCATATCTAGGGGACCTGTTTGGGTTATGGGCAAAGCTCAAGTTGTTGAGCTATCGACTGGGCTGCTTTACCACCTCATGTGAGTCCCCTGCTTGGCTGAGACAAACCACGGTGACCACAGCCGACTATGCCAACATGTAGAGGAAAGCAAACACAAGGAGATGATGGACGGAGTGCTGAAACATTTCAGACACTCACCCCCAGTCAAAGATCTGGGTTGAATCCATCATCATTCTTCAGCTCACTTTGCCACCTCAGTTCAGACCCAGCTATATGCAAATCAGTCTTGACCCAGTGCCTCATGGGAACAATCCAGCCCGAACTTCTAAGCCAGGTCTTCCCTGAACCGGAAACAAGCATTCTGGACCGGTTTCTGGGTAACATCCTTCATCAGCCAGGCTAGCAGGGAGGACCTGGCCTGGCAGTTCGGGCTGGACTGTTCCCATTAGGTGCAGGGTCAAGACTAATTTGCATATGGCTGGATCCAAACTGGAATGGCATGGTGAGCAACAAAACAATGGATTAAGGACCAGATCTCTGTACTGGGGTGAATGTGTGACATTGTTCTGCATTCTGTCCTTCAATTGTTCTTTTTGCAACATGTAGAGGAAGACATCTGCCATAATGTCTGTATCTGCACAGCACTGAAGGCAGAGGGAAAGAGACTTCTGAAACAACACTTCCTTAGGAATGGAATCCGCATGTGTCGATCGGCAGTAATAGTCTGCTTACAAGGAGAGGATTTAGTGCTCTGTGGGAAATTCTTGAAGTTTATGTCACTGACAGGAAAGAAACGGACTAAGCAAGTCCTACAGTGACATGATATAACTTATTTTGCTAATGTGCTGACTGCACGATGCTTATCTTTGCCCATTGATCTTGTTACTTGTAAAAATAAATAGCACTTTCTTCTTAAAGCACTCACTGCACTTAGACCTAGTGACAGGACATAACTCTTTTTTGCTAATGCACCGACTTCACTTTGCTCATCTTCTTTCATCTACCATACAATCTGCAAAATAAATCAGCACTCTTTTTCATACCTTATCCCCAAATCTACTAATATCATATTGTTCAACTTTACCTATTTAGTGAGGCATCTGCAATTGCAATCAGCACTTTACTTATGTGATATTACGAGTACAATAGTTCACTATTAGTTGCCTGCACCATGTCCATACTTACCCTCTTACTGTTGAGTGACCATACACCAGGCACTCTCATGCAAGACCAGTCTAAGATAAATGTTGTTGATAGGGTCACGGGCTCGGGTACTTTAGGGTTAGTTGTTATTCCCCATCCTAATTTCATACTCTTACTGTAGCTTGACACGCATTAGGCACTTTCATGTAACAAATGTAGGGACATCTTAAGACAAACGTCATTGTTCGATAATGGGCTCGGCACAGTTGAGACAAAAGCAGAGGAAAAGTAGTTTTTTATAGTGGTCTTTTTACCATGTAATGTTTGTGCACTTTTTAATTTTTTTTAATGTGTTTTAATTGTAAGTTTTAATTAACTGAACAATAAAGTTATATTAATTCATTCGCCTTTAACAAATTATCTCTTCTTACATTACCTGTGAAAAAAAACTTTATTCTTTAAATGACTACAAGCGAAGTCCAAGTCATGATGCAACTAAATTCAATCCCCACTTAAGTATGTTTGGAGGCAATGATAGGTTTGTGCATGAGCAAGCTCCTTAACCTGTGTTTTATTTAAATTGGTCTTAAGCCTTTTGTTGTTATGACACCAATCCAACTAATTCCAAAGGCAGACTATTACAAAGCGCAAATTTCCAAAGAGGCATATTAAATGCATAATTTAACTTGTTAAACCGCAATATTTAGCTCCCTAGTGTACATATTACGCATTCCAAGGTTATTGCTATCAACATTAGGAAGTTCTTATAAGTAAAAAACCGCAGTGTTACAACTCAATTGCTAGAAAGCAGGGAAAATATTACTTTCAAAGGTATAATGCATATATCAGACTACCTTGCTTAACAGGTATCAGCTAAAGATCCCATGCTGGCCACAGCCACTTAACAATTCATCCGAAATAAAATGAGTGCCTCTCTTTTATGAGACATGTTCTCTTCTCCAATCACTGTAGCTCATACAGCACCATAACAAACAAGCTTCGACAGTGTCAATTGGTTTTGTCCCAAGGATTACAGCCTGTTTGGAAACTAACAGAAGTACACCTTCATTTGGGGCACTTGGTATGTTCATATTTATAAGTGCTTGCTGATGAGGTTTAATTTCTGTGAAATGTGCATCTCTGCCAGAATGGAAAGTGTTTATAGATTTACCTAAAAATGGTCCTCTTCTCAGCAGGAGTCATGCTACTGCTCTTGAGGAATGGCTGGAAAAAGAGAGAGGAGCTTGTAGACGTTTCAATGCCCTTTAGTATTTAGAAATAATTAAAAGTTGGAACTATCAGCTCTATAATCAGAACATGATTAGAGTAGAGATGGCACACTCATCTTTACCTTGACAGCCAGAGCATACATTATCGAGCTCTCTTAAGTCAATGCTTTACTCCAATCAAGGATTTTAGATCGCATTGGGAATTTTCAGAAGTGCAGATTCAGCTGGAGCTCCTGCTATGTTCATATTGTAAGTGATTCCTGTTGAGGTTTAATTTCTGTGAATTGAGCTAATAAAAATATGAAATCTCTTATGGATATGGAAATCATTGTATATTTATGCACTGCATCAATATGTTTATCTAGATATGGAATTATTGTTGTGTGCATTATGCATTAGAGCAGCTACATGGGTTTAGGCTTTGTATAGGGATGTGTATGCAGGCGTATGCACATATAAAGATATGAAAAATGTAGTGGGTAGTTCCCAGGTTTCGGTGGAGAGCAGCTCCTTTATATGGAACACCTTACAACACCACCGACACACTGCATCTGCTCTTCTTAAACATCTGTTTTTCTAGCAGAGTTTTTAAGCATAGGATCAGTACAGCAAAAATCACTTTATTCACCTTATTCACTAATCAATATGCCATTTGTTTGTTGCTATTTATAAGAAGTGGCAGCAATATATAAACAACTAAACATGATGCTTTGAAACAATGGTTAATTCGACTTATGTGTGTTCCATTCAAAGTCTATAAATTAATTTTTTAGACTTTCAATTTACAGACAAAATGTTTTAGTATGTACCCCAACAAATATTCTTTGTATGTACTAAGCAATTGGTCTACCTACAGAACCTACTGTAGTTTTTCTTGTTCAAAACCCAGGTTCTGAGGGACACAGGGTTACCCCATTGATTCCAATAGGTTTAGTACAGTGGCATCCACGAGGAGCTAGAACGTGGCAATGCTTTTTGCAATTTTTACAGCATAGTATTTAAGCATAAGATTAGCTAGTGCTATCTAATCTGTGCTGAGAAATGACAAAATAAATTTTTTATGACTGCAGGCACAGCATTCAAGCTATGGATTGGTAAAACACCATTCAAGCAATGGGCCGGGTGGTTTCCTTTCCAACTGCCTCATTATGATGGAGGCGGTCGGAAAGGAAACCGGCCGGTCCTTCTGGGTGGCTTCCAGCGTGCTCAGAGAGCTGTCCGCCAGTCGGAAGCTGGCTGGTAACATTAAGGGTGGTCCTTTCCGCCCTTGAGATTACGATGCACGGTTTATGACATGGTTTCCATGCCGGCCTGTCCGACATGGAAGCCAAGTCGGAAAACGTGTTTGGGGGCCCCCAAAAAGGCCCACTTTGGTGCACGGGCTCTAGTTGGAGGCCAAGGGGCACCTATGGGGCCCCCCTATTGATCCCTGCACATTGTGACGACTGCCACAGGTTGCAGGGACGAACTGCACTTGTCTTTCCTCTTTTTTACATTTTTTTTATTTCACCCAAAAAAAAAATGAATACATGTCATGACATATTCGGAATACATAGTAAAAAACACCTCAAATGTATGGAGAGAGCACAAATAAAAGCATAAAATTAATTCATGAATATACAAAAAGCATCCAGAAATAGCAACTCAGATCCTCCTATGGGTTACCTTTGATAGTATAACAGAAAGTGCCTGTGCAATAAATAGGTTAATAATTACAGATTTACTAGTTCACCAAATTACTGATTGGAGCCCATAGTTTTTGCCTAAACTCCCTTTCCTCCTACCCTTTAACATATATACTGAAGATTCTATATTATAAATAGCCAGCATCCTAGACCTCCAGTTGGAAAAGGTGTGAGGGTCAAAGCTTATCCATTGAGAAGTAACGCAGTGCGAGCAATGGCCATAGCAAAACACAAGAAACCTATCTCTTGCATAGCTCTTTTATTTAATTCTATGCTATCTAATAGCCCCAGAAAAAATAGAGTTGGAGTGATTAACACAGGGACGCCTTAGACCTTAGATAGGAAGGCCTCTAGGTCCTGCACAAAGATATCCATTTTTAGGCAAGAGTAAAACATGTGTAGAGAGTCAGCAGCAGCTAGACCATATCTGTTGCATTTTCAAAAGCTGACATGTAGTGTTGGCTTCCAAGACTCCCTGTTAATAAACACCTGATTTGCCAGCTCCAATGAATCCTCTATATAAATTGCATTCTTACCCAACCTATTTCCGCATTTCCTATTCTGGGCTTCCAAATAATCCAGGAAGGATTGAATTAAGCTTTGATAGATTTTACTAGTCCTGGACTTGCTTCTCACTATCTCCATCAAGGGAATCCTTTGTGATATGCCCTTTATCCCACTCTCATTACTACCAAGAAAACTCTGTATCTGCAAATATTTTAAAAAATCCATTTTATCCAACCCAAATTTTCCCTGCAGATTCATAAATGACATAAACTGGCCTTCCTTATACAGATCCCCCAGGACACTAATTCCTTTTTTCCTCCATCTAGAAGTAATTTGGTCCTGAAAGATTGGTGGAAGTAGACCCGGAGCGGAAAGTGGAGTACATGCATTCAGGTTTGAGATCTCCAATTTTCGCTTCACATGTCTCCAAACCCCATAGGCTGCTTTTAAATTATTTTTTTTTTTTTATAAAAGCTATGTTCGAGCATCTTAACCAAACAACCCTAAACTTCAGACCCCAACCCTATTTCATATATTGTTGGTCCGGCTTCCTCTGGAATTCCAGCTTCATCCCCAACTGAGAGGATACCCATGTGTTGTAACATAGACGTCCAGTAATAAAGAAAAAAGCTGGGAATTGCCCAACCTCTCTGCTGCTTTGGGAGGGTCAGCCTTTTCAATTATTTTACTCACATTATCCATTTTTGGAATAATATTCATATCAGGGATTTTTTCAATTGCGGCTGTAATCATAACCCCCAGGTATATTGCCACTTGGACAATTGGGAAATCTAAAGTTTGAGCGGGTCCATAGCATAGAATTTGTGTCTTCTCAATATTTAACTTATGACCTGAAACGGTTCCAAACTATTCAGCTAAGAGCTTTAACTCTGGAATTGCTGAAACAACATCTGTCTTAAGCACTGCAATGTCGTCAGCAAACGCCAATGCTCTATATTAAATATCATCGACCTTCACCGCCTTAATTTTAATGTTCAACTCCAATTTTCATAAAAAAGAGAGAAATATATGTCCTGATCGCCTGGATAAACTCTCCACAGAATCCCTTCCACTGTAAGGCAGACCACAGATTCCGCCAGGAGACCCTGTCAAACGCTTTCTCAGCATCCAACAGTACTACCCTCAGCAGTGATTCCGTAGCCTGGGCCCAGTCTAGGGGAGCTCTAAGCCAGCATAAATGGTTTGTTGTATCCCTGCCAAGAATTAATTCATGCTGATGGAGTGAGATTAGAGGGGTGTTGACCTTGCCTAGTCTAGTTGCAAGTATTTTAGAGTAGATTTTACTATCACAGTTTATAAATGATATGAGTTGATAGATGCTGGTATCACGTCGGGTTTCCCCTTTTTTTTTTAAAACAATTGTTGCCGTTGTGTCGGGATTGCCAGTAGCCCAAGAATATATATATGCCACTAACCTTGTCCTTGCGACCAGCGGAGACGATGTCTGAAGATAGGCCCCCCAATTCCTCCTAGACACGACCCCCATCAAAGGAGTCTGTACACCCTCTGCGTGGACTCGCGCCCCGGGGAAAAGGGAAGTGGATAAAATAAAAAACTAGCTGTGGTTTCTGTGGTTCCCTCAAGGTCTGGTCAAGAGAACTGCTAGGTACCAGGAAGGACGTCCACACTGCATAAGAGGATGACAAAGCATAAGATATAACACCTGTTCTCTTCTAAATATCTATAACTAAGTACCCAATGTCTTCTCACTCCTTACCAGAAAGTCATACAGCCAGACAAGGTATTTCCTGTCCCTTATGTCCAAAAAAAACGAAAATATAAAAATAACAAGGGAATAATAGTCCAACTCAAAATAGTTCTGTAGCTGGTACGGTGTATACCACAAAATGCGCAGTCTGAACTTGCTGCTTGAAAACGTATAGAGTCACAATGTCACCACAAGATTAAACACACCCAGGAAGTGTTCTTTTCCAAGTGCGATAGCGTTGTTAAAAGGGCACAACGCTAATATTCATGAACTGTTCTTTTGGTGGTTGTGATCACCGGATCGATAACCAAAATAACTGGAGCAACAGTGTTCAATCACAAGTGAGAGTTATACACAGGAACTGCGGCCAGAGGTCACCAACAGAACGAAGTAAACAAGGCAGCTCCCCCTGAATTATTGCTAAAGAGGAAATTACACAGAGCGCGTCTTATCATCAGACGCGTTCAAAAGCAATAACCTTCTCACTCCGCCGAATGCGATCTGAACGCGAAATAGCGCGTTTACATTACACCGCGGCTATCACTTCTAAAACTAAGCACAGGTGCAAGGCGATCGCGGAGGAGGCGAGCCCGCACTCCTTCCGCTGAAATACCTGGCTCGATTTAAGACTCAGAAATAAACGAATGTCCAAAACAGCATAGCTTCAATCTTCAAGCTGGAATCCGGCGGGGAACACCATCCGCCATTCCCACAGAAACAGGTTGATTGGCAAGCACCTTCCCATCGTGAAGGAAGTGCATTTGTAAGTTCCGCCCTGAGCCTCCGGGTGACGTGTCCCTAGGCATGCTGGTCGCTGTAGTTTTCCAGCATTTTACCCTCATCTCATGTCGAACAGGAGAACAGCGGTGACTACAACAATGGTATGGTTGTAACCCCCTGGACATCGAGATCGCTACACGTTGTCTGCCATGAACAGGGGGCATATCTCCTTTCCGCCAATTGAAATATTTGCAGGATCTCCTGATGACATGATTTAAAGAATGCCCTATAAAACTCCAGGGAATGCCATCTGGGCCAGTGGCCTTACCAAGGGCTAAAGAGTTTTAAGCTGTTTCTAGTTCTTGCAAGGTAATCGGTGATGAAAGGATTTTATTTTGAGCAGCTGTGACCACCTTTGTTTCTAGATCTTTCAAAAATACTGCTCCAGACCCCCAAATCTAATGGGGTTCCTCGCTCAGTATATAATTGCTCATAATACTTTAAAAAAACATTTAATATTTCTGTTGGGGATTTTTGAATTTGATCCAAGTGATCTTTAATTTTGACAATTCTATTCAACACCTCTTGTTGTCGAAGGAGTTTGCCAAGGAAAGGAAAATTATCTCTGCTCTAGAGCCAGCCATTTAGTTAGGGGTTCCCAAATCCGCTCCCCATCCCTCCGAGCCCGGACTCCTCTTCTCTTAAATACCGAAATTTCCCATTTATAAATACTCAGAAATTTACTAAACCAGACGTGTACAGTCGGGGGAACCGGATCAAGCCAAACTGTGGCTAAACATAGTCTAAGAACAGTCATTGTAATGAATATCAACTTTCGTTCGGGTTCAGACATATTTTGATCAGTGATGCCAAGCATGATAACCTGAGGTGTCAAAACAACAGAAAAACGGAACACTTGTCCAAAACGCTGTTCTATTTTTTGTAATAAATGAACCAAAGAGGGGCAGGAAGCGAACATATGGACGCTGTCCGCCGCCAATTCCCCACAACGTGAACAATTTATCCCAGCAACCCCTCCCCATTTATGTATTCGAGATGGAGTTATGTACAAATTAAACCAGGTCTTAAAACATTGCACCTGCAAGTTGGCAGAAAAGAAGGCAGATTGACTATATAAAAGTGAATCTTCACAAACCCCTTGACCTGCTTGTACCCCAACCTCTCAACGCATAAAGTGTCCAAACTTTAAAGACACCTAGAAGAACCTTAAACCTAACCCGTTTAAAATACGAAAACTCTATTTGTCTAAACAAAAGTCCCTGAGCTGTAGGTCCTAAAATTAAATGATAAATCGAAATGTCAGAACGATCTGAGGCATCCACATCTAATAAATCAGAGATATGTCTGAGTGTTATAGACCAATAGTATACCTGGAGATTTGGTACCGCCCAGCCCCCCAATCTCTGGGGAGGGTCATGAACTTAAGAGCCCTTCTTGGTCGCTTGCCAGCCCATAAAAACCATGATATTATCCGGTCTAATTTTTAAACCAGCTTGGGTCAATCCACAAGGGGATGGCTCTCAAGCAATACAAAATCCTGGGTAAAAAAATCATTTTAATAACGTTACATCTGCCCATTAAAGTCAGGTGTAGGTTATTAATTCGACGTGCTTCAATTTCTAATATACGTATTAAAGGATCCAGGTTCATCTCTACTATCTCCTCAGGTTTAGAACCGATCACAATCCCCGGATATTTGGATTTGCTTACTATATGAGGATCTCTCAAGTTAATTTTATCATTAAAGATTATTTGGGTTTTAGCTTCATTTAGAAGGTAACCCGATATTGCCCCAAATTGTGATGTTAGAGTTTGGATTTCTTGAAAAGCTAACAGAGGGGAGTCTGTCAATATGGCAAGATCGTCCGCATAACGAAGAATTTTAGTATCCCCCCCTGTAGGCTGTACTGGACGAGTTGAAGCCTCATTTGAAATTTTCCTAATTAAGGGGTCGATATAAATCGCAAACAATAAGGGGGAGCAGGGACACCCCTGCCTCGTTCCTTTACGTATATTTATTGCCGGAGACTGGATCCCCATAGTTGAGACCTGAGCAGTTGGTTGAACATACATACTCTTGATGGCGCCTATAAACTTCTCCCCTAGACCATAGTACTGTAATGTAGCCCATAAAAAAGGCCAGGAGACCCTATCGAAAGCTTTCTCCGCATCCAGCAGAATTAAAGCCATGGGGTCTCCTGTAACCTTGGTATAATCGAACAGCGCGATTGTACGGCGTATATGTTCGATCTTTTCTCGGCCTGGAACAAAGCCGTGCTGTTGAGGGGAAACCAATTTCTTAATCACGCTTGCAAGCCGGTTGGCAAAGATTTTGGAATCAATTTTAATATTACTATTAATCAGAGTAATAGGTCGATACCAGCCAGTGTCAGCAGGTGTCTTCCCTTTTTTTAAAAATGTCACGATCCTTGCCTTCCGCCAAGAATCCGGGGGTTTCTCCCCATTTAAAACCTGTGAAAACACCTCTAGCATTACAGGAATAAGTTGTACCCGAAATATCCTATAAAATTCTCCGGCTGTTGGACCGGGTCAGGTCCAACAGCCTTACCGTTAGGAATGGAGTCCATAGCCAGCCCCAGTTCTTCAATTTTAATTTCAGCATCCAGCATTGCCACTTCTTCAGCTATTAAAGCCCCCGCCTCTATTTCATTAAGATAACTTTGAATTCCTGTCTGAAGTTCCCCATTATCCCTGATCTCCTCGTCATATAATTTTTGATAACATTTCTGAAAGGCTAAAGCTATGGCCGCTTCATCCGTAACTAGCCCAGCCTCAGGGTCCAAAATCTCTTTAATACGTGAAGCAGCTTCTTTCTCTCTAGTTCTGACAGCTAACAGTTGTCCAGCTCTTTCCTTATTTTCATATAAGTTCGAGCGCCAAGCCAGAAATTTAGCTGCAGCTGTAGTCTGTGAAATTTCTATTATTGCTGCTTTGGCAATGATAATTTGTGTTTGTGCCATGTCCCCATTCCCGCCACCCGATAAAATCCTAGCAAGAATTATCTCAGCCTTTTCCAGCTCCCCATAAAGCTCCTGTAGCTTTTGTTTCTCCCTTCTCTGGCTCTCCCATCCGTAATGTGTAGTCTCACCCCTTATTTCCGCTTTCAGTGTATCCCAAACGTTTTGTATATTGGTGCTCCCTATATTCTCAGCTATGAACCTAGTGATCCATATGGCCATGCAATCAATATACCTGCTGTCCCTTAACAGACCTCTATTAAAGGTCCATGAATCTGATTTCTTTACCCTGTGGTGTATTTTGACCTCAAGTACTAACGGATTATGATCCGACATCACTCTCGGAAATCTAATTATGTTGGATCCTTGCTTCAAACTTGAAGAAATAAAAAAATAGTTTAATCGGGAGTGGATTTTATGAGGCGCTGAAAAGAAAGTAAAGACAGGATCATCTCTTCTAAAATGAGGCCAGGTGTCAATCAAGCCATGCAACTCTAGCATTTGCATTAGAGACCTGCAAACTTTTGGTTTCCGACCACAGTATTCCGCATCCGGACAGCTGCCAAGCTCACATCCTATATTAATATTGAAATCCACACATATTATAAGCGGGCAAGGCCAACCCACCAGCTCCAAACTGAGCCAATTGTATAGTTCAGGATCGTCTAATACTGGGCCATAAACTGAACATAGTGTAAAAGATCTATTCTGAATGTTCCCCTAAATAATGACCCACCGGCCGAATACATCCGCCAAAGAGCGGGTTACATGTACCAATCCCAGACGAGCCAGAATTGCAACCCCTTTAGTTTTTGCTTCTAATTTGGTCCATGCCACCAATTGAAATCCCTCAAACTCTAGAAGTTTATGACGAGTAGCTTCGATATGTGTCTCTTGAAGACAGGTGATGTCTGGCCGCAGATAGCGAATGTCTTCTCTGAACAGGCGCCATTTACCTGGGTCATTAAGCCCACAAATATTTATAGAAGCAATCCTAATATTGGCCATCCCAAATTAATAATCGTACCACAATTTCCACCAACATCAAAAAGAAAAAATAATTACCTAACAAAAGCAATGCTCTTCCCTGCATCCAGCCTCTTATTGCCCCCAACCTCCCCCCTCCCTGGAACGAACCGCCCACCCACACCCCCCACCTTGCCCACCCTCCCTCCCACATCAACCAGGCAAAAAAGGTCTGCAGACCCTTGCGATGCCTCCCGCGTGCCATGGTGCCACCCGGTCACCCCCTGGTCTTCCAAAAACCAACCAAGAGAAGAGAGAGAATAAAGAAAGAAGGAGCCATCACCTAATTTTCAGGCCCGAAAAAAGAACAGTTATACTCTAAAGGGAGACCAAGTAACCCCACTCCTACAAGCCTAAGTGCAGCCCACATCCCATCCAGATCCTTAATCTACCTCATAACCCTGAATATGACCACAAAAAAAAAAGAAGAGAGTGAATAGAATAGAATATGGAATTCTGGGCATATACATTTGACTTCCTAGAAAGGAAAGAAGCCGGAAAATAAGACAAGCTAGATAGATCTCAAGCCAGGCTAATGTCCTTTAGCAATCTGTCAGTTCTTTTAAATAACTCTCAGCTTGAATTTCCGATGAGAAACCCTGGATTTTCCCTTGATGGATGACTTTTAGCCTGGCGGGATTCATCATGTAGATCTCACAACCTTTTTTTTTTTTTTAAATGAAAAAATCATCTGGCGCAACCGCCATCTCCTCTCTACGGTTGTGTGGCAAAAATCAGGCTGTACAAAAAAGGTTTGACCCTCGGCATTCCTCCTAGCGTCCGGTCTTGCTTTTTCAAAAATAGCTTGCCTTAACAAAAAGTTGCCCAAAAAAATCAAAATAGC
This sequence comes from Lissotriton helveticus, assembly GCF_964261635.1. Lineage (NCBI taxonomy): Eukaryota > Metazoa > Chordata > Amphibia > Caudata > Salamandridae > Lissotriton > Lissotriton helveticus. The sequence continues at coordinate 993,558,131 of NC_136072.1, read as the reverse complement.
CCGCGGTTTTGTTTCCGCCCCTGCATGTCTTTTCAGCATCAATGGGAAACGGTGAACTCTTTGAATCTCTGTGTCCCACGACCAATGGGCCAGCTTCGGGAATGCTGCCTTAAATAATTTCAGAACAAAACCTCAAATCTCGTCCCCTTCAGCCTTTTCTTCGATCCCTAATAGACGTAAATTTTTCCTTCGGAGCCTATTCTCGGAATCTTCGAGTTTCCACAAGATATCGGAATACCTTTCGTCATTAGCTGTAGTTTTTGTTTCCACCGTTTCTAAGCCTACTTCAAGACCCACTATTCGCTCCTCCAAAGCTGCTGTCCTGGTGATAACTTCTGTACAGGCTTTAGTATTTTTACGAATGGCCCCCTGTATTTTTTTTGTTGCTAACTGCGCTCTTTTATGCTCCTGTCGAGCCTCACTCTGTATCGACTTAAGCATTGCATAGATCAGAGTATTTGATGGGGGTACATTCGACTCAGTGCCTACCAGCGTTGTTTTCAGTTCCAGCCCTTTGAGGTCCTTTTATATTTGGAAGGCCCGTTGTAACTCCTGAGTAATCCCACTGTAAGGTATTACCGGCTTCCGAGCAATCACTCTCCCACCGTGCTGAACCGGACTGTGGGAGCCTTCTGATTTTTTTATGCCGGGGTACCCCCTTTAGAGTATCCGCAGTGTTAGGCGGACTGTCCTTGCTGGAAGTATCTTCTAGATGCTCCGAATCTGAAGTGTCGCCAACATCTGACCCTTCCGCCAAAGAAAAGAAACTGTCCCCGTCATGTGTATCTGGCATACTATCGGTACCTAATTCAGTATCTGACCGGCCTCCTCCCGGGGTTTGATAAATAGATACTATCTCGGGGTCAATATCCATGACATGCCCTTGAGTTTCTGAGTCCTCAGTTGAAGCCTTATCTGCTGCCAGAGGTGTATTTCGGGACCCATCTGCCACTGTATCTTTGGCCCTCGACTCTGTATTTTCCCACTCCTCATGGTTTGCAGAACTGGAGGTGGATTTGCCTGTGTTTTTCAGAGCTGCCGGTTTACCAGAGAACATCCCAGGGACAGTGAGTGCTTTTACCAGTCCCGTACTTGCTTGGGAAGACGAGTGTTTAAGACAGGAGGGCAGTCCATCCTTCCTGCTCCCCAGCTCCTGGTTTACCGTCCCCGGGGGTTGAGTCTTATCTGCGGCTTTCCCTTTAATTGCCGTCCCCTTCTTTGCACTCACCGCTGCTGCTTTCTCTGTTTTCGCCTGCTTCTCTCCTGCTGCCGACATCTTTTTCGCCAAAATAGCTGAAGACTTCGAGACGGACCCCGGGGCCTTAGCAGTTACTGCTGGTAACGTTCCATTTTTGCGAGGCGGCATATTTTCCGAGCCGCCACCGCCACCGCCAAATTTTGTGTCCCGCTCCTGCTCCAGCTCCAACTCCTGAGCAGGCTTCCTCACAGACAACGCCCGCAGCAGCCTCAGGTGAGTGTGGCAGCGGAGTTCCATAGCGATTAGCCGAACAGTCCTCAGCCAGGGTTTTCGCTCTCCCCACTCGCCAAACATATAGTCAAAAAGACAGCAATGCTACCACCATTATAGACATCTTATAGAAATCTGATAGGTGAAATCTCCTTAGCTCCTTCTGACTTATTCCCTCATACAAGCCGAGAAAAATACACAGCTCGACCAGGGAGTAACACCCGCACGATCACGCGGCCGCCATTTTGCCTCTGAACAATATTCTCTCTGAGCCAAAATGTTGATGTATTGTAGACTTGCCAATTGAGATTTCCTGTTGGCACTCCTCACTATTAAGCCGTTTGATAACGCTTCTCATGAGCTCTAATTCTGCCATTTCTAACTGATTGAACCATTTCCCTATTGCATTCAGCAGGACTTTCTGTTGAGAAATGGAGAAGCTCAGGGTCTTGCCTCAAATACCTGCCTTAAAGGTATCCCATACTATAGTATTGGTGGGTGAGCCTCTGTTAGTATTGAATAACTCAACAATCCATTTAGACATATGATCCTGATAAAGTTGATCAGAAATAAGTTTCCTTTTGAAAGTTCAAGGCCTTTGAGCCCTAGTAACCCCACACAATAAGACTTCAATTACTAAAGCATTATGATCTGAAATTGTCCTTGGATAATTTTCCACTTTAGTTATTTTAACTAGTTGATCAGAAGTAAAGAAATAATCTAGCCAAACTAACTTATTGTGGGGGCCTGAGTAAAAAGTGAAGCCTGGATCCGCTGTTCTATACTCGTGCCAGCTATTGATCAGACCCTGTTCTCTCACTAAGCTTAATTAGGCTTTATAGAGCTTTACTTTCTTGCCCTGATATGGTAAATCAGCATTTATATTAAAATTACTATCTAAATGAATGTTAAAATCTCCATAAAGGACCAGGGGGCGTGGCCATAGGGCAACTTTGATTCTTAGAACATTTAATACATTGGGATCATCTAGGTTAGACCCATAAATGGAACAGATTGTAGTAGAGTCATTATCAGCTGTGTATTTATACTCAACTATGGCCCATCGCCCCAGCTTATCTTCCTTAAGTCTCTCACACAGACCCTCCCCATGTTTTGCAAGGATTGTAACCCCCCTTGTGTTCGTTCCCTGCCGACTACATGCTAGGATATCAAAACCTAAGTCTCTTAGTCACCATCGCCTGCTCCAAGGTATATGAGTCTCCTGAAGACAAACTACTTTAATCTGCATATAGCGAAGGTACTTAGCAAGTATACCCCTTTTTTTCCTATCATTAAGGCCACAAACATATAGTGAGCAAATATGAATTTTACCCATCATTCTTGTATTGACAATTCTCAGTATCACATCTCTCCATCGAAAACATAAAATTACGATTGCTCATAGAAATCATTTCAATCTTCCTTAAACATATGTAAACATCATGACATTTACTAAATAACAAGTGCCTTAATCTTTACTTACCCCCACCCCTTCCCTCTCCCCTAAGCCTACCTCCCATGACCCCCACCCCTCCCCTTGTGCCCCACCACCCTTCACTAACGGCTAGACCAACCAGGTCCTGTGATGGAAAGGGAGCCCTCACTCATGCCCGCTCCAGTCAAAAGAGAGAATAAAGGAACACCACAAACATCACAGCAAGAAAAACCAAAAACATAGTTAAGTCTCTTCCACATACGTAGAGTTTACTTAAGGGTTTGCAAAAATTCTTTAGCCAGAATCTCTGATGAGAAAAAGTGGGGGATTTCCCTCCAGATTACTTTTAGTTTGGCCTGATTCAACAGAAACACCTGCACTCCCTCATTCTGAAACGGCTGTATTAACAGGCGGAGTCAACAGCGGCGTTCTACTGTTGAATGACAATAATCGGGCCTTGGGGGGCGGAGCTTGCCTAAGCCGATGGCGGATGCTTGATTGCAGAGCTCCGCGCTGACGCCAATAATATCCGTGTTTTATCCTGCCTACACGATGCCTGAAGGGTCACGGTAGACTGAGAACAAGTCTGGGGACCTCCGCTACCGAGCACGAGTGAAACGGGGGCTTCCGAAGCCGCAGAGACACAAGCGGCGGGCAGCTGAGTGCGGGAGACCTAGGCCGCGCATCCCCGGACTAGATTTTGTGCGGCGCCCGAGGTGCATGCAGCGACGTGCGGCGAGGCGGGCGGAGCCGCCCCGGTGGGGGAGTGAAGAGCCGCGATACGCTCCAGAAAGCCGAGGCTGCCCTGAGGTGAGAAGCGCTGGGACCTGGAACCCGGAGCAGCCCGACGACTGGTGGTGGGGGTGCTCACATGACGGTGAGAGAGCCCACCCGAGACGCTACCCCCCGGGCCCCTGGGAACCGGATATCTGGGGCCCCTGCGCTCCCCTCGCCACACAGTGCGACATTTGGAGTCCTGGGAGGGCAGCTAGAAACAACGCTGACTCTGAAGCGCATATCTTCGAGCCGGCAGCCCGCGTGGTGGGAAGTGGTGAGAGAGGGGACTCCCCCCTGGCAACAAAGAGACTGAGAGTACCCCGGAGGGCCCCTGTACACCGGACACTTAAGCTGCTCGGAGGGACCCACACACGGGGGTGAGCGGCTGCGTACAGCCAGTGCGGCTGATGACGACGATTGGACTGTGGGGTGCCCTGGCCGTGGCCTAGCGACGCGGAGCCGGAGGGGGGATACCCCACATAGAGTCGGGAGAGATAACAACTCATGGGGTATTATTGACTCTCGTCCCTTGTCCTGACCCCAGCAAGCAAATACGCACACCGGCGGCTCACTGAGCGGCGGACGAACAGCCTGCACGGACGGCGCGATATAGCTGTTGCGCAGAGGAATATCGGGACGGTAGCTGCCCTGAGACGTGGGACCAGTATGGGCAAAGGTGACAAGACCCAAACCAAGCTCCCTTTCGAGCAACGCCGCACCAGAACCCTGGACACACAGGCAATGGAACCTACCACAACGGCTATAGGCACCGAAAGCTCGTTCTACACTGATATTAAAGCGCTACTAGAGTCGATGGAAAAAGGTCTCCAGGACAGCGTAACATCACTAGGCTCCAAGATCGATGCCCTCTCCTATCGGATGGACAGAATGTCGGAGACAGTAGACAAACATGCTGAGCGAGTCAACATGGCGGAGAGGCGCATAACCGAAGTGGAAGAGGCGCAAACGGAACAGGAGAAAACCCACAAGCAGCATGATAGGATCCTGCAAGTCATCCAAGAGAAATCAGAGGATTTGGAGGCCCGCTCTCGAAGATCGAATGTACGAATCACGGGCGTGCCAGAGACTATACCAACTGGGAAAATAGAGCTCTTCGTTGAGAAGCTGCTGCAGACACTGCTGGGAGCTGACGCCTTCTCCCCACTGTTCATCGTGGAGAGGGCACATCGCACCCTGGGCCCACGCAGGAAACCAGGAGCTCCCCCCAGGCCTATCATTGCAAAGCTACTAAATTACAGAGATAGGGACACAGCCTTGCGGATAGCCCGCGAGAAAAAGACTCTACAATTCGAGGGCTCGAATGTCTCCATATACCCGGACTTCACGGAGAAGGTGCAAGAAGAGCGCAGATGCTTCGCTCCGTACAAGAGACAGCTACGGGAGCTTGGGCTGGACTACGACATGCTGTACCCAACAAAATTGAGGATCAACAGACAAGGCCAATCCCACATCTTTGCGGATCCTAAGGACCTACACAAGGCTTTGAAAGTTTGGACAAAAGAACACAGGGGCAGTCCTAGGAATCAGAATGGGGAGGAGGACTCCCACAGCCCGCTGGATGAGCAGGAGTAGTACGGACACATCACCTACGAGCGTGGCGTTAGGAGGGTCCTTTGATCGATTGGGGAGCGCCAGGATATACCCGGGAGAGCCGGCACCAATGTTTGGGACCATTCCAGCATCCTACTGCATAGAACTTGAACCTCCGAGAGAGGGGACATGAGAACCCTGAGAACTTGACCCATTGGTGAGATTGTTTTGTTTATGACAGCTGTTGATGTGCCTAGAACACGCAATCTGACTTAGCTGCACTCTGCGTGATGGGGTTTGGAGAGCCGCGTGCACCATACCTCTTCCGGGGTGTGTTGGGAGCGGAGCGAGCCAGTATTTAATTAAACTGTAGTAACTAGTATACACGCTAGCGGCACAGGCCGGCGTAATTCCTGATGGCGTTAGCGGCGGGAGCGAGGCATCTGTAAGTGCTGCCTGATGTTACGGCTGTTTCATCTGGCAACCTCGGCCCCCACGCAGTATGCCCTGTTAGTCCACTTAGGGGATTCTTTGGGGCAGATTTATGAGGCTCTTGCGCCTCCTTGCGCCGCAATTGCGTCACGTAATGTGACGCAACGGCGGCGCAAACAATGCGCCCTATTTACAACGTGACGCATCTAGGAGATGCGTCACGTTGGAAACCCCTGCGCCATAAGGAGGCATTCCTGCGCAGGGGGGGGCGTTCCTGCGCAGGAACGCCTCCTAAAAGTAGCTGAGTGAAATCTATGAGATTTCACTCAGTCACTTTCTACGTCAATTCCCTACGCCTGCTTGAAGCAGGCGTAAGGGTGACGCAGCATGCATAGTATAGGTGGCTCCTGTGCATTGCAGGAGTCATGTCCCACTTGCGACATGACTCCAGCAATGCGCCGCACGTACGCCGAGAGATGCGTCACGCATCCTCACTGCCTTGCACCATGGTGCGCCGCATCATAAATGCGGCGCACCATGGGTGGCGGAGCAGTGGCGCACTGTGGCGGATGTTAACTGGCGCATCCCTGGGGATGCGCCAGTTAACATAAATCTGCCCCATCGTGTTTACTTGGGGATGTTTGGGAGGGGGGTATTTACAAGCCGGGCCACGTTGGGGTTGGTCTGCTGTGGGAGGGGGATGGAGTAACTTTGAGGGAACTACGCGCATGGTTGCTGTGGATAGCGGAAGTTTGTTTTGTAACTTTGGGGGATCTTTTTTCACTGACTCTGCGCTACATGACCGCAATGTACACAGACAGATATATGACTCAATATCACCCACTAGAGCAAATCGATGACTGACAACGTCACTGACGGAGAGACAGCCCACACACCTACACTAACAACGGTTACTTGGAATGTCCGTGGCCTGAACGACCATCGTAAGGTCAGGAAAGTGGTCAGTTACTTGCAGCGCCACCGAGTAGACATAGCACTACTGCAGGAGACGCACCTACCTACACACAGCCCCATGCTCAGAAGCAGGGGCTTGGAGGGCAACGTTTCGACCGCTGGCTTCACAACTAGTGCCAGAGGAGTCTTGACATGGGTTAACCCAAAGTCCAAACTACAGATCCATACACTAGACATAGATCCTGATGGCCGATTTTTTATAACTAGATGCCACGGCCCTCCTACAGATATTATGGTCATAAATACCTATGGCCTCAACTTCGACTCGCCAGAGTTCTACAAGGCTCTTGCTGTTAGAATTAAAAAACTAGACCACGGGGAGGGATATTGTGGGGAGGTGACTTTAACCTCACCATGGACCCGACTTTGGACAGGTCGACTGGACCACATCGCAATCCCGCGTCTGCTGCATTAGAGCTGCAGAGCGCCCTCACTTGCCTGGACTTGAGGGATGTCTGGCGGTCTAGGAACCCGCAACAAGGGGGGTACACACACTATTCTGCATACCACAACATTCACACGAGAATAGACTACTTGCTCGCCTCCTCCCCCCTCTTAGACTGAGTGAAATACTGCAAGGTTTTGCCCAGGACACTTTCCTACCACTCACCTGTACTGATGGAACTTCGCACCCCAGGAAGGATCATCCCGCCCTTTACATGGAGGTTCCCGCCTAACTCTTTACTGGACCCAGTGTTTAGGGGTGAGCTAGCTGAGGCTATTGACACGTTTTTTTACCAGAATATAGGCACTGTAGACAGCTTTCAAGTCGTCTGGGAGACCTTCAAGGTCTATATAAGAGGAGTCGCGATGTCTAAGCACTCGGGTATCCTCAAAGCAATTAGACGACGGCTAGCTACCCATGAGAAATGCATAGGGGAGCTGGAGCGCAGCTGGAGCGACCTCGCAGATGACACAGTGAGCGCTGATATTAGGACCCTGCTGGCGGAGTATCATGAAGAGGCTGACAGGGAGGTGAAACACATGGGCAAATACTCCACAGCCCGGGTATACGGGGAGGGGGAGCGACCGAGCGCTGTGCTGGCTAACCTCATGAAGGGACCTCGGCGGCGTCAACACATTACTGTTATAAACAACGCGGCGGGAACGCCGCTTACAGACGAAAGGGACATAGCTGAGACTTTCAAAACTTACTATTCGGATTTGTACACCTCTAAGATAGGCGATATGGAAGAGGAGATTGTGGACTACTTGAGTCACATAGACGTCCCCTCATTGTCCAACTCTGATAGGGAATTCCTCATGCAACCAATAGACAGGGAGGAGATCCTGGATGCGCTTGCAAGTATGAGATCTGGGAGCACGCCGGGAGTGGACGGCCTCACGTCAGGCTTCTACAAAGCTTTCAAGAACCAACTGCTCCCACACCTTTCGACCCTATTTGATGACATTTGTGTGGAAGGCAGCATGCCACACTTTATGAGAGAGGCTCTCTTGGTAACCATATTGAAGCCGGGAAAGCCGAGCAATGAGTGCAGCTCATACAGACCCTTATCGTTACTCAATGTTGATACCAAGCTATTTGCCAAGGTGCTGGCTACTCGATTAGCTCTCCTTGTAGACGGACTTGTTGCCCCGGAACAGGCGGGATTCATCCCTGGTAGGAACCTAGTCTTCAACATACGAACGGTTCTGGGAGTGTTCCAACATACCAGACCAGAGAACAAAGCGTTGGCGGTCTTCCTAGATATGGAGAAGGCCTTTGACTCTGTTGAATGGCCATTTATACGAACAGTACTGCAGCGCATGGGCCTGGGACAGCTGTTCCTCCAAATGTTGGGGGCGCTATATCATGCGCCGAGTGCGCGACTCCGTGTAGGCGACATAGTCACGAGCCCCTTCCCGATCACGAGAGGGACTAGGCAAGGATGCCCCCTCTCGCCCCTTCTCTACGCCCTAGTGGCAGAACCGCTGGCTTGCGCTTTGCGGGAATACCACGGAAACGAAGGTCTCGGCTTCCCGGGCTACAGGATTATAGTGTCTATGTATGCAGACGACACCTTGCTATATGTCCGCGACACTGATAATAACTTAACGCCTTTACTCAGGGAGGTGGTCCGGTTTGGAGCGCTCTCGGGCCTCAAGGTCAACTGGACCAAGTCGCTGGCCTTCCCACTTACACCGTGCACGCAGCGGGCGCAAATGTAATACCCCCTTCAATGGACCACAGACACGGTCCGCTACTTGGGGATACACTTGCATACAGACGCGGAGACTCTCCTCAGAGCTAACTATGGTACTGCGGTCAGTAAGCTAGAGGATGATGTGCTAACATGGAGCAAGCTCCCTCTGTCTCTCATGGGACGCATCTCCATAATGAAAATGGTTGTGCTCCCCAGGTTCTTGTTCCTGTTCACTGCATTACCAATTGTCCTCCCTAAATCATTTTTCGCACGACTGCAGCAGCAGATGACTAAATTGGCGTGGGCCGGGGGGCAACCTCACGTTCGATGGGCGACGCTTATTATGCCCTATTCGATGGGCGGACTTGGAGCCCCAGACATGGAGGCATACTATAGAGCGGCACAGGCGTCGCATTAACACACTTGGTTACACGGCGCCAGAAACATACCTCATATTCGCATGGAGACAATTTTTGCGCGACCAGACACACTCCCACACACCATTTTCCGGCCATTGGATCGCAGGACGTGAGTACTGGACTCCATCACAGCCACGAATCATGCATGGCACAGTATCTTGCAAATGCAAGGCGGAGCGCTGTTATATTCGCCGGACATGCCAATAGACTGGGCCAGGTGGCTGCCGCCGCTCCTGGAAAAAGGTGTCGTAGACGCCTTACACACACTGAACATGCACAAGGCAGGGGACTTGTTCACTGATGGAGTAGTCAAGACGTGGGAACAGGCGCTGGGTGCACACGACGCGCCGCCGCTGCTGACGCGCTTTCAGTTTCATAGGGTCCGCAGCGCTTTAGGAAATCTGCTAGGGGGGAACATGGCGGAACCCCCGGAGGTCCCTGAGCTTACACATGTAATAAAAACTATATCACCGAGGGGTCTACTGTCCAGTATATACAAGCTTACACAAACGACAGCTAGATACCCCTACACTAAAGCACGACTGGCGTGGCAGGCCGACTTAAATTTGGTATTGGACGACAACACATGGCGATACTGCTGCACTGTCACTAAGAAGGTTTCGCTTAATGGCAAGCATAGACTTATCCATTTTAAGTTCCTAACCCGTGTGTACTACACCCCTGCACGTTTATGCAGATACGGCTTGCGAGACACCACGCACTGTGAGAGATGTGACGCCCCTGACGCCGACTTCTTACATCTAGCCTGGCAATGCCTGGGTGTTTGGGATTTCTGGGAAAAGATTTTTGCTGAAATGAGCCAACTAACGGAGGTTGGGATTGCCCCTGACCCACTTCTGGCCTTGTTGGGGTACACTAAGAAGCTACCTAGGGCAGTTAGGAGACTAGTAGACATGGGCCTACTGATGGCTGGCAGAGTGCTTGCTTGTTGCTGGATGAGAGGCCCGTTGCCAACTCCCAAACGTTGGGCGCACGATATGCTTTATTGTTGTACACAATCTGAAAACTATAGCGAGTTACAACCCCCACCAGCAGGCCAAAAAACTTCCAGAGTTTATACCATACATATTTGTGTAGCAAAAGCAACAATACTGGACCCACGCAGACGCAGGGCGCAGAGGGATAAGTGGCACGAAGGCACTGGGTCGGTTTCTTTATTATTGCTGTCTTTCTGCAATTGTTCTGAACTAGACATGTAGTCCGTTACTAGTGGTGTGACAGATGTCTGTGGAGAAAGGCCGCCTGCCCTGTTTTGGGTTGTTGGCTAATTGGCCGTGTATATCATTTATTGAATAGTCGCATGAACACTGTGTTAATGATGGTTGACGACAGAGTCAGTTGGGAGGGAGGGAGGGGTTTGGGGACTCCTGTAGTACCAGAATGTTGTTCTTTCATTGGAAATGCAATAAACAAATTTAATTAAAAAAAACAACAACAAAAAACAATAATCGGGCCTTACAAAAAAGGTGTGGCCATTAAAAGTTCATTGTCGATGCAGGCCAGCAAGATCATAGATTGCCTGGCAAAGGAGGAAATTCCCTACATACATCAGGATAGCATGGGTTTATTCCCAACTGAAGATGAAGGTTTCCTCTGCTTGATTTGGAACCTATGAGCATGCTGAATTTCTTGAGCCCAGTCCCTGTTCCCCAACTCCTGGAGAACCCCTTTCAGAAAATCAACAATGTATTTGAAAACATCGCCCCCCTCAGCCCCTTCTGGAATGCCCAAGACCCTAAAGTTATTGCGTCTGATTCAATTTTCGAACTCCTCCAACTTAGAGCGCATGTCTGACATTTGACCCTCCAGGGACACTGTCAATTCCTTATGGATTATGGCTTCATTTTCCAACACATTGACTGTACTTTCAACCTCGTCCATCCTCCCAGAAACTCAGAGCAAATTTTTGAAAGCTTCTGTATGGCCTCCTGCATCTTCTGGCCTGCTGTCTGGACCGTCCGACTTTCAATTTGCATTTCGTCTCTATGGGCCATGATGCTTTGATATATATACAGGAAAATACAAAAGTGGACAAGGAGGGCTAGATCTCTATAATCTTTTCAAATAGGGCACTGTCAATTCTCCTAGGCAAGGGACATTCCCCCAGATTCATGAAAGTCATGTTTTGCGAGTCCTTAATAGTGAATTTTAAGGATTCGCTATTAAAGACTCTCAAAACAGGATGCATGTAGAAAGCGCAATATTTTTAGCGATTTCTACTGCTTCCTTATTTGCGATTCGCTAATTGCTAATTGCAAATAAGGAATGGCTTTCCCATTCATTCCTATGGGCCTTTAGGACATGTGTGTGTGTAACATAAAACTTAGAAAAATGCACTTAAGTGCATTTTTCTAAGTTTTTGCTATTTACCACGTAGTTAGACTTTGCGGTAAATAGCGGCCCCAGATTGCGAATTCGCAATTTTTAAATGGTTCATGCACTGCATTTAAGGAATCTCAAATTGAGATTCCTTAAATGCAAATAATCGCAATGTAGCGATTTCTAAAATTGCGATTTTTGCATTTGGGATGATGCATCCCAAATGCAAAAATACCGCTCGCAAAGGGACAGATTCTCAGAATCTGGCCCTTTGCGAGCGGATTTAGGTTTGATGAATCTGGCTGCAAGTCCAATAATTTAATATTATTTTGGGACTAACAACAATCACATACCAATGAAGACGTGATTACATATTTTAATTATAGTAATCAAAGGGAATACTTCATCCTATAAATTCACATTATTTTCTGGCTTATAATCTACACATATATATATACACACACATATATACAACAAATATATACAAAACAGACAAAAAAAGTGAACAAAATTCATACAAATGATGCGTAATCTGAAATTCCTTTTTGCCCAAAAAGTTAAAGCAAAAGGAAGTGCCCTCCTAACCGTTACAGGAAGTACACTTAGAGGTAGTCAAGCACAATCGGTTCTAATAAGTCATGAACCTAAATTTCGAGTTTATGTCAGCAAATAAATTTCCAATTTAATTCCATTGGTATCACCAGACTCCTCTTTATATAGTGTGTCGACGCGGTCGCGTTTCGGCCTTCCGACCAATCTTGGCCTCCTCAGGACAGGGTGACTCAAGTACTTAAGCCATACGAATCTGGGTGCCTGACCTCAAACGAGGGCGTTCATATGTCAACCACTCCAGCATCTCTTTGGGCCATGATGATTTGATATATATAGACTAAGGAGGCCGGTTAAATTTCAACTATCTTGTCACCAGCTGTAGCCGTATTACCTTCTAAATCTGGGGAGACAGAGTAGTCCCAAAGAAGACCCTGAGTTTGTTTTCTTTTCCTTATTGCTACCTCTGTCATGAGGATTTCTTCCCTTTTTAACAGTGGCCGAAGTTTTGTTATGCCCCCCCATTGGAGTTACTGGAATCCGATGCCTGGCTCTGGCTATCCGACTCAGACCAGTCTGAAATGTCAGATAGGGAGAAGAACTTATCTCCGACTTCTGCCTCTGCCCCACAATTTGCAGCTATCTCTCCTATTGCCCCATCCTGTTTAGCCAAGGGACCGCCCAATTGAGATATTTCATTTCCTCCAGTCATTGATACATCAGATCCATTCTGTTGCAGAGACACTCCCGCCCTTACCACCGGAGCTACAGGAGTTAGAATCTGGCTCACCTCAGAGTCCAGTAGTGTCAGTTGTGCCTTGGTACCTTCGGGTATTAGTGTGCTCTATAAATCCTCATCCTATCCTACCCTATCAGTTGTGGCTGTACCTTAGAGTTGGAATCTTCCTCCTGACATACACTGCCAGATCCAGCCTCTTGTGGTTCGTGGGAGTGGGCCTGTGGGGGAGGGCTGGTCCAGCACCAATGGATTCTTTTAGTAGCGGTCTTCCCCGAGTCCCTTGTGCTGGTGCTGTTGCAGGGGGGTGGGGAGGAGGGGCTGGTCTTATGGAAATTTGGCCATGTGCCTTCAATTTTACCTACCGGGGGTCCTTTTGCTGGGGGACCTTGGCCCGTCTTAACTGTGACTTTCTTGGCCACTGTCCCAGTCTCCATGCGTATTTTGGCCATTTTCGATTTAGCTGGAGGCATTGCCTGGACAGAGGCCAGAAGAGCGCCACCACCAGCCACTGTGGCTCCAACAAAAAAAGAAACCGCCCACCAAGCAGCGCGGCTCCACACATGGCACACCAGGACCGCCCGGAGCGAGATCACACCAACAAGCCTCGCACAGTATTTTGTGCATCTGACGGCAGCTTTCCCCCAGAGCATACTGATGGGCATGCTGAAGACTGGAAAATACGGATGCGGAGCAGCTGAATGGGAGAGCTCTGAGCGGCCACGGTTAGACAGCCGTCATCTTGCCGTCGAACCTATGCACCTCCCTTTCCTCAATGGGAGCTTGTGTTGCAGACGGTTTATGGCCATAACACAAGCTCCCATTGAGGAAAGGGAGCATGCGACCGAACACTGTTCGGTCGTATTGAAATAAGTCAGTCGGACTGGGTGTCGGTCGGTCCCAGGACTGAGTCGTGTCAGGTGCAAGCAATTCTGCCTAAAATCAAAATAAGCCCCATAGTGTCTTCTTTTAATGTTGTGGGGGGCTGTAGGAAGGGAAGCAGCTGCCCAGCAACATTACCAAAAAACAGTAAGTCTCCTGGGTCATTATATCCCCCAGAAAGACTTAGCATATTTTTTGTAATCACTTCTAGCTGGTGCTCTGTGTTCTTCAGCAGGAATACAGAGCTCTCTTGTGGTTTTATTTCAAACCAAATAAACATTCTAGCTGCCTTTTCCATTAACCCTACCCAAGTAAAACTATACCTTTAGTACCTCAGGTTGGATACCCCTCTCTCGGAAGTACAGTTATGGCTGACAGATGTAAATCTTTGGGCATTAAACCAACCCATGTAACATTTGTAAAAGTCCTAAACTTAACAAGACCACCTAGTTTGGACAAGTGGCCACTATCACCAACACAAGGTAAAACCAGCTATGCCTACTTAAGTAAATCAAGCCCATCAGCCATGCAACTGACTTTTGTCAGGTCATACAATTCCATGTTTTCCACATCATGATGATTTGAATGTTCTGCTGCTGAAGTATTAGGGTTTCCAAGTCATCTGGTGACTGAAAAGGGATACCACTTAACCATATCTTATTTTTCATGGCTGATTCTGGCAGCAATCATTTTAATTAAACAATTCTGCACTACATTGAAGGCTCAAACTAAAATCCTAAATTCATTAATATCATCAGAGCAAAGGAAGCTAAACAGGAAAGAAAAAAATCCCATCCCTAAAATCCGTAGTCTCTATCTATAAACCAGGAGCCAAATCACAGAAGGCGGCACAGCGTATTAATGTGTGCCATATTGCAAAGAATGTGCTCTCCACAGTGTCAATGTGGGCCATTGCCTTAGCATAAGTCTAAGAGATGCAGCCATGTTTTATTGTTCCAGGTAACTGTGCTTAAAGGAAGTGCCCTTCTATGAAGGTTCAAGCCTCTCCTTGACATTCTTGCTTTAGAGACAAGAAAGTGATGATTAACTTGCTTAGAGGAAAAGTGTTAATTCTTGTAGCAACCGAAGGTCATCTTCCTGTCTCATGAGCACAGATTCTAGCATCTGTACTCTCCTTTTGTTTTACGAGGCAATGTGATTCTCATTTGAAGGCTGTAAATAAAACACTATCAGGCATATGTATAAAAATTCGGTATTCCATGTCCTTATTAGCGAAAAATAAGGAATTGCTAATAAGGACATACAAACCGCGATGCATCAAGAGATTCGGTAATAATTACCGAATCGCTAAAAATCGTTATTCCACAGCGAAACTGCGGTAGCGAGACACCATTAGCAAATACCAAATAAGCAAATACCGAATCGGTAAATGCGAATTCGGTATTTGCGAATTCGCAAAAAGACGCGATGCATCGGAAGCAGGCTGATGACATCACAACCAGGAAGTTGGACGGCCCATGCTCTATTCAGTGTCCGAGGAGCTCAGAGGAGGAGGCAGAGCACAGGAGCTGAGGAGCCACACAGAACCAGCAGCAACCAGGACCAGTCAAGCATTTGATGATGGAGAAGGAGGCACCCCAGCAGGGAAAGGACACACCCAGGAAGAGAAAGCGCAAGTTCTCTGATAAGGAACTTGAAATACTAATTGAGGGTGTCAGCAGCAAAAATGAAAAGCTGTTGGGAAGCTGTCCCTGAAGGTGCCTGAGGCAGAAAAAAGAAAGATGTGGCTGCACATCAAGGACAGGGTCAATGCTGTCGGAGTCACCCACCGCAGCATTGCAACTTAAAGAAACGCTGGTATGACCTCCGAAAAAGGGCAAAGGAGAAGATTGCTCAAAGGGTCAAGGATGCAGCAGGCACAGGTGGGGGGGTCATCCAATGTGACACCAAACACAGCCCTGGAGGACCTTGTGGAGTCAACAATTGAACCTGAAGCTGTTGTGGGGGTCACCCAACTGGACACCTCTGGTGCTGCGGAAGGAGGACAAGGTAAGATGCATGGCAGCGTAGATATGCAGCGTGTTGTCAATCCCTGCCCACTCCCCCATGCCAGACACAGTGCCATGTAGCCGTGCCTAAAGCACATACCCTCACCATAGTGTTGCATCATGGGAGTTGTAGTCATAACATGAATGAGTGCATGTCTGACCCCAGAGGTGAATGATATGAAAACAGCAGCAAAGGGCAAAATGTCGATCCAAATATGTACTTTATATAGACAAAAGAATCCTATACCCACATATAATGACAAAATAATAACAGTGCACTGTTTCACACACAGATGCCTCCCCCATGGAATCTGATGACAGCGGTTGCCTCGTCATATCTGAGACCCCAGTGGTGACCGATGCGGAGTACCCACAGGGACATGAAGCCATGTCCTCCCCATCACCACCACCGTGGACAACACCTCCACCACCGCCATCCGTGCGGACAAGAACACCACCTCCACCACCGCCATCCGTGCGGACAAGAACACCACCTCCACCACCACCACCAGTGCGGACAACTCCGCCGAGCCGCAGGGCAGAAGTCCCCTCCCTGCACGAAATGGAGACGGAGCAGAGTACAGCAGCCCCAAATGTCCCACGGCAGGCTGTCGTCACTCCAACCACCCTAACTGCAGCACGTCAGCGTGTCAGACAGAGGGCCGGGCCCCTGGGTAGGGCTGCAGCGAGACCAGTGGATCCGGCAGATGTGTACGGAGTTGTTGAGACCCGGATGCTGTGTGTCCAGCGCCTGCAGGGGAGACACATGGGTGCAATTAATCTCACCATGACAAAACTGTCCAACAGAATTGGCACCATGACTGACGCTGTGCGTGAGCTCACCACAGCCGTAGCTGAGGGCAACAATGACATTAAGCTATGCCTGCAGGAACTGACACGTGATGTTGTTACAGGCCAACAAAGTGAGCGCCGGAGGCACAGGCAGAACATGCTCAATACTAATTCCACTATTAGGGCCATCACTAAGCTCCCTGCTCCGTGTCCCTGCAGGTGGACTTAGGGCATTATTGTGGGGATGTGGCAATGGCCCTCGAGAGAGTGACCACTGCAGTGGAGCATCTGCAGTCTGGAACTGTCAGTGTCAGCAGTGTGGGAGTGGATGAGGGGAGTGAGGCAGCCTCAAGTGTGAGCAGCGTCTCCTTGCCGGAGACCAGCGCGAGGAGGCACAGTGTGCGCAGCGCAACAGCCACTGACACTCATCGTGGAGATGTGGAGGAGTCACGGGACAGGAGACTGGGGGTACGTGGCAAACGCAAGTAGCCATGTGGCAATGTCTCCCTATCCATGGTGACGTAACCATGGGCCAACTATAGTGCCACATGCAGCACCCGTGTTGACAACGGACAATTTAAGTTTTGCTATTATTTCAGCTGCATCATGTTTGTGTTACATTTATCTGCACCAGTCAGGTGTTCATGTCCATTAAACCCTTGCAAACCAGATCATGTTGTAAAGGCTCTTTCTTACCTGTCTCAGAAATGATGCCGTGTGATATGTGTCTGCCTCCGTTGCCCTTCTGCTGTGTTGGGCACATGTGCCTGTTGGTGTTGGGGGGGTTGCTGTGCACGTAGTTCATCCTCTCCGTCCACCTCTATGGGTATCCCCCTATGGGTGGCGATGTTGTGCAGGATGGCACAGACAGCTATGATCTGGCAGCAGGTCACTGGGTCGTACTGCAAGGCACCTCCTGTCTTGTGCAGTATTCGGAAGCGACTCTTAAGGATGCCGAATGCACGCTCCACCACATTCCTTGTGCTGATGTGTGCTCTGTTGCTGCGCTGCTCTTGAGGTGTTGCTGGGTTGAGGTAGGGAGTGAGTAGATACTCACGCAAGGCGTAAGTGCTGTCACCTGCAGGATGGGGAGAGAAAAGTCAGCAGCATGAATGCAATGATACATGTGGGGATGGAGTAAACGATGATGCATCAATATGTACCTAGTAGGTGTCCTTCTCCAAAATCACCGTTGATCAGGCGCCTGTGGATGGCACTGTGACGGAAGATGTATGTGTTGTGTGTGCTCCCTGGGAATTGGGCTATGAGGTCCGTAATGATGTGCTTAGCATTGCACACGACCTGCACATTGGTGGAATGATATGACTTTCGGTTGCGGAAGATGTATTCGATGGCTGAGGGAGGACAGATGGGGACATGCGTGCAGTCAACACACCCTATCACATGGGGGAATTGTGCCACCTGGTAGAACTCCCGTTTGGTGCGGGTCAGCTGCTGGGGGGCTGTGGGGAAGGTGATGTGGCGATGTATGAATGTCAGCATGGCCTCTAGGAACCGGTGGAAGAAGCGTGATTGTGCTCTTTGCGACACGCCTCCGGTCTCTGCTATTACCCCCTGGAAGCTTCCAGACGCCAGCAGGTGCAGGCTGCATAGGACCTGGACATGGGCTGGTATGGCGTTGGTCCTACAGGTCTGGTGCTGCAGTAATGGTTCCAGATCTGCTATTAGGCGCATGATCATGGCATGGTTAAGTCTGTACTTATCGTACACCTGTTCCTCTGTCTGCCCCAGCAATGTGATGCGCACCCTGAAGACCCTGTCCTGGATCATCCTCCTGCGCTGAGCCTGGGCGTTGATCCTCCTCCTCCTAGCAAGCACGTAGGGGGCAGCCATTTTGGTAGACTTGTGGGGTTTTCAGGGGCATATTTAAAGGGTTACTGATTGTCAGCACCTGGAAATGTTTTTTTTTTCTTCATTCCTTCAAATAACTTTACCTCCAGTTTGAGATTCCCCTTATTTTGCTCATGCAAAATTGCGATTTTGGGCATTTTCGGTATTTGCGATTTTTCATGCATTCCATTGCGATTCTTTATTAGCGATTCGGTATTTCCGAGGTCGGCTTTGCTGTTTGTTATTTCCGATTGTCTGAATTGCGATTCGGTAATTTACCGAGGGGATTTTTTAGCGATTCTTTATTTTTTACCGATTTGGGGTTGATGCATAGCATTTTCTGGTTTTGCGTTCGGTATCTGCATGTTTTACCGATTCGCTATTTTACCGGGAGGTATTTTGCTTGATGCATCTGCCAGTATGTGTGTGTCTGTCTTTTGCTAAGGGAACTTGCTTATGTTACGATTGCCAATAGACCCCCTTCCCTTCGTCAGCTGATTCTGTGAATTCACATATAATACATTTTTATTTTGTCAATTGCATAAAAATACACCATCACTGCAAATAGAGCAGTAATGGCAAAGATACAGGTGGTTTGATAGAGCCAGTCTGTGTTTCACTGCAGAACAAATGGGTTCATTTCAGTGATGGCACAGAACTTCACCCCTCAGATGGGTGCAGTGTATGATGGCCCCTCTTGCAAAGGGATCTTAAGGTGCCACCTAAGAGCAGCATTGAAGTGGCATTCTAACTGTATTCCACTTCCTATGTGTTACATGCTCACTGCACCTCCCACCAGTCTGCTTGTCTAGTAGTATGACATGGGTGCAAAGGGAATGTTTTCCCTCGTTTGTTCTGGACTACATTCATGGGCATCAATTCATCAAAATGTCCAGGGTAGCGAAAGTAACATCACATAATATCCGATTGACCAATCCCATAACATGAAGTGAAATCATCCGATGGGACACTGAATCCTCCGAGGAAGTGATATCAATATTACACTCCTGTATACTTATTTATTTACCTGCGCAAAGAGCTAAATGCCTTAGTTTGTAGATTGAGGTGCAGAAAATAAATAGTGCACAGCACCATTAAACTTCTGTTCTCTTCTTGGCATTGCCTTTGCCAGCCTCTGAGGCCAGGGGTCGCACAGGCAGTACCAGAAGTTAAAGCATCATATCCTGCGACCCCTGGCTACCCCTAAATTACATCCATGGCTACATTCCAAAGTCAATGAGGGGATTGCTACCTAGCAATCAAGTGAGACTGTTAGAATGAAAATGACTGAAATGTATCTGAGTATCCTTCTATATTACAAAAGTGCCTCAGAGGCACATGAATGAAAACAAATGTCCATTTCGCCATCTAGACACTTCTCCAACACAGCCGCAATTGTTTTTCTGGTCTGCCCCAAATCAATGGAATATATCACTCGAAGGCATTAGACTCAACACAACTAAGGGCCAGATGTTGGTGGCCATATACTGGTCGGTAACGGCCGATTTCGGCCATTACCGACCGGTATTTGGAGTTTTAGATGTAGGGGGCTTAAAAATTAACGAATCGAATCGGTAAATTTACCGATTCTGTAAATTACCGATTCGGTAAATTTACAGATTCGATAATTTGAAATGTAGGTGGCACTGAAAACAGTGCCACAGGGCCTTAAGGATTCGTTATTTACCACCAACTATTAGTTGGTGGTAAATAACGAATACCTGTGTACATGCAAATCTGTGCATGTACACCTAAGGGCATGTATGTGTGTCACATGGCACACAAGCCTGAATCAGGGGTGTAACAGGGTGTCAAAGTGACACCCTGCCACCCTTCACTATTCGGTAATTTTACCGAATCGGTATTTACTGATTCGGTAATTGCCATTGATTCCTATGGGCCTCAAGGCCCATAGGAATCAATGGCAATTACCGAATCGGTAAATACCGATTCGGTAATTACCAAATCTTAACGATTCCGTAATTGTTACCGAATATTTACCTACATGGCATTTACCGATTTGTAAATACCGAATCGGTAAAATTCGGTATTTACGAATTGGTAAATGACATTTACCTACATCTAGCCCTTAGTTCCTTCCTCAAAACATTAAAGGAACACTTGCAAAAGAAGTCACTTCTAAATGGCCAGATATAGCTGCTTAACTGACACTGTTAGTCAGTGTTTTCTCTGATTTCATTATGAGGCATATTAACAAGGAGATTTTACCACTGGAACGTCACTTTTTCTGACATTCCAGTGGCGCAATGCCCTGCTTCATATTTACAAACTGACATTAAATGTTCTTCAAGAAATATAGTCCCCTTTCATGCAGATATCTGAGTGAAAGGAACCTGCAATGAGTGTTGCTGTGGACGTTCCACTGCAACACCCATTGTTTTTTGATGAAGTCCCAGATTTACAAAGGTGTGTGCAATGCCATACTAAAGCAGGCGTTACATTGGCACAAGGAGGAGAAATACTTTTATTTCTCCTTGTTTTTGCTCTTCCACTGGCAGCACATATAGAAAGAGAAAATCGCCTTTAAAGATTGTTTATGTCAGGAAGGTGTCCCTTTCTGTACATAAACAATCATTCCCTGCAACACAGACAAAATTGCACTATGGCGCAAGGTTTCTGTGTAGGTGCTAGACAGCTATTTTTAGCGCCTGCACAAGGAAAAACACAGGGGTGTGGATTAGTCTTGTAAATACAGCACATCCCTGCGTTTTTGAAATGATGCAGGTCTGCTCTACAAAATAGCTCATAGTACTGCACCATTTCCTAGTAAATATGCCCCTATGTCGGAAATGGATGCAGTTCTTTGATTGATTACATACTTCACTTATACCTCTAAGCCTTATTAAAAATTCTTCAACAAATAAATAAAAAAAACTTTTAAAAAGGACTGCATCCATGCTCAGCAAAGGAAATTTCTATTAGTAAGATTCACATATGGACAATTGTATCGTTTTGCTTTGTAACATTTATATAGCGCTTTCTCTTTCACTGAAGGGCACCGAAGTGCACACTCTGGTGTCATGCTACAACTTGTATAGTGTGATGTCTTTTGTTTGGTCCTATGTGGGAGGGGTTTCCATGTCATGCATGATGACCCCAAGATAAGGTTATTGTATTATGGGATATAGTGCTTATTAGAGTGATGGATGAAGAAGTATGAGAGGTACACATTTTATGGTTTTCCCTAAGCTGGTAGTTAAGATCAGCTCTGCAGTTCCCTTTATGGTATTTCGTATGGTCATAGTCCATCAAGCTGGTTACTAAATGGGGTTGTCCATTCTGAGATTTTTAGTTTAAAGTTATTGTCCTGAGCAGGCATAGGTTGCAAGGATTGATAGTGATGAATTTGTTGCTATCATCCCATATATGATTGTCCTTGTGAGATGATAAGAAGCGGTTGTAGTATGTTATGAGTTAAGATCTGCAGTGGGTGACTACATTCGTCTTCCCTCAATCAGTGGTAGGTGACAGATCGCTTCTGTTATTCCATACCCATTAAGGTGGTGATGAGTGATGAGTGGTTTATTTCTGTGGACGTGTTACGGTACTGGGTGACAGGCAAGACCTGTAAAGAAATGAAATATGTAACATATGATGAGAGTCAAACAGGAAACAAAAGATGATAGTACACCTTTCTAGTTATACTGCCAATTTTATATCTAAATGGCTACATTAGAATTTAACAATTATTTTAACATGCTGATATAAGGAACATTAGAGTTGTTCGATCTATTTAGTGAATACGACAAAAGAAAATTTTGGAAAGTACCATTAAATGCCGAAAGTAAAGTTAGTTCATGTTTCTTAAGTTGCCTTCTTTCTTACACAGTAACATTTGATATACATCTACTTGCGTGTCTGTGCAGCATAATATTCTCTGAAACTGCATTTGCTTGCATTTCCACTTCACAGGCACACTATCCCGACACCTTGAAAATTCCTTACAAGGGATAAAGTTAATTGCACAAATGATGTTGCTTATTTTTATCCGGCAGGTGACGAAGCTATCACAATACGATAAACAATAGCGCCTGAATGTTTTTATTATATGTAAAGCATTGCTTCCTTGTTTAAGGGAAAGATGTAATTTGCTGACACTGAGAGGTTGCAGCATGACGGAATTCCAGCTCAACTGATTCCTGTTTACCCCAGCGAAGATGTATGTCTAGCTTACAACCAAGAAGGGTAGCTAAATGACACTTAACCACAGGTAATATTGAATTAGAACACCCAACTGGGATTTGGCGAATCACCAACCCTAGTCAAACTAAATTAGGAAGCACTAGGTAAGAGTACACTATAACACAGTACTTACACACCAGCATATATTCACTGTATTAGCGCAATGGTGGAATTGTTAATCTTTTTCACTATTCTCACAATGCTAATCACGCTATTCTGTTTAATTCTACTGATTGTCGCAATGCTTCAATAAATATTGAAATGACTTGCTGAGTATTTCTTGTATATTTATTTGGGTATGCATTCGTAACCAAATGAAAGGGTTCTAGATCTGTTACCACGATTTCCTAGGGGAATCAGGATTGCCATGTTCTGAGGTTGCACACACATTTGTTA
The DNA here is from genome assembly GCF_964261635.1 of Lissotriton helveticus. Classification (NCBI taxonomy): domain Eukaryota; kingdom Metazoa; phylum Chordata; class Amphibia; order Caudata; family Salamandridae; genus Lissotriton; species Lissotriton helveticus. Next base: position 993,535,172 of record NC_136072.1, on the reverse strand, counting down.
CCCTCTAAGGTTAGGGGTGCAAATGGTGCACTGTGAGCAAGAAGGACTATAGGCCAACATATCCTGAGGGTGTGCACGGAATCAGTCTGGCACAATCCTGATGTTTATGTTGTCCAAAAAATTAGCAGTTTGACTGGGAAGGTATAAGCCATACAATGTAGCACCACCAACGTCTTAGCTTGGCCTCTTATTTAATTGATCACCTGAGCAGTTTCCTTTTGTATACCCAAAGACCCTTGCTCACCTAATAACAGGAGATGCCCTTGGTGTTAGGGAAAAATCCTCATTACCTGAGTAGGTAAACCTTATGTTGGCTATAGGTTGACCAAGCTTGAACCTTTCCAAGGATTACCCCTTAGTGATACCCTCTATGAATTTGACATATTCTTTTGGCTGAGCCGGCTGCACTAAACATAACTGAAAACTGCAGACATGCAGTTACCCAGAAGCTGCTACAAAATGATCTCACACCTTGAGGTGGGGAAGTTACCTTCGTGATTGAGGCTCACAAAGCATTTAGAACAGAGATATTCTTACTCATGGGTTACATTTCCAGCAGCAAATGACCATTCAAGGCTATTTCACACATATACTGCAAATGACGTTCCAAATAACTATACAGCTTATGGAGCTTAAGAAATAGCATTAACTTACCAAGAACAACAAAATAGGTATGAAGGTGCCCTAACACACTCTATAGAAGAGGTTAGACTAGGTCCCCTTAGTAATGAGAGAGCCACATGGCAAGTCTTAGCCAGTTACACACCACATCCAAACATAGCAAATATGACAGCACCAAAATTGCACAGATTACATACAAATCTGATTACGATACATAGAAGTCTGACACAGTACATTATGCGAACAATGACAGTAAATCCTGCTGAAGCTGCTCAAGCTGCATAATCACAATAAGCTACACTGGACATAATCTGACAAACAATCATTGCAGTTATGGATAAAGTTCCCATGTGAGGGGATGAAATTCCTTTCTGGTTTGCACAAAAAATAAATTGAAATTGAAATTGAAATTGAGTGGTATTTATATAGCGCATGGCTACCCGGAGGCATCTCAGCACTTACAGAGACAGAGGAAGATGTGTCAGGCCAGGTTAAGGGAACAGCAAGGTCTTTAGGGATCTGCGGACGGAAAGATGTTTGGGTTCGGCTCTGAGGTAGTGCGGGAGAGAGTTCCAGAGTTTAGCAGTGTGCAGAGAGAATTGTCTGCCTCCACTTCTGGCTTTTTTAATTTTAGGGACAGAGGCAAGGTTTAGGGATTTGGAGCGGAGGCATCTGTTGGGCTCATAGAGCTGAATGATGTTGTTGAGAATGGGGGGGCCCGGATTGTGGAATGATTTAAGGGCGATGCATAGTGAATTAAGTGTAATTCTTTCCAGGACGGGAAGCCAATGGAGGGATTTCAGGGCAGGTCTGGCAGATTGCAGTTTAGGAATGTCGAGCAGCAGTCGGGCGGCCCGATTCTGGGCAGTCTGCAGCCTGAAGATTGTGGCCATCGGGGTCCTCAAATAAAGCGCATTTGCGTAGTACAGCCGGGACAGGATGAGAGCCTGTACTATAATCTTTTTGGCCCTGAACGGCAGGATGGGGAGGATTTTGCGAGAGATTTGGAGGAGACCGAAGCATGTGCGGCGGTCTTCTGTGCCTGAGACTTGAAGGACAGTTCCTGGTCCAACCAGACGCCCAGACTCTTTAGCTGGGTTTTAGGAGTGGGGGCCAGGCCTAAGGCAGTGGGCCAAATTTCTCTCATGTCAAGTGGGGAGCGATTTCCCAAGACCATGATTTCGCTCTTGTCCCCGTTTAGTTTTAAGAAAGAGTCCCTCATCCAGGAGGCTATCTCTTGAAGACAGGTGTATAGGCCTGGGGGGTTACTGTCCTTTTTGTTGAGTCCAATCACCAACTGCGTGTCATCCGCATAGGTGACTATGTGTACTCCTAAAGGGAGAACTGCTTCTGCGAGAGTGCAGGTATATACATTAAATAGAGTAGGGCTTAGGGAGGAGCCCTGAGGCACTCCGCAGTGAAGGAGAGTTTTTTTGGAGGTTAGCTCATTTTGAAACACTTGAAAAGATCTATTATCAAGGAACGACTGGAGCCAGGTAGGGTGGTTCCGGAGATACCTATGTTGCTAAGCCAATGAATTAGGATGTGGTGGTTGACGGTGTTGAAAGCCACGCTTAGATCAAGGAGCAGTACCACCGCTGTACCGCCCGAGTCGACTATCTTTCTTGCTTCTTGCACTACCGAGATCAGGACTGTTTCTGTTCCATGGAGTGGGCGGAATCCAGTCTGTGTCTGGTGGAGCTTGAAGCAGTGTTTCCCTATACGGGACCCCAGAAAAAACCCAGAATTCTTAAACAATGCTTACCAATGAGGATGGCTCCCCCTGTAGAGGATGTCAGCACATGAGCTACTTTCTTGGCTGCAGCATTTACGGGTAGTCATGGTAGACCCTCATTAGCTGTTTTACCAGAGGTGCTTAAACAGATCAGAAATCAGTATGGGGAAGCCCTTGTCCTGGATTTGGGGATGAAATGTATGACAATTTCACCACATTAATCCACCATTACTTTAAGTAACATTAAAGGGAAAGCAGCAGCATTGGCTATAAGCCAAAGCCTTGGGGATTTGGCTCCAAGGGAACAGGAGCTCGAATTACCTAAAATGATCAAAGAATCCTATACAACAGAGGGTAGAAATAATTTGGGAGCCAGACCTAGTAATTACATACAGATTCAGAGTAATTCTGAAAAGGATAACTCTAAGCAAGTGCCCGAATATTCAAAGAAGAAGTGGGATAATAAGAAAAATAAAGAAAATACTAAATCACAGGGTGGATCACCTCAACAAGAGGCCTCTGAAAAGCACTATAAACTGTGTAACCATTCTAATATTGGAACCCCTGACAGGCATCAGTATACTGATACACGTTCATCGAATAGAGAGTCAGACAGTCAGAGCACAGATCAGAGGGGTATGTGAAAGTGAAGAAGGACTTACAACGCTCATTTGACTACATAAAAAAAAGGAAGACAAACCCAAATAGTCAGAGCCTCAATTCAAAAAGAAGAAGGTAGCATGGCTCAAATTCAAGCATGCCACGGATATTGAGAACACTGCTTCGGAGCAAGGAAAGGGCTCTCACCATGATGGACTGCGTTAAACCACAGAGGTTCAGCCAGCTTCCATCTTGACATTGGAACAGACTGTTATGGTCAGCGTTGGTTTTGCAATAGATGAAGGGAGGGGGGATTTCTAGAAGGCTCTCTCTGTGTTATTAAAAGGTATTAAAGGTGAGAAATCTTGGCGCTTAGACAAGAAGTCGCTGTGGAACAGACGAGTTGCCACCAGTTTTAAATTGTAGTCCACTATGCAAGTGATTTTCTTGGAGCCGTCTCACTAAGGGGTCCATCGCAATAATAAACAAGAGTGGCGATAGCGGGCATCCCTACCTCGTTCCGTGCATTATTTTAAAGGAACCTGCTATTGTGCCATTTTTTCTTATCTATGCTGTAGGCTGGGTGTACATCAAGGCAATTAGTGACATGTACCCCACAGGGAAACCCAACTTACTCAGCACTGCCTGGTGAAGGGCACTCAAGTGAGTCAAAGGCCTTCTCTGCATCCAACAGTGCCGCAGTCTCCGGCACCGAGGGGTCTATTCTGTGCAGGATAGAGAAGAATGTGTGAAGATTTAATGCATTCGATCTATGGGGGATTAATCCAGACTGTGCTGATGATATAATTTGCCCCGGCAGTAGCGACGTTCTAGTCGCTACCATTTTAGCCAACATTTTCATATCGAAATTTAATAGCAACAGGGGCCTGTAGGAACCGCAAAGTGTTGGATCTATCCCTGGCTTAAGAAGTAGCACTATACCAGCCTCCCGCAGCGAGGGTTGGATGAATGCCATCATGTAATGCCTCAGCATACACTTCTAGCAGCTGCGGTGCAAGTAGCTCTTTGTAAGCCTTGTAGGAGGCATCTGAGAACCATCCGCCCCCGGTGCCTTGATCCTATCCATGGCTTCTATTGCCTGCCAGAGCTCTTCAACAGAAAAGAGCTGACTTAGGAATTGTTGTTAAGCAGACGTTAACGATACCATGGCTACACTGTCTAGATAGCTGGCTATGTCACTACTCCCTTCTGCGTGTCTGTTGGAATATAAATTTGTATAATATCTTAACACTTCCTGTATAATTACGGGTATATCAGCAATATATTCATCCTGCGGTCCACGCAGCCTTGCTATGCATGATTGCCCACGTGGCGGCCGCAGTAGACATGCCAGGGTATGACCCGGCCTCTCCCCTTCCCCATCTTTTCTTGCTGTGGCATATTTGCCCAGATAGTGCGCTTCCCTCTCTGCCACTTCCTGGCATTAATCCAATAAAGCTGTTGTCTTAGACAGGTATTCATGAGATGTTGCGATGGACCCAAGCTTGCCCTCTAATTTAGTAAGTGTGTTACGGAGGTCCTTTAGTATCCCTACCCTTCGGAGATGCAAACCCCCCCTTATGTAAGCCTTGATGGCTTTCTATACAGTGGCATTTTGCGGGACTGAACCATCATTAATCTCAAAATATTCAGTTATGGCTGTCCTAAGTTCACTTCTGAAGACAGTGTCCACCAGGGCTCTCTCAGGGATTGCCACTGTCTCTCAATGCTTCCAACTCCCAGAATGTGCATGTTTAGAAGTACTGGGGAATGATCAGACAGCTTACGTGGCAGGTGCTTAATGTCTTGCATCCACAAGGACATAGTACTGGACAATAACCAATAGTCTAACCTCATCCATGTATTGTATTGCACTGCATAATGCGTGTACGCAAGGCCAGTAGGGCGTCGCAGACGCCACGCATCATGCATCACATATCGCTCACAGAGTTTCTTTAAGGCCATGTGGGCTCTCGATTTGGCATGAGGCGCCTTAATGGTTGTGTCCAGCCTCAGGTCTATATTCAGATCTTCCTCCATTAAAATATGATCTGCGTTTAAAAGGGCAGTTTGCATATGTAGTTTGTGAAAAATTCGGGGTCATCTATATTTGGTGCATATACGTTGACCAATAGTACATGGTACCCCAACAACACCCCCAAAACCAGCAAATACCACCCTACTTGATTCCGCTACTGTATGTAAGTCGTTGAATGGCAAGTTTCTGCGTATCAATGTAGCCACCCCCGTGCGTATGTACTATAGCTCGCGACTCTATCTTTCCACCACATGCAGCTCAGCGTAGGTGCCCGAGTTGGCGCCAGGTGTGTTTCCTGTAGGAACATCACACCTACAGCATCTCTGCGCATGTACTGTATCACCTGTCTGTTTTCCATGAGTTATTGAGCCCCTGATGTTCCATGACATGAACGCTATGTCTGCAAAAGCCCTAGTGTTAGTCACTGTCACTGTCATTGTACACTATGTGTAGTGATATCATCCAGACATTTAACACTTCTGAGCCGGTTTGCCTTCTGTTGTGCATATTTTCTCACGATCTATTCATGACATATTGTCGTAATTCTCCCCCACCCAAGCCGAGCATCTAACCACCAAGCATGAACCCATGCCATCAAACATAACAATTGCATAAGTCCCCAATGCCGACTTTGGTATATTTGTGAACTTCACTGGGGGATGTGGCAACCCCCACTTTCTGGAACATGAACTTTATAGTGTCTCAGTTCTGTGTGTGTCCACTGCACCACCATACTCAGTGCTAACATCTTTACTGTGATAGAATCATATGAATAGTTGCATTCAGCTATGCTCAATTTATCTGTAGATTTATGGATCTGGCACTTCTGTCCGTGTGATTACACCGTCGGGAATAGATCCATGCTGGCATTGGAGTGGAGCACGGGCTGCGATCTGCCCGGTGACCCCCGGCGGTTGTTCTGCTTAGTTTCAGAGAAGGCCTTGCGGAATACCTGGACATTGTCCCATAACTTCACTAGAATGCTGGTTTAATTCCCTTGCAGACAAAAAAGCCCATATCTCAGAGGCAGAGGTGACAATGCTGGATTATGATTTGGTGGGAATGGCTAAGTGGGCACACCAAAAATGTGGACACCTGGGAGAGAAAGCCACTAACAGATCATACTGTAAAGTGTCGGTGCCATGGATGTCCTGTCCTGCGTATGGATGCCTGTGTCTGAGTGGGGCCGTGAGGGACCGGGAGCTGCCAACCCCAAAATGATCACCCGACAGCGCAGACTGATGCCATTGTTGATGCTTCTGTGATGTTTTCATGTTGTGCTCTTTTTAATTGATTCTTTCATTTGACAGTGTTTATTTCTGGCTTTTGACAGTACTTGTTTCTTGCATTGGACGTTCATTATTATCTGCTTATCTTTTACTTCCTTGCATTTGACTCGTGAATGTTCCTTTGTATCTGCTTATGTTTTACTTCCTTGCATTTGACTTGTGAATGTTCCATTAATAACTGCTTATATTTTGCTCCCTTGCATTTGACTTGTGAGTGTTCCATTATTTTCTGCTCATGGTTTACTACCTTACAATTGACTTGTGAATGTTCCATTATCATCTGCTTATGTTTTGCTCCCTTGCATTTGACTTGTGAGTGTTTCATTAGTATTGTTATTTGCGTGTGTTTTACCATTATTATCTGCTTGTGTTTTATCTCATACATTTGATTACTTGTGAGTGTTTTATGCTTACTTGTTTGTGCACATATATATATCTATATACATTTGCATGTTGTCAGCCGTGGCGCGCAGGTAAGAGTGGTGGGACCGGGTGAGGGCGATTTCGATGGACGATCAAAAGGGAAATTAATTATTTATTTATTTTCCCTCATCATCGTCCGTTGAAATCCCCACCCGGCCCCACCGCTCTTACCTGCACGGGCCACAGCTGCATGTTGTCTTATCTAATTCATTTGGCATTGGGAAAGTCTTTCTGTTACAGAGTGTTGCATTAATAAAATCCCATGCTTTATTTTGAAATTGCCTTTTGATTTACCTCATTTTGTGAGTGCTGCGCCTCCATTCCGGATGCTTTTTCCTGCTTTATCGAGGTCCTCATCTTGGGAGTGCTTAATTTTTTTTTATTTGGGAGTTTAAAGAAAGACACTATGATACTGTACAGGCTGCTGTGGTAGGTGAGAGATCATTGGCTCAGGGGACACAAATAAGTGTTGTGACTCCGGTGCTAGCCTTATAGACTGTCGCAATAGCAAGTGTTCCCAACACAAAAGCATTACATCTAAGATGGATACAGTGGGCCAACTCTCTCACAGCAACAGATGTAGACTATAGATTTGACTGTACACTACAAACACAAGTTTATCTGCAGTGTGAAAATGAATACTATCTGCCTAATGAAGTCGTACCTCTTGATCAGTATGAGTATATCATCTATACTGGCGTTTCTGCACAGCCTGCTGTAGGGACGAAACACCAGTATTCAGCAGCATTTGCCGCTGTTAAGGGTAGAATCTGTAGGATGGTGAATTCTACCCTGAAAAGACCAGGTAATTGCACAGCGCAGATGGCAGAACTCAGAGCTCTAATTCTGGCACCTGAGAATAAGGATCCCTGATTCCCCATACTCATAGGTAATGATTCGTATTATTGTGTCCAGTCTTACAATGAGTATCTACACTACTGAGCCAGAGTGGATTCACAGATTTAAAAGGGTACACCATAAACCACTGAACGCTTTAGGGACAAGTGACTAAGCTGAAAGAATGTTTGCCACAGACTCATCTGATTCACACCTTGAGTCATCAACGTGTAGGAATACATGTTGCAGGGAACTCAATGGCTGACGAAGCTGCACAAGCAACAGTGTAAACTGCTGCTGTCACTGCAATTACTCATTCCAGTATCAGTATAGATAGAAACATTATGATGGCTGTCAACACTGCACTTGATGACAAGCGTGCCCCCCAGTCCAGGTCTGTCCATTTCCACTTCCCCATATCCAGTGGTCGATTCAACGGTAGCAGTAAAGCAGTTGATTAATGCTGCTGGTTTAGGATATTTACAAACCAGCTAAGGTGGAGGCAATAATCATAGATGTTTTAACATATAACGTTCCGAAAAAATACCTTAAGGAAGAAGCAGTGTGGAGCTATGAACTGGAGCTGACAGGGGGGGTGGCCCAGCTCAGCCTCTTCCGGGAGATGACGGACGCCTACGGGCCCGCCCTTAGCCCAGGCTTTGCCCAGGCGCATCCCAGGCATGCCTGCTCGCGTCCCGCGCTGCAGGAGATGTGGGATAAATTTACGCACCTCCGGGCATGGGAAAACAGCAACGGTACCTCCTGGCACTGAGGATGCTGGGGCTTGCAGTCCCCCTGCACTCTTCCTCTTCTCTGATGCTGGTGGTGTGTGTTGGCATTTGTGGCACCCGCGCTGCGGGAGCCACGGATGAATTTACACGCCTCGGGGTGCGGGAAAGCAGTGACGGCGCTTCCTGGCACTGAGGATGCTGGGGCTTGCAGTCCCCCTGCACTCCCCCTCCTCTCTAATTCTGGTGGTGTGTGCTGGTGTTTGCGGCCCCTGTATCCATGTTGGAAACTTTTCTTTAAGAACAGCAAGAACAACAACAATAGAAAGGAACAAACATGACTCTTCTTGAGCGGGTGCTGCAAAAATGATGGACAGTGAGCATGTAGGTGACAACATCCATATTCAAGAAAATGCCTTCTAGGCCTAGTTACCATAAAGCACAAAAATACACTTTAACAGGTCCCAGAAAATTTGTTTCAAATGCAATAGCACCATGTCAGTGTATACGTTTACATTAGAGAGTAAATCCGCATCCTGCATGTTAATAATGCACAAAAACGTGAACTGCACAAAACTCTAACAATGGTAATCTCTCAGTGTTACAAAAGGTCTGTGAAAATCACTGTGAAGGACAGTTACTCCCACTTCACACATTGAAAGGTATAGAACAATAACAACAGGGAACAGGAATAATAACCAGCTGCTCTCACCCCACCCTTATCCAATTTTATTTATTTTTATTTATTTTACTGATTTGTAGAGCGCATGGCTGCCCGTGAGCGTCGCAGCGCTAAGTGACAAGAACCAGCTGAAGGTGAATTTCACTGGAATAACCATGTTTTGAGTGCTCTGCGGAATGCGAGGAGGTTGGGTTTGGCTCTGAGGTTTGGGGGTAGAGAGTTCCATAATTTGGAAGCGTTGTATGAGAACAGTCGACCGCCGGAGCGAGCTTTCTTGATTCTAGGTATAGAGGCTAGATTGCAATAGGAGGATCGAAGCGTTCTTGTGGTGGTGTGAGGTGAGATGAGGTTTTGTAGTATAGGTGGGGCATTACCGTGCAGAATTTTGTAGGTAGTGCAGAGAGCCTTGAATTGTATTCTTTCCTGGATGGGGAGCCAGTGTAAGGCGCTCAGGGAGGGTTTGGCTGAGCAGCGGCGATGGGTTCCTGTGAGAATGCGGGCTGCGGCGTTTTGTACTGTCTGGAGTTTTGACAGTACTTTTTTGGGGGCCCCCAGGTACAGGGCATTCCCGTAGTCCAGGCGGGACAGCACCAGGCCATGAACTAGGAGTTTGCGGGACTGTGTCGGGAGTAGGGGAAGGATTTTCCTTGCTGATCGCAAGAGGCCGTGGCATATTCCCGCCGTTTTCCTTGCCTGGGCCGAGAAATTGAGGCCTTCGTCTAGCCATATACCCAGGCTCTTAATTTCTTGTTTGGGAGCGGGGGGAGGACCCATGGCGGATGGCCATAGGGATATGGAGTGATAGAGGGATTTATTGCCTAGAATCATTATTTCTGTTTTATCGTTGTTCAGCTTGAGGTGGGAAAGATTCATCCACTTTGTTATTTCGATAAGACAGGTTTGGAGGTTGGAGAGGGGATGGTCTTGCTGGCTTAAGGATACCGCCAGTTGAGTGTCGTCGGCGTAAGTCAGAAGCTTGATCCCCAAAGGGGCAACGACCTTCTCGAGGGGGGACATATAAATGTTAAAAAGGGTCGGGCTCAGGGATGAGCCCTGAGGGACCCCGCAGCTGATGGCCGTGGGCCTGGACGTGAAGGTGCCATCTGCCACCTGGAAGGATCTATTTTCAAGGAAGGATTCCAGCCAGGCCAGGGCCGTTCCTGCAATGCCAAGGTCACTGAGCCTGTGGACCAGTATAGAGTGGTTGACGGTGTCGAAGGCCGCACTTAGGTCCAGGAGGATCACTGCCACTGATCCTCCTGAGTCCATGATTTTCCTTGCCTCTTCGACTACCGCCAATATTGCAGTTTCTGTGCTCTGGCCTGGCCTGAATCCCGTTTGAGAAGGTTCCAGTAGTCCATTGGTTTCAAGATAATGGGATAGGCTGTAGTTGACGTGCTTCTCGGCTACTTTGCTAATGCCTGGAAGCAGAGAGATCGGCCTGTAGTTGCCCAGCTCTAATGGGTCCAAATGTGGTTTCTTGATCAGTGCTTTAACCATAGCTTTTTTCCAGCGAGGGGGGACGATGCCTAGGGTGAGTGAGCTGTTGATTAGTTTGGTCAGATGGGGGAGAATGGTGGGTGCGACTAGTTTCAGGATGTTGAGTGGAGCAGGGTCCGTAGGGCAGCCACTTTTGATAGATCCAATGACGTCTAATCAACTGTGACATTCAGTTGCATCTCTCTTCATCACCAGAAATATGTCATCCTATTCCTGAGATTATGGATCTCGTCAATGATGGCATTGGTAAAAAACAGAGGTATATCACAGGAGTTTCAGTTACGTGCATCTCCAATTTATATCCGCTGAGCAGGCTGTGTTCTTTAGGGGCCCAGTCTTAAATAGTTAATAAATGTAAGCTTTTCAATTTTGGCAGAAGCAAGGACGGGGCAACTTCCTTTGACAGGTAGGCAAAAACCAGACCCCACACGATTTTGAAATCCACCTTTCCTTCTGGCATGTCTATTGGTAATTTCTCCATAGCCATGACTCACCACAAACGCGCTTACCACAAGGATATGTGCTTACCACAAAGATATGAGGGGCGGATATGGCTTTTTCCATTGAGTTGTTTTAGCCGCACCCAGGCAGATCCATACCATAATTTTGTCAGCCTGAGATTGAAACCTCAGTGGCATCAGTTTTGCTCTCATGAGAATAGTGCCTATCTGTAGCAGGATTAGGTAACCATGAATATTTTTTTTTATCTGGACATACTTGTTTATCTCTAATATCTGTAACCAACCTCAGGTGACATGAGGAAGGGGTCTGTCTATGTTTCATCTCAGCAGTCTGAAGTTCTTTTTGAAGCTGCTCTCTCCTTAGTTTCTTAACCTTTCTCACAGAGACTCTCTTAAGTCCCCTCTTACTTCTTTAAATGCTTGCTGCTGTGACCTCCCCATTTTCCTCAAAGTATTATAGAAGTGTCACTGGGGCGCGGTCTGAAAAGCAGATTTGCCTTGGAGCTAAGCGGCAGCAGGGCATTATCCATCCAGATATAATCAATCTGTGAATATCAGAGTCCTGTGTAATTGTTCAGTGCACTGTACTAGGGTCTGACCAGTAAACCAAATAAGCCAATCATGGAATCACTAATTCATACATTAATTTATAATAGGGAGAGCATATGCTCTTTAACTCTGATCAGCAGTGGTAAAGTGCCCAGTCATAAAACCAACAAAAACAGGTCAGACAAAATAGAGGAGGAAGGCAAAAAGTGCAGGGATGACCCTGCAAAAAGGGCCAAGTCAAACAGCTGTGCATCAGGGTGTAAAGCTAGGTGGGTGATAGGTCCTGACAGTGGAAGCTCCTCCGCCCCTCTGCACAAAAAGGAAAAAAAAAATGACAATAACGTATTGTTACTGTCATTTTATTTTTCCTATTACACACAGTCAGTGGCCTGTGCAGAATTGGGCGGGGCGGCGCTGGGCAGCACAGGGAGAGGAGTGGTTTGCACTCCCAAAGTACGCATGAACTGTTTGGCCGACCAAACAGTTCATGCGCACCTTGCATGTTCCTACCAGGCTGCATTACACAGCCTGGTCAGGAGCATGCACTGTTCGAGTCTGAGCGCCGATCCACGGGGCTCAGACAATCACAACGAAGCGCTGTTATTGGCTCAGGGAAGCCTGTGTGACGGATGCTTCCTGCAGAGGATGAAGGAAGAGGACGTAGGATAGGCAGTGGCTGGCCGTGTTTTAAAAAAAAAAAAAAATTTACCTTGCAGTTTTTGCAGTCAGCTCCTGTTACAATATGGTCTAAAAGACACTACAAGCAAAACCATCCAATATAATCCTCTGGGCTGACCAGCTGTCTAAAACCAAAATCAACCATTCCACTGTGGAGAAGTCTAAACCAATGAGTCACTCATCAGCCTGACAAACGCCTACTAACTAATTGCTGCCGGGATAAGAGACAACGATTTTAAATAAGTGTAGTCTCACAAAACGGTGTCTTCTGTGTCAAAATTATGCAAAATCATGCAACACCTAATTGTACTGCAGAACTGACATAAAAGTAAATTCCTGAAAGTTACATTAAATTGTTTTTTTTTGCATTTCTATTACCTGCAGTAAATCACGTTTTCCACACACTTGCGCTGTTTAATGAGTTACTTTGCCTGTTATAACAACAAATCATGCTATATTCTAAAGAGGTGACAATCTGTCGAAACTGTTCAATTTCAGATACCTACATATTTATCACACATAAATCTGCTACCTTATTGGAGAAAGGAAAGCATGGCAAAACGTTCTAATTAGAACAGGCTACATACTTCGGGCCTCATTTATGAGAAATGACGCATCGCTGCGTGAAAGCAGCGATGCGTCACTTCTCAGTGCGCACTCCTTGCGACATGATTGATGCATCATATTTATAATATGACGCATCATGTCGCAAGGAGTTACAGATATGTCAGTATTTATGACGTATCTGTAGGCGCAAAAGTGACGCATTGCTGGAGTGTCAAAAAAGTGACGCAACTCCAGCAATGTGTACTTTCACATGTGCAAGTCCCATGTTGTTAGTGCCTGCGTCAGTCTCACGCCTGCCATGAAGCAGGCGTAAGATTTTGACGCATTAGCGGCCAAGAAATGGTGCAGTTAAATCTTATAGATTTTACTGCGTCACTTCCATGACCCTTTCTTGCGTCAAAATGCCTCCCTTGCATACATTATACCTGGCTCAAGTATAATGTGGCGCAGGGGTTTACAAAGTGACGCATCTACCTAGATGCGTCACTTTGTAAATATGGCGCAACAAGGTGCATTTTTTACGCCACTGGTGCGTCACAAAAAGTGACGCACCGGCGGTGTAAAAGTAACGCACAGCCTCATAAATGAGGCCCTTAGTACCTATATAAGTGCCCACTTCCAAATGTATTCACCCTACCCATTTTTTTAATGTACTTTCCCACTGTGTGCAGTGAAACAGCAGAGGTCCTCGAGCCACTTTCGATTTTCAATGCAAGGTAATCCATCCTGGCGAAATTTGACTGCAAGCCCAGATTAGTATCTCCCATCTCTTCACCTGTACAGGCAAGCTTAATATTTGAAGATGGAGAGCCATAAAAAGTTGGACACGGCTTGCTCGTGTGTAAGTAGGTTGGAAAATATTTTCATGTATTAAAATATTACATTACGACCCGCATATTCGGAAGGATCTAACATTCAAATCCACTAAAATTCTGCATTTTTCTGGCTTGCAGTTACTAAGCTCTACCTATTACTAGTAAAACGCCGCACAATATTCAAACTCACATTAAGCAAAGGGACAATTTAGAAGTAATAGTGTTTCATAAATAAAAAAAAACAATGTCGATGTTGCTGTGTGTATTGGAGTTATGGTCTTTTGGCTTGGGTGGGCTTGAAAACACAGATCTAAATTATAACCGTGGCTTAAGCACTTGGTCAACATATTAAATACTTCTAGGCAACAGACACCATTATCATCAACCCAATTGTCTAACCAAACCGAATAAATCATAAAACATCATCCTTTACTCATCATGACCTCACCACTCACCCACAGCAAGTAGATATCTTAAAAACCTGCACAAGGGTGGTGTCTCCTTGGAACACTTGGCAAGTAGAAATTTTTAAGTAGATCCATGCCTTTTCCTCCACATATCAACTCTGCCACGTATGTAGTCTTCTTATAGACGGTCAGAAAATCTAAAGAATTCAAAGCTTCCACAAACAAGCACTCATGCAAAAAGTTCACCATCACTCCATTTAAAGCTGAAAACTACAGATCCTTCCGTAACCCTACTCGGTAAACCTCCTCAAATGCTTTACATGCAACACAATTACTCGGCATCATGAAACACACCTTTTGCCAGACGGCAGCGATGTAGGTTTGTATCCAGTGGTTGGTGCTGAAATGGAAATAGTATCCATATGGGATGACCTAAAGTACCTAGGCAACAGCAATAAAGGGATGCTGTACTGTTCTTCTCCTGTCCTATCTGTTGCCACTGCAATCAAACACAGAATCACGATCCATTTCAGACTCTATCACAAAGAAATAACAGGATCTGTATTCATCTGGTTTACATAATTTCTAACTAACTTGTAAGAACCACAACACACCACCTTTATCATTATAAACTAATCGAGCAAATTGTGGAGTTTCTTATCCACCCTAGACATCTCATTTGTGACAGCAGATTTCCTTAATTCACCTACATGAAATCAATTAGTAGTCGATAAAGAACCATTACAAATATAACTCAGACAAGACTGACATTCTCCTATGCACCAATACCAAAAGGATGAAGGTAGCAAACATCTACACAAGAACTTTACACCATAAAATACTCCAGGGTCTGAAGAAGATGAAGGGGTTATGTGTGTCTGTTCTGTCCCTACTGTGTTGAATATGGAAAAGGTATCATTAATAGGTCGAAGGCCCTCACCCACCCAATAGGTTGCATGCTTCATCATAGGGCTTCTTATTTTATTGGTGACGTTGTTTACCAATATGGGCTACTACCTTTCTTTAAAAGGAGCTCTCAATGTCCTTTTGTGATGTGCCTTATAGAAGGGAACAGAGGGGATGATTTTTAAAACGACCTTGTGGTAGACAACATTGTTTTGTGCATGTTACCAGTGTGAAGAGATAAAAAGTTCAGGGGAATCATCCAACGCTGTTTTTAGGTCAACATGTTTCAGCCCTATAAGAACTGGTATATTAGGTTCATAGGGATTTCTTCAGGGCCGCGATTCTCTCTGTATGTATGTATTTTGGTATCTCTAATCTGTTCAGACATCTAATTGCAATAAAAAATGCTACACCAGTTAAGTCCAAGGGTAGGTTGGTTGTCCACCATCTCCAGATAACCTGCTGGAACAAAACATCATAAAAATAAGATTGCCTTGTTGAACATAACTCTGTAGGTAATGTAACTGTAATCACTTCATGTGGTCCTAGTATTAAAAGCCAATCCCTCTGTGTTGTACTGCATCCTCACATGTGAAAGAGCCATGTAGCACCTCACTAGTGAGTTTGTGTCTCTTAAAATGCTCTTGTGATTCTTACCATATCTATGGGTGATTGGCATGCCTCTTTTTCTCTAGGTTGGATATCCACTAATTCTGGAAATGATATTCAGAGCAAGTGGAAAATGTTAGTGCATAGTCACTGGGGGTGGCGAAGTGGAGGTCCTGGAAATGGAAGGGTAGTGTGGGGGAGTATTGTCTACTTCCCTCATTTTGTGCCCATGTTGTGCTTTGGTTGGGGAAGGGGCTTGTATACAGCCCTGGGCCATTCCACTGCCCAGGGCTGTCCTTCCTAGAAAGGGGGGTGGTTAAGAAGGGAATTACATAAAAGGGCTAGGCCTCTTTGGCGGGAGCCCAGTCTGCTCTACCAGAGCGGGTGTTTGGTTGGATTAGGCTCCTGTCTGCTCCTGGTCGCAGCCTCTGACCAGGTACTGTGCATGTGGCTGGGTGAGCATTGTACGCCTCCCTGTGGTACTCCAGGGGTCAGGCAGGGCTGGGCTGAGCCGCTGTCCTTTTCTAGTTTCTTCATGTACACAGTTGTACCTGGTTTCTCCAGGTCCAGACAGATCCATTTGGGAATCTGCCGACATGGAATTACCAGGTCTGGAACTTGCAGACCAGATAGTTACAGACCTATCAACACTGGGCTACCCGTAATAGACAGTGGTGGAATTCCACCCAGACTTACCACTCCAAGTCCAGTCCTGCCACCCTTAATCAGACCATTGCCAGCAGGCAGTCTGTGTACTTTGATTTCTGCTATTGGTTTTAGATTTCTCCGGTGCTATGGTGTCACTTACCTCATTGATGTGGTTGAAAAGTGAAATGCCGGACATTGGTAAAACACTAAAAATATCAAATACATTCTTCCTACCTCCACCTCGCCTCTCCACACCCCCCTAGGTTTTCATAATCCTTGCTAGACCTTACCCCTCTTCTTCCCCTCTTTACAGTGATATAATGAGAGAAACAGCCAAATGAATAAATCAGAGTCTGGCTAATGACAGTGTGTTTGTTATTGGTGTACACATGAGTCATGGTGCTCGTCTTCAGTTGTATGACAGTGAGTATTTCCACAAACATCCCACAGAACTGCGCCCTTGGCGTGTACACATATTTTGCAGTCCACAAGCGTTTGCTATTGTGTGCATGCTGAAACCCTCTAGCTTAGTTCCTGCACCATCTGATTTCAGCCAAGAAAAAACTATAGATCCAGAGCTGTCAATCAGTGAGGAGTTGAGTTTGGAAACAAATAATTCATGTTTATTGCAGCTTTCAGGTGCACCACATCATCTTATGTTTTTCTCCTGTGACAGTAATAAATCCTCTTTATTATTTTTCTGTATCCCTCCTTTCCATGAGACTCCAACAGCAAGAACAAAGGGAGACTTCGGGGCAGCTCATGGAAGAGCCGCAGTGGTGGAGTGGGAGCCATTCCACCCTGTAAAAATGTGTTTATATGACACCTGTAGATGTGGAATAAAGAATAGTAAATCAACATATAGATATATTCTTACCTTGACAATACAGTGGTAGTCGATATTCTACAGTCGATATATTTGTATTGTAGATCGATATTAAAAAACTAATATTGAGGTAGAACCAGTGGTTAATTTGTAAAAAAAATAAAAAAAATAAGTGTGGTGGCTCTTGTCAGGAGGCAGCTTGCACCAGTCCATTTCTCCTCTTAGCACCACCAAAACCAGAACGAACTACTAACCATGAAAGTGGGGAGATAATGTGGTGCAATGGCCAGAGCTGCTGAACCAGGTTTGAGTCTTAGTGTCGACTCAACATCCTATGATTCTGGCCACAAATGAATGTGTCCTTAACTGAATGTGTCCTTAACTGAATATGTCCTTAACTGGTGCTCATGAAATGCGCTGGTGTTGATGTTTAAATGCAGTGCTGAGCACTGACACCACTGGCTCAAATTGAGCACTGGGTAGAAAACCAGTTCCAGTTCCTCTTCTTCAAACTTCCTGATAGAAGGCTCAAGTTTACTAGCCAGAGAATGGAGCTGCCTGTCCTTCATGTCATGGTTTATCCAGGATGCCTGTCTTATATCAAGGCCGGTGATCTGTTTGATCCATCACTGTGATTACAAAAATACGGACCATTCAGATGATTAGATGTTGTGTGAGGTGTCGTAGAACTAATAAGACCCGTTTTGTAATGATGTCTTCAAAAATTGCTCACTTGCCTAGTTTTAGACTGTTGTAAAGTTGGTGGTGTTTAGGCAGGGCTTTAACTGGGCCGGGTCCTAGTTCTTGAAAGCAGGTGCCGAGACTGGTCCCTATCGGGCTCTCCATTTTTACCTTCAGTGTGGAGGAAATAAAAGCTTAACTCTGCAATAGTACCATCCGTCACTGCTTTTAATGTAGCTTCAAAGCAACTCATTTTTCAGTTTTATATAGCGCAAATCTGGAGCATCAATGACATTACACAAGGGCATATCCATGTTTTGAAATACAGGATGTTGAGCGGAGGTGAGGCCCGATCCTTCTTCTCAGCTCGAAAGTAGGCAGCTCTAGCCTTACACCACAACCTCGCCCACAACGACTAAAGCATTTTCAATATTATATACAACTAAGTCATAGTTGCGGCTTATATCTTATGCAATTTACAGCCATTGACAAAGCCAGTAGCCCAGACTTGTTGTAGATGTAATGTTGTTGTGTTATATATCTGGATGAATGGACAGAAGTAACAAAATTCCAGTGGGGCAGCACACAATGCTAAGCACAGATTTTTAGCTTAAGTCTTTAAAGCCATGCCCTTAATTACATCGGTCACGCCCCTATGAGAGAGCCCTCAGTTTTTTCATCCCACTTAAAACCCTGTGTGGGGAGGAGGTCCTCATGAGGTGTCAAGTCCAAAGCCCGAGCATTTCTGTCCGGGTATATGAGTTAATGAAATGGTGCATGTGGTGACTGCAAGAGTCCTGTGAGGCTCAAGGGCCAGATACAGGTAACAGAAACCCGTAGGACGCACACACGAACAGCTGATTGGCCAGCAGGAGTCACCTTTGCAGGCAGGCCTCTTGCAGAAGGTCTTGACAGGCAGACAAACAAAGGACTCTCCTTTCCCTGAGAGGAAGTTTCCTTGTTAGCATAAACCTGCATGCTTGGCAGCTTGAGTTTTTGACCATTTGGAAAAAACGTTGACGTTTTCTTTCGGCTCCCTCCTTTAACTCGTTCAGTGATCATGACGAGCACAGTGGAGCTGTGCTCATGACGAGCTGAGCTCTTCATAACGGGCGTGTAACGCCCACGCGGGGATAATTCCCCTGCTGTGCTGGGTGTTCCATTGAGTGGACGTGGTTATGATGAGCTCAGATCGTCATGAGCACAGCTCCACTGTGCTGCATGACGAGCTGAGCTCGTCACGAGCACCGCGGCACCGCGTGACCCCCCTGCCCCGCGGCGAAGGGGTTAATGGCCACCCCAAACACTGAATATTGACTGAGAATTTTCTCAAATTGAAATTTGGTGAAAACAAGAGAGGGCACCTAAAATTACCATCTTCACTGGACTAGTAGACTAACACAACCTTTCAAAAGGCGAAACAAAACACATGTGATGGACATTTGAGAAAGAAACTGTAGGAATGTGTGAATAGGTAAATGACTAAGAATTATTTTACAGGATTAATGCTGGAACGCCCCATAGAGTCAGTTTGCAAGTTCCCTGATTTGCATAACGGTTGTCACTAATTTTGAAAGTTTTGAAGCAGAATGGCATCCTCACTTTGTCTTCTTTCACATAATACTGATTAACATTATGGTATCAGCAGATGGTTTCTGGAATTACATGTGTAGGCCTGCCTTGATAGCATAGCTGTCTGCAGACTTATTGTTACCAAGTCTATAAAATATACTTTGGCTTTGGCTCTGGAGAGAGGAACACTTTTCTCTTCACACTTTTGGCTGCTTGGTGTATCATTCCACCTCCTATCCTGTGCTTGCATTGCACCAGATGAGGCACTATTTTACATCTCAAGACTATACTGAATCATGACACATTAACACTTCATCTGATTGATGCATTCTTCACAGAAAGCAATCTTTTTTTTTTTTACTGCAGCAGGCTTTACTTTAATCAGCCCTGCCTGACCAAGTCGGATGGCATAGGTTGCCCTGTAGAGAACTATATCATCCCAGAGCACTCAAGAGTAACCAAATAGGTTTTGTTGAACTTATATTAGAATCCTGTTGGCGCTTACATTCGTCGCACGTAGTCTCACCGTGCCTTAACCAATGGAAACAATGTTCTGGGTAGAGAACGCTACTCAGCAGAATGCGCGCACTATAAACTTGAAACCGTGGTTTCTTCACAATGGTTCTTTTTTTAGGTTTAAATAGTTTGTTGAATGTTTCAAACACATTTCTTCATGATGTGTACTTCAAGTTCATCTTTTCAAACATAATGAAATTCTTATGTAGTAATTTTCAATGCACTGTATCCATAAATAATATCTGCACCCAATGCATTTCGGGTCAACAAACAGGACCCTTCGTCAGGGGTCTGTAAAAAAGTAAAAACAGGACCAGTTCAAAAACTCCTCATCTTATATCAACACAACAGTTCATGAACTCACAAGTCGACGTGCAAGTGTGATTACGACTAGTGGAAGGCTCTAGAGGATACGTGCAGTTAAAGATGTGGTGCGTATGGTGATGGGATTAGGGACCACTAAGTAGAGTGATTTATGCAGCATGCGAGTGAATTAAACATAAACTGGTAAGTGGAAGAATAGAAAGTATCCTCGGATGGAAATAACGCATTTGGCCTTTACCAACTGCCGTGATAGTGAAAGCAATATACACCCGAACGAAAGCTACACCCATTAGTTACTTACTTCAGATCAAACAGTGACCGCGTCTCCCGCGTTTCCCGATTTGAGAGTGTTACCTGACAGGCTATTCTATTGGGTGATATGGACGGATAGGAGGACATGTGACCAGTGTGAAGAACCAATAGAAAACACCAACAGAATATCATAAGTGTCATGTGATCGTGAGCTCAAAATGTCAACAACATATTGAAGTTTATACGAACAAATACATTACAGTCTTAACGTAACGAATACATGGCAACATCAGCGCTATCTAAGATGTGAAGGAAAAATAAGGAAAAATAAACGCTGTCAAGGATATAAATGAGAACATCGCCTGTTCGAACGGTAATATATACACAGTGATGTGAAATGGCCCGTGATGTTTACGAACTCAAATTACGGGGCACAGGCACACACATATCGTCAATGCTGCAAAAAGAAGGATAAATTATAAAAAACAATGAATATTCAATACGATCATTCATCCCAATCGGATGCATGGAATTTAATTTCTTAATCCAAAAGTACTCCATTCTTAGTCGCTGTTTTAAGGGGTCCATGTCGCGACGTTGTGTGATCGTCTCTAAAACCATGAATCTCAGTTGTGAAATTTGGTGACCAGCAGCTTTCCAATGGGTGGCTATTGTGGATTTCATGTTTGCCAAACGAATATTACTTTTATGTTCTGTTATCCGAACTTTAATTTTTCTCTCCGTTTGGCCCACGTATATTTTGCCACACGGGCATTTGATGGCATAAATACAATGAGTAGTGTCACAGGTGCTTGAATGTCTTAGTTCTATTTGATGACCTTGGGTAGGGTGAGTGAATGTAGTGCCCACTATCACATTGTTGCAATGAGTGCAGTTTAAACATCTCTGCATTCCTTTCCAAGTGACTTTCACTTTTTCGGCAACATTCAATAGTTCCTTCAGATTTTTCGATCTTTGGAATGCAAAAGTTACTTTTTCACTGAATAGATCTGTGAGGTCAGGTTCCATTTTTATCAATGACCAATGTTTATTGATGATCTTTTTAATTCTAGCGGACTCTGTAGAGTATTTTAACACACATACAGTTTTTTCTTTCGAAATGTTCTCTTTTTCTTGTATTAACGTCGCTCTTGGTAGTTTAGAGATTGTTTTAAGAGATGCATCCAAAACATCCTGAGGATAACCTCTTTGTTGGTACTTAAAAGTTTGATGGTCAAGAGAATCTTGTAAATCCTGATCATGTGTGGTGATTCTTTTGAGTCGAATATATTGGGAAGTCGGTAGATGTTTGATCAGTGATTCAGGGTGGAAGCTCTGAAATAATAAGCTGGAATTTTTGTCTGTCTTTTTCACAAAAACTTTGGTGGTGATGTTATTTTCACACAAAGTCACTTGTACATCTAAGAACGGAATAGTTTCTGATGAGATCTTGTGTGTAAATTTGATACGGTCATTCACAGTGTTGAGTCTTTGGATGTTTTCTTCCAATTTGTCTTTGGTACCTTGCCATATTAAGAACAAATCGTCAATGTACCGCTTGAACATGATAAGATCTTCAGTCCAGTTTCGATCATTCAGGATGTGGTCAGTTTCGAATTTATGCATAAAAATGTTAGCATACGAGGGTGCTCCCCCAAAACCCATGGAGGTTCCACTACATTGGTTGAAAAATTGGCCCTGCCATTCGAAGTAACTGTAGTATAATGCGAATTGCATAAGTTCCATGATGAACAATTTTTGTGACTCTTCAAGGTCGCTATTCAAAAGACTCCACTCAAGAGCTTCAATTCTCTCATTGTGGGGAATGGAAGTGTATAGGGCGACGACATCAATAGTGCATAGCCAATACTTATGTTCTTTCTCCAATTTGACTGATTCGAGTGAATTAAAAAATGATGTCGTGTCTTTAATATACGTGCCACTTTTTTGAACGATAGGTTGTAAGAATCTGTCTGCAAATTTACCAATGGGTTCAGATATAGATTCACAGGCCGAGACTATGGGTCTGAAGGGCGGTTTAATTGGATCCTTGTGGATCTTTGGCAACATGTAAAGTTGTGGTCTTCTGGGGTACTTCATCTCAAAATATTTATGAGTCTTTATGAGTGTTGATATAAGATGAGGAGTTTTTGAACTGGTCCTGTTTTGACTTTTTTACAGACCCCTGACGTAGGGTCCTGTTTGTTGACCCGAAAAGCATTGGGTGCAGATATGATTTATGGATACAGTGCATTGAAAATTACTACATAAGAATTTCATTATGTTTGAAAAGATGAACTTGAAGTACACATCATGAAGAAATGTGTTTGAAACATTCAACAAACTATTTAAACCTAAAAAAAGAACCATTGTGAAGAAACCACGGTTTCAAGTTTATAGTGCGCGCATTCTGCTGAGTAGCGTTCTCTACCCAGAACATTGTTTCCATTGGTTAAGGCACGGTGAGACTACGTGCGACGAATGTAAGCGCCAACAGGATTCTAATATAAGTTCAACAAAACCTATTTGGTTACTCTTGAGTGCTCTGGGATGATATAGTTCTCTATTGTTTTTCCAAAGTCTACCCTATCCCGGATCGCACCACACGTTGAATCATGCAACTCGATGATATCGCCCAACTGACTAGCAACAAAGCAGAAACGTTAGGATTCACAACAGAAGCTGCCCAAGAAATATATGGGTTAATACAGGAGACCAGGAAATTCACTCTGCATAAAACCACCACCGCACAACTCTTAAGACAATTTGAATACATGAGCAAAGAGGAAATCAATCAAAGGTTACACGCAACCACTTTGATACATTACCATAAAAATCAAAGGATACCAAAGGGCCTAAGAATCGCCCTTAAGCCAATGCTGTGCAAGAATAGTAAAAAATTTGTGGAAAAATGGTACCAGATCTAAAATAAATGCTCGTTAGATTTGATCCTCCTGATCGTAGAAGAACTGTCCAAAGTTTTGCATGAGATCGAAGAAGAGATTAAAATAATGCAGACAGAAATTGATAAAATTCCTGATATGAAAAAAACACTAGAAGATATTAACATCAAACTGGAAAGATACGCAAAGGAAGTAAATGAACGAAAAGTCCGTAAATACCGCCGTGACACATTGGATTATAAATTAGAAGAAGTGTACACATGGGCTGAAATTTATAATAAAAAAAATGGCAACCACAACCACAACAATCGTCGCAAAAAACCACAACTGCTTCCTCATTAGAAAGTGTTGTTTCAGATTCAGACATTGCCCAATCTAGGGCACCATTGAGCACAGCCAACAAGCTTGTCGCAAAACCATACACGAGTCATACCAGTCAACAACCAGCTTTTTTAGATATAAGCCCAGCGGCCAATGCTCCACCAATGTCAGAAATCCCCCAAGAAGGGGCAAAAGAAACCGCAGAAGAAATAGCCAAAAGGACCAGAAGCCAGATGTCAAAAGCGACTTGATTGTGAATATTTCATCCAAGACATTAAGCCCGGCACAAAAACGATTACTGAACAAAGGAATCACTTTCGTTCCCACCTATCGTTCCAATCATGCAGAAACAGAAATTTCTCTCTTCAAATTTGTCAGAAACCTCAAGTTAAGATACTTTTTTAAAGACATTCAAGAAACAGGGAACACTGATAATTGGGATAAAGAATTTAAACCAAAGAGTAACTTTTGTGCACCCTTCTCTCACAAGACGCTTGAAGCTTTTGAAAGATCGGTTCTATCAGAAGTTCAAAGTATCCCATTCACCAAACCGAAAAAAAAGCAATTTTTCTTCAAGTGAGTGGAGCACTTTAAAATCATTATCTAAAGATAAGAGCTTAACTTTTCAGAAAGCTGACAAAGGCGGCGCCCTTGTCGTTATGGACACAACCTTCTACGTAGACTGTGTAAATGACCATGTAATGAATTCAGACATCTATTTACCTCTGGATACCGATCCCACTCACTCTTACCAACAGATTCTACAAAAAATAGTGGATCATGCTTTGGAAATGAAATGGATTAGTCCTAAGACTCATACATTTTTTGAGATGAAGTACCCCAGAAGACCACAACTATACATGTTGCCAAAGATCCACAAGGATCCAATTAAACCGCCCTTCAGACCCATAGTCTCGGCCTGTGGATCTATATCTGAACCCATTGGTAAATTTGCAGACAGATTCTTACAACCTATCGTTCAAAAAAGTGGCACGTATATTAAAGACACGACATAATTTTTGAATTCACTCGAATCAGTCAAATTGGAGAAAGAACATAAGTATTGGCTATGCACTATTGATGTCGTCGCCCTATACACTTCCATTCCCCACAATGAGGGAATTGAAGCTCTTGAGTGGAGTCTTTTGAATAGCGACCTTGAAGAATCACAAAAATTGTTCATCATGGAACTTATGCAATTCGCATTATACTACAGTTACTTCGAATGGCAGGGCCAATTTTTCAACCAATGTAGTGGAACCTCCATGGGTTTTGGGGGAGCACCCTCGTATGCTAACATTTTTATGCATAAATTCGAAACTGACCACATCCTGAATGATCGAAACTGGACTGAAGATCTTATCATGTTCAAGCGGTACATTGACGATTTGTTCTTAATATGGCAAGGTACCAAAGACAAATTGGAAGAAAACATCCAAAGACTCAACACTGTGAATGACCGTATCAAATTTACACACAAGATCTCATCAGAAACTATTCCGTTCTTAGATGTACAAGTGACTTTGTGTGAAAATAACATCACCACCAAAGTTTTTGTGAAAAAGACAGACAAAAATTCCAGCTTATTATTTCAGAGCTTCCACCCTGAATCACTGATCAAACATCTACCGACTTCCCAATATATTCGACTCAAAAGAATCACCACACATGATCAGGATTTACAAGATTCTCTTGACCATCAAACTTTTAAGTACCAACAAAGAGGTTATCCTCAGGATGTTTTGGATGCATCTCTTAAAACAATCTCTAAACTACCAAGAGCGACGTTAATACAAGAAAAAGAGAAAATTTCGAAAGAAAAAACTGTATGTGTGTTAAAATACTCTACAGAGTCCGCTAGAATTAAAAAGATCATCAATAAACATTGGTCATTGATAAAAATGGAACCTGACCTCACAGATCTATTCAGTGAAAAAGTAACTTTTGCATTCCAAAGATCGAAAAATCTGAAGGAACTATTGAATGTTGCCGAAAAAGTGAAAGTCACTTGGAAAGGAATGCAGAGATGTTTAAACTGCACTCATTGCAACAATGTGATAGTGGGCACTACATTCACTCACCCTACCCAAGGTCATCAAATAGAACTAAGACATTCAAGCACCTGTGACACTACTCATTGTATTTATGCCATCAAATGCCCGTGTGGCAAAATATACGTGGGCCAAACAGAGAGAAAAATTAAAGTTCGGATAACAGAACATAAAAGTAATATTCGTTTGGGAAACATGAAATCCACAATAGCCACCCATTGGAAAGCTGCTGGTCACCAAATTTCACAACTGAGATTCATGGTTTTAGAGACGATCACACAACGTCGCGACATGGACCCCTTAAAACAGCGACTAAGAATGGAGTACTTTTGGATTAAGAAATTAAATTCCATGCATCCGATTGGGATGAATGATCGTATTGAATATTCATGTTTTTTATAATTTATCCTTCTTTTTGCAGCATTGACGATATGTGTGTGCCTGTGCCCCGTAATTTGAGTTCGTAAACATCACGGGCCATTTCACATCACTGTGTATATATTACCGTTCGAACAGGCGATGTTCTCATTTATATCCTTGACAGCGTTTATTTTTCCTTATTTTTCCTTCACATCTTAGATAGCGCTGATGTTGCCATGTATTCGTTACGTTAAGACTGTAATGTATTTGTTCGTATAAACTTCAATATGTTGTTGACATTTTGAGCTCACGATCACATGACACTTATGATATTCTGTTGGTGTTTTCTATTGGTTCTTCACACTGGTCACATGTCCTCCTATCCGTCCATATCACCCAATAGAATAGCCTGTCAGGTAACACTCTCAAATCAGGAAACGCGGGAGACGCGGTCACTGTTTGATCTGAAGTAAGTAACTAATGGGTGTAGCTTTCGTTCGGGTGTATATTGCTTTCACTATCACGGCAGTTGGTAAAGTCCAAATGCGTTATTTCCATCCGAGGATACTTTCTATTCTTCCACTTACCAGTTTATGTTTAATTCACTCGCATGCTGCATAAATCACTCTACTTAGTGGTCCCTAATCCCATCACCATACGCACCACATCTTTAACTGCACGTATCCTCTAGAGCCTTCCACTATTCGTAATCACACTTGCACGTCGACTTGTGAGTTCATGAACTGTTGTGTTGATATAAGATGAGTAGTTTTTGAACTGGTCCTGTTTTGACTTTTTTACAGACCCCTGACGAAGGGTCCTGTTTGTTGACCCGAAATGCATTGGGTGCAGATATGATTTATGGATACAGTGCATTGAAAATTACTACATAAGAATTTCATTATGTTTGAAAAGATGAACTTGAAGTACACATCATGAAGAAATGTGTTTGAAACATTCAACAAACTATTTAAACCTAAAAAAAGAACCATTGTGAAGAAACCACGGTTTCAAGTTTATAGTGCGCGCATTCTGCTGAGTAGCGTTCTCTACCCAGAACATTGTTTCCATAGGTTGCCCTGTCCCATAGTAGTGAAGGACGTGAGCACGTTTCTGTTAGAGCTGTCGACCTCGAAGCTGGGGAACCGGGTTAGAGTCTCGGCAAGGACGCTCAACATCCTGTGATTCTGGGCAAATCACTTAATTCCCCGTGCCTAACAAAAATGAATGTGTCCATCTGTAACAAAACTGGTGCTCATGTAAAGTGCTCTGAAACCCGATGTCTCGGGTCTAGTTCGCGCTATATAAAACTCTTTAAAAAAAAAAAAACTCTGGGCCTCTCAAGATGGCTACAGCAGCAAGGAGCAGTGGGGGCAGGCGGTGATGACCACAGTGCTATCTGACAGGGTTGGTTCCAGGAGGTTAGGCATGCTAGACCTTGCCCCAACCAGCAGCCATAGAAGTGGCCATACTTACTAGGAGGTATGCATGTGTGTGTATATGTGTGAAGGTGCATATTGTCCACACTTTGGACATACATAGACTTTAAAATTTGGACTTACATTAACTTTAAAAACAAGAAGCAAAAAATCAAGGTTTCACCAAATCATGACCTGAATGGACTTAAATAAAGTATCATGGTTACGTTCTGGCATTTACAGAGAAACATTCCATGCATATTTAGTTTTACTTATCACAAGTTTACAAAAACACAGTGCATTGCAAACTCTCTATCACACAGATTGATTTTTTCTAATAAACCATCTGAGTAATTCACGTAATGTTGAGGAAACACCCTCTTTCACCATAAAAAACCTTTTCACCAGAGATGCACGCTTTTGTGAACAAGCATTATTGCATAAGCATAGACAGCATAAAAGCTCACAGAAATGGTTATAATAGACAGTACCATAATTAGGGACCCATTAAAGAGAAGAACCACTTGTACACTTTTTTTTTTTTTTGCTGAAATTTATTTTATTGTTGCATCAAAGTATACAGGTACAGTGTAATTGATCTGCTGACATGGCCTCAACATTCAGCCACGAACAGCCAGGCGTGCAACGTTTTTTAGTATCTATATAACTGGTGCTAACATACATTTTCTTGAATGATCAATGTAGATCGTACAAACATGTCCGCAGGTCGGGAAACAGTGAATCTATATCGCCAATGGGGCGGTGGATAATAGCAGGTATATAGGATCCCACCTTGAGAGCGTTGGATCAAGGTCTGCACTGTCCATACAGTGGTGGCACCTGATAACGAGGGGGACAAAAACCGTGGGTGGGAAGCATATGGGTGCTAGCAGGGTCTAGGCAAGGGGATACTGGCGACGGGCGTCAGGGGGGGGGCCTCGGAGCTAGTTGGTCTGCGCACCATGAGAGGGGGAGGGAGGGGGATAAGAGGGGTGAGCAGGGGGTGAGTACCCCCGGGGATGCAGGCATCGAGGTGGGTGGCATGGCATACGAGAGTGTGAGCAGGATGTAGAGGGTGCCGGGAGACGGTCCCGGGACGGTAGGTACCATGTAGAGGTTATTGATTCTCTTGGGTGGGGGGGGGGAGGAGTAGGCTGGTCTTCTGCATGTGTGGACTGTCGGAAGCTGTGGAGGAGCATGGCCCAGTCCATGGACAAGGGAATTTTACGCGCACCCCTGGCTTCTTCCTCTCTAAGGGCATCCTCTTCCGCCGCCGCCCATTTACCAACCGCGCCCCTCCATGCCGCTACAGGGGGACCCTCCGGGGAGCGCCAGCGCATGGTTATACATCTGTTTGCCAACAGGAGTGCTAATGATACGAAACGTCTGCGCACTGGGTCTCCCTTGGGAACATGAAAGATGCCTAGTGCACTGGACTCCCAGGTAGCTAGTGTAGTGAGACCCGTGAGGTCTGCCAGAGTGTCATGTACCGCCCGCCAAAAGGGGTGAAGGTTGGGGCAACTCCAGAACATGTGCCGAAAGTCCGCCGTAGGGGAGCAGCATCTGGGGCAAAGGAATGTTGTGGAGGGATAGAACTTCCGCAGGCGCGCTGGGGTGAGGTATGCCCTGTGTAGGATGTAGTATTGGATGTTCTTGAAGCGGGCGTTTCTAGAGACGCGTTTAGGGGCCTCAAGTGCTTTAGTCCATTCAGAATCGTGTAGTGCGCGACCTATGTCCTCCTCCCATGTGGCTCTCAAAGTCGTAAGGGGAGTATGTGAGAGTTCCCGGATGGACTTATATAACCAGGTGATTAAGTGGCGTCCCACCCCCATTTGTAGGATTGTGTGTATTACTGGATGCGTGTCTGGCTCGCCGGTGCTGAGATTAAAATGGGGCCGGTATCCGTCAAGCAGCTGTCTATATCTGAGGAATTGGCCTGAGGGGAGTCCGTATTCAGCGGTCAGGCGGTCCAGCGATTTTAGCTGGCCTTCCTCGAAGAGTGATTCCAAATCCGTGATGCCACAGAGAGACCACTCGGTGAGCAGTGGAGCGGTGAAGTAAGAGTCCTGTCTGGGGCCGCCTATCAGTGGCAATAGCGGGGAGTACGGAGGTCTATTAGGGGACAGCCGGTGGATTCGCATCATGCACCGGCGCGCCATCGCCACTTGAAGGGGGTATGTGCGCCGAGGCTTGGTGCCCGGGAGGAGGAGACGGGTGAGTTCTGGGGTTGCGATTCTGCCGGCCGAAGTGACAGTCTCCTGAGGGTAGCGGTCCGCCGTCCAGTAAGACAGCCATTGGAGTTGTGCCGCGAGGAAATACGCCTCGAAGGATGGAGCTCCGAGTCCATCCTGCGTCGTGGGAAGTTGGAGGGTTTTCAGGGCAACCCGGTGACGGCCCTCGCCCCAGATGAGGGTTCCTAGGAGGGAATCGACAGCGCGGAAGAAGGACCTGGGTGGTATAACCGGTAGGTTTGTGAAGTGGTAAAGGAGTCGGGGAAGCATCACCATTTTAGCTAGGGCTATCCGTCCTATCGGGGCCAGGGGGAGTCTATTCCAGAAGGCGACAGTCGGGCGCAGACTAGCAAGCACTGCGCGGTGATTACCCTCAAGCATGGCCGCCGGAGAATGGTATAAGCGGACACCGAGGTATCGGGGAGCCTCCGAGGACCATGAGAGTGTATGTGGACCGAGCTCGACCTCCCGGGGGGGTAGGCTCGGGTGTAGGGGGTAAACTGTGGACTTGTCCCAGTTCACCTGTAGGCCCGAGGCGTCTGCAAAATCCACCAGTGTCGCTCCTATGGGGGCCAGGTCCGTTTCGATGTCCCGGACGTATATGAGGAGATCGTCCGCGTACATGGACACGCAATGCATGTCGTCCGCTAGGGGAATGCCCCAGTTCACACCCTCCAGGCGTAGCCGAACCGCCAGCGGTTCGACCGCTAACGCAAATAAGAGCGGCGACAGGGGGCACCCCTGTCTCGTGCCCCGCCGAACTCCGAATGCTGGTGATATATGTTTCCCGATCCGAACTCGGGCGGTGAGATCGGTATACAGGAGGCGTGTGTACGCCATGAGTGTCGGACCGATATTAAGGCGCCGCAGGACAGAGAAGAGATAGGGCCAAGTGAGGGTGTCAAATGCCTTTTCCAGGTCCATAATGAGACAGGCGGCGCGAGGAAAGCGGTCACGCACCTGATCCTGGACATGGAAGACTCGACGGAGATTCTGGGAGGTGTTTCTTCCCGGCACGAAGCCGCATTGGTCGGGGTGAACCAATGGGCGAATGATCTTCGCATACCGGTCCGCCAGGATTTTCCCCAGGATCTTACAGTCGGCAGACAGGAGCGTGATGGGGCGATACGACCCCAAATGGAGTGGGTCTCTGTGGGGCTTGGGAAAGGTGACGATCACGGACTCTCGTAGTGACTGGGGCAGCCTGCCTAGATGAAGAGACGCCCCAAACACCCGCGACAGACGAGGGACCACCAGGGGGGAAAACATCGAGTAGTATTCCAGTGGGAAGCCGTCCAACCCCGGCGCTTTGTTACGAGACATGGCCCGTATCGCCTGGGTGATGTCAGATGGGGCAATCTTGGCGTCGAGGGAGCGTTTGTCGGTGTCCGATATTGTGGATAGAGTCAGAGGGTCTAGAAAATTGTCTACAGAAGATGGGGAGTACTGGGTCGGGGTCCCGTACACTCGTGTATAATGACGCTGGAACGCCAGGAGAATCTCGGCTTGTGAGCGCACCAACACACCGTCCGGGTTGATAATATCTGTGATCGGCTTAAGTTCGGTGTCCTGCTTCGCCATCCAAGCCAACAGCGCCCCCGTTTTGTCCCTGTCCTTATGCATCCTAGAGGCGTAAGCCCTGAAATTATACTTCCGGAGATCGGCGCAGGCGGTCTGATATTCCGTCTTGGCCTCGGCCGTGAGCACAGCGTGTTCTTCCGAGTCGTCAAGTCGTTTAGTGAGTGTGGCTAAAGTCTGCTCCGAGGTCAGGAGCGTCCGCTCCAGGGTGCGGCGAACCCCCACCACCTGTTTGATGCATTCTCCCCTAGCCACCACCTTAAACGCGTCCCACTCCACAAGCACCGACGACGCCGTGTTCGCGTTATGTGCGAAGTAGTCCCGTATGCAAGTTTCATGCATGTCTCTGAATACTGGGTCGGTCAGGCAATCCCGAGGAAGGCGCCAGGTGGGGACCGGTGGGTGGGGGGGGCGCCAGGTTAGTCGCACAATGTGAGCGTCGTGATCCGAGAGGATCCGGCCCAGGTAGTCCGTAGACGTGATCTTAGGGAGAATTGGTGCAGAACAGAGGAAGCGGTCTAGGCGGACCCGGAGGTTGTGTGGGATCGAGTGGAAGGAGTAAATGCGAGCCAGTGGGTGGAGGTGTCGCCATGCGTCAGTGAGCGCCCAGTGTGTGACCCAGGTCCTAAAGAGTTCTGCCTGTCGGGGGGCCGGGGAATGTGCGGGAGGAGGATGTGAGCGGTCCAGGGTGGTGTCCAGTGTGCAGTTAAAGTCGCCCCCCAGTACCCACGGGACTGTGGTGAACTGGGCCAGAATGCCCGTGAGGTGATCCCAGAATTTATCCTGGTCTGTATTAGGGGCGTAAATGCTGCCAAGGAGTATTCCCTGCCCGTCCAGTATTCCCTCCAGAAGTGCATACCTCCCCTCTTTGTCCACCACCCGTCGGAACCACTTGTACACTTAATAGGTATTTCTGATAAAGAGGGTTTCGCTTTCAGTTAAGGAAGTATGGGAGCGTCCAGTAAGGGGATCTTAATGAATGGGGAAAAGATATGGGGAGTTAAGTTAAAGAATCCTTCCTTTCTCTCCATCTCAAGTTAATAATCATTATCAGTTAATAATCATGATAGTGTCATTATAGTAACAGTGCCTATGCAGTACATTTCGATTCTGGACTGGATGTGCAGGCCTTCATCTGGACAAGGAGACCATGACTCTGCTAATATCAGTTTCTGGCAGTAGGGGGTCAATAAATGATTGAGAATATTTCTAAATGTAGTGAGTTTGACTGTGTGGACCTAATGCCATTTTTACTGGCAGACCGGTCTTATGCAATGCGGTGGTGCCTCGCTTATGGGGTGGTGCTAAGGCTTGAGCATGAGGGTGGTGGAGGCAGGCTTCAACTTGGCTTGCCTTCTGGAGTCTGATCAAATCCAATCAAATTGGCCGACTGAGAGTCCCAGTTTTAGGTCGTGTTCCTCCCTCTTTATTAACAGAGCAAGTGGCTGACTATTTCTACATGCTTTTATCTCATCTATGCTTGTGTAACCAACTACCTGTATTCGAAAGTGTGTATCACGTGTGTCAATGTTTTTTCAGTCAAGTGTGTTTCCATAATATCACTCGAACTAATTAGATGTTTCATTAGAAAGAGACACATTGCCTAATATTCAGTTGAGGAACACATAGTGTTTATGCAGGGGTCTGATGAGTACAACTTAATAGGTTTATGATTTCTCCCCCTGAAGGTCAACAGGTCAACTGTGTTGTAATTAAAGTCTGTTCAATTCATGGGTTTGGGGAGAGTTGTACTTATGTATTTCTTGCATTTTACATTAAAGCACAGCACTGGGTGCAGAAGCAGGAACATGACACTTACCAGAAGACTCAACCAATCACAGCTCAGACTCTGGCACTATCTCAGAATGCGAACACAACCACTAATGCACAGTGGGCCTCATTTATGAGGCTATGCGTCACTTTTACGCCGCTGGTGCGTCACTTTTTGTGACACACCAGTGATGTAAAAAATGCGCCTTGTTGCGCCATATTTACAAAGTGACGCATCTAGGTAGATGCGTCACTTTGTAAACCCCTGCGCCACATTATACCTGCACCAGGTATAATGTATGCAAGTGGGGCGTATTGACGCAAAAAGGGTCATAGAAGTGACGCAATGAAATCTATGTGATTTCACTGCGTCACTTCTAGGACACAAATGCGTCAAATTCTTACGCCTGCCTCACAGCAGGATAAGACTGACGCAGGCCCTTTCACATGGGGCTTGCCCCATGTGAAAGGATACATTGCTGGAGTTGCGTCACTTTTGTGACACACTCCAGCAATGCGTCACTTTTGCGCCATACAGATACGTCAGAAATACTGTAACTCCTTGCGCAATGATGCGTCATACTGTAAATATGACGCATCATTGGTGTTGCAAGGAGGGCGCAGTGAAAAGTGACGCATCGCTGTTTTCACGCAGCGATGCGTCATTTTTCATAAATGAGGCCCAGTATACCTAATTCAACAAGCCTGCCATGGATATTTCTGATCATAGTGTCCATGCACTCACATTCCCTTTTTCCCTCGTTTAATAGAAATAG
Organism: Lissotriton helveticus; assembly: GCF_964261635.1. Lineage (NCBI taxonomy): Eukaryota > Metazoa > Chordata > Amphibia > Caudata > Salamandridae > Lissotriton > Lissotriton helveticus. Next base: position 993,501,500 of record NC_136072.1, on the reverse strand, counting down.
TTGTTGCAGAATAAAATGTTCCCACACGTGATTTCTATAATTCCTCACTTAGTATTCATGAATTTCGAATGCTTCACAGAGCCTTTCGATATTAACAAATGCTTTGTTAAGTTTAATCACTTAAAGCATAAATGGGGCGAATTAGAATATTAATAGGCTTGGTAAATGTTACTTAGGACGAGAGAGAGGGTGTCTGAATTAGAGCTTGGGGAGTGGCACAAAAGTGAGGATTTGCACGCCAATTAACAATTCTGCATTTGTCACGCCACAATAGGTGAGTGGAGAAATATAATTTTCTTGAACTTACTAGTTATTGTTAAGCTGAACACTGAAACACTGAGCCAAAGAGATTAATTAACATTATAGTTGTCGGATTAAAAATATGAAAAAAGAGATCCGTTAGACGACCCTAGAATGAAAAGATCAGCGGTAAAAATAATAAACAAAACATAAAACATTATTTCAAAACATGCATTATAAATTGTTTGATCGGTTGATCCGCAGCTTACCTTATGTTGTGCAGCTACGGAAAGACGGATTGCTTTATTGCAGTAAATGTATGAAACAAGTCGACCAGTGTTCTCCTCTACGTAGCATCCCACTGTCTTTATGCCTTGTTGGCACTATACAAATGCCATATACATAAAGCAAAGTTGCCACTTTGCTGGTAGGTCACGTTGCAGGAGTGGAATCAGTTGGCGAGTGGAAGGCTGATTAGGGAGCGCCAATCTGCTTCCTGTGGGGCTATTACCTGTAGATTCATACTTCTAATATAGCCTTAGAGCCCGTCATAGCGGATTCTATCGGCCTTTATAGGCCAGCTCCAGGGTCTTTAACAAGGGAGCGAGGTTTTAATGGCTGGTAGGGCCTGGTACGGAGGGCTCTAAGGCTATTAGAACATTCAGCCCCTAGAGGGCAAAATTTTCTAATTTGTCAAAACAAAGGACTCACAGAACCAGAGTGGGTTGAAATCCCCTCAGGCTTTATGGAGCATTTAGTACCAGCAACATCTGTGAACAAACATTGGAATGTTGATTCTTCGGGCTTCAACCAGCCATTAGAAGCCCAGAGCACTCCATTGTCTTCAATGGAGCGCTCAACATTCTAATGGTCAAATAACAATGCTACCATTTTGTACCTCTGGTGTCCTCCTGACTATCTGATTCCTTTGTAACTGTTCGTCTTCTCATTTCTTCATTGGAAATGACACTATTTGGTTACACAGGAGTCAGGTAGTTAGGCAGAAACAGTAGTATTTGAAATTGTGTGCAGTAGAGGGGGTGGAGTTTCTGAGTCTTTTGTCTGCGTACACTAGGGGAGCCCAGATCCTGTGTGCAGTGGAAGGTTCATGTGGAGTTCTCCTGGACTTGTGTATGGTAGCGCGTGGTGGTGTCCATGCGACTGAGAACTTACTGTTTCCTATCTATAGCATCGTGTTCAACAGAGGTGTGTATGTGTCATTCACTCTGCCAATTTGGGTTAGTGTCTGTCTTCTGTATAGTGTTTTTTCATATCCTACTGGCGATGTTGTTCTCACCCTGTCTGCTTAGTTCTGATTGGGCCTTCATGGGCATAATGTTGGTATGGCCCTGGGGTGACTGAAGCGAATATAAGTTGGGGCTGAAGAGGGGAGTTATGAGGTTGCTGGGGGTTGTTCCTTTCACACTTGCAATGTTGCTAATAACACAGTGTGTAGCCTTATCTACCTGACTTCTCTTTGACTACCCATCTTCTCAGTACAGTAGTCCCCTTTCATCCTTTGCTGGGTTGCAATTTATTTCTATTGATCTTTCTGTGATAACTGTCCTGCTTGGCTCCATTTTCTGTTTGCTCTTTCTCTGCAATTGCATCCTTAGTTTGCTGATCATCATTGATCTGTTTACAGTTTGGTTTCGACCCATGTACCCTTTCTGGTGTTTCATTATCCTTAACTCCCATCCACCACACACAAACCAAGCCATGGCTAAATAGGCCCATGGGTGGAGTAATCTGAAAGTGGGTGGTAACTGTGAAGCCCAAGGATATGGGGATAAATGATAAGGCCACAGCTGGTCCCAGGAGGCTCTCTGTTGCGTTCCAATCTTGTAGGGCATGTGACCTATAATGTAAGTGCAGCCGTGTAAGGAAGGCTTATCCTCCATCTCTGTGTCTTGGTGCTACCGGCAGCACCACTGATACCTATGCATCTTCAGAGCACTTTCAGACTAGGATCCTCTCCCAACCACCTTGCTTTCCCTAAATTGGCAAAACCAATAGTGCTTGTAAATCTCCTCATGCACCTTTCAGTATGGTCAGTGCTGGTGTTTTGTCTGCACTCTGATGGGGAATGCTGTGGTCAACACCTAAACTGCAACATACAAGGTTACCACCAGTCACCAGTGACTATGCCCCTCTACACTCCATTCAGTACATCTGATTCACAACACACATAAACAAAGATTTTTCAAAATGACAGCTATGAACGAATACATGAATACATGGTCCAACCAAGAGCGCGACTGTAGAAAGCTAAACTTCAAAGATGGTCTCAAATGAACACAATCCCACCTCCACTGATTATGCCTGGCACAATTGAGATAGTTAACTTGTTTGAATGTCGCCAAATAGATTAATCTGTTAAAATGGAGACCCATACATTAATTACTCCTGATATTCTGTAGTAAAAAGGCGAAATCCAGGCACAACAATAGAGACCCTGGTGCATTCCATTCATATCAAGATGAATGGATTTCACTAGATATGCTCAATTATAATACATAATGTAAAAAGTTGCTGCCTGGGATATGTACAAGTGCATTCAAACTGGTCTCTAGGGGTGATGCCAATGGATGTAAGTACATTGCTTAAAATCACTGTTGTGTTTCCAGTGTCTGGTGACAGGCATCAATTTATGAACAAGCATGAGAGCATAAAAACAAGGATTCTACGGAGAACAAGATAAGAGTGCTTATAATAATAGCACTGACCTACGGTGGCAGAAGGACAGAACCATCCTGCATGAAGGTTTTTCACAATTTCGCCTTGACTGGCAGCCTTGCAATTCAGGGGCATATTATCAAGACATGTGATAAAATTATCGCCGTTTTAGCGGAAGAAAACTGCTGCTAAAACGGCGATAATGGGCTTGATAATATGCTCTATGGAATTCCAATTGAAGCCCATGTTAGATGTGAAGGACATCTAACATGGGCTTCAATTGGAATTCCATAGAGCATATTATCAAGCCCATTATCGCCGTTTTAGCAGCAGTTTTCTGCTGCTAAAACGGCGATAATTTTATCACCTGTCTTGATAATATGCCCCATGTCCATTCAATTGATACCACCACGAGCAGATGAGACTGCCCAAACCACATAGGTAATCTGCATCCATGTACATCACTGCCTAGGTCATTTCTTTGTTTGGCCGACATTGCAGAAAATGCGGCCACTTAATCAATGACTATGAAAACAGAGGATTCTTGCTGAACAATATATATCAGGTGGGATACCTCCAAGATAAACCAGGAATGGACGCCCTGCCAATCCGGAATTAGCGGAAGTATAATCTGGCCTTAAATGTGGGTGTTGTGTAGAAGCAAAGACACAAATTTCCCGAATGCCTCCTGCATGATGTCAAGTCCCCTAATGATTTAGGGGCATATTTTATCAAAGTTCTATGTCGTCCTTGCCACACGCAAGGTAACACAAGGATGACTGAAAACCTAGATGAAATTTACCAAGCCACACAATGCCACCTTACATGGCCCTGCTGTCCAAGGAAAATCAGGAGTAATGTGAGGCAGCACAAGTCACTGCTTTGCATTACTCTGCTCCCAGGAGGCTTTCCATAGGTGAGCATGGGCATTCCCATGCATCCACCCATGGATTTTGGCGTATTCCCAGATTTACCATAAGTGGTAGACCTAGAAACGCATCACAATTCTGTGTAAAAAAGAGAAACATCTTTATTTATCCTAGTTTTTCCCTCTTTCTAGATGTGCTGCATTCTGGGGGTTCTAACCGCGTTCTAACCGCGTCGTTCAATGAATTGTACCAGAAGCTGGAACAAGTTTTGTCCCTTGCTTTACAGCCCCTCATTACTAGACTCGCAAAAACTGAGGAGTCATTGACTTTGTTGTCGTACAAACTTTCAAGTTATAATACAGGGAGGGAATAGGGTCCATGGGGGGTCAGGAGGCCATATGCCTATCTCTGATCAATGGAAGCTGTTACACTCGGATCAGAACTATTCTCCCCTCCCATTGCCTCGCGCCAGGATCCAACATCCTTGCATTCAAGACCTCTAAGATTACCTCCTGTTTCTGTTCATAATTGTTGGACCCGGCCTCGTGGCTTGGTCCTACCCCTCCCGCATGGCGGGCCCCGGATGACATCGGCCCTCCATCCAGCCCGGGTCGGTCTCGGGCACACCTCTGCACGCCCTCCAAACCACCAGATCCGCCACCCGGCGGCCCACAACCACTGACACGGCACACTCGGGCCGCCCCAGCATTACCTGTCCGGTGCCCACCCCGGACCCACATTCCAGGCCCGACGCCATCTTGGGCCCATCACGTCACAGACACGTGGTCCCGGACCAGCCGCGGCCACGGCCCCAGCGAGCCCGCCATCGAGGCACCAAGAACCCTCCGGGTGGTAGAGTGGCCACTCAACCAGAGACAAGGAAAGGGGAGTTTCGATGGCTCTCCAACCGTCCCCGGATGCCTAGTTTCGATCGACCTCCGGCCTCCCTGAGCGCTGGCCCCAACCCCTGCTGGGTGTCTGGACACCATCATCCCGGCCCCTCTGACCCCCAGGCGAGAGGGTCCGGACATCAAAGGACTCCAGACCTATATCTGGGCCAGCCCCGGAGTAGGACGGCAGTTGTATCCCGGAGTCGAGGAGCCCTGCTGACGCTGTCGCGGCTGACCCTGAGACGAACTCCTTTTGCTGCTCTACCTGGAACCTGCTGGCGCTGCCGCGGTCCATCTTCGCTGTAACCACCTTGGAGCCTGCTGGCGCTGCCGCGGTCCATCTTCGCTGTAACCACCTTGGAGCCTGCTGGCGCTGCCGCGGTCCATCTTTGCTGTAACCATCTTGGAGCCTGCTGGCGCTGCCGCGGTCCACACTCGCTGAACCACCTTGGAACCTGCTGGCGCTGCCGCGGTCCACACTCGCTGAATCATCTTGGAGCCTGCTGGCGCTGCCGCGGTCCATCTTTGCTGTAACCATCTTGGAGCCTGCTGGCGCTGCCGCGGTCCACACTCGCTGAACCATCTTGGAGCCTGCTGACGCTGCCGCGGCCCAACCTTCCGGAACCCCCAGCTCGAGGATTGAGAGCTGTGCGTAGGGTCTCCTTGCAACCGACCATCTATAAGACTGTCCCGCTACCTTGCCCCTTGCCACGAGACTTTCCAGATCTCGGGATCTGCTGTATATATTGAAACGATACTAATTGCCCGATAAAGATTGAAAACTCTATCTACGTGTGGTGTATATTTGTAGTGGTGTGGTTACTCTGCTGTACGATTCTAGGAGAGGGCCCTCCCATCGGAGGCCTCTCGACATCGCTCGGTCCCTTCTCTGAAGGAGGGGTAGACCTAGGGGTGGTCAGTCAGACACCTTCTGCCTCCCCCGGGTTCGCCTTTCTAACATTGGTGGCAGGCGCTGCGATCCGAGCCAACGCAAAATCGTACAGAGAGTGATCTACCCGCTACGACGGAAAAACACACAGAGACCATGACGACCCAAGGAACCAACCTACCGGCCGAATTCCAGAAAGAGAAGATAGAAGAATACAGCCACAAAGAACTAAAATAATTCTGTAAAGACATGGGTATCGCTACCACTGGCCTGAGCACAAAAGAGGACTTCAAATCGGCCCTACAAGCCTGGGTGGAAACCCGAGACAGACCACCCCAAGAGGAGAATGGCCCGAACGGGCAACAGGAAACCAGCGCACCCCCAACCGGGGAAAGAACCGCAACACTAAACGCGGACCTCATCTATGAAGACGCTCGAGAACGAGAGCGCAACCGGCTACACGAAGTGGAGCTTGCACGACTCCGGCTAGACGGAGAACTCCAGCTAGCGGAGAAAAAGATAGCCCTCGAGCAACTACGGCTGGAGGGGGATCTAGAAGAGAAATGGAGACAACGGCACCTCGAAGAAAAACGACTAGCATATGAACACGAACGAGGCCTGAGAGAACTAGAAATCAAGGCCAAGATCAACGAAGATAGCGCGGCCGGGGCCAAGACCTCGGCCCCTCCCGTGGACACCAAGGTTCACCTACCGAAAGATGTAGTCAAAGAATACTACAAGAACGATGATATCCAACAATGGTTCAAAGCCTACGAGGTGGCCATGACCGCCCATCGGGTGCCCCTGAAGGATTGGGGCGCCGGCCTGTGGGGGAAGTTCGTCAACGAAGGGAGGGACGCCCTGCTGGAACTCCCTGACACCGAAATGACCTCCTATGAACACATGAAAACGGCCCTACTCACGCGCTACGGACTCACCCCCGAAATGTACCGGCAGAGGTTCCGAGACTGTAAAAAAATCCCCGGTACCACTTGGGTAGAATATGTGAACTTTTTTAGCAGAGCCTTCGAGGGGTGGGTCAAAGGCAGTCAGGTCACTACCTACCAGCAGCTGGTCGACCTGATGTTATGGGAGCACCTCTCCAACAACTGCTTCATTGAACTACGACAGCACCTCCTCGACAGCAAGTTGACCGAGCCGCGAAAGCTAGCGATCGAAGCAGATCGGTGGGCGAGCAACCGCGTCCACCGGAACACCACAGGAGAATACGGACGAGGGTCCCCGGGGAACCACCGGCCGCGAGGCGGCGGGTCTGGCATCAGCCGAGGCCGAGAACTCCCGCCGGGGTCTTCGCCCGCCTCCTCTACACCAGCCTCCAGCCCGAGGGGGGCCCATCCAGCCCGACCGGGGCCACGCCCCAACGTTACGTGCCATAGATGCCAGCGGCTGGGTCACTATGCCAATGATCCTCTCTGCCCCATGAACCAGCGGCCCGGCACCACCGGGCCCCCCGGTCGACAAATCACTACAGTTGCTCTGAGCGAAGAAAAGGATGTAGAAGAAGAGGTCCCTATGGAACCAGAAGAATAGGAGTCCGCGGCCATGTGCCTCGCCTCCCTGGGCGACAAAGACATGATCCCCCGAGACCAGATTCCGATCAACACCCAGAAGTACCGCCAGTGGGTCACCATCAACGGACGCCGGGCCGAGGCTCTCCGTGACACGGGGGCCAGCATAACCGCCGTCCGCTGCCATTTGGTGACCCCAGAACAAATCTTGCCCCACGTTCTGTGCCCTGTCCGGTCAGCGGACAATTCCGAGAGCCTGTGCCAGATGGCTCGCATCCCCTTCGAGTCGGGAGGAGTGTCCGGCATGCTGAAAGTCACCGTCCGAGACGATGCCCCGGTGGACTGCCTCCTAGGGAACGACCTGGAAAGTTCCCTCTGGGCACAGATCGAGCGAAGAGAGCATCTGGGGATGCTAGGCCTTCCTGAATGGGTTTGCGTAACAACCCGATCCATGTCCACCCGGGACGCCGTCCCAACCGAAGACAATCTGCCCGAAGAACCTGAATGGCGGGCACCTCCGCCACCCGCCACTGCCACGGCCGAACCCGACCTGGGGCCGCAGGGCCCCAGCCATGAAGAACTTCCCGAGCTCGGGCCCCTTCCCGAACTAGCCCAGTGGCGCCAAGAAGGGGGCCCCACCCGCGAGCAGTTCCGTCGGGAACAAAAGACATGTCCTTCCCTTGAGGGACTCCGACAACAAGCCGCCACGCAAGCCACAGGAGACTCCTCGGGGTCCCACTGGATCTATTGGGACCAGGACCTCCTGTACAGTGAACAAAAGATCGCCGAGCTGGGGGCCGGCCGAGTGCTAGTCGTCCCCCTCCACTTCAGAGACTTTCTCTTAAACCTGGCACATGATGTGCCCCTCGCCGGGCACCTGGGGCAGGACAAAACCTACAGCCGCCTGGTGACCCACTTTTATTGGCCGAAGATGCGCCGCGATGTGTACAACCACTGCCGAACCTGTCCGACCTGCCAAGCCAACGGAAAGAGTGGGGGGAAAATCAAGGCCCCACTCCAACCGTTTCCTGTGGTGACCACTCCCTTCGAGCGAGTAGGGATCGACATCGTGGGGCCGCTGGATCCTCCAACCTCTCAGGGGCACCGCTTCATCCTCGTCCTGGTGGACCATGCAACCCGCTACCCAGAAGCTATCCCCCTCCGGACTATCACAGCCCCCGTAGTGGGTCGGGCGCTAATGGGGATCTTCTCCAGAGTCGGCTTCCCTCGAGAGGTCGTCAGTGATCGGGGCACAAACTTTATATCGAAATATATGCGGTCCCTGTGGCAACAGTGCGGGGTCGCGTATAAGTTCACCACCCCGTATCACCCTCAAGGGAATGGACTAGTGGAGCGATTTAATAGGACCCTGAAAGGAATGATCAAGGGCCTAGAAGAGCCCCTCCGGCGCAAATGGGACGTTCTGCTGCCATGCCTCCTGTTCGCCTACCGGGAGATACCCCAGAAGTCCCTGGGGTTCAGCCCCTTTGAACTATTATATGGACACCCGGTGCGAGGCCCCCTCAGCCTGGTCAAGGAAGGCTGGGAGCTGGCCGCCTCCGATACTCCGCCCGATGTTTTCCGATACTTCTTGACTCTCCGCAACCAGACTCGGAAGTTCCGGGAACTGGCCGAAACCAACCTGAAGGCCAGTCAAGAGGAGATGAAGCGCTGGTATGATGAAAATGCCTCGTCCATTGAATTCGAACCGGGCCAGCAGGTCTGGGTCATGTCCCCGGTCGACCCCGGCGCCCTCCAGGACAAATGGACGGGGCCCTTCAACGTGGTGGAGCGCAAGAGCCCCGTCACCTACCTAGTGGACATGGAGTCCCCCCAGAACCCCCTCCGGGTCCTACACGCCAATCGGCTCAAGCCCCACTTTGTCCGCACCGAACTGAGCCTGTTGCTGGCTACCGATGACGGAGCAGAGGACGACTCCGAGCCTCTACCAGACCTCCTGAGCACCTCCGAGAAAGATGGCTCCGTCGAGGGAGTCTCCCTCTCTCCCGCGCTGACACCCAAACAGCGCCAGGACTGCCAGAAACTGCTGGGTCAATTTGCGAACTTATTTCCCCTCACCCCCGGAGTCACCCAGTGGTGTGTTCACGACGTCGACATCGGGCACAGTCCGCCCGTGCGGCACCGAGCCTACCGAGTCCGGGCCTGCATCCAAGCCGAAGTTTCCAAGATGCTAGCCCTAGGGGTAGTCGAGCCCTCAGACAGTCCATGGGCCAGTCCCGTCGTCCTGGTCCCTAAGGCCGCCGCCCCCGGGTGCCCCCGGAGCTGTGGTTCTGTGTCGACTACCGGGGACTGAATGCCGTCACCAGGACCGACGCCCATCCCATTCCCCGAGCGGATGAACTGATCGATCGCCTGGGAGCCGCCAGGTACCTCAGCACCTTCAACCTCACGGCCGGATACTGGCAAATCGGCCTCACGCCAGGGGCACAAGAACGATCCGCTTTCTCGACCCCCGATGGCCACTTCCACTTCAACGTGATGCCCTTCGGCATGAAGAATGCTCCGGCCACCTTCCAGAGACTAGTGAATCGGGTGCTGGCAGGGCTGGAAGAGTTCAGTGCCGCCTATCTGGACGATATTGCAGTGTACAGCCTCTGTTGGAACGAGCACCTGACCCACCTCTGGAAGGTCCTGACGGCCCTCCAACGGGCCGGACTAACAATAAAAGCCAGCAAGTGCCAGATCGGTCAAGGGTCCGTGACCTATCTGGGACACCAAGTGGGGAGCGGCCAAGTGGCTCCCCTTCAACCCAAGATCGACGCCATCCAGGCCTGGGAGCCCCCCGTCACCCAGACCGCCGTCTGAGCCTTCCTGGGGCTCACTGGATACTATCGGCGGTTCATAAAGGACTATGGGAGCATTGTGGGACCCCTCACAGAACTAACCTCCAAGAGACTAACCCCGAAGGTGCACTACACCCCGAGTGCCAAGTAGCCTTTGAGACACTAAAGACTGCCATGTGCACCGCCCCGGTGCTCCAGGGCCCCGACTACAGCCGAGAGTTCATCGTCCAAACTGACGCCTCGGAACACGGCATTGGGGCCGTACTGACCCAAATGAACTCTGACGGAGTTGACCTTCCTGTGGCCTTCATCAGCTGGCGCCTGCTGGCCCGAGAACAACGATGGAGCACCATCGACAGGGAAGCATTCGCCATCGTATGGGCCCTAAAGAAGCTCCGGCCCTACCTCTTCGGCACCAACTTCCGAGTACAGACCGACCACCGGCCCCTGCGGTGGTTGATGCAGATGCGGGGCGAGAACCCGAAGTTGCTACGTTGGTCCATCTCTCTCCAAGGGATGAACTTCACCGTGGAGCATCAGCCTGGCAACGACCACGCCAACGCTGACGGCCTCTCCAGATTCTTCCGCCTTGGCGAGGAGAATCCCCAAGAAGATGGGTGACTCTCCCCCGCCTTCAGCTGGAGGGGACGTGTGTTGGACCCGGCCTCGTGGCGTGGTCCTACCCCTCCCGCATGGCGGGCCCCGGTCGACATCGGCCCTCCATCCAGCCTGGGTCGATCTCGGGCACACCTCTGCACGCCCTCCAAACCACCAGATCCGCCACCCGGCGGCCCACAACCACTGACACGGCACACTCGGACCGCCCCAGCATTACCGGTCCGGTGCCCACCCGGGACCCACATTCCAGGCCCGACGCCATCTTGGGCCCATCACGTCACAGACACGTGGTCCCGGACCAGCCGCGGCCACGGCCCCAGCGAGCCCGCCATCGAGGCACCAAGAACCCTCCGGGTGGTAGAGTGGCCACTCAACCAGAGACAAGGAAAGGGGAGTTTCGATGGCTCTCCAACCGTCCCCGGATGCCTAGTTTCGATCGACCTCCGGCCTCCCTGAGCGCTGGCCCCAACCCCTGCTGGGTGTCTGGACACCATCATCCCGGCCCCTCTGACCCCCAGGCGAGAGGGTCCGGACATCAAAGGACTCCAGACCTATATCTGGGCCAGCCCCGGAGTAGGACGGCAGTTGTATCCCGGAGTCGAGGAGCCCTGCTGACGCTGTCGCGGCTGACCCTGAGACGAACTCCTTTTGCTGCTCTACCTGGAACCTGCTGGCGCAGCCGCGGTCCATCTTCGCTGTAACCACCTTGGAGCCTGCTGGCGCTGCCGCGGTCCATCTTCGCTGTAACCACCTTGGAGCCTGCTGGCGCTGCCGCGGTCCATCTTTGCTGTAACCATCTTGGAGCCTGCTGGCGCTGCCGCGGTCCACACTCGCTGAAGCACCTTGGAACCTGCTGGCGCTGCCGCGGTCCACAATCGCTGAATCATCTTGGAGCCTACTGGCGCTGCCTCGGTCCATCTTTGCTGTAACCATCTTGGAGCCTGCTGGCGCTGCCGCGTTCCACACTCGCTGAACCATCTTGGAACCTGCTGGCGCTGCCGCGGTCCACACTCGCTGAACCATCTTGGAGCCTGCTGGCGCTGCCGCGGCCCAACCTTCCGGAACCCCCCAGCTCGAGGATTGAGAGCTGTGCGTAGGGTCTCCTTGCAACCGACCATCTATAAGACTGTCCCGCTACCTTTCCCCTTGCCACGAGACTTTCCAGATCTCGGGATCTGCTGTATATATTAAAGCTATACTAATTGCCCGATAAAGATTGAAAACTCTATCTACGTGTGGTGTATATTTGTAGTGGTGTGGTTACTCTGCTGTACGATTCTAGGAGAGGGCCCTCCCGTCGGAGGCCTCTCGACATCGCTCGGTCCCTTCTCTGAAGGAGGGGTAGACCTAGGGGTGGTCAGTCAGACACCTTCTGCCTCCCCCGGGTTCGCCTTTCTAACAATAATTCTGACCACCCCACAGACAAAGCTTTCAATATGCCTGATTTGAGGTTACAATCAGTGGCCTCACACCCATTGAATGCACCTAATATGTCAATTATCCCAAACATAATGCAATCCCAAATAGGTGAGAGGGCCATTGACGCTATTCCAACTGTAAGAAGTGGCCCCCTGGTTAGGAGGGGTAATGGTAATTCCGATAGAAGGAAGCCAAATTGTCAAGAGGAGCATCCCTACAAACATGTTAGTGAGGCTAGATCTCCCTACAGCAGCATGTCCTTGTAATAGTGCTAACCAACGCACCAAAACGTAGACCTAGACAAGACAAATCCACTGTGCAGCTAATGCATAAAGCCCTTCACTAGCTTTCCAAAACAGCAGGTCCTAGATTCAAATTGTACCAGCACCTTATAATGGCCAGAAGAGAAGAGTGGGTGGGACCGGCCCCGAAAAATATAGGAGGAGATTGCATTGTCTTAAACTTTAATGACCAGTTTTTGGTGGGCAATCTATTGAGATTCCTACCATCTACTCCTTCATATGATTCTGAGATCTGTGTCCTCCCATTCTTTTTTTTATAAACCATTCTGCCTACGCCCAACTGTACACCATAAGACCAAACGCACTTACAACCCTCACTCTAGAGTAACCACACACTTTCCAAATGTAAGCCCGCTAGTACTCCTTAATAATAGATTTTTGGTTCTGGGGGATCTAGCTGATTGTGATTGTCATCCTGAGGTAGACATAAAACCATCAAATGAATCAGTCGTGGTACCCGTGTCTAATCATATCTCACAATTAATACTGTGTGCCCGGAGTGATAGTGCGCCTATGACACAGGGTTTACCTCATTTGGGACATGACAGGAAGCAGGTTAAATTCATCTTGTGGAACATAGCAGGATATAAGCAAAAGAGTTATGGTAATGTTGACTGGCTGACCATGATAGCCCAATATGATATACTTTGTGTCCAAGAGAGATCTGGGAGTCTGACCAGATCAATCTGAATGGTTATCACTCATTTTTGACTATTGCTATACCATCGTCTGCAGGTCTCTCTTGAGGTGGTCTAGCAACATTCATCTCTAAAACACTTACTTTAAAGGTAATCACCTTTGTAAATACTTCACTGTACTATCACAGCCTTCACGGAGAGTTATACAAAGGTAGGAATTGGATTTTTATACATTTTCATAATAACAATTTTGAAAGAAACAGAGCAATAATTCTGGACCCGCTGGAAAAAGATATTAGTAATCTGATGTCTCCCATTACCCATGTGATATCCTGTGGCTAGACAAATTTAATGCATATTCCTGTTCCAGGGCTAATTCGCCTGCATGTGGACTGACTGATGAGGATGGGGAGTCATTTCCCGATTTTTGTCATAATGACCTTGGTAATGAACTCAATAGGTTATTGATAAGCAATGGCCTAGTGATAATAAATCCCTATGACGATAACACAGGCCAAATGGAATCCACTGTTTTCTACTGGGCCTTATCATTCAACTCTTGATTACATTATAGTCTCAGAATCAAGTAGAGACCATCTCACTAATATAAGGATTAACTTTAATGCTTCTAGTAGTAGTAGTAGAATAGCTTTATTTCGATATATTTCATATCTTTAAAAGCAATACATATACATTAAAAACACAATAAAATCCAATATAAAAGCAACAACATGGAATATAAACAGAATGCTAAATAGAAAAGACACATAACAACAGTCCAAGTTGCTTAATTAAGCAAGATATGCAAGTCTATTAAGTCTGATGCGCCATGCCCAGCCTAAGAATTTGGCCAGACCACTAGCAAACAGGGTCCGAGGATCCGATTTTAAGAATCTTAAGGCCTCCTTATGGGATCTAGTTCCAAGTTCTCTGCAGATGGGCTTTAGCCATCTGCGACGAGGTAGAGCATAGGCCGGGCATTCGAATAATAGATGCGGGACTGTCTCTAGCTTGTCCAAACAACAAGGGCAGAAGGGAGTTGTCTGTGCTGGAACTTTCCAACTGGCAGTCATTTTACCCACTGGCAGTAAGCCTACCCTGAATCTGAAATATAGGGCCCTATCCCAGGTGGACAGGATAGTATCCAGGTATGGCTCGCAGAAGTGCACCTCCTTCACCAGAAGAAATTCCCTCGTTGACCTGCACAGGTTGGTGTTACTATTCCTGCCATCAGCCACCCAGCTCCAATATATGTTCTTTAGAATTGCCTTTGGTGGAGCAGATCTAGAAGTCCAAGCATCTTCAAGGCCCAGATCTATGAGAAGGCACTTGACTTCCTTTGGCCACTGGATCTTCGTCCACCCGGGCGATAGGAGGATTTCTTTTAGACCATCTGCATAGCTGGACAGTTCAGATACTCTCCAAATGCGTGCCCATAAAAGGAGTGGGCGCAACCTCGACTGATCGCCAATTGGGCGAGTACCCATGTCTAAAAGTAGAGGAAGAGTTGGTGTGCTATAAGGGAGGCCCATCAAGTCCTTGTGAAATTTATTTTCAGAGCGAGACAACTGGTCCGTGTTCTGAGCACCCCATAATTCTGCCCCATAGAGAGATGCACTGACGCCACGAGCCCTGTAAATATCAAGGATTGGTGCAATTGGTTTTAAGGAAGAGGCTCGTTGTTCTTTGAGAAGAGCCCCCACCACCCTCTTATGGGTCAGCAACATCTTATGGTGATGGGGTTTCCAACTCATAGAGTCACAGAGGCGGATGCCAAGATAATCAAACTCCCTAACTCTCTCTCGAGTGGAACCAGATCCAGGGTAGGTGGTCTAACTGGCTTCTTCGGGGGGTTAAGGACCAGGAACTTAGTTTTCCCTGCATTTATAACTAAGCCCCTAGAGTCGCAGAAGGTCTTAAAACTGTTTAGGAGACTCTGCAGGCCCACTGGTGACTTGGAGATCAGGAGGGTATCGTCTGCAAATAATTAATGCTTCTAGTGACCAAGCTGCAATAACTGTTAACATTCATTCGGATCAAAGTCAGGCACCATGTCAGAAACTAGCCCCAAAACCCGTGATTGCATGGAAAAATTGGATTGTTTTAAAGTGGGGAAAAGTGGACATAACGAAGTTCACCGGGATTATTGTAGGTGAAATGACTCCAGAGATTCTAAACTGTCTCGATCCAAATTTAAATAGTAATGATATTCCACTGTCCTTTGAGCGGATCCTACTGGAAATTAACAATAATCTCCACTGAAGGCCAATCCTAGAGATATGAATCTTGTGAACGCCCTGAGGCAGACTTATACAAAAGTACGGTCAGATAGATTAAAAGCATTAAAGGAAGACTTGTGGGACAAGTTACAACTTGCTGCCATTACAAATAGTCGGGATTTATGGTCTTTAATTAATGCTCCTTTCCTAGGAGAGGAAAATACGATCTCGCTAGATACTCATGTAAACAAAGAGGCGTGGATAGCTCACTTGGAAGGGTCTTTGGGAACCCGGAGAAGACAACCAATTCTCTAACAATGACACCAATCGGTAGGGTTGGAGGTAATCTGCATTTTACTCAGCGAGAAGTCACGCAAGCTCTAAAACAGTTTAAAAGATTGAAGGCCCCTGGGCCAGATGGGGTTCTGATTGATTTCTTTTTAAATAACCTAGATGTGTAGGCCCCATTGCTCACAAATGTTTTTAATGTAATTGCATAAAGAGCTGTTCCGACATCATGGAAAAAAACTGGTATTATCCTCATCCATGAAAAAAGCGAAAAAGGCAGTTCCAAAATATTACAGGCCCATGTCCTTATTGGATTCTACTGCGAAATTGATGGGCTTTTTGCTCCTAAATAGATTGGAGGCTTGGGCGAACGAAAAGAGTATAATGATCCCGAGCCAATATGGCTTCAGGAAAGGAAAGGAAACTATGGACCAGCCCCTCAATATAACTCTAATACTAGCAAAGTATACGGTGGCCAAGTATGGCCATCTATACATGGCCTTTATGGATTTGAAAGCAGCCTTCAATTGTGTAATGCATTCCAAGTTATGGGCAATTTTTGAGTCTTTGGAAGTCGAGTCCCCGATAATCAATTTTATCTGAGAACTGTATTCTGAGGCTGAGGGCTGCGTTCGATTTGGAAAGAATGGCGAATGCACTAGACACTTTAGAATCACATGGGAGGTAAGGCAAGGGTACGTTTCTCTCTTTATACGAACGCTGTTCAGTCATATTAGGATCTACTACAGATGTCCCATCCATTAACTCAAGCCTAGTCCTGATACTCCTCTATGCTGACAACGCTGTACTGCTGGCACGTATCCCCAATGCACTTCAGCGACTCATAGACGGGTATCCAAGATTTATGAACAATTTGGACTTGAAAGTTAATTATAACAAGTAGTTTGTTCTTGTGGCAGGCCCGTGACCACAGAAGCAAACTAGAATGTACATCGAAGGCCTAAAATTAGAGGTGGTGGATGTTTTTAATTAGCAAGGGATCATGTTTGAAAGGGAAAGTAATTGGCGAAATATGATAGTAAACAGAGCACATCTAATGCAGAAAAGTATAGGAGGCCTTTTTAGATTCATAAAAAAACTGACTGGGAACCAAACTGCTAGAAGTTATTAAGAAAATATAGGCTGCAAAAACTGTATTTGTTGCCTCTTATGGGGCAGCTGTTTGGGCCACACCTGACTTTTCAAAACTGCAAGGTATAGAGGACGGCTTTCTGAATAAATTTGCTTCTTTACCACAATCCTGTGCCAATTATATTTGTCATCGTGAGCTGAACATTCCATACATTACAGATAAGATCCGTATGGCCCCAATCCTTTTGTGGCATTCAGTGTGGTGAAAGGAAACCTTAGCCAGACATATCATAATGGACTGCCTGAACCTGGATGGCATAGGAAAAATAAAATGGCTTAAACATATTGAGACCACACTACACATTCACAATAATAACAAAAAACGATCTAAAGGCCCAGCTATTAGCCCACTTTGATTAGAAGAGATTTGATATTAATTTTAAACTCTATACTGTCAGAAAATATCGGATGTATGACATTACAACGCATGCTTTTACATTGCATGCCTTTACAACGCAAGTATTACAACGCAGTCCATTACAACGCATAGTGCTTTGGGGTGCTGGATAGTGAATAGTTTAATTTACTATTCTAACTCCAGTCCCCGTGGACACTAGGGAAGGTTATTTGATAGTAAATGAACATATTCCCTATCCTAGAGCGCCCCCCAGAGCAATGCGTTGTAATAGTTTGCGTTGTAATGGTTGCGTATTAAAGGCCCTGCGATGTAAAAGTTGCGTTGTAAAGGTTGTTTACCGAAAATATCATGTGGTACCCAGTATGAACAATATGAATTTTTCGCACCTATTGTCTGTTACAAATGTACAATTTAGATATATATTATCAAGATTTCGATTAAATTATATTCCTTTAATGTTAGGCCATCCATCGAAAATGTATGTGATTGATGCACTCCCTCTTTGTCCTTTTGACATGCAGTCTAGGCAGAATGACCTACATTTTATATTTTTGGGTGAATATTTTATTTATGAAAGAAAGAGATATGTTCTCCCTCTTATGCGTAACCTGAATTTTAGACAATGTCGCCCAGCCCTCGATTATCTCAAGACATTACCGGATCCTTTTACGTGCTTCTGCGTGGCTTCGTTTTATTTATGTGTTTTATAGAAGAGGAGATTAACTGCTTAAATGCGATCTCATATGTACAACTAAAGGGGTCTTTGTTCATAAACTAGGAGTAATTTTAAGGAACCAAGGGTTACTATTTTGTAACCTTTTTATCTCTATATTGTTAAATTGTCCTTTTAAACTTAATTTTATGTGATACAGTGTGGAAATTAGTGATGAATGTGTTTGTTTATAATACTTTTTATGCCAGTTTTTACTGGAGAAATAAAGTTATGTGACTATGAGACTTGAAGCAAGTACTCGAAACACAAAGTAAGACCTGTACTTCATATGATTATGAGGAATGCTCAGCCTAGAAAGGATAATATGGTCTTCAAGGAGCTTATTGCACAAAGTGTGGCATGGAGGATTTTGTGGGGGCCATCTCGAAAGAACAGTGGCTAGAGCACAGGTCAAGGTTCTTGCACTGGCTGGGGTGAGTCAGACGATTAAGAAGGGAGGGCATAAGAGAAGTTGTGTGGAGATAGTACTCAGACTATTTCTGGACATTTTGAAAGAATTGTCAATTGGTGGTGATGGAATCTTACTGAAGGGCAGGGGCGCAACTAGAGCCAAATTTCGGGGGTGGGGGGCTAATACTTCCATCAATAGAGCAGGACAAAAATTTCCAGAAGTGGGGTCCCAGCTATTCTCATAGCCAATATGAGAATAACAAGTGACAAACTGTGCAATGTAAACATATTGGATAAACTTGATATTATAGCAAGCATGTTTTTGTAGATTTGACACTGTTCCTAGGCTACTCACAGTGATCTTTGAAACACAGATTACACTGTTCCTAGGCTACTCACAATGATCTTTGAAAAACAGATTGAGTGCACTGACAATTAAAAACAGCTTCCATAAAGTTGAATCCAAAGCACATAAGACAGTTGCAGGATCCAAAAGCACCTCTGGTGAGGATAGTGATGAATTTCATTGGTCCTATGTAGACATTGCCGGAGACTAATCACTTTGCGATTGTACTGGTTGACATGCATAACCATTATAAAATCATCACTTTCAATACCATAAAATTAAGAAATTGTGTGCGAGGGAAGGTGTACCCCGATACCTGGTAACAGATAATGGCATGCAATTGTCTTCTGAGAAAAAGAGGATGGTTTTAAGTTGTTTGGCATGCAACACATTAAGGGGCCCATTTGGATGGCGGACGGATTGCCCCCGCCAGGCTGGCGGTAGCCACCGCCGGCCTGCCGGGGGCAATCTGCCCGCCATCCTCACCTAAATGATCCCCCCACCATATTAGTATGGCGGGGGGGACCGTGGCAGATGGAAAGACCGTCCACCGCTTTTCCGCCCAGGGCGGAAAAGGTCTAATATGGTGGCGGTGTCTAATAGACACCACCAGCCATATTAGCATGGGCTTTTTTAGATGCCTCGCCGCCACAGGAAGGAAGGCATGCAGTCTTCGCTTTGGGGGGCCCCCAGAGTGAAGGAGAGGTGGGGGGGTGCACATGGGAGGTACCTGTGGTACCGCACGGTGCCTGCCGCTTTGTTTATGCAAATGCATACGCGCATTTTTAGCATTGTGTCGGTGCTGAGAGCACTGCCCGCCACAATGCTAAAAATGCAGGATGCGCCCGCCACAGTGGTGGGCGCATCCTAATACCCCCCACGGGACCCCCACCCTTATGGCGGGTGGTCCCAATAACCGATAGGATAGGGCCCGCCATCCTAATAACCCCCTAAGACTCTGGTTTACAACCCTCAGTTGAATAGAATGGTGGAAAAGAGAAATTGAATGGTTATGGGCAGTGCCTGCCTGTTATTGTAGCAGGGAGAGTGTTAAGGGGGTCCACACAGGCATGCACACATACACACTCACTCACACGCATGCATTCACACACGAGCATACACACCTATTCGCAACACTCACTCAAGTACACATACATACATTTATACATGCACACTCGCACCAAACATCAAACACTCATTGGCAAAGTCAATAGGTTTCGCCTATATAGGATTTATTGTCTTTGTCAATGCTTGTATTACTATCGTTTTGGGGAATGCAGGGGGTGCATGTCAAAGGCAGAGCTGCCAACCTTGCTGACCTTGGAACTATAACTGTATATATAGTTTTACATTCTACAATCATCATGCTCATGCTAAAACTTATTGAATGGATTAACTGCATTCAACAACTGTATAACTAACGTTCTCCGAAATTAATGTAAGGCATTGCAGTATATGAAGTTCTTGAAACCGTATGTTGATTGCAGCATAAACAAGGGGGGATACACAATGGAGAAATTGAAAGGGATTGGGCAGCAAGCGCTTAGAACATGACGACAATACTAATGACATGAATACAAATTGTGGTAAAATAGGAAGCAAGAAAGAACCTGTATAAATGAATGAGAATGAGAAGGTAAAGAGGGATGCCTAAAAGGCAACAGGTGAATGAGAAGAGAAAAGAAGATTGTGTGGTGAATAGAAAGATATATATATATAAAAGAAATAAAAAAGTGCATGTAGAAACAGCGGGGATGCTTAAACGGGAGGAGCATTAATCAAAAGGCATGGATGAAAAGAAGTGCAAGTGGAAAAATGGTGCACTAAATGAGGGTGCAAAAAGAAATCGGTGAGGCAGAGCGTATCAGAGCGTGGTGTAAATGAAGTATCATAAATAAGTTGATGGAAGGTGTTGGAAAAAAGGGGAAGGTGGGTGAAAGGAAGGGTGCATGATGACATTATTTTTTAGCTACAAGTTCAAATGGAAATAAGAGGAAATGGGTGAGAGTGGGTGCACAACGAGGTGGCAAAACGGAGGATGTGTTTTAGAACTAATGGGTGATGTGTATATAACAGGGAGAAGATGGAAAAACAGAAAAGATATGTGTGGGTGGTCCAAATGGAAAAAATATGGAATAGAACGTGCGAATGTAAAAAAAAAGAGTGTAAGTAGATGATAGGATGATAGTGAAATGACAGGAAATCAGTAAAAACAGAAATGTAATGGCAAAAAAGGGTAGAAAAAGCAATTATGTATAGAATGCATAGATTGAGAAAGAGATTGTCATTGGGTTATATAGCAGGGAAGTAGGGGAGACTCTTGGTAGGATAGAGATGAGGGCAGAGGGTGGATGGGGAGCTGTTCACCTATCATAAGTGGTGGCATGTTCACACCACTCAGAGCTGCCGCGGTCTCCTGCTGCTCCCAGACATACACAGCCACCATGGCACCTTCAGCCCCGGTTCTCCCTGTAGGCCAACCCAGGAGGTGCAGGGTGCTCGAAGTCCCCTTATAGGACTAGGGAGCAGAGCACCAAAGGCAGACACAAGAGGCCTGCGATGTTGGGTGGGGACATTTTGGAGCTGTCCACTCCATGCACCTCAGCTATCTTAGGTGAGGACAACCATCAGTCAGCTTTATAGTGATCTAACTGTTCAAGCACCCCCTTCTATCCATAACTCCCGGCATTATCTTGCTTGTTTTAGAGGAATATTATTTTGTCCTCTTCAACAACTATGCATCATCAGGCGACAACATGCAGGAACCTTGGTGTCTAAAACCTGTTCAGACTCAAAAAATGTACCTTCTTTGGTGGGGATATCGCTGAAGCTCTCACATTCTTCAGGAACAAACAGTTTGGCCATGTTGCGTTGGGAAGCTCGGGAACCAGTGTGACACATCTGCCCATATGAAAGCTAGGTAACGGTAATTTCTGTCTGGTTTACACACTTTATACACAGGCGACAGAAGGGAGGAAGAGCCAAAACAAGCAGCTTCGCCTTGAGATGAGGTCGTGGAGGAGGGGACAAGCAGGTGAGATGCCATGCTGGCTCACAAATAGGACACGTACACAAACAAATGAAAAGTAAGGATGGGATGTAAGCCCCTTTTTTACGTACATTAAATACAATTGATTTCACAGGCACAGCGTAAACACTGTGCAGGCGAAACCTAAAAACAAAACTTACCGGCACTGCAGCTCTCAAGGAGGGATGCCTCAGAGGTCCCAGGAGGGTTAGGACTGTCCTTCACTCATCACAGAGTGGGATGATGTCAGAGAGACTGCTGACCCCACTCCACTCAGTGATGGGGTGTAACTGATTGACTCTGGGTCCTGGGTACTTCAGGGTTTTAAAACTGAAGCACCCAGGTCCGAGGCAATCAGTGATGCTCCCTCTCATCACAATTGGCAGGGCCTCAAGGCACTTCTGCCAGGCTGAGAAGGTCGCACCCATAGGGCTGTGAAATCCGCAGCCTGGCAAAGTGAGCCCAGGCATTTAGCACATGTCTAGCTCCTTGCTGCCTGACCCGAGCAAGAAGAGAGTCTATCAGGCTGACCTTTGTTCATTCTGACAGACACTTGTCTTGTATGGAAAAAGTTGGGGGCATGGCACCTCAGCCCATACAGATGGGCTGCAGCTGGTAAGGAGTTAATTGAGATCACAGTTCAGAGTAGGTTAGACATGGATAAAGCCCTGGAGGATTTTGAATGGGCATATTGGAAGTGTAACCACAATGTTACTGAATGTTCTCCTTTTCGGCTAATGGGAGACAGAGTGGCAGAGATAACATTGAGCCAAAATAGCTCCAAGATGTGGTTACGTCAGATATTTATGTCACAACAAGACAGCGATTTAGCAGTGAGCAAACAGAGAAGGAGAAATGAAAGCAAACCAGAAAGGAGTGTACCTCTCAGCGGGAGTTGGGGTGAAAGTGAGGTATGATCGATAAATTCAAAAGTCTCTTCAGGCTCAGGAGAGTGAGTGAAGATTGGGTAGAGTTGGAAAATGGTCAGAGATGGAACTGAAGAAAAGTTGCATTGAATAAAAAAAAGGTGGCAGAGTCTCTGAGCAGAAGAGGATTGAGGATGATGACGAGGGTTGTAGCAGTCGATGCTAATGGCAGATGCAGAGTGTTGCAAAGGGAGAGAGGTTCATAGAGTGGGCGGAAAGGGAAAGGGTGATTTGGGACAGGTTAGAGAAGTGAATTCTGGGCCTGTACAATCAGTGTGTCAGACTGTGTTCTAGTAGGCCCAGGACAGCACCGGTGAGGTTCCAATATTCATCACCGGTGAGTTTCCAAGATTATTTGCGTCAATGTTCAATTATCATTATTATTATCAGTTTTGCAAAGTTTAAAGTTCTCCTTTGACTTATTCAGATGTACATAAAAATATTGAAAGGAAAAGAAAATGTATTCATTTATAATTTTTCCCAATATTTCCATTATTGTCTTTGATGGACTATTTTGTCATTTTTGGTCCTAGCAGCATCTTTCTCACCCCATTCTCCTACTCTCTTTATTCTCTTTGTTTTTGAATTTTGTATTGTAAAGAACGGGATGTGCTGTAATTTTATATTGAGCATCCCGGCCTAGTTTGGGCATTTTGTATTAGAATACTCTCCTGGGTAGAACTTTGGTGGTCATGTAGCACTTAGCAAACTGATTCTTCTTCTACTGTATCTGGAGCTGCTTCACAGCAGATTCATAAGGAATTCATTTTTCTTTGCACAAGGTTCATTGTTCAATCGAGACTAACATTCCTTTAACCTGTCTTCTTTATTGAGAAATTGATAGAATAATAATGCCTAGTATCCCCATTTTTTTCCTGATTTCTTTATTACAGTCTAATGGTGATATCACTAGTGACTTGTCGTGAAAATTACATGACACTTTGATAATGTATTATACTGAGCTGTGACAAAGCCTATTGCTAGAGGGAGGCGGCAGTGTGTAAGTTCGTTTCAGAGGCTGCGTACCTACTGCCGCTTAAATAATTAAAAAGAAGAGCAACATTTCAACTCAATTCCTTTTTTTTTCTTCTGAAGATTCAGTAATAAACTGCTAAGAAAACATTTATGGTGGTAGTTTTATGTCTCGCTCTGTAAGCCTTCAGTATGAGAGAGAAGGGATCTATCTACGTTAGCACACACCATAAACCACAAACCCAGCTTTGACAGTGATTTAATACAAAATGTCTATTGCCGAAACAAATCCCAAGCTGCACACTGGTGCGTTTAGGTTCAAAGCACAACTTCCACATGTATTCTGCACATCTACCAACAAAATACCTTCCATCTGAAGGAGGAAATGACAGATGATTTTTAAAAACGAGTTTATTGGAGGGAACGTGCCATTTTTATTTTTTAATATTCATTTTACGGGTTGCACCAATGCCAATCAAGACTTCCTCGGGCTGCTTGACTATGAGCAAAACAATGACTCAAGATAATTACTAGCTTAATTGCATACAAGTAAGATTTTTAAGTGAGGAAATGGTCAAGCATTTTATGTAATGCCTCATACCATACGTGAAAAATGTTTTACAAATCACATTCACCTCTGGAACGCCTAAGTGAGATGACTTTATTTTGGTTTTATAAAAAATCAAAACACTATAAAACTTATATGGTTTATTTGGTGCAACGCTGAGATGTGGCAGATCTTACGGGATGTATCACCTTTTCCTCAGTGAACTGCAAAGGTTACATACTGCTATGTCCATTAACTTGAAATACAGTCTATATTTCTCCTAAGGGAGTCATAACCCTCATTTTTTACCGTTTGCATTCATTATAAACACTATAAAATACTAGCCACCATAAGAAATTGGAGGTATGACACCCTCCTTTTACCTAAATTAATTACTTCCTGTTTTTTGCCTCCTTTGGTTTACCGACAAACAAGGATTGGTTCTGTCGGGGATTCAACAATTTCTTAGATATAAAGTCTATTCTCTAATAACTTTTCTCACTCAGTTACAGAAAATAGAATCAGACAACCACACACCACACAATTTTTGAAGCGAGAAAAGGATTCTTATTCATCAATCTCGTTACGGCAATTAATTTCAACAATTAAAAGAACGGTTGTCCGTGCAATAGATTTCAAAACACAAAAATACACAAATGAATTACAAGTGAACAAGTGATTAGGGTGTATCATACAGTGAAACAAATTTTACAACACAAAAATATTAAACGAAGTCACGGTCCAAGAATGTAGTCAATGTCCACAGACAGTACAATTATTTATATTTTTCTGCTGTGTTTTTAACAAGGACCAGTTGAGGAGGTAACGTCGACGTTTCGACCCTGGGTAGCGGTGCTGTCTTATTAGCAACCAATTCGGGTCTTCATCAGGACGATAAAGAAGAAGGGACAACCTATAATTAAAAAGGGAGTGCCTGTTTTAGTATGGGGTGTGTGGATAGACTGAGCAGGTAATAAAAACCCTTATTTTTGCTCACCTGAGATTTCGTCTTTTAGAGAGGGTATAGGCGTCCTATTTCTGCCTCTACACTCGTGGTTCTTAGCGTTGATTCTGTAAATTATATTTTCATTCAGTATCCCATAATTTTACATTTAAACTTGTGCCTCAATTCCTAAGTCACACGTTTTAAAAGCGACCTACCTCAGTTCTTTGTCACCGGCCGGTGTACAAGTAGAGGAAGGCGCTGTAAGTCGATGTACAGATTTACAAGGCTTTGAGGACGTTGTATCTGAAATTTATTTAATCATTATTTAATAACTATCCTAATTAATTAAATGGTTAGTGGCACGCAAATTCATAGGGACACGTACCTTGGAGTTCTGAATCGCTACCTTCAGGTTAGAGAATCAAGCCTGTGGTGCCGCAGCCGCGATCACCTAAACAGGTAAACAATCACCCATTAGTGAATTCAATTCTTTAGTTAAAAAAATGCGTTTAGACATCCTAAACTCGGATGTCAAACGAGCTCCGTTACTCACTTCTGGGATTGAAACTTCTGGGATTGAAACAGCAGGCGTCTGTATTCTCAGCGAGTTAATCCATTAATGCCGGCTCGCGTCAGTTTCCATTATATTTCAAGAGTGCTTCCGGATAGCAAGCATTCCAGGAAGCGTGTGACCAATAGCCCGTAGATTTACTGGGCGTGTTGGCCGTGCATCCAATGGCGAGCTGACCCGCATCACGTCACAGACTCATGCAACGCACCCTGTGCTACGCGTGATGTCAGGGCGTCCGAACTCAGTCTACATCGTAACGGGTGCCCGACTCGTGAAACGCACCAAGTCATTCTGTATGACGCGCCCATCCTGTTAATGCCTCAACATGTACCGTTACCCCAGAGGCATGAATGTTGCATCTTGGTATTTGTGTGCACATGTGCCTTCTAGTAAACCGTAACAGTGTTTGTATACATATTTTACTAGTGAAGGCAGGGGAGGTCAACCAGATCGCAAATGTGATCCTTTGTGCAGCCGAAATTATTCCGTTGTTCAAACTTATATTTTATGCAATATTCAGTAGACATCCACATCTGAATCAGTGTTGCATTAAACATCCCTAAGTTAAACCATACTTTGAACAAACCCGGACATGTACCAAAATCATGTTGCAATGTAGTTACATTTCTTAAGTACATACAATTCTTCTAGACATTTTAGGTTGGAAGGGCATTTTAAAATTTCAATTAACTTCAGGCTGACTATACATGATATTTACGCATTACTCCTTTGGTTTACCAGCCCCAGCAACATTTTCGTCAAAGAGCTTCAACTCATAGTGAAGGACTTACACAATTTTAAACTATTTTAATTCTCAGCCAAAAACTCAACAGTGCCTCTGTCTGCACGCCAAGCGTGTACCAGTCAGCTGAGTGTCAGCATATTTTCAGGATTTATCAGTTAGAGGTTAATGTAATCTCAGAGGTTCATTTTGTGCCTGTTTGCCTTAGTTTGATCCATGTGTGTGTAGATCAGCGACCTGAATGAGGCATTTTATTGCCTTGGGAAAACTTTGAGCCGCATTATTCAATCATGTACCATAGAGAGCTTTGTTCACAGATAACAGATGTGGAGTTAAGTGCATTAGATTAAAATGGAACACCTTCATGGAGACATTATGGACTACAGAGAAATTAGGAGATTTACGGAAAGTTCTACACTTGCATTGTGCAATGAGTTTCTTCATGTCCTTCCCCTGTCCTCGGGAACCCCTCCAAGGTTTCCTTGCAGTCTGCCATACGGGGAATCCCTTGGAGTTTTTGAGGTCCATATAAGGAGGAAACAAGAAACCACCATCAACTCGGTCACTCTCCTGCCTTTTCTCTCATGATTAGAAGTGGACAGCAAGACTCACTGCCTGAGTCTAACCTGGAATCCTAATGATGGAGAAGGGGAGCCTAAGATAGGACAGGTGAGGGTTTGGCACCGGGAATTGTGGGCACAATCCTCCTCCTATCAAACTCTAAAAACAGAAGCTAAGTGGTAGTTGCACAAGAGCTGATCCAAGCTGAGTTCACTTAGACAAAACAAATTGAAACCATTTTTTTGTCTTAGAAGCCTAGAGCGAGGAGGCAGCAATGTTTTCACCTTGAAGTTACTGTTGAGCACCTTGGAAAAGGTGTGAGGCGCAATGGACAAAGGCAATCAAAATCCAACATTAAGGGGCCGATTCCGATCTTGCTGGGAGAAGGCTCCGTCTGACTCTCACCCGGAGGGCTTTCTGACTGACTCATGCTCTGGGACTCCGAGCGCCCGAGTATGATGTGAACAAGCGCTGACGTACACGGGTGTCGCTCGAAGCCCCACTGAAGACAATGGGAGACTGTTCTATGACGCGTACATAGGCTCCCATTGATGAAATAGGTACGTTGCGAACAAGGGCACCCCCTGTAGTGGGGACGCGTCTGTGCCACCAGCACTGTACATGCATGTGAAGGGGGAACACTTGGGTTGCCCCCTGTGATCGACTCGTAAGGCTACGGGTGTAGGGGGGGTCCGGCGAGGACCCCCGAAATCCACTTCCCAGAGCGTTTACGTGTCGGTGGCTCAGACTTGATCCGGCTGTCCGAATCATGCATTGTACTGGCTTGGTCGGAAATCACCTCCATTGCACGGCATGGATTACTTACGGACGAGACGGACGGAGCGGTTTGGGCCCGGAACTGATTCGGTCGGCGATTTAGCATTCCCTGCATCGTACTTGCTCGTACAGCTGTACGAGTCAGTCAGAAAACATTGGCACGGATCGTACTTTTTCCGGCAGGATCGAGTTCGGAGCCCTTCCGAGCGAGATCGGAATCGGGCCCTAAGTGGGGAAGCCTCCTTATCGCAGGAGCGAGATTGACATTTCAAAGTTCTGTTGATTGCACAGAACCAGAGCCAAGACAGGCTTTGTACTATGATTCCTTATATGTAATGTGTATAGTCTTTTGTGTTTCATTCAATGTTGTATATATTTTAAGTGTTGTGCCCCTGCAGCAAAAACATTTCTGTATTTATTGAATTGGTAAAAAATTCAGATCCATAAAAAAAAATTTTTTGCAAAAACTTTTTGGGACAAAATAGAAGAAAGAATAAAAAAAACTGAAATAAATTATGCAATGATCATAACAACTGAGGTGTGTGGGCATCAGGGTTTGAATGATAGACTGAATGAGTATCAGTATAAGCATTTGATTGTAGTTTATACAAATAATTAGATGGGAATATAACCTACTGCACGCTGCAGAAGGTTTCTTAAGAGCTCTTTTAAAGTGCCAACTTTTAAGGCTGGTGCAAGTCAGCGTACTTTTGATGAAAATCTTGTGTCTGCTTTAGAGCATTTCAAAGCTCTATTACCTTTCTGCAGTCCTGGTCACCTGCACATCTGAAGCTATTTTTGAAAGAAATGGCACAGAGACTGAGTTAAAACCTCGACATTGCACACTGTTTCCAATTATTACATATAGGCCCTTTACTGATAACTTAGAGTATAAGATTGATAAAAAAAATACACTAGATCCCAGCGTTAGATGCTGCATTATTATGCTACATTTAAAGATCCTACCACTAAAAGCCTACAATTAACATTGAAGTGACACAAGTGATAAGTCAGGATCAAGTGAATTATATAGTTGCAGCGTTCAAGATATTGAGCATGTCCTATATGTCTGACTCTATAAAGTCTTGGGAGAAGCTTGGAACCGTTATATAAAACCTATATGTTTTAAATATAATTTATTCAGCATTAATGATCTGATCGATTTATTTAAATTACCACCTAATGAACTAGTGTGTTATAAACTGTACACATTTTTTCAAACTTTTTACCATTTTATCACTAGAAGCCATATATATAGATTGTTATATTTTTAATACAGCACTGATTCTGAATGTTTTATATCGTTGATCTCTGATGATGTCTAAATAAATAAACTGATTTAATTTCCCAAGAAAAGATGTCACCCATCCTGTGCCTCTAGAAAAAATGTAGAGGGCAATGTAAATGGCTAGGTGACTGAGCAGCGCTTTCAGTAAATCCACCTGATGAAACAGACGCACCCTTATCCACGGAAACAATTAATATGTTAAACAGTAGTGCTCAGATGAAGGCACGGGCTCTGAGGTCTCAGAGGGATATGTCTGAGAGCCCTGAAATACTACATACCCTGTCAGCAGTCAAAGAAGGCATGTGGGAAACGCCAGAAGTACACTGCTTTCCATTTATTTCCTGTGCACCAATTAGTGTAGTTAAAAAATTCTTACGTTCAGTTATGCATTGTTCTATTAATATTGATCAGGATATTTAAATGTATCACCTAAAACCAGAAATTGCATATAACGAGTAGCTGCTGAAATACGAGTGAATTGGAAAATGTTATACGGATACACAGTTTTATATAAATTATATTTATCTGTATCTATGTAAAAGGGAAAGTATAATTTAAACAAATGCAAATTAGACTACTCCTACATATTTTTTACCGCTTTATCTTCAGGGGTCAGAGGTTAGTTTGCAGGAGGACAGCAGTTGTTTTAAACAGCACTGGCTCCTATTTATTACTATTTCTTTGGCATTTCAATTGGGGGGAAGGGGTCATACGGCCAAGCTGGGAGCCTCATTTTTTGTTCCCAACATAGCCGTGTAGGGGTTGATGGATTTCGTCTGAGAGTACAGTGGGCTGGAGGAAAACTGTTGTTTTTTTTTGGTCTGGTCTAAAAGCACACTTGTCTACACACCTGTTGTTAACTATCCCTTAAATAATACATAGGGTGAGCTTTGGTTTCACCCAGAAGAGTATTTCTCTTTTGCCTCATACTTATTGCCTGTTTAGTGTTTGATTCTACCTTCTAGGTAGTGCTTGCATTGAAATCCCTGAGTGTGAGAAATTGGATTGTTGATTGACTAGGATGTGAGCCGGGGGGGCGTGGCAAGCTGGCCACGATGGCGGTTGACTGCCTCTAGAGCTCCGGGTCCGCTTGGGGGCCTGATCCTAACTCGGGACCATACACGAGCTCTGCTACAGACGGCTGCTCGGAGGCTGACATCGGGACCGGCGGGGGTCCTGTCCGACGCGAGGAGAGATCCTTGATCCCCGCATCTGAGGAGGGGAAAGCCTGGGCCTGCAGCTGAGACGGCAGGCCAGGCGCCGGGGACTCGAGTGTGGTCGGGGCCCGGCGCGGCCCGGGAGGCATCACCGGAGGTGCCCGGACCCACGGTCCCCTCTGGATCCAGCGGAGGCCTGACGGAGAGTGGCTCTATACTGCGGGTGGAGCTGCTGCTCGGCGGAGCGCTCGGCTGGGTGCCCGGAGCCGGACTTGACCTGGGGTACTCCTGGAGCCCCTGGAGTACTCTGCAGCGCCTACTCGGGGACGTGGAGGTAGGGGATTGCAGAGGGGATTGAGACGTGTGGGCCAGCGTCCGGTGGGCCAGAGTCACCATTTCTACTTGGAGAGGAAGGCGGGAAGCACCATCTTTTGCACTCCCCCCACCCGCACCTGTGGAGTCTGCACCCCTGGGCGTGGGTGATTAGGACACAGCACGTTGGCAATCTATCTCTGGAACCCGGAGGAGGGGGGCTTTTTCATCGTACTCCCCCCCTCCGCCCCTCTGCTTGCTTCCCCTCCCCTCCCCCCGTCCCCCCTCCATTATAACTGCAGAATGGGGGCAGTGAGCGTGTGCTGGAGGCGCGGGGACCCACTGGCGACTCGGGCACGTGCGAAGTGACCACTGGGCGGTGAGACTGGGGGCCTGTAGCCCACGAATTGTGGTCCTGGACTCTTGCACTCCCCCCCCTGCCGGTGTCTATTACGCAGAACGGAGGGGAGCGCCCTGTGACCGCTGCCAGAGGTGGGGGCCCCCCTGTGGGACTGGTTACTGACTCTCTCACCCCGCCACGACTGGACTCGTATACTAGCCACTGAACATGGTGCGCAAGGGAGTGAATGGATCGGATGGACCGGGTGATCCTGTGGTCACTCGCTCGGCCGGGGGTGCGGGAGAGGAACGGACCGCGCCTGGCACCACTACCTCGGGCTGCTCCGGGGGACCCCAGGCTGATAAACTGGACTTAATACTACAAGAAATAAGGGACTGGAGCAACAGCTGGGTGCCCTCACGACCAACCTATCGCTGCTGAAAGCGGACCATGGCAAATTAGCGGACAAGGTTAAGTAACAGGGCCTCGCCATTGCCGACCTTACACCGGCGGTGTCCGACCATTCTGCCTCTATTCAAAAACTACAGCAGCAGGTCAACTCCTTGGCGGACTGTGTGAAGGACGCGGAAGGCCGTAACCGCCGCAATAACATACGCGTTATAGGCCTTCCGGAACGCTGCGAGGGGGACCGTGCTGCGGATTTCATGGAGCAGTGGTTCAGGTATCATGTTGCCAAGGAAGGGCTATCCCCATATTTCTGTGTTGAGCGGGCGCATCGGATCCCGACGGGGAGACCCAGGCCTGGTCGTCCGCCCCGCCCCCTGTTCGTCCGGATACTTAACTACCGGGATAGGGACTGCTTACTACAAAAGGCCAGAGAAAACCCCCCTATTCACTACGAGCACCACAGAATATCCCTTTACCCGGACTACACCCAAGTGGTCCAAAAACAATGCTCTTCATATGTGGCGGTGAAGAAACGGCTCCTACAGGCCAAGCTGAAATACGCGCTGCTCTTCCCTGCCCGGCTGAAGGTAATCCATGAGCGGAAAACGCACTTCTTCGAGAGCCCAGCGGACGTAGAGGATTGGCTCGAGGTTATGGGCATAGAGGCGAACCAAGAGGCCACTCAAGAATCTGCGACCGGTGGCTCGAGAGGCGGCTCTGATCACGAAGGGGGAGGACCGTCGGGGCCGGGGGACAGACTGGGACGGCGCGGCCCATCGCGGGAACAACAGAAGGAGGACCAGTTGGGAGCTTTGGCGATGGTGGGCACATTCCGTGAGGACTCCGGACAGATTGCTACAGACTCAGAGGATGGTACGGTCCACTCCGACTCGGAACATAGTGTGATTCTGTTCCCCACTGTTACGCCCAGAGCAGCTGATGACTTAATTGACAACTGAACGAGAAGAAGACCCCACTTAAAGCAGTCTGGCTGACCTACATCTGCAGATATCCTTTATATGTTATTTACACTGTTGTAGACTCTGTGTGCCCCTCCCCTGCTGGCGAGCATAGCTGGACGATTCAGAACTGTGATTATAACTGTCTATATGCTTAATAGAAACTGTTGTCGCCCCTTGCTTGGGCCGGGGGGGGGGCGGGGAGTGTGATAATGCGGGGTAGTCAGTTCCAGATGGACTTGTAACAGTACACAGAAGTAGGGCCTGTAGACATAGAATATTGGTGTGATCCTACATAAGAGCCCCCGAGGCAGGATGCCGTTGAGCCAGTGGCACCCGGGAGCGACCGATCAGAAGACCGAGATGGTGTCTAGCCACCCCCCCAATAGCGTAGGCACTGTAGTTTGGTTCTTATTGTTCTTTGTTACTATGTTGGGCTCAGCAAGGTTGTATCGCTGCGCCAAAATTGTTTTGTTCAAGAAAGGGAGTTCGGGGTATGTAGTCCCCTGGTCGGGAGGAATGAGACATTACGTTGTTGCACTTCAGATTCTCACACGCTTACTTACAGGGGATCATGGCTCATACAACGGAGTCTTATCGTTTCACGACATGGAATGTGCGGGGGCTGGGGGCCATACAGAAACGTCATAGGATACACTCCTTTTTGCTCAGACACCATACCCAGATCGCATTCCTCCAAGAGTCCCACCTTATAGCGTCAGAGGCCCAGAAACTACGGAAAATATGGAGAGGAACCATTTACTCTACCACTTATTCGGCATTCTCTAGGGGGGCGACCATTTGGATTCGACACGGGACACCATTTGTAGAACTAGAAAAGAAGGTGGATGACCAAGGGAGGTATGTCCTAGTGAAGGGCACCTTAGATGGTGAACTGATAGTACTGGGCTGTATCTATGCCCCAAATTTTGACCAAGATAAATTTTTACAGGCAGTGGGTAGGGCACTGGCGGACTGGACCGACATCCCCTGGATTCTGGGAGGGGACTGGAATATGGTACTGGATCTAGATCTGGACAGATCACACCCCCCCTACAAATGGCCGGGGCTTCCCGTCTGACTGAGGTGTTCGGGGCGTGGGCGTAGGGATGGGGGCTGGCGGATGCATGGCGGATACTTAACCCGGCCCACAAGGAATATTCCTACTACTCACACATACATGACTTGCATACTAGAATTGACCGGTTGATGTGCTCGCGGGTGCTCATGCATACTGTGGATAGCCCAGAGTACCTGGCCAAGACCTTTTCAGATCACAGACCCCTCACGCTCACTCTCCTGTGGGGTAGAGTGCCGACTCCGGTGCCTACCTGGAGGCTTAATTCCCTCCTCATGGAGGACGCCCCCTTCAGAGCTACACTGTCAGACACCCTGGCTAAGTATTTTACGGACAACTGGGATACGGCCTCCTCGAACTTAGTGGTGTGGGACGCTATGAAGGTGGTGGTGCGGGGAGCGGCTATAGGCCAACTGGTGGGAGCGAGACAAGAAATACACAAACGATTATGCATGGTAGAGGACCGCCTTAAAATACTAGAGAGGACAGCGAGTGTGACCCGGAGAAACGAGGGGAACTGCAGGCGGCTAACATAGAACACGCAGAAATACTGGAAACACTCAGAAACATTGATTATAAAGACTACCTGCGTCGCCAACACTCTGAGGCGGACAGATCTGGCACATTGCTGGCCCGTCTGATACGGGACCAACCTGAAACACCGGTGATAACACGGATTGTTGATAGCGCAGGTAATTTGATTCAATGACAATCCGGGATTAACAGAGCGTTCCATGACCACCTGAGAACGCTTTATGCTCCTTCAGGTTGTGAGGACCCGGAAAGGGTGCTTGAGTTTTTACAGGACCTCCCCTTCCCGACGCTGTCTGATGATGTGTGAAAGGAACTGGAGAGGCCAATAACACAGCAGGAAATACGAGTGGCCATCAAGTCTCTCAACCGCAACAAAACACCGGGCCCGGACGGGCTCCCGGTGGAATTCTACTCAGTCTACGCGGATACCTTAGCCCCGGTCCTGGAAAAGATCTATAGGACTGCGTTCGAGGAGGGTCGTTTGCCTGCGTCAACGATGCAGGCTCTGCTCACGTCAATACCTAAACCGGGGAGAGATGCTGCAGATATGGGGAACTATAGGCCTCTGTCCATGCTTTCCACGGAGTATAAGATTCTCAGCAAAATAATAGCCCTACGTATACAGTCACACCTCCCTGCCTTGGTACATCGGGACCAGTGTGGGTTCCTCCCGGTCAGAAGCACGTCTTTAAACACGAGGCGACTGCATGCACTTATGATGACTACGCCGCGAGATTTTCCCCGGGCGGGCTGTATAGCGCTGGACCTGAAACAGGCGTTCGACTCCCTGACATGGACGTTCATGTTTGCTACCTTAGAACGATTTGGCTTTCCTGCCCCCCTACTAAGGTGGATCAGGTTATTATACACAAATCCTACAGCCAGGGCGTGGACGGGTAGATATGTGTCGGATAGTTACCTGGTGCATAGGGGCACCAGGCAGGGCTGCCCTCTCTCCCCGCTCCTGTTCGTACTCGCACTGGTGCCCCTAGCTATAGCCCTACGTGTGCATGAGATACTGATGGGTATCCCGGTCAGAGGCGTACATAATTTAATATCTATATATGCGGATGACATTTTATTGTACCTGAAAGACCTGGATTCAGACCACGAGGTACTTTCTGAGATATTCCACCGATTTGAAGTGCTATCCGGTTTGGCAATTAACCCTGCAAAGTCGGACGGCTTCTATTTTTTTGACGCGCAACACCCCGCCTCAATAAGCTTTGGCAGGTACTGCATACCGGAGGCCCAGACCACGTTTAAGTATCTGGGGATACAGGTATACAGGACGCCGGAGGATACCTTAGACGGTAATCTTAGGCGAGATATAACACGTCTTAAGAGCAGTGTAGGATTCTGGACGTCCTTGCCGCTGTCTGTTATGGGGAGAGTCGCACTTTCTAAGATGGTCATGCTTCCCCGATTACTGTACTACTTTGTAAATTTGCCCGTGGTAGTCCCGCAACAGATATTTACCATGCTCAACACCATTCTGCTTAATCTTATATGGGGCTCTGGGCGACGACGCATCAGTCTCCGGAAACTGCAATTGGGAACCAGGAAAGGGGGCCTGGGAGTCCCTGAATTCAGGGGGTATTATTACGCCAGCCAACTCCAATGGCTCTCCTACCGGGTAGCCGGCAGGAACCTACATGAGATTGAATTCACGCCGGAGAGACTGGCGCGTGGAGAGTTACATTCACTGTTGCTGCCAAAAAGCAGGATCCCTTCGGACAGTCACCCGCTTCTCCACACAGCCCTAATATGCTGGAGAAGAGCACTGGCATACACCTCGTCGACAAAGCCATATGCGACGAACATTCCTCTGCTGGGTATCCCAATACCGCGAGGTAGGATTACCAGGCAGGTACTACACCGATGGTCAGAGAATGGGATCGAGGAAGTAGGGGCATTCTTTGAGGAGGGGACCCTGCTGGATCACGAGTCCTTCCAACAGGTCACTGGTGCCCCCGCCAGGCTGTATTTACTGCATGCTGCGGTTTCCCACTATATCCGGATCACTTGGTCACCACAGTGACACCAGCCCACACAACATGAGTTGGTTCACTTAATATACTACATGGGAACAGGGGGACACTTGGTACGATGGTTGTACACAGGGATCAGGGAACATGCAGCCATCCCACTCAACACACTCAGAGACACGTGGGCCCGGGCCACGGATGAAGCACTGACTGATACGGCTTGGCAAATTATCGTAGAGCACCCCAGGCGTGTGTCACGGAATGTTAAATTTAGGTTCATACAAACAATGGTGCTGCATAGGGCGTATTTAACCCAGAAGAGATTGCACAGGATGTTCCCGAACTCCCCACATACATGTCCGCGTTGCGGGGAAGAAGAGGCCAGACTCCTCCACATGCTCTGGACCTGCGCACGCCTACGGGGTTACTGGGCAGGAATCTGTAAGGTACTGGGGACAGTTACTCAGATGTCGGTACCGGAGGACGCCCTATACTGCTTAGTGGGACCCCATAAAAGACCTAAACAGTTGAAGGCCAAATTGAAATTCCTAGATCTGGCGCTCCTATTAGCGGTCTGGGCCTTGACAATGAGATGGAAATCCCCCCGGACACCCCAAACGTCCACATGGCAGACAGACCTAGTGAAATGGGGCCGAGCGGAGGGGTCAGCCCTACGAAGGGAGGAAGAGAAGCGACAGAGGAAATATCCGATAGCACAGGACTGGGAGGTGATGTTGATGGATCTGGAGAGGGTTGATCTTATACAGTCGCAAGGAGGTGGGGAGTGATGCTTACGAAGAGAGTGAAGTTGGTAGGACACGCTGGTCTGGCACCCAGGGCAGCGCACAGAACACACACAGGCCTACGTTCGAATTTGCTTAGTATTGTGAGGAATCAGAGGACACTATACTATAGCTGTACCACTGCGACCAGGAGACGAGGGTGGTACGGGGTGGATGTGTTGGGGAGGGGAGGGAGGGAGATGGAAGCTGTTATTTTCTTGATATGTTTGCAAATGACTAACTATGCAGTTCCTGGGGAGGGTGAAAAGAGAAAATGGGACTGATGAAAGTAACATATGTTAATATGGGCTATGGTTACCCTGATGTAATCAGTCTTGAATAAAGAGTTAAAAAAAAAAGACTAGGATGTGAGCCCTGATCAAGCAGCAACCATAATACTTGTCAGGGTAAGGCAACAGCATCCCCAAATTGACCTGAGCTCAACCCTTTGGTAGCTTGGCACAAAGTAGTCAGGCTTAACTTTAAGGAAATATATAATGTATCTTTGCACCACTTCAAACAATAATAAATGAATAAATAAAAAAATCTATAACAACAAAAAACTAATTATAAGTCCCAGAGATATTCAATTTTAAAGATTTGGGTGAAAATAGCGCCAATAAGCACAAAGCGCCAACTGTGGATATCTGGTCGTGCCTGACCAGGAAAAAGTCACAAGTTCAGGCTGACCACTATGGAGTGCGGGCTAGCTAAGGGGACCCAATTAGGCCCGCTGAACAGCGTACTTTAAATCCTGGTTTGCAGAACATTGCGCTTCGAAGATGTATTGCGCAGCCAAAGTGTAGCATCGGTTCTGAGATATGGCGAGGCTAAGATGCGAGGGCCTGTGTCGCTGTCGAGGGTCCCGTCAATGGGGCTTGTGATGCGAAGGCTGGTGTCATGGATTCGGCATGCAGTTGGGGCGATGCGTCGGTTCTAAAGAATTGTGTGGCTTCGATATGGGAAAGATCCATTACAACACAGTCATAACATCGCACTGCTTTTACAACACAGCTGTTACAACGCAATTGTCTTTACATCGCATAAAATTACAACGCATGCCATTACAACGCATGTTACTACAGCGTATGCCATTACAACACATACCATTACAATGCATGCCATTACAAAGCATTATAAGGTAAGTAATAGAGATTTTTTAGTTTTAGGATGGGTATGGGTTTTGGGTTAGATTGGAATAGTAATTTTTACCCGTACACTATCCAACACTTTCCCTACTGTTGCACTTACTGGAGTACGAATATTAATTTTTACACCTACACTATCCAACACTTACCCTGCTGTTGCACTCACTGGAATGGGAATAGTTATTTTTACCTCTACACTATCCAACATTTACCCTACTGTTGCCCTAAAAGTATTATGCATTGTATTGCTATGCATTGTAATGGTATGCGTTGTAATGGTAGTTTTCAAAAATGCATTGCAAATGGCATGTGTTGTAAAATCATGTGATGTAATGGTAGTTGCAATGTAAAAACCGCATTGTAAATATTGCGTTGTAAAAGCATGCGTTGTAATGGCATGCGTTGTAAAATCATGCGATATAATGGTAGTTGCGATGTAAAAACCACGCTGTAAAAGCATGCGTTATAATTGTTTGCCTTGTAATGTCATATATTCCTTCAATATGGAGTTCGGTGTTGTCGTCAAGGCCTCCATCAACGAGGGATGCAGGGGCCTGCAGTGAGGATACATTGTACACGGGCAGTTCCAAAGGTGATGCGGACTGAGGAGGCGATGTGAGTCTTTGCAATGGATCCAATCCACATAGTAGTGGAGATGTGTTGGTTCTCCTCTGGGTTGCGCCCCACTTCTCAGTTCTGCTTGATCTACAGAGGCTGGCAGAGCACCTTAAACCCACATCCACTTCCAAGGGTCCAGAACAGGGGTGGTACCACTTGCACTTGGCATGGTAGATTCACAGATGGTGGCGTCCAGGTGTAGATGTAGGGTTGTTGGAAGCCGTGTATGTGCCTGAGCCTTCAGATCAGGAGGCCATCCAACTAGCTCTTGTAGCCTCTCTGGGTTTAAAAGATGCAGGTTCAGTCCTTTTCACCCAGGCAAGAGGGCAGCAGGCAGCAGGTCAGCACAGCAAGCAGCATCTTTCTGACAGAGCATCCTCGTGTCCAGGAGTGTACTGAATTGGTGATGTCTGAGGTCCAGTGTTTATACACAGTTGTGCCTTTCAATGGGGAGAAACTTCTTGAGCCTTGCCTGTGAAATGCACAAAGGCACTGCCTTCCTAGCAATGACTCCAGACTAACTACAGGGGGTATGCAGTCCTTTGTGTGGAGACAGGACACAGCCTATCCAGATGTAAGTGGGACTTAGACCAGCTCCTTCCTCCCACCCTGCCAGTGATGACCCACACAGTCACACCTAAGCTCCCATTGAGTATGGCTGTCTCTCTCTTCTTAGCTGAATCTGCCTAGAATATATATATTACAATGACCAATGAGTGATGAGTGAAGTCCAACTGCCTGCAATTAAACTCTGAGAAGAATGAAGTTGTGATCTGTGGCGAGAGCTCGTCTTCGTGCGACTACACTGGTTGCCAACAGAGATAGGATCTACTCCCACACCGGCACTCATGCCAAGAACCTCAGGATCATCACCAACTGCAAACTTGACATGAAAGCCTTATTCAGTTTTGTCACCACCTCATGATTCCACAGCCTGAAGACACATATCTCACCTCACCTCAAGGAGCTACACTGGTGCAGGTGTTGCCACCATTTGTAAACTGGTGCATGATTATGATGAAACTTTCCAATACTTCATGTACCTACCTTGTAGGTAGGTGCAGTTATTGAATGCTTTTTTTTTTTCCTTGCAACAGGACCTTTTGCCACATACAGCACCTCCGTGGAGACGCGTCAGATCACAGGAGATTTACCTCCAAATTGAAATACTCCAGTAATTTGTGATGTCGCATATACATTATGATATAAATTAGAGAACCTAACAGAATGTACAAACGAAATTGAATATTAGCCTTGAGAAAGCCCTGGCGCAACTCGCCACAGAGGGCGAAACACGTGTCGGCTGTCAATGCTAGAATTTGCACCAATAAAATGTTGTCTTTTCTAAAAACTGGAGCGATCTTATTATCTGAGTAGCATCTTGATTTCCTGACTACAGGATTCAACCTTAAAATAATACGTATATAAAAATGGAAAACATACTCTCTTCCTCCTAAAAGCAGTTATTGAATGCACCTGCCTGCAGGGCAATGTCTGAGGGGTCCATGGTAGTCCCTTAGCATCCTCCAGAAAGCTGGCTTAAGGAGGCACACAGATTGTACACGGACTTCTGTCATTTTGTCAGTGAACAACCTAAGGGTCTTTTTGCCACTGAGCCCGCATCCATGATAATTGACGGGAACAGAGGGAAAGTCGTTCCCTCATTTGCATGAGGCCATGTTCCTGTGAAAATGAGGGAATGACCTCTAAAGATAGAACTGACTCTACATTTGCGCCAGTACTGTCAGAGGTGTGGCGCAGAGGCCAGAGCGGCTGACTATGGAGCATGGGGCTCACAGTTCGATCCCCGGTGGCAGCACAGCTCAGCATCATGCTCACTTAATTTTCCCGACTGTCCCCTGTGCCGGGATACCCTTAGGGGTGATAATTTGCGCTTTACAAATCTGGAATTATTATTATAATTACGGAAGGGGCTGCACAAGTGGCCCTTTTCTGTAATACTATAATGCCCCTGGATGCACAAAGTGGTTCACTGCGCCCCTGGGGCTCCCTGTGTGATACGTCCCAGAAGGTTACCTCCTAAACTGCAATAAACAGTTTTACAATTATCAGGCATGAAAACTTCTCTCAGGTATCACGAATGTTGCTTTCTTTTCTTCCAAATGTGTTGCTGTTTTTTAAACTTTTTTATTAATGAAAGCAAAAGAATGACATGGAAATAAACAGTTCCACAGATCACAGTGGGAAAAGAAATAGGTATTGGGAAAATTTGAAGGATTAGATAGCCAGTCTTCCCAGTGCAAAGATGTAAAGACTTGGGTGTGGTTACAGTGACCTCCTTAAACTTGAACTACTATTACAATCTGCTTGGTATCCAGGTGCTTTTATTGATACCTGGCCTGCTTGAAATTATAAGGATTGGGCCTGACATCAGCTGTTATTCTAAAATAACTCTCCATATGTTCTGTATGACTGTTTGAAAGAAAATATAGTGTAAATTTAGTCAATTTAGCTCTAATAGGCTACTTCCAGAATTGTAAAAAAATGGGCACACATTGGCCCACCCGAACGCACCCTTGGCCCATCCAGATATGAATTCCTGAGCGAGAGAGTGATGGTATTTATAAAGCGCACTAATGCCGAGGTGTCTTGGCGCTGTGCAAGGCAACAAGCTGAGAGGGATGACCACGATCCTATCTAGTGAAAAATTCCTGAACCGGGCCTGTACATGAAGCTTACTGCTACTATTTTTTCTTGTTCCTGCAAGATAGAAATCACAAGGTCATCTTTTTTGTAGTCATTTGTCAGCTGCTGTGCTTATGAAAGAGCATCACAAAATAGAAGTTTTCCATTTCCATCCTGTTAGCACACATCTAAGAAAAACATGGCATACCAATCACAACTTTTATTAGCTGCACATTTATACCAGTTTTCGTTGGGAAACGAGCAAACCTGCCTCGTAAGCCCTGTGCTTGCAGCACACACTCTAAAGCCATGAATACACAAAAAGTGGCCATGTTATAATTCAACCAAGCCACTGTGCCACTCAATCAAGCCAATGTGCCATGTAACATTAAGAAATACGTATGTAAGCCTTGCCACACGCCACTAGTGGAAACTTTACCAACCCAATCCTGTAATAAGGATTCAAATAGTTCCAGATATATCACACACCTTATCTGACTCTATATGGTAGTTAATGATATTGTGAAAATTTAACACATTTAAAATGTGTTAATTAGGTAGTATAACAGAAAGGGAACCTTCAAAATAGGAACATTTACTGAATTGCCATTTGCAACATTGACAGTAGGTTTTGCAAACATGCAGTATTGCTGCAAATTTAGTAGTGGTAGGTACACCGCTAGAATACCAGCTTTGTGGTGCCAGCACAGTAAAGGAAAAGCAGCTGCAGAATTGAACCATTGATGATTCTGAAAAACCTAGATGTCTTTAAATCAAAGATTGAGATCAGATTGCTAAACCATAAATCAATACATTAGCTGTAATGTTTATCTCATTAGAAAACAGGCATATGTGAGAACTAAAAGGGCTGTGT
The DNA here is from genome assembly GCF_964261635.1 of Lissotriton helveticus. NCBI lineage: Eukaryota > Metazoa > Chordata > Amphibia > Caudata > Salamandridae > Lissotriton > Lissotriton helveticus. The sequence continues at coordinate 993,459,938 of NC_136072.1, read as the reverse complement.
TGTGTGATATATTGTTTCTTTCAAAGTTCATCCTCAGTGGTGCTGATTCACCATTACAAAACAAAAAGAAAGAGAGACCATAGACTTCTCACAAATATGTGCAGTTGGAAACATCTGCTGGTTGGTAGTGATATATATTAGACAAAGGTGATGCTGAAAAAAGATCTGTAGAATATCATAAGTTGACCCGACAATGTCTATTCTTTATTGTGAGAAGTATAATAGGCAATGACACAGGCAATAGGTTTATCTTGCCTTATGTGTTCCGACTAAACCATTAAAAAAAATGTTGCAGTGAAAGAAAAGATTCCTTTTTTGTATACAATGCATCTATGAGATAACACATTTAATGTGTGATTATTCAGACTTGAAATGTAAAATAGTCAATAAGACAAGAGTGTTTAATAAATCAATATATAATAAAACTGAATGATATCTGCTACCCTCGCTATTCTTATACATTGGGTGGTCTAGAATAATCTGAAGTGCCACACTTGTAGTAGTGTGGTGGTTAGTATTTGTGTTGGCACTGTCATTGGCAGTCTCTATTCACAATAGTGTAGCCAGGTCCCGAAACGGCTCCTAAAGCCACTTTAACTCCTTACGGTGGCATATGCCGCAACAGCGGATAGGAAAACAATTGGTGTCATGCCTCATCATCGGGTTCACCCAGACTCCTAAAGGTGCAGAAAGCTGAAACCTTTGTGACAAAAAGTGACAGTAAAAACAATCACAATAGGGAGAATACTGATCTCCCTTCTTCCGTAACGAAAAATTCCACCCAATTAGAGGGGAATGTGTGTATCACGGGGTCACAGTAGGGTAGTCAAATGTACTCCAAAGGTCCTGCCCAGCTGTAATCCTATTTGGTACCTCGGATCCCCGGCTCTCGCCTGTCATTGGCAGTACTGGCAGGGGCAATGAGTGGTGCGGGATGCAGTGACCACACAAGAATGGCGCTGGCACTTACTTGTTACACAATTTAATCACGGACCAAATCACAGCCCACCACTTGCTAGAGGGTAGTCCACTGCACAGCTTCTCAGCTTGAGTCAGCTTGGTACCTCTCACGTGTGGTGAACATGTACCATCAAAGTTTTCCGGCATTCCTTCCCGTAGCAGCTTCCACTCAAGTACCAACAATTCCAGTATTCAACTAGTGCCAAAGGAATAAAGCTGACAACTGCTTTAGGGTAGCACACAGAAAGTGTCATGCGGCAGTCCCTGAGGACAGCAGCAGATGGGCTAATTCTCAGTAGAGATAAGGGGAGGAGTGTGAAAAGCAGACATTAGCTCCTAGCAGGAGGAAATAGTGCATGCAACCACTTCTGCCATGTCTGCACCTCCACTGGCACATTTTTCCTCTTTTCACATATTATTTAGCCTAGGGCTGTGAGAGAACAGGTAGAAGCCTAACATGGCAATTATAATAATACCTTACATAAAAGATATAATATTTAGAACTTGAATCATTTTCTTCTTATTCATTATTTTTTCCAGGATAGGACGTAAGCTGTTGTGTGATAATACATTGTATTTGTTGTTTAATTATATTTTTATCGGATGAATCATCAGTAGAAGGAAGGACACAATTCCTGTTGAGTAGCCAGTGACTCAGTAGACCTCATGTACAATGGAGACCATATAATGACAATGAGTGGTCTGTACAAGGCACAGTTCTTGACAACGTCCTTGATTTTAGAATGAATGGTGTGTCACAACACCCCCTTCACTACGGAGAGTGTAGTTTGTGTAGTCACAAGCAGTAAAGCTTAATTCTAACAAACAGCAGTAAATCACCACCATATCATTTGGGTACTTGACTCTGGGAGGGGGAGCAAAAGGGTGAACCATACTTGATAATAACCTGGGTGTGGTATCTACTGGGTGCAGTAAATAGCTCTATTCTCGGTTTTGCATTTGGAAGTGAGGCATAACTTGCATAATGGGTATTCAACACTCCGAAGTCTGCATATTTTGCCTTTTGTCTAGACCTTTTGCCTGGGATACATTTCAGCAGATTTGACCTGCTGAAATCTGTCAGGAGAAAAGAGCAGGGTGAGATAATTATTACATAGCTTGGAATTTCAATCTCTGTGAAACTTTCTGTTTGCACAAGGATTGCAATTTAACCTCCCCCACACCCCCACTACTATAATCAGGTCAAGAGTCTAAGGGCACAAAGAGGACGAAAAAAGAAACAAAAAAACATCAATGCCAAGAAACCTCTTTTGGTGTTTCAGGGTCCAATGCATACTTGACAATGCAGCAGAACAGAAGGTAATGATGCACCAGCTTGATTTCTAGGTCTTATGACTGCATTAAAATTAAGAATTATAGTCCCCCTTAAATACATTGTAATTATAATGTATTATTTTGAGTTAGATAGATAAACGGCAGAGGATGAACTTCTCAGACTTTACCCCTTGTAACCCCGCACATGTCTGAATACTACAGCATATGCTTTGTTGCTGAAATTTATGACACTTTACAAATTGCCCAAGTGTCAAACCTTATATCTTGCAATGTTATTTCAATTTATGTTTGTCTTAATTGTTGTCTTCACACAACAGAGTTGTGAAAAAGGGAAAAATAAAATGATAATAACACTGTTATTATCATTTTAGTTTTCCTTGCTGTGGAGCTAGGTTACGGTGGGGCAGGGTTGGTGTCTCAGGTTGGAGCAGTGGTTTGTTCTCGCTAAGGGCCTCATTACGATATCGGTAGGAAACCAAACCACCCGACTCTTTGTCAGATTCGGTTTCAACCGACTCGCAGTCGGCAGTTCTGCCCAACCGATTATGATGCTTCCGAACCCCTTTCGGAAGGACTCCCATTGACTTCAATGGGAGCCTTTGTTCCGACTGACAACACAGGATCCTTTAGGGAAAATGGGTGTCTGTGGAAAACCTTGCACACTGTGGCAGACACCCCATGGTGCCTTCCACACTGTGCATTGTTTTGTAGGGGGTTCCCCTGGGTACCCCCTTGATCCCAAACTGGAGGACTCAGGATGAAGAGGGGCTACTAGGGGCCCCCGAAGTTAGTTTCTGACAGCCTTTTCCTGTCGGACAGACTGAGTCTGCAAGGTTGTCAGAAACCGAATGAGTAATCTGTCAGTCAGAAATGCTGTCCATAGAGCTGTACACAATGCCTCTGACTGACTCGAATTCTCCGATTGTCGGTCGGAACCGATTCGGAATAACCGAACAGTTCCCTTTCCAACCGCACGCATCGTAATCGGTCAGTCGGTCGGAATTGTTTCTGACCGAGTCAGGCAGATGGGATCCGACACGGTCTAGGGGAATCCAACTGTTGGTCGGAGGCTTTCCGACCGACATTGTACTGAGGCGCAATGTTGCTGCTGTAATGTTGAAAGCCCCCAGATGAGCCTCGGTGTGCCGGTGGACATGCTAAATCCGTTGCTGCCCCACAAAATCAGCCTGCTTGGTAACAGATCGTGGGCATGCATTGGAGCATTTAAATGAGAGGGCGGTGTCCTATGCGCCCTCAATTGCCGAAGCCTCTGAAGAGAAGTGGGGACACTTCAAAACGAGTCAGGCATCCATGGCACATTGAACTGCTTAAAGTTATTGTTGTACTGGTGGACTGTATACCATAAAGGCTCTTTAGGAGCATGTTGCCGCTCGAGTGCTCCTTGTACGTTGGGTACTTGGAGCTTGGATATATATATAAATTGTTGCAGGCTTCATCGTGGTGTGCGGCTAATTACCTTTCTTTCTTGGAAGGTGTTGGGGAGGATATATATATATATATATATATATATATATATATATATATATATATATATATATTATCGTCCAAAGTGCCCTGAAGCAATAGGAGGTCACGCGACAGAGCCTCGCCATGCGGCTCCTTAATGCAGCCTGCCTTCCTGCTCCTTCATATATCCAATTGCCAACGCGTTTCGAGGAACAACCTCTTCTTCTCGGGCTGCCAGTAAAAACACCTGAACCTCGCACTCTTTTCACTCTACAGCTTTATTGAATTACATCACTTCCCCCAGTGGGCGTGTACTCGGTGCAAGTCTTTGATGTATGCTGGGACATGGAGTCCTGAGTGCGAGCATTATTCTTCACTTTTAGTAAGTTCAAGTATTTCATACATTATCAAGGCGCATTTTAATCCTGTAGTAGGTTACGAGTATTTTGGCAGACAAATTTTGCATATTTAGGCACTGTGCTGGTACTGTCTTGATTCGTGCAAAACAACAGCCTCACCCTGCTGGTATGTGGAATTCTCCTCCAGCTTTCGCGGCGATGGTGCTCCTCCTCACGGCCAGGCTGCCGTGTTAATTTATTATCATCCAAAGTGCCCTGAAGCAATAGGAGGTCACGCGACAGAGCCTCGCCATGCGGCTCCTTAATGCAGCCTGCCTTCCTGCTCATTCATATATCCAATTGCCAACGCGTTTCGAGGAACAACCTCTTCTTCTCGGGCTGCCAGTAAAAACACCTGAACCTCGCACTCTTTTCACTCTACAGCTTTATTGAATTACATCACTTCCCCCAGTGGGCGTGTACCCGGTGCAAGTCTTTGATGTATGCTGGGACATGGAGTCCTGAGTGCGAGCATTATTCTTCACTTTTAGTAAGTTCAAGTATTTTATACATTATGAAGGCGCATTTTAATCCTGTAGTAGGTTACGAGCATTTTGGCAGACAAATTTTGCATATTTAGGCACTGTGCTGGTACTGTCTTGATTCGTGCAAAACAACAGCCTCACCCTGCCGGTATGTGGAATTCTCCTCCAGCTTTCGCGGCGATGGTGCTCCTCCTCACGGCCAGGCTGCCGTGTTAATTTATTATCGTCCAAAGTGCCCTGAAGCAATAGGAGGTCACGCGACAGAGCCTCGCCATGCGGCTCCTTAATGCAGCCTGCCTTCCTGCTCATTCATATATCCAATTGCCAACGCGTTTCGAGGAACAACCTCTTCTTCTCGGGCTGCCAGTAAAAACACCTGAACCTCGCACTCTTTTCACTCTACAGCTTTATTGAATTACATCACTTCCCCCAGTGGGCGTGTACTCGGTGCAAGTCTTTGATGTATGCTGGGACATGGAGTCCTGAGTGCGAGCATTATTCTTCACTTTTAGTAAGTTCAAGTATTTCATACATTATCAAGGCGCATTTTAATCCTGTAGTAGGTTACGAGCATTTTGGCAGACAAATTTTGCATATTTCGGCACTGTGCTGGTACTGTCTTGATTCGTGCAAAACAACAGCCTCACCCTGCTGGTATGTGGAATTCTCCTCCAGCTTTCGCGGCGATGGTGCTCCTCCTCACGGCCAGGCTGCCGTGTTAATTTATTATCGTCCAAAGTGCCCTGAAGCAATAGGAGGTCACGCGACAGAGCCTCGCCATGTGGCTCCTTAATGCAGCCTGCCTTCCTGCTCATTCATATATCCAATTGCCAACGCGTTTCGAGGAACAGCCTCTTCTTCTCGGGCTGCCAGTAAAAACACCTGAACCTCGCACTCTTTTCACTCTACAGCTTTATTGAATTACATCACTTCCCCCAGTGGGCGTGTACTCGGTGCAAGTCTTGCACCGAGTACACGCCCACTGGGGGAAGTGATGTTGGGGGAAGTGAGGTTGTTCCTCGAAACGCGTTGGCAATTGAATTTATGAATGAGCAGGAAGGCAGGCTGCATTAAGGAGCCGCATGGCGAGGCTCTGTCGCGTGACCTCCTATTGCTTCAGGGCACTTTGGACGATAATATATATATATATATATAACATCGCCCGTGCCTCTCTCACCTCGTCTACAAAACTCATAGGTCCCTATTCACCAAGATAACTTTGGTCAAAAATTTTAGTTTACAACCAAATGTGCCCGTTTTATGTTTGTCAGGAGTTCACAAAGAGGTTCCTCGTAGTCCATTTACATATGAGAAGATCTCTGCTATGAGTATGGAGTTCTCTGCCCCCTTATACAACACTCAAGGGGTGGGGAAATTCACCTTTGACGGCATTCCAAAGCATAGTCAGCCATGGAAATTTATGAACACCCACAAACAAGTACATTTATGGTCATGAACAAACTCCTCTGTTCTCCTTTTCATCTTGAAAACTGTAGGCTATTTACTCCAAGACAGTACTTCTGTATATCTCTTTTCAGGGTGGCAAGATAGATGAATGGCCCCAGATTGAGTAGGGGTGTAGGGGAAAGGCTTTATGCATAGGAAAAATATATTCCTTGTGGAGAAATAAAAGATGTGCCTTTGTACAGGAGGCGTAATCTCCTCTATTCGTAGATCTCCATATAGCCGGAATTGCATCCCGATTAATATGTTGTCTGACTTTTCCCAGGAATCCACCTGGAAACCAGCACCTGTTGCAGCTTTTGTGTCAGATTTCTAGGAATTTTTGTGAATACCAGAAAGTAGTAAACCTACTTTCACACATAGGTGTAAATCTACAAGCATAGAATTACTACTTTCTTTGTGAGTTGGCCACTAATGCTCACAAATATACAGAACACAATTATGCACTATTTAAAATGAAATAAACTGAACTATGATGTTCAACTGTCATGCACCAAGGTTCCTATTTCAAGTGGGACCGAAACTGGGGTGCGTATTTACCCAAATATTTCAGAGTGTGCAGCAACGCCAAATTTGGAACTGCCTCTCTCCGACATTTTTATAACGCTGGGAATGCTCCGCGTTCACAAGAATATGGTGCACTCATGTGCTTCCCCTAGCATTGGTGCAAAAAAACAACCTGCCTCACGCCAACACAGGCACCCTGTCACCATGTTGCCAGGGTGTCTGCGCTGCAGGGACGATTGTTTGTGTTCAGGAAGGGACACCTTCCTGCACATTAACAATCAGTAATGGTGGTTTGCTCTTTCCATGTGCTCTGCAACACTCAGCACACGTGGAAAGAGCAAAAAATGAGGAGAAATTAATCATTTCCACTCGTATCGCCATTCTAAAGCCTAATAGTCCATGGCGTTAGTTTTTGGCGCTGCCTCAGCCTTGTAAATTTGGGGAAGCTTCAAAATTGAATGGGCTTAGTGCCACCTTGCAAATATGCAAAATGGCACTATGCCACCGGAGCGCCAAAAAAAGTGACGCTCTGGTGGCAATAGGGGCTTGTACATATGCCACGTGACAGCAAGTGTCCCAATATTTAAATGCACATGTCCACCTGCAAAAAGCAGGTGTACATCTGCATAGAAAATGGTCTAGAAGTTGTGGAAAACATTTTAAAATTGGCGCAATACATCGATTTCGGCATATTAGTCCTCACTCCAAATATCGAATTTTATTAATCTCTTGGTCCAAGAGCGGGATTACCAAAGCTTCCTACTGGGCCACTTCTGATGGGGCCCTTGGAGGTGAATTGATTTAGGCCTCTCTGCACGTCTCCGCGGACACATCCTATTGTAAAGGTTCAGGTAAGGTTCAGGTAAGGGACAGTGCAGGATTATTTCAAGGAAGTGCAATCTGATAGTAAAGGCCACAGAGTTGGCATCAAGAGTGACCTGTTGAATTCCAGGTTTCCGCTTGACAGTGTGTGATCTCCGACAAAATAATTTAAAGGACCACAGACACTAAGCATGAGATTGAAAGCGCGCAAGAGTAAAATCTCTAAACTCGAGCATCAAATGTGCAAACCTTGTTTTTTAGCATAACTTGTTGCAAGGGCAATGATGGGATTTTAATTAAGAGGAGCTAGCCAAGGCATCAATTACCCAGATCAATCCTCCTCGGAAAGCAGAGCTGGAATCCCCTACTTAGGTGCTTATTGGGTAATTTGAACCAGGTGCCAGGTGGGCCAGTGAAAGCGGACATTGAATGTACACCCTGCTCCTCGTTTTATGGCAGTCTGTTCATTCTGCAGGCTGGTGAGTCAGCTGAGACCGCCCTTTGAAAGAAAAACAAAAGCCCTCTAAAGCGGATTGATAAAAGCAACATGGCAGACCTCCCCGTAACCCAACTTTTCCACGTTCATTAGAGAAACCTAAATAAATGATAAGGCTTAATTAGAGCGCTCCTACACAGCGCAGACTTATTTTCCTCATATTGTAGGTCTCAGCGGGTTAACTTGTAACCATCTGGCACCAAAACAAGGGATTTGCCACTGCTCTCCTTTCCGAGGACCAGGCAACCCTATCTGTGACCACCAACTGGGAAGGTTACATCAAACAAATAGTTCGTGAGGGCTGCGGTTTCATTTTTCCATCTGGGGAGCCGTACCCCTTGACCCAGAGACTCCAGCACGAGGGCAGCTCAGCTAAGCCAAACACTCCAGTGCCCTGGCTGTGGAAATACTTGAGCCTGCCTCCATCTGGCCTTTCACTCGGTTGCTTCACGCTGTCACTTTGACACAGAAATGTAAACACGTGTATTTATTTATTAGCCCAGTGTTTCAAACAGAAATGCTGCACAGAGGTTACATTAAATGGTGCATTGGAATTTAACCATGGATGGCCACAGATTAGAGAGAAAGAAAGGGAGAGACAGAGACAGAGAGAGGGGGGTGATGCATTACAAACAACTGCTGTCTGCAGTAGTGTCAAACATAATGCATGGCGGCAGTCAGGAGCCTCCCTAAATCCATTTCTCTTCAGAGATCTCTTTGTTAATATAGTTACACATTAAAGTGTAGGTACAGTTCGTGCAGTGCACAGCCGAGGGGCCTATCAGTGACACCATGACTTGGAGATGAAAGAGGCGGTGATTCAGGTTGTTTGGAAGGCGCACCAAGCGGTGGCAAATTCTTACTTCAAGAATGGCTATAGTGGAGTGTTACCAGAGGGGAAGAAGAAGTAAATGGGGAGTAGTTGCAAGGGGATTTTGGGTAGGGCTGTGAGAAAATCTACCCACAAATTTGGCTGAAGTTGGGGAACTTCACCTTCTGCAAAGGTGAGAGAAGCTTCTCTACTAAAGTGTTTACCTACATGACCATGCACACTGTGATGATTTCCAGCCACAGGATGTCGCATTCGTGAAGTTTGGACTACTCACTGGCTGCAAACAGACATCTGAGGTTCAACAAGCAAAGGGGATTCTACAGCGAGTGGTGCTAGGGTGGAGGGGTTACTTGAACACTGAGGACCGTGCAAGGATTTTGCAGAAAGTGACTTTGTCTGGAAGTGAGGTGAAGAACTCTTGGATGGATGGCGCGGTTGCCTGGAGAAGAAGCTTGGGCTCTGGACAGCACACATGTTGGGGTGTATGTGCAATGTGGAACAGCCGATGAGCAGGTGCAGTCCACCAATTGCCTTCAAAGCCCTTCACAACCACTGGAAAGCTTTGCTGCTGCTGCAAGTGTCTGCTAGACCCCAAAAAAACTAAACTTTGCAAGCTTCGCATTTTGCAAAAAGAGCCCTGTGGCATAGTGATGAAAAAATAGTGCCCAGTCATGTATAGAGATGGCCTTTAGAGGGACATGGCAGGTAGTTTTCAGTATTAGTATGAGGAAGGACAGCCCAGACCTATCATACATAGCAAACAAGCCGGGGGATACTCCAGGGGAAGAGTATCTGGGACAATAAAACTGTCTGCGTTTAAGTCTTAGTATGTTTTTCAAGTGGCTGGTAACAGTAGACTTAGAGACCGAGGCAGAATCTCTACTGATTTCAGAGGACTATTTGGAATTGACAAAGTGAAAGGTTATGAGTGTTGATTATGCAGATGTTGAATGTGTGAGGTGATGAAGAAGGACAATCAAATGTTGCTGTTTCAATAAACCCTGTGGTATTGTATTTGTAATTTTTAGAAAGTATAGACGCGCTAGTGAAAATGTTTATGCAAAACAATACCCAAACCACGCCCTACAAAAAAGCAACAGTGTAGTTATAATTGAGTTATAGATTCCACTCCATTTTTTTGTTTTGCTAATTGCTTTCGCACCAGTTTGATGAATCTGCACAAAACTTTCGAAAAAACGTTTATCCAGTTTAGGTTCCATATGGCAGGTTTTATGCACATCTGTCAAGGGGAAGGGGTAGATGGCAGTAAACCGGGGGAAAGGGGTCTAACAAGAAATTAGCCTTTTCTATTTTAACTACCATAGAAATTTTTAGTCTCCAGTACAAGAAAAAATGTGGAACATAATTACACCAAACTTGGAATAAAACTAGAACTTTCGTACAAGTATGTGGTTTTACATGGTTTGATGTAAATCCATTCAAAGGTTTTTGACAAACTATTATTTCAAAAATGGGCCAATGGTCTTTGAAGACTAAAAGGTTAGATAAATCTGGACCTGCTACTGAACCCAAGTTTGAGGCAGTTTATTGGCTGCAATTTGAAAAAATACTCTTTCCACCCATCGTCCCTTTAGGGTCAGGGAACCCAGTGCCAGAATCATGGACCCGACACTCTGATTAGCTGACTGTGAAAGAAAATGTTGTCTTACAGCTGCCTTTACAGGATGCCGGCCAGCAGTAGTGGCCCATGTTTGGGGCGAGTGGCGGGTCACGCATGGGAGGGGGATGGTGAGGGGGCGTAGGGGTCAACTAAAGGGGGAGGTGGGGAAATAATTAAAAAAGAATTACCTTCATCCTGCCCTGTGCCGCGCTCCTCTGCTCCACTGCTTCAGGCAGGCACAGGTTCACAGAATTCCCTGCGGCCAATCCTGAAGTTGCTCACATATGAGAGCAGCTTCAGGATTGGCCTGAGCGCCCTAGATTGGTGCTCAAGGACAGACTGGGAGTCTGGGCCTGCTCTCTCTAACCCCAGCAATGCAGCTGGGGTTGGAGAGAGGTTCACTGCGCATGAGGCGACCACCCAAACCATCATGCACAGTGAAGGGAGTGCAATACCACTCCCCTCAGTGCTGTCACCCCTCAGGCTCCCCCAAGACTCGACAGGAAAAGAGAAATAAAACGACGCAAGTGTTCTTTTTTGTCTTTCTTGAAGTTTTTGCGGGGCGACGCTCCTACGCCATAGCGAAGGAGCTGTTGCTGCTTGAGTCCTAAAATATATATTGAGGCCATATAAGGTGGCACTACTGGACTACCGTTTCTAAGTGGGAGGGGTCGAAATGGACTACCCAAAGTTTAAAATTCAAAAAAGGTGATTTGTGTCATGGGGTCTGCAAACTCTGACAGGCAAAGTCCTCTGCTATAATATCACTAGTTTGCATACCTTGAACAGAGTTCACAAACTATGAAACCTGTGCACCCATGCTGGATCCTCTGCTCTAATTTGCAGGCTCTGTACTGAGTTTGCAGATTATAAAACTCTTGGACCCACGTTAATTCCCCTATTAGCTTTGGCAAACTTTCTACAGCATTCCAGGGAAATACATACCATTTTGGGTTTGTGGAGCTCTCAGGCTTGACTTTAAGTCTGCAGCCTATCAACACATTTAGGAGTCATTTAAAATATTAATGTGAAATGCGTTCTCATTAAATGTGAGCTTTAAGAGTGAGCTGGGATTAGATAGATTTTTGATGTAATTTATTGTTGAATTCAATTTATTTTTAAATGTGCTGCGTCAAATCCGCTGATTCAGAACACCTAGCAACGCCGGCATGCCTTCCTCTAAAGCTTGCGGACTTCAGGTTGAGTTCACAAACTTTTGCCAGCGTTAAGGGTATTCCCCGTTTCTCATTGGATGAATGTTCACATAACCTTTCACCACATCAAAAAGTGCCTATTGGACAAAGGAAAAAGGCCCAGCTTTAGAGCGATGATAAAAGGTGCCTGGTAGTCAAAGCAAAGAAGTTAATTTTTAGAGGAGTGATTATATTTCGATTTCTGGAGGAGTGACTGCAGTATTTTCCTGAACATTTGTTCGATCGTGGCTTCATTCAATGGAAAAAGAGGTGTCTTTACCACCAGAATCATCTGGAGTTCCTTCTCAGCCCACACCATCACAGCCTTCAGTTCCACCGACAACTGCTACATCTGATAGTGCCAAATTACACAAAAAAATTATTGATGGAATGCTGGATTTAATCTTACCCACTGGTAATTATTCAGGGTTGTATCCCAGTACATCATTATTTTGCACACTATGACACCTCAGTTTGGACCCAACCATATACAAATTTGTCTTGACAATTCTCCAATGGGAACAGTCCAGCCTAAACTGTAGGCCAGGTCCTCCCGGAACACAAGCAATCCAGGCCTCGTCAGCCATGTATAGCTTGGTTCCAGTGGCACAGTATGCATGGGGCTGACAACTGGGCATACCCATTCCACTTGGGGAATCACATTGAAGTATATTAAAAATGTATGGCTAGAATGCTTGAATTAATCTCCGCCACTGGTAATTACTCAGGATGAATCAGAATCCTTAATAATTTCGCACACCATGCCACCTCAGGTTGGACCAAGTGTAGTGATTGAGCTATTTTATGGATAAATGGCACGATTATGACCATTGCCCACTATCATCTCAGTATATTTTGGCCTAATATAGTGATGTGTAGGCCTGTTTCTGACTTTGTCTTGCTTAACGGCAGTGCTGACTATTGCCTTTGACATGCTCTCATGCCGTCTTGCTTTGCAATTTATACTGTCACATAACATGGTGATGTGTAGGCCTGCCACACTACAAAGTAGGGTTTGATTATGTACCTTTCTGTTTTTGACTTTATCTTGCTTAATGGCAGGGCTTGCCTATTGGCTTTGGCATAATCTTATGCCATCTTGCATACTAATGTTGACTCTTTGAAGGAGTAGTGGCCTATGCTTAAGCAACTCCATTTTCTGAGCTTTCTCCATTTTCTGAGCCTCTCTGGGTGAGAGGCTATGTTTTCCTTTCTACTTGTTGTTCACCCTTCTTAAATTAGAAGGGACCGGTTCTTGTTGAAGGAATGTACTTGCCCTGCCTGAAGTCATAACAAAGGTCTGATCAGCCGAAGCTGTGGCCTTGGCGTAGGCTGGCCCAGAATCTCATGAGAAAGAGGGGGCGAGGCTCACAGGAGCTTCATCCTATGTTTCCACTGGTACTAAAGGGAGTGTCTGGGTCTCAACCACTGGTAGTTCATCACAGTGCAGACGTGTAGCTGTGACGGTGGAGCAGAGAATCCTATTTTGGCAGGAGAAACGGACTCCCCTCTGGCGAAGTGGAAATGGGATGTGTAGAAACTTGGTGAGGTGTTCCACTAACTCTTATATTCTAGCTGTTCTTGCCTTAACTATCCTCTTCTGTTTTAGGTTCCATACATTTATTTACATATATATTTCTACATATATGTTTGCCTTGATTGTGTTTCAATCATACTACTGATATGTTAGAATCTGCTATGATAGATGCATTTGGCTTACCGTGTGGTGTTATTATAATGTACTAATAAATATATCCCAAATATATCAATTCGCCTTTTCCCTGTAGCGGGAGGAGTTGACTCTTCTTGGACAAATGCTTATGTTGTAGAAGGATGGGTGAATTCCCTTCCAGCAGGTAATTGTGTTATAGGAAGTTGTTCTACTCCTGGCAAGTGATGTGCAAATTCTAAGTATTTCACCCCCAGAATTTACTGTCTGGTTCCTTTCTCTTGTTGTGAGGGGTATTGTGTCTGTTGTATGTGGTTCTGTAGCAGAGAGGATCGGCTAATTGTCTCATGCACAGTGCCTGTCGCTAGGAGAATTGTTGTTGTAGAAATCCTCTCAGCAAGAGACAAGGTATAAGTGGTATTCCTACCTTGGGTAAGTATTGTAGAGTATTGTAGAGGGTGGTATTTTTGGGTCCCAAGGATGGATATGTCTGCATGACATGATCATTGGCAAAAATCGGGTCATTACACCAAGCCATATCCAAATTAGTCTTGACCTTGCCCAAACTGCCAAGTCAGGTCTTTCCCGAACCGGAAGATAACCAACCAGGGATGCCTTTGCCCACAGTGGGGCTCATCAGTCAGGTATGGCTAATTTCCTTTGGCAGACTGTGCACGGAACCCACATCTGGACATTTCAACCCTCCATGGAATGCCACACTGAAGTATATACAAAAGTAATGGGTGGAATGCATAAAGGAATCCCAGTCACTGGTAATTAATTGGGCCACTTTTCTGTCCATTACTATTTTGAACAACATGTCACCTCAGGTTGGACCCAGTCATATCCAAATCAGTCTTGACCCTGCTCCAATGGGAACAGCCCAGTCGGCTTTGACATGCCAGATCCTTCCCCAACCCGAACACAAGCAGCCCAGGACCAGTTTTGCCGGTGTTAGGGCCAGGTATAGCTTGGTTCCTGTAGCACAATGTGCACAGGACCCATGTCTGGGCATACCCGTCCCACGTGGGGCATCACACTGAGTATACAAAAAAGTGATGGAAGGTATGCTTGAATTATTTTCAGCCACTATAATTACTTGGGCAACATCCCAGTCCATTAATATCTTGCACACCATGCCTCCTCAGTTTGAACCCAACCATATTCAAACCAGTTTTGTCCCGACTCCAATGGGAATAGTAAAACCTGAACTGCCAGGCCAGGTCCTCCCTGAACTGGAACATAGCAACAAAGGACCACTTTCGCCCTTATTAGGCCTAATCAGACACGTATAGCTTGTTTTCAGTGGCACAGTGTGCACTAGTCCCACATCTGGGCATACCTGCCCCATTTAGGGCTTCACACTGAAGTAACAAAAGAGTGATGGATGGAATGATTGAATTAATCTCAGCTATTGATAATTACTCTGACCACATTCAGTCTAGCATTATTTTGCACAGCATGCTACACAGGCTGGCAACTAGAGCCAAATTTTGGGAGGGGGGGGCTGAAAAATATTTCGGGGGAGGCTAATTCTTCCAACCATAGACAGAGTGACTGAAATAAGGGGTGAAAACACAACAAAAGCCTAATTTACAAGTAAATGGTCTTTTAAAGACCTGTTAAGTACTCGGGTGCGGCTGCAATTAGATGGTCGCCAGCCCGGGCAGCTGTGTCAGCCCGGGCCGACACACATGACAGGGGGCTAAAGCCCTGTGAGCCCCATGGGTGTTGCGCGCCTGATGCTACATCAGTTTAGACCCAGACATATGCAAATGAATCTTGAGCCTTCTCCAGTCGGAACAGTCTAGCCCACACTGCCTGGGCAGGACTTTCCTCAACAAGAACATAAGCATTCCAGGATGGATTTTGCCCTTTTTAGGGCTCATAAGCCAAGTATAGCTTGGTTTTAGTGGCAGAGTGTGCAATGGACCCACATCTAGGCTTATATGTTCCACTTAGTGCATCACAATGAAGTATGCAACAAAGCGATGGATGGAATGCTTTAATTATTATCAGTCAGTGGTAATTACTTGGGGCGGCATCCCTGTCCATCATTATTTTGTACACCATGCCACCTCAATATGGACCTAGCCATAAGCAAATCAGTCTTGACCTTGCTTCATTGGGAACAGTCCAGCCCAAACTGACAGGCCAGGTCTGCCCCAATCAGAACACAAGCAACCCAGGACTAGTTTCACCCTCATTCAAGCTCATCAGCCAGGTATAGCTTGGTGCCAGTGATACAGTGTGCACAGGACCCATGTCTGGACATACCTGACCCACTTAGGGCATCACACTGAAGTATAGAAAAAGTGATCAATGGAAGGATTGAACTAATCTCAGTCAGTGATAATTACTCATGACCGCATCCCAGTCCATCATTATTTTTCACAACATGCTCTCTCAATTTGGTCCAGTCGTATGCATTTCAGTCATGAACCTGCTCCAGTAGGAACAGTTCAGCCCAAACTGCCAGGCCACAACGTCTGTAAACCGGAGCAAAGACAACCCTGGACTGGTTTTGGTTTAATTAAGGCTTATCATCCAAGAATAGATTGGTTCCAGTGGCAGAGTGTGCATGGGACCCCCATCTGGCCATATGAATTCCCTTTAGCGTGTCACACTGAAGTATCCAAAAAAGTGAGGGATAAAATACTTTAATTAATCTCAGCCAATGGTAATTACTCTGGCTGCATCCCAATCCATCAATACTTTGCACACCATGGTATCTCTGTTTGGACCCAGCCACATGCAAATCAGTCTTGTCCCTGCTCCAATATGAACAATCTAGCTTGAACTGCCTGGACAGGTGTTCGCTGAACTAGATCTCAAGCAACCCAGGACAGGGTGTACTTTACCCATCCACTGACTGAGAAAAAGAAAGTACTTGCAAAGTGATTTGCAGCCTCTATGATCAAGTACTCTACTGGGAAGCAATGGCAGTTACTAATTTAAGACAACTACCATGTCTCACCATTCAAGAATCAGGCACCCTTTCAGACGTAAAGGAAGAGTAGTACACCAGAGTTAGGTAGTAGTGTTCCCATAGGGAAACGTCCGCACAGCACTTTAGAGAATAGTGTTTTTAAATATACAATTTGTACACACTTATATATAGAGAAAATAATCACAGGGAGTTATAGGATGGGTGCTAAAGAAACTCAAGGCACCTACTACCTCAAGGTGCTATTGGCACACACAGGCAGTGTGTGTCACATAAACTATCGAGAGTTGAGGTTCTAATTACAGCACTCCTAAACATTACAATTATAACAGTCTGGACATGAAGTGTAAAGCCCTAAGCACAGAAGCACTCTAATTATCATAGAGAATACAACAGGGAACAAAAAACAAAGTTCTATTCGATAGGGGGGTTCCAGAAAAATTCAGATACAGTCCACTTTAAATTTCTTCAGTCTTTCCTTTATTGTTGTTTAAATTTCATAAAACAGATTCTCCCAGCACATAAATCGCCAACACGTGTTTCGTCCCACACAAGGACTTCATCAAGGCACTGCGGGAGATGGACTCGTGTGGAAGCGCGATCGTTAATTTTGCCTGTTAGCAACTTATCATGGTTGCGAAAATGTAATATTAGTACCGATTGGTCGTCTACCCAGAATATAAAACTTCCTTGTAACATGAGACTTCCTACTACAAGATCGGTTTATACTTGCTGAGCACAGTCATTCCATCGTATCTGATTGTGTCGCGACCTGTAGACATACTTGAACCAATTCTTTTCACTGCACTGCAGATATCCACTCATCCGTCTACATTAATGGTGCTTTGCTTCACTAATACTGCAGTTTGCATCTATCTTGATGAACAGACAAGACACCTTTCTACCATATCAATGCCTTGATGAAGTCCTTGTGTGGGACGAAACACGTGTTGGCGATTTATGTGCTGGGAGAATCTGTTTTATGAAATTTAAACAACAATAAAGGAAAGACTGAAGAAATTTAAAGTGGACTGTATCTGAATTTTTCTGGAACCCCCCTATCGAATAGAACTTTATTTTTTGTTCCCTGTTGTATTCTCTATGATAATTAGAGTGCTTCTGTGCTTAGGGCTTTACACTTCATGTCCAGACTGTTATAATTGTAATGTTTAGGAGTGCTGTAATTAGAACCTCAACTCTCGATAGTAAAGGAAGAGTAGGTTCAGAAAAGACAGAAGCTGATGGGCAGCCAAGGATGTATTACCATTCCACCAGTGGTACAACAGAAAAAAGAAATGGAGGTAAATATAGAAGTGAAGAGAATGGCACTGTGTTTGGTCGAGAGCGCAAAATGTATGTGTGGCTCCGTAAGCAAAATGTACATAAAGAAAATTAGATGCCGAGATACCATGACAGAGAGTTTCTGCTTTTTTCAAGTTTGAGAGGCCAGTTTCTACTTTTATTTTAACCAGAAAATGTAAAAACACACAAAATGTAAAAAGTTAAAACACACAAAACCCCCCACAAACCTAGCTACTGTGGCCAAACCCTGCTGTGCATGGCCAATGGCTGTCTGCTCTGAGGTGCTACTGTGCAAGGCCAAACGCTGAGTGGACTAGAGGTTGGCCACCGTTAGTGGTTTGGTTGAATTGCCCTGTGGCCAGTCTTTGTTGCACATGGTTGAAAGTCATGTACGTTGTGGGGTTTCTGCCAAACGCACGTTGGGTGCAAGTCATGGCTGTAGTCCAAGCTCTGTGGCCAACTCCTGTGGTGGGTTCAAATTTGATGAGAGTACATCATAAAAAAAATTGAAATATACAGAAAGAAATCACAGTTTACACTTCAACCAGGACCTGCTGCCATCCCTATGCAAGGCCAAAGGCAGGCTGTGGTGGGTTGGCCAATGCCCAGTGTCCCAAGTTTGTGGACAGTGGGGACTGACCACCTGCAGCGGGTTGGGGCAGAGCCCTGCCGTCAACCCCTATTGTGCACAGCCTAAAGCCATGCACGGAAGGGGTTTGCTGCCCAAGGTGGGTTGAGTGCAGTGACTGAGCGAAGGCCTGCTTCTTTTTAATCCACTGTTGCCAATGACCCAAAGCAGTAAACACCTGGTGATGGCCATGAGCAGTGCGTTGAATGTTCAACAGACTATGTATAAAAACAGAAATTCATTGAAAACCACACAATTATAATTAAATGGTGGTTGTTCGGTTGGTTAACATATGTTCAAAAAATTTCTGAAATTCACTAAAAACCACTGCCAGTTCGGTTATGAAATGAAACTGAAAAACTACTGCTATGCAAACTGTTACTCATGCAAGACATGCAAACCATAACTTGCACATCAAATACAAGGCTTGCAATATTCATACTAATAAATAACAGCCCTATAGGTACAATATCATAAAAACCCATATTAAAATAGCACATAATAATATGTGTGTGACTAGTGCACCAGGTGCTAATACTTCAGTACCGGCAACCCGAAATAATTATTTATTTTTATTTAACTTAAGAGAGTTGTTTGGGACCCCACACCACATGGCCCTGGGAGTCAGGGTGTGCCCACCCTGCGCTTTATGTGGCATTTTAACAATGTTGTCAGGGCTCTAGGACCGAGTCCCTGAGGGCTGTAAAGGTGGCTACTATATTCAACTCAGTGTTGGGTCCAGTGAATCAAATCATTCGGTACTGTGGTACCAAACTGAAAGAGAAAGTTCCCATGACCAATCAGAATGTTTTCTTTTTTTAATTGTTTGGTACCGCAGTAGTCCCGTGGGACACCCACAGGACTAACCATCTGGATATGCGTAGCTTTTTCTAAGGTAACTCTCTGATGTCCAACCCGAGACCCTCTTTAGGCACTAATTGGCACATGCATCAACGTAGGCTTTTGCGATTTCTTAATTGTGATCATTATGGAATCGCAAAAGCCTATGCATGTAGGAATTGCTATAAAAATAGCTATTCCTCCCATCCCAAATGCAAAAATACAGTTTGTAAAGGGGCAGATTCTGAGACCGGTTTTTGCTTTGGTGCATGTGGGCATAATTTCTTTAAAATGCTAGAACAAATTTCACTAAGTCAAAATAAAATTACACTTTCCGAATAAAGTTGTACATTTTTGCAAAATTTGAATCCATTCAGCTGTTTTTTTCTGTATAGAAAAGCAAATGTCCTATAGGGATTAACTATAACATCACAGTGGTGACCGCCACAGTGTAATATATACCTATTGTCACCTCTCATGCTATGCTTTTATCTGTGCTGAAGGATAGCCATACTGAGCACAGAAAATCAGTAGGGGGTTGCATCATAAATTGGGTATGCACTAGAGCTGTCTGCCAGGGTTAAGGCTAGTGTGGAACTTGATGCATAAGCAGGAGACTCCAGAGTTCGGAGGCAACTACAGTCCCCTGTGTCCGGTCAGTGCAGTGCAGTTCAAACACTAACTCAAACAAGCATGGGCAAAGTAAATAGGTTTTAACTATGTGACATCTATTGGCGTTGTCAATGTTTTTTGGCTTTAAGTAAAATAAAAAAAAGCAATATGACGTAGCCAGTGTTGACCGTGTCATAATGCTTTTTTCCCTTTAAGCAATGTTGCACAGCTGCCCGAGGGAGAGGGACTGCAGACACAGTGCATGTAAAAAACTAAAAAAGAGTACCTGAAAGAGCTTGGGGCCAGTAGAAGGACACTAGATCCAGACAGAAAGCTGTACTTAGTCAATGCTCCACCACACAGACATACACGAAGACCCAGGAGAAGACCTGAGGTGAGGAGGAGGCACTGATCAATAGGAAGCAAGGAAACAAGAGTGACGTGGAAGCCAACCAATGGTAAGTAAGCTTTTTTTTGTTCATTTACAATAGATTTCACAAGCACAGCACAAGGGCTGTGAAGGTCAAATCTAAAACTGTCCAAGTTAATTGCAAGCACTTTAGTCAGTTGTTTTGCTGCAGAAATACTTTTACTAGAGAAGCACTGTAATTCTGCTTAAAAATGGGAATTTCACTTACCTGAAGTAAACAACTAGTATTATCAAAGGAGTGTACCCACCCATCAGAATGAACTGATGTGCACTGCTGCTGAGGAGGCAACAACAATATTGAAAGGGGTGGTCTTGAACTCACTTTTTTTTTTATAAAGGTGCTCTTGCAGGATAATACCCCGGGAACTAAGCTGACTGGAACTTACATTTGAAATGAACAAAAGGGAGAATGTATCATCTCTGCTCATGCTGTAACCTGTTCTAAATTAGCCTGAATTGTTCATTCTCCACCTGCACCAAATTTAAAAAATGTGCTTTTATTTGAACGTCTTAATCTATTATTAGTGAGTTTATTACAAATCGATATTTCTAACATATCAATGACATATTGAGGATATAACATGTCTCAAAGTGGCTAAAATTGTTCTTTGACGTTAACAGAAGCAGTGGGACATTTCTGCTCAGAGGCCTTACAGAGAACCCCACTGCTCCTGCTACACTGCCTTAATGGAATCCAGTGGCGGCTGGCATCTACGGGGAGCGGGTGGGGGCACGTGCACAAATATTTTAAAAGCAAACGTACCTGAGCCGAGGTCCTCTGCTCTGGACCTCTTCTGAACTGGATGCTGCAGTGCGGACACCAATCCTGGTGCTGCTCTCATGCTGCAAGAACAGCACCCTGGTTGGATGGAGCAGACTCACTCGGCACTCCCCAGTGCCATAGAGGCCTGCACTTACTCTAACCAAGCTGTCTTAAGCCTGCTGGGTCAAAGGTTTCAAACTGTGCATGTTTGGTTGGCTGGTGCAAGACGTCGGTCCAAAGGGACATGCGCACTTTGAAAAGTGCACAGACAGCGCACCCTCCTCCCTGCTGCTGTCATTCAGTAGTGGCCCTGATGCTCAGTTCAGGACAGGAGGATAAAAATAAAATGGTAATGTATCACCAATTAATTTTTCATCTTCATCCAATGGAGGAGCCACCACTGAGGGAATCCATTGGTATCTCCTTGAACGCACTAGTAGGCTGTTGTGGAATTTTCCGGGGGAGTAACAGTCACTTCTTGGTATTTATTTATTTATTTTTATTTATAACGTTTTATATAGCGTGAACATGATCCCGAAGGATATCAGAGCGCTTCACAATAGGCGGGAAGGAAGGTAATTATTGCAGTACAGTTACAAAAGGGGTCAACAGAGAACAACAGTATACCTGGTACATAGAGAACTGGAAGGGGAGCATATGATTAATTTAAGAAGTATAGCAACCAGCTCAGGGCTTAAAGGTGTAAGTCCAATAACTTAAAACAGACAATCCAAACCCATTTAAGGTAAGAACTTGTTTATAAGGAATCTTTTAACTTCCAAAATTGAAGGCAACCGTGAAGGAGATTCTGCATACTTCCGATGGGAAAGAGTTCCAGATCTTCGGAGCAGAGCCGGAGAAAGCTCAGTGACACGTTCTCTTTTTGCGAAAGATCTGTGGTTTCAGGAGGAGAGAGTTAGCACTTCTTGAAGTTCTACCACCTCTGGATAATTCCAGCTTTTGAGCTAGATAACTGGGGGTTTTGAAATGGAACATTTATAATCCTTCGGATTACTCTCTCGGTGGCACGCACCCACCCCAAAAATGGACATAAAAGATCGATTACAAAGGAGCTGGAAGCATGGGCAAAGGAATTTTGCCTCCCTCTCAATCCCTCACAATAACATCTCCCTTTCGCCCATCCATGCTTGAACATAATACAGTAGGAAATGAAGACACCCTGTTTTTATTGCTTGACTCTCAACAGTGCTAATGTTTCTGTGTTTACTTTTCCAGCAGATGCTTGAGGCTCTGCAACCAGTAAAGAAAGATAAATGAACGCATTACACTTTCATCCTTTCAAGTCCTGGACGCAAATGGCTTGGGAAGCAATAAAATCTATCTCTGAACACTCTTCCTCGCCTGCTTCAAATAATTAACTTTTTTCATATAAATTCTACATTTTATGGAAAGGCATGCAGGTCAGTGTTATGCAAAACACTTGGCTTACAACCAGCAGCAAAGTAAGTAACAAGCATTGTCAAGGCAAATGGGTCTCGCCTTTGGGACCAATTAGCTTTGCTGATGGTTTTTAGCCATGCTGTACAGCATCCCTGTAGGTGTGCAGCATGGCTAAAAAAACAAAGTAAAAAAAATACGCTATGATGCAGTGTTGCATCATTTTGTAGGCGCACATACCACACATGCATTCAAAATCATGGAGCCACTTTTTTTCATTTTTACTGACTTAAATAAGTAGGTACAAATGAAATAAGTAGTACCATGGGTGTGAAAGAAAGAGTGCCCAGGTGGGGAGGGGAGACAGGGCAAGGAGAAGCAACAGGTGATAGTGCAATGTGGAGTGGGCAGGGAAGAAATACACAAGCTAGAAAGCAATAAGTGGAAGTATACAATGGTGGGCGAAACATGGAGGGGGGTCGGGAGAAGCACACGGCCGACAGAGAGCAACTTGAAGTGCCGGAGCAGAGGAGTACATGAGGGAGCTGGAAAAAACATGCGGTTCGTTGATGTGCTTAACATAAATGAAAAAGTAGTGTTCAACAGCAAACCATGGCCATAGAAGCCAGTCATTTAAAAGATATGGTAAAGAGGCTATGCTTTATGGGATGGACAAACACAAGGTTGACAAGCTGGTAAACCAACCAATGGTAAGCTATGAGTTGGGCTCCAAGGACCCAGTATTGGCCTAATTTATGAGGCCCCTTGTGCCATCGGAACATCACTTTTTGTGACGCTCGGTAGCGCAGAAACATGTGTAATATTTATCAGGCAGCACTAAGCAACTTTTTTGGGCTTAATGCTGCCTGTTAAAATCAGCCCCTTTAACGCAGTATTCTGCGTTAAAGGGACGTGCAATGGGTGTTGCTGGGGGCGTTCCCAGCAACATCCATGGCCTTTTGACACTGCCCCAGATTTACGAGAAACCGTAAATCTGAGGCAGTGCCAAAAGCTTATACCTCCCCAGCGGAAGCGGAAGAGAGGCGCAACAAGGAGAAATATCTTTATTTCTCCTCGTTTTTCCTTTTTCTATGTGTGCTGCATTCTGCAGCACACGTAGAAAGAGGAAACGCCTCTTGGGATTATTTTTGTACAGAGAGGTTTCCCTTCCTGTACAAAAATAATCATCCCCGCAAGGCAGGCACCATTGCACCATTGTGCAAAGGTGCCTGCGTTGGCGCTCGGCTGCCCACTGTGCGCCGGCGCAGTGGAAAAGGACAGGAATGTGCTGTATCTTTTAGATAATGCGCATTCCTGCCCTTTTCTTTTGCCGCAGGGAAGTGCAGCAGGAAGGCCTGCTGCGCTTCCCTACGGAAAAACCTCATAAATGAGGTCATCTGTTCTTAGTTAGCCCACAATAGCTCTTGCAACAGACAGCACATGCACTGTCGAAGAGGCTCGACCTAAAAACTCCCCAGAATTACATTACAAACAGTCTAAAAACTCCCCTGAATTACATACAGTCTATCAAATGGAGAACACACCAAATGTCTTTTTTTCCTTGCTGGTCCAAATGAACTAAATACAATTTTATTTTCATTTCTACTCAAAGGATGTTCATGAATACTTTAATTACATAATGGTAATCTTTATTATTCTTAGGTCTATCTCCCAGAACAATTTTCTACTAAACTGGTCATACACCACGCCAAACACAAACACACTTTAAAAGAACTAAAATCCCCCGTCCCCAAATAGCCCACTCCCTCCTAAATAGGGCAAAAATAATGGAGTCCACTACACAGAAGCCAACTGCTAGTATCAAAAAAGAACTTCACCCACCCCTCATAAAACTAGGACTGAAGGCTAAGTATGGCTAAGATTCAGAAGGGTAGAATCATTCTTGAATTGGCCAAATTTTTCTACACAATCTCTAATATTCTCTAGGGTGCCAATACGCCAGTCTGGTTTTGCAGTGGCCCTGGCAATACAGGAGTAATATTTATACCTGGCCAGGGACTTCCACATGTACTCACTCACTCTATTGCATTGTCGGGATATTGTAGAAAAGTCAGCCCACATCGCACCCGATGCCCAGGCTGCTGGTGCAGGGCGACTCTTAGGTTCCTATCTTGAATAATTACCAAATGAAGAGACGGGCACTGGAAGCAGGAAGACAAGGAAAAAGGTTTATTTCTCATGAGGAGAGCATGTCATTTGGGACACTCGCATAGTGTCTTCGGGAGGTGCTCTAACAAGTTTCTCTGAGGCTTCTTCTTTTATACACAGGTTTAAGGCACACACACATCCTTCATTACAATCAAGACATTGTGAAGTATGAAGATATTCCAACACGTGGCTACAGTAGGGGCCCTTATCCTCCATGCAATAGGAGGGGGCTGTCACGCAGCTGAGTGTTCTGCTGATTCCATTGGAATGTGTGTGCCTGATCGAATCTCAGGGGGTGGGGTGGCCATGATCAATAGTGGCTCCTTTCAAGAGAGGCGAGTGCATACAGTAGTGGGCAATAAACTGTATCCTCGGGCTAAGGGATGACCAGCGGTCCGTGCAGACATTCAGGCTCAGAGGTCGGGGTCATCAAAGGAGGGGTATTCATGGAAGGAAAGGAGGTGTTGGTCAGGCGCGGGGTGTGATCCCTAGAGACAGAGTCATGCGGGAGGGGAGGTGCTCATGACTTGTACATGTGAGAGCGGGGGCAGTCAGGGTGCATGGGGGAAGCTTGCAGGGTCAGGGAAGGGGCTGATGATCGATCGTGAACAAGGAGACCATGATACCTAAAATGGCTGTCGTGTACGTGTGTGCATGGGTCTATGCTAGCGGGATAACACAGTCAGTGTTTTAGCGATATCCGTTCTGCTTACAACAAGGGGTACTGTGAACACAAATGAACGCCGCTTATGTACATACACATTGCTATTTTCAACAGTCGCCGCTTTTTTACATAAGCAAGTTCAGTTTCTACATAGTTAATGCGATAGGCAGAATGCACTACATGTTAATTTACATTTGTTGGGTTCTTCATACAAGCCTAGAGATCGGCATAATATTTTAGTCGGAGTCAAGAAAAGAGGTTCCGAAACATTACAGCATCAAGTTCAGACTTTTTTCTCCGATTACATTAATTAAGAGTAATCTGATACCTTCGGGTCTTATCAGTACTTTGGAAAGCTAGATACATGGGTGACCGACGAAACATTTTTATAAGCAATAAAATTGAGGGAGGAATGCAATTCGATGTAAACAACTAGTGAAAATGTCTTTTTCAACGACGAGCCACCACTGGTAGACTCTGGTAGTCCGTTTTCTTTTCGTTGGCGCTTTTGAGCACCGGCGGTGGAGCTATAAGTCCAGCTTGGGATCATCCTTACGCGTTGCAGGGTGCGATCAGTCCTCTGCTGTTAGATCACAGTCCTGTTTCCTAACTCATTTTCTTAGGGGTGCCTCATGCTGGGCACCTGCGTGTCTTTCTTTTTCCGTGGCAAAATCCCATTCCATGGTCAAAAGTTTATATGAAAGAGTTTGTTGAATAATCGAGGGAAGAGAGGGCGGAGTGGGGCCAGATCTTCGAACACACCAAGAGACCAAGGGAGCAAAGGACAATGAGCAGGCAAGCCCAACAGTCGGACTCAAAAAGGGGACGGGGACTTCAGGCACGAGTGGGTCAGCAAGTCGAGGGCTTCAAGGTAGCCCTTCATTCTTTCATCTGCCGAGTTTGAAAGTTATGCCTCGTCCCGCGTCTCGTTGCTCTGCGGCTCCACCTTTGGTCGTCACACGTGCTCCATGATCTGTGGCCAGGCTGTGCGTTACGTCCAGCTCCTCTCCTCCGGTGATTATATCTTTGAATGGGTAGAAAACAAGTTTTAGAAAAACTGGCAGGAGAAGACATTTATACATCTCAATTCCGTCCCCAATCCTATGTAGGTGGGGGATAAGTTCATCGGTCACAGTCAGAAGTCGTCACTTATGGAGCCTGTAAAAGGGCATTGCTTATTGAATTCATAGACCTGCTTAGCGTTCATTCGCGACATATGATGAGAGAAGTTGGACTTTTATACACAGTGTATTACATCAAATTCAAAATCGAGTCCTTATGTAGAGACTCGTCCTTCCCTTTAACCCAAGTATCGGCCATCTTACATCTCCCTTCGGGGTCGGCTAAGTCTTGTAAGTGGGGCGTTATCGTCATGAAGAAGGGGGAGGGGGTGGACGTAAAACATGCTCTTCTTGGGGAGTGAACGTTAATCAAGGTCATCAATTTCGCTTTCGAGGGTAGATGACATGAAGCTGGGGTTAATCGGGGGAAACGGGGATGCTTTGGACAGGGAGCTGGGGTCGATCGGGAGAAGTGGGGTACTCTGGACATCCACCCTTTAGTGCAGAGGAGCGAAGTAATCTGTGCATTGGGAATTGCATTTTTAGCGAACTGAGAAACAGGAGGCCATCGACGTTATAGTCCCCCTATAAAGGCCAGATTAGGGGACGTTAGTCGTCTGACCCGTCCTTTCTTTCATGACCAACTCGGGTCCTATTGTTTTGCAGAAAGGAGAGGTAGTAACATGGCAAGTTATAGTCGTTTTAGTACCTGTCAATTTTTCCAAACACCTTTGTGTTCGAGGAAACCCAATTAGGTGTTGTGCCGGGAGGGGCACAACGTTACCAGACACGAAAAGAGGAAACAGGGGGCTTTTTGGAGAGAGAGAGAGAGAGAGAGAGAGAGAGAGAGAGAGAGAGAGAGAGAGAGGAAGAGAGAGAGAGAGAGGGAGAGAGAGAGAGAGAGAGAGAGAGAGAGAGAGAGAGAGGAAGAGAGGGAGAGAGGGAGAGAGGGAGAGAGAGAGAGAGAGAGAGAGAGAGAGAGAGAGAGTGTGTGAGAGAGAGAGAGAGAGAGAGAGAGAGAGAGAACGCACTCTAAGTGGTCCATTCGGTACACGTATGAGAGATGTGTACAATAATGGGCCATTCAGTGCGCGCACAACGCAGAACAACAGGGGTTAAGCAACACGGAAACACAGGCAGAGGGATGACGTAGATTCATGCATCACGTACACACAAATTCAGACGGGGGAGACAGTACATGTATTATATACAAAAATCCAAGACAAAACATAGAACAGTTATTGGCCAAAAATGATCTCCTCCTGTACGCCGCGCATTCTCAGTATTTTAAGCTCTCTTTACTTTTTCTTCTCTTTTTATTGTCGGCTGCCTTTACTGGAGGTTGTGGTTGCGCACACTTATGTCTCTGCCACTTGGTCATGAACTAACCTGGTCGGGCTAATGCTCACGGTGGTATTTTCGAGTCATTTTTAGCAAATGCGTTTCCAGGCTGAGACAATAGTCGGTGTCAGTTGGAGAATAATGGGGCAGCTTTGGGTTACATGTCTATGAGGATGCGAAAAAGGAGGTAGTAGGTCTTTAAGTGTCGGCAATATCCCTAGTCCTCCCGTCGGAGGGTACTTGTGTAATCCTTACCTCGGAATTTTCCTTAGACTTTCCCTATTTAGTTAAGTGTGGAGGGTTTAATCATGTGCGCACATTAGTTTAGATTATATTATTCGGAGTGCGTGGGCACCATAATCGAACGCCTTTTTCCCGTCTCTTCGTCCGTTAGATCACCATTTTCTTTTTCTCGTATTTTTAACCGATGTTCCAAAGTGACCTGCAGAAAAGAGGGAAAAAGAAGGGGGCGGGGGCAGCATTTAAGAATACATCAGTGCGCATAAACCCGGAAAGGCTTTTACTTACTACATACGCGGTCTATCTCCCCAGAACGCAGTTCTTGCCAATTCGGCATTTAAGCCCAGATGAACCTTTTAGTGTGCGAGAGATGATTATCGGAAGCCGGTGGATAGCATAGGTCACCCAAGTGTGGTATTACGGATCGTATGTAGGGAGGCCAGATGGCACTCCTTTGGAGCGACTTAGGGGCATTTTAGCACAATTTTTCTGATACAGGTAGCATATAAAGTATAGACTGAATTCCAGGGTCTTTTAGCGGTTGCTTTAGGCCGTACAAAGATGTGCAAAGTACATACAACAAAAACCTGTTCCATTCATTTTTGCAGTATCTCTGCGTACTATACCTTTTAATCCTTAAACAGTGGACATTTATTCGAAACTTACTAATTCACACATGACAACTACGTTTGCTTTTTCCAGAAAATCTTTAATAAGAATGTCGGTGCATAAATATGGGCTTACAACCCCGTGGGCCGGCCACGGAGCAGGCTGGAACTGTAGATGTGGGGATACTTTATTAGTAAAAACTTTAGTAGAGTCGGTGGTCGTTTATTTCATAATCGAAAAGTGCGACAAGTGCAACAAAATCATGTCGAGACTTCAGTGTGAGCGAGTGTCATGAGTGTTGGGCTTCCAACTTTCAATAATCATGATGCGCCAAACTTAACAACAATTCATTGTCCGAATGTTCAATTAATGCTCATCGGATGTCAATTTACCGTCAGAACACATAATCAGTACCCACCCAATATCAAACCATTGTCCGAACATATAGCCAGTACCCATCCCATATCAATTCATTTCCCGAACTGACAGTACACATCCTGAATCAATTAATTGTCCGAACATATAATTAGTACACATCCTATATCAATTCATGTGGTTAAAAAAACCCTTCATACATATCTCATGACACCAGGGCTGAACAATCGGGGTACAACAAGGAGTTGAAAGTTTCATTTGCATCGGCGCCATTTTGGGTGCGGTCAGGCAGAACCAGGCATAGTCTAAATTTCTACTAACTCGTGGTTGGCCCAGAGCTTCTTTTGGCAGTCCAAAAGTTCCGTTAAAGGGCAAAAGAAAGGATCGGTGGTCTGAACCATCAATCAAAAGGGGAGGGAGGCAACAATGTTCCTACCGGGTCATACTGTGCTTTCACCGGAACTGATCCGAACTGTAGTCTGCAGGATTCTAGTCATTCAAACTGAGGCTGGCGACAGCATGGGAGCGCCGACGTCCTGCGGCTACATTTCCATTGTTCCGTGGGCAATCATGGCAGTCATTCCCCATCGGGGGTATCTGCGGGGGTCGGGGACTCCCGCGGCTCCTCTAGAATATCAAGGTCGTGGAGAACTATGATGGTGGAGTCAACAAGTGACCGGGCCATTCCTTCATGCTGGGCCCGCTCTTGCCAGGTCGATCGCCATTTTGAGAGTTCGGCAGCTACCGGCGATCGCGGGGTCAAATGAGCGGACGGGCTCCACCCTGCCGGGCGAGGCGTTGCAGCATCGCCACAGTGGAAGAACCCTTTTCCGGGCGCCTGGAGCGCTGAGGGTGCAGCTGGGAAGCCTCCACCTGGGGAGGCGGGAGAGACTTGTTCGCACCGTCTCTCCCTCCCAGTGCACCCCACGGCGTCTCGCTTGACATTTGTTATGGCCAAACCAGGCGATGAGGACGAGGGGGGGGTCGGAGGCATGTGCAAGACATCCCCCCCCAGGGTTGTCGCAGCCATTATTGAAGAAAGAAGTGGCGCCTGGCATGTTTTCGGGCCGGGCCTCCGGTGGATGGCGGCCGGACGCTCTTCGCCCTGGCCCCAGGAACGGGTTCCTTGGTTCATCCGGTGGGGTAAGCCTTGGCGTGTGACACCTCTCCTGGGCCTTTCGTGCAGTGGCCTCTCCACTCCCAGGCCCTCCATGGATGCTGGTCCAGACTGGGAGAGAGAGGGGAGGGTCGAGGACATAGACATTCCCCCCCTGCAACTCTACAGGGTTGTCGTAGCAGTCCCCTTGGCCGGGTCCCTTCGGCCTCGGCCTCTCCTCCGGCTACACCCTATGTGATGATCTCCGGCCGACGGTTGGCAGCAGGACCCGCCCTATATGTGTTGCTTCCGGCTGGGCGTAGCCGCAAACCTGTTGCACTTTGGAAGTTTCCGGAATGGGGGCGGATGTCTGTTGCTTTGTATCTTTCTCAGGTTGTCGTTATTGGGTGTGGCAGGCGGTGGGACAGACATGTTTGGAACAATGAGGGGCGATGAAGCCTCGTTGCCTCGTGGCCGTCGCAATGTCAAGCTTGGCTTCTCTTATTATTTTCAGGTTTCTTATTAAGGGCTTATTTCTAACGTTTCTTGTTTCTAGGACAATAATAGATTTTATCATTAAGTATTGTTATCGTTTCCTTGTTCGTTATTTAATAAAAAGTTCATCAGTGGCCTACTGATTTCGTTCTCCTATTCCTTTCTTTCCAGGTTGTTTCATGCTAAAGTTTCTGTTAACAGGATACAGTGATCACTTCGTTATTATTGTATATGTCCTTTTCACTAGGGGTGCTCTCTGGTCGGGCCAGATGACCTACCTCTAGTAAATGGTCTGGGTGAAACTGGCGTCTCAATCAATGGGGAGTAGATAGGCATGACAGATTACAACGGGGGACAAAGGTCCGCATTACCTACCCTTCACTACTTGCAAAGATTTTCCTACGTTTATTTGCAAAGAGGGAATACCTCCAAAAAGAACCAATTCCCCAACAGTCAATGTTCAGGCAAACAATCAATCAATGAGGAACGAAATAGGCACGACGTGTTAAAGGTTTGCGTTACCTCCCCTTCACTATCTGCAAAGGGAGAGAGAATATTCCTATTCTTCCCCGTTTGCAGGCAGAGAAGATCCTTAAGAGAACCAACTTCGAACAATTCAATGCTCGATTCAAACAATCAATCAATGGGGAGAAAAATAGGTATGACGGATTACAATGGGGACAAAAGTCTGCATTACCTATCCTTCACTATCTGCAAAGACTAAACAGAGTATGGCGACTCTGTGCTTGTTTGCAAATAGAGAATCTCTCAGAGACAATCAATAAGTAATACTAGTATTTTCAAACAATCAATCAATCAATCAATTTCGCAATTTGTCGTGTGTCACGACCTTACCCGGACCGGACCATGTGGACAGTTCTTCGCCTTCCTTTTTCCAGCGCCCGATCGTTCTCTTTCTCCATGTTTTTACCGCAGCATTCCTGTGGGATTCCAGTCAGGACAATAGGTCACTTGAGAGAGGTCCGTTCGGAATCGGTGAAGTTCATTTCAATCGGCAGCCGGACGAGGGCCCTCTCAAGGCAGGTATACTCCAATCATTTAGATGTTCACCTCATCGTCTGGACCTCTCTTACCGGACCCTATGTCGCTGATGGGCCCCGCGTTGGGCGCCAATTGTAGAAAAGTCAGCCCACATCGCACCCGATGCCCAGGCTGCTGGTGCAGGGCGACTCTTAGGTTCCTATCTTGAATAATTACCAAATGAAGAGACGGGCACTGGAAGCAGGAAGACAAGAAAAAAGGTTTATTTCTCATGAGGAGAGCATGTCATTTGGGACACTCGCATAGTGTCTTCGGGAGGTGCTCTAACAAGTTTCTCTGAGGCTTCGTCTTTTATACACAGGTTTAAGGCACACACACATCCTTCATTACAATCAAGACATTGTGAAGTATGAAGATATTCCAACACATGGCTACAGTAGGGGCCCTTATCCTCCATGCAATAGGAGGGGGCTGTCACGCAGCTGAGTGTTCTGCTGATTCCATTGGAATGTGTGTGCCTGATCGAATCTCAGGGGGTGGGGTGGCCATGATCAATAGTGGCTCCTTTCAAGAGAGGCGAGTGCATACAGTAGTGGGCAATAAACTGTATCCTCGGGCTAAGGGATGACCAGCGGTCCGTGCAGACATTCAGGCTCAGAGGTCGGGGTCATCAAAGGAGGGGTATTCATGGAAGGAAAGGAGGTGTTGGTCAGGCGCGTGGTGTGATCCCTAGAGACAGAGTCATGCGGGAGGGGAGGTGCTCATGACTTGTACATGTGAGAGCGGGGGCAGTCAGGATGCATGGGGGAAGCTTGCAGGGTCAGGGAAGGGGCTGATGATCGATCGTGAACAAGGAGACCATGATACCTAAAATGGCTGTTGTGTACGTGTGTGCATGGGTCTATGCTAGCGGGATAACACAGTCAGTGTTTTAGCGATATCCGTTCTGCTTACAACAAGGGGTACTGTGAACACAAATGAACGCCGCTTATGTACATACACATTGCTATTTTCAACAATATATTTTAATCATGACACCAATCACATATGCTTCCACCAACTGAAATTAGGATTAACAAGTTTTCTTTATTTTAAGCAGATCTAAAACACACACCTTCACCTGCATAAATCCAGCCACAGAGGTGACAGAGAATATTAATTGTTTAAATCCTTCATTCCCGAATCCTGACCTCTTGCTAGTCATTCCCCTTACCCGTTCTGTCCATGTCCTCATAGCCATTTATCTAAAACCAAAGTAGTCAGAGAGAAATGGTTAGTGAGTTGTATTGTATTGTATTTTAATTGCATTTATATAGCGCTTACTACCCCTGACGAGCCGTCGAAGCGCTTTTTCGGCGAGTAGCACGCTACTCCAGGACCCATAGAGCATTAGTGTTGAATTAGTATAGTGAAACATGTAAGTACATTTTAAGTGGTGGATAGGTTAGTCAGTTATTTGTATTTGGAATGATAGCAGAAAGATAGATGATGAAAAAGGTTTGTATTTATATAGCGCTTGTGACGCACGCTATTCAGGAAGCCTACAAAGGATTAGTGGTGAATTAATATGGTGAAATATGAAGTAATTTCAGTGGTGGATATTAATCAGTTACTTGGAGTGAGAAGGATAGCGGAGGGATAAAGGGAAAGAAAGATTTGCATTCATATAGCACTTGTTACCCCTGATTGGTGTTGAATTGCTTTTTTGGCGCGCCACTCCAGAACCCATAAAGGATTACTGTTGAAAATTAGTATAGTAAAAATAAATAAAAAATATGAAGTAATTTGAGTAGTGGATATGTTATTCAGTTATTTGGGTAGTATATTAGTATAGTTTAATATGGAATTTGTGAAGTGAACATGTTAGTCTGTTAATTTCGATTGAAAAAGGACAGTGGAGGGATAAAAGAGTGAAAGATTTTTTAATTTTTTATTTAGGTCTTAGCAATAGGAGGAGGCTTTTGGATGAGTAAAAAGGAGTTTTGGAGGGGAAGACTCAGAGGAAAGAGTTTAGAAAGGTTTGTTTTAGGGGATCGGTATAGTAAAAGAGGTGTCAGATGATGCAAGGAGGGGTAGAGTAGGAGAGAGTCTAGAAAGGATTATTTTGGCAATCATAGTAGTGGTATGCAGTTTGGGATAAATGAGAGAGTGGATGTAGAGGATATATTGATAGATGTATAGGATGAGAGATAGGGTAGTGCATTGGAAGGAGTAGTAGAAGAAGTTTGAGATGAGTCAGAAGATTGGGCTAGAAGATATATATGAGCGAAGTATAGGATAGTGCATTGGAAATGCTAAATAAGAAGAAAGTGATAAATGTATAGATCTATAATTACATTGAAAGTATATAGATACATAAAGGAGGTAAGTATATGTAGATTAAAGATATTGATAGAGGCACAGGATGAGAAATAGGGTAGTGAATTGGATATGCTTTTTCAGGAGAAAAGTAACAGACACACATATCCAAGTACATGGAAGGTACATAGATGCACAATGGAAGTATGTACTTGTAGTCCAAAGATGATTTTTATTTATTTATTATTATTATTTGTTCTCTCAACAACATAATTATTTTACATGTTTATACAAAGTAATACACAAAGATAGGTACATATCTATAGTGGGGAAAAAATGCTTGTATACAGAGGGATATGCTGTAAATTTCTGTTTGCGTATGGTGCTTATGTGGGGAAGAGCCAAATCTTGAGTAGTTTTCTGAAGATAAGGTGGTTGTCGGTGGACCTTATGTTGGGGGGTAAAGAGTTCCATAGTTTGGCTGCTAGAACAGAGAAGGATGTGCCACCCATGGTTATTTTCATGTATGGTGGGATTTTGAGGCGAGATGCTCCTTTAGAGCGGAGGTTCCTTGTGTTTGGTGATTTTATTCCTGATGAAGAGCGGTCCCATTCCATGTATTGCTGTGTGGATGATACAAAGCAGCTTGAACGTGGATCTTCTGGCAACCGGTAACCAATGCAGGGCTTTCAAGGCAGGAGAGATGTGGTCTCGCGGTTTGATATGCAAGAGTAGTCTGGCAGCCGAGTTCTGAATCCGTTGTAGTCTTTTCATGGTTGTGTGTCAAGGCGGCCTATCATTATGGGATTCAGTTCCATTTCTTGCATGGGTAAATGTAATACCTCACCTGGGATTATTTTAAAAAAATCTACAGATATAACTGAGACCTATACTTTTTTGCAAGAAGTTTTATGAAGGGCAACCAGTCTACACTAAATGTTTTGTGTTTGCTTTTTACAGAATTTAGTTTTCCCATCACTAACATCACTAATTGGTGGTGACAGCACTGATTGTGTCACGGCTGGACTATGGCAATGCTTTGTACATTGGGCTCCCGCACAAGCCACTGGATAAGCTCCAAGTTGTCATGAATGATGCAGCAAGACTAATATATAATTTACCAAGACGGGGGAATGCCTAGCCACTGCTGCAATAATTGCACTGGCTCCCGGTAAAACAGAGGGCCAAGATCAAGGGCTTATGTATTGCACATAAGACCCTGTAAGGGACGGTACCAGCATATATTGAGGACGGTCTAAGGTGATATGTACCTGGACTCTGTCTTCCTTCCCCTAAGGCAATTTTGCTGACGTGTCCACGTTTTAATAAACCAACCTTGGGAGGTCGAGCTTTCTCAGTTTTGATATCTCAGTTTTGGACCGGACTCCTGGAAGGTCAACGAAGAGAAAATGCCCTTGGTCCATTTCGTAAGAGATTGAAAACCTTTCTGTATTAACAGACCTTTGGTAGAGTCTGACCGACTTTCTCCGCCAAGTATTAGTTGGTGCAAGGTGCTTAACTGTTAGACAAGCGCTAAGAGGCTGATAGTAATTATGCACTATATAAGTGTTAATAACATAACATAACAGCATCAAAATACACTACAGCCAGTCGTGCTTGCGGCACACTGCTGTCCCAGACCCACCCCATTATGCTGATTTTGCTTGGAGTTTCATTCCAGCACCATATGTATCTGTTTCCCCTTGTGTGATCAGATGGAGGGCGAACCTGGAAAAGGAAGGTTCAGTGCTATCATACCTGGGTCCTTGAGGATGGGTAATTGGAACATGGCATTTATTGTTGCCAAAACCTCATTCCAGAACCTATGCATTTTTGGCCATAGGACATGTAGAAATAAGCTTACAGCATCACAGCTTCTCCAGTATCTGTGAGACATGCCCTCTTTCTATTCAGCTAGTTTATCAGACTTGGGTACCAATAGAGCTTTAATTTACAAAAATGCTCTCTGCTACTAGCATCCCTTGTAGCTATGTCAAGTCATAGGATAACTGCTTACCCATCTTATAGTCTATGCTATCTCTCTTTCCCATCCACATTGTCCTGGATCTTCACACGTGTCTGGTTATACAGAGGGCATCTATACATTATTGAAGCAAAAAAATTCTCATGTTATCCCCCTCCATCCAGTTTTGGAAAGCCTTGAGTTCTCTGGAAGCTCGACGCTTAAATTATGGTCGTAGGGCCAAATATTCTTGTGTATAATCAAGGCATTCAGTCTCTCAGACATTTATTTCAGCACACTTTTAAAGTGGTATCTGATCATGAAGCAACCCTACTGTCTCCAATTTTTTAAGCAACCCAGGTGTAAGGTGCTTTTTGAAGCACATAGGAGTAGAAGACGATTGGAAGGCTGATATACTGTTTCCTTTGTCAACCATATCCCTAACCACCATGGTGGATTTTGTTTTTGGTGAGACCTAAAGCACTCAACTCTAATACTTTGGGACTGGCCATGACACCAATCAGATTGGGTCTCCAGGTATTACATGATTGATAAAGCCCCAACACATGTCCGTTACTATCATATTTCACATCATGAGATATCTTAGTTGGGCTGCCTGATAGTAAACTGAAATTGCCCAATAAGGCTAGGAGGAGGACTAGTGGTGGGTTTGGGAGTTATAAAGCAATTTTGGCAAGATGGGTATTTTAATAACTACTTGGTGGATCCATGAGACTCCTCCCACGTTCCAAGTTTATATCAATGTACTGACCCCTCGCAGAAGGGAGAACTAGTTATAGGAGGCCATTTGAGCTACTAAGGGTGCAATCTGTATACTCAGGTAACTCAGTGCTTTCAAATCTTATGACAGCAGGCAGAGAAATCTGAGCCTTGTTATTTGGTCTAAGAGTCTGTTTATTGCTAGCACTTCAGATTTCTAATGCTAATTTTAAATCTTGATACTTTGCAGAAGCAATCCATCTCAACCATTATTATGGGGCTGGATTGTGTGGGCTTAGAAATCGTCACCATCATGGCATTTGTCAAATGTGATAATATGTACCTGTCTTCCCCTATATTAACCTCATGGACATCTCCTTGTGACATATTCTATCAGCTAGAAGGGCAGATACAAGGCAAAGAGCAGTGGTGACAGTGGGCACCCTGACCTGTATTCATATATTTATGATGGAGTGGAAATTTCGTATTTGCATTTCTTACTCATTTGTAGCGGTGTATCATAATCACGTGTGGAACGCACCCGCTTATAATCCTGTCTTGTGTAATTGCGAGTGTTAGAATTGTGAACCTTGTTAACTTATCTACAAGATATATTTTAGGTTATTGACAAGTAGTATGAAGAATTAATGTAGGAATTTAATGTAAATAGCAGAAAATGCTAACACGAAGAAACTGTGTTCTGAAGTTTGATACTACTCATGCACTAGATGTGTTTAGTAATGATAATACTTTCTATAAATTTGTACATGTGTTAGTTGAAATTAAATGTAGTTAGGCAACTCATAATGTTTAAATGATGCATCCTTTTGTTAGCTAAAGCTGTAGGCCTGCAATGCAAACCTGTGACAAACATTTGCTTTAGGTCTAATGTTCTGAATTTCATGTGCACTGTGGAAGCTATTCTTTCTCACGTTTTGCATTGCAGGTGGAGAAGCATTCTTTAAGGCAAAGTAATGTCTTTGTTTTAGCAGATAAGCAAGGAGAGAAGAAGCTACAATTGTATGGCTTGGAGGCGATAAAGGAAAGACATTGGTTTCACACGGGAGACAGCACGGTAAACAAGGACAAATTGTTGCAAAGGGATGTACATGGAGAACACAGTGGAAAAGTACGCTCATGACTGTACCCATTGTGGAGTACATGCAAGTAGTGCATCATGGGAAGTCCACCTGTGGCTAACAGGTTGTTAGATTTAGGGATAGTGCCCACATCTTCCTTACCTTTGAAGGGGGAGCATCTTATACCAAGCACTTCCTCTTGTGATAGTGGTTTTATGCTGCTCGACCCATCTCAATGGTGGAGAGGCCTCTTAGGAAGGCTCTTCAACTGACAACTTTCCTCCTGATTCGAAATGCTTACTCATTAACATAGGGATGTCAGTATAGCGATAGAGTAGGGATAGATTAAATTGCTTTTCTATCATCAGCCCTCGATGCAGGGAAGTTTGGGATCTTGCTCTTGATTGTTAGTATCCTACTGCTTGAGTTAATAGTTATGTTCATGTTGCACTATTTGAATCGGGTGTGCAGATTTGGCTTTATGCTTTTTCCTTTGTATTTCTATACCCCCTTGTTGAGGTGGGTTTATGTTCAGTTATTGGTGACTTTGTAATAACCTTAACTAACCTTCCTTTATTGTCTTATGGTTATTATGTATCAGGAAGCGAATTGACTGTACATTGATGATTGTCTCCCCTTTACACTTTCATGCTGCTTAAAAAACCAATTAGAGGGTGTCTCTAGAAAAGTTCCAGAATGACCAGAAACTGCCCTTTCATATATATATATATCTCCTGTAATGCAGTCCATTACCCCTGATGTTTGCTTTTTTTTGTTTTTAGTAGTTAGCCCACATCTAGGTGCAGAAATGAGTAGTGAAGCCCGTCTTCTGAAGAACTCAAGGTGAGAAGCAATAATTGACTTTGTCAAAGGACTATCTGCATCTTGAGAGAGTGGCGGAATGTTCTCTGTGCATTCTACCGTAGATGCAGGACTTTTTTTTGTATTATTGAAACACTGTCACACCATCACAAATCCTGATTTGTATTGATCTACTGCCTTTGGTATTTAAAGTGGTACAAAAGGGGGTGGTGTTGGCTGGAGCATCAGAACCAATCAAACACTCACACCCAGTCAACAGATCTGGGTTTAATCCATCACCGTTCTTTAGCCCACTCTGCCACCCCAGTTCAGACATGGCCATATGCAAATCAGTCTGACCCTGTGCCTCATGGGAACAGTTCAGCCCGAACTGCCAAGCCATGCATTCCCTGGACCGGAAACAAGCTTCCGAGGACCGGTTTCTGGCATTACAGCCGTCTTCAGCCCGGCTTGCTTGAATCCAGTGGTAAAGTGAGCAAGGGACTCACGTCTGAGCATACCCTGCCACCTTATGGCGAACAAAGTGGTACAAAAGGGGGTGGTGATGGATGGAGCATCTGAACCAATCAAACACTCACACCCAGTCAACAGATCTGGGTTTAATCCATCACCGTTCTTTAGCCCACTCTGCCACCCCAGTTCAGACATGGCCATATGCAAATCAGTCTGACCCTGTGCCTCATGTTAAGAGTCCAGCCCGAACTGCCAAGCCATGTCTTCCCTGGACCGGAAACAAGCTTCCGAGGACCGGTTTCTGGCATTTCAGCCGTCTTCAGCCGGCTTGCTTTAATCCAATGGCAAAGTGAGCAAGGGACTCACGTCTGAGCATACCCTGCCAACTTATGGTGAACAAAGTGGTATAAAAGGGTGTGGTGATGGATGGAGTATCTGAACCAATCAAACACTCACACCCAGTCAACAGATCTGGGTTTAATCCATCACCGTTCTTTAGCCCACTCTGCCACCCCAGTTCAGACATGGCCATATGCAAATCAGTCTGACCCTGTGCCTCATGGGAACAGTCCAGCCCGAACTGCCAAGCCATGCCTTCCCTGGACCGGAAACAAGCTTCCGAGGACCGGTTTCTGGCATTTCAGCCGTCTTCAACCCGGCTTGCTTGAATCCAGTGGCAAAGTGAGCAAGAGACTCACGTCTGAGCATACCCTGCCAACTTATGTAGAACAAAGTGGTACAAAAGGGGGTGGTGATGGATGGAGCATCTGAACCAATCGAACACTAACACCCAGTCAGCAGTTCTGGGTTTAATCCATCACCGTTCTTTAGCCCACTCTGCCACCCCAGTTCAGACATGGCCATATGCAAATCAGTCTGACCCTGTGCCTCATGGGAACAGTCCAGCCCGAACTGCCAAGCCATGCCTTCCCTGGACCGGAAACATGCTTCCGAGGACCGGTTTTTGGCATTTCAGCCGTATTCAGCCCGGCTTGCTTGAATCCAGTGGCAAAGTGAGCAAGGGACTCACGTCTGAGCATACCCTGCCAACTTATGGCGAACAAAGTGGTACAAAAGGGGGTGGTGATGGATGGAGCATCTGAACCAATCAAACACTCACACCAAGTCAACAGATCTGGTTTTAATCCATCACTGTTCTTTAGCCCACTCTGCCACCCCAGTTCAGACATGGCCATATGCAAATCAGTCTGACCATGTGCCTCATGGGAACAGTCCAGCCCGAACTGCCAAGCCATGCCTTCCCTGGACCGGAAACAAGCTTCCGAGGACCGGTTTCTGGCATTTCAGCCGTCATCAGCCCGGCTTGCTTGAATCCAGTGGCAAAGTGAGCAAGGGACTCACGTCTGAGCATACCCTGCCAACTTATGGCGAACAAAGTGGTACAAAAGGGGGTGGTGATGAATGGAGCATCTGAACCAATCAAACACTCACACCCAGTCAACAGATCTGGGTTTAATATATCACCGTTCTTTAGCCCACTCTGCCACCCCAGTTCAGACATGGCCATATGCAAATCAGTCTGACCCTGTGCCTCATGGGAACAGTCCAGCCCGAACTGCCAAGCCATGCCTTCCCAGGACTGGAAACAAGCTTCCAAGAACCGGTTTCTGGCATTTCAGCCATCTTCAGCCCGGCTTGCTTGAATCCAGTGGCAAAGTGAGGAAGGGACTCACGTCTGAGCATACCCTGCCAACTTATGGCGAACAAAGTGGTATAAAAGGGGGTGGTGATGGATGGAGCATCTGAACCAATCAAACACTCACACCAAGTCAACAGATTCAGGTTTTAATCCATCACTGTTCTTTAGCCCACTCTGCCACCCCAGTTCAGACATGGCCATATGCAAATCAGTCTGACCCTGTGCCTCATGGGAACAGTCCAGCCCGAACTGCCAAGCCATGCCTTCCCTGGAACGGAAACAAGCTTCCGAGGACCGGTTTCTGGCATTTTAGCCGTCTTCAGCCCGGCTTGCTTGAATCCAGTGGCAAAGTGAGCAAGGGACTCACGTCTGAGCATACCCTGCCACCTTATGGCGAACAAAGTGGTACAAAAGGGGGTGGTGATGGATGGAGCATCTGAACCAATCAAACACTCACACCCAGTCAACAGATCTGGGTTTAATCCATCACCGTTCTTTAGCCCACTCTGCCACCCCAGTTCAGACATGGCCATATGCAAATCAGTCTGACCCTGTGCCTCATGGGAAGAGTCCAGCCCTAACTGCCAAGCCATTCCTTCTCTGGACCGGAAACAAGCTTCCGAGGACCGGTTTCTGGCATTTTAGCCGTCTTCAGCCCGGCTTGCTTGAATCCAGTGGCAAAGTGAGCAAGGGACTTACGTCTGAGCATACCCTGCCAACTTATGGCGAGCAAAGTGGTACAAAAGGGGGTGGTGATGGATGGAGCATCTGAACCAATCAAACACTCACACCCAGTCAACAGATCTGGGTTTAATCCATCACCGTTCTTTATCCCACTCTGCCACCCCAGTTCAGACATGGCCATATGCATATCAGTCTGACCCTGTGCCTCATGGGAGGAGTCCAGCCCGAACTGCCAAGCCATGCCTTCTCTGGACCGGAAACAAGCTTCCGAGGACCGGTTTTTCTGGCATTTTAGCCGTCTTCAGCCCGGCTTGCTTTAATCCAGTGGCAAAGTGAGCAAGGGACTCACGTCTGAGAATACCCGCCAACTTATGGTGAACAAAGTGGTATAAAAGGGTGTGGTGATGGATGGAGCATCTGAACGAATCAAACACTCACACCCAGTCAACAGATCTGGGTTTAATCCATCACCGTTCCTTAGCCCACTCTGCCACCCCAGTTCAGACATATGCAAATCAGTCTGACCCTGTGCCTCATGGGAACAGTCCAGCCCGAACTGCCAAGCCATGCCTTCCCTGGACCGGAAACAAGCTTCCGAGGACCGGTTTCTGGCATTTCAGCTGTCTTCAGCCCGGCTTGCTTGAATCCAGTGGCAAAGTGAGCAAGGGACTCACGTCTGAGCATACCCTGCCAACTTATGGCGAACAAAGTGGTACAAAAGGGGTGGTGATGGATGGAGCTTCTGAACCAATCAAACACTCACACCAAGTCAACAGATCTGGTTTTAATACATCACGGTTCTTTAGCCCACTCTGCCACCCCAGTTCAGACATGGCCATATGCAAATCAGTCTGACCATGTGCCTCATGGGAACAGTCCAGCCCGAACTGCCAAGCCATGCCTTCCCTGGACCGGAAACAAGCTTCCGAGGACCGGTTTCTGGCATTTCAGCCGTCATCAGCCCGGCTTGCTTGAATCCAGTGGCAAAGTGAGCAAGGGACTCACGTCTGAGCATACCCTGCCAACTTATGGCGAACAAAGTGGTACAAAAGGGGGTGGTGATGAATGGAGCATCTGAACCAATCAAACACTCACACCCAGTCAACAGATCTGGGTTTAATCTATCACCGTTCTTTAGCCCACTCTGCCACCCCAGTTCAGACATGGCCATATGCAAATCAGTCTGACCCTGTGCCTCATGGGAACAGTCCAGCCCGAACTGCCAAGCCATGCCTTCCCAGGACTGGAAACAAGCTTCCAAGAACCGGTTTCTGGCATTTCAGCCATCTTCAGCCCGGCTTGCTTGAATCCAGTGGCAAAGTGAGGAAGGGACTCACGTCTGAGCATACCCTGCCAACTTATGGCGAACAAAGTGGTATAAAAGGGGGTGGTGATGGATGGAGCATCTGAACCAATCAAACACTCACACCAAGTCAACAGATTCAGATTTTAATCCATCACTGTTCTTTAGCCCACTCTGCCACCCCAGTTCAGACATGGCCATATGCAAATCAGTCTGACCCTGTGCCTCATGGGAACAGTCCAGCCCAAACTGCCAAGCCATTCCTTCTCTGGACCGGAAACAAGCTTCCGAGGACCGGTTTCTGGCATTTTAACCGTCTTCAGCCCGGCTTGCTTGAATCCAGTGGCAAAGTGAGCAAGGGACTCACGTCTGAGCATACACTGCCAACTTATGGCGAGCAAAGTGGTACAAAAGGGGGTGGTGATGGATGGAGCATCTGAACCAATCAAACACTCACACCCAGTAAACAGATCTGGGTTTAATCCATCCCCGTTCTTTAGCCCACTCTGCCACCCCAGTTCAGACATGGCCATATGCATATCAGTCTGACCTGGTGCCTCATGGGAAGAGTCCAGCCCGAACTGCCAAGCCATGCCTTCTCTGGACCGGAAACAAGCTTCGAAGACCGGTTTCTGGCATTTTAACCGTCTTCAGCCCGGCTTGCTTTAATCCAGTGGCAAAGTGAGCAAGGGACTCACGTCTGAGAATACCCTGCCAACTTATGGCGAACAAAGTGGTATAAAAGGGTGTGGTGATGGATGGAACATCTGAACCAATCAAACACTCACACCCAGTCAACAGATCTGGGTTTAATCCATCACCGTTCCTTAGCCCACTCTGCCACCCCAGTTCAGATATATGCCAATCAGTCTGACCCTGTGCCTCATGGGAACAGTCCAACCCGAACTGCCAAGCCATGCCTTCCCTGGACCGGAAACAAGCTTCCGAGGACCGGTTTCTGGCATTTCAGCTGTCTTCAGCCCGGCTTGCTTGAATCCAGTGGCAAAGTGAGCAAGGGACTCACGTCTGAGCATACCCTGCCAACTTATGGCGAACAAAGCGGTACAAAAGGGTGTGGTGATGGATGGAGCATCTGAACCAATCAAACACTCACACCCAGTCAACAGATCTGGGTTTAATCCATCACCGTTCTTTTGCCCACTCTGCCACCCCAGTTCAGACATGGCCATATGCAAAT
The DNA here is from genome assembly GCF_964261635.1 of Lissotriton helveticus. Lineage (NCBI taxonomy): Eukaryota > Metazoa > Chordata > Amphibia > Caudata > Salamandridae > Lissotriton > Lissotriton helveticus. The sequence goes on along the minus strand of NC_136072.1, from coordinate 993,416,576 downwards.
CAGTCTGACCCTGTGCCTCATGGGAACAGTCCAGCCCGAACTGCCAAGCCATGCCTTCCCTGGACCGGAAACAAGCTACCTAGGACCGGTTTCTGGCATTTCAGCCGTATTCAGCCCGGCTTGCTTGAATCCAGTGGCAAAGTGAGCAAGGGACTCACATCTGAGCATACCCTGCCAACTTATGGCGAACAAAGTGGTACAAAAGGGGGTGGTGATGGATGGAGCATCTGAACCAATCAAACACTCACACCCAGTCAACAGATCTGGGTTTAATCCATCACCGTTCTTTAGCCCACTCTGCCACCCCAGTTCAGACATGGCCATATGCAAATCAGTCTGACCCTGTGCCTCATGGGAACAGTCCAGCCCGAACTGCCAAGCCATGCCTTCCCAGGACCGGAAACAAGCTTCCAAGGACCGGTTTCTGGCATTTCAGCCATCTTCAGCCCGGCTTGCTTGAAACCAGTGGCAAATTGAGGAAGGGACTCACGTCTGAGCATACCCTGCCAACTTATGGCGAACAAAGTGGTATAAAAGGCGGTGGTGATGGATGGAGCATCTGAACCAATCAAACACTCACACCAAGTCAACAGATCTGGTTTTAATCCATCACCGTTCTTTAGCCCACTCTGCCACCCCAGTTCAGACATGGCCATATGCAAATCAGTCTGACCCTGTGCCTCATGGGAACATTCCAGCCCGAACTGCCAAGCCATGCCTTCCCTGGAACGGAAACAAGCTTCCAAGGACCGGTTTCTTGCATTTCAGCCATCTTCAGCCCGGCTTGCTTGAATCCAGTGGCAAAGTGAGGAAGGGACTCACGTCTGAGCATACCCTGCCAACTTATGGCGAACAAAGTGGTACAAAAGGGGGTGGTGATGGATGGAGCATCTGAACCAATCACACACTCACACCAAGTCAACAGATCTGGTTTTAATCCATCACCGTTCTTTAGCCCACTCTGACACCCCAGTTCAGACATGGCCATATGCAAATCAGTCTGACCCTGTGCCTCATGGGAACAGTCCAGCCCGAACTGCCAAGCCATGCCTTCCCTGGACCGGAAACAAGCTTCCGAGGACCGGTTTCTGGCATTTCAGCCGTCTTCAGCCCGGCTTGCTTGAATCCAGTGGCAAAGTGAGCAAGGGACTCACGTCTGAGCATACCCTGCAAACTTATGGCGAGCAAAGTGGTACAAAAGGGGGTGGTGATGGATGGAGCATCTGAACCAATCAAACACTCACACCCAGTCAACAGATCTGGGTTTAATCCATCACCGTTCTTTAGCCCACTCTGCCACCCCAGTTCAGACATGGCCATATGCAAATCAGTCTGACCCTGTGCCTCATGGGAACAGTCCAGCCCGAACTGCCAAGCCATGCCTTCCCTGGACCGGAAACAAGCTTCCGAGGACCGGTTTCTGGCATTTCAGCTGTCTTCAGCCCGGCTTGCTTGAATCCAGTGGCAAAGTGAGCAAGGGACTCACGTCTGAGCATACCCTGCCAACTTATGGCGAACAAAGCGGTACAAAAGGGTGTGGTGATGGATGGAGCATCTGAACCAATCAAACACTCACACCCAGTCAACAGATCTGGGTTTAATCCATCACCGTTCTTTTGCCCACTCTGCCACCCCAGTTCAGACATGGCCATATGCAAATCAGTCTGACCCTGTGCCTCATGGGAACAGTCCAGCCCGAACTGCCAAGCCATGCCTTCCCTGGACCGGAAACAAGCTACCTAGGACCGGTTTCTGGCATTTCAGCCGTATTCAGCCCGGCTTGCTTGAATCCAGTGGCAAAGTGAGCAAGGGACTCACATCTGAGCATACCCTGCCAACTTATGGCGAACAAAGTGGTACAAAAGGGGGTGGTGATGGATGGAGCATCTGAACCAATCAAACACTCACACCCAGTCAACAGATCTGGGTTTAATCCATCACCGTTCTTTAGCCCACTCTGCCACCCCAGTTCAGACATGGCCATATGCAAATCAGTCTGACCCTGTGCCTCATGGGAACAGTCCAGCCCGAACTGCCAAGCCATGCCTTCCCAGGACCGGAAACAAGCTTCCAAGGACCGGTTTCTGGCATTTCAGCCATCTTCAGCCCGGCTTGCTTGAAACCAGTGGCAAATTGAGGAAGGGACTCACGTCTGAGCATACCCTGCCAACTTATGGCGAACAAAGTGGTATAAAAGGCGGTGGTGATGGATGGAGCATCTGAACCAATCAAACACTCACACCAAGTCAACAGATCTGGTTTTAATCCATCACCGTTCTTTAGCCCACTCTGCCACCCCAGTTCAGACATGGCCATATGCAAATCAGTCTGACCCTGTGCCTCAGGGGAACATTCCAGCCCGAACTGCCAAGCCATGCCTTCCCTGGAACGGAAACAAGCTTCCAAGGACCGGTTTCTTGCATTTCAGCCATCTTCAGCCCGGCTTGCTTGAATCCAGTGGCAAAGTGAGGAAGGGACTCACGTCTGAGCATACCCTGCCAACTTATGGCGAACAAAGTGGTACAAAAGGGGGTGGTGATGGATGGAGCATCTGAACCAATCACACACTCACACCAAGTCAACAGATCTGGTTTTAATCCATCACCGTTCTTTAGCCCACTCTGACACCCCAGTTCAGACATGGCCATATGCAAATCAGTCTGACCCTGTGCCTCATGGGAACAGTCCAGCCCGAACTGCCAAGCCATGCCTTCCCTGGACCGGAAACAAGCTTCCGAGGACCGGTTTCTGGCATTTCAGCCGTCTTCAGCCCGGCTTGCTTGAATCCAGTGGCAAAGTGAGCAAGGGACTCACGTCTGAGCATACCCTGCCAACTTATGGCGAACAAAGCGGTACAAAAGGGTGTGGTGATGGATGGAGCATCTGAACCAATCAAACACTCACACCCAGTCAACAGATCTGGGTTTAATCCATCACCGTTCTTTTGCCCACTCTGCCACCCCAGTTCAGACATGGCCATATGCAAATCAGTCTGACCCTGTGCCTCATGGGAACAGTCCAGCCCGAACTGCCAAGCCATGCCTTCCCTGGACCGGAAACAAGCTACCTAGGACCGGTTTCTGGCATTTCAGCCGTATTCAGCCCGGCTTGCTTGAATCCAGTGGCAAAGTGAGCAAGGGACTCACATCTGAGCATGCCCTGCCAACTTATGGCGAACAAAGTGGTACAAAAGGGGGTGGTGATGGATGGAGCATCTGAACCAATCAAACACTCACACCCAGTCAACAGATCTGGGTTTAATCCATCACCGTTCTTTAGCCCACTCTGCCACCCCAGTTCAGACATGGCCATATGCAAATCAGTCTGACCCTGTGCCTCATGGGAACAGTCCAGCCCGAACTGCCAAGCCATGCCTTCCCAGGACCGGAAACAAGCTTCCAAGGACCGGTTTCTGGCATTTCAGCCATCTTCAGCCCGGCTTGCTTGAAACCAGTGGCAAATTGAGGAAGGGACTCACGTCTGAGCATACCCTGCCAACTTATGGCGAACAAAGTGGTATAAAAGGCGGTGGTGATGGATGGAGCATCTGAACCAATCAAACACTCACACCAAGTCAACAGATCTGGTTTTAATCCATCACCGTTCTTTAGCCCACTCTGCCACCCCAGTTCAGACATGGCCATATGCAAATCAGTCTGACCCTGTGCCTCAGGGGAACATTCCAGCCCGAACTGCCAAGCCATGCCTTCCCTGGAACGGAAACAAGCTTCCAAGGACCGGTTTCTTGCATTTCAGCCATCTTCAGCCCGGCTTGCTTGAATCCAGTGGCAAAGTGAGGAAGGGACTCACGTCTGAGCATACCCTGCCAACTTATGGCGAACAAAGTGGTACAAAAGGGGGTGGTGATGGATGGAGCATCTGAACCAATCACACACTCACACCAAGTCAACAGATCTGGTTTTAATCCATCACCGTTCTTTAGCCCACTCTGACACCCCAGTTCAGACATGGCCATATGCAAATCAGTCTGACCCTGTGCCTCATGGGAACAGTCCAGCCCGAACTGCCAAGCCATGCCTTCCCTGGACCGGAAACAAGCTTCCGAGGACCGGTTTCTGGCATTTCAGCCGTCTTCAGCCCGGCTTGCTTGAATCCAGTGGCAAAGTGAGCAAGGGACTCACGTCTGAGCATACCCTGCCAACTTATGGCGAACAAAGTGGTATAAAAGGGGGTGGTGATGGATGGAGCATCTGAACCAATCAAACACTCACACCAAGTCAACAGATTCAGGTTTTAATCCATCACTGTTCTTTAGCCCACTCTGCCACCCCAGTTCAGACATGGCCATATGCAAATCAGTCTGACCCTGTGCCTCATGGGAACAGTCCAGCCCGAACTGCCAAGCCATGCCTTCCCTGGAACGGAAACAAGCTTCCGAGGACCGGTTTCTGGCATTTTAGCCGTCTTCAGCCCGGCTTGCTTGAATCCAGTGGCAAAGTGAGCAAGGGACTCACGTCTGAGCATACCCTGCCACCTTATGGCGAACAAAGTGGTACAAAAGGGGGTGGTGATGGATGGAGCATCTGAACCAATCAAACACTCACACCCAGTCAACAGATCTGGGTTTAATCCATCACCGTTCTTTAGCCCACTCTGCCACCCCAGTTCAGACATGGCCATATGCAAATCAGTCTGACCCTGTGCCTCATGGGAAGAGTCCAGCCCTAACTGCCAAGCCATTCCTTCTCTGGACCGGAAACAAGCTTCCGAGGACCGGTTTCTGGCATTTTAGCCGTCTTCAGCCCGGCTTGCTTGAATCCAGTGGCAAAGTGAGCAAGGGACTTACGTCTGAGCATACCCTGCCAACTTATGGCGAGCAAAGTGGTACAAAAGGGGGTGGTGATGGATGGAGCATCTGAACCAATCAAACACTCACACCCAGTCAACAGATCTGGGTTTAATCCATCACCGTTCTTTATCCCACTCTGCCACCCCAGTTCAGACATGGCCATATGCATATCAGTCTGACCCTGTGCCTCATGGGAGGAGTCCAGCCCGAACTGCCAAGCCATGCCTTCTCTGGACCGGAAACAAGCTTCCGAGGACCGGTTTTTCTGGCATTTTAGCCGTCTTCAGCCCGGCTTGCTTTAATCCAGTGGCAAAGTGAGCAAGGGACTCACGTCTGAGAATACCCGCCAACTTATGGTGAACAAAGTGGTATAAAAGGGTGTGGTGATGGATGGAGCATCTGAACGAATCAAACACTCACACCCAGTCAACAGATCTGGGTTTAATCCATCACCGTTCCTTAGCCCACTCTGCCACCCCAGTTCAGACATATGCAAATCAGTCTGACCCTGTGCCTCATGGGAACAGTCCAGCCCGAACTGCCAAGCCATGCCTTCCCTGGACCGGAAACAAGCTTCCGAGGACCGGTTTCTGGCATTTCAGCTGTCTTCAGCCCGGCTTGCTTGAATCCAGTGGCAAAGTGAGCAAGGGACTCACGTCTGAGCATACCCTGCCAACTTATGGCGAACAAAGTGGTACAAAAGGGGTGGTGATGGATGGAGCTTCTGAACCAATCAAACACTCACACCAAGTCAACAGATCTGGTTTTAATACATCACGGTTCTTTAGCCCACTCTGCCACCCCAGTTCAGACATGGCCATATGCAAATCAGTCTGACCATGTGCCTCATGGGAACAGTCCAGCCCGAACTGCCAAGCCATGCCTTCCCTGGACCGGAAACAAGCTTCCGAGGACCGGTTTCTGGCATTTCAGCCGTCATCAGCCCGGCTTGCTTGAATCCAGTGGCAAAGTGAGCAAGGGACTCACGTCTGAGCATACCCTGCCAACTTATGGCGAACAAAGTGGTACAAAAGGGGGTGGTGATGAATGGAGCATCTGAACCAATCAAACACTCACACCCAGTCAACAGATCTGGGTTTAATCTATCACCGTTCTTTAGCCCACTCTGCCACCCCAGTTCAGACATGGCCATATGCAAATCAGTCTGACCCTGTGCCTCATGGGAACAGTCCAGCCCGAACTGCCAAGCCATGCCTTCCCAGGACTGGAAACAAGCTTCCAAGAACCGGTTTCTGGCATTTCAGCCATCTTCAGCCCGGCTTGCTTGAATCCAGTGGCAAAGTGAGGAAGGGACTCACGTCTGAGCATACCCTGCCAACTTATGGCGAACAAAGTGGTATAAAAGGGGGTGGTGATGGATGGAGCATCTGAACCAATCAAACACTCACACCAAGTCAACAGATTCAGATTTTAATCCATCACTGTTCTTTAGCCCACTCTGCCACCCCAGTTCAGACATGGCCATATGCAAATCAGTCTGACCCTGTGCCTCATGGGAACAGTCCAGCCCAAACTGCCAAGCCATTCCTTCTCTGGACCGGAAACAAGCTTCCGAGGACCGGTTTCTGGCATTTTAACCGTCTTCAGCCCGGCTTGCTTGAATCCAGTGGCAAAGTGAGCAAGGGACTCACGTCTGAGCATACACTGCCAACTTATGGCGAGCAAAGTGGTACAAAAGGGGGTGGTGATGGATGGAGCATCTGAACCAATCAAACACTCACACCCAGTAAACAGATCTGGGTTTAATCCATCCCCGTTCTTTAGCCCACTCTGCCACCCCAGTTCAGACATGGCCATATGCATATCAGTCTGACCTGGTGCCTCATGGGAAGAGTCCAGCCCGAACTGCCAAGCCATGCCTTCTCTGGACCGGAAACAAGCTTCGAAGACCGGTTTCTGGCATTTTAACCGTCTTCAGCCCGGCTTGCTTTAATCCAGTGGCAAAGTGAGCAAGGGACTCACGTCTGAGAATACCCTGCCAACTTATGGCGAACAAAGTGGTATAAAAGGGTGTGGTGATGGATGGAACATCTGAACCAATCAAACACTCACACCCAGTCAACAGATCTGGGTTTAATCCATCACCGTTCCTTAGCCCACTCTGCCACCCCAGTTCAGATATATGCCAATCAGTCTGACCCTGTGCCTCATGGGAACAGTCCAACCCGAACTGCCAAGCCATGCCTTCCCTGGACCGGAAACAAGCTTCCGAGGACCGGTTTCTGGCATTTCAGCTGTCTTCAGCCCGGCTTGCTTGAATCCAGTGGCAAAGTGAGCAAGGGACTCACGTCTGAGCATACCCTGCCAACTTATGGCGAACAAAGCGGTACAAAAGGGTGTGGTGATGGATGGAGCATCTGAACCAATCAAACACTCACACCCAGTCAACAGATCTGGGTTTAATCCATCACCGTTCTTTTGCCCACTCTGCCACCCCAGTTCAGACATGGCCATATGCAAATCAGTCTGACCCTGTGCCTCATGGGAACAGTCCAGCCCGAACTGCCAAGCCATGCCTTCCCTGGACCGGAAACAAGCTACCTAGGACCGGTTTCTGGCATTTCAGCCGTATTCAGCCCGGCTTGCTTGAATCCAGTGGCAAAGTGAGCAAGGGACTCACATCTGAGCATACCCTGCCAACTTATGGCGAACAAAGTGGTACAAAAGGGGGTGGTGATGGATGGAGCATCTGAACCAATCAAACACTCACACCCAGTCAACAGATCTGGGTTTAATCCATCACCGTTCTTTAGCCCACTCTGCCACCCCAGTTCAGACATGGCCATATGCAAATCAGTCTGACCCTGTGCCTCATGGGAACAGTCCAGCCCGAACTGCCAAGCCATGCCTTCCCAGGACCGGAAACAAGCTTCCAAGGACCGGTTTCTGGCATTTCAGCCATCTTCAGCCCGGCTTGCTTGAAACCAGTGGCAAATTGAGGAAGGGACTCACGTCTGAGCATACCCTGCCAACTTATGGCGAACAAAGTGGTATAAAAGGCGGTGGTGATGGATGGAGCATCTGAACCAATCAAACACTCACACCAAGTCAACAGATCTGGTTTTAATCCATCACCGTTCTTTAGCCCACTCTGCCACCCCAGTTCAGACATGGCCATATGCAAATCAGTCTGACCCTGTGCCTCATGGGAACATTCCAGCCCGAACTGCCAAGCCATGCCTTCCCTGGAACGGAAACAAGCTTCCAAGGACCGGTTTCTTGCATTTCAGCCATCTTCAGCCCGGCTTGCTTGAATCCAGTGGCAAAGTGAGGAAGGGACTCACGTCTGAGCATACCCTGCCAACTTATGGCGAACAAAGTGGTACAAAAGGGGGTGGTGATGGATGGAGCATCTGAACCAATCACACACTCACACCAAGTCAACAGATCTGGTTTTAATCCATCACCGTTCTTTAGCCCACTCTGACACCCCAGTTCAGACATGGCCATATGCAAATCAGTCTGACCCTGTGCCTCATGGGAACAGTCCAGCCCGAACTGCCAAGCCATGCCTTCCCTGGACCGGAAACAAGCTTCCGAGGACCGGTTTCTGGCATTTCAGCCGTCTTCAGCCCGGCTTGCTTGAATCCAGTGGCAAAGTGAGCAAGGGACTCACGTCTGAGCATACCCTGCAAACTTATGGCGAGCAAAGTGGTACAAAAGGGGGTGGTGATGGATGGAGCATCTGAACCAATCAAACACTCACACCCAGTCAACAGATCTGGGTTTAATCCATCACCGTTCTTTAGCCCACTCTGCCACCCCAGTTCAGACATGGCCATATGCAAATCAGTCTGACCCTGTGCCTCATGGGAACAGTCCAGCCCGAACTGCCAAGCCATGCCTTCCCTGGACCGGAAACAAGCTTCCGAGGACCGGTTTCTGGCATTTCAGCTGTCTTCAGCCCGGCTTGCTTGAATCCAGTGGCAAAGTGAGCAAGGGACTCACGTCTGAGCATACCCTGCCAACTTATGGCGAACAAAGCGGTACAAAAGGGTGTGGTGATGGATGGAGCATCTGAACCAATCAAACACTCACACCCAGTCAACAGATCTGGGTTTAATCCATCACCGTTCTTTTGCCCACTCTGCCACCCCAGTTCAGACATGGCCATATGCAAATCAGTCTGACCCTGTGCCTCATGGGAACAGTCCAGCCCGAACTGCCAAGCCATGCCTTCCCTGGACCGGAAACAAGCTACCTAGGACCGGTTTCTGGCATTTCAGCCGTATTCAGCCCGGCTTGCTTGAATCCAGTGGCAAAGTGAGCAAGGGACTCACATCTGAGCATACCCTGCCAACTTATGGCGAACAAAGTGGTACAAAAGGGGGTGGTGATGGATGGAGCATCTGAACCAATCAAACACTCACACCCAGTCAACAGATCTGGGTTTAATCCATCACCGTTCTTTAGCCCACTCTGCCACCCCAGTTCAGACATGGCCATATGCAAATCAGTCTGACCCTGTGCCTCATGGGAACAGTCCAGCCCGAACTGCCAAGCCATGCCTTCCCAGGACCGGAAACAAGCTTCCAAGGACCGGTTTCTGGCATTTCAGCCATCTTCAGCCCGGCTTGCTTGAAACCAGTGGCAAATTGAGGAAGGGACTCACGTCTGAGCATACCCTGCCAACTTATGGCGAACAAAGTGGTATAAAAGGCGGTGGTGATGGATGGAGCATCTGAACCAATCAAACACTCACACCAAGTCAACAGATCTGGTTTTAATCCATCACCGTTCTTTAGCCCACTCTGCCACCCCAGTTCAGACATGGCCATATGCAAATCAGTCTGACCCTGTGCCTCAGGGGAACATTCCAGCCCGAACTGCCAAGCCATGCCTTCCCTGGAACGGAAACAAGCTTCCAAGGACCGGTTTCTTGCATTTCAGCCATCTTCAGCCCGGCTTGCTTGAATCCAGTGGCAAAGTGAGGAAGGGACTCACGTCTGAGCATACCCTGCCAACTTATGGCGAACAAAGTGGTACAAAAGGGGGTGGTGATGGATGGAGCATCTGAACCAATCACACACTCACACCAAGTCAACAGATCTGGTTTTAATCCATCACCGTTCTTTAGCCCACTCTGACACCCCAGTTCAGACATGGCCATATGCAAATCAGTCTGACCCTGTGCCTCATGGGAACAGTCCAGCCCGAACTGCCAAGCCATGCCTTCCCTGGACCGGAAACAAGCTTCCGAGGACCGGTTTCTGGCATTTCAGCCGTCTTCAGCCCGGCTTGCTTGAATCCAGTGGCAAAGTGAGCAAGGGACTCACGTCTGAGCATACCCTGCAAACTTATGGCGAGCAAAGTGGTACAAAAGGGGGTGGTGATGGATGGAGCATCTGAACCAATCAAACACTCACACCCAGTCAACAGATCTGGGTTTAATCCATCACCGTTCTTTAGCCCACTCTGCCACCCCAGTTCAGACATGGCCATATGCAAATCAGTCTGACCCTGTGCCTCATGGGAACAGTCCAGCCCGAACTGCCAAGCCATGCCTTCCCAGGACCGGAAACAAGCTTCCAAGGACCGGTTTCTGGCATTTCAGCCATCTTCAGCCCGGCTTGCTTGAATCCAGTGGCAAAGTGAGGAAGGGACTCACGTCTGAGCATACCCTGCCAACTTATGGCGAACAAAGTGGTATAAAAGGCGGTGGTGATGGATGGAGCATCTGAACCAATCAAACACTCACACCAAGTCAACAGATCTGGTTTTAATCCATCACCGTTCTTTAGCCCACTCTGCCACCCCAGTTCAGACATGGCCATATGCAAATCAGTCTGACCCTGTGCCTCATGGGAACAGTCCAGCCCGAACTGCCAAGCCATGCCTTCCCTGGACCGGAAACAAGCTTCCGAGGACTGGTTTCTGGCATTTCAGCCGTCGTCAGCCCGGCTTGCTTGAATCCAGTGGCAAAGTGAGCAAGGGACTCACGTCTGAGCATACCCTGCCAACCTATGGCGAACAAAGTGGTACAAAAGGAGGTGGTGATGGATGGAGCATCTGAACCAATCAAACACTCACACCTAGTCAACAGATCTGGGTTTAATCCATTACCGTTCTTTAGCCCACTCTGCCACCTCAGTTCAGACATGGCCATATGCAAATCAGTCTGACCCTGTGCCTCATGGGAACAGTCCAGCCCGAACTGCCAACTGATATTTTGTTTTAATCTTAACATGGCTTATCTAAACTGAGAGCACTAACTAACTTCGCTTTCTAATCGAATTTTGTGCTAGATTTTGGAAGATTTGGTAACTTTATGCAGTTTTTCCTAAGTGTTAATGCTGGGCTCCTAGTTTTTAATGTTGGCAATTAGAACTTGTTTTGGGGAAATTAATGAATTCAGCAGTGTGTTTATGTATTTGCATCTTAGTTTCAAAGTCGTCTCGCATTTTCTCAGCGAGTACATCCTGCCACCTGCTCATTAGATACATTTTGCTAACTTAACAAGTATATGTAACATGGTTGTGCTCCATAGGCTTGCATTAAATGAAACATGCATAACAACTGTCCAAAATTGCATGCACGTTAGCATTACATGCTCCAATTGACCTTTCTGTGTGAGAATTCTGGTTGATTGAATTGTTCCTGGCTATTTTCTGTACTGCTTGTTATTTTTTAGTTTAAAGTATTTAGATTTTGGTGCTTCCTAACCTATTGTGTTTTATTTTAATAGTGTTGTTGGTGAGTTGATAGGCTTCAAACTACGTAAATAGAAAATGTGTTAAATTCAAACGCACAACTCCAATATACAGAAAAGTGAAATGTAAGACATGGCAGGATGAAATAGAGCGCATTATATATGGCATATTTGACCTCTGATCATACATTTAATGAATTTTGGAATTCCCCATGGATTTCTTTTTAAGGCCACAGAACTCTGAAATGACTTGCAAACTCCTTTATATGTATGGATCAAGATACAATAGATGCTAACACCCTCAATCTCCCACTATTAAATCCTTAGCTTCTTTGTTAGAAAGGTAGCCTGCTTGCAGATACTGTGTATTAAATGTGGAATCTGTACTGAGAAAATGAATACATCAATATGCATATTGGCTTGTATTTTCTTCCATACACTTACACAGGTTAATATAAGTCTGTGAGAAAGTGGTATATTAGTTGGGATGATTTGAGGTCCGCCAGAAGTAATAAAGGCATTATGTTGTTATGTTCAATCAGTTGTTTCAGTAAATTAAACCTGACCTCATCCCAGGTATCTGCAGCACAGAGCAGACAGGCTTAATTTAGAAAATGTGTAAAGCGTTTACAAATACCAAAACAGTTAAAAGTCAAAGACACATCACAATTAAACTCCCACTCCTCTGCAGAGAATAATTCAATGAGCAAATTTACATAAAACAACAACAATCCAATAAGGAGACCTGGAGATATCAGTGTTCAGTAAAAATATCACCAAAATGCACAACATGCCAATGGTAGTCCTTGGTCACAGTAGACTGGGACCTAGGCAAGATTTGAGGCTGTCCGTGATGGAGTCTTGATACATCAACCAGATATGGCACCTCTGGAGGTTTTACCTAGGAGCATAGTCTTTATTCAGGAAGTTAAAATCCATCAGCAGAGCAAGGCAGCAACTGTATCCAAGAAAGTACTCATGAAGTTGGATAGTAGCTGTACGAGGTACCTCTGAACCCGTTGGTTCTGGCAGGAAAGCTCAGAGTGGGAGAACTTCAAATTTAGCACCCGGGGAAGTCCTCTTGCTAGTCGGATATTTAGCGCACTTGCCAAGTAAAGATTTTTACCTTTGGGCTTAATATTTTGGTGAACCTAGGTTCTTTCAGCAGGGTACGGATACCGTAGTATCTGCCGTTGAGTTTAACGAGGCTGGGTACCTTCTTTCAGAAAGTCTGCTGAATCAGATTTGCTCCTACAGAGAACTCCAAATGGCAGAGCCCTGATTTCTTTGCGCATTGAAGTTGCTCCTTAGCCGGATAGCCCGTGGAGGTTTGTTCTGGTCCTCCGGGAGGTCTGGAAGTTTAAAATGTTGTAAGTCCTAGGCATGTTAGGAGAATTCCAGTTTAACACATCCAAGGGTCTTAGAACCTCAGGAACTGCACCTGGAGGTCAAGATTTACTCCAGCTGCGGCCATCAGGGGGGTCCAGGTCAGGTTCAGTTGTTAGTGGTCAGCTTGAAACTGCAGGAAATGGCTTCTTGCAGCTTTTGGTAGCACTGTAGCCACACATGAGGCCAGTAAACAATACCTAGGAGTCCACATCTTTGCCCTGGGTGCAAAAGGGAGTAGGCCCAATCCATCAAGGCTTCTTTCTAGTCACAGACAGCAGGTACAGTACTCTTAAGTTCTTCCACAGGTCCATGCAGTATTCTGAAGAAGTTTCCTGGGAATGCCACATTTCTGCCTGACACTAGCTAGTGGGAGGGGATGACTCATGATTTCTCCCTAACTGTAATACGTCCATGTAGTCGAGGTGTATGTAGGAGAGTAGAGTCTGCTTCCTATGGTCACCTCCACTTTTTGCTGTGATTCTCTGGTTTTTCAACTTTAATGTGGCTGTGGGCCTGCTAATCAGACCCACAGCCCAGCTGTTCTCTCTCTAAATTGATACCATGGGGTGCTCTCTTTAGGATACTGGGACATACCCGATATTTCTTTGCCGCCGCCACAGGACTCCTGCTCTTGCTCCCGGTCTCCCCCGCTGCCGCAGCCTCCTGACATCTTGGCGCGGCCGCAGTGAGGTGGGACTACATCCCCCAGGAGCCTTCACGGCAGGAAGCCGCCCATGCCATTACGTGCCCAGAGGCGCTTAAAAGACGAGGAGAGCCCCCGCCTCGCGGGATGCACGCGGGCGGTGCCGGGCTAAGCCCGGGCAAAGGGCGGGCCGTCTGTGGCTGTCCGGGGCCGGGAGAGGCCGGGCAGGGCCACACCTCTTGGTTGAACAGATTCCAACTGACTGATTCGTTTCCTACCTGGCGGTATTCATTCAAATTCTGCTGCTGAAAGTGACATATATTGACTTTTAAATTTTATTCTTTAAGTTTTTGTATTACTTTTTAATGATTGACAATATTATTATCTAATTGTATTCCTATTTCCTTCTTTATTGAGGAGCATTACACTGGTTTGTTGTTGACTTAGCCGCTTAGGTTTTTCATGTCTAGGAATATGGGGAAAATTATCCCACCGCAGCCTCGCCCTGTTACCAAGCAAAAAGCAGCCTCAATTACTCCACTTCCAAGTCTAACAGCAATAGACAAAATGCTGCAAAAAACTATAGGGGCGGTTGCGTCTGCCATTGAAAGCACAGAAAGGCGCCTATCTCTCCCAACTGATATGCTTCCCCCCTTGCCTTCTGTGAATGCATCCATATTCACAACAAATTCCCAGGATTCAATGTTAGCGCCTTCCTTTGTTGGACTGCCTAGTGCCCAATTTATCCCAGTGAATCATAAAATTGTGCCTATACAGCATAACATGTCACTGGAACCCTTCCCCCTGTCAACAAGATTATCTTTGACACCTACTATATTGCCAACGAATGTTACTGTTGAACCTTCTCTTTTAATCGAAGATTCCTTAGGAGAGGTGGGGTGTGATCTCCCTCTAAGCCCTATTTCTAGAATAATGCCAGCCCGCACGTAACAACTAGAGGGCAAAAAGCGAGGCGAAAACAAAAGCATATAAATAAGGAAGAACTACCCGCAAAAAATTCTAAAGGGAAGGGTACTCTTAAACAACGTAAAGTTGCTGTAGAGTCACTTGGATTTAAGGGAAAAAAGGGCAATGGCCAGATAGATAATGTTTATGCTCCAACCCAACCCAGAAGCTGATGAGAACTTTTGGGGAAGAATGGAGACCTTGTTAACAACACTTCTTGAGCCCATCTGTTTAAAAAATACTACTATTGAAACCCGAGTAACTGGTATAGAGGAAAAGTTGACTAACACCCATCAGCTCACCCAGGTAGAACTGCTTATGATATTACCCCATTCAGTCTCAGCCAAAGTCAGTGAAAAGTCTAAAGGTATACCTCTGGATTCGGCCATTCAAGTGCAGCACAAAAATAGGGAGGTTAATAAAAGATCGGAACCTAAAACCTCAGGGGGTAACATTGGAACTAGAGCAGGAGATCAAACGGGCCCAACTCGGGGAGGTAGTGCTAATAGCAATACTACATGTAATATAAGAAGAGATCAGCCTTGCCAAGAGGATAATGCAATCTTACCCTTACCAATTTTAAACTTACCTCCTGAAGCTACACCATATACGGTTGTGTTAGCTAATGTTCGAGCTTTGCCCCCCAATGCTTTCGAACATTGGTCGACTTGTGGAATTTTAGTTCGTGTATTGAACATCATCTACGCCATCTTGCAGACCCACGTACGAGCATACACGGCAGCCATTTTAGGTACCATGGTCTCCCTGTTCACGATCACTCATCAGCGCACTTCCCTGACCCTGCAAGCGTCCCCCATGCACCCTGACTACCCCCGCTCTCTCATGCACAAGTCATGAGCCCTCCCCTCCCATGACTCTGTCCCAGGGAATCACACCCCGCGCCTGACCAACACCTCCTCTCCGTCCATGAATACCCCTCCTTTGATGACCCCTTCCTCTGAGCCTGAACGTCAGCACGGACCGCTGGTCATCCTCTAGCCCGAGGATACAGTTTATTGCCCATTACTGTATGCACTCGCCTTTCCTGAAAGAAGCCACTATTGATCACGACCCTCCACCCCCAGAGATTCGATCAGGCGCACACATTCCAGAGAGATCGGCAGAACACTCAGCTGCGTGATAGCCCCTCCCAATCATATGAGGGGAAAGGGTCTCTACTGTTGTCATGTGTTGGAATGGGCTGGAACTGGGGGGTGACAGGGATATCGTTCTGATGTCATTCTCATGCTCTACAATGTCCCTGTTGTAATAAAGGACGTTCACATGTCTTGAACCAGTGTATAAAAGACCAGGTCTCAGAGAGGTTGAGAGGGCACCTCGAGACGATACCTTGTTGTCCGATCTGACGTGTTCTTCTCCGCCGGAATAAAACTTGTTTCCTGTCTTCCAGTCTCCAGCGCCTGCCTCTTTATTGAATAACTTCATAGGGTATCAGAGGCGTTTTTACGCCGGGCAAATCTAACTTAGGAACCAACTACTGAAATTGCCTGACCATTGTAAATTGATCTTTATCAGACTTTGAGGAATAAATCCGTTCATTTTTTATCCATGAGGCTTGGACTTAACAACTCATTATTTTCTGAATTTAAAATGGCCAGAAGGGTTAGTTGGGTAGGCACATCTAGTAAATCTTTGAGCGGAGATTGTGTAATTCTAACATTTCGGTCACCGCTATTGGTGCGTAACATAATTGAGAGGGGCTCTATCGGGGGAACAAATACTGAGTCTATTAACATTCTTCCCCTCGGCTTCTTTTATTTCCCCCCGCATCCTGCTAGGTTTTTAGGATCACATTGTCAGGTAACAAATTATATGGGCCCCATACAAGGAAGATACTGTGTCCCGACATGAAACCCTTTTGAGATTCTGAGCGGTCTAGAGAATAATGATTGACTGCAAACGGACAATTTTATTAATTTTTCCGACAGTGTAGTCTGTTCTATATCTGTTTGCAATCATGAGGACACTGGGAAGGAGCGGATGGAGAATGCTAGTAGTCCAGGGACTGAGGATATTAATGAGGGGACGGAGGTTTTGGAACTTGGTTCTGAGTCAGTGCTTCCAAATGGGACTGGGACATAAATAGTTGGTGCTAGGCCCCTTCTTCTTGCTGCTCACCCCCTTGCCCCCTCTATGCAATATTACCTCTGGAATGTTGCTGGAATTAAGTCAAAGATTGATAACCCACTATGGCAGGACTTTATCCGGTCACAAGATCTGATTTGTCTCCAGAAAACCTGGAGCAAGGAACCGGTCCACCTTAATGGGTACAAGACTTTTCATACTTCGACCGTAGAAGTTATGCATGGGCGAGCCAAGGGGGGGTTGTGTGTTTACCTGTCAAATAAGTTGAACATAATAAGGGTCATTGAGCCTATTAAAGATATTTATTTTCAGTTCTTGATACTTGTATTGGACTCTGACACTTCAATTGCCCTGGTTAACTTATATAATAATATTCCCCTGGGTGATGTATCAAATGTTCTAAACAACTTGTCCGAAGCAGTATCCTCACAGGGTCAAAACGTCAGTCAAGATATGATGATTCTTTTGTTGGGAGATTTTAATTGTACCCTTTGTAGCATGGCAGAAGATAACAGATGTGGTGCAGCATGGGAAGAGGGCTTGTGTCAATCACACTTTAATCCCACTTTTCTGGGTGAGCAGTTAAATGAAGTACTCAGTAAGCTTGACCTGGGATTTGTGAATGAAGTTTGTGTGCTACCATCCTTTTTACCCCCAACTTTTAATGGGAGGGGCTGTTCTTCTACTATTGATTATGCTTTTGTAACTAATAATCATGCTGACAGAATGTATTATTTTAAGGTCTCAGATATTGCATTAAGTGATCACTTTCCGCTCTGTATGGCCATCTTGATGCAAATGAAGACCCTCCCAAGGAGTAACCTTGAAAAAGATAGAGTGGGTGAAAACTTGTCTATTGGTACTACAAATGGTTATTCGTTAAGATGGGCCATGGTTGATCAAACAACAATACTTAAAACAGTAATTGGTAAATGTACGTCTGAGCTAGCAACTTGCTTGGGGGAGATTCTGCCCCTGAAATCCTACTTGCATCCTTCTTGACCATCTCTAATGAAATTAGGACCTCTCTTACAAGACAGTGTAAAAATAATAGAGAAAAGGGAGGATGGTTTAATTCCAACTGTACACGAGCTTATTCACTATTAAAGAAAGCACTGCACAATAAACCAAGATGTGTCATGGAGGTAAGGAGCCTTAGGAAAGAATATAAACTTGCCGTAAAAGACAGGAAGAACATGTTAAAAGCAGAAGCATGGGAAGCCTTGCATTCAGCTTCTGTAAACAATGATAGTGCAGGCTTCTGGAAGATTATTAGTACCGCTTTTTTAATGGAAGAGTTCGGCCCTAAAATAGATATAGCAATCCCAGAAGCAGATTGGATTGGGCGTTTTGCCAAGGTATATGAGGGAGAGGTATCCCTAACTTCTCCTTGCTCTCCTATTCTCTATCCCGCTTCAAGGAACTTGATGTTTACTTTGGACGAGGTCGAAAAAGCACTTCACGCAAGTCAGGGTGGGAAGGCGCCTGGCCCGAACGGTATCCCCATAGATATTTTTAAAGCTATTATTCCTCTGTGGGCTCCCCTTCTGGTCCAGGTGCTTAATGCAAGTTGCATTACAGGTTTTTTGCCCACCTGGGTGGAGTCCATAATCGTGCCTATATTAAAAAAGGGGGACAGACATGACCCAGGTTGTTACAGACCCATCTCCCTGTTGGATACTTTTACGAAAATAGTCGGGCGGATAATTTTGGACCGTCTTCTAGCCTGGACCGACGACAACTCTATTTTATCTGATCTGCAATATGGTTTTGTTCTGGCCTAGGAACAGTGGAGTAGGGCTTAAATCATCTAATGTTGGTGGGGAAGTACACAAGGGCAAAGAAGGGGAAATTGTTCCTGGCCTTTGTTGACCTCTCGGCTGCATTTGACTGTGTGGTTCATTCCAAACTGTGGGCCTTGCTAGGACAATTAGGGGTTGATGAAAATATTATTTATTTTCTTAAACATTTTTATAGACACATCAGCTCGCGTCCGTTATGGCCTTAAGGGGGAACGCACGAATAAAATCCCAATCAGGAGTGGAGTCAGGCAGGGATGTGTCCTGGCTCCATTCCTTTTTAATTTGTATATAAATGGTTTGGAGGGAGCCTTGTGCAGTAACAGCTTAGACTCCCCATACGTAGCCGGTCGACCAATCCCGGCTCTTTTGTACGCAGACAACGCTGTGTTAATGTCTCGCACTCAAGTTGGACTTCAGCGCCTGGTGGACAGTTTTGCCCTTTTTATGAAAGATGAGGGGCTAAGGGTAAATACGTCGAAAACTTTCATCATGCGCTGTGGTAAAGATTGTAAGACCAAAAGGGCCATTTTTATTGCAGGACAGAAGCTTGAGGCAACTAAGCAATTTTCTTACTTAGATATATTATTCACTCAGAACGAGTCATGGGTTCAGGCAGTAGCAGCTAAAAGACATGCGATGGTTCGTTCTACTGCTGCCCTGAAGACTTTTGCTGATAAACTAGGAAAGAGACCGCCTGTTGAGCTAATTAAGATCTATAAAGCTAAATGTGTATCTGGAGCTACCTATGGGTGTGGGGTATGGGGTTTTGCTGACCCTAGCCCCATCCAGGTAGCTGAAAACTCTTTCCTGAAATATATCCTCGTAGTTCCTAAGAGTACCCCTAATTATAATTGTCACGCAGAATTAGGACTTCCAAACATATCTGATTTGATCAAGCTTGATCCTGTGCTCTTAAGGCACAGGCTGTGGACAAAAGAAGAAACCAAGCTGAACAGGGATATTATGTCAGATATCATGAAACTGGAAGGAGTAACGAGGATACCATGGCTGAGTTATACGTCTAAGTTTCTTGTGGATATTGGAAAGCCGGAATACTTCCTAAATCCTCACACTATCTCAGCCATTTCAAGAAAAGATCTGAGGAAGGAGGGCTTGTTTTTCTTGGATACCTTGAGAATAACAACAGAGGTTCAAAAACCAACTGTCCTGCATCATCAATTGTTATTAACTTCTTTTAATATTCAACCCTATCTGGTGTATGTTCCTGGCAATTATGATAGATTTTTATTATCTCGCTTTTATTTTGTAAATTTTATGGACTCCTTAGGCGCAGTATCTTACTACCTTTATTGAGACAGATGGGCTTGAGCCAATGTCGTTTGGCTATGTTAAGTATTCAATACTTGGACAATGAACGATCTGTTGCAACAATCACAGTGTTTTTGAAAAGAGTGATTTATTGCAGAAAAACTATGATTATGTAATGTAATTTTTTAAATTATAGTAAGGACACCTTTACTGGAATTTTGTCACCAATGACTTGTTCTGTATATACGCTTTTTATGCTCCTTTTTTCTATGATATGGTGATTTTGTAAAATGAACTGAAATGTGATAATTTTATTACTATGTATGCTTTTATGATTACTTTTAACAATCGAATACAGCTATATTTGACTTGACTTGATACCATGTACTTTAGGTACATACCAGATTGGTTACTGGGTCACCCTAGTGAGCCCCTGTATAGTGTACCATAGGTACCCAGGGCATATGTGCACCCTAGGCCTACCAGGGGCTGCAGCATGTATTGTGACACCCCTGGTTTGCCTTCCAAACTGACACCACAAGTCTGTTTACACAGCCTGGGTAAGGTATTGTAATCACCCCTTACTTAGATATAGTATACCTATATCTACCTTTATATATAGACACATATACACCTATAAGCCACTCCTTTGGTAGGCCTCGACAATCCTGGAGGCAGAGTGCTTGGTTTTATGTGAGAGGGTGCTCTGGCATGAGCTGAGCCCCATGCAGCTTTCAGAACGATCTCCTTATAGCTGTTCTATGATATAGCCAAACCATATACTCTTAAGTGCATTATAATCCACACGGTTAATGCTAACTTTGGTTTGGCTTTATCAAAACATGTTTGTAAGGTGTCAAACACTTTGGAATACTACCCCCCCTGCCAATTCTGGTGGCGGGGGTACCATTCCACCCTTCTAGAGGGAAAAGACATGTAAGTTACTGCTTTACCCGGTTAAAGTTAGACAGAGCCTCAGCATCATAAAATGGATGCTGCTGCCACAGACATGAGTCTGACCTCCTGCTGCTGGACGAAACTCCGGCAGGGGAGGCCTGGACAATAGGTTTCCTCTCCAGGGAGGTGCTGGCATCTCCCCAGACAGGGGTCTTGTGTATTGGGGCAGGGAGGGCTGCATTCAGTGAATGCATCTAGACACTGCCTGGAGCACACAAGGTGCTCCATGCATAGCCCGGTTCAAACCAGTTGCTGAGTCACTCCAGCCCCAGCTCTGGTGCGAAACTGGACAAAGGGAAAGGGGTATAACCGCCCCCTTCTCAGGTCCACCCATAGGAGGGACCTAGTCAGGTAATTCAGCCCCCTTTCTTAGTGTAAGTATATCCCTGGGACTTTAGATTATCCTGGACGAATCTTTGAAAGACATATCTTGGACCTTCGACATTCCATTCTGACTGGAAGAAGGAAGACATCTCCCTTGTGGTCAAGGAGTGATAACCCTGTGCAAACAGGCACCAACAGCAACTTTGCCGGTCTGCAGTTTCAAGGCTCCCGTCAGAACCCGAAGATTCTGCGACTCAAGAACTAGACTTCCAGACTTCTCTGACCCCGACCCACATCCACAGCAACGCTGAAACCCGTGGCGGACACGAGAGACATGGGACCGGACATCTTGGACATCTTGCATTTTGCTACCTGCACTCCTTTCCTGAAGCCTCAGTAAGTTGTGCATTGGGGTACAAGAAGCCCCAGCTCAGAGCACCATTTGCACCGAAGCCCAGGCCCCCACACTTCACGAGTGTCCCGTGGGCCCTGCCTTTGCATTTGAGCTCGACGCGTCTTCCCGGTTCCTTGCCCGTTGGCTAGTGAGCCCCCTGAAGACACAATCTTGAATTTACTTTGCTTTCCTGGTTGCTCCACTCCAGGCTTGCTCCAGCTTCCCTGAAAAGGAGAAGCACCACAGACCTTGTTGGTCTGCAACAGAGCCAATCTTGACATCCTGCGTGGGTTGCGGTTGCCCAGGCTTGTTGGGTCCAATCCGGATACCGACACCGCAGTCATCTAGATCCATTGTGGGACAGCTCGAATCCAGCGCCTGGTCATCGTCGATGCCTCCTGGCCTCGTGGCTGAAGAGACAAACTTACCTTCTTCACCTTCAAGCACCCGACATCGCCTGGTTCCTTCCTGGTACCTTCCTGGTCACTGGCTAGTGACCCAGACTCTGTCCCCTCTGCTTTCAGGTTCTTCACATCACCGATCCACCCTTGGATCCACCCGGACACTTTTCCTCTGGTCGCCTGCAGCACTTCTTTGCAGCTCTCCATAGAAAACGATGAGGAAACCCGACACGAAAAGACACCTATGCACCCGGCTTCCCTGGTTGAGGTAACACGAGTACTCCAGTGCTCCCATGGGTCTTGACTCTCAAAGTGTCCTACTTTAAAAGGGTTCCATCCTAGTCCATCCGGAAGTATACTTAAATTGTATATTTGTAACTTCTTTGTTTCCCATAGAAAGTCAATGTTAACACGCGTCTGTGTTTAGACACTGCACGCGTCTCCCGTGGGCCTCCTACTTCCTAACCTTTGGTTGTTTAGTATATCCCCAGCGATTCCATAGGCCCCAGGCCTGCTTTCTAACTCTCACGTGGTACTTATACCAGTTTCTTAGTATATGGTTTGTCAGTCCCCTAGGGCATAACATATACTGTGCAACTTATCGTATATTAACTGTGTAACTTGTATTGTATTTGGACCTGTGACCTCATAAAGAGTGCAGAGGGGTTGTATTTAGATTAAATACATATATATTTGATATATACCTTGTGTGGTGTTCTTTCAGTTGATATTCAAGGGATTATATATGGTAAAACAACTTTCTTAACTCGCCTACTGAAGTCTTAGCCTGAAGACTGCTGGTTCATGCTACCACTAGGATAGCTTTCTATAAGGTTGACTTTACAACCACCATCAATAAGGGTCAATTAGACTGGTGCAAGGTGCCCACTAGAACTAGTGGACATCATATGTCAGGCTAACTTCTCACAGTGTAGTATAAAGATGAATGCTTTATTGATACAGTTATTAGTTGTAGGTAAGTATCAAGCATAAAGCAGTACAGAACCAGATATGGAATAGGTCTTCAATACAGAGTCACAGAGCCCCACCAGGAACAGCCTCCTTGCTGCTCAGCCCATCCTCCCAACAGACACACAACCCTCAGGCATACCAACATTTCATTACCTCACCACGCACAAACATTTCACAGTACATCCATACCGACGGAGCAGCAAGGCAGAGAAGCTGGACAGGTACATTACACTAAAGACCAGTATACCACACACCTTCCCCCTTTAATGAACAGCAACAAAAGAATTATATCAGAAGTAAGCATAGTAATAGCATGAATAAACATAAGAGTAAAGTTGCTGCCAAAACACTCAACAGGACAAATAAAGCATTTAGAGTAACATCATGCAATAAATCCATAAGAGTAAAAGCATTGCATTAATTAACAAAAATGACATAACATGCCTCTTCCCCTTTTTACGGAGAGAATGAAGAATAGAAATAGTAAATGCAAGACGCTAAACAATAATTTCGATAAAAGATAGATCTAGCAACAAAGGTCTGAAGAAGAAACAGAATAGATCAAAGAATTTACAAAAATAAAGAAAAGAACGTGAGAAAAAGGATATTTCCCACTATACGTGCAGCAAAACAAATACAAGTCAAGAACAAAAACAAGAACTTGACATCAGGGTTACCAGCAGGTCACACCAGTTGGCCAGACTAGCAAGAAGATGATAAGCAGTGAACGTCAACCAATGAAAATAATTATCGCAACAATGAGAAGGACAAGAAAAAGAACTCCCAAACGAGAGACACTAAGGAGGACTCTCTTACTCATGCACACAAGGAAAAGGTTGGTCATGGTCCAACACATAATCCCTGGAGAAGAAAACTAGAGAGAAATAAAAAGAAATAAAATAAATGAAAGAGGGTGAAAACTACACTAAGTGTGAAATCACGCACAGGTACGATGTGAAAAAGTGAAAAACACACTGTCAGAAAATCATAACAGTAGATTCTACACACAGTGGATTTGTAAATCCAGCACCGTAAAGTAAAATAACAAGTAGAAACACTGCAGGTGCTATTTCCACGCACAAGTGAACATCACATAGCCAGTAGGCTATCAAAATGTATACCGCACAGTGACATATCCAAAATGCGGCAGCACGTCTCGTACTACGCCTGCCTCGTAAATCGTCAGCCTCAGCAGCCCTGAACACCTTACATTGGCTGCCAATAGGGAAAAGAGTCTTATTCAAACTTCTCTTAATCACCTTTAGGGCTTTCTACAAACGTGGCCCATCCTATCTTCAAAATGGGTTTAAAAGATACCATCCAGCGCGCTGTTTGAGATCTGCAAATCAGAACCTACTCACTTTGCCCCATTTCAAACTCGTCACTAAGGGTGGCAAATCCATCTTTGTATTGGGAACCAAAGCCTGGAACAAACTTCCCCTCTCCTTGCGATCTATTCCGCAAGAAGCCCTTTTCAGGAAGTCACTGAAAACTTGGATCTTCTCTCTGCCTGACGCCTCTTGCAGGACCTTAGTGTAATGTGTGTATAGAAACTAGGACATTCTTTTCCGTTTCCAACCGGTCCATTTGAGTTGGTGAGCGCCAAGATACTCCTTGGAGTGGAAGCTGCGCGATATAAATGTCATTTACATTACATTACATTACATATCCACGCACAAGTGGAATATCACATAGCCAGTAGGCTATCAAAACATATCCTTTAATCAATGACAGTCCCCTTACTAAAACTTGCAAACAAAGCACTGTAAGGAATCATGTAAAAACAAAATAGGTGACAAATCCACGTAACGTGGAAAGTCACATAGCCAAAATGCTATTACAGCATAAACCTTGTATAACAATATAAGTGACAAATCCACAAACCAGTGGAAAGTCACATAGCCAAAAGGCTATTACAACATAAACCTTGAACTAATCAACGCACAGTAAAAATGCACAGGTGGAGTCAATAAAGAGAATTTTGCTCTATAAGTCTTGAAAGAAAGAGTGAAAATTTCACCCACAAATATTAGAAGCGGAAATGCAAACTGTTAAATGCTAAAATGGACATGAGAATAAAATCTTCTGCGATACACGCAACCCAATAAATTAAGCATTGAAGATAAGGAAAAACAAATGTTTAAATAGGAGATACTTCTCTCCGGTGAGCGACATCTTACCCGAAATCACACTGAAGTCCCATGTACTTTAGGATGTTAAATGAATACAGTTCCAAAATGAAGATCAAGTAAGTTGCGGTGGTACTATCAACCTCAAAATGGCAGCACGTTGACAAAGTTAATGTACTAGGTGGCAGAGTGAAGAAATGAAAGACCAGCACTTTTGACTGAGCCAAATGTAATACGATTGAACAAATTGCAGGGTTACATTAAGTTCCATCAGAACAAGACCCAAAGACCAATGTAGGAGGTACAGCATGTTTACAAAAACAACAGTACCTGCTGTGAAGCATGATGATCCACTACAGCGATCAGTTGCTTTTGATGGAAACCATGCGTATGGAGAAAAACACAGAAGAGCCTTGAGGGGAATTTCATGCGGCGATGATGTTCACAAAGACAAGTTGAGAAAGAAAAAAAAACTATTGGCGAGCACAGTATGATGGCAGAGCACATAGTGCTCTCGAAGCTGCATGTTAATCGATGGAAGACGGCAAACAAAAAATGGTGGCACGCACTGGTGACTCCACGCTGAATGGCTCCCTGCATCACCATGCACCAAGAGGACCACAACAGCGAAGATCCTTGAGGGAATCAGAATCAGAAAATGCTTTATTCGATTTTAAATACTATATAAAATCATAAAAGCAACAAATACCAAAAACAATTCATAGGTACATTTTACCATTTTTAAAAATAAGTTACAAAACAGCTACCCCCATAAAGCACAGATTATTACAATTATTAAGACATTTAAAAATGTATACTTCTCCTTTTTCTTAATATACATTTTTAAAAAACGGTCATGATTCCAATAACAAACACATTTTCAAGGATTTGTAAGAATAAAAAGGCCGGATTGCATTGCCTCCTTGCTCCTTGCTTTAAAAAAGGGATAATCCATCTTGCACATTTGTTAGTATAAAATATACAAAAAAGAATCACATGCATTGTAGTTTGAGAAGATAGATTATCACACGGACATGGGCAGAGCTGCCTAGACCAGTCGTTTGTGGCTGGAAAAGATACTAGGCGATGAAAACTGTTGAACCTGAACCTGGTCAGGACATATCTATCGTATCCACCTAGGCACAATACTAAGTATGGTTGTATAGAGCTGCAGGCCAAAATCAATTGATGTCGGAGCATTGTACTTTTATTAATTTCCAGCCCAATTCTTAGAGACTCAAAGTGGTTTAAACAAAAACCCTTTAGCTCTTTTCTAGATATTGTGCACTTTATAACCGGATTAGATCCTTGAGGGAAAACAACGTCACAGAGGTTCCACTGGATGGAGAGCTGTAGCCAGGTAAAAGCATGCAGACAGTGAGCGCGCGCAGAGCACCGCTCGCACCAAATTTTTAAATGAAAGGCAGCGGTTCAACTGCCCTGGCAAAGACATCAGATTAAATGTGCATTCACTGTAAATGTTGAGAGAAAAAAACATTGGCAAAATGTGCCAAAACTTCGTCTTCTCAGGGGAGCTTGGTATGCTACAGCGGGGATAGCAGAGCAGGCATGACAATAAAGGCATACACCATCAGCAGGACAAAAGGCTGAAAGAAACAGCAAATATGCATTCACTTCTGAAGGTAAAACCAATCAGCCCCCTGACTTTTCAAAGGTTGTGAAACACTGTCCAGAACACGTCCTCATTCTCCGCTTCTCGGTCTCTTTCTCAAGTTTCAGCTCTTCTTAGCTGCTCACTAACCCCGTTGATATTTCTTTGTCCCGGTTCTGATGTTCTTCACCTGTTCTGGGCTCTCACACTTCGGTTGTGGGTGACCGGTGTCACAGGAAATGGCAGACAGCAGGTCAGCAGGCAGGAACTGGCACACATCAGTTGTGGGTGACCGATGTCGCAGGAAATGGCAGACAGCAGGTCAGCAGGCAAGAACTGGCACACTTCAGTTGTGGGCGACCGATGTCGCAGGAAATGGCAGACAGCAGGTCAGCAGGCAGGTACTGGCACACTTCATTCGTGGGCGACCGATGTTGCAGGAAATGGCAGACAGCAGGTCAGCAAACAGGAACTGGCACACTTCATTTGTGGGCAACCGATGTCGCAGGAAATGGCAGATGGCAGGACAGTGGGCAGGAACTGGCACACTTCAGTTGTGGGTGACCGATGTCGTAGGAAATGGCAGACAGCAGATCAGCAGACAGGAATTGGCACACTTCAGTTGTTGGCAACTGATGACATGGGGCTCAGGGGTGCCAAGTTTCTTTAATACGCCGATTACAATTTCAAAGCAGGTGCTTTTCCTTGAAGTAGTTTAAGCTTTGTGAGTAAGGTAGCACAGGCAGGTTCTTCCAGATAATCACCAAATGTAATAAGTCCATGTAGTCGAGGTGTAGTATAAAGATGAATGCTTTATTGATACAGTTCTTAGTAGTAGGTAAGTATCCCATCCTCGTCGCCAAATGTAATAAGTCCATGTAGTCGAGGTGTAGTATAAAGATTAATGCTTTATTGATACAGTTATTAGTTGTAGGTAAGTGTCAAGCATAAAGCAGTCCAGAACCAGATAGATATGGAATGGGTATTCAGTACAGAGTCACAGATCCCCACCTGGAGCAGCCTCCTTGCTGCTTAGCCCATGCTCTCAACTGACACACCACCCTTAGGCATACCAACATTCCATTACCTCACCATGCACCAACATTCCACAGTACATCCACACTGACTGAGCAGCAAGGCAGAGAAGCAGGAAAGGTGCAATACACTAAAGACCAGTATACTACACTAAACAATGGTGTAAATCCTCCCAGGGGTAAAACTACCTACTTTTACAGCAGTTCCTGTTTACTCTATAGCAAGCAATTACATTGGGCCCCTCACTCACACAATCTATGATGGAGAACACCTTCTCCCCTTGTGTACAGCCTATACACCCACCCAGAAGTGTAGCAAGGGTAATAAGCAATACGCTCCCCATTGGGTACTTCAAACTAGTTCTGGGGGCAGCTCTCCCCAACTGGGTTTGGAGTCTGCATGATGAGGAGGACAAAAACGGGGGCCTTTGCTTGTGACATGGAAGAACCCTTAAAAAGTGAATAATTAAGTTCTGGGTTGCAGCCCAACTGGGCTTCCTGCCGGGGAATTAAACCTTAGGCAAAGAAAGGGCAGTTTTCTAAAAGTTAATTTTTCTTAATATTTATGAAAAATCTGTCTTCGTCATTGAGTTGGGTTTTTGATAAATATTTTAAAACAATTGTGGTTTCATCATATTTCTAGCTGGTCCCAATCCAGAGATAGAAGAGTTAATATTTAATATTCCTTTACAGTGTTTTTCTATGGGCCAACCAGCTCCGCAACAGTGAAAATAGCTTGTGGGTGCTAGTTTCTGTAAGGCGATGTTAAATGTAACTTCCTACTTGTCCTTC
Organism: Lissotriton helveticus; assembly: GCF_964261635.1. Lineage (NCBI taxonomy): Eukaryota > Metazoa > Chordata > Amphibia > Caudata > Salamandridae > Lissotriton > Lissotriton helveticus. Next base: position 993,388,306 of record NC_136072.1, on the reverse strand, counting down.
TTTTACATACCATGCTCTCTGCCTGGTGGACTGCAAGGCTTACAAAGACGTTACTTATTACATTTTAAAAACAAGGACTTTCTCCTGTTTATCTTGACAGGTCGGGCTGCAGGTTTAAACTTCAGCTGCCAGGCAGTAATGCCAGGTCTAAGTCATGATTGCCTGATCAAACTAGTGGAAGTCACAATAGTGATGTGGTCCTTAGATCACATTTAACTTTCCATGCCATGACTGTCTTTTGGGGCACCTTACACAATTGACTAAAAATTAAGTATGCCACTTTGTTGTTAGCCAATTTCGACATGTTTTAGTGGTCTGAGCACATACACTGTGCCCAAGGGAGCACAATCTGAAAACTATCAATAAAGTTCAGCAAAGAATTGCATGGTAACTGACATATAGATAGCTGTTACCATTTTTCTTCAGTGAGGGGTTCCAAGTGGCATCAGATCGATAACAAGAGCAGAGCTTGAGTAGTCCATGATGCCATTTGGATCCTTGAGGTAAAAATGTGTTATGCTTGATAACTACAGATCTAATATGTTTTATTGTGTCTACTCCACCAAATCCTCTTCACCCCCACAGGATAAGACATCATGGGGGAGCCATTTGCAACTAAGGTGAAAAACCTATGTAATTATGACTAACCTTCTAAGATGTTATGTGGTTTATGCCACCAAATAATCTTCACCGGCTCAAGAAGAGGAGTTAGGAAGGTGCGAGGCATAACATGGTCTCACTTGCCTCAGCCCTCTCCACCCTAGGCTGTACATTAAAACATAAGTGTAGCTGGTGAACTTTCACTCACCCAACCACCTCTGGTAATCTCACCCTGCCAAAATATTTTACAATTCTTTGCTTACTGCCATCATACCAAACAATCAGTTGTACTATCCTCACCTTGCCCGCACATATAAAAAATATGCCAGGCTTTCCGTAGCTCTCCACCATCCTCTCTCCAAGCAAAATGTAAAAATATCTGCCACCTCACAGAAAACACAATAAATGAACCCTCCCCCTCCTTATTGCCCTCTTCTGGGCATTCCTGACTCCTTCCCATCTAAGCACAGCTCTCTGAGAGCCAGTGCCTGGTGGACAGTAGCTCAATGAGAGCTGCACATTAGGGCTCAACCACTTGTTAACATGGGTCTGTGCAGCCCTTATCTGACACAGAAACAATATATTACCCACTTGAGATTGCCAGCCAAAGTCCGCCTGCAGCAGTGCTCAATTTGTAAAAAAAAAAAATATATATGTGAAGAGTGAGTCTGTTTTTTACTCAACCGCTGCTTTGTGCTTCCGAATGTATGGGTAACAAGCAGATGGATTCCTATTCGGATGCATTGAGCATGGTATTTAAATATTTTGCAACGAACAGCTAATGACAGCTGATTTTTATGCTAGAGAGTTCGGAAGAAAGGAATCTGAAAATCGAGCCTTCCTTGTAAACTTTTATGGGGCAGTTAATTATTCTGAACAGAAAGCTGTTTTTCACAGTGTCTACTAGATCTGAGTGAGGCACTATGATGTCACAACTAAACTGTAATACGCTATTACAGTTGAGTAGCCATGCAATTTTCTAATTTCAGGTAACTATGTTAAAACTAGACTATAATAACATTTCAGGCAGGTTTTTATAAACCATTGTAAAATTTTCATCCGTTATAAAATGACAAATCCCTGAGCAGGGTTTAAGTGGCCTGTTCAGATTAAGCCTCTGCCATATGTTATGCTACATGAGAGTGTCAAATTATCTCTAAAGCTTCCAAATGCCACCTACAGTTGCTGCACTGTAGACGTCAGTGAAATGTATTACTGGAAAGAATGTGTATAGATGAGCCTGAGCAGTAAAGTGGCTCCATATCAAGTCTGTGCCAGTCAACAAGCCTTGGCTCTCTGCTGAGCTGATGATATTTGCAAAATGGCTGATTGTCTCATTCTTCAGAAATGTTTCACCAGAGTGTAATATTTCACTGCTGGGCTCAATATTCGCATGAGTGACAGTCCACAGCGATCAGCAACTGATGTATTGGAGCCATCATAAGACTCTAAAGTATTTTACGTCAGCCCCCGTGGCTTTTCTAATTTTATAGGAGGCGCGTGAATCCAAGCTCGAGCAGAATAAACCTCTTCTTATTGGAGAAATGCCCTGCCTTTTACCACTGAAACCCCTCCCTGCAAAGCATACCACAAAGATGGCAGAACAAACTGTTGATTTCATTTAGTTCTGCACATAAATAAAACACATTCATTTTAAATCGAGTTTGTTCTTTGTGCAGTGAACAATTTTGCTTTGTTATAAAGCCCGATCGATTCAATAAAACTTAGAAATAGGGAATGTAATAAAAATAAAATTGTTTATTTTGTGAAATTGCAATATACACAGCTAATTACAGTAGGTGTCAGAATCAATATGACTTGTGTCTGCTGTAGTTTACCTAGTTTTATATATATTTCCCAAACCGCATCCAAGCGTTTCCCTGTAAACGGAGCTCATGGCCCTTCAGGGCGGCCTCACGAAAGGGCACAGGGTAGCCCCCTAACACCTTCTCAGCAAACAAACGAAGTGAGGCCCAGTGCAGTGGTAACAGGCTTTATTTCCAGAGTAATGAAAGCGCCTGCTTCTGAGAGTCCCTTGAGTCAACGTTTCGGCGTCATGCCTTTTTCACAGACTGAACTTGCAAGCGCCCAGGTGTTTTCGAGCTCAATATAAATTGGTGCATCACGTGACTGCAATCACAAACTACTACTCCCAATGTGCATTGTGCGTGTTGTAATGATGGCAAAGTTCCGTTTTGAAGCACAAGCACACATTCAAGTGGATTTTCATTTCAAACAGTCAGGTGAGGAAAGAATTACCGCTGCTCTTGTAAGGATGTTACAGCTCTAGAAATGCCGTTTTCTCGCTGCACGATCATGACAGGATGTGCTCTTGTCTATATATATAGATATATATATATATATATATTACCTACTGGCAGTCGCCAGTAGGTAGTTATAGTTAGGATTGTTTTCCATAGGAAATCTGCAACATTCTATTGGGAATAACTTTGGCGCCGGTGGACGAATCTTCGCGAATTTCTCAAAAAAGATGGCCCGCTCCGCTCTGCTCCTTCCCTGAAAGTTTGGGGGGGATTCGTCAAGCATTGGCCGAGATAAAAGGGGGGTCCCAAAACGTGTTTTCCCCATGTTAATTTCCAAAGGGCGGTTGGACTCACTTTTAGCCCGAACGGCTGAATGGATTCCCATCAAACTTGGCAAAATTGTAGGGACTGGTAGCCCGATGTGCCTTTGCTATGTCTCAAGATATGTGCTCCAGAGGATTTGAGTAATATAGGTTAAAAAAAATATATATATCTATATGCGCGCCCCGGTACGCGCACCGGGGCGCGCACCCGGCGTGCTACGCGAGTATGCGAGCGGAAAGCTGATTGGCTCTCGGGTGTCTGTCAACATTCCAAACAGTCCGGAGCAGCCGCCATCTTGTGTCTCGGTAGGATCGAGACACAAGAGGTGGCAAAAACAAAGGGGGAAATGACCATAAGGGGGCAGGGTAGACCCCCTGACCCCCTAGGTTTGATTTCCCACAAAGATCCGACAGCAAAAAGGCAGGTCTTGCAGTCACAAAAGTGAAAGAGGAAGTGAAGGAAATGGGTGGGGATTTCATTCTTTGTAAAAAAAAATGTTAGCAACCAATGAAAAGTGTTATGTTCAGGCCACATGACCTGATGCGCTTACGCTGTGCGCCCCGGGGCGCGCACGGCGGCGCTTACGTTGCGCGATTGTAAGCGCTCGGGCGCTTCAGGGTGCGCTTACGCTGTGCATCATAAGACGCATCTCGCGGCTACGCAATACGTCACGATGATGTTTTCGTTCGCGGCAATAGCGCTAACGAGACGCTCACCGGTACGCGCACCAGGGCGCGCCGCGAGAATGTGCTTACCGATGAGCGCACCGGTACGTGCACCGGGAGCGCTCCAGGGCAAAAAAATAAAAAATATATAAAAAATAGTATTACATAAATATACAATATAGGATTCATTATAAAATAGAAATTAGCTATTAAAAAACCTATGAAATTCACTAAAAAAACTATAGGTTTCACACCAGTTATAGTTAGGAATTAGCATTTAAAAAACCTATGAAATTCACTGAAAAAAACATAGGTTTCACACCAGTTATAGTTTGCTGGAAATTTTACTCGCATAAAACCATTGAAATTCCAACGTTATAGTTAGTTGGACTCACTATAACTTGCGCGTGCAATGCACTGCTGATGACATCACATATTACATCACTCATGACATGGTCAGTGACATCACTCATGACCTATGTTTTTTTCAGTGAATATATATATATATATATATATGAGAGGAAAATGTTGCCCCTAGGTGGGACGCACTCACAGAGGCCCCGTAAAGGTCAAAGAAGGTCCAGTGTTGAGCCCCACCTCAGCACTCCTGACGCGTTTTAGGCCACGCCCTTTATCAAAGGTGAGCTGCTTGAAAGGAATACAAACAGGGCTTCCAGTATTTTTCCCTCTTTTACTCACATAATTAACCTCAGGTGGGTATTATTTGCATTGCATCCTGGGACTGGAACTCCGTAATTCCACCCATGTAGGTTGCATTCTCTTCCAGGACACATTCACTGCATTCCATCGTGGGCACTGTTGGACTCGGGCATCACCGGTCCACCTTGGGTAGCTTGGCTCGAGTGGGAAGGCCTAACTCCAAGGCAATTGTGTTATGCTTGCATCACACTCTCTCAGTAACCCTGCGCCCCTCCACTTGAAAAATGACACCTCACTCTGTTAACATAGAATGAAATGCTTTATCAAATTCCTTCAATTAGCCTATTCCGTTGGCAAGGTAACTTTCAACACATTTAGCATTTCTCCTTATGATTATTTGCATCAATGATAGCACAACATAGTATTTATCTAGAGTACCTTTTCTCCAATTTTTCAGTTAGCTACTTCGCAGTTCAGATAAGACAAGCAGCACTAAAAATACAACTTTACAGTGAATCAAGTTGGTACATTTCTTTAGTAAGGAAACAGTATCACATAACTCTCCATGGTAAAACTGGGATATGTGTTAATGAAGCAGGAACCGGCATTATCTTCTCCCAGGGACCAGGATGTTCATTAACTTTCAGTGAGTAAACATTCAATTTTTCTGGTAACCTGAGAACCCCAGGCGTCTATTTAGCTGTAGCAATGGTCTAGCAGCAATACTATGGATGGCAGGACTCTGAATCCAGAAGAGTGGTCTTTTTCTTTTCCTGGACTAATTCCCCCCTTTCTTGGCTCACAGTAACACTACCACAAAAGATCAGGAAAGAAAGCCCATCACTTGTCCCCGTGGGGAGTTCTCTGGGTCTGTGTCCCGCACCGGCCCCCAAATCCCTGCTTACTTGTGATCTTGAAGAGGGTAGGGGCAGTCCTAGCCATCACAGGCAGCTTAGGAAGCCTACCCACACACCGACAGTCTCCTGGTGAAGCGTCCGCTCCCTCTCAAGCAAGGCCGGCCTACACACTGGGCCTGCGCTGGAGGGAGGATGCTTCCGTTTTCATGCCCCGTCAAGTCTGCTGTTAGACTGCCATCTACACCGGCAGCCGCTCTTCTCCTCTGTGCAGCCGCGCTTCCTCAATGAAGTCAAGCCCTCTGCTGGCCAGCGTGGGAGAGAGGTGTCTCGTTGCAGCGCCACCCCCTCAATGCAGCCGACAAGCCCTCCACTGGGCCAGCGCGAAGGAAGGGACGCCTCAATGCCGCGCCACCCCTTCGTGAAGCTGACGAGCCCTCCACTGGGCCTGCGCAAGAGACAAGACACCTCAATGCCGCGCACCCCCTTCAGCACCGATCACCTCAGCGAGGGGCAGCTGTACAGGCGTCGCATATACCACTGGCTTCTCACCCTGGGAGGAAGTCGCAACACCCACATGGGGCACTCCTAGACCCAATGTCGCCGGTCAGGCGACCTCCACACCACAGCAGTCCCCCAGCAAAATCGTCCCAAGGGGGGGGGGTCAACGGGGTTGACTCTTGCCCAGCGCTCCTCAGCACAGGTGAGATGGGGTAGGCAAACGCAGGAGCGGAGTCACTAGAGAAAAGAGGGCGGGGGCAAGTTCTCACAGTCCCTTCTTTACACCTGTGGCCATCCAGTGTCCTCAGGGCAGCTCTTACCCCCACAGGTCAAAGGGGCAGTACTTTTTACTCTGCACGAGCCCCAACAGTTGCTCTGAAGCGAACCAGTGAAAGGGACAGTTCCTCCTTTTGCGTGGAGACACCAGGACAGGGTTATTTGGATAAATACCTAGGCAGGGCCAGGTCTATGGGTAGAGGGGCGATGACAGCGGCAAGGAGGCAAGCCTCAAGAGAAGTCAACCCTCTCAGTGCCCTATCCCCCTGATGCCACAGCCTGTACTCCAGCCAGCCCTACGATGCTCAAAATGGCCGCCCAGGATCCTACCTTATATAGCCTAGGCCCAGGTCACTAGAGTGGGCCGGAAGGTTCTAGATCCCACTAATACTATCCTATGGGCCAGAGCTCTGAGGTAACTCCTGACAGGGCAACAATCTTAGAAACTTAATAAAGCCACCATTTTGTAGATGTCCTACTCCACTTTCTCCATTTTAGAGGAGCAACTGCGCTTCATTGTTAATTAGTAACAATGGAGCGCCCAGAGACCTAGGCTCAACACCAAAAAAATGTAGTGGACAAAAATTCAGATAGGCAAAAAGGGGAGAAAAATAAGGAGGGACCACCCAAAGGGCTGACAGGTCTAACACGCGTCCCCCCAGCTGAAAGTGGGGAGAGCTACCCAACCCCTTGGGAGTTCTCGTCACTAAGGTGGAAATACCTGGAGAGACCGTCAGCATTGGCATGGTCCACTCCTGGTTGGTGTTCCACCCTGAAATCCATTCCCTGTAGGGAGATGTACCACCTTAGCAACTTGGGATTCTCGCCCCTCATTTGCATCAGCCAACAAAGAGGCCGGTGGTCAGTCTGAACAAGGAAGTGCGAGCCAAACAGGTATGGCCGCAACTTCTTCGGGAGCCCATACCACTGCAGAAGCTTCCCGCTCAATCGCACTCCACCTCTGTTCCAGAGGGAGCAGTCTCCTTGATAGGAAAACCACAGGTTGGTCCAGACCCTCCTCATTGAGTTGCGATAACACTGCCCCAATGCCATGCTCCGATGCATCCGTTTGGACAATAAACTCCTTGGAAAAGTCAGGGGCCCTTAGGACAGGAGCCGCGCACATATCTTGCTTTAAGGTGTCAAAAGCTCATTGACACGCCTCCGTCCAAACGACCCGTCGAGGATGTTTCTTGGATGTAAGCCCAGTCAAGGGAGCCACAATTGTGCCGTATCCCTTGACAAAGCGATGGTAGTATCCTGTGAGGCCCAGAAAAGCTCGGACCTCGGTTTGGGTCTTGGGGGGCTCCCAGGCCATGATAGTTTCAATCTTAGCCTGGAGGGGCTGCACCTTACCCCGGCCCACCAAGTGGCCTAGGTACACTACCGACCCCTGCCCGATATGGCATTTGCTAGCCTTGATCGTCAAGCCGGCCTGCTTCAGGGCTTGTAGGACAGCCTGTAGGTGACACAAATGGTCCTCCCAGCTGCTGCTAAAAACAGCGATGTCATCAAGATAGGCAGCAGAGAAGGCCTCCATACCGGAGAGGACCTGGTTCACCAGCCGCTGAAAAGTGGCAGGGGCGTTCCTGAGCCCAAAGGGCATCACACAGAACTGGTAGTGGCCCTCAGGAGTGGAGAAGGCTGACCTTTCCTTTGCTCCATCTGTAAGGGAGATCTGCCAGTACCCTGATGTGAGGTCAAAGGTACTTAGATATTGGGCAGCTCCCAGCCGGTCAATGAGCTCATCCGCCCTTGGGATTGGATGAGCATCCGTCTTCATCACAGAATTCAGTCCCCTGTAATCCACACAGAATCTGAGTTCTGGAGTGTGCCCGGTGGGGCAGCTTTTGGTACCAGAACCACCGGACTGGACCAGGGACTGCTTGAAGGTTTAATCACTCCCTGCTCCAGCATCTTAGTGACTTCACTGTGGATGCTGGCCTTTACCTTATCTGACAACCGGTAGGACTTGGACTTCACAGGTGGGCTGTCCCTTGTGTTCACATCATGGGTACACAGGTGGGTCCTTCCCAGGATAAGGGAGAACAGCGAGGAATACTGCTACAGGACTTGGCGGCAGTCTCTCCACCGTTCGGGAGTCAGGGATGGTGAGAGGTTCACCCCCTCCACCGACCCATCATTCTCTTGGGATGCAAAGAGATCAAGAAGAGATTACTTTCCTCTTCCTCTGTCCCTTCAGTCACCATCATCAATATGACCTCGGGCCTCTCATGGTGGGGCTTGAGGCGGTTGACATGGAGCACCCGATGGGGCTGCCTGGGGGTCTTAAGATCCACTAAATAAGTGACCTTGCCCTTCTTTTCAACCACTTCAAAGGGGCCTGTCCAGCGATCCTGGAGGGCACTAAGCTCCCCAGGCTCCATAACCCACACCTTCTGGCCAGGCTCCAACTCCACTGGGTGAGCATTGTGGTCATACCACTCTTTCATGACTGCCTGGCTGGCTTCAAGGTTGTCAGAAGCTTGCTTCCACAATTAGCCATTTGGCTACGGAAAGCCAGCATATAACTCACCACATCCTGGGGAAGCCTCCTGGGAGTCTTTTCCCATCCATCTTTCACCAGGCTGAGAGGTCCTCTGACAGGGTGCCCATACAGAAGCTCAAAGGGGCTGAAACCCACTCCTTTCTGTGGCACTACCCTGTATGAAAACAACAAACAGGGTAGGAGGATGTCCCATTTCCTCCGCAGGCTCTCAGGCAGACTCCTGATCATGCCCTTCAAGGTTTTGTTGAACCTTTCCACCAGACCATTGGTCTGGGGATGGTAAGGGGTGGAGAACCTGTAAGTAACTCCGCATTTCTTCAACATAGCCCGCATATATGCTGACATGAAGTTGGCCCCCCTGTCAGACACAACTTCCTTGGGGAAACCCACTCGGGTAAAAATCCCCATCAGGGCCCGAGCCACTGCAGGTGCAGTAACAGTCCTCAGAGGAATAGCCTCTGGGTACCGGGTGGCATGATCCACCAGTACCAGGATAAACCTGTGAACGGCTGAAGTAGGTGGATCCAATGGCCCAACAATGTCGATGCCCACCCTTTCAAAGGGGGTGCTAACGACGGGTAGTGGTTCTAGGGGAGCCTTCAGCTTAACCCCTGTTTTCCCACTGGCTTGACAGGACACACACCCTACAAAAAGTGTCGGACGCAACCCTCATCTGAGGCCAATAGAAATGGGGGACAAGCCGGGCAAAGGTCTTGTCCTGACCCAGGTGTCCTGCCAAAGGAATCTCGTGAGCCAACTCCAAGAGGAAGGCTCGGTAACGCTGGGGAACTACCAAGGCCCATGAAGAACCGTGCACCGGAGCCTTGGGTTCGCTGTAGAGGAGGCCATCCTACCAGTAAATATGAAAGTTCCCGGAAATGTTACCTACTGCCTTGGCATCGGCCTGTCGCCTCAGACCCTCAAGGGTCGGGCACTCCTTCTGCCCTTGACAGAACTCCTCCCTGGTAGGTCCTCCCTCAATGTGCCACTCCGTAGGGAAAGGTAAGTCCTCCAGGGAGACAAAATCCCCCTCCATGGACTCTGGGACCACCACCTCAGGTGCCCCCTCCATCTCACGGGGTGTGGACGCCGAGGCAGGATTTCCCTGTCCCCGGATCTTCCCCTTTTTGGCAGCTAGCTGTGCCTCTGTTCCAGGCTCCAGCCCTTGCGAACTCCCCCTCCGGGCAGTCGCGGACCGTGTGCTTGCACAAGTCCAATCAGGTGTACCCAGCATCTCTGAATGGGTCCGGAATTCCACCTTTTTCCAAGCATTATGCTCCAGGTCATTTCCCAACAGACAATCGACTGGCACGGCAGGGCTCACCGCAACTCGAAGAAGGCGACCCCTCCCCACTCGAAGGGAACTTCAGCCACAGGATAGTGACTTATTCTGCCGTCAGCCATCACAGCTGGGTGGAGTACGTTTGGAATCACCTGCTCTGGGGACACCAGCTGACTCCTTACCATAGTCATGCTGGCACCTGTGTCCCTCAGAGCCTCCCCTCTCTGGCCGTTGATGGTGACCCACTGTCTCGCTGTCTCTCAGGGACACTAAGGTTATCCCTGCCCACTCACCTCCCTTATCTAAGGGCAATTCCTCCCCGAGCACTACACTAGCCACTCCCGGGGTTTTTCCTCCAGTGGGAGGGGGTGGTCTCTTGGGGCACTTGGTATCTCCCTTATAGTGCCCAATTCCACCACACTCATAACAGCGGACAACCCTAGGCTGCTGACTGTGGTCAGGATAGGGGAATTTCTGTTGATTAACCCTGGGAGGGAAACCTGATCCCTTCCCCTGCAAGCTGTTTTGGGGGCCTTTCGAGAACTCCTTCTTTTTGTCTCCCCCCTCTTTCTTCTGGGGAGTGCCCTGACCAGTCTTTTGGGAATCCCCTCCAGTCCCCTTTGAGAACACCCGGGTACTAGCCCAGATGTCCGCCTCCTCTGCAAGCTTCCTAGGGTTAGTCAGCTTGCTGTCCATCAGGTGTTGACGCAGCTCCGGAAAACATTTCTCGAGGAGATGCTCGTTCAGGAACAGATTGTACAACCCCTCATAATCAGTAACCTCACTGCCTTGTACCCAACCCTCTAAGGCCTTTTTAGCGTAGTCCAGAAAATCTATCCAGTTTTGTGTAGATAGTTTGTGGCTGTTCCGAAATTTCTGCCGATATTTTTCAGGGGTCAGCCCAAACTTCCTGATTAAGGCAACCTTTATTGTGGGGTAATTGGTCTGTTCCTCCTGTTCCAAGGCTAAAAGAGCATCCCTCCCCACTGCAGGCATATACTTGTACAGGCAACCCCCCAATGGCTCTCTGAAATCCCATGGGCTCTTAATGAGACCTCATAGGCAGCCAACCATTTGGCGATGTCATCTCCTACACTAAAACTGGCGACTACATCTTTGGGCAAGTAGGGTCTGGGCTCCCTGGTAACCTCCTTAGGTACGCTGCCACCAACAGGATTACTGGGGGTCCCAATCTGTAGGGCTTTGACGTCTAATTCCCTTAAGCTAAGCTCATGGAGAAACCTCCTTTCCTCCCGCTCCTTCTCCAATTGGGACAATTCTAATTGTAGTTGTCTCTTCTCCCTCCTGTCCTCTAATTCTGCCGAGGCCAGACTCCTTCCCGACACACTACTGCCCGCCCTCGAAGGTGTCCCAGGACCTGGTAACAGATTCCCCCCTTCGGTTTGGTACAGCATGTCCATTTCTATGATGGTGTCATGATCCCCTTCTTCCTCTCCCCTTTCCTCATCTGGGTGAGCTGCTACCCATGCTCTCAAGCTGGTTTGGAGTTCTGCTTTCTTCGCACCACGCTTGAAGAACACCCCTTTCTCCTGGCAAAATTCCCTAAGTTGCGCCACTGAGTAAGTCTCTAACTCAGCCAACTCAAACTCCATTTTGCCAGACGGGCCCTCAGACATTTATTTGGGGTTTCTCCAGGGAGAGGCGGCAAATAAGAGCTAATTCTAACCACCACCAGAAAGGTTTTTTTTTTTGCTGAAAAAAACAAAAGTGTCCAATTAGGGAGACCAACTAGGAGAAAACTCCATTAAAAAAAATCCAAATTTCAGGTGTAGGGTGAGTGATGTACACTGGGCCACTGTCAAGTGAACGCAAGCACAAGCCCTGATCCCACCACTGAACACCAATATGTTGGACCCGGGGTCACCGGTCCACCTAGGGTAGCTTGGCTCGAGTGGGAAGGCTAACTCCAAGGCAATTGTGTTATGCTTGCGTCACACTCTCTCAGTAACCCTGCGCCCCTGCACTTGAAAAATGACACCACACTCTGTTAATATAGAATTAAATTCTTTATCAAATTCCTTCAATTAGCGTATTCCGTTGGCAAGGTAACTTTCAACACATTTAGCATTTCTCCATATGATTATTTGCATCAATGATAGCACAACATAGTATTTATCTAGAGTACCTTTTCTCCAATTTTTCAGTTAGCTACTTCGCAGTTCAGATAAGACAGGCAGCACTAAAAATACAACTTTAGAGTGAATCAAGTTGGTGCATTTCTTTAGTAAGGAAACAGCATCACATAACTCTCCATGGTAAAACTGGGATATGTGTTAATGAAGCAGGAACCGGCATTATCTTCTCCCAGGGACCAGGATGTTCATTAACTTTCAGTGAGTAAACATTCAATTGTTCTGGTAACCTGAGAACCCCAGGCGTCTATTTAGCTGTAGCAATGGTCTAGCAGCAATACTATGAATGGCAGGACTCTGAATCCAGAAGAGTGGTCTTTTTCTTTTCCTGGACTAATTCCCCCCTTTCTTGGCTCACAGTAACACTACCACCAAAGATCAGGAAAGAAAGCCCATCACTTGTCCCCGTGGGGAGTTCTCTGGGTCTGTGTCCCGGACCGGCCGCCAAATCCCTGCTTACTTGTGATCTTGAAGAGGGTAGGGGTAGTCCTAGCCGTCACAGGCAGCTTAGGAAGCCTACCCACACACCGACAGTCTCCTGGTGAAGCGTCCGCTCCCTCTCAAGCAAGGCCCGCCTACACACTGGGCCTGCGCTGGAGGGAGGACGCTTCTGTTTTCATGCCCCGTCAAGTCTGCTGTTAGCCTGCCATCTACACCGGCAGCCGCTCTTCTCCTCTGAGCAGCCGCGCTTCCTCAATGAAGTCAAGCCCTCTGCTGGCATGCGCGGGAGAGAGGTGTCTCGTTGCAGCGCCGCCCCCTCAATGCAGCTGACAAGCCCTCCACCGGGCCTGCGCGAAGGAAGGGACGCCTCAATGCCGCGCCGCCCCTCTGTGAAGCTGACGAGCCCTACACTGGGCCTGCGCGAGGGACAAGACACCTCAATGCCGCGCACCCCCTTCAGCACCGATCACCTCAGCGAGGGGCAGCTGTACAGGCGTCGCATCTACCACTGGCTTCTCACCCTGGGAGGAAGTCGCAACTCCCACATGGGGCACTCCTAGACCCAATGTCGCAGGTCAGGCGACCTCCACACCACAGCGGTCCCCCAGCAAAATTGTCCCAAGGGGGGGGCAGTCAACGGGGTTGACTCTTGCCCAGCGCTCCTCAGCACAGGTGAGATGGGGTAGGCAAACACAGCAGCGGAGTCGCTAGAGAAAAGAGGGGGGGGCAAGGTCTCACAGTACCTTCTTTAGACCCGTGGCCATCCAGTATCCTCAGGGCAGCTCTTATCCCCACAGGTCAAAGGGGCAGTACTTTTTACTCAGCACGAGCCCCAACAGTTGCTCTGAAACGAACCAGTGAAAGGGACTGTCCCTCCTTTTGCGTGGAGACACCGGGACAGGGTTCATCGGGTAAATACCTAGGCAGGGCCAGGTCTATGGGTAGAGGGACGATGACAGCGGCAAGGAAGCAACCCTCAAGAGAAGTCAACCTCTCAGTGCCCTATACCCCTGATGCCACAGCCTGTACTCCAGCCAGCCCTACGATGCTCAAAATGGCCACCCAGGATCCTACCTTATAAAGCCTAGGCCCAGGTCACTAGAGTGGGCCGGAAGGTTCTAGATCCCACTACTACTATCCTATGGGCCAGAGCTCTGAGGTAACTCCTGACAGGGCAACCATCTTAGAAACTTAACTAAGCCACCATTTTGTAGATGTCCTACTCCACTTTCTCCATTTTAGAGGGGCATCTGCGCTTCATTGTTAATTAGTAACAATGGAGCGCCCAGAGACCTAGGGTCAGCACCAAAAAAAATGTAGTGGAGAAAAATTCAGATAGGCAAAAAGGGGAGAAAAATAAGGAGGGACCACCCAAAGGGCTGACAGGTCTAACACGCACAACAGGAGAACTGAGGTGGGGCTATGTGCTGGACCTTCCCTGATCTCAATGGGACCTCTGTGAGTGTGTCCCACCTAGGGGCACCCTGTTTCTTTCAAATATTGCGGCCAGCCTGGTCGTGGGATGTCACCACCACATCAGCAGCGTGGGTTCCACTGCAGTCTTTGGAGGCCGCAGACTTTGGACCAGAGAGTGATTGTTGCACTGGGGAGGGTGGCTGACACTGTGCCCAAGATGAACTGGTTATGCCTTGAAAGAACGCAGCCCACTTGGGAATGCGTTGGCCCTAAACGCGCCAGGAGACCTGAGGTGGGGCTCAGTGCTGGACCTTCTCTGATCTCTACGGGACCTCTGTGAGTGCGTCCCACCTAGGGACACCCTGTTTCTTTCATACATATACATATAAATATATATATATATATATTCACTGAAAAAACCATAGGTTATAGACCATATATAGTTAGGAATTAGCATTTACAAAACCTTGAAAATTCACTGAAAAAACCATAGGTTATAGACCATATATAGTTAGGAATTAGCGTTTAAAAAACCTTATTTTACTCACACAAAACCATTGAAATTCCATATATAGTTAGTTGCACTAACTATATATTGCGCACCCGCAATCCACTGCTGATCATGTCACATATTACATCATTCATGACATGGTCAGTGACATCACTGATGACATCACTGATGACAACATCCAGTGATTATGTGTTTCTGTAAAGTTTAAATATGTTTTACATATTGAAGAATGAGTGGATGTATAAGTGTCTGAATGAAGGTTTTAGTAGGTGCGTGATTGACTGTATGAGTGAGTGATTAAATGCGTCTTACTGAATGCACGGGTTAGTGACTAAACTGTCTGAAAGTGTGCATCAGTATGTCTGTTGTTGTGCAAGCTGCTTCATGTGTTGATCAGTAGCTATATAAGTAGCTATATGGGTTATTGATTGGTTGCACAAGTATTTGTATGGGAGACTGAGTGTGTGTATGGCTGGCTGGGAGGTGTGTGACTCTGTGCAGATCAATGTGTACTTGTATCAGTGATTCTATAAGAGAGTAAGTATGTGTTAGTATATGTTTAAAAAATGTAAGGTGTTCTGTGTTTAACTGTATAGATGAGAAAATGGAAGTGTGATTGATTCTTTTCAGGACTGACTAGGTGTGTGAGTAACTCCATGGATGAGTGGCAGAGTGTGAGTGTCTGTATAGGTGTATGAGTGCATATGATAGTGTTGTCAAGATGAGTGATTGTATGTATGAATGATTGTATGAGTGAATGTGTGTGTAGACATAGGAATCAGTGAGTGCGTATGTAGTAACTAGTATTGGTGTGTCAATGGTTTCAAAAATTATACTCTGTATTTAACACTGGGTGTAACGGAGGTTATATTAGAGTGTGAGGAGATGCATTGTATTATCACATGAATGATATCATCAGTGATGTCATCATTGATGTCAAGTGAGATGTCATCAGTGATGTCATTTGAGATGTCATCAGTGATGTCATCAGTGATGTCACTGACCATGTCATGAATGATGTAATATGTGACATGATCAGCAGTGGATTGCGGGTGCGCAATATATAGTTAGTGCAACTAACTATATATGGAATTTCAATGGTTTTGTGTGAGTAAAATAAGGTTTTTTAAATGCTAATTCCTAACTATATATGGTCTATAACCTATGGTTTTTTCAGTGAATTTTCAAGGTTTTGTAAATGCTAATTCCTAACTATATATGGTCTATAACCTATGGTTTTTTCAGTGAATTTCAATGGTTTTTTAATAGCAAATATCATAAGCTGTCGAATGTCAAGTACGTGGTAAGTGAAAACATTTTCGTGTTTATGCACACTGATCTGCTTTGAATGGTGCCCCCCCCCCTCATTTCTATTAGGAGTACTCTCTCTTTGCAGATAGTGAAAGGTAGTTAACGCAGGCCTTTGCCCCCGTTGTAATCCGTCGTGCCTGCTTCTCTCTCCATTTGATTGATTGTTATCCAAGTATTTACTGTTTTAGAATTAGTTCTCTTTGGTTCATTCTCTATTTACAAACAAACACAGAGTCGCAATACTCTGTTTAGTCTTTGCAGATAACGAAAAATCGTGTAAAAAAAAAGAAAAGGAATCGAGCAAAATCAGTAGGCCACTAATGGGATCTCTTTTTGACCTCGCTAAAATAGAAACATTAGGAACAACCCCTCATGACAAATACAAAACTAGTGAGATGAACTGAACTCCACACAATGATGGCTGCAAAACAGCTCGGCTCCGCCACCCACCCCGCCCAAAATAACGATAAAGAGCGGCTGCCATGATTGGTTGCGGAATGGCCACGACGGAGCTACGAAATGATGCTGCTCTCATGCTAACCCCAGCTTCAGTCTGAAACATCCAGAAACACTGTAGACTACCAATTCGATCAGTTCCGGTAGCGCCCCAATGTAACCCGGTAGAGAAGAACTAGCCCTCCCCTCTTTGACTGATGGTTCTTGTTGCCTGTCCCTTCTGTTCTCATTTAACAGAACTATTTAGCCTGCTGAAAGGGGTTGTGTTCCGACCGCTGATTGGTGGAGACATTTTGACTATATTCTGGACCTGCGTTGTCGCGTAATGCGTCATATGACGCGCCGCGTTAGCGCATCCGGAAGTCATCCGGGGCGCGCAGCGCGTAACGTAAGCATAACAAGTCATGTGACTTGTTAATAAAACTTTTCATTGGTTCATTTTACTTTTCTTATTGTAATGATGAAAGGCTTGGTCATATGACCTAAAAATTACGCTTTTCATTACTTCCGAACATTATTTTTTCTTAAATATATGTTATAATGTTCCAGGCTAATGTACTTTCCCGAAAATTTTACAACTGTCCTGCAAGTAAAATATATTCTTTTTTCGAGAAAAAGAGCGTTTCTTCGTCCCATGATGGAGCCGTTGAGCAAAAGAGGGTCGACCTGCTGTCTTAGTCGCCGATACGCCTGAATATGAGATTCTTATCGATCACTTTATGTTGCAGGAATAGAAAACACAACAGCCCTTGACCATTTATCTTTACTGCGTTCCTTCGTATTATACCTTTTACCCTTCATGTAATTGGTCTGCTTTATTTCACTTGCCTTTTAATGATTCTAAAACAGTGACTATTATTACAAACTTTACCAATGTATATACTACTACCATGTTTTCTTTTAAAAACCTTTATTGTGAAAATTTCATTATACAAATACGAGCCTATAACCACGTGGGCCGGCCACGGAGCAAACTGTAATCGTATATGATGAATAGACATTTACACTGTAGAGGAACGTAACGGGCGGGCCATTAGGTTGCAAGAACTAAGGTGTCTAACAGTTACGGAATCGGTGGACGTACATTTTATAATTAAAATACGACAGGGCCAGTTACAATAAAATTATCTAGATATACATTTGCGGGCAAGTACCATGGGTGACGTTAATTCGAACTTTCAACAGTACAGTAATCAATAACACATCAGAACTTAATATCAATAGGGATGTCGAAATATTCAATCAATTCTCGTCCCCGCCCGCCATGTGCTTCAAAACTGCATACGTATCTCGTGATTTCAAGGTTCTGCAACCAGTACACAACAAGGAGTTACGAGTCCCATTTATTCCGGCGCCATTTTGGGCGAGGACGGGCAGGTCCAGGATATAGTCAAAATGTCTCTACCAACCATCGACTATGATGATGTTCATATGCTGTATTTATTAGAGTAACACTCATCTGTCCACATGAAATTAATTTGCCACAATCTAAACATGTCATTTTAATCTTTCCAAAGTTCTTCTAAATATTTGGGACCGTTTCCCTTGCCTCTGAAGCTCTCAGTGCCACTTCTTTGATGAATGTACTAGCAGGTCAGGGGTTCTCCTCCAAATCTCTCTTTTATGCAGCACTATAATTAATTAGTGCCACCTCTCCATATGACGATGCATGGTATAGTAACCACAACTATATTTTTTTGTCGGTTCCTCTGGAGAGTTCATCGTGGCAGATGAAGCGTGTAACGTACCGGGCATTTACCTTTTTTTGCATGTACAGGAAAGGAAAAAAAAATCGAGCGTCCGAGTTCTAAGGTGTCCCAGGGCCATTTTAGTGGAGGACATGATACAGCGATAATGCCCTGGATAAGGACACTTCCTTCGGGCACCCCACGCCGTCTTTCGGCGCAGCATTGTAGGATGGCCACACCAGTGCGGCAACTTGCTAGACACCACCTCGGTGCCATCCGGATCTCGGCGCCCCACTGCAGATGAACTGCCTCCACATGGAGAAGCGGGAGAGGCTCGTTTGCGCCGCCTCCCCCCCCCCCTTCGGGCACCCCACGCCGACTTTCGGCGCAGCATTGTAGGATGGCCACACCAGTGCGGCAACTTGCTGGACACCACCTCGGTGCCAACCGAATCTCAGCGCCTTGTGTTGTCTTCCATTCCGAAAATATTGTTGGCAGCATTTTGAAAGGAAAGACAAACAGCCGTTTGTGGCCCTCACTACACCGTTCTCCTAGTGAGTCTCACATTGTTACATTTAGGAAGAATGTTGAAGAGTAGTATGTTGAAAATCTGAAGCCATTGTTATACAAACTCTCAACCAGCCTTGGATGGAAAAATCCTGAAGAATGTACAAACTGAAAACCAGTTTTTCTCTGTATAGCATCAGCAGCAACGCTTGAGTCAGCTTTGTGTGAAGCCGCCATTTTGATTCAATCAATAGCGTCCACCTGCACACATTCAGGGACCTGGTCGTGTCTTCAGGTCAAACGGATTGTGGGACAAGATGCACAAAGGAAAAGGAAAAAAGTTCCGCCGGACCCCGGGAGGTGGCCGCCTATGTCATGGGCGATCTTAGGCCACACCAGGGCAATAGTGAAGCTGCAGCAGGTGCAAATAAGCTTCAGACAGTGTTACAAGCGCTGCTCAGAACTCTCAACTATGACACCACCTCGGTGCCATCCGGATCTTGGCGCCTTGTGCTGGTTCCGGCCTATTCACACATCGGTCCGCTACTGACGCCACCTCACAGGCCAACGGGGCACCCCACGCCGACTTTCGGCGCAGCATTGTAGGATGGCCACACCAGTGCGGCAAATTGCTGGACACCACCTCGGTGCCATCCAGATCTCGGCGCGTTGTGCTGCCTTCGGCCTATTCGCCACAAGTGCGCACGCAACTCAGCTGCATAGCGAGTGAAACACCAAGGGGCGCCCCACTGCAGCCGAGGAACCTCCATCTTGGGGGCGACGCACAGCATCACATTGCTTTCCAATGCAGTCAGATCCTCAAACAGCCCCCACTGACTGACGCGAACTCACAGGCCAACGGGGCGCCCCACGCCGACTTTCGGCGCAGCATTGTAGGATGGCCACACCAGTGCGGCAAGTTGCTGGACACCACCTCGGTGCCATCCGGATCTTGGCGCGTTGTGCTGCCTTTGGCCCCATTCGCACATCAGTCCGCTACTGACGCCATCTCACAGGCTAATGGGGCGCCCCACGCCGACTTTCAGCATTGTAGGATGACCACACCAGTACAGCAACTTGCTAGACATCACCTCGGTGCCATCCGGATCTCGGCGCCCCACTGCAGATGAAGTGCCTCTCAACTATGAAACCACCACTGTGACATCCGGATCTTGGCGCGTTGTGCTGCCTTCGGCCTATTCGCACATCGGTCCGCTACTGACGCCATCTCACAGGCTAATGGGGCGACCCACGCCGAGTTTCAGCATTGTAGGATGACCACACCAGTGCAGCAACTTGCTAGACATCACCTCGGTGCCATCCGAATCTTGGCATCTCAACGCCTAGTGGTATCTTCCATACAGAAAATATTGTTACGCTACCTTTGGCCCCATTCGCACATCAGTCCGCAACTTAGACATCACCTCGGTGCCATCCGGATCTTGGCATCTCAGCGCCTTGTGGTGTCAGTCAGAAAATATTGTTGCGCTGCCTTTGGCCCCATTCGCACATCAGTCCGCTACTGACACCATCTCACAGGCCAACAGGGCGCCCCACGCCGACTTTCAGCATTGTAGGATGGCCACACCAGTGCGGCAACTTACTAGACACCACCTCGGTGCCATCCGGATCTTGGCGCGTTCTGCTGCCTTCGGCCTATTCGCACATCGGTCCGCTACTGACGCAAACTCACAGGCCAACGGGGCGCCCCACGCCGACTTTCAACATTGTAGGATGGCCACACCAGTGCTGCAACTTGCTGGACACCACCTCGGTGCCATCCGGATGTTGGCGCGCTGTGTTGCCTTCGGCCTATTCGCACATCGGTCCGCTACTGACGCCGCCTCACGTGCCAACGTATTTTCTCCGCATTTTATACCCTATGCCGCATAACAGGTCATGTGACTTGTTTATAAAACTTTTCATTGGTTCATTTTACTTTTGGTTTCCTAATGATGGAAGGCTTGATCATATGACCTAAAAACAACACTTTTCATTGGATGAAAACTTTTTTTTTTTCCAAACGATGAAAGCCCCACCTTGTTTCTGGATGTTTCAGACTGAAGCTGGCGTCAGCATGAGAGCACCACCATCTCGTAGCTCCGTCGTAGTCATTCCGCGAGCAATCATGGCAGCCGCTCCCCACCAGAAGCCTGCAGGAGTCGGGGCCCCCAAAACTTTTGATGAATTCTCAAGGCGGAGGGGACGCTTTCGAGAATGGGGTCCAAGACCTAGCAGACAAGCGTCCGATTTCCAAGGTGTCCCAGGGCCATTTCAGTGGACCAGGCCCAAAAAGGAAAGAGCCTGCCGCCATTTTGAGAGTCCTGTGACAGCCGCCTATCGCTGCACCGCAAGAGTGGGCGCAACTCAGCTGAATTGCGGCTTTTGACACAGTGGACCAAAAACGGACGGAATGGCAACTGAAACGGTAAAGGGGCGCCCCACTACAACAGATGACACTCCACCTGGAGAGGCCCGTTCACGCCGCCTCCCCCGGGGCGCCCCACGCCGTTATTCGGAGCAGCATTGTAGGATACCAAAACCAGTGCGGCAACTTACTGGACATCACCTTGGTGCCATCGTTCTGCTGCCTTGGAACTATTCGCACAACAGTTTGCTACTGAAGACCCACCCCCCGCGACGCCCCACGCCGTTATTTGCTGGGTGGCAACTTACTAGACATCACTTTCGTGTCATCTAGATTTCAGCGCGTTCTGCTGCCTTGGAACTATTCGCACAACAGTTTGCTACTGATGACCCGCCCCACGCCGGAAATCTGGACGTTGTGCTGCGTTGGGACTATTCGCACAGCCGACCGCTACTTCGTTGTTTTTCCCTAAAAATGTTTATATGTTATTACTATTTTTGTTTTCTTGTATATATTTATAAATTATTAAAGTTTTATAATCTTACTACTTTGTCGGAGTGCTATATATTTTTAATGTGACACATAATTGTAAAAACTTTGATGTACAAAGAGTCATCCCTGGAATCTTCCGCTTCACGCTCGGTCCCCTCCCCAATCACAATACAGGATGGTTTTCAGATAATAGCAACGCTTCTGCTGTGACGGATCTCATCGAGTGTGGGCCTTGATCTACTATAACTCCTTTGAAGAGGGGTGAATCTTTACAGCTGTGGCCATAAACTACATCTGCAGGGCTAGCTGATACCCTAGGACCAGCCTGGACAATCGGACACAGAGGAAAAGGAGTGTCAGAGGGTGCAGTAGTGAATAGGGCGAAAGGGAGGTGTCGGGCGGGCACAGGGTGTGATTCTCAGGAAAGAGCAGCGCAGATGGGGGGAGGTTTATTACCCATGCATAAGACAGAGAGCGGGGGTGACCACTGCCTGGGGGAGATGCTTGCGAGGGTGGGGAGCCATGCTAAGGATCGACAGCGTGCACAGAGTGGGTCTGGTCAAGGCATCTAAAATGGCTGCCGTGCACGACAAAAGTGTGGCATTTGAAAAAAGACAAGATGGCGCAGACAATGTTTTTCAACACTTCCTGATTTCCTTCGAATCGAACGTTAACAGACGTTGGGGCATATTACCAAAGTTAAGCGATATTTATCCCTAACGATGCATTGCAAAGATTTTTTTACCGTCAGAAATTATCGCAGATAAACCTTGCTATTATCAAAGTTTATCGCAAATACGATAAAAACCGACCGCAATGCATTAATATCGCTGAAAACTCAGCGATATTCATGCATTACCGAGCTAATCCTCTTAGCCATGTTATCCACCTCCCATAGGATAACATGGCTAAGAACTGCTCAGGGCAGCTGTTACTTTTTGGAGATATTCGCGCTTATCTCGAATATTTCCAAAAGTTGATAATAGGAGATAGCGATGTTAGCGACTGTTTCCAGTCGCTAACATCTTGGCATGCCCACTTTGCATGTCATTAGTGATAAATATCACTCACATGCAAAGTGGGGCCCAAGATGGTCGCTATCTCCTACTAGCCGTCGCTAACTGGTGTTAGCAACAGCTAGGTAATACAGATATAATTTTATCTCCGCGAAGCGGAGCGCTGTTACAGATATATATCTTGTTTTTGAACGTTAATTTCTCAAAATGCACTGAAGCACATATATTGAGACCTAGCAAAGGCACATCGGGCTACCAGTCCCTAATATTTTACCAAGTTTCGTGCAAATCCATTCAGCCGTTCGATTATTATTATTATTTATTTTTTTTGCCCCGCGGGGCCCTTTTAAAACCTCCACATCAAACCTAGGGGATCAGCGAGGATCTACTATGCCCCCTTATGGTCATTTGCCCCTTCGCTTTGGCCTCCTCTTGTCTCTCGATCCTACCGAGAGACAAGATGGCGGCCGCTACGGACTGTTTGGAATGTTTACAGACACCGGAGAGCCAATCAGCTTCGCTTCGCAAAGCTCCGTAACGCGAAAAGTACGCGAAGCGGTGCGCTGTTACAGATATATATCTTTTTTTGAACGTTAATTTCTCAAAATCCACTGAAGCACATATATTGAGACCTAGCAAAGGCACATCGGGCTACCAGTCCCTACAATTTTGCCAAGTTTCGTGCAAATCCATTCAGCCGTAAGATTATTATTATAATTTTTTTTTTTTGCCCCGCGGGGCCCTTTTAAAACCTCCACATCAAACCTAGGGGGTCAGCGAGGATCTACTATTCCCCCTTATGGTCATTTGCCCCTTCGCTTTGGCCTCCTCTTGTCTCTCGATCCTACCGAGAGACAAGATGGCGGCCACTACGGACTGTTTGCGGCCACTACGGACTGTTTGGAATGTTGACAGACGCCGGAGAACCAATCAGCTTCGCTTCACAAAGCTCCGTTGCGCGAAAAGTACGCGTCCTAGGCCGCTGCCCGGTCCGCGCTTACAGATATATATCTTTTTTTAAACGTTAATTTCTCAAAATCCACTGGAGCACATATATTGAGACCTACAAAAGGCACATCGGGCTACCAGTCCCTACAATTTTGCCAAGTTTCGTGCAAATCCATTCAGCCGTTCGGGCTAAAAGTGAGGCCAACCGCCCTATGGAAATTAACATGGGAAAAACGCGTTTTGGGACCCCCCTTTTTTCTCGGCCCCCCCTTGACGAACCCCCCCCAAATTTTCAAAGGCTGCTCAGAAACAAAATGTGCCATTTTCCTGAAAATTTCAGCCAATTCCGTCCACAAACGGCAAAGTTATTAGACATAGAATTTTCAAAAATCCCATAGAGAAAAAATCCTAACTATATATACCTACTGGCGACCGCCAGTAGGTAATATATATATATATATATATATATATATATATATATATTCACTGAAAAAACCATAGGTTATAGACCATATATAGTTAGGAATTAGCATTTACAAAACCTTGAAAATTCACTGAAAAAACCATAGGTTATAGACCATATATAGTTAGGAATTAGCATTTACAAAACCTTGAAAATTCACTGAAAAAACCATAGGTTAGAGACCATATATAGTTAGCTGGACATTTTATTGACATAAAACCAATGAAATTCCATATATAGTTAGTTGCACTAACTATATATCGCGCACCCGCAATCCACTGCTGATGATGTCACATATTACATCATTCATGACATGGTCAGTGACATCACTGATGACATCACTGATGACATCACTGATAACAACATCCAGTGATTTTTTGTTTCTGTAAAGTTTAAATATGTCTTACATATTGAAGAATGAGTGGATGTGTAAGTGTCTGGACGAAGGATTTAGTAGGTGCATGACTGACTGTATGAGTGAGTGATTAAATGTGTCTCACTGAGTGCATGGGTTAGTGACTAAACTGTCTTAATTTGTGCATCATTATGTCTGTTGTTCTGTAAACTGCTGCATGTGTTGATCAGTAGCTATATGAGTAACTATATGGGTTATTGATTGATTGCCCAAGTATTTGTATGGGAGACTGAGTGTGTGTGTGGCTAGCTGGGAGGTGTGTGACTCTGTGCAGATCAATGTGTACTTGTATCAATGATTGTATAAGAAGGTAAGTATGTGTTAGTATATGTTTGAAAATGTAAGGTGCTCTATGTTTAACTGTATAGACAAGAAAATGGAAGTGTCATTGATTCTTTACAGGACTGACTAGGTGTGTGAGTAACTCCATGGATGAGTGGCAGACTGTGAGTGTCTGTATAGGTATGAGTGCATATGATAGTGTTGTAAAGATGAGTGATTGTATGTATGAATGATTGTATGGGTGAATGAGTGAAGGTGTGTGTAGACGTAGCAATCAGTGAGTGCGTATGTAGTAACTAGTATTGGTGTGTCAATGGTTTCAAAAATTATACTCTGCATTTAACACTGGGTGAAACAGAGGTTATATTAAAATGTGAGGAGATGCATTGTATTGTCACATGAATGATATCATCAGTGATGTGGTCATTGATGTCAAATGAGATGTCATCAGTGATGTCATCAGTGATGTCATTTGAGATGTCATCAGTGATGTCATCAGTGATGTCACTGACCATGTCATGAATGATGTAATATGTGACATCATCAGCAGTGGATTGCGGGTGCGCGATATATAGTTAGTGCAACTAACTATATATGGAATTTCATTGGTTTTATGTCAATAAAATGTCCAGCTAACTATATATGGTCTCTAACCTATGGTTTTTTCAGTGAATTTTCAAGGTTTTGTAAATGCTAATTCCTAACTATATATGGTCTATAACCTATGGTTTTTTCAGTGAATTTTCAAGGTTTTGTAAATGCTAATTCCTAACTATATATGGTCTATAACCTATGGTTTTTTCAGTGAATTTCAATGGTTTTTTAATAGCAAATATCATAAGCTGTCGAATGTCAAGTACGTGGTAAGTAAAAACATTTTCGTGTTTATGCACACTGATCTGCTTTGAATGCTGCCCCCCACCCCTCATTTCTATTAGGAGTACTCTCTCTTTGCAGATAGTGAAGGGTAGTTAACGCAGGCCTTTGCCCCCGTTGTAATCCGTCGTGCCTGCTTCTCTCTCCATTTGATTGATTGTTCTCTTTGGTTCATTCTCTATTTACAAACAAGCACAGAGTCGCAATACTCTGTTTAGTCTTTGCAGATAGCTAAAAATCGTGTAAAAAAACAAAAGGAATCGAGCAAAATCAGTAGGCCACTAATGGGATCTCTTTTTGACCTCCCTAAAATAGAAACATTAGGAACAACCTGTTGATAATACCAATGTGTATGTACATAAGCGGCGTTCATTTGTGTTCACAGTACCCCTTGTTGATTGTTTGAATCGAGCATTGAATTGTTCGAAGTTGGTTCTCTTAAGAATCTTCTCTGCCTGCAAACGAGGAAGAATAGGAATATTCTCTCTCCCTTTGCAGATAGTGAAGGGTAGGTAACGCAAACCTTTAACACGTCGTGCCTATTTCGTTCCTCATTGATTGATTGTTTCCGCAAACATTGACTGTTTGGGAATTGGTTCTTTTTGGAGGTATTCCCTGTTTGCAAATATACGTAGGAAAATCTTTGCAAATAGTGAAAGGGTACGTAATGCGGACCTTTCTCCCCCGTTGTAATCTGTCATGCCTATCTACTCCCCACTGATTGATGCACCTGTTTCACCCGGACCATTTACTAGAGATACGTCATCTGGCCCGACCAGAGAGCACCCCTAGTGAAAAGGACATATGCAATAATAACGAAGTGATCACTGTATCCTGTTAACAGAAACTTTAGCATGAAACAACCTGGAAAGAAAAGAATAGGAAAACGAAAATCAGTAGGCCACTGATGAACATGAACTTTTATTAAACAACGAACAAAGAAACGATAACATAACGTAATGATAAAACCTATTAATGTCCTAGAAACAAGAAAACGTTAAAATATGCCAGTGGTGAGAGACCAGAAAAACAGTAAGAGAAACCAAATCACCCCTCGCTGTCCCACCGCCTGCCACGCCAAAAAAATCGATAGACTAGGGAAAATGCAAGTCAATAGAACATCCGCCCCCACTCTGGAAACTTCCAAGGTGGGGCAGGGTTGCGGCTACGCCCAGCCGGGAGCAGCCCATATAAGGCGGGTCCTGCTGCCACGCCTCGGCCAGGAGATCCTAACGTAGGGTGTAGCCGGAGGAGAGGCCGAGGCCAGCGGGACCCGGCCAGGGGATTGCCTTTACAACGCTGAAGAGTTGCAGGGGGGGGAATGTCTCCTCGACCCTCCCCTCTCTCTCCCAGTCCGGCCGCGGTGGCCCTTGAGAGTTTCAGGTAGTCCCGCCACATGCTCTTCCGGTCCGGCCACCAACGGTCGGGGGGCCGAGGCCGACGGGATCCGGCTGCAGCCGATAAACCAAGGAACCCGTTCATGGGGCCAGAGCCAGGGGCGTCCGGCCGACATCCACCGGAAGCCCGGCCCGAAGACGGACGGGACACTTCTTCTTTCTTGAATAATGGCTGCGACAACACTGGGGGGGGATGTCTTGCACATGCCTCCGACCCCCCCCCCCTCATCCTCATCGCCTGGTCCGGCCATAACAAATCTCAAGCGAGACGCCGTGGGGTGCACTGGGAGGGAGAGACGGTGCGAACAGGCCTCTCCCGCCTCCCCAGGTGGAGGCTTCCCAGCTGCACCCTCAGCGCTCCAGGCGCCCGGAAAAGGGTTCTTCCACTGTGGCCATGCTGCAACGTCTCGCCCGGCAGGGTGGAGCCCGTCCGCTCATTTGACCCCGCGATCGCCAGTAGCTACCAAACTCTCAAAATGGCGCTCGACCTGGCAAGAGCAGGCCCAGCATAAAGAAATGGCCCGGTCACTGGTTGACTCCACCACCGTAGTCCTCCACGACCTTGAAGATTCTAGAGGAGCCGCTGGAGTCTCCGACCCCCGATGGGGAATGACTGCCATGATCGCCCGTGGAGTGACGAAACTGTATCCGCGGGACGTCGGCGCTCCCATGCTGGCGCCAGCCTCACTTTGAATTACTAGAAATCTGCAGACCTCAGTTCCGGTGAAAGCACAGTGTGACCGGGTAGGAAAAATTGTTGCACCCCCTCCCCTTTTTGACTGATAGTTCAAACCACCGATCCTTTCCTTTGCCCTTTTAACGGAACTTTGGACTGCCTCCCCCTCTTTTACATTTTCTAGAGAAAACAAAACATTAACCACTACATTAGCATAGCAGTTGACACCAGAACTGTTTTCAAATTGAAAACCAACAACATCTTCAACAGAATCCTTTTTGTTTCTGCTGTGACCCTGCTACAGCACAGGCATTGTCCCCAGCAGTAATTCTGCAATGCCGGTAAGAATAGCTGTGGTGCCTACTGGACTCACTCACCCCCGCGGCGCCCCACGCCGTTATTTGCTGGGCGGCAACTTACTACACATCACTTTCGTGCCATCTAGATTTCAGCGCGTTCTGCTGCCTTGGAACTATTCGCACAACAGACTGCTACTGACGACCCACCCCCAGGCAACATCTTCTGAATTTTCATAATTTGAAAGAACTAGTAACATGTCCTCATCAGGAATTCAAAAGAAATTGCCACGGTCTCTTCGTTGTTTAAATGTTTTTACTGTTTTTGTTTTGTTGTATATATTTATATGTTATTAAAGTTTTATATTCCTACTACTTTGTTGGAGTGCTATATATTTTTAATGTGACCTCCTTTGAAGAGGGGTGATTCTTTACAGCTAGAGCCATAAACTACATCTCCAGGGCTAGCTGATAGCCTGGACAATCGGACACAGAGGAAGAGGAGTGTCAGAGGGTGCGGTAGTGAATAGGGCGAAAGGGAGGTGTTGGGCGGGCACAGAGTGTGATTCTCAGGGAAGAGCAGCGCAGATGGGGGGAGGTTTATTGCCCATGCATAAGACAGAGAGCGGGGGTGACCAGTGCCTGGGGAAGATGCTTGCGAGGGTGGGGAGCCATGCTACGAATCGACAGCGTGCAGAGAGTGGGTCTGGTCAAGGCATCTAAAATGGCTGCCGTGCACGACAAAAGTGTGGCATTTCAAAAAAGGCAAGATGGCGCAAACAATGTTTTTCAACACTTCCTAATTTCCTTCGAATCGAACGTTAACAGACGTTGGTGCATATTACCAAAGTTAAGCGATATTTATCGCTAACGATGCTTACCAACGAATTTTTTACCGCTAAGCATCGTCAGAAATTATCGAAGATAAACCTTGCTAATATCAAGGTTTATCGCAAATGCGATAATAAACGGCCGCAATGCATGAATATCGCTAAAAAGTCAGCGATATTCATGCATTACCGAGCTAATGCTCTTAGCCATTTTACCCACCTCCCATTGGATAACATGGCTAAGAACTGCTCAGGGCAGGTGTTACTTTTTGGAGATATTCGCGCTTAGCGCGAATATCTCCAAAAGTTGGTAATAGGAGATAGATATCTTGCATGTTGTAATGCAAATTATTGTGGTATATGGAACTCATACCATAATCTCTCAGGAAAGCAGAAACTGATCCTTTTGGGACCGCCTGAAAAGGCCTAGGGGGTGAGGGGTACTCTACTTTGCCCCCTTTTCACGTTCCGAACTATTTTATTTTACTCTCTTCTGTAATTACACAAAATAGCAGCGATAAGATGCATCGGAGACACACAGTGAGAGAAAGGAGGCCGGAGATGAAGAAGAGATGTCAAATACACATTGGAGATAATATAGTGGCAGAAGGGAAGTAAATATGAGTAAACTTACCATGTAACATAAAAATGTTGCACTCTATACTATAAGTCTCATTTTATACTACAATCACTTCGCTACAACCTCATAAATTAAAAATAAAAATGAATAATGTCTCAAACAATTTTTGATTTCTAAATATAAATTTATTCTTCAGAATTTTCTAAATTTGAAAGAACTAGTAACATGTCCTCATCAGCAATTTCCTCATGAAAAGTCTGCAATGATGATTCTTGTAACTCTATGGTCTCCAAACATTCGATAAATTCGCCATCAACAGATTGATAAAAAAAATCATTCAAGTCATCTCCTCCTTGTGACAATATTTCATTATTGGTGCTGTCAATTTCAATCAATGTAGTGGAATCATTCAAGTCATCTCCTCGTGACAATATTTCATTATTGGTGCTCTCAATTTCAATCAATGTAGTGGAATCATTCAAGTCATCTCCTCGTGACAATATTTCATTATTGGTGCTCTCAATTTCAATCAATGTAGTGGAATCATTCAAGTCATCTCCTCCTTGTGACAATATTTCATTATTGGTGCTGTCAATTTCAATCAATCTAATGAAATCATACACGTCATCTCCTCCTTGTGACAATATTTCATTATTGGTGCTCTCAATTTCAATCAATGTAGTGGACAATTCAAAAGAAATTGCCACGGTCTCTTCATTGTGAGCCATTTTATTTTGAAATTGCTTGCTGTAAATTGCAGAAAAAAATAATCACTTTCATTTATCGTTTTTAGTAATACATAATATAAAACTAACTTTATCAAGTATTTAGTATAACAGAAGGACTGCAAATAAATAACAGAAAACATTTTTCAAATTATCTTCAAGTGTACAACATAGTTCCCCTTACAAATTAACAACTCACCTTTTTAAAAGTAGGAGAAGTGTTAGTACTGTGTAAATCAAACACCAGAAATTCACCACCAAAAATTCCTCACAAATGTACCTCAGACAGTAGTATCACAAAATGGCTGTGGTTTCCTCTCATTTGACATATATACATAACCAATTAACTTTCATCACACACAAATACAAAACGAAAGTAACATTTTAATTGGTTCTAAATGTCAACACTTTCAAATGTGTTTTCCCCATGCAATTTTCCATAGGACATTTACATACGTCTACAGCCTGAATGGCTGAACGGAATTACACCAAACTTGGCAAAATGGTACATCAAACCTAAGAGGTCAGGAAGGATCTACTATGCCCCCTTATGGTCATTTGCCCCTTCGCTTTGGCCTCCTCTTGTCTCTCGATCCTACCGAGAGACAAGATGGCGGCCGCTACGGACTGTTTGGAATGTTGACAGACGCCGGAGAACCAATCAGCTTCGCAAAGCTCCATAACGCGAAAAGTACGCGAAGCGGAGCGCTGTTACAGATATATATCTTTTTTTGAACGTTAATTTCTCAAAATCCACTGGAGCACATATATTGAGACCTAGCAAAGGCACATCGGGCTACCAGTCCCTAATATTTTGCCAAGTTTCGTGCAAATCCATTCAGCCGTTCGATTATTGACATTTAGATACGTCTACAGCCTGAATGGCTGAACGGAATTACACCAAACTTGGCAAAATGGTACATCAAACCTAAGAGGTCAGGGAGGATCTACTATGCCCCCTTATGGTCATTTGCCCCTTCGCTTTCGCCTCCTCTTGTCTCTCGATCCTACCGAGAGACAAGATGGCGGCCGCTACGGACTGTTTGGAATGTTGACAGACGCCGGAGAACCAATCAGCTTCGCTTCACAAAGCTCCGTTGCGCGAAAAGTCCGCGAACCGGAGCGCTGCCCGGTCCGCTGTTACAGATATATATCTTTTTTTAAACGTTAATTTCTCAAAATCCACTGGAGCACATATATTGAGACCTACAAAAGGCACATCGGGCTACCAGTCCCTACAATTTTGCCAAGTTTCGTGCAAATCCATTCAGCCGTTCGGGCTAAAAGTGAGGCCAACCGCCCTATGGAAAACTCAATGTTAAAAACACGTTTTGGGACCCCCCTTTTTTCTCGACCCCCCCTGGACGAACCCCCCCCAATTTTCAGGGGCTGCTCAGAAACAAAATGGGCCATTTTCCTGAAAATTTCAGCCAATTCCGTCCACAAACGCCAAAGTTATTAGACATAGAATTTTCAAAAATCCCATAGAGAAAAAATCCTAACTATATATACCTACTGGCGACCGCCAGTAGGTAATATATATATATATATATATATATATATATATATATATATACATATATATACGGAGATACAATTTCGGCCAAGATGAAGCTTTGGCTTAGATTTATCGACGACCTCTTTATAATATGGCAAGGAACCAGGGAAGAAGCTGAAATGTTTGTGGCACAAATTAATATAAATGATTTAAACTTAAGGTTCACTGCAGAAATAAGTGAAACAAGCGTGAATTTCCTGGATACTAAAGTTTATATATGCAATAATAAACTGGAAACCACTTTGTACCGTAAGAAAACAGCAGGAAATTCGGTGCTACATGCATCAAGTGCTCACCTACGCCACCTGGTAAATAGCATACCATATGGTGAAATGCTCAGAATAAAGAGGGTATGCAGTACACCAGAGGAACTAAAAATGGCACAACAACAAAGCAAAGAGAGATTTTTAGAAAGAGGCTACTCTCAGCAAATAGTAGATCAGGCCATTGCCAAAACAGAGATTTTAGTCAGAAATGACTTACTGGCCAAAAGCAACAAAAAGGATCAGGCCATTAATCCTAGTGAAGGAGTAAAGATTGAGGAGGATCGGAGTTTTCGCCTTATAATAGGTTACAGTAAACAGCACAAGGAACTTCAAAAGATTATCCAAGGAAACTGGCCTATACTCCTCAACGACCCGGTATTAGGACCCCTGCTACCGCAGAGGGCGTCCATTAACTACAGTAGGGCTCCCTCAATGAGAGATTGTCTTGTGGTATCTGATCCAGAAATTATATCTAATCCTGTTTGGTACCAAAATTTAAAAGGGTTCAGAAAATGAAAAACCTGTAAGGCCTGTACAAATGGGACTAACACCTCGACCTATTTTAGCCCATTTAGCTCTAAACCTTACAAAATAACGAAAATGTTAACATGCAAGACTGAGTACACAGTGTACGTCTTAACTTGCCCGTGTGGGCTTATATACGTGGGCAGTACAAAGTTACAAGCACACGTTAGAATACTCCAACACCTCTGCGCAATTACTAATATGGACAACACCTATCCGGTGGCGAGACATTTTAAGGAACGCCATGGATCCAACAACAAAGGGTTGTCCTATTATTTAATTGCCGCAATTCCCCCAAATAGATGCGGAGGAGACAGAGAAAGTAAATTACGCAAGTTGGAGACCAGATATATTTTATTACTGGATTCTAAACACCCACAGGGCTTGAATATAACTGAAGACATGTACACGTGCTTAGAGTAAATGTGAGCAAAATTCACAATTATAATCATACTTGTATGTCCTAAAGAGATGAATTGAGAAGAATAAGAATTAATGTCTAAAACAACAGCTTTTCTTAAAAAATAGATATCTTGTAAATAGAATGAATTTTAATATCAATATATTAAGGATTTTTTAAATTATTTCTACCTTTGTATAGTATTTAGTTGAGACATAGATATATTTGAATGGGATATAAAGTATCAATGTCAACAATGTATATAGTAAACAAATTTTAAGGTGAAGACAATAGATTACTATGAAATCCTGTTGGAACAGGACTAGTCTCTCATTAAAGGAATTGTGGAATTGACTTAGAGTGGTCAGTTGGGAAATAACTTTGAAAAACTTGTTACGTGAATCAAACCATGAATTCATATAAAATCATATGATGAGAATGTGATTTATGAAAAGAATTGTACAAATCCAAGCAGGCAATATTATACAGAGAGGCTTGACTGCACAATAGGTTCGTAAGAATTTACAAATGTAATGTATTTGTTTTAATTTTTCACTAGCACTTTAGCCACTTTTTATAGACTACCTCAAAGCAATGAGATTTAAATTCACAACAAGAAAGTTGTTTATGTATTTTACTAAGATATCGATATGTGTATATTGCAAAATGGCTGTGTCCCAACCAAATAATATGCCATTGCTTCAAACCCGCGTTTTACCATACAAGTATAAGAAACAGGCGGGGCCAAATTTGGATGATTATGCACGTATAGAGGTTTAATGGGCATGTCAGATTATATATTGGTAAATGCACAAAATATTGTGTTTTGTAAATATTTGGCATTCGTGATGGGCTGGGAATTAGTGTTTCACTGAGTGAAATATTGACTTTGGTTTGGAAGAAGAGTAATTACAAAACGGACTCATTCTTGGCAAAAGGCATTACGTGTTTTAGGGTCAAAAGTTATATAGTATTTTACTTATATATATATATATTTATTTATTGCGATTTTGCACATGAATAATGTAAAGTTTTGCACATAACATTGTGAAGGAATTGCGCGACAGTATTTTTTCCATTGCGATTGAGAATGGTAATCACGTGACACACTTTAATTATGCACTGCTACTTTAAAAATGTTTCCCAAATCCATAACATTTGCTGAGTGAACAAGCGGCGTCAAGCCGCGAAACGCGTCTCTGACCTTTGGGGAATAAATAATTGAAGCACCGATATTGGGTACGTGTCCTGTTTGCTGGCGGCAGCGCGT
The DNA here is from genome assembly GCF_964261635.1 of Lissotriton helveticus. Lineage (NCBI taxonomy): Eukaryota > Metazoa > Chordata > Amphibia > Caudata > Salamandridae > Lissotriton > Lissotriton helveticus. Next base: position 993,354,505 of record NC_136072.1, on the reverse strand, counting down.
GAGTGAAAACGTGGTGGCTGATTTGACAGGATTGTTGTATATATATATATATATATATATATATATATATATATATATATATATATGTATATATATCCTACTTGCGGTCACCAGTAGGTAGTTATAGTTAGAACCTAGTTTCCGTAGGAACAGCATTTTTTGATTTTGCTAATAACTTTGGCGTTGTTTGACGAATCTTCCCGAAATTCTACAATAAAAAGGTCTATCCTGGTTAGCTCCTATCCTGAAACTTTGGGGGTGATTTGTGAAGTGGGGGCTGAGAAAAAAGGGGGGTCCCAAAAAGTGTTTTTTCCATGTTAATTTCCACAGGAAATTTTATTACAGGCTACAGCCCGAACCACTGAACGGAATTACACCAAATTTGGCTAAAAGGCAGTGCTTGGTTCAGAAAGCGACCTTTTTTTAAATGGTGTAAATCCGTCAGTAGTTGCTGAGAAATTTAAAAAAAAGTTTCGATATCTAGAGCAGCGGTGGATTCGTGAACCCTCCCGACCATGAGCTTCACTGTGATTGGCTGCCAACACTCCAAACCAGGAATTGTTGGCAGCCATCTTGTGACTCGGTAGAACCGAGTCACAAAAAAAGTCAAAAAAAGATTTAAAAAGAAGAAAGTGGGCAGGGTAGAAACACCTGACCCCCTAGGCCTGCACCCGGGGTCTCACAAGTGCCCCCAGGTCCCAAAAGTATATCTATATATATTTTTTTTAATGAAAAATTGGGCGCTGGGTGCACAAATCCAGACAACATTTCTTTTTTTAAATTGAAGAGAGGGCTCCCCCACTTCATTTAAATGAGCCCCCGGGTGGGCCAGCTTCCGGGGGCAAACTTATAATTATATTGCAGGGATCTACGGGGCCTCGCCACCTCCGCCACCTCACCTGGGCTATGTATATTAGGTGCGAGAGGGCACACGGCCCTCCCGCAGCCCAGGGACTCCTAGGGCTTGTTTTGTAATTAGTGGGGGGCCTCCGAGGCCCCCCAAGCCCTAGGGACCGCCACCCCCAGGACTTTAATTAAAAATGCAGGGGGGCCTCACGGGGACCACCACCTCTCAGGGGCTTTGAAAATAGAGGGAGGGGGGGCCGGAGATCCCAGCCCTGGAACATTGCTGTTTGCTATGGTGCAAGCATGTCTCCCTCCCTGTCATATTGAAGCAAGAGGAGGAAAATCTGCTCTTGCTTCAATGAAACAAAGCAGGATTGCTTTTGGGCAAGGGCAGCTGCATGTTAGCAGCTCCCCTTGCCCAAAAGCAATGCCTGCTCCCGCAAGAGGCATGGAGCCAGCGGGACTGTGGGGGCATTGAGGATCCCCCCCCACGGTCCCTAACAGAGAGGCCAGGCCCCGGGGGATGCGGTCCCCGGTGCCGGAAATGGTCTAGGAGGGGGGCCATGGGGCCCCCCTCCCCTATAAAAATAGATATAGAGATGTGGGCATGCCTCGGGGGATCGGGTCCCTGAGGAAAATGTAAATTAATAAAAGTGAACATTTTTTTTTCCCAAAACATTTGGAGTTGTGACCCTAGTCAGCTTTAAACAAGGTCAAGGTGCACCACTTTAGAAATTGTAGAAACTGATAACTTTGATGAGGTTAACAGCAATAATCACATTAGTTTGTTACTTGTGTTCTTTGAGAGTTCTTTATTGAGTTCAGTTGAGAGTAAAAAATACACACAGGAGCTACAGCCGACGCGTTTCGTCCTCTTGGGACTTCTTCAGGGCTGTTTACAAAAAAATGACAATATACAAAAGACATACGATTAAAATCTACATTAAAAGCAAAAGCAGTTATGCTCATATAGAAAAAGCCAGGCTTCATAAACAATTCATTACAGGAATAAAAACTAGTGCAGGTAGTATAGACAAATTGCTAACAACAGTTAGAAATAGATGTCTTCATTAATTTTGAACTTTTTGAAATTTTTCTAATGTGGTCAGGATGTTCTGGGTTATTGCATATTGTCCTCCATATAGGTCTATCCCTCTTGTGTCTGTAACCCTCCTCCAAGAATAATAGAACATTCTATATATCTATAAGGAAGTGGAGAAACCAGCATCCAGAAGTTAGCAGAAAGGGTAAACAATAGCTTTTCTACAGGAATAAGTAGCGCTTAAATACAGAACATACCACAATAAAGAATGAGATAATGTCCTTGTATCCTCTCCCGCAGTTATTAGGATTCGTGGAACTGTCTGTGACGTTTAACTGTGCTCAAATAGGCATCTAGAAATAATTAATGAGAAAACATGGATGAGTGGTCAAGTGAAAGCCATCTTGACCAAAGAACAATCTAAGAAAAACGGGGAGGTTACAATAGCTATGAGTGGTTGAAAGTGCGGCCTATAACCTACCCTGTTCAACAAAATAATTTTCTGTGGAGGAATCTGATCTGTCCGCGCCGTTCTTGATCTTAGGCGAAAGGTATCTATTTGTAGTCTCGTTGTGCAAAAGCTCTTTTATAGGGGTATTTCAATATTGTACATATGATTCTCCTATAGGACAAACAAAGTGTTTTTAGAATTCTCCTCAATAATAGCTCCCCAGAATTATTACGTTTACTCTTTATAAGATGGAAAAGCTAGTCAGTGATCTAAGGGCAACGGAACTAAATACTTCCATGATACCTTTATCATACCGTACTTAAGCAACCATAGGGGAAGGCTAACCAGTTCTAACTATATAGGCAATGAACTAGAATCTCATCACTTACATCAAAATATGGATGATAGTCCAAGTAGAGCTGGAACCAAGGTAAAAGGCGTGGGATGTAGGTTCTGTCTGACTATCTACATCAAAGCAGAAACAAAAACCAAAGCAACAACAAAAACAAAAAAACAAAAAAACAAAACACAAAAAGGGGGAGGTTAGGTTAGGTATTTCCCATTAGGACCAATTTAAGCCAATATATAAACAGAGCCTAAATGTATCAGTAGTCTGCTGCTACCTGACGGAGGAGGACGTTATATTGCATGCTGCTCTAGGAACCAGGGGATGGTTTAGCTCACTTTATCAAGGTAAGAGGGACTATCAAATAGATAAAACAGGGGTTTATTAGACGCTTGTTTCCTTTTTTTAAAAGGGAATCCTGAGCAATTAATAATGTTAGCTCATCATCTTTTAGCCAATGGGGACCTTTAACTTAATTCACTGTTTGCTCACATAGATTAAGCAAACTTAACATAAAGGTTTCATTATATAGAGAGAGATGGGACTTTTAAAAATGAAGTTCTTTTGGGGTCATTTCTTTAATTGGAACCCTATTATTTTTCCTCCTCTTTTTCTACATTTAGAGTGTCCAAGCAGGAGGACTAAAACACTTCCCTCTACAACAAGTTAACAATTATAGGTAAGACAAACCACCAAGCACATAGTTTAATGTTTGGTGAACTTGTTTTTTAAAAGGGTCTGCCTATCATGGCAACATAGACAGCAATGAGCAGATACATATATATAAAAATATGACTTGCTTAATAAAGAAACTATAGATAGGAACAGCCAGGGGCAGGAATTATAGGTCATTGCTTTATATGCTTAGTCTCTAATAAATCCTATCCCTAACCTCCCCCTTTTTGTGTTTTGTTTTTTTGTTTTTTTGTTTTTGTTGTTGCTTTGGTTTTTGTTTCTGCTTTGATGTAGATAGTCAGACAGAACCTACATCCCACGCCTTTTACCTTGGTTCCAGCTCTACTTGGACTATCATCCATATTTTGATGTAAGTGATGAGATTCTAGTTCATTGCCTATATAGTTAGAACTGGTTAGCCTTCCCCTATGGTTGCTTAAGTACGGTATGATAAAGGTATCATGGAAGTATTTAGTTCCGTTGCCCTTAGATCACTGACTAGCTTTTCCATCTTATAAAGAGTAAACGTAATAATTCTGGGGAGCTATTATTGAGGAGAATTCTAAAAACACTTTGTTTGTCCTATAGGAGAATCATATGTACAATATTGAAATACCCCTATAAAAGAGCTTTTGCAGAACGAGACTACAAATAGATACCTTTCGCCTAAGATCAAGAACGGCGCGGACAGATCAGATTCCTCCACAGAAAATTATTTTGTTGAACAGGGTAGGTTATAGGCCGCACTTTCAACCACTCATAGCTATTGTAACCTCCCCGTTTTTCTTAGATTGTTCTTTGGTCAAGATGGCTTTCACTTGACCACTCATCCATGTTTTCTCATTAATTATTTCTAGATGCCTATTTGAGCACAGTTAAACGTCACAGACAGTTCCACGAATCCTAATAACTGCGGGAGAGGATACAAGGACATTATCTCATTCTTTATTGTGGTATGTTCTGTATTTAAGCGCTACTTATTCCTGTAGAAAAGCTATTGTTTACCCTTTCTGCTAACTTCTGGATGCTGGTTTCTCCACTTCCTTATAGATATATAGAATGTTCTATTATTCTTGGAGGAGGGTTACAGACACAAGAGGGATAGACCTATATGGAGGACAATATGCAATAACCCAGAACATCCTGACCACATTAGAAAAATTTCAAAAAGTTCAAAATTAATGAAGACATCTATTTCTAACTGTTGTTAGCAATTTGTCTATACTACCTGCACTAGTTTTTATTCCTGTAATGAATTGTTTATGAAGCCTGGCTTTTTCTATATGAGCATAACTGCTTTTGCTTTTAATGTAGATTTTAATCGTATGTCTTTTGTATATTGTCATTTTTTTGTAAACAGCCCTGAAGAAGTCCCAAGAGGACGAAACGCGTCGGCTGTAGCTCCTGTGTGTATTTTTTACTCTCAACTGAACTCAATAAAGAACTCTCAAAGAACACAAGTAACAAACTAATGTGATTATTGCTGTTAACCTCATCAAAGTTATCAGTTTCTACAATTTCTAAAGTGGTGCACCTTGACCTTGTTTAAAGTATACCATAGTTCATGTCTTGAACCAACATTGTAACGGTGGGTGTTTTTGAAGTGTGCACACATATTGTCCCATATATTATAGTGTGGGTCTAAACTAATACTGTGAGAATATTTGACCAGGTGCTGTTCTGTCGGGAATCCTCCACCGTTGTCCTTTTTCTGAAACTATTTGTCACAATTCCCAGTAGCACTGGCCAACTCTGCATTTGACTTATTGTCATAATATTAAATTAAAGATTCCGTCTATTTATCCAATAGCGGTTCACCATGCCAGGCTTCAAAGATAGGAGACAGGAATTAGCTCAAGATCTATTTGCCAACAATCCTAATGTTAACAACAGGACCACTCCCTCTACAGAGGGACTAAAAATAAAATTTCAGAAACTAGAAAAACTTAAAAAGAGTGAAATGTCCCGATGGTGGGATGGGACCACTCTAGGCAAATACATAGAAAATGAAAAAATTCCCAGGGGTCTAAGAATCTTAATATTTCCCACGTTTGAGGACCTTAGCCCTGAACAGCTAGAGGACTGGGAAAGTAACCTAAAGAATGCCTCCTTTAATATGATGAAGATACTGATAAGAAACTCTGAAATTAAAGGTGAAAAACTCAAAAAAGAGATAGACGATTTAGAAAAGGATATAGAAATATCCCTTTTGAAAGATACTATCAAGAAGAATTATGATATACTAGATGGTATCCTTGAGAATCACCAGTTATATCTTCGTGATAAAAAAATGAAGAAAATCAAAAGAGATGATAAGGACTACAAGGAGGGACGAATATACACCTTCTCACACAAATTTGATAACATCAGAGTACCTGGGGATGGCAAAAGACAGAGAGAGGACACCCCCGATTTAACATCAGCAAGTAGTTTGACTTCCCTCTCGTCCATTGCAAGCTCAATCTCGAGTGAGGTGCCGGCACCCACGGTGACTGGAGAGACAAGACCAGGCCAGAATCCTTTTTTAGTGGAAATGGAGAGGGTGAGGTTAGGAACAAGACCAAAAGACCCAAAACAAGGAGGGGGGCGCAGTTGGAAGAGATCCAAACAGAGGCAAGAACTCAAATGCAGAAACGGTTGCAAAGAGGACAAGGTCCAACAAGAATTAATTGATGTTAACACCGAAATGGGGAGAGGTAAAGAAAGTATGAATGAATCAATTATTGTGAACCTTTCTGATAAATGTCTCTCTCAGGATGAAATGTCTGTACTTGAATTGGGACTAGGTTTTTGTCCAAATCAAACAGGGGACGACACTGGAATATTGGTGGATTTATGTAAATTTGTTCGCACACTGAAACTAAAAGACCATTTTGCTAGAAATCCTGTTAAAGCAAATGATGTTTGTAATGATGAAATACTGTGACTCAGTATACTATGAATGAAATAAATTTGTTACAATCACTGATAACCATTGAACTTGAGACTTCTATTGATACAGAAGATATTTGTAATGAGTTGGATGTGTGTGAGAATACATCGAAATCAAGTGGTTTAAAACCAAGATCAAACTTTGTACCTGTGGGCACCCATCCCAATATAGATTTATTCAAAAAAAGAGTCACGGCAGGATTTTACAAACTTACAGATTCTCCAGCTAATCATAGAGACAGGAACCAAAATCTCACCCCCCAAGAATTCACTGCACTAAAAAATCTAAAGGCAGACAATTCTATAGTCATCCGCGAGGCGGATAAAGGGGGCAATATTGTCCTCATGAGAAAAACTGACTATATGAATGAAATTGAACGGCAATTATCGGACACTGAGTGTTACAAAAAATTGACAACAAATCCAGTGGGTAATCTCATCACCCACATCAACTTGAGACTGTCAGATTGGCGAGAAACAGGGCTAATTAGTGAAGAGGAATATAGGTATTTGGCTGTAACTTCACCGACCTCGCCCTGTTTATATATTCTTCCGAAAATTCATAAAGGCGGTCCCTTTCCACCGGGCCGCCCCATTATTGCAGGCATTAATTCCCCAACAGAGAGACTGTCGGAATATGTCGACACATATATCCAACCTTTCGTTCAGAATTTACCAGCCTACATTAGGGACTCTAAAGACATTCTATCGAAATTTCAAAATTTGACATGGTCGGAAAACATGCTTTTTGTGACTATGGATGTGTCAAGTTTATATACTTGCATTAAGAAAGAATTTGGAATGAGAGCGTTGGCCTTTTTTCTGGGACAACGGACTGCAGACCACAGGTTACACAATGAGGTACTCATGGAAATGACTGAGATCATATTGTCCAAAAACTTTTTTCTCCACAATTCAGTGTGGTTTCAGCAGGTGCAGGGCACGGCAATGGGTTCCAGGTTTGCTCCCGCTTACGCTGGCCTATTCATGGGCTGGTTTGAGCGGGAGCATGCCTGGGGCCGTCACTCGGCAAGGTGGTCGGATCACATTATTTTCTGGGGCAGGTACATTGATGACGTGATTATGTTATGGAATGGACCTGCCCCGGATTTATTGTCATATTTTGAATTCTTGAATGACAACCCTTACAATGTGAAGCTCACCATGGAATATAGTGAACAGCAAATTGACTTCTTGGATTTAACCTTTTTTATTGAGAACAACATGATTCAAAGCAAGACACACAGAAAAAGTACTGCATGCAACAGTACGTTGCACTTCAAAAGCGCTCATCCCCGCCATGTGGTCAATAATATACCATTTGGCGAAATGTTGCGAATGCGAAGAAACTGCAGTACTGAGGAGAGTTTCCAGACAAATATTAGAGAAACCGAGGAACGCTTCCTCCAAAGAGGTTATCCTCGAAAAATACTCAACAAAGCAAAGGAGAGAGTCGCCAAAATAACTAGGGAAAGCACATTGGAAAATAGGTTCCCAAAAAAGATCAATAAATTTCCCCTTGCTTTCTCTACGAAATTCACTGATGAGAACAGTAGAGTTTTTAATACGTTAAGAAAACACTGGCACCTCTTGACAGAGATCGCCAGCATCAAAAATTATCTCCCATCGAAACCCAAAATTGTGTACAGACGTGGTCACAACTTGAGGAATATGCTTTGTCCCAGTTTGGTGACCGCTGTGGAACAGAAACACTGTTGGCTTCCGCCTAAAACCATGGGTTTTTTTACGTGCAGAAACTGCAATGTTTGCAATTTAGGAAAGGATAAGACAAAATTTTTTTGTTTTAACACAAATAAAACACACAAAATCAAACATCTCATAAACTGCAACACTACTTTTGTAGTATATATTATAGGCTGCCCATGTGATACAATCTATGTGGGTAGCACGAAACGACCTTTGAAACAAAGGATTCAGGAACATGTCCGGGCCTATCGCAATAATGATCATAAATATGCGATGACCTTCCATATGCAGGACAAGCACAAACCAGATGACACACTATGGTTTATGGGAATAGATCATGTCCCTGTGAACCCTCGAGGAGGGGACCGAACCCTAGCCTTAAGAAAATGCGAAGCAGAATGGATATGTAGACTGCGGAGTGTGGAATTGGGACATAATTATGATGATGAAATGCATTTCCTCATCTCATAAATTGTACGCAGACACCTTGAGTAATCTGAGAAGTCAGTTGCATTTGACTCTCATAGGTCGAATGTTGTGCTTACCTCCATTTTTTGTTTCTCCATACAATTGATAGCTTAATACCATCTTGGCTTGTATCTTTTTCTACCACCATTAAGTTATAATATGTTTAGTATGTTTTCTACAAATGTTAATGAAATGGTATATCAAATGATTGTATGTCAATGAATGACTGTATGTTAATGAATGACAACCGGTGCTATTGACCTGCATTTTATCTCTGACAAAGAAGTGTCTTTGTGAGTGACAAGTTAAAGCTTAATTACAAATCAATTGTATATTGTTCCTATATGGGTCAGTGCCAATAGCTCTGGAAAACAGACCTTTTCAAAAACACATAAGGTCCGTTTTTATCCAAACACCTTCTTTTCACAGATTGTTGCAGACTATACGTTTTGTAGCATAAGGAATATACCACACATAACTAAGCCACCTTAATGCTCCTCGCGTTCAAGCCCAAACCAAAATGGCCGCCACTTTTTTCATCGTTTCGTGTATATTATCGAGAGAAGCACTAACTGCCTCACCCTATGTGATTGGATCGAATTCATGCTAAAGCGCTCCCTTAATATTATAATAATAGCTTACTTGGGCCTTCCACTGTATTTTTCACACCATCGCGATTGCAGCCAAAACGGTTTCTAAAATTCACCAACACGCTATACACTTATTAGTGATAATGCGTAAATTTATTATTTTTCAATTCTCCCCACAATAGCCTCGAATACTTGCTTCATAAAGACAAGCAATGTCTCTTGGATTTAGACGGGAGCCCTTTCTTATCCAAAATGGCGACTGTTAGGCTTCATGTCGCGTCCACAAATATAATCCTGGTACTTGTGCAACATGGCCCCCATGCCAATCGCGGGTACACTCTAATTGGATTGTTCAGCCCAAACCAAAATGGCCGCCATATTTTTCATCGTTTCATGTATATTATCGAGGGAAGCATTAACTGCCTCTCCCTATGTTGCTGGATGGAATTCATGCTAAAGCGTGCTTTTAATATTATAATAATAGCTCACTTGGGCTTTCCACTCCGTTTTTCACATCATCGCGATTGTAGCCCAAACGGACTCTAAAATTCACCAACGCGCTATATATGTGTTGGTGATAACGCGTAAATCCATTAATTTTGAATCCCCGCCATAATAGCCTTGAATATTTGCTCAATAAAGACAAGCAATGTCTTTTGGATTTAGAAGGGAGCCCGTTCTTATCCAATATGGCGACTGCTGGGCTTCATGTCGCCTCCACAAATAGCATTCGGTCACTTATACAACATGGCCCCCATGTTAAATCGCCGGTATATCTAAATTGGTTTGTTCAGGATAGGCGTTGCAAACCTTGAGGTGACAGGCTGTATATGTGTATAGGAGATTTGTATGTTTGTAAGTTGCTCTTTAAACACCTCCAAGTATTACAGGATAAAACGGGACTCGGTGTAAACACAAGATGGCGACCATCAAGCTTCACAATATACAGCAAATAGGCAATCAGTTACTTACATGACATGGCCGTCTTGGCAATTGTCAATCTATTCAGTAAATTAAACCAGGTATTTCCCATTAGGACCAATTTAAGCCAATATATAAACAGAGCCTAAATGTATCAGTAGTCTGCTGCTACCTGACGGAGGAGGACGTTATATTGCATGCTGCTCTAGGAACCAGGGGATGGTTTAGCTCACTTTATCAAGGTAAGAGGGACTATCAAATAGATAAAACAGGGGTTTATTAGACGCTTGTTTCCTTTTTTTAAAAGGGAATCCTGAGCAATTAATAATGTTAGCTCATCATCTTTTAGCCAATGGGGACCTTTAACTTAATTCACTGTTTGCTCACATAGATTAAGCAAACTTAACAAAAAGGTTTCATTATATAGAGAGAGATGGGACTTTTAAAAATGAAGTTCTTTTGGGGTCATTTCTTTAATTGGAACCCTATTATTTTTCCTCCTCTTTTTCTACATTTAGAGTGTCCAAGCAGGAGGACTAAAACACTTCCCTCTACAACAAGTTAACAATTATAGGTAAGACAAACCACCAAGCACATAGTTTAATGTTTGGTGAACTTGTTTTTTAAAAGGTTCTGCCTATCATGGCAACATAGACAGCAATGAGCAGATACATATATATAAAAATATGACTTGCTTAATAAAGAAACTATAGATAGGAACAGCCAGGGGCAGGAATTATAGGTCATTGCTTTATATGCTTAGTCTCTAATAAATCCTATCCCTAACCTCCCCCTTTTTGTGTTTTGTTTTTTTGTTTTTTTGTTTTTGTTGTTGCTTTGGTTTTTGTTTCTGCTTTGATGTAGATAGTCAGACAGAACCTACATCCCACGCCTTTTACCTTGGTTCCAGCTCTACTTGGACTATCATCCATATTTTGATGTAAGTGATGAGATTCTAGTTCATTGCCTATATAGTTAGAACTGGTTAGCCTTCCCCTATGGTTGCTTAAGTACGGTATGATAAAGGTATCATGGAAGTATTTAGTTCCGTTGCCCTTAGATCACTGACTAGCTTTTCCATCTTATAAAGAGTAAACGTAATAATTCTGGGGAGCTATTATTGAGGAGAATTCTAAAAACACTTTGTTTGTCCTATAGGAGAATCATATGTACAATATTGAAATACCCCTATATAGAGCTTTTGCAGAACGAGACTACAAATAGATACCTTTCGCCTAAGATCAAGAACGGCGCGGACAGATCAGATTCCTCCACAGAAAATTATTTTGTTGAACAGGGTAGGTTATAGGCCGCACTTTCAACCACTCATAGCTATTGTAACCTCCCCGTTTTTCTTAGATTGTTCTTTGGTCAAGATGGCTTTCACTTGACCACTCATCCATGTTTTCTCATTAATTATTTCTAGATGCCTATTTGAGCACAGTTAAACGTCACAGACAGTTCCACGAATCCTAATAACTGCGGGAGAGGATACAAGGACATTATCTCATTCTTTATTGTGGTATGTTCTGTATTTAAGCGCTACTTATTCCTGTAGAAAAGCTATTGTTTACCCTTTCTGCTAACTTCTGGATGCTGGTTTCTCCACTTCCTTATAGATATATAGAATGTTCTATTATTCTTGGAGGAGGGTTACAGACACAAGAGGGATAGACCTATATGGAGGACAATATGCAATAACCCAGAACATCCTGACCACATTAGAAAAATTTCAAAAAGTTCAAAATTAATGAAGACATCTATTTCTACCTGTTGTTAGCAATTTGTCTATACTACCTGCACTAGTTTTTATTCCTGTAATGAATTGTTTATGAAGCCTGGCTTTTTCTATATGAGCATAACTGCTTTTGCTTTTAATGTAGATTTTAATCGTATGTCTTTTGTATATTGTCATTTTTTTGTAAACAGCCCTGAAGAAGTCCCAAGAGGACGAAACGCGTCGGCTGTAGCTCCTGTGTGTATTTTTTACTCTCAACTGAACTCAATAAAGAACTCTCAAAGAACACAAGTAACAAACTAATGTGATTATTGCTGTTAACCTCATCATAGTTATCAGTTTCTACAATTTCTAAAGTGGTGCACCTTGACCTTGTTTAAAGTATACCATAGTTCATGTCTTGAACCAACATTGTAACGGTGGGTGTTTTTGAAGTGTGCACACATATTGTCCCATATATTATAGTGTGGGTCTAAACTAATACTGTGAGAATATTTGACCAGGTGCTGTTCTGTCGGGAATCCTCCACCGTTGTCCTTTTTCTGAAACTTGTGACCCTAGTCAGCTTTCAGCGTGGTCCGGTAGTGTGAACACGAAGGCTGCATGGCTCTCAGCGCGACCCAAAGTGTGAACGCGATGGGTGCGCCGCTCCCAGCGCGGCCCCCTAGTGTGAACGCGATGGGTGCGCGGCTCCAAGCAAAAATAATTTAGATTTTTTTTTAAAAGCTTGGTTATATGTTGGGTTATAGGGTGGCTCTAAAAAGAGCCCTCGTTCTCATTGGGAGATTGTTGTAGCTACATGTAAGTGTGGATGCAGAGCTTCAGGTTGTTGAAAAATACTCTATTGTCTTGATCAGTGAGGTGTACTCCATCACTTCTGTAGATGCCATCCATACGGAAATGTAGATTATTGTTATAGATGGAGCCCATCCTATGGACTCCAGGGTAAGCAGAAACAGCTTTATTGACATTTTTTCTAGCTTTATCAATCTGAGGACAACATTGATTGGACCACTTCCATTTCTGTCTTTGGCATATGTTAGAGTATACAAAGACAGTTTGGGGGATAAGCAACACCAATTCTGCAAAGGTGCCCTTCATTAGCATTTCCAGACCTATTCCAGTCAATGTGCCTAGGTCATTGCCACCACAGTGCACAATCATGAGGGCAGGGGGTTGGAGATGCAAAAAGGTTTTAACCAAAGGCATCAATTGATGCCACTTTAACCCTCTCTGTCCAATACATTTAATGTCTACATTTTGCAAAGCTAGGTCTTTGTCAATACCTCTGCGGTCAGCATACCTTTTGTACCCGAAAGCATAGCTGTGCCCAACAATCCACACTGAAAGCATCTTGAAGGGATGATTGAAAGTAATGAAAAGATGTCGGTAGCTGAAGTACCTCTGTGAGTGTGTCCCACCTAGGGACACCCTGTTTCATTCATACATAAATAAATAAATAAATATATATATATATACATTTACTGAGGCCACGGCTCCCGTGTTGTTCTTTCTGATATCACTAGAAGGAGGACGCTGGTGGAGTGTGTTGAATTTTAGGGGGTGGCTACCCCTGCCGTGAGCCCGCCGACATAGAGGCAAAGGTCCAGCTACAATTCTGTGTTTACATGTTACAAAACCTTTACCCACACGAAGACGCCACTTGAAGTAAAAAAGTCAAGGATTGTGTAATCGGAACGCGAGGTGAGCCGAGAAGAGGAGGAGCAGGGAGCTGCATTCATCCTTTCGGTGCCTGCCGGTGAACCGTTACCAAACGCCGCGGGAACTTCAATCAAGTGGTGAGCCTGCTCATGGTAATCGGATCAGCGTATTTGTGATCACTAACCAATAACACCGGGAGCACTTGCAGCCCGGACAACATCGGGTTATTACGATCTGGTATACCGATCGTAAATTAATAATGGCAGAAACAAGAAACACCAAGCGGAAGGAAGCCGCATCAAAATTGTTCGACAAAACCACTCGTATCGAGGATGGCGCAGACACTATTAGAACCACCAGCAATAGTGTAAAAGACAAGAGGAAGCTGTGGGACACGCTATGGAGAGTGCTAAAAAAAGAACAGTCCAAGTGGTGGGAAGCCACAGCACTCCAGCATTATGTAGAAAGCAATCGAATTCCGCGGGGCTTGCGTATTTTTATAACCCCCACGCTTCAACAACCTGATCCTGAATTAATATCGGCATGGATGGAAAACAATCACATCTGTTCATTGAACATGTTGAAACTACTAATCAAATCTGCTGAAAAAGAGAGTATTAAACTAACACAAGAAAGTGAAGAATTGATTGCCAAACTAAAAGAATTACTGAGTGACGAAGAATTCAGTACTGAGATGGATAAAATGAACAAACGATTGGAAAAACTAGAGGAAGAAATCAAAATGAAAAAGTTGTCTAAATTTGAAAGAGACGAAATAGACTATAAAAATGGCCAGATTTTAACTTTTGGCAAGAAATTTGAAAAATTGAGAAAGGAGCAAACCACACAAATGAAATCCAAGGAGGGAACACCACTGGCAACAGCAGGGGCTATGGAATCTTCAGCCTCTACTAATGAAATATCCCCTTTGACAGAACAAATCATGCAATGTGATATGGAAGCCAGACATGAAGAAAATGGTAACGATGCTGAAATACTAAAAGCACGTTTTTTAAGGGAGTACGAGCTGCTGGCAAAAGAGAGGTCAAGCGCTATGTCCAGCAGCGCCAGCCCGGTAAGAGGGCGTGGAAGAGGAGGAAGAGGAGGCAAAAAGCCAAATTACTCCATGCCAACAGACAGCCCAGTGGGAACGAGAACAAGGGGCAAATTTGCCAAGAAAACATGAAGACCAAAACAGTGGTAAATCTTTCTAATTACATTTTGAGTGAATATGAATTGGAGGTACTAATGTTAGGATTATCATTTTGTCCGACTTCCAATTTTAATTATACAGAATCAAGAATTGATCTGTTCCACTATATACGGAAATTGAAACTTAAAAAGTGGTTTTCACATAAACCGGACAAACGTATTGGGGAACAAGCAAGTGATCACGCAGGCCTACTAATAGGAGACATTGAGACATTACACACTGTCCATGAATTAGCTGAAGTGGGTGGGTTAAATGTGGACCCAGCCTTGAATGTAGCCAACAGTGATTTAACAACGGATCTGATGGCTCCCACACCATTCAAACCTAAATCAGTGTTTTTACCCCAAGTGAATTGTGAAGCAATTAATTGTTTTGAGAAAGGTATGATCAAAGAGTTTAAGAAACTCAAATCACATAAGAATTCGACCAGAAACAATTTAACTGCAAAACAATATAACGCTTTGATCGGATTAGAATCCAATCATGAATTTGTTATCAAACAAAGTGATAAAGGGGGCAATGTTGTTATCTGGCCTCTTGAAATGTATAAACAATAGGGACTTGCACAGTTATCTGATACTAATAGATATTGTCAAACCACTAGAACTGAATATGATCAGGCAATGCTGTATGTTAGTAATCAAATTACCGAATGGAGAGACAACAGTATATTGAGTAATGATGAATTTGCATATCTGGCTTGTAAATATCCCAAACTTCCAGTTTTGTACTTACTTCCTAAGCTACACAAAAACGCACTTAGGCCACCGGGGAGACCGATTGTGTCCTCCTGTGGTAGTGCACTGGAAAATACTTCCAAGTATGTAGACCATTTTCTACAACTGTTGGTACAATCACTTCCATCATTTGTTCTTGACACTAGTGATTTCTTGCGCCAAATTAATGATATAGAGTGGTCTCCCAATTACTTAATGCTGGGCCTAGATGTTTGTAGTCTGTACACTAGCATTCCGCAAAATCTAGGTCTAGAAGCCTGCAGACAGTTTTTCACCAAAAGACCGCTATGTTTTCTCCAACACACCGAGATGTTACTCAAGATGATAGAATTGTGCTTGAGTAACAATTTTTTCCTTTTCGACAATACTATCTTTAGGCAGACACAGGGGACGGTGATGGGAACCTGCTTTGCCCCCAGCTTTGCAGGAATTTACCTGGGCTGGTGGGAGGAGCAGGTAGTTCATAACATCAGGCTATTCAAAGACCACGCCGTCCTCTGGCTACGCTATATAGACGACATTTTTTGTGTGTGGAGTGGCACTGCTACACAAGCTACGGAATTTGTACAAAATCTCAACAACAACCAGTTGAATCTTCAATTCACACATCAGATTAGCAAGGACACCATGGAATTCCTGGACCTCAAATTAGAGGTAGCCGATAATAGCATTGTTAGCTCGCTGTTCAGGAAAGCTACGGCTGGCAATAGCTTGCTTCACGCAGGAAGTTGCCATCCCCGCAACTTAATCAACAGCATACCTTATGGAGAGCTACTACGAGCACGTAGAAACTGTATCACAGCTGATAAGTTTGAACAAGAGAAAGAAATCATGAAGGAGAGATTCCTGTCACGAGGTTATAGCCCCAAGGTTGTAAAAGAAGCCATTTCTAGAGTAGAAACTCTTAACCGGCAAGATTTGTTATTTCCCAAAGCTCCAGAATCTCAGATTAAATCTGAAAACACAGTAAGATTCATTACCACCTACAGTATTCATGCGTGGGAAGTGAAAAAAAGCCTGAGTAAATTTTGGGAAGTTCTCAAAACTGACAATGACCTAAGGGAATGTATAGGGGAACATCCATCTTTAACATTCCGCAAACCCAGGTCACTTCGTGACCAATTATGCAGCAACATGATATCCACTCCCAAAAAACCCAATGCTGTAAAAGGTTTCTTTACATGCAACCAATGCAAGGCCTGCAAATTTAGCAACAGTGTTAAATCACTCAAATTTAGCAGTAATGAAAATCCATGGATTATACAGAAACATCTGAATTGCAATACTGAATATGCCATCTACACCTTGAAATGTCCGTGTTCTAAATACTACATTGGCAGTACCATTCACAAAGGCAAAAAGCGTGTATTAGAACATTTGAGAGCTATCGGAAAGAATGACAAAACTTATCCAGTAGCCCGGCATTTTCATGAACATCACAAAAGCAATGCGAATCTCGTGAAATTTGCCGTTATTGATTGTGTCCCTCCTAACATAAGAGGTGGAAATAGACTTCAGGAGCTCAGGAAACTAGAGTCCAAATTTATCATAAGGTTCAACACCATGGTGCCCCAGGGGTTGAACATGGACGAGGAATTGTCAGTACACTTACATTGAAGCAATAAGTTTTGTCATGATAATGTTGCTGCCCTAATACCTTCTGCATGTTGTTTTAGAATTTTGTGTGTTTTGCTCTTCATGATACAGTTTTTTTGATTATGAAGATTTTAATAGATTGCCTTTACCATTGTCTATAGGTGTTACGAGTACTCACCAAATACTGACTGAGAAGAATTCCGTTGGCACTGAACTGAGCACCTGCCCACATGGGCTTGATTCATGATTGCCTTATTCGCGTAATGAACTTTATCAATAGCACTGAGTTCTTAACCAAATAATTCTGGCCCACTGGGGCAATATTTTCTCCTCTATACTCATTTGTGCACCATTAATTTGTCAGCCCACTAGGGCAATACTGTTTTTCCACCCATATGTTATGTTAGGCGCACGCTTGCCGCTATGACCCTTTACATGATGACTGGGCTATTTTCAGCAACCAGCTTCCGGGTGATCATGTAGCGCAGTGGGCTGGTTCACCCCGAGCATTACTCTTTTGAGGTTAAGGGTTCGCATCCTCTATCAGCAAGGTTGCTCATATTTTCTTTGTAATACTATATTATTTTCATTGAATGCCAATATGTTGCTGGTGCAAATCGTTACGTTATTATTGAAATTATTATCACTGAACTTAGTGCTGTAAAATGTATATTATTTCCTGATGCATAGGATTCACTTCATTACGTCAGGCGAAGGTCACTAAAACTTACAAACAGTCACAAAAGGTGTTTTAATATGAGCGAAAATTATGCTTTTTTGAGTCACCACGACCAATGTGTATATATAGTCACTTTCTATGTTAACACCATTTGAAAATTGTGTAATGGCGAAGTATTTTGTTTATGTTCTTATCACGTGACATATTTTTTTACTTTATTATTAACACTGTTATGCACAAAGTTTGCCCGTGATGAAGGAGTAGGCTTACTCCGAAACGCGTAGGACGTTGCATCTGCATTAAACTGCACCATTTACTGAGGCCACGGCTCCCGTGTTGTTCTTTCTGATATCACTAGAAGGAGGACGCTGGTGGAGTGTGTTGAATTTTAGGGGGTGGCTACCCCTGCCGTGAGCCCGCCGACATAGAGGCAAAGGTCCAGCTACAATTCTGTGTTTATATATATATATATATATATATATTTATATATATATATATATATATATCCTACTGGCGGTCACCAGTAGGTAGTTAAAGTTAGAACCTAGGTTCCGTAGGAACAGCATTTTTTGATTTTGCTAATAACTTTGGCGTTGTTTGACGAATCATCCCGAAATTCTAAAATAAAAAGGTCTATCCAGGTTAGCTCCTATCCTGAAACTTTGGGGTGATTTGTGAAGTGGGGGCTGAGAAAAAAGGGGGGTCCCAAAAAGTGTTTTCTCCATGTTAATTTCCACAGGAAATTTTATTACAGGCTACAGCCCGAACTGCTGAATGGAATTACACCAAATTTGGCTAAAAGGCAGTGCTTGGTTCAGAAAGTGACCTTTGTTTTTTTAAATGGTGTAAATCCGTTCAGTAGTTGCTGAGAAATTTAAAAAAAAGTTTCGATATCTAGAGCAGCGGTGGGTTCGTGAACCCTCCCGACTACAAGCTTCACTGTGATTGGCTGCCAACACTCCAAACCAGGAATTGTTGGCAGCCATCTTGTGACTCGGTAGAACCGAGTCACAAAAAAAGTCGAAAAAAGATTTAAAAAGAAGAAAAGGGGTCAGGGTAGAAACACCTGACCCCCTAGGCCTGCACCGGGGGTCTCACACGTGCCTCCAGGTCCCAAAAGTATATTTATATATATTGTTTTAACGAAAAATTGGGTGCTGGGTGCACAAATCCAGACATTTCTTTTTTTAAATTGAAGAGAGGGCTCCCCCACTTCATTTAAATGAGCTCCCCGGTGGGCCAGCTTCCGGGGGCAAACTTATAATTATATTGCAGGGATCTATGGGGCCTCGCCACCTCCGCCACCTCCCCGGGGCTATGTAAATTAGGTGCGGGAGGGCACACGGCCCTCCCACAGCCCAGGGACTCCTGGGGCTTGTTTTGTAATTAGTGGGGGCCTCCGAGGTCCCCCCAAGCCCCAGGGACCGCCACCCCCAGGACTTTAATTAAATATGCAGGGGGGGCCTTGCGAGGACCATCACCTCTCAGGGGCTTTGAAAATAGAGGGGGGGGGGGCTGAAGATCCCAGCCCTGGAACATTTCTGTTTGCTATGGTGCAAGCATGTCTCCCTCCCTGTCATAGCAAACCCTGGTTTGCTTCATTGAAGCAAGAGGAGGAAAACCTGCTCTTGCTTCAATGAAACAAAGCAGGATTGCTTTTGGGCAAGGGGAGCTGCATGTTAGCAGCTCCCCTTGCCCAAAAGCAATGCCTGCTCCCGCAAGAGGCATGGAGCCAGCAGGACTGTGGGGGCATTGAGGCTCCCCCCAAGGTACCCAACAGAGAGGCCAGGCCCCGGGGGATGCGGTCCCCGGGGCCAAAAATGGTCTGGGAGGGGGGCCATGCGGCCCCCCTCCCCTATAAAGATAGATATAGAGATGTCGGCATGCCTCGGGGGATGGGGTCCCCGAGGAAAATGTAAATTAATAAAAGTGAACATTTTTTTCCCAAAACATTTGGAGTTGTGACCCTAGTCAGCTTTCAGCGTGGTCCGCTAGTGTGAACACGAAGGCTGCGTGGCTCTCAGCGCGACCCAAAGTGTGAACGCGATGGGTGCGCCGCTCCCAGCGCGGCCCCCTAGTGTGAACGCGATGGGTGCGCGGCTCCAAGCAAAAATAATTTAGATTTTTTTTTAAAAGCTCGGTTATATGTTGGGTTATAGGGTGGCTCTAAAAAGAGCCCTTGTTCTCATTGGGAGATTGTTGTAGCTACATGTAAGTGTGGATGCAGAGCTTCAGGTTGTTGAGAAATATTCTATTGTCTTGATCAGTGAAGTGTACTCCAGCACTTCTGTAGATGCCATCCATATGGAAATGTAGATTATTGTTAGTTATAGATGGAGCCCATCCTATGGTCTCTGGGGTAAGCAGAAACAGCTTTATTGACATTTTTTCCAGCTTTATCAATCTGAGGACAACATTGATTGGACCACTTCCATTTCTGTCTTTGGCATGTGTTAGAGTATACAAAGACAGTTTTGGGGAAAAGCAAAACAAATTCTGCAAAGGTGCCCTTCATTAGCATTTCCAGACGTACTCCAGTCAATTTGCCTAGGTCATTGCCCCCACATTGCACATTCATGAGGGCAGGGGGTTGGAGATGCAAAAAGGTTTTAACCAAAGATATCAATTGATGCCACTTTAATCCTCTCTGTCCAATCCATTTAATGTCTACATTTTGCAAAGTTAGGTCTTTGTCAATACCTCTGCGGTCAGCATACCTTTTGCACCCGAAAGCATAGGTGTGCCCAACAATCCACACTGAAAGCATCTTGAAGGGATGATTGAAAGTAATGAAAAGATGTCGGTAGCTGAAGTACTCAGTTGGTAGAATGAGAGGTATCTAAAATGGTGGACAAGATGCTGTTTTTAAGAAAGTAGAGAATTGACTGGCTGTTTAAGAACATTGTACATTCAAAAATAGGGTGCATTTTACTTTCTTTAAAAACAGGTTTCTTATTGGTTAGTAAAAAATGTTAGAAAGGTAGAGTAGAAAGGATAAGGTCATATTTTGCAAAGTCAAACACACCTGCTGTTTGCATTTGCAACATTGTGTGGTGAACTTGTGACCTGTAAGTTTAGTGGAATGTTCCATGAACTGTTACTAAGGAAACTGGCATTAAGCAGAATGGGGGTAGAAGTCAGTTGCTAAGGGTTATTATGTGTAACCAATAGAGTTGCTCCCGCCTGATAGTTCAGACAGAGGAGCTTTCAACCCTAATGTTACTTTGTCTTCTGCTTGCATTCAGGCAGTGTGATGTGCCTTGTTGGGGGTGGAGTAGGATGTGTGCGACTTTGGGATTCTTGTTTGTCATGTCTTGCATGTGGCAAATGTGCAGCAGTGTGTTACGTTGCCTCACAGTTGCTCCTCCATCCCTCCGAGTCTATTTACTTGTGTGCTCTGCGCGGTTGTATCACTTGCACTCCTACGGCCCATCATTGTCATGCTTTTATGCGCATGTCCAAAAGCTTGACAATGACACACTGATGTTGGGCATTGAAGGTGGGCGGCCACGTGAGTGTAGGCCTATGGTAAGGATAGGGCAGACACAGATGTAGAGTTCATGCCTGGTGAAGTCATGCTGTGAGTAGGGCTAGGCATGTGGCTCC
Source organism: Lissotriton helveticus (assembly GCF_964261635.1). Taxonomy (NCBI): domain Eukaryota; kingdom Metazoa; phylum Chordata; class Amphibia; order Caudata; family Salamandridae; genus Lissotriton; species Lissotriton helveticus. The sequence continues at coordinate 993,333,297 of NC_136072.1, read as the reverse complement.
TGCTGCGGCAATATAGATAAACACAACACTCGGCATGTATGAGCCAAGACCCAAGCGATCGTACGCTCCTTCATTTCTCCGTTCGTGCGAGCCCACCCTCCAGGTGCATGCTACATTGCAACATTGTGGATTGTGTGTCAGGTGGTGCCAACACTACAACACAGAAACACGCATTAGTTACTTCCTTGTCAAGTCCAGAACTGAGGCACGGCCAGAGCCCTGGGCAAATACTGCACACCCCTACGCTGTATGGCATAAGCTGGCTCTGCCCACTCTTCTTACATTTATCGGGGGGCACAATAAAGCTACATAGGCGAGGTCTTCCCCACTGTCACAGGTAACATGGTTGCTTCCGCTGTCCACAGCACAATTTAATGTGGTAGGGCCCGGGGTCATCATGCATACATAATAAACACATGGACACAGTTAGATAGATAGTGGAACTGGCTACGGGCAAGTGCGCCCGGCCCCTTTTTATTATCAGGGTCACATGTCCAGTGACGCCTGTGCTGGATGCGTGTGGGGTGAGTGTAGCCAGCTCTCAGGGAATGGTTGGTGCTGGCAACTACTACAACAGTATTCATCGGATTACACACAGAGATTCAATCATAAAGGGTCCACGACGGGGGCGTGGCTTGGATGCCGAGGAGGTAGGCAGCGTGAGCTCGGAGCTCCGTGCCCGATCCCGGATAATATCCTGAAAATTCATTTGCTCCCCGAGATAAAGGACATTATCCGGCACTGGACGATACTGCGGAGGGTCCGGCGCCCACGGAGGACGACACCGAGCCTCCCTGCAGCAGTCTCTCGACTTTGAAAGCTACACTCGGCCGAGAAGTCGCGGCCTTCAAGATGGCGGCGAGGGCGTGCGATAGCTAGTGACGGAGACGTCTGCCCGGAGACCCACTGCAGATCATTCCCGGACTCGCTAGAGGTGTTGGTTACCGCGTCGCGCCCCTCCCCAGGTGCCGGATGGACTTTTGGCGCGCCCTTGGCCGGGGGTTGAGGACCGTCTCCTGATTGGGGCAGCAGCGGTGCGACAGTGAACCGGAGGCGGGGACCCCGGACCTCTGGCGTAGCTGGCGCTGGCCGGGCCGTGTCCGCTCGGTGCTTCCTGCTTCTTGGTGACACTTCTGGGCCTGAGAACTCGGCCGGAGGACGGTGCCCGGCATCGATCGGAGGGCGACCTGGTACACACTTGGAGGCCACCGCCCATTCCGGCCCCAATGGGGAAGCCGAAGGGGAAAGGAGATGCCGCGACCGACACTGAGGCAGCGGAAGGAGCGGAGAGAGACCAAGCGGCGTTGCAGCGGATGCAGGATCGTATCCTGGAAGCCATCGCCACCACTAAGGATGCCCTGCAGCGAGACATAGCTCAGGTGGCGACGGGCTTGGGCCTCCTGAAGGCCGACCACGACAAACTAAAGGACAGGGTGAAATCTGTGGAGTCCACGGTTAAGGACTTAGCCCCGGCCCAGGCAACGGTGAAGGCCCAGATGGCCGACGTGATGGACCGTCTGACGGTGCTGGAAAGGAGGGCCGAGGCTGCAGAAAATAGGAACAGGCGCAACAACGTACGCCTAGTGGGCCTGCCAGAGAAAATTGAAGGCGACGACATGGTGGGCTATTTGGATAACTGGCTGCGGACGGAGGTGGCACCAGAAGGTCTGTCCCCCTTCTTCTCCCTGGAGCGGGCACATAGAGTTCCGGCGCGTCCGCCAGCCTTGGGCCTTCCTCCTCGCCCGGTGGTGTTCAAGTTGCTTCATTACCGGGACAGAGACTGGCTTCTACAGAGGGCGAGGGAGGCAGGGCCCTTCCAAGTGGAAAACAACAGAGTCACCATGTTCCCAGACTATACGTTTGAGACTCAGCGACTCCGGGCAAACTTCCTGTCCCTCAAGCGGGAGCTTCGCCAGGAGGGCATCAAGTACTCCCTGTTGTTTCCTGCCAAGCTAAGAGTGGTAGTGGATGAGAAGTCTTTATTTTTCACGACTTCCGCGGACGCTTGGGACTGGTGGGACACTTATAAGGCGGGAACGGACGGTGCTAAGGCCAGGGAGGAGGAGGCTAAGGTGGAAAAGCCGATCAGGCAGTCCCAACGGATCAGAAGGAACCGCAGGAGGACCGGGAAACCATCGATGTCGCAGACGGAGGCGGAGAGGCAGGCGGCCCTACAGGCGGTGGTGGACTTATCTAGAGCCGCCAGGACTCAGTCTGGGAAGGGTACGGATTCGGAGGCCCCGGGAACGGGCTCAGAGACAGGACAATCGGAATTTGGTGGAGCCCGGGGCCCTCTTGTGACGCCGCAGACCTCGGGAGAGATACTGGAGGCGTGCTGAACTGGTTTGGCGGATTGGATTTGATGGTTGGACACCGGGGCGATGGACCAGCAGCGAATGTTGATTGAGGTTTTGGGGAGCTGTAATGTGGGGATTGTGGGGTGGAGCGCGCGGGGCTGACTTGTTGGAGTCTTATAGCATTGAGCCGCGCCTTACTGGCCCCTAAGGTCATCGCAGTGGAGACTGCGAATATTACCACCTTTCCTTGAGGGGTGGTCGGGAGTGTTGGTTTGGATGGGGGTACTTCCAGTTGCGGGGGGGCCTGTCCTGGGGGGGTGGGAGTTGCGAGCAGTTGGGGTTGCTCAGGGGGTTGTAGTTGTTGGAGGGGTTTGGCTTCCTGTTTGGGGAGGGTGGGGGGGAGGGCCCGTGGTCGCGGGACTTCAGCGAATACTGTTCTTTGCGGTCTGGTCCGGTTGTGTAGGGGGGAATGGCTAGTACTGGAGCGTTGAAGTGTGTGACCTGGAATGTGCGGGGTATGCAGTCCATGACGCGCAGACATAAGGTTCAGGCCTACCTCAAGCGTAGGGGGGTTCACATAGCGTTTTTGCAGGAAACACACCTAAATAAGCAAGAAGGGGCGGCTCTACGCAGACGCTGGAGGGGGCAGTTATTCTATACGACGTTTTCGGCATTTGCGAGGGGGACATTGATTTGGATACGGGCGGGGGTCCCCTTCCAGGTCTCGAAGGTGTCGATAGACCCAGAGGGCAGGTATGTGGCGGTGGAGGGAAGGCTGAGAGGTAGGATGATTTCTCTCTGTAATGTGTATGCTCCTAATGTGGATCTGCCCGCTTTCTTGTCTAATATCTCGGGCAAATTGGCGGGTTATTTGGCAGGGCCGGTCCTCTTGGGGGGGGACTTCAACTCAGTTGAGGACGTGCTACTGGACAGGTCCCATCCCCCGCTGCGCGCGTCCCCAGCACATAGGATCGCCAAGCGTAGATTGGAATGGCAGGAGAGCTGGGCCCTCACGGATGCATGGAGGGCGTTGCACCCCACTACTAGGGACTACTCCTTTCACTCGCACCTGCATGAATTACATGTGAGGCTGGATGCGTTTCTTTGTTCGGAATGTGTGCTCCCCGCGGTGGGAGGGGCGGAATACTTGGCCAGGACGTTATCAGACCATAACCCCTTGTTGATGTCTCTGGAGTGGATGGTGACTGTTAACTGCGTACCAACATGGCGCCTGCAGCCTGACACCCTGGACGACTTGTTGTTCAGGGAGGCCCTGAGTGAACGTATTGAGAGGTATTTTGAGGAGAACTGTGGCTCGGCTTCCACGAGGGCGGTTGAATGGGATGCTTTCAAGGTGGTGGTGCGGGGACATTGTATTGGGCACACGGCAGGGGCGCGGAAGACTCTGTTGGATGATTTAGACAAGGCTGAGACACGGCTGAGGGATCTTGAGAAGAGGCGCCCGCATCACCCTGAACTGCAAGAGGGGCTTAGCGGGGCGCGGGAGGGGCTGGCGGTGGAGCTGGAGCGGCTGCGTAGCTTCGACTACAAGGCGTACGTGACGAGGGCGCATGCGGAAGGTGATAAGGCGGGGGCGATGTTGGCTTGGCTTGCTAACCCTATCCGAGGGGGAGGGCCGATCATGAGGATCCAGGAGCCAGGGGAGGAGCCTTGCCACTCCCAACCCGGGATCCTGAACAAGTTCCGAATTTATTATGAAGGGCTCTATCTGAGTGGTGACACGGGAGGGACGGAGGAGCTTGAGGAGTTCTTGGACGGGCTGGAATTGCCACGAGTGGAGGACTCGGAGGCGGAAGAGTTAGGACGGCCCATCTCCCTCGGAGAAATAGGTTGTGCAGTAAAACAGATGGCTAGAAACAAGACCCCGGGCCTCGACGGCCTACCGATCGAATTTTATGGCAAGTACCTAGACCATCTTGCTCCACGGCTGCGCGAGGTATATAATGAGGCGCAGGAGAAGGGCCGACTCCCGGGCTCTATGTGCGAGGCCCTCATGATTCCACTTTTGAAGCCGGGCAGAGAGGGTGCGGCGCTGTCCTCGTATCGTCCGTTGTCTATGTTGACGACGGACTACAAGATCCTCAGTAAAATTCTGGCCAACAGGTTACTAGTGCACATGACGGACCTGGTTCATGGTGACCAGTGCGGTTTCATACCGACACGCAATACCACTCATAACATCCGTAGACTCACGAGACTGATGGGTGCGGATTGGCCAGACACCGTCTCCCCATTTGTCCTGTCCATTGACATTGAGAAGGCATTTGACAGCCTCGAATGGGGATACCTGTATGAGGTGATGCGTCGCTTTGGGTTGGGGGACGGATATATACGGTGGACCAAGGTCCTCTATACTGAGGCGGTAGCAAGGGTCCGGGTGGGTGCACTGATCTCAAGACAATACCCGATTAGGCGTGGCACTAGACAGGGTTGTTCCCTGTCCCCGCTACTGTTTGCGTTGGCAATGGAACCCTTCGCTGCGGTAGCCAGACTGGGCCGCCACTACGCAGGTTTGTCTTTTAGGGGGAGGCCACACCTCATCTCCCTATATGCGGATGACTTGTTGATGTTTTTGGCCGATGCTGGCGCCGAACTTCAGGGGGCGCGGAGGCTACTGGAGCAATTCGGTAGGTTGTCGGGCCTGAGGGTCAACTGGCCCAAATCCTGTCTGTTTCCCCTGAGGCCGGGAGAGCCGTGCCCACTCACTGCTCTGGAACTCCGGTGGGAGCCGCGCTGCCTACATTACCTAGGGGTTTATGTTTACCACGCCCCGTCCGACCTGCTGGATGGCAACATAATTCGTTGTGTTAACGCCCTGCGTGGATCTATGGACTTCTGGGCGACTCTGCCGCTGTCCCTGGCTGGTAGAATTTCCCTGCTTAAAATGATAGCCCTGCCCAGGCTTCTGTATTATTTTAGGACACTGCCGGTATGGGTCCCGAGTTCGGTTTTCAAGCGCCTGAGGTCGCTGATTATAGCGTTCCTGTGGGGTCCGGGTAGGAGACGCATAGCGCTCGACACGCTGTTACGCCCCAAAGATGAGGGGGGCATGGCAGTGCCAGACTTTGAAGGCTATTACCTCGCCGCGCAGCTGCAGACCTTTACTCAGGAGGTGGCAAGAGTGTATAGAGGTCCCGAAGCCGCGAGAGCCGAAGGCACCCCGCGACACGTCCTGGCTTATATTACGCTGCACCAGAAACTCCGAGTGGGAGACCTGACGGTCGAGGAACAGACTTTCCGGCTCTGTTGGGACCGGGCCCGTAAGCGGGCGGGTGTCCGCCTTATGTACGCCCCCGAAATACCTCTGGGAATGGTCACTGCCCTCCCGCATGGGGGTGATTGGTCACGCTTGCTAGGGTGGGAAGAGGCGGGAGTGCACGTGCTGGGTGACCTCTACGAAGATGGGGTGTTGCTGCCGTTTCGGGACCTGCAGGAGAGATTTGACCTACCAAGGGGTGACTACCTGCTGCACGCGGCGGTTACGGGCGCCTTGCGAGCCCACTGGGGAGAAGGGCTGCAGGAGCCGGGCACCTCGATGGTTTGCCAGTACGTCATGATGGCGGCTGGTACCTTTAAGGCCGTCACGTGCCTGTACGCGAGGATGCAGCGGGAGGCCCTGCAGCCTTTGGCAGCCCTGAAGGCCAAGTGGGAGCTGGACCTCCAGGTGGAGATACCAGACACGACCTGGGGCCAACTGCTGAGGAGGGCGCGGAAGAGCTCGAGGAATGCAAGGTTCCAATTGATCCACTTTTATGTTATCCACAGGGCATACCTCACGCCCGGGAAAATCCACCAGTACTTTGGGGTGACCGACGCTGCTTGCCCCAGATGTAATACGGCGGGGGCGGATCTATGTCATATGCTGTGGGACTGCCCCACTTTAGGCGATTATTGGCAGGAAGTCGGGCGGGCCCTTAACGGTGCGACGGACAGAGATCTCCGGTATACTAAAGCAGTTGGCATCCTTCACTGGTTCCCACACACTCCTAGAAATAAGTTGTCGAGTAACTTTATAGATCTAGGGCTTATCTTGGCCAAGCGGGAGATCACACGAAATTGGAAGTCCAGAGCGGGGCCAACGTATAAAAGATGGTATGGGGAATGTCTGAGATGGGCCGCGTGTGATAGTACCTTACGGTACCAGATGGCTTGGAGGTCGAATGACGAGAAAGCACTGGCAAGGGCGACTGCTTGGGAGGTGATGGTGCAGGCGCTCAGGGATGTACATGATGAGGGGCAGGAAGGCGAGAGCGAACAAGCTGGAGCAGACCCTACCACTGTACAGGAGAACACACCTTAGTGATTGTTTGCTTCCTCCTACAACACACCGGGCACTGACACATGGTTATCCAAGCGTAGCGCGACCACGGGGGAGGGCGGGTAGGAAGCTGGATTGGAGGGATGTTGGGGTACCGAAATTGAGGGAGGGGCGTAAATCACAATAGCATTCCAGGGTTATGTGCACATTACAGCGGTCAGACAATGTAAGCAGTATGGAACCAGAACGGAAAGGAAGCCACCCTCATCAAAAGTGGGATGATCCCCCCGGATGAGGAGCGACTATCTTCAATTGTATCGGTTCGTGTCATGTTGTTTTTGCTGCATATTTGTCTGTACACTTATATTGATGATGCAATAAAAATACTTAAAAAAAATAAAAAAAAAATAAAGGGTCCACGACTTGTGGTGCAGTAGGTAGGGGTGCCAGATCTGAAATAACACACAAAAGATTCTATCGTAAAGGGCCCATGACTTGTGGTGCGCTGAGGTAGGGGTAGCAGATCTGAAATCATACACAAAATATTCTCTCATAAGGGGTCCATGAGTTCTGGGGCATTGAGGTAGGGCACCAGAGATGAGCTTGCTCATGTGAAGAAATTGTTAATGTTCCTTTGGAATATTCCTGCTACCTGAGGTGACATTGTTGTGCCCGGTGTCTACAGCACGAATCATAAAGGGTCCATGAGTTGTTATGTACAGAGTTAGTGGCACCTGAAGAGCTCAGCGTGTGCGCAGCCAGTGATGATGGCATATCTTTGCAGGACAGGATTGGATTGGATATGTGTGAGACCTGCTGACCGCAGTGTAGGCCAGAGGCAGCGGCTAGCAAGGGCCCATAACCACATGGTGTTGACTTATGGTGCACTGAGTTAGTGGCAACAGTGGCACTCAGCATGTGCGCAGCCAGCGATGATACGTGGTTCAGGTGGACTGCATTGGGGAAAATGCTTGTTGCCAACTGGACTGTGTCATCTGCAATCATGACTCAATCTGAATTGTGAGCCCTGCTGTCCATGCCTAATTAATTCTGCCTTAATAAGGCCACGTGAAGGTGACTTGTGATGCATTGAGTTAGTGGCACCAGAAGCATTCAGCGTGTGCACATCCTGTGATGATGCGTGGTGCTGGCGGGCTGCACTGGGAGCAATGCTTGTTGCCTACTGGACTGTGTCATCTGTAATCATGACTCAATCTGAATTGTGAGCCCTGCTGTCCACAGTGTAGATCGAAGGCAGTAGTCAGCACAGACATCAAGGAATTCTTTTTGTCACTTACTCTTGACCAAATCTAAGGACATAGAATACAATTCACTCTTCAATTAAGAAATCAAGACTGGATTTGAATTGTGGGCCCTGCTGACCGCAGTGTAGGCGTATGGAACAAAAGATTAAATATGTATGGAATACATTGTCAAAATATGTATGTTTCAGGGACGTTATAGTTAGTTGCCTAGTGGACTCTGAAATTAATGAATCAAGACTGAATTTGAATTGTGAGCCCTGCTGACCACAGTGTAGGCTGGAGGCAGCGGTCAGCAAGGGCCCACAGGCACATGGCATTGAGTTGAGCTGCACAGTTAGTGGCACCAGAAGCATTCAGAGTGTGCTCAGCCTGCGATGATGCATGGTTCGAGCGGGCCCACTGGTAGCAATGTCTGTTGCCTACTGGACTGCGTCATCTGCAATCGCGACTCGATTTGAATTGTGAGCCCTGCTGTCCGCAGTGTACATCGAAGGCATTAGTGTGTACAGACATAACTCTGCGGTGCTGTGTAGCTGGGTTCGCAAGGGCCTGTGTTGAGGAGACTGGCGGTCATGGCGGCGGCCTCGTGGCAATGTGAGGGCCGCCACCCAGGGAGACACATTGGCCTTCTCAGAAGTGAACCACGCCCAGAGCCCCGGCCTATTTATTCACCCTCCTGTGCTGGAGTGGCGTACGTTGGACCAGCCAACTCCGCTTCCACTACCACTTATAAGGGGGGACGACACAGCTACATGACCGAGATCTTCCCCACTGCCTGAGGTAACATGGTTGCGTCCACTGTCCACAACACTACAAGCACCAGCAGTATATGTCCACATGGAGAGGACTGTGCTCTACCTAGTGAGGTCTGTCCAGCACATCACCGCTACACTTGGCATTGTGTGCATTCTTATTCATGGGTGACTTGCCTCCTTCACACATACTTGGTTCCCACCTCTCCCAACATTCAGCTATTGTGTGGCTGAGGGGCCATGCCGTTTTCGGAAGGTCCGCTGTCCTCTTCTGCGCTGCCTCGGTAGTAGTAGGGGGGGTAGTCCAAGAGATGTCCTGGGGGTGGTGGCAGTGGGTGTTGTGGCCTTCTTGGGTGTCGGAGCTGCATGATCTATGACATGTGTCGGTCTTCAGATGTGGCTCTGGGCTGGGCTCCCTTTCATACTGTAGGTAGTCGTCTTATTTAAACCAGTAAAAGGCAAATGTTAAATTATTACTCCTAACACGGCTTATCGCCTGTTTTTGGATCGCATTGCAGAATTGTCTGGTCGTTGTAAATACCGGGAAGTGGTGTGTTTGTGATTTTTTTGCACGGGAACGGCTACTCTGCATATCATTAGCATTAGTTGTCCCTCTCATGTGTGGTGATATTTTTTGCGGAAGCTATCGCTGTAAAACTGGCGATATCGGCACTTTGCACCAGGTTGAGGATGGAATGATAATTCTTTTGCCACTTTTGCTGCGCTAAAGTGCCGATAACTTGGCGATAAGTCCTTGGGAATACGCCCCATCATTTTTTATTTTTTGTCCGGATTCGCGCACCTAGACGTTAAAAAAAAAAAAATCTCATTTTTTGGCCATGGGGTTTTTTGTGGGATCCCTCTGAGCAGGCCTAGGACGTCAGGGTGTTTGTACCCTGCCCACTTTTCTTGTTTTTTCATCTTTTTTCTAGTGATTCGCATGTAGCTACCACAAAGTCCTAATAAACACAAGGGTTTGTTTTAGAGTCACCCTATAACCCAACAGTGGGGACTTATCGCCAAGTTATCGGCACTTTAGCGCAGCAAAAGTGGCAAAAGAATTATCGCCCCATTCTCAATTTGGTGCACACTGCCACAATGCCCACAGGCTGACGGTGCCAACACAGCGGGCAATCAACATCCTTCCCCAGACAAATCTGCTGGCTGTGCTGCACCTGTTGGCCTCTGGTACCTTCCAACTAACAACTGCCAGAGTCGGAGGGGTCTCAGAGCCAGCAAAATTAAACTTCCTCACACATCTTGGATGCATATCCACAAAAGCAACGTAGCGCCCCTGTATCCGCACCACCCGCTCGTCCCAATTGTTAGTATTCCTGCACCCACCAACCCCAGCCGTTGCTTGATGCCTCTGTGCTCCAGATCCACAATTGTAGTCACTGAGATGGAGGTGCACTAGGTCATGAAGTTTAGTAGTCAACAGTAGTGGAAAAACAGTACTTTATTTGAAAAACATAAATTAACAACACAAAAACATAAAACAACGGATGACATTCCCAATGGAGAACATCATCAGGGCAACTCGCGGATCGAAATAACTGTAGATTGTCGTGGAAATCCCAACAATCCATATTCAGAAACCTGTTGGATAAATGAAGACAATGGTCAAGCATTAGTATGGTCACAAACTTAATATGATACAATGCATTGCACTTGGACACACCGGAATGCTTACAGGTATGATCAATCTTGCACAAAATGAACGTAACACAAGTTTGTGTGGTCATAACCTTCGTAGGAAAGAAAAGAAATGTTACAAACACACAAACTTCTGTTACGGTCTCATTATGCAGGATTTATCATACCTGTAAGCATCACGACTCATAGCAGCTTGATACCCCTGCAGCTATATTTCACCCAGACTGCGCAGGCACAGCTGAAGACCAAGCAAGGTAACTACAGCATAGCAAGCTTCCAGCACGTGTTGGGGGCAATTGACTGCACACATGTACTACTTGTGCCCCCTGCCGACACTGCACACAATCACCGCAACAGAAACCACACGCATTCCAACAATGTGCAGGCAAAACTGGTTCTCTCTGTTGTTGCCTGTGAGCCCCAGATGAAGTGAGAAACTCACGAAACGCGTTGGGCTGATCAAATTGTTAGCGGACCGAGCTGACTTGCCGTATCACCTCCTACAATAAAGCACAGTGGCGAATACTTACCGGATGTTTGGGCCTTTTCTTTTACAGGCAACTTTGGTGTGTGGATATATATATATAACAGAGTGTAACTTTTAGTGAGTCTGTTTTCCTCATCTATCACTATGAAGAATGACCATGTGACCTATCTGAAAAGTAAGGTGATTGGTGATGGTATATTTAAATTGTTTGCACTAAATAACGCTTTCATCTGGTGAGCAAGGCGACAGGATCGCCGAAACGCGTCGAATCGCGGCACCTTTGACACTGCATTTGAAAATGATAAAATAAAAAAAAGAACTTTGCTGCTGAAACTACCGGAGTGGTGTCCGTTTCTCTGTCTGGCTGTGCTGTTTGTTCGGTGCTCCAGGGAGCGTTACACGCATATATATATATATATATATATATATATATATATATATATATATATATATATATATATATATATATATATATATTTGCCAACAAACTGGTGTAGTCCTTGTGAAAGATACCAGAGTCGAGGCCCAAGTAAGTTTTCAGTGCTCAAGGTTTATTTGGCGGAAAAAATAAACAGCCCCAACGCGTTTCGAGGTACGCCTACCTCTTGGTCACGGGTGGACCAAGAGGTAGGCGTACCTCGAAACGCGTTGGGGCTGTTTATTTTTTCCGCCAAATAAACCTTGAGCACTGAAAACTTACTTGGGCCTCGACTCTGGTATCTTTCACAAGGACTACACCAGTTTGTTGGCACATTTAGGATTGGCGATCCTGTTGAGCGCCTGCCGTGTAAGCGGCAGAAGCACGCCGCTTTTTCGTGTGTTATATATATATATATATATATATATATATTGACTGGAGAATCCTTTACAAGAAAAGATCAGAGGCCACAAGGGGGGTTTCGAGCAGAACACAACTTTATTCCATCAGACCCCAGCGGCGGCGGATGCATTTCGGCGTGATGGCCTTCTTCAGCGCCCTTCGCTGTAAAGAACACACCCCATGTTTAACTCCTCCTGTGTTAAATACTCGTTTGCACCTGGGTCTCCTCCCCCTCCTGTGATCAGCGCACCAACAGTAGTTTGTGAAAAGATTAAGCGAACTACGTATCCCCGCAGGCACTATGTTGGCAGCGTCGGGTTGGTGGTGTGGGGGAGTGAGTAACATCATTGGATGGGCGCAAATTGCATTACAGCGCATCAGCCCACAGGGGTTTTATTTTGTTTTAATTTACTGCTACATTGAAGAACTCACTAGAGACTAATGCTCATGCACTACAGGATCCAGAATGCCGCAGGTTGCGGACACGCCCACAAGGGCAGGCCCTTTAAAATTCAGTGCATGATGAACCTTCACGGTATGCAGAAGCCATTGAGAAAGGGATTACATCCCCGAAACCGGTCTGGCTAAGGTAAGAGGATGACTGTTTCTTCTGCGTCTCCTGCTGCAGCTGTTCCTTAAAAGAAATGGATGCAAATTACCGATCAAGTGAGGGCTCAACTCTACGTTGGGATATATATATATATATATATATATATATATATATATATATATATATATAAACTCTTTCCGAGTGACTGCAATTGCTAAACTAACTGCCAACATTAAATGGGGAATGCATGTAAGGCACACTTTTGTGAACTAATGGTAGATATGTCACCATGAAGTTGGAATGTGTGAACTTTTCCAAAATGAGTTAAAATGCTTCCGAGCAGATGCCTCTGCAGGCAAGAGGCTATCTGAAACAAAATAAAGAACATTAAGCACTTTGAAGCATCCTGACTTCTCTTGCTGTATGAGAGTGAGGAGTTGGTGATAATTTAGGATTTCCGGAATCCAGTCAGGACAGCCGTGCAGCAAAGCCCCGTACTACCGGACTTATGTGATTGGATGTATATATATATATATATATATATATATTACCTACTGGCGGTCGCCAGTAGGTATATATAGTTAGGATTTTTTCTCTATGGGTTTTTTGAAAATTCTATGTCTAATAACTTTGGCGTTTGTGGACGGAATTGGCTGAAATTTTCAGGAAAATGGCACATTTTGTTTCTGAGCAGCCCTTGAAAATTTGGGGGGGGTTCGTCCAGTGGGGGCCGAGAAAAAAGGGGGGTCCCAAAACGTGTTTTTAACATTGAGTTTTCCATAGGGCGGTTGGCCTCACTTTTAGCCCGAACGGCTGAATGGATTTGCACGAAACTTGGCAAAATTGTAGGGACTGGTAGCCCGATGTGCCTTTTGTAGGTCTCAATATATGTGCTCCAGTGGATTTTGAGAAATTAACGTTTAAAAAAAGATATATATCTGTAACAGCGGACCGGTTAGCGCTCTGGTTCGCGGACTTTTCGCGCAACGGAGCTTTGTGAAGCGAAGCTGATTGGTTCTCCGGCGTCTGTCAACATTCCAAACAGTCCGTAGCGGCCGCCATCTTGTCTCTCGGTAGGATCGAGAGACAAGAGGAGGTCAAAACAAAGGGGGAAATAACTATAAGGGGGCATAGTAGATCCTCGCTGACCCCCTAGGTTTGATGTGGAGGTTTTAAAAGGGCCCCGCGGGGCAAAAAAAAATAATAAAAATAATAATTGAACGGCTGAATGGATTTGCACGAAACTTGGCAAAATATTAGGGACTGGTAGCCCGATGTGCCTTTGCTAGGTCTCAATATATGTGCTCCAGTGGATTTTGAGAAATTAACGTTCAAAAAAAGATATATATCTGTAACAGCGCTCCGCTTCGCGTAACGGAGGTTTGCGAAGCTGATTGGTCATTCTGTCACTGGGCTATAGTTGGGCTACATCTGGCTGATATTTGGGCTACATTTGTTTTTTTGTGTGTCTGGCGGCCATCTTTGGGCTACATTGGGCTACATTGGGCTTCATTGGGCTACATTCGGCTAATTAGCAAATAGCTCATCGCAAACTAGGAATGGTAAAGAATCGCTATTTATTCCTTAAAGTTCGCTATTTAGGAAATGCAAATAACTTTGATGATACATATGGCGGTTCATCTCTAACAAGATAAGAAGCATAGGGATAGATTTATGATGACTGGCGCATCACCAGGGATGTGTTAGTCATTCTGTGCCGCTGTTCCGTCACCTATGGTGTGCTGCATTTACAATGCGGCGCATCATGGGGCAAAAACAGCACAGATGCGTGATGTATCTGTGCCGTAAAGGTGGCGCATTGCTGGAGTTGTATCGCAAGTGTGATGAAGCTCCAGCAAGGGTCGGGGGTGCCCCTGTCGCAGGGTTTCTGTTCTCACACAGAACTGTGGACAGAGGATTGGAACCTCGGCGAATTAGGGTGTCCCAAAACTCACGTTAGTAATCAAAAACTATTTAGCAAGCTAGGTACAGTGTCACATTGGATATAACAAACTCTCAATGTTTAGACAATCCAGAATATGAACTTATAGTACCTCAGGATACGTGGAACTCATGAACAGTCGGTCGTTATATATTTCTTAGAAACCAGAACATGGAGTTAAGAAGAACACATGTGTATTTGAAATGTTTATTTACTAATGCCGTCTTCTCAGGCGTAGTACCTTAGATAATAAAAGTACACATATTATCAGTAGCAAAATTACCAGCATAGTTACTAGTACATAAAAAGTGAATGGTGATAGTATGTTAACATGCTGTAAATGAATAAGAGTTAGCAACACTTATAAGCAGCCGCGGGCCGTGGAGGGAGTTACGGTGAGGCAGGGAGGCGGGGAGGGGGAGAAGCAGGGTGGAGAATACAAGTACACATATTATCAGTAGCAAAATTACCAGCATAGTTACTAGTACATAAAAAGCGAATGGTGACAGTATGTTAACATGCTGTAAATGAATAAGAGTTAGCAACACTTATAAGCAGCCGCGGGCCGTGGAGGGAGTTACGGTGGGGCAGGGAGGCGGGGAGGGGGAGGGGCAAGGTAGAGAGGGCTCCACCCTGCTTCTCCCCCTCCCCGCCTCCCTGCCCCATCGTAACTCCCTCCACGGCCCGCGGCTGCTTATATCTCACCCTCCCTAATACACATATTATATTATTTGCTAAGAAGGTCTCTTTGTGTTGGTTTAGGGCGTGTCCATACTTTAGTGTCTTAGATTTGAAGGAATCACATCAGCATACACCAGCTCTCTCTTCATGTGAACCGCATCAACTGTTGTGTATGTGTGTTCGGCAAAGCAATATAAAACCCGCCTCATGCCCAGAATTGGCAGAAGTTGCACTTATGTTATGAGTATGAAGTCGTGGAGATCAGACCTCATAACAATTCTGTATCGTGTTGTTCTTGAAACTTTAGCACTCGCTGTACAGATATAGTTTAACAAGTAAAGCAGATAGTAGACCAATAACATATTATTCTCATGTAAACCACGATGAACTACTAGGTGGAAAGCTAAAGCAACAACTAAGTGTCGTGTGCAGAAGTTGCAAAAAAGGAAAAATGGCGTTTAAACCGGTAATGAGCCCATGCTAACTTAACACGGTGTAAAGATATCCAGGACCTAGATGACACCTCCTCATGATCCGGAAACGAACTGAATAAGATAATAGAAGTGCCATCTCATGAGAGCAGATTGCAAGTTTATATGTGGACGGTCCGCAAGGTAAAGCATTAAAAACTAGGAAAATTCAATGCTAAAGAAAAATAAAACAGCCAAGTACTTTATCGAGTCTTAAGCCAATAGGCAAGGTAAATAATAAAAACTTGACAAATAAGTCAATGAATTGTCAATGAAATGCTAGTACTCAGCATATGAAACATGAAAAAGGTCTATGACATAACTGTGTATGCAAAATAAGCTGCAACAGCCTCCAATAGGAAGTCACCGTCTTCATCCGAAAACAGTTCAGCCATCCAATTTAAAAGCGGAAAAGAACATACGTGCTCTCCCAGCACCGGATCCTCTATCACCATCAGAGGACAGCTCGGTGGGTTTTCAAGAAAGCTGTGTTCCAAGAAAGACTGTGCTGCCGCCAGTAAATTCCAGGGACCAAGTAGTCCATGCATCAATGCCACAGCCATAATCCTTTCGCCAGGACAAATCAACTCGTGAGTAATGATAGGAGTCATCAGCTGATTAAAGTCGACGTCAGGAGAAACCGGTCCGCAGAGACACAAATCAATGGCCCAATCGAAATCACAGGTCAGGCAGTGAAATACAGGCTGGACACAGGTGAAGTAGGAGAACCGAAAAGATAATCCATATGCCGTGCTTAATATCGCCAACGGCATTGTGCCATAATATTCTAGCATGCGATTGCGGAACAGTGTCAGCAGCTGCAGGGTCGGAGGTTGCATAGGAGGGACATCCATATTTAAAAATGTAAAAAAGCACAAGAGCGTCCGCTGGTAATGCAAGTAAAAATGCAATCCACGAACCAGAGTGGAGAAAATGGAATGAAAGGGAGCAGGGATGACTCCAAAGATTTTCTCAAATGAAGTCACGAGACCACTGGTAACAACTTTAAAAAAGTGTGCCAGGGATTTTGTGGAGGATGCGTTAAAGATAGTCGGAAACATGTTGCTGAAATTGAAAGGCAAACCTGTGTACGGGTGTTCGCTATGTGAAGTACGAAAGTTTCACGGGCCGAACTCAAGGCCACCTCTCTCTGAGACAAAAGAGCTCTTATTCTTGTCATGCCGTTGAAACGTGTCCCAAGGTTGGTATTTGTGGCCAGATTGAAAACTCCCTATGTTCATGTGTGGGAGGAAATAGAACATTTCTGCAGCAAATAACCCGTTCACTTACTGTTACGATAAAAGGAATACTTTTAATTAACTCAGAACAATCTTCATTATTGAGCATCAAATAACTACCATTTTCCAACAACTTGAACGTGGGGATGATAGCAGGAACTGGCGTGCCTTGCAACACGCAAGCCATATTTGGTCGGTGTTTGTTGCATGAATCGTGTAACTGTATGTGCCTACACATTAGTGAATGATCTGGCGTCTCAGTGCATTCCTCTCCATTCAGATAAACTTCTTGATCATCTTTGAAACATCTGTATGTGTATGGAAGCGACCAGACCTCATGAACAAAAGCACTACCTAAAGGTTCATAAAGACCTATTGGTATATATTTCATACAATTTGAAAACTTATATAAAGCAAAAGGCAGCGTTATTAAACCGTGGATAAGGCATGTTGCCAAAAAACCCGCAATCCTCTGCTGATGATGTCACTGAGCATGTCATGAATGATGTAATATGTGACATCATCAGTAGTGGATTATGGGTAATAGTATCTCTAGTTTACTCCCCTATAGCTGTCTTTCTTTTAACATAAGTGTGTGTTTCCTTCCCTTATACTTACTGTTTTTGGTTCGCTTCCAGTTCGCGTACCAGCGAGCGAACTAGGAAGCGAACTAAGAGAAATAGAGGTTGGCACAGTTCCAAATATTGTACCAATTTTTTAATAACGGGGAGGTAGTTCTGAAAAGAACTTTTTTTTTTTTTTTCTGAACATTTTTTTACTGTTTTTGAATTTTTCGGAACAGTTTTATATTTTTTGGGGTTTTTCTTGGAGGGGGCAATGAAAACGATTCATTGTAAAGGGCTCAACAGGAGCAACAAAACAAAAAAAAGAAGTATTTATTATTTTGGGCGTTTCGGACAAACTTGCATATGATAGTCAATAGCTCTGTTGATCAGAGTGATGCTTCTTTCTCCGTAGGAAATGAATCCATCGCAAAATACGCAGGTGTGTTTTACTTCACCAAATCTCATTTGTATATTTGGCACCATCTCCCTGCCCTCTGGTCCCGTTACTTCCGGTACAACAGATCTTCTGGCCATAATAGGGAGATTATCTAGGTCGTTCCGAAACTGTGCAGCACTGTAGTTGTTAGGATGCCACCTAGTCATATGGCGATGCATTGTGTAGTTTCCGAAACTGTATTTTTTGTCGGTCCCTCTGGACAGTCTATCTTGACATATAAGGCAAGTTACGTATCTTGCATTTACTTTTTTCTGACCTTTGGGAATTTTAAAAAATTGCCAAATGAAGTTTTCTTTCCGGTGAGACGTCTTGGGCTGCTCAGGCAAAAACTGCCTCTCTTCGTGCTCGTCCTCCTGTTCCTCTTCTTCTTCTTCTTGTTGAATTACAACTTGAGCAGGTGGTCCACTCTTCCTTGGATGTGGTGGAGGTGGTGGGGAAGCACCAGCTGAAGCTACTAAAGAAGCCATTGCTCAGTGATCACAAAGGGTCTTTCTCTCACAATGATGAAAGTCAGAGTGAGGAAAGAAGGAGGGATTTTCAACATTTGGGAAAAACAAGAGTTCTCAACCAATCAAAAGTGTTCATTTTAGATTATATGACCTAGTCTTACATCATTAGGAAACCAAAAGTGAAATGAACCAATGAAAAGTGTTATTACCAAGTCACATGACTTGCTGTGTTTACGTTAAGCGCTTTGCAGGGCCTCCCTGTTTGCTTCCAGAAACCTGCGCTTTGGCACTCGCTTCGCGTACCAGTTCGCTAACGTAGCACGTCATATGACGTATCAAGCGACAACGTGGAACGTCATGCGGACGGGAGGCGTCACGATGTTGTTTTCTAACGCGGCACTTGCGGTAAAGAAACGTTTACCGGCTCGCGGTCTATTTCGCGGCATCAAGGTCAGCTAACGGGAAGCTTCCTGATTCGCGAAGCGGGAACGAATAAACATATAAAATATATTTTGGGATTTAAAGAAGAATACATTTTACAGCTACAGATATTAGCTGTTAAAAAACCAATGAAATTCACTGAAAAAACCATAGGTTATAGACCATATATAGTTAGGAATTAGCATTTACAAAACCTTGAAAATTCACTGAAAAAACCATAGGTTATAGACCATATATAGTTAGGAAATAGCATTTAGAAAACCTTATTTTACTCACACAAAACCATTGAAATTCCATATATAGTTAGTTGCACTAACTATATATCGCGCACCTGCAATCCACTGCTGATGATGTCACATATTACATCATTCATGACATGGTCAGTGACATCACTGATGACATCACTGATGACATCTCAAATGACATCACTGATGACATCACTGATGACAACATCCAGTGACTGTATGCTTCTGTAAAGTTAAAATATGTCTTACATATTGAAGAATGAGTGGATGTATAAGTGTCTGGATGAAGGATTTAGTAGGTGCATGACTGACTGTATAAGTGAGTGATTAAATGTGTCTCACTGAGTGCATGGGTTAGTGACTAAACTGTTTTAAATTGTGCATCATTGTGTCTGTTGTTTTGTAATCTGATGCATGTGTTGATCATTAGCTATATGACTAACTATATGGGTTATTGATTAGTTGCCCAAGTATTTGTATGGGAGACTGAGTGTGTGTGTGGGTGTCTGGGAGGTGTATGACTCTGTGCATAGATGTGTGAGCAGTTGATTCACTAGATGTATGGGTTCAAAAGTGCATGTGGAAACATCTGTATGGGCGGTTGACTGTGTGCATGAGTGTATTGGTGAGTGAATGGATATCTCAGTGCTACATGTCAAAGTAAGTACATATGTAAAACACAGTACATGTGATAGTTGACATATATAAATAACTGTGCATAAGAGCCAGTGAATGTGTGAGTGGCTGTATGGATTATTGTGAACTTGTATCAGGGATTGTATAACAGAGTAAATATGTGTTATTATATGTTCCAATAAGTAAGGTGTGTATAACTATATAGTTGAGGAAATCGAGGTGTGATTGATTCTTTGCAAGACTGACTAGGTGTGTGAGTAACTCCATGGATGAGTGACAGTCTGTGAGTGTCTGTTTACACTGAGTGTATCTAAGGTTATATTAGAGTCTGAAGAGGTTCATTGTATCATCACATGAATGATGTCATCAGTGATGTGATCAGTAATGTCAAATGAGATGTCATCAGTGATGTCATCAGTGATGTCATTTGAGATGTCATCAGTGATGTCATCAGTGATGTCACTGACCATGTCATGAATGATGTAATATGTGACATCATCAGCAGTGGATTGCAGGTGCGCGATATATAGTTAGTGCAACTAACTATATATGGAATTTCAATGGTTTTGTGTGAGTAAAATAAGGTTTTCTAAATGCTATTTCCTAACTATATATGGTCTATAACCTATGGTTTTTTCAGTGAATTTTCAAGGTTTTGTAAATGCTAATTCCTAACTATATATGGTCTATAACCTATGGTTTTTTCTGTGAATATATATATATCTATATATCAAAATACCTGGTGTAGTCCTCTTTTGAAAAGATACCAGAGTCGAGGCCCAAATTTCTCCTTCAGTGCTCAAGGTTTATTTGGCAAAAATAAACAGCCCCTACGCGTTTCGAGGTAAGCCTACCTCTTGATCACGGGTGGAGTACAAACAAATGTGCCATTCTTTTAAAGTCAAAACGCAATGCATTCCGTCATGAATCACGTGATGATAGACATTAAAGACACACTATAGTTTGGCAACAATGTTTCCGTATATCGTAATTCATGGCTTTACAACTTGTAAACACAACTTAACATACAAGATATGCGGCATGTCCGTATCAAAATAAATAAAATGTTACTGCAAATACATGCGTGTTCTTTCTTTCATAATCATTATCTTAATGATTTTACGAATAAGTGTCGAACAGTTCTTGATTATGACATGCTGGTTACTATGCAACCAAAATAAATCACGCCCCAGTGGGCTTATATCTCTGAAATACTGTTCATAGTGGAAAGCCATGGTTTCAATTCGGCCCATGTGGGCATGAAGTCCAACACCTGAAACAAGAAACAATGCGTTTTAAGCCTGTGTGTACAGAAAACAATTTTTTATATTAACAAGTGCAAATTAAAATCATGTTACTTTAAAAGCTTGAAAAAGTTTCTACAGAGATGCGACCGCCGTTAACTCATATTACAGAAAATAGCACCCATTATTTGTACAGGTGAACTGCAAGTTCTTCCCCGAGATTATGCCCAGTGGGTTGGATGGTATTATATTTAATTATATATTTAGATTCCAATTTTCGTAGGTCGAGCCACCTATTCCCACCTCTTTCCTTATTTTCAACACAATCCAATACTGTAAATGTTAACAGGTTGGGATTCTGGTTGTGTTCTGCGGCAAAGTGTCTCGCCACCGGATATTGGTGGTTCAGGTTTTTGATGGCTCTCAAATGTTCTAAAACTCGGAGTTTTGCTTGTTTTGTGGTACAGCCAATATAAAATTTGTCACAGGGACAATGCAATCCATAGATAGCATAGTCAGTTGTACATCTTAGATGCTTAGTAATTTTGTGTGCCTCTTGATCTTTGGAAATCTTAAGTGATTTACAGTTTCTACTTGTTTTACAAGCTTTGCACCTTTTACATGGAAAAAATCCTTGTATAGTATTAGTTTTGGGACATTCTTTGATTAATGTGGTACTTAAAGTGTCCCTAAGTGATTTTGCCTTCTTATATGTAAGTGATGGTGCATCATGTATAACTCCACATAAATCTTTATCCAATTTAGGGATATCCCAGAATTTGTGTAAACTACGTCTCACTTCCCAGGACTGACTGTCATAATTAGTTATGAAACTGATTTTTTCGTCATCACTGGGATGTTCTTTGGGGGTCAAAAGGTCATCCCTAGCTTTCTGGTCTACCTTGTTTTCAGCCTGTTTAATAACTTTACTGGAGTATCCCCTTTCCCGGAACCTTGTCTTCATGAGTTGTTTTTCCTGTTCATAATGTTGATCTGTGCTACAATTTCGTTTTGCCCTTATCAGCTCCCCAAGTGGTATACTCCTTATGAGTGTATTAGGATGACAACTCTCCGCATGTAGGAGACTATTCCCAGCAGTTTTTTTGCGGAATAAGGAACTCGTTAGGACCCCATCCTCAACCAAGAGATTTACATCCAAAAATTCAAGCTGTGTCTGGCTCATCTGACTGGTGAATTGTAAATTGAGACCGTTATTGTTAATAATTGTCTCAAATTCATGAGCTTGGTCACGTGTACCATCCCATACACAAAAAATGTCGTCTATGTATCGTAGCCAGAGGACGGCGTGGGTACCAAAGTGGGAGATGTTACTCACCACTTGCTCCTCCCACCAGCCCATAAAAAGTCCAGCGAAGCTGGGGGCGAAGCAAGTACCCATCGCCGTCCCCCGTATCTGTTTGTACATCTTTTTATCAAATATGAAAAAATTATTTTCAAGACATATCTGCATCATCTCCAATATCATGTTGGTATGATCCAAATGGGAGATGGAACGTTTCTTGAGAAAGTGTCTGCAAGCATCTAAGCCTAGATTTTGGGGTATGCTTGTGTATAAACTTATTACATCAATATTCAGTTTTCCATGTAAAATTATAAATTTTTCTGAGAAAATCAGAAGTGTCCTTTATATACGATGGTAATGACTGGACTAACGGCTGTAAAAAATGATCAATGTACCTGGAAGTTTTTTCTAATAAGCTTCCAACCGAGGAGACAATCGGTCTCCCAGGTGGTTTTTCCATGTTCTTGTGCAGCTTAGGTAATAAGTACAATGCTGGTACCATGGGATATTTACATAACAAGTATTTGTACTCCTCATCTTCAATGATACCCTTTGCTTTCCAGTCAAAAAGTTTATCAAAAAACATTTGTTTCATGGTATTATACTCCTGTTTCGTAGTCATAGCATAGTTTTCAAGATCATTTAATTGCCTATACCCTTCCTCTAAATACATCTCAATAGGCCACAGAACAACATTTCCTCCTTTATCGCTGTTCTTGATGATTACATCAGTCCAGCTTTCCATGTCTTTCAGTGCCAGAAATTGATTCTTACTCAAATTCAAATTAAGTTTAGGTCTCCTCTTGTCAATTTTACGCATTTCATCTAACACCCCTTGTTAAAAACTGTCAATGTACATATTGGCAATGTTAGGTACAAAGATCGATTTGGGTTTGAACCCGCTTGCACTACACATGTCCACCCTTTCAGATTCCACCATATTACGTAAAGGATCTGCATTTACATTTTCACAACCTGCCAGTTCTTGAAGGGCCTGTAATGTTTCTGCATCATTAGGGGTCAGCATGCTGGGTTTATCAACAATATTGTCCTTTTTCAACCGTATTTTACTTGCAAACCATTTTTTCAATTTAAGTGTGCGAGTGAACTTGAATAAGTTAATACGTGAATTGGTGAAATTAAATCTTGCTGTGGGACAAAATGAGAGACCACGTGATAGTATTTGCATTTGATCAGCAGTTAAAGTACGTTTAGATAAATTTACCACAGTTTTCGTTGTCATTTCTTTGCCACCTTGCCTCTTGTGCGCATTCCCACCGGACTGGCTACACTGTATGCGCTTCCTCCTCTGTTGGCCTTGTTTCCTCCTCTGCCGCCTCTTCCACGATTCCTTGGAGGCGTGCCCATTTGGCGACCTTTTGCCATTAGGACAAATTCGTTTAAAATTCGGTCTTTTGGTAAGACCGACTCCAACTGCTCAGAAATATCACTTTCCTCAGATTCACTTTCCAATTCTACTAGTGCTATTTCATCTTGTAATTCCGCAGTTTCATTTGCCACTGCCATGTTTTTTGTGGCTTGTTTGGTTTTTCCCTTTGTTTTTGCGGAGTCCCTTATGGCGTCGATTTTTTTTTGCAAAGGTCAAGATCTGCCCTTTGTTATAGTCGACCTTGTCACGGTGGAATTTCCTTTGCTTTTTTTCTTTAATGTCTTGTTAAATTTTTTCCAAACGTTTATTAATTTTGGCCATTTCAGTTGAGAAGTCACTTTCCGAACACTTCTCTTTGAGTTTGCAAATTATAGTCTCACTTTCTTCACCTAGTTTGATGCATTCCTTCTCCGTATATTTTATTAATATTTTCAACATATTCGTTGAACAGATATTATTGTTTTCCATCCACTCATTAATCATATCAGGATCTGGTTTTTGAAAAGTGGGTATGATAAATATGCGTAATCCCTGTGGAATTCGGTTGCATTCTAAGTACTTTGTGAGAGCTGCCGCTTCCCACCATTTGGATTGTTCCCGCTTTAAGGCTTTCCACAGCATATCCCATAGTTTTTTTAGATCATCCACTGTTTTACCTGGTGGTGCATTTTCTCTTACAGTTTCCTCTTTGCTGGTACCAGCATGGGAAAATAGTTTATCGGCCGCATCTCTTCTCCTGCTGTTTCTCAGCTCTGCCATTGTAACCTGTACAGCGTGCCCCCCCCGGCGTGCCGCTGTGAGCACTGAAA
The DNA here is from genome assembly GCF_964261635.1 of Lissotriton helveticus. Taxonomy (NCBI): domain Eukaryota; kingdom Metazoa; phylum Chordata; class Amphibia; order Caudata; family Salamandridae; genus Lissotriton; species Lissotriton helveticus. The sequence goes on along the minus strand of NC_136072.1, from coordinate 993,309,320 downwards.
GTAATCCGTCTCGCCTGATGCAAAGCCTCCAGTTAAACTCGCGGCTTTATGCAATTGCCGATACTGCTCAGTGTTGTTACAAAGTTGAATCCTGGAGTAAAAAATGTCAATTTTTTCAACTCCGACTCGAACAGACCACCGATTGCGGTTTAGCAGCTTCCTTACCGCATATGTTTGATACAACTTCAGTATGTACGGCAATTATCGTTTCAGGCGGGCAGAAGCGTTTTTTATCTTTAGAAATCCACACGAAAAGCGGCGTGCTTCTGCCGCTTGCATGGCGGGCGCTCGACAGGGTCGCAAAACCTTCAATATCAAAATACCTGGTGTAGTCCTCTTTTGAAAAGATACCAGAGTCGAGGCCCAAATTTCTCCTTCAGTGCTCAAGGTTTATTTGGCAAAAATAAACAGCCCCTACGCGTTTCGAGGTAAGCCTACCTCTTGATCACGGGTGGAGTACAAACAAATGTGCCATTCTTTTAAAGTCAAAACGCAATGCATTCCGTCATGAATCACGTGATGATAGACATTAAAGACACACTATAGTTTGGCAACAATGTTTCCGTATATCGTAATTCATGGCTTTACAACTTGTAAACACAACTTAACATACAAGATATGCGGCATGTCCGTATCAAAATAAATAAAATGTTACTGCAAATACATGCGTGTTCTTTCTTTCGTAATCATTATCTTAATGATTTTACGAATAAGTGTCGAACAGTTCTTGATTATGACATGCCGGTTACTATGCAACCAAAATAAATCACGCCCCAGTGGGCTTATATCTCTGAAATACTGTTCATAGTGGAAAGCCATGGTTTCAATTCGGCCCAAACTTCTTTTTTTAAACTACTATGCCCACAATGCTTCTTAATGGTAATACTGGTGACATAGTATAAATAACGAAGAAACAAACAAGGGACTTGTGAAACTACCGTGAACAGGGACTGTTGATGTCCGAAACGTGTAGGAAGGTTATGGAAATGCTGGGTCAATATAATTGACTGCTTGAAAATCTCCAGAGAGAGTGCGGCGTCCTTTTTTCAAAGGTTGGCTCAACATATATATATATATTCACTGAAAAAACCATAGGTTATAGACCATATATAGTTAGGAATTAGCATTTACAAAACCTTGAAAATTCACTGAAAAAACCATAGGTTAGAGACCATATATAGTTAGCTGGACATTTTATTGACATAAAACCAATGAAATTCCATATATAGTTAGTTGCACTAACTATATATCGCGCACCCGCAATCCACTACTGATGATGTCACATATTACATCATTCATGACATGGTCAGTGACATCACTGATGACATCACTGATGACATCTCAAATGACATGACTGATAACAACATCCAGTGATTTTTTGTTTCTGTAAAGTTTAAATATGTCTTACATATTGAAGAATGAGTGGATGTGTAAGTGTCTGGACGAAGGATTTAGTAGGTGCATGACTGACTGTATGACTGAGTGATTAAATGTGTCTCACTGAGTGCATGGGTTAGTGACTAAACTGTCTTAATTTGTGCATCATTATGTCTGTTGTTCTGTAAACTGCTGCATGTGTTGATCAGTAGCTATATGACTAACTATATGGGTTATTGATTGATTGCCCAAGTATTTGTATGAGAGACTGAGTGTGTGTGTGGCTGGCTGGGAGGTGTGTGACTCTGTGCAGATCAATGTGTACTTGTATCAATGATTGTATAAGAAGGTAAGTATGTGTTAGTATATGTTTGAAAATGTAAGGTGCTCTATGTTTAACTGTATAGACAAGAAAATGGAAGTGTCATTGATTCTTTACAGGACTGACTAGGTGTGTGAGTAACTCCATGGATGAGTGGCAGACTGTGAGTGTCTGTATAGGTGTATGAGTGCATATGATAGTGTTGTAAAGATGAGTGATTGTATGTATGAATGATTGTATGGGTGAATGAGTGAAGGTGTGTGTAGACGTAGGAATCAGTGAGTGCGTATGTAGTAACTAGTATTGGTGTGTCAATGGTTTCAAAAATTATACTCTGTATTTAACACTGGGTGAAACAGAGGTTATATTAAAATGTGAGGAGATGCATTGTATTGTCACATGAATGATATCATCAGTGATGTGGTCATTGATGTCAAATGAGATGTCATCAGTGATGTCATCAGTGATGTCATTTGAGATGTCATCAGTGATGTCATCAGTGATGTCACTGACCATGTCATGAATGATGTAATATGTGACATCATCAGCAGTGGATTGCGGGTGCGCGATATATAGTTAGTGCAACTAACTATATATGGAATTTCATTGGTTTTATGTCAATAAAATGTCCAGCTAACTATATATGGTCTCTAACCTATGGTTTTTTCAGTGAATTTTCAAGGTTTTGTAAATGCTAATTCCTAACTATATATGGTCTATAACCTATGGTTTTTTCAGTGAATTTTCAAGGTTTTGTAAATGCTAATTCCTAACTATATATGGTCTATAACCTATGGTTTTTTCAGTGAATTTCAATGGTTTTTTAATAGCAAATATCATAAGCTGTCGAATGACAAGTACGTGGTAAGTAAAAACATTTTCGTGTTTATGCACACTGATCTGCTTTGAATGCTGCCCCCCACCCCTCATTTCTATTAGGAGTACTCTCTCTTTGCAGATAGTGAAGGGTAGTTAACGCAGGCCTTTGCCCCCGTTGTAATCCGTCGTGCCTGCTTCTCTCTCCATTTGATTGATTGTTCTCTTTGCTTCATTCTCTATTTACAAACAAGCACAGAGTCGCAATACTCTGTTTAGTCTTTGCAGATAGCGAAAAATCGTGTAAAAAAACAAAAGGAATCGAGCAAAATCAGTAGGCCACTAATGGGATCTCTTTTTGACCTCGCTAAAATAGAAACATTAGGAACAACCTGTTGAAAATAGCAATGTGTATGTACATAAGCGGCGTTCATTTGTGTTCACAGTACCCCTTGTTGATTGTTTGAATCGAGCATTGAATTGTTCGAAGTTGGTTCTCTTAAGGATCTTCTCTGCCTGCAAACGAAGAAGAATAGGAATATTCTCTCTCCCTTTGCAGATAGTGAAGGGTAGGTAACGCAAGCCTTTAACACGTCGTACCTATTTCATTCCTCATTGATTGATTGATTGTCCGAACATTGACTGTTTGGGAATTAGTTCTTTTTGGAGGTATTCCCTGTTTGCAAATAAACATAGGAAAATCTTTGCAAGTAGTGAAAGTGTAGGTAATGCGGACCTTTCTCCCCGTTGTAATCTGTCATGCCTATCTACTCCCCACTGATTGATGCACCTGTTTCACCCGGACCATTTACTAGAGATAGGTCATCTGGCCCAACAAGAGAGCACCCCTAGTGAAAAGGACATATGCAATAATAACGAAGTGATCACTGTATCCTGTTAACAGAAACTTTAGCATGAAACAGCCTGGAAAGAAAAGAATAGGAAAGCGAAAATCAGTAGGCCACTGATGAACTTTTTATTAAATAACAAACAAAGAAACGATAACAATACGTAATGATAAAACCTATTATTGTCCTAGAAACAAGAAACGTTAGAAGTAAGCCCGTAATAAGAAACCTGAAGACATCGCCCCTCACTGCCCCAAAACGTGTCTGTCCCACCGCCTGCCACGGCCAAATAACGGCAAACTGGGAAAGATAGAAGTCAGCAGACATCCGCCCCATTCTAGAAACTTCCAAAGGGCAACAGGTTTTCGGCTACGCCCAGCCGGAAGCAACACATATAAGGCGGGTCCTGCTGCCACGCCTCGGCCAGGAGATCATCACGTAGGGTGTAGCCGGAGGAGAGGCGTAAGGCCAGCGGGACCTGGCCAGGGCGATTGACAACACTGGAGAGTTGCAGGGGGGGGAATGTCCGTGTCCTCGACCCTCCCCTCTCTCTCCCAGTCCGGCCGCGGTGGCCCTTGACAGTTGCAGGTAGTCCCGCCACATTCTCTACCGGTCAGGCCACCAACGGCCGGGGCCGATGGGATCCGGCTGCAGCCGATAAACCAAGGAACCCGTTCATGGGGCCAGAGCAAGGGGCGTCTGGCCGACATCCACCGGAAGCCCGGCCCGAAGACGGACGGGACATTTCTTCTTTCTTCAATAATGGCTTTGACAACACTGGGGGGGATGTCTTGCACATGCCTCCGACCCCCCCCCTCGTCCACATCGCCTGGTCCGGCCATAACAAATCTCAAGCGAGACGCCGTGGGGTGCACTGGGAGGGAGAGACGGTGCGAACAGGCCTCTCCCGCCTCCCCAGTGGAGGCTTCCCACCTGCACCCTCAGCGCTCCAGGCGCCCGGAAAAGGGTTCTTCCACTGTGGCGATGCTGCAACGTCTCGCCCGGCAGGGTGGAGCCCGTCCGCTCATTTGACCCCGCGATGGCCAGTAGCTACCGAACTCTCAAAATGGCGATCGACCTGGCAAGAGCGGGCCCAGCATAAAGAAATGGCCCGGCACTGGTTGACTCCACCACCGTAGTCCTCCACGACCTTGAAGATTCTAGAGGAGCCGCGGGAGTCTCCGACCCCCGCAGACACCCCCGATGGGGAATGACTGCCATGATCGCCCGTGGAGTGACGAAACTGTATCCGCGGGACGTCGACGCTCCCATGCTGGCGCCAGCCTCACTTTGAATTACTAGAATCCTGCAAACCTCAGTTCCGGTGAAAGCACACTGTGACCCGGTAGGAAAAATTGTTGCACCCCCTCCCCTTTTTGACTGATAGTTCAAACCACCGATCCTTTCCTTTGCCCTTTTACCAGAACTTTGGACTGCCTCCCCCTCTTTTACATTTTCTAGAGAAAACAAAACATTAACCACTACATTAGCATAGCAGTTGACACCAGAACTGTTTTCAAATTGAAAACCAACAACATCTTCAACAGAATCCTTTTTGTTTCTGCTGTGACCCTGCTACAGCACAGGCATTGTCCCCAGCAGTAATTCTACAATGCCGGTAAGAATAGCTGTGGTGCCTACTGGACTCACTCACCCCCGCGGCGCCCCACGCCGTTATTTGCTGGGCGGCAACTTACTAGACATCACCTTCGTGCCATCTAGATTTCAGCGCGTTCTGCTGCCTTCGAACTATTCGCACAACAGACTGCTACTGACGACCCACCCCCAGGCAACATCTTCTGAATTTTCATAATTTGAAAGAACTAGTAACATGTCCTCATCAGGAATTTCCTCATGAAAAGTCTGCAATGATGATTCTTGTAACTCTATGGTCTCCAAACATTCGATAAATTCGCCATCAAGAGATTGATCAAAAAAATCATTCAAATCATCTCCTCCTTGTGAGAATATTTCGTTATTGGTGCTGTCAATTTCAATAAATGTATTGGATAATTCAAAAGAAATTGCCACGGTCTCTTCGTTGTTTAAATGTTTTTACTGTTTTTGTTTTGTTGTATATATTTATAAGTTATTAAAGTTTTATAATCCTACTACTTTGTTGGAGTGCTATATATTTTTAATGTGACACATAAATGTAAAAACTTTGATGTACAAAGAGTCATCCCTGGAATCTTCCGCTTCAGGCTCGGTCCCCTCCCCAATCACAATACAGGATGGTTTTCAGATAGTAGGAACACGTGTGGTGTGACGGATCTCATCGGGTGTGGGCCTTGATCTACTATAACTCCTTTGAAGAGGGGTGATTCTTTACAGCTGGGGCCATGAACTACATCTGCAGGGCTAGCTGATAGCCTGGACAATCGGACACAGAGGAAGAGGAGTGTCAGAGGGTGCGGTAGTGAATAGGGCGAAAGGGAGGTGTCGGGCGGGCACAGGGTGTGATTCTCAGGGAAGAGCAGCGCAGATGGGGAGAGGTTTATTGCCCATGCATAAGACAGAGAGCGGGGTGAGCAGTGCCTGGGGAAGATGCTTGCGAGGGGGAGCCATGCTACGAATCGACAGCGTGCAGAGAGTGGGTCTGGTCAAGGCATCTAAAATGGCTGCCGTGCACGACAAAAGTGTGGCATTTCAAAAAAGGCAAGATGGCGCAAACAATGTTTTTCAACACTTCCTCATTTCCTTCTAATCGAACGTTAACAGACGTTGGTGCATATTACCAAAGTTAAGCGATATATATCGCTAACGATGCTTACCAACGAATTTTTTACCGCTAAGCATCGTCAGAAATTATCGAAGATAAACCTTGCTATTATCAAGGTTTATCGCAAATGCGATAAAAAACGACCGCAATGCATTAATATCGCTGAAAACTCCGCGATATTCATGCATTACCGAGCTAATGCTCTTAGCCATGTTATCCACCTCCCATTGGATAACATGGCTAAGAACTGCTCAGGGCAGGTGTTAGTTTTTGGAGATATTCGCGCTTAGCGCGAATATCTCCAAAAGTTGGTAATAGGAGATATATATCTTGCATGTTGTAATGCAAATTATTGTGGTATATGGAACTCATACCATAATCTCTCAGGAAAGCAGAAACTGATCCTTTTGGGACCGCCTGAGAAGGCCTAGGGGGTGAGGGGTACTCTACTTTGCCCCCTTTTCACGTTCCGAACTATTTTATTTTACTCTCTTCTGTAATTACACAAAATGGCAGCGATAAGATACATCAGAGACAGACAGTGAGAGAAAGGAGGCCGGAGATGAAGAAGAGATGTCAAATACACATTGGAGATAATATAGTGGGAGAAGGGAAGTAAATATGAGTAAACTTACCATGTAACATAAAAATGTTGCACTCTATACTATAAGTCTCATTTTATACTACAATCACTTCGCTACAACCTCATAAATTAAAAATAAAAATGAATAATGTCTCAAACAATTTTTGATTTCTAAATATAAATTTATTCTTCTGAATTTTCTAAATTTGAAAGAACTAGTAACATGTCCTCATCAGGAATTTCCTCTTCAATCATCTCATCTGGAATCTCCTCATTAAAAGTCTGCAATGATGATTCTTGTAACTCTATGGTCTCCAAACATTCGATAAATTCGCCATCAACAGATTGATCAAAAAAATCATTCAAGTCATCTCCTCCTTGTGACAATATTTCATTATTGGTGCTGTCAATTTCAATCAATGTAGTGGAATCATTCAAGTCATCTCCTCCTTGTGACAATATTTCATTATTGCTGCTGTCAATTTCAATCAATGTAGTGGACAATTCAAAAGAAATTGCCACGGTCTCTTCATTGTGAGCCATTTTATTTTGAAATTGCTTGCTGTAAATTGCAGAAAAAAATAATCACATTCATTTATCGTTTTTAGTAATACATAATATAAAACTAACTTTATCAAGTATTTAGTATAACAGAACGACTGCAAATAAATAACAGAAAACATTTTTCAAATTATCTTCAAGTGTACAACATAGTTCCCCTTACAAATTAAAAACTCACCTTTTTAAAAGTAGGAGAAGTGTTAGTACTGTGTAAATCAAACACCAGAAATTCACCACCAAAAATTCCTCACAAATGTACCTCAGACAGTAGTATCACAAAATGGCTGTGGTTTCCTCTCATTTGAGATATATACATAACCAATTAACTTTCATCACACACAAATACAAAACCAAAGTAACATTTTAATTGGTTCTAAATTTCAACACTTTCAAATGTGTTTTCCCCATGCAATTTTCCATAGGACATTTACATACGTCTACAGCCTGAATGGCTGAACGGAATTACACCAAACTTGGCAAAATGGTACATCAAACCTAAGAGGTCAGGAAGGATCTACTATGCCCCCTTATCGTCATTTGCCCCTTCGCTTTGGCCTCCTCTTGTCTCTCGATCCTACCGAGAGACAAGATGGCGGCCGCTACGGACTGTTTGGAATGTTTACAGACGCCGGAGAACCAATCAGCTTCGCAAAGCTCCGTAACGTGAAAAGTACGCGAAGCGGAGGGCTTTTACAGATATATATCTTTTTTTGAACGTTAATTTCTCAAAATCCACTGGAGCACATATATTGAGACCTAGCAAAGGCACATCGGGCTACCAGTCCCTAATATTTTGCCAAGTTTCGTGCAAATCCATTCAGCCGTTCGATTATTATTATTATTATTTTTTTTTTGCCCCGCGGGGCCCTTTTAAAACCTCCACATCAAACCTAGGGGGTCAGCGAGGATCTACTATGCCCCCTTATGGTCATTTGCCCCTTCGCTTTGGCCTCCTCTTGTCTCTCGATCCTACCGAGAGACAAGATGGCGGCCGCTACGGACTGTTTGGAATGTTCACAGACGCCGGAGAACCAATCAGCTTCGCTTCACAAAGCTCCGTACCGCGAAAAGTCCGCGAACCGGAGCGCTGCCCGGTCCGCTGTTACAGATATATATCTTTTTTTGAACGTTAATTTCTCAAAATCCACTGAAGCACATATATTGAGACCTAGCAAAGGCACATCGGGCTACCAGTCCCTACAATTTTGCCAAGTTTCGTGCAAATCCATTCAGCCGTTCGGGCTAAAAGTGAGGCCAACCGCCCTATGGGAAACTCAATGTTAAAAACACGTTTTGGGACCCCCCTTTTTTCTCGGCCCCCCCTTGACGAAACCCCCCCAAATTTTCAGGGGCTGCTCAGAAACGAAATGTTCCATTTTCCTGAAAATGTCAGCCAATTCCGTCCACAAACGCCAAAGTTATTAGACATAGAATTTTCAAAAATCCCATAGAGAAAAAATCCTAACTATATATACCTACTGGCGACCGCCAGTAGGTAATATATATATATATATATATATATATATATATATATATATATATATATATATATATATATTGTGAGAAAAACGAACTAGTATGAAATCTAGTAAGTAGGCACTAGCACTTTAATTGCGTAACGTGTGCACACGGGAATCAATTAAATGAATTTTCCCAAAGTATATAGTCAAAATGTGAAAATGTTGGTTGAAAAGGAACATATCTTTTTATAACATTTGTGCATCAATTACGTCTGCAAATAAGGCTTTGTGTTTAGTAATTTTGGTGAAGTAACACATTATAATATGGCCGCCGTATTGCATAGAATTGAGATGTACTTCTGAAAGCTAAGTCCATTGTCTGTTTTTACTACCCCTGTGAAGTGTATTTTAATCAGGCAATAATGGTGGTGAGACATCGTGAGCAAGGCGCATGACTCCCGAAACGCGTAGATGTATTTCGTCATTTTAAATAAATAAAAGGACTTTCGTAACCTACCTTGGAGTGCCGGATGACTTATTACTCCAGGAGATAAATCCTATATTCAATATATATATATATATATATATATATATATATATATATACATATATATATTCAATGAAAAAACTACAGGTTTCAGGGACGTTAGAGTTAGAAAGTGGCATTTACAAAACCTTAGAAATTCACGGAAAAAACCAAAGGTTACAGGGACGTTATTGTTAGGCGGACACTTCACTCGTATAAACCAGAGAAATTCAGCAGTGATAGTTAACTGAGCTAAATATAACTCACGCCTCCGCAATACACTGCTTATGATCTCACATACTACATCACTCATGACATGGTCAGTGAAATCACTGATGACTTCACTGATGACATATATAATGTTTTCATTACAGCATGGATATTGGTCAATGGCTAACTTCACAGTGAGGGATGGCATTCTGCTCATTCACACAAACACTTTCACACACAAAGTAGCTCCATTCAGTACCAGAAACTAGTATGTCAATGTGTGCTTTTTGACACCAAAGCAATATTTTTGTCAATGTGAAATGGCAAGGGACCAGAAGCCAGCCTAACAATAAAGTTTTACAAAAAATTTGTAAAACAAAATGTGCATTAAACATCGTGAAAGGCCGGCAGGCAGCAATGCTTGTTGAATATGCTGAGCATCTGGAGGTCAGAAATATTCCCATGATTACACACAACCTACACTGCCCAGAAACCACGTACCCTTCCTTCCCCCAGAGTTAGGCTAAAGTTGTTTGGGCTTTTCAACACTCGTGTTTTTTCAGGCGTGAAACCTGACTTGATTTTTTCGGCTTGTAAAACCGGCCTGAAAAATCGAAGATGACTTTGGCCACAGCAGAGGACAGACCTCTGACCCTGCACAGACCTCTGACCCTGCCTGCAGGCCAGGTCGCTCCCCTTGCCACAAAGCTCCACCTGTGTGTCCGTGGCCTCTCCCTCCACGCTTCCTCTGCTGCCGTGAGTTTGAGTCCCACGAGGGCTCTTGTCTACCTGCCTGCCTGCCTGCGGTTTTTGCCTGATTGTTATTCTTGTCTTCATCTCTGTAACTGCTTGGTATTTGCTTTCCCCCACTGTATTTGGTATTTGTTTTCCCCCACTGCACCCCTGCGCCGTAGCTTCTCACCCCCCCTTTTCTCTTCTGTACCCTCTAGTTGTCCCTGCCACTGCTCCCCTGCAGCCCTGCCCCCACCCCCCGCCAGCTGATTCGCCGCCCCTCTACCGCCTCCCAGTTGCTCCTCCCTCGTCTAGTCTTAAATGGCGGCCGCGCAGCAGTCGCACATGGTGAGCGCGCCGCTGGTGCGCTGGAGGCACGCCAGAGGCAAGCCCGTCTACGCCCATCCGCGCCTGGACCACGCCCAGCGCCAGACACCCTGGTCCCCGCAACCGCCACCACGATGCCAGACTCCGATGCGACGCCAGCAGTCTCCTCATAATCAAAGCCGGACGAGACCACAGCTGCTTCCAGGCCGCCCCGAAACGCACCAACGGACCCTTCTCCTGCCGCACCTCCAGCTTCACCTGCGATAGAGCCACCAAACCTCCTAGGACCGGACCCAACCACCTTCGCTGCATACTTCTCAACACTCGCTCCGCACGCAAACACACCGTCGAGCTCTGGGACCTGCTCGACACCTCCACCCCGGACGTTGCCTTCCTGACCGAGACCTGGTGAAACGACTCCTTGGCTCCTGACATCGACATAGCCATCCCGGATGGCTACAAGATCACCCGCAGGGATCGCGTCAACAGAATCAGAGGAGGAATAGCCATCATCCACAAGTCCACCCTCAAGGTCTCCACCCACTCAGACGACATCCTCAACACTGCTGAACACCTGCACTTCTGGATCCACACCGACCCCAACACCACCCTCAGAGGTACACTCGTCTACAGTCCCCCCGGACTCTGGGCACAGTTCAGCGACTCCATCGCCGACCTCACCAGCACCCACACTCTCGCCTCCACGGACTACATCCTCCTCGGGAAACTGAACTTCCACCTCGAGAACAACAGCGACGCCAACTCCGCCACCAAGATCGACAACCTCGCCAACCTTGGCCTCAGACAACTCATCACCGCACCCACCCACGCAGCCGGCCTCACGCTTGACCCCATCTTCTCCACAAGTACCCACATCACCTTCAACGTCACCACCGAACTCCACTGGACCGACCACCACTGCATCCACTTCACCTTCAAGAAACCCACCACGCACCACCTCACCCAACAGCTGCCCCACCGCTGTTGGTGTAAAATCTCCGAAGACCAGCTGAGCACCACCCTCGCCCAGAGCCCACCCACTGACCCCACCAACCCAGACGCCAGCGCCAACATCAATGACATCCCGCCCTCACAAGAACTGTGCAACTCACTGGCCACCTTCTTCCACTGCAAGATCACCATCATCCACGACAGCTTCAACACCACGATCGCCCCGACTACGGCAGACTCCATCTCCCCTGCAAGCACCACGCGCATCAACCACCTGACCTCCTGGGCCAACATCAATGATGACGAGACACTCAAGATCATGAACTCCATCTACTCAGGATCACCGTCAGACCCCTGCCCACACCACTTATTCAACAAAGCAGACGCTGCCATCGCACCCCAACTACGGAAGGTCATCAACATCTCCTTCGAGACAGCTGCATTCCCAGAAATCTGGAAGCACACCGAGATCAGCACCCTCCACAAGAAGCCCAAGGTGGACCCCAGGGACCTGAAGAAATTCCGGCCCATCTCCCTGCTCCCGTTCCTGGCGAAGGTCATCGAGAAAATCGTCAACATGCAACTGTCCCGCCACCTCGAACACAACAACATCCTACACCTGTCCCAGTCCGGATTCAGACAAAACCACAGCACCGAGACAGCCCTCATCACTGCCACAGACGACATGAGATGCCAACTAGACAGCGGCAAAACATCAGCACCATCCTCCTCGACCTGTCAGCCGCCTTCGACATGGTCTGCAACCGCTCACTAAAGACTCGCCTCCAAGAAGCCGGAATCCAAAAAAAGGCCCTCGAGCGGTCCACGTCCTTCCTCTCAGGCAGAACCCAGAGCGTACGCCTCCCACCCTTTCGATCCGAAGCAAACGACGTCATCTACGACGTCCCCCGGGGCTCATCTCTCAGCCCGACGCTATTCAACGTCTATATGGCCCCCCTCGCACAAGTAGCCCGCCAGCATGGCCTCAACATCATCTCCTACGCGGACGAGACGCAGCTCATCCTCTCCCTCACCAAGGACCCACACACCACCAAAACCAACCTCCACGAGGGAATGAAGGCCATCGCCGAATGGATGAGAAGCAGCCGACTCAAGCTGAACTCGGACAAGATGGAGGTCGTCATCCTTGGACCAACCCCCTCAGCCTGGGACGATTCCTGGTGGCCAACCACACTGGGAACAGCACTGACGCCCACTGACCACACACACAACCTAGGATTCATCCTCGACTCCACCCTCTCCATGTCGAAGCAGGTCAACGCAGTCTCTTCCTCCTGCTACAACACCCTCCGCATGCTGCGCAGGATCTACAAGTGGATCCCTACCAAAACGAGAAGAACGGTGACTCAGGCCCTCGTCAGCAGCAGACTGGACTACGGCAACGCACTCTATGCAGGGATCTGAGCCAAACACCTGCGACGACTGCAACGCATCCAAAACACCTCCGCCCGACTCATCCTCAACGTCCCTCGCCACAGCCACATCACCCCCACCTGAGAGACCCTCCCTAGCTCCCCGTCGACAAGAGGATCACCTTCAAGCTCCTCACCCACGCACACAAAGCACTCCACAATGCCGGACCAGCCTACCTTAACAGCAGACTCAGCTTACACCCCCCCACCCGCCAGCTCCGCTTGACCAGCCTCGCCCTCACCGCCGCCCCCGCATCCAATGAATAACCTCCGGCAGCAGATCCTTCTCCTTCCTCGCCGCCAAGACCTGGAACACCCTCCCTACCCACCTACGGCAGACCCAAGACCTGATCACCTTCAGAAGACTCCTCAAGACCAGGCCTTTCAAGCAGTAGCAGCACCCCCTCCCCTCAGCGCCTTGAGACCCTCACAGGTATGTAGCGCACTTTACAAGTACTTTGATTGATTGATTGATTAAAGTTGTATTCTAGTTTGTTTTCCAAATGGGGGAAGCATGGAATGCTCCAACCTGAAGGAAAAATATTGCTACTTTCCCGCCATTCCCCACACCTCCCTCTCTCATCCCTCACCCTACACTGAGCAAACAGCATACATATACTATCTGCTCAGAGGTCTGTGTGGTTTCGAGATCAGAAAAATCCCCCCCAGGTGGTAATTCCTCATTCCATGGGGATTCATTCGCAATTTTACAGTACTGGGCGGATTTACCATATGGTAAGTAAATATGCATATACATTTATCATGTGGTAAATCCACCCCTGCACTGTGCAACTCATAATTGGAGCCCTAGTGAAATGGTTGTTATTGTCTTTCAGCTTTGCATGAAAGAAGAAGTTTCCATGGTTTTTTGGATATTAACATTTGAAAAAGGTGCTAGGAGGAGTTGAAAGGTCTCTATTTTGTAGCAATGGAAATAAATATTCCTGTCAGTCAATCAATAATGCCCATTCTATCAGCCTCAGTAGCATGAAATGCTGAGATGCCCATGCTGCGATTGAAACAATTGGTGTGCAAGTCGCATGCAGTGCTTAATTTGTAAAATATTAAGTCCAGGTGCTCAAATTTTTGTAGCAGGCCACACCCACTTACCATGACTCCACCCACTTCCTTCACAGGCTTCACCCACTTATTCAATTGGCTCCACCCACATCCTCAACTGGCACTGAAAGCCAGATGTAATACCCAATCTGAATTCCTACTTTGGTAATATGATGGTTGACTTGAAACACATGTTGGTTTTCCAGCTCCTTGGGAAAGATATCTTAATAAAATCAAGGAACCACAGCAAAAGAGACTGAATGTCATGACTTTTGGAACCAAACATAATGAACCTTTCTGACCATGAAAGCCCCAACTCTAAGGTTATGCTGAAATGACCATCTACTTCTGTTGTATTTTGTGCCTCCCCAGGCTTGATTTTCAAATCACACTCTAAACTGCCCAGACCAGCCTAGCAGTAAAAGACAATACCACACCTTACACACTTCCAAATTCTTTTGCTTTGAGAATTTGGCGCATTCACCACTTATATGTGTACATTTTTTTGCCAACTGGATATATGACATGGTAGAGTTCAGAGGATCAAGCCCATTATGAAGGCATCTATCACATGTAGATTATATTGGACCCTGCTAGATGCACAATATGCACCTCTCTGGCATATGCACGACCCGTAACTGATTTATGCACATCATTCAATCCTATAACATGCCCAATATCGACATCTAAAACCTCTGATTATATGCATATATCAGGTCTTCGAAATGTGCGTATATCATAGGCTCATGCAAAAGGCAATGTCAAAAAATTTCTGGAGTGCACAATTGGGACCATTAATATGCACAGTATGCAATGCTGTGGTACCTGAAAATGGCACTTTTCAGATGTGCAAATGGCATTACAGCGCAAATAATGGAGGTCTGTAAACTGCACATACCTGAGTCAGAAATGTCCATCTAAGCAGGCTTCTGTTTGGACCACTCACCCTGTATTCACGCAGGCGCTCTGCTCACCCTGCACTCTTACAGGCATAGTGTTAACCCTTCACTCATACAGGAACAGTCCTCACCCTGCACTCATAAAGGAACAGTCCTTACCCTGCACTCATAAAGGAACAGTCCTCGCCCTGCACTCATAAAGGAACAGTACGCACCCTGCAATTATAAAGGCACAGTACTCACCCTGCACTCATAAAGGAATAGTCCTCACCCTGCACTCATAAAGGAACAGTCCTCACCCTGAACTCATAAAGGCACAGTCCTCACCCTGCACTCACAAATGCACACTCCTCATCCTGTACTCATAAATGCACAGTCCTCACCCTGCACTCATAAATACACAGTCCTCACCCTGCACTCATAAAGGCATAGTCCCCACCCAGCACTCATACAGGCACACCGCTCAGCCTGCAGTCATAAAGCTGCACCGCTCAGCCTGCAGTCATACAGTTCATCACTCCCCCTACACTTTTACAGGCACAGTGCTGCCCCTGTACTCATACAGACACAGTGCTCACCCTGCACTCATACAGGCACAGTGCTCACCATGCACTCATACAGTAATGCAAGTCAACCTGCAGTCATACAGGCACATCACACACCCTGCACTCATACAGGCACATGAGTCAACCTGCACTAATACAGGTGCACTGATCACATACTATACTGCAGAATGACAGGCCATAACATACAACACTATGGAATGACAGGCCATTGCATACCACACCATAATTGAACACACAACTAAAAAAACGCATTGACAAAGCCAATAGATCACTCATACGCGATGTCTATTGGATCTGTTCCTCCCAGTTAGCGGTGCTTTGTCTAATAGAAGCTGAAAGACCTGTGACCATCTATGCTAGGTGGCTGCTGTGAGAGAATTATTGCTGCTCACATTCACTGTCACATTTTGTTTTCTTGCCAATTCCTTTGTGAAAGAAGATTTTAAAATAAAATAAATGTATGAATTTACCGGCCAGGATGCTTTTTGAGGCTACCCCGTTTTCGTTGCCACACCTTGACCACCCCAATTTATAGCTTCAAGGAGTTACATTTTTTCAATTCCAACACTGGTTAAACTGTTGTTACATTGTCCAGAGTGAGAAGCTTTTCAGGCTCTGCTTTTATTTATGTTTGACAAACAATGTGACCGCTGCCGGAAATCGGACAACTTTTGCACTTTGCAGACCAGACAACTACGCATTTGGTAGGAATAGTTTACATCTGAAATGTTTTTTACGTAAAACATTTCTGAAACAAAACAACCTTTTGTTACAGATATTTTCTCCTACAGTTTTTAATGTAAGCAGTGTATTTCTCCACAACTTGGTTCCTTTCTCTGGCACTTTTGTGGCTCTGGAGGGAGCACACATTAGCAGCTAGAGCTAGGTGACCCCCTATTTTCCCCAGCCCCTAAATGACAACTCTGCCCACCCCCACATAACTAATGCTCATAAACAAGCTCTTGATTGTCTCTGGTTCCCCTCCCTCACCTCAGGACCCCAGTCAGTGCAGTGGTTCCATTCACCCCTCAACTCACCATCAGCCTCCATCGCCTCCAGGCCCTTCCACCTCTGTAGCACCTCACTCAGCACTAGGGTCATGTAGTGCTCCCAGCGGGCCTCGACCACAGCACCTGTGCCTTCAGCTCCAGTAGAGTTTCAGCCTCTTTGGGAAGAGGGCTGACTGGTCCCGGGGATCAGGTCCAAGGCCCCTTCAGCATGGCCTTGCAGCTCGCAGTCCTACGTGCCTCAAAGTGGAGGCCACGTCCGGAACTGAAAGTGAAAGCAGCCCCAGAGTGTCAGGTGGGTACCCCTGCCCCCACCCCAGCTGACATGGCGGCCTTAGAGAAAGGAGCAGAGCTCGGGCAGCCGAGGCCTGAAGAAGGCCTAAGAGTCCTGGAGAACATAGCATAGCAGGTGCCTCGGAAGGGCCCTGAAACGGGGGTCCACGAGGAATCCAGTTGTGTCACCATCCTGATGACACAACACTGCCTTGTGCCTCCAGGGCGAGTACACTCTCGTCCAGGCTCACATATGCGCAGCTGCATCCACTTTCACAGTGCTAAAACAAGTTTCAGGTTACGTGCTGCCTGAAACTAAGCACCACAGGAGCCTTTCATGAAAGCAACTCGTAGGTTGATCTTTTATTTTCTATTAGTGAGGCAGCTGCCCCATTTAGTAGACCCAACCCTGAGAAACCGGCACAAATTAAGCACTGGCATGTAGATCCCTGCAGATGGCACAATACTGTCACATATACACACGCACATAAATACTGTAAAGTACGTACAGAAAGCCATGATGTGCTCTTTATTTTACTGTGTCAGGATACAACATTTATTTTATTCTTTTATTTTTTTATTTTGCATAGATTGCTGTATCTTAGAAATGTCCCCCCAATAGAAATAATACAAAATACATCTTTAATAAGATTTATATTCTATTTGTATAAACATTTTTTAATTTTCTTTTGTTGTGACCACAAAATCCATTTCTGATTTTGCTGTGTCATGTCATTGTTTTTGACTCCAAATGACCTTGTAGTCGGAGCGTGCCCTCACTGTTGTAATGGGAATGGCACAGCAAATCCTGCCGTATATTTGTCCATGGGAAGAGATTTCATGAGATTAGTTTGCATCCCTACTGAGTTCACACTGAGCCACACCGGCATTGGGTTGTCATACAAGTGAAGACTTCATACTGAGAGGAAGATCTCGCAGGTCCCCGTGAAACATTGAAAAATAAGCAGGTTATTCCACAAGTGAATGAGTCTTTGGGTGGGCTACGAAGTTCCTTTGGGGATACTTGAGTTGAATAGACAATCGTAAGTGCACGAATATTAGCTAATGCGCACTACTTATGTTTAGGCACTTTTGGAAGCTTGCAGAGTACACCATCCAATGTAAAGGCCAGCTCCTTGTAGACACAGGTAGCAGATCAGGTCAAATGGCAGATCTGCTGGGGTGTGCGATTCTTATAGACTGTTTTTTATAATGCATAGAAACCATATGGATATATCACAAATTGCAAACTAAACCCCTTTCTGCAATTTTGGCAAATAATGGTACCCCAGAAGAGGGAGCTATCGGGATAGTCACAGGAACTGACAAGTGGTGCTTTTGGCTCTGAAGCATGCCACTTATCTTCAAACCACTTCTCCCCCACAGTTGTTAGCTATTAACTGGCATTAATTTGCACTCAATTGTCAACCTCTAAAGGCTGAAGGGCTGAGTTGGCCATGCTGGGACTCTAAACGATGACCTCCAATTAAAGCAGATGTTCCCATCACTGCAGGTCATTTTAGCTCACTGCAGCATCTTTTGGTACCAACCCCTGCCATGTCATCATGTGACGGCCCTGTGGGCAGAGACTGAGAGGGTGACAAAGGATCTAAAATTCTACCGCTCTCAGTCTTTTTTTGGGATGTATGGCAGTTCACAATTCATGAAGACATGAAACTTGCCACCTTGCTGCCCTGGTTCAGGAAGACCATGACAGAATATGGTGGATGCTATCTGGCTGTGTGCAGGGACGCAATGCTAGATTCGGACGGTGGACAACATGCGAGGGGATTGATGCCAAATAGTATTGGAATCTCTCCTCTTTACTTATACCTCCAAAACGTGCTGGTGTCTTGCCACGGCAGGCCTGCGGAGAGCAGTCTTTTAGGAACACAGCAATTATTTGGTCTGCTAGCAAATATACCTCTTTCTACCAATATACAGGTTGGGCCTAGGGTACATCTCTATCAACCACTGGTGTTCTTTGGCCAATCATTTTCCACCATTGGTTTGAGACGCTATCACATCTTGGCTAAGCCCAGTTGCATATTTATCTCTTACCTAATCCCATTGGGTGTAACATTCTGCATTCTCTCCAGCGCTTGTATTGAACTGAATGAGGAACTAATTTTCAACTATATCTCTCTCTGTCCACTCCTGCTAGCTTACTCCTGTGTGTCTCACTCTAATGTGCTAATGTTGTCTGAGTTAGAATAGTAATTCCAGATCTATCCCAGGGGAGAGGAGGTGGTCCTACGGCCAGAGCTGCCGACTTTAGAACTAGGGAACCTGGTTGAAGTCTCGGTGTTACCTCAACATCTGTTACGGCCACAAGTGAGGAACCCCTGAGTAACAGAAGTAACGCTGACATTGATGAATCTAATAGACATTTGTGCAGCCCTCCACACTTACCTGCAAGTAGGAGAGATGTTCCACAGGTGGTGGGTACCGAAAACGGAACCAGATATGGCCATGTGGTTCACCGCCCCAGTCCAAGAAAGTAAACTGGAATGAACGCCATCGCGTCTTGACCAGGAAGCGTATAAAAGATGCTTCCATGTTCAAAATGGCTCAGATTATTCAGATTAACTATGGATTGCGGCGGAACACTCTGTGGAAGATGCTACACTTTCTTCTGGTGCGGTAAGTTTGTGGCTCCTCCAGAGCGGAGCGGAGCAATCACTACCGACTTAGTTGTTTCTGCCTTAACGGATGGCATTGTACTTTTTTTCCCAAACCTGCATTTGGGAAAACAGATCGTTTTGTAACTACCCTTGGAGGGATTGTGGAAATGTGTATCTAACATTACCTTCCTAAACAGTGATTAGAGACTACCTTTTTGTTGCCTGCATAAAGTTGGATAGTGGGTTACAACTTTCCCCCACTAGTAAGAAGAGATATGAATTGTGTTACCAAGTGTAAGAGTAACAAAGTTATTGAGACTTTTTTGAGTACTCCACTCCACAGTGATAATGTTTCTACAACACGTGGTTGTAATTATATTCTGAGATACTTTGTTCACTTGTGTTCTATTGCTGTTTTTTAACTGGGGGTTATGAGATCAAATTGGATTCATCCCCTGTGACGCTGAGCAACTCTTTAGTTTATGGTGGGTATTATGCAAACGTATATATATATATATATATATATATATATATATATATATATATATATATATATATATATATATATGGAAGTAACAAGGAGTTGGGGAGGAGTGGTGTAGCAAACATGAGCATTCCCATTAATATCAGTTGCTTGTTACAGCATATGTCTGTACTGAAAACAAAGGTACAGACAAGGAATGAACCTTCGACAGAGGAAATACATTATTTAGAGTTGTGATATATATATATATAACATGCTCATGGTGTTAATTTTATTTTCAGGTCTCCCTCCGAGCTGTTCCCTTCCTTTCCTTCCCTCACTTGATCACCTTAATCTTCTGTGCTATTATAGCATTCAGAATTGAGGCTATCGAGGGGTGGACTCACATGAGCCACGAATCGATCCTGAGGATACTAAATATTACGTTGGGACAACATTCTGTGATTCTGGGCAAATCGCATAATCTCCCCGTGCCTAAAAACATGAATGTGACCTTGTGTAATGCTATTGGTGCTCATGTAAACCACTCCAATAACTTCGGGTAGATTTGGTGCTTTGTAATTCTGAATAACAATCTATTCGCTTTGCCAATGCTTGTTTAACATTTCATTCCAAGCTCAGTAAATGCTTGTGGAGATTGTTTGTGCTTTAATGGGAGTCATCAGCTATAGAGTTTTGCTTGGAGGTGGGACAAGTATTTTTTTGCGATTGCACAGTGCCCACCCCTGAATAATTCACTGTTCAGAATCAGACTGAGCCAAGGGGATACCTGTCAACCCCCTAAGACGCTCTTGTATCGATGCAGCGGGGTTAGTGGGGGGCAGAGCCTACCCCATACCAGACACAAACCCAACCCTATTACATTGATATCTACTGCTCAATGGTAGAAAATTGAGAGATTTTAGCCGGACATCAAGCTGTGCATGACGTGTAGCTGCCTGTGCTCCAGCCCCACCTGCCTCAGATAAACACCAGCTTGTTGGGAGGTTTGAGTCAGTCACAGATCAGCACTCGTCTGACATAAGTCTGACTGACCATTCTCTCAGAGGTGCTGCTTTGTCTAGACCGGTGCTTCCCTGAATGAGTGCATGTTTCCAGGCAACAGGCAGTCTGCGGTGATAATCTCAGTCCTTTATGTATGTGCTTTATTGTATGGCACCTGGGAGAAAGGAGAAGAGAACAGGTGCACAGGATGCTTGGACCTGGCCCCCAGGCGAGATCTCACTCCTCTTTATGTATGCATGAATTATGTATGGACTCATACAGACGTTTGTTTGAAATGGGAGCATTCAATAAGCGAGAACTCGCCTCATCAGTGGTGGTTTTCCTTTTCGTGCATTTAGTACTTCCGGTGTTGGCTGACTTTCACAACTCAACTGGAGAAGGGGTCCAAGGGGGTAAGGGTTATTGCATTTTTGCATTAAGGGCCAGTGCACTATTCCTATGCCACTGAAAGAGAGGACTCTGGTTTAAACCGGAAAACAGAAACTACAATTGGATGTGCTGGTGGAGGGAAAATGCATTTGGGACAGTGCTCCATAGAATTCGCTACATTCCTGCTTGAACATATTTACAGCACACATATCTACAAATAGGGGTGACGGGTAGTGAAACAACTTTATCAGAATCACGAGACTTTATTGTCAGGTGCCAGATTTTATAATCTACTAAACATGAAATAAGTCTCTGATTTGCAAATGTGCCTACCCTCCCACCACAAAATGTCTCTGCACGACAACACCAGCCAGCAAATACCAATGAATGTTACTCTTGTCTTGGGTTTTTCATGATAAGAGAGTTAAGAAACACCAGAGCAACATAATCTCTTGCCACAGAATGCAGATAACATGTTTCCCTTTATTTGAGTTTCTTTAGCAGCTCTCAGTTTCCCAGAAATTGATTTCCTGCAAGGAAATTGCTGATATTATTGGCACCCACTAATAAAGAAAGCTGGAGACGTGTGAATTCTTTTTACATTTAAGTGCCACCAAAACATATCCAAGACTTATTAAGTGTGCGAGCTCTTATTATTCCACAACCTGGGACTAAAGGTACGTGCTCAGAAATGAAAACGACTTTAGCACCAAAGTCAGTTAGGAGTTATATCATTTTTAGCTGAAATAGGTTTATTTCAACAATTTATACATGCACACCCAAAGTTCTGCTAAACTGACCATAACTGAAAATTCATCTAAATTAAAGGATCATGCGTGAAAATCAGAATTGTATCAGGTTATTGATGGAGGAAACCGATGTGTAATCTATGTCTTGATGTTGTGAACTGTATTCTTTACACCACCTCTAGTCAGTGTCTAATAAAAAATCAGACGAAAATATTGTGTTGGAACAAAAAAAAATAAGGTTTGTTAGCGATAAAGCGTAGTTAATGAAAGTGCGTCTGTACTTCTGATAGTTACGACAACTAGCCCAAAGGGCTAGCCATGTCTGGTGGCTTAGTGTACTAATGCATCCTTTGTAGGGGGTCTGTGTTTGACCTCATGGTCATAGGTTCAAATCCTGGTGCGTATACTCAGCCTTTCATTCTTTTGAGGTTGATAAAATGAGTTCATTTGGTTATCACTATACTTCTGTTATTCAGTGCCAAGATACCCTTTGCAGGGAGTGTGTGCTTTACATATACATGTTATGTAAGACAATGTTCTTTTTCATTGATAATAGCATTGACCTTGTTCAATAAATCCACTTTCTATTATTATTAAAGGGTATTTCTCTGCCTCATGATGACCTGGGAATGGTTTTAGTAGATTGATCATGGAGGGTGGGGAGCCATGCTTAATTTGTAAAACCCTAAGGTTCTGGGGCCTCGTCAGATGACTGCTGCATTTTACACCTCCCATTGCCAGTGCCAGCACTGCCAGTGACAGTGCAAACATAACTACTAACCATCACACTCCTACAAGTGAGGCAATTCAGACTATTCTGGGCTACCCAAAGCTGTAAGAGTGTTTGGGCAGCTGGTATTAGTCATTTTTAATGAATATTGCAATGCTTAACAACTGTTTCTGAACTCATATAAAAATAAATTGGCAAACATCGCCACCATGTGGTGTGCTGTGATAATTGCAGGTGTTGACAATTAAGTGTGGTGCTGAGCACCAGAAACCACTGGATCAAATTAAGCACTGGTGAGGTTTTGATTATACAGATGGGGCCTCTATGATATTTTGCGGGGAAAGTGAATTCTATGCACAACTTTGTGCCACTTTGCGTTGTTGTGCACTAATGCAGATCCTTAGTAAATCAGGGCCACAGTTTTATACGACTGTTTGCTCAAGCAAACAGTAAAACTACTGCACAGAATTACACCACATTTATTATAATATGATTTGTTCCAACTTGAACTCCTCAAGTGTGTTGGTGTATATCTGTGCAGTATTCTTACGAAATATTATCATGAAATAGATGAAATTATATATTGACAGTTTGTGAAATAGTTCATAAAAGATTAAACTGTTTTGTGTCTATGGGCAGAGTTTGAGTAATATTTACACTGCTGAACCTTCCAATATACACCAGCAATACTTCCCCCAAATCAGCACCAGTTCCCTTGCTGCTTATGCCCAGTTTGTAACATCAAGTCACCTTAGGACCTGGCTGTGGCACAACATTGCTGAGCTGTTGGAGGCAGTCATCTTAGATGGTTTTTGCCTCTTTCTTCACTGTGACAACCATTTCAAAAGATGTTTATTGAAATGAAGTGTTTCTGATCTAGGACATGTGTCAAGACAGGTGTGTAACGGTGTTTGAAAGCCATATGTGATGTGATCTGGGACAGGGTTTAATTTGAACAAAAAGAAAAGTGCTAGGGCCTTCATCAGGTGGGCCACCAAAGTTTGCCACTGTACTTACACAACTGCTAACCAACACACTGCTACAAGTGTGACAATTCAGACCATTCGAGACAGCCAAAGCTTTAAGAATGGCTTGGGTGACAGGCATTAGTTGTTTTTAATATGTATTGAATTAACAAGCAGCTGTTTTTCTGCTCATCTTTAAATTAAACACACAGCGCTACCATGTGGCAGCTGTTATAAGTGCAGGTTCCAGTAATTAAGTGCCTGTGTGGAGTACCTGTAACCACAGGCTCAAATAACACACTGACTGGGGAGGGATAAGAACACGTTGTTCCCTCTAAAAGGGATCTGGCCAAAGCAGTCTCTAGTCTGAGAAAATGAAATTAATTCAGGATTTATCAGCTCCTAGACATTCTTCCATGAGATACAAAAAAGGACTTGTGAATCACGTCAGTGAGAAAGTATGTTTTATTTTGGGAAATTCACAAAAACGTCATGCCTTAGCCTACATGGGGTCGCAATTACTGACAGAAAATGCTTTGTAAGAATCAGATATGGAAATTCAGGAGTATTTCATCTCCTAAGAAAGGAGTAAAACAGAGCTACTCCCAGAAAAACCTTTACGAATCAGGGCCTTACTGATCATGCTTTACAAGGGACAAGCTATAGTTTAGTCAGATCGTTTATATACATTTTAACTTAGGTGATGCAGGAAAAAAATATGTTTTATTAGTTGAAAAATAATTGGCATGAAACTAACTTTGAAATGGATAAGAGGAACAACATATCAATGAAACAAATGTCATTGATGGATCCGTGAGTTTAAGGAAGAATGGGCATCTGAATTTAGGGGCCAATCAATCAATCAATCAAACAATTTGTATAGCGCGCTACTCACCCGGAAGGGTCTCAAGGCGCTGGGAGGGAGGGGTCCGTTACTGCTCGAAAAGCCAGGTCTTGAGTTGCTTCCTGATGGAGAGATGGTCGTGGGTCAGCCGAGGTGGATGGAGAGGGAGTTCCATGTCTTGTCCGCCAGGTAGGAGAAGGATCTTCCTCCGGTGGTGGCTCTGCGAATGCGTGGTACTGTGGCGAGGGCGAGGCTGGTCGATCGCAGCTGGCGGGTGGGCGTGTAGAAAGTGAGGCCGTTGTTGAGGTACTTGGGGCCCAGGTCGTGGAGAGCCTTGTGTGCGTGGGTGAGGAGTCTGAACGTGATCCTCTTGCTGACGGGGAGCCAGTGCAGGTCTCTCAGGTGGACGGAGATGTGGTTGTGGCGGGGGATGTCCAGGATGAGTCGTGCGGAGGCGTTCTGTATGCGCTGAAGTCTTTTCTGTAGTTTGGCAGTGGTTCCTGCGTAGAGGGTGTTCCCGTAGTCCAGTCGGCTGGTGACGAGTGCCTGGGTGACCGTCTTCCTGGTTTCGGTGGGGATCCATCGAAAGATCTTACGGAGCATGCGCAAGGTGTTGAAGCCAATCACAACTAATCTGGTGCACCGGCAACCGAGATATGGGAACACTGCTCCCTATTTTACCAGCCGAAAAAGCCAGCTGGTAAAATCGTGAGCAGGTCCAAGATAAGGCTGTGGGCACAAGCACAGCAGCCCAAATCATCCTGCAGGATGGGAAAGCATGAAATGTATAGACTGATAAACACGATTACACTTGTCCCCGGAATCGGGCATAAGCACAAGGATTTGGACCTGGTAATTCTGGGTCTGTGTGGTTATTCCCCCTTCCAGATATAAAACTAGTAATTGAACAGTGCAGATATGAAATAACGAGCCAGAATAAGTGATTCGAGACCAGTGGCATAACAAAACTTGATGGAGTCCCCCTGCAAGGTTCATGGAGGGGTCCCCCCTCTGGACTTAATCAGGAGCTCTCAGGTCAGAATACTGTGCTGAGGGGGCCTTTGGAGTTTGTTTCCCCTCCCCCTGGGACCGACGGCACACATAGTTCAGATTTGACATACGGCATTCAAGCAGCTAGGATGGGTGGGTCTAATCACTCAACGGACTCCACTCTGGGAAACTCCAAAATCGGGTAGGCTCAGTTCTAGTGCTTATTTCCAGTCCAGGGAGGACCTGGCTTAGCAGTTCAGGCTGTACTGTTCCCATGGGGCACAGGGTCAAGACTGATTTGCATATGGCTGGGTTCGAACTGGAATAGCATGGTGAGAAAAAAAACTATGGATTTATGTCCAGATCTCTGTACTGGGGTGAGTATATGACATTGTTCTGCATTCTGTTCATCAACTGTTGTTTTTGCATTTGTCACCCTGGGTGGAATGGGTATGCTCAGACGTGAATCCCGTGCTCTCCATGCCACTGGAATCAAGCTATCCTGGCTGATGAGGGCTGAAAGCCCGAAACCGGTCCTAGGATGCTTGTTTCCAATCCAGGGAGGACCTGGCTTGGCAGTTCGGGCTGGACTGTTCCCATGGTTCACAGGGTCAAGACTGATTTGCATATGGCTGGGTTCGAACTGGAATGGCATGGTGAGCAAAATAACTATGGATTTAGGCCCAGATCTCTGTACTGGGGTGAATGTATGACATTGTTCTGCATTCTGTCCACCAACTGTTGTTTTTGCATCAGTTCTAGTAAAGGCTTCTAACACTGGGATTCAATTGGTATTTCTACAGGTGGAGACCTCTGGAAGAATGGGGAGGTGGTCACCTTCGCACACCTCCAAGAACAATATGAGATGACTCCCATAGAGCGGTTTAGATATTTCCAAATTCGGCATGCACTCACAAAAGCCATTCCAGAAGGTACAATACTCCCAGAGGCATTCCCATTAGAGGATAGGCTACTAAAAAAGCGTATGGAAAAGAGAGCCATTTCCTTAACTTACCATAAAATTATCAATAACCAGCCAGACCCAACTGCAGTGCTCAATAAGAAATGGCAGATAGAGGTTAGGGAACTTGACGAAACAGAATAGCAAGACGCCCTCTCCTCCCCCCGGCCCGAGGCAATGTCCTGAAAATTGAGATTAGTCCAGTTGAAAATACTCCATCGTATTTACTATACGAGACACATCATGCATAAAACAGGGAAGACAGAGAGTCCATACTGCTTAAGACAGTGCAGAGAGGTGGGCACCTTTTATCATACGCTGTGGGAATGCCTTGTAAAAATGCACAATTGGGGCGCTATTATGCACACAATCACACAAGTTTGTGGAGTGACGGTCACCGCTGAACCCAAGAGATGTCTCTTAAATATTTGGGAGCCTACTGACCACGATCATGCAATGCAAGACTGGACGACGCTAGAGATCATGATTGCCAAACGCAACATAGCTGAACACTGCGGGGCACAACTGGCACCGTCACACCGAGAATCGCGTGGAGGTCTGGACACAGCAATGGTGGCATAAAGGGCAGCACATATCCATCATGGGTGCCCGAAGAAACGGGAACGCATATGGGCAAAATAGAACTCTTATAGAGGGAATATATGTACCTCACCCCCAAGTGAGTTAACAATAGACTCTAGCTGATCGGATATGGAGCGAAAGAATTCTGGGCAGAACACTGTCTTAATAATTGCAGTACTGAAGGAACTAAGGGGCATATTATCAAGAAAGGGCGTTACATAATCGCCGCTTTTATCATCATGAAACTGCCAATAAAGCGGCGATAATGGGCTTGATAATATGCTCTATGAATTCCAATCGAAGCCCATGTTATATGTGAAGACATCTATTATGGGCTTCGATTGGAATTCATAGAGCATAATATCAAACCCATTATCACCGCTTTATCGGCAGTTTCCTGCCGATAAAAGCGGCGATAATGTAACGCCGTTTCTTGATAATATGCCCCTAAGTCGCATATCCATGCGGAAGTGTAAATGGAACTACAATGTCATGTTATGTAACCATGTTGTGGAAAGATGAACCTGTATTCAATAAAAAGAATTGAAAAATAAAAAATAAAAACAATAAACATTGGACAAACTGCATCACCATGTGGTGGACTGTAATGATTGCTGGGTTGACAATTAAGTACCAGTGCCGAGCATCAGAAAACACCAGCTCAAATTGAGAACTGGTGATGTGTTGATTATACAGATGGAGCCTCTATGATATTTCGCTGGAAAGTGAATTCTATGCACAGCTTTGTGTCGTTTTGCACTAATGCAGACCCTTATTAAATCAGAGCCAAAGTGTTATATGACTGTTTGCTCCGGCACACAGTAAAACTACTGTGCATAATTACACCACATTTAACATAATTTGATTTGTTCCAACTTGAACTCCTTAAGTGGTTTGGTGTAGATCAGTACAGTATTATTTAAATATTATCATGAAATAGATAACATGATATATTGAGAGTAATATTTACATGGCTGAACCGTCCGATATACACCAGTAATGCTTCCCCCAAATCAGCACCAGTTCACTTGCTGCTTATGCCCAGTCTGTAACATCAAGTCTCCTCATGACCTGGCTGTGGCACAAAATTGCTGAGCTGTTGGAGGCAGTCATCTTGGATGTTCATTGCCTCTGTCTTCGCTGTGACAACCATTTCAAAAGATTTCCATTGGAATGAAGTGTTTCTGATCTAGGACATGAGTCAAGACAGGTGTGTAACAGTGTATGAAAACCATATATGGTTTGACCAGGGACAGTGCTTAATTTGTAAAATACAATACGTGCCGGGACCCTCGTTGGTAAGCCACCGCAGTTTGCACCACACATTGTCACTGTACTTGCACAACTGCTAGTCATCACACTGCTACAAGTATGACAATTCAGACTATTCGAGACAGCCAAAGCTTTAAGAATGGCTTGGGTGGCAGGTATTAGTTGTTTTCAATGTATATTGAATTAACAAACAACTGTTTTTCTGCTCATCTTTAAATGTCACAAACAGGGCCACCATGTGGCAGCTGTTATAAGTGCAGGTTCTGGCAATTAAGTGCCGGTGCGGACCACCGGAAACCACAGGCTCAAATTAAACACTGATTGGGTAGTAATAAGAACATTGTTTTCCCTCTGAAAGGTATCTGTCCAAAGCAGTCTCTAGTCTGAGAAAATTAAAATAATTCAGGTTTTATCAGTTGTTAGGCACTCTTCCATGAGATACATAAAAAGGCCTCGTGAATCAGGTCAGTGAGAAAGTATGTTTTATTTCTGGAAATTCACAAGGACGTCATTCCAAAAACTACAGTATGTCGAAACTACTCAAGAAAAATCTTAGTGAATAAGGTCTGGTAATTCTGGAGTACTTCACTGCCTGGGAAAGGAGTAAAACAGAGCTACTCCCAGAAAAAAACCTTTTGCAAAACATGCACTTATGGATCAGGCTTTACAAGGGACAATCTATAGTTTACACAGACAGTTTATATAACTTTTAGCTTAGGTGATGCAGTAAAAAAATATGTATTATTAGTTGAAATATAATTGGTATGAAACTAACTTTGAAATAGATAAGAGGAAAAACATGCCAATGAAACAAATGTCTTTGATGAATCCGTAAATTTTAGGAAGAATGGGCATCTGAATTTAGGGGCCAATCACAACTAATCCGGTGTGCCGGCACCCGAATGCGGGAACACTGGTCCCTAGTTTACCAGACGAAAAAGCCAGCTGGTAAAATCATGTGTACGTCCGAGAAAAGGTTGCGGGCCAGCCGCGGTCCCCCCACCCTGCTCCACCGCTCTTACCTGCACGGGCCGCGGCTGCTGCGGGCACAAGCGCAGCAGCCTAAACCATTGTGCAAGATAGAAAAGCATGAAATGTATAGACCAGTTGATAAATAGGAGCAGACTTGTCCCCAGAATCGTGCATAAGCACGCAGATTTGGACGAGGTAATTCTGGGTCTGTGTGGTTATTCCCTCTTCCAGATAGAAAACTAGTAACTGAACAGTGCATATGTTTAATTACGAGCCTGAATAAGTGATTCGAGACCAGTGGCGTAACGAAACTTGATGGAGCCCCCCAGCAGGTTAATGGAGGGGTCCTCCCTATCCAGCAGGGAAGTGTTTTCGATTGATTAAATCCCTGAAACGTTTTTTGACCTTCTCCCAGTTATGGCAAGAAAGACTGTTACAGCAGCTCTAACAACTTCTAGGCTTAACTACTGCAATAGCCTCTTTGCAGGCATCAATAAAACAATCCTAAAAAACCTTCAGACCGTCCAACACGCAGCAGCCCGTCTGGTACTCAGGTTGCCATGACGCTCCTCTGCATCTGCAGCTTTAAAATGTTGCATTGGGGACCTATACACAAAACAGTGCTATTTAAGATACTTGTCATCGCGTTTAGAGCGTTCAGGGACACTGGACCCTTGTACCTAAGCTCTAGATTCTTGCCCTATATCCCTGCACACACTTTTAGATCTATCTCAGCCAATCTCTTAAAACCTGCCTCCTTCAAACTATTAAAGGCGGTACATCAGTAATTGTATTAGGGGCAAAAGCATGGAATTCACTCCACAATCAACTTCGTCTCATCCAATCTAAAGCTTCCTTCAGGAAATCCCTAAAAGCGCGGATTTTCGGAGCCCCTGACTCTCTATGCGTTTTGCTCATTTAATTCCTTCCTGTCCCCCCCAGGCAACTTGGACCACCTTGTACCGTTCTTTCTTTTATGTCTGTACAGCGCCAAGATGCTATTTGGAGTGACAGGCGCGCTTTAGAAATTCCATATACAATACAATGCAATACTTAATCAGGAGCTCTCAGGTCAGGGTACTGTGCTGAGGGGGCCTCTGGAGTTTGCCCTGCTACCGCCTCCCTCCCCCCCACCCGCTCCACTGGGACTGATGGGGGCTTACATTACGCCACTGTTCGAGACCGTAATGTGTGCACCATGCCCTGTGCAACTGGAATCGCAGCTGCATAAGAGGAAGAGACAGTCCAGCTGATAATGACATGAAAAGCTTCTTTGAAGTCATGTCTCAAAATCTGCCTTTCTTCTTCCCTGCAGAACATGTGTCCATGGTTGGATTTGATTTGGCTTTTGTGACTGTGCGTGCTTTCTAGACATAAAAAATATATTGCTCGGCGCACCTGGTGGTGGTCCGAAGATGTCTACACTTTCTGCTTATCGGAATTTAAATGAGAGCTTCTGTAAATTGCTTCCTGTATTCATTACTAGCGGTGGTATTTTCGCTTGCGTAAACTGGCCCTATAATTTATGTATCTATGAATGAAAAATGAAAGGAGGAACAGAACACAGAACGTAGCCCAGCTGTTTAAAATTCATTCGGAAGCATCAACAATTACCCAAGCCGACAGAAATATGACCCACTCCATTTCTGTAACAGGCCCGAGTGGCAGCATCACTTGAACATCTTCCTGTTCCTCATTAGGAGTTCAGATAGAAGGGAAAGGCAGGACACATATATTATTCATTCCCCTTTGAAATATTTAAGGTCAGATTCTAAGAAAAAGAAACAGGGTTGGGAAGGACAGACCCGGAAGCAGAGACAATGCAGCTCGCGGACTCCTTCACCTGTGGGTCGTGGGGAAGTCTCCCCGGGTGTAAATAATATACAGCCCTGTATTGATTTGATCTCTCAAACCTTTTTCAAAATATGTTTCTAGAAAATCTATTAATATGCGTCTACATGCGCAGTTGATGCTTTGACACTGGGAGTACTGTTCGGCTCCACTGACTCATGCTTGCCAATAAACCGGGGAGACTCCCGAAGTGTACAGCTGAAAATTACTTTAATTTAGCTTTTTCCTGCCTTGTTTTGTGAGCTGTGAATTGTCCGGCCTAGCAAAGAAGCACACAATAATTTAAATCAGGGCATTTTATTCAAAGCTGCCAAGTTTCCAGTTCACATATGTGTGACAGCATCAACATTTAAGTGTGCTTATGAGTGACATTCCATGCCTTTTACGTGACACTTAGAATGAAACTTAATTGTGATTAAAAACAAACGGAAAAATCCCTGTAATATCAGAAAGTATCCTCACTGGCGCAACATGAAGCTATAGAAGTAAGTGGCACTTTATTTTTGTTCAATTTTTATTGTTTGCATTGAGGCAGTGCTGCTTACTGGTAGCAGACTGCCATTGAATGTATTGTTACCGGTTTCAATAGAGAACAGGGCCTCCCATCACCAGCCTTATAAAATAGAGCGCACTGTTTGGGGGTGTAACCATGACAACAGAAACCCTTTCCTGACCCCATATTACCTATCCTGGCTGCTGACACTTATGGCCACTGCACTGACAAATAAATACCTTTTTCCACTGGGTGGCAAAAAAAAGAACTACTGCTACTCAGCTCAAGGGAGCCGGAAATATGGCGTGGCAAAATGATTGAGTGTGGGTATGCGGTACTGAATAATGGGTTGCATTAGTGTGACCCGTGATGCGTGGCGTTTGGCACGGCTGCGTATTTCCAGTCATGGGCTACTTGGCAAGCTGTGCAGCAAACCAACCTTATTTACAAAACTATGGGGCATATTAGCAAGAACCTCATTAAAATTATCGCTGTTTAAGCGGCAAGGAACTGCCTCTAAAAAGGCGATAATGGGCTTGCTAATATGCGTTATAGAATTCCAATAGATGCCCAGGTTAGATGTGCAGGACATCTAACCTGGGTTTCTATTGGAATTCTATCACGCATATTAGCAAGCCCATTATCGCTGTTTTAGCGCCAGTTTCCTGGCGCTAAAACAGCGATAATTTTAACGAGGTTCTTGCTAATATGCCCCTAAATTCTAGTCTTCGACCGACATGCCTTTTCTCCACTTCTTTCTTAGTCTTGTTTAAATTTTACTTTCGGTAAATCCCTGGTTTATTTGTCCCTTTGCACCTTCTGTTTTCTCACCACCCTTTGCATTCCTCTTTTCGACGCCAGGTGTTAGCTAAGACCTTTTCATTTTAGTGAAGTCATATAAAAAATTTACTTATAGGGTCTTTTGTATTGGTTTGTCGTTGTTTCATTTATATTTTTCTTCCACCACTACAGCATACAGCCTGCAGCAATTAGTCCGTCCACTTCAGCCATTGGCTAACTTTTTTCTGATTGAGGGCATTCTGCTCTTTCACAAGGAGCACATCTACACACAAAGTGGTTCCATTCAGTGACAGGAACTACGAGGGCGATGTGTACTTTTTGAGATCCAAAAATATTGATTTAGAAACACGAGGGCAAAACAAAGCAAACAATGATCAATCCAAAAGCCAAAAGACTGTCAGTCAATGCCAGACCAATTGGCTTTGCCATTGTTCGTTCTCCTTTGTAGCTATTCTACAGAAACGTACTTATAATCATTCGCCACCTTACTCTCGTATTCTTGATCATTCTTCTTTCACCCTTCTTTCATGATTCTATACTCCCCTTTCTTGCTGTTCTTTTCATGCTCAACTGTAGGCATTCACAGGCTTACTTTCCCTCACATAGTTATTCTCCACTTTCCACACTTGGGGTATTAGGTCCCCTCCCACTTTGGCCACTGTTTTTGCAAACCTACTTCTCCAGTCATTTGAACAGTATGTCCAGCTGTACTTATGAGCCGTTTCCCACACTGGTAAACTACTATAAGTTGTCTTTTCAATAGTTTCTTTGAATTTTGAGCGTTTCAATGCCACTCAGAGGTGGAAAGGAAGGGTTTTCCATAACTTAACCAGCCCCACTTAAAAACGTCTACCACCAAAATTGGCAGTCATACTTTTAAGGACAGACTGAAATGTGTTGGCTAAAAATGTTGGGTTGCGACAGTAAATGGCTCAATATACAAAGACTGCCAATTTAAAGTCAATTCTATGTTTCATCAGAAACCAATCTAATCTATGGCAAACTGAGTTCATATGTGCTCTCCTTCAAACCTTTTTTGCCAGGTGTGTGTGGCATTTTGCACTGATTGTAGTTGTTACCAGAAGCAGCCAGATAAATAGTGTCATTGTAATCCTGTCTTGATTGGTTCAGTACTTTGATTAATGGTATGACAGTTTTCCTCCAGAAACGAGGTACATCTTTGAGTGATGTTATGTCCTGAAGTAGAGTTCAGCAGAGAGGGTGGGTGGTCATATGGGTTTTTTGCTAACTGCCCCAGCCAGGTAAAATCTGGCTATGAGGGTCTGTAAAACAAATAAATTAATAATGAATCCCCACACCATAGGAGAAAACTTCCATGATGTGGGAGACATTAGTTTTACATTTCTCAATAACAAACTCTCACTTAACTTCCACTTTGGAAGTTTATTTTTGACAAACGTAAAATGTTTTAACATTTTTATAGAGGGCAGTCATGTTTGTCAGAGATGTCCATCAAACGTTTACAACATTGACTGGAGCTGCAAAGATGATGGGTCCTGCCAATGTTAAGAGATGTCCATGGGACTGGTGGACATCTTTAACTTTGGTGGACGGTCTATTCATTAGGGCTATGGACTATTTTACTCCATCGAGCCAACTGACATACAACTAACCATCAAAGTTAAAATCAGACCCTTAGCTGCTAATAACAAGATCTGGCTTTATTAACACCATCAATGCTACAGAGATTCATCCCCCATGCTGATCATCGATGAATCCCATTGTTCATGACGAGCTGAGCTCGTCATGAGCATGGAAGGGGTTAACAACTTGAGTTTCAAGAGCAAACTCGAAATCAATGATAATCCCTAGATTCTGTACTGATTTTGATGAAGCTGTGAAGCTGCAAAATTTCAGTTTTTGAAAGATTCCATTTTAAAACGTTCCTTGACATCCACCATCTGGTGTAGGACAAATATTTCTTTAACTTGTTGCAAAGACAGAAGTTTAAATCTTGCGCTTTCTTCAGTTTGAACATAAATTGTGTATCATCAGGTCACTCCCTTTTATGAAGGGCTGCAGCAAGGGGCTGAAGATATAAAATAGTACAGGGAATAGTATCAACCCTTGTAGTACACTGTAGTTGAGAGATTTTGGATTGGCATTGTAAGAGATCCATTAATTGGCTTATATGTAAAACGGAGTACATCCAACTCAGAGCTATGATGCTGATTCCAATCTCTCCAAGTCTAGCTAGTACACAAGAATAGTCTATGGTAGCAAATGGTTTGAAGATGTTAAAGAGGACCAAAGGTCTAACTTCTCCATTGTTGGCCATTCTTCTGAAGTCATCCAAGGTGGGGTACAAGGCGAGCTCCATTCTTTGCTCTGGCCAGAACCCCACCAAATGTACCAGCATGTAGACCCACTTTCCTAATACTTACCCAAAAATAGTAGGAGGGAAATTGGTCTACAATTGCTCATTACATTTGCATCTATGCTGTTTTTTTAGATGGTTTCTAACCACTGCTTGTTTCCACACAGTAGGCACTATGCCAGACTGTAACTATTAAATGTGGGCAAACCAAATTCAGGATCCTGATGTCAGGGTCATTTGGAGTTCCCGTTGGGTGCAAAGTGGATCTATAGCATATTGCATATTCCTGTCCTTTCCCCCAGCGCTGGTGCCATTTCGTCAGCCTAGCACCAAAACAGGCACCTTTGCACCATGGCGCCTGCATTGCATGCAGGATTATTTTTGTTCAGGAAGGGACACCAAGTTTACATGGTCTGGTAAATCTGGGGATGCATCAAAATCCATAAGTTTTGTGTGGGAACACCCACTGCAACACCCATGGAATGCCTTTCTAGCACAGAGTAAGTCAACATAGCGATTTGTGATGCCCTACCTTCCTCCATACCTACGAGGCCATGGAAAGTCATGCAAAGATGCTTTGCGTGGCCTCATAAATATGTTGGTGGTTTGCACTGCTGTTGCATCTCAAAAAGTGATGCAAGAGCGGTGCAGAGGGTTTGTAAATGTGCCCCTTAGATTTTGCCTCAGCACCTTAGGTCCCACACCATTTGCGTTCCACCTGGTGCATTTCCAATTTTATCTGTGCGAGTTCCGAGGGGAACCATGGATTGTCTTTCCAAGTTTTCTTACATAATTATGAGGTCACAAGCGCAATTGTTTCAAGTGCCTCTTTTAGTAAGTTGTGGGAAAGCGCAAGTAAATTATCTGGATCCATATTATCTAAACTAGGTTAAATATTGTTGACATTTTCATTAGAAGGGGTGCTAACATTTCGGGGCAACACTTTTTCCAGTTTCTTAATTCGATTTTCTAAAAATTTTTGTTAGGTTTTAAACCTTATCTTGAAAAGAATGGCAAAAAGATCACTTACACTAATAAGTGAGGAGAAAACTGGGCTTAGAAGAAGGCCTGCTTTTTTGTTGATTTCTTGTTAAGATGTTAGAAGCTAAAAGTATTCATACTTAATTGACATCTATCAATGATGCCTACATGCTGATCAAGTCTTTGTGCTCCAAAGCGAAGATAGAATCTAGGAGATCGAAGTGTTTATTCCTGGTTTTGATTGATGGTTACGTAATACTGTCGTCAACATGCGAAAAGAGGGCCAAACCCACCAACCGCACGTCCCCCAAGAACCCGACTCGACCACCTCAGCTGCATCCTACTCAACACATGCTCCCTCAACTAAAACATTTTGGAGATCTGTGACCTGCTCGACTCCATCTCCCCGAGGTCGCCTTCTTCACGGAAACCTGAATGAACCCCAACTCTGCCCCAGACAGCTCCACTGCCATCCAGTTACAAAATATCCACAAGGACTGCACCAACTGACCAGGAAGAGGCATCGCTATCGTACACAAAACATCCTCCGCCTCACAACTAGCTCTGATGACCACTCACCCGACATGGAGCACCTCCACTTCCAGTTCCAGACCAACCCGAAGACCACCCTCCAGGGCACCCACATCTACAGACCTCCTGGACCCTGTCCCCATTCAGCAAATCTAAAGCTGACTGCATCACACATCATGCTATCACGTCAATGGACTACATCTTCCTCGGAGACCTCAATTCCCAATTGGACAATGTAAGGAAGTGGGTTTCTGTTGCAGTAACCCCCACCACTTTTTGCCTGATACCTGATGCACTTTTCCTTGGTATGCCCTGGGTCCCTGCCAATCAGGTACCCAGGGCCTGTATTCGTTCCCTAAAAACTCTACTAAAGCCTAAACCCAATTGACATCTCTGGCCCATGTAAATGGTACCCTAGGTACCCAGGGCATTGTGACCAGAGAAGACCCCTAAGGGTTGCAGCACTTATTGTGCCACCCTTAGGGGCCATGCACCCTGACACACACACACTGCCTTTGCAGGCTGAGTGTCCTGGTGCAGAACTAAACAAAGAGTCGACATGGCACACATCCCTGTGTGCCCAGTGCACAAACCCACTCCGTGGCATCCATCAGTCACCCCTCTAGCTGGGTGCCCTATGCCAGTGGTGTGGGCACAGGTGCATGAGCCCTGTGCCCCTACAGTACCCAGGTCCATTCCTAGGCATTGTAAGTGTAGTGATGCTATTAAGCATATATAGTGCTGGGAGGTTTTCATTGCGAACTCCACAGCACCATAATGGCTACACTGAAGGCTGACAAGTTTGATATCAAACTTCTCAGCACATTAAACCTACACTGATGCCAGTGTGGGATTTAATGTAAAATGCACTACAGAGGGCATCTTAGAGATGCCCCCTGAAACCTAACCTACAATCCACGTCTTATCTGAGAGGCTGCCTAGGCTGCCACACAGCAGACATGTTGCTCGACCCCTGGGTGAAGAGCCCCCCGCTCTCCGGGGCCTGCAACAATGCACATCTTGGGCGAGGTGCTAGGTCTCCTCCCCCAGAATCGGCAGGGGGAAGCTTCAAAGGCTTACCGCCATTGTGAGCTTCTCCATACCACTTGCTGTACTCAGCAACTGGCCCCCACCGGTTCTGACCCCCACTCTGGCAGGTAGACTGGCGGGAAACCCTACGTGAGGAAAGGGGGTGTGCCAGCCTGTGCCAACTCCACCCCTCAGGTGGGAGAGGCGAGGTGAAGCACAACTCCGGGCTCAGGCCATCTTGAGGATGGGGAGCCCTGCCCAATCAGACACAGGCTCCCGCCTCCGCCCCACAGGAGAGGAGCAAGGTAGGAGGTGTACTCACCCCAGGACAGGGACCGATTGGTCCCTGCCCTTCCCCTACCTGTAACGCCCCTAAATGTAGTATTTAGGGGCACCCTGAACCTTCCTTCCTCAGTTCCCGACACCATAACAAGCAAGAAGATCAAGAAACAAGAAGACCTGCCATGCAGCTGCTAAGAAGAGGACGACACCAACTGACTTGGCCCGAGCCGTACAGGCCTATCGACCCTCAAACCTGCTCCTACAAAACCCTGGCTCCTTCTGTGGTCAGCAACCTCAAAACCCCCGGAGGACCTGACTGCCTTGTTACTCTACCAAGTCTGGGACTCCCACGGGCAGTGGTTCTGCTCAAGCAACAAAACCCCTGGTGCCAGCCAGGAACCGCAAATCCAGCACACTCTACACCCGCGGAACCAGGCCTGTACCTGAGTGAACAAAGACCCTGAGGACGTCCCCCCGGCGATTCTGACCTGGAATCCAGTGCCCGAGAACCCTCCTCGATGACCCCGACGACGCCTGCGCCTCAGGACAAGGGACCGCTCCAACCGGGACCAGCAGGGGGTAAGATTTCCGACCTCAAAAGACACCCCTGCACCCGGCGCCCCAAGGCCACCTGTGCCCAGCTCCTGGGTGCCTACCTATCCTCCAAGATCCCAACTTACCCCTCAAAGTGTTGGTCGCTCCAGAAGATCCTCCGTCCCCAAACCTGCAGCCTTTGTTCCCTTTTAAAGATCTTCATTGAATAACATTGAGCGCCCGATGGCTTAAAAGCACCCTGCACCCAGCCGCCCGAGTGCCCCTGGCAGTGCAATCTTTGTCCAATCCTACTTCCCCATTTGTCCTGAGCAAATAACCAGGAGCCCAGCTCCCACAGCCGCGTGGCCTGCTAGCCAGCAGCCACCAACCCAAGGCC
Organism: Lissotriton helveticus; assembly: GCF_964261635.1. Taxonomy (NCBI): domain Eukaryota; kingdom Metazoa; phylum Chordata; class Amphibia; order Caudata; family Salamandridae; genus Lissotriton; species Lissotriton helveticus. The sequence continues at coordinate 993,270,864 of NC_136072.1, read as the reverse complement.
CCTCATTGGATATCATTGGGCCTAACTACCTCTGCACCCGGCTGCCCCGGTGCCACTGAGGGTGTACCAACTGTACCTTCCTGACCCTGGGAGACCGCTGAGTCTATGCCCAGAACCTTAACTCTGCCAGTCGAGTACTTACCTAAAAGCCGATAACTCACTTTTCTTCCATAGGCTAACATTGACTGGTTTCACTTGAAAATTCTTCTGTGTGTGGAGTTTTGGAACTTTTAAATATTCATCTAAAATCAGCTGAACAACAAATTCCGATTTACTCACCTGTTATCAGGGGAGACCTCAGTGCTGCATCTTTAAGCCCAGTACTGACCCTGAAAAGTACTTTTAACCGTACTTACCAGTAACTTGAATTTCCTTCCATAGGATATCATTTCCTACTTTTTGCTGAAAAAGTGTCGATTTTTGAAACTTACAAATATTCTTTAAAAATCGTGCCAACGATAAAAACAGAATTACTTGCCAGTTTTAGATAGATGTCCCAGTGCTGAACCTAGGAGCCCAGCACTGGATTACAAAAGTAACACAAACATACTTTACCTGCAAACTGAATTTTCTTCCATAGGATAACATAGGTAATTTTACCTAAAAAAGTTTTCAAGTGTCAACTTTTAAAATACAATAATATTCCTTAAAAATCACTACTGTAATCAAAACACTTTTACTTAACTGTTTACAGTGCATGCCCCAGGACTGAATCTAGGATCCAGTCCTGTGAGTAGAAAAGTAATCTATAAAGTAATTAATTGCATTTAACTAGAAATTCCCATTGAGCTCAATGTTGCATTGTGTTTGAAATTGTGTTGCCTATTGCAACAACTGTAGCTATTGTAATCAAAAAGGCTATTGCCTATTTGAAAAGTATTTAACTAAAGTAATTAATTCTGGGAAAGTATATTTTGATACCTTGTTGGTTCTAAAATAAAACAACTATATCTTTTGATATAAAACAATTGGCCTAGAGTTCAGTTCTTGAGTGTTTGAGACCATTTGCTGACTGAGTGTGTACAACAAATGCTTTACACTGCCCTCTGATACTGCCTTACTGCTCGATCAAGCTACCACTTTAGAGAGTAGTGTTATATCTAACTTTAGCCTCTGCCAAACCTCTGGGGACTGTGGACCCTGTGCAGACTGTACCTTACTTTGGTCCAGTATATACAGAGCCACTTTCTTACAGACAACCTCAACATCCACAACACCTCCTCTCTACTGGAGAAGCTCCCCACCATCTGACTCAAACAACTGCTCACCTCCCCAACACTCTCAGCAGGACACACACTCGACCCTATCTACTCCGCAAGCAACAACATCTCCGTCAGCCACACTTCCAAACTACATTTCACTGACCACCACTGCGTCCAATTTTCCTTCACCAAACCCACCGAACACCACCACGCCCACTGCTACCCGCACAGAAGCTGGAACAAGGTCTCTGAAGACCAACTCGTCACCTCCCTCCGCAAAACCCCACTGTCGACCCACACAGAGGCCCTCACCTCAGCACACAACCTCCACCTATTATCTCCGACTGCGCCAACACACTGGTTCCCCTCAGGAAACCCACCAGCAAGCAGCCCTAAAAGAAAGCTAGCTGGTTCTCTCCACCCTTCAAGAGTCAAGGCGCACTTACAGACAGCTCAAGAGAAGATGGAGGAGCAGTAGACCTCGCCAGACCACACAGCCTTCAAAACCGACATCACCACACACCACCACCTCATCAGAACCACAGAGAAAACTGCCATCCAGATACCTATCAACGCTAACGCACACAACAGCAAAGAACCCTTCACCACCATGATCAAAGAATTTGCCGGACCCAGCATGGATGCCACAGACATAGTCACCTCCCAAGACCTCTGCTACAACCTTGCCCTCTTGCCACCTTCTTCCACCACAAGATCATAGATATCTATGACAGCTTTGCAAACCAGGACCCACCCACCTCACCCGCAACTACTGCACCCAAATGCTCCAGATCCCAGTTGGCCCTGCTTAACTGGACCACCCTCACCACTGACGACATACTCTGGAGCCCTCTCAGACCTCTGCCCCCACCACATTATCAACTGAGCAGGAGCCACCATCGCCCCAAACCCTGCAGAACCATCAATTGCTGTATCGAGGATGCCACCTTCCCTAAAGACTGGAAACATACAGAGATCAACTCCCTGCTGAATAAACCCTACACTGACCCGACGGACCTCACGAATTACAGGCCTATCTCTCTGCTCCCCTTTCCAGCCAAAGTCATCTGTAAGGTCATCAAAGTGCAACTCACCGAATTCATCAAAACAAACCAAATCCTGGACCCCTCCCAATTAGGCTTCAGAAGCAACCTCAGCACAGAGACTGCACTCCTCGCGGCAACAGATGACATCTGCACTCTCCTTGACCGAGGTGAAACCGCAGCCCTTATCCCCTTGGACCTCTCTGCTGCCATCAACATTGTCTCCCACCATACCATCTACATAAGACTCCACGACGTCAGCATCCGATACAAAGCCTTAGAGTGGATCCTCTCCTGCCTCACTGGCCTAACCCAGAGAGTCAAGCTCCCACCCTATAGAGATCATCTATGGAGTTCCTCAGGTCTCCTCTCCAAGCCCCACCCTCTTCAACATCTACATGGCCCTGCTTGCAGCCATCCTCAGAAACCACGGACTCAACATCGTCTCCTACACCAACGACACCCAGCTGATTCTTTCCCTCACAGACGAACCTACAGCTAATGAGAGTAACTTTCACAACGGGATCAAGGCACTCGCTGACTGGATGAAGGACAGCTGCCTCAAACTCAGCTCCAACAAAACCGAAGTCCTCATCCTGGGCACCACTCCCTCCACCTTAGATGACTCCAGGTGACCCGTAGAACTTGGTACCACCCCCACACCCACCGACCACACACCCAAACCTCAGCATCATCCTCGACTCCTCACTCTGTATGAACCACTAAATCAACGCCGTCTCATCCTCCTGCTTCCACATGCTTGGCCTGCTTCAGAAGATTTTCAAGGAGATCACTCAGGTGCACGTCAGCACACTCTATGCTGGCTCCACCCAAAAAAAGAAATTTCATAGCATCCAGAACGCCTCCGCCAGACTTATCCTGGACATCCCCCACCACAGCCACATCTCCGATCACTTGAGACACCTTCACTGGCTCCTGATCAACAAAAGAATCACTATCAAACTCCTCACGCACACCAACAAAGCCCTCCACAACACTGGACCTGTATACCTCAACCGCTGTCTCTCCGTCTACACACCCACCAGACATCTCTGCTCCAGTCAACTTGTCTTGGCCACAATCCCATGGATCTGCAAAACCTTGACAAGAGTAAGATCCTTCTCCTACCTCGTTGTGAAGACCTGGAACTCTCTATCTCTGCATCCCAGGCAATCACCGTGCCAGCCTCAATTCGGGAAGGACCTCAAGACCTAGCTCTTCGATTGAACAGCAATACTCAACCCCCTGCGTCTTGAGACCCTAACGGTTGATTAGCTGCGCTCCATAAGAACCCTGACTGATTGACTGAAAGCTCTATTGCAATTTCCTCATTTTGCCAAAGGAGGCAGCAGAAGTAATGGGATTGAGAACAATAGTTTCAGCTGTTATTGTGATTGTTTTGCAGACAATAATGGCAACACCTGTTTTTTCTAATCTGTCGGTCTTTTCTAAAAATATTGTAATTAGAAGGTTTTAGCTCATCAAGAGGAGCTTTGAGGTGCTGGCAAAAAGCCATGTTTTTGTCATGCTCAAAAGATGCACAAAAGATAAAGTTTGTCAGCTTCACATATTTCCCTAATGTAATGATGATGGGCTACTACCTAGTGAACATTGCATAACATTAACCGAATCTGTGTGTCAAGTTTTTGCTCAGCGTCACGAGAAATATTCTGCACAGAGTGGCACCAGAGTAAGCCTTCTTTTCCTAAATTACAGACCACCTGGGAGTTTTTGGAGCAGGCATTAGAGTGAAGCAAAAACAAAGTTGAAGGGGAATACATTATAGTTATACTTACAAGTTTTGATGCTTCAGGAGGTGGAGGGCCATAATTCTCGGGCTGCAAGTTACAGTTGGTGCAGATGGGCATGGATGGGTTCAGATGGGCTTGCTTTTGGTGCACCACTGCCACGTCTGCTGCAAATATACGCATCTGCCTCCATTTTATAGGGGAAGAACTAACCAGGCCAAAAAAGCTAGATCCAGCATTCTCAAAACCTCCAAGATGGTGCCGCCTGACAGAATAAATGCAGACTGTGAACGGCACAGAAACTTATTTCCCAATCACCAAATTTAAACCTATCAAATCACACACCTCACAGGTACACTCATCTAACCTTCCGACACACAACTAAAAACGTTTTTAAAAAAATGTATATTGAAACACAGCATCTAGTGCGATAAAAGTGCAGCAATAACAGTATTTCTAAAAAGGAAAAATGGTAAAAATATTAATCTAAATTTGAAAAGAAAAAACCTTAATTTTAAAAATGTTAGCAGATACTAAATTCTAATGTGTCAAACAAATAGGAACTTCAGGAGGATGGACATACATCATAGGCCTCCATTTTATAGAGGGAACAATAACCAGGTAAAAAAAAGACAAAAAAAAGACTTGAGTCAGCGTCCTTAATACCTCCAAGATGGCTGCCACCCTATAAAGCAGCCAAAGACTGCGAGCTGCACGCAAACTTATTTCCTGGTCATAACATTTAAAACAAGTAAGTCTCGAATGCTAGCACTCCCCTATATATAACCTTCCCATACACACCAATTAAGAAAGTTTTTTTTTAAAGTTAGTTTAAAACACAGCCCTCTGGCGTTATAAAAGTCTAGCATAAATAGCATTTCTAAATTGACTAATGACATAAATAAAAAACAAACTTTCAAAAGGAAAAACCTAAATCTAAAAAAAAAGTCAGCAGACACTAGGTGCTAATGTGACTAACAAATAAGGGGCCCAATTCACAAGACAATCTGAGACAAAAGTCTAACTTTAAAACTTTTGGTATTCACAGAGATCATTTGCGAGGCATATCTTTACGTCCACAGTCGGGCCGTAATCTCCGGCTTTGGCTGTACTCTCCACACCCGGACACTACAGACAACACTGAGGGGAACGCAAATTGTGGACTGCATGTACCATGATGCAAAACTTCTATGGGATATGATGCAGTGTCCGGCTACACCCTTCTCCCTGCCCCAAACTGATTTTCATGACCTCCTCTACATTTGTCACACATTCCTAGTGTTCCTTTCTGTAAAAACTGCATTCCGGCCCATTGATTACACTTCATACGGCCCAAGCCAGAGAGTACGGCCCGAGCTGGGGAGTACGGCTCCAGCCAGAGAGTACGGCCAAAGGCGGAGATTCCGGCCCAACTGCGGACGTAAAGATAGGACTCATAAATGACCTCTGTGAATACCAAAAGTCATAAGTTAGACTTTTGTCTCAGATTGTCATTGTGAATCGGGCAAAGGACTTTAGGAGGACGAACATGCAGCAGCCTCCATTTAGTAAGGAGAACCCTAACCAGCCTAAAGTATTCCTGAGCCAGCATGATCAATACCTCCATGATGACTGCCTCACTAAATAATAAAGGAAGACTACAACTCGCACAGAAACCTATTTACTAGTCACCAAATTTAAAAATAGTGAGTCTCAAACCCAATACTCCATGATATCACTTCCAAATAATTAAAAAAAAATGATGAAAAAAGGAATTTTAAAACACTGATCCAGCGCGATAGAAGTCCATCACAAACAGTATTTCAATATGTCATAAATAAAAGCCTAACTTTGGAAGGAAAATCCTCAATCTTCAAAAAGTAAGCATACACTAGATGCTAATGTAACAAGTTCATATGTAATAAAGAGTCTCAGGACACAAGGCAATCCTAGCAGTATCAGGACCTCTTGCCAACGTCTTCCTTCAGACGTGAAGGTGAAGGTGAAGTTGTGATAGCCAAAAATCCCCCTTAATGAAGTCACACATTTCAAGGCAATCACAGAGATATCAAGTTAAGCTCACCCTCACAGATTTTCACAAGAAATAACCTTCTGAATCTGGGCAAATCACATTGATCCTTGTTCATTAGGCTAACTGCGCATGCACGCTTAGTTGTTTACTAATATAAACCACTTACAATTCGCAAAAGGTGGTATTACATGTGTAAAGAATTTACTACTCACAATAATTTTTATGTGAGTACATCTTCACCCAAAGACACGACACAAACTTACTCATTAACACCCTGGAAAAGGTAGAGATGTACTTCTTTGCTTTGGATAAGGATGTATTGTATTTTGTTCCTGCATAAATTAGCAAGCAATTTTAGTGTAGCTCAATGGTTGTAGTGTAAGATGCTTTGTATGGAATCAGGCTGCATACCTTGAATATAATATGAATAATGCTGTACTTGTAGACACATGTTTTGCCCTCAAGCTAGAATATGCGGAATTTATCAATGCATAAGGCTGATCCATAAGTAATTGTAGTTAGGTCCATTATGGACGTAGCACAGGCTGAACCAGAACAGCACTGCAAACCGAGACTCTTAGGGCCTGATTCCGATGTGGTTAGGAAGGTCTCCTGACTGCATTTGCTCCGTCCAAATCGGATCAAGGAACGTGTCTTTCCGACCGACTCGGAAAGATTTTCGACCGACCGAGTACGATGCGAGTTAGGCGTTAGGAATATCCTAATCGGAACCCGACAGCATTTGGAATGACCGAGCCGTTTGGAGCAGAATCGTACATCTCAACAGGCCGCATTTCTGAACGACTTAGTACAATGATGGATTTGGACAGCCGATACTGACTCGAACTGTCTGACTTGACTCTGCAGTCAGAGTCAAACTTTGGGGGCCTGTATTGGGCCCCCCTGCAACCAGAGCCTTCACAATCGGGCCTGTGGGGGTACCCATGGGTCCCCCATATTAGCCATGCAAAGTGTTTCCAATTTTCCCTTGCCACCCCTTTCCATAATGGGAGCCTATGAATTCGATCAGAACAAAGGCTCGCAGTGACGGCAATGTGAGTCCAACCAATTTGTATCTGGAAGCATCAGGATGCCTCGTACTCAGTCGGTTGGACTCTACCAATCCGATTAGGTCAGAAACCATTCCCAAACCCATTCGGTTGGGAAGCTTTCCAAACCACATCAGAACCGGGCCCTAAGTAGTAAATATTTGTGCTTCAACTCCATTTACAGACTGATCACCCTTATGCCTAGAGGTAAATACGTCGACAAAAAATGTTGACATGTCTAAAGGATACAATAAAGAAAACAATTCCATTTCACAGCTTTGAGTATTATGTTCTTGTTTGTAACTATGCAAATCAATAAATATTGGATTACAATTCTGGTGTTGATAACCTTTGCAACGGAATATGAAGATTTACTCCTCTAAAGGGAGACGTAATTGCTTTTCTGGGTTGTGAATGGGAAGGGAGCAACCCCACAGTTGGTCTGGGTTCAGGGCAAGGGCTTTCTCCTCGTCTTCAGGAAGAAACATAGCAATGGAATAAAGTACAGTTGCACATATAGGAAGTCATTTCCCACTACCTGTGCGTATACTAAGTATGGGCATACATTCATTAATGCCAACTGTACACTCTGTAATACATGCCAAAAGAAGCTTTTCTGTGGGTGCATATCAGAATTTTCAGAGGTTTTCCAGGCGTATGTCTGAAAAACTGTAGCTGTCATAGGTTTCCAGGAATCATTTTAGAAACGAGTTTGAATTCCCAAAATTTGGAAATTTGCACACATGCAGAGTTATTATGTTTGTTGCAAATTGAGCTGCTTGTTATCCTATGCAAGAAATTTGTGCATGGTAATGTACATATGTAAAGTAAGAAATTGAAGCGAGTGCTACATTTCATCATCCCAATTACAAGCTCCACCCCCACCTCCAAGCAATGTTGTTTTCCCTGACATTGACTCAGGCCTACCCACACAGTCTCAGGTTTCAGGGTAAGACACCACACAAGAGAATTAGGAAATATACCACATGGTGGAGATGGAGAATGGAGCAATGGAGACTACAATCATGGAGGACACAGTAGGGTCTACAGTTGACTTGCAGTTCCGAGAGACCAGAGCTCTATAAAGGGTTAATGGATACAGAGGACTGTGTCTGAGAACATTGGTACTTGACGTTACAGTTCGCACCTGTTTTTCTGTTCCATTACCTTTGCTGTTTTTCCGCTTTGTTAGTTCCCTCTGCCTCCCTTCTCTTATTTCCTTGTGCTGAATGAACCCAGCATTTGATTTGGGTGAATCTTGGTATTTTATCTTGGCTAATGTTTATGATCAGCGGGCCACGGGCGGGTCCATCTGCGCCCGACAGAGCCTGGGCTGGGTTACCCCTCTTTTGTCCAGAAAGCCATTATGTGTAAGCGCAAAGTTGCGTGTAGTACTGATCTGGATAAGGCAAAGGCAAAACTACCATGTAATTGTGCCTCCATTATATCATACCTGACAACCGCAGTTGGGGCATTAACAACAGAGATACACAATGTAGAGGAGCAGCTGGGCTTGGGGTTTGAAGTGACATCTATCAATACTCCCGCTATTGTAGTCCCACGTCTTGTACCTTCATGCGCAGAAATTGCTACTGATCCAGCCATGGAGGAGAGTGACTCTACAGGGCGAAGCAAAGCTTGTTGACTTTACAACAGGATTCACTGATCGAAGTAGGGGGGAGATATGAAAGGAATACATCACTGGTCCCGAATATGGCCCCCAACAAAAAAGGAGGAAAAGAGGCACAAATCTGGGTCCTATTACTGCTGAAAAATCAAATCGGGAGGGGTGTGAAAGACACTTGATCACGGAGGAACGGCTGCTCTCTCACCGTAGCACATTAGTGGCAGCCTCTATTCAGTCATGCATTGATACACTCCTTGGGACACTTAGGGAGGATTTAATTATCTGTGTTAAGAATGGGTTAAAAGGCATGATGGAGAAGCTCTCTAGTTTAGAGTCTCAATTGGGTGAATTGGCAGATTCCAGTACCAGGGTGAAGGATAAAAACGTCATGTAGAATGTGCCTAATAGCACCCAAAACATCCAACATACACAAACGGTGGCTTTCACAGGGGAAGAGCATTATAACACCCTACATGTAGGGCCTTTAAAAACTAATAAGCACACCCTAGTGAACAGCACTGAAATTATACTGGGGGTTAGCAGTGGCATCCACTCGGGGTCCCCCGGCCGGCAGAAACCCCACACATGACAGTACTTGCAAATCACTCACACAACAGTCTGTTAACCAAGGAAGGCTCAATTTACCACCTGAGGCTGCTCCTTTGGTGGGGGTAGTAATAGGGGGGCCCCTCTCAAAGATAACATTACTGAAACGACAGAAGAGCTCATCCGTAAAGTAACATTCTGGTGTGAAAAACTGTCTGATAGGGTTTTAGGGCATCATCACATATTATAAATGATATGGCCAGGTGGATGGGATGGGTCGGATGTTGCCCCAAATCAGAAGAGGGTGACTGCATTGTAATTGACTTTGATGAGATTGATGTAGCCTGCTGACTATTTTGAGAGAACTATAATCACAGCCTGGGTGGGATTAAAGCACTCCCTCTGGGTTATTTGTGTCCTCCAGTTTTGGATGGGCAGGCCAAAGACTTTAAAGCTTAGTTGAGACAATCTTCAGGGGCAGGCAGTAATGAGCTTGGTGCCAGACTAAACAACAATGATGGTATTCCCTCTTGTTGGGTACCGCTTACTGTCCCATAGGTCTCCCAAACTCAACCGTAATAACAAGAGAAAGGGCAGTAGAAAATAGGCTTGATTTAGCAAACAGATTTGCCCCTTTGATTCAGTTAGATAGTAATAACTGACTAACCAATTCACCCCCTACGCAAGGACAGGATACAGTTAATTTTAGTACTTATACCTTCTGTTCCACATTAGGGGAGGAGGCTAGAACAACTGAACACTTTAAGGTTCCTAGTTGGAACATAGCAGGGTTAAAAAAACAAAATTGATGTGGCTAGTTGGTATGGTCTGTTAAGGGAATACAATGTGGTTGGGCTTCAAGAGACCTGAGAAACTGAGAATACTCTCTGGTTGGATGGCTATACTACTTACTCTGAGCCCGCAAGGCCTTCTGCAGCTGGTAGGCCTAAGGGCGGTATAATAATTTTAATTTCTTTAAATGTTATAGGTAACCATTGCAAACTGGATTTTGGGTCCGTAAATTGTCTAGTGGTTCAGATCACGCCTTTTAATGCACCACAGTACTTGTTGTTAACTTTTATAAGTCTTTTGATAGAATTTCTGCCAATGAACATTTATGCAGCTTAAATTGGTTCCCGGAGTGATATAAGAAAAAGCAATATACACCTTATTCGGTTATTATCCTGGGTAATTTTAATATACATTTATGTTCAAAGAACTGCCATGTTACCGATAGCCTTGGTCCTAGCAATCATTCAGAGATACTGTTTGAACACACACAACAGGGTGAGTTTTTAGAGGATACCATAGCAGATTTTGGCCTATCATACCACAATGCCATGTGCGACTAGGATGATAGCCCATCCTTTAAGGGAAGGGGTACGAACTCCACAATTGATTACATTTTTAATACAGCTTTGCTACCCCAGGCATTGGGCTAGGCGGCCAAATGGTCTCACTGCAGTGATCATAACCCCACACATCCTATATTAGCAGGGGGATTAGGGTCACTCCTAAAATAATTAGGGGTGTTTCTGCCCTTAATCTCAAGGTAAAGTACCAAGGCCGTAGACTTAAATGGTGCAAGGTAATTCTGGCTATTTTCTAATGATTTAGTGGAAACTGTCGAAACTGAGATAAATCTCTGTTTAGATCGCACGAAAAGAGAAGCTGAACTTCTTTCAGCTTATAATAACATTTGCAAACAGGTGGCAAGAGCTCTCACATATCCACACAGGGAATTTTTTAACAGAGGAGAGAGGTGGTTTGATCACAATTGCATAGTTGCCCATTAAAAGTAGCTTGCCGTGCTAAAGCAAAAAATTCAAGATGAAATTTTAATTGCTGCCCTCAGGAAAATGTATAAATTGGCCATGCATACACGTAAATTAGAAATTAAACATGAGGCTCAGAATGATCTATTGTCCATAGACGTCATTAAGAATAGGGCCAAGTTTGGGAAGTCGTTAATAAACCATTTCTCTGACATAACTGGCAGCTCACTGGATTGTAATGTCCCTGGGGAGCACTGGTTTAGCCACTTTAAACATATATATGGCGACCAGGAAGATCAGGGACCGCCAGGTCCGCCATTTACGGTTGAGGCTTAGACTTTGGCCTTTACGAACAGGGAGGTAGCCGTGGCTATTGTGCAAATGACACGCAATAAGGGTCCCAGGCCAGATGGTGTCCCGACAGACCTTTTTAAATCAAATGTAACATTATGGTCAAAACTACCAGCCCACGTTTTTATTATGGCATGTAAATAGGTCTGCCAAGATCATGGTCTCAGTCAACTATTGTTCCAGTTTTTAAAAAAGGGCAGAGAGGAGACCCACGATGCTATACACCAATATCGCTGATAGATTCAGCAGTTAAAGTGCTCGAAAGAGTGATCCTTAGTAAACTTACAGATTGGCTTAAGGAGTGCAATGCAATATACTATTACACCTGAACGACAGGTTCAGGAATGGGAGGGGTACTACGGAGCAGTGTCTTAACCTGCATCTGTTAGCAAGGAAGTACACCATTGCCAAGAAAGGGACACTATACCTGGCATTTATGGATCTGTCCTCGGCTTTTGACCGGGTAAACAGATCCAAACTATGGCCATTATTATTAAAACTGGGCATGGACAAGAACATTGTAAACTTCCTGGCAGATCTGCACAGGGACCTGACAGCCACAGTGAGATTTGATCAAAGTGGCAACCATACGCAGTGAATCCCATTATAAAAGGTGTTAGACAGGAATGCATCTTAGCTCCCCTATTGTTTCCTTTATATATTAACAACTTGGCTTCAGTCCTAGGTGGAGCTACTAAGGATATTCTGTGTGTGGGAGAATGGCTGATGCCAGCACTCCTATATGCAGATGATGCCGCCTTATTAGCCAGAGCAGCGGTTGGCCTACAGTGTCTTTTAAGTACCTTTGCTGATGTTATGAGATCGTTGGATTTAAATGTAACATTTTCTAAATCTCATACAATAATTTTGGGAACTAAACCTAGAAGACCCAAAACATACTATTGGGGTGGTAACAAATTAGCCAGGGTAACCACATTTTCGTATCTAGGTGTTCTATTTGATGATAGGGGCACCTGGGTTCCGCAAAGGAAAGCCAAAAGAAATGCCATGGCCAGATCTACAATAGTGGTTCTTCGGTATTCACAGAATTGATTTAAGACTACTAATTCTAAGTCCGAACTCGGGCCGGAAATTCCGTCCCGGAGGCGGAGCTTCCAGCCCAGAGGTGGAGCTTCCGGCTTGTGGGCGGAGCTTCCGGCCCGGAGGCGGAGCTTCTGGCCCAGAGTCGGAGCTTGCGGCCCAGAGGTGGAGATTCCAGCCATGGCTAAAATCCCCACCTCCGAGCAGGAAGCTCCGCCTCCAAGTCGCAAGCTCTGCCTCTGGGCTGGAAGCTCCGCCTCTGGGCCGCTATTTCCGGCCCGAGTTCGGACTTAGAGTTAGTAGTCTAATCAATTCTGTGAATACCGAAAGTAGTAAGTTTATTCTGTGAATCCCGAAAGTAGTAAGTTGACTCTGTGAATCCCGAAAGTAGTAAGTGCACTCTGTGAATACCAAATAGTAGTAAGTTTAGGATTTAGTCTTAAGTTCATTCTGTGAATCAGGCCCTATAAGTGTAAATTGTTTCTAGGCATGGGTTGATGTTGCCCTTCTCTATTTCATTTCCTGGGGTCCAAATGTCTTGATGGACCCATGTTAGCCACGTTTCCATCTTTAAATTCACTGCTCTTTCTTTCTGCAAGCATGACTATTGTTTAGGTCATGGAATATTCTTCTGTCAAACTTAATATCTGCAAAATAGAGTTCACTGAGCCATAGTCGGCATTCAAAAAAAGCATTATTGTGTTTCGGACAGGCCCTAGAAATCCCTATGCCTAGATCTTCCATGGGTGCACACGAGTCATAATGTTGACGTGACAGTTGGAAAGCGAGCTCCAGAACTTTGGTTTGTGGGGCTACAACAATGAAGAACGGCAATTGTCTGCAGGCCAAGCTCTGAGACCAATGTGGGGATAAAGAAAGAAGGTGCAGCGTCAGGCTGACATTTGGGAGAAGGTAACACAGAAGTGTGGGTCTGCAATCCCTGATCAGAAAATGTCTTTCTGCTTCTGGGAAGACAACGGCCCTGACAGGAATTTGTGTGTGAAATTAAACTCATCCTGATTATTAGTTGCCCTGTGTTCCCATACCCAGTATTACCATGTGATGGAAACAAACAGACCATTTAACCAGCTGAACATTCTACCTGCTAAAATGTATTGTGGCTTTGGCTACAATGCAGACAGGCCTCTGCTGCCACCCCCTAGTGGATCTCTTCCCACAGTAAGTTAGGAGGATGCAATGCTTCCCCATGCCAGGGTGCTTTTCCCATGCCCTTCACAACCTCCTCACAGGGAAGCCTTTCCTCCCATTTACCATCTACTGGGATCTAGTGGCAAATGGGAGCGTTACAACCTCAGAATAGGGAATACCATGCAGACCTGCGCACAGTAATGTCATGACCACATAATTATTGCCCTTTTCTGAGGTTACTTCTGCTTGCACAGCATTGGCAGGGTGTTACTCCATGGTACCAGTAATTACAGTTGCAGAGTTTGCATCCAGTCAGTATTGTACAACTGATAATTTGAAGGCTCTACTGATGATAAATCACAACAATAAAGCTTCCCTTGTGTAGGATTGTGCTACTGCTGAATATGATTCTCTTGTCTAAAGACATGAAATTATCTTCTATCAAACAGAGCATATTGAACACATTTTCACTAATAAGTGTGTGTGTGGAAGAGAGATTTGTGTTGGGGGTGTTCCCTTTCCCCGATGGAAGGGAATTTATGCCTTCCTTTGTCAGAAGTGAATTATCAAACCTGAGCACAATAGGAAAGGGTTAGTGAATGGTTTGTAACTAACAATAGGTGTGTAAATGTGAGCTTCTTCATAGAGTTTCAGGGCATTCTCAGCATCGAACATCACAACCCTCCCTCAGATAAAGATTTATTAGCAGGGACACAGCCAAGTGAGTATATTGGCTTTCATTAATCATAGGTTAAAAATGATTGTTCCCTTTGGAGATACTCTACATAAGATATGTACACTTATTCTCCACAAGCATTCACAATCGCTCACACTGTATCTGGTTAAAGTTCCACTCGGTATGCTAAAGCACTTATTAAAGATATTTAATTCACAATTTCACAATAATACAATAAAAATGTGCAAAGAAACAACCGAAATTGTTAAAAATGGTTCATACTAAATATATTAAAACCCTTCTCTATCGCATTTGTATCACAATTGTGCAAATTCATTACACTCCCTGTTTTCCTGGAAAGGAAGGTGATGAGACAATTACATTTGTCTTATCAATGTAGACAGCACCCCCCAGGAGAATACATTTCCTGTGTTTGTATTGCTGATGTTTTTTCACAAATTTAACAAAGTAACTAGCGTTGACGCGTTTCGGTGGTGTAACTTCAATCAAGCCACCTTCATCAGGACAAAAGGTTTGGTTCACTCCTTTCCATTATTGCATGTGTCACAAATATTTGCTTCTGTAAGCACCTAGGTCAAAAAAGATGAACATGTAGATAAATGTAGAAAAAGTTTGACCCAATTTCCAACCCATTCCACATAGTATGAATTTAAAACCAATTAAAATATTACCCATTTTCACACATTTCAAAGAAGAAAACATTGACAATTTTTCACTGTTAAAAAAAAATAAAAAAACATACTAAATTGTGTGGTATTTGCCCAACGTTGCCCACAATATCCATAAGTGCTCCAAACATCTCTACTGGGGTTTATCTACTAATCGCCCCCCACGCCAACTTCATGCATTCATCTTCAGTTACAACCGACTCACCCATTCATTTCCTCAGTATCTTAGCAACTCACTGGTGCAAAGGCACTCAGTAGATTGTTGCTCCAATAAACATTCTTTACCTGAGGCACTAATAGTTCATTATTTTCTAAAGTGTAAACATAAAGATGTAGTGATTGTTTATATATATATATCATGTGACCAAGACCACGGACGTGGTTGAAACGCGTTGTTTTTTCCGCCAAAAATAAACAACTTACTTGCTGCAACTGCTGTGGGCTCGCCTGAATTCCTTTTCCTTGGAATCCTTGGATCGTAATATATACATATATATATGTTTTCCAATAATATGGATTGTACTTATCCCTGCGTTATCCATTGTTTTACCTATGGATATCCTGACGATCCTGTATGGGGTTTATTACTGTTTCCAAGGTTTCCAGTACAACCCTCCCGACGAGCCCCTCTCCTTGTTTTCAAGGTTTCATTATTCACAAACATAGTTTTGCATTGTAATGAAAGGCTAGTTGCCCATGTAAGCAAGACTTGCACATAAAGATAGTCTTTGGAATTCGGTCAATGATGTTCACAATGACTATGTCAAATATATTTTCTTTCACATATTTATCGTTGTTAGTGGGCATTTGTGTAGCACACAATTGGCCATACGTATGGCGTGGCAATTCTATCGTTAGCCTGTCCACATATTTCTCAGGATTCTTTTGCCAGTTAGTAGGGTGAAGAAATGGGGCAGTGGAGTCTTATTCAGTGGGACAGAATAATGCCCCTGACAAGAGGTAAATAGAAATAAGGATGGGACCATGAACAGACTCTTTGGAGATTTCTGCAGCTGATGGTGTGAGCGTAAGGATCAAGGAACACCAGTTCAGGGAGAATAAGAAATATAAAGGCAGGAAGAAAAACAGTTTAGCCCTATGGTTGCAAAGGCTAGGGAAGAAGAAGGGTGCCACTAGAGTGGAATGGTCAACTGTACTGAATGCTGCAGATAGATAAAAAAATAATTAGGAGAGAAGAGAGATGTTTTTATGGCTGTAGGAAAGTGGATTATTATGTGGGGTGGTACCTCACTATGTGCTAGTGTCACAATCTCTATCAGGTCCAGTTAGGTTACTTTACAAAACCCTTAGCTCAGTCCTGGTAGCTGTAGCACAGAGCAGTCAGGCTCATTCAAAGGGACATGCGTAAAGCATTCAAAAGTACCGAAACAGTCAATAAGTAAAAAACACAACACAATAAAAATCCAACACCGAATTATACGAATTATAAAAATAGAACGCAAGACAACATGCTATTAAGGGTAACCGGAGAAATGAAGGTAAGTAAATCACTGTAGTTCTCTTTTAAGAAGTGCAATTAATTTTTATAAGAAGTTAAGCAGTGAGTAGCGAACTAACTAGAGTGTTTTTTTTTTCTATACTTGAATGGGCCACAAAAGGTTTGTGAGCAGTCACAAGAACCCCTTTGGTCTAGAGAAACAGTTGCCTATCGGGTCCAGCAGTCAAAGAGTCCTCAGTGCACTTTTTACTGTTACCATAGTCCAGCCAAGAATTGGTATTAATGCTGGAGATGCAGGATTCTGAGAATGTTGAAAATGCTGGAAATGCTGAGGATGCTGAAGAGAGGCTGAGGAAATGTGGTGAGTGTTCCTTGGACCATCCTGATATCAATAAGCATCAGGGGCCATCTCCTTACTCGGGTCTGATGCTGCCACACTGGAGTGAGAGAGTCTAGTGCAGGTCCAATAGCCACTGGTCAACTGATCTCCCGGTTACAGCACTTTCAGCGGTTCTTTGCAGTTAGGTAAATCCTTTTCATTAGGGCACTTCAACATCGGCTATGGGCCCCACAGACTTTGGGACAACCATGGAAGGTCAGGACTCAGTTGTTTAACAGGCATTTTGGTGTCCAGAGGTGGACAGGTGCTCCTGGACAGTAAGCCTCTCGAGGAGTGCAAAGATCCTTAGCTTTTGGTGGTCCTGAGGCTTAGCAGGAGGCTAGCCAGCTAGTACCTAGAGTCACGTCTTCTGTCCTAGCACAAATGGAGCTGTTTTCCATAAGTGGGCACAACAGGCACAGTCCTCTTTACGGGTTCCTCTGATGCAACCGATACAGTCAAGGTGCAGCCTCTCTTTTCCGGGTCCAGGGAGAGCAGGGCAGTTCTTCTTCTGTCTTCTTTGCAGTTCAGTAGTGATCGGAGGACTGTGAGTCTGGGGTGCCACTTTTATGCCATCTTCACATTTGTGGGAGGAGAGGACTCACCAGCTAAGAGTGCAACAATTTCTAAGGACCCTTTCCACTTTACATCCCTTTGAGGAAAATGTGGCATCAAAATCTCCCATATGGCACTATACATCCCACTACCAACATGGCCAGACTCTTCCTTTCATGGAAGGAGCTCCTTAGCACAAACTACAGGTGTGGCTACCTAGGGCTAACCTTCCCTTGAAAAAACAGTTTGGCACCAAGTTTTCCTTCCCCTTCTGAGAGGCCAGCTTGTCTGCCTAAACTAAAGCGAAGTCCTGACTTGTGTGACTTTCATTTACTCAAAAGAAGCAGCCTTCATTTTGAAGCTTGCCATCTGTGACTCACACTCTTCTGGCCATCCTGGTGGTAGGAGTTCACAGTTCCTCGCTGGACAGCGTTTCTGAGAGCCATTCACACCTCTCTACAGGAGAGCAACAGGCTTTCTCAGGGACAGCAGTTGTGTATTTCAGAAACGGCTACTGGAATATTTGGTCAAAGAAGTGGCAACTTTCTAAAGTTGTCCTCTACTTAAACGTTATCTTAAATCTGACACCAGCAGTGAGTCGGGTTTAATATAACATTTAATTTTAAACTTTGAAGCACTATCTTTGATAGTCCCAAATGGAAGTTAGCAATTAGGTGGTGGCAAGTGTAACTCGCTATTAGTCAATGGGGCTTTACTAGAGTGAAAATAGCAATTTGAAGTTTTCCCTGTCAGGGCATGTTAACCACAAGAAGAACATGCCCTTCTATTTAATATTTAGCATCCTGCCTTGTAGGCTACCAAGACCATTCATAGGAGTAACTTATTAATATTAAAAAATAAGGTTTTAACTTGTCAAATATGGTTTATTTTGCAATTACAGGTTGGCAGTTTTAAAGCTCTCCAAATAGGTGGCACAAATAAGTGCTGCAGTCCTCTAGGTAAATTTAACTAACTAGCCATAGGTACCTCTTGTGCCAGATCCTAGGGAAGTATAGACAAGTTCAAAGCATCTGTCAGGTATTAATTAGCCAAAAGATTGAGCCCTAAATTCAATTTACAACTTTTTTCCCCAACAAAATGTTATTGTTTGGCAAATTAAAAGGGACTTAAACACTAATGTTATTTTACAACTTTAAAGAAACAATCCATATTGATATGCTTTCTGTCCCAAAACATATTCTCCTTCCCAAATAACCTTCCTATCCAATCACTGGGTGAGATTAGAAAAAAGAGAATTACAGACCTAATTTTTTTAGCCTGACTGTCTTGCAGTTCCATTAACTTATTCTTACATAGTCGTGTAGTACTGCTAAATCTGTTTGAAGAGGCAACGAGCTTCAGGGACCTCAGTGTTTACATGACACGTGAATAACAAGCCCCTGTCTGACAAATGGTCTTGAGTTCCCAGGTCAATTCTTCCATAGTCAATAGTATCGAAAGTTTACTGGGTCATTCTTGCATTGGCCGGACACTTGCAGACCTCCATCTCTGCACAAGTAATTGTTTGGCAGCAAGTGTCATGTTACAAATCAGTCTCCAATCTGACAGGGAGAGGTTAAGTATCCATGAAGCCTTAAGGCTATGTGAGACAGTTGGTCGTTTGCAGTGTATGGCCCACTACCACCTTTACATGGCTTAAATATTCTTCCAGAGGGTTTGCATTTTCGGACGAAGCCAACATATTTGCACCACTCCCCCTAGCTGTTTGAAACCCCTCCCACATAAGTAAACAAAAAAGTGGTGCATGGAATGCTTGAATTTATCTCAGTCACTGATAATTACTCAGGGTCATATCCCTGTCCATCGCTATTTTGGCAGTCGAGCCCGAACTGTCAGACAAGGTCCTCCCTGAACTGGAATGTAAGCAGCCCATGACCGGTTGCCCCTTTTTGGATTCATCTATCTGGTTTATCTTGGTTCTAGTGGCAAAATGTGCACTGGACCCACGTCTGGGCATACCCTTCCCAATTAGGGCATCACGTTGAAGTATACGCAATGGTGATAGATGGAATTGTTGAATTAATCTTAGCCACTGGTAATTACTGAGAGCCGCATCCCAGTACACAATTTTTTGCACATCATGCCGCCATATGCTCCTTTGACTTAGGTGATATCACTCTTTACCACACCAATCAGTGCATATGGCTGGGTCCAAACTAAGGTGGCAAGGTGTGCAAAATAATTATGGACTGGGATGTTTGAGTAATTATCATTTGCTGAGATTTGTTCAAGCATTCCATCCATCCCTTTGGTCTATACCTCGCCAACATAAGCCATTTGTTCTCTAAGTACATATGTTTCAATTTCAATGGGGTACATGCCAATTACTCATGTTTATGCATTAGTTCCCTGTTCGGGGCACTCTTACTCAATGTACAACTTCTTAACCTCAATCTATGTCCTTACAGTGGAACAACAGTGACCTCTCTTGGCATGGTTGTGGAAAGTAAAGTGGATTCAAACATTTAAGGTGATTAGATTTTGCATCCTGCATTGTTTCATGATATCATATTGTAAAAGACTGTATGTATTGCTTCTGGTTTTATGGATTTCTATGCCCTAAACATTAGTTTTTATTCCGTGATCTTGTTTTTGCTCTAGCCCGTCTCGTTAATCGTGGTTATTTTGTTGAAAAAAACGTTTTGAGCTAAGCTTAACTTTGTAACAGTCTTTCAGATTGGTTTCTAGATGAGCCATCACTTTTAGGCAGAACAATCATTGTGATATTTTAATTGAAAAATTCAGATTGCAAATCCATAGCCCACTCATCTATACAATGCTTTAGAAAGTTGTATCACCCCAACAGTGTACGTACTTCATTGGCCACCCCTAAACATTTGAATGTTCATGAAGCACAACAGCCCATCCACCACAACACCAGTGACAGTCAAAATCAGCCTAGCTAGCCAACAAACTCAGCCTATTGAGGAAAATCCACCCATCCAGAACCACCACCACAATGTTATGCTGATTTCCTTAAAGCAAACTGATCTACTCTGAAGATCCCTTTTGATTATGGGCCTCACCCATCACCTGCAGCTACAGTCCTCAGAAAGCCTCCTCGCCGCGGGCCCCTCCACTCAGCACAAGACCTGAGTATATCTATGTACCAGCCAAATGATTTTACTAATTGGGGCCACTCCTCAAATGTTTGAGATGTGACTCATTTTCTGCTAAACCACTGCCATAATCCCTGTCAATCATCTCACCAAAGCCTGACTGACAACATCTCACCACCTACCAGGTCACATGAACACAGTCCACCAGATCTGCACTGAAATATTTACAGGAACAACACATGTAAAGGTTCAAAAGTAGTGTTTGAAGCTCTTCCTGCGTATCTGCAAACTATGCCACAAAGCAGGGACATCTACCAGGCGGCAATGGTGGCAGGGTACATCACTGACATGCAGTCTGTGGCGGGCATTGAACAATGATCAGAAGGTCAGGAGGTTGAACCTTGGCAAGGGCGACACAGCCCTCCATTCTTCAGTGGCCAGTAAACTGAGTGCCCTAAACTAGGTAAGGAAAAAACTGATACTTACCGCACCGAAAAACTGCAGAACTGTGCTATGAGGTGAAATATTAAAAAACAGATGTTGATTGATAGCATTTTTAGTATTTATACTATGACAAAATAAATAGAACAAGATAAAAAGCTGCTCTTCCTGCCGTGTAAAGGTTTCCTGTGGATGGGAATGCTAAATGCTCAGTGTCTCCCGAAGGGGGAGTGATGAACGCCGTGTAAATTAAAAGGCAGGTCGGCGGCACACAGAAAGTGCACAGGCTGAAAATCACCAGGTAATGGAATCCCAGCAGGAGCCAGGCCATCACACACTCCATCAGACAACTCCAATAACCATTACCGCTGAAATCACTGCTTCTGTATCAATTGTTTTTCTGTCCTGTCTGCTATGCTGTCTGGGCAATACCTGCCTCGGAAAGAAATCTATCTCAGGGAATGCTGGAGACTGCAGGGTCACTGGCGTCTAGTGGGATAGAGCGTACGGTGGTCCTAGAGTGAAACCAGGGTACAGTCTCCAAATTATCATGGCTCTGACAACAGTGTTATGTTATGTTATGTTATGTTATGTTATGTTATGCTCATTTATTAAGCGCACAGATGCTCCAGCGAAGGAGCGTCCTGGCGCCCGACAAGGTAGCAGCACAACACAACTAGTCAATAAAAGCAGGAAGGACAAAATCTAAGGGAACAAGAAAGTTTTCACAGCTCGACGGAAAGAGAGCAGGTCCCTAAGGGCGCGAATCGCCGGGGGAAGGGAATTCCATAACGCTGCAGCGCGGACTTGAAAAGAACGGCCGCCAGCCCTGCTACGCTTAAAGCGGGGGACGACCGCAAGTTCTAGGTCAGAGGATCGTAATAAAGCTCGGACCGGGACATAGCGGGACAATAGTTTGGAAAGGATCGTAGCCGGGGATCCCTTGAGAATTTTATAGGCTACACAAAGGGCCTTGAACCGGATCCTTTGTGCAATCGGAAGCCAATGTAGCGAGCGCAGGGTGTTAGCAGTAGAGCAAAATCTGGGTAATCCTACGACAGCTCTCGCTGCGGCATTCTGAATGCGCTGAAGACGGATAATTTCCGCTTGATTCAGTCCCACTAAAAGGGAGCTGGCGTAATCCAGCCTAGAGAGCACAGTAGCTTGAATCACTAGTTGCCTAGTGGTGGCATCAAATAATTTTAGCACGGGACGTAGTCCACGCAGGATGCCAAAACAACAGGCCGCCGTACGCTTGGTATGGCAGACAAAGGCAAGAGTTGGATCGAGCCATACCCCAAGGTTTTTTAACTCAGAGACCGGGGTTGGCGTAGGACCCAGATCCGCTGGCCACCACCTGTCTCCCCAGAGTTCCGTCTGTTTGCCAAAGATCATAACCTCCGTCTTACTTGTGTTCAGCTGGAGACAGTTGGAGGTCATCCAGCTGGCAACCGCCCGAAGTCCTTGTTGGAATCTGGGGGCATCCACGTCCGCATCCCCGCTGATCGTGACCGCTAGCTGGGTGTCATCGGCGTATGACACCATGGTCATACCCCACTGCCTGACTACCTCAGCCAGCGGCCTCACGTATAGATTGAATAACGTGGGGCTCAGTGAGGAGCCCTGGGGGACCCCCAGATCCAAAGGATGGAATTTGGACTGATAAGGCGGGACGGCCACGCAAAAAGAATGGTTGGCAAGAAAGGAATGGAACCACTGGAGAGCTAGGCCGGTGACACCAGCTTCCTCCAGACGAAGCAGAAGGATAGGGTGGGACACGGTGTCAAAGGCGGCGCTCAGATCTAAAAGCACTAGCGCCGCCGTTTGACCCGCATCTAGCACGGAGCGTAAGTGCTCCACCATGTACAGTAGGGCAGTCTCCGTGCTATGCCCAGCCCGAAATCCATTCTGCGTTCTGTCTAAGATGTTGGCCTGAAGAAGATGGTCCGAGAGGACAGAGTTGACATGCGCCTCCGCTACTTTAGCAGGCCACGGAAGAAGTGAAATCGGACGGTAATTCTCAGGCTTGCCACCGTCCAAAGATGGCTTTTTAAGAATAGGCATAACCACTGCCTGTTTCCACTTCAGAGGGACTACGCCAGATGTAAATGACGTATTGATCAGAGAGCAAACCGGCGAGATACCGTGCGATGCTAGCTCTTTAAACAAAGCCGGCCGTAACGGATCGGCCGGTGACCCTGACTTCACCTGTTGGGCCAGTTTACTGAGGCTTTCTGATGTTAGGCTCGGGAAAGAGTGTAACACATCCAAGACCAAAGGCTTAAGAGGTCTGCCAACGGAAGGTACAGCCGAAGGAAAAGCTCTATAAATGGCATGGACCTTTTCCAAAAAGAAATCCGCCACGGTTTCACAGTGTGCGGTGGAACTCTGATGGGTCACAGCCACCTTTTTAGCGGTAAGATCTTTCAGAGCCTTAAATATAGTTTTGGAGGGGTTAGAACTGGTACGAAATTGCAAGGCGTAAAAGGCCGCGCGGGTTCTGCAAACTGCCCGATGGTAAAGTTTCACAGTGGCCATATACAAAACGTTTTTGTCGCTGTTATAAGTTTTGCGCCATTCCCGCTCGGCACGTCTACAGGTGCTTTTAAGCACCCGTAGCGAATCATCGTACCACGGGCTTGGATCCCTTGTCCCTCATTTACACGAAACTATTGGAACCAGGCAATCAAGAGCCCTAGTAACCCACTCACAGAAGCGATCGTAGCCCACCTCCACCGACTCAATTAGACCTAGAGGGTCGGAAGACAAAAGATGGAAAAAGTCATCAAGTTTCAATTTATTCCAACGCCGTCTAGGAATAGAGCGCACCGTAGATTTAAGTTGCGGCTCAGACAGGGGGCACTGGATACATACCAAATAATGAGCGGTCAAGGCCAGTGGGGGTGGAAGGGAGATGCTCGCTTCCGCTAGATTGGTAAAAAAAGGATCTAAGGTGTGACCACCTACATGAGTAGACTGCGACACCAGCTGAACAAGCTGGAGAGCCTCAAGATCTGCAACAGAGCTATACACCGCTGGACTAGACAAGTTGTCATAATGGATGTTTAGGTCGCGGAGAATGGAGAAATTGGAGCAGCCTGCAGCCAACGTGCTAATGGCAACAGTGGCAGCCCGAACAGATTTGGGGTGGTGGGGTAGGGGCTGTGGTGAGGGAGGTGGGGTTAAAAAAGGAATAAATAATTTACCTTATCGCCGCTGCACCACAACTCCACGGAACAAGAACCAGGAAGCCCCCGCTTCACCTGACAAACCACAATGCTGCAATGCAGCGTTGTGATTGGTAAGCACCCAGGCTCCTTTAACCAATCACAACGCTGCAATGGAGCATTCTGATTGGTCTGGGGGGCTGGGCATGTTCTCCATACAGGCTGTAATGCAGCATGTATGGAGAACATGCGAAGTGCGCATGTCTGGCCGGGCCCAGACGGCCGGCCAAACAGTCATTGCACACTTGGAGTGGGCAACCCACTCCTCCCATGCCCTGCTCTGAGAGCTGAGAAGTCCCGCCTGCAAAGCAGCATGGAAACATAAAATGATAATAACTATGGGTTATAATCACTTTATGTTTCCTTTATTTACTTTGCTTAAAAGCAGAGGGGCGTTGCTCCTCCGCCTTAGCGGATTAGCCGCCAATGTGCCACAGTGAATGCAAGGAGACTTCAGGCTAACGCAATGACATAAACAAAGGAGGGACAGAGCTGTGAGATGGAAGCCAACACTCACAACTGATTCTACCAAATCCTGAACACAACCCACTGACACGTGCAAAGCTAGGCTGGCACTATTGGCAAACCTTAAATATCTCCAACCCAGACAGAGGCAACCCTCTCCTCAATAATATCTTCGATACCACTTGTGCACCTTTGAAAGTATCCTACATGCTGTGACGAGTCTCATCAAGGGATCAAAGAAATTAAAACCAGTCACCCCACATTAAAAGACCAAAACTGGATCATCTTCAAGATCAGCTGCATCACTTACAAAGCCCTCAACAAGACATGAGTTTACCTAGCAAACAAACCAGTCACCTTGGGGCACAACGTCAGACCATGAGCCTGGGTGTCATACAACAGGGGGCAAAACATTGCAAGAAGAAAAAAAGCTGTAGGTTCTGGAACACCATTCCTATTAATATCAAATTAGCTCCGACTCCCCTACAATTCAGAAGATAAGCTTAAGGCACACCTTTCAAGGAGCCCTACCCCTGACACAACAGTCTACATTTCACCTTTATCCAATGATTGCATCATTCCGGGGAACACGTCCCTGCTTATAACTCATGTATAAATAGAGGAAATCAACACCAAAATACAAGCTCAATGAATCAAAGAGAAATACAACCAAGTGACAGACAGTAAGTCATTAAAACAGAAGCATACTTCAGGAGAAATATAATGGACCATAGTAAAATACGAAGTCCTGGGATACACCATTCATTCCTGCAAAGCAAAGCAGTCTATGCCCAAAGAAAGATGCAGACTAAATACAAGATTTGCGCAAGCAAACCAGCATTAACACCTCTAACAAAGCCTATTTGCTGAGAAGTTATGAACTTGACAACTGTGTGTTTTACAAATTCAATGTAAAATAATATGACATGCAGACCCAGATTAACTAAAAGTTGTGCAGTTGAGCACTATGTGAAAATCTGCAGCTCCGACGAATTATTCGAATGGTAGTACACTGTGCCTTGTCACAGAGATGAGGCAGTGTGATTGTACTCGCAGGACATCTTTCAATACACATTTTTATCTAATGACAAGCGCCCAAGGGTGGAAAACGTACAATGTTTACCTCTGCAAAAATGACATTTGTTCGGGCAGATTTCCAAGTATGTCAATGCAATGTCATGCAACATAGTGCAGCATCCACAGTTGCTGCCCTTCTTTGCATCAGAAGGGGTGAGCAGAACAGCACCATATCTACAGAGATAAAACACCGTGCCCCTCTCTGACTGCTCTGGCTCTCTCTGAGTCTGCCTTGCATCATACTCAAAATCGTGCACCATAGTTCAGGTGTGTATGTGTTATCTTTAGCATAGATTTGGAATGAAGGTTCCTTTCAGTACAAAATCCTTTTCTTAGACGAACCACCCATGCAAAGTAGCGCAAATCTCCATTTGGGTTACCTTTTGTCAACTTTTCAGCCCAAAACAAGATTTGCACTGGAAAGTAAACTGTTTATCAATACTTTTCAATCAGTTTGGATTACTTTCTGTGGCTTTCCCCAGGGCAATGCACTAGATAAATCTACTAAATAAATTCAGATAAATTGGAATAAATTGCAAGATAAATCAGTATTGACAGTGGTTATTCTTTGTTAAACAGACATTTGTATGTTTTATCTACAGATTGTATTTCATCCTACACTTTATACACCAATTTTCCATCTGTATTTTCTGTAGTACTAATGTCCAGACACGTGGCTGTGGCTGGTTTAAATATTGCACTACATGCTAGTGGTGAACCTGGTTCTTAACACTTCCACTTCCAATGTGTACAGACAAAGGAAGTGAGGCACTAGGAAATAAAGCAAGTTGCCTAAGATAACACTGTTTGTTCAGTAAGGGAAGGGAATTCGAGAATCAAGGTGTCCTCGATACGCAACTGGAAACTGTTCTGGAAACAAATCTTGTAAATGTATCAGAGAGAGTTGGAGGATGGTCTCTTGTCTATTTGGGATCCATAGCTTGGAACAAACTCCCTCTTGAGCTTCGCACTGTTAGAAACATGACAATGGTTAAAAAGAGGTTGAAAATTTGGCTATTTGTCCAGGTGTGAAACAAACAGATTCCCTTTCCTTTCTGACCGGCGCCGGGACATTCTTCGGAGTAGCCCTTGTGCCTTACAAGTTGCTTAATTATCATCATCATCATCTCCAATCCTTTACGGCACCAGATTACAAATGGGGTGCAGAAAGAGCCTGCACTTAGAAGCAGAAGCACATTTTGCGATTAATAAGTCTCATGTTAAATTGGAAAGTCTTTACATTACTTCCAATTAATGAATGCTTGTTTGGTTTAGCAATTAATACCATAAAAAGAACACAAAAAAGAGAAAATAAATATATACAATATTAACAGTTGTGAGATAAACTCCTTTGAGATATGTGACAACTTCTTAAATTAAAGGATAAGGCTATTCAATTATACTTTGGGGACGATTACGATCTCGTTAGGAAGGCCTCCAGAGGCGTTCCGGAATGAGCAAATCTGATTCGGAGCCTATGTTTCCGACCGAATCTCCCCCCACTCCGAACGACCAAGTACGATGTGAAGATCTCGTCCATGTCGACCGAATCGTTTCTGAACCCATCACTTTCAGTCCGACTCGTTCGCAGCCGAATCGTGGCGTGCAATGGAACCGGAATCCGAACGAGCAAGTACGATGCACGATTTAGACAGCTGTAGTGACTCAGTCTCAGCTACATGAAACGGCTGTCGGAATTGGTCTTCGGGGGGCCGTAGCAGGCCCCCTTTCACCCGGGGCCTCCGAATAGGTCGCGAGGGGGTGCGCATGGGACCCTCCGATCCAAGCATACATAGTGTAGCGGGCACCATAGGGTGCCCGACACAGGGTGTACGCTTTTCCCCGGCCACCTTTTTTTGCTATGGGAGCCTGTGTACATGTTCAGTATACAGACTCTCACAGAGTTCTATGGGAGTCCGAGCGAACCGAGTCACTCACCATATAGGTGCATCAGAATCGGTCGCACGGACTTGCGGAGAGCAATTTGTTAGGAAAGTCCACCGGATCCGAGTCGTATGGAGGTCTGTCCTACTGAGATCGTAATCGGCCCCCAATTTAATCAACTAAGTCCCAGCTTAACCAATGCTAGGTTAACTGACAAAATATCGACCCTCAAAATATCGGCATACAAAAATATTGTGTCCAAAATATCGATGTCCAAAATATCATCATCCTATAATTTTATTGGTAGGTACAAAAATATCAGAAAAATATTGATGTCATTAATATCATTGTATTAAATATAATTAAAATATATATATATATAACATACAATAATATATATTAAATATATTAAATAGTAACATTAATATATAAAAATTAAAAATATTTAATATATATTTTAACAAATATAACAAATACATTTAATTTAAAAAAGTTAACCAAACATGTATAATAATTTATGTATATATATATATATATATATATATATATATATATATATATATATATATATATATATATATATATATATATATATCAGCACGTTTCTTTAGTGAAAAAGAAAACAGAAGCCACCATGGGGAAATCCGAAGGAGCAGCTTTATTCTCAGTAACAACAGGCAAATGCATTTCGGCCGTGAGGCCTTTCTCAATGCCCTCAGTTGCAGAAATGAACACGCCTCCTCCCCTTGGATTAATTTGAATGTCCTGCCCAGTCTTGATTGGCTGTTCTCCCTATTCCTCCCACTCCAGCCGGAGTGGGCTGCCCAACGTGCAGTGGCCACCAGGTGACCGAACTGCATGTCCCAGAATGCCATGTTCCAGCGAAGGGGTCTGCAGGTTGGGGATGACATCCCATGCAAATGTGTGACTGGCAGGTAAGTCCAAAGAAAGAGCGTGCCTCCATTCCATTAAACTTATAGAGTTAAGCAGGCTCCCTCGAGTCCCCAAGCCGCAGCTACCTTAAACGCCCAGGTTGCGTTCTGTACGAGGCTCCATCCCCGCCTTCTGGGGTCACCAGGTGTCCACCGGAAAAACTGCTACCGCAGAAACACTCCCACACCAGCCGAAGCTGCCGATGCCAATGGTTCCGGTGGAACTTGCGCTGCGGGTTGCTTCTGGACCGTGTCACTGGCTCACACGGTAATGAATATCAGCACGTTTCTTTCGTGAAAAAGAAAACAGAAGCCACCATGGGGAAATCCGAAGGAGCAGCTTTATTCTCAGTAACAACAGGCAAATGCATTTCGGCCGTGAGGCCTTTCTCAATGCCCTCAGTTGCAGAAATGAACACGCCTCCTCCCCTTGGATTAATTTGAATGTCCTGCCCAGTCTTGATTGGCTGTTCTCCCTATTCCTCCCACTCCATATATATACCAACAAAACAAAAAAATCTTTAAAAAAAACAGTTCTAATTAAATAAAAAAAATATTTAAATTTAGTATAAATTATTTTACACGTTAAACACATTAATAATTAAAAATATTATAAATTTAAATAAACAAAAATATAAAAATATAAATTACAACAATGAAAAATAAATTATAAAATATTAAATGTAATACATATACTATTCCCACTACAATTTATACAAAACTATGCAAACTATTATAGTAAATATATAATGAATTTACTTCTTCCACTTCACGCAATGCAAAAATAATAAAACTTGGAAACATTTACAAATCACCCCCCAACAAATGCAACAGTAGTAAAGTGTTGGATTGCAGATAGATATTATTTACTATGCCTATTCCAGCCAGTACAACAGAGTGGAAACTGATGGAAAGTGGAGGGCTGAAATTTGCAATTTTGACCCCAGGGAACGCCCCACTGATTTTAAGCAGTGGGAAGAAGAGAATCATAAAATGATTATAACTTTAAGTTATTATCATTTTATGCTTTGTGGCGTATCCTGCTGCTTTGTGGGTGGGCTGCTCTGCTCAGGGAGCAGGGCAGGGCAGTAGTTGTTTGCCCACTCCTAAGTGCGTAATCACTGTTTGGTCAGCCCTCTCGGGCTGTCCAAACAAGTCATGCGCTCTTCCGTGTTCTCCATACAGGCTGCATGGAGAAAATGCCCACTCCTCCAGCCCCTGGATTAGCACCGTGTCATGGAGCTCAGACCAAACACAATGCTGCATTGCAGGAGTGTGATTGGCTTAGGGCAGGGAGCCTGGCTGCCTGCTGCCTCTTCCTGTCATCAGAGACAGAAGAGTAGAAGCAGGGACGCTGGACTTGCCTCAAGGTAAGTTTATGCTTTCTTTATTTCTAATTTTGCCCCTCATGCGACACCACCCATGACACCCCCGCGTCCCCCCCTCGCAACCCCTGCGCCCGTCTACCACCCACGAGGCATGCCGGCTGCCACTGTCCCACCCAAATCAGTGCAATAGTAGGGAAAGTGTTGGATTGCAGAAGGGTAGAATTTACTATCCCCACTCCAATTGATGAAACATTAGGGAGTCAGTGCAGCAGTTGGGAATGTGTCAGATAGCGGAGGGGTAACATTTACTATTCCCATTCCAGTCAGAGCAACATTTAAAACAAACAAAATATATTTAACTAAATAAAATTATTTAAAAAAACAAACTAAATAAAAAAAAATGTTGAAAAATAAAATACAAATATATTTAATATTAAAAATTTTAAAAGTTAAAACATATTACAATGTTAAATACATATCAAAACAAATTCCTATGAATATTAATAGAAATAAAATACTAAATAATTATCACACAAATAAATGTTTTTATTTAGAAATTATGTATTAACAAAAAAATAGTTATTTCATGGATTTCATTTAGTTACGTCTCAACCTATAACCGCATAGAGCTCACAACCTGCACCTAAAACTCAATTTAAGAAAACATATTTACAATATTAATATAAATATGTATCAACAAACTAATTATCAGTAATTAAATATGAATTATTCATTAATTATAATTAAAAATATATTCCCACAAAACACACAATATATTAATAAACTTAAACAGAAAATACTTTACACAATTAATACAATTAATTATCAAAATAATATTTAAAATTATTAATTTTTATTTATTTATTTTAAATTAATTTACTTCACACCCCATACCGCTACAAAACTCACATCTAACATCTGAATTTTTTTTTATTGCAGACCGAACATAATTGATTGTCAATTAAACAAATATTATGAATTAAAAACGATGGGGCCACTTTCGATGTCGGGACCGATCGACCTCTGGTCAGTGGTCCTGACCGCCTCATTAGGATGTGACCGAACACTGTTCGGTCGCATTCCTGCATTTCCCTATGGGATCATGCATTATGGCTGTAAACCACGCATAATACATGGTCCCATAGGGAAATGGGAGGTGCTGTTCATCCGAGGTGCCTGCCACGGGGTGCAGGGATTAACAGGGAGACACCATAGATTACCCCTCGCCCCCCACCAGAGGCCGTGCGCCCTAGGGGGCCCTGCTGTGGGTCCTTAAACATGCTTTCCGACATTCCATGTCGCACAGGCCGGCATGGAAAGCATGTCAGAAAGCATGCATCGTAATCCCAAGGGCGGAAAGGCCTGTCCTTTGGGATCACAGGCCGGCTCGACTGGCCGATGGGCTCCATAAGCCCGTCGTAAGCCAGCCTCAATGATCGTTTCTGACCACCACCATCATAATGCGGCGGTCGGAAAGTAAACTGAGCGGCCCATTGCATTGCAGCCAGGAAGGCTCCGACCATCGGTTGGAGCCTTTTACGAGCTGCATCGCATTTGAATATGAATTCATTAAAATTCATTAACTTCCTGCTGCCCTATAAACCACACAACCCGCACCTAAAATTAAACGTTAAAAATGTTTCATTACACAATTAAAATAATTAATTGACAATTAAATAATTAAATAATTAATAGTATTTAACAACTAATGATTAATTAATTAGAATTAATTTACTCCCCACACATTACCCCTATCAGCCGACAACCCGCACCCAAAAAAATAATATAATTAATTATCAATTAATTAGTATTAATTAACAACTACTTATTAGCTAATTAAAAATAAATTTATTCCCACCCTTTAACTCTATAAACCCCACAACCCCCACATAAGATTTACATTAAAAAATTAATAGTACAATTAACATATATACATTTAAATGAAATAAATAATATTAAATAAAATTAATCATTCATGTATTATAAATAAATTACTTCCCACTCTATACCCCTAGAAACCCACAACCCGCTATGGAACTCAACCACACAAAATATACTTACATTTAATTTAATAACTACTTGAAATGTAACAAATATATAAAAAAAATAAAAAATAATTAAACAAAGAACTTACATCATATAAATTCAAAACATGTACTAAAATACATAACAATAATTAAAAGACTATATTTTAAACAACTATATTTTTACAAACGATATTAATTCCTTAGATATTTTAAAAATCAATATTACTTGCCTTAAAGTTGATGTTCTTGACATTGATAGTCTTGCTGATGATATTTCCATATCACAATTTTTTAGACTCAATATTCTGGTATGCGATATTAATAATAATAAATACTTTATTCGGTTATTTTTTTTTAACCATCAAAGCGTACAAAAAAAATCGATAATTTCCCTATCTTCACAAAAGAATAAAGTTCATGAATTGACATTCATGAATAGACATGAATTTAAAGACAAGAAATAAAAACAATAAAACAATCACACTTCCAGTTAAACGAATTTTCAATTAAAAACTTGCGCCAGATAAAGATATATAAAAATACAATCTTATGTACAGAACACAATTCATCATTTCCTATGGTCATCGCTTTCCTGGTCATGTTAATTCCATTATTAATATCAGGCCACTGCAATCTGAGTTTAAAGCTTCTGGTGATATTTTTACACAATATTTTGTCTGAATACCCAATGCTATTTTGACCCTTTGAAGCAATGCTGTTATCCTATCCACTCTAACACGAAATGCTCTATTGTTCATGTTCATAGCTACACTAAAGACACCAACAAAAGGACTTAAATGAGAAATATCACTAGGAATTCCAGTTAAACCAGACAAAACTATGTCTGGCCACCACCCTCTCGGTGCTGGGACCGGCCGCCAGATGTGCGGCGGTCCCAGACTGCTAATTAGGATGCAACCACCACCTTGGTGGTAGCATTCCGTATTTCTAACATTGTGGCAGGTGCTGCTTTAAGCAGCACCTGCCGCAATGGTGAAATGGCATTTTGTGCATTGCCATGCACAACATGGCAGGCAGCATGTGGTGCCTGCCACCTTGTGCATGGCAATGTAGGGGGGTACCATAGGTACCCCACAAGTGCAGTCCCATTCCCCCAGGGGCCCGCAATGGGCCCCCATAGTGTATCCCCTCCAGCCTGTCTATGGCGGCATTGCCGCCATGGAAAGGCTGGCAGTGCCACCATATTGAGGCTCAATTGTAAATGTAAAAAACAAATCTGTATTTGTAAAGCGCAAACTACTCACCCTTATGGGTCTCAAGGCGCTGGGAGATGTCGTGGAAATTAAGTGAGCTATTGTCCAGAGTCACATGGTGCTGAGCTGTGCTGCCGCTGGAGCCGGGGATCGAACCGTGAACCCTGTGCTCCATAGTAAGCTGCCTTGGCCGCTGCACCACGCCTCTCCACAATTCCGCCCGGCTAGCAATCGAAACGATTGCCGACCGGCGATACCCGTCGTTAGGGTTAGTTTTGGATGTAACAATTTATCATATGTTGAAAAACCTCAGAAATTCACTTTAAAAGACAAACTAGAATTCATTTTGAGATTCTAGTTGGAGCAGTGCAATAAAAGTTTGTAAAATTTGAATTCATGTCCTATGTCGGTAATCCCTCCGGATGAGAAGTCAAAATAAATCAGATCAATCACATTGCTTTATTTGGATGAATCCAATTTAGGTTCACTAAAGTTTATCTTATGGAACCACTGTGGAATCACAAAGTATTGTTATGGTTACATACCCAGAAGATGTTGAAGTGAATAAGGCTTGGTGGCTGAAATGTGTTGATGGGTGAGCATATCCATTACCTCCTTTTTTTCGTTCCTCATCTCCATACTTACATGTGAGGAGGCTCTGCCTTCTTGCAGACATCTTTTAAAGCAATACCATATGCATAGAAAAACATTATCCTTACTAATCCATGTACCCTATATAAGGGCTCATAGCCCACGTACTGTCCTAGTTTGTTCAGCTGCTTTGCAAACCTTAATTGTTTTAATACCAAAATATGAACTTCTTCCTTTGATGGCCTGGTATGGTCGGCAGCCAGTAGGAGATTCACTATGTCCCCTCTTGGAGCCCAAATACAACAGTGGGAGGGGGGTCCTAGGGGATGTTTACCGACCAGGCATTGCTACTACCCCTATACCTATATATCTACCAACACCAAGTAGCAATGGGTCACAAAGAGAAATTAACTAACTGTGTATCTGAAAGAGCGTGACCTCAAAGGTAGAGGTACAACAGCGAAATCAAACCTAGGGTACTTTCTCAAGGAGAAAAAATGTTCCCATCAGATTTCCGACCTGTACCACCCTGCATCATTTGGGATCCTTCGCCATGAAGGTAAGTGGTTGTACCCTCGGAGGATTTGGCAAACCTCAGCCTGATCTCTCGAGTACGTCCTAATGCAAGTGTGGTGTGTCTCAATATCAATTGGTAATCTGACTAGCAGTGCTCAAAGAGTGAAAATAATAAGTGACTGGTGTGAAACCATATAAAATCGGGTAATGAAGAGGTAATAAGTATTTTAATAGGTACCTATTCATTCCCAAAGCTAAAAACAGTGCATAGTAGTATAAACAAATGACTACTAGGATAGATGTTGGGTCGACATGTTTCTGCAGTTACAACGGGGCCCAGAGGTCTCCTACTGCTTCTTCAGGACCAACATCTATCCTAGTAGTCATTTTTTTATTTTCACTTTGGTACAGGTCGGAAATCTGATGGGAACATTTTTTCTCCTTGAGAAAGTACCCTAGGTTTGATTTTGCTGTTGTACCTCTACCTTTGAGGTCACGCTCTTTCAGATACACAGTTAGTTCATGCCCTCTTGGAGCCCACCATTGATTTCCTGCCTGGATTGGGTCAGGGGACTATAGTCTTTCTTGCCAGAATTAATGTTTCACCCCAGAAGGTCATTAGTCAATTGTGACCAGTTAAACTAATTTTCAATTAAAAACTTGCGCCAGATAAAGATATATAAAAATACAATCTTATGTACAGGACACAATAAAAACAATAAAACAATCACACTTCCAGTTAAACGAATTGTCAACTAAAAACTTGCACCAGATAAAGATATATAAAAATACAATCTTATGTACAGAACACAATTCATCATTTCCTATGGTCATCGCTTTCCTGGTCATGTTAATTCTATTATTAATATCAAGCCACTGCAATCTGGGTTAAAAGCTTCTGGCGATATTTTTTACTCAATATATAATGCTGTTATCCTATCTACTCTAACATGATATTCTCCATTGTTCATGTTCATAGCTACACTAAAGGCACCAACAAAAGGACTTAAGTGAGCAATATTACTAGGAATTCCAGTTATACCAGACAAAACTATGGGGCTGATTAGGATGGTGGGCAGACTTTAGTCCGCCCACCACCCTCTCGGTGGTGGGACCAGCCGCCAGACATGCGGTGGTCCCGCATCGCTAATTAGGAAGCAACCGCCACCCTGGTGGTCGCGTTCCGCATTTCTAACATTGCGGCGGGTGCTGCTTACAGCAGTACCCCTCGCAATGGTGAAATGGCAAGTTGTGCAGGCACCGTGCGGTGCCTGACACCTTGTGCATGGCAATGTAGGGGGGTACCATAGGTACCTCACAAGTGCAGTCCCCCATGCCCCCGGGGGCCCGCAATTCCCCCCCAAAGTGTATCCCCGCCAGCCTTTCTATAGCGGCATCACCGCCATGGAAAGGCCTTGATTTCCAACCATTCTTATATGGCTAGTGGTGCCTGCTAGGCACCGCCACCATATTGAGGCCCAATTCCACCTGGCCGGCAATCGGAACGATTGCCGGCCGGAGAAAAAGCGTCAGACGCACTTTGCGTCCGCCGCGATACCCCCCGCGATGATAATATGGTGGGGGTAAATCAGGTTGGGATGGCGGGCTGATCGCCATCGCTGGGCCGGCGGTGGTGATCCACATGCCATCCTAATGACCCCCTTTGTGTGTGTATACACACATACACACACATAACCTTCATTGTTTTAATACCAAAATGTGATCTTCTTCCTTTGATGGCCTGGTACGGTCGGCAGACAGTAGGAGAGTCAGTATGTCCCCTCTTGGAGCCCACCCTTGATTTCCTTCCAGGATTTGGTCAGGGGACTATAGTCTTTCTTGCCAGAACTAATTTTTCACCCCAGGAGGTCATTAGTCAGCTGTGACCACCTCCTTCCATAGATCTGAACGAGGGGTTCTTTAGACACCTCCTCCTCCTTCCTCATTGCATGTGCAGGGGCTAATTTGCTTTGTGCTGTGAATGTGCGCTTCAGTTCTGCATGTACATGATGTTCATGTTAGAACAGGAAGTTGTGGCATTACTCAACCGGGGAGAGGCGTGTGCATGCTTTATTATACAGACTGAAGATTGAGGTGAGTGCTGCTCATTTTTATTATTTCTTGTACGAGTAATACATTTCCATTACAAAAGTTGATGATGGTGCTGATGGAGGTAAGCGCTGCTAAAAATAAGTGAGGTAGACCTTACCTGACAAAGACTCCACAGCTGATAGTCAGGTGGGGTTAGAAGGTGTATCTGAAGCCCAGTTGAAGGCTTTCATGACTAAAACCTTTAAGGAATTACTGACACAGCACTCTGGTATTTCAGCCTTGCCAAATTCCAGAGGGTAGTTGGTGAATAAGTAGGGACTGGATTAGGATGATTCTTATTTGGGCTTCTTACAGGACAAGCAGGGGCTCCGGCTACTATGCCCCCTACCTTTCCAGTTCGGGCCTATTCCTGGATCCATGTCTATGATTCTTCTTCTTAAGGATGCCATCCAACAGCTACTAGACTAGAATGTTTCCAGTGAAGGATCCTGATTTTCTTTTTTATGTCTCCTTTAATCCAACGCTTCTAATATTACAGGTAGATCATCTGCGATCATAAAAGACTCCTCTCCTTTGTATGTTGTTGATGACAAGGTTGGTTGGTCCTACACAAAGCCTATTCAGGATTCAACCTGTGTGTTGGTCTTTTGTTTAGAGATTTGCAGTACCGTCACACTGCTAGCTTAGAAGAAAGAAGAAATGCCTGCTCTCCAGGCCAGGATTCAGTTGCGGATATAATTTTTGGTGGATGCTTTCTTCAATACTCTGAATTATGGTAATTTCTTCAGGGACACTGAGTGCTGCACGGTGACATATGTGGACATGGATTGGATGGAAGAGGTTTCCCAGACATCCGATAATTCAAAGAACAGGAAGGATGACTTACCTTTCACATCGAACAGAAAGATTTCTAATGTTTTTAAACCTTCCTTTAAGCCCTAGGCTTCTTATTGTCGCTGTCGTTGGCCTAACCAATCGAGAGAGATGGTGCTAGTCATTTTAAAGTTCTAGCTTATTCGGCTATTAAACCTAATCATTCATGACCACCACAGGCTTCTTGCATCAAGCCTTGCCTCAAACCTCATTTGAAAGGCAGATCATTTCAGATGCCGGGGCTCTGAATCTTGTTCTAGAAGAGGACAGGATTACATTTTCTACACTGCCACCAGAATCCAGCCCTACTCAATGGAGAAGCAGGAGGCTCTAATATTACGGATTCAATCTCTTTTGGACAAATAAACTATTTCTTCGTTCACAAAAAAACTGGGAAAGAGATGCATGTTCATGTGTTCCTAGTATCAAAGATTTTGCAGGGTTCACTGAAGAACAGGCATCTCACAAAAAGTGAAGGACTGGTCTCCCACACCACCTGGTGTCATGCTTCATCATTGACCAGTCCTCACCCTCTAGAAACTTGGTTTGGTAGAGGGCGGTCATACACCTGGCGACAGGGATGCACTTCTAATCTAAGTGGGGGCCCTTACAGACAAAAAGTGAGTTTAAAAAGCCATTATAGATGTCAAATTAATTTTAATGTTGCAGGCATCTATATGGTAGTTAAAACAGGGCGATCAGTGTGTTGGGGATTCTATTGTCCCCCCACCGATGTCAATGGGGTCAACATGTTTCTGCCAAATGGCCCAGTAGGGTCTGTGGCATTCATCAGGGCCTTCGTGAAATAACTGCGGACTCCACTCTTACCAGGCTGTAAGGAGGAGGAGCACACATATAGGAGCCGAGGCGGAGATCGTACCACGTATCACGCATGACCAAAGGGGTCTCCTGCCCTCACCCTCCTAAGGGGCAATATGTCCCAATTTCAGGGCTTCAGACACAGGCGCATCACAGTGGAGTGTCTATACACAAAAAAGCAATAAAGCAGAGATGCCGATTCTACACATGCACATCTACCCCTTTCGTCCGCCGGGAAGTAACTCCTCTAGATGTAAGTAGAATGTAGTGCTCTCCAAGCATATAGCCTCCCTCTGCTCATAGGAGGCTGGATCAACACTCAAGATGGAGAAACCCACGTGAGGTTTAAACAATAAGTAACACAAATGCTGAGTCACAAAAAGAAGTCCAATAGAGTATCGCTGGTTGTTAGCTACTCAAGTAGATAAGAAGTCCGTATACCTATCTTGATTTTTCTTTATGTATCGTTTATTCCAAAATTATGATTTTCATAACATCCAAAACACGTAGCCGACACGTGTTTCATCCGAAAGGACTTTCTCAAGGCTAAACACGACAATAGACCATTATGAAAATAAGAGTTCTATGTCCATATGAAACGTGTACCACCTTCAGCAGATGGTGTAAAACCTGGTGAGTATAAGGCAGTATGTTGTCACTTACTGTCTCTGCAATATAGAGAGTACTAGATGTCTTCTCTCCCTGAACTTCTATGTGTGATTAACGTCTTGATAAACCTGCAAAAATGGGCAGTCTTTTCACGCGTGGTCCTGGACTAACCTTACTGGGCTTCCTGATCAATCTGGAGACATCCAAGCTGGAAACTGATCCAGGATCTCCAGTTCATCGTGGCATTGAACCAGACACATGTGGGACTGGTATCCTTGACAGTTGAATCTGTTGTCGCATGAAGTCCTCGCTATCTCTCAAATTATCTCCTGCTCAGAGTTCAATGTGTAATCAAGGGGCTTCCACTGTCTTTTTTGTTCTGTGGAAACCTCTCCATCTAGGGTCGGTATCAAGACATATTTTCGTCTGGTGGGATCGCACCTTTTGCCTATCTAAGCTCAATATTCCTGTCACTCAGAAAACTGCCCAGGAACTTTGATGGTTCCAGCTC
Organism: Lissotriton helveticus; assembly: GCF_964261635.1. Classification (NCBI taxonomy): domain Eukaryota; kingdom Metazoa; phylum Chordata; class Amphibia; order Caudata; family Salamandridae; genus Lissotriton; species Lissotriton helveticus. Next base: position 993,231,918 of record NC_136072.1, on the reverse strand, counting down.
ACATAGAAAAGGGGCTTCCCTTATGACAGTGCAGCCAATAATTCTGACCATATATGCCCCAGGACAGACCTGGAGAGAAATGTTCGGGTTTTTTTCAGCTCATGACTCTGGGAGATGGAGGATCTTTGTTATTCTTTCAATGGGAAGGAACTGACAGCTGTCCTTTGCCGTCTATGGATATTCACCATATCTGTTAATGGCCAGTCTGTGGTCCTAAGGATGTACAACACTACAACCAAAGCCTATGTCAGCTGTCAGGGAGGCAGACGCTTCCAGAATCTGGCAGAAATTACAGAGCAGATTCTCCATTTAGCATTAAAAACATCTACTCGATTTGACATCAGCAGATAGATAATGTGAGTGCAGAAACCCTGAATGTAGTATTGCCTTTGTCACAGGAGTTTTTGCCTGATCCTGATTATTTTTCTAAAGCTATGCAAGAGATTCAGCAACCTTGCAGTTCATCTCTTCACCAGCAAGGACAATGCCCTTTTCCCAGTGTTCTGTTTGAGATTTCAGATGGAAGATGCTTGGCAATGAACACACTGATTTTGCCTTTCCTTCCTTCCCTTTCATCTCAAGATTTCTTGCGTATAAGGTTTTGTCAGTAGATCATCCTTGTGGTACTATTCAGGGCATGGAAATATTACTGTGCCTCAACCCCTCTCTTGTCTCTCCTCCCTTATCTCAATTAACTATGATTATTAGTATGGAGGTTAAACACTTAGGTGTACAAAATCTAGGTTTACCTGTATTGTGGCTATGGCTATTCATGCCTCCAGGAAGTAGTCTTCATGTTGGGCCTACAATCACAACTAGGACCCCTTCCAAAGTAATGTGCAGGAAAAATGGTGGTTTCATGGGAATGCTATCTAGTGCTAATCCTTTAATTCCTTTACAAAGGATTTGGCTGGGGGTTGTCTCGATCTACCCTGAAGATTCAGAGGGCAACCATTAGAACATATAGAGATCCTAAGGGTAATTTACACTTTAGAATGCTTTGCACCCTATTTTCTGACGGGTTTTCCTTAGGCCCATTCTCCTGGTTGACTGAGTTCTCCACCTTGGGAGCCTCCTCTCATTATTTCAGCACTTCATGGAGCTTCATTTGAGCCTTAGAATGAAGTCTTCTTATAGTTTCTATTGGTAAGGTTTTTTTTGCTTGATATAAACTCAGCCACAAGATTCGAGAATTTGAGATTTTTGTATTTCCATGCTCCCTGCTTCACTGTCTTTTGAGAAGTGATCTTTCCTTACCTGGATCATTTTGTTGTATGGCGTTTCAGGTTCCGAATGAATTTTCCCGATTCATGCCCTTATATAGGTACAATTCATGTTGCCCTTATAGAGGCATAGAAATGAAGCACTTATTTAGGCATAGTCCATGCTACCCAAACACAGGCATAGCTACTTCCTTCCTTTCACCAAACGTCACAACGATTTCATGGAAAACCAGACTCTTAAGCAGAAGGGACTTCCCCCAGCCTGGATATTGATTTCTCCAAGAAATCATTTATTATGCATGAACATCTATTCCTTAGGGCTTCATTCATGACTTTCATATGCCTGACTTTACGTCAAAGGTGGCATTCCTAATCACCTTCAAGGTATAAATATACCTTCACTTGCTATGGCAAAGCACGGTGTGGTTCGGTGCAGTTCGACTACCTACTTGCCCGACGCAGCTTGCTACAGCAAGTGCCGAAGGAAGCTGACGCACTGATCAAGAAGCTGTCATCCTTCTCCCGAGAATACAGCTCCAGTGTTTCTGACTCCCCTTACGGGGTGTTGGGAAATCGAGTCCAAGACAGAAATACCAACCTCCTTCATTCTAAGGTATGGAGCTGATTAGAACCTAGAGAAACCTTTGGCAGTTCTTGGCAAAACTAAACCTATGCTAAAGACCATACTTACTTCTTCCCTCGTACTAGACTTAGGTTAGGTACATTAGGGTAGGCGTATTTTAGCAGCACCAGTTGAGTATTTTTAGCCTGTGTTATTTATGTATGTATTTTTATATGGCTTAGAAACCATACAATGCTACTACAGTATTATTTTATATTACTGTTTATGCTGTACGCTTTATACTTTGCATTTTGCTTAACGATTGTAGCAGTTCACCTCTCTTGCATGAGAAAGAAGACTGTTCAATAAACCCCTTTTATTGAAACGCCTGTTTCTCCATTTTCTCTGCAACTCTGTAGAAACGAAGCATGCACGATTGACTGAGTAAAATAGTTATCTATTGTTTCCACGACTCTGAATATATGTGTTCCAGTCCTAGGGAAACAAAGTTGTCATGTTTATGCAGTTGTCAGAAACTAATCCCTTCTTGTGTATTCAAGAAAGTTTCTAGTGACCTCTGAGCTAGCTGGCACACAATATTAAGTTTAGTATATTCGATAGAGACCTACTGACCTAAGTCCTACGTCATATCTATAAGATATATTATTCCAATGCGCAGAGCCTATTCGGAATATAGGAACCACACTACATGGCGCCCAATGTTTGGTAAGGCACTAATTTAACGCTAGATACTAAAATAACTCAGTCGTGCTTTTCTCAGAGACCCCTTTTTCCGTAATACTCCAATAGATGCCTGGAGTGGGTAAAGGAATAAAATCCGCCATCGCTGAGTAGGACGAAAATCCTATTTATTAGCTTTTTGGTTTGTTCAACGTTGAAAAATACAGTGTTCCAAAATATTGTGCACCTTATCTTTGTTTGCTTGAAACTTGCTCTGCAAACTTTCATTAAACAATGTCGAATAACAGCAACAACACCGGAACCGGTGGAGCTACAGGCGATCGCGCCGTACAAGCTTTAAACTTTACAGGTTTCCAAGAAACCGACAAGGATGCTATATGCATCCCCCTAAAGTTAAGGAAAGCCATCACTATAAAACTTATAATAAATGGCCTATCAGCAAGAGGTGGTAGGATAGTTTTTGTGATAGAGGCACATGAATATCACCAGACATAGATATTCTATTCATGGATAGTCTTCCCCGAAGCAAATCCAGTAACATAATTGTTTCACTTCTACAAAGATGAACCACCAACGGAATACATTCCTTTTGAGGATATTGTAATTCCACTAACATACCAGAAGCATGCGCTCTGGTTTAAAGGCGCCCTAAAACATATAAATTACATTACCAGGCTCGGTTCACTAGGTAGACCAGGAGCAACATGGCTAGCTTTAGCCAGCTACAGACCTGACCCAGACATTGAATCAATGTTGGATGAACAATTACTTAGTAATATACAAAATTTAACAGAACTACACAGTTAAAGGTCTTTAGTAAAAACACTCCTACTCCTCCTAAAAAGAAGTGGGAAAACACTAAACAAACTTCTAAAGAGAAGGGTTCTCATTCCAAAGGTAGGTCTTCTCCAAAGGAGCCCTCTGAAACGAGGTACAACCTCAGGAACAGGGATAATTTGAGAAAACCTGATAGATATCAAGATACTGATACACGTTCCTCTCGTACCTTTCACACTTCGTCACAGAAATCCGAAAGAAGAGGACGATCAGAACACAAGGAAGAACGTGTGAAGTCCAAAGACGATTAACACGTTCAGAAAAACAAAAACCTCAATTCACCAAAAAGAAGGTAGCAGGTCTAAAAATCAGACATGCCGAGGATCTTGAGGACACTACCCAAGAATGGGGAATGGGCTCAGACAATGTTGGACAGCACAGCAGAGATCACAATAGCTCGCCAGAACCTGAAGGATCATCTGGAGACAGTGGACTTGAATGAACTTATTCAAGTTGAAACTGCAGATACCAGGGTTAGTTCTCCACATAAGTTATATGAAGTAACACTCCAGATGGAGGGAGACATACCAAGAAAAGTGAAAGCACTCTTTTGGGAGTGACTTTCTAAGGGTTATGACATTCTTCTAGCTGAACAAGACTGTCCACCAGAATTTGTCAGGGAGTGCCCACATGGCGAAGACATCATTATGCAAGCCTTCTCCAACCATATTCCAATTCATTTAAAATATACTTATGTCAGGAAATGGGCAGTCACCCAAGCTCCTGCATTATACAAAAATCATGTAGGATGGGATGAGGATTCTCCTCACCATAAAATCCAGTTGAAAATTCAACCAACTGCACAAAGGCAGTATCCAGTTAAGCAAGAAGCTAAAAAACAGGTCAGGGAGATCTTAGATCAACTTGAATACCAGGGGGTGATTGAAACATGCACCTCGTCAATGAGCAATCCTTTATTTCCTGTCTCCAAACCAGAAAATACATATCGTCTAGTATTGGATTACAGGCACTTAAACTCTTGTTGCAAAACTTTTGCAGTACAAAATATGAACAGTGCAGCATTAATGAATGACATTGTGCGTAAAAAATATAAAACCACATTAGATATTTCTAACGGTTTCTTCTGTAAAAACATTGCACCAGAAAGTAGGTATTTGACCGCTTTCTCAATCATGGGGACACAGGGTCACTTCTGTCGTCTCCCTCAGGGATTCAAGAATAGTCCTGGGTTATTTTCAGCAAGAGTAACAGAGTTACTACAAACTTATGATGATGAAGCATTGTCATATGTTGATGACATCTATCTTACAGACAATGACTTGGACACAGGCACTTGAACAGGGTGATCACCATTATATTGGGCTTCGCCTCTGAAGGGTACAAATTCAATTTTAAGAAATCAAGAATTGCCCACCTCAAATTCCTTTTTCTAGGATATGAATTATCAAGTGAAGGCAAAAGCCTGGCAGCAAACTTTCTAGAAAAGGGTGCGCTGCTCCAACCTCCAAAAACGCTGAAAAACTTACAGTCAATTCTAGGTTTCCTGAATTTCGGAAGAACATAGATTCTAAATTACGCAGAAAAGGTTAACCTTCTCTATAAATTAATCAAACCTGATTTTAAAACAGTTAATTGGACACAAAAACACACTGAAATGTTGCGTTCATTGCAAACAGACATGTTAGCGATGAAACATTTGCAAACACACGTAAACGTACGCAACTTAGTGATCCAAATCATTCCAGGACAATGCGGACTTACGTACTTAACTTTTAACGTAGGTAAAAAAGTACGAATAGCTTACAAATCACATTTGTACACACATCAGAAATGAAATTCACTTCTACAGAAAAAATTCTGACAGCTGTTCAAACTGCGGTAGCAAAAGAGAGAGCCCTTGCATAGGGAAAACACATTATGGTCATTACACCTGTACCTGCCTTAGAGGCAGTGACAAAAGCGAGCATTCCAAATGCTAAAGCTTTACATCCGAAATGGATACAATGGGTTAATTCTCTTGCTGCGACAGAAGTTGAATACGTTTTTGATCCTTATTTGAAAACACAAGCATTTTTACAATACGAACAAAAATGTCCTCTGCCTACTGAAATTATGCCTCTAGAGCAGTATGAATGTATAATTTATACTGCCGGATCAGCTCAACCCGCTACGGGGGGTAAACCAGCCTATAGTGCAGCGTGCACGATTGTTAAAGGTTGTTGGCGCGATGGCAAATTCCGACCTATGGTCACTAAAACTCAATCTCTAGAAGATTGTACAGCTCAGCGAGCTGAACTACAAGCATTCAAGATGGCGCTTGAGAATACGGACCGCGAATTCCCCACACTCATAGTGTGCGATTCGTATTACTGCGTTCAATATTACAATGAATACTTGCAGAACTGGATTCAAAACGGTTACAAAGATGCAAAAGGTGGCACAATCAAGCATAAACTGCTTTGGGAACAAGTAGTTCAGGTACGACAGAAACTACAAAACACTCACGTGATACACAGGCTGAGTCATTAACGTGATGGCGTTCACGTTGAAGGGAATTCATTGGCTGATGAAGCCGCAAAGGCAGCTATGCAAACGGCTTCCATTGCTGCAATCACTCGTTCAAAAATGAAAATAGATGGCGAAATATTGCTGGCTGTCAATTCTTCAAGCAAAGACAGTGGTAAAACATTACCTAAATGCTTTCCACTCAAATACTCATATATAACTGATGCAAACAATGTTCCATTTGCTCGAATCCCTGGAGTGGGGGATATTAATTCCAAACATGGAACATAGATTAGGACTAATCTTAGCAGCACATGAAGGGCTTGCCTCTGCACATGCAGGTGTTTCCGCCTCAGTGTCATTATTAAAACAGAGATACTGGTGGCCGCGCATGAGGAAACAAACCAGAAACTATGTTTTGGAATGTGAAATATGTCAAAAGATTAAAGTCTCTACTGTGAAACATCCTGCACAGACGCCCCCTGTTAATTTCATATAAACCATTCGCTTGCATTTACCTGGACCACTGCGGTCCCTTATAGAGGGATGGTAACTATAAATATATCAGTGGATTCGTGTTCGAGATTCATTTGGATGTGGCCTCAGCACTCGGCTGACGCTAAAACTGTTATAAAAGATTTGTGTGTCTTTATCGGCACATACGCAGCCGGCACGCTACATTCTGACCAGGGTCCTGCGTTTAGCTCTCGAGCTTACAAGGAGGCCATGGCCAATTTGGGCGTTGCATTGCGGTACTCTAGTCCATTCCATCCTGAGGAAAAATTCGGTAGTGGAGAGAAAAAAACGGGACATAAAGCAATCTATAACAGCTAAGGTATTAGGCTGGGGTGATGGGTGGGTCAAACATCAAATAAGTGTCAAACGTAGTCTTAACAATCTGCCAAGAAGTTCTCTTAGGGGTATCACGCCATATGAAGTCCTTTTTGGGACCAGAATGTTAGTAGCGGACCTCGATTGTCAGACTTCAGTGGTAGACCATAAACCCTTTGATATCAAAGACCGTTTGGCTGTTTTATAGGACTTGACTGAAATAGGAACTAAACAACGTAACGTGTTACTGAAGCCAACCACCACTGAAGAGAAACCGACCGTCCCAGCAAGGTCTGTCTGGTTCCCAAAGCTTGGTGATCTGGTAAGAGAAAAGATTGCGGACAAGAAGGAATTTGGGCCTTCTTACAGACAACCAGTAACTGTCCTAGCAATCCATGGATCAAGAACAGTTTTACTGCTGCCCCTTGCTAGAAAAAAGGAGAACAGGTTTGTGTCCATCGACCTGGTCAAACCACATCATGTGGCCGATCACAAGCAGTAGGCCAAGTGGACTCCGCCAATGTAGCAGACGCCCAGCTCTGGCTACTATCCAAGAGGTTCAAACTGAGAGACTCATCACCTTTGAAGGAGCTGCAATGCGAAATGAAGGACTGAGCAACAAAGATTTGGAACTTGTACCTCTTGAAACCCAAATAACAGTTTGTCAAGAAACGTCTGTCTACAATGAGGTAGCATCTGCCTACACAAATGTAACAAGTGATCCTGAGGTTCCAGCGATTTCAACGAATCCTGATGCAATCCCGACAATTGACAGAACTGCCTCTGGCTATTTCATTAACCTCACGCAGGTGCTTTCACTAAGAGAGACGCTGCAGCAAACGTCGGTTCTTCGCGTTGCTGATGCCGCTGGATATTTAAGATCGTGTGACTTGAGCCACTTCCGAGAAATATACTCTATTCATTCTATACATCTTTCTGGGCAGACACAGTGAAGATATTAAGCTTTCTCGAGATTTGAGCCAAGACGGTGGCACCTACCTCACCCTCCTGGGTGGTAGTGTGGGGTGGCCAATAAGACTTACCCTAGATTGGGCCAGGGCCTTGAAGACTAGAGTACCCATGTCCTGATGAAGCCTATATCATCTGGCTGAAACGCGACCGCGACTGCGTCGACACCTTTTGCTTTGAACAGAGTCCCCTAGTTTAATTCAAGAAAGATTTGATTTTCTCATAGATGCACCAACACAAATATAGGCTGGGTAGATGTGTTAACCCCCTGGTGCTTTTCGTTTGGGACTACTTTTTTGTTGTATACTCCACTCTACTTCAAGAGGAGATACATATGTAAATTGGTGTGTATATATATATAGTTGTATATATATTTTTTGTCTTGTGGGTACATAGAAGTATTTTTGATATTGTATATGTTGAGTATATTTGTATATAATGTACATGTGATGTGCTGTATATAAACTGTTATTTGTTGTGCCTCTCTGGCTGTCCGCTCATATATGTGAATATGAACTAATATATATTCATCCTTGATTTAATTCGTTAATCACAAGATAATTAATTGTTTCTTGTTTGAGAATTAAAAGTGGATTGATTCCTTCAGTACCATTTCTCTCTACTTTTTCATCCTTGGATGTCTCCTGCTCAGGTACGGGAGGGTGAGGTGGGCAGAACCCCTAACCATTTTTTCTAGTATTTCATTAACTTTGATATGTTTTCTGAGGATCCAAGCGAGCCTGAAACGACGCCAGCGAAAAGAACTTTTAAAGAACAAGCAGCAAACCTTTTTCATCACCTGTAAAAGACTTATCTGGTTTCACCATGGATTGAACTTTGGATTGTGTTGGGTGTGTTTTTCTTCTAATTTGGTTGACTCGAGTGATAACTTTGGGAATGCTGATAAATGGAAGATATGTCAAAATGGACACAGCAAGTAAGAACATCAACTTACTCCTCAAGCCACACAAATCATCTCATCGTGAACAAAGAGACTTGTCATCAGTGAACATCACAGCCATTCCTATACCAGGTGGTATAGCTAGGGACAGAACTGATTATGACATTTGTGGCCCATCTGAGCTGTTGAAGATTCCACACCAGTTCAAGATTTCCTTGAATGACTTTGTTTCATCTAGTACCTTTTCTGATGATTGGGACTTCGAGACTGTTAATAATATGATGTCAGACTTAGAGATGTCTGCAGTATTTTCAAGTCATGAATTCTTAGAATATTCATCAGACTATGAACAAATGTATTGTTATAATCATTATGGTCATCATTTCTTGCACAGATCTGCAAATCCTAGAAATGTATCAATGCATAACCAATGGGAACATTGTCCTACGCTTCCAAATAGTAGCTCAAAAACATTTACTAGAAAATGTCGGTACTTTTCATGGTTTAAGGTATCCTATCCAGAATCGTTTTACTTTAGCAATGTAAACAAAACAGGCCTGAAAAGTATGTTGACAAACACGAAACAAATGTATTCTTCAGCCTTTTATGCCCAGCTGTCTAAACTAGGTTTTGACTATGAATTATCAAGTGAAGGCAAAAGCCTGGCAGCAAACTTTCTAGAAAAGGGTGCGCTGCTCCAACCTCCAAAAACGCTGAAAAACTTAGTCAATTCTAGGTTTCCTGAATTTCGGAAGAACATAGATTCTAAATTACGCAGAAAAGGTTAACCTTCTCTATAAATTAATCAAACCTGATTTTAAAACAGTTAATTGGACACAAAAACACACTGAAATGTTGCGTTCATTGCAAACAGACATGTTAGCGATGAAACATTTGCAAACACGCGTAAACGTACGCAACTTAGTGATCCAAATCATTCCTGGACAATGCGGATTCACGTACTTAACTTTTAACGAAGGTAAAAAAGTACCAATAGCTTACAAATCACATTTGTACACACAAGCAGAAATGAAATTCACTTCTACAGAAAACATTCTGACAGCTGTTCAAACTGCAGTAGCAAAAGAGAGAGCCCTCGCATAGGGAAAACACATTATGGTCGTTACACCTGTACCTGCCTTAGAGGCAGTGACAAAAGTGAGCATTCCAAATGCTAAAGCTTTACATCCAAAATGGATACAATGGGTTAATTCTCTTGCTGCGACAGAAGTTGAATACGTTTTTGATCCTTATTTGAAAACACAAGCATTTTCAAGTCATGAATTCTTAGAATATTCATCAGACTATGAACAAATGTATTGTTATAATCATTATGGTCATCATTTCTTGCACAGATTTGCAAATCCTAGAAATGTATTAATGCATAACCAATGGGAACATTGTCCTACGCTTCCAAATAGTAGCTCAAAAACATTTACTCGAAAATGTCGGTACTTTTCATGGTTTAAGGTATCCTATCCAGAATCGTTTTACTTTAGCAATGTAAACAAAACAGGCCTGAAAAGTATGTTGACAAACACGAAACAAATGTATTCTGCAGCCTTTTATGCCCAGCTGTCTAAACTAGGTTTGGCTTTTGGAAAGACACCATTGAGACAAAAACTATCTGGGGTACAAAAGATTGGCAGGTGCAGGGGATAGAAGCTTTATTTAGAGCCTGCATCATCCCCGAGAAAATTATGTTTTTGAATGACACTGTCCAACAGACTTCTTGTCTTGGGTTAGCCAAGATAAAAGACATGAACAACCCATCCATACCTACACCTACACCTACACTTGTTAGTGATAACACTTCAGAGGGGGAGGTCGACGTACATACTATTTTGCATCACAACAGAACAGATCCAGATTGGAATAAATTGTTAATCTGGCCCACAGACATAAACAACTGTCAAGATAGATTCCTGAACAAAACACGGGGATTCACATTCAATAGGCAAGATCCAAGATATGTTCAGAGACTGCATCCAGGAATAGTAACAACATACAGTGTAGGGAAACTGTGCCTTGATTTGCTGCATAGATCTACACTTAAGGATGTAAAGCAATACTTATCTTTACTGACATATGCCGGTATCTATGCTGCTTATAATGAAGCATGGAAGATTACGCAAGCAGAGACTGCAGAAAGAATACAAGAAATTGATCGTATTAATTTAGAGAACACTCTCTCTGTAGTTGACAATGGGTTAACGACTCTGTCGTCCAGGATATATTCATTGGACAGCATAGTGTCTTCTGCCATAGACATCATGGAACAGGACTTGGTCATGTTGCAACATGGTCAGTCGCAATTAAGTTCTATCATGCTATTAGGCTGGACTTTGCAAAACCCTCATTCAGGCTATGCGTCTTGGCGTTTAATCAACACTACATCACTGTTTTCAGAATTCAATCTCACTGATAAACAGATCAAATTGGCACACAGGGGAGCAGACTATACGGTGCTGAGCATTGAAAAACTGGAAAGATTGCCATTTACTGTCGCTGAAAAGCCAGCTACGGAATGGATTATATATGGAACAATCACTCTGCCTGTTACAATTTTCTATTTCCAGTATTGCTTAAAACATATACCAGCAGGCACATATGAAAGGTTGGGTAAAGATAACATCAAGACATACTGGGAATTGCCATACACTGACAGATGTTGGAGTGGGAGTTGTGAAGTATTTCTTAGCGGGAAAAACTGTGAAAACGCACTAAGCGGTTCTCTCCTTCGTCAGGGTATAAATTTACATGGGGGCTGTGATTGTTCCTCTAATAATTTATCCTGCCACCTGTAAGGTTCACCAGCCGCGGTGGTTGATCCAATTTTGGACAACTCTCGAATGGGAGTTACCTTATGTTGAATGATCACAGCTGCTGTGGCATGTTGCCAGGAATACCATATCTAGTAACTGTGTCAGCCAGGGTCACTTGCTGTATGCAAGTATTATTTCCAAAAACCAAGACAGACCCAGAGTCACCTTTATGGCCTTTACTGATTATCTCTTCTATGCAAATTGATACTTTAAGCAGAATGAAATCCATTCTTTTGCAACAAACTGTGCCACTGACCTCGGCCAAAGAAACCTATGATCTGCAAGTCGCAAGGACTTCTGCAGAGATACATGACCTCTTTACTACAAATTGCCCTATATATTTCTCAGAAATGTTAAGCCCTATCTTAAACATGTCTAATACGAGTGTATTGTACATGTATTTTCTGGACTCTTAGCACCTTTTGAAGCGGTCCTAGGAATATTTCCAAACTTCGTGCACTCTGTGTTTGGCGAATTGCCTCTCATTTTGGGACTCGCTGCAGGGATACTATTTTTGCTCCTATTACTGCGATATGGCAAGTCAATTCACCAGCGACACCCAGTTCTCCATTGAGACAACTCTACTGGCGATAAAGTGTCGTGAGCGCATCGTCCACTTTTTGGGACTACCTCGTCTACGAGAATTAAATACCACATGGTTTCTGTCATTCAGACCAATTTGGCAAGATTACATCTTACCTGTTCTATGCTGCCTGCTATACGGGGAAGAATGCGTGTTAGACTCATGTCTCACACTCCCATCAGTCATGCTAACGGATGTTGATACTTTGCTTGAACCAGTAACGGCCCATGCACTGTGTTGTCCCCAGCGGCTACCAATTCTGATGACGGCATTCATTGAGATCTCACAGACGCAAAATGCTACTGTTGAGATAAGAGGGGAAACAGGCGCGCAGGTACCATCCAGTTCGAACATTGCTAATACGACCAATGCTGACGGTGATTCTTCACATCTATGTGCGGTTAATCTTCTAAACAAGGTAATCCAACTTTCACCTACAATGGTAGATGACTTTTTACAGACTTAGTAGATTTGATGTTTTCTCCAAACACTAACACTGACTTTTGATTTTGGCACACAGTGTTCTGAGAGACTTTGAATTCGACCTTCATTTTTCAAAACAAAGTTCTAACTTTGGAACTCTTTTTTCTAAATAAACTTTTTTTTCCAAATTTGTATTTTTCGTTTTTGGCGCAAATAATTTGCTTAAAGTAGAACTATTCATAGAGAACAAGAATTCTTTGAAAAATTCCAGAGACTATATTTAACCTTGTCCACATACAAACAGTTTTATGTATTCTGTCATTAAATGGTTTCGGCACCTTTTTTTCTGTATTAACGGGCCATTTCATGAATGTATATTTTCATGATTCATTCATTTAGCATTGCTAATGTCAACTATATCCTTAGAATGAAACATTGCTTAAATGCGTACAGCACCAATGCTCTTTAATGTATAAACCAGTACCAATGCATTTTACTATGTATTTTGGGTGGGTTTTAAAACACATGTTGGATAGATATATTTTAGATATGTTTCTACATGTTTAGGACTTAGGGCCAGATGTAGGAGCCAAAATACCGGTCGGTAACGGCCGATTTCGGCCGTTACCGACCGGTATTTAAGAATTGGCATGTAGGTGCATTTATTTTACCGAATCTGTAAATTTACCGATTCTGTAAAATACCGAATCAGTAATTTTACTGATTCGGTAAATCCAAATGTAGGTGGGACTCTTATGAGTCCCAAAGGCCTTACAGATTCGGTATTTTACCACCCAATTCAATTGGGTAGTAAAATACCGAATCCAGGTGTGCATGCACATGTGTGCATGCACACCTATGCCATGTGACAGACAGACATGCCCTTAGGGCATGTCTGTGTGCCACATGGCACACATGCCTGTATTTGGGGTGCTAGAGGGTGTCAAAGTGACACCCCTTGCACCCTTGCAAAAATCGGTATTTACCGAATCAGTAAATACCGATTCGGTATTGCCCATTGATTCCTATGGGCTTCAATCCCCATAGGAATCAATGGGCATTACCGAATCAGTATTTACCAATTCGGTAAATACCGATTTTTACAGAGTCGGTAATTCAATTACCGAATTTAACTAAATCTCCCCCCTTCTATTTTACCGATTCATAAATACCGAATCGGTAAAATTCGGTATTTATGAATCGGTAAAATAGAATTACCTACATCTGGCCCTTAGTCTTTATTAGAAGTCGTACATAAGAAAGTGGAGTGGGTGTTGTATGGCGTTTTAGGTTCGGAATGAATTTTCCTGATTCATGCCCTTATATAGATACAATTCACGTTGCCCTTAAATAAGCATAGAAATCAAGCCCTTATTTAGGCATAGCCCATGCTACCCAAATATAGGCATGACTACTTCCATGCGTTTACCAAACATCACAACGATTTCTTGGAAAACCAGATTCTTAAGCAGAAGGGACTTCCCCCAGCCTGGAGATTGATTACTCCAAGAACTCATTTATTATGCATGAACATCTATTCCTTAGGGGTTCATTCATGACGTTCATATGCCTGACTTTACGTTAAGGGTGGCATTCCTAAACACCGTCAAGGTATAAATATACCTTCACTTGCTATGGCAAAGCACGATGTGGTTCGGAGCAGTTCGACTACCTACTTGCCCGACGCAGCTTGCTACAGAAAGTGCCGAAGGAAACCGACTCTCCAGCTGATGCACTGATCAAGAAGCTGTGATCCTCCTGCTGAGAATCCAGCTCCAGTGTTTCTGACTCCCCTTGCGGGGTGTTGGGAAATCGAGTCGAAGACAGAGATACCAACCTTCTTCATTCTAAGGTATGGAGCTGATTAGAACCTAGAGAAACCTTTGGCAGTTCTTGGCAAAACTAAACATATGCTAAAGACCATACTTACTTCTTCCCTCGTACTAGATTTAGGTTGGTACATTGGGGTAGGCGTATTTCTAAAAGCACCAGTTGAGTATTTTTAGCCTGTGTTATATAAGTATGTATTTTTATATGGCTTAGAAACCATACAATGCTACTACAGTATTATTTCATATTACTGTTTAAGCTGTACGCATTATACTTTGCATTTTGCTTAACGATTGTAGCAGTTCACCTCTCTTGCATGAGAAAGAAGACTGTTCAATAAACCCCTTTTATTGAAACGCCTGTCTCTCCATTTTCTCTGCAGCTCTGTAGAAACGAAGCATGCACGATTGACTGGGTAAAATAGTTATCTATTGTTTCCACAACTCTGAAGATATTTGTTCCAGTCCTAGGGAAACAAAGTTGTCCTGTTTATGCAGTTGTCAGAAACTAATCCCTTCTTGTGTATTCGAGAAAGTGTCTAGTGACCTCTGAGCTAGCTGGCACTCACTATTAAGTTTAGTATATTCGCTAGAGACCTACTGACCTAAGTCCTAAGTTATATCTATAGGATATATTATTCCAATGCGCAGAGCCTATTGGAAATATAGGAACTACACTACAAGTTTTTGTTTTCAAGATTATGCCTAAATTCCACTAAGAAACTGTAATTGTCAACCCATTTGTTCTGGTAGTCCTGTGACTCTTGCAGAGATAGTCTTGCATTTCCTGTATGTTTGTGATGTTTTTTTCATTTATTTGGAAGGAGTATCCTTGTTTGGACAGAATAGTTACAAATATTTTGTGAACTTTGGGTCAGCGAGTAAGGGTTTATCCCCTTCTCCTGTTCTAAGTCGCTGGGTGAGGTCAACCATTTCCTGTGCATATTAACTCTCTGGTAGGGAACTATCTGGGTACATTTAAGGACAATTAGCTTGAACATGGCTGCCAAGTGGGCTGAAGTGCAAGGATTCTCTTCCACCAACATATGTTTGGTTGCTGCTTGAGCTGTTCCTTCTGTGTTTGCATCTCATTACAGACTGGATGTTCATTTTCAAAATCCATCATTTGGCACTGGTATTTTATTACTTGTCTCAAAATAGAGGATTTGGGATATTTTTCATCAGAATATACAGAGGCTGATTTGTTAACACCTCTGCATTGTTTATTTTGCCAGAAGCTGCTAGGTGGCTTGAGTATGTTCTCACATGTAATGATGGGGAAGAGGAAGGGAAATCAGGAGGTAATGCTCAAATTACTAGTAGCCCCATTGCTTACATTTTTCTGTCCTCGTCCCAGGCCTTATGTCATCTCTCCTCTCTCCAATCTCCTTCAGATTGACGCTCCTGCCTTAGACATAGATGGTGGTACCTGGATGATGGATGTACTGGATGGAGCTGGAGCATCATCACATCTATCTGTCAAGTCTTAGTGGGCAGGGTATCCCTACCCTACCCCTGTATATTATTTTTTAAACTATATTCAGGGCCTGGGACTAAGTCCCCTGGTGTCCAGTAAAGGCTGTGGCAACATTTTCTAAGATGTTGTGGCCAGTCAATCACAGTGCTGCTCCCACGTGAGCCTCATTTCCAGGGGAGTAAGATGAACCAAGGGTAAAAAGCCCCCTTGGCCAATATGAAGGCTCTCTTTTTTAAATTGGATTTGAGGGACTCTTGCAAGAGTCCTTTTAACCCAACCATCCAGGTAGACAAATATTTTTGTAGCTTAATATTTTAAAAATGACTTAACCGATTTACATCAAATCCCAAAAAGCATGCTTCCTGGACCAAGATCTAGCTTTTTGCCAAATTTGCTGTCATTTGGTTCAGCAGTTTTTGCAGTAGTACCACCTAAAGAAAGTCTATGGAATATATATGGTGAAATTTGGTTTTGGGACTCCCCTTGTCTCCTCGGCCTCTGCTTAACCGATCACCCCGAAAGTTTCCAGGAAGGAAATGATAGATGTTATATTATTAAAAGGGCTAACTATAACGTCAATTTAACATTTGTTTTTTTTCAGTGGATTTCTAGTTTTTTTTTAACACAAGATAAAATCTTATTATCTATCGATATTTTACATATTTTTTTAAATTATATATTTTACACTGCTGCAGTCACCACTGTGTAGTTATATTTAGAACCAGGTTTCCATAGGAAATGTTTTGTTGGTTTGATAATAACTTTGGCACGGTTGGACGAGTCTTCATGAAACTTTCCAAAAAAAAGTTCAGCAACCTCAGCTCCCTCTCGAAACGTGTTTGGGGTAGTACTACTGTACCGCAGAAAAGGATACAAAAAAACCAGGTCAGGTTCACCCTCGTCATTTATAATCCATCCGGGGTGGGCCAGGGCTCATGGGGGTCAGTTCAGTTATACTTTTTTAATGTTTGAGAAGTGGGCATGCACAGGTTCCCTTCCCTGACACCCCTATCTACCAGAAGGCAGGTGTATTATGTATTAATGGGGAAGGAGCATGCATGAGTCTCCTCCCCAAATTATTTGAAGACCCGGGGTCTAAGGCATGTTCAGTGGGGTCCTGGGTCCCAACATCGGAAAAAAACTAAAAAATCAAATATGACGGCTGGGGCACCAACATGCATTGAAATGCATGGGCAAAATTCTTGGAAGGTTTTTCCTAATAAAGAAAAAGCATTCAAGGATGGTCACCCATGAGCATGCATGTGGTGTGATGCACTGATTGCCCTTTTAGTATAGTTTATAAACCTTGTTTTACTGTTCCGAGGTGGACAATGGCCATTTTAGAATGGAAAATGAAATGGCAAAGTATGTGCACAATGCTCTGCAAATAAACAAGCAAAAACAACCTCATAGGACTGTGCAGCTGCCATGCCTCTGCCAAAGCAAATAACATTTTCAAACAGTATTGGGTGGGGGGACATGAATAGCAAAGGACATGAGGTCGAAAGAATGAATGGGACACCATTCGCTCACAGAGAGAGCGAACAGAAAAATTAAAAGAAAGTTTTGTTATGTGAGCAGTGGAAGGAGTCTCCTTCGCTATACTTCTAATGCCAAACGCCAGGTGTCACTACACTGGTGAGGCCCCACCACTCGAACAGTAGAGGCATGGATACGGGACTTGATATACTGTGACACCATAAGTGAAATATATGCATCACCACAGCTGCCAGCTTCTAGGCCAAAGAACATATGGCATCCATGGAGAGACTATCTGTTGCTCTCTATCTCTGGCACTGATGACACCGAGGAGGACTGACTTGCACCCTGGAGAACTGTGTCTGGAGGGCTGGTGAACAAATGCCTCTGTGAGGTGGCTCCACCTCGCATCAAATAACGGTTTATGTACATGTACCTTTTATTTTCTGACATGCGCACTTACCTATCCCTCTGCCTTTTCCTTCTTGATTTCTTGTTTGAACATGTCTTAGTACTGTGCAACTTGTATGTGTAATATTCATTGGTGTTTGCTACATTGCATTCTCTTAGATATGCTCGACACCCCTTGTTTGTGTATTTCTCTGCCTCTGGTTATGTTATTGCTGATATAAAATGCTATGAATAGAGATTTAATCAAAAATATGAGCAGTGGATGGAGTCATACAGTCAAACGGAAGTAGCTATGTCCAGAGGCAGGACAAAGACAAAAAGTAATGAGGAAAGCCTTTGAATCAAAAGCAGGGAACTGAGATAAATAAGAAAGCCATCAAATCACGGGCAAGGTCCTCACCCAAAGCCCACTCTATGTATTATTGTATTGTTCAGAAATGGTATTCTACAACAAACAGCTAAAGCTGCCTGTAGGTAAAACCTAAAAACGAATTAGTCATCTCCATGAAAAATTGTACAGCTTGTTTGCAGCGCATTGTGCCAATTTCCACACATGCTATTGTTTATGAAAATACCTAAAAGGTGTAGTAACTAACAGCTTCCTACTGCATAATGCACATACCCAAACAAATAGCTTTTTTACACAATTGACTAAAAACTTTATTTTGGATGTTTGCATATTTATTTGTAGCTGTGGGAAATACAGTGATGAGCCCTTTCTGCCATCCTACAAGCTTGTAATAAAATAGAACTTTTTCATCTGTGTATAATACTGTATGAATTTCCACTTTGCCATCCGTGAGAGGGAAAATTCACACATTTTATTTTGTATTTGTCAAGTCACTGAGGTCGATGAAAAAGTGTAAGGGTGCAATATGCTGCCAGCAAGCAGACCATTGAAAGACCATTGAAAGGGCCTTCCTCAATCTGTGCTGAATGGGAAAGTTGTTAATGGAAAATGCATCCATCTGTTTTCTAAGAGCACATATGCTCCATTCAATACCAGGGCTAGTATATTCCCCACTACTTAGGTCCCTGCTTTGAAATACTTTCAAAGGATCCTACAGTTTCAATGTTGTCCCTTCTTTGATGGATCCGTCTGGGATAGCCATTAAATGAAGGATGTTTCCCTAAAATACCCGCACATTATCTAGTCACACACAAGGAAATAGTGCACTCTACAGTTCCATTTCTAAACAAGGAGCTCAGAACCCAGTGGCTCCTTGGCTGTACTTTATTTTCAACAGGTGGCACTGTGAGATCTCTTTGATGATGCTGCACCATTGCTGATGCGCCTCCTCTTGAGAATGCAAACGTGTTATTCTAAATTTCAGGTTAAGCTGCTTCAAGATTGTGTCAAACTTGCTTATGCATGTGGTGGAAGCCTGACTTCAAATGATAGCATGTTTGCATCGATATTTCATCAATATGTATGTCTAAGGAGATCCCTTTAGAGGATCTGTGGTGTAACTGTGATCACTTTGGGAATAGTTATCCTATTTGTGCTAACATTTTAGAACAAGCATTTACAATGCAATGGTTTTGCCTTTGTTAAAGTTAGAGCTATTGGCATTGCTCTTGACATTATTTTTATTTATGTTTTTTTTAACATAAATAAATGGCATTGTCATTTACAATGCCACTAGCTTTATCTCTCGCAAATGACACACACAAACACCCACAGAGAGCCCCCCCAAACACAGAGCCCCCCACACACACACCCACACAGAGCCCCCCACACACACAGCCACACAGAGCCCCCCACACACACAGCCACACAGAGCCCCCCACACACACAGCCACACAGAGCCCCCCACACACACAGCCACACAAAGCCCCCCACACACACCCACACAGAGCCCTCCACAGAGTCCCCCCACACACACACCCACACAGAGCCCCCAACACACACAGCCACACAGAGCCCCCCACACACACAGCCACACAAAGCCCCCCACACACACCCACACAGAGCCCTCCACACACACCCACACAGAGCCCCCCCACACACCTTCTGGCCCATTATCTTTTCTCCTCATCAAAATAACTGCCACGCCCCTTTATTTGTTCTGAAAATGGTAGGTAGCAAGCCATTTCAAATCTAGGGGCCTGTGGCCTAAAGAGAACTTTCTGAGGGCATGGAAAGAACAGCAGCCTACTTTTTCATGGATGAGCATCCCCTAGCTCGGTTCTTATGCTCCACCTGTCTTTCTTTGATACTTCCTCCATTCTTTCCATAGTGTCAACAGTGGGTCAATATGCTTTGTCCTTTCTTTCCATAGCATCATGGCCGCTGTTGGATTCGATACCAAGTCCCCTCTTTCCATTGCTATCATAAACAGTCTGTCTCGATTCCTCCTCTTTTCGTTCAATAGCTTTCAAAGACTGTCTGGGAAAACGCGTGCTCTAAATGTAAGACTGGAGGCAAATAATATCTAGAGGCAAATAATATCTGGAGGCACTCGCATCATGCACACTCCCAGACTTGCTTGTGCATGTTTTTTTTGTAAAACAGATAAACAAATGGCTTTGTCGTTGACTAGTAAATAGCTTTATAGTTACGAAATGTGAGACCTATTGCATTTGCACTTATACACACATATAGGTATATGTACACAGAGCTATACACACACACACAGAGCTCCTCCTCTACACACATTGACAGGCTTTGTATACACAGCTACACTGTACCCACTGCAGCCGCTGTACCCACTGCAGCCACTGTACCCACTGCAGCCACTGTACCCACCACAGCCACTGTACCCACTGCAGCCACTGTATCCACTGCAGCCACTGTACCCACTGCAACTACTGTACCCACTGCAGCCACTGTACCCACTGCAGCCACTGTACCCACTGCAACTACTGTACCCACTGCAGCCACTGTACCCACTGCAGCCACTGTATCCACTGCAGCCACTGTACCCACCGCAGCCACTGTACCCACTGCAGCCACTGTACCCACTGCAGCCACTGTACCCACTGCAGCCACTGTACCCACAGTGGCCACTGTACCCACTGCAGCAGCCGCAGCCACTTTACCCACTGCACCCATCATACCCGCCACAGGCACTGTACCCACCGAAGGAGCCACAGCCACAGTACCCGCCGCTGACAGCATAGCCACAGCAGTAGTCACTGGCGCTGTCCCCACAGCAGATACCATGGTCCTGCAGCCGTCGCAGCCACCATTCACCCTTCATCCATCGCCTTTTACCACCACCAAAGTCCCCGTGTCTTTCCCCCTTCGTTCATCCATCGCCTTTCCCCACCGCCACTAATTAAGCAGTACAGGCAGGTCACCTCACAGGGCACGCTGACGTTAATTCCTAATGTCCGGCCCAGAAGTAGGGCTTAATTGTGACCTTTAGTCTGTTTCTAACCACTTTCACTTTCGGCACTTTAAAATGCATAAGCACTGAGAGGGGATCTCATTTGAGCGGAAATTGCGGAATCAAACAACTTGTTGAAGTGGCGCAGCCGGGAGCATGTAATGCACCTCCTGTAATGCACCGTTTGCTCCTCGTGTATTTTGTTGGCTCTCGATTGTCACTTTTGCCTCATTTAATGTAACGTTTGCCTTTGTATTTTGCTCACGTGTAATGTTCTCATGTATCAGTTCTGTTCCTATTGTGAAGCGCTCTGACGCCTTCGGGTAAAGTCGGCGCTATATAAAAACGCATGAATAAATAAATAAATAAAGGTACCAATGTACCCACGCGCCGCATCACTCTTGGCCCCTTGGGCACAGTTCAACGCTTTACCAGTGGGTGGGACACATAAATGAATACACGCAGAATGCATTGATTTGTAGCCACAAGGGGGCGCTCCCGTCCTATGCGTCTTACTGGCCCCAATCTACATATGTTATTGAAGGTAATTCTCAAATAGTGTTTGATAATGATATAGCACAGACGGAATTCTAGCAGCATCACTGTACTTTGCACGGCAATATTTTGTTGGAGGAGACCTCCCCCCCCCTAAAAAAAAAAACGTGCCGGGTGTCACCGTCCTGAGACATGTATTTACACGGACTGACAGCATTTTGCCTGAAAAAGGTTCTAGGTGTGTTTTTTTGCTATATACCTTTATGACACACAGCACGTATGTACAACTTCAGCCGGAGGCGAGTCACTCGTGCATCAAATGATATGATGTTCACCCCTCTCCACTGCCCCGCCCCCCTCACCTGCAGAGCGGGGGGGAGGAGGGGGGCTGCAGCCTGCAGGCCTCAAGTATAGGGGTATTTTCAGTCCCGCAGCAGCTGGACGGCAAAGCCTCTTATAGCGCACAGAAGCCCACCCGAGAGTTGGAAAAGTCTTTTGATCTTAAAGGGACCTTTGCCACCTTGACGGGCTGCAGCGAGGAGGGCGCGTGGGAGGGGCGAGGCCTCGCACCTACACTGTTGAAAACTCACAGCATGTGCAAGCAACAGTAACCAGTACAGCGTTAACATGAACTGCTGTCCCTCAAGGCAGGAACACAGGAACTGCAAACGAGGATGACCATGCCAAACACAGAATCGTGTAAATTGTTGACACTCCTTTAAACAGCAGGTCTTCACCGATTCAAAATTAGCAGGATAACATAGTTCACTGGGGCAAAAGTAGAAGGTAGCGGGAACAGCTAGCGGGAGCGGGAAAGGAATGGCCAGCGGGAGGGGGGGTGGGAAAGGAACGGCCAGCGGGAGGGGGGGGCGGGAAAGGAACGGCCAGTGGGAGGGGGGGCGGGAAAGGAACGGCCAGCGGGAGGGGGGGGCGGGATAGGAACCGACAGCGGGAGGGGGGACAGGAAAGGAAAGGAACCACTCACCTGGACTTCCTCGGCCGGCGGTCGGCCGCCAAATGGCCCAAACAAACCTCGACGAGCCCAAAAAAAAGCCCCGCCCACCGCTGCATGACGTGGCCAAAAGAGAAAAATTCTCGGGAACGCCCCCGAATCTGGTCCGGCCTTGACGGACAGATCCGGCTCCCAATGGCTAGCCTCCATTTATGGAGCTAGCCAATGGGAGGAGGGGGCGAGGAGGGGGCGGATACCCGACCCCACAGAGCAAAACATACGTTTTTGCTAGCGCATGCGTACTTCGTACGCATTGCCGAGGCAAAACCTAAAAATGACGATACAGTTGATCGTGCCAGCTAATCATGAAGGTTTTATGTAAATACTTACTAGTGATGGCTACTACCCCTCCTGGGGTAGGGTCAATCAACCAGGACTCTCCAGCCAACTCTGTCCTGGGCTTTACTTTCAATCTGACTCGACGTGCAACCCATCTCCTTGCAATCAGCCTTGTGACCATGGTGCCAGGTGTATCTCAGCCTTCCTCTTTTCCTTTTTCCTTAGTGTTCCAGGTCAGGACGTGCCTGAAGGTGTTTGATGCAGGCTGCAGAGGGTGTGACCTATCCAGCAAAGAGTCTTTTCATAATTTTTGCACAAGCAGGAAGTTTGAAAGCCTACTGCCTTATGTTGTTGTTGCTGATGGTGTTTGGTTAGCAGATTTTGACTGTTTTTCGCAGACAGGTGTTGATGAAGGTCTGGACTTTGTTGGTGGTGGTCACTGTTGCCATCCAAGTTTCTGCTCCATACAGATGGACAGTTTTTATGTTGGTTAGAAAGCTTTTTTGGTTTGCAGCATTACGTCCTTTGGTTTGCAGCAGTACGTCCTTGGAGCTCCAGATCTTCTGTAGCTAAATGAAGGCAGCCCTTGCTTTGCCGATTCTTGCCTTAACTTCAGCATCCATGTCACCCTGCTTGTTCATGACACTGCCCAGGTAGGTGAAGGCTTCAACCTCTTCTAGTGTGTTGCCTGCAAGAGTGACTGCAGTTGTGCTGTTCGTCCTAGCCTTCAGGGTCTTGGTTTTTCCCATGTGGAAGTTAAGGCCAAGTTGTGCTGATGTGGCTGTTACATTGTCGATCTTCTCTTGCATCTGAAATTGGGTATGGGAGTGGGACCAGACCGTCTAAAAAGTCCAGGTCATCGAGCTGTGTCCAAGGCATCTACTGGAACCAATTTCCTCTCCTTGCTGTGGATCTCTTCATTATGCAGTCCATAGCAGCAGGGGGAACCAGTCTGGTGGACTCCTATCCTTACTTGAAAGGTTTTCATGAGATGTCCTCCATGTACTATCTTGAAGGTCATTCCCCCGTAAGTTGGCATGGAGGGTTGAATTTCATTCCATCGAATGCTCAAGGATGATGCGTGGTTTTGGAATCTAGTCTGTGCAGGATCCATCTTTGAGGTAGCCATCTTGTTGGTCTCACAACTGAGTGTAGACCTTTTCCTTCATTCCATTGAGGATGACTGTTGAATATTTTGCCTGGGATTGATGGATGGTAGACAAATCCCTCTGTAATGTGCAGTTACTCAGGTCACCTCTCTTGAAGATCTTAGTGAGAATTGCCTCCTTCCAGTCTGATGACACCTTTCCCTCTTCCCAGATCCTTCCAAACATGGGGCAGTGTGTGTCTTCTGATGTTTCAATGTCTGCAAGAATTTTGTCAGGTCCTGCTGCCTTCCTATTTCTTAAATGTTTGAAGGTGTGAAGATCCATTCTTTTTTGCCAGTGATTCTTGGGCCTTGCTGTTTTCCTAATTGGTCCTTGTACCACAGTTAGAGGCAGGTGTATCTCAGCCTTCCTCTTTTCCTTTTTCCTTAGTGTTCCAGGTCAGGACGTGCCTGAAGGTGTTCGATGCAGGCTGCAGAGGGTGTGACCTATCCAGCCAAGAGTCTTTTCATAATTTTTGCACAAGCAGGAAGTTTGAAAGCCTACTGCCTTATGTTGTTGTTGCTGATGGTGTTTGGTTAGCAGATTTTGACTGTTTTTCGCAGACAGGTGTTGATGAAGGTCTGGACAATGTTGGTGGTGGTCACTGTTGTCATCCAAGTTTCTGCTCCATACAGATGGACAGTTTTTATGTTGGTTAGAAAGCTTTTTTGGTTTGCAGCATTACGTCCTTTGGTTTGCAGCAGTACGTCCTTGGAGCTCCAGATCTTCTGTAGCTAAATGAAGGCAGCCCTTGCTTTGCCGATTCTTGCCTTAACTTCAGCATCCATGTCACCCTGCTTGTTCATGACACTGCCCAGGTAGGTGAAGGCTTCAACCTCTTCTAGTGTGTTGCCTGCAAGAGTGACTGCAGTTGTGCTGTTCGTCCTAGCCTTCAGGGTCTTGGTTTTTCCCATGTGGAAGTTAAGGCCAAGTTGTGCTGATGTGGCTGTTACATTGTCGATCTTCTCTTGCATCTGAAATTGGGTATGGGAGTGGGACCAGACCGTCTGAAAAGTCCAGGTCATCGAGCTGTGTCCAAGGCATCTACTGGAACCAATTTCCTCTCCTTGCTGTCCTTAGCAGCAGGGGGAACCAGCCTGGTGGACTCCTATCCTTACTTGAAAGGTTTTCATGAGTTGTCCTCCATGTACTATCTTGAAGGTCATTCCCCCGTAAGTTGGCATGGAGGGTTGAATTTCATTCCATCGAATGCTCAAGGATGATGCGTGGTTTTGGAATCTAGTCTGTGCAGGATCCATCTTTGAGGTAGCCATCTTGTTAGTCTCACAACTGAGTGTAGACCTTTTCCTTCATTCCATTGAGGATGACTGTTGAATATTTTGCCTGGGATTGATGGATGGTAGACAAATCCCTCTGTAATGTGCAGTTACTCAGGTCACCTCTCTTGAAGATCTTAGTGAGAATTGCCTCCTTCCAGTCTGATGACACCTTTCCCTCTTCCCAGATCCTTCCAAACATGGGGCAGTGTGTGTCTTCTGATGTTTCAATGTCTGCAAGAATTTTGTCAGGTCCTGCTGCCTTTCTATTTCTTAAATGTTTGAAGGTGTGAAGATCCATTCTTTTTTGCCAGTGATTCTTGGGCCTTGCTGTTTTCCTAATTGGTCCTTGTACCACAGTTAGAGGCAGGAGGAAATCCAGCTCTGCATTGAAGGTTGGGATCATCTACCTTGGATACATCCAAGCAAGCCTTTATTATTTGTGTAAGTGGAAGAAGACCAAACCAAGTACAGCTTTTGTGGAAAATCTGTGACACCAGCTGTGAGGGTTTGAGAAATAGAGTGTGGTTCTCCCAGAGATATTGAACTGATTGCAGTAATGCATTTAGCGAGAGATGCATTATTATGGTTTTACACTTCAGGAAGTCTTTGCTGCACCAAGCTTTAAATACTGTGAGACTTACTACTCTCCTGTGAAGCAATATAAGGCCAGGTTGAGTACCTTTATACACAGCTGTCCGTAATCAGACCTTTCTGCATGCTTAAATATCATCTTGGGTTCATCATCATTGTTTTGGAGATTCTGAGTGGACAAATGGAGATTCAACTGGCAGGCAACAAATATCATATTTTTCTAGTTACAGTTTCAGTGATAATTCTCAGGAAAATTTAGAATATAAAAATGTAGATTACAAAACTGCATGTTTAGTTGTGACTCTTGGAGAACCTCCAGTGCAGACTACCCCAGAGTAGGTCAACCACCCCTGCCAAAGGGTTGTCGGTCTGAGTTAACACATTTTTAGGAATTACACAAATCATGAGGCCATTCTTAAAGAATGACAAAGGTTGTTGGTGGACACCCTTCTGGAAAAGCCCAAAACATGTCGAGATAGTTTTGAAAGGTTTCAAGAAATTCATCTGTAGGGCATTTGAGAAGGAAGTCATAGTTTCAGTAAGTCTTTTTGGCTTGGACACCGCTACAGGGACAGGTGGGGCCCTACCTGTCTGTAACTTATGAGCTGTATTTGTAGTACAGGGAGAAAAAATGTCTTTATCTGAGGTCAAATGCTCACCGATAATCTTTGGTAAGGAGAGACATCATTTGATCTACTTGTTTCTTCTTTTCGACCCACAGTATAGCATAAATGACCTTAAATCCTATGTAACTGACGATCTCAATTTCAACATACTTTTGCATGAAGAATGTGATCTCAAGCTTTGCTTGTTGTTTTGGCATTTTCCCAGTAGAGTATGTTTTAAGATGGGTAGGAATTGGAAATCCAGGCATTTTATAAAGATAGTTCTGGTGTAATCCTCTGGCACCCTTGCTTCTGTCTACTTCTGTATCCTCAGTCAGAGGTCACACAATCTTTACTTTGATATTGTGCCTGAAAGAACTCTTCATCCTAGACATGGAAGATAAGCTGGTGTAAGACACATGACAGACTAGCATTGCTCCCTATTTTTCCATATTCTGTTCCTTTTTCTGGACAGAAATGGCTATGCACAAGTCAACAATACATGATGATGGGAAGTAGAAAAATGTGCCATGACTGTAAGTGTGAACACTAATAATGGGTTAACTCAGCCTGGACTAATCAGATGCCAGTGTGGGGGTCAAGTTTGTTGGTGTTACCAAGGTTAGTTGTGTCTACTTAAAGGCTTTCTTCTGTTACTACTATCCAAGCTGAGCATGATTGTCATTTTAGTCCCTCTTCCTGTTCAGTGCTAATAGTCAGGCTCTAGAAAATGTAATTCTCTGCAAATGCAACCAATGGGAGTGGGAGGAATCTAAACAGTGCCATAGCTACTAAGATCTTGTGCTGTTCTGCTCTCTCCCTGCACTGGAGCATTTTGGGTTGCCAGGCACCAATGCAGTCACCCATAGTGCAAGGGTGTTTGTGTTGTTGTAAGCATACTTTTTCCACAGGAAAAAATAAATAAATATATATATATATATATATATATATATATATATATATATATATATATATATATATATACATCCATCCATCCATCCATACATACATATATATTACCTACTGGCAGTCGCCAGTAGGTAGTTATAGTTAGGATTGATTTCCATAGGGAAATCGCAACATTCTATTTGGAATAACTTTGGCGCCGGTTCAGGAATCAGCCTGAATTTTTCAGCAACTTTGCCTCGCTCCTTCCCTGAAAGTTTGGGGGGGATTCGTCAAGCGGGGGCCGAGATAAAAGGGGGGTCCCAAAACGTGTTTTCCCCATGTTAATTTCCATAGGGCGGTCTGTCGCCCTTTTAGTTCGAACGGCTGAATGGATTTTCACCAAACTTGGCAAAATTGTAGGGACTGGTAGCCCGATGTGCCTTTGCTATGTCTCAAAATATGTGCTCCAGAGGATTTTGAGTAATTTAGGTTAAAAAAAAATTATATATCTATAGCAGCGCCCCGGTGCGTGCACCGGGGAGCGCTCTGGGCGCGCCACGCGACTTGCGCACGGCAAGCTGATTGGCTCTCGGGTGTCTGTAAACATTCGAAACAGTCCGCAGCGGCCGCCATCTTGTGTCTCGGTAGGATTGAGACCCAAGAGGTGGCAAAAATCAAAGGGGGAAATGAGCAAAAGGGGGCAGGGTACACCCCCCCTGACCCACTAGGTTTGATGTGGGGGCCATAAAAGGGTCCCGCGGGGCGAAATTTATTTATTTTTTCTTCGATTTTCGCAGGGGAGCGCCCGGTACCGGGGAGCGTACTATGGGGAAAACCCAGTGAAACAGTAAAATAATAATTGAAAGTGATTAGAGGTAGGGTAGCTCTGCATAGAGTTGTTGTGTTGTTTGGGTGTTTTAAGTACCAACATGTAGGTACCAATGTTGAGTCTAAAATTTAATGTAGACCGTTTCCTCTGTAGATATCTTGCATGTTGTTACAGAAGTTATTGTGCTATATGGAATCCATATCATAGTCTGTCAGGAAAGCAGAAAGAACATGGAGGCAGGAGATGAAAAAGAGTTGTCAAATACACATTGGAGATAATATAGTGGGAGAAAGGAAGTATCTATGAGCAAAATTACTATGTAACACAAAAAAGTTGCACAGTATACTATAAGTCTGACTTTACAATAAAATCAATTTGGTAGTAGTTTAAGAATTATATATAAAAATGAATATTGTCTCAAACAATTTTCGAATTATTAAATATAAATTTATTTTTGTGATTGTTTTTCAAAATTTAACAGAACTTCTAATATTTGACTGTCCGAATGTCGTCATTTTGAGTGAACATAACTTGCAACATTTGAGTGTCTGAAATGTCCTCATTTTGAAGGAGGAAATCTACAGATTCTACACATTGTAGAAGTTCATGGTCCTGTGATTCATCCATGAATTCAATGTCATTTGGTTCAATGTTTTCTTGATTGTTCTCTGCAAGGACAATTTCAAATGACACTTTTTGTTCTCCTTCCATTTTGCCTGAAATTTGCATTAAAAATATATATATATCAGTAGAGATAGGGCACTGTTGGGTTTAAGTTTAGATAGGTAGTTTTTAACAGTGAATTTATCTTTGGGCAGTGTATGGTATCAGACTGGAAGTAGAAATATACAAAAGTGTATGTGATGAAACCTAAGTAAATTTATAATTATACAAGACAAACCTAAATCCATCCATAACTATAACAGAGAAGTCTATGTCAATCTATAACTATTACAGAGGGATAGTATATAACTATTAGAAAAAGTTTTCCTTATTAACTTAAATACTTAATACTTACTTTCTCTCCCTCACCAGTGTTATTTAAATCTGGTTCCGTTATTACCTTTTATTTGTACATCATTTTTTCTCTTTCCTTTTACTCTTTACAGCCACTCACATTCTTCATGTGCCTCTGCTTTAATATTCTTCTTCTCTCTTTCTTTGTTTGACAGCCTTATATTATTTTCATTTTCTCTCTTACACTTTCTTATATCTTTTACACTGTTTTACTATGTATTACACAGTACCTCTGTGTTGCTCCCTCTTGCTGTCTGTCTCTTAACATTACTCTCTCTTTCTCTTTCTCTTATGCTCTCCTTCTCTTGTTTTTTTTTTCTTTTTTTTTTTGATTGCGCTAACGGGGCGCTCACCGGTGCGCGCACCGGGAAGCGAACCCATGAGAGCGAACCCATGAGAAAAATGAAGTCAAAACGTGCTAAAAATGTTAGTAATTTTTTTAAAATGGGAGGTAGTTCTGAAAAGAACTTTTTTTTAAATGTTTTTGTTGTTTTATATTTTTTTTATTATTTTTCTGAACATTTCTTTTATTTTTTTAACACTTTTATAATTTTTGGGGTGTTTTTTGGGGGGAACAACAAAAAAAGGAATTACAAATGGCTCAACAGGAGCAAAAAAAAAAGATTTATTGCTTCTTCTTTTGGTTACATTGATGGTTTTCCACCGCATTGCTTATTAAGATCACGCTTAGTTCCCCATAGCACAGTGTCTTGGCACAGAAGACACATACAATTTTGATACTGACAACATGTTTTTGAACATTGGGCACCATTTGCCGTCCTTCAGGTGCTGCATGTGATACTTTGGCAGAGGAGGTGCTGGGCTGTGGATTCTTCTGATTTTGCGCCATGGCACGAACCTCTGCTGGAGCAAGATTATTAGGATGCAACCTTTGCATGTGGCGCATCATAGTATAATTGCCGAATGAATATTTCTTCTTGGAATTGCCCCTGGAAAGAATATCTCCGCAAATAAGGCACTTAACCTTAGGGGCATTCACTTTCTTCTGCCCAGGAGGGTGGGAGAAGAAGTCCCAAATAAAATGCACTTTAATGTAACTCAGTCTTGGCTCTTCATGCAAAAATTGCCTGGGTTGTTCCTCCTCCTCCTGTTCTTCCACCTCATCCTCTTCTTGTTCAGGGACAAGGAACTGGGATGGTGGTCCTTCCTTTTTAGGTGGTTGTGGTGGTGGAGGGGGTCCACCAGCTGCAGCTACTAATGATGCCATTGTCAGAATCAGATACAGGTCTTCCTCTCTCAAAGTAGAAAGTCAGAGTGAGGAAAAAGGTGGGGGCTTTCATCATTTGAAAAAATAAAAGTTTTGAACCAATGAAAAGTGTTATTTCCAAGTCACATGACCAGTTGCGCTTACGTTACGCTCTCCCGCGCGCTTACGTTACGCGCTCTAGGTCGCGGCGTAGAGCACTTCCGGGTGCGTTTACGAAGCGCGAAATAAGATGTATTGCGCTGCAACGCGATACGTCACAGTTACGCGGCGCGTCATGTGACGCATCACGCGGCTACGCGATACGTCACGCTTACGCGGCGCATCATGATGTTGTTTTCGATCGCGGGAAATGCGCTAACGGACGCTCTCCGTTACGCGCACCGGGGCGCTGCACGAAGCGGCGCATACCGGTGCACTGCCCGGTGCGTGCAACGGAAGCGCACCTGGGCAAAAAAAAAACAAACATATTAAACTTTTCAAAAATTGTATTACATACATAGAAAAAAAAGTAATCATTATAAAAAAGAATATATTTTACAGCTATAGATATTTGCTTTTTAAAAACCAATGAAATTCACTGAAAAAACCATAGGTTTCACACCAGTTATAGTTAGGAATTAGCATTTAAAAAACCTATTAAATTCACTGAAAAAACCATAGGTTTCACACCAGCTATAGTTAGTTGGAAACTTTACTCGCATAAAACCATTGAAATTCCCACGTTATAGT
The DNA here is from genome assembly GCF_964261635.1 of Lissotriton helveticus. Classification (NCBI taxonomy): domain Eukaryota; kingdom Metazoa; phylum Chordata; class Amphibia; order Caudata; family Salamandridae; genus Lissotriton; species Lissotriton helveticus. The sequence continues at coordinate 993,200,967 of NC_136072.1, read as the reverse complement.
TAGTTGGACTCACTATAACTTGCGCGTGCAATGCACTGCTGATGACGTCACATATTACATCACTTATGACATGGTCAGTGACATCACTCATGACATCACCGATGACACCATCCAGTGAATGTGTGTCTTTCTGAAAAATAAATATGTTTTATATATGTATATGTAAAAATTGATGGAAGAATAAATGTTTAAATAAGTGTTTACATGCATGTTTTTAAAAAAAAAATTGATTGGTTAACTGGTTTATTAAGTGTATCTTAGTGAATACATATATTAGAGAGTAATGTTTAAATATTTAAATATATGTATTCGTTTTTCACTTTGTGTATAAGTGTTTTCATGGGTTGGTGAGTAGCTACATGTGTATGTATATGGGTTATTAGATGTTTTTTTAATATCAGTATGAATGTCTAAATGGTTTGGTAGGGGTATTACTTAGCACATAGATGCATAAGTGATTGACTCTGTGTTTGTATGTGTTTTACAGACAGCATATGTGCAGGACTGTATGGGTGGATGAGTGTGTATATGTGTATGTTAGTGAGTGAATGACTGTCTCACTAGTGTCTTTATCAGTAACTACATATGTTTTATTCTAGTATATGTGAATATTGATGTATATAAGTGAGTATTTGTGAGAGTAAGAGATTGTAAGAGTTCCTGTTTAAATAAGTATGTGTTTCTATAAGTGATTGTTTAAGAGAATAAATATGTGTAAGTTTCCTTAGAAGTAAGGTGGTAGTGTGTGTATAGCTCTATATGCAAATAAATGGATGTTCAATAGTTTATTTGCATGTGTGAGTATGTGTGTGAGTAACTTTTGGATGCCTGCCAGTGTGTAACAGGATGTATAGGTGTATCACTACATATGATGAGTGAGTATATGCATGAGTGACTATATAGAACTGTTTGTGAATGAGTGGATGTGTATATAGATGGTGGAATTACTGAATTGGTTGTTGTAACTGATATGGGTATCTCCATTTTTTTGAAAATTTTTGTTTCTATTTCAATTGTTTTATGCGAGTAAAGTTTCCAACTAACTATAACTGGTGTGAAACCTATGGTTTTTTCAGTGAATATATATATATATATATATATAAATTTCTTCGTGAAACCTGAGCATGTGTCAGACCTGTCTTTGAAACAAGCGGGATTGGAGGAGTATATATATATATATATATATATATATATATACATATATATATATAAAAAAGTGCTTTCCCAGGCAGGTCACCAGACTGTCCAGCCTTCCTCTTTTCAATAACACTCACCATGCCCACGCATCCTCCTTCCTCGCCAGCAGCAGTTGACAGGCAGGCACCCCTTTCCCTCAGCCTGGCCGGGCCCTCAGATTCCAAGCTACCAGCCTGGAGGACTTACACCCACCATACCAAGGTGTGGCGGGACACCAACCACTCTCTCGCATAGCTGCGACACAAATGCCTGGGGCTTGGAGGGCGAGTTTTGGAATCTGAATTGAAAAAGTTTAATTAAAAAAAGTATGACTTCTCAGATCTCGGCAGTGCATCTGTCAACAGTTCTGACAGCCAATGTCCTTTCTATATTTTTAAGGGGTATATTTCAAAAGAGAAACGATGTTGTGTTTAGAGCTTGCTTCGCAGAGCTACAAATGACTGGTTTTATGGTATTGATGGTAAGGTCTTTGGAAGGATGAACATTATAAACTTACTTATGTTAGCTACCTACCCTGCTTCCTATTCCTTTATTTCTTCCAGGTGCACCCCACTCAGGGGAGATGGAAACGGGGCAGTGACGCAGCACCTTCAGCTTCATCAGCAAGTCATTCCCGGGTGCTACTTATGGCTCACGTCACAATAATCATGATTGGTTTACATGATGCTGCTTCAACATGAATATTGCAACACTACTTCAAACACACCCATCTACTCCACAAAATTGGACAACTGCCCCCAGCCCCAAATTCCGTGTTGTTGCCCCAAATTTCATGTTGTTGCTCCAAATTCCATGTTGTTGCTTTTTTGCGTCCATGTTCCAGTCCTTACAGTAGTCATAGAAGCAGTCTATTGCATGCACGTGGACCGTGCAACTGAAAAACCAAAGCAGCATCTATCACGCTTTCTGCATTCCCTTGAGGAATCAAAGGCATCGTTATGACTAGTACACCCCCAAGGAGTATATAGTGGTCTTAGAAGCCCTTGCAACCAGGCTGCTAATCTCGCCCACCCACCCCTGGAGATCCTTGCTCCAGTCCGGTGTACTCATGTCACCTTGCAGTGCCAAGCATCACACCGGTCCCTCCGGAGTAGGGCGCATGCAGATGGCAGCTCCGGGCACCGGGAGGCCCATGATTGACCGGCGTCACCAGCCTGCAACTCTGTACATCTGTTCTTGTGTGCCTTGGGTCACCCACCTCTGCTGCGCCTCTGTTCAGATGTGAACCACCTAGTCTGTGGAAATCAATAAAACTGTTAAACAGTCTTTTTTTAAAGTCACCTCTCTATGTCATCTATAAGGGATCTACTTCTTTTACAAAAAATAATCTGGTGACATACTTTGCTTTATGCTTGTATCATACATGTGCATTTTTCCTCGAGTTCCTTTTGTTTTCTGGCTTTCGGCAAGTTTTTCCAACTGGCAATAATATATTCATAACCTTTTGAATGCATCTGTTTATCTTGCTTTAAGGGTGTTAGAGTCAGCTTTAATCTTTAGGAGATTTAGGGGCATATTATCAAGGACGGGTGATACATTATCGCCGCTTTTATAGGCAGAAAACTTCCGATAAAACGGCGATAATGGGCTTGATAATATGCTCTATAGAATTCCTATCGAAGCCCATGTTAGATGTGAAGAAATCTAACATGGGCTTCGATAGGAATTCTATAGAGCATATTATCAAGCTCATTATCGCCGTTTTATCGTCAGTTTCCTGCCGATAAAAGCGGCGATAATGTATCGCCCATCCTTGATAATATGCCCCTGTGTTTTTAGACAGTGCATGTGCTGTCTTTAAAAATACATTAACATTCACATGGGGCTACCTATTTGGCATTGCCAATGCTTGTTTCTCTTTCTCCCGACCTCCTATTACCTATATGATGTAGTCCTCAATTCATTGAATTCCACGTTTCAATCAATGGTATGCCCTAATTATTTTTCAGATTGTTTCTTTCAGTGTCACTGGTGGCCCTGGTAAGCTTGACTGACAATGAATCTCAGTTCAAGGCTTTAATTCTGCTGTCACCGTGGTTTTGCGTTTAAATGACGGTTTTTACAATTACTATAGTATTAATGATCTCTGAATTAATGACCATGCTCATAATTTCCTCTTTACAACAATGTATCCGAATGTTTATTAACGGGAAAACACTAAAATGAGGTAAAGATACTTTTAATGTTAAGAAAATATTTTTGCAAGTAGTTCCTCTGGAAATATTTCTGAAACACATCATGACTCAAATAAAATAATACCTTTTCTTTTCTCTTGCTCCCTCTAGCTGTGTCTCTCCCTTCTTGCCTGCTGTTCCATAAATGATATAGCCTTCAGCTTGCAAAGATATATGGATTCTCACTGAATTTCATTTTTCAGTCCTATGTCATAAGTACTTCTAGCCATCACAGGGCACTATTACTTGTAGCCTGGTGGTTAACGGCAGAATGCGGTAGTCACAACGGCGAAGAGTTGGCTGGAAGATATAATCAATCACAAGACGTATCAATGGTTTCTCAAACACGCTCAATGTTCATGGCTTTCAAATTGCGACAATGTCTCCAAATATTGGTTAGCTAATGGGAGTGGAGTGATATACAAATATTTGAAAATGCTATAAAATATTTTTTTGAACTAAATCATGCCACAAATAACAAAATAATGTATGTTTCTGCCTCTCTCTCGATCCCTCTCTCTCACCACCTCTTAGGGGCCGATTACGATGTCGTTCGGAAAGGCTCTGAATGGCATTTGATTAGTCCGAATTCGATTCCAAACCCGCCTTTCCAACCGACAAAGAAACCGTTCCGACTGACCGATTACGATGGTCGGAAACCATTTAGAATTTCGGAGTCAGATCCAACTCAAATTCAAATTTCAAAGCTTTATTCGATTTTCTTCATACTTAAAAATCATAAAAGCATTTCATACTTCGCAATTACAAAATACATACAATAGTTTAAAAAGAGTATTAAATTGTTAGAAAAAATAAGCAATCGATTAGGCCTTGATACATAGAGAAAAATGACATAGCATGTACGACAAGATACATAAATACAATTATTAAGAACATATTAGGCTTTTCCATTTTACATGCCTGTGTATAAGACTCATCAGTTGTTTAAAAAGCTAACTAAAATCAAATCTGGTGCAGAGTAATAACACGTGGTAGACAGAGTCCCCTTTCACCAAGTATTATTGTTCGGTACTCTGGTGCCCGGGTAAAAATCAAACAAGTCCCAAGTAGAAATAGGGCCCTCTCCAGGTTTTGGTTGAGAAAGTCTTAAATAGGGGACAATGTTCCTGTGTTTAAATCTGATTAATATCAGGTCTCCCGAAATGTCTTTAGGCAATCTGCCTAGCCACCCCACCCTCCTGACGCTCAAGATTCCGCCATCTAAGGCAGGCGGCAGCGGTCTGTTGTTGTTAAGCCAAAAGATGGTCTTATTTAGCAGATCCTCGCTTGTTTCGTGATTGCCCTGACCAAGTTCAGGGACCCCGGAGAGAACAGACACGTAGGGGGCAGCTTCAGGGGGTAAATTAATTCGATGCCTTCTTACTTGAGGATACCTAGAGGCTTTAAAAGGGGCACGAGTAGGCTTAGGAGTGTTATTACGGCCCCTTGGGAAGGGTGTGCTCAGGGAAGAATCCATTGTTCGTGCTTTCCTGTGTTCAATGGAAGTAGGCTTGTCAGGGTTTGTAGAGAGCGTGGAACATGGGGAAACAGCAGAATTTACAGTTGGTGGGTAAATTCTTTTTACTATTTGTTCAACATTGGTCAACCTGTCTCCTAACTCCTTAATTTTAGTGACCAGGGGTGATAGAGCTGCATTCAACAATCGCTCAATTTGGGCCAGTAGGGTCGATTGAAGGGGGAGAACAGAGTCATTTAATGTAGTCCCTGCCTTATATGGCGTTAATACAATTGGATTGGCAGGGAAGGATGAGGAGCTACAGCACATTAGATCGACATTTAATGGAGTCTCCTCGTTGTTCATTTTGTTTGGTGACTCCCAGAATAGTGTATTAGCAGTGTCTTTCCCCATTATGGGGGGGCTTAATATATCAGGGACATAGTTTGTGCCGCACACGGCATTCAGCTCTTCCCAAATAGACATAGTTGGTGGACTACGAAAGGCCCGATTACGACACTGGGCAAATGAACATAATAATGTATAAAGTATAATGTCTCTGTACCTCTTATGATGGGACCAAGTGGGGTGGCCCGCCCCGTCCTCCTCAGGTCCTCTGAGGGCCACAGAGGGCCCGCCCTTTGCCCGGGCTTAGCCCGGCGTCGCCCGCGCGCGTCCGCGACGCGGAGGGAGCTCCTGGCCTTTATGCGCCTCCGGGCGCGCTGACCGGCGGAAGTGGTCGGGGCGTGCAAAGGAGCCTGGGAGCTGTAGTCTCCCCCCTCGGCGGCCGCACGATGGTGCTTGCGGCGGCAGGGGAAACCAACAGCGTCAGGGCCCCAGGAGTGTCCGGTGGTCAAGGTGAGTGTGGCAGCCTCGGTCCCCCGCTGGAATGCGGCGTTGTATCCCCCGCTCCTCAGTGGGAGCTCCTGGCCTTTATGCGCCTCCGGGCGCGCTGACCGGCGGAAGTGGTCGGGGCGTGCAAAGGAGCCTGGGAGCTGTAGTCTCCCCCCTCGGCGGCCGCACGATGGTGCTTGCGGCGGCAGGGGAAACCAACAGCGTCAGGGCCCCAGGAGTGTCCGGTGGTCAAGGTGAGTGTGGCAGCCTCGGTCCCCCGCTGGAATGCGGCGTTGTATCCCCCGCTCCTCAGTGGGAGCTCCTGGCCTTTAAGCGCCTCCGGGCGCGCTGACCAGCGGAAGTGGTCGGGGCGTGCAAAGGAGCCTGGGAGCTGTAGTCTCCCCCCTCAGCGGCCGCACGATGGTGCTTGCGGCGGCAGGGGAAACCAACAGCGTCAGGGCCCCAGGAGTGTCCGGTGGTCAAGGTGAGTGTGGCAGCCTCGGTTCCCCGCTGGAATGCGGCGTTGTATCCCCCGCTCCTCAGTGGGAGCTCCTGGCCTTTATGCGCCTCCGGGCGCGCTGACCGGCGGAAGTGGTCGGGGCGTGCAAAGGAGCCTGGGAGCTGTAGTCTCCCCCCTCGGCGGCCGCACGATGGTGCTTGCGGCGGCAGGGGAAACCAACAGCGTCAGGGCCCCAGGAGTGTCCGGTGGTCAAGGTGAGTGTGGCAGCCTCGGTCCCCCGCTGGAATGCGGCGTTGTATCCAACTCAATTCTGACGGCATTCGGAGACACGAGTCAGTTGGAGCCGACTCTTACAGGTCTATGGACCGTGTTTCCGACCGATGTATTACGATGTCTGATTCGGACAGCCTGGATGGTTGTTTCAACACAGATCGGCTGTCAGAATCCGGATTTGGGGGCCCGTAGCAGGCCCCCTTTCACCTTGGGCCTTCCAAATGGGGCCCATGGGGGTATTCTCGGGACCCCTCTTTGCAAGCATGTACAGTGTGGCAGGCACCATGGCGTGCCCGCCACAGGGTGCATGATTTACTCCACCCACCCCTTTCTTCAATGGAAGCTGTGTAGTCGGTCGGAACACAGGCGCCCATTGCAGTCAATGGGAGTCCGACTGAACAGTGTTGGGAAACATCGTAATCGGAGACCAAATTGGTTGGTATTCTTTCTGACCGACATCGTAATCGTCCCCTTAGTCACAAATGATCTAGTTGCCAGCTTATGTATATCAAACGTCTATGAAGCCTGACTGAATTCCATTTTTAACCTATGTCATAGGTATCTTTTCACCCAGTTCAAAAAGAACAACACTCTTGTCCTATTGGCTAAGGTCTCTGACTTCTAACCTGAATTTTAAGTGAATTTATGAATTTATGTCTTGCTGTTACCAGAGGCATGTGTCAGCTGAGATGTCTGCTCTGTCACAATATGTTTGAAGGAGCTTTGCAGAACTTGTAAAGTCAATAGCTTTTCTATTGCAAAATTTTAAACATATTGTTTAGTAATAGGATGTGAGTTATCTTTCAATCAGCTGCCGAGCATTAATAAACTACATTTTCCATTTGATTGTCATAGATGTATTTTCAGCCACCTTAGCAGAGTTTTCCTTATGGTTAATTTTTTAAGCTCTCTAGCTCACCGCCTGATGATTAGCTGGTTCAAGATCTCCCATAACCATTGTCATGTGTCTGCTTGACGGGTGTCACAGTCTTAAATTTTATCAAGGATGTCCCAAATATTTGTTAAGTTAATAATTTTCATATTGCCACAATATGACCACATTTTTGTGAAACCTATCATGACACAAATAGCAAAATGTCTTCCTTTAATTCTCTTCTTACCAACTATTCACAAAATAATGATAAAGTCTCTTTTGCTGAACCGGAGTGTTAATGGTTCAAATTCTGTTGTTGCTATAATCATGTGTCTCCTTGGAGGTTTTTCAGACACAAAGGTTCACATTAAATACTAGTGCAATTCAGAACAGCAACAAAAGGTATTGTGATGCATTGCAGCACTGCTCTAGGAAACCGAGTGAATTGCACAGCCATATCTACTTAGATATAGCACTTCTGTTCTCTTCACCAGTGCAGGCACACTGCTTAGCAGCACGCATTGGAAGGATATCCTTTCAATAAAAAAATATACCTAGAAAATGTTTCTCACATTGGTAGTGTGCTGTTCAGTGTAGCATACAGGCAATATTTGAAAAGTCAATAAAAATTAAAAGATTTCTCCACCTTAAAGCCTGCCTTGAGGAGGTGGTAGTTTTTTGGATCGAAGCCTACTATTGCTAGTAGACCCAGCGGTGGGAGCGGGGAAACACCCATGTAATATACCACCCATGGGACGCCTCTTCCACGCAAAGTAGCACAAAACACTATTTTCATTTTTTTTACAGGCTACTTTCCTTTGCAAGTAAAACTGTGAGCTGGAAAGCAAATACTTTTTCAACACTGCACCAGCTTGTGTCACTTTTTGTGACTTTCACCAGCACAGTGTTGAAGGATGTTTTAAGCAAGTAAAACATTTATTATTTTCATATTCCAACAATATGTCCAATTTTTTGTTTGTAAATGTGACAGGAGAATGTGAGGAAAATAATTATAATACTAAGGAAATATCAGTCTTTTGAAAAGACTATTTTGTAAATATGCCAGGTCCAAATAACAAAATTACTTATTTCTCTCTCTCTCTCTCTCTCTCTCTCTCTCTCTCTCTCTCTCTCTCTCTCTCCCTCTCTCTCTCTCTCTCTCTCCCTCCTACCCTTTAAATGTTGCAGTTCTGGTCTTGCAATACCCTAGGAAGACACTTGAATTTCATTTGAGAATAGTATTATATACGTATGTTTTCATGTAAGCCATAGTACTGAGAATCATAACTTAGGGCCTAATTATGAGCCTGCCACTCCATGGAGCTCCAGACTCACAGTGGCACGGCGGTGGCGGCCCAGCCACCGCTGCACTGGCAGTCTAACTGCCCCATTACAAATTGATCGGTCAGGCTGCCATTGTACCACTGCAACGGTGGCCACAATATGCTTGGTGGGCCAAGCATATTATGAGTTTCCTCTCCACCATCCTCATCCATGAAAACCGAGGTGAAGAATAAAGAAAGGGAGCCCTACAGGGCTCCCTGTTGACACTGGGCCATTGGGTGCATGCAGGGGGGCACATGTTAATGCCCCCTGTGTGTATGGATCCCAGTACCTGCACGGCAATGACTGCACCAGTCCATGGCATGCAGATGCTGCCTTTGATGTTCCCATTTCGGTGCCAATTTCATAGGCACCACTGTTGGAATGCCAATGAACCGCCCACCAGTGACATTGTAATGTAATGTAATGTAATGGCTCACTTGTACCGCGCAACTATCACTCCAAGGAGCATCTAGGAGCCCATGAATGACCAAGAGATGTAAAATTGTCTAGCTGCTTAGTTTTCGCCAGTCCAATTATCACACTAATGCTCTAACAGTGGTATCTTGTAGCTTAAAAATCCAGGTTTTTAGTTCTTTACTGAATTCTGTTTCTCTCTCTAGGGCCCTTAGGTGGGGTGGGAGAGTGTTCCATGCTTTCGAGCCCAGCACTGACAATGACTTACCCCCTCGTGTCCTAAGTCTGAACCCTGGAACTGCCAACAGATTGGCATTTGAGGAGTGTAGGGTTCGTGTTGGATGATACCTAGAGAACTTCTTCCGTATATATGTTGGCCCTAAGGAGTGGACTGCTCTGAAGGTAATAATCAGTATCTTAAAAAGGACCCTTTTGATTATTGGTAACCAATGTAAGATTTTTAGTGCGTCCGTTGCGGACGATCTTCTCGGCCATTTCAGCACCAGCCTAGCTGCTGCATGTTGCACCATCTGGAGTCTATGAGTGACCCCTTTGTTGGTGCCTGCGTAAAGACTGTTACAGTAGTCTATCCGTGATGTCACCAGGGCCACTGTAACAGTCTTTCTTGCCTCCAGTGGCAGCAATTCAAAAAACTTCCTCAGTCCCTTTATGACACCGAAACATGTCCCTGTTACTTTTGATGCCTGTTGCTTAAAAGACAGGGCGAAATCAAAGTAAACCCCCAGGGTACGGGCCGAGTCGGTGGTATGAGGTGGTATTTCTGCTTCCTCTGGCCACCATAATCTGGGGATGAAATCGTTTTTTGGGCCAATTGGCATGATCTCAGTCTTGCCCGTATTGCATTTAAGATGGTTTCTCCGCATCCAATCAAATGTAGCCGTCAGCCAACAGTTGAGCTTTTCCTCCCAGACCTGATTTCCTCTATCTAGGATCAGGATCAGTTGAGTATCGTCGGCATATGCCACCACATCAATGCCAAAAGATGATATCAACCTGATCAACAGTGCGGTATAAACATTAAACAATGTCGGGCTCAGACTGGACCCTTGGGGAACTCCCGTCGTCAGCGGTTTCTCCTTGGAGTGAAATTCACCCAAGGTGATCACTTGTCTCCTGCCACTCAGAAAGTTCTTAATCCATTCTAGGACTGTACCTGTAATGCCAGATGTTATTAGCCGGTCAATCAAGATGGCGTGTGAGACCGTGTCGAAGGCCGCCGACAGATCTAATAAAATCAGGACGGCCTTCTTACCTTGGTCCAGAGCCAAGCGGATGGTATCAGGAGTGAACAGGAGAGCCGACCCAGTGGAGTGTTGGGCTCGAAAGCCTGCTTGATTAGGGTGCCACACCTCACTGTCTTCCAAGAACTTGGTAAGCTGTTTGTTAACCAATGACTCTGTGATCTTACACAATACTGGCAGTAATGAAATTGGCCTTAGGTTGGATAGGGTAGTAGGATCAGGGAGTTGTTTTTTTTGCAACAGCTTAACTGCCGCTAATTTCCATTCTGGGGGGATATTGGCTGTTTCCAATGAGGTGTTTACAATTTCATTGATGACAGGATTGGCTACCTCCACTATCAAGTGTAGGAGCCTAGGAGGGCATGGATCAAATGGTGAACCCGACTTAGTAGCCAATATTACCCGATGTGTCTCATCAAGACTAATTGGCTGGAAGGTCGCCAGCTGATCTGCAGCCTGGCCCCCCTTCCTGTTCCCCTCTCCTGACTCTAAAGCAGGGACTGTGAAATCCTTCATGAGTCCTTGTACTTTTTCCTCGATAAAATCTGCGATAATATCACAGAGAGTCTCCGAGGGCGGGATTTCCTGCACTAAAAATTTGGGCTTATTAAAATCGTTTACGATCTTAAAAATGGCTTCATGCTTGTTATTGGCAGTTTCTATCGCTGTTATGTAGAACTTCTTTTTCGCCTGTTTAATCAGTGCATGGTATGCACTCTTAGCTAATTTATATTTACCACGCTCCATTAAAAAAGTCATAATCACAAGGGTTTGGTGGTGCCGGAGTCGGGCAGTGGAGTGGCGGTCCTGCTTCCGCACTGCCAAACTCCAAATCAGACCCTAACAAGTTAAATTGTTTCACTCAAGGTCACAGCTTCAAGTCTTCTTCTCATTGTGACCATGCTTGGAGTTCTATTCAGTGACAATGTTCCTAAAGATCTCTTCTACAATTGAAAATCAAAAGCTTTCTTATTGAAAAAATATAAGCTCAATGTTTGCTTACAGGAGACAAGTTTGCTTGCAGTCACCTTTTATGCCTCATTGAGTTCCATTTTTGTGTTTGTTTTTCATAATAAGAATTTCACACCTCTTAACTGAGAGTCCTTTCTGAACTGGTGGATAAGGCCTCTCATGCTCAACCTGAAGGGTATGGTATCCCAATGGTCATGTGCCTGCTTTAAGATCTCTTCAATCAGGTGGTGTATCCAAGAGCTCTCCAATAAATGTTCATTTCATAATTTAAAGACTGAAACCATGCACCCAATTATTTTTTTGACTGTAAGAAGAGTAATTTTAGAGGAAATATTTGTTATGTTAATGGTAGTCTCTCAGGAAATATTTGTCATTGAAATCTAGCATGTCGCAACTTAACTTTTCTCTCTCCTTTTATCTTTATTGGCCCTCTTCAAAGATAAAAGCTTTTCATTGTTACACAACTCCATGATACTCATTTTATTAACCTCGGAAGGACGAATGTCAAACAAACATGGAGTGCTCGCACTAACCCACTAACCCACCAGACTCAGATATCGCTGATTGATGTCAGCCTGGTGTCCTTTTACAAGAATTAAGTAAGCACGCCCTGTAGATCCTTCAACCCACTTTCACAAGTTTAGGGCTGGACCAAGTTAGCTATTCTGGACTAAAGGGGAGACAGTCAGGCATATTTATTTCTTGTTGTTTTGAGTTCCGGCAGACTTTTACACGCAAGCAATCCAAGACACTATTTTCAAAAGTCTTGACATGAAACGAGACAACTTCAGAATAAAGTAAAATCAAAGCGAACATAAGCAAACATTGTAAATATTATAAAGCCATGCAGCATAATATATAACCTGCATTACTACGATATAATTGCACATGAACTTTATACATTTTTCCAGTTTGTAGACAACTTTGGGGAAAAAATATCAGTAGATATACTTACAAAGAACCCCAGTATCCTTGAACGGTACCACTTGGAGACATGCTGCTCTACCTGGAATATCATTGAAGTCCTGCTTTCTATATATATATGTATATATATATATATAAACATGACTTTTAGACAAAGACTGTGCTGTCGAAACACATCAAGTCAATAAATACCAACGACTCCTTATTTGCAAATCCTGACTGCGACTATTCTTGCGTTCTGGCAGAACGAGGCGATTTAAATATTACAGCGGGTCCAGCGCCCGCCTGTCGGCACCAAGCCCATCTGGTGGATATATATATATATATATATATATATATATATCCACCAAATCGGCTCCGTTTCGCAACCCTCTGGCGCTCCTTCCACCGGTGCGGAACTCCTAAGCAGAGCCCCGCTTTTGTAATATATTGTCCAACTCCCTTTCAAAAAGGAAATGAGTCCGCACTCTCGGAGATAATTATTCCCAGTTTCTTTTATTTTCAAATCGTCAAGCTCCAAAAAACACCAGCACAAAACCAACGCGTTTCACAACAACAGTTGCTTGTTCACGGTCAATTTACAAAGTGTTTACTCCTCCAATATTTCGAGGAAACCGACATGATTTGTGATCTCACATCCTGTTAATACACAGGAAGTGAGATGGGATTTGTAGTTTTTAAGTAATTCATCGATCGTATATATACAAATGATGTGAAATTATTCGGTTACCAATTTAACACACAAGTATTTTTTTAACATTACTCAAGTTGTTGCTGAGTTTTTTTTATATACATATATATATATATAAAGGTCTTTGTTTTTAATTACATTGGGAGGTGAAAACCCGATTTCAAATCAGGAGAAAAACGGGAGAAAACCAAAATCAAGCCCTCTAGTGGGCACATTCGACATATGTATTCCTAATGATTACCAACCATTCGATTAACAATAAAGCCCTCCGGTGGGCATATTCACATACATCATTATATTGAGCCATTTAACCTCCGTATCGGTGCAACCATTATTAGAGAATTCTCCTTAATTATATTGTAATCAATACTTCTATATGGTCATAATTATGTTGTCTCCCAATGGCGGTCTCTCTTTACCCTTTTACTCATGAATTTTAGCCATTCTCTCAGTCCATATTATTTCACATTGTTGTAACACTCTTTCACTACAAAGTTTTTATATACAAAAGTTTTAGTCTCTCTTTCAAACTCTCCATTTCTGACAGAGTATCAAATACCCACAATTCCATCTGCTTTTCATAAATGTACATATAATTCCTCACTCTGATTTAGCCCCCAGGGGGTCATTGTTCGGAAATTTAGAATTTGTCTGGATTCTCTGCATCTTAGTTGTTTTTCCTGATCACCACCCCTTTCATGTGGCAATATGCATTCTAGTGCATACGTTTTGAGCAGTTTCCAATCACTGTTGTGTACCAATTCCATATGTTTCGCAACTGCATTGCCTCGATCCTTGTTTGCAGTTGCTCTTATATGTTCCAAGATTCGTTGTTTGAATTCTTTTTTAGTGCTCCCAATGTATTTAAGTGAGCACGGACACTCAATTACATACACAACGTGTGTGCTCTTACAGTCGATCAGTTGTTTGATTTGCCACATCTTTTTGTTTGGTAACATTACTTCTTTTGTGTTGATCGCAATCTGGCAAACCTTACAGTTCTGGCATTTGATGAATCCTTTCGTGTTTAACCATTGTATTCCTTTTTTCTTTTTTGTGTGATCTTTATGATGATTTTGGATCAATCTATCCTTTAGATTTCTTGCTCGCCTGAATGTGACCAATGGGTGTTTACCCATTATTTTTGCAGTCGTCTGGTCCAAATGTAGTAGTTTCCAGTTTTTTCTTACGATGTTCATGATTTGTTTAGATTCTCTGTTGTAATTGAGAATTAATCTGATTTCTCTCCCGGAGTTTGTATCAATCACTCTTTTTTTTTTTGTTTGTTTCTTTTTTGGATGATAAGGCATCCCTTCTTGCCTTTAGATTTGCTCTTTGCCAACCCTTCATTATGATCTTTTTGTTGTATCCTCTCTGTTTAAATCTATGGGCCATTTCTTTGCTAGTTTTTTCCCATTGATCCTCCTCCGAACAAATTCTCCTCAACCTAAGAAACTCTCCGTATGGTATGTTTTCCTTTATTGACGGTTTGTGAAAACTATTAAAATTTAACGTAGAGTTGGTTGCAGTCTCTTTTCTATGTAATGTGGTCTCAACTCGGTTGTCACGGATATAGATTTCAGTATCTAGAAAAATAGCCTTGTTACTGCTGATATTGTACGTGAATTTGATATTGGATGTAGAGGAGTTCAGTATCTGGAAATATTTTTCAAACTCTTCAGTTGTTCCTTCCCATATGATTAGCAGGTCATCAATGTAGCTTATCCATTTAGCAATTTTCTCCACATAGAGGTCATTTTCAGGGTGCCAGGCTACTTGTTGTTCCCACCACCCCATTGTGAGGCAGGCGTAGGCAGGACTGAAAGAGAAACCCATGGCGCAACCACGTATTTGTTGGTAAATTTCCTCTCCAAACAAAAATATATTCTGTGTCAGGCACATCTCCACCATGTCCATCAGCATTTGATTGTGTCTATTGTACTGGATACCACGTTTTTTAAGAAAAAACGCCATTGCATTCAGGCCTATATCGTTGTCAATATTTGTATACAACGATACAACATCCATAGTTACCAAAGAATAATTTGGTTGCCATGATAAGTCCTCCAGGTGTTTCAGTAGATCTGTTGTATCTTTCAGATATGAACTTAAGTTGGTTACAAACGGCATAAGAAAGAAATCTAAAAAATTCGCCACAGGTTCCATCAGAGATCCCTTTGATGACACTATTGGTCTCCCTGGTGGTTTTAGTGGGTTCTTATGTACCTTGGGTAAAAAATAAATGGTGGCTGTTACTGGGTGTTCCGTACTAAGGAATTTCATTTCGTCTAGATCAATTAGATTGTTCTTGTTCCAGACTTTCAGTTTCTGATCTAGTTTTTCCTTAAATATTTTGGTAGGATTATTTTGCAATTTGTTATAATATTTTTTATTGTCCAACTGAAGATGTGCTTCAGTTACATAATCCGTTGTGTTTAAAATTACGATGTTTCCACCTTTGTCTGCTGTTTTTAACGTGATAGTTTTATCATCCATTAGGTTTTTTAGGGAGTTCCTTTCATCTTTGGTTAAATTGTCTTTGTAATTGGATCTTTTGATTTGATAAATATCCTTTATGACCGCTTCCTGAAATAGGTCAATTTTATTACCTTGGGGTAATTGTGGATAGTATTTCGATGGTGCTTTCATCCCACTTAGACCTGCTCCTTTTTGGGGAACCACTCCTGAGACAGAGATACTATCTTCGTCGTTGTTTGTATCTAGATTTGTTAGTGCTACCAAAGTTGGTAAGTCCGCTGATGTTAGTTCTTCACCCACTGGGGTATTTTCCATTCGTGTTTGCTTTTTATTTTTTGCATAATTGGCCATTGCTGCATTTTCTTCAAAGGTTTTTGCCAACTTTATTTTCCTTATATATTTGTATATATCGATTCTAGTTTGTGCCATATCCATACATTCGGTCGGGCAGAAATGTATTCCTTTTTGTAAAAGGGATATTTCACTTGTGCTCATCTCACGGTGGGAAAGATTAACAATTAGAGATTCTCCTTCTTTCACACTATTCATTTCTGTTTCTTCTGACGCATGGCTCTCGTCTCCGTTCCTACTTTTTCTGAGCCATCTTTTTCTTTGTCCTCTCCTTGTTGTTTTTTTGGGGGTATTCCTGATCTTGGGACCCATCTGCGTCCTCGTCCTCTTCCTCTTGTTGTTTGATTTTGATTGAATTCCCAGGATCGTTGTTGAAGGACAAGTCTCATATCCCCTAAAAAATCCTTACTGGTTTGATTTATGGATTCTACTCCTTCCTCACTTGTTCCAGTCGATGTTAATGATGTTGCACTTGAAGCACTTTGATAGTTTGGCCCTTTGTTTTCCCGTTTTTTGAAAATGTCATATTTCCTGGCATATGTGAAGATACATCCTTGTGTGTAATCTTCCTCATCACGTTGGAATTTTGATTGCTTGCGGTTTCTTACTACTTCCTCGTGTTTGCTCACATATTTTTCCAAATCTTCCTTGAGTTTGATTTGTTCCAGGTTTAGTACCAAGGTTGCTAATTGTTTTTCCAATTCACCCAATTCTTCCTTTATTTTCTCCAAGGCAATTTCCAAATGCTTTATTAGGATCTTGATTAGGCCTAATGAAGATTCTAAAACATATTCTCCCCATTCACGTAATAACTCGTCAGACACATCTTGTTGACTTGGCATTAAGGAAATTCTCAAACCTCTCGGAGGGCTTGATTTTGGTTTTCTCCCGTTTTTCTCCTGATTTGAAATCGGGTTTTCACCTCCCAATGTAATTAAAAACAAAGACCTTTATGATGATGGTCCCCATGATTCACTAGGGGTCCGAAACGCCGTCGACCTTTAAAGTACCAAAAAACGAAAACGTGATTACTATGTGTTTCAATGGTGCTTTGTTTAAATGTTCTGTACAATTGTATCTATAACAGAAAAACGTGCTTTGCCTTATAAAGCCCTTCTTTGCTCTCTATACTCACTTTCTGTACCCGCTCTGTGAGTGCTGGGCACAGGCTTGTGTTCCACACTGGCTGACTTGTGGAAGGTACTCTGTGTGATATAACTATGTGTAAATTGAGTAAATTTTGGAAGACCTCTGTCCGGCTGGACATGTCACTCCTAATATAGATTGACTCTGTCTATATGTTATTTATTTTCTCAACTTTCTTGCATGGGACCAATGTTGCATGTACTAAGAAAATAACAACTAGCACAGTGCAGGTGCATAATATTATGTAAATACAGTGCTGTGACAGAATAATAAACCAGCAATGCACGATTTCAAAGAATAATCCTCCCAAAAAAATAATTTCTAACAACAGCGGCTGCAGCTGACCAACGAGCACTCATCCTTCCAGGGTCCTTGGATGGGACGGGTGGGGTCAGGATTGGGGATTCAGGGAGTCCAGATGAGGACTGAATCACCTCCTACAAGGGTCAGCATAACAGGAGGAGAGAACTAGATGGCCAAGGTGATTTAGAGCCTAACCTGTCAAACAGCCGAACCACCACAGAGACAGTGCTGTCACAGAAGTCGCTGAAACACATTCATTCCCAAGCAGGTTCTGCCTATGGGTATACAGATAGACATGCACACTCTCTCCCCCGCCTTATCCGTCCAACACCCCCATCCACACAGTCCCACACACTTAGTTATCTCAGCCACACCTCATTCAGGAATTCAGGGCATAGCCAATCCTACAACACGTGCAGGCCCAGAGGGTGTAGACTGTGGCGTCTCCTCAGTCAACAGCCCTTACAACATATCACTCCAAATTTCTAGTTAACGTTCCGCTTTCACATCAGTGTGTAGCAATTTTAGCCATCGCTCCTCCACCACTCCCGGCTCACTCACATCCATCCGCTATGTGGCCAATTGGGGGGGGGGGGGCATAGGGTGCATCCCATGTATCGCAATGTGGCTCTTGGCCAGCACCTGATCCAACAGGGTGAACTTATGTTGCATTCGTGTCCTGGTTTTTGGGGTCAGCAGTACACCCAGAAGGTCGTGTTTGACCGAGGGCTCCATCCGGACTCACGAGACCACCCACAGTTCATGTAATAACCCAATCCAATAAACCTGCAACCTTGCACAATCCCAAGTCATGTGAAGGAACGTCACTGGCTCCAGTCCGCACCGAGGGCATGCCATGGCTTCAAAAATATGACTTTAGGCTTGAGTCGCACTTGACCCACCTTGCATGGTGCAAAAGCGATGCAAACCGGATCATAAATATGGTCCTCAATGTTCAACACAATCGGCCCGTTGATCATCTATATATGAAGTTTATTCCAGTGTCTGCATCAAGATGAATAAACCAGAAACATTTTGTCTGTATATAAACACAGCAAACACAGCTGGAGGCTCTGATGAGGCATGAATCAGGTCCTCCGGCAGTGTTTGCTACTTAGATAGTGCATTTTTATATATACATTTTTGGTTCCTAAAGTTGTTTTCTTATGGACAAAACACAGAAGCATTTAAAATTAAGCAGTGCTTTAAATACATGTACAGCAAGACTGTGTTCCAAGAAGCTGTCACATATCTTTAGTCTACATGACTCAACAAATTAGGGAGAGATGTTCATCTCTTTAAGGCTTGCATACACAAATTAGCAGGTGAAGGTTAAATAGGAAGTATCTTCAGATAAGCTAGTGCAGCCTCTGTATTTCCAATGCAGTAGTTTGTGTAATATATATTATCTGTTCAACCCAAAAACATCTTTATCTAGCAGATCATGGATTATGTACAGGGTCAGACTGGCCTATATGGCAAACAATTGCTCAAAGGGCTGGTTTGACAGACCAGTGTGCGAGCCAGTTTATATTTAGCAGTTTGTCAGCCTATTTTACGGCCAGGTGTGCTTGTTTTTACTGTTGAGTTCCATGATTTTACCACAAGCATTGCCTGCAGAAAAACAAAAAATAGTGCAATCTCCCATACGTTGCATAATTCCCTGACTTTACAAGTTCAAAATTGGCCTTATTTGCAAATAAGGTCACTATTTTAGCTATGTGGCTCGCTAATACAGGCCATCTTTATACTGGTGCCAAAGCCTATTATGTGGCCTAGTCTGACCCTGATTATGTGACCTATTCTTAGCTATTTAGAGTAGCCTGTGGCCATTGTATCACTTACATTGAGGGATCTTGGTTTAGAGGATTGTGTAAGAGCTGCACTTTTCCTTTGTCTGTATATCTTTTTGTAGATTAGCCATTTCTCCTTCATCCAATTTTACCAAAGCTCTTCTTTCTTAGTATACAGATTTTTCGCCTGGTGTATATCTTCTTAGAAGAATACTTCTAGAAGAGTCTGGTAGTATCTATGAAACTCCTACAGTACTTTAGCTACTTTGAATATTCACAGGGCTGACTTATTTTTAATGGTTTTGAGGAAGTTTACCTTTAAAGGTGCTTTCATTGTTCTACTCCTAGAAGATTATGGGGCATATTCTCAAGGATTTATCGCCGAGTTATCGTCACTTTGTCGCAGTCATAGTGGCGATATATTTATCGCCCCATTCACAAGCTAGTGCTAACAGCCAATATCACCATTTTACCCGCGATAGCAGACGCAAAAAACATCACCACAGACCACACCGGCAACTAACGCTAATGAGATGCAGAGTAGGTGTTCCCATGCAAAAGGCAGCAAAATTCACCACTTCGCAACATTCTCAATGACCACCAAGCTCAGCGAAAAGATCCCAAAACAGGTGAAAAGGCGTGTTAGCAGCAGGGATTTAACACCTGCTCTTACCTGGTGTAAAATCGGACGACATCCTGCACCACAAAAGGGAACCCAGCTCAGAGGCACACCAGAAGAACAGCAGATGCCATGGAGCCAACGATCATGCAGCTCGGACACTCAAAAGGGCTACAACACCCACCACCTCCAACTCCAGGCCTGCCACCCCCCCCACAAACATATGTGACATCAACTTTACGAGATCATGAATAAAACAATTCGCCTGATGTCGCACAAGTACAACACTCAACATGCATGTGTGGTCGGAAAAAGGAGAATCACTCAGTCATCTTCAAATTACCAAACAAAATGTTTTATTCAAATTAAACTCAAAACTACTATTTGGAAGAGCCATGCCATCTTCGTCTTCTGCTGTTTCATGTACCTCACATGTGGGTGTTGGTGTTCTGTCTCCAGCACTGTGTGGCAGTGATACCTCAGGGGCCGGAGGTGGAATGTCAGCCGCACTGTGTGGCACTGACACTTTAGGGGCGGAGATGTGGATGGAGTGGTAGCAGCAGCATGCATCAGCACCAGGCCTTGTGGCAGCAGTGCCATGAGGAGGGTCTTTAGGTCATTGAGGAACCCAGCTACCTCTCGCTGGTGTGCAGTCACGGCAGCCGCTCTTTCTGCCTGCGTCCGATCCATGTTCTCCATGATCCTCCGCATGTGTCCCAACTCCCGGGTGACATTCCTGGAGCCGCTCTGACTAGACAGTTGTTCTTGTCTCTGAGTCAGGACTCCAGCTGTGCCAGCCATGGATCATTGGAGAGCATGGAGCGGACTGTGGGTGTCTGTTAGGGACTGTGAGTGGTCCCTGATGGGACTCAGACACCCCACATATGGCATCTAGTTTGGCTGTCATGTGGTCTAACCCCACCCGCCCCTGTTCAGCCAGCTTCTCATAGCACCCTAACACACGACGTTGGAAGGCCCTGTATTCTTCGTGGGGGTCCTGGACGGCAGCCATGGTGGTGGGTGCTGCCTGCTGTGTGTTCTGTACAGAGGGTGGGGTCTCCTCGTTGCAGCTGAGCAGCCCTGCTCCTGGAGGTGGTGTGTGGAGGCTGTCCACGAGCTGTTGAAGGGTCAAAGGTGTGGTGGTCCTCTTCGTCATCAGAAAAGAGCAGTTTGGCCAGCTCTGCAGGAGGTGTTGGTTTTCCCTCTGCAATGTGAATGGAAGATGCAGTTTAGCATTGTGTTCACATGTATGTTGACACGTTGTACATGTTTACATACAGACTGCATGACATGGTACATTGTGGCTGCTTGGGAGGAGCTGCCTATTTGATGTGGGACAGTGGACATTTCAACAACATCACGGATGTGTGTTGGTACTTGTACATTGTCAACTCACATTTCCCTGCAATGCCAAATGTGAATGTCCAGTTTCTACACACAAGCAGCACCAGTTGTGCCCTCTGTTCTGTTGTGGATGTGTTGTGCTTCGTATCACATTGTTGAGGTGCTCTACATGTTATGTGTGTGTGCTGAATTTTGGAAGAGTCACGCCTGCAGCTCTGATTTTGCTGCCCCTTATCCCCTTCATGCGGTGTGCCTTTGACTTCTGTGCTTCTACAGTGCTGTGATTTGGCAGAATTGGGTACATTGGTCTCCAGGTGGGAGTTGGGTGTCTGGGGCATGGATTGTCCACAGATGTGCTCTACTTAATTGTGCATGTGTGCCCTTTAGCCCATCTGCCCCCGTCCCCCCTGTCCCTGGTCATTACTCACCCTGGTGCTGTTGTGTCAGGTCATGTTGAGCAGTGTCCGGTCCCCCAACTCCTGCCACTGTCTCCCCACTGATTACTGTGGACACCAAGTCCTCCATCTCGTGCAGCTCCTCCTGTGGCGCTGGACTCCCACCTCCAGTCTGCATTGCTGCCATCCTGTTGTTGGTGAGTTTCTGCTTTGTTTTGCACTTCACAGCTTTCCAGCACCTCTTGACCACTTCCATTGTCCTCTTCAGCACTCTGCATTCACCTTGTCCACGATGGACTACCAAATTCAATTTTTTCTTGCCTATGACACAGTGGTGGTGAGGATTAGTTGTTGATGGTGTTCTATCACCTCCGTTATCAGGATCCTTTTTTCCTGCCTACTGAACTGCATCTTCCTCTTTTTCTTGTCTGTGCCTTTCCCTGACCCCGAGGTCCCAGGCTGGTCATCCGGGGGGCTTATGGGGTTCTGGTTGTCCTCTGTACTTGCTCCGGCTAACTCCATTGTGCATCACGCTTGTTTTGCTTTTGTTTGTATGTGTTTTTTCTACTTTTATAGGGATTTTTACTACCTGACGGGTGTGGATTGCAGGCCTGGCGTAGCTTAGTGCTGATTTTGTTATCACGGTTGGGCCCATCACACCTTTTTTCACGTTGAGGTTTAGATTTTTATTGCCGTCCCGGTGACTTTATCGCGTACATTTGCCGCCTTATTGGGAGGCTATCGCATGTTACCGCCGTGTTGTGAATTGGACGTTAACACTGAGTGTTTTTTCTCACGATAGTCTGCGATATGGAACATTGCAATAACCTATTTTGGCGATGATTATCACACCTTCTTGAGAATATGCCCCTTAGAGCCTTATTTGGAAACAGATCAAAGAATCCTCTGTCAAGATAAGCAGTAAAGGGGACTCACAGGTCAGGGTTTTAGAATTAGCAAAAAGTAGATCCAGCGTGTACCGAACCACATTGATCAGCTTCTTGATTTTATGATGCAGGCCGAGCATCGGGAAGATAGAAATTAGCTGTGTTACATAGATATTTAGGGAGTCTTCCGCATGATAATTAAAATCACCTAATAACAAGAATTGTTGAGATGCTAAACATGGGTCGCAGTATATTCAATTAAGTGCTGGCTAAAGTCTACTTTAAGTCCAGGGGGTAAGTATACTAAAGCATCTTTCTAGCATTCATTTGGTGAAAGTTCTATCTTAAAAATACATAACTCTGCCTAGTCTGTATTTGTCGAGTGGATAAGAGAGAGACAATAAATGAACAATGGCAATACCACCCCTTATTCTTTTTTCAGTGTCAAGTCAAAGCATGTTAGATGTCAGAGAGTGCTAGAGGAATTGTTGTTAAACAGAAGGGATAGAGCAGGTTTGTGTCAGAAAACCAACATTTGGTGACAACGAGGAAAGCAGGTCCCAGAGTTCAATAGCATGCTGAGGTAGAGACCTGATATTACAGAGAAAACGATGTAGGAAGTTATGGGTCAGAGGGTGCAAAAAGTAGGCATTTGTTCTGCGCCTATAAATTGAGATCTCCACTTCTCATGGGTGAGCAAAAAGTGTACAGCGATTATTCTACGACGGCTGCATAATAAGTTTGGACGGCTTATGCCAAAAGGTGGTTTAATGCATTCACAGACTTTCGCGTGGTTTAATGCATTCACAGACTTTCGCTAATAATGCATTTCTCACCTTTATTTTACAATTATGCAGTTAAAGCTCGAATCTGTATGTCGTTCTATCACTTACTAGCATTGTCATTGTATACTTTATCTTTGCCAGCTTTCGATGCCGGGAGACACCCAAGGTCCAATCTCCTGCCAACACTGGCTCTGCACCTTCAACCACCTCTGGACCCCAGCAGGAGCACCCGGCCCACAGGATGTCATCACACACAAACCACTGAACTGCATCCTCCTCAACGTGTGCTCCCTGCACAGGCATGCCATAGAAATGTGGGACCTCCTCAACACCCACATGCCCGAAGTCACCTTCCTCACAGAAAACTGGACCAACACAAACTCAGTGCCCACATCGCAATCACTATTCCCGACAGATACAAGATCCTGAGAAAAGACCGCCCCACCGGCCCAGGAGTAGGCATCGCCATTCTTTACAAAAGCTCCCTCCGCTTGACAACCACTGACAGATGACGATACTGCCCCCTTGGAACATATCCACTTCCAGTTCAAGACACGCCCCAAAACAACTCACACAAACCCTCATCTACAGACTGCCTAGACCTCGCACTCCCTTCACTGACACTATCGCTGACCTCATTGCACCCTATGCCATCGCCTCCACAGACTACATACTACTCTGAGACCTGAAGTTCCGCCAGGACAACCACGATGACCCCAATATCTCCGCCCTCCTAGAGAACCTCACCAACATAGGATTGAAACAGCTTGTCACTGCCCCCACACACACAGCAGGACACACACTCGACCCCGTCTTCACAGGAGGAAACAGCACCTCCTATAGCCACGCAACTGAACTGCTCTGGACGGACCATCACTCCATCCATTTCTCCTACAAAAAACCACTGTACACAAGCATGCGCACCAACCCCCCCCCCCCAAAAAAAAAATCTGGAACAGTGTCGCCTAAGAACACATCACCACCGTCCTGAAATGACACTGTTATGTCACATCATGTGATTACATGCCGTATGTGGTAAAAAATACAAAATTGAGTATAAATGTGCAGTTCGTGGAAATATTTTGCAATGAAAACATACTGTCCAAAACGACAGAGCACAAGCAGCTGTTATTCGTTGTGTTGTTGTTTTATACTATTTTTTAACACAAAATTCATTCTAGCTGCACACTGACTGCGAAGATACATTTTGCGCTAAAAGTTTTGCATTTGACACAATTTCACGTACTTTGATTAAATTGTCCGTAATTAGTTATTTAAAGCCAATTATGTGAATTTCACACACTCCTATTTGAGATATTGCTATCTGACTGTGGCAAGAGAGATGACAAATGGCGGCATCCAGGTAAGAGTAAGAGGCAGGGACAGAGTGAAAGACCAGTGTTTCTAACTTAGGACCTTTTCAGAAGAAAGAGGACTATGGCATTGAGGGAGGAATGCCTTTGCTGCTTACTCTGCTTACTATGACAAAAGGGCTATTTTCAAAACCAGAAGTTGATCAAGATTCTCGTCATCATGTTCAGGTCTAAGTGGCACAAAGTTCCTGGGCCCTCTGGTTCAGTTAAACCAAATCCAATAAAAGGCACTCATAAAGTAATAGAAAGCTGAAGATATTTAAGACCTGACACAGGCCTCCTTCAGTAATAGGGTAAACATACGTTTCAGTTTAACTTTAAATGATGCCAAGTAATTATCCGATATTTAGTCGAAGTTGGTTCCATAATTTCGACCCTAGAACTGAGATGTTTTACCACTCAGGTAATCGCAGTTGAATCTGAAGACAGATGTCCGGTAGGAACCAACCAAGAGCAGGTGTCAAGTGAGAGTGTACCAACATACTGATTTGGTCTAAATCCATGTACATTGTTTGCATGAGCTTGATTGAATTGAGAACCAAATATACCTATATTGACAAAGAAGTTGCATGAAGGAATTTAGGGGCTCTGACTACCATTGTCCCAGCATGGTTCTTGATTTTCTACAGTCAATTAATTTGCCAGAGAAGCCTAGAAAGATAGTTCAACAATAATCAGTAATTTAGCCAAGAGTTATCCTTGCAACAAAGCACTGGCTTTTTCATCTAGAGATGGCTGCATATTATTTAAATTATGAATATAGAACAACAATTACCACTGCCACTGACAGCACCACCACAATTACAACCACCATTTTCATTTACACCAGAAACACCACCACCACCACGCAATCACCATCACCACCATTACTAGCATCATGACCATTATCAACATCATAATTACCCCACTACCATTACCACCCGCATCACAATATGGCTACCCTTACTATTCCACAACTATTACGATCACAATTAGTTTAGTTTAGGGGGGCGCTAGAGGGCGCGCAAACAGTATGGCCGCAATGTAGTGAGGCTCCTGCTGCCTGGTCAGTAATCCTACATTTATCCTGGCTGACCAACACCTACCCGTCCGATTGTAACTGGAGATGTCCGATATATAGCCCTGCAGCTCCGGTGAAACTTTGAAGGGAATCCGACCCGGAGAACAGAAGTTATCAGCAGCGGAGGCGCTGACCGGATCGTCGCCTGCGAGGTGTGGATCGCGCAATTGGGGACAAGCGACTACGACACACCGAGGCGTCCCACGAGGCGCTTGGGCCGCAGGCGGTGAACGTCGATATAACCCCCGCATACCAGTGGCGACGGTGGGGTGAAGACGTAAGGGACGCCATAACAACTCAGAACGCCACTGCCTTCCACAACTGCGCCTACCGGGGCTTGCTGCGAGGAGACACCGCAGACACTGAGACGTGTCCTGGCGGCCGCGGCCCTGCGGGAAGAAGCGCTGCATTTCCCCCTAGTACGAGGAACGAGAGCCTTGCGGCGAGAACCATACCACCGGTAAGGGCAGAGTGTATAGCCCCCAGCTGAGTGGCACTACATAGCCCTCTGGTACTGCCGTGGTCGGACTAGCGTATTGCCTGATCTGGGATTACCGCGACTACAACCCCCCCCCCATTCACCGCTCGGAGAGACCCTAGAAGTGAAAACCTTGAGGGTCGGGGATCTGATTTGGGGCACTGTGGCGAGGCGACTACTGGCGATAGAGATTGATGCAGGGCGCTGCAGGGGGCACATTAGCAGACCCAAGACGGCGAACATTTCCGAGGCCCCCCCCTACCGCCGAACGGAGCTTGCTGCAAGCGACGGACACAGACCCGGAGGCTGTCTGCACACTGCTTCTCCGTGTGCTCTCTTCCAGGCTGAGACCGCAGGGACTATTGCTGAGTGAAGGGCCACTGATTCGGCCCTGCCCTTGATACCTCTGTTTTTCCGGTTTCATAACGTACAGTACACCCTACACGGGGGACCCACACAACTTTGGGCGAAAATCGGCGGAGCGTTACCGCTGCAGGCGCCAGAGGTGACGGTGCGCTATGCAACCTCATGCCTCTGCAGTTGGAACATGTGGGCGCCTGACCTTCACTGAAGCTCCCAGCGGCATTATACAGGAGAGCTAGAAATAAAGCCCGGCTGCAAACTTACCCCATCCTGGATGTTTCCGGGCCGGCGTGGAGAGTGCCAGTGGGTGGGGAATATTACCGTACTGCGGAGCCTGGTGGAAGCGACTTGACTGTAGACTTCACGCACAGTGCCTGCTTGGGCCCGGTCCTGGGGGCGCTGGGGATAGGACATAACCACAAGACGCTTCTGCTGCTGAGGATAGTCGACTACCAATGGCTGCAACCCCTTGACTTGCTGTGCTGGAGGCGGACATTAAGACATACATGCGTGGCGTTGCCCCTTTGACGGACTGCGTCTTTGGGGCTACTGTAATCTGGGAAGGTGCGCCTCTTACTCTAGAGAAGCAGACAAGCTGAGCTACGGAACCTACGCTGCCTAGTGTCTCCCGGTTTAACAAATAGCGTACACATCTCGGCGCATTGCAAAGTACCTATGCGTACAGGAGCCCCTCTCCCTGGAAAAGACCGTGGTGAACGACCCGCACCGAGCCCTGCGAGCCCCTGCAAAAAATGCAAAATGGACAAACAGGATAACAGACAGCCTAAACTAACATTTGACTCCGCGGGTACCAGGAAAGGGGTGCGGACCGTGGCATGAATTCCAACGTCTCCTCTTCGGAGTTACAACTAATGATGCAGGAAATGAGACAAGGATTTGCCACGATAGTGGATAAAGTGAACCGCATGTCGTCTAGAATGGACGCCATAGCACAAAAAATAGATGTACATGAGGAACGGATCAACGAGGCGGAAAGGCGGATTTCGGATCATGATGATACCACAGCCTCGCACACCACTCAACTTTCAAGAATGGACAACATCCTCAGGGTCATCGCTGCAAAGAATGAGGAGTTGGAGGCCCGCAGCCAGCGCAATAAAATCCGAGTCATAGGCGTGCCGGAATCCACGAACACAGGGCGCATGGAAGAATATGTGGAGAAAATACTCCTTGCTGCAGTCGGGACGGACGCATGCTCCAGACAATTCATTGTTGAAAGGGCGCATCGCTCCCTTGGACCGAGGCCCAAACCTGGAGCTC
The DNA here is from genome assembly GCF_964261635.1 of Lissotriton helveticus. Classification (NCBI taxonomy): domain Eukaryota; kingdom Metazoa; phylum Chordata; class Amphibia; order Caudata; family Salamandridae; genus Lissotriton; species Lissotriton helveticus. The sequence goes on along the minus strand of NC_136072.1, from coordinate 993,173,454 downwards.
CGCCTACACCCATCATTGCAAGACTCTTAAATTACAGGGACCGCGATACTGCATTACGAGAAGCACGAGCAAACCAACATTTGACATGCGACGGAGTCAGCTTCTCCATCTACCCAGATTTTACATCCATGGTACAGGAGCAGAGACGCAAATTTCTTGATGTTAAAAAAAAACTCCGGACATTAGAAATAGATTATGCACTATTATACCCTGCGAAATTGAGAGTCACACACCAGGCAAAGCAGCATTTCTTCAATAACCCACAACAGGTGGATGACTTTTTGAAAACACTGAGACGAGCAAGACATGGGCGCAGAGAAGACGGCGATGAGCAGGAAGAAGAGGAACGTTCAATGAATGGAGACATTTAGCTGGGAGCATGGCTAATCACGTAGGGCCGTGCTTCCCTCCTGTATTTCACTGAGAGGCCCTGAGAGATGCCCCTACCTTATGGGAACACTGCTGATGGACGAGAGTACCATGGACGGGTACTGGACTGTTGGTGGTAACGTATACCAGGCGCCATCCCCCCTTCCCTTAGACTGCGCCCGACCGAGGCCACACAGGACAAGGGACAAGGTGCAGGGGGTGGATAGTTGCGCTCCTCTGATGACCCCGATAGGGAATACCCGATGGTCATGTTCAAAGTGTTATGGTTTGTGGGGTGTTTGATTTTGATTCAGGGAGGGGGGTGGGATGGGGATTCTGGCAAGTTGGGGATGCTTCAGTGGGAAGGGGGTGGGGTAGAAGTTCTTGAGCTCCCTGAATTGCTCCATACTGATATGAATGAATCTGACGGCTATAGATGGGAAATGCATGACTTAGATAGCGGAGGAGGTCTGACTGATATCTTTCTAGACATGATGAGAGGGCAGAGAGGGGAGTTAGGCTCAACTATAGCTACGACTCAAGACACTAGGGAGAGATGTATATATTTGAGAGCTACCAGTTGGTGGGTGGGGTGGGCTCAACTTCCCGCATTGTAATGGATGGACAATATTACATCATCAGATGGAATGGTAGTTGAGACTGTTACAATTTACAAGTTGGGGATATCTAAGGTAGGGGGTCGGGGGATGGGACTGTTTGAACATGTTGTTACAGAGTTGGGCGAGGCTAATATCAAAGAGATGCTATTTACAGATCCAACAGGATTGCATGATGGAGACGAGCGAGGGGGATCCCTCGCGGTGCATGTAGTACACACAATCATTCACCTACGACACAGCATTAATATGTGTAATAGGGCAAAACGCAGGCTGCGATCTTGCGGTGCTGGAAGGGTAGTGCTTTTATCAAACAGGGACACCAGAAAGAACTGGCCAGGGAGACCTTCACTGATGCACTGCTACATCTCACATTTCCTACTTGACTATGGGAGACACTGATCTAAACATACTTACATGGAATGTCAGAGGCCTGGGGGACCCGAGGAAAAGGAGACAAACTCTTTCTTATCTGGACCGCCATACAATACACATAGCCTTCATCCAGGAAACCCATTTTAAAGCGCAGGCTGTTCACACTTTTGCCAGTAGATGGGCGATATACACTGCCTTTTCCTCCTACTCATCATACTCTAGGGGTACTGTGATACTAGTGAAAAAAGGTACGCCCTTTATTATGATAGGCACTAAATTGATGCCCAAGGCAGATATTGTCTGATGTGGGGTAGACTAGGGCATATGGCAGTCACCCTGATATGCTGCTACGGCCCCAACATAGACGACACGCAGTTCTTCATAGATCTCGGAGCGACCATAATAGGCACAAGTCCACAGCACCTCATCTGGGGTGGAGACTTCAACACTACACTTGATCCAACTAGAGACAGGTCTCACCCGGCCCCATATCATTATACTAAAGCCCGTATAACGCTACTAGAGACACTAGATGATCATAAATTGATTGACACCTGGAGACATCTCCATGCTGACATGCGGGAAGGTACACACTTCACGGCACAGGCAAGATCCTGGGCGAGGCTCGATTATGTCTTTATATCCCCACGCTTTCACGCGGCGCTTGTGCGCGCGCAACACCTCCCAAGAACGTACTCTGACCATTCCCCTGTACGCATTACACTGAGGGCTGCGGACCTTGGCCCCCCACTGACGGCCTGGCGCCTGCAACCCACGATGCTGCTAGATACTCCATTTCAGGAGGAACTGCGGGAAGACTGTTTAGATTTTTCAAGCGCAACAAAGACTCTGTGAAAGATGTTGAAACTATCTGGGACGCATTCAAGGTGACTTTAAGGGGAATATGCATTGCTAAGGGGTCAGGTGTACTAAAGAGCATAGTGGCGCGACTAGGGAAACTGGAAAATGATCTTAAGACACTTGAGACATCATTGGCTGACAGTCCTGATGACAACACACTATCACGTATTCGTGAAAAAGTGACAGAATACACCGACGAAGCCGCTAGAGAGACTAAATTTAGGGGTAAACATTGGATTGCCCGCCGCTATGGCGAGGACGAACGACCAGGAAAAGCACTAGCCGCAACGATGAGGTTAACACGTCCCCCTAACATTATATTAGAACTTGAAGGCTTGGATGGTGAAATGTATAGAGACACCACGCAAATACTTAACACGTTTGTGGCGCACTATAGCAAATTATATACGTCAACTAGGGCTGGTGACCTGCACCTGCAAGAATACCTGGAGGATGTGTCCCTGGGATGGCTTAGCGATGCGCAACAAGCGTTTCTGAGCTCCCCTTTTGAATTGGACGAGGTGCGTGAGGCCATTATGCACATGCAGTCAGGCAAGGCTACGGGACTGGATGGGATACCAATAGAATTCTACAAGACTTACATTGATTTTATGGCACCGGTCCTGAGGGAGGTCTATGAAGATGCTCTGGAGGTGGGCTATCTGCCCCCTTCTATGCGCATGGCCTTCATTACATCACTCTTGAAACCCGGGAAAGCGGCAAGCAATTGTGACTCTTACCAACCCCTCTCATTGCTCAATTGCGATGTGAAAATCCTTGCAAAACTAATTGCTACCCGTATTAATCTGCTACTCCCCAACCTGATCTTACAGGTTGTGTGCCTGGTAGGGCGACGTCCCATAACTTGCGCACCTTCTTCTCGATCCTAAACACGGTACATGAAGACCAACCGATGGCTGCCATCTTCCTGGACGCCACGAAAGCTTTTGAGCTCAAAGTGTTGGGGGTGTATGGGGTTTCCAATCATATTTATTTCATGGATTAGACTATTATACACATCTCCAATGGCCAAAGTACTGATAAACGGCAGGCTTTCCTCTGAATTTCCCATTACCAGGGGCACCAGACAGGGTTGCCCCCTGTCACCTCTGTTTTTTGCTATAGCTACAGAACCGCTTGCGGCAAAATTGAGGCAACATCATAAGGACAAAGCACTGAGGTGTTTCCAGAGGCAAATATTAATATCTATGTACGCAGACGATATCACTTTATATATACGTGACCCTAGAGATAATCTAAATTCGATTCTTAGAGAATTTATCCGATTCGGCAGGCTTTCAGGAGTCCAGATCAACTGGAGCAAGTCTTGTATTTTTCCCCTCACGGCGTCCACCGGGCGGTTTGTGCTGGATTACCCTCTCACCTGGTGCGAAGGAGACTTTAAGTATTTAGGCATACACATAGAAAAAGACCGGGATGAGCTATTGAGGGCCAACTATGGCACGACGATGACCCGTATCACGGATTGCATTGCTCGATGGATTACACTGCCCCTTTCCATGGCGGGAAGAACGTCTGATTAAAATGGTAATATTACCGCAGTTGTTGTATCTCTTCTTGAACATTCCCTTTTATCCAGGCAGGTTTTTCTTCCAGCAACTACGTACAGAGCTCATTAGACTAGTATGGGGCGGGAAATCGCCCCGGCTCAAATGGTATGTCCTCATCAGGCCATACAGTCAAGGCGGGTTTGGCGTACACGATTTCGAGCTGTACTATCAAGCGGCTCAGGCACACTATGCCTATTTCTGGATACGTCAACCTAGATACATGCCCCAACTAGCGGCCGAACACCGGTTGGCACACCCGATCCCCATAGAAGGCGCTTAATATACTCCAGTACAGGGAAGAGATAAGACGCCCACAACGGTGATGAGTACGGTGACTGCATGGAACCGACTGACTACTAAGTTAGAGATTAGCATGTTATATGCACCTCTCTTGACCCTTGTTTACCATCCAAGCATGCCCCTTTTACAGGAAGCGGGATTTCAGAAATTACTTCATACTATCCACGTTACGACGTGGGGCGAGTTGTACCATGCTGGCACATTCCGATCTATGGAACAATTATATGAAGGCTTACAACCTTCTCCCCTTGACATTTTTCTGTACATCAGGCTCCGGCAGGGGATTAAGGCGCTCACACCTGACTTCCCGCAGGAACCCCCGGAGGTTGCATTGTTACAACGCATCCTCCAAGACGAAACGCCTGCCAAGTTGGTCTCTAAAATTTACAGATCGGTCCACTCGTTAATAGACACCCCACCTCTAGCGGCTAGGGCAAAATGGGACCTGGAACTGCTAGTGCCACTGACGGACAAGCAATGGGAGTTTTGCCTACAACAGACAGAACGCATCTCCTCCAGTAGCAGATTTAGAATCATACACTATAAATACATCCATAGACTATATTACACCCCGGCTCGGATGTGCAGGTACCAACTTCGTGACAATGACAGGTGCGATAGATGTCATGCCCCTGGAGCGGATTTTCTCCACCTGGCATGGGCGTGCCATGAGGTTCATCGATACTGGTGCCAAGTATTTTCAGCACTGTCTAAAATGATTAACTCAGAGGTGGAGCCCTCCCCTTTCCTTGCCCTCTTGGGATACGTGGAACCCATACAGGCTGCGCACTGCAAATTCATTGCGCTTGCCTTCCTGATTACTAAAAGAAGAGTTGCATGTAGATGGGGCAGAGGCAGAGCCCCAAAATTCAAGGATTGGATGAGAGATCTTACCTATTGTCAGGAACAAATCAGTACATACTCTGAACTTTTACCGATAGCATCACGACCCACAGATATCTGGGCTCCATTACATTGCTATTTATTGGGGGGGGATGATGCCGCTGAGGACAGGGCGTCCACGTAGGTACATGTTGGAGAATCTCTCACGAAATACTAAAAAACATGTAAACGAAATCACTGCCTTCAAGCTACTGATGTACAGACACTGCATATTTACTGTTTCTCCCCTTGTGAATGCTATATTGCAGGAACATGTTATTGTTATATAGAAGAATAGATGATGGGCACCTCTAAGGTATAGACTGGCCACTGGAAGGGTATATATGAGACTACATGATTAATGCACAGTGATAATATGATGAAAATATTTGCACTACAATTGCCTATTTCTCTACATTCATTGTTTTGACTATGATTGGAATGTGTACACATTGATGCACCGTTTGCTTCTTGATGTATGTTCGCTCAAAATCTCAAAATAAAGGTTTATAAAATCGAAATAAAATAAATCAATTTGTTTAGTTTAATGTACTTTACTTATGATGTGCAACAAATAAATGCTACCAGCTTCACCATCACCACCATGATTATCATTACCATCACCATCAAAACTACTCTTACCACCGTCATCATCACTTTCACTACCACCACTACCATAGCCTAAACTACCACCATCACCACCTGTTATGTATTCATCACCTCTTCTGTCACAACCAACACTATAGAAAATATAATCACTAGCATCACCATTATCACCACCATCACTACTACTGCTACTATCACCAATATCCCCACTATGACCAACTTCAACACTACTGCTGCCACCACCACTGCTACTACCATCTGCTCCACTGTTATGCAACCTTCAATACCATCACTACGTATACCACTTTTACAACTACAACCAGCATTATCTGAACCAACAGTACTACTATGGCACCTACCACCATTACCAGTACTATACTGCCACAACATAAACATTCTTATTTATTTGTGTGTGCAGGATATTTGTTTGAAAGGCGTGTGTGTGTGTGTGTGTGTGTGTGTGTGTGTGTGTGTGTGTGTGTGTGTGTGTGTGTATGTTTGTGTGTGTATGTGCTACAGGCAGGGTGATGTGAGCTTATAATGTGAACAGTTCAATCCAAAACTGCCATGTGAGGTCCCCTCCAGAAGGGAAAACAAGCAACCTCAGACCTGTTATGGCTTACTTGAGCTTCATCAACCCAAGAGTGACCACACCACTGTGATACAAGGAGATTGCCATGTTTGCACATCTGCTTAATATCACAGTACTTACCCGGTGAGGCATGTATACTGACACCGCCCTTGCCTAGCCGATTAGGTAGCCATGGTAAATCATCGTCCAATGTGGACCCCACATGAGATGGATGAAGGGTCCACCTGGGCTACTCTAGAGAAGCAAGGAATGGAAAGTTACATTATACAAAGGAGGGTAAGACACTAAAACTATTTCGAACTGAGTGTTCATTTTATCTGTGGGAATTATAAAAAAGTGTCTATGAGCTTGATTTATGCTTTACCTATTTCCCAGAAGGGTGGAATCAACCTGCAAGAGGCCACCAGAAAGGGACTAAAAAAAGGGAATTATGGGTGTAGTGTCACAAAGGACGATCGCGCAAGGGACACTATCTTGAACGTTCCCATAAGAAAGGTGGCAAAATTTGACAACTACCAGGGTAGGGTTCCAGTAGTCCCCTACTGCTCCATGGCCCCCAAACACTGTGTGACAAGCTGGAGCACTTGTGATATTCCAATTTTTACAAATCTTGCCAGAAGAATCAAATAAACTATCAAATATTATTATTTTTTAGATAATCTGTCTTCATCATTATCCATTTAGTTATTGTTAAATATTACAAGGGAATTGCTACCAATATTTTTTGCCCTTCACAATGCTAAATATTACATTTTCTTAACAGGGTTATGATAAATATCTGTCCTGGTCTTCCATGCTAACATGGCTCCACTATCTTTTCTTCATTCAACTTATTGCAACTTATGTTCCCTTATTTCCTCTAGCATGCTTCATCTAGATTGTGGTACAAAGGGGGGGGGGTGATGGACGGCGCATCTGAACCAATCAAACACTCCCACCCAGTCAAAAGATCTGGGTTTGATCCATCACCGTTCTTTAGCCCACTCTGCCACCCCAGTTCAGACATGGCTATATGCAAATCAGTCTGACCCTGTGCCTCATGGGAACAGTCCAGCCCGAACTGCCAAGCCATGCCTTCCCTGGACCGGAAACAAGCTTCCGAGGACCGGTTTCTAGCATTACAGCCGTCTTCAGCCCGGCTTGCTTGAATCCAGTGGCAAAGTGAGCAAGGGACTCACGTCTGAGCATACCCTGCCACACTTATGGTGGCCAAAGCGGTACAAAAGGGGGTGGTGATGGACGGAGCATCTGAACCAATCAAACACTCACACCCAGTCAAAATATCTAGGTTTGATCCATCACCGTTCTTTATCCCATTCTGCCACCCCAGTTCAGACATGGCTATATGCAAATCAGTCTGACCCTGTGCCTCATGGGAACAGTCCAGCCCGAACTGCCAAGCCATGCCTTCCCTGGACCGGAAACAAGCTTCCGAGGACCGGTTTCTGGCATTACAGCCGTCTTCAGCCCGGCCTGCTTGAATCCAGTGGCAAAGTGAGCAAGGGACTCACGTCTGAGCATACCCTGCCACACTTATGGTGGCCAAAGCGGTACAAAAGGGGGTGGTGATGGACGGAGCATCTGAACCAATCAAACACTCACACCCAGTCAAAAGATCTGGGTTTGATCCATCACCGTTCTTTCGCCCACTCTGCCACCCCAGTTCAGACATGGCTATATGCAAATCAGTCTGACCCTGTGCCTCATGGGAACAATCCAGCCCGAACTGCCAAGCCAGTACAGTTGACTGGGGGTGAGTGCTTGTATTGTCAACGCTCCGTCCATCATTTCCTTTGGTTTTTCTTTGTTCGCCATTGGTTGGCAGGGTATGCTCAGACGTGAGTCCCTTGCTCACTTGCCACTGGATTCAAGCAAGCCGGGCTGAAGAAGGCTGAAATGCCAAAAACCGGTCCTCGGTAGCTTGTTTTCGGTCCAGGGAAGGCATGGCTTGGCAGTTCGGGCTGCACTGTTCCCATGAGGCACAGGGTCAGACTGATTTGCATATGGCTATGTCTGAACTGGGGTGGCAGAGTGGGCTAAAGAACGGTGATGGATTAAACCCAGATCAGTTGACTGGGGGTGAGTGCTTGTATTGTCAACGCTCCGTCCATCATTTCCTTTGGTTCATCTAGATTGTAGCCTGCGCCTGCCCAATCTTTAATGCCACTTCTTGTCTTCTGGCATGTGCTAACATGGTATCTTGTATGGCTTCTCAGTATTCCTTGAAGAATTGGCGGTTGGCTGTTGCTTGGGAATGTTTTTATTTAAAAAAGTCCACACCCAAGATACCTGTGAAGACTTGAGAGATATCGTGAGAGTGTGCATGAGGTCCCGCGAGTTCTTGGAGTTAATGCGCATTTCAGCCCAATTATTGGAGGATGCGCTGCAGCAGGTGGCAGTGGGTCAATAGCCCTGTGGGTGGGAAGTGGGGGCATGGCCAATGGGGGCCCAGCACAAGCCTGACACTCAGGGATGCTGACAAAATGTGGTTATAGTGCCACCTATTGTGCTTTTCAAGCACCTCAATTCTGTTGAACATTATTTTGTTATTCATTTGTAAGGGTGGGATAGGATGAAAGTTCTTCTTAATGTTACATAGTAAGGTTTCTACCAACATCTCGACTGCTTTATCCACATGTGTAAGATCATCCCGTTTATTTCCTAAACTTGGACAAGATGGTTGTTGTCTCTTTCTGTAACCTCTAACTTCCTCATGATGGTGTTAGATGGGAATTTGGTCCTCGTCTCAACAGGATTCTTCAAAGATTCAAAGTCATCAGGAAATGGTATGTTAGGTTGTTGGACTACCAAAGCAACCTCCAACCCGTATCCTTCTTTGTCATCATTTATTTTAACCAGGGCGTCAAAGTGATTAGTGACTGTGAATGACAATTGCACTGAAGAGCTGATGCAACACCCACTGCTGCAATGGCCAAAACCTTAGTCCTCGCTCCTGTACGTTTGCCCTGAAATCTAAATAGGTCCTTCCTTTTCTGGTTAATTTGATTAAACTAGGGACTTCTCTATGACGGTGCAATCTAGTTTTCACCGTTGTCTTGGTATGACTAGTTTGACCAGCCTGAGAATGCACACTTTTATTACCACACTATCTTGCAATGTAGTTACAACTAGCGGCTTTTTACCCTTAGACAATGTCTTACTTGCTTGATGCTAATTGGCTGCAAGGAAGTGCAGGGGATAATAAGCGGCACAGTGCCAGCCACCATGGATGTGCCCCCTCCCCCACACACCGAGGACACATCGAGGATCCAAGCAGCTATAAGTAAGTTGCAGGACCATCAGTAACAGGGTTTAACCCAGAGGATGGAGAAGGAAAATTGCAAAACAATATTTTCCCTGGGTGTAACACAAGAGGTTCCTAACATGTCAGCCATGTTTCTCTTCCTCTCTCCCTGTAGATTCGTTCTCGTTTGGCTCGGCATTTACCACCAGCTTTTAAAATGAAAAAAAATATTAAGTACAAAATATTTGAGAAAAAAAAATCAGCGTGCCTTACTCACAATTTTTATATACCAAGGAGAAGTTCACACGCAGGAAAACACCCAGTTATCGGCACATATTTTTATTTAGGACGAGCTGTTTTTGCTTCTGTAGTTAGCGCCTGGATCTAACTCACCTTGTCATTATTTACTGGAAAATGATGGCAGGCTGCACTGGGCTTTATTTGTTCCTCTGAGTACTCATCCAGAGAATCTTTCGTCTAATCAGCAATTCATTTTCATTCATGTATTCGCATGTCAGATAAATTCATGGAAAATTATGTGTATTCAGTGGTTGGTGGAGGCTGCCTCATAATCTGTCAGTTTGTGCCCGAGACACTTATCATACCAAAGGAATATGCCTAATTCACTTTCTTTTTCATCAGACTGGGCCACGTCCCTGCATAAATTACAATTAAAAGAGTTATTTAAAATATTTTGCACCTTCACTTGCACTTAAGGCAGACCAATGACTATTAAAGAATACGTGTCACGATGTTGTTGGAGAGCAAAATTAAAAAAACAAATCTGAGGATTCTTCTAGCAATACTCACTGGAGTGAGATAAATATGATTACAAAAATGCCAAATGCAAAATACTTGCTGCCCGATTGGCAAGGTTTTAATTTGACTTACTCTCCTGACTTACTCCTGAAATACAGGAGTGAGCCAGAAGTACTACAAGATGCAGTCAAAGCTACTCCTAGAAAAATCTTTCAGAATAGGGGGGGTCATTTACAAGCCCCTTGCGGCGCCGGTACGTCACTTTTTCCCATGTTAAAAGTGGCGCACCAGCTGGGTAAAAGGCTTATAAATAAGTCCCAGGGTCTAAAGTAGCAGATTTACAAGCCCCTTGTGACATGCTTACGACACAGTTGCGTCACTTCTGTGAAGCAGCGGCGTCGTAAACAATGCTCCACTATGCGACATATTTACAACAAGACGCAGCTAGTGAGATGTGTCACGTTGTAAAGCCCTGCGCTACATTATGCTTGCGTCAGGTAAAATGTATGCAGGGTTGGCGTCCCGTCGCATGGGAGCCCTGTAAAAGTGATGCCGTGAAATCTATAAGAGTTCATTGAGTCACTTTTATGTCCATGCTGCGTCAAAACCCTGTGTCTGCTTGAAGCAGGGGTAAGGAGTGATGCAGTATGTTAGGCAGAGGGCGCCCCTGAGCATTGCTGGAGTTGCGTCACGCTTGCGATACGACTCCAGCAATGCGCTGCCCTTACACCAGAAGATGCGACACGCATCTGGCTATCCTTGCGCCACGCTGCGTCTCATTGTAAATGCAACGCATCCGTGGTGGCGCAAGGGTTTTCCTGCGTGTCGCATCTTTACTGGCGCATCCCTGCTGATATGCAGGGATGCGCCAGTCCTTGTAAATCTGCCCCTATGTGTTTCATTTTATGATAGTGTCTCCTGTTAAGTTAATCGCACTGTTTCCTTTGAAAATGTATATCCGTTACATTCTGGAATGTATAGTTTTGTCGCAGCCATACCATTTCATTTAATGTATTATTTTCTGATCTGAGTAAAACATTGTCACAGTCAAGAGGTAGTCACAACACAGAACAATATTAATCGAACATGAATGAAAGTGGAAAGAAGAGACGTTAGCAAATTCTCAGGAAAAAGAAATTAGAGGAAAACTGTATTACATTTCTCAATATGGTAATGTTAATATCAAACGCCTTGCATCCGGGAATACCTTGATCCATTCCAGGGTTTTCTTTTGACAAACAGTTGTAATCTGGTACTTTCATTCCCTGGTTCATTGCAGGTGAGTTAAAACTATAAGCACTAGAATTTAAAATGAACTATGGTGTCCTTAGTGACATGGAGCCATGTGGTTACTGTACTAAAAGAGCAACTAAACCCTAAAAACACTGTTTAATGATTTAAACCTAAAAACACTGTTTGCAAATTATAATATTCTTTTGATGTACTGTTTTAGTTTTATAGTTCATATCTGCCTACTCAAATACTCTTAGAAAGAAACAGTGCTAACCCCTTCTGCGTAGCCATAAAGTGGTAAAATACTTTTTTGGCCTTGTGGTAGGCTGGTATATTCACCGAGAACTGAAAGCAGGGGAATTAAAAGAGATCATTCGAAGGGGCAAGATGCTAGGTGAAAAATAGCACTCGAGACGGTGCTGACGCAGTGCTTTCAGAATGGCTGCCTTTTGGATTTTAAATTGTGATGATCAGCACCAAAATAATAATTAAAAAGGCACAACATGCAAAATTAATCTCACATGGGAAGGGGGCATAATTGAAAGAGATGTGTTTCTTTAAGGGAAGTCTGTTTTAAAATACTCGATATTTGGGTCACACCAGAAACTCCTGTGCAAGAATGTCAAGGCCTCTCAAAGAAGAGCTAGAAAGTAAGTAGATAGGGCACATAGGACCTGATGAGTTGTTCACCCACACAAGCATATCCAACTGGGTCTACAAATACTTTTACGGTAACCTTGAGAGCCCTCTCTAGCCTAAAGTGGGCAGCATCCTTTGGAAGAGTAGCCTGAAATGTAGCCAACACCAGTGGTGGCCCGTCATTACAGGTGCCAACGTTACCCTCCTCCTTTTCAAAAGCATGATGAGTGTCTGTCAAGCTGTGCAAAGGTCAGTCTAACCAACATTCACCATGTCAGGGTCAGGCAGCCTCATGTTTTGCATCTGCTAATGCGCAAGTGCCTGAGAGTCTAAGCCACGGCTTTCCGAGTGGAAGTTCTCACAGCACGGAAGGCATGACCTCATCAGTCCAGCAAAGGCATGTGAGATCCTCTCCCTGGTGACGAGGGGAGTCTCACTTATACATCCAGGGCTGGGGGCTTCACGTTTAAGCCCTGAGTGCCCATGGCTGACTGTCTGTCAATGACATCTCACACCACCCTTTCATGACTCGTCACATGTTCTGCACCACCTGCCACTTCCTCTGAAATTTAGTGGAACAATTTACATAGTGGGAATTCATATCATCCACACAATTCACTGATACTCTCACTATTACCATCTATTTGCAGAGTTGTAGCCATCATTGACTTTTTCGATAGACTTGGTATGCAGCATTGTTGTGTTGAATGAAAACACTTCAATGTAGGTTAAAGTAGATTTATTCCTTTAGCAAGCCGGTACACAGCTGACAGGTAGTCAGTCAGCGTCAACTGAATCCATGTAGAACACATAGAGGAAAGTGGAACACAGTACACTACATTCTAAAGAATGTGGAATATGCAAGGTTAAAGATACATTACGTATTACACAACATAACCATCATGTGTTCAAAGTGTTTTATCTTCTTCAAACGTTGGGAGAAACATGGGAGTCAAGATTTTTTATTCCTTTAGATCTGGACCATAGTTAGGTCGAGCATTCGAGACCTCCTGTATATACTTTAGTATATACTTATATGTGTATGTACTTTGTGGGCTCTGGAGTTCAGCCATAGGACTTGTCTGCTTCCGCTTAGGGACTTTTTTTCAGTTCAACTGCCTCTATTTAACTGTCTTAAGAGAAAACGACTAGTAGAGGTCAGTAAAATATCACAATTACTTTCTGCTTAGGGACTTTATTTTTTTTCTGGCAACTGCCTCTATTTAACTTTCTTGATAGAAAGCGACTACCAGAGGTCAGTAAAATACCAGAATCACTTTAGCATTCTCAATATTCCAGTCCATAGAAATTGTCTTCCACGAGCACCCGTAGACAATAATATCTTTTTCAAATCTTGTATTTTTAGTGCTATGACCACCGAAGGCACTGATTTTATATCAAAAACAGAGCTTTGGACTATACTATATCCCGCTGAAAGGCAATATTTCTCTCCATGTGTTCCCATACCTGGCATGTCACGCATTTTGGTGCTTACTGTCCCACTATGTTAAAGAACAGTAGATGTTTCAGCACCCAGTCTAATGTACTGCATAGCTAAATACATATAAGGTCCCACAGGCGAGACCGATTGCATTGCAAATGCTTGTTTTTGTGTTGTGATCAGTTGTTGCTTTTTATATGGATCTGGGACTGTCCAAGGGTCTGCTTCAAATCGCGCCCCTCCCGCATGTTGTCACTTGAACAGCAGAGAGAAATCTTAGATGAATACCAAAGGCCAGAATGGATGCACCTTTGTGGATTTCCTGAAGCTTAAAAAATCTGCTTGGACATATATAGTCTGCTGATGATAAATCCACCCAGAGGTCTCTCTCGCTGGCATTTTTTGCATCTATGAAAATTGACATAAATATCAGGTTTTATGCAAACTTCTAAGTGTAGTTTACATAACTTTATTAAGGCATAACAATATCATGTTGACCTCCAAACAATAGAGAATCAAATATTGAAGATGTTACATTTTAAAACTTTATTCAAAACATGTATGCTAAAATAATCTTATTTTAATAACCATACAAGGTACCTGGAATGTCTTTGAAGTCTCTAATGAATTACAGATTTAATTCACCCCTACTCTTCCTGGACTTCTTCGCCCTCACAATCCACAGACTCGACCATTAACTCTCCGCAATCCGTTTCCAGTGCAGCTGAATGATCTATGGCCTCTGATAACTCTCCTTCACCCATTCCCTCACCCACATACCAAATCACAAAGGTACTGGTGGCGTGGTGGCATCAACGTTATTGTCTAGTCAAGCTAAACACTCATCAGTGACAGTAGCCATAACCTGCATACAGACTGCACGTTGCACCGTGGCTAGGCCACCTTCTCAGAACTCCATTGAGGCAGATGCAGTAGCGACCCATGGAGGGAGTGCCGCGGAGTGGTGGGGCAGGGGAAGGGCAGGGTGGGGGGTAGTAAACTCCGGCTCACGGCTGACCGGGGTAATGTAAATAAATAAATAAATAGAATGAATTTCATTGCGCGCACTGAAGCGCATTCGCCGTTTCAGCGCGTGCAATGAAATTCGTTTTATTTATTTATTTATTTACATTACTCCGGTCGGCCGTGAGCTGGAGTTTACTACCCCCCCCCCGCTCCTTCTACGGCCCATCGCACTGCCTCGCAGTACTCCCTCCACAGGCCGCTACTGGGTTGTTGGTCACATGCCCTGCTGTGTGCAGTACAGGTGTGTGGTGGATGTGGTCTTGATTGAAAGAACCCATCTGTACTATAAAGACCAACTGCTAGATGCATCAACGTTCGATTTTGCGAGTCCTTAATTGCGAAGTTTAAGGATTCGCATTTAGGGACTCGCAAAATCAGATGCATGTAGGATTTGCTAAAATATTAGCAATTCCTAAATATTCCTTATCTGCAACTTGCAGAGTGCGATTCGCAAATAAGGAATGACATCTCATTGATTCCTACGGGCCAAGAGGCCCATAGGAATGAATGGGGAGGAATTCTCAATTTGCGATTAGCAATAAGCTATTCGCAATTTGAGAATGCGATTTCAAGGGTGTCGGGTGTCCAAAGGACACCATGTTGCACCCCTTAATTTGACCTGGATACTGGTATTGCGCACACACTTGTCCCAAGGACATGTGTGTGTGTAACATACAACTTTGAAAGATGCACTTTAGTGCATTTTTCAGTTTTCGCTATTTACCATGGAGTTTGATTTCACGGTAAATAGCGAACCCTATCAGAGAAATCGCTAGCTGTTTTACATTCAATTTGAGATTCCTTGAATGCAATCGCAAATAGCGATTTATGCATTTGGGATGATGCATCCCAAATGCATAAATACTGGTCGCAATACTTTGCGAACGGTATTTCGCTTGATGCATCTAGCTGCAAGTGCTTCAACCAGTTTCAGTATCTGTGCCTGGCTTGATTTAAGTTTCAATAACATTTGCTTGTTTTTAACTGTATCGGCACATGAGTTACTCATATGTAATACGCACTAGTTATTGCCTTTCTTCTGCCTCTGTGAAACCCTCATTGAACTTAAAAAAATTATACATATAAAATTATACACCTTTCAAATACAGTTTGTTTGGGTCAAATGTGAGGGCAAAATAGAGGTTGAACCAGATATATCTTGAAGCAGAATAGAATGTCAAGAAGAGAAGAGAGATGGTATCAAGGTATCTACAATATGCTATGCAGGAGAGTATCTATAGGTGTAATAATCATTTTAGCTTCACCATCACTTTTATAAATTGCCAGTCAAGTGAGAAAAATATCTTAGACTGTCATTGCCTGGATCAGAAGATAATGGCTTCTGTCCTACAAAGCTAGCTGTACTGTTAGCGTCTTAAAAAAAGCTCTTTAAAATCTAATTAGAGCTGATTATGTTTCATTTGATTTTCATAACCTATGCAAAAGAGGCATGCAATGGCCTGAGACCAACACACTGATTAATGCTGTTATAAAGCACAGTCCTATCAGCAGGCCATGAATAAAATCTGATTTCCAAGTAAAAGAGGTAATTTGCTTGAAGTATGTAAATGATCCGTAAAATCTGATGATAGATATTCACAGTTCCCATGGATAACTATTTTTGTACATTAATGTTTCCCCTTATGAATTACGCATAGATTATAGAAACTTCTTCTTGCCCTTGAACAACTTCAGAATGACATTGTGCCAATTAATTCGACAAAATGAAGAAAATGGGAAAACAGAATCAAAGAAAATGTAATGGCATTGACAGAAAACTGTAAAAAGCTTAGGGACAGATGTACAATGCCATTTTGTTGTTGCAAACCCTGCAGTTCACTAAATCACAGCGTTTGCAAGAGTTAAATGGCTTTTTTTAATATTCAAAACCCCTTTGCGATTTGGCAAGTGTTTACCAAATTGCAAAATGGGTTTAGAAATGCATATCGAATCGCAAATTGGAAGGGCAGTGTTTAGGGTGTCCCTTCTGGTGCAGCACTAAAGTGCCCA
The DNA here is from genome assembly GCF_964261635.1 of Lissotriton helveticus. Lineage (NCBI taxonomy): Eukaryota > Metazoa > Chordata > Amphibia > Caudata > Salamandridae > Lissotriton > Lissotriton helveticus. The sequence continues at coordinate 993,156,929 of NC_136072.1, read as the reverse complement.
CTCTTTACATGTCACAGAAGATTAGGAGCATGTTCACAGACACACATAATGAATGTGCACTTTGCACATGTTTCTTACGTGACACAATGAAAATGTTACTCGACAATTCTATTTTGAAGCGCTTTTACTGTAGTACTTGAGAATATACTCACATAGTGTGTTTAACAATGTTAATTGAAATACTAAGGGCCCAATTATGATGTCGAACGAACCTGAGTCTGTTCCACATCGTTTGGGAACTGGAACCAAATGACCTCCTGTCTTCTGTCCCAACCCAGCAATTAGGATGCAACAGAACAGTGTGAGGTTGCATTCCTATTCTTTACAATGGGTGCATGCATTCCGACCGGAATGCATGCTCTCATTGTAAAGACCTGAGGTGCAGGTCATCCCTGCACCCAGGTGGAACGCACCTTACAGTGCCTGCCACTGTGTGCAGGGATCAACAGGGGGCACCATAGGTGCCCCCTAGGCTGCCATTCGGAGGCCTTGCATCCATGGGGGCCCTGCTGGGGGCCCCCAAAGTCGGATTCCCACAACCTTTCTGTGCCAGAAAGTCCAGCATAGAAAGGCTGTTAGAATCTGCCATCGTAATCCCTTGGGCAGAAAGAGCCACCCGAGGGATTACTGGAGGCTTTCCGTTACAGGCCATTTAGAAATCCGGTTCAGATTGCTTTCCGACCATCCCTATCAAAATGGGTCGATCGGAAAGGAATCTGAACAGCTGATTACGATGGCATAGGAACAGCTTTGACCGAGGGTCAGAGCCGTTTCCAATGGCATTGTATTTGGGCCCTTAGTCTAAGAAACCATCCTCAATTACAAGGCATTTATTTGAATCCGAGAACTTAAAAATATTCATTGAGGTAATGAACAGAACCATCCTCTTCACATTATTGCACTGCGTTGCTAATACATGACTCATGATTGATAAACGTGTGGTATATTCTATGAGTAACATTTAGTGGCTTGAGTATTAGTTCTAAATCATCCTCATATGTGTAGAATGTTGTTGTAGTTGAAACAATAAAACATGTGCAATGTATGCATTAAAGTTACAGGTATGCACATTCAAACGTAGTTCTCAGTCATACTTATCATAGAGTAATTTGATTATTTACTATATGTTTATGCAATATGAACTAAAAGTGCTAAAGAAATTATATTTGTTCATGTTTAAGTTGTGCACACGCATATTAAATGTGCAGCATTGAATTAAATGTTTACATTAACACAAATTTGGAGGCCTGTATTTTATCATGCTGCTTTTCATAAATTCAAAAACAACAGTTGATGGACAGAATGCAGAACAATGTCATACATTCACCCCAGTACAGAGATCTGGGCCTAAATCCATCGTTCTTTTGCTCACCATTCCATTCCAGTTCGAACCCAGCCATATGCAAATCAGTCTTGATCCTTTGCCCCATGGGAACAGTCCAGCTCGAACTGCCAAGCCAGATCCTCCCTGGACAGGAAACAAGCATCCTAGGACCGGTTTCAGGCTTTCCGTCCATCACCTTGTGTGTTTTGCTGTTCGCCCTATTTGGGAAGGGTATGCCCAGACGTGGGTCCTGTGCTCACTACGCCACTGGAGTCAAGCTATCCTGGCTGATGACGGCTGATAGCCAGAAACCGGTCCTAGGATGCTTGATTCCGGTCCAGGGAAGACATGGCTTGGCAGATCGGGCTGGACTGTTCCCATGTGGCACAGGATCAAGACTGATTTGCATATGGCCATGTCTGAGCTGGGGTGGTGTGGTGAGCAAAATAATGATGGATTAAACCAGATCTGTGACTGGGGTTGAATGTTTTGCCAATGTGCAGCATTCCGTCCATCACCTTGTGTGTTTTGCTGTTCGCCCTATGTGGGAAGGGTATGCCCAGACGTGGGTCCCGTGCTCACTACGCCACTGGAGGCAAGCTATCCTGGCTGATGATGGCTGATAGCCAGAAACCGGTCCTAGGATGCTTGATTCTGGTCCAAGGAAGACATGGCTTGGCAGTTCGGGCTGGACTGTTCCCAAGTGGCACAGGGTCAAGACGGATTTGCACATGGCTATGTCTGAACTGGGGTGGCGTGGTGAGCAAAAAAACAATGGATTAAACCCAGATCTGTGAATTGGGGCTGAATGTTTTGCCAATGTGCAGCATTCCGTCCATTCACCTTGTGTGTTTTGCTGTACGCCCTATGTGGGAAGGGTATGCCCAGACGTGGGTCCTGCACTCACTGCGCCACTAGAGTTAAGCTATCCTGGATGATGCCGGCTGATAGCCAGATACCGGTCCTAGGATACTTGATTCTGGTCCAGGGAAGACATGGCTTGGTAGTTCGGGCTGGACTGTTCCCATGTGGCACAGCATCAAGACTGATTTGCATATGGCCATGTCTGAACTGGGGTGGTGTAGTGAGCAAAATAATGATGTATTAAACCCAGAGCTGTGACTGGGGGAGAATGTTTTGCCAATGTGCAGCATTCCGTCCATCACCTTGTGTGTTTTGCTTTTCATAAATTGGCATATTTTAATTTCTGCTAAAGTGGCTTTCTTGCACGTATTCAAATGCATTCATTTTTTAGAATAGATACATTTCTGAGAAGCAGACCATGATGAAAGTGCACAAGAAACCAGTGCGCCAATGAAAGGACTATTATTTCCTGACCTGGGTGTGAGAAAAGGATGTTGTTCCCATATTTGGTGTGGGACAATTTTCAAATGTTGCAGTCTGCATTGTGTGAATTCCATGGGCAAAGGACTTACTATGATGTGACAAAAGGGGGGTCGCCTATGAACTTTGTGGATTATAATATACCGTTCACCCCGTTTGACTTCCGAACTTTCCTTTCAACTAACTACTTCAGAATTCTTGTGGGCGTCTTGGCCGAACCCCCTTTCTGCAACCACTATGCAGAATTTCCGCTTAGACCCCCGTGCAGAGACTTTCCATGATTCCCTAATACCCTTTGAATGGACTTTGAGAGGCTTTGGCTTCTATGCTTCCTATGGATTCTGTGGTAAGTGTAGCTTAGGCTGACACTGACTTACTGAAGACTGTTGGCCATCCTGAGATGCTTACAATTGTTCTACTCAATTTAGCTTTCTCTGTCTCTGTCTTCTGCATGGAACTCAGTGATTTCTGAGACTGGTTAGATAACCCGAACCATTCTTCCCCTGTGGACCGTGCTTGAATATCTAGATTACTAATGTATAGATAAGAGAACTTAAGATTGTTTTCTGAGCATCAGGTACTGGTGCTGTTGTTTTACATAGGTGCTACAGAGTTTCTGGTCTGTTTAATTTTGATCCACCTCAATTTCTTTGGGAGGCTTGGATTCCCCGTTGTAATACTGTATCTCTATGGCATGGTATTGAGAGTGATCTATTTGAGCTTGATTACTAATTTGTAATAAACCTTCTTAAACTTGGCTACCAATTCCTAGTGCTCAATGTGTAGCCAAAAGGGTTGCACTGTTTATTGAAACTGATTGAAGTGATTAAATGCTAACTCCCTTTCCCCTCAGTGTGACAAAGAAAAGATCTATCGAAGGATCAAGAGTAAGTAAATTATGGGCCCAGAAAACCCTGGCTCACTTCCAAATTGTAATTCAGCCTGCTATTTATCAATGGTTTGCAACTGCAATTTCGACCGCAAACCTTTGAAAGGTTACCAACTTCTCAAAGGCGGTGATAACCGATTCACAAAGGGGGGCAAGTGACACAAGGCAGGAGGGTAGGAAACACAACATAGAGAAGGAAGGGGGCTGTGAGGTAACAACGGATAGCAGGAGGAGGGTGGGTGAAATGATGGAGAGTGGGAGATTTGAAACAATGGAGAGTGGGAGAAGTGGGGTAGGTTGTCGTGTAGTTCCTATATATCCGATACAGGATCTGCGCGTTCGGACAACATAAACTGTGGGTTTGGTGGCAGACTGGTTCCGAGCACCCCCACTGGATATGTTAGCCTGTTAGCATAAGCTAGCTCACTGTGCCACTAGAATCTCCTCTTATCGGGGAGAGAATAGTTCCTGGCAACCTCAGAACATGACAACCCTGATCCCTCAGGATCATGGAAACAATATTCTACTTTTCGCTCAGTCACTCGTGCTCACTTAGTTTGTCTCAGAGATACACAGAATAAACAGTCTTGGAGTTTCAATAAGGATTTATTGAACAGTTTTTATTCTCGTGTAAAATAGATATGCTGTAACAACCATTAGACAGTAGCAGAGATATGTGATTAGCAGTACTACGAAAGTAAAGGGATGGTACAGTTCTAGAATTTTGCAGTAATCATGAATATATACAAGTACATAAAACACACAATAAGAAAGTGCGTACTCCTACGATGCCTCCCTAACTAGATGTACCTAAATGTACCGAGCATCTGTGTAGGTGTTATGCCAAGAATCCCTCTATGGTCTAGTCAACCCCATTACCTGAGAAAGGAGAGAATATGGGACCCCGTCCTGGTCGAGAGGGATGTTAGACCACTGCTAGCTAGAGTGTCTGCATGCAGGAACCTCAGGGTCTCTGGTCAGTGTGTCAGCCGGGAAGTCACGGTCTCCTCTGTCTGTCTAAGCAAGACATTATGTATATATATCCATAGGGGTCCCCAGGTGTCCTACCTTGCTGTGTTACTGTGTCGGCCTAAAGGATGATGTCGGGCTTGAACTTTATACATAGATATTACACAGGAGATGTTCGTCCTGCTGTGCTTCCAAGAAGCCTCATGCATAATGTATGAGTTTCGAACTAGGGAAAAACCCATGCTCTGAATGCAGTGTTGTATCGAGGTAAAAGGTCAGTCCCTATGAACTGTTATGTATGTAATGTAGGGAAGGATATAGGTGAAAGGTTGCAGTGTCACCTGCGCCTATATATGGTACCCATATGGAATATAGCACCCACTCCTCTTCCGACTGGACGGCATATGTAACCTATAAGTGTACTACCACTCTAACTGGTATGCACAAAGTGTTAAAAACATTTGTTTACCTAAAAATTTTTAAAAACGTCAAAAATTTTCTAAAAGACTTAAAACTGTAAAAAGAGAAGAAAAAATGTACAGGCTCTAGCTCTAAAATGTGTCTGTTGTTATACGCCGAATCACAATAAGCATTAAAAAGCCATTGATGCCCAAATAAATGAAAAGGAATGTCAATTTTGTATCTGAGTTCCAAATTGAGCTTGTTATCAAAAAAGGGTGAATTTCTTCCAGCATACGACGAACCAAAATGAGTCAATTGTTTATGTGTCCTAGCTGGTTGACACAACATTTTAGTTGCTTGCTTCCGCAGTAGTTGGCCCCTTTAACACCTCGCAGAGTACGTCAATTGATGTTCCACGCTGTCCACAGCCGGTGCTGGGTCAGCCTGTGCACCGTCCAAAGCCTGGGAGTCAGTGAAGGAGCCGGTGTCCATACCAACAAGTGCATTTACAACCTGTGGTGGCTCAAGGAATGCCACTGTCAACATTAGAATACGCTGAGAACATTGCAGAACATGGGCCGTAATCGGGTCCAGTAGAGAATTCACGTCCGGTTGGGCGCATCATGGGAGTGTTAAACAAAGGTCTAACATGCATTCTTCTCCACAAAAGAGGCCTCGGAGTACAGGTAAGATGCAGTCCATCCAGACTGGTCAAAATGACAGGAACCAAGATGCACTTAGTTCTCTTAGGCGAGACGTGCCTAGATGTTGTACCATTTGGGCACGGTATTCCCACTCCATGAGCGCTTTTTCCATGTCCTTGGTGACTGGGACGTCCACTGCGTAGCAGATAGAAGACAATCAGGATACCTGCTGTTAGAAAAAGGATCAGCGGAAGTCCTCCAAAGATGCTTCAAGAATACGGAGTGTATGAAGTTTGGTATAAATCCAAGTACCGTCTGAAAGGTGCTTAGAAGTCCAGAATCTATGGTCTAAATAGATGGACAATGCCAGTCGTATCAGACATGTTAAAGATATGATTTACCATTTCTTTGAAATGGAAGGGGCAGTTTGTATGGATAAGCTCCTGTATCTCAGCTGAAGACCTTGCGATTTTGAGATCAAAAGTCTCTCGAGCGGAGGTTAAGGGCACAGACCTCTGTAAAAGCATGGCTTTCATTCTGCCTAGAGTATCAAACCATATTAAATAAAAATTCAGTGAAGGCCAAAACGGCGCCTCCTTGACTGTATGTGTCGGTGGAAACAATACTTGAATACAACAAGTAACCCCGGAGCTCACGGTTACCAGATATGCGATGCCCGGGAGCATTCCGCAGCAGCCTTGACTGTTCCGCATCAAGTAACTCCCATTTGAAAGTAGCCCAAAAGCTGGAGTAATCACGGCAACTGGGGCACCCCTCAGATGACAGGACAAGTTCGCCACAGAACCATTACAAGCTCCATGCAGCATTATACCCTGACATATGAGCGATCCACTTAAAGTGTTCTCACAGTTCGTATCGCTTAGAAACCCTTCTCGATCCCCACTCCGGCATCGAAATCTGTATGGTAATTCCCAAGATCCCTTAATGTATTCCTTACCCATTTTTTCATATCTGCCTGCCTGCTTTTGTTCAAGGCAATATTGAAACTGAAAAGTAGTGACCGGTAGAGGAATGTGGCCATGGATTAGCCATGCTGTGGATGGTGACTCTGCCACTGTAAATGGTAATCTATCCAGTTTTTCGATACACAGCATTGTATATTTTGCTCCCCTTTGTGCCATTTCTAACTGTTCATCTTTTAGATTGTATTCAGAAAACAGAGACGTACTGTTGGTGAAATGCAAAGCCTGCACGCAAAGATTGCCGTGTCCAGCTCAACAACATAATAGAACGTAACTGAGATTGCCTGTGTTGTAATATGGCCAAATCTTGTTCTAGTATATCTATCGCAGAAGATACAATGTTGCCTAAAGAATATATCCTGGAGGCCAATGTTGTTAACCCATTGTCTACCACTGCTAGAGATTTTTCTAAGGTAATACGGTCTATTTTCCCATCCATGTCTTATGTGAGTAAGGATAAGTGCTGTTTCGCCTCTGTGGGTGTTGAGGTTTTTAGCCAATCAAGGCACAACTTCCCAACACTGTAGGATGTCACCACCCCTGGGTGTTCTCTTTGTATATAATGTGGATCTGGCCTATGGATAGAGAACCCTTCGGAATTACCCAAGAATCTTGCCTGACAACTATTGGTGTCTGTGGGCCAAATCATCCATTTTTTCCAATTGGGCTCTGATCAATAGTATTGTATGATGTAATCTAATGTAACTTCTTCTTGTGATGTTTCATTACCCTCGGTCCGTGATGTTGTTGGCAGCTGTGGTGTGTCCAAGTCTTTGTTCTTGGCTAGTCCAAGGCAAGGCGTCTGTTGTACTGTCTCATTCCACATTGATCTATAATTATTGAAAGGAGATTGAAAGGATCTCTACTCTCTCTCCCTCCACCAATTGATGATACGTGAAAAGCAGCGTGCAGCTGTGGGAGTTTAAGAAATCAAAAACACGAGTCCTCTGAACAACAGTCCCCTGTGATAATTGATCATGGCTGGGAGTTTTGGACTCAGTTATACTAGTGAAGAAATAGAAGCAATACTTGCCAGACCACCACTACTCATGGAAGGCGACCTTTCTCAAACTCTTTCTTCTACCGAAGAATGGGACGAGTTGAGTGAAATGAAAAAGGAACAAGTCAGAACGGCTGTGCACGGCATTATAATGACCGAGTACCTTCGGGTCAATGCGGCACCAAGAGGACTGTGGGTGACTAATGCCCCCCGGATATTCCTCAAAGATCTAGCCTTCCGGAAAGATTGGTCGTCCATCTCATGGAAGTGCACCAGAGACTACTTGGTACTAATAATAAAAACTGCCACCAGACTAACAGAAGAATTGATGGTAAAAATAGAAATCCTTGAAACCAAACTGAACAATACGGTAAATATAACCATCTACAAGACCAGACTGGAAGAAATCAATAAAGAAATGAAAGATAGTCAAGAATACCTTACACAAACGAAACTGCAAAAACTAGCCAAAGAACTAAAAAGGTTCTCACTAGAACGCATACATCCATATAGCAGTAAGGATTACAAACCTAATGACAATTCATCCAACAATGATTCAAATAGCATATCCTCAAATGACAGTTCAGACCAAAGTGGGGATGATTCCACAAAGCGTGGGAGAGGAAACTACCGCAATAGGAGGGGGAATACGAGAGGACAGAATAACTTCTGGAGACCACCATACTTTCAAAATGGAGGCCCAAATATGCCTTTCCTCCCTTTTAACCCACAATTCCAAGGATGGCCTAATCCTTATTTTGAAGTACCCATGAACCATCAAATGCAACAAGGGGGCCATAACTACCAACAAGGACGTCCTTTTTTAGGGAATGGCCAGTCCAACCGCCGGTCCCGACAAAAAGGGATAACCTGGTCCGACCAAACAAGACAAGTCGAAACCAGGAGTGTAACGAAGGCCAAGACGGGATCGGGCGCAACAACCTCGTCGTCAACTTGACTGACAGAATCCTAACTAAGGATCAACTCAGCGTCCTGAATAAAGGACTTGGGTATGTCCCCACTCCTAGAACTGACATCTTCAAAACAAAATGTGAGCTCGCAGCCTTTTGTCGTACCCTGGAACTAAAAGCCTTTTCTAAAGACAACCAACAATTGACACAAGAAGGAGATACAACACTGAGGAATAAATCGACATTCTGCCCCCTCAACTCACAAGTCCCAATTGAAATATGCACCTTTGAACAGGCAATTATGAAGGAAGTTGACCTATTGCATAATCAACCACAGAAACCTTTTCAAAATATCACCAAGGCGGAACAACTGGCTCTCACTGAACTCAAGAACGATAGAGAAATCGTAATCAAACCGGCGGACAAAGGGGGAGGAGTAGTCTTATTAACAACAGCTGGATATGACAAACAGTGTATGGACCTCCTTGCAGATACAAAATTCTATGAGGTTCTAACAAGAGACCCAACTGCCCGTCTACAAAGAACAATATCCATGATGGTGGAAGAAGCAGAAGCCAACAATTGGGTGTCCAAAAAGGAGGCAGAATATCTGGAAGTAAAAACACCAGTAACACCATACTTCTACTCCTTACAAAAAACGCATAAAGGCAAAATGCCACCACCAGGGAGACCAATTGTGTCCGGAATCAATTCAATTTTGGAACCACTGTCAGAATTTGCAGACCAATATTTAAGACCATTGGTCCAAAAGACACCCACTTATCTGAAGGACACAAGAGACCTCCTAAACATGTTACAAAACTTTGAGTACTCGGAAGGAACAATGCTCTTAGTGGGCTTAGATGTAGAGAGTCTCTACACTAGTTTGCCACAACAAAAAACACTAGACACTCTTGAAACTATTCTCTTTAACATTGACTGGCCAAACAAAACCCCCAGACATTTTGTTTGGGAGTGCTGTAGATTAGCTCTAATGGAAAATTTCTTCAAGTACAAAGACACCCTCTTCCTTCAACGCCATGGAGTATCAATGGGCAGTACATTTGCCCCAAGTGTGGCGGGGTTGTACGTTAGCACCTTTGAACGCACCTTCGTTCAAAATGAGAACAATCCCTTTCTTCATCATATTCTCTTTTGGAAGAGATATATAGATGATAACTTTTTAATTTGGAAGGGTGATAAGGAAACCTTGACGGACTTTCATCGCTGGCTTAATACCCAAGATGAATGCTTGAAATTTACATACACTGCCAATGAAAGTACTTTAGATTTTTTAGACATTACCATCTTTTCTAGAGACAATACTTTGCACACCCGTACTTTCTTTAAACCGACGGCCAAGAATAGCCTGCTATCTTTTCAAAGCTTTCATCCAAGACCCTTACGGGAAAATCTCCCGTACAACCAATTCCTTCGCTTGAGGAGAAATTGCAGCTCAATTACTGACTACAAAAGTCAAGCGAATGACCTATGTGACAAACTACTGGTTCGTCAATATCCAAAGAAGGTGATTAACACATGCAAGAAACGTGCCCGCAACCAACCAAGAGAAGCACTCCTAGAGACGTGTGCTAAATTGAAGGAAGATAGGATCACATGTGTAACTACTTATAGCCCAGTCACCAACCAAGTGAAGAAAATAATCAACAGAAACTGGAGAATAGTAACATCTCACAATCTGAATTGGCCTAAAATTATGTTTGCCAACAAGAGAAGCCGCAACCTCAAGGACTTGCTGGTGCACACGAGACCCCCACCTAAGAAAAAGAAAGACACACCTGGACTGTGGAATAACAGCCCAGTAACAAGCCATTACCCATGTGGAAACTGCACAGTTTGTGACACTACAAAACCCACAAAGGAATTACAGCTGCTTCCCAACTTCAATTGGAAATTAAAAAGACATACGAACTGCAACACAAGCCATGTCATTTACATGATAACTTGCTCGTGTCAAATGAGATATATTGGCATGACCTGTCGTAAAGCAAAACAAAGACTTTGCGAACACCGCAGCAATGTGAACTGTAAAAAAACAACCACAAAAATGTCAACTCACTACAAAGAATCTGGGCACTCTGTGAATGACCTACAGTGGGTCATCCTGGAAACCCTGGAAACTGTGGACAGGAATGCAGCTAAAATTTTATTTGAAAAAGAGCAACGTTGGGTGCACAGACTTAAGACAGACAGTGAAGGCCTGAATGATGCCGTTCCGTGGTTATGTCTTAACAAATAATTGATATTTTGCCTGAATTACGAATTCTCTAACGTTTTTTAACTATGAGAAAATTCAGAATGAGCGCCTAAAGAGTACATTCTCATAAATTCCAAGCTAGAAATGATTACAATTCTCATCTGAAAATTAGGTATAACAATTTAGTACAGCTAATAAGTACAAACACTCGAGTAACTCTTCAGTTTCCATCACTATGCAATAAAAGAAGACAGGTTACACACTGGCGATTGATACCGGGTCACCAAGGGCAGAGACAGCACAAGCTGCTAGACGGGTGTTTGAAGGCTAGAGGTATCGAGGAGCATTGTCCTTTTCGTTATGGAGTAAACCGCAAGCATTAAAACCCCTTTACTAAACTCTTTTTTCCTCACTCCTAAACAGTGAAGCCTCCCCCTAACTGCCGTGGTTCCAGAGGAGACAAGTCTTACATAATGTAGAGGTACATTCCATAAGGTCCAGTTACGCATAAGCGCATGTGAAGACCCTGCTCTGTACTGAGTTTTGCTTAGTTCTAGACTTTTGTTAGTAGTGCCTACTTTTCGAATAGAATCTCTTTCTGAATAGGCTTTCCAGAGTGCGCATTTAAAGATACTATAGCGGCAGTATGCACATATTCGATTTTCAGAATACATGTAAAACGAGTGCTTGGTACCGTCTAATAACGAATGCATGTACTTTGAAATAATAGCAAGAGTCTATACTCGAACAGGTATTACATCGTTATTCCAATGTCTAAGATAATCGTGATGACACAGTAAAATTGATAAGCGCCTGTGACGTCATGGTAATGTAACAATGAAATTGCGCCTTAAAGTAAATAGCGCTTTTAATATCAGGGCACTGTAAAGAAATGATCTCATGACACCTAAATACGACTTTGGGACTTATACATTACAATATTCTGCATAGAATTTTGAGAATGAGCAAGTTGACGCTTAATATGAATGTGACTCTGAGTCTAGTATTGCACAACTCGTTTTTAATTATATGTTTTTTTTTTTATAATATGCTTCATAATTCTCAACTGTGTCTCTATGTCATTGTACATTGCTGAAGTGTCTTTTCCCACTTATTCGCTACAAATGTGGTTGCACTATCTCCCTTTTCTCTTACTACAGGTACAATGTGACCTACTACCACAAAACGAATCAGGTTACAAATTTACCTTTTCCTTTTTTTCACTTAATCACTTTATGGTCCTGAGGAAAACCGACTGACCAACAGGCAGATAAGGCTGAAACATGTCGACCACTTTTAACCTCACAAGATTAGTGCGCTAGAATTCCTAAATAATTCCATAGCAACACGCCTTAACCTTCTACCCGAATCCAGAAATATTAAAGTTGAACCTCTGGCTGTCCGGGTATTTTAGAACACCTTTATAGCACTATTTCACTTATTCACCATCACTACTGTTTTAACCAATGGTACAACCTCCTGGCGGAGGGTGCAAACAAAAACTGACCCAAAGATTACACACGGACACGTGTTACAAGAAGCGGGGACACATCATATACCGCTACACAACTCTGAAAAAACATGTGTATGAGGGTCTTTTATTTGGGAGACACCTACCGATCCACCTGCAGACCTTGGTTATGCAGGACCAGTGATCCTTTCCACATTGATCTATAATTATTGAAAGGAGATTGAAAGGATCTCTACTCTCTCTCCCTCCACCAATTGATGATACCTGTCTCATTCAAAAACATGATCTGTTTAGGGATAAGGCACGCTCTAAATAAAGCTTCTGTTCCTTGAACTTGCCATTCTCTGGTACCCCAGACCGATTTTAGGTCTATGGTGTCTTTCCATAAGTCGTAACCTTGTTCAGACAACTGGGCAATAAAGGATGCAGAGTAAATCTGTTTGGTGTTTGTTAACAAATTTTTCTGTGCTGTTGTTGATGCAACTCTATAATAATAAGAGGCTCGTCAGACGTATTAAACCCTGAAAAATATGGAAACTTTTGTGCAAATGTTTTCAAACTGCCCTTTGGTGGTGTTGGACAATGTTTCCACTTGTGGTATGTGAACACATTTCTAGGATTAACAGATTTATTCAACAGATGATGACCATAATGCTGATGAGAATACATTGATTCATAATCTGCTGAACTCTACAATGTTTCACTATTAGAAAATGCAGCAGACTTTTCTAAATCAGACAACATGTTATTAACAGTTTCAAAATCCCAATCATCGGAAAATGTACTTGAGGTAATGATATCACTTAACAATATTTTAAATAAATTTGTAGTTTTTAAAATTTCTGTGGGGCCAAATATATCGAAATCAACCTTGTCCCAAACTATACCATCCAGAACAGGAACTGCTGTAATGTTCAATGATGACGAGTTTCTTTGTTCTCGAGGAGATGATTGATGAGGTTTTAAAATTAAGTTCACCTTTTGGGCAGCAGAGCTTTGCTGAATGTATTGTCCACTAATAAACATGTTAAAAACTATCACTAAGCTTAACCAGAAAAGAAAGAAAAGTACCCCGGTGATTATCCATAGTTCTACGCACGGTGATACCAGCAAGTTCCTTAAGAAAGTTAAGAAAGTCTTTAACTTGCTGCTTGTGTCATTTATTTTCTGGCGGCGTTTCTGGTTCACTTGGATCCCCAAAAAAACTTACCAAAGTTCATGAAGTAGCCAGAAGCAGTTCAATCAATTGTTGAAATTGCATCAATATTTGTTGAAATCGTACTTTGCTCTTGTCAAGGCATGCTGACGTAGACGTCTGTATTTGGTCAAATAGCAATTTGTTTGTTTGAAATTCGGGTTCATGAGGAACAAGTTCCATAGCATTGTTACATAGTCCTTCATTCCGTACAGGTGACTCTTCGAATGTGATGAGTCTTTTCGTTTGAACTTCTTGAACTGTAGTGAGAGGTGGGCGTCTGTTACTTTGGAGTCCACGTGGCCTACTGCTCAGTATTGGCCACATAGTGTGGTTTGATTATGTCAATTGAGACAGATTTTTTCCCCTTTTTTTCTGGCAGGAGGTGGTAGAAGTACAGTTCTTGTTCCTTTCACTGCTAGGACCGGTACAGGTTTGCTGTAGGATGGCCCAAATTCTTTCTTTTCAGCTATTCTCACTCTGACTAGATCCCCAACTTTGGGGATCCAGACAGGCCTTGCCGTGTCTGATTTGACTTCCCCAGTGGCGGTCTGCGTCAGGTGGACATTACTTTGTTTTGTCCTGGATTAATTTAGTTCTTGTAAAACAGCCAAACATTCATGGATGTCAAAAGGTTCTTCATCCGCCACTGCGCCTTCACAATCAAGATCAGGTACCCACATTCTTGTCCCAAATGACACCTCATATGGAGTGACCCCCCTAGAGAACTGCTTGGCATATTTTTAAGACCCCACTGGACTCCATAAAGATGTTTTACCGAACTTTCGTCCATGTCTAATATTCTAGCTGTTAAAGATTGCTTTAAGTCTAATTTTTTTCTCTCCACTGCTGAATTTCCCTTGTAATGGTATGGAGATGAGAACCGAAATGCTACACCCAAACTTCCCATGGCCTTCTTGTAAGCCCGAGAGCTAAACGCAGGGCCCTAGTCAGAATGTAATGTGCCAATTGCATATGTCCCTGTGAACTATTATAAATCTTTTATAACAGTTCGAGCTCCAGCCGAACGCTGGGGCCACACCCATAGGAATCTCAAGCTGGAGTCCACTGCTATCATTATATATATTTTACCCCCATCTCTTATCAATGGGCCGCAGTGGTCTAGGTAGCCACACACTAGTGGTTTGTCAGCTATCAACAACGGTGTCTGCACTGGACGTGATACTGTGCACCTTTCATCTGCTGTCAGATGTCGCATTTCAAGATGTAGGCCCAGATGTAGGTAAAATAGATTTACCGATTTTAAATTACCGAATCATACCGATTCGGTAATTAAAAATCGGTAAATCTAAGGGATTGAGATGTAGGAACATCCAGATGTTCCTGCTACCGAATCGGTAAAAATCGGTATTTACCGATTCGGTAAATACCGACCGGTAATGGCCCATCCATTCCTATGGGCTTTGAAGCCCATAGGAATGAATGGGGCATTACCGGTCGGTATTTACCGAATCGGTAAATACCGATTTTGACAAGGGTGCAGGGGGTGTCACTTTGACACCCTCTAGCACCCCCAAAAAAGATTCGGGGGCCATGTGGCAGGCATACCTGCCCTAAGGGCAGGTCTGCCTGTCATATGGCACAGGTGTGCATGCACACATGTGCATGCACACTGGAATCGGTTTTTTACCATGAAGTTGGATTTCATGGTAAAATACCGATTCTGTAAGGCTTGTGGGACTCAGAAGAGTCCCACCTACATATCAAAAATACCGAATAGGTATAAATACCGATTCGGTATTTTACAGATTCGGTAAATTTACCGATCGGTAAATTTACAGAATCTGTAAAATAATGTGTCCCTACATACCGATTACTGAATACCGGTCGGAAACGGCCGAAAATACCGATTTTCGGCCGTTACCGACCGACCTACATCGGGCCCTTAGTCTTTAGTCCCCTTTGTTAAACCAGGCCATCAAAAGCGTTGTTTCAATAAAGAACTGTCGCCGTAACTCCTGCATGAGCAGAACCTATCCCATCGTGTGCTGCTAGAATTAAACCTAACCTACTATCCATGTTTGGAATTACTCTATTCCCCAATCCAGGAATCTGAGCAAATGGAATGTTATTGGCATCTAACTTATAGAAGTACTTGAGTGGAAATCTTTTTGGTACTACACCGCTGTTTTTGCGTGAAGATATAACAGCCACCATATTTTCACAGTCTATTTTCATTTTAGAATGAGTGATTGCAGCTACGGAAGCCGTACATACAGCCCTCTTTGCGGCTTCATAAGCCAATGAATTCCCTTCAACGTGAACATCATCATGCAGATGACTCAGTGTATGTATCACGTGAGTCCTTGGTAGTTCGGATTTCAACTCCACTACCTGTTCCCATAGCATTTTATGCTTAATTGTGCCACCTTTAGCTTCTTTGAACCCATTTTTGAACCCCGTATTGCAAGTATTCGTTATATGACTGCACACAGTAAAAGGAATCGCACACAATTAGTTTGGGGAATTCTCGGTCCGTGTTTACCAGTGCCAGTATCAAGGCTTTTAACTTTGCCAACTGTGCCTTGCAGTATCCTAGAGATTGCATTTTAGTGCAACTTGGATGAAAGTTTCCATCCTGCATGCGACCTTTGACGATTACACATGCCACGCTATATTGTTGCTTACTTCCTATGGCCGGTTGAGCAGATCCGCCCGTATAAATTATATATTCATACTGATCCAGAGGCATTATTTCATTAGGTAGACAATATTCTTGTTCGTATTGCAGGAATGCTTGTGTCTTTAAATTTGGGTCGTATCTGTATTCTACATCTGTTGCAGTGAGAGAATTAGCCCTTTGTATCCATCTCGGATGTAAAGCTATAGCGTCGCAGTCTCTAAGGCTGGAACCGGAGTCACTACTATTATTTATTTCCCCCGAGCCAGTGCTCTTTCTCTCACTACAGCAGTCTGTACCGCTGTCACAATCTTTTCAGTAGATGCGAAGCGCATCTCAGCATTTGTGTACAAATGTGACTTGAATGCAATTGGTACTGTTTCACCTTCATTATATGTTAGCTAGGTGTACCCAGATTGACCCGCAACTATACGAATCACCAGGTTGCGTACGTTTACGCATTTCTGTAAGTGTTTGGAAGCTATCATGTCAGATTGTAAAGAACGAAGTGTATCTGTGTGTTCCTGTGTCCAATTTCTTACTGAAAAATCTGGTTCTATTAAGTTGTATAGAGGTTTTACTCTTTCTGCGTAATGTATGAATAAATAAATGTATGTTCGACCAAAATTTAGGAATCCCAGTATTGATTGTAGATTCTTTAATGATCTTGGAGGTTGGAGCAGCGTGCATTTTTCTAAAAAATTGGCTGCCAGGCTTTTCCCTTTACTTGGATGCCCGTATCCCAAAAATAGGACACCTACGTGGGTTATTTTTGATTTTTTAAAGTTACATTTGTAACCCTCAGATGCAAATCCCCAAATTATGGTATTCAACCTGTTCAAGTCTTCATCTAGGTCATCATCCATCAGATAAATATCATCCACATAGGACAATGCCTCTTCATCTAATTTTTGAATTAACTCAGTTACTCTGGCCGAAAACAACCCGGACTGTTCTTATACCCCTGGGGGAGTCAACAAAATTGCTGCTGGGACCCTAAAACTAAGAATGCTGTCAGATACCTGCTTTCAGGTGCTATATTTTGGCAGAAAAATCCATTTTAGATCTCAAGTGTTGTTTTGTATTTTTTCCGCAGAATGTTATTCATTAATGCGGCACTGTGTGCATTTTGGACTGCAAATGTCTTGGTGCACGTGTTTAAATGTCTGTAATCTAAAACTAGACGATATGAATAGTCAGGTTTCATGACCGGAAACAAAGGATTGTTCATTGACGAGGTGCAATTTTCAATCACCCCTTGGTATTCAAGTTGATCTAAGATCTCCCTGACCTGCTTCTTTGCTTCTTGCTTCATTGGATACTGCCTCTCCTCATCCCACCTAACATGGTTTTTGTATAAAGCTGGAGCCTGGGCTACCGCCCACTCCCACGCATATGTGTGTTGCAAGTGCCTGGGAACATGGTCTGAGAATGCCGGTAGAATTACTGTTTTTCCTTTAGGGTAATCCATGACAAATGCTGGCAGCCAATATCGTTCAGCTAACAAGACGTCATAGCCAAACGTAAGGTTGTCCCAAAAGGTAACTCTAACTTTTCTACACTTGTCCCCCTCCATCTGGAGTGTTTTTTTCATATACTTTATGTGGGACACACCCTAGTGTCATGTGTTTCTACCATAATATAATCATTCAAATCCGCTATCACCAGAAATTCCATCAGGTTCTGCCGAGCTATTGTTCAATCTGCCACACTGTCTAGCATCGTTTGAGCCCATTCCCCGTTCAGTAGTCGAGTCCTCAGAATTCTGGGCATGTCTGATCTTTAGACCTGCAACCCTCTTCTTCTTTTTGTACTGTGGCTTCTCTTCTTTTTTGGAAGTGTAATCATGTGCGTGCTACTTGCCTCTCGACTTCGTACGCTCATCTTGTCTTTCTGACCAGCCTTCCCTATCGGAGTATTTCAATGAACCCTGAAAGGAACAAGAGGAATGTGTATCAGTATCCTGATACCTGTCAGGTTTCTTAATATTATCCCTATTCCTGAGTTTATTCCTCTTTTAAGAGGTTTCCTGTGGAGGAGATCTGCCTCGGGATTGAGATCTGTTTCCCTTAAATGTTTGTTGTTTTTATTGTCCCACTTCTTTTTAGAAGAAGCAGGTGTCTGCTTTGAAGTGTCCGTTTCAGGACTGCCCATTAGCTGTGGTTTTAATGCTTTTCCACCCAAACTGTCTGCCTAATTCTGCATACGCAGTTTCAATTATTTTGGTAATTCATGTTTCTGTTCTAAAGGACTGAACTCCCTTAGGCGATGGCGGATAGCCACTGCCGCTGCCTCCCCTTAGTTAAAATTTTGGCTGATACCTGGGCATAGTTACCTAGTAACTTCATCCCTAAGTTCAGAGCAGGCTCTGCTCCGTACTCGTTCTGTATTTGTCTTAATACATCCGGTACCACTGCTAATAAAGGTATACCCTGAGTTCTGGTATAAATGGCAGCAAAGACTGCACCCCTAGTGGTACAATCCTCTATTTGTGGTGTTATCCCCACGGGCAAGCAGATTGTTAGGATTCTGTGTTTTTCATACGGAGTAGTAGTCAGGAATACTGCCTCTAAATATGTTATATTCTGAGCTAACCAGAATGGCATTTGTTTGCATTTCCTGGGCATTTTTTTTCCCTTCACTGCGTATAATGTTTGTAGTGTGATTTTAGTTGCTGTACCCGGAGATGGAGTTCCATTTGTTGCAACTATTGCTGGTTGGACTGTAAATGTCCTAATGACGAATTGTGTCATGTTTCTATAGATTTTAATTAAATCTTTGCGTTGTAGGAGTAAGCCTTCTGGTGGCATTGTTTCAATTTCAGGATGTGGTGTGTAGGCAGCTAATATTGGCCATGTTGGCCCTTCTCCTCTGAGCTGGCCTAATCTTCCTCTTCCTCTTCCTCTTGTATAGGGTAGGGCGCCTTTAAACCAGTATAAGTGTTCCTGTCCTGCTTCTATTCACTGTGTGTAGGTGGAGAGTTGGGGGATTTGGCCTTTAGGCTGGTGCGGTCGCCCTGGTGGCTGTGGGAACCCAGTTCGGGTTTCGGCACCAATGTTTCCTGTGATTCTGGACATTTCCCTATCCCCGTACTCCGTTTCTGGCAGGACTTTCTTCCTATGATTTACCTGCTGGTCATTTCTGTTTTTTTTTTGTGGTGCAGGGTTGTGCTTTTTGCAGCTGCATCCAGGAGCCGTGTGTGCGCTGTCACGTGCACTGCTGGTCTCGGCCCTTCTTCATTTGTGGTGTAGGATTTCATTGGGTGTTGATGCGCACTTATTTCAGTGCTATATGTTTTGCCTTTTTTGCACGTTCTTGTGGACACGTTCACTTTGCCCTCTTGTCCTATAGGTTGTGTGTTCCCGTCCTGGTGGCTTCCGGGCATTTGGGGGTTGTATCACGGGGCCGTGGCTTCATTTGGTTTCTATGTTTCTCCCTGGCTCCTTCCTCCCTTCCGGGCTTTGGGCCTGCATCATTCCATCCTGTGTGCTCCTGTTGCTGCCTGCTCTCCGTTATGGTGCGGGGTCTGGCCTGGTTGGTCCCTGGTTGGGTGTCCACCTGGGGGTTCCGGGGGCTATTGGCGGCTGCTTGTCTGCTGGGAGCGGGCTGCTGTTGGCTACTGTCCGTCCTTCTCTCTGCTGCTTCTGTGATCTCCGAGTGGCCTTTGCTTCGGCTTCTGCTCCTTTGGGCTTGCCTTCTCCTGTCCGGGACCGTGGCCGTGGTGCCCCTTTCACATCCGGCTTCTTGGCTCTGCGAGCGGCTGCTTCGCCTATTGTCCGGGTTGTACTTCTCCTCGGCTCCTGGCCTTTGGGGTTCTGTTGTGGGCCATTTGTGGCCTCTCCGGCTGTTTTGTGGGTCCAGCCTGCTGCTGTGCCTCTCCGTTGTCTGTCTTGGTGGTCTCCCTGGTTCTTTTCCGGTGGGGTACTTGGGCTTTTCCTGTTCCTGGTATTCTTCCTTGGTTTCCTCTTGCCCCCTGGCTTTAGGTTAGGGTCGGAGTCCTCCTTGGGGTGTGTGTCTGGTGCATTGTTGGTGGGCTGCCTACTCTTGGGATCTTGTGCCTTCCGGTAGTTCTCATGTCCTACTGGACCGTCCTGGGTTCTGGTTCGTGCCTCGTCTTCACCTGTTCACATGGGTGTGCTTTCTCTTGTCCCGCTGTTGGTTCCGTTCTGCTGGTGGTTATGTCTCCACTGGTTCAGTTTTGTCTGGGTTGGTGGTGTCCGCTCTCTTCCCTTCCTTTTGGTTGCGGGTCGGATACACGGCTCCCTTTATGCCCTGTTTGCAGGTGCGGCCTGCGATTGTCCTTTTCAGCTGGTGGGGTTTTGCGTGTTCCCCTGCCGGGTGGTTGCGTCCTCTGCCGGCCTAGGGGTCTGGGGGCGTGCTTGGGTTCCCAGCCGGTACAGGGTCATTTGGTCCTCCTGCTGGCAGGTTTCTCGTCTGGCTTCTGTTGGACGTTCATTGGCTTGTCTGGGGGTCTGCCCCTGCCCTGCAGGGACTTCTTGAACTATTCTGGGCGGTTTGACATCTGCCTTATTCTCTGGGGGGTTCCTGGGTGGGCCTCCTTTGGCTTTTTGGCCCGGTTGTGATGTTCCTGTCTGGGTCGCTTTGGTCCTGTTTTAGCCCTACAGCCGTTCTGCCCTGGATGTACCTGATCTCGTCTGCTCTCAGTTGTTGTGCGGGGTCCCTGTCTGCCTTCTTGTCCGGGCTCCCGGCTTTGTGCTTTCCTCTGGTCCCTTTACTCCCGGAGGTCTGGGCTTGTCTGGCCTGGGCGGGGCATTTGCCCTGTGGAGGGTGCTCATCTGGTTGCTTCTCCCTTGGTTTCTGCTGCTGTGAGTGTTGGGCCTTGGGGCTCTGGCTCATTGGTTTATTTATCCTGGGGTGCTGGGTTTCCCGGTTCTCCTTTCCCTGGTGGGGCCCTGCGCTTCCTGTGTGGAGGTTGCATCCTCTTCTTCTTTGTCCCTGGTTTTGGGGTGCTGGGGCTGGCTGGCTCTGGTTTGCTCCCTGGCGATTTGCCGGTGGCCTTCCCTCCCTGTGCACTCCTCTTCCTGTCGACTCGTCCTTGTTCGGCCTGGTCGGGCCTGGTTGTTGGCTGGCTGTTTGGCCAACTGCGTGTTTGCTTTGGCGGCTCGCTTGGTGCATGTGGTTCGTGGCTGGACCGGTGTGGTTGGCCACTGAGCGGGGCGGTCTCGCTCCTCCGTGCTGCGTTCTCCTCCCTTCTGGGTTCTATATGCTTTCTTGTGTGTGGTGTCCCCTGATGGGCATTTGCTTCCTTTCTTGTGGCCTGGCTTTAGGCCTGGTCCCTCCTGCTCTTCGGGCTCCGTGGGCAGCTTTGTGGGCTTTCCGCTTTTTGCTGTGGTCTGGTTGGGTTCCCTTGGTGGCTGTTTTGCTGTGGTCCGGTTGGGTTCCCTTGGTGGCCGGGTCGCTTCGGTGTATTTTCCTGCGGCCTCCTGGGTCTGTTTTGCCTTCTGCCTGCATGGGTTTTCTCATTGGTGTTGCTCTCCCTTCCAGGAGTTTGTTTAGTTTCAAAAGCTTTATTCGATTATTTCACAAACAATCATAAAAGCATACAGAATATGTACGAAATACATTCCTCCTGATGCACTCTAATTCCAATATCACTAAAAAATATCAATTAAAAGGAAAAAAAGAAAAAAACATTCATAAAATGTAAACATGATGCAGCTCATAATAGTTAAAAACACAAAAACAGCTTAGAAGATTAAAAGACCATACTTTTCCTAACG
This sequence comes from Lissotriton helveticus, assembly GCF_964261635.1. NCBI lineage: Eukaryota > Metazoa > Chordata > Amphibia > Caudata > Salamandridae > Lissotriton > Lissotriton helveticus. The sequence continues at coordinate 993,135,197 of NC_136072.1, read as the reverse complement.
GTCATTGATTTCAGTATAAATGTAGCTGTAAAGAAACAGATATGAGGATAGAAACAGATACCAGGAGTTCCTTTGTGCAACTGGGTTCCATATCCAGCCTGTTTGTCTCCTTGCTGGTGGGGTTTTAGTGACCTTTGTTTTTTGTGTTCGGTTGGTGCACTGTGTTCCTTGCTGCGCCTCGATCCATTCTTGTGGCTCCTGCCAGTCGGTTTTGATTGCGTCTGGTTCTGCTGCTTTGCTCCTTGGGTGGATTTGGCACCCTCGTTGTTGGTGGTCTCCCGTGCTGTGCTGCTGTGTTTCGGTTGGACTGCGTCTCTTTCCGGTTGTGGCTTTTGGTTGGGTCCCTGTGGTGGGGATGCCCTCTGTTTCTTTGGTTCCAGAGTCTGGGCTTTTGCTCCCCTCTCACTTTTGGCTGTCTGTTGGGCGGTCTTGGTGTGTTTGGGCCGGCTTGCTGCTTGATGGTCTGGCGCCTGTTTGTTGTTGCTGTTGGCTCCATCCAGCTGGTTCCGTGCCTTCTCTGTCCTCCTTCGGTCGTTGGTTTGGGTGGATTTTCTGGCGATCCTGCGAGTTTCGGGGATCGGGGTTTCAGCCTTTCCGGTGTCTCTCTGTCCCGGGCTGGTTCTTCCTGCTCGTGGTTGCTTCTCTTGGGTGGTCCTTCCACTCGTCTGGGCTTTTGGGTTTGCCTGCTTCGTTGGCATCCCCTTCTGGTCCGTTGGTTTCTTGTGAGTTTTCCATGATACCGTTTGGCTCTGGTATGTGCTCCCTTCAGTAGTCATGTGGTGAGGAAGACTTACGAGGAGTTAATGCCCTGGTTACTTACCGGTAATCTTCATTACTCCGAGTATAGTCTTCCTCGCCACATGAGTTACCATCCCTTCCTCCCTGTGTTGCTGTCGGCTTCATGTTTCTGCTTGGTAGTTCGCAGGCTGAGGGTTGGGCCGGCCCTCCTCTTATAGAGGTCAGGGCTGATAGGGGCTGGCCATGTTGGGAGGGGATGGGAGGCATGGGAGGCTAACTTTTGTTTTGGAGGATTCTGGTGTGGAGCTGAAGCTCACTTCATTAGTCATGTGGCGAGGAAGACTATACTCGGAGTAATGAAGTTTACCGGTAAGTAACCGGGCATTAATCCATGTCACAGTTAGGTGTAAGCAACAGAAAAAAGGTGAGTGATGCTGTCACCACAATGGCAAAGGCCAAAGTGATGCACTTTAACAAAACCATCTATGCAAATGAAGGCTCGTCCTGAATATTCTGCCGTTACCCGCTCCAATAAGGAAAATGCAGAGTGGATTTTTTAATTGATTCTGGGTTCAACTGGAGTCAACCAAACCATTAAAAGATTGAGCATGCTCCCCCTTGGAAAGAGAGACAGCAGTAAATCTGCTGCCCTAGTCTGCACTAGGCTACAAAAAAGTCATCACACTCTGTTGGTATTATAGTGATGTAGACATCTGCCTGCTGCTGCCTTCTTCCCACAAGCAGCAGGCACCACCACCCTGCTGTTCTCTCTGCTAAAGCTACTCTCAATAATAGTACGAGTAGCAGTAGCGGATCACTGACATAATATTAAGGAGCAGAATAGCGTCTGGACAGAATATCGTTGACAAAATATCGATGGACAAAATATCGTCTGCCTATCTTCAAACAGGTAAGTACAAAAATATCGAAGACAAAATATCGTTGTTTAAAATGCCGTTTGTAAAAAATATCCGAATTTTTTTAATTTGTTAAAAGTAATAATGACAATTAAATAATTAATTTAAATAATTAAAACATACTTATAATTAATTTTAAAAAAGTAAAAATTATTAAATAATATATATAACACCTACAAAAATGTTTTACATCAGGGTTGGATAGTGGGAGGGTAAAGCTTACTATTCCCACTCCAGCGAGTGGAAGAGTAGGGAAAGCGTTGGATAGCAAGAGGGTAAAAATTACTATTCCCACTCCAGTGAGTGCAACAGTAGGGAAAGCGTTGGATAGCGTAGGGGTAAAAATTGCTATTTCCACTCCAGTGAGTGTAACAGTAGGGAAAGCATTGGATAGCAGGAAGGAAAAAATTATTATTCCCACTCCAGTGAGTGCAACAGTAGGGAAAGCGTTGGATAGCGTAGGGGTAAAAATTACTATTCCCACTCCGGAGAGTGTAACAGTAGGGAAAGCGTTGGATAGCGTAGGGGTAAAAATTACTATTCACACTCCAGAGAGTGCAACAGTAGGGAAAGTGTTGGATAGCGTAGGGGTAAAAATTACTATTCCTACTCCAGAGAGTGCAGCATTAGAGAAAATAATAATTTAATATTTAAATAAAAATAAATTATCAATACCAATAAAATATTATTTAAAATTAAGTACCAATTACAATATATTTAATAATTAATTAATTATAAATACCAATACATATTATTTATTAAACATTAACAACACATTCATTTTCAATACCAAAAATTAATAAGTAATCAAAAATGTACCAAGTAATAATTAATTAACAGTAAATTAATTATCAATACACACAAATAATTTCTGGAATTAATAATATACAATTAATATACTTCCCACCCTATTCCCCTATAAACCCACAACCCGTTCTGTATAATAAATGAATACAATTAATATAATTATCAATTATTAACAATTAATTACCAATTACTAATTATTAAAAAATAAATTAGTTATCATTTCCAATAAATAAAATTAAATAATGACTTAATTACAATTACATTACTTCCCACCCTATTCCCATATCAACCCGCTACAAACTTAAAATGCAAAATTAAATTAAAAATAATTAATAATTCCTAAAAATTAATATTTAATTTACTCTGAACCTGTGCCTCATGGGAACAGTCCAGCTCGAACTGCCAAGCCATGTCTTCCTTTGACCGGAAACAAGCATCCTGGGCACAGGGTCAGACTGATTTACATATGACCATGTCTGAAGTGGGGTGGCAGAGCGAGCTAAAGAATGATGATAGATTAAACCCAGATCAGTTGACTGGGGGTGAGTGCTTGCAATGTTCAACACTCCATCCATCATCCCCTTTGGTTTTGCTTTGTTCGCCCTAAGTTGGCAGGGTATGCCCAGACGTGGGTCCCTTGCTCACTTTGCCACTGGATTCAAGCTAGCCTGGCTGATGATGGCTGATTAGACAGAAATCGGTCCCAGGATACTTGTTTCTGGTCCAGGGAAAACATGGTTTGGCAGTTCGGGCTGGACTGTTCCCATGAGGCACAGGGTCAGACTGAATTGCATTTGGTCATGTCTGAACTGGGGTGACAGAGTGAGCTAAAGAATGATGATGAATTGAACCCAGATCAGTTGACTGGGAGGGAGTGCTTGCAATGTTCAACACTCCGTCCATCATCTCCTTTAGTTTTGCTTCATTAGGACTGCTTCATGTAAAACTGATGGAGCAATTTGGGATCATATGTTGTTGGTGCTTCAGAGATTTCAGTTGCAGCCAAAATTTTCCCCTGGGGAAAATATCAGGAAAAACACACACACAGGGGAACAGGCACAGAAACACTGATTCAAATCGTTACTCTCCAAAAACGTGTAGTCCTTGTTTTTACCCTGCCTTCAGAATGACCAGGAGCCCCGGCAGGGGTAATTCATTAAATGTGGGTATAACTGGGATTTTTCGACGGCACCCCTAGTGAGTCTCTAAATTGTCTAATGGATAGGGGTAATTTTATTACTCCACAGAGTACCCTCAGTAGCTCCTCAGAAAAGTGGAATTACCACAAGAATCGGTCTGTCTGGATCCTTCACAAGCTTTCACCAAAATTTCAGGGTTGGCAAAATCCTAACTTTGCAGAATTACTGATTCTCGGTAACAGCATAGATCAGTGGGTGGAGAAAGCTTGCTCAAAAGTCTAGGATCAGTCCCCGGTGCAACAAATATGGTCAGATCTCTAGAAGTTCGCTTAGGTGATGTTTTATCACTCTGTGCCCAAATAAGTGCGGTCTGCAATATAGGCTGTTTATCCTTGTTGGTGTTAAAACGGGAATTACCTTTCCTCCTAACAGAGACATAAGCTCCCATCCTATTTGCATGCATAATCACAAAAAAAGACTGGTTTAATAATCATCTGTACCTGGGACTGCCTCTCTTGGAATAGATTAAAAAAGGCCTAGCAGGGACCACTTGCATATTGATACAGTTACACAGTACTTCTTGCTTCCCACACACCAACACAAGCAAGGGCCACCATCCCTTTATGAAACTCACTTGGGTCGTTTGATGCATTACGAAGGACTGTTGTGCAAGGTGGCCATGTGTATTAGCATAATACCTCCATGCATGAGGCCCGAGCAGTTCTTGGATTCAAGTTGGAGTCGGTAGGCATTGCACCTGCTCTTCACGTATTGTAATTGCAACCCCAGATAAAAACAATACAAGTCCTGAACTTAAACCACATGAGCTTATGACCCAAGAGAACTCGTAGCTCTTGAATTAGATGCTTGACTTGGGTTGTGCTACGCTGACTCGTTAACATTTTAGCAATCCTTCTAGTGCTAAGTGGCTTTGAGTGAGTCTGTTGGGACCTATGAAGTTGACTAACAGGATAAAATGTGGGAGAAGTGTTAGGCAGGGTTGGGATATCACCCTTGTCTTATTGCCATTTACATCAGTGATTTCGAAGAGGCTCTGCGATGGATTACCACTGACCCACCCAAATTGCTAGGGCATATAGGTTAATCTCTTTATTAGGCTGGTGGTCTCGAGATTTGTGACCACATCTGAGAGGGAATACAGCGTAATTTAGATGCACTTTATGCCTACTCTCAAAGTAAATTTCTAAGTATTAACCATTAACAGACTCAGCTGGCATCATTTGGTAAGTTTAAGTCTGGCCAGTATTGGCATTTGCATGGCAAGTAATTAGAAACAGCCAGAAAGCACACTTATATTGGCTTGAGCATTGACAATCCTCTTGCCAGGTAGGTGCTGTTTGACACACAGAGAAGAAATGTCAGTAACATCAATAATGCTACCAGGTGATTTTGAGATAAGAACTGTCATTGTGGCTTGTAATGTCGACTCTTACTCCATTTCAATTCATATCTTCTTTGTTGGCAACTCTGCTCATAATACATCACCGACGATGTCTACATGTCCTCATTCCCCCATCAACTGTCCCTCCCTGGAACCCCACACATGCATTCCTATTCTAAGAACGCTTCTACATTCTTAACCAAGAATACTACAACACAACACATCTACCCCCTTAACAATAATAAATGATCAAAGGGAAACTATATACAACATAATGGACTGCAAGAAGAAAATAAAATAAAAATGAAAATAAATAAAAACTAAACTAACATATAGTCTTTAAGTCTGTGAGGAGTATGGATGACTCTTCCAAATCTTCCCAATTTCCTTGTATCTGTACAAGTTTGTTCACACAAGTCTTAATTTTCTATACAATTATCTTCTTCAGTTCTTACTTCATCTTCCACTTCATCTTCCCACAACCATTCCTCGAACATAGCTGTAGCTCCCCCAACATCCTCCTCTTCCGCTTTTTTTACATTTTTACATTTAGCTATTCGACTCATATGCCATACCCGACCATCACTGAGTCTAGCCGAGTTCTTTAGACACTCCACAACTCTACATGGCTTTGAAAATACACTTTCTCCTTTTGCCACTTTTCCACACTTCTTAGTTTGTACCCAATCACCTACTTCAAGTTCTTCCACCCTTGTCACATTCTTTTTATCAAAGTTCTTTTTGTACACTTGCTGTGCTTTTACAATATTTTCCTTAACTTTTCCGGTGACCATTCTACATGTTTTGTACTGTCCATCTATCCTATCCTATGTTATGTCTCGTGAACGGTTCCCTACCTCTCATCATCACAAATGGACTCAAACCAGTGAGAGAAGGTGTGAGACAATAACCCCACAACATTTTCTTAATCTCAACTTCCCAATTCTTCTTATTCTCACATGCAATTTGGATTGTCCCTTTAATTACGCGATTAAACCGCTCTACAGCTCCATTACCAGAGGGATGATATACAGAAGTCAATGTTTGTGTAATGCCATTTCTTTTTAAAAACTCCTCTACCTTTACTGCTGTAAAATGTGTTCCATTGTCACTAATAATTCTTTTAGGCAACCCTTCTCTCAAAAATACACCATTAAGAAAGTCTATCACCGTTTCAGCGTCAGCTTTGTTGACAATTTCTAAATCAACCCATTTGCTAAAGTAGTCTATTAAAACTATAATAAACCTACCCTCTCCATTCCTGTTCTGGACTGGACCAACAAAATCAATGGCAATCAAATCCCAAACCATCTCAGGACAATGTACAGGTGACAATGGTGGTTTTAACGTCATTAAACTTTTATCTGAATCAGCACACTCCTTGCACTCCCTCACTACTCTTTCCACCTCAATATCTACACCTGGCCACCAATATGAACTTTTTCCTCTCTTCTTTGTCCTAACAATTCCGAAATGTCCTTCATGACATAAATCTACTATTCTTTTCCTCAAAGTTCTTGGTGGTATGACCTTTCCTCCTCTGTACACAAATCCTTACTCTACACTCAACTCACTTCTCACTTCCCAAAAGCTCCTTTCTTCTTCTGCATCCGGTTTTCTTTCTCTCCAACCTTCTAAAACCTTCTCTTTTATTTTCTCCATCAGCTCATCTTTTCCATAATGCAGAAGCCATTCTTTTTTTATCAATTGACTTATCGAACTCTTCCTCCACTACAGCAATTTGATACTCATCCCACTCACTCCTAGGTACTTCTTTAATCGGTAAGGGCATTCTACTCAAACAGTCCACAATTTTATTTTGTACACCAGGAGCATATTTAATCCTGTAATTGTAATCCTGCAATCTCATTGAAAGTCTTGCTATTCTCGTCGATGCTCTAATCATACTGTTTGTAGTCAACAAATTCACCAATGGTTTATGATCTGTTCTTACATCAAACTCATTTCCCCATAAATACACTCTGAAATGTTCCATTCCCCACACACAACCAAGGGTCTCCCTTTCTATTACAGAATAAAGTTCTTCTGCTGGTGTCAAACTCCTTGATGCAAATCCAATAACTACTTCTTTCTATCCACCTTCATTTTGTGTCAAAACCGCACTCAAACCTTTCCCGCTTGCATCCACTGTTAACACACTCCTTAATTCTGGATCAAATCCCTTAATTGGTGTGGCACTGCATACTTCCTTCTTAAGAACTTCAAAACTTTGTTTACACTTTTCATTCCATTCAAATTTACTCTTTTGCTTCAATAACTGTCTCACCCCACACATGCATTCCTATTCCTATTCTAAGAACGCTTCTACATTCTTAACCAGGAATACTACAACACAACATGGCTGTAATTAAAACGTCACTAGTAGTAGATAGAACAGTTCCAGGGCTGCCACAAGCGGGGGCCGAGTGTGTCAGATGCTAGTGCTTTTGAGTTTTCTTCTTTCTATGGCAGATGCTTTTTTTAGGTCTCACTTCCAGACAGTTCAAGCTGTGTGTTTGTGAAGGACCTATTGTTGGCTCACAGGGGCTTACACCCCCACATTTTGCTTACCGTTGGTTGGATTTTCTGCCACTCTCATTTATTTGCTTCATATTCAGTGGCTTTCTTCTTTCCGGCATGTCCATCATAGCTTCATTACCATCTCTCTGAATGCCTGAGTAGTATCCTTCCTCTGCTCTCTTTTAATCAATATTTATTGTTAAGCCCTCCATGTGAGTGCCTATGTTTTCCAGCTCTCCCATTGTGGGCTCCACCCAAATGTCCACCCGCCCTCCATGCTCCTCTCACCAATTGTGTACACCTCTACCAACCCTCGTTTGCTTCTCCCCCGCACCATGTTGCTGTCACTCACTTTATTGTGCACCCCCACATTCTTCTCTCCACAGTGTGTTCTTCTCTCCCAACTCCGTGTTGCTGTCTCCCTCATTCTCTGCTTTTTTTTTTTTAATGTTTTTATTAACATTATTAACAAAGCAGGAATGATGACAACACATAGAGAATCATATAGTACAATCAGCATATGGAAGTTTACAGCCATGTCCAATTTATACCAGCTATACATTATGTAACGATGTGACAATCCTATCCTTGATACTATCCTCTGCATACCTCCCACCCTATTAATCTTCATCTGAACTATCACTGTCAGGTTCTGGAAGTGGGTCACATATATCCCCTCGGTATGTATTCCAGGCTGTCCAAATCTTTGTCCATTTACGGGGGCTACCCCGACTAGCAAATACTGTGCGTTCTGCTACCATAGTCAGATCCATATCTCGACACCATGTTATCAACAAGGGCAACTCCGACGCGCCCCATTTCTGTGCGATGTTCCGCTTCGCCACCATTAGTCCCAGTGTGACCCATATTTGTCCATGATGGAAGAGATCGTTAGGTTCCCATATGTTAAGTAGGCACCTACGCGGTTCTGGTATCAGTGACACTTCCATGACCTGGGATATTGTTCGCATTACCTGTCTCCAATATTCTGCCAATGCTGCACATTCCCATATGGTATGTATGAATGACCCCTCCTCTCCACATCTTCTAAGGCAATATGGGTCTTGTGCCCTGTGTATTTTATGCATGAAAAGTCTGGTGTAATAGATTCGGTGTAGGATTTTAAGTTGTACAAGTCGGAGACGTGCGGGGATTCCCACCTCCCTGGGTGAAGCCAGGGCTTCCTGCCATTCTGAGTCCTCAATGTCTCCCAAGTCTGTCACCCACTTGTCCCGCAAAGAGGTCGTGGGGTCTGGCAGATTATTGATCAATTTTCGATAGGTGAGGGATGTGGCTTTCTTTTGCATGTAATCGGTCAGTAGTCGGTCTTCTAGTGGGGAGGCCTCGGGGACTTCAGTATTTGGCGGGATCACAGCTAGTAATGCATGCCTAATCTGTACATAACGATAGGTCTCGGTTGGGCCCAGTTCATATTGTTGTTGAAGTTGGGTGAAAGATACCACTGTGCCCCTGTCCCATAAATCACCCACTGTGGAGATCCCTATATTGTCCCACTGTGTAAATCCTTTGCTGTTTCACAGTTGTCCCAGTTTTTTTGTGTCCCAAAGTGGGGTGAGTTTGGTTATAACTCCTCTCCAACCCAGCCGTGCTTGTGCTGTGTGCCATAAGACAGCTGTGTGTCGTGTGGGGCCCGTTAGTTTCAGCGTTAATCCTTTATTATAGAGAACTGCTAATATGTTATGGTCACCCAACTCATGCTCTGCTTTTGAACTTCTGCCACACCTGCTCCACCACTGCCCGCAGTCTTTTCAGATTTTGTGCTTTTGTGCTAACATGATTTTCTGATCTAAAGGCATTCTTCATCTTCGATCGCTTCAGGGCAAATGGTACCCTCAAAGTTTTTCTTTTTTTTCTGTTATTTGCAGCGGCTGCACAGCATCACCAAAAGGCATTGGCAAAAAAAAAATCAGAGATTTTCTATGTGTTTTCATTTCTAACAAAGACTGTCTTTAATTACATCTTTGAGAGGCAAGTTATCTGTTTTCATCCGTAGTGTATTGAGAGTCAACAACTTGGTGAGCCTTTACTTCAAAGCATAGTGCCTAATATAAACTAATAATTAACGCAACTGTGCTCCCTGCACCTATTTTCCTTTCTGATCCTTCTCAGGATCATCGTCCCGGTTTTTGGAGCATTATGCTCTGGACTCTGTCATTGCCCAGACATGGGTCCCGTGCTCACCATGCCACTGGATTCAAGCTAGCCTGGCTGATGAGGGGTGATACCCCGAAACCAGTACCTGGATGCTTGTTTCCACTCCAGGAAGGACCTGGCCTGGCAGTTCAGGCTGGACTGTTCCCATGGGGAGCAGGGTCAAGATTGATTTGCATATGGCTGGGTTCAAACTGAAATGGCATGGTGGGCAAATAAACAATGGATTTAAGCCCAGATCTTTGTACCGGGAGTAAATGTTTGACATTGTTCAACATTCCGTCCATAATGCTTTGTTTTTGCTAAATCTACAGCATCCTTCATCGAGGATCACAGATCAGCACTCGAGATGTGAAGAATCTTTTTCTCCACCCTATTGTTCTGTGGCTCAATATACTGCTGCTTTGCAGTCGATTTTCTTCCCTCCATGACACCCAACAGTATAACACACTAGTGCAGCATGTTCCTCTTTAAATAGTTGCTTAGTAACGAGATCTCAGCTCTTGCGAGATCTCGCCACAAAGAAAAAGTGCAGCCATTCAAATGCCATATGTGTGCACATGGGCACAGACAATCGGGCTGGAACACATGGCTTTCACATAACCCTGTGTCAATGCATAGCAGCGCCCCGCCCCAGCCCAGACCATTAAAGTCTGGTGCACTAAGTACCCCACTGCGCCCAGCGGAATAAAAGTAACAACACAAGATAACACATAAACAAAATAATAACTGGCATGGCTTACTTCTCATCTGACAGAGCCAGGAAAAAATATACAGGAGGTGTGCAGGAGGGGAGGAGCACATATAGAGGTATGATGAGCAAAAACAGACTATGTATTAGGACCAGGTGTAAGGTCCCAAAGTACCCCCAATGATAATGTGGGGGTCAAGGGGTACTTTGTGTAGCACCTTTATTTAACTGGTATCGGGAGAGCACCGGGGACCGCACACCTCTTACTGCGGCAGTGCTAACATGGCCGCCGGTATCCAAGCATGCTCTAGCCGTGAGGCGGCTGAGACACTAGAATGCTACACCACATATCTCCCCCCCTTTTACAACACATTAACAATAAACACTTAGTTCTCCAAGGGTGCCCACTGAAGTCTTGGCACTAGGGTGCAGCCAGCGTACAGCTAACAACAGGGGGAAGGAACAAGGCGAAAACAGACACGCTGTACTACAGGCTACATATCAAAATCTTTGTATCTTTTGGGTAACACTACTGCTCTACCAGTACGGGTGCGTGTCATGGGTATTTGTGTGGTATGTGTCCCGCTTGTGCTTACTCTGGCTTCTCTTATGCTCCCCTACTGATCCATGTTGGGAGTTATGGAGGTTTTTGGTCTGGTGTCTGGATCTTGTCCATTATAGTCTCCTTGTGGTGTGAGTGGTTGTGTGTCTTCCTGACTCCTAAGTTCCTGTGCGTCTCCGCTTCCATCACTGTTGTCTCCTGTGGCTCTGTGTCTGTGTGTGTTTATCTCTCGTTCATGCTCATCATTGTCCGACTCCCATGCGGTGTTTCTGGTGCTCGATGCTATCTCACGTTTGTTCCATCCTATTACTTTGTAGCACTTGGCCATTCCGTTATGGGACCATACCTTTCCCTCGCTTAGTAGGGCAGAGCGGGCAGAGGTTTCTTTGACTTGTAGAGGTTGAATGAACTTGCTGTCTCCTTTTCGCCGCAACTTTGCCAGCTTTACTTGGACCCATTCCCCTATTTCCAAGACAACATCACGTACGCCATGTTTCTTATTGTAGCAGTCTGTGTAGATTTTCTGGTCCTTCTCCAAGTTACTGCGAACTACTGCTGGGGAACATTTGCTTTGGAAGGTAAAGTTCAACCATACTGTATTGTCTCCAGTAAACGGGTCGCGGCCCCTCAGGATCTTGAATGGGCTGTATCCCGTTGACGTGGGCGTAATGCGATAAGCCCATACTGTGTGTTTGATCTCCATCTCCAAATTGTTCCCCGCGATGATGGCAGCTTGCACAGATCCCATTAGTACACGGTTGAACCGTTCCACAAGGCCGTTACCAGCTGGGTGGTACACCGGGGTATGTTTGGTTGTGATGCCGTTCAGGTTCATGAATGCAGTCCATTTCTCAGATGTAAATTGGGGGTCATTGTTGCATGTGATGATCCTTGGAGTGCCTTCCCTCAAGAATGTGGCAGAGAGGAACGATACCACCTTTTCTGCGTCCGACGATTCACACAGTTCGACTTCTGGCCATTTGGAGTACCGGTCCATCAGTACTATGGCATACTTAGGTACACCATGCCAGTCCAGAATGGGACCCAAAATGTCAGCTGCCAGCTCCTTCCATGGGTTGGTAAACTTTCCCACAAGTGGTTGTAGCGTGGTTTGCGTCTTGTCTGCGTTGATGCACTGTACATGCCCTCACATGCTTCTCCACCTGGCTGTCCACGGCGGGCCACCAATACGAGTTTTTCACACAGCTCTTGGTTTTCACGATGCCTAGGTGGCCTTCATGTAGTATCGTGAGGAGGCGGTCTACCAGTTGGTGCGTGGGAATCACTGTGTCTCCTCGTAAGAGGAATATTGCGTTCTCGCTGATGGAGAGTTCCTCTCTCACTTTCCAGATTTCCAGAGGTCTGCGTCCAAATGTTTCTTCTCCGGCTACCCCAGCATGACATACTTTTTAATGGTTTCGATGTGGGGATCGGCCTCATATGCTGCCTTCCATTCTTGTGCACTTATGACTTCCTCCCGCTAATGAGTGAAGGCAATCGTGTATTCATCCCATTCAGTTTTTGCAGGTGCCCCTTCCATTGCTGCTACTCTGCTAAGGTAGTCCGCTACCCTGTTCTTGTTGCTCGGGATGTATTCCACTTCATAGACAAAGTCCAGTAGCCTGAGGGTCATTTTAGCGATGCGCGGAGTGGCGTTGGCATGTCCACTTGAGGTAAGCACTTTGACCAGGGGCTTGTGATCTGTCCGGAGCAAGAACTTGGAGCCCCAGAGGAATTGACAGAACTTCTCCATCGCCCAGACGGCCACCAATATCTCCTTTTCAATAACACTGAACTTTTCTTTGTTGGGAGCAATGGAGTGGGACGGGAAGCTGATGATGGTGACAGCGCTGTCTTCAGATTTTTGTGATAAGACAGCTCCTAATCCCTTGTCGCTCGCGTCTGTGGTGAGGAGAGGGCATTATGGTCGAATTCATTTAGGGGCACGGCATCATAAATGTCTATTTTGATTTAGCGAAACTCCTCATTGGCATCATCTGTAGAAATCAAAAATCCACTTCTCAGGGGTTCCACTGATACTTAGTCCTTTTAAACTCACAAAGAAGAACTTGACACAGAAGCTGGAATATAAAAGTACATTTTTATTAACCTCAAATGAGTGAGACTACGTCACACAGAAGCCTTAGCAACTGAATGAGTATAAAGGGAAGGGGTCCAAGACAAGGGACAAGTAACTTCAAATTATTATCTTCATTCACAAAAAATTCTGACAGCAAAGCTAGTCGATACAAAAGAGGTTTAATCAATTCTGTATATTCCCTATGTATGGGATAACGTTCATCATATATATTTCATTGCATATAGGACAAATTATTAATAAGCATAGGTGCCCACATTCACAACGGGGAGGGGGTGGTGAAGGTATTGTGAGGGAAAAGGATGGGATCACGTAATAGTGAGATTCATTCAGTGACACAAAATATTTCAAGTTTGGAAACTCAATTCATGTGGTCCCTTTGAAAAACGAAGGGCCAACTCAAAAAGCTCAAAGGAGTCCAACCAAAATTGTTACATCACAGATCCAAAATCCATTACAACCGTTAACGTTCTGCTTGGGGTAGGAGATTTGGTCGTATTTATATAGTCAACGTTTCGACCCGTAATCAAGGTAGGTAAATGTTCCTTACACGGTGGGTCTTCTTCAGGACAATATAAGTTGTGGGTGGGCAACCTCCTACAGGGTGGAAAAATTTATTTATTATATAACAATCACCAATCTTGTTAATCAATAAACAAAGACGGCAGATTAGTGGAAGAACAACTAGAACTATTAAAAACGTGCTGTCAAAGGAGTATTCCGAATGTTATTTATATACAGATGGATAAATAAAATATGTTTACGCAAAAGGCGTATTCATGCCCTAACGTCCAAGAGTTGAGGCAAAAGTCTACCTCCTAGATACTTCTTAAGTTAGAGAAAAGAACAAAATTTTTCATGGAAACAACCAGGACCTAAATCCCATTCTAGAATGAAATAAACGCTATCAAATTTTGTTCTTTTCTCTAACTTAAGAAGTATCTAGGAGGTAGACTTTTGCCTCAACTCTTGGATGTTAGGGCATGAATACGTCTTTTGCGTAAACATATTTTATTTATCCATCTGTATATAAATAACATTCGGAATACTCCTTTGACAGCACGTTTTTAATAGTTCTAGTTGTTCTTCCACTAATCTGCCGTCTTTGTTTATTGATTAACAAGATTGGTGATTGTTATATAATAAATAAATGTTTCTACCCTGTAGGAGGTTGCCCACCCACAACTTATATTGTCCTGAAGAAGACCCACCGTGTAAGGAACATTTACCTACCTTGATTACGGGTCGAAACGTTGACTATATAAATACGACCAAATCTCCTACCCCAAGCAGAACGTTAACGGTTGTAATGGATTTTGGATCTGTGATGTAACAATTTTGGTTGGACTCCTTTGAGCTTTTTGAGTTGGCCCTTCGTTTTTCAAAGGGACCACATGAATTGAGTTTCCAAACTTGAAATATTTTGTGTCACTGAATGAATCTCACTATTACGTGATCCCATCCTTTTCCCTCACACTACCTTCACCACCCCCTCCCCGTTGTGAATGTGGGCACCTATGCTTATTAATAATTTGTCCTATATGCAATGAAATATATATGATGAACGTTATCCCATACATAGGGAATATACAGAATTGATTAAACCTCTTTTGTATCGACTAGCTTTGCTGTCAGAATTTTTTGTGAATGAAGATAATAATTTGCAGTTACTTGTCCCTTGTCTTGGACCCCTTCCCTTTATACTGATAATTACCCAGGTCCTATTGACAGTAGTGGGTTTAACCCTGTTTTCCTTAATCTTAGCAACTGAATGAGGCAGTCTGCCAGAATGGTCTTACTTCATGTATTATATACTCTTTATCCTGCCCCAGGCATGTAAGGGAGTTGTACCAATTACATTCCTAAACAAATGGAAAATCTGGAGAGTCAGCAGGTGAGTAGCCTTTGGGGTTTTAGCAGGATATGGGCAAAACATTATAATTACATAGTTCACAAAGGTTAATCTGATTTAGATGGCACTGCAGGGCATGGCATGATTTCATGTACAGTATCCCAACCCAAAAGTTAATCATTAAGAATGTCCCAAATTCAACCTCCAAAAGCCGGACAAACCTATAATTGAAAGCATAACCCATGTAATGAAGAAACATAAAAAGAAACAGTAACAGATGATGAACAAGATAAGGCATGTGCAAGGAAACTAAAAGTTAACGATGTCCTGAACATTGATTGCAATCTCAGACAAAGATCGATCAGGGAAATTGGCTTTGCGAGGTCAGTTTCTTACAGTTCATTTCAGAGTCAAAAAGAAACCTTAGTTAACGTATACATGAACTAAGAAGGCCAGGCCACTTTATTCGCCAGGCTACCTTCACAGGCCTACGTGAGGGCAACACAAAATGGTGGCACAGAACAAAATGGATTCAGACTCGAGAATTACAGAACCTCAGACCCTACTTTTGCCATTATGTAGGCAATAACCTAAACTCATGTTAATCTGAATCTAGGTCCATATCAATCTTCATTAGGTCATCTAAGTGTTGCTGTAGCATCATCCTATTATTCTCCACTTCTCTCGGGACAGGTCTCCGAATACACATAGTAGCACAAAGACTCACATCTGGTGGACCATTTTTGGATGCTAGAGGCGGAGCTACTTCCTCTTCCATGGCAATTCAGTCAAATGAGAACTTAATTAACATTAACTTTATACAATTGCACTGGAATCGCTTGTGCAACTGTGCCCAAAGTCCGTTCAAAGCCTCTCTGGCAGGCTTCTATCGTCCATCAAATCTGCTTCCATTGTCTTCTTCCGCATTGGGCCTCTCGATTCAGGCCTCTTCATGAAAATAGTACTGTTTAGTTGGAGTGCCCTCCTGGCAAACCCTCACAGCTCACTCGAAAGTCTCAATGTCTCAAGGCAGTGCACCAATATCTCTCCTCTGCGGCAGGCACTACAGATAGTGTGCTCTTCATTGATCATGGGCACAGATCATCTCGTGCAGACCCAAGTACTATTAATTTGAAAAGAGCAACAGACTTTCACGCTCAGCAGCACTTTCAGGCTCCAACGCTCATTATTCAGTGTCAGAGGACGCTCAAGCTGCTCTTTCATGGACACCATAATGTAGTGCCTTTTGTCAATCATGGATCCTCCGGTGCACTGCCCTTCCGTTGGAGCAAAGAAAAAGAGGTGGTAGCCAAAAACTCAGGCCAAGGGGCTCAAGGGACTGCACACTGTCAGAGGTTAACAGCACATGACAGGTAGAAGACTCAAGCCTCAATTCTTTCGCTCTTTTGCACTGAAACTCTGGTTCTGTGGCAAAATCAGCTCCTCCTTCTTTTCTGATGTTCAACGCCTTCTGATGAAGCAAGCACAATACTTTGAAGATACCACTGATGGCACGCTGGCGATCGCTGTCCAGCCTTGCTACTTTCTGGGTGCTGGGACTGTAGGGCCAAGACGTCTGCCATTCATCTGTAGCTATCATTGATGGGAGTTAGGATTCGTCTTGATCACTGTTCTGCAGGGTATCATATTTCCTTTGACTCTGGAAGATCCCGCAGAAACTAGTGATGTAGGAAATGTGACACAGTTGTTAGTTTTCTTCCAAGTAAAGAACAACAATTCCTAGTATTTAACAAGGTGACTGCAAGCAGGTGGCCTGGAATCTTTGAGGGAGTGGCCATACGCCATGGGATTACTCTAGAATGCACTGTTACTCTCATAGGATACAAAGGCCAAGACAGTGCTTCTGGCTTTTTCAATTGGGTACTTTCTATTATCTTCTGTCATCTAAGGGTAGATAGCTACAGGAGAATTCTATCTGCATGTATGTCTTCACACACAATAGCATTGTATAATGGGGTAAACATTTCTTGAAATACTACATCTATGTGTTCCTACATATCTTATCTAGAACATATCAAAAAGGGAAACATATGAAACAACTTATCAGAGGCATACAGATACCTCCCTTTAACAATGGTGTATTAGGTGCATGATGCAATACAGGCTAATGATCAAAATTTGGGAACAAAAGACAAGGACTAGAGAGTCCTAGTATTTCCACTATTTAAAACCCATCTGACCCACCAACATTCAAAACAGCAGGAACAAAAAGGTAAAAACCAACTAAAATAGGCATTGTAATTATGCCATGTTTGAAGAAAAAACGTAAGGTATCTCCTATTGAGGTGGAAAACTTGTCTTACTATAGTATCAAGTCAGTTATCCAGTCCATCTCTACCCTGACAGTCAGACTGGAAAACATCGAAGTAGGCCTAAAGAAAATTCTTGAAAACCAGTCTGGTCATACAAAAGGGAATTATACATAATATGGGGTCCCTGGTACATCACTGCAGTCTGGAAGTATGAACCTGAACAATACACCAATAATAATAATAAATGGGCTGACTAGTAAAAGGAATATGGAAAAAGGGAAATGGGACTAGGACACAGCTAAAATCCCCAATAACTAGGCACAATGTGACATCAATCAAGGGGAGAAGCGGCAAAAGAAAAATCTATAGGAAGAACAAGAAATTACTCAGGTGATAGTCAAGTTTGTGACACAACACCAAGAGTATGGGTGATGCACAAAAGTCAAAATAGTACACAAATTTTAACTCTACCGCTGGCCCCTACACCATATACGGTAATCTCAGCTAATGTTCCAGTTCCTTTTTCAGGGAAAAATGAAGCTTGGTTCCCTTTGAGGAACAAAGCCATACACTATTTAGGAAGCAGAACATGATTAACTAATGCAATATAGAAATTAGGTCACCTTGTACAAGAGTCACAAATCTATAATTTCATCCTTAGGTCCAGTCAAGGAAACATAAATCTAGGGCTGCCTGTTCCTTAAGGGAAGGGGGCAGTAACGTGACTAACTGCAGGTGACACACTTTGATCCTGTATATCTCTTTTATTTTACTTCAATACTATTATGGCCAAATATGACATACACTGGTGAAGTATTATGGCCAAATATGACATACACTGGTGAAGTGTTGTCTGTCTTGTTTACAGCATGAAAATATCATATCTGTGAAATTTAGTGTCAGAGCAAATTCACCCAACTGTTGTGCAGCGATATACATCGTCATGTAGAACCCTTCACAACACAGGTGAACTTGTAATAGTATCAAAAGCAGCAACATAAAACAAAAACATGCATAAAATAAAAAACGCACATATCAAGCCATCAGATATACGTGCTGTATACCAAGCACAAAAAGCATAGACAAATTACAATAGCACATGTAAATGAGCGGTGACGCACGCACTTCATGCACTGTGAACCTGCAGCCCAAAACCCAATATTCGGGCCTGCTTATTTTGTCAGGCTTAAAATTAAAATTACACTTTGTTTTACTTTACACACCCTCCTTTTGACAGCAGATCACCAGTTAGTGGAGATCGGCTGTCAAATATGACTTACTGTGTCGCTTCTGACACACAGGACCAACAGGAAAAATTCATAGAAGGACAAAAATGCAAAAACGTGAAAAACACACGAACATTTCTTTTCAAAGGAGTCATACAAAAACCACATCTTGCTTCAACATACTGCTGACACTTCACATACCACACAAAATATCAACTGTAACCAACCATCTTCTAAAACTAATTGCAACATTTCTTGTTCTGTTAAATGAAAGCAACTTACATGGACATCATTTTTCAAAAACAGAAATACAAATGTATCACCCCTTGGTAGGCCCTGCTTTGAGCGAGGCCGCTCAGGAATGCACTTCTCGGAGACAAGGCCCTGATTTAATAGGCTGCAGATGTTGACATACATGAAAGCCTAGCACAGTCCTCCAAGAGCTAAGAATAACACCTCAGCAGAAAATCTGTTTTCACTTACTCCTAACCCCCACCTGACAGACCTTAAGGTCAAAATCTGCCTCGCGCACTCCGCGGCTCCTCACTCTGAAGCTGTCAAAGAAAAAAAGCCTTCCCAACTCTTTCTAACCTGCAATAACCAACCCTATCCAAAACCACATACCATATATATTACTCCCTTTAGGTGCCACAATCCACTCCTATTCCCAGACTCAAAAACATCTACTATGAATAATTCGCAGAACACAACAACACAACATACCAGCTTTAGAACAAATGCTTGTTACCACCCCATGCAATGGTACTCATTTCATCAACCTTAAATGGATGAACGCCTCAGTAGGTCCAGCTAGGGTTAGAACCTTCAACCCTGATATAAAACTCAAACCTCTGCACCGGGCACATTGGCTCACTAAGTCATTAAAAGCAACCCCAAATAAGAACAACCTGGAAACTTATATTATACCTAAATGTATGCATTTACTGAAGCTAAAGGCACCTTAAAAGCTATTCTAAATGAAAAAAAATGCTGTTTAAATAGTCTATTTACGCAAATTCGACTTTGGTATCTGGGGCACTTAAAAATTAATATCCTATGATTGTGTTACATATTAATCATCCTCAGAATGTTCTTTACACATTGCAGGGATTGGACATTGACATCTCTCATGTAAATCCTTAGAAAAATGAGTTTTTTACGCCTGCGCCAAGTGAAATTCCATGTGAAAATGTTCTCATTTTTGCTGTTCAACACAACTTAAATTAAAATTTAATGCTAGGAGGTCATAGTATGAGTAGTAAGCTTCATGAATATTAAAAAACGATTTTAGAAGCACTTATTATTATTTTTTTAAACTATTTTTTTCATAATTAATAATAATTCCTTCTTCTTCAATAAAACCAATCATTTTTGATAATTCCACATGAAAAGCAAGCTGCATCCCTTGTCTATCATTTTTAGACGCATTCATTCACAAGCCTAAGCACAGACGCCTAACTTAAAACATGGCAAATGTTCGCACCACTTTTTTAAAAGGACAATTATTTTTACATTAAAACCGAGAATATGCTTACAAAAAATGCTTAAAGAGAAGAAAATCGTACTTGAAATGTCTTCCTGTGATACAAAATAATGAACCTTATTTTTGTAACCTTTTTCAAAACAGCATTCTGAAATGCAAAGGTTCACCCGTGTTTAACTGGGAAAGTCCTTACTGAGTAAACATTCCTGTCTATTAGTAATTGCTTCATGTTGCTTACTTAGCGGCAGCAACAGCTGTTTCTTAGTGTTGAAAACGTGGGCACGGTGGCAGTCTTATTTAAAACAGCCACAAAACACACAATTTCCCTTTTGAGGCCTTTCATTCCTAGTGAATGTGAATTCTAACTTATTTATTTTTTTTAAACATTAAACAGTTTTGTACATGTGCGCAATTGCTACACTATAAATGAAATAACAACATATAGCTATTGTAGCATATAATATGGTTCATTTCTGAATTTTATTTCATTTCTAATTAATATTAATTAACTAACATTTTGCATAACAGACTAAAGACAACAAGAAAGACCACAAACACATATTGAGCACATTATCAGACATATACAGAAAGGGGTAAAAACACTCAGGATGCACAATACAGCGCACTTAACAACAACATTTCATAAATAGCGCCATCGCTATTCACGTACAGAAGTTCCACTAATGGGAAAATCACATAAACATTTAAACACACATTTAACCCACAGATCAACACTCAGAACGGAAGCAAAGGACAGCTCACAGACTGTACTTAAACCAAACCATTTGTAAATACTAGTTGTAAGTCATATTTACAAGAAACGCTTCTCAATAGTGTTCTGAAAGACTGCAAAAACAGTCCAACAGACTGCTGTATGTCCAAGAAGCCAAAATACACTCAATTCACTAGCTTTGGCTGGCAGAACACCAAAAATCGCCCTGCATATCTCCATTCATAAAATTGCACAGAACAAAGGATCCTTGTTTGTATTATGTCCATGTTTTAATTCCCTGGGGATACAAAATCACCAAGGAAGAAATATGTTTTTATACCTAAACCTATTTAGGTATTTCCTCTAAGGGAGCCGGCTAATTTAATTCACATCTCACTATGGTACCTTCCAAAAAAGCAACACATTCTTTGATGTGAGCTTGAAACAGGCATGCCAAAAACAGTTTTGTACATGTGCGCAATTGCTACACTATAAATGAAATAACAACATATAGCTA
This sequence comes from Lissotriton helveticus, assembly GCF_964261635.1. Classification (NCBI taxonomy): domain Eukaryota; kingdom Metazoa; phylum Chordata; class Amphibia; order Caudata; family Salamandridae; genus Lissotriton; species Lissotriton helveticus. The sequence continues at coordinate 993,114,088 of NC_136072.1, read as the reverse complement.
TTGTAGCATATAATATGGTTCATTTCTGAATTTTATTTCATTTCTAATTAATATTAATTAACTAACATTTTGCATAACAGACTAAAGACAACAAGAAAGACCACAAACACATATTGAGCACATTATCAGACATATACAGAAAGGGGTAAAAACACTCAGGATGCACAATACAGCGCACTTAACAACAACATTTCATAAATAGCGCCATCGCTATTCACGTACAGAAGTTCCACTAATGGGAAAATCACATAAACATTTAAACACACATTTAACCCACAGATCAACACTCAGAACGGAAGCAAAGGACAGCTCACAGACTGTACTTAAACCAAACCATTTGTAAATACTAGTTGTAAGTCATATTTACAAGAAACGCTTCTCAATAGTGTTCTGAAAGACTGCAAAAACAGTCCAACAGACTGCTGTATGTCCAAGAAGCCAAAATACACTCAATTCACTAGCTTTGGCTGGCAGAACACCAAAAATCGCCCTGCATATCTCCATTCATAAAATTGCACAGAACAAAGGATCCTTGTTTGTATTATGTCCATGTTTTAATTCCCTGGGGATACAAAATCACCAAGGAAGAAATATGTTTTTATACCTAAACCTATTTAGGTATTTCCTCTAAGGGAGCCGGCTAATTTAATTCACATCTCACTATGGTACCTTCCAAAAAAGCAACACATTCTTTGATGTGAGCTTGAAACAGGCATGCCAAAAAGATTGCAGAATATACAATATTATACCCCAAGTAGTGCTTAAAGTACTCTTCGTACGTGCACCGTTCAAATTTTATACAAAGTAGAGAAAAGTCTCCTCATTACCTGCCTACACAAATTGCAATTCGCATATACAAACCTATACAAATTCAAAGTTGGCCAACACAAATTCCAAAATTCCAAAGCTATACCAAACAAATAGCTGTCCAAATTCTAACTGCCAAGTTCTAAATGACCTAACGGTCTTTTTTTTTAAAATACTCACGCCAAAAAGGTTCTAAGTCAGGAGTGACATCATGTGGAGGTTCAAAATCAGGAAGATCAGAAATATACTGGGCCGCAGAGAGAAAGAATCCCCAGAACCTCCGTGCACAGAGTACCTCCTTAGTAGAGTCCTGTCCTGTCCTCCTCAGTAGATTTATGTCTTCTGACAAGATCACTCCCTCAATAGCCACTTCTCTGATGAGGCCCGCGTTGTCCTTACCATTTGTAGAAATCAAAAATCCACTTCTCAGGGGTTCCACTGATACTTAGTCCTTTTAAACTCACAAAGAAGAACTTGACACAGAAGCTGGAATATAAAAGTAAATTTTTATTAACCTCAAATGAGTGAGACTACGTCACACAGAAGCCTTAGCAACTGAATGAGGCAGTCTGCCAGAATGGTCTTACTTCACGTATTATATACTCTTTATCCTGCCCCAGGCATGTAAGGGAGTTGTACCAATTATATTCCTAAACAAATGGAAAATTTGGAGAGTCAGCAGGTGAGTAGCCTTTGGGGGTTTAGCAGGATATGGGCAAAACATTATAATTACATAGTTCACAAAGGTTAATCTGATTTAGATGGCACTGCAGGGCATGGCATGATTACATGTACAGTATCCCAACCCAAAGTTTAATCATTAAGAATGTCCCAAATTCAACCTCCAAAAGCCGGACAAACCTATAATTGAAAGCATAACCCATGTAATGAAGAAACATAAAAAGAAACAGTAACAGATGATGGACAAGATAAGGCATGTGCAAGGAAACTAAAAGTTAACGATGTCCTGAACATTGATTGACAATCTCAGACAAAGATCGATCAGGGAAATTGGCTTTGCGAGGTCAGTTTCTTACAGTTCATTTCAGAGTCAAAAAGAAACCTTAGTTAATGTATACATGAACTAAGAAGGCCAGGCCACTTTATTCGCCAGGCTACCTTCACAGGCCTACGTGAGGGCAACACAAAATGGTGGCACAGAACAAAATGGAGTCAGACTCGAGAATTACAGAACCTCACATCCGTCCACTGGAATGCATTTTTTTCTTTCAGATTCTGGCGTAGATGGTGTGTTTTGGTGGCAAAGTGTTGTACGAATTTGCTATAGAACTCTGCTAGGCCAAGGAAGGAACAAACCTCCTCTTTATTCTGGGATGTGGTTGTTGACATGATGGCCTGTACGTTAGCTCACTTCGGTGAGATGCTTGGTCACTGATTTCGTGTCCCAAGTAGGTGACGGTGTGTAGGCCGAATTTGCACTTTCCCACTCTGCCCTGAGGCCATTGTGTGACAGGATACCTATCACTGTTGAGAGTTTCTCATTGTGGTCTTGTCGAGATTTCCCCATTATGAGGATGTCGTCCTACAAGTATTGCACTCCTTTAATGTCTTTAAATAGTTTGTGCATCAGTTTCTGAAAAACGGCTGCAGTGGATGCTAGGCCGAAGGGCATGCGTCGAAACCGGTAGCATCCATATGGCGTGATGAACGATGTGAGTTTTCTGCTTGAGGGGTGTAGCGAGATTCGGTGGTACGCCGCTGTGAGATGGATTGTCGACAACCATTTGATCCCTTTAGTTTGAGCTAACATCTCATTAATCTTGGGCAAGGGGAATTTGTCCACTATGATGTTTTTGTTCAGTTCTCTAAGGTCGTTACACAGGCGCACCTTACCGTTGGCATTGCGCGCGGCGACCAAGGGCGCCAACCATTCCACACTCTCAATCGGCTCAATCACCCCGTTGTTTTCCAAGTGTTGTAGTTCGGCTTGTACTGCCTCCCTGCAGTTGAAGGGAATGTTCCTTACTTTGTGGCATACCAGAAAGGCTCCTTCTTTGAGACAGATCCTGTGTGTGAATTTCGTGAGCCGGCCTATGGAGCCGCCGAAAATGGCGGGAAACTCTTCCTTCCACATTATGCTGTCTCTGGTGTGTGGGTCGTTGGTCATTAGTAGTTGTGTGGTACCACCCGGGTTCAGTTGAATCCCCAGGGCCCCTTGGTCAGGCCACCCTAACACTGAGGGACCTGTTTCGGCTGCATACAATTTGCACTCTGATGTCCTTCCCTTAAACTCAAACTGTAGGGGGCGAAAGCTCACCATGGGGATTTTCTCCCCAGTGAAAGTGACCGGATGTATGTCTGTGGGAAAGAGGTGAGTGCCCAAGATGCATGCGAAGTCCCTGTCCCATATGTGGCACTGAATGATGGTGTACGGGGACCCAGAGTCGGCTACCATGGAGACTTTAACCCCCCCTATGGACAACACACAAGAGGGTTTTTTGTTGCTGTTGCAATCAATACCTAGGATTTGATCATCAATAAATAACACGCGATCATCCTTGGTCTCCCCCTCACCCCAGTCCATGTCAGATTCCTGTAAAACACATTTAACCGCAGCATGGCTAGGCTTGAGCTGACACACTTTAGCAAAATGACCCACCACTCCGCAAAGGTGCATTTGACTCGGAATGCAGGACAGTGTATGTCGTTAGCTACATGCGCAAGGCTGCCACATCTGTAGCAACTGTTCTTGTTATTGCCAGAGGCTGTCTGGAGTCTTGTCTTGGGTGTGGGCTTCCTACTGTACTTAGCCCCTGCATAAGGCGGGGGGTTTCTTTCTTGGGATTTCGTTTCTGTCAATTTGCATACTGTGGTCTTATTGTCACAGTCTTTTTTCGCCACAACTGTGCACCTTTTGGACAATTCTGCCTTCTTAACCATAGCGATGATCTCATTGAGCGGTGCATCCACACTGACCCACAGCTTTTCCTGTATGTTGGTATTGACGGTGTGCATGATTATCTGGTCGGGTACGAGCTCATCATGGAGGTGCCCAAACTTGCAGGTGACTGCCAATCGTTTCAGCGCTGCTACATAGTCTTTGACTGACTCGGAGTCTTTCTGTTTCCTTTTAAAGAAGTTAAAGCGGTCAATGGGCGTGCAGACCACCTGCTGGTAGTGACTGTCCAGGTCTTCCAGCGCGTGTTGAAAGACGCCCGTGTCGGTGGGGAGTCTTGTCTTTTTTACCATGTGTTCATATACTCGTAAACCCTCTGGGCCCAGGTTGTGCAAGAGGATTTTTTTCCTCCGTTTGCTAGAAAATGCTTCCTCCCCTTCATCCTCCAGGGCAGATAAGTAATTCAGGAAATACCCTTTCCAGTCCTCCCACTTCATGGCTGGTTCCCCTGGTTTCGGTAGGAAGGGGACCGGGTAAGTGAGGAAAAAGGTTTGTGCACACATGCTGGCTGGTTAGAGGACAGGGGACTGACCGGTGTAGACCAAGTAAGGCTGGGCCGTGGTGAGCTGGTTGGATGAGCTCCAGTAGATCGGCGCGCACAGTAGCCTTCCCAGTCTGTCTGGACCCTGAGAGCGTGACTGAGGTGGTGTGGCGAGTGTGCAATGATGTCCTTGGGGCCTGTGGTGAACCTGATGTGAAGCATGGATGGAGTGCACTCCTGGGTGATCCCTGTGGCGACTCCGGCAGTCTGGTGCTCAGGGTAGGGCTGCAGGTACTGCTGGAGGTTGGCGCATGGAGTGGCAGCGCTGGCTGATTGTCTCTACGGAAAGATCCTTCTGCAGCAGGTGTGCAAGCACTGCATGCACTTACTGTGGAGGTGCTGGCTGTGGAGGCTGTGTGGGCTGGTGACTGGGTTTTTGGCAGCCTGTATGAGTCTCTCTTGGGGACTGTAAGGCTCTCCTCCCGGTTGGGCCACACCCTGATTCTTGGTGTTCAGGAGGGGACTTCTTGTATATGTTCTGTTCACCCCAGGGAACTGTAAGGCTCCCCTCCTCATGGATTAGCCCCCCTTATTCTTGGTTCTCAGGAGGCGACTCTTGGCACATGTACTGGCCTCCCCAGGGGACTGGAAGGCCCTCCTCCGTGTGGGGCAGTTCTTTGAGGCTTGTCTGCCAGGCGGCGGCTCCTCGCACATGCACCGTGTTGCTGGAGGGAGGCGCCAGGTGTGTCCCGTAGTCCCACTGCTGCGCTCTTCCCGAGGCCTGCTAAGATGCGCTGGGGGCGCGGAATGCCGATGGCTTGGACGTCACACCGGATGAGAACGGCGGGGTTCGGAGCTTCTACCGTCCTCATCGCCAATTTGTAAGGTCCCAAAGTACCCCCTAATGATGACGCTGGGGCCAAGGGGTGCTTTGTGTTGCACCTTTATTTAACTGGTATTGGAACGGCGCCGGGGACCTCACACCTCTTACTGTGGCAGCGCTAACATGGCTGCCGGTATCCCAGAATGCTCTAGGCGTGACGCGGCTGAGACACTAGAATGCTACACCACACCAGGTCCCTTCGGTATTGTAGAGTGGTGAACTTCCTGTTAGAGGTGGGATAATAGCCTCAAACTGATAGGACTGGGACGAGGAGACTATGTATCGGGCTAATGAACATTACCAGTAAGTAAATAAATCAAAAACTTGCACAGGTTTTACTTTAATCATTACACGAAGCAGTAGAACAAAACGCATCTACAGATAACTTATTACATTCATATGGGGTTCAGTAAGTATTTTCTACAACCTGACTACGGTAATGTGTTTATTTTTCGACTTATGGGAGACCGAAAGTTCATTGTAGAGTCTGAGGCTTTAGATTATTACTAGAGAAGAGCAAAGATGGGGACAAACCAGACAGTAATAAAACGGGTGAAAAATCAGAGAATGGTGTAGATAATAGATCAGAATATGTGCATCATCCACCGGCCATCTACACATGCTGTAAACCTATTGATAAGAGTGAATTTCTAAAGTAGGCGAGGTGATCTGCTAAAACAGGAAAATGTCATGTGTTTATGTGCAAGGGACACAGTTGTTTTAAGGCTAGCAGCTGAGCATTAGGGCCCAGGGTCAATGAAAAAAGAGAGGGGCTGCAGGAGCAATAGCCTTTTCAGATCTCAAAATAACAGGTAATCACTTCATCAAAAAGAAGCATTAACATAGCCAATAGATCTCGCTTTTTATACCAAGCATATTGCTATGCAGCACCTTATCCTGGGTGCTGTGCCACCAGGGTTTGAAGAGCTATATACCTACAAAAGGGGGGGAGGGTGAGGGTAGAGAAGAAACTGACAGGGGCGGAAGGGTGAAAGGGAAAAGAAGCAAAACGAATAGGGGAGATGGTGTACTCCTCTGGCGTACTTCAAGACAATTTAAAAAAATAGCACCAAAAACGGAAGCAGTGGAAGGAGACAAGTACTTGGTCCATGCACTAGGCGATGGCAAAACACAAGAAAAGGAAATGGGCCAGCATGCCATGAAGAATGGAAACAAAGAAAATGAGAGGAACACTGGTGGCTACCAATGGTAAGCTGTGGGAGGGCTGTAAGTCCACTGATTGAAAATAACATGTCTCTAAGATACAGAGCATGTGCTGTTTAGCTGAGACCTAAAAAAGTAGCCAGGGGCCTGTCATAGGACAATGCCTATAATTTTAACTTGAACATGTCTGTTCTTTTCTTTTCTGTGACTGGTTCGCCCTGCTACAGGACCAGGGGGCATATGTAGGTAATTTCCATTTTGCGATTTCCAAATAGCGATTTTTTGAGAATAGCAAAATGGAATGTAGGTAAAAATTCACAATTTTTTTGCGAATCTTAACATTCCTTATTTGCGATTCGCAAATTGCGAATCGCGAATAAGGAATGAGTGTCCCATTCATTCCTATGCGCCAAAAGGCCCATAGGAATGAATGGGGATACATTCTCAAATTGTGATTTTCTGTGTGAAAATCGCAATTTGAGAATCGCAATTCCAAGGGTGCCAGGGTGTCCAAAGGACACCTGTTGCACCCCTGGAATGTGCCTGTAAGTACATGTGGCGCACATACATGCCCCAAGGGCATGTCTGTGCGCCACATGGCACTTTGAATTTTTTTTTTAAATGTATTTTTTAAGGAAATCGCAAAATACCATCTACTTGAAGTAGGTGGTATTTTGCGATTCCTTATGCAAAAATCCCAATTTTTAAAGCACCCCTACATAGCATTTAAGGAATCGCAAAATTGCGATTCCTTAAATACTATAAGCAAAATAAGGAATCGCAATTTTTGCGATTCCTTATTTTGCTAAGTGGCACCTACATATCAAAACGCTGTTTGTGAATCGCAAACGTCTACCTACATATGCCCCCTAGTGCTTTAAACGCTCCCTGATGAAATAAACTGGAAAGTAACAAGATTGAAACCCCCAAACCTGAATCATCCTTCAGAAGTTGGAAAACTTAGAACAACTCAAATGGTTAATAACACCTGCTACTAATTGTGCTTAGAAACTGCTGAATCGTGGTATGAAATTCTTAATTAAAAAAGTCAATGTTTCCATTGCAATTTGGTACGTATACTTTTTTCCTTCAAAACATAAACCAGCTTTAGCTAATACAGTATTACACAACTTGTCTGATGACAACAGTGTTAGACATGATGTTCCAAGCTTCACATAGGAACCATGCAAACTGAAATATTATACATTTAGAAAAATCTAGACAGCGTGGTGCAGGTGGGTCAGCAGTCCAAATGTAGTGGTGGCTGTGTTTCTTAAAGGCGAGACCAGAAAACATTTTTATTTCTGCTGAACCGGCAGGCAGTATGACACACAGCTGGCTTTCCAGATTCACCCAGCGAGGAAGAAGTGAATGAACATCTGTGTCCTGCATTGATGTCAGGGACGGATACTGGGAAAGCACACAAGTTGACATGCATATACAGACCTGTTCGAGTTTAAGTGAGTCCACCTTGGGGAAATCTACTCAGCAGGAGCAATCCAGTTCACATGCTTCACCATGATCTTCTGGCTACTGACATCAATGGAGCCTTTCAGGGGCCTCACAGACAATAAAAAAGTGGGTAACAATTTTCAGCCTATCTCAAACTACAATACAAGCTCCAGGTCCCGCAACCTATGGTTAATTCACAATAACTCATGGCAGCCAGTCCCATGAAGTGAGTTCTTGGGACCAACTCAAACACGCCATAGTTTCTCCCCCAAAAATATAATATAGCTTCACCTGATTGGTTGTGTGCACCGGCCATCCAAGTTCTGCACCATTAGTCTTATAGGCCTAGAAGACAATGTTGAGGGCGTGCGGGGTGCCCGGGGTAAGTTAACCTTCCGGCGAACTGGGCCTCCTGCGCAAGGTCACTCAGGTAGGAGGGTGGGACCTAGCTTGATCTTGACCTTGGCCCAGTCATTGACCTTGCCGTAGGCTCAAACAGGGATACGCATAAAGATAATGTTGATATTCACTTAGCTTATGATAGGAATGGCTATGTATTAGAAACATGTTAAGGAAAGCCAAGTGACACACTGTACACATCAATGTAATGGAACAGACTTTCTGCGTATTGGGTAAATAATGTAAATATTGAGATTAATGTTTTGTTATTTTTATGGAATAAAATACGACTGGGGTTTTACGACCCTAAGTCCAAGCTGGTGTGTTGTTTCCATTGTTGCCTTGGGTGAAATTGGGGAGGATCTGTCTGGCATATAGGGGGCGCCCTAAGGTTTGAGGTAAAAGGAGGGGCTTGGCTGGCCACGGGAGGGGGACTCAGCAGTCCCAGGCCTCATTGTCCACAGTAACTGACACTGTAAGAACGCTGTTTGTCTAGATAAGGTCATTAGTGGATTGGCCTGAAGGGGTGCAGCATAGATGGTTTAGCTGCCTTATGTATTAGGTCTGTGCAGGAAACAGCTCTCAGAAGGAGGTGTATGAGAAGTCTGTAAGGGACACTGTGTGTTCAACTCTTTGCTCGTCCATGACTTACATAAGGTGATGTGAAGAATGGAACACAAGCATGAGTTAGTTGTAGCCCCACAGCATTGACACTGCTTTTGTAGATTTCTCCCAAAAAAATAAGTCATGTTGCAATGAGCTACTATGAAGTAGTAATTGGCACACTTTTATTAAGTAACCAGTGAATGAGATTGGAAAAGAAGATTCTTGAGCCCCAATTTGAGGTAATAACAATGAAAAAGCAACAGAAATATTGAAACTGACAATTTTCAAGGAGATAAAATGACACTGAGGCCCACCTTACAAGATATACAGAGGGGAATTACTGCATTGTTTTCATTGGCAATACCACTCTACATGATTACTTCCATTAAATGTAGTATTAGTGAACCTGGTAATACTGCATCCTGTATTATCACTTGCTTTTCTAGTCACAATGTTCACTAAAAGGGTCCAGAATAGATGAAAAGCATATGGCAAATATCCTGGTAATATTGGATTCCAGATGTTATAACTGTTTTGGATTTCATGCTCGTAATTACCAGTAAATTGGGCGTTAATACCACAAGTAACAAAAATACAGGGCCTAGTATTACCACCTCATTTTACCAGTCAACTCATAATGATGCCTTCAGAGAACGGTGTTAATTCAGAGACTCTGTCCATCACCACCCCTTGTTGTAAATATTCAAGCAAGCCGGGCCGAAGACGGCTGAAATGCCAGAAACCGGTCCCCGGAAGCTTGTCTCCTTCCCAGTGTAAGAATTGGCTTTTGTAGTCTGGTCTGCCCTGTTCCCATGATGCACTGGGCCAGGGACAGACCAATTTGCATACAGCCAGGTTCTGAAACTGGGATGGTGCAATGAGCTAAAAAACGGTGTTGGATCTAGCCCTGATCTCTTGACTGGGTGAGAGTATTCTGCTTAATTCAGAGACTCTGTCCATCACCACCCCTTGTTGTAAATATTTTTGTCCACCCTAAGCGTGGAAGGGTATACTCAGATGTGAGTCCCTTGCTCATTGCACCATCAGGATTCAAGCAAGCCGGGCCGAAGACGGCTGAAATGCCAGAAACCGGTCCCCAGAAGCTTGTTTCCTTCCCAGTGTAAGAATTGGCTTTTGTAGTCTGGTCTGCCCTGTTCCCATGATGCACTGGGCCAGGGACAGACTAATTTGCATACAGCCAGGTTCTGAAACTGGGATGGTGCAATGAGCTAAAAAACGGTGTTGGATCTAGCCCTGATCTCTTGACTGGGTGAGAGTATTCTGCTTAATTCAGAGACTCTGTCCATCACCACCCCTTGTTGTAAATATTTTTGTCCACCCTAAGCGTGGAAGGGTATACTCAGATGTGAGTCCCTTGCTCATTGCACCATCAGGATTCAAGCAAGCCGGGCCGAAGACGGCTGAAATGCCAGAAACCGGTCCCCGGAAGCTTGTTTCCTTCTCAGTGTAAGAATTGGCTTTTGTAGTCTGGTCTGCCCTGTTCCCATGATGCACTGGGCCAGGGACAGACTAATTTGCATACAGCCAGGTTCTGAAACTGGGATGGTGCAATGAGCTAAAAAACGGTGTTGGATCTAGCCCTGATCTCTTGACTGGGTGAGAGTATTCTGCTTAATTCAGAGACTCTGTCCATCACCACCCCTTGTTGTAAATATTTTTGTCCACCCTAAGCGTGGAAGGGTATACTCAGATGTGAGTCCCTTGCTCATTGCACCATCAGGATTCAAGCAAGCCGGGCCGAAGACGGCTGAAATGCCAGAAACCGGTCCCCGGAAGCTTGTTTCCTTCCCAGTGTAAGAATTGGCTTTTGTAGTCTGGTCTGCCCTGTTCCCATGATGCACTGGGCCAGGGACAGACTAATTTGCATACAGCCAGGTTCTGAAACTGGGATGGTGCAATGAGCTAAAAAACGGTGTTGGATCTAGCCCTGATCTCTTGACTGGGTGAGAGTATTCTGCTTAATTCAGAGACTCTGTCCATCACCACCCCTTGTTGTAAATATTTTTGTCCACCCTAAGCGTGGAAGGGTATACTCAGATGTGAGTCCCTTGCTCATTGCACCATCAGGATTCAAGCAAGCCGGGCCGAAGACGGCTGAAATGCCAGAAACCGGTCCCTGGAAGCTTGTTTCCTTCCCAGTGTAAGAATTGGCTTTTGTAGTCTGGTCTGCCCTGTTCCCATGATGCACTGGGCCAGGGACAGACTAATTTGCATACAGTCAGGTTCTGAAACTGGGATGGTGCAATGAGCTAAAAAACGGTGTTGGATCTAGCCCTGATCTCTTGACTGGGTGAGAGTATTCTGCTTAATTCAGAGACTCTGTCCATCACCACCCCTTGTTGTAAATATTTTTGTCCACCCTAAGCGTGGAAGGGTATACTCAGATGTGAGTCCCTTGCTCATTGCACCATCAGGATTCAAGCAAGCCGGGCCGAAGACGGCTGAAATGCCAGAAACCGGTCCCCGGAAGCTTGTTTCCTTCCCAGTGTAAGAATTGGCTTTTGTAGTCTGGTCTGCCCTGTTCCCATGATGCACTGGGCCAGGGACAGACTAATTTGCATACAGCCAGGTTCTGAAACTGGGATGGTGCAATGAGCTAAAAAACGGTGTTGGATCTAGCCCTGATCTCTTGACTGGGTGAGAGTATTCTGCTTAATTCAGAGACTCTGTCCATCACCACCCCTTGTTGTAAATATTTTTGTCCACCCTAAGCGTGGAAGGGTATACTCAGATGTGAGTCCCTTGCTCATTGCACCATCAGGATTCAAGCAAGCCGGGCCGAAGACGGCTGAAATGCCAGAAACCGGTCCCCGGAAGCTTGTTTCCTTCCCAGTGTAAGAATTGGCTTTTGTAGTCTGGTCTGCCCTGTTCCCATGATGCACTGGGCCAGGGACAGACTAATTTGCATACAGCCAGGTTCTGAAACTGGGATGGTGCAATGAGCTAAAAAACGGTGTTGGATCTAGCCCTGATCTCTTGACTGGGTGAGAGTATTCTGCTTAATTCAGAGACTCTGTCCATCACCACCCCTTGTTGTAAATATTTTTGTCCACCCTAAGCGTGGAAGGGTATACTCAGATGTGAGTCCCTTGCTCATTGCACCATCAGGATTCAAGCAAGCCGGGCCGAAGACGGCTGAAATGCCAGAAACCGGTCCCCGGAAGCTTGTTTCCTTCCCAGTGTAAGAATTGGCTTTTGTAGTCTGGTCTGCCCTGTTCCCATGATGCACTGGGCCAGGGACAGACTAATTTGCATACAGCCAGGTTCTGAAACTGGGATGGTGCAATGAGCTAAAAAACGGTGTTGGATCTAGCCCTGATCTCTTGACTGGGTGAGAGTATTCTGCTTAATTCAGAGACTCTGTCCATCACCACCCCTTGTTGTAAATATATGCCTTCAGAGAAAGGCATACATTAAAGAAGCAGTCAGTGTTAACTCACCGACGGGTAAAACAGTCAGGTACCCAAGGATCCACCTATAAACACACTTTGTAAGGCAGTGATACGAAAAGTATGGCCCGCGGGTCGCTTGCGTCCCTCTTACCTTCACATATGGTCCCATTACTTAAGACAGCTCTAACTTTCAGGAAGATGTTCAATAAACAGGTCAGCATTTATTTACAAGATCATTGAAGTCGAAAAAATGAAATAAATAAGGTATCCTGCATCACTTTAGGAAAACATTCATTTTTTAAAACATCATACAACAAACGTGTATAAAAGTGATAGTCTTGAAAATTCAAAAAAGTATATTTTATTAGAATACAGAAGCGTTTGACTGTAGAGCATTACATTATATCAGTGCACTGAGTAGTATTTTTTCAAAGTGATAATTTTCAATAATGAACATAGAAACATTCATGCCTCCTCTCACCCTGACAATAATGCCAATAGTTAACTAAGAGGCAAGTCAATTGTCCCATCGAACCCACTGGGAGGCCGGGAATGCAATTATACATGGGCAACATTATAGTTTATTAAATCAAACACAAGGTAATGTTTTGTACTGTACATATCCAGAACACATATTTTTCAAGCTGAGCTTACATGTGGTAAAGAAAAAAACAGGAAGGCAAAGTGAAATATGACGATTGCCTAGGATCACATAATTTGGTCGGGTTGGGAAGCTAGGACTGATCATAGGTTTGAGAGCTGACATTGGGTGAGGTATTAGAGATGACATTGGGTGAGGTATTAAATGCTATAGGGAGACTAGCGTCGGGTAAGGCTCCTGGTCTTGACAAACTTCCTGGAGATTTGTTTAAACATCAACCAAAGATCTGGGGTCCTTACCTTCACATTATTTTTAATTCCATTCTAAGCGGGAGGGAAATTCCCTCTACTTGGCTGGGGGCAGAGATAGTACCGATTTTTAAAAAAGGCTCTCCTCTGCTCCCAGCCAACTACAGGCCGATTAGTCTCATAGATGTACCTCAGAAACTCTTTGCCCATCTCCTGTTAGACCACCTTCTGGACTGGATGGAGGACAATACGATCCTTAGTCCGTTTCAGGCGGGCTTCAGGAAAAACACGTCCACCATGGACCAGCTTTTTTGCCTCGTTCTCCTCTACTGGAAAACGGTGGGGATCGAGGGGGGGAGTCTGTACATGGTGTTCGTGGATCTGAGGTCCGCATTTGACCTGGTACCACGCACTAAACTTTGGGCGGTGCTCAGGGAGTTGGGTGTTCCCCCACAGCTTCTACAGGCAATAATTAGGCTCCATGATGGAAATTTTGCCCAGGTTAGCTGTGGGAGGGAGGGGGAGTTATCATCTAAATTTCCTGTCCGCAGGGGGGTAAGACAGGGCTGTGTCCTCGCACCGACCCTGTTTTGCCTCTTTGTAAACGGGGTAATATCTTACCTTGATAACGTCAGGAACAATGATGCCCCCAAGTTGGCAGGTAGGAGGGTTCCGGCAATCATGTTTGCCGATGATACCCTCCTCCTTTCCAAATCCCGGATGGGAATCCAACGGATACTAGATGGGTTTGGGGATTTCTGCAGGGCGCATGGTCTTGAAATCAATGCAGAAAAAAACAAATTCATGGTATTCAATCCCTCGAGCACCACCAGGCCGAATCCGACCTTGGGAGCCAATAGGCTGGAAAGGGTTAGAACATTTCAGTACTTGGGGGTAACTTTACACGAAAATCTATCCTGGGGTCCACAGATAGCAAGATCCCGTCTCAAGTTATCCCAAATGGTGGGGGCAATTTTGAAGGTTTCGAACTTATCAACCTTCAAACCAGTTAGTCCAGCCCTGGAGATGTACAAAACCCAAGCCAGAGCAGCCTCAACCTTTGGTGGTGAATTGTGGGGTCACAATGTTGGGACAGAACTTGTCAAGGTAGAAAACAATTTCCTTAGACGTTTGCTGGCCCTACCACAAGGCACACCCCTGTTACCACTGAAATTAGGTTTGGGGCTCTCTTCAATAGGAGATGAACTGGCTCTAAAGCCGTTGAGGTTTTGGCACAGGCTGTGGTCCACCAGCGAACTTTCCCACTATAGGTTAGATTTGAAGCACGTCCTGAGCCTTAACACCTGCGACAGAATTCCATGGGTGGCATACGTGAAACGGGAATTCTATTGATTGGGACTGGCTGATCTGTGGAATAACCCTGAAAGAGGTTGTCTAGGGGTGTCCCGCAAAAGGCTCTCCAAGACTTTTAAAGACAAGAGCCTAACTATGCTCGTGTGTGCCCGGAAAATTGGATCCCTTACCGAACAATTCCTGGACATTAAAGACGCTTTCTGCTTTGAAGGATACATGGACATCATATTCTCTGCTACTACAAGGAAACTTTTTATCCAGTGGAGGTTCGGAACATTGCTCCTTAAATCCTTCACAAGCAAATGGACTACGCTAGACGACAAAATTTGCCCCGGGTGCAGCACGAATGTGGAGGATGATTTAAACGTGCTGTTTTTTTGCCCTGCTTACAGTAGACCAAGAAAGTATTGGCTAGTGCCATTATGTAGGAATCTGGGCTTCAGAAACTATTTGCAATCCTATAGAGTTCTGAAGACAAGCACCTTGCACTTTATCGTCTTTGCCGTAGCCAAGTATTTAATGGCCATGTGGCAGATAAGGGGAAAAATACTGAAAGGTTAACATCCTAATCTCCTATGTGCAATGAACTATAAATAACTGTAGCTAGTTGGATTTTCTTTTTTTCTTTTTTCTTCCTGAGCCTCATATGAAATGATATAATTAGTCTCTTGTTTCCATGCACTGTTTTTTATATTGTACGTTTTTATGAGTTTTAAATGTTTTTATTGTATCTTTTATGGTCTTAAAAGGCCGAAATAAAGAATTTTGGATATAAAGAAAAAAACAGGAAGGCAAAGTGAAATATGACGATTGCCTAGGATCACATAATTTGGTCAGGTTGGGAAGCTGGGACTGATCATAGGTTTTCTGGTTTTACATTGTGCACTTCCATTTTATTCCAATTCAATAATGAAGTTACTTTTTTTTCACTTGACTCTCCCAAGGTAGTGATAGCAAGAAGAGAAGGCTTGCCCCAAGGTGCGGTAGAGGGAAAGTGATTCAAATACTGCATAGCACAGTATTGTCAAACCTATGACTCTTCCAGAGACTAGAGGATACATTTAGAAGGCAATATGGAATAAAACTCTGAAAGTAACCACATGATTTACTGACCACACCATGTACATGCTTGGTATCCCCACTGCCCAATTTACTCCCCCACCCCCACCCAGCAAAGCCCTACTTCTAACCAGCTGGCATAAATGCGGCCCACGGACACACCACAGCCATACTTTGTGGCCCCTGGGAAAATGTTTGCGAGTTCCGGTGCACCAGCAGTTCTTAAAAGCGGGTGCCGAGACGGTCTCTATCGGGTTTTCCATGTTTACTCTTGGCGTGAAAATAAATAGATTACTTAACTCTGCAATAGTGCCAGCCATCACTGATTTTGATATAACTTCAAAGAGACTCATTTTTCAGTTTAATACACTGCGCAAACTTGGAGCACTTCACATGAGCACCAGTTACATTACACTAGGACATTTTCGTGTTTGGAATCACATGATGTTCAGCTGAGGTCAGGCTCTAACATGCTTTCTCAACTCTAAAGTGGGCAGCTCTAGACTTAATGCCACAACTGCCCACAAGATCAGAAGCACTTTCAATATTATATACAACGACGCCACAGTTGATGTTCATTTATCTTATGCAATTTACAACCATTGACAAAGCCAATAGTCCTGGCTTGTTATAGGTGTAATGTTACTGGCTGTGTTCCATATCTGGATGCAATGACAGAAGCAGCAAAATACCAGTGGGGCAGCACACTATGCTAAGTACAGATTTTTAGCTTAAGTGTTTAAGCCACGCCCTTAATTACGTCGGCCACGCCCACATGAGAGACCCCCCAGTTTTTTCATCCCACTTAAAGCCCTGAGTAAGGTGTAGAAACACATGCGCCGCATCCTACGCTGAAAAGAAGAGGGAAAGGTGCACCTACACATTTTAAAGCTGCATTACAAGTTCTCGGTATGTGCAATCACTCCATCCGCTTCCAGCAGCCCAGATGTAATACAATTTATGATAATGTGAGTGTCTGACAGGCCGGGCTTACAGTTCCTTTATGAAAAACTCCCCGGCCTTCCGGGCACCTGCTACACACGTCTGAAGGCAGAAGCGATGATTCACACAGCACCACGGGCCCGCCTGGCAAGATTAATGCTATTCAAAAAGTGCCCCGTGGATTTAAAAGTGGCCTTTCTCTTTTTTTTTGTTGCTCTGATCTTTTCATTTCGGGTGCTGAGCAACTTTGAAAATCAAATTAAAAGGGTTTAGTAATCCAGAGGAAATACCGTGCCCTCCCTTTCTGCTCGCCGGCGATTACCGTTGCGAGCTGTGATTGTATCTCCAGTCCCTGCTGGGATAAGCTTTCCACAAAGCATGTCAGTTGCAAATGAATGTGTGCCTGCCAGCCTGTGCCAGTTCCCTCGCAAATAATGTTCACTCGACAAGGCAACATTGTGGGGCGAGGAGGATGTGGCGTAACGGCAAGAGCTGCCGACTCGTGTGTTGGGAAATCAGCCTCGAGTCTCGACCTCGGCTCAACATCCTGTTATTCTGGGCATATCACTTAATCTCCCTGTGCCTACCAAAAAAGATGTGTCCTTGTCGAAGGTAAAGTAACTGGCGCTCATGTAAAGCGCTCCAATACCTTCCGGTCGAGTTTGCGCTATATAAAACTACAAAACGAAAAAAAAGGCAAACAAAGGTGTGACCTATCGATGGCGCCTTGCATACGTAGAATGATGATTACGTTGCACGGAGGGGTTTCACGCGGTCATTTGGAACCGACTCGTTCTATTTCTTCCCAAGAAGAATTTCCACCGCGTTTTGCGCCCAATTAAAAAAATTGGGGCACAAACACACAAACAGAACTTGCACAGAAAGCAGCAGAACAGGCTTTGCGTGCTTTATTGTCGCCAGTGCCGTTGTTTGCAAGAGCAAGCATAACCAGGTAGAACTTAGTGTGCGAACAATTTGAAGTCGCTTATGCCAACATTTTAGAACAGGAAAATAGATTTTCCGCTGTGACTTCTATGGAAGCAGAGGTAATCTCAGGAGGGAGACAGCTCAAGTAAAGCACGCTTCAGAAATCGGCATCCTCTCGCTTGAGTCCGGTTTATTGACATGTATGGACAAGCTTCTTGATAGGCACTAATACCATAATGGCACACAAAATGCGTCTGTTTTAGAACTACCATAGGAATCGAAAAAAATATAGTTCAAATCGAAAGTTGGTGCAGTGGGAGAACATTTGGGAAAGTCGGTTGGTGATCTTTCAGTTGCTGACTGCTGTCTCCAGATGTGAAAGTGATACTACTCCTTAGTCCAGCCCTTGCATTACCAGTATTAATGGGTATAAACGTGATAAGATATTAAATTAATACTCTGTCTGACCCTAACTGCCGGATTATGCCACTTAACTTAGTCCACGCACCCTGGAGTTTGCCTTCAGGGACAACACATTTGATTACAGAGATATTTTTGCACAATGCTGACAGAGAGAATAAACTTTGCCGTGTCCATCAATGTGGCCTCTTTCTGCAGGCTCCATTCACATACACCATGCTTCTGGTTGGCGTTGTTTCCGCCAAGACTGGAAAGGGGTTTAAAAAACAAAAGAACAAATACAAGTATGGATATGCCGGGATAGGATAGTCTATACAATAATATGTACTCTGTAACAGGGGCGCAACTAGGTCTTCATTTCGGGGGGGGGGCTAACATGGCAAAAGAAGGGGCGTGGCTAATGTTAATCAATGGGGCGGAGCTAAAATGGCAGATAATCAGGATCGGTTAATGCCCCCTCACACCTTAAAACCCATACCCGCCCTGAACTCTAAAATTACCCCCGGCACCCCAAAACCCATACCCGCAGTGATCCCTAAAATTACACCCTTGCCCCCCAAAACCCATACTCACCCTGAATCTTAAAATTACCCCTGACACACCAAAACACATACCCACGCTGAACCCTAACATTAACCCCCTCACACCCTAAAACCCATACCCACCCTGAACCCTAAAATTACCCCTGGCACCCCAAAACCCATACCGATCCCTAAAATTATCCCCACGGCACCCCAAGACCCATACCCACCCCACACCCTAAAATTACCCCCTGGCACCCCAAAACCCATTACCACCCTGAATCCTAAAATCACCCCCCTGAAGCCCCAAAACCCATACCCGCCCTGAACCCTAAATTTACCCCTGGCACCCCAAAACCCATTCCCATGCTGAACCATAATTTCCCCCCGGCACCCCATAACCCATACCCAACCTGAACCCTAATATTGCCCCCTGACACTCCAAAACCCATTACCACCCTGAACCCTAAAATCACCCCCCTGGAGCCCCAAAACCCATACCCACGCTGAACCCTAAAATTAATCCCATGGCACCCCAAAACCCACACCCACCCTGAACCCTAAAAGTATCCCCCCTGGCACCCCAAAACCCATACCCACCCCATACCCTAAAATTACCCCCTGGCACCCCAAAACCCATACCCATGCTGAACCATAAATACCCCCGGCACCCCATAATCCATACCCACCCTGAACCCTAAAATTGCCCCCTGACACCCCAAAACCCATTACCACCCTGAACCCTAAAATCACCCCCCTGGAGCCCCAAAACCCATACCCGCCCTGAACCCTAAATTTACCCCTGGCACCCCAAAACCCATTCCCACCCTGAACCCTAAAAGTGTCCGCCCCCCTGGCACCCCAAAACCCATACCCATCCTGATCCCTAAAATTATCCCCCCCCAGCACCCCAAAACGCATACCCACCCTACACCCTAAAATTACCCCCTGGCACCCCAAAACCCATTACCACCCTGAACCTTAAATTACCCCTGGTACCCCAGAAACCATACCCATGCTGAACCATAAATTCCCTCATTGCCCTCCAAAACCCATACCCACCCTGAACCTTAAAATTACCCCAGGCACCCCAAAACCCATACCCATGCAGAACCATAAATTCCCCTCTGGCACCCCATAACCACCCTGAACCCTAAAATAGCCCCCTAACATCCCAAAACCCACACCTGCCCTAAACCCTAAAATTACCCCTGGCACTATAAAACACATACCCACGCTGAACCATAAAATTAATCCCATGGCACCCCAAAACCCACACTGAACCCTAAAAGTATCCCCCCCACCCCTGGCACCCCAAAACCCATACCTACCCCACACCCTAAAATTACCCTCTGGCACCCAAAACCCCATACCCATGCTGAACCATAAATTCCCCCGGCACCCTATAACCCATACCCACCCTGAACCCTAAAATTGCCCGCTGACACCCCAAAACCCACACCTTCCCTGAACCCTAAAATTACCCCTGGCACACCAAAACACATACCCACGCTGAACCCTAAAATGACCCCTGGCACCCCAAAACCCATACCCACCCTAAACCCTAAAATTGCCCCCTGGAACCCCAAAAC
Organism: Lissotriton helveticus; assembly: GCF_964261635.1. Lineage (NCBI taxonomy): Eukaryota > Metazoa > Chordata > Amphibia > Caudata > Salamandridae > Lissotriton > Lissotriton helveticus. The sequence goes on along the minus strand of NC_136072.1, from coordinate 993,094,342 downwards.
CCATACCCGCTCAGAACCCTAAAATTAAACCCTGGCACCCCAATTTGTAACCCACCATGAACCATAAAATTACTCACTGGCTCCCTAAAACCCACACCCACTCTGAACTCTAAAGTTACCCACTAGCACCCCCAAAAGGTAATGATGTGCTGAAAAATGCATTAAAGTTACTGGAACTTACATAAAAAACTTCTGACTGCTCCTCTGATACTATACTGTGGAGTCGGGCTGATCAGCAGCACTGCGTCCTGGCATCCAGCCCCTCGAAGGTCTCAGAGTAGATAGGTCTCCTGGATTCTCCTTGCCTGGGTCCCCTCTGCTTCTTCGCTGCTGCCCTTGGATGCGAAAATAGAAAGATCCATGGCCCTGTTCACCATTTATCTGGTGAGCAGTGCGGTGGATGTGAATTCCATCCAAGTGCACAGACAGCAGGGTGAAAGGGATGGCAGTGCAGGTGATGCTTTTCCTTTGAAAATTAATTTCTGCTGGTGTCTTAGCCCAGGGTTTGCTGTCTGTGCACTTGTATGGAATACACATCCTTACAAGTGCACAGACAGCACACCCTGGGCTATGACGCCAGCAGAAATTCCCATACAAAAGAAAAGCGTCACCTGCACTGGCCATGCCTTCCTCCCTGCTGTGCACTTCACACCCCATGCTCACAACCCATCAAGTGCTTAGGTGAATCCCTGCCTTCAGGCAAGGATTTCACCTCGGCGGCGCCACTCTAAAGGAAAACAAGAGGTCAGGGCAGGGGGGTTCACTCGAGGAAACTGTTCAGAGGCTGGCTGTCTGCTCGGGCTGCTGGGCCTCTCAGAATGCATAATAAAAATCACATTCTCGGCTCCGATGCGCAGCGTTAGTTAATGATTTCAGTGTGTGTCATCTTAGCCCGGGCAGAGGAGGCGACGGGGGGGGGCTGAAGCCCGGTGAGCCCAATGGGTGTTGCGCGCCTGCTCTGTAATCAGTGGCGGCTTATTCGCTATGGCGGAGGAGCGTCGCCGCACTGCTTGTAAGTAGTGCGATGAAGAAACAAAAATGATAATAACTTTTAGCTATTATCATTTTATGCTTCGTGGTGCTTTGCAGTCGGGTGGGTGGGCGGGGCTGCTCTGCTTTTGGAGCAGGGCAGGGTAGGAGTGGTTTGCCCACTCCTAATTGCGCAAGTACTGTTTGGTCCGCCCTCTGGGGCTGCCCAAACCAGTCATGCATACATTCCCTGTTCTTCATACAGGCTACATTATAGCCTGCAGGTAGAACCTGCACAGGCCCCCTTTCCCTTGCTCAGCGTCCAACTAGGACGCTCAGACCAATCAAAACGTTGCACTGCAGCGTTGTGACTGGTCAGGGGAGCCTGGGTTTTTATCAATCACAATACTGCGTTGCAGCGTTGTGATTGCTCAGTGGGGCCTGCTTCCTGTTCTATGAGGAGAGCAGGAGCATAGATGTGGTACCCGGCAGCAAGTTAAGTTTATTTAAAAAATATATATATATATTATATGAGAGACCCTCCATCCCTGCGCAACCCCTCCCCCCTCCGCGTGACCCCCCTAAGCCCTGCGTGACCCCCACGTGAACGCCCCGCCACCCGCAAGCCATGCCGGCCAACACTGACTGTAATACACATTAAACATCTTCCTGACTTTTCAGGAGCTCTTTCATGAATTTGTCACTGAAAGTAGGAAGACAAACAAGCACTGGCAATTCTAATAAGGCTGACTTTATTGTGCCAATACGTTACACCAGCATTGACAAAAACAGTTTACATGCATTGCTGACACAAATGCTGTTTAATACATGAAAACCTATTTGATTGGCTTTTTCAATATCTGTAAAAATGTAGCAAAATATGATTACTTTATGTACAGACGGCATACAGGAGTTGAAAATTGAAAATTACAAACACCATGTTGATTAAGCATACTTTTTAGACGTAAAATATAACCCCTAATGCCTTCAAATGTAACTTGTCAGCACTTCTTTAAAGGCGGAGTTCTATAGGAAATAGCCAGTAGTATGAAGTGAGAGAGTGATACGCCACTGGATGGCGCCTAAGGCCACTCTGTGTATATTTTAACCAACGATAACAGTATGTCATGCCTATAGCTGCACTGTCAAGTCGGACCTAAAACAGCACACATTATAGGTTCCAGTCACTGTACTTAGCTTTACGAAATTGGCGATATATTGTATGCCATAGAAAATTACTTCTGCATATTGTCCCATGAAAATCACAGTTTGAAAAGTTATTCCAGTGCCTGAACATGTAGAAAAAGGCATTCACAAAAGCAGTTTACATGTGTTGCCTGCACAAATGTTGTTTATCACATGAAAACAAACCGTATTGGCTTTACAGATGTTGGTAAATATGTAGCAAAAAACTGATACTTTATGTATAGAATGCATTTAGGATTTAAAGAATTGAAAGTGACAAACGGAATGAAGTTTGAGCACGCTCCTCAGAAGTAAAATGGTCCCTCATGCATTAATGCGTGTATAGAATGCAATACGTATGTATGCAATATGTATATAATAGATGTGTATTATCTTTGATAACTGAAATTTGTCATAGTTTGCTGCTTAACTTCAAGGAGGGAGGACGGTTTAGACAGGTTAATGTTATGCAGCTTCCATTCCAGAGGCACAATCATATGGTGTGTCGAATTCATGGTTGAAGTTGAAGAACTGAATGCATTTTGTAGCAGAGTAATTTTATCAGTCTTTGGAGTTCGAAAGAGATTTGCTCTAGAGTGCAGTTAGGATGTATGACGTTACAATGCATGCTTTTACCACGCATGCTGTTACAACGCGGTTTTTACAACGCATACCATTACAACGCATAGCGCTTTTGGGTGCTGGATAGTGAATAGTTTAATTTACTATTCCAACTCCAGTCCCCGTGGACACTAGGGAAGGTGTTGGATAGTAAATTCAATCTATTCCCTATCCTAGAGCGCCCCCCAGCGCAATGCGTTCTAATGGTTTTCGTTGTAAAACCTGCGTTGTAAAGGCACTGCGTGGTAAAAGTTGTGTTGTAAAGGATGTTTCCCGTGCAGTTGATGTCTATGCTCTTTGTACAATCTTGAATGTTCGTTTTTTTGTCCCCTCTGGTGGTTACCTTTAAGGTGCTGCTGGGGAGTTGAATACAAATAGAATAATGCTTATTAAGAGCCTCTGTGTCTTTAGTAAAATCAAGATTCTCCCATCATAACCTAGGAGAATGGTTATTCTTCATCCCAATGGATTTGAAGATATACCTTTTGCAACCTTGACACATGTGCCTATTATATTTCTTTTAAAACACACCTACAGAATACATTTGTAAATGTGCCTTTACTTGTGCCTTTTCAGTTGTGGACAAACTGTTGCCTTTTTTGAACGTATTTTGCAGGTCACCTCTGTAAACAGTCTCTAGTGGGCTACCTTTGAGTACTCATAACTATCCAACTTAATTCACAAACATTAATTGCGGTGGAGTCCCCCCTCCGCTGTCCCGCAAAAATGTAATGCTGAGCCCAATATGGTTTTCTTACGCAGCTGAACCACTGATTTGACAGTTGGGAGCTCAGACACATTAAGGTGGGGCTTCCACTTGTGCAAACCATCAATGAGGCCCCAAGTCCACAAATAAGTAAACACATATATTTCTCTTTACTTTGGACCAGATATGACCACTCAGGATGTCCCTTCATCCTCCCTTAAGTTGGCCATGCCTCCTAGACCTTTGCATGTCTGAAATAATAATTTTGCCATTCTGAGGTTTGCAAGCCATTCACAGACACCCTCAGTGAGAAAACAATACTTGTCATGAATTCATCTAGTTCCAACCACAGAGACGATACTGGAACTGATGCTGGACCACCCATCTCAGCAGTGCCTGACCTGTTCAAGGAATAACTTCTCCCTAAACAAGGAGCAGCCCCTGGGTGGAGGAAGGATTGGGACAAAATAAGAAAAGAGAGACTTGTGGTGCTGGTTTCGGTCAGCAACTGTGCCACACAGCATTAACAGGAGACCATCTGAGTCAGCTAGGTAGACATACGCAGGACTGTGACCTCTGATTTTGCAAAGAAGCCATGCAATAGAAATAACAAGAAGAGGCAATTACCATCAATACACTACAGGCCTATCAAACAACGTGTTTATAATAACATCTGTAACATGCATAAGGCAGGACAGCAACAACAATGTTGCCACTGCTGCCATGGAATTGTTGCCTGGGCTTTTCTTTGCATAATGGAAACTTGCACTGCTCGTGCCCATTCTGCATCTATGTTGTATTAGTAAAACTTAGCAAGTCTATGCACCTGAAAGTCAAAACTTTTCCAATTTCAGTTTTTTTTTGCTTAATATATCGCCATTTACTGGGCCTCCAAAATAATGTGGTTCTGTGGCTGCAGCGCAATCTGCATAATTATGGCTTTGTCACATTTGTCAGATAATCTATCACCTGCAAAATTACAAATTTCAATAAAAAAATAATTTCGATCTTAAACAGATCAAAAGCTACTAAAGCACAGCAACATGCATTGCTGCGCAGTGGGAGGCCCTTTTCAAAGGTTGACTGGTCACCTTTCAGTTGCCTAATAATGTATTAGTGTGTTAAACTGGTCCTAATGAACTGTAACCTTTGCTAAGACAGTGTAAATGTGTAAAAACAATGATGTAATGCTATCATAAAATGTCCTACATTACGCTGAGTAATTTACCTTTTCTTGCCACATAATTTAATTAACTCTGACGCATATTTTGTTTTTTCACAGTCACACAATTCCAGTGGCCCTGGCCCTAACTTAGGGATAACGTCAAAGCTGAAAGAAAAATATAAAAAACCACTATTAAAATATACATCCTGAAAGTATGCACATTTAAACTAACTTTTCTTGCAATGACAAACAACTTTCACACTATTCCTGCCATATAATTTGTAATCTTTTATTTACTGTGTGACAGGAGTTTGCAGCTTGGAAATAGTGGGGATGCCTAAGGTACCCCTTCTGCTTACACGTGCACACTAATAGATGTCACCCTTGGTGACCTTACCCTTGTCCCCGGGCACCATCCATGGAATGCCGTCGGACAAGAGACCCACCGAGACTGCAATGTGTTTGTAACTCACTCCAGTGTAAACTCCAGGCGAATGAGACAGTCCACATGACAGTCTGCATTACACCAGCAGGGTGCAATAAAGCATGGTAATAACCAAATCGCTCTCACACTCTTGTGAGTGGGAGAGGCCTGTGTATTTACTTTGAATATTTCATTAATTTAAAATTCTCCTGGGATAAAAGGGAAAAAGAAAAGGACTACTGCTATCATAAGCAAGAATTACTGAAACAAGATAATATCTGATAAACGATATTTGTGCAATGCAGTTTTTCTGCCAACGTCAGGTGTTGAACGCATGCCAGGTTTCAGGCAGGTCTTTTTCATGTCATGATTATAGAGTCTGCTTCGAGGGCCTCAGCATTTGCGGTTTAGGAGGCTTATGTCATTGATAATTTTGTTGTTACTGACGTGATCTGTTTGACCAACGGGCTACAAGCAAAGTACGCTGCCTCGTGGCTCGCGCATTACGTGTAATGAGCATGGATGCATGGCCACATGGCCCTGCGTCATCTGAAATGTGCGTGGACGCTAGGTGATAAACGTTTGCTGGGTTTCGAACGTCAGTCAGGTCTTTTTCATGTCGCATCATGATTACTGAGGCTGCTTCTTGGACCTCTGCATTTATGATTTATGTAATTTATGTCGCTAATGAGAGAAAAGCACAAGTTTGTACTGGTGTGATCTGTTTGCTCAATGGGCTGCGGGGAAAGTGCTCTCCGCTATGGGTCTGCATTGTGTGTGATCCAGCGTTCAGGAACTGACAAATGTTATCATCTGGACCCAATTCAATACCCTACAGTCCCTTTCACGCTTGGTGAATGTAAACCAAACGTACCAATTGGTTCATCTTATTATCCTCTTTCTTGGCGATGAAATCTTTATTTAGTTATTTAAGGTTTGGTAAAATAATATCAGAATTTCTAAAATATCATCCTGTAATATTCTTTTCATGTAACGAAATCAAAGACACTAATAATGACAAACTCTTTGTAGAGTTCAAAATGCTTTATCTAAATAAATGTGATTGCTCACCAAGTACAATACAGATCGAATCATAAATCACCATATAAGAGAAACATTAGCAAAATAAACATCAATTGTACATATCAAATGTCAGCTCAATGAGTGAGTGGATAGGCTTAGAGACAAAATGATTAAGACATTTGCAAATACATTTATGAAAATTCAGAATTTCATACTAACCAATCTTGCAAGGTTTCTAGAAATCTGAAAAGCTAACCTCTGGCCATGAGAGTAAGCTGGGCACCTCAAGAAGATCTGAGGAGCAAAGTTAAAGTTTCAGGCTCAGTAGAACAATTGCCACCCCATAGAATTAGGAAAATAGCAACAAAGCACTCTCCTCTGGCAAAGTAAGAAAATGCGCATCAACCCTAGCCCCCACCCTCTTACTACTAATAGTTATACCCTATATTCACTAAAAGACCAACCTCATTGTGTCATCTCACATAAAATATTTCATTTTTATTGGTTCAAAACAAGGGGTATTCAATCACACCACTCTTGACGTGCCTAACTTTTCAATGTCCCATTGTTCTAACTTCACACACTGTAATCAACTTCCAGCAGAGCCTAGTGCCAGGATAGCATTTTTGGTCACATCGCCTTTTCTAAATAATGATTACAATACATAACAGAGGAAACTAGTAACAATTTTCTGTGTGTGTACGTCTCTCCATCTCACTCATGTATCAACTTGTAGTACAAATTTCCTCATGCTCAGCTTGGCAAAGGAAACTTCCACAGAACCTTGCCCATCATCAGGAACTTCCGAAGGACAGATCCAAATGTTCTTTTTTTCCCTCCTTTCTACATTTCCAATATGCCATGTTAATTCTAAAATGTCTCTTGGGCCTTTTCTGCAGGGCAGCATAATATACTTCTAGGAAAGACAAATACAAGTGTTATTTTTCATTTTATAAAACTCCACTATTAAACACTCTTTCTATGCTTTCATTTGCTTATTTCTCTTCCTACGCACTGATTATTATTTTCTAACTATAAGGGAAAAATAAACTCTCGACTTTTTACCGTTATTTTCTGCATTCATCATGTGCATTTGCGGCCTACTCTGACCATCCCAGCACGAGTTTGTGCAGTTTTCATCTTTGCCCTTTTAGTCTTACACTGTTAGTTCTCATGTCATTTGGTTAATAATTTGTACACTGAGGAGTTCAATCTGAGCAGGTTTTATTTCGCGAAAACCCTTCTCCACCATGTGGCATGGCCCTGCGTCATCTGGCATGTGCGTTGCAGCATGGACTTGGCTTTATCTGAAATAAGGACTGCCTCATAACTTAAGTTTTTATCTGGATATGTGCTGCTGCTTGGCTCCTGGTTATCTGAAATGTGTACTGCTGCATGGCTCTAGTTTATATTCAGTGTGGGTTGCTGTCTGACTCTGAATTTTATCGGGATGTAGTTTGCTGCATGGCTCTTGGTTATCAGGAATGTGCATTGTTGCATTGCTATAATTTATCTGGAATGGGGGTTGTTTCATGACTCAGGGCTTTATCTGGATGGGTGTTGCTGCATAGCTCGGAGATATCTAGTATGTGCATTGCAGCATAGCTCTAATGTATTGTCATTTTGGTTTGCTGCCTGGCTTAGAGTTTTCTTCGGATGTGTGTTGCTTCATTTCTCTTGGCCATCTAGAATGTTTGCTGTAGCATGCCTCTAGTTTAGTTGATCTGGAGTGAGGTTTTCTGCAAGGCTCTGGGTTTTATCTGGATGTGTGTCGCAGCCTGGCACTTGATTGTCTGGAATATGCACAGTTGGATTGCTCTAATTTATCTGGAAACAGGGCTTCTCCTGACTCAGGGCTTTATCTGGATGGGTGTTGCTGTGTAGCTCTGAGATATTAAGAATGTGCATTTCTGCATGGCTCTAGTTTGCTTCCTGACTCTGGATGTTATCTGGATGTGTATTGCTCTGTGGCTCTTGGTTATCAGGAATGTGAATTGTTGTATGGCTCGAATTTATTTGGAATGAGGGATATCTCATGATGATTCAAGGTTTTATCTGGATAGATGTTGCTGTATAACTGTTAGATATTTAGAATGTGAAGTGCTGCATGGCTCTAATTTAGTGGCAATTTGGTTTGCTGGCTGTCTCGGGGTTTTCTTCGAACGTGTGTTGTGTCAGTTCTCTTGGCCATCTAGAATGTGTGCTGTTGCATGGCACTAGTTTAGTTGATCTGGAAGTAGGTTTTCTGCATGCCTCTGGGTTTTATCTGGATGTGTGTCGCTGCCTTGCTCTTGCTTTTCTGGAATGTGCTTTGTTGCATTGCTCTAATTTATCTGGAAACAGGGATTCTCCTGACTCGGGGCTTTATCTTGATGGTTGTTGCTGTGTAGCTCTTAGATATTCAGAATGTGCATTGCTGCATGGCTCTAGTTTGCTCCCTGACTCTGCATTTTATCTGGATGTGTATTGCTGCATGGCTCTTGCTTATCAGGAATGTGAATTGTTACATGGCTCTAATTTATCTGGAATGAGGGATATCTCATGATTCAAGGCGTTATCTGGACAGGTGTTGCTGTATAGCTGTTAGATATATAGCATGTGCATAGCTTCATAGCTCTAATTTTTCGGAAATTTGGTTTGCTGCCTGGCTCTGGGTTTTCTCTGGATGTATGTTGCTTCATGTCTCATGGCTATCTAGAATGTGTGCTCTAGTTTAGTTTATCTGGAATGAGGTTTTCTGCATTGCTCTGGGTTTTATCTGAATGTGTGTCACTGCCTGGCTCTTGGTTATCTGGAATTTCGTTGTCACACAGCTGTAGTTTGTCTGGATCATCCGCAATGACTTTTTTTCACATGGGTCTGATTATTTAGACATGACATTTATCACATATCTCTATATTATTTGGAATGTGAGCTGCTGCGGCAAGCCTCAAGGTTATCTGAAATGCACCTTACAGCATTATTTGGATTGTGTGTTGATTCAAATAGCTCATGTCCAGAGTTGCCACTTCCCTAAACTGAGGTACAGCCGCAAGCAGCCTTAGTACGACACCCGTTACAGGTGCCAGAATATTACAAAAGGACCAAATAATTACCTTTTTTTAATTGTATGGGAAGTACACCTGTGGCAAATTTCCAGTCTGCCTGGAGTACTGGAATTCCTAAGACATATTGTATGATTATTTGCAGCATCTTAACCGGGTCAAAGGGACTTTTCCACTGCCCTTCATACCGATTCATAGAACAGGCCACCAGCCTGTTTCGTTCATCAAGCTGGGAAAACTGAGCCATATTAAATGCTCAATTTCATGAAATCAGATATAAGCAACTTCAGTTTCATTGACTACAACTGCAGGACCTAAGTGCAAGCCCAACAACGTGAGGGCATTTAATGCGGAAGCGGCAATGGCAAGGGACTCTCAAACTGGCTCTTTTTTTTCAGACAGCAAAGGACTCCAAGTACAGTTCGTGAGCTCCCATCGGGCAGGGAAAATCTTTTTTTCTTTAAATAGTGTTTCTAAAAGTCATACCATTTTAATACTGTTGCCGGATATGCGCGATTTGTAGACAAAAGGAGAGTTTTTGGGTTTATTTACCCAGATAATCAGTGGTGTGACAAGGTTGACAATAGTCCAAATGTAGGCAGGGATAATGGGTCCCTCATTCCTGATCCTAGTGGGTAAAAAAGGAAGCAATCATTATTTCGGTGTAGTGGGCTCTTCACACCCCTGGACTCCGGTGTCACTGCACCTGCTGTACTTATGTTGGCCAACCCCCTGCTGCTGTTTATGATATGATGGTGAAGTGTGACGCCCAAAAGTGTTGTGTTACTCTTTGGCAATATGACGCGGTGCCTCAGCGCAAAGAGTGCCGAATATATCTGTTTTATTATTGTAATAGCGATAACTGCATGGGCCGGAAACAGTTCTAAAAACGGGTGGGCTTTGCTGACCCTGGCAGAGGACGGTAGTGCATGGGGGTCGGGTAGATTTACTTGCCCTGAGCCGAGTCCGGCTCCAGTTCAAACACAGGGATTATCGACCCAGTTTGAGTTTTCAAAGCAGCTTACCTTTCTGACGAGGTGGGCAGAGTCCGCCCGACCTTCAGATAGCGGAATCCAGGAACAGGGATTACTTTACAGAGGAGCGCCTGGGCAGGTCAGCGCCGACGCGGCTGATCACGTTTCAGAACTGGAAACGTAACCTTGTCACAGGGTGTGAGGAACGGGAGGCTTGAAAGGGATACCGGCGCGCTCCCCGGCCGATCCGTCCCTGCGCTGGCTCGGATTGAGTGCTTAATGTTACCTCTGTGTACCCCAGCTCTTATGAAAGCCCCAGTCATCACAACTCCCAGCAGTCACAGCGAGTATTCATTCTGAAGTGCGGATGGATACATGCGGAAAAGCAATACCGCGTATCACTCATCCAAAGTATTCTGACTGCCAAAATAAATGTCTGCCTTAACCCAACAGAAGAGGTTGTTTTTGGGGTCAGTGGGCAGATGTTAGCAGGCTGGCATTTTCTAAATTATGATTTAGCGTAATTTATGTCAGTTGAAGGGTCCCACCCCTGCACACAGTCAAGAAACCTCGGAAGCATCCACGAATGTCACCATAATCGCCACGTCCTTCTGCCACACCCTGAGGATGCTAAAAAAGATATGCAAGTGGCTACTGAACAACAGCAGGAAAACTGTAACCCATCCCTCAACACCAGCACGCTGGACTAAAGGAGTGAGTGTCTTCTCCGTAAGAATAATCAACCAACTCACAAAAAGACTTCAAAACCATTCTGAACGCAGATGCCACACTGGTCCTCAATCTCCTGCGCTGGCCTTACACCACCCCACACCAGAGGGAACTCCACTGGCTCCAAATACATAAGCGTGCAACTTCCACACCCGCACATTCCAGGCATTACACAACACATGCCAGCCTTCCTGAACAGCCACATGCAGTACCACCAATCCCCCAGGCACTTCTGCTCAGGTGGAGCTACAATAGCACATGTCCCACACATAAGCAAAAGCAGATCAGGCAGTTGAGCATCCTTGTTCTTTGCTCCTAAAGTGTGGAATGACCTCCCACTCCACATTAGAATCTCCTCCTCCTTTTTAAATTCCGCAAGAAGCAGAAGACCTGTCTATTACAGTAAGTCTCCCCAAGGGCAGCCTCACATACCTGCCAAAGCTCCTCAATGCCCTCACGGGTGACAATGTGCCGCAAAAATACAAATGAAATGGCCTTTCATGACATGATATAACATAACACAACAGAACATACCATAACATAACCTTCTGCATTTGCTGGTCTGTTGTTGTGTCATTCACATTTTCTTCCGCCCAGTACAGCATCCAGCATGGGGCAGGTGGTGAGCCCACTGCACCCACTGCCTAACTTCACTGAGATTATAGATATACCCAATACCAATTTATAGTAAATATGAATTACAAGACATAAAATGAAACAAAAAAGAAAAAGAAAGGAGTCCACCCAAGATAATAGGAGGGATCTGACGGGCTATGCCATTTCTGACATTGTCCACAGATTTTAAACCTCCGACCACCCGGGGATAGACATATCAAGAGCCAACCCGGCTGAAGCAACACGGGGGATTTCCCGCTTCCAGATATCATATATGGGGGTGAACATTATATATAAACAGAAGGTACGAAAAAATGTAGTTAGTTAATAAGAAGGTGTAAGTAGATAGGAGAGTGACTTGTGAGAGTTTCTTTGATTATATCTCCGTAATAGATATATGTTCATTTTGGTATCAATATAAAATCCAGTTATGAATTCGCAGATGGCAAGCTACCTCTAATTGAGAAGGAAAAGGAAGAATATAAACCTCATAGGTTAATGGAAAGGTAAACAAATAGATAGATTACAAATATATAGAGAGAGACTGAAGTGAGAGTAGGCATGTAATTGGTGACATGTATATTCAATTTTCCCTGCTGCATTAGAAATGGAATTTTAATCTTAGAGCACCAACCAACAAGACCACATCAGGGTCGTTTCCAACAGCGTCACTGCCAGTCTTTTTTGAAGGTCAGTACAAGAGACCATAGATTACATAATGAGTGGAGATGAAAGGTGCATGACTGTTGGGCTGTAATGACTGGTAAAACAAGGAATCCAAAAAAGCCAAGGGACTGTAAGATACAAGGGATATTCCTGTACAAATGGTTCCATCTAAAGTACATAGGGCTATTGGATAAGACTGATGTTTAATCAGACTATTATAACTGTTTTCCTAGTGGGGTGTTATATTTTATGTGTTGTTTTATGATTACGTTTTGCGTTTTAAAATGTATAAGTTGTGTTAAAGATTTTAATATATTGACTGTTTGTACCTTTCGGGAATATTTCCAAAATATTAAATTTTGAGACAAAAAAAATTTACATAAATAAAATAGTGCAAGCATTACATTTTAGTTTGAGAGTATACTTGGGATTATTTTTGGCTCTATAAGGTCAATGGATGCATGTTGTATTTTATTGATATAATGAATGTAGAGGATGGTGTGAAGATATACATAGTTTGATTCCAGGAATTTCCCTATAGGCTCAAGTTAACTTCACTGAGAGCAATAGTATTCTACTCTTTCACAAAAAGCACATTGAGTAAGTCCGGTGGTGAACTCCGCTCCACTCACAGAGTTTGCAGAGTGGCCGGCACTCCGTGTTACTCAGAGCTCGCAGAGTGGAGCTTTTTTCCTCGCTCACGTTCGTCAATGTCAAGTTGGCAAGCGCGAACGAGGAAAATCCATCTCCCGGCAAGATTTTTTCTCGTTCGCGATCGTCAACATCAAGTTGGCGAGCGTGAGCGTAGAAAATCAACCTCCAGGTGAGATTTCTCAACGCGGGCGGTCAGATTTCCGTTTGCGCTGAGAAAGCTGCGGCTCAAGTAAAAATATACTCGAGTGGCAGAAAGGAAGCAGCGCCCACTTGCGCTGTGAATGGTGCCATTCACGATGAATGCAAAGTGCAGAAAAGCACCTGGCACTGAAAATCACAGCAAACGGCATTTATCTAACGCACTCCGCTGCTTGCGGAGCTCTGTGTAGCGCAGCAGAGTTTTTTTTTTGCACAACCTCCGCGAACTATGCCCAGGCTTAACATGCACCTACAAAGTAGTTCCTTGCAGTTCCAGGGACTACTTTGGCAAGCCATGATTTTTGAGACCAAATATATTTTTGCCCTGAGACAATTTATTTTTTAATATTAACAATGGCTCAGAAGCTCTCTCCATGTTTTTGTTTTGCAAAAACCATGACAAGAAAACAAACATTGATAAAACTGAAAGGTTGGAAGCCAACGGCAGGCCTATCAGCTTTGGCACTGTTTGTTTAATATTTTGGTGCTTCTATTTCATGATTTATGGGCAGGGTAAGTTCTACCATCATTTCAATACAACTATCAATGCTAAATATGGAGCTTTATCAGTAACTCTGAAATGTTGGGGAGTAAGGTAACTAGTACATAATTAAAAGGTGTATGATCAAGATCACACAGTTTTGTTAATTGGGTATGCTGGAACTCAAATCAAGAAGACATTTACTTCCACAGCTTAGCTATTGTAGCAAATGAGTTCTACCCATGTAGTCTACTGGATTTTTGACAAATGACTTCCTGCTTTTTCCATTGTGAGTGTCACTACCTGAGTCTCACTCACAGTAAATTCATGGTAATTGGACTGTGCATTTTAACCATCAGTGTCCACCTTTTAACATAAGATCTTTGCTGTGCAGCTAGAGTAGGAGGCACCATACTTGTTACATGTGAACATGTCTGCATATGTGTTTGCTCATGTGTGTAGGCTGCATGTGTGAGACTACCACTGTGCGCAGCCTGGAATTTGCGCACAGGTAGCCTGTCTTAGAATGGACTCAGTAAGGATTGGTGCTGAACTTGTGTAGACCTTTTAATATGAATGGTCTTGTATGAATATGCATTTGTAGGGGCTCACTTTTGAAGTTTTTATGGGAAGCAGTCAGACAGTGATGCCACATAGGGGTGGATATGAATCCCTCAGAGAAGCTCTCGCTGTGTTGGATTGTCCCAGAATGATGTGCAGGAAGGCTGGGTCAGCGGCAGAGAGATGATGTGGCATCCTTGAACTGCCAGGGGTGCCTGACATCAAGAACTTTCCAAACCCATTTAAAAATCCCTACACAAGGGAGAGACTTTTGAGAAGACACTGGACCTGGAAGACGACAACCGCGGAAAGGATGCCCAGATGGAAAGAGAAGCCACCTGATGTGCTGCAAAATGAACTAAGGACGTTGTCACCAGCTGACCTCCAGGCCCCCATGTGCCACCTGACTACCATTTGCAGGAAAGACCTGGACTTCACTGTCCCCTCACAGATACTCTGCAAAAGAACTAGGAGGCTTTGGGGCCTGGGAAGTGTGGGCAGGAGGGCATTCTGCTGGCGGCTGGCAGCAGAGAGGATGTAAAAGATGCCCCCACCAAGTAGGGGAGAAGGCAGGCGCAGGAACCTGCAAATTGAGCTCCCCACAGACTGTGTCCCTTTAGAGGACAGAAGGCGAAATATGGCCCAATGTTTTGTGCTCGTGGAGTTGTGACCGGATCACTGAAACAATATCGATGACACAAATATAAAACGACCTAAATATCAAATAAAAAATATAGAATACAAAAATATCGACTTCCTATCTCCAAACAGGTAAGTACAAAAATATTGAATCAAAAATATGGTTGTAAAAAATATAGTCAAAATATCGAATTTTTTAAAATGCTTTAAAGTAATTAAAAATTAATGAAATAATAAATATAATTAACTTAAACATACTTAAAATACTTAAATAACATTAAAATTAATAAATAATTAATGTAAGTTAAAAAAACATACACATTGATTTATCAATACACACATATATATATATATATATATATATATATATATATGAACGTAATATTAATAAAAAAGTATAACATATTTTTACTGTAGGATAGCGGAAAGAGTAAAATTTACTATTACCACTCCAGTGAGTGCAACAGTAGAGAAAGCGTTGGATAGCGTAGGGGTAAAAATTACTATTCCCACTCCAGAGAGGGCAACAGTAGGGAAAGCGTCAGATAGTGGGAGAATAAAAATTACTATTCCCACTCCAGAGAGTGCAACAGTAGGGAAAACGTTGGATAGCGTAGGGTTCAAAATTACTATTCCCATTCCAGAGAGTGCAACAGTAGGGAAAGCGTTGGATAGCAGGAGGGTAAAAATGACTATTCCCACTCCAGTGAGTGCAACAGTAGGGAAAACGTTGGATAGCGTAGGGGTGAAAATTACTATTCCCACTCCAGAGAGTGCAAGAGTAGGGAAAGCATTGGATAGCGTAGCGGTAAACATTACTATTTCCACTCCAGAGAGGGCAACAGTTGGGAAACCGTTGGATAGCGTAGGGGTAAAAATGACTTATCCCACTCCAGAGAGGGCAACAGTAGGGAAAGCGTTGGATAGCGTAGGGGTCAAAATTACTATTCCCACTCCAGAGAGTGCAACAGTAGGGAAGGCGTTGGATAGTGGGAGGGTCAAAATTACTATTCCCACTCAAGAGAGTGCAACAGTAGGGAAGGCGTTGGATAGAGGGAGGGTAAAAATTACTATTCCCACTCCAGTGAGTGCAACAGTAGGGAAAGCGTTGGATAGCGTAGGGGTAAAAATTACTATTCCCACTCCAGCGAGTGCAACAGTAGGGAAGGCGTTGTATAGTAGGAGGGTAAAAATGACTATTCCCACTCCAGTGAGTGAAACAGTAGGGAAAGCGTTGAATAGCGTAGGGGTAAACATTACTATTTAAACTCCAGAGAGTGCAACAGTAGGGAAAGCGTTGGATAGCATAGGGGAAAAAATGACTATACCCACTCCAGAGAGTGCAACAGTAGAGAAAGTGTAGGATAGCGTAGGATAGCGTAGGGGTAAAAATTACTATTCCCACTCCAGTGAGTGCAACAGTAGGGAAAGTAAATACTTCATATATTAATAAAATATATATATATATATTAATACCAATTAAAAATTAATTAAAAATAAGTACACATTTATTATAATATAATAATTAATCAAATAAAAATACACATAAAATTATTTAAGAATCATTACCTATTAATACAAAGTAATTACCAATTTACAATTAATTATTTAGCAAATGAAAAATAATTAACAATTAATAAAAAATAAATACCAATAAATAAATGTATACATTTAATAACAATTACATTTCTTCCCACCCTATTCCCCTATAAAACCACAATCCGCTACAGTAAATAAATTAATACAATTAACATAATTATCAATTAATCAATTAATAAAAATTAATTACAATTAATTCAAGATAAATACCAATAAATAAATTAAAACATTTAATCAATTATAATTAAATTACTTCCCACCCTATTCCCCTATAAACCCACAACCCGCTACAGATTTTTTTAAACATAATTATCAATTAATCAATGAATAAAAATTAATTACTAATTATAATTTATTAATTACCAATTAAAAAATATTTAACAATTAATTCAAGATAAATACCCATAAATTAAAACATGTAATCAATTATAATTAAATTACTTCCCACCCTATTCTCCTATAAACCCACAACCCGCTACAGAAAATAAATTAATAAAATTAACATAATTATCAATTAATCAATTAATACAAATTAATTACCAATTATTATTTCATTAATTACCCATTAAAAATTAATTAACAATGAATTCAAGATAAATACCAATAAATAAATTCAAACATTTAATCAATTATAATTAAATTACTTCCCACCCTATTCCCCTATAAACCCACAACCCGCTACAGAAAATAAATTAATAACATTAGCATAATTATCAATTAATAAAAATTAATTACCAATTAAAAATTAATTAACAATGAATTCAAGATATATACCAATAAATAAATTCAAACATGTAATCAATTATAATTAAATTACTTCCCACCCTATTCCCCTATAAACCTACAACCTGCTACAGAATTAAATTATGCAAAAATGAAATACCATAAAATTCGTTATTTAAAATATATTATAAAATAAATATACCCTTTTTACACATATACTAACATAATGAACACTTTAAAAAATTCGATATTATTAAAAAATCAATATATTTTACATCTATATTAAATACTTCGATATTTTGACTTTCTATATTTATGTAAATCGATATTAACTTACTTACCTCAAATTCAATATTTTTGTTGTCTCTATTCTGTCCATTCGAAATTTTGTCCATTTCATTCGATATTTTTGTTGTCTATATTCTGGCCATTCGATATTCTGTCCATTCTATATTTCTTTTTTTCAAAAGTATGTTTATTGGCTTTTTTTTTTTTAAAACACAGAAAAAAGGATGAGATTGCGACAGTCACGCGCATCTCCCACGCAGGGGTTAGCTGTGAAATTAGCCCACCTTCAACCCACCATACCGATTCGAGCTCATTCCTACTAGGCCCGAGCCCACCAATTAACGTTCTGATAGGTTCTAGCCTGGCGAAGAGGGGTGCCTCCAGCTTGCTGGTTAAATGCACAATCAGTGGCAGGTAGGCCAGATCCCTGCAGTGCTAATCAGCCAAATCTGACCAGTATTCTCCAACATAAAGTCAATAACCACTCTTTCATGGTGGGTCAAAGGCGAACACCCTCGTATGGCACCTTGGTGGGTTCGCCATGGAGAAGCGATAAGCGAGATATACAGCAATGGTAACAAAATTAGGAAACCCTCCCCCCTCCCCCGTGGTGGTAGCAACTCGTAAGAACTAAAGGCAGGGCGCACAAGGTGAACAGATCACAATTGAAACAGGTGGAGGGCTCCCATTCTATATTTTTAACTCACTATTAAGGTTATTCTATATTTTTTACTCGATATTATGACTGTATACCGTTGTGACCAACTAAGTTGAGTCTATACATGAGGAGGTGAATCTCTGCTGATGAGCTGCAGAAGTACAGGCCAGTCGATGGGCTGCCAGGATCCTAATAAGTTCAATAATCACAAATGGGGCTCCCTAAGAGAGTGCACCCGGAGGAATTCAGGATAGCACAGCACCAAAAAAGAGTAGAGTTGAGACCAGTCAGTTCTACAAAAGATCCGTTCTGTAGAAGATGGTTCTCACCCTCTGGTGAGTTGCTTTTCATCTTGAAAAACATCCAGAAAAGTTTCACGTTTCTGGCCTTATAGACAACTGTTGCTTCAGGAAGGGGATGGAGTCAGCAACAAATGATAATAAACAGAGGGTCCCTAGTCCTGAATAGTAGTGTGAAATGATGAATTAGTTGTATTTGAGAACTCCCACAGGGGCTGTGGGGAGCAATAGAGCAGGACTCACCAGGATACAGTGAGTAGTTTTTGATATGACACCCCCGAACCCCACCTCAAGCTGACATGACCAAAGAGGAGGGTTTCAATTCAGTATAAAAAAGGTCGATACAACCTGGAAGGCAAACCTACAATGGTCACAGGGAAAGTCTGTCCGGTTACTGACAGATCCTCTTCGGGGCCAACCTGTGAAATGGGAAGGGAGAACGTAATAATGAACCAATCCCAGAAATAAAGTAAAATGAGATGTATTTCACCAGCATGTAAGTGCAACTCTGAATGCACATTATGAATTGGCCCCAGTTTGTAAATTCAACCACATCCCTTCAGCTCTGCACATGTTCTCCAAGAGCCTAGGGTCATCAAGTGGATAATTAAGATGTCATTTCATCTCTGGAAGAAGCAGCAAGAGATCCCTAATTGATGTTAGTTCCAAGTGACATAATAGTCTGGTTATGGTTTTGTGTAAATATATCATGGAATATTGTACACTCAACCCAAGCGTGCACATTGGTTTGTGGTTGACAGCATAACTGAAGAGTCCAATATGAGTGAATGTCTTTTCTCCTTACTAAATTTATTTTAGGTGAAGTTGAGGCACTTAGGGCCAGGTATATGAATATTAGGAAATGCGATTTCCATATTGCGACTCTTACCGAATCCCAATGTGGAAATCGCAATTCCTAATGTACTAAAGAACTATTTTTAAAATAACACTTCCTATTGGAGTCACAAATCGACCTACCTTACATTAATAAGGTAGGTTGCAATTTGTGACCCACTAGGAATCACAGCAATCACAGGGATGTTGGCCTGCAGGGGTCAGTAGACCACAATGCCTGTGATTGTTTTTTAATAAAGCAAACTTTTTTTTACATGTAGCCTGTTTTCCTCTAAGGAAAATTGAATGCTTTAATAAAAAAGAAAATTACACTTTTAAGTTTCATTTTTTAAGAGCAGGCATTGGTCCTCAGGACATTGTTATATAAACCTTCATTATAGACATGGGTCAATATAAAGAAACACGTATCAGTTCTTATTGTGGTAATCAAAATTGGAAAATGAAATACACGTTTTGTGATCCATATACATTTATGTAATTTGCTGAAGACGCACAACAACTGGCTCAGACGATTGTGTTAGGATTGTGAAAGTGAATTACATACATTTGCTGAACTTGGATATGTAATCTGAATTTCCAGTCCTTTATTCTAACAATGTCACACTCTATGTAACACAAAACTAAAAACTTATTATAAAGTTTGATACACTATGATATGCTATGTGACATGTCACAAAACAGGTTTGGTTGTTATACCATTTGTCTGAGCGATGCTGTGAAAAGACAGCATATTTGTTGATAAAGAGATGCTGCCATTCTGATAATCAGTATCACATGGTCTAATGTAAGTGTGGGCACGCAAATAATTTAGTGTAATGTTCATGCTCACCTGATCCTTTCTCGAAAAACTTGAACATGTGTTACACTTGGCCCAAGTGCTTAATTTGTAAAAGAATAAGTGCCAGGACCCAAAGATTTGCTCAGGTGCCCGGGGCTGGTGCTATCGAAGGTCAGGCTGCCAAATACCAATGGTGCATACTGTTGTCTTGATTCCAACTCATGCATCTTTAATCTATCACCAGACACTCCCTGCCTCTTTGTGTCACATTTGTAGATTTTTTTTCACTTTCTTTCCCACTTGGTTGTTTTTTTCTCCCTTGCATTGGATCAAAGCCTCTTGAGGAAAAATAAGAGCCGGTTCACAAACAAGGGTGCCGTGGGACCCTTCTGCAACCACTTGTTCAA
This sequence comes from Lissotriton helveticus, assembly GCF_964261635.1. Lineage (NCBI taxonomy): Eukaryota > Metazoa > Chordata > Amphibia > Caudata > Salamandridae > Lissotriton > Lissotriton helveticus. The sequence continues at coordinate 993,074,081 of NC_136072.1, read as the reverse complement.
ATTAAACTATCAAAATACTCGAACAGGTGTACATAATCTTGGTCTATTCCAGGAAATCTAGAACGTCTGGTCATCCTAAAATTAATAACAATTTCTACAGGGTGTGTTAGGAATAGCATTAAGTTGTTGAGCGCAAGCGAGAATTTGCATCCCCTAGCATGATTTTCGAGCACCAGAATGCATACCAGTGAGGTTTTTCAACGCAGTGGGTCCTAACAGCAGGTTGCTAATGTTTGCGCTGAGAAAGCTGTAACTCGAGCTGAAAATATACTCAAGTGGCAGAAAGAAGCAGACACAGTGGTGCGCCTCGTTGTGCCATTCACACTGATTTTACAGCGCAGAACCAAATCTGCAGGAGCAGCGTGATATGCCAAAATTCCGCCGCTCGCATAACTCTGAGAAATCTCGCAGATTTTTTAGGTAACTACATGGAATTCCGTGGAGTGAAACTCCACAAGTTTCACCCACCCCGAGTTCTGTTTCAAATACCACATTACATTTACAAGGGCCTTATAGCAAAAATATTGGTGAGTCTTTATCATGATCAAATCTATGCTCCTCACCTCCTCCCACACTTAAAAGGAATAGACATTGGCAGCATGTCCATGTGCTGTATTGAGCAATGCCCCACCAAACATGTACGAGGAAGGGGCTGGTTTCTGAACCTGTTAGTAGAAGAGCAGCAGAACTGTCAATTCATGCATACTGGTCATGGGTGTGCAAATGTGGCTGACTTTAGTTTCGCCCCAGTCTCACACACCCAAAGTGCTTCTGAGTGTCAGTGATAATAGCAGACAGCTACTGTCAACAGAATCAGTTTTTCCGGGACTATGGGTGAGCAATTGACTCATGTGTGACCCAAACATGAGCTGAGTCCAGCCTCATGGTCCCTTCTTCATTTACTTGTGACTGGGTGAAACTTCAGATGGTCAGCCAATGAGAAGGGAGGCAGAATCTCGCAATGACCAGAATATATTTCACTTGTCCTTGCTTCCCGTATTGCTGTTATTCCTCCTGCTGCTATTCCAGCTCTGTCCTTTGAAGCCTTATATGTCCCCTGTCACACCTGCCCTGTTTACTGGGACCCTGATCTGCTGTCATGGTGATGTTCAGCCACTTTGAAGCTTGTGGGGGGCGGAGCAGAAAGGGACAGCTATCAGCTCCTTATCATCCAAGCACTGAGGAGTTCCAGGACCGTGACACTAGTAGGCTCCGGGCCAGCCTCCAGAATCATCTGCCAGGAAACTCCCTTCTTCATCATGTTTCCAGCTTGAATAGCTATACAACTGAAGTACCGGAAAAATAATTATAATCATATAGAGCTATATTTACTAATAGCCCTAATACCAATTACCATTAATCAGTCAGTTGGCAGTGTAGAAGGTTCAATCGTTTATTAAACAAACAACTCTGCCAGAGGAGCTTCCCGCGACCTAACCCCTCGAGGTCCGCCGAGAAGACTGCTGGCACATTATCAACAGATCACATATATACTGTTACATTTCGAAACCGTTACCTAAGAAGGAAAAATACAAGTTGGTACAGGTTGGTGCAAAGGAAAGACCATATATGGGACACAAAGCATCCTTAGTTTAGCTCAGCTCGTTATAGCAAGGTCGAGGAGGGTGACTCCCTTCTGCCAGCTCTAGGAGAGTCCGCACAGCACATACTGGAATGTGCTTATTCAACCTACCCTCCACCTGCAACCTTGACAAGCCTAACGGGCAGAAGCAGCAGTTGGCTACATTTGTTAGACTATTTCTCGAGAGAACGACTCTTGCTAATGCTGCAAGCAGACTAGGCCACAAAATGGCACTGGTCGAGTTAATCTATATTGCTCGTGAAAAGGCAAATAACTAAAATAAGGCATACATTAATCCCTCGACTATTGCATGTGTGAGGTTATTAATACTTGAACACCTCCACTAGACTAATAGATGCATCATGCTAATTTCTAACCGTTACTATATGTTTTACTAGGCCTAATTCAGATTTCAGTTCCTCAAACCCTCCTTTTAGCGTGATGTAGCTAACTAAGAGAAGTACTAATCCCAGAAAACTTCCTCATCAATGGCCATCAACTCACGAATTTCCTGTTGGAGCATCTGAGACTTTGAAGGGATGGGAGAAGGGACGATCATGGCTGTCAATTTGGTAGCACAATAAGAGCAACAGGCCGGACCACATTGCATACAAAGGCAGCAAGTAAAGAGGATACCCGCAGCTCCAGCAACTATCATCAATAACTTCCAACCCCAGGTAGACAGAAGCCCCCAAAACTAGCTAGAGAGTGACCAGGATCCATTCTCAGTGTGCATTTCTGCAGCAATGCGGTGCAATTTCTGAATAGCTAAATGGACTGTGGGGGCGGAGTCTGGAATGTAAACACAACAGGAGCAGCCGATCACCCGGCATGCTCCTCCTCGATCGGCCAAGATAACGTCAAGAACCATTCGGTTCTGAAGAGAAACGAGTCTCGTAGCCTGAAGCTCTTCAGTTATATTCGTCATAATCTCAGTGGTGATATTAATGACATTCTCCACCACCCTGGACAATCGTCTTTTCTCTCTACTATTGAATATCGGTCCCCAGAATGGGACCAACCCCTTAGTAAAATCCGTAAACTGCTGCAAGGAAGTGTCAGTTTGATCAACCTCAGTCATTCCGAGCTGTCTTCGCTGTCTATTGGAAACCACCTTTGTGCTATGAAGTTGATGAGTTTTGTGATAGTCTGACGGTGCTATATATACAGGGGGGTACAGAAAAGACAGATAACATTGGCCTGCCCAATCCCGTGGTAACCAGGTGTAAGCATTTTCCCCACATACAAAATACACATTTGGAGGCGTTAACAACGGTGGACTGCTGAACATTTTCATTCTATATGTATAATTACAAATACTATTCCCAACCTGCACATGCCCAATCCCCTGTACACAAAAAGCAGAAGAAGTATTCAAGATAGGGATGAGCATGACACGCTCACTGGTGACATTCCTGGTAACAAACTGCTGAAAATACTGAGAATGGTTAAAATTAGAAAAGTTGTAAAGTTCATCTTTCAACCAAGTACTGTTTTCGTTTGCTGTATATAAGTTCATACAGGCATCTGGGTCCAATGATCCCTCCCCCCCATTTCCTGCTGGGTCGAACGCCTGGTGCGTTTCAATGTAAGCTAGGATCATATTATAATCTTTTTCTGAATACTGTTTGGGGTTCTCCACATAATGGTTATACATGGCTGAGAACATTTGGAACCATGCTTCACAGCTACCTAAATATGACAAAGGCAGAGAGAGAAATAAATCGTGTTTATGCATAACTGATGGCAGAAGTCCACAAACCCAACAATCTGTCATATTAGTAGTACTATGGGTTTGGTGGAGCATTTCTACAAATACATTTGTAGCGTAAGTCTGGCGGTGTCTTTCCTAATGGGGGGCTAAGGTGAACATCAGATGCTCGGGTGGGGCAACAGTAGAGGGCATCATTGCTTGCATTGGGTGCTTATACTCCAAATATATGAATATACTCATAAAAATGGCTAATATAACGGTTATTACTAACACAAATGCTATTTTCACCCGCATGGTCCAAGCAGAAAACATTGGCTCATAAAATGGCAAATATCGTGGCGCAAAAGGACGTTCTTCTTCGGGTACAATACGACCAAAAGGGTACATTCATAACTAAAAGTCCAAAGCTAAACTCGGGCAAAGCAGTCCGTCCTGCCAGAGGGTTCTTCTCCCTGTGTCCGTCGAGAGTCTCACAGGCAGACTCCTATCGTTCATCTCAAGAAAACAAAACGTCGTCGGCGGCAAAATCCGATGTACAACCTGGCCTTTTACATGTGACAGTCTTTCTTTCTGAACAGAGCACAATACCAAAGTTCCAGCTCTAAACGAGTTCAGTCCAGTGTCTCGCTCAGTACCTCAGACACAAATCTTGCAAACCCTATTTATTCAAGTCTTTCCTTATCTCCTAACCGTGGTGTCTGAGGTACCGTGATGTTTTCTTGGCCGTAGGTTGTAACGCACATGACCTGGAGCTTCCTGATCAGAAAATAGCACAGGGGAAGGTACGTTTCCTTCATCAGAGCCCCTGCTTACTGGAGTATTGGTGACAGGGTTAAGGGCAATTGCGGGTTCAACTGGGGCCATTTCGCCCGATCCCGTCACTCCTTCTTCTTGCCTTGGCTCTATTTCACAGGCGTCGGAAAAAGGAACAAATGCAGTGGCTCTCTCATTTTCCTGGGTAAAAATTCCACCCGGGTGCTGCTGATCATAAGGAAGCGGGAGTGGTAACCGTTTGAGGTGAGAGACATAATAATAATAATAATAAAGAGCTTATAAAGCGCTCAGTAACGCCATCACGGCGTGTCCCCGCGCTAAGCTACCAATGAAGCAGCATAGAAAACCCAGACTCTATGCAGTATATAGATGTGTTTTGAGCAGAGCCCTAAACCGCAATTCATTGCTCTCCAGCCTCAACACAGGAGGGAGTTTGTTCCAATTTTGAGCTGCTTGGAGCGCGAAGGAACGTCCACCCATTCTAGCCTTCCTAATCCTGGGGACTGTCAACAGTCCAGTACCCTCTGAACGGAGGGTCCTAGTAGGTTCATAGCGGCTGACTAGATCCTTCAGGTATGTCGGTGACTTGTCCCAGACAATATGGTGGCAGAAGAGGAGGCACTTAAATAGCACACGCTTCTTCACAGGCAGCCAATGAAGCGCATCCAGCGCCAATTTCGAGCTGGCTCTCCTGGGTCTTCTTAACACCAGTCTGGCGGCGGAGTTCTGTATGACTTGTAGACGACCTATGCTGCCCTCGGTTGCCCCAAGGAACAGAATGTTGCCGTAATCTAACCGCGAGGTCACCAGTGCCTGCGTTAGTGTCCTTCTGGCCGATAAAGGGAGGAGGTCTAAGGTTTTGTTTAGGGTCTTTAGAACTCCAAAGCATTTGCCCACGAGGCGCCTTATGTGGCCTTCATAAGAGAGAGAGGGATTCATCCAAATTCCTAAATTCTTGGCCTCCTGACATGGTATGGGGGTAGGGCCCAGACATGAAGGCCACCACTCATCCGACCATTTTTCGCTTTTTCCCCCTACCACCAACACCTCTGTTTTAGAGCCATTGAGTTTTAAGCAGTGGGCATCCATCCACTCTGCTAATGCCTGCATACAGGATTTAAAATTTTTAGGGGTGTTGGAGGTGCTCTGCGATAGGGAGATCAGCAGCTGAGTGTCGTCAGCGTACGACACTAATTCCACCCCAAAAGAGTGTACAACTTTCGCCAGAGAGGCCATGTATAGGTTAAAAAGAGTGGGGCTCAGAGCTGAGCCCTGAGGCACTCCCTGGTCTAGTGACATCTCCACTGAGCGGCAGGTCCCCTGTTGTACCTGGAAACATCTCTCCGTAAGGAATGATTGCAGCCAGCCCAGCGCAGGACCAACAACCCCAGCTTCGTTCAGACACCGTAGCAGGATGGAGTGCGCTACGGTGTCAAAAGCCGCGCTTAGGTCGAGCATGATCAGGGCCATTGTATTACCAGCATCTGCCCCCGCTCTTAAAGTCTCAGTGGCTCTTAGGAGGGCCGTCTCCGTAGAGTAGCCCGCCCTAAATCCTGATTGAGAGGGATGGAGTAAATTCCATTTTTCCAGGTGCTCCTTGAGCTGAGCGTTAACCACCTTCTCGGCCACCTTCGCCACGTACGGCAATAAGGAAATGGGTCTAAGATTTTCTAGTAACTCCAAGCTGACATTGGGTTTTTTCCTTATTGGCAGTACTATGGCCTTCTTCCACTCCCTAGGGACTTGTTGAGTGGAAAAGGAGGTATGTAGGACGTGTCTAATGTGAGGTTCCAAGGCTGTCAGGCCCTCTGATATGACCCAGGCCGGAGCCGGATCATTAGGGGAGCCGGACTTCACACTTCGACAGATCTTTATTAGCTTGTCAGCTGCGGGAACCTCGAACATTAGTAGTGAGGAATCCGGGGCTGCCAATGAGTTGTCTGCTCTGAAATCTGTACCCTTATCTGGTAATAGAGAAAAGGAAGCATAAATCTTTTTAACTTTACTAGAGAAAAAGTCAGCGACTTTATTGCATCCCTCCTTGGAGGTCTTTGAGGGGGTATTGGAGCTAGAAACCAGAGATATTTCTTTATATATTTTAAACAGTTCTCGCGAGGAGCTCTCGGCATCCTCAATACGGGTCTGAAAATGTTTGGCTTTTGCTCTACGCACCGCATACTGATAGCTCCGGTGTGCTGAGCTATAGCTGTTTTTTGCTTGCTCACTCGGGTTCCTTCTCCAGCTCCTTTCTAGCTTTTTGCATTTAGATTTAATTTGCTGGAGTTCGGTAGTGAACCATGGGGCAGTGCGTTGTCTGCCTTCTCTGACTTTACCCTTACACATGGGGGCTAGCTCATCCAGAGTGGCAGTTACAAGTAGGTTAAGTTCCTTGTTCGCCTGATCACTATCTGGGGCACTTATTGGTTGTGCTTTCTGGATGGCGCCTATAAAGTTTTCTTTGGAGAATTGTCTCCATTTGCGTTTCATAAAATATCCTTTCCCATTGTCCATAGTCCTAGCGGTCTGATAAAAACATTGAAAAGGGACCAGAAAGTTATCAGTCCAAGGGAGCTGACGAGGGGCAAGTACTTTTATCTTATCCCAGCTCGCAAAGATAGGGTCTAAACAGTGACCCCTCTGATGTGTCGCTGCTACACTTAGCAGGGTTAGCTGTAATTCTTGTAAAACAAGGCGAACATCCTCTGCCTCCTTCTGTACGGGGTCCTCTAGGTGTAGGTTCAGGTCACCCAGCACCAGAACCTTATTGTGTTTGATAGCGGTCTGAGCAACCCCTTCGAGTAGGCTACTACGGAAGTTGCCCAGGGACCCAGGAGGTCTATAGATTAGGATGCCAGAGATAGTGTCATGTTGCGTCAGTGTATCCAATGTTTCTTCCCATCCACCTTTACAGCCGTCCGCATGGCGAGAAGGATCTGATACGGCTTGGACCACCTTGGAGCCAAGCTGGTGTGTCGTTCGTACTTCTTGACTAGCACCTACTGGCTGGGTTCCAATCGATGTCCGGGGTCCTCTGGCAGGGGCTGCAGTACGGATGCTACCTGCTGACGAATAGAACGGAGATCTTTAGTCAAAGTATACAAGTAATCGATCAACATAGGATATTCAACATCGGTAAATGACAGTGGTCTGGGCACTCCCCATACATTAGCAGGCCGACCAAAAATTACTTCATAAGGTGATAGTCCAGACCGTGAATGGGGGGTAACTTGTAATGACATGAGGGCCAGGGGAAGGTGTCCGGCCACTTTAAGCCAGTACTCTCTTGAATCTTAGCCATTTTTAATTTCAAAATCCCATCATATTTTTCCACTAATCCTGCTGACTGAGGATGTCGAGCTGCATGGAATTTCTGTCTTATCTGCAGCCTGTCACAGATATGTCTGACAAGAGCCCCATGGAAATGCCCCCCATTGTCCGACCAAATCAAGCGGGGCAATCCATACCTAGGGATAAACTCCTTAATAAGAGCTTTTGCTGTAGCCAAAGCGGTGTTATCTTTAGTTGGGTAGGCCTCAACCCATTTGCTAAAGGCACAAACCACTACCAAAACATACTTTAAGTTGTTGACGCGCTCCATGTGGATGTAATCCATCTGGAGTACATCAAACAGCAAAGTCGGGGGTGCAAAATTCCCTCCCAACACACTTTTCCCTTTTCCTGGATTATGTTGAAAACAGACCAAGCAATATTGAACTAAATGGACAGCCATCCTTTGAATGTTGGGTTATTCCATACTGGGTCCAACAAAGCACAAATACCTTTAGCTCCAATATCAGCTGGACCGTGGGCCATAGTTACAACGGCCTGTAACAGAGTATTGGGCAGCAACCATCTTTGTTTTTCCGTTAAATCAACCCATCGGTTATTTTCATCCAACCTTTCCACTTCCTGCTCCCATCGCACCAATTGAACTGGAGTGGCTTTTTTCTGTATTTCTTTCACGGTCTCTGTGGTATTATTGAACAAATCAGATTCTTCCACCCATCTTGTAGAGGACGTTACAAACATAGTCGATAATGTGGACTGAGCCGTCTGCTTAGCAACCTGGTCAGCAAAGGCATTCCCCTCCCCTACTTCGTCCACCACTGCCTTATGGGCACTGTATTTTATTATGGTTAGTTTCTTGGGTAAGGTTAGGGCAGCAAGTAATTGCAACACCAAAGGGCCATTCTGTATTTTCTGACCATGGGAGGTGAGGAAACCCCGTTCCTTCCACAGCCGCCCAAAGCTATGGGCTACTCCGAAGGCGTATTGGCTGTCTGTATAGATGTTGACCTCGAGTCCCTCACTTAATTCACAGGCTCGTAGCAATGCCACTAGTTCAGCAGCCTGAGCTGATCGATAGAGAACTCGAGAGGGCTCAACTACCGTTTTCAGCGTAGTGATTGCACATGCAGCTGTTGTTGTGCCATCTGCTAACTTGAAACAAGACCCGTCCACATATAATTCCCCTTGGGGGTCAGATAGAGGAATGTCAGTGAGGTCAATCCTCCCCTTCGTTTCTTCTTCAGTCCGAAATATGTAATCATGTACATCATTTGTAGTTTCATTCGAAGGGAGAGGTATGTGGCAGGGTTTAACGTGGCACATCGCATAATCGTAATATGTGGAGCAAACAGTGTCAATTCATAACCGGTGAGGCGTGCACTTGTAAGATGCTGTGTTTTTGTTTTATTTAGCAATGCATCCACTGCATGCGGCACCATCACCGTTAGACTAGAATTTAGAACGAGCCCCTCCGACTGCCGATGGCCACCGCAACAGCTGCAGTGGCCCTCAGACAGCTAGGAAGCGCTCTGGCAACATTATCCAGTGTGGCTGAGAAGTAAGCGCAAGGTCTTTGCTTACCACCAAATCCTTGCGTTAACACTGAAAGCGAGCAACCGTCGACCTCATGCACATAAAGTACAAAGGGTTTACGGTAATCAGGAGTACCCAGGACGGATGCAGAACAAAGAGCAGATTTCAAAGAATCAAAAGAATGCTGACATTCTTCAGTCCAGGGAAGAGGTTCATGCACATCTTTAGTGGTTAAATGTAACAAAGGTTTAGCAAGAAGAGAAAAATTAGGTATCCATTGGCGACTGTAGGAAGTGATTCCAATAAAAGCACGCACTTCACGCTGGGTGCAAGGGACAGACATTTTAGAGATAGTAGTAATTCGCTAAGGAGTCAAACGCCTACCCTCCTTCGACAGTAGTGACCTAGGTAGGTCACCTCTTGTCGACAGTATTGGAACTTAGACAGGGACACCTTATTACCTTTCGCCGCCAGATGGTGCAATAACTTAACAGTGGCATCCTTACAACCCTTCTCAGTGTCGGACGCTATCAACAAGTCATCCACATATTGCAAGAGCACATTACCTGCGGGCAAGACTAAATCATCCAAAAGGGCCTTATGGGCCTGGCTATAGATACTCGGACTTTCAGTATAGCCTTGAGGTGCACGACAAAATCTAAAGCTTCGGCCAGATAACGAGAAGCCGAAGATCTGACGGCTATCTGGATGAATCGGGATACTGAAGAAAGCATTCTTCAGATCAATAACCGAAAATATTGGGCAGTTGGTGGGATCATTGTGAGTATAGTAGTGATATCAGTCACCACAGGGTACTGAGGCACTACAATCTTATTAACCTCCCGCAGGTCTATTACAAAACGATATGCATCAATATTCCCGGGAGATTCAGAATCAGAGGATTTCTTCAAAATTGGGAGAATAGGGCTGTTACAAATATTGGCAGCTGTTTCCTCAACCACTCCTTTATCAATTAAATCCTGAATAATTGAAAGTAAAGCTCGCTCGCCAGCCGGCGAGATCTTATACTGAGGTATACGTGGCAATTTCGCACCAGGTTTTGGCGTAATATGGACGGGAGGGATGTCTAATTTACTGACATCCGCATCCTCGTTGCCCACAACGTATTAGGGATGGCGTCAAACTCAGGGGGAAGAGGTTCATTCTTAGCAAAACACTGTTTCATATTCTCAGTGTGGGGTTGTATCGTTAAGTAAACTCCATCAGGGGAACAATATATTTTCGCGTTCAATTTCTTCAACATATCCAAACCTAATAAATTCTCACCACAATGTGAAGTCAACAAGAAGGGGGAATCAATTGTAGCAGGGCCAATAGTGAATGGGAGGGGTTTAGAGATGGGGCTTACCACCGGAACTCCTGAAAATCCCACTGATACATTATTTTGCCCAGACAGAGCCGCCCCTGGAACCAATGATCGAGGAACAGAACTATTCATTGCTCCTGTGTCAATTAGAAAATTCTCGGAAGTCCCCATCAATTCCCCTTTCACATAGGGTCCTTGTTGATTGACTGGGATCGACACTTGGCCCCTACTCTGTCCCTGGCTGTCCTATGGATGAGCATGACCATCCTGATCTCCGAATGCGTAATCCTCATTAAAGTATTGCCTACCTTGAGGGTTATCAAAGTGGTTTCGTTCAGACCTGCCCTGAGCAACTTCCTCCCCACGCATATCACTTCGGTCCGGGCCGCCTCGACCACGTCCCCGTCCTCGAACAGCTCCGTTCTGGGCAAGCAGTAACGGACACTGAGCTCTCCAATGTCCTTCCTGTTTACAATAAGCACACTGATTTATCCCTAACGGTGGGGCTGGGCCTGCACTTCTTCCTGTCCCCACCCCTCTGGATACTGGCCCTCGGACTCCTCTCCCTCCTCCTTGTCGCCGAATGACTTGCTGTAACAACACCCGTGTTTTAAGATCCTTGGCCTTTTTCTCTACTTTATCCTTGCTCTCATTTTCCCTGTGCTCATAATATTGGGCCATACTTAGAATTACTGAGGGAGTACAGGTAGTCCAGGTACTTTCTGCGGCTTGCAGCCGAGCAGATACTTCAGGTATCAAGTTGGCAACAAAACGATTTACAAACAACCGGACCCCGCCTTCTGTGGCAAGGTCCTGCCCGCTAAAATCAATGAAAGTACCTTCAAATCGAGTGAAAAAATCATAAACACTTTCGTCTTTCTTCTGTTTACAAGCAGTCAATTTATCCCAGTCGACTTTACGTGGGGGAATCAGCGTGTGCATGTAGGCAATTATTTTCGCGGGGAGAGTAGTAATTTCATCTCTGGGCTTGTCTCCAGGTTTACGGTCTCTGTGCCAGTCTTTCAACTGGTTCCAGGTTCCCCCTAATTCGGCTGCATGATCGGTGTCATGAACCTGTCGCCATATATCTACAGGACCCAACAACCCGAAAAACAATTCAACATCAGCCAAAGTCATTACAGCTGATGCTGCGGCTTCAGTTAGTTCTTTATAGTAAGCGGTGGGATTTTTACGAGGGTCAGGCAGCTGTGATTTTAAAGCAAGGACTTCACTGCGCTTCCATGGTGTATATATCCATTGTTCCTGAAACTGTGCATCCACTCGGGCTCTTGCAATTTGATTATTATCATCACGTGTTTCAGGCACTTCAGGATGAAAAATAGGATGCACTTCCCTCATTTGATGTGGAAAATCCCAGTTGGGACATTTTACAAACATTCTGCCTTGGTATTTCACCAATATTTCTACGTTTTTGTACACTTCCACCGGACTTAGATCGAACTTATGAGCTCGGTCCAAGATGTCATACAATATTTGAGGGGCCAATCCGTCCTGAAAGCATTGTTCCCATGCGTCAATAAGATAATGGGACATTTGATGCAAAGCATGTTGCTGCATAACCGGTTCAAGGTCCCTTATGGTACTCCACAAATCGGCCACTGTATATACATCCTTCCGCATCCACTTAACTACCTGTTCTGCTATAGCCTCCTTCTCACTATAGCCCAGTGAGGCTCTCGTAGACAGTCGCCTAGCGTTCATCCTACCTGGATCCCCTAATGGAGTATGATCCCTCTCTTCAGGGGTCGCACCAGCTGATTGAGATGTCCATATGGGACTCGGTGCTGCCAAAACTATACGGGAAGTTCCCGGGGCTGCCGTGTGTCAGGGATAAGGGTAGCCGTGTCTCTTAATGAGGTAGGGGTGGCACGAGTAGCACCCAGAGGGGTGAGAGACACGTCTGCCTCCGGGGCGGAGGCCGAAGAGGCCGTAGCCGTGTGTAGAGGTATAGCAGGGTAGATGCGTTGCGGCGCATACGGTGGGGGAGGTCGAACGTTCAGTAAATCCTCTATTTCATCTTCTGCTTCATTTCGAGTCACATAACTTTTGTCTACCTGTAGCCTAAACTGCCTATCTAAACACTCAATATTTTGTTCGGTCTTGCTTTTTATTATGAGCAATGGCTTTCTGAGTTACAGTCTGTCCTTGTTTTATCTTTATTAATTTCTCTGCCCTAATACGTCTCCGTTTTGCTTCTTTCTGCCATGTGTTAAGAGTGTCAAACATGGCCTGTCTGCTGCATTTAGCAAACAGATGGTCTTGCAAATACTGGATCTCTTTCTCATCAAAGGATCCTGTCAGCGGCCACTGTAATTCTACATTGTCTTTGGTGTATTTATGCCATATGATATTGAATAAGAGTGGGGCAATCCCATGTTTACAATACATATCATGGCTGGGGCTCCCCTCCGGAGGGGCCGGTTGGCTTTCGTCCAGTCTCGTACCCCTCCGGCAAATACAGCCGAAGCATAGCTTACTAAAACACGGCATTGCCCCTCTTATATAGTCTAAATACTTCTAGCTGAAAAGGAAAATGTTATTTGCAACACTCTCATACACATGGCCATGTTTACAATCAAATTCGATCACACACAAATAATAAACCGACAACAATCTTTACATCAACATAAAAGACAGACAAACTTATTTCAAACAGAAAGCGGACCCCGTCGACTCTCACCTATGGAGAACTCACGTATTCTTCCAAATTCCAAAAAGACCCAAAATCAAGCATCAGAATCAAACAGCCTTGTCCTTAGACTGCCTAGAGATAGCCACACAGGTTCTTCAAACCACAGACCGACCTACGGACCATCTGGCAGCCTTCATGGTTCACCTCCCGGACTATTCTGGCTGAGCCTGCTTTTTCAAGCGCCGCTCCAGATCTGTCCGAGGGCTACCCAATCTCAGCTGCCAGCGTTTCCAAGAGCAATCCGGCCGGGTGTAAACTTCTTCCACAAGTTACACCAAGGCGTCTGGTCCCAATCTCTATTATTCTCCAATATATTCCAAAACAGGAGCGTCTGCCCATGCAGTCTCAATACTGCCCCGTCAGACCCCCTTCTGAGTTCTCCATGGCATGAAACCACCAAATACCAAATTCAAATTCAAATCCAAAGGATATCTAACACGAGACAAAACAAATCACTCACCTGGTGCACTCAGGTTCGATTGCAAGCTTCTCCACTGCCAACTCCTGTAGACCAACGTGGTCTGTTCCCGGGTTACACCCGTAGGACTCCGGCGTGGGGTCACTAGCAGCTGAGGCTCTCTCGATCGGGAGAACAGAGCAACCCTCAAACTTCCGGTCGGTCCTCCCCCCGATCAAGATCACCCTTCCCAATGTCCCGTTCCTTTCTGATTACTGAGGGACGACCCCAATGCGGAGTTCCGGCGGAGTCGCCAACTGAAGAACCGAAAAAATAATTACAATCATATAGAGCTATACTTACTAATAGCCCTAATACCAATTACCATTATCCAGTCAGTTGGCAGTGTAGAAGGTTCAATCGTTTATTAAACAAACAACTCTGCCAGAGGAGCTTCTCGCGACCTAACCCCTCGAGGTACGCCGAGAAGACTGCTGGCACATTATCAACAAATCACATATATACTGTTACATTTCGAAACCGTTACCTAAGAAGGAAAAATACAAGTTGGTGCAGGTTGGTGCAAAGGAAAGACCATATATGGGACACAAAGCATCCTTAGTTTAGCACAGCTCGTTATAGCAAGGTCGAGGAGGGTGACTCCCTTCTGCCAGCTCTAGGTGAGTCCGCACAGCACCTCCTGGAATGTGCTTATCCAACCTACCCCCACCTACAACCTTCTCAAGCCTAACGGGCAGAAGCAGCAGTTGGCTACATTTGTTAGACTATTTCTCGAGAGAACGACACTTGCTAAGTGGAATGGTAGGTTTCCACTAATGCTGCAAGCAGACTAGGCCACAAAATGGCGCTGGTCGAGTTAATCTATATTGCTCGTGAAAAGGCAAATAACTAAAATAAGGCATACATTAATCCCTCGACTATTACATGTGTGAGGTTATTAACACTCGAACACCTTCACTAGACTAATAGATGCATCACGCTAATTTCTAACCGTTACTATATGTTTTACTAGGCCTAATTCAGATTTCAGTTCCTCACAACCCTTAGAAAATCACTGAAAACATGGCACTTCATGATATACATCCAGAGATATAGAACAGAGAGTCTGCTGTTTTCTGTCTCATCTAAACTATATAGTCTTTAGCGTCTTGAAGTCTCTGGCTTTTTGTGTGCTTCTTCAGATCTATTTAACTTCAGTTAATTTCTTCTAATCAGCCATACCCTCCTTCTCACTTATTCCATCCACCTGCCAGAGCCCCTTCTTTTTATCACCTACCAGTGCTTCCCTGCCCCACTTCATGAAGAGCCCTGGGAGGAAAGGATGTTGGAGCGTAAGACAGGATCACCACCACCTGCCATCAGGAGCGTCTGCGCGTACTGTGATGTGGTGGGGTGGGGGAGGGGGAAAACACAACTAATGAAATACAAAAAATTACTAAAAATTGCACTTACTTGCTCCAACGGCAGCCGACATCCTCCTGATCCTCACTTCCTTGTCAGGAACGTAGTGTACATTGTGCAGCCTCCCAACTACCAATCCCTGCGCTGCTCACATGCTGGTAATTCTATTCCCGTAATGTGAGCAGGGCTGGGGTTGGTCTGAGTGCTCAGTTCAGCGCTCAGAGATAGACTGGGAGCGTGTGTTGGTTTCTCCACCCAGCTGGACAACACAGCTTTGTGGAGAAAGACTGAGTGTGCATGACGGTTTGGCTAGCCCTCTGGGGCCAGCCAAACCATCATGCGCATTTAGCAGTGCCCACAACTGCCCCCTCCTCCCTGGTGCTGCAGCTGTAGCATCACTGTTGCTGTCCCCACCCCTCCCTCGGCTCAGCTGGCAGGTAGCCTGCAAGACGCAAAATGAAATGAAAATAAAAAAGTTTTATCATTATTTTATATATGTCTTTACCTCTGCTGGCTTTCATAAGGATGACAACGCTCCTCCTCAATAAAAGAGGAGTCGCCACTGCCTGCCATGTAAGAGGCAGTGATGATAAATGTTTCACTGTGTGCATTTGTGAATGATTGTGCACATAAGTGAATGTGGGTGCCTGCCTACATATGAATGACTACAAGATAGGCAGGAGCATTTGCATTAAGTGTGGGAGGAACTCACAGAATTTCACTCTGCAAAATTCCATGGAAATATAAAAAAGTCAGTGAGATATTGCGAAGTTCCATGAACGGGCAGATGATTCATGTTGTACTGCTGTGATTTAGCTCTGGTAGCACATTCTGCACTGAAAAAGCAGTGCGAATGGCAGCACGAGGTGCATAAACAAGCCCCCATTGCGTTTTGCCTGCTCCTGCCTGCCTTTCTCCCTCATGCTTTTAAAATTCCATTCCAAATCCAATCCAACCTAATCCACTCCACCTGGTCATCCACTTTCCAATCCCACCTTTTCCTTATTACTAATTAACTTTCCCTGTGTATATTTACAAAATTGTGTGTGTTTTTCTGACTTTTTGTACTTTGTTTTTTTGTTTTCCATTCCAGGCCTGTACTCTTTGTCTGTCTTCCTGTTTCTTTCCTGTCCCCAGTCCAACTCCCTCCTTTTGGCAGAACAAGCAGGCAGTGCCACCTGCATCACCTGTGGGCAACAGCGGTAGGCAGGGTTGCAGCTCCACCCCATCTTCAGTGAGGCGGTTGGGCGCACTTGTTTTCTGGGTGCAGCTCCACCTCCCCCATCATGCTGGCAGATGGCCCGGTAAGAGTTACACCGTGTGGGAGCCTTGAGTGCTTTGGGGGCAAGTGCGGAAAAGTGTGCATTACAGCACCAGCATCCAGCAGCAGCAGACACACCGCTGGTCGGACATCTTCGACAGGGTACAGGACTTGCTTGGCCCGCTTGGCGTCAAGGTTGCAGGACTCTGTGAGTAATACTTTTGTTTTAAAAAATTCTAATATTATATTCTTTTTAAGTAGGATGATCACAGGTAAGGTAACTTCACATGATAATTTTACATATATATATATATATTCACTGAAAAAACCATAGGTTTCAGGAGTTATAAAGTTAGGAATTAGCTTTTAAAAAACCTTTGAAATTCACTCACAAAAATATAAGTTTTAGTGGTGTTATAGTTAGCTGGACATTTTACTCATACAAAACCATTGAAATTGCTCCTATATAGTTAGTTGTACTAACTATATTTCGCGCACCCGCAATCCACTGCTGATGATGTCACATATTAGATCATTCATGACATGGTCAGTGACATCACTGATGACATCTCAAATGACATCACTGATGACATCACTGATGACATCATCCAGTGAATGTGGTTTGCTTCGTTATTTAAATATGCATTATATATAGAGCAATTTGCATTGAAGAATAAGTGGATATATATAAATAAATATTTGGATGAAGGATTTAGTAGCAGTGTAATTGACTGTTTACTTGACCAATTTATAATGTCTCACTAAATATAGTGGATAGTGACTAAACTGTGTGAATATCTGTATCACTTTGTCAGTTGTTGTGTAAACTGATTCTACAGTTGGTTACTAGCTATGTGAAAGTTTATATTAGTTATTGATTAGTTAACTGAGTATTTGTATGGAAGTGTGAAAGTGTGTGTGGTTCGGTGGGGGGTGTGTGACTGTCCAAAGATGTGTGAATAGTTGATTCAGTAGATATATGAAGTTAAAACTACATGTTCTAACAGTTGTTTGGGTGAGTGAATATCTTTATGGGTGTGGTGATGAGCAAATATATTTCTCAATGGTACAGGTCCAACAAACTAGAAAAATAAAAGGCAGTGTATGTGTCAGTTGTTGTATATAAATAAGTATACATAAGACACAATGATTGTGTGAGTGACTGTATGGATAACTGTATACTTGTAATAATGATTTTATAATTCACTAAGTATGACTTACTATCTAAATGAATAGAAGAAGTGGTGTTTGTATAAGTGTTTTGCTAAGTAAATATGTAAGTATGATCCATTGTTTGCATAAGTGAGTAGGATGACTTCATATGTGAATAGGATGCGTGCTGTTGTTTAATGTCGATATAGATGTATAAGTATTTTTGATATTGTTCTATTGTTCATTGACAGCATGTATGAGTGAATCCATAAGTAAGTGATTAGATGTGTGTATACATCTATGAATCACTGAGTGGATTTTTAGATACTTGTATTGCTGTGACAATGGATTTAAATATGATACTCTGTATTTTACAAAGAGTGATGAAAAATTGTAATAGTGTATGAAAAGGTGTATGTGATTGTCACGTGGATGATGTCATCAGTGATGTCATCAGTGATGTCATTTGAGATGTCATCAGTGATGTCACTGACCATGTCATGAATGATCTAATATGTGACATCATCAGCAGTGGATTGCGGGTGCGCGAAATATAGTTAGTACAACTAACTATATAGGAGCAATTTCAATGGTTTTGTATGAGTAAAATGTCCAGCTAACTATAACACCACTAAAACTTATATTTTTGTGAGTGAATTTCAAAGGTTTTTTAAAAGCTAATTCCTAACTATATAACTCCTGAAACCTATGGTTTTTTCAGTGAATTTCAAAGGTTTTTTAAATGCTAATTCCTAACTATATAAGGCCTGAAATCTATGTTTTTTTCAGTGAATTTGCAAGGTTTTTTAAATGCTAATTCCTAACTATATAAGGCCTGAAACCTTCTGGTTTTTTCAGTGAATTTCAAAGGTTTTTTAAATGCTAATTCCTAACTATATAAGGCCTGAAACCTATGGTTTTTTCAGTGAATTTGCAAGGTTTTTTAAAATGCTAATTCCTAACTATATAAGGCCTGAAACCTATGTTTTTTTCAATGAATTTCAAAGGTTTTTTAAATGCTAATTCCTAACTATATAAGGCCTGAAACCTATGGTTTTTTCAGTGAATTCGCAAGGTTTTTTAAATGCTAAATTCTCTTTTGTCTCTGGTGGCCATCTTGGGAGACTGCATATCAGAATTTTTTTAATGAAATATAAGAGAATTTGAGAAGTCACTCAAAATGTGCCCTCATTTTTCTTTCTTCAGCACTAATCATAATTTCTATGGCAAAATGAACCCCCTCATTTTGTTCCTTTGCAAATTAAATGTTTTAAGTGTTAACACTTTATTCCAATCAAGATGACTTCAGGTGTGCCATACTTTTGTCATAAGTAAGACTGTTAGCGCTCTAGTTGTTCTTTAGAACACTCTGGGACATTCTGTCATTGGGCTATAGTTGGGCTACATCTGGCTGATATTTGGGCTACATTTCTTTTTTTTTGTCTCTGGTGGCCATCTTTGGGCTACATTGGGCTACATTGGGCTACATTGGGCTACATTTGGGCTCTAACATATATATAGCCCAATGTAGCCCAATATATATTTTTTCAAAGTTAGTTTTCGTAAAATCCACTGGAGCACATATCTTGAGACATAGCAAAAGCACATCGGGCTACCACTCCCTACAATGTTGCCAAGTTTGGTGGAAAACCATTCAGCCGTTCGGGCTAAAAGTGAGTCCAACCGCCCTATGGAAATTAACATGGGGAAAACACGTTTTGGGACCCCCCTTTTATCTCGCCCCCCGCTTGACGAATCCCCCCAAACTTTCAGGGAAGGACCGGAGCGCCGCGAGGCAAAGTTAAGGAGAATTTCAGGAAGATTCCTCAACCGGCGCCAAAGTTATTCCCAATAGAATGTTGTGATTTCCCTATGGAAAACAATCCTAACTATATATACCTACTGGCTATCGCCAGTAGGTAATATATATATATATATATACATATATATATATATATATATGTATATATATATATATATATATATGTATATATATATATATATATATATATATACATATATATATATATATAAATATTACCTACTGGCGGTCGCCAGTAGGTATATATAGTTAGGACCTAGTTTCCATAAGAAATCCGCAACATTTTATTGGGAATAACTTTGGCGCCGGTTGATGAATCTCTGCGAATTTCTCAAAGAAGATGGCCTGCTCCGCTCCGCTCCTTCCCTGAAAGTTTTGGGGGGATTCGTCAAGAGGGGGATGAGAAAAAAGGGGGTCCCAAAACAAACGTGTTTCCCCCATGTTATTTTCCATAGGACGATTAGACACGGCTACAGCCCGAACCGCTGAACGGAATTACACCAAACTTGGCAAAATGGTAGGGAGTGGTACGCAGTACGGCCTTTTGTTTAAATGGTGTAAATCCCTCCAGTAGTTGTTGAGAAAATGGAATTTGAAAAAATTTATATATCTATATAAGCTTACTGTAAGCTTACTGTGCTCTGTACCTTCTCGAGTACGAGCTGCATTCTGATTGGCTGCCAATGTCTGTCAACACTCCAAAACAGAAATTGTTGGCAGCCATCTTGTACCTCGGTAGACTGATGCACAGGAAAGCAGAAAAACAAATGTGTAGAACTCAAAAAGGGGGCAGGGTAGAAGCACCCTGTCCCCCTAGGCCTGCTCAGGGGGTCCCACAAGGACCCCCCAGGCCCCCCAATTTTTTTTTAAAATTGAGTACCGTACGAGTACCGTACGAGTATAGTTGCGCGCACCCCGCGATTAAAAAAAAAGAATTGGGGGGCCTGGGGGGTCCTTGTGGGACCCCCTGAGCATGCCTAGGGGGTCAGGGTGCTTCTACCTTGCTCTCTTTGCGTGTTTTCCACCTTTGTTTCACTGCTTTCTTGTGCCTTGGTTCTACCGAGGCACAATATGGCTGCGAACACTTCCTGGTTTGGAGTGTTGACAGACAGTGGCAGCCAATCAGCATGCCTTCCCGAGAAAGCTGCATGCTCATTGGCTGTCAACACTTCTAACCAGGAAGTGTTGGCATCCATCTTGTGCTCAAATAAACCGAGGCACAAGAAAGCAGAAAAACAAACGTGAAGAACACAAAAAGGGGGCAGGGTAGATACACCCTGACCCCCTAGGCCTGCTCAGGTGGTCCCACAAGGACAAAAAAGGCCCACATTTAAAAAAAAAAAACCTGGTCTGATTTTTTAAAAATTACCCCCCGGGGGGACCAAATCGCGGCGGCATAGTGATAAAGAAGTGTGGGGGGTCCACACCCCCACACACTGCCCCGGGGACCGCCGCCCCCGGGGCAACGCAGCCCCTTGGCGCATACTGGAGGCTCCTGGTGGGCTACTTGGCCCCCAGGGACCCCCAGTATGCAAGGGGAATTAGTTCCTATTCTGCAAACACGCCAGGGGTTGCGCTGCAGAGAGGTGTAAAAAAGGGTGTGTCCTCATTACACCTCTCTGCAATACAGCCCCCTGGCGCATACTGCAGGTTCCAGGTGGGCTAGTTGGCCCCCAGGGACCCCCACTAGGCAAGGGGAATTAGTTCCTCCTCTGCAAACACGCCCGGGGGCTGCGTTGCAGAGAGGTGTAAAAAAGGGTGTGGCCTCATTACACCTCTCTGTAATACAGCTTCCTGGCTTATACTGGAGGCTCCTGGTGGGCTAGTTTCCCCCCAGGGACCACCAGTATGCAAGGGGAATTAGTTCCTCCTCTTCAAACATGCCAGGGATTGCGCTGCAGAGTATTGTAAAAAGGGGGAGTGCCCTCTGAACACCTGCCTGCAAAAATGAAGTAAATCAGTATTAAAAAAATAACAATTAATACATTTAAAAATTGTCATTTAAAAATCCTTCGAAATTCAATGAAAAAACCATAGGTTTCAGGCCTTATATAGTTAGGAATTAGCATTTAAAAAACCTTGCAAATTCACTGAAAAAACCATAGGTTTCAGGCCTTATATAGTTAGGAATTAGCATTTAAAAAACCTTGCAAATTCACTGAAAAAACCATAGGTTTCAGGCCTTATATAGGAACCTATTAGGATGGCGGACGGAAATGTGTCCCGTCCGCCATGGTCGTGGCAAAAACACTCCCGACCGTACCCCGCGGTTGCGATTAGGATATTTATGTCAAGAAACTCCGACCGTGGCGGACGGATCACATCAAACACTGTCCTTGACGGTCAGAGCACACCAAAGACCGCCGTAAGCGGACGGTACCAAAGAAACACCCTCCGCCACGGACGAACATGACCGTGGGAACAGGCCCAACCGCCGCTATACCTGCGGAGGGTCCGTCCGCGCAATTAGGATAACGCCACCATTTCAACGGAACTCACCACCTTCCTCGACTGCAGCGGAAACAATGCATCGCCAAACGGAGCATGACTGCGGAAGGACCACACGAACACCATCCCTGCCGTCAAACCGATTACAAAATGGCAGACGGAAGTAAATAGAAAGCACACTAAACAGGACACCCACCCACCTGAAACACCCACCCCCAGCAACTACACACCCCAATTTCACCCCCCAAGCACCGAAAAATGCACCAAAGTCACCACACCCACAGAACACCTGATTGGCAACAACCATTGGGACACCACCACCACACAGACTATAAAATGAATCCCTCCCACTACCACAGTTATTTGCATCACAGCATAGCTGCAAGCAAGAGGCAGAATACCACTAACAGCAGACACACACAAACACACATACAACCTGAACACAAACACACCTACCACACAAATTCCCACAACACCATCCCTACACACCACACACCTGCACATCCCACCCCACCCCACCAACACCTTGCACATCACACACCATGGCACCAAAGAAAAATCCCAAGTTCATAGACAGTGAGTTGAAGGTCATGGTGGATGAAATCATCCGTGTCGAACCACATCTGTTCGGTACCCTAGTCCAGCAGACCACCTTGGCAGCCAAAAACAACATGTGGGACAGGATAGTGACCAGAGTCAATGCATCAGGGATCGTGCCACGCATCAAACACGAGATCCAGAGGCGGGTGGCACGACCTCAAGGCAAGGGTGAAAGGCATCAGGGCCAAGAACCACCTGCAGAATGGGAGGAGAAGGTGCTGGGCATACTGCACCCTGAGAGCCTGGAAGGAATCAAAGAAGGACTAGAGGCTGGTAAGTACAAACCAATTAGCACAATCACACTACCATTGTCTGCCTTGCACAACTGCCAAGACACATCTCCCTGGCTCCAATCCATGCATGTGGGCCGTATAGTCACCCAAATGTGAAGTCCTGGGCTCAAATGCACCCACCATGACCAAACACAAATGTTGCCTCCTACGTTCCCAGCCTTGCATGTTGTCAAAGAAGCCAGCACCACAACTCCCAAGAGGCCCTCATGTCTACAGGGAGGGTGGTGGTGGGTGGGGTGTGTTAGAGACCAGCACTACAACTCCCCACAGGCCCCCATGTCTACAGGGAGGGTGGTGGTGGGTGGGGGGTGTGAGAGACCAGCACTACAACTCCCAACAGGTCCCCATGTCTACAGGGAGGGTGGTGGGGGTGGGGGGGTGAGAGGTGGGGGGTGTGTGTGAGAGACCAGCACTACAACTCCCAAGAGGCCCCCATGTCTACAAGGAGGGTGGTGGTGGGTGGGGTGTGTTAGAGACCAGCACTACAACTCCCCACAGGCCCCCATGTCTACAGGGAGGATGGTGGGTGGGGGGTGTGAGAGACCAGCACTACAACTCCCAAGAGACCCCCATGTCTACAGGGAGGGAGGTGGTGGGTGGGGTGTGTCAGAGACCAGCACTACAACTCCCCACAGGCCCCCATGTCTACAGGGAGGGTGGTGGTGGGTGGGGTGGGTTAGACACCAGCACTACAACTCCCCACAGGCCCCCATGTCTACAGGGAGGGTGGTGGTGGGTGGGGTGTGTTAGAGACCAGCACTACAACTCCCCACAGGCCCCCATGTCTACAGGGAGGGTGGTGGTGGGTGGGGGATGTGAGAGACCAGCAGTACAACTCCCAACAGGCCCCCATGTCTACAGGGAGGGTGGTGGGGGGTGTGGGGGTGTGAGAGGTGAGTGGGGTGTGTGAGAGACTAGCACTACAACTCCCAAGAGGCACCCATGTCGACAGGGAGGGTGGTGGGGTGTGGGGGGTGTTAGAGACCAGCACTACAACTCCCCACAGGCCCCCATGTCGACAGGGAGGGTGGTGGGGGGTGGGGTGCGTTAGAGACCAGCACTACAACTCCCCACAGGCCCCCTTGTCTACAGGGAGGGTGGTGGTGGGTAGGGTGTGTTAGAGACCAGCACTACAACTCCCCACAGGTCGCCATGTCTACAGGGAGGTTGGTGGTGGGTGGGGGTGTGAGAGACCAGCACTATAACTGCCAACAGGCCCCCATGTCTACAGGGAGGGTGATGGGGGATGGTGGGTGTGTGAGAGGTGGGTGGGGTGTGTGAGAGACCAGCACTACAACTCCCAAGAGGCCCCTATGTCGACAGGGAGGGTGGTGGGGAGTGGGGGGTGTTAAGACCAGCACTACAACTCCCCACAGGCCCCCATGTCTACAGGGAGGGTGGTGGTGGGTGGGGTGTGTTAGAGACCAGCACTACAACTCCCCACCGGCCCCCATGTCTACAGGGAGGGTGGTGGTTGGTGGGGTGTGTTAGAGACCAGCACTACAACTCCCCACAGGCCCCCATGTCTACAGGGAGGGTGGTGGTGGGTGGGGTGTGTTAGAGACCAGCACTACTACTCCCCACAGGCTCCCATGTCTACAGGGAGGGTGGTGGTGGGTGGGGGGTGTGAGAGACCAGCACTACAACTCCCAACAGGCCCCCATGTCTACAGGGAGGGTGGTGGGGGGTGGGGGGGTGAGAGGTGGGTGGGGTGTGTGAGAGACCAACACTAAAACTCCCAAGAGGCCCCCATGTCAACCGGGAGGGTGGTGGGGGGTTCAGCGTGTTAGAGACCAGCACTATAACTCCCCACAGGCCCCTATGTTGACAGGGAGGGTGGTGGGGCATGGGGGTGTTAGAGATCAGCACTACAACTCCCCACAGGCCCCCATGTCTACAGGGAGGGTGGTGGTGGGTGGGGTGTGTTAGAGACCAGCACTACAACTCCCCACAGGCCCCCATGTCTACAGGGAGGGTGGTGGTGGGTGGGGGTGTGGGAGACCAGCACTACAACTCCCAACAGGCCCCCATGTCTACAGGGAGGGGCAGTGTGAGAGGTGGGTAGGATGTGTTAGAGACCAGCACTACAACTCCCCACAGGCCCCCATGTCTACAGGGAGGGTGGTGGTGGGTGGGGTGTGTTAGAGACCAGCACTATAACTCCCCACAGGCCCCCATGTCTACAGGGAGGGTGTTGCTGGGTGGGGGGTGTGAGAGACCAGCACTACAACTCCCAATAGGCCCCCATGTCTACAGGGAGGGTGGTGGGGGGTGGGGTGTGTGTGAGAGGTGGGTGGGGTGTGTGAGAGACCAGCACTACAACTCTCAAGAGGCCCCCATGTCAACAGGGAGGGTGGTGGGGGTGGGGGTGTGAGAGGTGGGTGGGATATATGAGAGACCAGCACTATAACTCCCAAGAGGCACCCATGTCTCACCCCAGAGCAAGATTGAGTCCGCCCACCATTTGCTGACCAGTGCATCTCCTCCTGCAAACTGACAGGTAGATAGACATCTTCTCAGGGAGAACATCCAATAGCAGGACAGGACCACACATATCCAAGTATTGCCTTCCCACCTCCACGCCACCATATTGCCCTGTACTGTCAACCACAACAACATGATGACAACAACAACCATGTCCTGATTCCATAGTGATTTGTAATGTTGGTACCAAAAACATGACATGTCCACAGCATTAATTATGTAAATCTTGTCCCTCAGGTGATCGCAACTTGACCGGCAAAAGCAGCAACCACCAGCACCAGTCGCCCCCCTCACAGCCCGGACTCTCTGGGGACGATCCCATTGACAGCTCGGGTGCAGAGGACGATGCTGGCCCAAGCAGACTCCCAGGGCCATCAGGCTCCCAGGACATCCCGGCCTCCACCACCTTGGCCTGTGTCACTACACCAACACCTGCCATTGTGAGCTGTGCAGCTCCCACCACCACCACCACTCCTGCCTGTGCCATCCTGCCTGACCCATCGCCCGATGATGGGCCATCGACATCCCAGGCTAGCAGGGAGAGTGGGCGGGAGAGGACACAGGTGAGGCCACAGCTCACAACCAGGAGCGCAGTTGCTAGGCAAGGTCGGGAAAGAGACCCACCCCATCCTGGGGCCGAGACCCTGGAAGCCATCGCCAGAGTCCATGCCTCCTATGAGCGGTCGCAGGCACAGGCCGATCGGGCCCACCAGGACTCGCTAGAGAGCAGCCAGCTGTTGCGGTCCATGGACACTCGCATTGGCCAAATTGTGGACCTCATGGGCCAGCAAACTGCTCTGTGGAGGGAGTGGTTATCCCGCGCCACACCACCAGCCCCTCACCCAAGTGCCTAGCGGGACAGGTCACCAACACCACCGCCACCATCACCTGAGGCCATGGACAGGGAGGTGGCCCCTGACCAACCTGCCCCCACAGCTGTCTCCGCTCCGGCTCCAAGACGGAGGGGCCGTCCGAGGCTGGATCCAGCTGAGAGCAGTGGAAATGCACCATCTACCCGCTCGAAGAGGGGCCGCCACTGACTTCACCCTTCCTTGAGCCTGCCATTCACCCTGTCAACTATCCTGCCTCACAATGCCAAGCATTGGCACACGTCTGTTGGACTAGGTGGACATCACACAATGTGGTGTCCCCACGGTGTTTTCATCTGCCATGCCCTTCAACTCTCACTTCCCCCCAACACCTACTTGGAAATATGCACCAACATCAATCCACAACCTGTAAATAAACACCACCTGAACACTCTATGCTGTGTGACCTCCATGTTTTAATCACATGTTTGTCTAATAAATTGTCATTACCAGATGCAGGGATCAATGTTCTGGAGAATCATGCCTCTGTGGGAGTGACCTAGGGATAATGAGAGAAAAACAAGCACAGGTCTGGAAAGTGATTCACACCCATCACAACACACTGTACTGCAACATCCCACAAACCACACTCATCGCCAATTAAGTTGATCACAGGACACACATCAGGGAGCTTTGCATGTACACCATCTCCCACACACATTTGCAAACAGAACATACCAGAATAGGCAGCATACACACACCACACCCACACATCACCAGCAAACATACATCATGCATTGTCTAGCTGCGCAAGAAGTAGTTACTCACATTCAAGGAAAATAGCGATCAATGAGCTGACGCCTCTGGTCCACACCTTCTTCCTCCCCACTATCCTCATCAGTGGACATGGGTGGGATGGGAGGCGGAGCAACCTATTGGTCTTCAGGGTCCATGGTCAGTCAATGTTATTGCGCAAGGCCAGGTTGTGGAGCATGCAGCAGGCTATCACGATTTGGCATACTTTGCCTGGTGAGTATGGCAGGGCCCCTCCGGTTTTATCCAGGCAGCGAAACCTAGACTTCAGCGGTCCAAAAGTATGTTCCACCACTCGACGTGTCCTCCCATGGGCATCATTATAATGCATTTCACCAGGGGTAGTAGGATTCCGTATGGGGGCTCAGCAGCACGGCCGGTTTGGGTACGCAGAGTAGCCTAGGTGGGGGGATGACAGACACAAATATCATTACCAGGATTGGTGGGAACACCATGCCACACATACAACACAATTGTCCTCACAGCACACTCACCTACAAGCCACGCACATTCTGGACGCAGATTAGCCATCAGTTGGGGGACAATGCTGCTCTGCAGAATGTGTGAGTCATGGGCGGACCCTGGAAATCTGGCACACACATGGGAGATGATGTTGTCAGCCAGGCACACCACTTGCACGTTGATCGAATGGTAGTTCTTTTGATTGCGATATACAGGTTCACATGCCTGGGTGGAAGGAGACCAATATGTGTGCCATCAATGGAACCCACTACGTGTGGAATCTGGGCCAGGGCATAGAAGTCCCCTTTGACTGCTGCCAACTCTGCCGGCCGTGGGAAATGGATGTAATCATCCTTGTAATGCATCATGACATTCAGAACATCCCGCAGTACCATGCTGAACATGGATTGGGACATCCCTCCTGCATGACCAACTGTGTACTGGAAAGTGCCTGTTGCGAAGAAGTGAAGTGCCGCCATCACCGTTGCTGTGGGTGTAATAGCTCCTGGATATGTCCTGCGTGGCTGCAGATGAGGTGACAATTGTGCTACAAGCTCCGGCAATCTACGTCGATCAAGCCGGAATTTGCGGATCACCTCCTCGTTAACCATGTCCTCCAGCACAGTGTATGATCGATGCACATTTGGAGCCCTCCTGTGTGGGAGTAGATGGTAGCAGATGTCAATTGACCAACAACGCATAGCTGTGCCACACTATCATATCTTGACCAACACAATGCAAATAATACATGTTGCAGACAGTGATTATATGTGTGACGTGACCAATATATAAGGCAATAGAGCTAACTACACACACAATGTTCACCCACAAACAACATCCTGTCTGCAAACATGTCCAATGTAACGTGCACACATGTTGAAAGAACTGGCAACAACACATGACTGAGGGCCCAAATGTGGACAAGCGTCCCCACAGACACACATGGACGTGCACACACAACACAAACATGGAACACACCCTCCTTGTCATCATGCACCCATGACCCCACCTACAATGCTGGGCATCCTCACATGACATGCATGGGCACACAACAGGCGACACGCATACACAGAATGCATGTACACCCCCATCATTGTTACTTGCACACACAAACCACACACTCACAACAGCTTCTGACTGTGGGTACACACCCTTGATGTACTGTGTAGATGTGTACAAATGGAAACGTGTGTCCGCCAAACCAAGACGTCAACACGTCGCCATGCACATCTGACGCAACTTGGGTGCACATCACTAGGTTTTTTTAACCACTGGCAAGGTCAATAGTATGAGCACACATGCAACAAATGGACATGAATGTCACACGTGGACACGGGCCATTGACTTGACATAATGATTCTTGCAGCATTCCGGACATGTCCTGACACACATGTACAACTATGAACATTACATGTGTGCGAAGACCTGCAGTGTGTGTACATACATAATCTGGGGACGCCTTCCACCAACACAGAAGATGATCGTTGATACAGCAATTAAGCATGACATATGCTGTATGATCAAGGACCATCACGGTCACACCCCGCAAAACGCATGTGCGCACTACCGCAACGGTGCATCATTTGAAACGAATCACTCAGTGGCGCCGCTATGGCGGGGCACGCATTCTGTGGGGGCGGTGCAGGCTAACACATACTTTTGAATATGCAATTCGAAATGGCAGTTGATACCCTCCTTACAGTCACAATGCAGCACCCACCGCAGACCGCCGGTCCTGGCCGGTCATCCACCACCGGGTGCTGGCCGGGCACCCACCGCCAGCACCTGGCCGAGGGTGACCGGCCAGCACCCGGCAGTGCGTGACCAGCCAGGAGCGGCGGTGGGTGACCGGCCAGGACCAGCAGTGGTTGACCGGCCAGGACCGGCGGTGGTTGACCAGCCAGGACCGGCGGTGGGTGACCGGCCAGGACCAGTGGTGGGTGACCGGCAAGGGCCATCCATGCCATGGTGACCTCAATGCACAGGCCGCTCACCCATCACCAGCAACTGGCGGTGGTTGACCGGCCAGGACCGGCGGTGAGTGACCGGCAAGGGCCATCCATGCCATGGTGACCTCAATGCACAGGCCACTCACCCACCACCAGCACCCGGCAGTGGGTGACCGGCCAGCACCCGGCGGTGGGTGACCGGCCAGGAGCGGCGGTGGGTGACCGGCCACGACCAGCAGTGGGTGACCGGCAAGGGCCATCTATGCCATGGTGACCTCAATGCACAGGCCGCTCACCCACCGCCAGCAGCCGGCGGTGGTTGACCGGGCAGGACCGGCGGTGGGTGACCGACAAGGGCCATCCATGCCACAGTGACCTCAATGCACAGGCCGCTCACCCACCGCCAGCACCCGGCGGTGGGTGACCGGCCAGGACCGGCGGTGGTTGACCGGCAAGGGCTATCCATGCCATTGTGACCTCAATACACAGGCCGCTCACCCACCGCCAGCACCCGGCGGTGGGTGACCGGCCAGGACCGGCGGGCTGCGGTGGGTGCTTCAATGTGACTGTAAGGGGGGTATCAACTGCCATTTTGAATTGAAAATTCAAATGTAGGTGTCAGCCTGCTCCGCCCCCACGGAATGCGTGCACCGCCATAGCGACGCCAGTGAGTGATTATTTTCAAATGATGCACCGTCGCGGTAGCGCGCACATGCGGTTGCAAGTGTGTGACCGTGACGGTCCGTGCACATGTAGCCAATGAAAACAGGTTACGCGGGGCACGTAAGCGCATTCAAAAATAGCGGAAGCCGTGCACCGCCACACCAGGGCAAGTCATTGGCTCTTTTTGAATGAGGCATCCAGGGAAAACCAATTGCTGCAGACGTGTGCCACAGATATGAGCTCAGGGCCCTATATATGTGTGAATTTCTTCAGCACACATTCACTGCTTCCAGCCACTGCTGCCTGTGACCATCACCTCGAGCTGCTGCTGCTGAGCTATCCAACAACTGCTGCCTGCGACCATCACTTCTAGCTGCTGCTGAGCTATCCAACAACTGCTGCTGTAGTGCCACAGTCCTGGACCTTGCCATGCAGAGAGTGCGGGAGATCCGGTCTCGTCCCTTCACCGCAGTGGAGCTGGATGTCTTTGTGGACGGTGTGCTCAGCCACTATAAACGGCTTTACGGTGCCCCCGGACAGGTGGTAAGTGCAGTGGGTAACATGTTGGTGGGCATGAGGTGGTCACTGACTCCTGGCTTCTGCAAGCTTGGCGGTGTGCTGTGGGACGTTCACATGTGTTGTACTGAGCATGGCGCATAAAGATACGTGTTTCTACGATGTTTGTGAATGTCAAACTGTCCACTGACGTTCCCCTCTTGTCTCCCATCATGGTAGGTCAAGCTGCACCTTCACAAGGCCGTGTGGAGGACCATAGCACGTGATGTACGGGCAGTGGGGGTGTGCAATAGATGACACACACAATGCCACAAGCGCTGGGACGACATCTCCAGGCTCAGCAAGAATGTTGCGGAGATGACACTGGGGATGATTCCAAGATCAACCCGGCTTGCCCGACGCACCATGACCCCTCTAATGCACCGTATAATTGCTGTGACGCATCCTGACCTGTACGCCCAGCTGAGAGGGGATCAACAGCAGACTAGCGGTAAGCAGACTGTATGTGTCTGTGACTTGTGAGTGCATCCATGTATTGGTGCTCAGACACAGTAGTGACATCCGTGGTGCGTATGTTTTGCTGCAATTGCATGTTGGTGCCATTAGCGGAGTGAGCGTTAGCATCCATGTCCGCCAGGTGGACATACCAGTTGATTTGTAGTTGAGGGTTCCAGGACATGCCGTTGAGGTCTATGGTCCCATGGCATGACATGTGTGGTGGTCTGCATGCACTTGCCCTGTTTGTATGATGTACATGTTTCACAGGCACCCCCGGTTCTTTGATATGAGGATGTCTGTTAGGGGTGGTTCGTGTGCAGGATGGGTGCTACATGTTATTCGGCTGTAAGGAAAGTTTTGAATTTGTAACCTTCACTACGTGAGTGTGGCACTTAGGTAAACATCTCTTCCCTCTCTTTCAGCTTTGGCCGAGGGCACTGACCCACAGACGACAGAGATGAGTGGTGGCAATGCATCCGGATCCGAGATCACACACACGCAGACTGACACTGAAGAGGGCAGCCCCGGAGAGGGGGACAGAACCGTCCCTGAGGACTCACATGTGGAGACACCATCGTCCTCATCTTCAGACAGTGTTGGTGAGTCAGCACTGTTGTCACAGACAGGGAGTGGGCAATCAACACCTTCAGTCGGTACACAGCACACAGGGCCCACACTGCCACCAACTGCAACAAGTACTGCTCGTGCTCGCCAGAGTAGGGGGAGCAGAGTAGCCTTCGGTGCAGGCACCGCTGCCCCTGCCCCTGTGACACAAAGTGCACTTTGTGCTGAGGCTGTTGATCTGCTGCGACAGCTGTGTGTAGGGCAGACCAACATGATCAATGCATTCCAAGACCATGATAGGAAGTTGGGGCAGGTGGTAGCATTCATGGAGGGAATGCATGGCGATGTTGCTGGTCTCCACAGAACAGTTCAGTCATTAGCAAACACTGTGTCTTCAGCCATTCTACAGTCGCATGGACAGGGTGCTACTTCTGTTCCCTCATCCACACCACTAGATGTCTCAGGGGAGAGTGAAATTTCAGACCAGGTGTCATTTTTGGGGTATTGCACTAGAAGCAGCCCCAGGCAGCAGGGCACGGAGGGCACAGACACCATCCCCTAGGACAGGGAAATCTATCACCGAACAAGTCATTAGCTACACTGGAGTTGACACACAGGATCCTCAAGGGGTGTTGGGAGAAAGGGATTCACATGTAACACAGGCATCCCCCTCAAAAGGTACTCCCAAGGCAAGGGCACCTCCCAAGTCCAGGGACTCTCACAAGGACACTACAAAGGAAGGGGCACCTCCCAAGAGCATGGACACTCCCAAAGACAAGGACACTACAAAGGAAAGGGCACCTCCCAAGAGCAGGGACACTACCAAGGACAAGGACGCTTCAAAGGAAAGGGCACCTCCCAAGAGCAGGGACACTCCCAAGGACAAGGACACTACAAAGGAAAGGGCACCTCCCAAGAGCAGAGACACTACCAAGGACAAGGACGTTTCAAAGGAAAGGGCACCTCCTAAGAGCAGGGACACTCCCAAGGACAAGGACACTACAATGGAAAGGGCACCTCCCAAGAGCAGGGACACTCCCAAGGACAAGGACGCTTCAAAGGAAAGGGCAACTCCCAAGAGCAGGGACACTCCCAAGGACAAGGACACTACAAAGGAAAGGGCAACTCCCAAGAGCAGGGACACTCCCAAGGGCAAGGACACTACAAAGGAAAGGGCACCTCCCAAGAGCAGGGACACTCCCAAGGACAAGGACACTTCAAAGGACAGGTACACTACAATGGACATGTCTGCTCCCAGGGACAGGGCACCGCCCAGGGATCAGGGACATTCCAGAGACAGGACACCTCCTACGGCCAAGGCACATCCCAGGGCCAAGGGTTCTCCCATGGACACGAGCTCCATCAAGGACAGGCATACATCACCCCTGGCAGCCCTGAGGCTGATGTTGTTGAAGGAACGTAAAACCCATGTGTCAGTGGTGGAGTCCCCACATACCTCAACTCCCATCCACATCCCGCAGAAGCAGAAGAAGGAGTACACTGTTGTTGCATCCCCCATTACACATGATGCAGAGGGCAGAAGGCAGGCCCACAGCAAACGTCAAGCAGGGTCCAGCACGTCCCCAGGGAGCAGACCACCAAAAGCACATGATCCACCTTTGATGTCTGATGAGGCCACACCACTTACCAGTCCAGTCAAGTCCAGTGTGCCCCTATATTTCACAAAGAAAAGGAGACACACACCAGTGAGACCTGAACACCCCAATGTCCCTCCAGTACAGCTGTCCCCAGCTCCCAGAGCCACCCTGCCTCCTGGCCCATACAGCCCTGTGGTCATTATTTCAGTGGTCCTAGTGGCTCAGCTGCAATTCACTCTCATGTGTCAGATAGTGGCACTGTGTCTGTTGTTCGCTGTCATGCATCATGTAGTAGCACTGTGTCAGTTGTGCCCTCTCCTGTTTCAGGTACTGGCACTGTGTGTGTCAGGCACTCTCATGTGTCAGATGCTGGCATGGTATTTGTTGGTCACTGTACAGGGACATGTCCTGGCAGTGTGTCTGGGTCTATGGCTCATGTGTCAGTCACTAGAGCTGTGGCTGTGTCTCACACTCCTGTTTCTGGTGGTGGCAGTGTGTCTGGGACTAAGGCTCATGTGTCAGTCACTAGAGCTGTGGCTGTGTCTCACACTCCTGTTTCTGGTGCTGGCAGTGTGTCGGGGTCTATGGCTCATGTGTCAGTCACTACATCTGTGGCTGTGTCTCACACTCCTGTTTCTGGTGCTGGCAGTGTGTCGGGGTCTATGGCTCATGTGTCAGTCACTAGAGCTGTGGCTGTGTCTCACACTCCTGTTTCTGGTGCTGGCAGTGTGCCTGGGTCTATGGCTCATGTGTCAGTCACTAGAGCTGTGTCTGTGTCTCACACTCCTGTTTCTGGTGCTGGCAGTGTGTCTGAGGCGACTAGTTCAAGCAGTCCACCAGATTCTGTGCTGTGAGGTGTAGCTCCCATCACTCACATGTAATTTGACTTGGTGTCTAGATTGTCCATTGTAACCACCCCTGCATTGTTAATGTCCTTGGGACGGGGCGCTTGATCCACGTACTTGTGTTGCCTCTGATGTACCTGTGCCTTGCCATGTACTGTTGATGCACTTAGCCCCTCTCATGTGCTGCCTCTGATGTACCTGCTCTGTTCTCTGCCATGGACTGTTGATGCACTTAGCCCCTCTCATGTGCTGCCTCAGATGTACCTGCTCTGTTCTCTGCCATGGACTGTTGATGCACTTAGCCCCTCTCATGTGCTGCCTCAGATGTACCTGCTCTGTTCTCTGCCATGGACTGTTGATGCACTTAGCCCCTCTCATGTGCTGCCTCAGATGTACCTGCTCTGTTCTCTGCCATGGACTGTTGATGCACTTAGCCCCTCTCACGTGCCGCCTCTGATGTACCTGCTCTGTTATGAACACTGCCGTGTTGCTGTTATAATACTGCATTGTGCCCTCTCATGTGCTGCCTCAGATGTACCTGCTCTGTTATGAACACTGCCCTGTTGCTGTTATAATACTGCATTGTGCCCTCTCATGTGCT
Source organism: Lissotriton helveticus (assembly GCF_964261635.1). Classification (NCBI taxonomy): domain Eukaryota; kingdom Metazoa; phylum Chordata; class Amphibia; order Caudata; family Salamandridae; genus Lissotriton; species Lissotriton helveticus. The sequence goes on along the minus strand of NC_136072.1, from coordinate 993,039,953 downwards.
GCCTCTGATGTACCTGTGCCTTGCCATGGACTGTTGATGCACTTAGCCCCTCTCATGTGCTGCCTCTGATGTACCTGCTCAGTCATGAACACTGCCCTGTTGCTGTTCTGATACTGCATTGTGCCATCTCATGTGTTGCCTCAGATGTACCTGCTCTGTTCTGTGCCATGGACTGTTGATGCACTTAGCCCCTCTCATGTGCTGCCTCTGATGTACCTGCTCTGTTTTCTGCCATGGACTGTTGATGCACTTAGCCCCTCTCATGTGCTCCCTCCCATGTACCTGTTCTGTGCTATGGACTGTTAATGCACTTAGCCCCTCTCATGTGCTGCCTCTGATGTACCTGCTCAGTTATGAACACTGCCCTGTTGCTGTTCTGATACTGCATTGTGCCCTCTCATGTGCTACCTCTGATGTACCTGTGCCTTGCCATGGACTGTTGATGCACTTAGCCCCTCTCATGTGCTGCCTCTGATGTACCTGCTCTGTTTTCTGCCATGGACTGTTGATGCACTTAGCCCCTCTCATGTGCTCCCTCCCATGTACCTGTTCTGTGCTATGGACTGTTGATGCACTTAGCCCCTCTCATGTGCTCCCTCCCATGTACCTGTTCTGTGCTATGGACTGTTGATGCACTTAGCCCCTCTCATGTGCTGCCTCTGATGTACCTGCTCAGTTATGAACACTGCCCTGTTGCTGTTCTGATACTGCATTGTGCCCTCTCATGTGCTACCTCTGATGTACCTGTGCCTTGCCATGGACTGTTGATGCACTTAGCCCCTCTCATGTGCGGCCTCTGATGAACCTGCTCAGTTATGAACACTGCCCTGTTGCTGTTCTGATACTGCACTGTGCCCTCTCATGTCCTGCCTCAGATGTACCTGCTCTGTTCTGTGCCATGGACTGTTGATGCACTTAGCCCCTCTCATGTGCTGCCTCTGATGTACCTGCTCTGTTCTCTGCCATGGACTGTTGATGCACTTAGCCCCTCTCACGTGCCGCCTCTGATGTACCTGCTCTGTTATGAACACTGCCGTGTTGCTGTTATAATACTGCATTGTGCCCTCTCATGTGCTGCCTCAGATGTACCTGCTCTGTTATGAACACTGCCCTGTTGCTGTTATAATACTGCATTGTGCCCTCTCATGTGCTGCCTCTGATGTACCTGTGCCTTGCCATGGACTGTTGATGCACTTAGCCCCTCTCATGTGCTGCCTCTGATGTACCTGCTCAGTCATGAACACTGCCCTGTTGCTGTTCTGATACTGCATTGTGCCATCTCATGTGTTGCCTCAGATGTACCTGCTCTGTTCTGTGCCATGGACTGTTGATGCACTTAGCCCCTCTCATGTGCTGCCTCTGATGTACCTGCTCTGTTTTCTGCCATGGACTGTTGATGCACTTAGCCCCTCTCATGTGCTCCCTCCCATGTACCTGTTCTGTGCTATGGACTGTTAATGCACTTAGCCCCTCTCATGTGCTGCCTCTGATGTACCTGCTCAGTTATGAACACTGCCCTGTTGCTGTTCTGATACTGCATTGTGCCCTCTCATGTGCTACCTCTGATGTACCTGTGCCTTGCCATGGACTGTTGATGCACTTAGCCCCTCTCATGTGCGGCCTCTGATGAACCTGCTCAGTTATGAACACTGCCCTGTTGCTGTTCTGATACTGCACTGTGCCCTCTCATGTGCTGCCTCAGATGTACCTGCTCTGTTCTGTGCCATGGACTGTTGATGCACTTAGCCCCTCTCATGTGCTGCCTCTGATGTACCTGCTCTGTTTTCTGCCATGGACTGTTGATGCACTTAGCCCCTCTCATGTGCTCCCTCCCATGTACCTGTTCTGTGCTATGGACTGTTGATGCACTTAGCCCCTCTCATGTGCTGCCTCTGATGTACCTGCTCAGTTATGAACACTGCCCTGTTGCTGTTCTGATACTGCATTGTGCCCTCTCCTGTGCTACCTCTGATGTACCTGTGCCTTGCCATGGACTGTTGATGCACTATATTTCGCGCACCCGCAATCCACTGCTGATGATGTCACATATTAGATCATTCATGACATGGTCAGTGACATCACTGATGACATCTCAAATGACATCACTGATGACATCACTGATGACATCATCCACGTGACAATCACATACACCTTTTCATACACTATTACAATTTTTCATCACTGTTTGTAAAATACAGAGTATCATATTTAAATCCATTGTCACAGCAATACAAGTATCTAAAAATCCACTCAGTGATTCAAAGATGTATACACACATCTAATCACTTACCTGTAGATTCACTCATACATGCTGTCAATGAACAATAGAACACTATCAAAAATACTTATACACCTATATCGACATTAAACAACAGCACACATCCTATTCACATATGAAGTCATCTACTCACTTATGCAAACAATGTATCATACTTACATATTTACTTAGCAAAACACTTATACAAACACCACTTCTTCTATTCATTTAGATAGTAAGTCATACTTAGTGAATTATAAAATCATTATTACAAGTATACAGTTATCCATACAGTCACTCACACAATCATTGAGTCTTATGTATACTTATTTATATACAACAACTGACACATACACTGCCTTTTATTTTTCTAGTTTGTTGGACATGTACCATTGAGAAATATATTTGCTCATCAACAAACCCATAAAGAGATTCACTCACCCAAACTGTTAGAACATGTAGTTTTAACTTCATGTATCTACTGAATCAACTATTCACACATCTTTGGACAGTCACACACCCCCCACCGAGCCACACACACTTTCACACTCCCATACAAATACTCAGTTAACTAATCAATAACTAATATAGACTTTCACATAGCTAGTAACCAACTGTAGAATCAGTGTACCCAACAACTGACGAAGTGATACAGATATTCATACAGTTTAGTCACTATCCACTATATTTAGTGAGACACTATAAATTGGTCAAGTAAACAGTCAATTACACTGCTACTAAATCCTCCATCCAAATATTTATTTATATATATCCACTCATTCTTCAATGCAAGTTGCTATATATATAATGCATATTTAAATAACGAAGCAAACCACATTGACTGGATGATGTCATCAGTGATGTCATTTGAGATGTCATCAGTGATGTCACTGACCATGTCAAATTCAAATTCAAAGTGCTTTATTCAGTATATATATATATATATATATATATATATATATATATATATATATTCAATGAAAAAACCATAGGTTATAGACCATATATAGTTAGGAATTAGCATTTAAAAAACCTTATTTTACTCACACAAAACCATTGAAATTCCATATATAGTTAGTTGTACTAACTATATATCGCGCACCCGCAATCCACTGCTGATCATGTCACATATTACATCATTCATGACATGGTCAGTGACATCACTGATGGCATCACTGATGACATCTCAAATGACATCACTGATGACATCACTGATGACATCTCAAATGACATCACTGATGACATCACTGATGACAACATCCAGTGACTGTATTTTTCTGTAAAGTTAAAATATGTCTTGAGTGGATGTATAAGTGTCTGGATGAAGGATTTAGTAGGTGCATGACTGACTGTATGAGTGAGTGATTAAATGTGTCTCACTGAGTGCATGGGTTAGTGACTAAACTGTCTTAATTTGTGCATCATTATGTCTGTTGTTCTGTAAACTGCTGCATGTGTTGATCAGTAGCTATATGAGTAACTATATGGGTTATTGATTGGTTGCCCAAGTATTTGTATGGGCGACTGAGTGTGTGTGTGGGTGGCTGGGAGGTGTATGACTCTGTGCATAGATGTGTGAGCAGTTGATTCACTAGATGTATGGGTTCAAAAGTGCATGTGGAAACAGCTGTATGGGCGGTTGACTGTGTGCATGAGTGTATTGGTGAGTGAATGGATATCTCAGTGTTACATGTCAAAGTAAGTACATATGTAAAACACAGTACATGTGAGAGTTGACATATATAAATAACTGTGCATAAGAGCCAGTGAATGCGTGAGTGGCTGTATGGATCATTGTGAACTTGTATCAGGGATTGTATAAGAGAGTAAATATGTTTTAGTATATGTTTGAATAAGTAAGGTGTGTATAACAGTATAGTTGAGAAAATGGAGGTATGATTGATTTTTGCATGACTGACTAGGTGTGTGAGTAACTCCATGGATGAGTGACAGTCTGTGAGTGTCTGTTTACACTGAGTGTATCTAAGGTTATATTAGAGTCTGAAGAGGTTAATTGTATTATCACATGAATGATGTCATCAGTGATGTGATCAGTAATGTCAAATGAGATGTCATCAGTGATGTCATTTGAGATGTTATCAGTGATGTCATTTGAGATGTCATCAGTGATGTCATCAGTGATGTCATTTGAGATGTCATCAGTGATGTCATCAGTGATGTCATTTGAGATGTCATCAGTGATGTCATCAGTGATGTCACTGACCATGTCATGAATGATGTAATATGTGACATGATCAGCAGTGGATTGCGGGTGCGCGATATATAGTTAGTACAACTAACTATATATGGAATTTCAATTGTTTTGTGTGAGTAAAATAAGGTTTTTTAAATGCTAATTCCTAACTATATATGGTCTATAACCTATGGTTTTTTCATTGAATTTTCAAGGTTTTGTAAATGCAAATTCCTAACTATATATGGTCTATAACCTATGGTTTTTTCAGTGAATTTCATTGGTTTTTTAAAAGCTAATATCTGTAGCTGTAAAATGTATTCTTCTTTAAATCCAAAAATATATTTTATATAATTATTAATAATTATTTTTTAAATATTTTTTTTTCTTCGCTCCCGGTTCGCGAACCGGGAAGCTTCCCGTTAGCTCACCTTGATGCCGCGACCCAGTCCGCGAACCGGTAAACGTTCCGTTTGCGGAACTGCCGCGTTAGAAATGAACATCGTGACGCGTCGCGGAAGCGCGACATATCACGTTGTCGCGTAATGCGTCTTATGACGCGCCGCGTTAGCGCACCCGGAAGTGCTCCGGTACGCGAACTGAGACGCGAAGCGCAGCTCCCCGGAAGCGATCTGTGGTAAATAAATAAATTACCGGTACTATTTTTCTATGCATTAAATGAAAGGGATAGCTCAATAAATGAGAGGCAGAGTCCGTGGTATCTGAGTCATACGGGCTTTAATTAAGTGGCTCGAGCCAATGGACATCGTGTTCCATCACCTACTAAGGTTCAGGAAGGGACATTCAACATTTCTTTAACATCATACAATATATATAGTAAAACCGTACAGTTGTATTGAATACAGTAGGCGTAACAAGTGACAAACGAAAGATAAGAACATATGGGCGTGAAAGAAGGCGTGCACAGGGCGTACACGGAGGCATGTGATGTAGACGTCACAGAAGTGTCATAAGTAGGTGGACACATGGAGGGGGCTTCATGGGCAGCTGGAACCTTTAACCTACTGGTGCGCGCAAAACGAGTCATGACGTGTAACTGGGGAGAGCTGGGGGGCGCTGACTTCTAGCACTAGTAGAGGAGACTAAAGTCTGGGATGTCAGAACGACCTGTACCTATAGCGTATCTGATATCTTGTGTTTAGAGAACATGTTGCTTGATTCTAAAAGTCATCAGGGCAAAAGCTACTTGTCACTAAAGGCTAGTGTATGCATATATTTCTTTATGTATTGCGTGGGCTATGGATCTTCTATGGATACTAATTCAGTAATTTTACTTGTATGAAGACAGAAAGACTAGACTGTAGATGGATACGTTTATGCTGTTCGTTAGCTAGGAATGTGAATCCGGGGAGCTGAACAGATAACTGTAGGCATAACATATTCTTGGCAGGCAGGCCAGGCCGAGCCGGGCACCGCGTTGCTTGGCAAGAAGTAAGGGAAGGGTCAGGGATGCGGGCGGGGCTGCATCTCTAGGAGCGTTACAGGAGACTTGAGGCCTGGGTCTGGTGTCCGGGCCCTGTGGGGCCTTAGAACGGGTGCATCTCGATGATTTAACGTGCACCATGTAAAGACGTTGGCAACATAGGCCTGGAAGCCTAATTCACGTTGCTTTCACGGAGGACTGGATAACTGACATACTAACGTTGGACGCAACTGTAAATGCGTCTTTATTATCGGCCAAGGAGGGGAAATGCATAGAAATCATGCATATATATATTACATGTTGGGGAACACGTAGGGAGACATAGCAGGGCAAAATTCAATTTTCCTCATTCCCTCCTTGTTCCCTACGTTCCCTTCAGGAAACATCAATATTCATGAGACCATCTATCTGTTCATACAGCATCATTTGCTCGTCTTTTTTCATTCGGGAATTGGATTGTGAATGTGGAATACAAGATGTAGCGCACAAGCCGCAAATCGCTGGGCCACATTGTAAACAGAGACAACAACTTAATATGATCATTACTATCACTCCCAGGAATGACAGTCCTTTCCATCCCCATGCGGATATTATACTCCAGAGCCAGCCGGACCAAGTCCAGGTGCCTGGATTCTGGTGTAGCTGATGAGCTATCTTATGAAGTCTAGTTATTGCTGAATACACAGACGGTGCGTTATTAGGAATGAAAACGCAACAACTAGATCCGATGACTCTACAAGCTCCGCCCCTATCGGCCAGAATGGCGTCAAGGACAAGGCGGTTCTGAAGAACAACAAATCTCATAGCAGACTGCTCTTCTGTTAAGTTACCTAGGGCGGAAGTAGTCTCATTCACTACTGCTTCAAGGGTTCTGGTTAACCTGCGTATTAATTTACTATTCTGGATAGGACCTATGAAGAAAAAGAAACCTTTATTGAAATCCGTATACTGTTCCAATGCAGTTTCAGTCTGATCGACAATTGGGGACTCGATCTCCCTTCTATGTCTAACGTGTACTAGATGGGTATTTCGGTGATAATCGGATGGGGCTAGGAAAACTGGTGGCAATAGGAATGCAATGTAACAGGTTCCATCCCAATCTAGGGGCAAACGTACATAAGCGGTCTGACCACATATAAAATAGGAATGACGTGAGGATTTGAAAGTAGACTTCCCACTGTCACTGTACTCGACCACAGTAGTACAATCACTGTGTCCTAGGTGTACTGAACCATTCTTTCTAACACATAATTCGCCTTTTACTGGTAGAACTGTTATAGAAGGCAAGTCTGGATTGGTCTCGGACTGAACATTCAGAACCATGAGGTTAGAAGAGAAATTACCTAGATCATATACTTCATTTTCTAGATCTATCCCTGTCCTATGGGGAAGACCGTCCTTGTCTGGGAAACAGGTTTCATTCATAACTGTATTCAGAAGGGAAACTGTGGATTTATCGTCTAAAGATGACGTCAATGTAAACCATGCTCCACACGAACCATTGTGTGAAAACGGATAGGGAAAGAGTGGCAGAACTCCCTTCACTGTCTGGTAAGGGGGGAGTCGACCACATACCCAGCAATTAGTGGCATTGCTGGTCTGATGCGTATAGTGTAACATACGAATAAAAGTATTGTTGCGCATTGCAAGTCGATAGGATAACTCGTGAGGGGGTAGTTCACTAAATGTGTGCTCTACAGTATCATTAGAGGAAAGATGTGAATGCGAACCGAGAGGAGGAAGAAATACGTGTAACATACAACTTATACATGTGATCGTAAGACTCAGAATAAACATAAACAATAATGTAACGATGCATCTGCTTCGGAGACTTTTACAATATTTCATTTTCTTGAAGTTTCGTCTATCTCTCTCACTATGTGGGTCTATCTTATACATGTCAGAAACCTGTCTAACCGCTTCACCCGAGGGGGACTTAAACAATTAAAAGCTGTCTGACTTACTAGACCTTAGTTTCATTTTATACTCCTGCTGCGGAGTTTTCTCTAACAGGGGAAGTTTAGAGTCAGTATCGGGGCAGTCCTTGAAAAAAGTCTTTGGACACGGTCCATGGAAACGCTTGATGTGACTGGAATGGAGCCAGCCTTTTCTTCCTTCTAGCTTTACGGCGGTCCTTGTGGTCATCAGAACGAGTTTTGGCTCCTTCCAGCGGGGCTCCAGAGGGCTTGAGCGATCAAAATTTCGAACCAGAACGAGATCACCGGGAACGACCTCGTGCGGTTTCACCTGGGTGTTGTCCGGAAAGGCAGCCGCGACCTGTGAACGACAAGAGAGTAGTGCAGACATCAAGGAAGCCAGGTAATCTGTCAGCATGTTACTGTCAACATCGGTGATTTTACGAGGCATAGGTGTACCCCACATGTTTGGGGGACGACCAAAAACTACTTCATAGGGTGACAAACCAGATCTGGAATGAGCGACCATTCGCATATAGAAGAGGGCAACCGGCAGGGCTACCATCCAATCTACACCTTTTTCTGCACAGACCTTCGCTATTCGTATTTTCAGAGTTTGATTGTGTCGCTCGACGAGGCCAGCTGCCTCGGGGTGTCGTACGCAGTGGAATTTCCACTGGTACCCTAACAGAAATGATACCTGTTTCATGAGTTCGGACGAGAATGGCTGTCCATTATCTGAATACACGACCCGGGGCAAACCATATCGAGGGAAGAACTCACGAACCAACTGCTTGGCAGTGGTCGCGGCAGTATAATCTGGGACTGGATATGCTTCTGTCCATCTGGACAGAGCGCATACAACTACGAGGACATACTTGAATCCTCGACATCGATCCATCTGGATATAATCCATCTGGAGGACTTCAAAAGGATGGTCAGGAGAATGAAATCCACCTTGTTCCACGGAAACACCTTTACCTGGATTGAACTGACAACAGATCATGCAGGTACGCACTTTCTGCTTCGCTGCTGCTCGTAAATGCTTGTTAAACCAGAGGTTCTGGATGCTGTCTAACATGGCTTTTTCTCCTAAATGTGCTGGACTATGTGCTGTATTAATAATGACTTGAACCATAGAGTCGGGGAGAAACCATGTGGCTTTTCCCTTCGTCAACCATCCCTGATCTGTCAGGACCCCTCCTTGTTCAGTCCATTTCTTGATTTCGTCTGGAGTAGCATGTGTCTGTATGTCTAGTACATCTTGTGTAGGGTCCTTGACTGTCATACAAGTCGTCAGGACTAAAACGTCTGTTTTTGTCGTGTCAGCTGGAATGTCTAGAGTCTGAGCTGTAAGCTTGGCTGTTCGATCTGCCAGGTCGTTACCCTGGGAAATGGTGTCAGTAACTCTCGTATGTGCTTTGCACTTCATAATCGCTATAGCTGTAGGTAAATGTATTGCTTCTAACAGAGCTTGAATGAGGGGGCCATGCTGAATCTTGGCTCCATGAGAGGTCATAAAACCTCTTTCTTGCCAGAGGACTCCAAAGTCGTGAACGACTCCGAATGCATAACGTGAATCTGTATATATGTTTACTTTCAGGTTCTTGGATCGTATGCAGGCTTGGGTCAGAGCGATGAGCTCTGCTGCTTGAGCAGACAGGGTGTCAAAACGATGTGTTTCTATAACTTCAGTTTCAGTAGTCACTGCATATGCTGCCACTAACTCTCCTGTACTTGTTCTCATACATGAGCCATCCACATAGAGTGTCAGGTCTGGATCAGGTAATGCAATGTCCGTCAAGTCTTGTCTTGGCTTCGTCATGGTGTTAATAACTTCCACACAGTCATGTGTTGTAGGATTTGGGGTAATCGAGGGTAACAGTGTAGCAGGATTTAATATGTTACAACGTCTGATCTCTATGTGTGGCTGAAACAGTGTCAATTCATATCCTGTCAATCGTGCAATTGTCAAGTGCTGAGTCTGTGTTCGGTTTAAAAGAACTTCCACGGAGTGATGAACCTGTACTGTCAAGGAGTGTCCTAACACTATGGAATCACTTCGTCTGATAGCTAAAGCTGTGGCGGCAACTGATTTGAGGCACGCAGGCAAAGCCTGGGCTACTGGATCTAATGTACTAGAAAAATAAGCACAAGGCTTGTGTTGTCCTGCTTGATCTTGAGTGAGAACAGATAATGCTGTACCATCACGTTCAGTGACGAAAAGTGTAAAAGGTTTGCTGTAGTTGGGCGTCGCTAAGACAGGTGCTTGGCATAAAGCTTTCTTTAATTCGTCGAAAACAAGTGTATGTTCCTGGGTCCAAGGGAGGACAGTCGATGTCGCTGCCTCCTGTGTTGTCAACTGTATCAGTGGCTTGGCTAGATATGCGTATTGAGGGATCCATTGTCTACAGTAAGAAGTGAGGCCGATAAAAGCTCGTACCTCCTTCTGTGTCTTGGGCTGTGGAAGATGTGCAATTAACTGGATACGGTCAGGTGTCAACTGTCTACCCCTCTTGGACAGCAAGTGTCCAAGGTATACCACTTGCTGAACACAGAATTGCAGTTTCGAAGGGGACACCTTGTGCCCCATTTCTGCCAGAAAATACAAGACTGTCAGTGACGCACGTTCGCAGTCACGTTCTGTACGGGCTGTAATTAATAGATCATCAACATACTGGAGCAGGGCAGTGTCAGTTGGCATGTGAATACTATCTAGTTGTTGTTTCAGTGCTTGACTGTAAATACTAGGACTTTCTGTGAACCCTTGAGGTGCACGTGTAAATTTATAGCTTCTTCCATTTAAACAGAATCCGAAAAGGAACTGGCTGTCTGGATGGATGGGTACACTAAAGAAGGCGTTCTTGAGATCGATAACAGTAAAGAACGCTGCTTCGGAATCAATGGCAGTCAATAGGGAAGAGATATCTGGAACTACTGGGTACTGGGGTATGATACATTTATTAAGTTCTCGAAGGTCAATCACTAGTCGATAAACTGGAGGTGCATTTGGGTCAGTACGTTTAAGGATCGGAATGATCGGAGAATTACATACATTGGAGTCAGTTTCTACAACCACTCCTTGAGCAATGAGCTCGTCAATGATTTTCGATAAGGCTCCAACAGCCTCAGGTGGCAATTTGTATTGTCGGATTCGTGGTAATACAACTCCTTGTTTCAGAGTGACACGGTATGGTGTAATGTGCATACAACCTACATCAGTTGGACCTTGCGCCCATAAATGCTGTGGTACATTCAATAATCTTGGATCAAAATCTCTTAACACATAATGTCCTTTAAAATCACGTAAAAACAATCTCACTCCTTCCGGAGAACAACAAATCACTGCACCCAGTTCTTTCAATGTTTTAATACCAAGTAAGTTTTCTGGACATGACTTCGTAAGTAACAAGTCTGTAGTTCGGGACAATGGACCAACTTCCAGGGAAACTGGCTTCGATATTTCATTAACAATAGGCTTTCCTGAAAATCCCAGGGAAACATTTCTTGAGCCTGAGAGAGGAGCCCCTGGAACCTCGTCATGACTGATGGTAGTCCTACTTGCCCCTGTATCAATCAGAAATTTTCTGTCTTTCCCTAATACCTGACTGTGTACATAGGGACCCTCTTGATCTACAGGAACTTCGATGAGAGGCAAGCCAACCTCCCTCTCTAGGCTGTTTCATGAATACTGCTGATATTCTGGATAATCTGACTGTGCGTACTGGTACATCTGCTGTGTAACGTGTTGTGTGGCAGCTATAGGCTGCGGTACTGTTACTGTCCGTTGTGCGTTCTGCGGTGGTTGCGTATTCTGTGGAACATGTTCCTGTCTAGGAGGACGCGGTCTTTCTTTCGTCTTACCAGTAGCTATGTTGTGTTTCAGAACTGCACATTCGTTTATATAGTGACCTGGCTGTTTACAGTAATTGCATGTCCCTTTAACGGGAGCCACAGAATGACTGGTTTGAGTCGTACCCCTCTTCTGACTATCCACCGGAACAGACTGTGCCACTAGTACTTTCATTTTCGTGTCTTTCATACGTCTCCTTTCGTGTTCTTGCTCTTCTCTGATTCGGTTTTGGTGGTACTGTAACATTTGTAACATTTGGGACGGGGTATTAGCTTGCCAGGTACTCTCAACTTTCAGTACTCGATTTTTAACTTGTGGTAAAGAATTCTCTACTAATTTGGTAACAAAAAGATGTGGATACGACTCACTACTTGTTTTCAAGCCGCTATTAATAATGAAACATTTCTCAAATCTGGAATAAAAATCACTAGTGTCTTCGTCTTGTTTCTGTTTACAGGCTGAGATGGCATCCCAGTCTTCCTTTTTCGTGGCTAGCAATCTTGGCAAAACTTGTATTAACAACTCGGGCAATGCTTTAGCTTTTTCCCCGAGACCAGTACCAGGAACTCGTGTTTTATCTTCGTCTTCTAATTCTGCCCAGTCAATCTTTTTCTCTCCCACCTCCCATTCTTTTTCTTTAAGTTTTTCATATATGCCCGCAGGCAACAGGACCTTTAACATTTTAATGATATCGGGATACGTGTATTCTCCTATACGGAGCATGTCTTTTAATTCACGGTGGAACCCTGCTGGATCTTTATCGTGACAGGGCACTAACTTTTTCATTTCCAGTAGTTCTATTTTCGTTAAAGGGGTATAAACAAATACTCGTTCGAGGGTACCTCCCGTTCCCTTAACAGGATGGACTTCTCGCAAGGGATTCTGTCTGTCTATGTAAAATGTCTTCCTTACTGGGGGTGGAACAGGAACGAAATGTGGAGTCAGGAACGTTCTGTATTTATGGCGTTGTTCTAAAATGACATTTATCAAATCGGTACCTAGGCCTTTCCATCTGTTTAGGAGTAACTCGTCCAATACATTATATAGGGGACCTGGATCAGAATGCTGATTTTCATATAGTGTAATGAGGTGCTGGATCATGTACATACCCACCAGTCGCTGTTCGTCTGGGGAAAGTTTCAGAAACGTTTGGGCCACTACTTCATCTGAAAATGTGCTAGAATCACTAGTCCATTGAACTGCTGATCGGGCTAGTTCCTGTTCATGCATGGTACTAAGCTCACTGTAACCTATTCGTTGTTTCAAAACTCTATGGGTAGCTTGGAATAAATGCTCAAGAGAACACTGTTCTGGTACGGGAGGAAGAAAAGTTTTCTTGCATTCTAGGCGTGTGTGTCTGTCAAAAGGTCTCGTCCTACCTACGTACGCTATTCTATCTGGATTCTCTATGTCTGCATCTTCGTCTGAGGTGTCATTCTCTTTCTCGGTTTCTCTTGTTGCTTTCTCCCTTTCGTGTATGCCTAGAATTTCTTTACGAATCTTTCTATACATGGATTCTATACAACCTTGTTTACTGTGTTTTCCGTCTGCTATGTTGTCACTCCATTTTATCAGGGCCTTCATCTCGTCTTTGTTTTTACCAGGCTGGTCTTGTTCTCTTATTAAACAGTTTATCAAAAACTGCAAGATCATATTTTGAGTCTCGACTTTCCTGTGTGCCATAGCCTCGTGAATACTTTCTGGTCCTTCTCCTGTTCTGATGAAATGATATATTCTGTCTAAATGTTCCCTCATTTCTGGCATGATAGTCAAATAGTTTGTAACTCGTCGTAAACGTACGGAATATAATATCATCTGTTCTTCGCCTGGCACTGGATCATATCTACAATCAGTAAGGTATTGTTTGAGGGCTGAGTATGTAGCCACTTTTGGCGTATGCTGTAATGCTGCGTCTCTCAGCGTCATTCGTTTTACTTGAGGCGGGGTGATAGGGATACCTCCCCCTGCTCCTCCTGAACTAGAATCGGCAACTAATACTGGATGCGCCGTTGCTGGTAATGTGACTGGTAAAGTAGGCAAGCGTAATGTGGGTTGGTCCTGGGTTACTGGCGGATTAAAAGGATTCCCGGGACCAGTGGCTGGAGGAATCGCGTTATTAACCGGGTTGTGAGGTTGAGCAGGCGGGGTAGGATTCGGATTAGCATATTCTGGGACAGTGTCGTCCAAATAGGAAGAAAGGAAAATTTCAGCTGCGGTCGGTTTATGACGTAGCTTAGTCGGGACCAATGGTGGCGGTAAATTACAGGGTGCTTCCGGGGTCGCCTTAGGCAGGCCCTCGGCGAGAAGGGGATACATGCCTTTAATAAGGGCATTTCTTTGTCTGTCTAATTGTTCTGCTCTAACTCGTTCACCTTCTTCTAGTAGTTCCCTTTCTTGGGCTTTTTCTGATGATTCCCTACTTAGTTCTGCTTTTCTGAATTCTTTTTCTGTTCTTTTATGCGATTCTTTACGCCACAATTCTATGGCATCTTTCTGGGATTGTCGGGCTTTCTTTTTCCATAATGCTTCCTCTACTCTCATGATGCACTCAGCATCCCAAGTTCCTGAAACAGGCCATCTATATTTCTCTTCTAGATGTTTGGTATAATCTACCCATAAGTCTAAGTACAGTATGGCATCTAAGCCATGTTTATGATACATGAAATGTCCAGGACTGTCCCTAGGTGGGACAGGAACTGATTCTTCGAGTATCCCTTTTCTGGTTCCTATCTGACGTAACTTTGAGAACAGAGGCATATTTGAACGTACAATGAACTTGAACACAATGAACACAGTAATGAATAGCAAACAAATCATTCATACCACGACATCAAAACATATTAAAACACATTAAAAACAGTTCGAACAGATACTACCTAGTACCCTGAAAACATAATACTGGAAATCTCGAGAGACTATACTAGAAAACAGAATTACTGGATGCACTGCTAAAACAGTACAGAACATACCGGTCTCATAAAGAGGCACGTCATACCGTATCCACCTAGGTGGACACGTCGGACCAGATCTGTGTACCCAAACCCGTCTGGACCGGGCACAAATTAATAAACCCGTCTAGATGCGTTCCCAGCAATGGTACTCACCGGGAAGCAAAACTGAAGGCCTCGGACTGGACTGGACTGAACTGCTACGACGTCTGGTTACTGCTACGCACTACGCATGCGCTTCGGGCTTCGGAAACAGGTGGGCCTCCGGATACCTCGGACCTTGCTCTCTCGGCTTGGGCTCTGGTCGGGACTCTCCGCCTTCCTCACCGCCTCGTCTGGATGCTGGACCGCAGTCTCCGTCTCCTCCGTGGGCCTGAGGGAGTTTTAGCAGGAAAACCTGCAGGTGCACAGTATTTATTTATTTATTTTGAGTATTTATAAAGCGCGACTGATACCTTGCAGGCTTCCTGGCGCTGGAGAATACTCTGCTGACAGATAACCGGGAAAACCAATCAAACAGACATTTATTGGGGGAAGAGCCAGGTCTTGATACGTCTTCTGAATGGGAGAAGCTGTGAAATCTGACGAATGTCAGTGGGCAGGCTATTCCACAACTTGGCCGCTGCAACCCTGAAGGATCTGCCCCCTGTTCTGGCTTTATAGAATCTGGGTACCTCTACCAGACAGGCCGAGGATGAGCGTAGATCTCTAGCAGGAGTGTACCACCGAAACAGGGCTTGCAAAGGTTTGGGTCCAAGTCCGTGCAGAGCCTTGAAGACAATGCAGAGGGACTTGAAAGCCACACGTTGTTTTAGGGGTAACCAGTGTAGCTCGGCCAAAGCTGCTGTGGCCGAAGCCCTCCTCGTCCAGCCAAGAGCCAGCTTGGCGGCGGCAGATTGGATGCACTGTAGTCGATCCAGCACCGTGACTGGAGACTCCAGGAGCAGGGCGTTGCAATAGTCAAGGCGACTAAGTATCGTACACCTGACTATCGTCGCCCGAGCTTGTGCCGGGAGGAGTGGCATGATTTTCCGCAGTGAGCGAAGCAGGGCCGTGCAGATCCCCACAGTTTTCGTCACCTGGGTTTCCATACTTAATTTGTTGTCAAGCATGGCTCCCAGGTTGCGAACCGAGGCAACTGGCAGAGGTTTGTCTCCGATCTCTGGGGGCCAGAATTCGTTCGGAAACTGGCGGGGTATCTTAGTGCCTGAACAGAACAGGACCTCCGTTTTAGAGGAATTAAACTGGAGGGAGTTTCTGTGTAGCCATCCAGCCGTCTCTCTTAGGCAGTCGTGGAAGGTGGAGAGAGGAATGGCATCTTCACCTTCCCAAGAGAGGATGAGCTGTGTGTCATCAGCATAATTTATTGTTTTGATCCCAAAGGATTGGATTAGCTTGACTAGCGGGATGAGGTACACGTTAAAAAGGATGGGGCTGATGGAGGAGCCCTGAGGGACTCCCTGGGGTACTGGTGCAAAGGAGGATTGGAATGGGGGAAGGGAGACAGCCTGTTTTCTGTCCCGAAGGTAGGAGTAAAACCAGAGCAGAGCAGTGCCCTCCACTCCCACTTCACCCAGTCTCCGCAGCAGCGTACCATGGTTGACCGTATCGAATGCGGCAGACAGGTCCAGCAGTATCAGCGCCACTGGCTGGCCCCTGTCTGCACGCATGCGAAGATCCTCCATGGCTGTTAAGACTGCTGTTTCGGTGCCGTGGGCAGGACGGAACCCGAACTGGTAGTCATCAAGAAGTTTGTTCTGTTCTAGGTGGGCGGACAGACACAAACTGACCCATCGTTCGGCGACCTTCGCTGGGAAAGGCAGCAGGGAGATGGGTCGGTAGTTTGATAGACACTCAGGGCTCAGCGAAGGTTTCTTCAAGAGAGGAGTGATTAACGCCTGTTTCCACGGGGTTGGAACAAGGCCACTGTGCAAAGACTGGTTGCATATTAGGCACATAGTGCCAAAAAGTTCGTTTCCAAAATTTTTCCAAACTTTTGGAGGCAGGGGGTCAAGTGGAGAACCCGAGGTGATACCACGCGCCAGTCTTTCAAACTCGAAGGCCGGGATTGGGGGAAATTCCTGTAATCTAGCCAGAAGGACAGAGCCTGGAGGCGGCAAGTTTTGAGAGCTGGTGTCCGGTCCCTGCGTGTTGGAAGTTCCCGAAGAGGGAGGTGTTTCCAGGTTTTGAATAATGGTGTTTATTTTATTAATGAAGAACACTGCAAGATTGTCGCAGAGTGCTTGAGTGGGGGGCTGTGTAGAGATGGCACAGTCTGGATTGGTTAAGTTTTTGAGTATCTGAAAAATACTCTTTGAGCTGTTGGTGGCGTTGGTAATGATGGAGCAGTAATGTTTGGCCTTATTTTGGGCAATGGCAGTTTTGTACTCCCGGAGGTTTTCTTTCCAGAGAGTTTTGTGGGTGTCAGCATAACCTTGCCTCCATTTTCTCTCTGCTTGTCTACATGCTAGTTTGAGAGCTCTTAAAGAGTCGTCAAACCAAGGGGCCGGTACTCGTCTCTGTGGTTTGCCCTTTTTCTGAGGGACGAGGCGTTCCGAGATGTTGGAGATCCTTGTGCAGAGGGATAGATAGTTAGCCTCAACTGGTTGAGTAATGGAAAAACTGTCTTCCACTTCAAATACTGGGCCATTCAGTCTGAGTTTGTCCAGAGCCTTCCAGTCTCTGTACGGGGGTACAAGGCCGTGGCGGGGTGCCGGTCTGCAAGACCTGCTGCCTGCTATAAGAAATTTAATAAGTGCATGGTCGGTCCAGCACATCGGCAAAATATCGCTTAGAAGTGCTAGCTGAGGGGAGGAAAAGATTAAATCAAGCTGGTGCCCCGCTGAGTGTGTGGGTTTGTTCACTAGCTGGGAGAGTCCCATTCCTTCACAGGAAAATAGGAGATTATTAAGGGCAGAATCTAGGCTGCCGTTGGGCCAAAGATTAAAATCGCCCAAGACAATCAGGTTGTTGTGAGAGGTCGCCATATTGGTAAGGGTGGTGAGGAGCGACTGCTGCTGAGTGAAATTGAAAGCTCCCGGCGGGCGGTAGCAAATCACAGCCGTGAAAGTCGTTCCAAGATGACAATCGATGGAGAGGCCTAGTATTTCGGTCCCGACCACTGGGTCCATAGCAATAGTTTTTACTGACCAAGAAGCTCTATAGATTAAACCGACACCACTGCCCCGACCCTTAGGTCGAGGGAGATGCAGGATTTTGAAGTCTTGTGGGCAGGCCCAATCCAATTCTATGTTGCAGTCAGAGTGGATCCCTGTTTCCGTCAAGAATAAAGCATCTAGATGGTGATTATCTATGAGCTGGGCGATTTCGTGAGCGTGTTTGGGCAGGGACCTGACATTCAGCAGGCCACCTGTGAATAGGCCTTTGCGCGCAAAATCGAGCAGAGGATAGGCGGTGTCCTGGAAGGACAATTGACCTTCATGAGCGAAGTCTCTAAGAAGGAGTAGAGCCTCACGCGTCAAGTGCGGGGAGCTACTGAAGGACGGGGAGATCGGGGCCGCGGGTGGCGCACCGGGCGCTGCCGAGGCGCGGACGAGCGCAGACGAGCTTGCCTTATGCGCGCCTTCGGCCCTAGGGGTCCGTCACGGCTGTAGAAGGGGTCAGGGGGCCTGCGTTACATCGCCGGCGCGTGGGGAAGGGGCTCGGTCCTGTTCGGGCGCCATTATGTGGTAAATAAATAAATTACCGGTACTATTTTTCTATGCATTAAATGAAAGGGATAGCTCAATAAATGAGAGGCAGAGTCCGTGGTATCTGAGTCATACGGGCTTTAATTAAGTGGCTCGAGCCAATGGACATCATGTTCTATCACCTACTAAGGTTCAGGAAGGGACATTCAACATTTCTTTAACATCATACAATATATATAGTAAAACCGTACAGTTGTATTGAATACAGTAGGCGTAACAAGTGACAAATGAAAGATAAGAACATATGGGCGTGAAAGAAGGCGTGCACAGGGTGTACACGGAGGCATGTGATGTAGACGTCACAGAAGTGTCATAAGTAGGTGGACACATGGAGGGGGCTTCATGGGCAGCTGGAACCTTTAACCTACTGGTGCGCGCAAAACGAGTCATGACGTGTAACTGGGGAGAGCTGGGGGGCGCTGACTTCTAGCACTAGTAGAGGAGACTAAAGTCTGGGATGTCAGAACGACCTGTACCTATAGCGTATCTGATATCTTGTGTTTAGAGAACATGTTGCTTGATTCTAAAAGTCATCAGGGCAAAAGCTACTTGTCACTAAAGGCTAGTGTATGCATATATTTCTTTATGTATTGTGTGGGCTATGGATCTTCTATGGATACTAATTCAGTAATTTTACTTGTATGAAGACAGAAAGACTAGACTGTAGATGGATACGTTTATGCTGTTCGTTAGCTAGGAATGTGAATCCGGGTGTGGAAAATTAGTGCGTTTTGGTGAACATTATCTGCGCCATCTTGCCTCTTCCCCTGATGCCACACTTTTGTCGTGCGCGCCCGCCATTTTGTCAGATGCCCCGATCAGAACGAACCCTTTTGCATGCCGCTGGCCCCTGACATAGCCCTTCGCCTTCACTAAGCCTGCACGCTATCCACCCCCTGCTTGCACCTGCCTTGAGTCATAAACCCCTCTTCGGCGCTGCTCTGCCCCAGGCCCTCATCCTGTTCCCAGCGCGACACCTCCCTGCTTTCCTTTCATGATCTCCGGCCCTTAGATGCAAAACCCTTTTTCCCCGTGTGCCCGTTTTGTCTTCCCCGTTCCCAAGCCGACACCCAGCTCTGCCGATACCATCCTTGCCCCTCCCCGTACAATAGAAAGCTTCCCCCATCAAAGAATCCCCGGGTTGATCAAAGCCCCCACCCCATGAGATCCGATCAAACCCCCCACATTCCGTGAATCGGCGGATTATCCAGCTGCGCGATGCTCATCACCTGTTGTGACTAGGGTGGGGACTTCAACTGTAAATGTGTGTGGGAACGGGCCCAAAGGGGAGTTCCGAGAATGTCTTTTCCGTACATCAAAGCTTTCACATGTATGTGTAATCTACAATAAAGTCATAAATGTGTGTATAAGAGGCCAGGCCTCAGGAATACAGTTAGAGCACCTCAGAACGATACCTTCTGTCCGTTTCGTTGTGTTCTCCTCCGGAGAGAATAAAAAAAACCTTGTTTCCTGCTTTCCAGTCTCCAGCGCCTGCCTCTTCATTGATTTAAATAACTAGAGGGTCACAGAGGCAATACCGCCGGGCAAATATCGATTGTCCCCGACCCGATTGAACTTTTTACAATTGGCGTCCCAAGCGTGGGGCCCATCAGCGACTCGTGGATCCAGTGGGAGAGGTCCCGACGACAGAGTGAACGACTGCAACGATCGGGAGAGCTCTTGCCCAATAGACCCTCGTCTGGCAGCCGATCATCCGAACTTCACTAGTTCCGAACAGACCTCTCTCGAGTGATCTACGGTCCTGACTGGGAACCATCAGGAGTGCCGTGAGAAATACGAGAAAAAGAGGACGATCGGGCGCTGGATTCGGAAGACAAGAAACTGTCCATGCGGTCCGGGTAAGGTCGTGTTACCACGACAAGTTGCGAAAAATTTGCTTGATTGTTTGATTGTCCAAAAATACTAGTATTGCTTTGTTTATTTTTATTTGGAGATTCACTGTCTGCAAACGGAGAAACAACAGGCTCTCTCTCTCTTTGCAAACAGTGGAGGATAGGTAGGGTAGCAGCCGTGCTTATTCTTTTCTCCCCCACTCAATAATTGCTTGAAACTGAACTGTTGTTCGCAAACTATTGTTTCCTGGAGATTCCCTGTCTGCAAGCAGGGAAGAGACCACCCTTTTTGCAGATAGTGAAAAGGGTAGGTAACGCAGATCTTTGCGGACCTACTCATTCTCCCCATTGTTATTTATTGGTCGTTTGGTTTTATATTTTTTTTTGATCCATGAGGTATTCACTACCTGCAAACAACGTAGAATAGAAATATTCTGTCTAGTCTTTGCACCTAGTGATAAGATAGGCAGTGCTGACTTTTAGTCCCTCGTTACGAGCCGTCATGTCTGTCTTCTCCCCACTGATAAATAGCCTGTTTAGCCCGGACCGGGTGCTAGAGGTGGACCATATAGCTCCACTAGAAGGCACCCCTAATAAGGACATGTTCATAAACTATGGATTAGTCACCATAGCTTATAATAAATTATGGCACAGGTATACCGAAGAGAGTCAAGACAAACAGTGGCCACTGGCAGGATCCTTTGACCTTGATAAAATAGAAACGTTAGAAATAGCCCTTCGAAATAATAAGACAACGCCAATTATGCTCGACAGTCTCGGTATGTGGCGCAGAGAGGCTATGCAACGACAGAGAAAAGACGAGGACAAACAAAATAGAGAAATATACCGACAGGAC
The DNA here is from genome assembly GCF_964261635.1 of Lissotriton helveticus. Lineage (NCBI taxonomy): Eukaryota > Metazoa > Chordata > Amphibia > Caudata > Salamandridae > Lissotriton > Lissotriton helveticus. Next base: position 993,018,922 of record NC_136072.1, on the reverse strand, counting down.
AACCCCAGGACACCGCTACCCACGACTTATCCCCCGACACTATGCAAAGGACGACCAGACTTAGGGTCAAACCAATGCGCTTTTTGTAGGTACGTCGGACACTGGAAAGCCCAATGCCCGACTCTACTGAGCGTGAGTAAAGGCAAAGGGCCGACAGGAACGACAAACCGGCAGTACGAGAAAAAGCGCGAGACAAAGAAGAACCCGACTTACATAGACAGACCAGACAGAACCACCACGTTTGATTATGCCCGATGGCACAGATTTCGCCAGGAAAATCTCAGCGGCATGCTCAAGTTCTCCTAGGTCGGGCAATGTCAAGACGGGAACCCAGCCTCGTTTCAAATTCACAGACAGAAAGAGATAATTATGACCAATAACTGTTTTATATTCGTCTTGGGTCTTTGTATGTCATACTTGTACTGTCCCCCGTCTGAGTTTGTGTGTATGTAATGTACAAATCTGCGTCATCCCTCTACACGTGTTTCCGTGTTACTCAACCTCTGTTAGCAGAAACTTAGCATAAAAACAACCTGAAAAGAAAGAAATGGTAAAGCAAAATCCGTAGACCATTAATGAACTTGAACTTTTAATTTAACACAACAAACAAGGAATAATAACGGTAAACTGTAGAAAATGAAAGTCAAACAGAACATTCGCCCCCCCCCCATTCTGGAACCTTCCAAAGTAGGGCAGGGTTACGGCTACGCCCAACCAACGGCAACCCATATAAGGCGAGCCCGGCCACCAACTCTTGGTCAGGAAATCTTAACGTATGGGGGAGCCGGAGGAGAGGCAGGAGCCCGCAGCCTGGGCATTTGCAGGTAGTCCCGCCACATGTCTCCTTGGCCGGCCGCAACGGGCCTGGAAAGACTAAGGTAGTCCCGCCACATGTCCAGAGGAGAACGAGGCACCTCTTCCTTTTCTCTTCCGTCACAGCCGCAGCAGTCCTGGACGGCGGGATGTCCTGCACGTACCTCCACAACAATTTGTCCAAGTTGGGCTGGGAGGGAGAGGCGACGCGGACGAGCCTCTCCCACCTCCACCGGTAGGAGGTTTCCCAGCCCCCAGCCCGACGCCGAACACCCCCAGTCAGGCGATGGTGCCAATACTTCCACAGCACCGAACGTACAATGGTGGCGCCCCAGTACTTGCGCAGCACCGAACGTACAATGGTGGCACCCCAGTATTTGCGCAGCACCGAACGTACAATGGTGGCACTTGGGGAACACCGGATGTGGAGAGGCCTTCATGCGGGGCGATGAAAAGGAGCGGCATGGAGTACACCGGGAGAAGGAGACGATGCGAACCAGTCTCCCTCGCCCCCCAGGTGGGGGCATCACAGCTGCACCCCAGCCGAACGTCCCGCTTTCACAAAACAGGGACCTCTTCCTTTCACTCCGAAGGGTCTCTTCCACTCTTGCAAACTCGACGAGAGTGGCCCCTGTAGGGCCTCAAAATGGCGTCTGGGTCCGCTGGAAGGTGGGCCCCGGCCGCTAGAGTAACTTTGGCCAGCCATATAACTCGAACATTTGTCCCATGGAGCACGAGCCCCCATCTCCGACAGCATCTCCGCAGCCTTGAAGATCATACAAAGGTCCCCGGCGGAACCTTCGGCCTTTGCAGGTTTCCGGTAAGGGACGGCTGCCTTGATCGCCAACGAAACAAACATGACATTGCCACACCTTCTGTTAGCGTGAATTCTAGAACTGCCGAAAAGGACTCTGGTCCAAACTGCCAGTAATGAGAAACATTTCCCCTGATGCTGCTTCCGGACTGAGCCGGCCCCGCCCAAAATGGCGCCGGTATCAATCGGAACTTACGAACACCTCGTGGTGTTCCTTCGCACTAATATAAACTTGATGTTCTGAGATTTTTTGTGATCCTTTGTACACTTGGCTAGAAAAGACAAGGAGAACTCACTCGACGAACAGTATGAAAGAATCCCCATTACAAATGTTGATTACAAATGTACACTGTATTATATTTTTATAACCGATGTAAACCTCATTTACGACTCACACGTACGGTATGCATATAGGAAATCTGGTTACAACTATTGTGATTATGCTTCTGAATTATGAAAATATATGCCCCCGAACCCCCAGCCAATTAATAGACGTTTTAGTCTCTTACAAATGAATGAGTAAAACTTTCCGATGTTTTTATTGCTGCAAACGACACCCCCCACTGTACGCACTTTAGCCATTGCCACGACCGGCCAAATACGACCGCACCCTCATAATCCATATGCTGAAATGATTTTGCAAAATAAAGTCTTTGAAACTATGGACGGGTATTGCATGTTTTATTTTAAAAATGTGGGATCGGTGGGAAAGTTCTTTTTCTGTGCACCCTACTCTGCTCTCTCTTTAAGGTTAAAAGAAGATGGTTGCCCAGCCCTGGAGGACGGATCGGATCGACAACACGACACTCCGCCTTCAAAGTACGCGACTGACTCGTGAACTCTCGCGTAGAGGAAGACCTTGACTTCCAAGGATGGGTAAAACGAACGGTGTAAATGAGGGAATGTAAAAGGAGGGTGAAATGAAATAATGTAAATGTTAGACAGTACAACGTTCCAAAGTATCTGGGAACGGAGCTGACCCAAGAACCGAAGAACCTTAGAACGCCACAGCGTTGAAAGAGGTTTAAGGACCCCGATAGTGAGATACATCCTTTGACTAGATACCTCGCACTAGGCACCTCTGGTTTCCTTTTTATGTTTCCCCGCACACGCCCTACATGAACACACTACCCCCCCCGACTCCAGAAACCATATCCCCGGGGACCCTGCCCCAAGGAGGAAAGACGAGTAAGAGGTAAGTAAAGGACTTATGAATCCATGTATTTGAATGTGCGCGAATGCTGTCTCCCACCACCCCCCCCCTTTTTTCCTCCCTCTGCAGGTTACATCAGAGATTACAGCCAAGGTGTGGCGAAGATCTGAGACCTTGCCATGTCTAAATACACAAAACGGACTAGCGCCGCAGGGTGGTGTCTAAGCACGCCTGCAAACTACTCACGTATCGAACAAACCCGAAAAATTAGCACAACCTGATAAAAAGTGATCACCCTTAAACCAGACCGGACGAATGAACCCATGTCACGTATGATGCGAAACTGTGAGGGAATGTGTGTGTGTGTGACTGAGGCGTTGACCCAACTGGTCAAAGGACCGAGAATGCGAGAAAGTGCGACAAAATGGTACCTCCTTTCTTCTTTCCTTTTTTCTCAAAGCATGTCCCCTCTACCCTGTCTAATGCTCAAACTGCATGATTACAAGATCCTAACGCAGACCCGTGAATGCCCTTTATTGTGTAATGCACTAAATAGCCTTTCTTGAATACACTGCCACCCTCTCTGTTGCACGTGTACTATTTAGCCTGCCGTTGCACTCTCTCTCACTCTCTCTCTCTCTCTCTCTCTCTCTCTCTCTCTCTCTCTCTCTCTCTCTCTCTCTCTCTCACTCCCTCTATTTTTGCGCTCCCACTCTTCCGAGTGGTTAGCCCCGAAATTGGCAGATTGCCACCCCTAGCACACCACCTAATTGGCTTCAAATACCGTCAGTATTTGCACAAAAACTTGTCTTTAATACAATCACCCTGAAGCCGCGTCGTTACCTCTCCTTTTCCGCTAGAAGTCAATGAACCCAGGTTGGGCCATAAGGGAAAGGACAGGTAAGACGACAGAGGTTCCCTAATCTGACCCGAAATAAGGGAACTACATGTCAACGGCTCCTATAGTATAAAACAAGGACCTCAGAATGCGCGACCCTCCCCTCCCCGAATGGTCGAAATACCCAAACCGAAAAAAAAAAAATGATCACCCCTGTTACCTCTCCCGTATCAGCCGCCCAAAAACCGGAATTATGAAACTGCCCCTCGTTTCCAGTCGTGAGAGATGGGTCGATTTATGCCCTTACCACAAGTTTCCTATGTCCCTGGTTGTTTCCCATAAAACCCCTGTCCTTCCTAATTAAGTAATCGGGCTGTAAAAGGTTACTTAGGACCCAGAATGATGTTTTACAAGGTTAACGGACTAGTCCAAGGTAAAGAAATCATCAAAATGAACCCCGCAGTAGTTGCAAAGCAGGATGCACCGATAGAAAGGAAATGTTTAGCCATGTTCGTCTCTCAGCAAATCGCCTGTGTAGTACCATGTTGACGACTCACTGCACCCTTTTTCTAAATGTAAAACTCTAGAGAACGGCATATCTTTGCCAGATTTGTCTCCCGGAGGTGGGTTACCATCAGATGAACTGTCATGCCTGTAATAAATAATTATGAAGGAAAGTCATAGTAAATCCAACAGGCCCATCACCGGTCATTCATATGCCAGTTGTGATTACTAATATAAACGGGCATTTTCATTCCTTGCCTGGAGCTGAGAGAGAAATAGGCTTTTTGATTATCTTCATCTGCAAACTCTCTAAAGACTGTCTTTTCAAACTTGTTTAAGGGTACTGCTGTTGGAGGAGAGAAGGACCGGATGTGGGAGCACGAGGCCTGACTGCAGACTAAGGAACACCTGCGACATTAGCCAAGGCGAGACCACGACAGAAAAGAGCTGCAGGACGAGGCACTGTTTTCGACAACATGAGAAGAAAGGGTCGACCTGATGCCCCTGCTCGATGTCCAGAGCCTGTCGACAAGTCCCCGCTCTCTGAATTCGGTCACGCGCTCGCCTGTTTGAGGTCTCTCGTTCCCTTAGTTTGTTCCTAATTTGGCCTTGCTCCATCCCCCTTTTCCTCTGACCTACCCTATGGACTGTTTTTGTACTCTCTTCTTCCATCTGAACTTTCTGACAATCACCTCAAAGGACACAGGGCGAAAAGGACCTTTCCGACCAGAAACGCGAGGAAAGGGTCGTGCCCTGCAACGCAGAACTTAGAACAGAGCTGGACTTGTAGCTCCACCGCCGGTGCTCAACAGCGCCAACGAAAGACCACAAAGAACAATGAGAACTCGTGAAACTTCGAACATTTGACATCCTCAATCACCGTTTTTTATGCCTCATTTCTCTCCCAGCCGCCATTGTATTGATCCTGCTCCAATCCGAATCTGAAATATGTATTAACCTGCCAGTTCACGTTATGATATGTACTTGCTGCTCGCCGTTTTTGTATTACATTCCTATGACTTTCCTGCTGAACAAGTTTATCAAAGTTTATCAAATAGGTGCACCTCCTAAAAACTAGAAATCTCAAAATGTATTGTTTACAACTCTTTTTCATCTAGGGTTCCTACCGTTTTTTTCTCATGCTCACCACAGTAGAACCGAATAGAAAATGAACCAGCAAGATGTCTTGAATATGTTAAAGGGAGGACTGTGGAAAATTAGTGCGTTTTGGTGAACATTATCTGCGCCATCTTGCCTCTTCCCCTGATGCCACACTTTTGTCGTGCGCGCCCGCCATTTTGTCAGATGCCCCGATCAGAACGAACCCTTTTGCATGCCGCTGGCCCCTGACATAGCCCTTCGCCTTCACTAAGCCTGCACGCTATCCACCCCCTGCTTGCACCTGCCTTGAGTCATAAACCCCTCTTCGGCGCTGCTCTGCCCCAGGCCCTCATCCTGTTCCCAGCGCGACACCTCCCTGCTTTCCTTTCATGATCTCCGGCCCTTAGATGCAAAACCCTTTTTCCCCGTGTGCCCGTTTTGTCTTCCCCGTTCCCAAGCCGACACCCAGCTCTGCCGATACCATCCTTGCCCCTCCCCGTACAATAGAAAGCTTCCCCCATCAAAGAATCCCCGGGTTGATCAAAGCCCCCACCCCATGAGATCCGATCAAACCCCCCACATTCCGTGAATCGGCGGATTATCCAGCTGCGCGATGCTCATCACCTGTTGTGACTAGGGTGGGGACTTCAACTGTAAATGTGTGTGGGAACGGGCCCAAAGGGGAGTTCCGAGAATGTCTTTTCCGTACATCAAAGCTTTCACATGTATGTGTAATCTACAATAAAGTCATAAATGTGTGTATAAGAGGCCAGGCCTCAGGAATACAGTTAGAGCACCTCAGAACGATACCTTCTGTCCGTTTCGTTGTGTTCTCCTCCGGAGAGAATAAAAAAAACCTTGTTTCCTGCTTTCCAGTCTCCAGCGCCTGCCTCTTCATTGATTTAAATAACTAGAGGGTCACAGAGGCAATACCGCCGGGCAAATATCGATTGTCCCCGACCCGATTGAACTTTTTACACGGGGAGCTGAACAGATAACTGTAGGCATAACATATTCTTGGCAGGCAGGCCAGGCCGAGCCGGGCACCGCGTTTCTTGGCAAGAAGTAAGGGAAGGGTCAGGGATGCGGGCGGGGCTGCATCTCTAGGAGCGTTACAGGAGACTTGAGGCCTGGGTCTGGTGTCCGGGCCCTGTGGGGCCTTAGAACGGGTGCATCTCGATGATTTAACGTGCACCATGTAAAGACGTTGGCAACATAGGCCTGGAAGCCTAATTCACGTTGCTTTCACGGAGGACTGGATAACTGACATACTAACGTTGGACGCAACTGTAAATGCGTCTTTATTATCGGCCAAGGAGGGGAAATGCATAGAAATCATGCATATATATATTACATGTTGGGGAACACGTAGGGAGACATAGCAGGGCAAAATTAAATTTTCCTCAGATCCGGGGCGCGTCGCGAAAGCGCGACATATCGCGTTGCCACGTAATGCGTCTTATGACGCGCCGCGTTAGCGCACCCGGAAGTGCTCCGGAGCGCGAACCGAGGCGCGAAGCGCAGCGACCCGGAAGCGATCCGGGGCACGTTCCGCAGCGCGTAACATAAGCGTAACAGGTCATGTGACTTGTTAATAAAACTTTTCATTGGTTCATTTCACTTTTGGTTTCATAATGATGTAAGGCTAGGTCAGGTGACCTAAAAATAACACTTTTCATTGGTTTAGAACTATTGTTTTTCCCAAATGATGAAAACCCCTCCTTCTTTCCTCACTCTGACTTTCATCTTTGTGAGAGGAAGACCTTATTTCATACTTGAGCAATGGCTTCAGTAGTTGCTTCAGCTGGTGCACCCCCACCACCACCTCTACCTCCTCATGGGAAGAGAGGACCACCTCCCCAGGTCATCACCAACACAGAGGAGGAAGAGGAAGAACTAGAGGAAGAGGAGAGAGAAGGACCACAGTTCTTGGAAGAGGTGCCCCGGGTTTCCCATAGGAAAGCCAGTTTCATTTGGCAGTTTTTTTCAATCCCTCCAGGGCAGAAGAAAGTAAATGCGAGGTATGTCACCTGCCTCATTTGCAAAGAGAAATTATCAAGAGGGACTGATAAAAAGTATAGCTATGGGAACTATACCATGCATCGGCACATGAACAGGTGGCATCCATTGAATTACAGCCGGGCAGAGATACGTGACCAGCAGGAGAACCCAACAACAACTCCTGTGGCCAGGTCAACTTCTCAAATATCGTTGTCAGGAGCAGAGGCACGGGAAACCGTGCCAAACATTCAAGAGAACTTTGCACACTTCAAGTTCACCTGTTTGAATTGTGGAGCATTGATTTCCTGTGGAAACATGAGCATAACATTAATAAATGTAGCTTATGAAAATCATAATTGCCCTAAACGCCCCAAAAAATAATTTTTTTTTTGCTCCTGTTGAGCCCTTTTCAATGCCTGTTTTTTGTTGTTTCCCCCCCAAAAAAACCAAAAAAAATATAAAATTGTTCAAAAAATACAAAAAAAACAAAAAATGTTCAAAAAAATGAAAAAAAATATAAAACAACAAAAACATTAAAAAAAAAGTTATTTTCAGAACTACCTCCCCTTTCGAAAAAAAATTGCTAGAATGTTTAGCACTCTGGCAAGCTCTATTTCTTTTAGTTCGCTTCCCAGTTCGCTTCCCGGTTCGCGAACCGGGAGCGAACCAAAAATTAAAAAAAAAAAAAAAAAAGAAGAGTAAGTATAAGGAAAGTAAACAGAGAGTGATGTTAAAAGAAAGACAGCTATAGGGAGTAAACCAGAGATACTGTTTAATAGATCTATTTACCGAAGAAAAGATTTAAGAGGGTATAATTGTGAAAAACAAAATAGATAAGGAAGTGAAAGAAAAAAAGGACAGTAGAAGAATAACAAAGAAGAGTTTCTTAGAGAATATGAGTGAATGTTCAAAATAAGATTAAAACATGTGGAATAACAGAGAGAAAAAACAGAAAACAAAAAAGAAAAAATAACAGAAAAAGATTAATTGAAACAGCAAAGAAATGTAAATAACATAGAGCCATATCATCAACATAGGCAATAAAAGTTTTGCAGCTTTTATCGGCAGAAATGTGTCGCTAAAGCCGCTTTTGCGGCGGAAAACTGCCGCTAAAACAACTTTTGCAACACTTTTCTGCCGATAAAAACAGCAATAATTTTATTGGCTGTGTTGATAATATGCCCCTTAGTGTGCTTCAACTACACAGAAGAAGCATAATGAACAAGTAGTGAAAGAGTGATCAGTCAAAGACACTAAGAGTAATAGAGACGGAGTGAGTGAACAAGAGTGAGGAACTATGAGAAGAGAGGGACTGAGAAAAGGAGTGGAAGGAGTAGAGTAAGTAGGTAATAGAGAAAGGAATGAGGGAAGTAGCAAAGGCAGGAAACTGAGGGTTAAAGAAATGAAGCTGTCAAACTACTAGTAGGTGAATGTGATAGAAATGTAACGAAAAGAGTACAAAACATTTACCTTATAATTGTCATTAACTTACTCACTTTTTGTTTTTATACTTTCAATCTGTGAAAGAGAGAACAAACATTTGAAAAATATTAAAACATGTATTTAAAAATTAGAAAAGACAAGGGAAAAGATTGAAGGACAAACAGTTTTTCAACAACTTTGACACTTACAGAAGCTTCTGCTTCTCCAGGCCCCGTACACAGTCCTAAAGATATACATGTTAAACTAACAGTATCTTGATGCAGATGAAGTGAGGCCTATCTTAAAAAATGGTGCATCTTTTGCACTGCTGTTGTTTCACAAAAGTGTCGCAAGACACTAACATTTTAAATGTTTGTTTCAGGATGCCAATAAGATGTGTCCTATCCAGAGGTTTGTTTGAGGTGAGGCCTACTCAGGGTTCCAAATGAAATTTCGAGTTGTTGAAGAATACAGAAGAGATAATACATGTGAAGGCCTACCAATGAAGTAAGTCATGTCCACTTCACTCTTGAACAAAGGCCAGACCTCTTCTGTGTCCGTGGACAGACCTAAACTTCATCTGCACAATGTCATTTGTAAACTTAGGAAACACAGGTGATGTAATTGAAAAATGTGGAGTTTCTTTTCCTCATTTCACAATCACATCACCTGTGTTGCCTTTGCTTAGGTATCTCATAGTGCAGATGTAGTGCAGCATATTAAACAGTACCCAGAAGTGCACCACTGCATGCAACAACTTTGACACTTACAAAAGCTTCAGCTTCTGCATGCCCCCTACACACTGCTAATTATATACATTTTAAACTGATGGTATCTTGCTGGAGATGAACTGAAACCTATCTTGCAACATGGTGCATCTTTTACACAAAAGTGACCCACAATGGAGCAAAAGAGGCGCACGGCCACCATAAATCTGACCCTAACATTTTAAATGATTGTTTCAAGATGCCAATAAGGTGTAACCTATGCACAGATTTGTTTCAGGTAAGTCCTACTCAGGGTTGCAGATGGAATTTAGGTTTGTTGAAGAATACAGAGGAGATAATACATGTGGAGGCCTACCAACGAAGTGAGTCATGTCCACTGCACTCTTGAACAAATGTCAGACCTCCTCTGTCTCCAGGAACAGGCCTAAACCTCACCTACACAATGTGATGTGTAATGTTAGGAAACACAGGTAATATAATTGAAAAACGTGCAATTTATTTTGCTCATTCGACAATCATATCACCTGTGTTTCCTTTGCTTAGGTATCTCATTGTGAAAATGTAGTCTATCATATGAAAGACTACGTAGAATATGAGCACTGTATGCAACAACTTTGACACTTACAGAAGCCTCACCTTCTCCATGCCTCCTACACAGTTCTACATGTACATCATAAATGCAAACAGTACAGAATTAATTATACATGTTAAATGGTTTATTTTTGCTGTTCTCAGAATGTATCAAATTTCACTAAAAACAGTGACTTGAAGGTATTCATCATATAACAGCGGGGAAAAAAAACCACAATCAAAATGATTGTGTTTAAAAAACCCATACAACATAACAAATCAGAATTCACAACTCCTTAAAGTTAACTTACTTTCCATGACGTCGAAGGATGTCCTATGAACAGCTTACACTCTGTTGTGCTGTTATTACTTTCAGACCGCCACTTTCTGAAAGAAAACCTCCATCGTTTTGAAAAACATGTTACATACAATAAATGACTTCTCACTCTCTACCACACGTTTCCACAAGGCCAAATCGTGTCAGAGCCATTTATAACTCTTGGAATTCTTGTAAGCCAATCCCGTCATGTTGTATTTCCGCAACTTTCACAATTAAAATGTTGAAAATCATTTTCACAATCCTGGACTAGTAATATCTTCCCCTTCTTGCTCAGTCATGTTCTACATTTCCTATGACACTGATACTGCTTACTATGAAGCAGACTTACACTACCTCTATGACTACTACAATTATTTAATTCTCTACATCACTTTTAATCACAAAGCAATGTAAAACAGTAGACAGCATTGCAGACTTACATTCCCTCTACTCTATGTTTTGATTGGCTGCTTCAATTAGCTTATAAAAAGAAACAGTTTTTCTGAACTCATTCAAAGCGCACTTATTTCTCCATGACGTCCAGTCTTATGGTTAGAAGTTATGTCTCTGAACTACACTTATCCTCAAGGCCAAATCGTGTAGGAGCCATTAGAACTTCTTGAAATTCCTCAGAGCACATCCCGAGATTCTTTCCCTAAAATTTTGGTTTTAAAAACACCAGGTAAGAGTTTTTAAGGTCATACGGCAATTTTTTTTTGAAAATTAAAACAGAATCATTGCAGAATGACCAGCCATTTCTAGACTTTAAATAAGCTGTGTAATGTCCTGATGTTATTGAAGGACCATCATGATATATAATTGCTGCAGTTACAAAAGTCCTTCCTGATATTGACAACTGTGAAGCCACAAAATTTTTAATTAAAGTTGTCAATTTTGTTCCATCAGGCCTACATCGTTGGAACATTAAAATGACATACTGGCCATATGTTCGTATAAATAATGTGGACATCATTTCAGATTTACATTGGCTACACTCCATGTTGTGATCAGCTGCTTTTACTAGCTTATTAAAGGAGACTGATTTACTGTCTGGCAAAGTTAAATATATAAATCTTTCTGAGTCTACACTAGTAGTACTTGATACCCTACAGTTCTCGCAGTCATGCTGCCATTGATAAGAAAGCCCAAACAGCTGATCTACATCTACACCTTCAGCATGCAATACATCAAGCATATACATTAAAAACTCCTGACAATCTTGCTGAATATTTTGAGAGAATTGTGTTTGGCCTGAACATCTGTCTAACAGATTTCGAATTTCAGACACACTTTCTATGTTTGTTCTATCAGTGCTACATTTTTCTAAGACAGAATTTAACAAACTGCAAAATCTTTGATCAGAATTGACCACAATCTCTTCTTTTACATTTTCTAGAGAAAACAAAACATTAACCTCTACATTAGCATAGCAGTTGACACCAGAACTGTTTTCAAATTGAAAACCAACAACATCTTCAACAGAATCCTTTTTGTTTCTGCTTATAATTTCAGGTTCATCGACTTTTCGTCTTTTTGCTACAACCTCCCCAGTATTGGTCACATTTCTTCGTTTCCGGCCTACCACACGTTTCTCAAACAAAGGATATTGAGGCAAATGTGGCGCATACTCTCTTCTTAACCTATTGTATTCCTTAACACAATCTAGATCCGCACAAATGTTTGTGACATCACACTCAATCAAGTACAATCCCGATAAAGTTCTAACTCGTGACAATGCCACATATGCCATACCCTCCTTGAACACAGAACTGCCAATATTCACCAATGCACTGTCTACACTTAAACCTTGCGATTTATGGATTGTCACCGCATATGCCAAGCAAACAGGAAACTGCTTACGGCGAACATATAAGTCTTTTACAAGCAAAAATCTAGCAGAACAACGACCAATTAGCTGTACTTCCTCAATGCCATCAAATTTAATTTTTAAAAATTCAATTCCATCTCTATTTCTGTATTTTACAAAATCAACAACATTACCCATTGATCCATTTACCAGACCTCTTTCAACATGTAAATTCCTTCTTAAAATTATACGGCAGTTCAAGCACGCATTCAGAGTCTTTTCAAAACCTGCAGTTTTAGATATACTCTTCTCTAATGAATCCAATTTTGTTTTCAAATTCTCAGACAAAATAATTGTTGATCCCATATGCTCTACTCTGTCAATAGCTTCCAGTTTCACAATCTCTTGCTTTTCTAAATGCAACATTTTGTTGTTGAATTTGGCACATTCTGCAAGAGTTGGCATCAAACATATTCCAGATTTGTTCTCAGTAATTTTCTGAAAAATATTCTCAGGCACAACATCTTGTTCTGGATATAAATTTGACAGTATTCGTGCATGTAAAGCTTCTTTCCCATGCTCGGTCACTTTTCCAATTCTAACATCTTGTAGAATAGTCTTGTAAACTTCATCCTTCGCCTGACGCATATTTTCATGCAGTTCAGCATAATTGAAGTTTAACCAAATATTGACGTTGCCAATGCTCCCTAGGCACTTCCTGGTATCTTCATGCATGAGCATTTTGAACACAGGTTGCCCTTTCACTGGTGTCAGCTGCAGAAGATCTCCGAAAACAATAATGTGTTTGCCACCAAATAACACATCATACTCTGTTTTGAGAACTTCTTGCATTCTCAAATGCACAAAAGCAAGCATGACATTGGAAACCATGCTTACTTCGTCAATGATAAGAAGTTTCATTTTCCTCAAGACTCTTGAAACTTCACAACAAGCATCTCCAGATAGCTTGTGATATTGTAATTTGTTGTCATGCTCCACTGGCAGCATCAGTAAACGATGTAAAGTAATCCCTTTAATGTTATGTGCTGCCAGTCCAGTTGGAGCGGTGACAACACAAGACAGCGATGACTCTGTCCTTTCCTGCAAATAACATGAAATTGCTTTAATAAGGAAACTTTTTCCAGTTCCCGCTTCTCCACTCACGTACAGTCGGACAGGCTTCAACGAAGTACATGAGCACTCTTTCTTGTCATGACTTAATCCATGATCAATTTGCATGGTAACTTCGTCATATATTTTCCTCTGCTCAACGTTGAGTTGTCTTTCCAACTCTTCTAAGTTAACCGCATCCTCCTGAGCATGTGCCATGGCTCTTTCCACTTCATTCATAGCAGTGGCAGCTTCATTTTCGATAACAGGTCCTCCTAGTGGATCCTGACTCAATGAAGCAGAACTCTGACTGTCCTGAGAACTGTCTCTGGCAATCTCGGCTGCAATCGTTGCTTCCTGCTCGATTTCCACATTCAACATTTCTACATATGTGGGAAAAGCAGGACATTCTATGGTCTCCTTGGCGGCGTTGAAAGAGTCTTCGTAACAGAGGAAATCTCCAAGCAGTTCCTCTTCTGCACGCCAAGGCTTGAAAAGTTGCAAAAGTGCTAAATAGAAAAACTCCTTTTTTTCAGGAGATTCGCCACTCAATTTTCGATGGTTTATCAAGTGGCATTTTCTTTGCTTGACCAGACATCCCTCACTTCCTATTACAGCATAAACTCCTTTCTCAGTATCTTCTTTGATGTTCCTCTTGAATATGTAATTTTGAAGAACCTCATACAGACAAACATTCTCGAGGTGACTGCTTCGATTTGGATAATATGTATCCAACATGTTTGTCTTCAAAATGTCGGTACTGTTTGGCTCCTTTTCCGCCAAATACTCAATTTCCTGCACAGGTTTGAGAACTCGATTACGCGTTGCAGCAAGACCAAGACTCGCCCAAACGATACTCCTGGACTTGGCATAGAGACTTGCTGAAGACAACCGGTCAGAACATTCGTAAGCTCCGATTTCTCGATGCGACAACATCTTCAGACTGAAACTGTACAACTTCTTGCTGAGGCTCTTTTCATGGGAAATGTCCTCCCACATATCCTTCAATTCTGTCTTCTCTTTTTTGGTGATGTAAGATGTCACATACCGAGCCACAGCCATACAGTTATCAGCCACAAACTGTATATCCATGTTAGCATTCCACATGGACAAAATCACCGGGTTGTAGTCGTTGATGTACTTAGACTCTTCGTTCCTCTTCAAATTGTATGTGTTTTTAGGTGATTTCTTCATCACATTATGTCGCAGCGAAGACATCAAACTGTTCACTATTCCTTTAGAAATCACCGGTCGTGGAAAGCCGAAACGACATTTGGTGTAGAACTTGTCTTTGTTTCGGAATTTACGACGACCGTACTTTCCACATCGATGGCTTTGGAAACGTAGAACTTTTTCTCTTAGGCTTTTCTTGTCCTTTGCGTTTGGAACAGCACACGTAGAATACTGTTGGATGAAACTCATCACTGAGTCTTCTGGATCCGTTCCAAATTTAGGTGCATCCTTGATCCACAGCAACATATGTATATGAGGAGCACCTCTTGCTTGGTACTCCTTTCTCCAGAAGAAATCCAACACCTCTCCAAGAGGTGGATTCTTCTTATTCATGATGAAAGACATCATAGCTTCAAATCTATGATTGAAGTACCTACATACATTGCCTGGATCCAAAGAGCACAGTTCTCCGGGTGTCTTGAATTCGATGTTTTCTACGTTAGCATTTGCCTCTCGTAGAAATTCAAGTAAGTCTTCCCAGCCATACTCGGCACAGCTCAGAGTGAGGAACCATGTGGGAGTTCCTAAGTTCCTCAGCATACATTTTAAATCACCATGACGATGGTACCAGTACTCATTAGTACCACGCTGACACGCCATGAGATTAATCAGGTGAGAATCCAAAATACTGTCTTGGACATTGACTTTATCCATAAAGTCACTTGCCGAGATGTTTTGCATGTGTATACCACTTTTCAAGATGTGGTTCACTGCATATGACAGTCCAGACAGATCGCTTTCAAACAGGAGATGAAACAAATAAGGAATGCATTGTCGAAACCTAGCATCTCCTGCATACAATCGCAAAGTCCGGTATTCAGAAGCAGGAATTTGATGAGGTCGCTCATCATATCTTCCTTTCTGACCTGTTGGAAAAAGCTGTGGGAAACACCGAGCTTCCAAACTTTCCTCCCAAACACTAATGGGACTCCCTTTGGCTTGTTTCATTTGAAACAACTCAATAGCATTCCCCATGACTTCCTTGGAATGCAAAGGATGAACACTATAATGTTCATATATTTCTTCACTAGTAGAGGGTTCTACTTTCTCAATTTGACCAGCACACAAATCACTATCCTCTTCCTCACTTACTTCCTCTTCTGCAACATACACATTCTTATAGTATTTATTATTTTTTTTCAAATACAATGTTGCCTTTTTAACTTTCCTAACATCCACTAAATCTTGCCATATTTTCTTATTCTTTGTCGGAACCCCATTAACTAAGATAACCAGAGGTTCCTCTTCCACTTTTTCTACTCCAATTGTGTTAATGTTTTTCTTCAAATCTAGAGGCAAATAAACAACTCTTCCCTTTAATCCTCTCTGTAAATCTGATGGAGGCAATTTCCCTGTCTTTGGCTCCATTCTTACAATAGCCTGAAAGGGATGGATACTTTGAATCAAAATAGATTCATAAGTATTTAAATCCTTCAATTCAGAAGGAATCTCAACCAATTCCAGATTATTATGAACTGCTCTAGCAGGCATCTGGTTTTGATTTAATTTATTACAACAATAAGTACACACACGTTGATCCAATCCCAAATCAAAACAATTTTCTACCATCAAGTATGTTGCGAAATCCTTCCATTCACTATTATTTTCCCTTTCACTTTTTGCATATAAATCCACTAACTTAGTCTGATTCTTATAATAAGTGCGTCGACAACACACACAAGTGAAATTTGGCCTCTCCCTTGATTTGACCTGAAACGTCGCAATTTCCCTCTGGAAATTATCTGTACTGGAAACCTGTACACTATCTTCCACATTACCCGCTTCTTCTTGGTCAATTTCAACATTCTCCTCTTTACTTCCAAAGTAACAAAACTCAATTTCTTCACATATATTCTTCACATCTATTTCAGAACCATGCAAAAGAGCAGCGCATAATTGTTTAAGCATAATTGCTGGACTCTTAGCATAATACAACATTCTAACTAGTTTCCTCACTTTATTATGATGCACTGCTAGCATCCTGAAATGATGAAAAACACTCTGGCATACTCTCCTGGAAAGACAAGCCAGTGAATGACCATGCAAACCTGTCACTTCTCTCACTCTGCAAGGATCTAATTCTTGCAACAACTTCATTTTCTGCTTCAAACTTTTCTTATTAAATGACCGTACAAAATCACAAAGCAAATTGATGGAATCCTGTCGCACACTGCAAATACTACTACACTTCCAGGTGTACACAGGACCCTTAGGATGTCTTCCTAAAACCTCATTACCTAACACCTCTTCTGCCTCTGTTGTCACAAGTTTTTCTTTTTCAACCGGACAACCATCTTTCACTTCATAAGCTCGACCACTGGTGTCAACTGCATGCACCAAATCATTATCCTGGAAATAACTCTCCTCATTAAAAAATGCCTCACAGCTTGAACTATGCATCCATTCTCCAGAAAAAACGTCACAAAAATTACTACGATTAATTATTCTCTTCCATCTACTATTTCTTTTGAAATCATAAATTGCCTTGTTTAGCTTCCTAATTCTATTGATTATCAAAATAAATAACTTACGTTTAATTTCAAATGCCTGATCAATAACTTTCTCAACTTTTTTTTTCTCTTATAAAAAACCACTTTCTGTTGACCTTTCTTAATATTTTTTAACAAATTGCCAATTATCCTGTTGCGGAACATTCGTTTACGAATGTCCCTAAACTGTTGTTTCCTTCTACTATCATGCACAGTTATCTCTTGCTCTAGCAGTAAAATTTTTCATTGGCCTTTCCTTTCCGTTTGAATTGCTTCTCTTTTTCTGGACTGAAACATTTTCTGTAGTAATATTTTTTTTACTACAGATATTTCTTATGAATGTTTTTGTACTCTTACCCGGTGCTTTCTTGGTGACTTGACAAATCTTTTTGTTAGAGGACTGCTGCTTTTTTTCATTGACCTGCTGTCTTTGACGTTTTGCAGCCTTTCTCAGTCTTTCTTTGGTTGGCATGGTGAAATCTTGAAATGATCTGCAGTTGAATCTGTGGTAAAATATATTAAAAAATGTTATTAACCACTATTACCCAACAGTAAATCAATAACAGTAATCAAAAACTTAAAACACTACTTGACTTTTTTACATAGAAGATTTTTTAGTCCTTGGCAAATTTAGAATACAGAAATAGCAGAAAAGAAATGGAATTTATATTCATTTTACCTGTGCTATTTTATATGTGAATCTGATCTAATTTTATGAGCATATTTTAATATTTTATTGAAGACACTACACATAACCTGTTTTTGAAGGTGTCTTTATTTTTAAATTAAACAGTTTACATTTTTACTTTTTATTTATTATAAATTTTTAAAATAAATGTTTATAGTTCCATAGGCTCAAGCACGTCAGCTTCCCATCCTATGTCATATAATTCTGACAAATCTGCATCCTCATCACGTTCTTCTTCATCCTCAGGATTTAAATCATCCAAGGGATCAACATCCACTGATGTTTCAATTACGAGTTCAATGATGAGGTCGAAATCAACTGATTGCTGATTGTCGCTCATGTTGATGTTGTCTTTATCTTTAAAGAAAGATAACAACAATGAGATGTTGCAGAGTAAGAGACAAATCTCAGAGATTATAATAGTAAAATTGTTTAACAAGAGTAACATTTTGCAGCTATTATTTAGCCATGTCCAGCGATGCTGAGCAGGTGAAGCCTATGTCTAATTTTTCACTGAACAGGACTCATCTCTTCTTAACCTTGGATAAGCCTCACCGACTCTGTGTCCCCTGCACATACTTAAATGTAAAGGGGCAGATTTATGTTAACTGGCACATCCCCAGGCATGCACCAGTTAACGTGCACCGCTGCTCTGCCACCCATGGTGTGCCGCATTTACAATCAGATAGGAGAAAGCTGCGTCAAAACCCTGCGCCTGCTTGAAGCAGGCATAGGTCTTGACGCAACATTGTGGAGATGGGGCACCCCTGAGCGTTGCTGGAGCTGCATCGCACTTGCGATACAACTCCAGCAATGCGCCACCTTAGCGGCACAGATGCGTCATGCATCTGTGCCATTTTTGCCCCATGCTGCGCCGCATTGTAAATGCAGCACACCATGGGTGGCGGAACAGCGGCACAGGATGACTGGCACATCCCTGGTGATGCGCCAGTCATCATAAATCTATCCCTAAGCTTCTTATCTTGTTAGAGATAAACCGCCATATGTATCATCAAACTATTTTGCATTTCCTAAATAGCGAATTTTAAGGAATAAATAGCGATTCTTTACCATTCCTAATTTGCGATGAGCAAATTGCTAATTGCAAATTACCCATTCATTTCCATGGGCCAGGAGGCCCATAGGAATGAAGGTGCAATTTGCGATTAGCAATTAGCTCATCACAAATTAGGAATTTTTCCAAAGGTGCAGGGGTGTCTCAAGAACACCCTGCTGCACCCCTGAAAAAGAAATTTGGGGGCATATGGCGCACATACATGCCCTAAGGGCATGTATGGGCATCACATGGCACCTTTTGTTTTTTGGAAAAAAAGCTTTTTGAAAAGAATTCGCAAATTACCACCAACTAGAAGTTGGTGGTAATTTGCAAATCCTTAATGGCATTTTTTGCATATTTTTTGTTTGATACATTGCATTTAAGGAATCGCAAAATTTGCAAATCCTTAAGTGCAATCGCAAAATAAGGAATAGCAAATTTTGCTATTCCTTATTTTGCATCAAACTTGTTTGATACATACCATTTGTCTAATTAGCATTCGCAAAGGCCGAAATTCGCAGAATTTTGGCCTTTGCGAATGCTAATTAGCTTGATACATATGGCCCCAAGTGAGGCCTGTCTTGCAACATGGTGCATCTTTTGCATCACTGCTGCATCGGTTTCATGTGGCACGTTTTTTTTACACCATGACACATCTGTCTAAATGCATCAATTTGTAATTTTGTCGCCTCATAGCAAATCTTTTGCACCGCCGCTGCATCAGAAAAGTGACCAAAGTGGCGCAAAAGAGGCATACACCTATCATAAATCTGTCCCTAGCATTTTAAATGATTAATTCAGGATGATGATAAGGTGTG
The DNA here is from genome assembly GCF_964261635.1 of Lissotriton helveticus. Lineage (NCBI taxonomy): Eukaryota > Metazoa > Chordata > Amphibia > Caudata > Salamandridae > Lissotriton > Lissotriton helveticus. Next base: position 992,999,457 of record NC_136072.1, on the reverse strand, counting down.
GCCTATCCAGAGGTTTGTTTAAGGTGAGGCCTACTCAGGATTGCAGATGAAAGTTACACTTGATGAAGAATACAGAGGAGATAATACATGTAAAGGTCTACCAATGAAGTAAGTGATGTCCACTTCATTGCGCCAGTCATCATAAATGTATCCCTAAGCTTCTTATCTTGTTAGAGATGAACCGCCATATGTATCATCAAACTATTTTGCATTTCCTAAATAGCGAATTTTAAGGAATAAATAGCGATTCTTTACCATTCCTAATTTGCGATGAGCAAATTGCTAATTGCAAATTATCCATTCATTTCCATGGGCCAGGAGGCCCATAGGAATGAAGGTGCAATTTGCGATTAGCAATTAGCTCATCACAAATTAGGAATTTTTCCAAGGGTGCAGGGGTGTCTCAAGAACACCCTGCTGCACCCCTGAAAAAGAAATTTGGGGGCATATGGCGCACATACATGCCCTAAGGGCATGTATGGGCGTCATATGGCACCTTTTGTTTTTTGGAAAAAAAGCTTTTTGAAAAGAATTCGCAAATTACCACCAACTAGAAGTTGGTGGTAATTTGCAAATCCTTAATGGCATTTTTTGCATATTTTTTGTTTGATACATTGCATTTAAGGAATCGCAAAATTTGCAAATGCTTCAGTGCAATAGCAAAATAAGGAATAGCAAATTTTGCTATTCCTTATTTTGCATCAAACTTGTTTGATACATACCATTTGTCTAATTAGCATTCGCAAAGGCCGAAATTCGCAGAATTTTGGCCTTTGCGAATGCTAATTAGCTTGATACATATGGCCCCAAGTGAGGCCTGTCTTGCAACATGGTGCATCTTTTGCATCACTGCTGCATCGGTTTCATGTGGCACGGTTTTTTTACACCATGACACATCTGCCTAAATGCATCAATTTGTAATTTTGTCGCCTCATAGCAAATCTTTTGCACCGCCGCTGCATCAGAAAAGTGACGCACAGTGGCGCAAAAGAGGCATACACCTATCATAAATCTGTCCCTAGCATTTTAAATGATTAATTCAGGATGACAATAAGGTGTGGCCTATCCAGAGGTTTGTTTAAGGTGAGGCCTACTCAGGATTGCAGATCAAAGTTACGCTTGATGAAGAATACAGAGGAGATAATACATGTAAAGGCCTACCAATGAAGTAAGTTATGTCCACTTCATTGTGTCAGTCATCATAAATCTATCCATATGCTTCTTATCTTGTTAGAGATGAACTGCCATATGTATCATCAAACTATTTTGCATTTCCTAAATAGCGAATTTTAAGGAATAAATAGCGATTCTTTACCATTCCTAATTTGCAATGAGCAACTTGCTAATTGCAAATTACCCATTCATTTCCATGGGCCAGGAGGCCCATAGGATTGAAGGTGCAATTTGCCATTAGCAATTAGCTCATCGCAAATTAGGAATTTTTCCAAAGGGTGCAGGGGTGTCTCAAGAACACCCTGCTGCACCCCCTGAAAAAGAAATTTGGGGGCATATGGCGCACATACATGCCCTAAGGGCATGTATGGGCGTCATATGGCACCTTTTGTTTTTTGGAAAAAAAGCTTTTTGAAAAGAATTCGCAAATTACCAGCAACTAGAAGTTGGTGGTAATTTGCAAATCCTTAATGGCATTTTTTGCATATTTTTTGTTTGATACATTGCATTTAAGAAATCACAAAATTTGCAAATCCTTCAGTGCAATCGCAAAATAGGGAATAGCAAATTTTGCTATTCCATATTTTGCATCAAACTTGTTTGATACATACCATTTGTCTAATTAGCATTCGCAAAAGCCGAAATTCACAGAATTTCGGCCTTTGCAAATGCTAATTAGCTTGATACATATGGCCCCAAGTGAGGCCTGTCTTGCAACATGGTGCATCTTTTGCATCACTGCTGCATCAGTTTCATGTGGCACGGTGTTTTTTACACCATGACACATCTGCCTAAATGCATCAATTTGTAATTTTGTCGCCTCATAGCAAATCTTTTGCACCGCCGCTGCATCACAAAAGTGACGCACAGTGGCGCAAAAGAGGCATACACCTATCATAAATCTGTCCCTAGCATTTTAAATGATTAATTCAGGATGACGATAAGGTGTGGCCTATCCAGAGGTTTGTTTAAGGTGAGGCCTACTCAGGATTGCAGATGAAAGTTACGCTTCATGAAGAATACAGAGGAGATAATACATGTAAAGGTCTACCAATGAAGTAAGTGATGTCCACTTCATTGCGCCAGTCATCATAAATGTATCCCTAAGCTTCTTATCTTGTTAGAGATGAACCGCCATATGCATCATCATACTATTTTGCATTTCCTAAATAGCGAATTTTAAGGAATAAATAGCGATTCTTTACCATTCCGAATTTGCGATGAGCAAATTGCTAATTGCAAATTACCCATTCATTTCCATGGGCCAGGAGGCCCATAGGAATGAAGGTGCAATTTGCGATTAGCAATTAGCTCATCGCAAATTAGGAATTTTTCCAAAGGTGCAGGGGTGTCTCAAGAACACCCTGCTGCACCCCTGAAAAAGAAATTTGGGGGCATATGGCGCACATAAATTTTAACAACATTCCTTTACCTCAAAAACGATTTTCAAGTCATAATTTGAAAACACTGCCCACGGGGAAATGACTTAAAATGTCCTTAAGACACATGAAAGTGTTTTTTTAAAGCCTTTGCAACTTTTTTGGGTCACTTTTAACATGGCTATGTAACTCAAACAGTCAAAATCTAAATTTACCATGCACAGGTGGGACCATATTTACAAGGAATGTGCTCCACGGGGAAAGGTCTTTTAATGTAATATGGGAAAAATAACATCAGAGACACTGAAATGCCTTATAAAGAAGCATACACCATTATGTCCTTGTCATAAATTTAAAAACCATTCCTTTTCCCCAAAAACGATTTTCAAATCATAATTTGAAAACACTGCACATGGGGAAATGACTTAAAATGTCCTTAAGACACATGAAAGCGTTTTTTGATTGCCTTTCCAGCATGGTTGGGTCACTTTTAACATGGCTATGTAACACAAACATTCAAAATCTAAATTTGCCATGCACAGGTGGGAGCATATTTACAAGGAATTTGCTCCACAGGGAAAGGTCTTACATTAAAATGGGAAAAATAACATCAGAGACACTCAATTGCCTTATAAAGAAGCATACACCATTATGTCCTTGTCATAAATATTAAAACCATTCCTTTTCCCCAAAAACGATTTTCAAATCATAATTTGAAAACACTGCACATGGGGAAATGACTTAAAATGTCCTTAAGACACATAAAAGCGTTTTTTGATTGCCTTTGCAGCATGTTTGTGTCACTTTTAACATGGCTATGTAACGCAAACATTCAAAATCTAAATTTGCCATGCACAGGTGGGAGCATATTTACAAGCAATTTGCTCCACAGGGAAAGGTCTTACATTAAAATGGGAAAAATAACATCAGAGACACTCAATTGCCTTATAAAGAAGCATACACCATTATGTCCTTGTCATAAATATTATAACCATTCCTTTTCCTCAAAAACGATTTTCAAGTCATAATTTGAAAACACTCCACAGCTCCTATGCACAAAAAAACCCTGTCAGTACTAATACTTCACATTTTCTCCAATTACAATTTCTCAAAGAAACAAAATCTATTTGTAAAACACTTGAGACAAAGCAACATTTGAAAAACACAACTTTCTTCATAATTTTCTCCTTAAAGCACACTATTCTCTATCTAAATTAAAGAAATCTTTTCTCACCTTAGCAAATACTTTGAGTTTCAAAACAGTCTCAGAAACACACCAATTTGTCTTCAGCAGAGCAAAAGGTATGCACTCCAGAGTCTGCAGCTATCAAAAGCACAGAAATGCTGTAATTCTTCACACATATCTCTCATGTCACCCAATCAAAACTCTTCCCTCACTTTTTTTCAAATCAAAACCCTTCTCCCCTCTGCCCTTTCTGCCTTTTTTTGCATAGCAACCACCTCTTGGAAGACCTCTGGTGTTTGCAAGTTCACACAACAATGTTGCAATTGAACTCTGAACTCTCAGTGCACCTCATATCCAGTGCATTCTTTCATTTAATGATTTTTTCTTGACCACTCAAAATACATCTTTCAAAGAACTCATCCATGCACCCTAACTTTCTGTTTTCAGCAATCAAAATCCACCAATCACTGTTACTGCTTCATTAACACAGAAACTCCACAGTTTTTTTCATTTTAAACTCTTATTTTTTCAACTGCCATTTCATTGCCACACTTCATCTGACTGCAGGAGAACCTTCTCTCACCATGTTTTCTGTCTGGATTGTTGGACATAGTTACATCTATTGGGCTCAGAGGTATGCTGAGAACAGGAATTTACCTAACCTCAATTTACAAGATGTGGAAATTAAGTGGTTTGGCCACAGAGGATTAAAATGTCACCAATTGATACCATTGGTGAAAACCTTTATGCATTTGCCAAAACCTGACCTGTTAATTGTGCACTGTGGAGGTAATGATTTGGGCACTTTGACTGGGGTAGGTCTGGAAATGCTTTTAAAGGACACCTTTGAGCAATTAATGGCACTTTTTCCTCAGACTGCCTTGGTATATTCAAATATATGCCAAAGACAGAAATGGAGGTGGTCAAACCAATTTTGTCCACAAATTGAGAAGTCGAGGAAGCATGTAAACAAATCTGTTTCAGCTTACATGAGAGACCATGGAATGGGCTCCGTGTACAACAATAACTTGCGTTACTACATGCAAGATATCTACAGAGGAGATGGAGTTCACTTCTCAGATGAGGGCAACAGAATTTTCATTCTGAATTTAAGACCTACTTATAAGTACCTAAATGTACCATAAACCCAAAAGCTCTTCTCAGAGCTACCCTACATCTGATCACTCACAATTATTATTTTACTCTAACTTTTTTCACTAATTTTCAACAAAGTACGCTCCCCGCGGCGCTACCCGGTACGCGAACCGGAAGCTAACCTCACGAAATGTTTTAAAAAAATGTTTTTTTTCGCAAATATAAGCCTCCTCAGCCACCCTCAGAAAACCTAGGGGGTCAAGATAAGTCTACCGTGCCCCCTTCTACCCATTCTGAACATTATTTGCCCTCCATCTTGTATCTTAAGTCGACCGAAACACAAAATGGTGGACTCCCGTAACGCTTAAGGTTCGCGTACCGGGGCGCTCGCCAGTTCGCGTACCGGGTCGCTCCCTGGGAAGCGCACCATCAAAAAAGGTGGGAAAGTAGTTTACAGAAAAGCGACTGGAGACACTTTCACCAAATATAGATTAGCTCATAGTACATACCAATCCCTACCATTTTCACAAATTTGATTGAAATTCCATTTAACCATTTAGCCTGTACACCTCTCTAAATACCCTGAGGTAAATTACTTCACAAAACACATCTGAAGTGTTGGAATTGACAACCAATTAAAATGTTACTTTCATTTTCTACTTTTTTTTACCTGACATTTGATTGGTTATGTACCTGAATATATATAAAGGAAGAGAGAGAAACACAGCCATTTTGACTACTACTTCCTGAACTACATTGCAAGATCATTTTCACTCACAACTTAAACTTGTTTTTAGAAGGTGAGATATTATTTTATAAATTTGAAAACATTTTCAGATAGTTATATACTATCCCTCTGTAAGAGTTAGACATTGAGAAAGGCTTCTTTATTATAATTATGGATTGATTTAGGTTTCTGTGGTATAATTATGAATTTACTTAGGCTTCTTCACAGGCACTTTTTAATAGTACTACTTCACGCCTGAAACCATACAGTGCCCATAGATTACTTCTCTGTTATAAACTCACAAGTACCTGTCTGAACTTAAACCCAACAGTGCCCTATCTCTACTGATATAATTATTTTTTATGCAAATTACAGCAATAAAATGGAAGGTGAGCAGAATATTTCCTTCGAAATTGTTCTGGAGAACAACACAGAAAAAGATATTGAGGATAATGATGACTCAGATTTCATGGATGAATCACGGGACCATGAATTAGTTCAATGTGTAGAATCTGTGGATCATTTACTTCATTATGATGACGGTCAAATGTGGGAAGTTATGTTCACTCAACAAGAGGACATATCTGACAGTCAAATGTTAGACATTCTATTAAATTTTGAAAAACAATCCGAAAAATAAAATTATATGTAATATTAAAAAATTATTTGAGTCTTTAATCATTTTTATATGTAATTCATAAACTAGTGAAATGTTAGAAATGTTATTAAATTTTGAAACACAATTACATTAATAAATAATTTTTTAAAAAATAAAAAAATTAAAAAATAATCAACAAAACCAACAATCAATTAACATACAGTATTTGAAAAGTCTATCATTCTTTTTTCCTTATAGTACGCTGCCCAGAACGCTTCCCGGTTCGCGAACCGGGCGCTACCCACGCAAAAAAACAAAAAAAATTGTTTTTCTTTTTTTGCCCCGCGGGGCCCTTTTAAAGCCTCCACATTAAACCTAGGGGGTCAGGGAGGATCTACTATGCCCCCTTATGGTCATTTCCCCCTTTGTTTTGGCCTCCTCTTGTCTCTCAATCCTACCGAGAGACAAGATGGCGGCCGCTCCGGACTGTTTAGAATGTTGACAGACACCGGAGAGCCAATCAGCTTCGCTACGCGAAGTTCCGTTACGCGTAAAGTCCGCGAACCGGAGCGCTGCCCGGTCCGCTGTTACAGATATATATCTTTATTTGAACGTTAATTTCTCAAAATCCACTGAAGCACATATATTGAGACCTAGCAAAGGCACATCGGGCTACCAGTCCCTACAATTTTGCCAAGTTTCGTGGAAATCCATTCAGCCGTTCGGGCTAAAAGTGAGGCCAACATCCCTATGGAAAACTCAATGTTAAAAACATGTTTTGGGACCCCCCTTTTTTCTCGGCCCCCCCTTGACGAACCCCCCCCAAATTTCCAGGGGCTGCTCAGAAACAAAATGTTCAATTTCCCAGAAAATTTCAGCCAATTCCGTCCACAAACGCCAAAGTTATTAGACATAGAATTTTCAAAAATCCCATAGGGAAAAAATCCTAACTATATATACCTACTGGCGACCGCCAGTAGGTAATATATATATATATAAACATAGACAACAAAATAACAAGGAATAAAACATAACATTACATGTACAAAATAAAAACCAGGGTCGGAAAAAAAATATTTAGCCCAACGGGATCAACATCAAATCCTGTCATCAGATGCCAAGTGCAGACAAGTAGTACTCCTTCTTGAGCAAAATACACATAGTAAAGTACGATTAACCTATATAATGCATGTGCAAAGTTCACAATAAAGTGGCATATGCTAACAATCAATAAGCAACCCACTTGGGCTAATAGGAGCAGTATTGGAAAATGAGGCACAGATAACTCACTGCAGGAATACGGACGCACTACCAGTTCCACAATGCCACGGGGTGGCTACGCCCATAGAGGCAGGTTAACTGTGATGATAAATGGTGCCGACAAAATTTCTGTGTCTCATTTCAGCGTCAAGAGCCCCCGAAGAAGTGTACCAACACACGAAACGCATCAGGCAGACTTTCATTTGGCTTAAACAACGAGCTGCTGAATTTGCGGTTTCCTCATTAAAGAAAGCAAGATAACGTACCTGTTGTGTGGCTCCCTCATTGCAGGTGAACTTTTGTTTGGATTCAAGCGGCACCGCATGGGCCGCGAGGTGAGCCCGACTGCACGTGAGTGCGGTCCTGCTGCAGTGCCAACCGACACGGCGGAATCAGGCACAGGTTATGCCCTTGGGGATTGTGAATGTGCAGTTTCACCAGCAACAATGTTTGAAGCAACCCACTTGGGCTAATAGGAGCAGTATTGGAAAATGAGGCACAGATAACTCACTGCAGGAATACGGACGCACTACCAGTTCCACAATGCCACGGGGTGGCTACGCCCATAGAGGCGGGTTAACTGTGATGATAAATGGTGCCGACAAAATTTCTGTGTCTTATTTCAGCGTCAAGTGCCCCCGAAGAAGTGTACCAACACACGAAACGTGTCGGGCAGACTTTGATTTGGCTTAAACATCGAGCTGCTGAATTTGTGGTTTCCTCATTAAATGAAAGCAAGATATCGTACCTGTTGTGTGGCTCCCTCATTGCAGGCGAACGTTTGTTTGGATATATATATATATATATATATATATATATATATATATATATATATATATATATATATATTTATATATACAACAAATCCAGTATCCCGTAAAAAAATTCACACTGGTGCCGGGGCCTCAGTTCTTCAAACTGTTAAAACGTAAGGGCCGAATTCGACCAAGAACCCTTCAGTATTTGCCCGGCGTTAGCCGCCTCTCATACCATTCGAGATTACCAAACAAAGAGGCAGGCGCTGGAGAACAGAAGGCAGGAAACAGGAGTTTATTCCGACGGAGCAGAACACGTCAAATCAGACAACAGGGTATCTTCTCGAGGTGCTCTAACCGCATCTCTGAGGCCTGGCCTCTTATACACAGGTTTATGGCTTTATTACATACACTGCATCCGTAATGTTTCTTTGAAGGACAGAAAAGACATCCTCGGAATCCCCGGTCCAGGCCCGTTCCCACACATATCTACAGTAGAGTTCCCACCCCGATCTCAGCATGTGGTGGTCATCGCGCAGCTGGACATTCCGCTGGGAACGGGGGTGTGTGTGATCAATCGGATCTTCGGGGCGCGAAAGCATTGATTAATCCCCGCTCCTTTGATGTGAGGCGAGGTCCTACTGTAGGGGTAATAAACTGCATCTGTTGGGCTAGGTGTTGGCCTGGGATCAGGCCGGACAATCGGGCAGGGAGGAAGGGGTTATCAAATGGGCCTGTTCTCTGAATGAGATGAAAGAGCGAGGGGGTTCAGCACGCGATGTGGCTCGGAGATAGGGTCGCGTTAGAGGTGCGTTTATGGCCCAAGCAGGAGAGACCGGGGGCTGTCGGGGCGCGGGGGAATGCTTGCGAGGCCGGGGAGTGAGGGGGAAAGACGCGCAGGCTATTGGCAATTGGCAGAGAGGCCATGACACACAAAATGACTGCCACTTACGTGCATGATGGGGCCTAAAGGGACAGGATGGCGTGGCCACTGTTTCACGATTTTCACTTTACTTTCAACAGTGGAGGTGGGGAACATAAATGAACGCCGCTTATTTATACCTAATTTTAGTCATTTTCCACAGTCCCCAGTTTTTATCATAAGTTAGTTCATTCCTGTTCATGTCACAGGTGAGGATGTACAAGCTGACATTAGTTATACAATTCGCTTTGGTAGCCCATATACATTACAGGCAGATGGAAACAATTTTGTTATCAATGCAGACAGAATCGTACATAACCATATGTAGTCAATGTGACGGGCGGGGAGACAGTGCATACAAAATTACATTAGCTGCATCATACGTTAGACCTTGGAGGCGGGGACATTACATTAGACGATGTAGGAGATTCGTTCGAATACAAACATGATGTCATACAAAAAATGCTCTGGCAGGATAAGGGCTATTATCACTTGAGGTCTGGACTCCATGGGGGTCAAAACTAGACAGCATGTTCATGTGCATAACTGGTGTTCTACAATCATCAAGATACAGAGTTAACGCCTTCTTAGTTATCCATGTACAGCTGAAAGTGATTGATGTAAGGTTTCGAAAGCTCAATTGGGTGGTAATCAATACAAAGCAGTTGGGAGAGGAATTCAACTTAATACGAGGGGCAGTCAAGGGGTGGCAATGTTCAAAAAAAGGGTTCGTCTTTCCAGCGTCTTAATTATAGTGAGCCATCACTGGTAGGCTCTCATTGTTTTTCTTCTTTCGTTGGCACTGTTGAGCACCGGCGGTGGAGCTATGTGTCCAGCTCGGATTCAGATTTCGCGTTGCAGGGTGTGGCCACTCTTTGCTCTTGGACCACAGTCCTGTTTGTCCTGTTACCTAACTAATCTACCCTAGGTACTTTAGTCGGGGTACCCGTATCCCGTTCTTCTTTCCGGGACAAACCCTATTCTATCTTTTGTGCAGTGTTTCTTCTTTAAGTCAAAGTTCAAAAACTCCATATGAAAAAGGGGTGATGGGGGCGTGCTTTGGGAGGCCGAGGGAAAAGAGGGCGGAGTGGGATCAGATCTGAAACGGACCAAGGGGGTGCAGAAATTTCAAGCAAGTGGGCCCATCAATCGGGCACAATGGGCTGGGACTTTCGGCACGAGCTCATCAACATGCAGGGGCTTCTGGACAGCCCTTCTTTCCTTCACTTTCCACGTTGAGAATGGTGCCTTGTCCCGCAACTCTTTGCTCAGTGGCTCTACCTTGGTCGAGGTCATAGATATTCCCTCATCTGCAGCAAGGCGGTGCATCACGTCCGGCCCCTCTCCTCCGACGACCGCACGTTATCTTTAAATGAGTACAAAAAAAACAAGTTTTAGAGAACTGGCAGGGGAAGATGTTTATACACTTTAATTTCTCTCCCAACCCCAAGTAGTTGGGGAAACGTTTATTGGTCACGATAGGGTGGATGCTTAGTAATCCTTACATCGGTGTATGCTGTTAACTCATGCATCATTGCTGTGGTGCAGGTCTGCAAGTATCTTTCTATTTTCAAACATCATGTCTGTCTGGTGTTTATTCCTGTTATATTCGCGAGCGTGGCAAGAAGTCTGATATCCAACAATTACATGGTTCATCGAATTCAAACCGGCTTCTCCAGTAAAGACTTGTGTTTTTCTAAAACAAATCCTGTTGAGCTATATTTTTCTTCAAAGTCTGCTAATTCATAAAAAGTGTGAAGTGCTTATTATCATGGGCTTACAGCTACCTTTTCCAGGGCAGGGCATACGTTAAGCATTTTTTTCTTTCTTTTCTGACAGCAACTGCTAACTTTTATCAGTTTTGGACGATTTATCTTTAAACACAAGGTCATCAGCTACAATCTCTAAGATTTTCTGGGACGGCTGGTTACAGAACTGGGACCATTCTGGGAAAACGGGGACGTTTCGGACATTCTACTTTTGTGCAATGGGCGGTGGTAATCCAAATGATGATGGTGGTGTTACTAAAGCACTAAAACAAAAGCCACTGACATATAGTTTCCTTATAAGGGTCAGATTAGGGGACATTAGTCGTCTTACCTGCCCTTTCTTTCTCAGCCAATTAAGTTCCATCATTTTACAGAAAGGAGAGGTAGTAATATGGCAAAATACGATCGTTTTGTTTCTGTCAATTTGTTCAAACACTGTCGTGTCCAAAGCCAATTATACCTGTACCGGCGAGGTACATTGTCGTCATTTATTCAAAAGGGAGCAAGGGAGCCCTCAGAGGGAGAGAGCGTCGTGTGCACCAAATAGGCTATTAGTACACGTACAACATAAAAAGAGAGAGAGAGAGAAACGTGTATAATAATAGGTTATTCAGTGCACACACATATAGAACAGTACGGGTCGGTTTCACGTATAAAAACACAAGCTGAGGGAAAACATAAATACATAGTTTACGTACACACAAATACCAGATAGGGTGCGACAGTACATACATCAAGTACGGAAACCTAAGACAGAACACAGAGCTATTTTGGGCAAAAGGACTTTGTCATGCATGTTGCGTATTCTCAGTATTCCCTTTAATTCATTCTGGGGGTCGAGCTTTTTGTTCTCCTTCCTTCCTAATGGTAGACAATTTTTGTTGGTAACCTCGCTTCAAAAATACTTACTCCTTTTAATTGGTCGGATACTAGTCCAGTCGTGTTTATACTCACGGTGGGGTCTTCCAACATCTAGAAAATGATGATCCAAGCTGAGGTAAAGGAGGGGTGTCAGTCGGACGTGCGGTGATACAATTCCGACTTTTCTATGAGGGTGAAAGAAGAAGGGGTAAATCTAAAAAATAACAATATCCCTAATATCTGGGCTGAGGGGGATTTTGGATGAACCCCAACCCGGGGTACTCTTAACTTTTGTTATTTAGTCAGCACATAAATTGACTCACTGGTGCGCATTATTTTGGGTGTACATTTGGGATATCGGTTGGGGTTGGGGTCGTTGTACTGAAATAAGCCTTCAAGTTTCTGGTGTAGGCCACTCTCCCATTCGCTAGCTCCAGAGAGAGTCGTTCCTAAGTAAGGTAAGTGCTATAGTTCTATTCGTCTTTCACATTCGGGTACCATGTTCGGGCTTAATTTTTCTATCCCATTAGCCGTTCGATCAACGCCTCAATCACACACAAAAAGCATTCTTTTATTGACCCAGACGTGCGCCACACATACGCATTCATACCGTACAAATCAGGGCCCATGCGCACATTCATACCATACAATTTTTCATGCTCCCAGAGATAGCTCCTACATATAATGTACCGTCTCACAGAGCTAGCCTATTTTCTTCGCGTGGAACACGATGCGGTTTTTAGGTCTTCTCCATACTTCAGCTGAAATTTCGATGTAACCTGCAAAAAGAAAAAGAGGGGGGGGTGCAGCGTTCAAAGCACATCAGCGCGTATAAACACGAAAATGTTTTTACCTACCACGTATTTGACTTGTTTCTCTGGGATGCAGTCCCTTATGTCTCGGCATTGAAGCCCAGAGGAACTGGTAGTAGGGCAAAGATAACCAATGGTAGTCTGTTCATTACATAGATCGTCCGAGGGCGGTAGTACAGACCGCGTGTAGGAGAGGGTCAAAGGCTAGGGATATTCCGTATAAGGTGGGGGGTGACGGATTCATGTTTTCATTCGAGGAAAAGAAAAGGTTTACGGTGGTATAGGGTCGTTCCTGTTTGCAGAGCATGGTATTTAAAAAAAAAAAACAACAACCCTATCAATCTAAATGACTGTTACGATGCTAGTTCCATATATATATATATATTTCTTCTTTTGAAACCTTGATTGTAAAAATGTCAGCATTCAAATACGGGCCTCCAACCATACAGGCCGGCCACGGGGCAGACGGGAAACGCATGAGGTAAGGAGAGATTACACTGCAGTATAGGAGTACGTAACGAGCGAGCCATTTAATTGGAAAAAAACTAAACGTGACAAACGGTTGCAGGATCAGTGAAGGTTGATTTTATAATTGAAAGTATAGCAGGATCAGTTACAATAAAATCGTTCATACGCATACCATGGGCGAGTATCATGAGTAACATTACTTCGGAGCTTTAGTAATACAATGATCAATAGTAAATAAACCCGACATCAATAGGGTTGTCCGCATGCTCAGTCAGTACACTTCCCCACCCGCCATGTGCACAAAGACCGCATACATCCCCCATAACATCAGGGCTAAGTAACTAGAATCGTCATAAGGAGTTGCAAGTCCCGCCCATACTGGCGCCATTTTGGTCGAGGCTAGGCGGGTCCAGAGTATAGTTCGAATGCCTCCAATAACTAGCGGCCGGACCAGAATCCCTTTCGGAAGTTCAAAAAGTTCCGTTAACGCCAGCAGAAGGGACAGGCGGCATGAACCGCGACTCAAAGGCGAGGAAGGCAAAATCTTCCCTACCGGGTCACGCTGAGGTCCCACCGGAACTGATCGAGTTGGCAGTCTACAGGGTCTCTTAGTCATTCGGACAAAAGCTGGTGTCAGCATGAGAGCATCACCATCTTGCGACAACGTCGTGGCCTCTCCGGAGAGCGGGACAGCAGGCGCATCCCTCCACAGATGCGTTGAATCAGTCTCTCCCACAGCACCAGACGTGGACAAGGCGGCGGTCGCCCGGGGCAGCGGCACATCCATGGGGGACAGTCGAGCAACAGTGGCGGTTGCCCCCACCGGAAGCCCGCGGGAGTCGAGGGCCAACGACTCTCGTAGAATCTTTAAAGCTGAGAGGACGTCTTCAGGAGTGGGGCTCATGCCCGAGCAGGCAAGCATCTGAGTTCCAAGGTAGCCCAGAGCCATCCTAGTGGACCAGGCCCAAATCCGGGGTGTCTGCCGCCATCTTGAGAGCCCCCCCCCCCAGCAGCTGCCCTTCACCATGGCCACCGGAGCGGGTCCTCCCGGTCAGCCAGCCATGGGGGGTCCGCGGGTGGAATGCTAATGGCAGTCTTGGTGCAGGAGAGGAACCTCCACCTGGGGGGGGCGCGGGAGAGAGGGGGCCGTCCGCGCCTCCTCTCCACAGGTGCCCCACGCCATCTCCTGGCGTAGATATACAAGATGGCTGGACCAGGCAGCAAAGGGGGGAGCCATCAGTAAGGCATCCCCCGCACACAACTTGCTGGACATCACCTCTGGATGATCCGTGGACGGGCCTCGGCGCGTGGGGTAGCCTCTGGCCTATTCGCACAACGGTCCTCCACCCCAGGCCGCCACCGACGCTACCTCGCTGGCTGATGGCTTTTATAGACTTTTCTGTAGCCCAAAACCAACCAAAAAAAACAGCCCAAAGTAGCCCAACACTGAAGGCGGGGCAGGAACAGCGTTAAGCAGACGGCGAATGCGTTGGGATTGTTGTTGTAGCCGTTTGCCATGTAAAAAGTTGTTTAATAAAAAGTTTTAACATGTTACTTTGCTGGGGTGTTGTATATATTTATAATATTCGCATAGGGTTTGTCGTTATTTGGGCGGGGTGGGCGACAGAGCCGAGCTGTCTTGCGGCCATCATGGCGTCGAGCTCGGCTCTTCTCACTAGTTTCATATTTCTCATCAGGGGTTGTTCCTAATGTTTCTATTTTAGCGGGGTCAAAAAGATCCCATCAGTGGCCTACTGATTTAGCTTGATTCGTTTTGCTTTTCCTAACGATTTTTATGTTATAGTTTGCTAGCACGATACAGCGGCTAATCCGCATTTTTATATATATGTCCTTTTCATTAGGGGTGTCCTCCAGTGGAGCCGGATGGTTCACCTCTAATAAGCGGTCCGGGCTGAACCAACTACCAACAAACAGGGCGAAGATAGGCATGACGGGTTTCAAAGGGGACAAAAGTCTGCACTACCTATCCTTCACTATCCGCAAAGACTAAACAGAGTATTGCGAACCTGTGCTTATTTGTGAATAGAGAATGCCCCAAAGAGAACCAATTCCGAACGATCAATGTTTGGATAAACAATCAATCAAATGAGGGATAAAAATAGGTACGACGGATTACAATGGGGTCAAAAGCCTGCATTACCTATCCTTCACTATCTGCAAAGACTAAACAGAGTATTGCGACTCTGTGCTTGTTTGCAAATAGAGAATGATCCAAAGAGAACCAATTCCAAAACAGTAAATGCTTGGATAACAATCAATCAAATGGAGAGGGAAGCAGGCACGACGGATTACAATGGGGGCAAAGGCCTGCGTTACCTACCCTTCACTATCTGCAAAGACTAAACAGAGTATTGCGACTCTGTGCTTGTTTGCAAATAGAGAATCTCTCAGAAACAATCAAATGAGTAATACTAGTATTTTCAAACAATCAAACAATCAATTCGCAATTTGTCGTGTTACACGACCTTACCCGGACCGCATGGACAGTTTCTTGTCTTCTGCTTCCAGCACCTGATCGTCCTCTATTCTCCGTAATTGCTGTGGCACTCCTGATGGTTCCCAGTCAGGACCGTAGATCACTCGAGAGAGGTCTGCTCGGAACCAGTGAAGTTCGGATGATCGGCTGCCAGACGAGGGTCTATCGGGCAGGTGCACTTCCCGATCGTTGCAGTCGTTCACTCTGTCGTTGGGACCTCTCCCACTGGATCCACGTGTCGCTGATGGGCCCCACGTAGGCGCCAATTGTTAAAACGTAAGGGCCGAATTCGACCAAGAACCCTTCAGTATTTGCCCGGCGTTAGCCGCCTCTCATACCATTCGAGATTACCAAACAAAGAGGCAGGCGCTGGAGACAGAAGGCAGGAAACAGGAGTTTATTCTGACGGAGCAGAACACGTCAAATCAGACAACAGGGTATCTTCTCGAGGTGGTCTAACCGCATCTCTGAGGCCTGGCCTCTTATACACAGGTTTATGGCTTTATTACATACACTGCATCCGTAATGTTTCTTTGAAGGACAGAAAAGACATCCTCGGAATCCCCGGTCCAGGCCCGTTCCCACACATATCTACAGTAGAGTTCCCACCCCGATCTCAGCATGTGGTGGTCATCGCGCAGCTGGACATTCCGCTGGGAACGGGGGTGTGTGTGATCAGTCGGATCTTCGGGGCGCGAAAGCATTGATTAATCCCCGCTCCTTTGATGTGAGGCGAGGTCCTACTGTAGGGGTAATAAACTGCATCTGTTGGGCTAGGTGATGGCCTGGGATCAGGCCGGACAATCGGGCAGGGAGGAAGGGGTTATCAAATGGGCCTGTTCTCTGAATGAGATGAAAGAGCGAGGGGGTTCAGCACGGGATGTGGCTCGGAGACAGGGTCGCGTTAGAGGTGCGTTTATGGCCCAAGCAGGAGAGACCGGGGGCTGTCGGGGCGCGGGGGAATGCTTGCGAGGCCGGGGAGTGAGGGGGAGAGACGCGCAGGCTATTGGCAATGGGCAGAGAGGCCATGACACACAAAATGGCTGCCACTTACGTGCATGATGGGGCCTAAAGGGACAGGATGGCGTGGCCACTGTTTCACGATTTTCACTTTACTTTCAACAGTGGCGGTGGGGAACATAAATGAACGCCGCTTATGTATACCTAATTTTAGTAATTTTCCACAAAACGCTTTTATTTATTTCTGCAACATATATAAATAAATATATGTACATATACATAATCTGAGCCTACCTATAATGTCCCTGTAAACTTTGTTTTTATCAGGGAATTACTATGGTTTTTTAAATTCTATTTCCTAACTATAACATCCTTGCAACCTTTGGTTTTCTCAGTGAATTTCTAATCTTTAAAAAAAAATCTATTTCCTAACCATAATGTCCCTGTAACCTTTGGTGCTTTCAGGGAATGTCTACATTTTTTTAAAATTGTATTTCCTAACTGTAACCTGAAAAGTTTGAGAATGGGTGTGTGAGTGGCTGTATAGGTCAGTGAGTGGGTGTATGAGTGGCAGTATGGGTCTGTGAGTTGGTATCTGAGTGGCTGTATGGGTCCATGAGTAGATGTGTGAGAGGCTGTATAGGTCTGTCAGTGGGTGTGTAAGTGCCTGTGTGGGTCTGTGAGTGGGTGTACAAGTCCCTGTGTGTGTCTGTGAGTGGGTATGTGGGAGTGCCTTTGTGGGTCTGTGACTGGGTCTGTGAGTGGCACTATGGGTCTCTGAGTGGTTGTGTGAATCTGTGATTGGGTGTTTGAGTCCCTGTGTGTGTCTGTGAGTGGGTATGTGGGTGGTACTAAGGGTCTGTGAGTGGGTGTGTGAGTGCCTGTGTGGGTCTGTGAGTGGGTGTGTGAGTGCCTGTGTGGGTCTGTGTGTGGATGTATAAGTGCCTGCGTGGATCAGTGACTGGGTTTGTGAGCGGCACTATGGGGCTGTGAGTGTCTGTGTGGCTGTGTGGGTCTGTGAGTGGGTGTTTGAGTGTCTGTGTGTTTCTGTGAGTGGGTGTGTGAGGGACGCAGTGGATTTTGGACATTTGCATACTTAGGGTATTTAAAAGTAAGAACCATGGGCTCTGCTCACACCAAGAGACAAGAAAGAAACCACTCATCACAGTCACTACAGATCAGTTTGTGCTCCATTAGATCAATGATGCATTCATCCTGGGCTCCATTGCTTGTGTTTAAAAAAGCCCCTAGCTGGGCCAAGTCCCAGGGGCACATATAATAGTATGCAGGGTGCTGCGTGCCCCCCCTGCAGCCCAAGGGACCTCCACCTCCCCGGATAATGAACTATAGGAATGCAGAAGCCTGTGTGGCTCCCCGCAGCACTGGAGACTTTAAGAATGCAGGGAGCCCGTGCGCCCCACCCTGCAGTCCCAGGGACCGCCACCGCCCCGGGACAATGAACTATAGGAATGCGGGGGTTCCAGTGAGTGCACCCCCTGCCACAGCACAGGGACTGCCACCTAACCAGTTCAATTAACAATAGAAGTGTGAGGGGGCCCATGCAGCACCCCCCGCAGCATCAAGGACTGCCAACCTCTCCAAGGCAATTAACATAGAAATGTGGGTGGGACGGCAGGCCCCCCACAGGCCCAGGGACAGTCACTTCCCTGAGGCTCAACTAATATGTTGGAGGGGTCTGTTCCGTTCCCAGGGCTAAAGTAAACATTGGGGGGGTGGCACACAGTCCCCTTCCAGAGCCAAAGATGGCCCTGGCCACCCCCAGGGCTGGCTCCTGCTATGTTCCAGGGTACCCACCCACAGGACATAGTTGTTTGCTATGGCTTGGCAGGATATTTACCACTCCCGCCAAGCCATATAAAACCGAGCTTCACTTTAAACAAATAAAAGCAATTTGCTCTTGCTTACTCAAAGCAAAGCAAAATTGCTTTGACTGAGAAGGAGCTGCTTGTAAGCAGCTCCCTCTTTGTCAAAGCGATGCCAGCACCCACAGGAGGCCAGGAGCCCAGCAGGGGCCTTGAGGGTCCTCCCCGTGGTACCTGTAGGAGAGTAGGGTCTGCTTCCTATGGTCACTCCCACTTTTTTCTGTGATTCTCTGTTTTTTCGACTTTAGTGTGGCTGTGGGCCTGCTAATCAGACCTACAGCCCAGCTGTTCTCTCTCTAAATTGATACCATGCACTTTAGGTGCATTCCAGATTGGTTACTGAGTCACCCTTGTGAGCCCCTGTATAGTGTACCATAGGTACCAAGGGCATAGGTGCACCCTAGGCGGTTGGGGTCCCTGGGATGAAATGGCCCCTTCAGTGTAAAAATACTATTACAAAAAAGGTGGGTCACCGGGGAGGGGGACTGTGTGGACCCACTTCCCCATTAAAAAAAGGCCTGGCTCGGAGGGAGGGGGTCCTTGGGCCCAAATTGGCCTAGAGAAGGGGGCTACATAGCCACCCTCCTTTAAAAGAAAAAAAATGCGGGACCAGCAAGTCTGCCCCCTTTCTCCGCTTTTCTGCAAGAGCACCTCCTCGTGCACTTCTGATTGGGGGATGAAGTCCCCTTGGATGCTGAGGATCCTTGGGGGCTAGGAATCCCTTCTTTTCCCCCCTTTTCCTCCTGAGGGAGGTGGTGAGCTGGTCGGCAGTGATCTTGCTCCAGCTCCTGCAAGGAACCTGTTGCGGGTGGTGGTGGGTCGTGGTTCTTCTGAAGCTGAAGTGGACGCAGCTGTGATCCGTCCAGTGAAGTCCAGTGGAGTGGCTGAAGGAAATGTGCTTGCTGGAGGAGAAGACGGGGTCAAGCGTGTGGCCGGCGTAGTGGGTGGGGGTGTTCACCAGTTGCTTGAGTCCGAGGTTGGCGAGGTTATCCAGCAGGGCGGTGGTGTTGCAGTCCTTGTTGTTCTCCAGGTGGAAGTTGAGGTCCCCTAGGAGGATGTAGTCAGCGGAGGGGAGGGCGTGTGGGCTGATGAAGTCTGCGATGTCTTCGCTGAATTGTGTGCGTGGTCCCGGGGGTCTGTAGATGAGGGTGCCTCTGAGGGTGGTCTTGGGGTCAGTGTGTATCTGGAAGTGGATGTGCTCGGCGGCGGTGAAGGTGTCGTCGGAGTTGGTTGTGATGCGGATGGTGTTCCTGTGGACGATGGCGATGCCTCCTCCGGTCTGGTTGACGCGGTCCCTCCGGGTGATCTTGTATCAGTCCGGGATGGCTATGGCGATGTCGGGCGCTCAGGAGGCGTTCATCCAGGTTTCCGTGAGGTCCTGGCGCTGGGCGCGGGCCAGGCGCGAATGGGTGCAGACGAGCTTGCCTTTGGCACACCTTCGGCGCACAATCGGCGCGCCCGCTGCGCGTGAATGCTGCGCGTGAATGCTGCGCGTACGTGCAGGCTCCATATAAGGCGAAGTGGGAGGGAGGAGCAGCTGGGAGGCGGGAGCGGGGCAGCCAATGGGGATGCAGAGGAGTGAAGGGGGTGGGGCTGCGAGGGAGCGGTGGTGGGAAGCGGCGGCGGGAAGCGGTAGGGGGCAACCAGGGGTGCGAGCTAGCGGGCAGAATCCAGAATCTGAAAACAGAAGGAGAGAACAAGAACACAAAATGAGGGCAACAAGACAAGAGAAAAACAGGAAATCACGAGGGCACAGCGGGGAGAGAACGGGCAGCTGCGAGGGGCACCAAGGCAAGGCAGGCACCAAGGCAAGGCGAGATGCGCTACAGCAGGCGAGCCGTGCGGCGTGGGGGGTGTCCTGGGGTCAGGACACACTCACCTACGCCGCGCGGGCTCCATATGAGGCCAAGTGGGAGGGAGGAGCAGCTGGGAGGCGGGAGCGGGGCGGCCAATGGGGATGCAGAGGAGCAAAGGGGGCGGGGCTGCGAGGGAGCAGTGGCGGGAAGCGGGAGGGGGCAACCAGGGGTGCGAGCTAGCGGGCAGAATCCAGAATCTGAAAACAGAAGGAGAGAACAAGAACACAAAAAGAGGGCAACAAGACAAGAGAAAAACAGGAAATCATGAGGGCACAGCGGGGAGAGAACGGGCAGCTGCGAGGGGCACCAAGGCAAGGCAGGCACCAAGGCAAGGTGACACGCGCTACAGCAGGCGAGCCGTGCGGCGTGGGGGGTGTCCTGGGATCACCAGCCAACGAAAAGGTTTGCATAACTGGGGGCGAAGCAGGTGCCCATCGCGGTCCCGTGGATTTGCCGGAAGAATTGTTCCTGAAAAAGGAAAATGTTATTACCCAGACAGAATTGGACAAACTCCAGTAGCATTGCATTGTGTTCAACCTGATTGATAGGATTAGTGTCAAGAAACCATTTTGCTGCTACCATCCCCTGCATATGGTCAATACTGGTATACAGACTTGAGATGTCAAACGTTATCATAATCATGTCCGACTCCCACTTCAATGTCTCAATTTTAAGCAAAAAGTCCTTTGTGTCCTTAATGTATGACTTCAATTTATATACAAAGTTAGAAAGAAAGAAGTCCACGAACCTGGACATGTTCTCCGTGAGGCTTCCTACTGAAGAGACGATAGGACGACCTGGTGGACAGGTTGCATGTTTATGCATATGCATCATTTGAGATGTCATCAGTGATGTCATGAGTGATGTCACTGACCATGTCATGAGTGATGTAATATATGACGTCATCAGCAGTGGATTGCGGGCTCGCGAGTTATAGTTAGCTGAACTAACTATAACGGGGGAATTTCAATGGTTTTGTATGAGTGAAATGTCCAGCTAACTAACATGTGTGAAACTTATGGTTTTTTCAGTGAATTTCTAAGGTTTTTTAAATGCTAATTCCTAACTATAACGTGGCTAAAACCTATGTTTTTTTCAGTGAATTGCAAAGGTTTTTTAAATGATAATTTCTAACTTTAACGTAACTGAAACCTATGATTTGTTCAGTGAATGTCAAAGGTTTGTTAAATGTCAAGATCTAACTACAATATCCCTATAACCGATAGTGTTTCTTAAGTAAAATTAAAAAACACGTGTATACTTTTCATAGTAAAAAAAAACTTAACAGTAGTGTTTTTTTACTTATAATTATACCTCCAGGTTTTATGGTATTTATTTTTTGGACATTTACGTCTATATTTATCCATATTTTTTAAAAAAATTGTATATCTATTTACACATATATATTTCGGATTTTGTAAAAAAATGAATCGGAAATTAGTATATTTCCACATTTATTTTACTGATAAATATGCACTCATGGCTGAAAGACTGAACGTTTTCACTCATGTAAACACTCTTACATGATAAACTATACACAATCTTCATATTAAAATGTGCAACTTTTATTACACAAGGATATATATTGCTCTTTAAGGATCTTTTCCAAAAGTCTTTTGTTGTTTTGACCCTTTTACTTTTAGAATAACAGACCTATTGCCCTACTACTCATCATTGACAGCATTTACAAACGCTTAAAACATAACCCAATTTCCGTATTCATGCACAGTTTAAAATAAATACAAAGAGGAAAATAAATACTTTTTTGTTTGTATTTATCTGTAAACATCAGTAAAAACATAAATCAAGTAGCCCTACTTATAATTTAAGAATATTTTCAACTTAATTAGCAGTAATTAACATATAAGTGTGGACAAAGTATGACACAGCACCTATAATACCTGACTTTCAACAACACCGTTCACAGTTCGATTCAATAGTCCATCAGCATCTTAGCCCACCACTATCCCACTGTAAGTAATACCTTGCTTAATCTTCCCAACACCCCAAGAGCCAGCACATCTTTCCGAGGGTAGGTTTACGATTTACAAATGCAAGCATTATTTAAATTAAGAAGCATAATAATAAAAAATATGAATCCTTTTTCTTTCTTCTAATGTTAACGATATATTTTTAACGTCTTCTATTTAGATGTTTTTAATCATGAAAATGCAAAGAACACAGTTTACTGAGTAACACTTTTTAAACTCTCCAACGTATGTCAATAATAATACCTTATACGTGTTACTATCGAAATCGAAACCTTTACAGCTTCACAGTTTATAACTTTTCCCAACACATGCAGAAGTAAAACAGTTAAAACGTGAGCACGTGTAAACTGCAAAACGTGCCATCTAAATAGGCGGAGCCACATCTTCCTTCCGTAGACTACTAAACAACCAAAAACTACTAAACAACCAAAAACTACATAAACCACACCTACTGTGCAATTAGTTTGGTTTTTGCGAGTTATTTCTGAGACGCCAATCTGTGTTGCAGGCTCCGTTTTCTAGCATCGGATTCTCTTTTTACGTCAACAAACATATTCCCGAGTTGTAAGTTGTTTCAATATGGCACAGGCATAGTACTTAGTTATAATGTGTGGCTATTTGTCAATATTTAAACATTTATATCTAGAAAAAATGTTATTGCATGTTTTTCGCTTTTTCTCTGTAAAGTCAGCAGCTTGTATTTAGAAACAGATAGATTATAACAAACATTGTTCCTTTTTTGGCTCCTTTCAGCTTATGTATAGTGACTTTTTATATTATAATATTGACACTGTACTTCGCTTGAGAGGCGTTTGTGACCCGTCAACGCAAAACCTAAACATTTCAAATCAACGTCACCATCTTCCACTTGTTATTGTGTATTCCCCTAGAGATCACATACTGTTAATATGTATATTATAATATAAACAGTGATGGTGTTCTTAGTGGAGTTCACGATCCGTCGTCACAAAGAGTAACGATAAGTAAGCAACGTTACCGGCTTGCGGTTTTCAGTCTATTTTCCCCTTGTGATCATGTGCTGTGAAAATTTATACATAATATTATTCTCACCATCATGATCTCAGAGGAGTTTATGATCCGTCGCCACGAAGATCAAACTTTTTCACCTCCCGTAGAAAAGAATTTCAGTAAATAATTACCGCTCGAATGTATTTCATTATGGATGTTCTGTTAAATACATAACTATATTTTCCTTTTCTCTTTACTGTAACAATGGTATTAATCGTTATATTATAATAGATTGTCCTATTGCTACAGAAGAGGAATGGGAGATTTTTCAGCGCCATCTGTAATATAACTTTCAAATATTAAAAAGTACTTGATCAGATATTATTTTCAAGTAACATATTTTACGAAACTGCAGAACAAAAAAATATAGCTATCATGCATACTTTGTTACTTTAAGTATTTAATAAACTCTACATTTCCGAATGTTATTTTCTAATTTCTATTCTTATTTGCGATTCCTATTCACCTTCTCCGTAAAGAATAAATTGGACCTGTACTATATATTATAAGAGTACCATCCTATATCTTCTTTAGTGAGTATGTGATTTGTTAGCGGAACAGTCTGCAACCTCTATGAACTATGACAGCACGTTCCTGAATTGTACAGAATACAAATTTGAAAAATAAAAATGCATACATTTCTATGTAATATGAAGTCACTTGTATTTAACTGTTTTTACTTGTTCTCTTGATCTCAGATAATGTAGTACGGGAGTGTTTGTTGTAGCACTTCTATTCTACTTTATCTGAAAGCAACTGATGCCCTCTTATATTATCAAGAATGTGGGGCAACAGTTTTACAAACTGTAGCAGAAAAAAGAAGGATATAGCCACGCTTAACTGATATGTTATGAAATTCCATTTTTAATTGTCACCCCTTTCATATATACAGCGACAGTTTCCCAAGAAAATGTATTTGTATTTGCTTCATAAAAACAGTTTTAAACCTAGACAGAATGTTTTGCTGCGCAACCACACCTCCCCATCAGGAAAGTATGCTTGTTTCCGGTCCATGGAAGACATGGCTTGGCGTTCGGGCTGGACTGTTCCCATGAGGCACAGGGTCAGACTGATTTGCATATAGCCATGTCTGAAATGGGGTGGCTGAGTGGGCTAAAGAATGGTGATGGATTAAACCCAGATCAGTTGACTGGGGGTGAGTGTTTGATTTGCTCGAACGCTCCGTCCATCATCCCCTTTTGTATCGCTTTGTTCGCCCTAAGTGTGGCAGGGTATGCTCAGACGTGAGTCCCTTGCTCACTTGGCCACTGGATTCAAGATAGCCTGGCTGATGAGGATTATGAATCCGAAACCGGTCCCAGGATGCTTGTTTCCGGTCCATGGAAGACATGGCTTGGCAGTTCGGGCTGGACTGTTCCCATGAGGCACAGGGTCAGACTGATTTGCATATAGCCATGTCTGAAATGGGGTGGCTGAGTGGGCTAAAGAATGGTAATGGATTAAACCCGGATCAGTTGACTGGGGGTGAGTGTTTGATTTGCTCGAACGCTCCGTCCATCATCCCCTTTTGTATCGCATCATAGGAAGGGACAGGAATTCTACATAGTTATTTATCAAGATATATCACATTACTGCTCTCTCCTTACGCTGGTGCACTGAGTGCTGCCTAGTGCCAATGTAGGCACCCTTGTGCCATGGAGCAATAGTGCATTGTTACAAGGCACCCTGGATTATTTTGGTCAGGAAGGGACACTTCCATGCACAAAAACAATCCTTACACAACACAAACCCTTGATAAGAGTAGTGGTGAATGGTGTCAGCCTGACAGGGAGGGTGTAGGAACATAGGAGTGGAGTGGACGTCAAATGAATGCTACTACCAGGATTCTGTTCCAGGGCGAGCTAGCTAGGTGCTCACTTTGGCTGATTTAAGAGGTGTCAACTCATGTTTTTACAATAGTATTGTATCAGGGGTATTTTACCCTGTGGTTTTATGTAGCTCATAGTTCCAATCTCACTGATATGCAGTACGCAAAGGTAGACTGGCTTTACCCATAAAAAGGGGGCAGAGAAACAAAGATAATTCATTGGAATGCATGAATAGTTCAAAATGTAATTTTAGGTTAGGACTAGAGACTAGGAATAGGCTATCTGATTTAAAAAGTCCAATGCTGTGCCTATCAAAATGTGTTTTTGTAGCGAGTATCACAAATCATTGTTTTATTATCTTTCTTTTATAATCACCCAAGGGCTATAGGGCACCTGGGCAAGCAGCTGCCACTTCTGCCAGCGCCAGGGTGGGACGACCACCACCACCAGCATTGTGGATGCAGCCGATGGTTCTGCCTGCCTCAGTCATGTTTATTTCTTACTTTCTATTCTCACTTGTATAATTTTGGCCTTGTCTATACTTACTATTTCCCTTTTTTCAGTTCCCATTCAAATTTTTGTTATCCCAGTATTTCCCTGTTTTTTTGTATTTCCTTTTTTCTGAAGCTAACTTTCTACTGTCTGCAGCTTTCTTCTGCTTATTTTTTAAGTAAACTTTCCCTCACCACTCTTTTACATGTCTTGTGTAGTACTGTTAAGAGGAGAACATATTTTAGGTAACATAAAGAGGATCAGAGCTAGGCCCAAGTATTCTATTCACCAAACATGTTGGTTGAGATGACTTTAATGATCAGACAAAAAGTACAGGGACAGAGACAGAATGGTCATGGACCCCCAAAGTTGTATTATACTAGCAGTTTCCTTGACAGTGCAGCATGGCAGGAATGAGATTCCATTACCAACTAACATTAGATGTTCTTTGCATTCCTTTCCACCTCTTCATTGCAATTCACTCTTATCCTTTCTCTGCCTTATGCCTATATCCCTCCATTAGTAGAAATAAGTTTTTGGTTGACTTAATAACCGCCTTTTTTTAACATGTTGTTAGCCAACAAAGAAACCTCAGAAATTGACAGAAGTTACTGATAGCTAACCAAAATGTAATGAGGTATTACTCTTGGACCTTGTGCAAATTACATACTTAGGTGACTAATTTGGTACCTAAAATGGGTGTATTATGTTTTTCTCTAGTGGCACAAACCACCAGGTTCGCTACAACAACCATCAGTCAGCCAGGGACATCAGGGGAGGCCCAGCCAGTCAAGAAATTGGGAGAAGTCCCAGTGGTGGCAGAGAAAAATGGTAAGTGACCTTTTTTTCTAATTGACAATACTATATTTGTTCAGTGAGGCAGATATGCTAACCATAACCTCCAGTCCCTGCCTTTGGCTCTTTACCACCTACAACTGCGACATAGTTTAATTTGGCGCTGCAGTGCAGGAGGTGAAATGTGCATCTGCTGCAGCACACCAAAGTCTGCAATGTATACAAACTGAAGACAGGTGTGTTTCCCAGTGCCCACTCAGTCACCTACTAGTATTTCACTTCATTATTCTCTCTTTCTGTCCCAGCCTACTCAAACATGTAAATTCTATCTCAGTATGTGCACATTTTACTGCCCAAGTAACATATTTCATGGCTTCCTTTAGGGATTTATGAATCAAATGTTTTTCTTCTGGCTACTAATATGACTAAGCAAAGCATAGTATATGATCAGTGACACACAATTGTTCCATAGCTAAACCTCTACCTGGCCCATTCCCTATAACTTACCTCCCTGTAGACTAACTTTCCCCACTGCCAAGTGAAAGTATTTGTTAAAAATAATTTGTGATGGATACCAGGGTGTAATGTGGTACTAAGTGCCTGATGTAAAATTTGGCAGATGGGATACTCTGTGACAAACATGCCGAATAAATATATATCCTGTTAGCAGTAACACAGTGCATCCTTTATATTCCATGCAATGTCTACTGTAACACTGCGGATGAGATATCCATTATCCACCACTTGTGACACGTCTGCCAGACTCTATCAGCTCCAAAGTTGGATTCAGGGTAGAATTGAATAGGGGGTCGGATAAGAGCTGGGCCATTGTAATTATGTTACTAACATAACATGATACAGCTGGCTCAAAACCATGATGCAGACTAAGCAGACCCACTAGTATGGCTGTGTTATTGTTGCATAGTCAAATACTAATCATGCAGCATATATACAACTTACACATTAATGGTAGCTCATTCATTAATTAACACACATAAAGGGTCTGTTCAGATTCACTATGAAATCCATTAAACTAAAATCACTTTTGATTATGTTGGTGTTCTGACTTAATTCCTGGCATTCAGTGCTATTGCATTATGTGATGCATGGGCAGGAACAACCTGGCCCAAGTTGTGACTAATCATCACATCCAAATTAAATTCCAGTGGCCCTAGGAGACCTGAAGTGTTCTGATACTGTGCCACTATAGTCAGTATATATAAGTGTTTACGATGGGCATCACAATTCGGATTTTTGTTTTCACTTTCTTGATATAGCTACTCCTACTGCTGGAGCTGGCCAGCAACCATTCCGGCAGGAGATAGCCATCTGGCTGTGGCACCAGACGTTGGAGGCCGTGGCAGTTGAATATCGCCAGCTGGTAGCCTTGGAAAAGGAAAAGAAGGAGGCATGGGCATCCAGTTCCTTGGGCCGCCTTCCAGGCCCACCTCCAACCTGGCCATGCCAATGCCGACACCAATGCCACCTGCAGCCAGGGCCCACTTCTACCCGGAACAACACCAGCCTCCCCTTCTCATCATCTTTCGACTGCCTCCACCACTGCGCCCTACGCAAGCTGGTACTGTTCAGATGAGGGCAGTAGAATTTGGCATGGGGAGTGTCTAACATTACAAATGAACTGTGTGCCCTCAAAGCCCTTTTTAATTGAACATTTATTTGGGTGGGAGGGCCAGTTGTGGTGGAGAAGACGTTTTTTGCCTGTATCCGTCTTTGCATTTCTAGTTGGCGTAGCATACCATTGTGGTTTTGTGACAAGAGTGAGCAAGAGTGTACAATGACTTTTCCCCCTAGACTTTCCATACCTAAAGTCCTTTGCCATGTATTTGTTCTTCAGTAGGTTACTTACTTCTTCCTGCAGTTCAGTATTTATACCCCGCTACTAGAGTGGTACTAGGAAAAGAAAATTGGTTAATGTTGCTTTGCTTTATTGCTTGGTGAGGTTTTGAGGCAAACACCCACCTACCAATGATACTGTCTACTAGTTAGTTTAGTTACTGTCCTTGTCCTACTCTCTGTAACTATTGACCACTAATGGGGTCTGCTAACAACATACACAAAAACTCAGTCTTATCTATTCTCCTTCCCAAGACCAATTTCAGTACTAAGGGCCTAATTTAGATTTCTGCCAACAGGTTACTCCATCACAAAGTGACATATATACTATCCACTAAAATATAAATCTATTCATATCCTATGCGATTGTTATTTTTGTGTAGCCCTCAGGAGTAAAGTAGAATTCCATCCCCAACCAGCAGTGTGCCAAGAGGCATGTTTGCAGAGTGGTGGAGAAAGGGTGTGTGGCCTCCGAAGACCTCTAAGCAATCCCGCTGTGTGAGACTTACTGTAGGTAACAGGGGAGCTTGTTGGCCCCCAAGGATCCTCTGGACCCAAGGGGACTTAGGGCCATAGGTATCATAGTTCCGTTTTGCGAATTCTAAATAGCGATTTTTAAGGAATTGCTATTTAAAATTCGCAAAACGGTATGTATGTAAAAAATCGCTTCTTTTTAGCGATTCCTTAACATTCCTTATTTACGATTAGCAAATTGCTAATCGCAAATTACCCATTCATTTCTATGGGCCAGGAGGCCCATAGGAATGAAGGGGAAATTTGCGATTAGCAATTTGCTAATCGCAATTTAGGAATATTTTCAAGGGTGCAGGGGTATCTCAAGAACACCCTGCTGCACCCCTGAAAAAGACATGTGGGGGCATATGGCGCACATACATGCCCTAAGGGCATGTATGAGCGTCATATGGCACCTTTGGTTTTTTTGAAAATTGCTTTTTTAAAAGAATTCGCAACTTACCACCAACTTGAAGTTGGTGGTAATTTGCGAATCCTTATGGGCATTTTTTCATTTTTTTTGATACATTGCATTTAAGGAATCGCAAAATTTGCGATTCCTTTAGTGCAATCGCAAAATAAGGAATAGCCAATTTTGCGATTCCTCATTTTGCATCAAAAATGTTACATACATACCATTCAGCTAATTAGAATTCGCAAAGGCCGAAATTCTGCGAATTTCAGCCTTTGCAAATGCTAATTAGCTTGATACATATGGCCCTTAATCATTCCAACTGGCAGTGCACCATGAGGCGTGTTTGTGGAGTAATGGTGAAGGGGATGTGGTCTCCGGTGACTTCACAAAGGTTATTTTTGTTTGTTTATTAAGGGAGGTGTCTGGTTGGCCCCCCTGGGTCATTTCTGGCCCCGGGGACCACATCTTCCAGGGTCGGGCCTTTTTTCAATGTGTGAGGGGGGCCGCCCTCCCCAGGTCGATTTCACTCCGGGGACCTCACCCCAATGGCGCTGGCTTTTTTAAAAATTAAAAAATTAAGGGGGGCAGCACGGCCCCACCCCGGGCCTATTTTCGCCACAGTAACCCTTTCCCTTGGGGCTGAGACTTTTTTTTAGTTTTGGAGGGGGGGCTCGCGGCCCCCTCCCAGGCTAATTATGGCCCCAGGGACCTCCCAGAACCTGCCCTCCATTTTGGGTGCCATGTTCCCACCCAGGACACCCATTCACATTTATTAGGTTCCGTGGGGGAGCCTCAAGGCCCCCGCGGTCACTGACTGCTCCTCGCGTCCTACGGGAGCTGGCATAGATTTTTCAGACAGCGTGCTGCTGTAAAGGCAGCTCCCTGTCTGTGAAACAAATTCTGCTCCGCTTTCAACAAGTGAGAACATTTTTCTGCTCTTTCATGTTGAAAGTGGAGCAGTGTTTGCTATGACTTGGCTGGAGTGGTGCTTCTGCCAAGCAATAGCAAACTGCAGTTTCCTGGGTTATGGGCACCCTGGGACATTGCTGGAGCTGGCCCTGGGGGGTGGCTGTCCCCAGGGCCATCTAGGGCTCCATGAGAGGGGCCGCGTGGCAGCTCCACGATTAATTTTAACCCCAGAGGAATGGTCCCCGGGCCGAGGGGGCTGCAACGGACCCCCTTCATTGTTTACATTTAAACATATATATAACGGGATCAAGGGCAAGTGTTGCCTGGAACGCATTGTTCTGAGGAGCAAATAAAGATCTACATGCCAAAGATTTCCAGTGATTCGTGGTTCTCTGTTCGTGGTTCTCTATTCGCCCATCATTAATGTGGAAGTGTAAGAAACTGTTTTGTTTGTTGAGATAGATTCTGTCGTTGAGGTATTTGGGTCAGTTGTTGTGTAGGCATTTGTAGGCGTGAGTGAGAATTTTGAAGGTGAC
This sequence comes from Lissotriton helveticus, assembly GCF_964261635.1. NCBI lineage: Eukaryota > Metazoa > Chordata > Amphibia > Caudata > Salamandridae > Lissotriton > Lissotriton helveticus. Next base: position 992,968,893 of record NC_136072.1, on the reverse strand, counting down.
TCTTTCCTCTACGGGGAGCCAGTGGAGTCTTCGTAGGTGCTGGGTGATGTATTCGTGTTGGGGATGCAGAGGACGAGTCGGGCGGTGTTCTGTATTGTCTGGAGTTTGCGTAGTAGGGACATGTTGAAAAAAATCCTAATTTTAAGACTTTTGTTATTTACAGCAGGCATTTAGGAGTTCTAAAGTTAGGAGTCCTAACTTTACTACTACCAAACTGAGAAAAATCCTATTTTTAAGACTTTCGGTATTCACAGAAGGCATTTTGGAGTCCTAAAGTTAGGTGTCCTAACTTTACTACTACCAAACTGAGAAAAATCCTATTTTTAAGACTTTCGGTATTCACAGAAGGCATTTTGGAGTCCTAAAGTTAGGTGTCCTAACTTTACTACTACTAAATTGAGAATAATCCTAATTATAAGACTTTTGGTAGTCACAGAAGGCATTTAGGAGTCCTAAAGTTAGAAGTCCTAACTTTACTACTACTAAATTGAGAAAAATCCTAACTTTAAGACTTTCGGTATTCACAGAAGGCATTTAGGAGTCCTAAAGTTAGGAGTCCTAACTTTACTACTACTAAATTGAGAAAAATCCTAACTTTAAGACTTTCGGTATTCACAGAAGGCATTTAGGAGTTCTAAAGTTAGGAGTCCTAACTTTACTATTACCAAACTGAGAGAAATCCTATTTTTAAGACTTTCGGTATTCACAGAAGGCATTTAGGAGTCCTAAAGTTAGGAGTCCTAACTATACTACTACTAAATTGAGAAAAATCCTAATTTTAAGACTTTCGGTATTCACAGAAGGCATTTAGGAGTCCTAAAGTTAGGAGTCCTAACTTTACTACTACTAAATTGAGAAAAATCCTAACTTTAAGACTTTCGGTATTCACAGAAGGCATTTAGGAGTCCTAAAGTTAGGACCCCTAACTTCTGTGAATACCGAAATGAGTAAGTGCCTTCTGTGAATACCAAAATGAGTAAGTGCCTTCTGTGAATACCAAAATAGTAGTAAGTTTAGGAATTTGTCTTAAGTTAGTTCTGTGAATCGGGCTCCATGTGTCATTAAGCTTAGTGGACAAAATTGTGGCTTCCCGAAAATAGTCATCTTTTGAAAAACAATTACGCTGGATTCTTAGAAACTGAGAATATAGCAAAGAATCACGTAAGGCCCTTGGATGGTTACTCTCATAGCGGAGTAAAGTATTGCGCTCAGTAGGTTTTCTATAGAGCCGAGTGAGTAACTCACTGTTCGAATGTTAAATAGTTAAATCCAGAAAGGCAATAGAGTCAGTGTCATGTGTTAATGTGACACTTTTTGTCCGGCTGGACGTTCAAAATATAGCACTCATTTTAGCCTATATTTATTTCTCTTATATATTGCTTAATGTAAGGACCATTATTCCGGATACATAGCCCTCCACAGACATGCCAAGGAGATCTGGGACCTGCTCGACAGTTTTTCGCCAGATGTCGCCTTCTTCGCAGAAACATGGACCAACACCAACTCCGCCCCCGACATCACCATGGCCATCCCCGATGGACACAAAATCGAAAGAAAGGACCGCCCCCACCACCCAGGAGGAGGACTCGCCATCGCACACAAGAGCACCCACCGAATCTCCACCTCCAGCACAAGCGACCCCCTCCCCAACACAGAGCACCTCCACTTCCAGATCCAAACCAGCCCAGAACCATGCTGCGTGGGACCTTCATCTACAGACCTCCCGGAACTCGTACTTCTTCCACCACCACCATGCCCGCCTCGTAGCACCACACGCTATCGGCTCAATTGACTACATCCTCATCGGAGACCTGAACATCCACCTCGACAACCACAACGACCCGGACACCACCGCCCTCCTTGACAGCCTCACCAACCTTGAACTGAAGCAGCTTGTCACCACCCCCACCCACAGAGCCAGACACACCCTCAACCCCATCTTCGGAGGAGGAACACACAAGCATTTCGGACACACCACACAGCCCCTCTGGACAGACCACCACTGCGTACACTTCACCTTCAACACCACCACCGCACCCAAATCTGCCCCGCGCCCGCCACGAAGGAACTTGAGCAAGATCACAGAGGCACACCTCAAAACCACCCTCTTCCATGACCCCCCTCCGCCGTGACTGACGCCAACTCCGCAGCCAAAGAACTACACAGCGAGATCTACGGCTGCACTGACAAGCTCGCACCCCTCCGCCACCCCGTCAAACAACACCCCCTGAAGGCCGTCTGGTTCACCACCAACCTCCAAGAAGCCAGGTGCTCCTGCAGACACCTTGAGAAACTCTGGAGGAACTGGAAAACTACACAAGACCAGAATAACTACAGGAAAGCCATGAATGAATACCACCTGTGCATAAGGACCACCAAGCAGGCCTTCACAAAAAACAAAATGCACACCAATGCAAGTAACGCCAAAGAGCTCTTCAACGTCATACAGAAGCTCACCAAACCCCCCAACGAAGCCACAGATGTCACACCATCTCAGGATCTCTGCAACAAGCTTAGCTCCTACTTCCACCTGAAAATCAAGGCCCTCTACGACAACTTCAGTGAACAGACTCTGGACACCACCCCCCTCTCCACTACGACAACCAGCCGACCATCACCACCTGGAAACCTTCCACCACGGAAGGCACCACCACAACCATGATAAACACCCACTCAGGAGCACCAATGAAGCCCACACAACTACCACAGAGCCGCCGCCACCATAGCACCCGAACTAGGTCGGACCATCAACTGCTCCCTCAAATCCGGCATCTTCCCTGACGACTGGAAGCAGGCAGAGGCCAGGCCCCTACTCAAGAAACCCTTGGCCGACCCAAAGGACCTGAAAAACTACAGGCCTATCTCTCTCCTTCTCTTCACAGCCAAGGTCACCGAGAGATTCATCAACGCCCAGCTGCCCACCTCCTTCATCGAAGAGCACACCATCCTTGACTCCTCCCAGTTGCAGCGACCACAGCATCGACCACAGCATCGAGACCACCCTCCTTGCTGCTACTGATGACATCTGCATGCTACTCGACCAGGGCCACACGCCGGCCCTCATCCTGCTAGGCCTCTCCACCACCTTCGACACCGTTTCACACTGCACTCTTGCAACCAGACTTCACAACTCTGGTATACTAGGAACTGTACTTGACTGGATCCGCTCCTTTCTCTCTGGCAGAACCCAAAGTATCCGACTACCCCCTTCCTCTCTAAACCCACAGAGATCAACTGTGGAGTCCCCAAAGGATCCTCGCTCAGCCCATACTCTTCAGCATCTACATGGCCCACCTGGCTGCCATCGTCAGACAGCATGGGCTGAGCATAGTATCTTATGCCAACGACAACCAGCTCATCCTCCCCCTCATGAGGAACCCTGAAGACACAGGCTCTGTTTTTAAGAAGAAATGAAATACGTTGCAGCCTGGATGAACAACAGCTGCCTAAAGCTGTACTCGGAGAAGACAGAGGTCCTCGTACCCTCTCCTACCGTGTGGGACACCTCCTTGTGGCACCGTGCCCTCAGAAACCCATCCACCCAGACGGACCACGCCCGAAACATCAGCATCATTCTAGACTCCTCCCTCACCTTGACTTGCCATATCAACGCCGTTGCCTCCTCCTGCTTCAATTCCCTCCGCATCCTCCGCAAGACCTTCAAGTGGATCGCCACAGAATGCAGAAAGACTGTCACCCATGCACTCATAATCAGCAGACTGGACTATGGTAACACCATCTACGTCGGAATCAACAAAACCCTGCTTCACTAGCTCCAAACTATCCAGAACACTGCAGCCAGACTTGTCCTCGGAATCCCACGACATGAGCACATGACCCATTACCCACGACACCTCAACTGGCTCACCATCGAGAAGAGAGTAACCTTCAAGCTACTCGCCCACGCATACAAATCCCCCACAACATTGGATCCAAATTCCTCAAAGAAAGAGTATCCTTCCACGCACCCAAAAGGAACCTCCGCTCCGCCGACCTCGCCCAAGTAGAGACCCTGTGCATCCACAGAACCAGAGCAGGCAGAAGAGCTTTCTCCTAAGTCACAGCAAAGACCTGGAATGAACTCCCAGTCAACATCAGACGCTCCCCCACGTTGAACGCCTTCATGAAGAGCCTCAAGACCTGGCTCTTTGACTGATCCGGAATTACACCCCCCCCCCCTCAGCCCCTTGGAACCCTTATGGGTGAGTAGCGCACTTTATAAACCCCTGATTGATTGAGTTTGCAAAATAGCAAGTGAGTGTGAGTGGTTGTGTGGGAGTGGGCATACAAGAGGTTTTATGGGGATATGAGTGGGTGTGTGAGTGGTTATGGATGATGTCATCCGTGATTTCATATGAGATGTCATGAGTGATGTCACTGATCATGTCATGAGTGATGTACTATGTGAGTTCATAAGCAGTCCATTGTGGGGGCGTAAGTTATAGTTATCTCAGGAAGCTGTAACTGCTGAATTTCACAAGTTTTGTACGAGTGAAATCTGAGCTAACTATAATATCCCTGTAACCTTTGATTTTTTCAGTGAATTTCTAAGGTTTTTTAAAATTCTATTTTTCAACTTTAATGACCCTGTAACCTTTGTTTTCGAAGTGAATTTCCATGGTTTTTCAAATTGTATTTCCTAACTATAACTATCTTGTAACCTTTGTTTTTTAAGTGAATTTCCACGTTTTTTTTAACTAGCAGTTGCATTTGCAGAGTGGTGGAGAAAGGGGTCGGGTATTCAATCAGCTTTCAGGAAATCTACTGTGTTGGACTTACTAGAGGTAACAGGAGGGCTTAAGAGCACCGAAGAACCCTCAGCATTCAGAAGGACTTCATTCCCCAACCAGGAGTGTGCCAGGATGTGCGTTTGCAGAGTTGTGGAGAACGAGGGCGTAGTCTCCAAAGATCTCTCAGCAGTTCCACTGTATGGGACTTACTGCAGGTAACAGGAGGCCTTGTTGCCCCACCTGGACGCTCTAGAACCAAGAGGACTTCATCCCCCAACCAGTAGTGCACTAGGAGACACATTTGTACAGTGGTGGAAAAAGGTGGCATGGCGTCTGAAGATCTCTTAGCAATCTTGCTCTGTAGACTGGAGGTAAAAGAAGGGCTTGTTGGCCCCCAAGGACCCTCTTCAGTCAAGGACACTTCAGCCCCAAACAAGCAGTGTGCCAGGAGGAACATTTGCAGAGTGGTGGAGAAAGGGGGGGTGGTCTCCGAGAACCTCTCTTTAATCCTGCTGTGTGAGACTTACTGGAGGTACCAGAAGTGGTAGTTGACCCCCAGGACCCTCTGGAGCCAAGGGGAATTCACCCCCCAATTACCAGTGCACCAGGAGGCATGCTTGCAGAGTGATGGAGAAAGGGGACATGGCCTCCAGCAACGTCTCAGCAGTCCCACTGTGTGGGACTTACTGTAGGTAACAGGAGGGGTAGTTGGCCCCCAAGAACCCTCTGGAGCAGATGCAAATTCAACCCCCAACTAGTAGTGGGCCAGGAGGTCCGTTTGCAGAGTGGTGGTAAAAGGGGGCGAGGCCTCTGGCAACTTGCTGTTTTTTCTTTTTTTTTATTAATCAAGGGGGGCCTCCTTACCTGAGTTGTTTTTGTCCCCAGGGACCCCATCCCCTGGAGCCAGGCCTTTTTCAATGAGGGCCCCCCCTTGGGCCAATTTCAGCCCTGTGGATCCCATACCCCGGGGTCCAGCCTTTTCTTTTGTATTAAAGGCAGTGGGTCCGAGGTGCCTCCACCCCGAGCTGATTTTGGCCCCGGGGATGCCATCCCACAAGGCTCAGATCTTGTATTTGTTACTTTTAAAAAATATATAAGATTAAGGGGAGGCCTCCCTCCTGGGCCGATTTCGGCCCTGGGGACAACATCCTCTGGGGCCCAGCCTCCCTTCTTGGTGCCACTGTCCCATCCAGCTCACCATGTTACTTTTGCTGGGGACCGCAGGAGGAGCCTCAAGGCCCCTGCGGTCCCTAACAGTTCCCTGCCTCCTGCAAGAGCCGGCATTACTAACATGAGCTCCCTCTCTGTAAAAGCAATTGTGCTCCGCTTTCAGCAAGCGAGAGCATTTTTAATGTTGGCCATCCTCACATTCTTTCTTAGGTCTGGCAGTTAACACCTAAGTGCACAAGCCAAAGAAGAGGAGGACTCAGGAAAATGGAGTAATAATTTTAAAAAATGATTGCTGGTATTTGTACATGGCCTATGGCAGGTAGAGGGTGCAGGGGGGAAATGGAATAATCATTAGAAAAATTATTGCTAGTGTGCACCTATGGCAGGTGGCAGTTGTTTGGGGAAATTGGAATAATCCTTAAAAACAAGGATTTCTAGTGTGAGCCTATGTCAGGCAGAGGGTGCAAGGAAAAATCAAATAATTGAAAACAAAATATTGCTGGTATCTCCCTAGGGACTATGAGAAATCCTATGGGAGGCAAAGAGGTGCAGAGGAAAGTAGAAAAATGCTTATAAAACATTGGACAAACATACTTAAATCATCCTAAGCACGTTAAACTCACATCAGGGAAAAAAGAAAAAAATAAGAAAAAACAAAAAGGAATAGGCCTCTTTTATCAATGCCCCTTGAGATTGGCTTTGAAAAGTAGAAGAAAAGGAGCAGACAGGCTACACCAAATCGCCGCACTGGCACATGGCCACCAAGGGAGAAGGCATAAACAACAACAAAAAACATGAAGGTCTATGGCAAAAAGCACATTGTCTACAAAAAACAAAATGCTACATGGCATTGAAAACAAAAACAAAATAGTGGCCTATGGTAAACACACAAGCACACTCGCCAGACAAAAAAAATGGCAAAGAAAGGAGGCATGGTAACAAAGAAGGAAACACCACCATTAATTCAGCAATCCCAAAAAATAAAAATATCTGTCAACTTTAAAAATTCACCGACCCCAAACATCCCAAGACATCAAAAATTACTGCACCAAAATACTTTAACACTTTGTAAAAAAACTTAAAATACAAAAAAATACATTTTGCATTTAAACCAAGGCCATCCCTAAAGCAATAGAATTTTAAAGAAAAACATATGCCACATAAACATTTGTTTAATATAACCTCAATGCATGTTAGTAATAGCAGGCTAGCCATGGCCCATAGGCAGACTAAGCTCCAAAGTAAAATAAGCAAAATAATAGTGTAAAATTTCCGACCATGACACAAGAAAATAGAAAAAAGTTACTTTTAAAGTTTTAAACCAGGCCCCAGCACTCCTAATCCTGTGCAAAGGTTTTCCCTTAGAAGAAAACAAAAAATGTTCTTGAAAAAGAAACCCCTACTGCAACTTCAGGCCACAAAAAATCAAATGTAAAAATGGAAGGAAAAAAAAGGTGAAATAAAATATACTGGTGCATGCAATTCATCAAATAACAAACTTATCCAAACATTCTTTAGCTTACTTGGGGGCATATTATCAAGAACGGCGTTAAAAATTATCGCCCGTTTAGCTGCAAAAAACTGCCGCTAAAACAGCGGTAATGGGCTTGATAATATGCCCTTGAGAATTCCAATAGAAGTCCATGTTCTGGTGTGAACATGAGCTTCAATTGGAATTCTCCAGGGCATATTATCAAGTCCATGATCGCAATGTCTGAAACAAGTGCAGGATTTTCGGCAATATGGACATTTTAATTGTGTTGAGATGGCTGAGGTAAGCGGTTTACACCCACGTAGATCCTCCAGGATGAACTTTCTATATTCTGACCAATTGGCGTGGGTTCAAGTTGTCAAGGACGGGGTCAAGTGTAAATCTAGATATCGAAGTGAGTGTGTGGCCCACTGGAATGGGGCAAGAGATTGCAAATTCAATACTTGGGATTTGGCCGTATTGATTTAAAACTCAGAGATTTTTTCGAAGGACTGAAGAATATTTACTAGGGTAGGAAGGGAAGTTTCAGGCCTGACCAGAGTGAGCAGGAGATCGTCGGCAAAAAAAGCACTTATGGTCACGACCGCCAAAAGGAACACCCACAATGTCTTCTGCCCACTGCATAGCTATTGCTAATGGTTCAACCACCAGAGCAAAGAGAAGGGGCAAGAGTGGGCAGCCCTGTCTGGTGCCCCTCACCAGCTGGATTTGTTGGGGGAATAAACTGTTAATCCGAATCTGTGCGGGGGGATGTGTAGGAAGAACTTATCCAAGAGATCATGCCCGTCTCTACACCTATTTTTTGAAACACTGCCCATAAAAAGGTCCAGCTAACATGGTTGCAGGTCTTCTCTCTGTCTAAGGAGAGAAGGCAAGTTGGGATATCTCAGCAGTAAGCTTTTTCAACTAAATGGGCAATTCGGCGCACATTGTCTGCAAGCTGGTGATGGCGGATAAAGCTGACCTGCTCTGGGTCAATCAGGCCAGAAAGATACGGGTGGAGGTGATTTGCCAAGATCTTGGTGTAGATCTTAGTGTCCGTGTTAAACAAGGCAAGGGGACGGTAAGAGGTGCATAATGAGGGGGCCTTGCCAGACTTAGGGATAAGCACTATTTCAACAGAAGACATATTGGGGGTAAGGCAGTGACTTGAGTAAACGAGTTAAAAAGCCATAGCAATTGATCTTGGAGTTGAGGTAGAAACATACAATAAAAAGAAACCGGGAGACCATTCAGTCCCCACGGTGAGCTCGTGGAGGGCATGCCGAAGCTCAGCCAAAGTGATAGGGGCCTCCAAAAGCTGGGTGTGTTGGGAGTCAAGAGGTGTCCATGAGCAAGTGTCCAGGAAAGAATACATTTCATCCTGTGGAAGATTATCTCCCTCGTAAAGAGCAGTGCCAAAAGACTGGTACGCCCCTCGTTTGGCCTGCTCAGAGACTGCGAAAAAACTGAGTTTAAGTAAGGGTCCAGGGGAATTAGATTAAAGACTGAGAACAACTCCGCTCCCCGATCACAGTTAACACAACTTAAGAGGAGATGCCCAGTCTACCATGAAAGGAACTAGAAAACAACTGAATGCTGAAAGAGTGTGGAGACCCAGTTCTGATAGTTTGTCCATCACCTTGCCAGATTCAAGAGTCCATCGGCCCACCCTTACTGGCGGAACATCGTCATCTGGAAACTCAAGGAGATATAGGTCTAGGACCACAGCCCTGAGCCATCTTGCCCTGCTGGGTACCTGGCCTCAAACTCCTAGACGACTCATGCCAAGGTGAATGTTCAAACCGTATGTGACTCTAGTGCAGTGCAGTGCTAAAGTGTGTGAAGAATAAAAATGGCTACTTAGACAAAAAATATATATTTATTAGGGATTGTCCAAGTGCCATATTTAAAATAACCTGATAGTATGAGAAATAATCACTATCTCCTGGCTTCAAACTAATATGGCCATATTAGTTTGAAGCCAGGAGATAGTGATTATTTCTCATACTATCAGGTTATTTTAAATATGGCACTTGGACAATAGATGGAACCCTCCTTGTCACCCCCCTCATAATTCCTCTGCTTGAATAGCAAGGCTATGTCCACATTGTTCTTTCGATGTGCCCTCAAAGCAGAGCTAATTGTCATTTGTGACATCTAGAAGGGTCCAAAGGGTCCAGTCATTACAGAGCTTTAATGTCCTTAATCAGGCCAGACACCACCAGTTTGGCTTCTCTCGTACAGGCAATAGCGATACAAGTAATGACACCTCGAATTGTCACCTTAAAGGCATCTCAAAGAGTAAAGGTTGAGGTCTCTGGAAGGGCCTTGAACTCAGAATAGGCTGAGATCTCTCTCCGGATCTTGGCCACATCTATGGGATCTCTCAGCAGATGAGGGAGAAGCCACCAGACAGGTCAGGATTGAGATGAGGGACCCCGAAAGTGCAGACCAATTCTATGTGGGCGTGGTCGGATATGGAGATACCAGAGTTGTGGGTAGACTCTAGGTTCCGCAGTAGTGAATGTGAGAAAAAAAAATAATCAATGCGGGAATAAGAATGATGATTATGTGCATAAAAAGAATCAGCTGTGTTATGTGCACTGCATCACCAAATGCGATGCAGTGCGCGCAACGAAATTAATTTTATTTATTTATATGTTTACTTACCTGTTAAACTCTGTAATCCATACATTACCACCCCCTCCCCCTCCCCACATCACCGCCCTGCAGGAACTCCTACTGCCGACCGCGGCTGAAAATAATTATCCGTTGCCCAAATGTTGACGCAGTGGATATTCTTGACATCATTCTGGTTACCCCTAGCATATTGGTGACCAAAACTAAATTTATGAAGCATTATTGGCATCTTTCTGCTAACCCTGGCACAACGGTGGCTCAACCTTGACATAGTTGCATTCTTGTCAACATTTTGGTTACTCCTGGCATACTGGTCAAACATTATTTAATTCGAGGGTATTCTTTGCAAGACCCTGGTTACCCCTTGAATGATAATGGAACATGAGTGCCTGGTCAAAATGGCAATCTATTATTTGGGACCAAATATGTATTTATTCAAAACAATTAAAAATACCACCTTAGCACACAAATACTGCTTTCTGGGAGAAAAGGAGCCTTTTTTCAAAACACAACTGTTATATTTCATGGTAAACTGTCTTCACTTTCAGAAACCCGCAAGGAGATGTTTCAGACAAAATGATTGCATTACAAATTATATTTAAAGCTGATATTTGAGCTATATTTCATGCTGAAGTTTGGAGACGTGTTACTGATTTTGGACCCAGATTGAACTTAATGCTATGGTTGTTATTAAATGATTTGCTTGAAGGCATTTTATCATAACCATTGGTAACAAATTTCATGATGTCACTGTTGCTATCTGAGGCCTGACCATGTAATATTAGTGTAACCTATCTACTTTCTGCTCATTTAAGTTCCATTATTATGCAGTAGCTTTTACTGTATGAGCCTGCAGGATAATTCCAATGTTAGCTGATTGCACCATGTGATTGTGAGGGTAGTTATACTTTGGATTTTTCCATTCTTTCCATTCCAAGTAGATTCTCAGTCATTAACAAACGACCAAGAATCTAAATAACCCCTTGAGGATAATAATTGCCTTCCACACTACAAAATTATTGCAATAGTTCATTACTACCCATTCCAAAACTCTAGATTTTTTGTCAATTTAAATTACAATTGTGTTATGCAATTCGGTATTGCCCCTTTTTCTTCAAACGTATCGTGGCAAGGCCCTCTCCCCCAAATCAACCTTTAGAACAAAAGTGGGTTCACTCACCTTGCATGATTATATTGTCGCTTCTGAGACAGGCGTTTATGCCCACCTTTTTAAAAGTTCACCAGCCGCAATTGGCAAAGACCATTTTCCTCAGCTAATGTCAATGCAGCTGATTTTGATACAGCAAAAAATTAAATTCAAGACACTCTTCAGATACATTCCCCGCAGTCTCAATGAACTATTGCAACTCTACCAGCTGGCCAGATTACTAGTATCGGAAACCTATAACAGACTTAGCCCTTGCCTGGTGATACATAAGCATTTGTGGGGTACAACACTATTTGCACAATACTCTTGCCTGTATTGCTTCTTTCTACAGTACCTTTAACTGCAATCTGACCATGGTAAATTCCCAAAAGAGCATACATATCTGCAATTTCAAGAGGGTGTATTGGCTGAATCCCAGAAAATTTGCAACCGACCACTGCAATTAACTGCCGCTGTTGATCACTGTTCCTCCACCACTGTAATCCCTATTTGTGTGTACAGGAGTGGCCATCAGACAGTGTAAGTGCTATATACAACTAATAAAAAAAGTAGAAAGCAAATTAAACATATGGAAAAGATAACCAACCTACACAAAATGCAGATATTCAGATTCTTCCAGCTGTGCCATTCCTTCACACTATTTGAGAGAGGAGGGTGAGATTGTGGAATGTTAGCTCCCTCGAAGCCAAAATCATGATGGGAGAGATGGATGATAAGCAAATATTCTGCTTCTACAAGTCCTTAGTGAATCATGCTCTAGGCTCCTTTGCCGTATTACAAGATGCTTGGAAGGGAGATGTGGGAGACCTATGAGAATAGGGCCGAGATGTCAACCTGATATCCCTTGCCCAGTAGTGCCTAAAAAGAAGCAAATTAAAGCAATGTATTGGGACTGGGTAGCACATAACGAAGCCAGGTGTAGCACTCGGGTCAGACTAACTATGGAATTCATGGATTTTAAATTATCATGTACCTTGGAAGGTTACCTTGATCTTATTTTAGTGATGGCCAATAGAAAACTCTATTTTCAATTTAGGCATGGCTCACTACCCCTGAACTCTTTTACAAACTTATGGTTATGCAATGCTGCTCAGACTAAAGGCTTTCCCTGCTGCTTTTTCCCAACTGAATCAACCGGTCACACTCTTCTTGGTTGCCCTGCATACTCTGGGCCTAGAAGAAAATGGTTAATCCCATCTGCAACCAGTTCGGGACCAGAGACTATGGTGTAGCTCTGCCCATACTCAAATCAGACAGAAGACCTCTGTTTGTATGCGCACTAGCAAAATTCTTGGGAAACATGTGGGGAATGAGAAGGAGGGCCTACAAACTCAACCCATTACCCCTTAGAACCGGCCCATAGTATAGTATATTCCATCTAGGCATTGCTTGGAGGGAAACCTCCTCTAATCTTTATGGAGCACAGTTAATTGAGCAACCTCTTCTGATTAAACTGCTAGGATCTCCATGCCATTATTCTAACAAACTCAAGGGACATTATTTTAGTGAAACAGCACATAAATAAGACAGTATTTTCATGTCCTAGGGTACAGGAGACAACCAGCTTAGAAGGATTTTAGAGGCAACCAATGTACAGTTTTTATAAGATAAGGCTTGTATGTTAAACATTAAGCTATATGATCTATAAGATTTTTATATGTAATTCATGGCTTTTTATATCCAAAATTTTATTGGGTTGTACACATGCACTTTGCACTCTTATGGTCTGACTACCGAAATAAAGTTTATTGAACTTGAACTTGACTTATTTCAAGTACTTATGCAAGTGTATTACACAAGGAATCAACTGTTTAAAATGGGATGAGACTCCAGTTCAACATACCTTGAGTACCTCAATGACTGTGCTACATTTCTTCACACTATTTGGGCATGCCTTGAGAAAGCATCTGGGTTAGTTGGTTTCCATATATAACCTGAAACTAACCCTTTTACACATATTTGAAGATATAGATGCTACCCAAACTCTATGCAAATACACGCGACGCACCGTGACACAGGCCCTCAGCACTAGCCAACTGGACTATGGTCATGCCCTCTACGTAGAAATCACCACACACCTTCTACAGAGACTTAGGACCATACAGAATGCCACAGCCAGGCTCATCCTCTGCCATCCCCAACTAACCCACATCACACCCAACCTCAGGAAACTCCACTGGATCCCCATACAGAAGAGATGCTAATTGAAGCTGCTCTTCCATGCACAAAAGGCTCCACACAACCAAGGACCCGCCTATATTAACCACCGACTGAACTTCCACCAACCATCAAGAAGACTACACTCCACCTCCCTTTCACTTGCCCATACTCCCCACATCTACCGAAGCAGAAGTGGAGGATGATCCTCCCACATCCCAGCAAAGACCTGGAACAGTGTCCCCACGCACCTCGGTACCATCACCTCACTTCCAGAATTACGAACGCCCCTCAAGACCTGGCTGTTCGATGTAACCTCCGGGCCTGGAAGCACCTGGATACCCTATCACAGGGGTCTCCAAACTGGTTCTGGAGGGCCGGATCCATGCCAGATTTTTAAAATAACTACATGTATCTCAATGGGAATATCCCAAAAATCTGGCAGTTAATTAGCAACACTTTATAAATCCAGATTGATTGACACTGTTACAGTTGTGACTAGTTATCATCAAGCAAGACATAGCTCAGCATTGGAAAGCTGGTAATTCTCCATCTCTACGATGGTGGGGACGGGCATGAACAATGTAACTTGTTTGAAAAGCCTACACAAAGCTCGAGTGTGTCCTTACAAATATGAACAGATGGGATTTCTGAAGGAGTATCTTTCATTTAGATTGATGCCTTCAAGATTGGATCATGGGAGACTTGGAAAAACCATGCACTACTTCTCCTCTTTAATTTTGTGAAGGGCAATGTCTAGTACAATTAATCATCATCTGAGGTTCTGATTCTGACATGCCCATGCCCACCTAAAATGTCTGGTGAACTTGTAGGACCATTTCAGGATGGGGTTCTCTGGCTAAGCACAGAGCTGAGCACTTGTGTTTTTTATGCACCTGCATAAAAAACAAGCATTGAACTTTCTCTGAGTTAGTGAACTATTTTAGATACCACAGCTCAGAACAGAAATATGCAAAACCTGATCACTGTTTCTGAGCTGTGCTGTCAGACAAACACTAAATCAGAGATATATTGAGTTAAATGAATTCACTTCACAAGCATCAGGCACATAATAATTGTTGTGAAACTGCCCATAATGATTTATCCCTCAATTGGATTTATTTCTTTAAATCCCAGTAAACACGCTTATCTAAAAACAAAACATGAAAATACAACTAACTAGTCCTGCAAAGACCACCTACTAACAGCCCTGGATAGGATATAGGGTACTTATTTGAACCTGAAGATTTCTTGAATCCTGGAAGATGACTGTCCTGTTATCTCTAGGCACAGCATGACAGCCATCTTGGACGTATACAAAACCCCACTCCAAGATGGCCACCCGGTGCTATTGGCTTAGCTGATCTCGTACCCTATGAACCAAAAAGCCTAATTTACCCGTAAATGCAAAGACTGCTAGGAAGTTGATGTAGCTTAATATCAAGACATAAACAATGGATTCATTAGACCAGCTAAATAATATAATGGCGATAAGGTGGTTGAAACACCATAAGTTTCAACCAATTGCTCCATTTTGCTGAAAAGGTCAATGATCAAACAATCGTGGAGGCTTTCATCAATGCTAAGTTGAATAAGACAAATGCCCCTTGGTCTCTTCAAGTGGCAGACTGCCCGCCTGAGCAGGTGTAGAATATGGCTGCTTGTCTTATTCTAAATATAGGGCGTTACGACTGCATTACACCAGGGCTTGATACATTGCCCTGCCCGATGTCCTCTAAAACTGACTACCTTTTAATTTTTACGTCTGAGGTATACACAGGGTTTTAAGTGGGCAGATTCCAGCCAGTACTCAGCACTGTCAGTTCTAAAAAGCAGGTGCTGAGACAGATCCCTTTTGGCCTCTCCATTTTTGCCCTCACCCTCAGGGTGAAAATAAATCTTAACTCTGCAGCAGTACCACCCTTTACTGCCTTTGGTGTAACTTCAAAGAGACAAGTTCTTTCAGGTTCTTTATTTCAGAACTGAAGCATTTTCAATATTATATACAACAAAGCTTATTTATCTTATGCAACTAACAACCATTGACAAAGCCAATAGTCCTGGCTTATTGTAAGTGTAATGTTACTTATTGCATTATATCTCTGAATGACATAAGCAGAAAAATGCTAATCTGACAGCACACCATGCTAAGCGATATCAAAGGGGATGATGGACAGAGCGTTTGAGCAAATCAAACATTCACCCCAGTCAACTGATTTGGGTTTAATCCATCACCATTCTTAAGCTCACTCCACCACCCCAGTTCAGACATGGCCATATGCAAATCAGTCTGACCCTGTGCCTCATGGGAACAGTCCAGCCCGAACCGCCAAGCCATGTCTTCCCTGGACCGGAAACAAGCATCCTAGGACCGGTTTTGGGTTCATTACCCTCATCAGCCTGGCTATCTTGACTCCAGTGGCAAAGTGAGCAAGGGACCCACATCTGGGCATACCCTGCCAACTAAGGGCAAACAAAGTGATACCAAAGTGGATGATGGACGGAGCATTTGAGCAAATCAAATACTCACCCCCAGTCAACTGATCTGGGTTTAATCCATCACCATTCTTTAGCTCAGTCCACCACCCACCACCCCAGTTCAGACATGGCTATACGCAAATCAGTCTGACCCTGTGCCTCATGAGAACAGTCCAGCCCGAACCGCCAAGCCATGTCTTCCCTGGACCAGAAACAAGCCTCCTGGGACCGGTTTTGGGTTCATAATCTTCATCAACCTGGCTATCTTGAATCCAGTGGCAAAGTGAGCAAGGGACCCACGTCTGGGCATACCCTGCCAACTTAGGGCAAAGAAAGCGATACCAAAGGGGATGATGGACGGATTATTGAGCAAATCAAACACTCACCCCCAGTCAACTGATCTGGGTTTAATCCATCACCATTCTTTAGCTCACTCCACCACCCCAGTTCAGACATGGCCATATGCAAATCAGTCTGACCCTGTGCCTCATGGAAACAGTCCAGCCCAAACCGCCAAGCCAAGTCTTCCCTGGACCGGAAACAAGCGTCCTGGGGCCAGTTTCGGGTTCATAATCCTCATCAGCGTGGCTATCTTGAATCCAGTGGCAAAGTGAGTAAGGGACCCACATCTGGGCATACCCTGCCAACTTAGGGCAAACAAAGCGATACTAAAGGGGATGATGGAGGAGCGTTTCAGCAAATCAAACACTCACCCCCAGTCAACTGATCTGGGTTTAACCCATCACCATTCTTTAGCTCACTCCACCATCCCAGTTCAGACATGGCCATATGCAAATCAGTCTGACCCTGTACCTCATGGGAACAGTCCAGCCCGAACCACCAAGCCATGTCTTCCCTGGACGTGAAACAAGCATCCTGGGGCCAGTTTCGGGTTCATAACCCTCGTCAGCCTGGCTATCTTGAATACAGTCGCAAAGTGAGCAAGGGACCTACTTCTGAGCATACCCTGCCAACTTAGTGTGAACAAATCGATACCAAAGGGGATGATAGACGGAGCGTTTGAGCAAATCAAACACTCACCCCTAGTCAACTGATCTGGGTTTAATCCATCACCATTCGTTAGCTCACTCCACCACCCTAGTTCAGACATGGCCATATGCAAATCAGCCTGACTATGCTAAGTACAGATTTTAGCAGGGGCGGCTCCTTTGCTAAGGCGGTAGGGTGCCGGCCCACTGTAAAGCAGAGTAGCAAAAATAAAAAGATAATAATGTTGTTATTATCATTTTATATATTTATCTGCAGGCTGGGATACGGCGGGTGGAGTTGAGGGCACAGGGAGAGGAGTGGTTTGTACACTCCCTAAGTGCACATGACTGTTTGGCCGGCCGCTTGGGCCGGCCAAACAGTCATGCACACTTTGCATGTTCCCCACCAGGCTGCATTACACAGCCTGGTGAGGAACATGCAAAGCCTCCCTGTCCCCTTCTGAGTGCCAAACCCCGGCACCCAGACCAAATCACAACACTTAAGAAAATGAATTTTTATCTTCTATTTAATTGAAATTTGTATATGTATACTTTACGGTTGTGATAAACCAAATAAAGTAAAATTTTGACTTGACTTGAAAAAATCACAACACTGCATTCAAGTGTTGTGATTGGCTCAGGGGATCCCGCGAGCCGGGTTTTTCCTGCTGCCAGGACTGCAGGAAGAAGGAAGCTGAACAAGACGGAGGAGAGCCAGCAGCCGGCGAAAAGGTAAGTGGTATTTTTTTTTTTTTATTTTGTCTCCCCCCTCTGCCACCCTACCCCTCCCCTGCGGTTCACTGGCAGCTGCTACTGATTTTTAGCTTACCTGTTCTTTAGTCCCGCTCTTAATTACATTGACCACGCCCCTCTGAGAGACTCCCCCTCCCCCGAGTTTTTCCATCCCACTTTAAGCCCTGTTATACACGTGTTAAAGGTAATGCCCCACCACAGCGAAAGACTAAAATTGCCAGGTACTCCCTGTACCCGGTTCTGCGATCCAACAATCAAGGACTAGTTAGTGATAGTCCACAGAGCTCTGCTTTGATGGAGAGGACCGCACCTTTTGGGACCAATCCCCTAAAGCACTCTGCTCTTCAATATTAGAGTCTGTAGGTCGATGTTTTGCAGCAAAGACGTGAAAACAGTTCATGTTTCGTCCCGGTATGTTTCCGTCACTTAGAAAGTCACATTTTATTTTGTTTTATCATTGTAGGTTTCGGGTAGCTAAAGATAGTTTAGTATGTAGGGTGTACCATTTAAAATAAATACAAAAATTGCATGAGAGGCATTAACAAACGAATAGCAAGTGCCATGCACCTGTCTCAGAAGATGATTCTTGAATTATTTTCACAAATAGTGCATAAATCATTTATTTCTCACTTATTATGATAGTTTTCCTGCAAAAAAATAATACGAGTGTGATGCCAGAGTGTGTAGGAGGTAATAAGAAAAAACTGAGCTGCTATCGTATAATGTGGTGTCTGCGTAGGACTGTTCTGTTCTAAAATCTCACATTAATACTGAAAACGGTGATAACATCAGAGAGGAGAAATTGGGTCAAAACTGTTTGATCCGCTTTATGCGCCAATCATTGTCTGCACCCAAGCTGGCCTTCAAAAGCCTCCCATGCTCGGCTCATTACTGTAAGTGCAGAGAAGACCTATGAGCGGCCATCGTGTGCTTTGATCCCCTTGAGGCGGACTCCTCTTTGATGACACCGTATCCAAGAGCAGCGAAGACAGGGGTCAGGGTGGGCAACCATGAAAGAACCCTGGGTGGAAATTGGAATTGAACATTTTGACACTTGTGATAAAGTTTTGCCTGTAACGATAGATAAAAGGGGTCCGAGTAGGCTAAACAAATAAAGCCATCAAGCAGAAGATTGAAGAATAGTGCAAAAGGCAAGTTATAAAACAATATAGCTAGGATAAGTCTATCACCTAAATCCAAGGGACAACTACAGCAATACCACATATTCCAACAAAAAGGAAAGCCAAACGGTCTTCAGCTCTGTTAGTAAGACCTCCCAATTGGACACTCTAACAACTTACTGCCAAATGTAGGCAGCAATAATATCCATTCCAACAGGTGTGTAACTTTGTACACCACTGCAACATAGAAATTAGCAAACGTATGGCCACAATATGCAAATATACGTATAACATCAAAAAGTGAAGCTTAGAAATCATCTGACACAGGCAAGAGAGGAAAGATCAATGAAGGAGGTCAGGTGATACAGAGAACACTTCTACACACAAACCAAATAAAGAGGCAGAAGCCACAACAGAACAAGGCAGGCATGGCTGATCAGTTCACTACAAAGCAGCAGAATGAGAACACACACATGCCTTGTGCATATAAAGAACTAACAGAACTAGTATGCAGGAAAGCAAAAAATATGTTAATTTATACAAAAGGAAGATAACTCAACAGGAAATATTCGGATGAGATCAAGGAATAAGACTGAAAGCAAGCAGGGAGCAGATCGCCCATAGCTTACAGCTTCCATGAGCAAAGATAGTTCCATGATAACAGCAAGGATGGACACATACCGGCAAATAAGCCAGTTACTACAAGCACCACTAGCGGGGTGGCTGTGGAGGGGTACAGGTGACCAGTGGGGTACCTCCCTCTCCAAGGCAAGGATAGATTGGGAACCAAATGCAGCCCTGGCAAGAATGTGCACACCAGCCCACTCACTTCCTCCCCACTCTTTGTCTCCCAGCCATCCATTTTCAGTCTCTCTCTCTCTCTTCTCTTTTTTTGTCTGATCTCCCTCAATCCTCTCCCTTTCCTTCCTTTCTCTCCGTTGCATATGTCTACTCCATAAAAATCTTTATTTCGGTAGAAAATACCATAAAAGCACAGATTTAAAAGACATACAACATTGGTACAATTGAATATTATCATAGTTAAAACGTAGGAATTGATTATTACAACCACATTAAAATAACGTTAAAATTAGGGCACATTGTACAATGTAGTTGGGCACACCTCAGTAGCAGGTTGAATCATTTGTCTACTAAGGCACGCTTAACCCTAAATAGTTAAGACTCTTCATATACGCCACATTGCTGCTAAAAAAAAGCGAAACAGCGAAGACAATGGGTCCTGAATGGCATATGTCTTCTGCTGCGCCTGCTGCAGTGAAGTGACAGAGGTGCCAGAAGCAGCCTGTGACTTAAAAGACTAGCCTCGAAAGGCGCCAGCCCTCTGGGGAAATGCCTGGTGAGATACATGGCCTGTCCAGCCCGTTGTTCCCTTCATTCGGATTTGGATTCTCTGCACTGCTTTTTAGGTCGAGCCTGGGTAACGCATGCTGTATTCGAGTATGGACTGGAAGCGCCGCCTACTCCCTCCCAATATTTTACATTGGCTAGTGTCATTGTCCTTTGTATATGCTGGCTTCTGATTCATTAATATGCTTGTTAGTCCCTCGTTAATACCGCCTTGTCTTCATTTGTAACCTCTCATGAGGACTGGCCCTTTTACTGCTTTTGTTACACTGTATGTCTTATTTAATCTGTAAGAACTATTTTCTTTAATGAGCTTCTCCTACTGCAGGCACAACATGCTATCCTGCAACAATCAGTACGCCATGCGCGCTTTCACTTTCCAAGAAGCCCTGGACAATGGCAACTGCTTCTTTTAAGTGAAATAGGCCTTACATTTAGCAATAGTTTGAGCTATTGGCATTGTAAATGACAAAGCCTTTTATTTATGTGTTAATTATAAAAACAGATTAAAAAATAAGGCATTGTCATTTTCAGCGCCAATAGCTTTAACTCTTGTAAATGCGAGACCGATTGCATTGCAAATGCTTGTTTGCTTTGTGTGCAGTATCCTCTGTAGCAATGACTCGTCCAGTCACTTTACGAGGACAGGTTGCCCTTGATGGAACTGCCCACCCATTAATAGGGCCATCAGGGAGGGCCTTCGCAGAAGAGATGCACGCAGGGCAAACAGAAAGGGCAAATGTGAAGAGCAGGGTTAGCTATTCAGACAATTTATTCATGAGATGTTTCTGCTTTTTATTAACAGGTTTTTCATTTTCTGAAAAGGACAGTTTACCTTGGTTTTAAGAAATTATCTGATGTGAATTCGGGTGGAAACAAATAGAAGGTAGGTGATACCATACTCCTGAATAAGACATACGTTGCTTTATTAAAGACAATATAAAACCCAGGGGCACATTTCTAAGAGGGTGCGATAGGCAATTATCGCCGATTTAGCGGCTGTTTTTGGCCGCTAAGCGGCAATAATTCTATCGCCCTATTAGCAAGCTGTTGCTAACAGCAGTTAGCAACAGCTTGTAGGCAATAGCAGGCAGTTTGGGGCCCGCTTTGCATGTCAGCGATATTTATCGCTAATGGCATGCAAAGTGGGCGTACCCAAACTGTTAGCTATCGCCTATTAGCAAGGGAGGCGTAGCGATGGAAATATTTGCGCTAAGCGCGAATATCTCCAAAAACTAACACCTGCCCAGACCAGTACTTAATCAATGTGGTAGCAGCCTTAATACACTCAGTAATCAAGGTAATCAATATATAACAATTAAGACAGAATAAATCAGCACTTTAGTGAGTAAGTGTGCAACAGGTAAGAGGCCCTGCAAGCCTGCTAGAACATGACACAAAAAGAAGATATCCAGACAGTTATCTGGAATAACCCAATGCACTACAAGAGGCGTCAAAGACGTTTCAACAATAATAGGCAATAGTAAATCAGTATATTGTTACAATCAATACATTCTGACTGAAACAGCATCAAATGAAACAAGAAAAATGCACAAAGAAATTCAACGAATAGCACATCTTGATGTCTGGTGTCCGAAGAAGTTTTATTCACGTTCTTCAAAATCAGGTGGGCAGAACATAAATGCGGTGCTTCACAACAGCATCCAAATGTTAAAAATCCCAATGCATTTCGGGCGTAACGGGATAGCCCTTCATCAGGGAAATCTAACAACAATAAAAATAATAGTCTTAATGATACTCTGGGTAAGTACACAGGACTCAGCAAAAAGAATAGAGGACCTTGCCCAATGTTAAAGCAAAGCGGCCAAGCGCAAAGTATAGAAAGCCAGACTGAAAAGAAAAAAGTGCATTCAGCGGTTAAAACCAATATAAAACATGCAGTGAGAAGAATCACTATGCAAATTGCAAACAGCTACCGTAGAAACAACTATGTGGAACAGTGCACGTACATCGAGAAAAGAAGGAAAATGAATCCAGTGAAAGGGGTGGAAAACACAAACACTCGCACTACTTACTGCCACAATGAAACCCAGGTCATCCTGTAACTTCAGGAAGCTCACTGAAAGCAATAAACCTCCGTATTACAAGTAATTCCAAAAGAGACCGTAACCTTAAACCAAATGCCAAAGTGCAGTTAAAAGACTCGTACTCACAACAAACGAGAGGCGTAGGAGACTTAACAATTATAAGTAAGACCGGGGTAGGATCAGTAACATGATACGTAAATGCCAAAAACGAGCTGTCAAGACAGGAATCAAACGTAATGGTCAGCTCACTGTGGGGATGAAACATAACCTAATCAATCGAATAAAAGTATTCAATAGCTTACCAAAGCGGGTTTCAGCAAAAACAACAGTAGCCGGCGGCTCAAAACAAATGCCAGCAGTCTCGAAACCAAGTGAGAACCAGTGTGTTTAACAAGCAGACAAGCAACTAGTAGAGAAAGGACTAATGGGAGCTGGCCGACTCGGCGGCCATCTTGGAGAGGTCTTATTGCAACCTAAACATCGCTTTATAGCACTCTAAAGAGAACAACATAGTAGAAACAAAGCCAAAGTAAAGTAAAATGAAAATGCGATAGACAATAAATGCGCTGGCACAACATTTGCATGAACATGGCGGCAAAGAGGAATGACATTGTACATGAATGAAAATACACAAAGTAATATGAAGAGAAACATTGCAATTTCAGATACACAAGGAGATGTCAAGCACTATAGATAGAACAGACAAGTATCAATATTATGCGCAAACAGGGTTATAGAAAGCAAGAGAGATCAAATTTATCATTGAGCCCTAAAGGGGAAAGGGTTTGCAAAAACCAAATCCAGTAAATCTCACGTTGTAGTAGAAATTTGGTGATATCTTTATCTGGTGATGGTAGTTGTTGTTCTAATATACCGAAACGCAGTTGCGCAATGCTGTGTCGATTGGTGTTCCAATGTACGGCAATAGGTGAACTGGCATAGTTGTTTCTAATACGACTTTTGAGTTCTGTTAAACGGGTGCGGAGGTTTCTCTCCGTTTTACCCACATAATACAAGTCGCGTGGGCATTTAAGGTAGTATATCACATGTTGACTATTACAATTGGTGTTGTGACGTAGAGTGATCTTTTTGCCAGAGCGAGGATGTGCCAAAGAATTGCCAATATTAGCATGATTGCAATGGGAACAGTTGCCACATTTAGAAAACCCCCGTACAGATGTCGTGTGTTTATTGGAGGATTTGTTCAAAAGTTCTTTCAAGTTATGTGATCTTTTGTAGGCAAAAATAGGATTTTCAGAAAATATCCCATTAAAATCAGGTTCAGTTCACAATAGGGCCCAACGGTCCAGTATGCTTGCTTTAACCAGTTTGGAGTGGGTCGAGTACGTTGAGACAAAGACCTGTCTGTTAGGATTAACCTCCTTCACTGATTTCTTATGGAGATCTGTGCGTTGTAAAGCTGAAGATCTGGCAGCCGCCTGATCAACAACTGTAGAAGGGTATGCTCTTTTCAAAAAATGTTCTTTATTTTTGTGAATGGTCTGCATGCCAACATCAGTGTCAGAAGAAATGCGTTTGATTCTCAGAAACTGAGAAAAAGGCAGATGGCGTTTAAGCGACCAGGGGTGGAAACTCTGATAGAGTAGCGCATTGTTGCGGTCAGTGGGTTTTTGATAGATCGATGTTTCAACAGTGGGAGGTGTCAATGTTATCTTAACATCCAGAAAAGCAATACTTTTGGGTTCAATCTGATGGGTGAATTGAATCTAGGATTAATTCCATTGAGATTGATAATCACACGTTCAAGCTCACTCAGCGGCCCATTTCATACAACCAGTATATCATCAATATACCGTCAATAAGCAATCAAATTTCTGCTCCAGTCAGAATTGGATAAAATATGCTCAGTCTCAAATTTGAACATGAAAATGTTTGCGTAGCTGGGGGCTCCCGAAAAGCCCATGGATGTACCATTTGACTGTATAAAAAATTGATCTTTCCATTTAAAATAACAGTGAAACAAACAAAAGTGGAGAATTTCCATAAGAAAAACTCGATCAGCACGTGCAATATCATGTCTGAGCAAGGCCCATGCAACAGCCTCAAGACCTTCCAGATGTGGGATCGATGTGTACAAAGACACAACGTCCACTGTGCATAACCAAGTGTTATCCTCTGTAGGTATGTTGAGATCTTGCAAAATGTTAAGCAGATGGGTGGTGTCTTGAACATAAGATGGACAGGATTGAACAATCGGCTGGAGGAAGGTGTCAAGGTAGTGCCCAAGGGTCTCATGAATCGAACCACACCCTGAGACGATAGGTCTCAGGGGGGGTTCATGAGATCCTTGTGAATCTTAGGCAGCATGTAAAGTACAGGCCTGCGCGGGAACTGTGTTGTTAAAAAATCTTTAGTCTTTTTACTAATCCATTTCATTTGTAAGGCAAGACCTAAAAAAAATTCGAGCACAGCTTGGAATTCCTTGGTGGGATCGTGTGGCAAAGGAAGATATGTGGATGTGTCTTGTAACATGACATCGATCTTAGAAACATAACTGCTAGCATTCATCACTACTAATGCGCCCCCCTTGTCGGCCTTAGTGAAGTGCAAAGAGATGTCAGATTGCAGAGATCTAAGGGCCGATTTGTCGCTACGAGTGAGATTGGAGGTAAAATTTGGACCAACAGGTAGTTTAGCCAAATCTTGTTTGACTAGCGATTCAAACAGGTCAATCGTCTTGTGAGAATCAGGAGAAACAAATGTGCGTCTAGGTTTGAACTCAAGGAACTCCTCTGTATCAGCAGGTAATGGCCTGTCAATCACATTCGATAAAAAATGGCGAAGCCTAAGTTTCCTCGTGAATTTGTATAGCTCAACTTGGGAATCTAAATTTTTCGCATGGAAGGTAGGCACGAACGAGCAACTTTTATTCAAAACCCCCATTTGTTTGTCAGTTAGTGTTTTTGAGGAGATATTCACAACTAGTGTTTCTTTCTGCGGTTTGGTTTGCCTGAATCGGTGACCTCTCCGCGTTTGTTTACTTCTGCAGCTGGCTGTGTGGGTGGTTGGTTGGCCGCAGGGCTGGTGGACAAAAAAGAAACCTTAGAACTGCTGGCACTACTGCCGGCAGTTTCATTGTCTATTGGTGGAATCACCAGAGGCACAGGCGGACGAGTAAGCTGTGTGTCAGTCACAGATGCAAGACTTTCATCCGATGAAGTTGGACCTTGTTTTTGCCAAGTGCGTTTCTGGGCGTAAACTTCCGCCCAGGAGTACTTCATCGAGCTTATAGTCGATATTATCTCGACGAAACTTCCGCACTTTGCGTTCATGAATTTCTTTAGCGTAAGAGTCCAAACGAGCATTGATCTCATTGAGTGTAGTTGTGAGAGGATCAGCCTCCATGCGTTGTGTGAGATTCGATTGGAGTTCTTTGATCTCGGCTTCCAAACCAACCAAGACTTGTGAGAGCTCTTCAACAATAAGTAAAATAAGATCAAGCGAACACTTATTAAGAATCGCGTACCACTTGTCCATGAATTTCCTGTTCATCTTAAACAACATGGGTTTTATGGCTATACGTAAGCCGCGGGGAATGCGGCTGGCTTTATGGTACTGAATCAGCGTGGTGGCGTGCAGGCGCTGATTGATTTCCCTACGCATGAGATATTCTAGTTGGCGTATTTGTTGCTGAATGGGTCCAGAGGTAGCGTTGAAGGTTCTCACCTCTTTGATGAGTCCATAGATATCATTAGCTTCTGCCGATGAGTAAACTTTGGTGTGTGCTCTGTTCTCTGTGAGATGTAGTATGTCATCGAAGGACGACATAATGAAGGTTACCTGAATTTTTCAGTGGTGGTGCAAATAGTGGCTGCAGTGCAGTAAAATAGGGACAACAATCAATGTGGTAGCAGCCTTAATGCACTCAGTAATCAAGGTAATCAATATATAACAAACAAGACAGAATAAATCAGCACTTTAGTGAGTAAGTGTGCAACGGGTAAGAGGCCCTGCAAGCCTGCTAGAACATGACACAAAAAGAAGATATCCAGACAGTTATCTGGAATAACCCAATGCACTACAAGAGGCGTCAAAGACGTTTCAACAATAATAGGCAATAGTAAATCAGTATATTGTTACAATCAATACATTCTGACTGAAACAGCATCAAATAAAACAAGAAAAATGCACAAAGAAATTCAACGAATAGCACATCTTGATGTCTGGTGTCCGAAGAAGTTTTATTCACGTTCTTCAAAATCAGGTGGGCAGAACATAAATGCGGTGCTTCACAACAGCATCCAAATGTTAAAAATCCCAATGCATTTCGGGCGTAACGGGATAGCCCTTCATCAGGGGAATCTAACAACAATAAAAATAATAGTCTTAATGATACTCTGGGTAAGTACACAGGACTCAGCAAAAAGAATAGAGGACCTTGCCCAATGTTAAAGCAAAGCGGCCAAGCGCAAAGTATAGAAAGCCAGACTGAAAAGAAAAAAGTGCAACCAGCGGTTAAAACCAATATAAAACATGCAGTGAGAAGAATCACTATGCAAATTGCAACCAGCTACCGTAGAAACAACTATGTGGAACAGTGCACGTGCATCGAGAAAAGAAGGAAAACACAAACACTCGCACAACTTACTGGCACAATGAAACCCAGGTCATCCTGTAACTTCAGGAAGCTCACTGAAAGCAATAAACCTCCGTATTACAAATATTTCCAAAAGAGACCGTAACCTTAAACCAAATGCCAAAGTGCAGTTAAAAGACTCGTACTCACAACAAACGAGAGGCGTAGGAGACTTCACAATTATAAGTAAGACCGGGGAAGGATCAGTAACATGATACGTAAATGCCAAAAACGAGCTGTCAAGACAGGAATCAAACGTAATGGTCAGCTCACTGTGGGGATGAAACATAACCTAATCAATCCAATAAAAGTACTCAATAGCTTACCAAAGCGGGTTTCAGCAAAAACGACAGTAGCCGGCGGCTCGAAACAAACGCCAGAAGTCTCGAAACCAAGTGAGAACCAGTGTGTTTAACAAGCAGACGAGCAACTAGTAGAGAAAGGACTAATGGGAGCTGGCCGAACTCGGCGGCCATCTTGGAGAGGTTTTATTGCAGCCTAAACATCGCTCTATAGCACTCTAAAGAGAACAACATAGTAGAAACAAAGCCAAAGTAAAGTAAAACAAAAGTGCGATAGACAATAAATGCGCTGGCACAACATTTGCATTAACATGGTGGCAAAGAGGAATGACATTGTACATGAATGAAAATACACAAAGTAATATGAAGAGAAACATTGCAATTTCAGATACACAAGGAGATGTCAAGCACTATAGATAGAACAGACAAGTATCAATATTATGCGCAAACAGGGTTATAGAAAGCAAGAGAGATCAAATTTATCATTGAGCCCTAAAGGGGATAGGGTTTGTAAAAACCAAATCCAGTAAATCCCTCGTTGTAGTGGAAATTTGGTGATATCTTTATCTGGTGATGGTAGTTGTTGTTCTAATATACCAAAACGCAGTTGCGCAATGCTGTGTCGATTGGTGTTCCAATGTACGGCAATAGGTGAACTGGCATAGTTATTTCTAATACGACTTTTGTGTTCCTTTAAACGGGTGCTGAGGTTTCTCTCCGTTTTACCCACATAATACAAGTCGCGTGGGCATTTAAGGTAGTATATCACATGTTGACTATTACAATTGTGGTGAGTTACAACGGGGTAGACCCTAATAACTCCCTGACCTGGGTCAGTTAATCAGGTACATATATAAGTGGTCGGAGTCTGATGTGAACAATGGCAAAAATCTCAAAATATCACTCATTTATCAGAGAATAACTTTCATTATATATAAGCCACAAATGTCACTCGAAAAGGACAGGTTCATACATTCGGTGCGTATTTATTTAGGACATCTTGATTTATCAAATGCGTAAATTTCAAAAAATTATGGTAGAAGATATTGCAATTAATGCATTGACAATATAAATCAACTTAAAAGCAACACATTTATAGACAATAAATGCATTCAAATATGTCGACGCGCTCACGGTGCATAGAGAAAAGGGTATTTAGAGGGGATGGGTGTGTGGGGGTAAAGGTGGGGACCGGGTAAAGGTGGTGTGACTAAGTTGTAATCACAGTGAAAAATGAGAGCCTTTACAGTCTATATACAGATCCAAGGGTTCCAAAATAATCTCAAACATAGGTTCCGTGACCATCCATTATTGGGTCCTATGTTTGGAGCGATAAACAGTATCGGTTGTCGACGTTTCGACCCCTGAAGGTAAGGGTGATTCAGAACCTCAGGTTGGGGTCTTCATCAGGACGTGAGGTGTGGCAGGAGCGCCTATAGATAATGCGAAAATAATGAGTGTATCTAATACTCAGTTAAATCATTTGATGCACTCGAACTAAAGTGAAAAGTTACCTACTTCGCATGGGGCCCGCGTGGACCTTAAGCATTTGGACCTTCCAAGGTTCCTATGTTTTGTGATAAGCCTGTAATTAATTAAAAGGATCATGGTTACAGTGGGCTGTCCAACCTGTGGATAAAGCACCAGTGTAACAAACAATGTTAAAAAATAATAATAAGGGGAGCACTTACTGGGAGCTTTTCAAAAATCTGGTTGGGTTGCGTCGGATTCTTAGGCCCACTGGACCAGCCGGTCCGTGGAGGAAATCCGTATGTCTCTGAAAATGAGGTAAAGGGTCCGTCTCAGTGATTAAGATAAACCATTGTTTAAACGCTAAAGCCGCGTTCGGTTGCTCAATAAATGCGCGGTTTTAAGCGTGACTTAAAGGGTAATGTAAAAATGAAAGGTAAAAATGGCCATCGTATTGCACAATCATGCAGGTGTGCCGTGATCACTGGGTTATGGATGCGGTGTGGCAAGTTACTCCAGACGTGGTTCACAAGGATCTCATGAACCCCCCCCTGAGACCTATTGTCTCAGGGTGTGGTTCTATTCATGAGACCCTTGGGCACTACCTTGACACCTTCCTCCAGCGGATTGTTCAATCCTGTCCATCTTATGTTCAAGACACCACCCATCTGCTTAACATTTTGCAAGATCTCAACATACCTACAGAGGATAACACTTGGTTATGCACAGTGGACGTTGTGTCTTTGTACACATCGATCCCACATCTGGAAGGTCTTGAGGCTGTTGAATGGGCTTTGCTCAGACATGATATTGCACGTGCTGATCGAGTTTTTCTTATGGAAATTCTCCACTTTTGTTTGTTTCACTGTTATTTTAAATGGAAAGATCAATTTTTTATACAGTCAAATGGTACATCCATGGGCTTTTCGGGAGCCTCCAGCTACGCAAACATTTTCATGTTCAAATTTGAGACTGAGCATATTTTATCCAATTCTGACTGGAGCAGAAATTTGATTGCTTATCGACGGTATATTGATGATATACTGGTTGTATGGCATGGGCCGCTGAGTGAGCTTGAACGTGTGATTATCAATCTCAATGGAATTAATCCTAGAATTCAATTCACCCATCAGATTGAACCCAAAAGTATTGCTTTTCTGGATGTTAAGATAACATTGACACCTCCCACTGTTGAAACATCGATCTTTCAAAAACCCACTGACCGCAACAATGCGCTACTCTATCAGAGTTTCCACCCCTGGTCGCTTAAACGCCATCTGCCTTTTTCTCAGTTTCTGAGAATCAAACGCATTTCTTCTGACACTGATGTTGGCATGCAGACCATTCACAAAACTAAAGAAAAATTTTTGAAAAGAGGATACCCTTCTACAGTTGTTGATCAGGCGGCTGCCAGATCTTCAGCTTTACAACGCACAGATCTCCTTAAGAAATCAGTGAAGGAGGTTAATCCTAACAGACAGGTCTTTGTCTCAACGTACTCGACCTACTCCAAACTGGTCAAAGCAAGCATACTGGACCGTTGTGCCCTATTGCGAACTGAACCTTATTTTAATGGGATATTTTCTGAAAATCCTATTTTTGCATACAAAAGATCACATAACTTGAAAGAACTTTTGAACAAATCCTCCAATAAACACACAACATCTGTACGAGGGTTTTCTAAATGTGGCAACTGTTCTCATTGCAATAATGCTATTATTGGCAATTCTTTGGCACATCCTCGCTCTGGCAAAAAGATCACTCTACGTCACAACACCAATTGTAATAGTCAACATGTGATATACTACCTTAAATGCCCATGCGACTTGTATTATGTGGGTAAAACGGAGAGAAACCTCCGCACCCGTTTAACGGAACACAAAAGTCGTATTAGAAACAACAATGCCAGTTCACCTATTGCCGTACATTGGAACACAAATCGACACAGCATTGCGCAACTGCATTTTGGTATATTAGCACAACAACTACCATCACCAGATAAAGATATCACCAAATTTCTACTACAACGTGAGATTTACTGGATTTGGTTTTTGCAAACCCTATCCCCTTTAGGGCTCAATGATAAATTTGATCTCTCTTGCTTTCTATAACCCTGGTTGCGCATAATATTGATACTTGTCTGTTCTATCTATAGTGCTTGACATCCCCTTGTGTATCTGAAATTGCAATGTTTCTCTTCATATTACTTTGTGTATTTTCATTCATGTACAATGGCATTCCTCTTTGCCACCATGTTCATGCAAATGTTGTGCCAGCGCATTTATTGTCTATCGCATTTTCGTTTTACTTTACTTTGGCTTTGTTTCTACTATGTTGTTCTCTTTAGAGTGCTATAGAGCGATGTTTAGGTTGCAATAAGACCTCTCCAAGATGGCCACCGAGTTCGGCCAGCTCCCATTAGTCCTTTCTCTACTAGTTGCTCGTCTGCTTGTTAAACACACTGGTTCTCACTTGGTTTCGAGACTGCTGGCGTTTGTTTCGAGCCGCCGGCTACTGTCGTTTTTGCTGAAACCCGCTTTGGTAAGCTATTGAATACTTTTATTCGATTGATTAGGTTATGTTTCATCCCCACAGTGAGCTGACCATTACGTTTGATTCCTGTCTTGAAAGCTCGTTTTTGGCATTTACGTATCATGTTACTGATCCTTCCCCGCTCTTACTTATAATTGTGAAGTCTCCTACGCCTCTCGTTTGTTGTGAGTACGAGTCTTTTAACTGCACTTTGGCATTTGGTTTAAGGTTACGGTCTCTTTTGGAAATATTTGTAATATGGAGGTTTATTGCTTTCAGTGAGCTTCCTGAAGTTACAGGATGACCTGGGTTTCATTGTGCCAGTAAGTTGTGCGAGTGTTTGTGTTTTCCACCCTTTTCAGTGGATTCATTTTCCTTCTTTTCTCAAAGCACGTGCACTGTTCCACATAGTTGTTTCTACGGTAGCTGGTTGCAATTTGCATAGTGATTCTTCTCACTGCATGTTTTATATTGGTTTTAACCGCTGGTTGCACTTTTTTCTTTTCAGTCTGGCTTTCTATACTTTGCGCTTGGCCGCTTTGCTTTAACATTGGGCAAGGTCCTCTATTCTTTTTGCTGAGTCCTGTGTACTTACCCAGAGTATCATTAAGACTATTATTTTTATTGTTGTTAGATTCCCCTGATGAAGGGCTATCCCGTTACGCCCGAAATGCATTGGGATTTTTAACATTTGGATGCTGTTGTGAAGCACCGCATTTATGTTCTGCCCACCTGATTTTGAAGAACGTGAATAAAACTTCTGCGGACACCAGACATCAAGATGTGCTATTCGTTGAATTTCTTTGTGCATTTTTCTTGTTTCATTTGATGCTGTTTCAGTCAGAATGTATTGATTGTAACAATATACTGATTTACTATTGCCTATTATTGTTGAAACGTCTTTGACGCCTCTTGTAGTGCATTGGGTTATTCCAGATGACTGTCTGGATATCTTCTTTTTGTGTCATGTTCTAGCAGGCTTGCAGGGCCTATTACCCGTTGCACACTTACTCACTAATGTGCTGATTTATTCTGTCTTATTTGTTATATATTGATTACCTTGATTACTGAGTGCATTAAGGCTGCTACCACATTGATTGTTGTCCCTATTTTACTGCACTGCAGCCACTCTTTGCACCACCACTGAAAAATTCAGGTAACCTTCATTATGTCGTCTTTCGATGACATACTACATCTCACAGAGAACAGAGCACATACCAAAGTTTACTCATCGGCAGAAGCTAATGATATCTATGAACTCATCAAAGAGGTGAGAACCTTCGACGCTACCTCTGGACCCATTCAGCAACAAATACGCCAACTAGAATATCTCATGCGTAGGGAAATCAATCAGCGCCTGCATACCACCATGCTGATTCAGTACCATAAAGCCAGCCGCATTCCCCGCGGCTTACGTATAGCCATAAAACCCATGTTGTTTAAGATGAACAGGAAATTCATGGACAAGTGGTACGCGATTCTTAATAAGTGTTCGCTTGATCTTATTTTACTTATTGTTGAAGAGCTCTCACAAGTCTTGGTTGGTTTGGAAGCCGAGATCAAAGAACTCCAATCGAATCTCACACAACGCATGGAGGCTGATCCTCTCACAACTACACTCAATGAGATCAATGCTCGTTTGGACTCTTACGCTAAAGAAATTCATACCAAACGAAGATCATAGCGCTAGCGCTTGAATGTGACCAGGATTTCTGCAAGCTGCTATTTCGTTTTTAACAATTTTAAAAACCTATTGATGTGAGAATATGTGTTTTTAAATTACACTTCTGCAAGCTGCTATTTCGTTTTAACAATTTTAAAAACCTATTGCTGTGAGAATATGTGTTTTTAAAATTACATTTCTGTGCTCTTACTTGTTTTCTGGTCGCTACTCCCCGGTCCACCACAGCCTGTGCTGATTGTGTGGAGGGAGGCTTAAGCGACACCACTTCCTGGTTGTCCCATCCTGGGCAGCCATCTTGGGGAGGTTGACGGGCTAGTCTCCCCCCTCGCCCTCACTATTTTAGGGCGGGAATATTGCGCGCACGATCACCTACCAAACGAAGATCATAGCGCTAGCGCTTGAATGTGACCAGGATTTCTGCAAGCTGCTATTTCGTTTTTAACAATTTTAAAAACCTATTGATGTGAGAATATGTGTTTTTAAATTACACTTCTGCAAGCTGCTATTTCGTTTTAACAATTTTAAAAACCTATTGCTGTGAGAATATGTGTTTTTAAAATTACATTTCTGTGCTCTTACTTGTTTTCTGGTCGCTACTCCCCGGTCCACCACAGCCTGTGCTGATTGTGTGGAGGGAGGCTTAAGCGACACCACTTCCTGGTTGTCCCATCCTGGGCAGCCATCTTGGGGAGGTTGACGGGCTAGTCTCCCCCCTCGCCCTCACTATTTTAGGGCGGGAATATTGCGCGCACGATCACCTACCAAACGAAGATCATAGCGCTAGCGCTTGAATGTGACCAGGATTTCTGCAAGCTGCTATTTCGTTTTTAACAATTTTAAAAACCTATTGATGTGAGAATATGTGTTTTTAAATTACACTTCTGCAAGCTGCTATTTCGTTTTAACAATTTTAAAAACCTATTGCTGTGAGAATATGTGTTTTTAAAATTACATTTCTGTGCTCTTACTTGTTTTCTGGTCGCTACTCCCCGGTCCACCACAGCCTGTGCTGATTGTGTGGAGGGAGGCTTAAGCGACACCACTTCCTGGCTGTCCCATCCTGGGCAGCCATCTTGGGGAGGTTGACGGGCTAGTCTCCACCCTCGCCTAATCTATATGACCTCTTCCCACCCCGCGCAGCGGTGACGCGCAGCGGTAGCGCCGTATACGCGCCGAAGAGGCGCCAAAGAGAAGCCAGTCTGCGCCAGTCCGCGTCCAGACGCTTCTCGCTGGCCCGGGTCTGGGGTGGTGACCGGCACCATGGTGGGTACTCGAATTGC
Source organism: Lissotriton helveticus (assembly GCF_964261635.1). NCBI lineage: Eukaryota > Metazoa > Chordata > Amphibia > Caudata > Salamandridae > Lissotriton > Lissotriton helveticus. The sequence continues at coordinate 992,934,935 of NC_136072.1, read as the reverse complement.
CTATAACTCCACGAGGTTACACTCCTTACGTCCCCCCGTCAGTCTTTCCTGTTGCCATTCTGTCTCCCCAGCTAATATCGACCATCACTGTAAACATTGTACATGGAGCACCTCCCGCCCATATAGCGACTCCCTCCCTTTGGGAGAGACTTGGAGAATGTATCTCCTTAATTGCCGGTCGCTACCCAAACATTTCACAGAGCTGCATCTGTTGATCGATGAGCTTAATCCTGACGCCCTATTTTTAACGGAAACTTGGCTTCAGATTGACAACGACCCGTCCTTAATATGGGCCACACCTCCAGGCTACACACTTAAGCGCCTCGACCGCCAATCGGGGAGAGGCGGAGGCCTAGCAATTATATACAGGGACAGCTTTAAGTGTCGGGTCACTCCTAATTCCCTGCTGACTTGCGAGAGCTTACACTTTGCACTTGATCTCTCCCCTACCACCACTTTTTCTGGTATTTTACTCTACCGCCCACCGGGTTCCCTGAATAATTTTATCACTCAAATTACTGATCTCACTGCCAACGCAGTCTTGACCTCATCTAACCTCACCCTGCTTGGGGATTTTAACATCCATTCAGATGACCCCCAGGATATGGCAGCTAATAACTTGCGTGCCAACATGCAAGCGTTAGACCTCTGCCAGAGAGGCCATCAGGCGACCCACAAGAAGGGACATCTCCTTGATCACATATACAGTAATACCAACCTTAATGTAGAGTCCCCTGTTCCACTGCCTTGGACTGATCATTTTTTGATACCGTTCACCTGGCTTTCTAACTCCTGTTCCCCCGTGAGGCCTCTACCAAGTACATGGGCAGGAAATGGTCCTCACTTCCCCTCACCGACTGGACATTGGCTCTCACTCAAGACCCCCCGAGAAGGGCCTTGACCCCTGCCTGTGCTTCTAGCAACTTTGATCACTGGATCTCCAGCACCCTAGACCGAGTTCTTCCCAAACGCCCCTGTAAACTCATCAGAAGACCTAAAGTTGCACCCTGGTACACTCCTGCTCTGAGGTTATTAAAGCTTGACTGCCGCAAACTAGAGAGAGCGTGGAGGAAGGACCATTCTCTGTCTAGGAAAGATGATTATAGGTCCGCAATAAGGCTCTATAAATCAGAGATTAAATTGGCGCAAACCTCCTTCTACGAAGGGAAAATTAGTGCTGCAGCCAACGCGCCTAGGGAAATCTTTAGGATAGCCAAGTCCCTTATTTCACCCCCGGCTGAGCGTCCTACTGCTGAAGGGGCACAAGACCGCTGTAATGAGCTAGCTGCCTTCTTCTCCAAGAAAATTTCGACCATATACTCTTCTTTTAGTAATCCTACGGTCAACGCCCCCTCCGTCCCATCTAAGCCAGCTGATTCTCCGGCTCTCTGCAAACTGGATATAATTCCGCTTCTTGATGCCGGCGGCCTGGATAGATTAATTTCTAAAGTTTCTTCCGGGTCTCCCAATGACCCGGCACCCCCCCGGATCCTTGTCAAGGCACTGGACGTTATTCGTCCTGTCATCCTGGAAGCCTTAAACACCTCCATCGTGGCCAGGTCGGTCCCACTCCCCTGGAAGTGCGCCATGGTGAGGGCGCTTCTCAAGAAGCCCTCCCTGGACCAGAGCAACTTGTCCAACTATCGCCCCATTTCGTTGCTCCCCTGGCTGAGTAAACTGCTGGAGAGGCACGCCAACAATATCTTAACAGACTATTTGGAGTCCAACTGTCTGTTGCGTGCCTCCCAGACAGGTTTTCGCCCTCAACATGGCACAGAAACCGCTATGTTAGCGGTTACAGAGGAAGCAAGAACGACTTTGGATCGGGGAGGAAAGGTGGCCATTATCCTGTTAGACCTTAGCGCCGCGTTCGACACGGTGAACCATGCCACGCTATTACACCGACTGGCGGGCATGGGCGTGTCGGGCGCGGCTCTAGACTGGCTTACCTCCTTTCTGAGTGAGCGCTTTTTCCAGGTCTTCGAGGGTGAGATAGTCTCTCCCAAACACCCTCTCAGGTGTGGGGTACCTCAGGGCTCCTCCCTGAGCCCGACCCTCTTTAACGCCTACATGGAACCTCTGGACAGGATAGTCCATCCCTTTGGTGTGCGTATAGTCACCTACGCGGATGACACGCAGCTTGTGGTCTCGTTAGACCACGCAGATGGATCATCCGACACCTTAGGCCCCTGTCTAGAGGCTGTTGCCAGATGGATGCAAGCCTCCTGTTTGAAGCTTAACGGGGAGAAGACAGACATCATTCTACTCGGAAATCCCTCCCCGTCTGCTCTTGCACCCGTCTGGCCACCATGTCTTGGCGCTCCTCCTGCCCCCAAGTCCCAGATAAAGAGCCTCGGGATCTGGCTTGACACCGCCCTTGATTTCTCGGTCCAGGCTACTAAGACTGCCGCCACTTGCTTTGGACTAATGAGGATGCTCCGGCGGGTGCTCCCTTTGCTCCCTTTCCAGGCGAGGAGGACCATGGTCCAGGCCCTGATTCTCTCTCGCCTGGATTATGGGAATGCTCTCTACCTAGGAGCACCGGCTTCGGTACTGCAGAGGCTTCAGGTCACACAAAACAGTGCGGCCCGCCTACTGTTCAATCTCTCCCGTCGGCAGTCGGCGAGGAAGGCTCTGAAAGACCTCCACTGGCTCCCAATGGCTGCCAGAGTGCAGTTTAAAGCTTTGTGCATTATGCACAAATCCTTTCACCGTGTAGGCCCAGCGATTCTGCACCCTTTGGTCACGCCTTATGTCCCAGCACGCCCCCTTCGGTCTGGTACCTTGCAGCTGGCCACCTCCTCTAAAATTAACAAAGCCCGTTGGGGTGGCCGCTCTTTTTCCCATTCGGCGACCAGACTTTGGAATGCCCTCCCCTTTGCCATCCGAGGAAATAGCAACCTCCTCTCATTCAGAAAGGCCTTGAAAACGCATTTGTTTGCTAAATCCTGCTGATCTGCCCCGAGCCTGCGCTAAACCATTTTATCTTCAAGCGCTGCGAGGCCCTAGGGCAGTTATGCGCTATACAAATGCAATTTTTCATTTCATTTCATTTCATTTCATGAACGCAAAGTGCGTAAGTTTCGTCGAGATACTATCGACTATAAGCTCGATGAAGTATACTCCTGGGCGGAAGTTTACGCCCAGAAACGCACTTGGCAAAAACAAGGTCCAACTTCATCGGATGAAAGTCTTGCATCTGTGACTGACACACAGCTTACTCGTCCGCCTGTGCCTCTGGTGATTCCACCAATAGACAATGAAACTGCCGGCAGTAGTGCCAGCAGTTCTAAGGTTTCTTTTTTGTCCACCAGCCCTGCGGCCAACCAACCACCCACACAGCCAGCTGCAGAAGTAAACAAACGCGGAGAGGTCACCAATTCAGGCAAACCAAACCGCAGAAAGAAACACTAGTTGTGAATATCTCCTCAAAAACACTAACTGACAAACAAATGGGGGTTTTGAATAAAGGTTGCTTGTTCGTGCCTACCTTCCATGCGAAAAATTTAGATTCCCAAGTTGAGCTATACAAATTCACGAGGAAACTTAGGCTTCGCCATTTTTTCTCGAATGTGATTGACACGCCATTACCTGCTGATACAGAGGAGTTCCTTGAGTTCAAAACTAGGAGCACATTTGTTTCTCCTGTTTCTCACAAGACGATTGACCTGTTTGAATCGCTAGTCAAACAAGATTTGGCTAAACTACCTGTTGGTCCAAATTTTACCTCCAATTTCACTCGTAGCGACAAATCGGCCCTTAGATCTCTGCAATCTGACAGCTCTCTGCACTTCACTAAGGCCGACAAGGGGGGCGCATTAGTAGTGATGAATGCTAGCAGTTATGTTTCTAAGATCGATGTCATGTTACAAGACACATCCACATATCTTCCTTTGCCACACGATCCCACCAAGGAATTCCAAGCTGTGCTCGAAAAAAATGTTAGGTCTTGCCTTAGAAATGAAATGGATTAGTAAAAAGACTAAAGATTTTTTAACAACACAGTTCCCGCGCAGGCCTATACTTTACATGCTGCCTAAGATTCACAAGGATCTCATGAACCCCCCCCAAGACCTATCGTCTCAGGGTGTGGTTCGATTCATGAGACCCTTGGGCCCTACCTTGACACCTTCCTCCAGCCGATTGTTCAATTCTGTCCATCTTATATTCAAGACACCACCCATCTGCTTAACATTTTGCAAGATCTCAACATACCTACAGAGGATAACACTTGGTTATGCACAGTGGACGTTGTGTCTTTGTACACATCGATCCCACATCTGGAAGGCCTTGAGGCTGTTGAATGGGCTTTGCTCAGACATGATATTGCACGTGCTGATCGAGTTTTTCTTATGGAAATTCTCCACCTTTGTTTGTTTCACTGTCATTTTAAATGGAAAGATCAATTTTTTATACAGTCAAATGGTACATCCATGGGCTTTTCGGGAGCCCCCAGCTACGCAAACATTTCTATGTTCAAATTTGAGACTGAACATATTTTATCCAATTCTGACTGGAGCAGAAATTTGATTGCTTATCAACGGTATATTGATGATATACTGGTTGTATGGCATGGGCCGCTGAGTGAGCTTGAACGTGTGATTATCAATCTCAATGGAATTAATCCTAGAATTCAATTCACCCATCAGATTTAACCCAAAAGTATTGCTTTTCTGGATGTTAAGATAACATTGACACCTCCCACTGTTGAAACATCGATCTTTCAAAAACCCACTGACCGCAACAATGCACTACTCTATCAGAGTTTCCACCCCTGGTCGCTTAAACGCCATCTGACTTTTTCTCAGTTTCTGAGAATCAAACGCATTTCTTCTGACACTGATGTTGGCATGCAGACCATTCACAAAACTAAAGAAACATTTTTGAAAAGAGGATACCCTTCTACAGTTGTTGATCAGGCGGCTGCCAGATCTTCAGCTTTACAACGCACAGATCTCCTTAAGAAATCAGTGAAGGAGGTTAATCCTAACAGACAGGTCTTTGTCTCAACGTACTCGACCCACTCCAAACTGGTTAAAGCAAGCATACTGGACCGTTGGGCCCTATTGCGAACTGAACCTGATTTTAATGGGATATTTTCTGAAAATCCTATTTTTGCCTACAAAAGATCACATAACTTGAAAGAACTTTTGAACAAATCCTCCAATAAACACACAACATCTGTACGAGGGTTTTCTAAATGTGGCAACTGTTCCCATTGCAATAATGCTATTATTGGCAATTTTTTGGCACATCCTCGCTCTGGCAAAAAGATCACTCTACGTCACAACACCAATTGTAATAGTCAACATGTGATATACTACCTTAAATGCCCATGCGACTTGTATTATGTGGGTAAAACGGAGAGAAACCTTCGCACCCGTTTAACGGAACACAAAAGTCGTATTAGAAACAACTATGCCAGTTCACCTATTGCCGTACATTGGAACACCAATCGACACAGCATTGCGCAACTGCGTTTTGGTATATTAGAACAACAACTACCATCACCAGATAAAGATATCACCAAATTTCTACTACAACGTGAGATTTACTGGATTTGGTTTTTGCAAACCCTATCCCCTTTAGGGCTCAATGATAAATTTGATCTCTCTTGCTTTCTATAACCCTGTTTGCGCATAATATTGATACTTGTCTGTTCTATCTATAGTGCTTGACATCCCCTTGTGTATCTGAAATTGCAATGTTTCTCTTCATATTACTTTGTGTATTTTCATTCATGTACAATGTCATTCCTCTTTGCTACCATGTTCATGCAAATGTTGTGCCAGCGCATTTATTGTCTATCGCATTTTCGTTTTACTTTACTTTGGCTTTGTTTCTACTATGTTGTTCTCTTTAGAGTGCTATAGAGCGATGTTTAGGTTGCAATAAGACCTCTCCAAGATGGCCGCCGAGTTCGGCCAGCTCCCATTAGTCCTTTCTCTACTAGTTGCTCGTCTGCTTGTTAAACACACTGCTTCTCACTTGGTTTCGAGACTGCTGGCGTTTGTTTCGAGCCGCCGGCTACTGTCGTTTTTGCTGAAACCCGCTTTGGTAAGCTATTGAATACTTTTATTCGATTGATTAGGTTATGTTTCATCCCCACAGTGAGCTGACCATTACGTTTGATTCCTGTATTGACAGCTCGTTTTTGGCATTTACGTATCATGTTACTGATCCTTCCCCGGTCTTACTTATAATTGTGAAGTCTCCTACGCCTCTCGTTTGTTGTGAGTACGAGTCTTTTAACTGCACTTTGGCATTTGGTTTAAGGTTAAGGTCTCTTTTGGAAATATTTGTAATATGGAGGTTTATTGCTTTCAGTGAGCTTCCTGAAGTTACAGGATGACCTGGGTTTCATTGTGCCAGTAAGTTGTGCAAGTGTTTGTGTTTTCCACCCTTTTCACTGGATTCATTTTCCTTCTTTTCTCAAAGCACGTGCACTGTTCCACATAGTTGTTTCTACGGTAGCTGGTTGCAATTTGCATAGTGATTCTTCTCACTGCATGTTTTATATTGGTTTTAACAGCTGGTTGCACTTTTTTCTTTTCAGTCTGGCTTTCTATACTTTGCGCTTGGCCGCTTTGCTTTAACATTGGGCAAGGTCCTCTATTCTTTTTGCTGAGTCCTGTGTACTTACCCAGAGTATCATTAAGACTATTATTTTTATTGATGTTAGATTCCCCTGATGAAGGGCTATCCCGTTACGCCCGAAATGCATTGGGATTTTTAACATTTGGATGCTGTTGTGAAGCACCGCATTTATGTTCTGCCCACCTGATTTTGAAGAACGTGAATAAAACTTCTTCGGACACCAGACATCAAGATGTGCTATTCGTTGAATTTCTTTGTGCAATTTTCTTGTTTCATTTGATGCTGTTTCAGTCAGAATGTATTGATTGTAACAATATACTGATTTACTATTGCCTATTATTGTTGAAACGTCTTTGATGCCTCTTGTAGTGCATTGGGTTATTCCAGATGACTGTCTGGATATCTTCTTTTTGTGTCATGTTCTAGCAGGCTTGCAGGGCCTCTTACCCGTTGCACACTTACTCACTAAAGTGCTGATTTATTCTGTCTTATTTGTTATATATTGTTTACCTTGATTACTGAGTGCATTAAGGCTGCTACCACATTGATTGTTGTCCCTATTTTACTGCACTGCAGCCACTATTTGCACCACCACTGAAAAATTCAGGTAACCTTCATTATGTCGTCTTTCGATGACATACTATATCTCACAGAGAACAGAGCACACACCAAAGTTTACTCATCGACAGAAGCTAATGATATCTATGGACTCATCAAAGAGGTGAGAACCTTTGACGCTACCTCTTGACCCATTCAGCAACAAATAGGCCAACTAGAATATCTCATGCGTAGGGAAATCAATCAGCGCCTGCATGCCACCACGCTGATTCAGTACCATAAAGCCAGCCGCATTCCCCGCGGCTTACGTATAGCCATAAAACCCATGTTGTTTAAGTTGAACAGGAAATTCATGGACAAGTGGTACGCGATTCTTAATAAGTGTTCGCTTGATCTTATTTTACTTATTGTTGAAGAGCTCTCACAAGTCTTGGTTGGTTTGGAAGCCGAGATCAAAGAACTCCAATCGAATCTCAAACAATGCATGGAGGCTGATCCTCTCACAACTACACTCAATGAGATCAATGCTCGTTTGGACTCTTACGCTAAAGAAATTCATGAACGCAAAGTGCGTAAGTTTCATCGAGATACTATCGACTATAAGCTCGATGAAGTATACTCCTGGGCGGAAGTTTACGCCCAGAAACGCACTTGGCAAAAACAAGGTCCAACTTCATCGGATGAAAGTCTTGCATCTGTGACTGACACACAGCTTACTCGTCCGCCTGTGCCTCTGGTGATTCCACCAATAGACAATGAAACTGCCGGCAGTAGTGCCAGCAGTTCTAAGGTTTCTTTTTTGTCCACCAGCCCTGCGGCCAACCAACCACCCACACAGCCAGCTGCAGAAGTAAACTAACGCGGAGAGGTCACCGATTCAGGCAAACCAAACCGCAGAAAGAAACACTAGTTGTGAATATCTCCTCAAAAACACTAACTGACAAACAAATGGGGGTTTTGAATAAAGGTTGCTCGTTCGTGCCTACCTTCCATGCGAAAAATTTAGATTCTCAAGTTGAGCTATACAAATTCACAAGGAAACTTAGGCTTCGCCATTTTTTCTCGAATGTGATTGACACGCCATTACCTGCTGATACAGAGGAGTTTCTTGAGTTCAAACCTAGGAGCACATTTGTTTCTCCTGTTTCTCACAAGACGATTGACCTGTTTGAATCGCTAGTCAAACAAGATTTGGCTAAACAACCTGTTGGTCCAAATTTTACCTCCAATCTCACTCGTAGCGACAAATCGGCCCTTAGATCTCTGCAATCTGACAGCTCTCTGCACTTCACTAAGGCCGACAAGGGGGGCGCATTAGTAGTGATGAATGCTAGCAGTTATGTTTCTAAGATCGATGTCATGTTACAAGACACATCCACATATCTTCCTTTGCCACACGATCTCACCAAGGAATTCCAAGCTGTGCTCGAATTTTTTTTAGGTCTTGCCTTAGAAATGAAATGGATTAGTAAAAAGACTAAAGATTTTTTAACAACACAGTTCCCGCGCAGGCCTGTACTTTACATGCTGCCTAAGATTCACAAGGATCTCATGAACCCCCCCCTGAGACCTATTGTCTCAGGGTGTGGTTCGATTCATGAGACCCTTGGGCACTACCTTGACAACGTCCTCCAGCCGATTGTTCAATTCTGTCCATCTTATGTTCAAGACACCACCCATCTGCTTAACATTTTGCAAGATCTCAACATACCCACAGAGGATAGCACTTGGTTATGCACAGTGGACGTTGTGTCTTTGTACACATCGATCCCACATCTGGAAGGTCTTGAGGCTGTTGAATGGGCTTTGCTCAGACATGATATTGCACGTGCTGATCGAGTTTTTCTTATGGAAATTCTCCACTTTTGTGTGTTTCACTGTTATTTTAAATGGAAAGATCAATTTTTTATACAGTCAAATGGCACATCCATGGGCTTTTCGGGAGCCCCCAGCTACGCAAACATTTTCATGTTCAAATTTGAGACTGAACATATTTTATCCAATTCTGACTGGAGCAGAAATTTGATTGCTTATCGACGGTATATTGATGATATACTGGTTGTATGGCATGGGCCGCTGAGTGAGCTTGAACATGTGATTATCAATCTCAATGGAATTAATCCTAGAATTACAATTCACCCATCAGATTGAACCCAAAAGTATTGCTTTTCTGGATGTTAAGATAACATTGACACCTCCCACTGTTGAAACATCGATCTTTCAAAAACCCACTGACCGCAACAATGCGCTACTCTATCAGAGTTTCCACCCCTGGTCGCCTAAACGCCATCTGCCTTTTTCTCAGTTTCTGAGAATCAAACGCATTTCTTCTGACACTGATGTTGGCATGAAGACCATTCACAAAACTGAAGAAACATTTTTGAAAAGAGGATACCCTTCTACAGTTGTTGATCAGGCGGCTGCCAGATCTTCAGCTTTACAATGCACAGATCTCCTTAAGAAATCAGTGAAGGAGGTTAATCCTAACAGACAGGTCTTTGTCTCAATGTACTCGACCCACTCCAAACTGGTTTAAGCAAGCATACTGGACCGTTGGGCCCTATTGCGAACTGAACCTGATTTTAATGGGATATTTTCTGAAAATCCTATTTTTGCCTACAAAAGATCACATAACTTGAAAGAACTTTTGAACAAATCCTCCAATAAACACACAACATCTGTATGAGGGTTTTCTAAATGTGGCAACTGTTCCCATTGCAATAATGCTATTATTGGCAATTCTTTGGCACATCCTCGCTCTGGCAAAAAGATCACTCTACGTCACAACACCAATTGTAATAGTCAACATGTGATATACTACCTTAAATGCCCATGCGACTTGTATTATGTGGGTAAAACGGAGAGAAACCTCCGCACCCGTTTAACGGAACACAAAAGTCGTATTAGAAACAACTATGCCAGTTCACCTATTGCCGTACATTGGAACACCAATCGACACAGCATTGCGCAACTGCGTTTTGGTATATTAGAACAACAACTACCATCACCAGATAAAGATATCACCAAATTTCTACTACAACGTGAGATTTACTGGATTTGGTTTTTGCAAACCCTATCCCCTTTAGGGCTCAATGATAAATTTGATCTCTCTTGCTTTCTATAACCCTGTTTGCGCATAATATTGATACTTGTCTGTTCTATCTATAGTGCTTGACATCTCCTTGTGTATCTGAAATTGCAATGTTTCTCTTCATATTACTTTGTGTATTTTCATTCATGTACAATGTCATTCCTCTTTGCCACCATGTTCATGCAAATGTTGTGCCAGCGCATTTATTGTCTATCGCATTTTCGTTTTACTTTACTTTGGCTTTGTTTCTACTATGTTGTTCTCTTTAGAGTGCTATAGAGCGATGTTTAGGTTGCAATAAGACCTCTCCAAGATGGCCGCCGAGTTCGGCCAGCTCCCATTAGTCCTTTCTCTACTAGTTGCTCGTCTGCTTGTTAAACACACTGGTTCTCACTTGGTTTCGAGACTGCTGGCGTTTGTTTCGAGCCGCCGGCTACTGTCGTTTTTGCTGAAACCCGCTTTGGTAAGTTATTGAATACTTTTATTCGATTGATTAGGTTATGTTTCATCCCCACAGTGAGCTGACCATTACGTTTGATTCCTGTCTTGACAGCTCGTTTTTGGCATTTACGTATCATGTTACTGATCCTTCCCCGGTCTTACTTATAATTGTGAAGTCTCCTACGCCTCTCGTTTGTTGTGAGTACGAGTCTTTTAACTGCACTTTGGCATTTGGTTTAAGGTTACGGTCTCTTTTGGAAATATTTGTAATATGGAGGTTTATTGCTTTCAGTGAGCTTCCTGAAGTTACAGGATGACCTGGGTTTCATTGTGCCAGTAAGTTGTGCGAGTGTTTGTGTTTTCCACCCTTTTCACTGGATTCATTTTCCTTCTTTTCTCAAAGCACGTGCACTGTTCCACATAGTTGTTTCTACGGTAGCTGGTTGCAATTTGCATTGTGATTCTTCTCACTGCATGTTTTATATTGGTTTTAACCGCTGGTTGCACTTTTTTCTTTTCAGTCTGGCTTTCTATACTTTGCGCTTGGCCGCTTTGCTTTAACATTGGGCAAGGTCCTCTATTCTTTTTGCTGAGTCCTGTGTACTTACCCAGAGTATCATTAAGACTATTATTTTTATTGATGTTAGATTCCCCTGATGAAGGGCTATCCTGTTACGCCCGAAATGCATTGGGATTTTTAACATTTGGATGCTGTTGTGAAGCACAGCATTTATGTTCTGCCCACCTGATTTTAAAGAACGTGAATAAAACTTCTTCGGACACCAGACATCAAGATATGCTATTCGTTGAATTTCTTTGTGCATTTTTCTTGTTTCATTTGATGCTGTTTCAGTCAGAATGTATTGATTGTAACAATATACTGATTTACTATTGCCTATTATTGTTGAAACGTCTTTGACGCCTCTTGTAGTGCATTGGGTTATTCCATATAACTGTCTGGATATCTTCTTTTTGTGTCAGACCAGTACTTAGCCATGTTATCCAAGGGGAGGTGGATAACATGGCTAAGAGCATTTTGTCACTAATGCGTGAATATTGCTGTATTCTCAGCGATATTCACGCATTCCGCTGGAAAAATTATCGCTTTGGAGATAAACGTTGCTAATAGCAAGTTATCTCAGCGATAAATTCCGGCGATGCTCAGCGATAAAAAAATTGTTGCATAGCCTATTTAGCGATAAATATCGCTACTTGTTGGTAATATGCCCCCCAGTGCTCAAAACATTAACTGCACTGTTTGCATGTCTGCATTTCAGTTAATCCAATCCAATCCAATCCAAAAGTTCTTTATTTCGGCCATCAAGACCATAAAAGATGCAGTAAAAAAAAACACAAGTAAAATCACATATCAGGTTACAATGTAAAAACAGCAAGGGAGGAAAGACACGGTAGTACATTATGTGTAACAATCCATAAAATTCCAGATGCCTGATATTACAGTTCATTTCCACATTTTCAGTATATTACTCTGTTTCCACCACATAGCCATTAAAAACTTGGCAAGTGCAAATACGATGTAGTGGAGAGTGCTTGTCTTCAGGATTCTATATGATTGTAAGCAGTGTCTAAAACCAAGATTCCTGCACATAGGTACTAGCCAGTACTTTCTTGATCTACTATAAGCAGGGCAGAAGAACAGCACGTGTAGTTCGTCCTCCACACACGTGCTGCACCCTGGACAGATATTATCATCCAATGTAGACCATTACTCGTGAATCCTTTGAGTGGTAATGTACCAAGCCTCCTTGGATGAAAAGTTTCCTTGCTGTAGTGGGATAAATTATGTCCATAAAATTCTCAAATTTAAATGAACTTTTGGAAACCAGAAATTGTTCAGTACAGGTACCTATTTTCGGGGCACACAGGAGCGTCTCTAATCTTTTGTCCTTGAAAATCTTACTGAGCATTTTACGCGATACCCCAGAACAGCCTCTTTCAGGGTCATCCCACAGATTATCTAAACCCAATCGATAGAGCTCTCGTCTCACATAGGCCAGCCACGGTATTCTATCAGCACAGTTGTAGCTTAAAATGTGCTTCAGGTCTTGCTTGTAATGGAGCAGTTCAGGGGTTGACCAGAGCCTATGCCAGAACCTCAGTGGCATTAGGGCCAGAACGTCTGCTATTGAGGGGAGCCCTAAATACAATCTCAGTGGTAGAAGGGGCGTACCTTGAGGTAGCAACAGCAGTCGTCTAAGGAAGCTGGTTTCTACCTTGACTAATTCTGTCCCCGCCTTGTTACCCCATAGTTCCCCTCCATAAAGTGAGGCTGCCCTGGCTTGTGTTTTATACATCTCCAAGGCTGGACTAACTGGCTTGAAGGTTGATGAGTACGAGACCTTCAAAATAGCCCCCACCATTTGTGATAGCTTTAAACGAGATCTTGCTATCTGTGGGCCCCAAGATAGATTTTCAAGAAGGGTTACCCTCAAATACTGGAAAGTTCTAACCCTTTCCAGCCTTTCCGTTCCCAGAGTTGGATTTGGCCTAGTAATTGCCGAGGGATTAAAAACTATGAACTTGGTCTTCTCTGCGTTAATCTCTAGCCCATGCGCCCTACAAAATTCCCCAAACCCGTCCAGTATCCGCTGGATCCCCATCGGGGATTTTGAAAGCAGGAGAGTATCGTCGGCAAACATTATTGCCGGGACCCTCCTGCCTGCGAGCCTGGGGGCGTCGTTGTTGGGGACATTGTCAAGGCAAGATATTACATTGTTGACATAGAGGCAGAACAGGGTTGGTGCTAAGACGCAACCCTGTCTTACCCCCCTGCCAACTGGAAACCTAGACGACAATGCCCCATCCCTCCCACACCTGACCTGGGCAAAATTTCCATTATGGAGGCGGATTATTGTTTGGAGGAGCTGTGGTGGGAGACCAAGCTCCCGGAGTACCGCCCATAGTTTTGCACGTGGTACTAGGTCGAATGCGGACCTCAGATCCACAAATACCATGTACAGACTTCCCCCCTCGATCCGCGCCGTTTTCCAGTAGAGGAGAACGAGGCGGAAAATCTGGTCCATGGTGGACGTGTTCTTCCTAAGTCCTGCTTGGAGAGGACTAAGGAACGCATTGTCCTCCATCCAGTCCAGGAGCTGATCCAGCAGAAGACGAGCAAAGAGTTTTTGGGGTACATCTATGAGGCTAATAGGCCTGTAATTGGCTGGGAGGAGAGGAGAACCCTTTTTGAAATTATCGCTTTGGAGATAAACGTTGCTAATAGCAAGTTATCTCAGCAATAAATTCCGGCAATGCTCAGCGATAAAAAAAATTGTTGCTTAGCCTATTTAGCGATAAATATCGCTACTTGTTGGTAATATGCCCCCTAGTGCTCAAAACATTAACTGCACTGTTTGCATGTCTGCATTTCAGCTAATAGATATTGGTCACCTGCAGGGCCACTGGAAATTTGTGGCGGTGAAGGACCAAATTATGCGTTAGTGGAGGACCAAATTATGTGGTAGGCCTGACTAAATTATTCGGCAAGGAAAGCAATTTATGCAGCATGATGCAGCACATATTGTGATAGTATTACCTCATTCGTTTTTAATCTTTACTCATGTTAACACTATCTGTGCGAAGTTTTTTCCTCGTTAGTACCCGTTTGAAACTCAAATGCAGCAATTTGCAAAAGAAAGGTGACGAGCCAAACTTTATAGAGGGCCAGTCACTGTGCGGCAACACATCACAACATTTTTAGTGTTGTTTGATCCCTTTGAGCTAGAAACACATGTTTTTGTTTGTTAAAATCTGGGGGCATATTATCAAGGACCGGTGTTAAAATTATCGCCGCTTTATCAGCAGGAAACTGACGATAAAATGGTGATAATGGGCTTGTTAATACGCTCTTGTTAATTCCCATAGAAGCCCATGTTAACACAAGAACATGGGCTTCTATGGGAATTAACAAGGGCGTATTATCAAGCCCATTATCGCCGTTTTATCGGCAGTTTCCTGGCGATAATTTTAACACCAGTCCTTGATAATATGCCCCCTGCAGATTATGAGACAGGTGATAGATTATGAGGCAAATGCTGCAAATCTATAATTATGCGGAAAACGCTGCCGCTCCAAATCGCATATTTCCAATGACCTTGGTCACCCGTCAAGGAACACTTACTAAATATTTAGAAAATAAAAAGGGAGGGATGGAGTTCCAAATTTTGGGCGCATTACCCGTGAAGGATTTCGTTCTGGTTTTTTGTTTCCGAGCTCATAGTGGGATGAGTAGAAGCGTGTTGGAGCTTCTGAGGTTCCTGGACTGACCGGCCCTTTTGAGTTTGGCGGCCAGAATTCCGGTTTGCCTGTGTGCAGGGCTTTATGGGTGAGACAGGCTGTGCGAAAGCTGGCTCGTTGGTCCATAGGAAGCCACTTCAGTTCCCTAAGTGCCGGAGAGATGTGCTCAAACTTTTTCGTTCCTGTGACCATTCTTGCTGCTGCATTGAGGGTCGTGGAGAGGGGACTTAAGTGAGAACTTGCTGAACCGGTCAAGGTTGCGATTCCATAATCGATTCTGGAAAGCACCATCGCCTGTGTGGCCTGTTTGAGATCATTGGGAGGTAGGAAGGGTTTTATTCTGTACAGGAGCTTCAGGTTTAGGAATGCGGAATTTGCGGCCTATGAGATGTGATTTTTCATGTCCAGTTTGGAGTCGAGGGTGATCCTTAGGGATTTCACAGAGTTTGTTGGCGTGAGAGCCCCGTTGAGGGTGTCTAAGGCTTTGAGCCATTCTTCGATTTGCGGGTTTTTGTCTCTGTTTGAGATGAGAAGAACTTCTGTTTTCTCTTGGTTGAGTTTGAGGTGGTTCATTGAGAGCCATTGCTGGACCTCTTTGAGTGTGGCGTTTAGTCTGTGGATGTCTTCAATCGATGTGGTTTCCAGGTAGAGTTGTGTATCGCCTGCGTAGAGGTGGAAGGGAATGTTAGATTTCCTTAGAAGTGTGGTAAGGGGTTCCATATATACGTTGAAGAGTTGAGGAGAGAGAACCGATCCTTGAGGGACTCCTCTACTGACGGGCCGGGGGTCGGACAAGAAGTCGTTGATTTTTATTCTTTGTGAGCCGTTGTATCATCATACTTTCGTTCCTTTTTAGTTTTTTGTGAGAACTCTACACATTATCAGCAAAAGCATTGTCAAAGCCAACAGGGCAACATGACAACAGATATTGGCTTTGCCAATGATTGTTTGGCTCCTGGTCAACAAAGGAGTAATTTTCAAGCTCCTCACACACGCTTACAAAGCCCTCCATGATGCATGACCCCAGTATATCTGAACCACTGCCTCTCATTCCACGTGCCCAACAGACACCTCCTCTGCGCCCAACTGGCCCTGGCCACCGTTCCACAGATCTGCAAGACCAGGACTGGAGGAAGATCCTTCTCCTACCTCACTGCCAAAACCTGGAACAACCTGCCTCTCCACCTCAGGCAAGCCCTGTCACTGACCCAATTCAGGAAGGATCTCTAGACCTGGCTCTTCGACTGAACTCCAGCGACCAGACAGATCAGAAGCACCCCCCCCCACCTCCCATCGCCTTGAGACCCTCACGGGTGAGTAGTCACAGTATAAAAACCATGATTGATCATGATTGATTGTTTGTACATGGTTCTATCAGAATAGCATGCTGAAAAACACAGCAATATGTCGCATCACAATTGCTGCCCTGTTCCACATATGCCCTGCTAAAACACTGTAAAATATACTTTGAAGCTCAAGTAAAGCCAGAATGAGAGAGACGGTGTGTTTACTGTCTGTGTAGAGGTCAATGAAAGCAATTCACTTAGTTCAATGATCCCATACAAGCACAGTTCTTTACCAACCAACAACGGTAGTGCTTAGGAACTTGCTCAAACATTTTTTGTGGTATCAGTGCAGGCAGTTCAAGCTGTCTGTTGCGGACAGAATTGTAGCCATTGCTTTAAGATATATAAATGTTTTAGTCTGCCTCGCTCTTGATTGGTTGGCTTTGTGGTCCAATTCCCTGCTCATGATTTGATGTTTTTCTTCCCTATTCCTATGTTTCTCCTATCCATAGAGCATTTAGGTTTCCCTTTGCTTTTTGATTGGATCAGTGTATTGTTCAACTGCTAACTTTAGGGAACTATATTTCTCTTTACATGTGTCCGTGATGTTTGAGCTTTAGTGCTCAATGTGCTAAGATTTTTTATTCCTTCCTCGGTTTTCTTTATTTATGTCTCAGTGTTTGCCTTTCTCCCCCTGGTTCTCCCTTCCCACTTCCTGCCGCCCAGTCGTCACCCAGCACAATGCTTTCTCATTGCCCCCCTCCACTCTCTTCTTCCCGTCTATGCTGCAGAGTCGGAACACTGTTGCTACTTGGTGTCTCTGTCTCTGTCTTTGTTCCCCGCCTCTCTCATCCTCCGCCTCCCCTGCCAAACCCTGCCAAGGCCCACTGACCAATGCTTTTAAAATTAAGACACAAGTTTCAGCAAAGGCAATAACGCCAGACAGTCATCTTGGAATTTGAATTTGTGTGCTTCTAAGAAAGCCATCATGTTGCACCTAGAGACTATATGACAGCCATCTTTGAACAGTAAAATACTGTTATTTTGTATAATTGTTGTTATTTTGTTCTAAGATGGGGGTTACGTTCTGCCTAGGCGCAATGTGATACCATCTTGGAAGTATACAAAATAAGATTCCAAAATGGCCGCACACTGCAATTGGCATTGCCATGCGTGCAAGACAATTCTACAGCCTTGCACAAAGCCAATGTCATCAGCTAACAGGGATTGGCAAATACATCTAGAGTGTGCAGGTGCAGCATAAATCTCATATATTGGGCCCGATTCACAGAACTAACTTAAGACAAAATCCTAAACATACTACCATTTCGGTATTCACAGAAGGCACTTACTCATCAATGAGTATGTGCCTTCTGTGAATACAAAAATGAGTAAGTTACTCCAAATGAGTAAGTTACTCATTTTGGTATTCACAGAAGGCACTTGCTCATCAATGAGTAAGTGACTTCTGTGAATACCAAAATGAGTAAGTTACTCCAAATGAGTAAGTTACTAATTTTGGTATTCACTGAAGACACTTACTTATAAATGAGTAAGTGCCTTCTGTGAATACCTAAATGAGTAAGTGCCTTCTGTGAATACCAAAATGAGTAATTGTCTTCTGTGAATACCAAAATGGTGGTAAGTTTACGATTTTGTCTTAAGTTAGTTCTGTGAATCGGGCCCAAACTGTTCATTATTTTAGATGCAAATTTGGCCAACAACAAACTGAGAGATGTCCTCAAAGGGTAGTGCATCTAAAATGAGTTTAGCTATGGGGTAGGTCAATCGCATGTTGGAAATGTCAGATATTTTCTGTTCAAAGTATCTTTTCAAGAAGAATCCAACTTTTGCTAAGCCACCTCATTCTCTCAGCTGGTAATTAGTACTATTTAATTCCCAAAATGTACAGGCCTGCTCCACAACAGAGGGGACCCGTGAAAGGCATCTTCTTCGCCCCTCACCCTGAGACCTCCATTCCTGACAGTTTGTAGCAAAACATCTGATAGTCACTGTCAGTTTTTATTAGTACTGATTTTGATATACACTAATCACAATATTATTTGAATGCTTAATTTACGCCCTCTTTGAAATTTAACTTTAACCTGTTGGATTGTTTTTGCGATGTTTATGACCAAATGTGCCTTTAAATATGCATTATTTGCCACTAATTTCCAAAGTTCGTGCCAGGTGAAAACATCCAAGTATTCCTATAAAGAAGTCTTCAAATCCTATCAGGTTTTTGCCAGTGTACCTACAAAAAGATGGTTCCAGTAGAGAGTCTAATGAACAGAAATCACATAACCCATCTCATTAGTTGAAAGAAAAACAATTTCAAAAGTTCACTTCACTTGTTATCGTTGCATTATTAGTCATGCATCAAAAACACACATATGCATAGGTGCTCCTGGTGGGAAAGTGCTCAAAGGAAGCACTCGTTTGTGAGGGTTTTTGGAAACGTGAGAAAGGGGAGTGTTTATACAGTATTCACAGTGTTTTGTAAAAGAAGACCTGTCTGATAGCCAATGAGGCCACAAAGCATTTACATGTACAATCAGTTACTTAGATACAGTAACATAATTACTGTTATCACAGTTGTATGACATAATCAGTACAGGCATTGAAATATAGTCGACGTTTCGACCCCATCAAATAATAACGTGCATTGAGTCCTTAAACCAGGGTCTTCTTCAAGACTAAAGGAGCCACCTTTTTATCCAACCGTTTTAGTGGTGGAATAGCGATGCGAATGTGGGCCCATAGGTTCCTATGACAGAGGTGTCAAAAGAAAGACGCAACCCAGTCCCATCCGTGGACAGCTCGAGTAAAAGGGGTCAGTAAATCGAACACAGGTATGACCTCAAAAGGGAATAAATCACAAAGTATCTTGGGTATAATGTATATCCTGAGAGCCAGCCAGCTCACATCAAGTAGATTGTAATTCAAATTGCGCTTCGGACCAAATGGTGAGAGGTATCCAAATAAATCTAGTTACTTACTGCCAGATTCATGAAAACCCTATTCTGCGAATTATAAATTGCGATTAATGCCGAATCGCAATTTAGAATTCGCATAATGGGATTCATGTAAATCTGCGACTAAATATAGCGATTCGCATTCGGCCGCAAAAGCCGATAGCGATTTCCCTGAAATCGCAGAAAATTCGCAAAAACTGTCAAATTCCGTGTTGAAATTGCGATCTCGCTATTAGCGAGATCGCAAATTGCGATCTCACTAATAGCGAGATCGCAAAAACGGGAAGTCGCATTTCGAGCACAGTGATGACATCACAACCAGGAAGCAGGCTGTTCCCTCCCTCATTCAGAATACTGAGGCAGAATTGGAAGCAGCACAGCTCACAGCTCCACTCCAACCACCTCCAGTTTTTGCTTTTGGATCCTGCAGGCTGCAGCTATGTCACAGGAAGCACCAGGGCCCAGTGACACAGGGAGAAAGCGTAAATTGAAATTCTCCGAACAGGAGCTGGAATATCTAATCGATGGAGTCTGTAAAGACCATAACAAACTTTTTGGTACGGACTCCAGGAGGGTGCCAGAGGCCGAGAAACGCCGACTGTGGTTGCGCATACGCGCGAAAGTGAACTTCGTTGGAGTAACACAGAGATCAATAGATGAACTCAAAAAGAGGTGGTACGACCTCCGAGGTCGTGCCAAGGAGAGGGTGGCTGAGAGGCTGGGTGAGCGCCTTGCAACAGGAGGGGGAGAGCCTACAGTCCCTCCCAACACCCCATTGGAGGATCGTGTCAAGGACACATTACAACCTGAGGCATGCGTGGGGGTAACCCACCTGGACTCATACCGACTCACCCAAGACGGCCAAGGTAAGTGCCATGCGACTGCGAACCTGTCCCCTAACAATGGCCATGACCCTAAAGCTACTCATAATAAACCCCAGTCATGCAGCCCATGCACACCAGAATATCCCTATAGCATTGTGGGACATGTAGTCTGACCACAATGTCCTAAATTCCCATGCAGCCAGACATGTCCTAATGTACTCAATGCAACAGCCAGTCAGGGAATTGTAGCCCGCAAGCATGTAGCAACCTCACATGTCAAAGATACATGTAATTAATCAACATCCACTTTCCATCACAAGTGGCGCTGATAACACCAGCAGCGACAGTGAGGGGCTGCAAATTGACGACACACAAGAGGATCCTGAGGGTGAGGAAGAAACATCCACACAACCAGCTCCATCTGCCCAAGCACCAGTGCCAGCAGGCGTACCACCACCTGCAAGGCCAGCTACAACAGGCGCACCACCATAATCAGCAGTGAGACCCATGCCAGTGGCATCGGCAATCCCAGCAGCTGCAAGACGAGCGACACAACGCACACCTACTGTGCCCACCCAGCCCAGCAGGCAGGTCAGGGTGAAGTGCCAAAATACAGCTCGCACCGCCAGGAGGGGGATGACTGTGCGTGTGCCAGGGCTCTCAATAGAGTACCGCATGCTGC
This sequence comes from Lissotriton helveticus, assembly GCF_964261635.1. Classification (NCBI taxonomy): domain Eukaryota; kingdom Metazoa; phylum Chordata; class Amphibia; order Caudata; family Salamandridae; genus Lissotriton; species Lissotriton helveticus. The sequence continues at coordinate 992,914,224 of NC_136072.1, read as the reverse complement.
GCGTGCACCAATTACAGGCACGACACCTTGCAGCTATACACCTGCAGCTGCACAATACAGGCAGGAATATTGCCCAACTGTCCGACCGGATGGACCGGATGACCACTGCTATGGAGGAAAACACTGCGGCCATGTTTAGGCAGCGAAACCTCTGCCGCCAACGCCAGCTCCTCACACGCCTCACGGCGTACACGCGCTCCAATTATGTTATTGGGAACGCCACTTCCCAGCTGGCCCGTAGGTCTCTGACCATGCAACTCCAGATGGTCCAATGCAATCAGGACGTGGCACGGGCACTGGAGCAGGTAACCACTGCTGTTCAGGCTCTGCAGCCAAATGGCCATGGCCATGAAGGAGGGGATGACACAAGTGAGGGGACATCTACTCCCAGCAGCCTGTCTTCTTCACATGGTAGTGTTCCACGCCGCAGCAGCAGGCCCACTGCGGCATCACGTGCTCAGCCGGAGGAAGAGCCCGAGAGGCGACTGGGAGCCGCGCGCCGGAGGCGCCAATGACATTGATGCCCATAGGGCAGGGACATGCTGCTGACATAAGCATGCCCCCTCCAAAATGTCGAGTAGTATGAAGCAATAGTCCTCTAATGTTACAGTTTGAACAAATGCCATATTATTGTGCAACCAACAATAATATTTATTCTATGATAATACATCAGACTCATGTCATTATTTCCAGTGTCATGCATGAGTGAAGTGTTGGGTGAGGGGAGTGGGTGCACTAGAAACAGTTCATTGTGATTTGGTTGCGAAGTCTGTGTCCTTCAGCAGGATTTTCCCCGCGTGCATGACGCGCATGTTCAGGTGGGCGTTGGTCCCCTTCAGACACACTGCCAGAGATGTCAACAGGGATCCTGCGCTTGGTAGCAATGTTGTGAAGTATTGCACACATGGCCACGATGCGGCAGCAGACCTCAGGACTGTATTTCATGGCCCCACCTGTCTTGTGCAGTATGTGGAACCTGCTTTTCAATAGCCCAAATGTCCTCTCTCAATACAATTCCTTGTGCGAATGTGTGATGCATTAAATCGCCGTTGCTGTGGTGTTGCAGGGTTGAGATATGGGATGAGGAGGTACTCACGTAGAGCGTAGCCGCTGTCACCTGAATGAAAGGAGCAGAGGGTGAGTGCCTGTTCTGCGCAGCTACATGATCACAGTGTACAATTTTGGGGCATGTGTACTTACCTAGTAGGTGACCTTCCCCAAAGTCTCCCCTGGCCAGTCGTGTGTGGATGCCGCTGTGCCTGAAGATGAAGGAGTCATGTGTGCTCCCCGGATACTGTGCCACAATGTCCGTGATGAATGTTTTTGCATTGCACACCATCTGGATGTTGAGGGAGTGGTAGCTTTTCCGGTTGCAATACATGTACTCCGTTTTTGCAGATGGGCAAATGTGGATGTGCGTACAGTCAATACATCCTATGACGTGTGAGAATTGAGCTACATTGTAAAATTGCAGCTTGGTCTATTTGAGGTCCTGTTGGCTGGTGGAGAATGATATATAGTGGTGTAACCGGGTCAGCATAGCCTCTAGGAAACTCCTTAGGCAGCGACACATGGTGGGCTGAGATATCCCCCCTGCAACAGCGGCCATCCCCTGGAAGCTTCCGGAGGCCAGGAGGTGCAGGCAGCACAATACCTGCACATGTGTGGGCACGGCATTGGTCCTCCTTGTTGGGTGCTGCATCAGGGGGTCTAGGTCCTGGATGAGCTTGATTATGATAGCCCCACTCAGGCGGTACTTAGCATAGATTTGCTCCCTGGTTTGGCCCAGAAGGGTGACCCGCTGGCGGAAAATCCGGTCCTGTATCCTCCGTCTGTTGCGTGCAGCTCGCCGCCTCACCAGCATGTAGAGTCCAGGCATTGTGGGAATCCCCAGGCTCCAGCTGCATGTCCTTAAATGTGTTTGGTCAGCCCTGCACCTGTTGGGACTAACCTAACTGTTTTTCAAAAATATATTTTTTTCGCTACTGGTTACCACCTGATTTGAGTTCTTCTTAATGTGCACGTCGCTATTATCGATTTTATCGTTTTTCGCTAATAGCGATTTTTCATGAATGCCGATTGCGACCAATTTGCGAGTTCGCAATTGAATTCGCAGAATCCATGGATTTTCGCTATTTCAGATTCGCAATTGCCCTTCCTCCAAGATTCTGCGAATTTCATTGTGAATACGCAATTTTGAAATTTTCTGTTTCTTGAATTCCTTTCCGTCAAATTGCGCTCGCAATTGCGAATTTGCAGCTATTGCGACCGCAATTTGGCTTCATGAATCTAGCTGTTAATTCTGTGAGTTCCTGTTACGTCTGGAAAGGTCGCTAGCGAGAACGCATATAAAAATCGCTAGAAGAGCAAAATCCCCGACTCTAACCTGCCTGCGCCTAATCTCCTCACAACCTACGCGCTGAAAGCCTGCCCTGACGCTCCCTCCCTATCTCGCGCCTGGACTATTCCATTATGCACGAAAGCCGCAGGGGGAGACGTCTCGCGCCGCTCCCCCTGCGGGGCCATAGTGAGTATTGTTGATCAGTGGATAGAAGTTTTTTTAAATGCATTCTTGCTAGCAACCCTTCCAGACGTAACATAAACGCACAGGTTTTGGTCACATTCTTTTGACCTGGTGTATATTAAAAGGCATGATTTGCAACTAATTTCTCCCAAAACAACCTTTGGAGAGGGCCACACATTCAATCCCTTTGTAAAATCATCTTCAGACAAATCATAAACTTCTAACTATGGTTAATGTAAATGAAAGAAATTATTTAATATTCCACAAGTTTGACGTTAAAAGATCAGTGGCTGCTAACCATCCACGGAGGACCCAAAGGAGACAGCAGTTATCACAATGGAAAACTTGATTGGGAAGAGCAAACTGGTTATGGTCTGGTTATCCACGGTCAAGGAAGCAATGTTGAAAAGCATTTCATTATTTGTACTAACATGCTGATTTTCTGTGCATCTAGTCCAACACTGAAATGTGTTTAGAGCAGAAGCATTAAATAAATGGGGTACCTCAACACACTAAAATGAGAAAACATAGTATCATCTGAAGTCAAACTAAAGTTAGTCGGAATATCTATTCTACCACTTCCTCTGGTTGCCCCTCAAGAAAAACCTATAGTTTGACAACAACTGTTATAGGGCATTGAAATATCTTTTTAAAATGTAATTAGGCTTATCTTGCAATTCTTTTCAAGTTCATTATAGTCAAAATATAAAATATAAAATCATGTTCAGGTGGAAAAAAAATCAAAATGGTTGACAGTCAATGCAGTTGGAGTTAGATAAAAAGATTCAACTATGCGTTGGAATTTGGTAAAGGTAGGCTTTTCTCAAGACCATAAAGATACATCTTGAAATGCATCAGGGAGGCATTGAAATGACTTTATATCAATTTACTGCCAAACTTCAAATCGGGCAGAGGATTGGGTTGTTCCATATGTTAATTGCTTTGAGGTTTTCTTGAAGATCTCTTTAAATATAGTTATCAAACTCATAGATGAGAATGGTAACTGTAAGGTGGCAGGACCAGCTGTGATTTAAAACTGGTGCTTACACCCATGATGTGAGCCCGCAGTCTACAGCCAGTCCTTTACATGCTGCTACAACAGGGTGAACACCACATTCCTAAGATGGAACATTTATATATAAGGGTAGCTCTTGGAACCCGTCAGCTTACTGCCTGTTTACATTATTTAATTGCTCATTGAAACGTTTGCAAAAATCGTTCTTCAGGCATTAGAAGAATGGGTCAGACAAGGGAACTATATCTTGATCGAACAAGCAGGATTTAGAACTTAGCTAGGCACATAAAATCAGATTTACATCTTAAATGATATGATTCAGATGTTTTCAGAAGAAGGAATCTTGTTTATGTGCTTTGTTGACTTCCAATTATTATCCAATCATGTTGATTGTTAATGACTGTGAGAAAAAGTAGATGGTTTTGGGCAATTCCCAGTGTTACTCTGAATTATTCGTGGTCACCCTGAAAAAATATGGGCACAAGTTCAAATGTACCCCAACTTGTCTGAAATTACAGAAGTATGAACATTTTAAATCAAGGTTACATGCTTGTTTCATTACTTTTTGATACTTTTCACTTAATTGAAGCAGATCCGCCCTCTGGTTTTATAGAGACCTGCTGTAATTCTCCTTAGGTGGATGGCAGGGTGGTCAATGATTTATTAGATGTAGATGATGTGGAGCTATAGGGCAATACACCATTTGGTTAACAGGCTCAATGAAATGCTTTGACTATGGGGTCCATTAGGATGGTGGGCGGGCTTTTCCCACCCGCCACCCAATCGGTAAACGGGACAGCCCGCCTTAAGGGCGGGGGTCCCGACGCCAGCAATAGGATGTGCCGGCCACAGTGGCGGGCACATCCTGCATTTCTAGCATTGTGGCGGGCGGTGCTCTCAGCACCGCCCGCCACAATGCTAGAAATGCATTTCTGCATTTGCATTAACAAAGAGGCAGGCACCGCGCGGTGCCTGCCGCTTTGTTAATGCAAATGAAGGGGGGTACCACAGGTACCCCCCCATGTGCAGTACCCCCCCTCCTTCACTCTGGGGGCCCTCAAGGGGCCCCCAGAGTGAAGACCGCATGCCTTTCCGTGGCGGCGATGCCATCAGTCCATCATAATATGGCTGGCGGTGTCTGCTTGACACCGCCACCATATTAATAATTTTCCGCCCCGGCCGCAATGCGACCGGGGCGGAAAAGTGGCGGGCGGTGTTTTGCTCTGCCGTGGTCCCCCCGCCATTCTAATATGGCGGGGGGAATACAGGGAAGGATGGTGGGTGGATTGCCCCCGCCAGGCTGGCGGTGGCTACCGCCAGCCTTGCGGGGGCAATCCGCCCGCCATCCTAATGGACCCCCTATGTATTGTGCAAGTAATTACTGGATCAGGTGGACAGCATGGAGAGAGCAAATCATTAGAACTAAATGGTGTAAATATGTAGAAGTAACTATTGACAAGGCTCGTGATTGGATGTGCATCAAAATACAACATCAAAAACGCACTGTTGGGCACCAAACAGCTTTGTACATTTAAGCACTTGTTTTATGATCATTGTTACCAGTCTGCAAATAATGTCTGCTTTCAAATAATAGATCAAAATATTTTATATGGGAATACAAGTTTTAGAAACTTGTTATCTATACCACTTGCATTCCCAGTGTCGGCTTTAAGAATTGAGCTAGGTTTATGTTCTTTCAGCAGGGAAGTATAAATGCTGAGTATTAAATGTAGTAATAAGCTAGTCCAATCAGAAGTCCCAACGGTTGATGCATTGTGCGGGAGGAATCTATGACCATCCAAAAAACAGTTCACAGACAAGCCCACGCTCAGTTGTCAGATTTTTTTGACAAATATGGGATTCATTGTAATATTAAAGGAGGACTGGCCACCTCCCCATGGTTAAACAAAACTTTGCCAAAAGACTGAACGAGTAAACTACTACTAATAGTAGGTAGGTGGGAGAACCATTTGAGCCCTTGTCAAATATTAAGATGAGAAATTGTATTTCAGAATGACTCATGCAACAACAGGTAGAAGAATTCTGCTAATATGGGCAGGCCAGTAAGCCCTTGAGCCGGATACTGGATTTGGCTGGGCTTCCAGAGCAGGAAAACGTATTTGTCACTGTGCCCATAAGAAATCAGATGCTTTGACACGTTTTATTGTGTCCAAGATTTATTTGACAACAGAGAGCTTACTTAAAGCCCTTATTCAACCAGCCTAAGATCAGAACTGTAACAGAGACTTTCCGGTTACTTCTCAGGTGCAGTTAATATGTAACTTGTACTATGTGGGAAATGTTATTCAAGCGCCTATCAAGAAATTGAGGTCTTAATGTCACATACTTATTATGAATGTGTGTTAGGACGTACATTTCTCAATAAACACTTTTTTAAACTAACTACTGGGTACATTTGCTATAATCTGCACTTATTGCCACCAAATGTCATAATCATTGTTTCTGGAGAAGACGGATAGGTGCTCCGCAAGCTGTTTTTGACCCGGACCCCACAAAGGTATCTGGCTTCATTCAACAGCAGGTACCACGTAATTTGCTAGATGACTGATCACCATAATAAATGGGGCAGAACACAATGGAATGAGCACAAACCACCATCCTTTGCCAAAACTCGGCATTGGAGGTGGATAAATCAAAACAAGAAGCCAGTCATGTTAGCTGCAAAGCAGGTGCCTTGCCCATTAATTTATACAACCTGTCTACCTCCTGGGAAGCACGCCTATTACATTTTCACTGTTATTAGTTAGTTGGTCGACAGTATATCCACCCTAAAATGCACAATGTGGTGTAGGGAAACAGTAGCGTATACAATGTGTTTTGTGTACTTAAAAAATAGAAATGGCCACGTGTGTAGTTCAGTCCCTATCCTCCCTTCCACACACATGCTCTGCCATTTCTTTAAAATATTTTTTTTAGGTTTAGGGCACCCATAAGGTAAGATACGACTCCATTTAGTAGTAGTCTCACATTGCTATAAAATATCTGAAAAGGGTATGGGGGCACTCCAGGAGCCAAAATGCTTTTTTTCCTGGATCGCTTTTGCATTGTTCTCACTTTCAGTATTAGAGAGGAAAAAGTTGACAGTGCTCAATCAATTAGTTTCAATGTCTAGAGAGTAACTGTTCCCAAGAAATGTGCTTGCTAGCCCAAACGGCCAGTATGAAGTATAGGTGAGGGGACACCTATCCTCCTGTGTGATTATGGGTTGGAATCAGGGCGGGATTCCTCCTATTTGGAGTGTTACCCTCACACACCTGTTAAGGTGTCATGCTTCATCATTGGGTGTTTTGCTCCTCGTTGGGGTGGCACTGCAGTCCCCCACGGGCCCCACTGGAGGGCTCTTTGGTGGAATTCTTTTATAGAGGAACGCCTCAGTGGTGTGTGCGGTTGTGTGGGGATGGTGCAAGTGAATTAAAAATAGCATAACGGCACCCTGAGTAGTATTTATTCTTGGGTCCGTACGATATTGTTAAAAACAGGCAAAAAAAGAAACTGGTGCGCCCTGCTTTCAGTGAGTCCGTTTCTTTCTTTTTTTGGCAATACGTAGTGAGCAGTGAAAACTAATATATCAGATCTTAGTCAGGTCGATATGTTTCATGCCTATTGGTCCCTAATGGATCCCTGGTGTTTCATCAGGACCAAGAGAGTTTAGTGAAAGTCGAAAAAATATGTGGCACAGGGTGTTCAAGAAAGAAACCTACAATTCACCCTGTGATGTTAACCTGATTCAGGTCAGTGGTCTAGACGTCTTTGCACCCAGTCAGTAGCGACCCTCTTTACGTGTACATTCAACCTAAAAGAATGAAAAGGGGGGGCCCTCGGCCCCCCCGCACGCATGGCAGCGCGGCGACCGTCGCCCCCACTGTCTCCTTTGTTGCCATTCGGCGGTGGGGGCGTGCCCTGGGGGGCGCGGCCCACCGCCGATTGGCTGGCGGCCACCTTGACCCGGATCCTGGGAAGTGGGTCCGGGTCAAGGGGGGCGGGCTAGAGGAGGGGCCACCTGGCCCCTCGGGAATAAAGAGATAGGGAGCGCCCAGGAGACCCCCTTGTCCCTGGACGCTCCTCGCCGAAACGGTGTGCCCCGCGCTCGGTTAACAATGCTGGCCTGTGGCGGTAAGGTCATTATCGGTGAGCACATATTTGAGGTCTGAGGGGGCGGGCATCATCCTATGGAGGTTCCCGCCCAGGGGGAGGGGCCTGCGGGCCACTCCCACAACTCCAGGGGCAAGGTAATGGATGCTACAAAGCAAAGGAGCGCGGGTAGGAGTAGTTCACGCTTTCCTTAGGCTGGTAGCCACCCCGCGCGCGTGGACTCACGACGCCACCGGCGCAGAGTAAGGGCCCTCCTTTAGTGGGTAAATGGAGTTCAGGGCGTAGACCGGGCAATTCCCGGGGTAACACTGCGCATGCGCACATCCAGAGGGGAGGCGCAGCTTGTAGGACCTGACACCGGTAGTGACCCTGCCATATGGCCAGAAATGTACAAAAATTCTAGATGAGGATGTTTAGTATAAGTTAGGAAAACAACATGTATTAGAGTTTTGTTAAAGTCAGGCTCTCAAACTTATTGCTAAACCTAAATGTCCTGCTGAATTTTTGTATAAATTGTTGATTATGCAATTAAAAACCTTTTTTAATTTCATACTTTAATAAATACGGCCGGGCGACTAGCGCCCGCCTTCCAAAAGTAAAGACGTCTCGTGTCCATGTTCCTGGGTATTGGGTGCCGGATTGGGGGGGAGGCGGCAGCTAGTCGCTGACCATGTAAAGAAATGGGTAGAAAACAAAGTTTCAATGCATTTGTGCTAATAGGGCTAAGAGAGGCGAGCAAATGTCACAGGTTAAGTGGTAAACATTCAACCCGCGTAGACCCTCCATGCACGTGCGTAGCACACACAATGAGTCACAATATTGCATTAAGTACACCAAGGTGTGTAACTGTGAAAATCTTGGATACCCCTTCAAGTCTGGGAGTGTGTGGATACAAACATACAGTTAGTGGTATAAAACACACAGTCCCTGGCCCGAAGTTTGTCCAGGGGTGCCTCTACGGCGGAAGACGTGGCTTAAGAGGTTACCTAGAGTAGAGGGAGGGTAGGGAGTGACATCATGGTTGTGGGTCAGCTTTTATGCTCCGGAACCATTTGCAGGTGAAGACGCACACGTCTCTTGCCACATAGAGCACCTGAAATTGTAGAGCGACTGGCTCCCGTAATTTAAGCCCCGAGTGAAGACGCACACGTCCCAACTAGGAAACGGTGCCCGTTCTAAACCCAGATTCACTTACTTTCGATTACATCGTCTCGCTTTCAGTCGGTCAGAGTTACCCGATCAGACTTTCCTATCTCTACGTTTTCGAGGATCCTCATGATTATGAACCAGCACAACTGCGAGTTCGCTTAGATCTACAGATTGCCTTAATATCGGAAACACTCTACATCCTATGATCTAATTTATTTAGTACTTCTACATCGCCTACCTCAGTCCTGGGTCCTGTCGGGTCGGAAGTATCACCGACGGAGCGACTTCCCTAGTGACATCAATACTCACTATAGCCCTGAGGAGTCTCCGGAAGAATGTCCCACATGCGACGAAACACGTGTCGGCTGGATTTCTCTTGAGAACGTTAAAACACCACATTTCTGACGATCCAATTTTATGAAAAATATTTTTTGGGTCAACTAACAGGCTTTGTTTCTATTGTACAAGTGTCTACACTGACACAATTTAACATATGATTTTGTTGTGTGCAAGGGTGGTGTTGCTACATTATACCTGCGTCCGGTATAGTGTATGCGGGGTGGGCTTTCCTGTATAAAAAAGCCTAAATGGAGTGGCGCAGTGAAATCTACGAGATTTCACTATACCACTCCTACGATTTGACTCCATCACAATCTTATGCCTGCTTCAAGCAGACATAAGGAGTGATGCAGGGCCTTTTACATGGGTCTCGGCCCATATGTAATGACACATTGCTGGAGTTGCGTCAGTTTACCGGCACACTTCAGCAATACGTCATACCTGTGCCACCAGATACGTCAAGATTCCTGACTTATCTCTGCAATCCTTACAACATGGAGCGCTGAAGGGTAAATATGGCGCATCCATGGTGCCGGAAGGATGGCGCAATGAAAAGAGTTTTCCCTAGCCATGCAACACTAAATGAGGCCCTCAATGCTTAAGATGGATTTTTAAGGTGGTGCCATATGAGTCTATCGTTGTGGAAACAGGAGCCTTGTATCATTTTTTTTGTTTAATATGTTTACTGAAGAGTCTTGCTGCCTTTTCAGGCATGTCCTTAACAAAACTTTCCCCCAAATGTTGATGTTGGAGGGCAGCGTTTTGATACAAGAGTCCGGAGCCACTCAGGTTGGAGGTAAGTTCTTCATCCCATGTGAGGCCCATGGGTTACTTTCAACAGAAGGCGGGTCCTGTCAGGGCTGCTTTTTCCCTCCAACTGTCCTTCCCTCCTAGCTTTCACTGCAGGTCACACACCAACGTTTGATTACATTATCACTCAGCATTTCAGAAACCGGTTCAGATATATACATGGTAGGAGGACATACAGGATGTGGTAGCACTCTAGCTCCGCCCTGATTCTAAATGTTGTAAAATCTTGGTTTATTTATTTATCATGGTGTTTTCTACAGCACCAAACTGCGGACGTTTACTGACTTGAGAGGACCTTAATCAGCAAGCAGAATAATTCAATATGGCGGCGTTATATTTAAGGGGGCTAAATGACAATATGTAATGTGAAAAATGTCTAGGGTGTATTAGGATGCACTTATTATACCTACGTAAGGTGCCCGGGCTCAACCTCCCCACTGACAAGAACAACCTGCACTAGCCTGAGGATAATTTTTTATTCATATGTGGAAATACCGCTCTTTTAAATCAGAATGTGTAAATGTGCAGGTGGAAAAAAAACAGGTGGCAAGGGATTGCTGGCGCTGGCTTTTTTATTTCTAAAACTTAGTTCACCTCCCGGTAGTGTTAGCATAAAGTGTGATTTGTTAATGCCACAGAAAGCTCTTTAATTTTATGCTTTTCCAGGAGGGCAGCCTTGCGGTTGAATGCATAAGTGATAAGGCGAGGTGAGCGCTGCACAACTTCTCGAATGTTCCCACGTTTGAGCCCCCGGGGGTGTGATTATCTCCTGAGAACTGCGCCCGTCTTACCCTGTTTTATTGCGCTTGTGGAATTCCGATAAATTAATTTTGTGTATGAATTCCTCTGATAGCTTGCAAGCCCAGTTTCCCTCGGAAAGACATCTGTGCAGTTCACAGATATTAATCTGGCTCTTTGAAGCGCCAGACAGCCACTGGAAAGGCCGGGGCTCCGTTTTCACATTGAGTGCATCTGTGAAATTCGCACGTGGCTGATTTGGGTTTTTTTAAAGTGCTGAAACAAACATTCATTGTTCGATGTACATACAAGTCAGCATGATGTTCCGACACCGAAATATTCGAAATGAATGGAGTTCCATAATTATCAGCTATTCTGACTTTTTTGAGAATAACATGTGAATTTTGTTCCTATTAATGCACAAATCCCACGTCTTGGTAAATTCTAGTCCTTTTCCCCCTGTTAATTTCCGACACGTTTGACCGGTGGAAATTGATCAAAGTTGTATCGCATCCAATGATTTCTTATTAATGCTGTATGACTGCAGCAAATATTGACGAAAATCATTTAAAAAGATTTTTCTCTGGCTTTAGAAGGTTTTAAGCCAATCAAAATCCCCTGATTTATAAAGGGTTTTACCTGGCTGGAGACACGTGTAGGATTGTCTAAAAACGAAAATGGAAGTCTCGAAAGAAAACATTTGTAAATCAGTTTCATTTTCTTATTAATCTGACTCAATAAGCTTGATTCAAAACAGGTAAACTCGATCATGAATGTTTACAACCGAAGTGACCTTTTTACACCTGACAGTACTCCACAAAAGGATTCTTCGTGGATATAAATGTATTTTTGAGTGCAGATTTCACCACCACGCGTGCAGAGAAATCTACTTTCGTAAACCCCATTCAAGGGGTGGGAAGTGGTTGTTTCAAGACGTGGTATGCCTTGAAAGTTTGGGGACACCCACAAACATGATTATTTGTGGACATTCCCAAACTATGACCTGACCCCTATCCACCCTGGTGCCATTACCTCTTGGATGACTTCTTTCCCTTTGGAGAATTCCGAACAGGGAGAATAGAAGCCCTCAGTAGTAGTCACATGGCAATTCCTCATGCAGACTTGGAAACTAGCACCTCGCACAGATTTCCAGCTGTAATTCACACAAGTGTCTACATTGGCAGATTTTCAACTATTTTGTCAATCAGGTCTAATGTTCTCATTTGAAAGAATTAGAGAAAAAATATGTTTTATTTGTTTTTGGGCCAAACATTAATGTGTGCTGCAAATATGGTGCAAAGTGGCACGCCACTAACAAATATGTATTATGGAGCTAAAGACCATCTGAATGCAGGTTAATGTTGACCAAAAACATCACCAGCCAGGCAGTTTTTCCTTTATTTACGTAAGTGCAGTAAATGTTTTGTATCCACTCCTAGGGCTTGATTGAGAGTCTGGCAGTCCACGGACCGCCAGACTCACAGGGGGTGCGACCGTGGCGGTCCCTGGACCGCCCCATTACGATTAGGGCGGTCGGACCCCCATTGCCCCACTGCAGCCGCCAGGGAACCGCCGTTTCCTGGCAGTGTTGTGGCGCTCAGGAGGTATCAATATGATTGGCAAGTCCCACTAAGCATATTAGTAGTTTCCTCTCTTACATAGTTTTCATGGCGGCTCCTCCTCCATGAAAATCTGGGCGCAGAGGAAACAAAGTGCCTCTGCGCCCTATGGTGCATGCAGGGGGGCACTCCCTGTTCCTGCACGGCATGGACATTCTAGTCCTTGCCATGCAGGAACTGGTTTTTGGATTTCCCATTGTGGTGCCTATTTTTAGAGGCACCGCCGTGGGAATGCCAAAAAATCCCACCTGACAGGAGGTCATGGCTTTGATGGTGCAGCATCGGGGCAGACCCGGCGCCGCATTGCCAAAGTGATACTCAGGCTCTTAGAGGGAATCCAATCACACATGTACCTAAATAGCTCAATTATAAAAGATAAATCTATCCCACACAACATTTCAATGTCAATAAAATAATTAAAAGGCATTTACAGTTTAGTAGCTGAAGACCCTCAAAGCAAAGATCTAATGCCACAACTAAAAATGCAAACTAAAAAATTACCCTTAAATTCCAAAATATACACCATAAAACATCCCAATAAAATCTTTTGAATCCTTCCGAAACAAGAAAAATATATCTAATGAAATTAACATTCCGAGAAAACTGAAAATCTTAAGAAATTTTTTTTAAACTTTGGATTTAAAAAAACTCCAAACCATTAAAAAAAACACAATCTTGATCAAAAAATCTTCTTTTCAGTAGTCAACTTTATCTATAAATAAAAAGCATACATTCCACCCCCCAACAAACTCCCATAATTAAAATCAGAGCATTCATAGAAACACTACATAACATGAGTACAATAGTCTATCTTGAAACTTTCTTAAGCCAATTAACCAAATCACATTAGCTAAACAACGTTTCATACATTAACTATACTTCCACTTCACCCAATTGGAAATTATAAAAGAAATGACTGCCTGAAATGCAGAGCCACGTTCCAGAAAACTGCCATCCTCGTCAACTACTGCTGCATACTGAAGAAGAAAAATTCTATAAAATACAGTTGGAGCCTAGTTATGACTATGTCATAGTGGCGGTCCGACAACCGCTGCACTGAGGGACCACCTGCAGTATTAAAACTGCAGCAGTCGGACCACCACAAGACCACCGCAAACCCCAGGGAACCGCATTCCCTGGTGGTCCTGGGTCAGTTTGAGGGGCTCAATATGCTTGGTCGTGCCCTGAGGCACAGCAAAGCACATTACGGCTTTCCTCACTGCCAGGGCTGTCATGGTGGTTCTTCCTCCATGTTACCTACAGGGCCCCCTCTGGCCTCTGTGCATGGGGGCACATGCAGGGGGTACATGGTGTGCCCTCTGTCTGTCTTCCTGCACCCCCAGTTCCAGGACGGTATGGACTTTACAGTCCATGTCGTACTGGAACGCGCTGTGACTGGCCCTCTAGACTGCCTTTCTACGGCTCTTATATCAACCTTTGAAAGGCAGTGCCGTGGGCCAGCTGCCTCAGGACTGCTCGCAGGATTTTAACATGTAAATCTGCTTTGCCTGTCCAGGAGGGGGTAGATGGCGTGGCGCCCCGCTCGTTAGGAACATACTTTAATTTAGATGAACTATCTAACTCATTCGTTACTTCTCAAAATACTACTTTACTAGTTTATTAATATTATATTTTACTATTTTTACTAATTTAACTAAATATATATAAAAATATATAACAGATAAAAATGCATTGTTTATTCTTCATTTTTATTGTTTTTGACTGAAAATCTTCACACCGCATTCCATTGAAACACAACAATCCTGATATTTTATTAAAGAAATCAGAGTAATGAATTACATATGAAACATGAAGAATACATTTTTTAAAATAAACTACCAATATTTCCCTGTAAATGGAAAATTTGTTTATCTACAATATAAACTGTGTAAAATGCTTTTTTTCTTTAAAAAATAAAAAAGTATATAATAAAAAATAACCTGCAATATTTTTCAAATCCAAGAATTTGTCTATTATATCATTAATAAAGAAACACAAACATGACTACATTTTAATTTCACAACTATATTATTTAAGTATTCCAAATATTAAATCAACTATAAATTACATGTAATTAATTTTATATATGTACAAATATTATTTTAATAATAAATCTTCCACGTATTACCCTGTACATTCAGCAATGTGTGATAATTACACTTAATGGTTTAAATAATTGATTTACGAAAATAGTAGAATTATAAAATATGTAATTATTAATTAAATAATTATTAGCATATACAGATAACTAATTTATCATTTAAAAAAACTTCTCACTTTAATAACTGAAAAAGAAAATACATAATGTATCTGTTTAATACATCAATTAATCGATTCACAAATAATGAATAAAATATACATAGAACTAGTGTTTATTTCTAAACCCTTTCCACCCTTTTACCGTCCAAAAGCCCACAAAAATAACTTACAATAACAAAAAAACTATACATAATATTAAATACAATTAAAGAAAGATTACATATCAAAATAAGACTTACTAAAATATAACAAAAAGAAACATTACTTACCACAATATTAAAGTATACAATACCATAAAGTACTCAACTGGTGCTTCTAAAATAATCCTACCTCAATGTACCTAACCTAAGTGTAGTACGAGGGAAGAATTAGCTGTTGTCTAGCTATAGTCTAGTTTAGCCAAGAGTTGCCAAAAGTTTCTCTAGGTTCTAGTCTGCTCCATACCTTAGAATGAGAGTGGTTGTAATCTCTTTTCTGGGACTCGATCTCTAACACCCCGCAAGGGGAGTCAGAAACACTGGATCTGGATTCTCGTTGAGGAGGATGACAGCGTCTGGTCAGTGCGTCAGTTGGGGACTTGACTTCCTTCTGAACTTGCTATGGCGAGCCGCGTCGTGCAAGTAGGTAGCCGAGTTGCACAGTGCACCGTGGTTTGCCATGGCAAGGAAGGTATATTTATACCTTGAAGGTGTTTAGGAATGCTGGTATTGACGTACAAGTCGAGCATAAGAATGTCATGAATTAACCCCTAAGGAATAGATGTTCATGCATAATAAATAAGTTCTTGGAGAAATCAATATTCAGAGAAAGGGAAGTCCTAAAGGCTTGAGAGTCTGGTTTTATTTAGAGTTAACAAATTATATTCTTATCTTCAATATTATCTCCGACAATGTTTTGGATTCCACAATAATTTAGAAACAATATTAGTGTCCAACAATGTTTTTGAGTCAATAATAAGGTGTACCCTCATGTAATGACTAACCTTGCATTGCGGGAACACCTCTGAGAAAAGACTGGACAGTGGGATATTGGGTGAATGGCGTAGAGGGAGAGTTGCTTTGAGGATCTGCTATCTGATCATGAATGGAAGTGGTTTCTGACTATCATCTATAATGTGATATTTGGGAGTAGGGGTGAATATGAAATGCCAGAGGAAAAGCAAGGTAGTTTTGGAAGAGGAGGGATGACTGAGTTTGAATGCATTTTTATATTGTTTGAAGTAATGCTTTTGGGGTGTGACTGTGAGTTGAATGCTTAACTGCTGTTTTGCTTTTTTACTATTGTAGTTAGAAACCTGACTAGACATCCATAATTCCATAATTCCCAGGATTTTTGCGTAAGGCACATGGGCGGCAACTTGTGGTTACTAAGGGGCCTATTAGGATGGCGGAGGACTTACCTCAGCCTGCCACCCTAGCAGTGCTGGGACCGTCCGCCAGTGGTGCGGCAGTCCCGAACCAGCAATTAGGATGCCACCGCCATTGGCGGTGGCATGGCGGTGGCATCCCCCATCCACATCACTGTGGCGGGCGGTGCACACAGCACCAACAGCCACAATGCTGGGGCTGCACACTGTGCATTTGCATGCACAATATGGCAGGCACCGCCCGGTGCCTGCCACGTCATGCATTCAAATGTAGGGAGGTACCATAGGTACCCCCCATGTGCCGCCTCTACCCCCCCAAAATCCTGGGGGCCTGCAACAGGCCTCCAACTGTGAAAAATACTGCTTCCCGCTCCCATTATAATATGGATGACAGTGTCTAGCAGACACCGCCACCATATTCAACCCTTTTCTGCCCAGTCGACTGGTCGACCATTCGGGAAAAGCGGTGGAATGTCTTCCCGTCCCCCGTGGTACCCCCTGCCATCATAATATGGCGGGGGTAAATGGGAGGCTGGCGGAGGATTATGTCAGGCGGATCGCCACCGCCATGCGGGCAGTGGCGATCTGCCCGACATCGTAATAGGGCCCTATATGTCTATGCAGATTGTCTTACAGAGTCTACTGATAGTGCAGAGAGAATGCAATGCACAGATAAGCAGCGAGATCCTTCCTACTCCTTAAAGAGATAATGATTCTCAGAAGCATTCTACTTTTCAGGATAATGGTACATTTCATAGTGGGTGTTGCAGCACATTATTTTCCTGTCGGTATTAGGGGGTCAATTATGATGGCAGACGGATCGCCACCACCTTGCAGGTGGTGGCGATACGTCCGCCATCCTTGCCCGTCCGCCACCTATTTCCCCCGCCATATTATAATGGACGGGTAGACCGTCCGCCGCTTTTCCGCCGCGGTCGCAAGGCGGGTGCATCCTAATTCGAGGCACAGGACATCCGCCCCTGTGACGGACGGTCCCGTCCTCCAATAAACAAAATATGGCATGTCCCTCCAGACACTCTTGCTCTTTCTATTCCACACACAGAAATGTAGCGGTGTATATAAATGTTTTACTACCACGTGCCCATTATTTTTAGGCTATCTATTACTGTGCAAGTGTCAATAACTATCATGGTACACGATAGGAAATATTTAAAATTGTCACAATTCCATCACCAACCACAACATTTGTGGAGAAAAATGTGGAGAAAAAGAGTGAGCCCCTCACGGTAGCACCACCAATGGGGTTATCTGGCTAGCAATTACCAGTGTACCCACTTATCATCATCGGTGGCTCACTCTTGTAGTAGTGGAAAGAAAAAGACAAACAGAAGAAAAAGACCAACACCATATAACAGCACTTTTTCTTAACGTCAGCCAGACAATGTACTGATTGTTCGTGCGATAGCAAGTCAATGTAAGCACTTGCTATTTTAGTGTACACATACACCAGTAACCCCAGTGAGAAAAGAAAACGTGAATCTCACACAATTAAAATTAAAGAGCTCACTGGCCACTCCTAGTTTATTCTGGGCTGCGAGTTCTCCAAATTAAAAATGATTCACACTGGGCAAAATCTTGTGTGAATCATTGTCGCCAACATGTTTCGTTGCTCTTATTTTGCGCAACTTCTTCAGGGCAAACAGGGGTTATCAACTTCTATTTCCACTCTCTTGTAAACCACACCTGTGATGGTAAAAATGACACATTGCAAATAATAATGAGCCGATGGTTCTGGACCCTCACATGCCAGCTGGCTGGGTCAAGTACAATTAAAAGATTGTGGCACTTAGATCATTTGTAACATAATCACCTGGGGTTAGCGTCTTTCACGCGTACCTGCTACCCCATTCACTGTGGACGTCCGTGTCCAAAAGATCATGTGTCCCTCTGAAAACCTGCTACCGTCAGGTATTCTGTGCACAAATGCACAAACAAACACCAGATTTAGTCAATATCCGGCCGTGACACCTACCGCTTCTCACCCTATGTTTGCTGTCAATACCCTTTCATCACACTGAGGATGAATCAACTACTGGCACACACTCGGAGCAGCGCGAATCCTGCCACTATTGCATTCCCAAGTGTGAACCCATTGCCAGTTAATCACCTCTATATCCACCCCATTAGAGATAATGACTCGCTTCTCTTACCGCATGAGATAGATCATCTTACCCACGCCGAATCACCGGCAACGCTCGACTTCAGGCGAGCCCAGCAAGCCTCCGGCCGGACATCCGCCCCTGGGACGGACGGTCCCGTCCTCCGACAGGTCCGCCATCCTAATTGACCCCTAAGTTTGTATTGGTGACATTGAGCCATACGGATATCGGAACCTGTCGTACAGCTTTGAAATTATTAGTTGTCACTGTGGAAATACTTCTAGTGATTTTTAGTCTGTGTTCTGCAAGCTGCTCAGACGCCACTTGGAATAAGATGTTTCTGTGTATGTATGAGACTTATAGCATGGACCTAGATACAAAGCAAGGGAACACTGTACACTGTAGAGTGTTTACAGCAGCTAGCGCCGGAAAAAAAAGGTGTGGGGAAGTAGTATGAAAGGGCAGGCATTTATATCGGAGCAGGGATGAGTATTAGGGTGAGGCTAATACAATGGATTTGAGGGAGCAAGGGGCGTGACAAAGCTACAGAGAGGAGACTGAGGTCCTCATCCTCGGACCCTCCACCTTTGCATGGGACAACACTTGGTGGCCCTCCGCCCTCGGAAGTCTGCCCACCCAGACGGATCATGCACGGAACCTCGGCATCATCCTTGACTGCTCCCTCAACATGACCCACCAGATCAACTCCATCGCCTCCACAAGCTTCATTGCCTTCGGATCCTCCGCAAGACCTTCAAATGGATACCCTCCAAATGTAGAAACACCATCACCCAAGCACTCATAACCAGCAGACTGGACTACGGCAATGCCCTCTATGCCGAAATCAACAGAACTCCCCTACACAAGCTCCAAACCATCCAGAAAACCATAGCCAGAATCGTCCTCAGAACCCCACGGCATGAACACATGACCCAACACCTACAAGACCTCCACTGGCTCCTTGTTGAGATGAGAGTAACCTTCCAGTTGCTCACACATGCATAGAAATCCCTCCACAACATCAGACCCAAAAACCTCAACGAGATAGTCTCCTTCCACGTACCCAAAAGGAATCTCTGCTCCGCTGACCTCGCCCTCGCAGAGACCCCCGCATCCGTAGAACCAGAACAGGACAAAGAGCTTTCTCCTACATTGCAGCCAAAGCCTGGAACAATCTCTCAGTCAACATCAGACGCTCCCCCACCTTGCACACCTTCAGGAAGAACCTCAAGACCTGGCTATTCGACTGAACTGGAGCTGAACCCTCCCCCCCAGCACCTTGAGATCCTCACAGGTGAGTAGCGCACTTTACAAGCCCCCTGATTGATTGATTGATTGATTGATTGATTGAAGACAGATTGTGAATATAAGGGTTGGCAGCTCTTCAACGTTGACCTAACCTCCAAGTGGCTACACAGTGACAAGATGTTGCTTCAAAAGATATGTTTTAATTTATTTGCACAAATGGAACATGGATGGAAGTGAGCTTGCTCAGGTTTGGAATACCAATTCAGATACTAGAAGCATAACATTTAATAACACTTGAAATCTCATCTTTTCCTTCCTGTATTTCCTGTTTTCCATCCTGGGAGAGGAGTTGGCCTAACGGCTCGGGAGGTCGACCTCGAATCTGGGGAACTGAGTTCTAGTCTCGGCAATGCTGAACATCCTCTAATTCTGGGCAAATCACTTAGTCTCCTTGTGCCTAACAAAAATGAATGTGTCCTCATGTAATGCAACTGGTGCTATGTAAAGCGCTCTGATACCCGATTCGGGTCAAGTTCGCGCTATATAAAACTCTGTAAAATAAAATAAAAAATAAAAATATTACTTATGACTGCCTTCTTGACCGGACTGCACGCATTAAATGTGTGGCAGGGTAGAAGTGGAAGCCATTAGAGTTGACGAGTAATGCATCAACATAGTCAATTCTTTAGTGAAGTCAAGCATATCTCAGCAATGCCAGCCAGCGAAGCATTGCTACCACTGAGATGATAAATGATCAGAGTATGTATTGCAAGTTGGAAGTTTGCTTTAGTTTGGAAAGGCCTAATCTGCCAAGCAGGGCTAATGATGACAGGAACTCTTCATCTTGTGCTCAGTGTGAGCTATGAAGCTGAGGTTGGTGTCAATGGCTCAGATTTCAAAGAACTCATCTTTCAGGTATGACTTAAAAATTGCAGGACAATACTGACAAACCAGTTCCAGATATGAAGTGTCAAGTAGGGCTTGATGGCGTATGGTCTCAGACGCCGTTGAGATATCCAACAGGATTAGGAAGTAAATATCACCATTGTAGATCATGAGAGATAATGGTTATTTAAGAACATTCTTGTAGAAGTATGGGTATGAAATATGGTGTTGTATATATTTAATGATATATCGGATATACACATGGTTCGCGTAACTTTAATACGGTAATGTAAATTATTGAGAATATAGAGCCTGATTACTATGGCGGAAGGCCCGCCACCAACAGCCTTTCGATGGCAGGCCCTCCGGCATCGCAATGCAAATTTTTACCCTGCCATATTATGATGGCAGGGAAGCGTTGGGGAAGCGTGGCGGTTGGTTCCGCCAGGCGGTCCTTTTCCGACTGCCTGTCGGAGCAGCAACATTGCTCAGCATTGCGGCGTTGCCGGGCAGGGACTACCATCGGGATTATGATATCCCTTTCCGGCGGTCATTTTGCTGCGGTCAACCCACCGCGAAAAGGCAGGTGGTAACTGATTTGGGGGCTCATAGCAGGCACCCTTCACCCCTGGGTCTGGGGCAATGGCACAGGGGCACCTATGGTGCCCCCCAACATTACCTGCACCTTGTGGCAGGCACCCCATGGTGCCTGCCAAGTAGTGCAGGGATATGCAAGTGCCTTATTTTTGCATTGCGGAGGGGGCTGTTAACAGCATCCCCGCCACAATGCAAAGTATAGGTGATGTGACAGCAGTGGTGGCGGTCGCATCATAATTTGGATTGTGGGGAGGCCGCCTCATAGGTGGCCAGTCCCAAATCCGAAACGATGGCGAACGGACTGAAGTCCGTCCGCCATCGTAATGAGCCCCATAGTGAGGATTAGACTTATATTCTTATTGGGATGCAAATCAAGTCATGTATGCAACCTCCCGGAAATAAGTGTACAGATAATTTCATGTAAAAACACGTTTTAAAAAAAAAAATCCCCAAACTATATTTTCTCAACAAAAAATATATTACTATAAAAAATGGAGCATTGATGAAAATATCAGGTGTATTACCTGAGATATTATGGTGGACAGAGAAGATATTTTTGGCATTGTTATATATCTTGTGTGAGTTTCCCCACCCAATATGTATTAGGGCTATCTTTCTGTGGGTAATATTATAGTGCATTAGACTTTTCATGGTTGAGCGCCTTCCAATGTTTCCATCCATACCATACCTTTCCAGACAAAAAGACAAATGCGATCAAAATTTGTAAAAATATCTATTTACTTCAAGAGAAAAAATCAAGGGTGTCAGAACCCCTTCCAAAGGGCCGCAGGACACGCAGGGGCTTCTGAGGCCAAACGTGGTGGTTGAGACCTTTTGCTCCTAATGTCCCGGGACCCAGCCTACTATGGATCCTGAGCCACTGGGCAAGTAAACCTTCTGCACTTGACTCTCAGTGGTAGCTGTGGATGACCAGCTGAAGGCTCCCTCGGGGTAAGTATAGATACAGGTAATTGAACACGACTCATAACTCAAAGTGCACACAGTACGAACAATAAACCAATGTCTAGTTCAATTCTTAATTTTATTAGAAAAGAAGTATTTTATTTCCTACACTACACATGTAAAGAAATAATGAGACTCAAGAAGTAACAGCACACTCAGCCTTGAGGTCGGGGCTCCAGCAATTGTCAGGGAACAGGGCTTGTGACATGTTCGAGGTTATTCCTTAGTCACTGATGACCTCATCCAGGGAATGCTAACTAGTAGGCCATATTCAAGAGTTCCTCTTTGACCCTTTAGTTATTAGTCAAAAGTGTCTATGGTGGGACGTCTTCAGTGTCATCCTCGTGGTGCTCGGGAATCAGTCAGGTGTAGATCATAATGAACAGGCTTGACCCGCCGGTCTCAGCAGTAATTCTCTTGTCTGGCCATGACCTGAACACTTGGCCACAGTGGCACTGTAAGTCCCTCCTGGTATACTGGGTCACCTATCTCAGTGAAGGTGGTTGGACAAAATATCAAAAACAATATTGTAATACCAAAAAATGGTGTCAAGAATATTGGAATATCAAAATCATTATGCAAAATTTCACTGTAAAAATATTGATGTACAAAATATTGTTGTATGTAATATTGATTGTAAGTGTTAATTAGTATGTCATTTATTGTAGTGTGTTTGATTGTATATGTGTATTATTTTATATAATTTTTTTCTATTAGGAAATTTGTTTCAGTAGTTGTATTAATGTGTATAATTAATTGGTGAATACTTTTTTTAGTAGCAGGATATTTGGGGTTTTAGTGGTTAAGTGTGGGGATATCTTAAAACATGTATGTTTTAAATGTCATACAAAAAATAGTTTTAAAGATATGCAAATTAATAATTAGATTGTTTTATTTTATTATATTGATATTAATATATTTTATTTGATGTTAATTAAAGTATATAATAAAGTTATAGAAAATGTACAAAAATAAAGTAGAATATTTAGGAAATAATTAAGTTTAAATTAAAACAAATATTTATTTAAATACAATATTTTAAATTGCATCAAAATTATAACTTTTTTGGATTTAACAGTTTAATTTTAGAAAAACATTTTTTTTAATGTAAATGATTAAATTCAGTAAAATTGTTTTACTCTATGATTGTTAATTTTGCATTATGATTTTATTTTCAGTCAATTCTTTAAAGTTTATGAATGGTAGTAAATGTTTTCAGCAATATATTTTACACATTTACATTTTAATACATATATAAAGGTTTGAAGTTTAGATGAGTGTGTTTTTAAATAACTCTTTTAGTTAGTTTTATATAGTAAAATATGTGTGATTATGGAGTATTGATTGGGTATGTAAATGTTTTAATTTGTATCACCTTGTGTAAAATGTTTTATTTTAAAGTGGCTATTGTAAATTTCATCCTTTTAGCGTCCAACACCTTCTTCAAATAACCTTAGATTGGAGTGGGAATAGTAAATTTTGCCTTTAGTGTCCAGCGCCTTCCCCAAATTGGGTTAGATTGGAGTGGGAATAGTAAACGTCATCTGTTTAGTATCCAGCACCTTCTATCAATATGGCTAGACTGGCGTGGGAATAGCAAATTTCATTATTGTGTAACAATATTTTTAAATATTTATTTTGGAGTGTGGTAATTAAATGTAATAATTTTATTCAGAAAAATTTATTTTACTTTTATTTGTCTGTATAAATACTTTGTGTTATTTTATTACTGTTGTTGGTGATTAGCAATATAAATAAGAAACAGTTGTATGCCTGTAGCTAATGATATTATTAATTACATTTTCTTGTAAAATACAGACATTACACATCTTCAATTTTTATTTATGTTTAACATTTTTATTTATTGTGTATTTTTACATTTTTAATCATATATATTTCAAGTAAAAAACAATTATATCAACATAAGTGATTAATACTTTTTTTATGAATAAAAATGTTGAATTATATTTATATACATTTGTATGTAGTACATTTTCAACCTTTATTTTCCATTGTTTAACACATTTTTTACATTTTGTAACTTTTTTATATACATATTTTCAACATTATTTTTACACATGTTCTAGTAATATAGATTAAGAATTTTTTTAATTTATATTTTACATTTTTACAATATATCCCATTAATTTCGAAGGAGAGATGGTCCTTTATTAGTTTCATTTAGCGGTCATTTCTTTTTACCGCTACCTTCTATTTTTTAATCTATTTGTGTTATTTTGACTACTTTCTTGGAACCAGATACTGGTAAGGTGCTGCTGTTCATTGGAACAGGTATGCACATTTTTAAGGGTTTTGAGGGTAGAGGGGATATAGGAGATAGGTTTACAAGTAAGTAATGGGGGCCGATTATGATACGGGCGTAAAAGGCTCCGACCCTCGGCCGGAGCCTTTCAGCCGCATCGTAATGGGTTGGTCGGTTTCCTTTACGACCACCTCATTACAATGGAGGCAGTAGTAAACTAAACGTGGCAGTCTATCTGACTGGCTTCCTACAGTCTCGGAGAGCAAGTCGGCTAGTTGGAATCCGGCCTGTACTCTCAAGGAAGGGCATTTCCACCCTTTAGATTACAATGTCAGGTTTCGGCAGCCTTTCCGTGCTGGCCTTTCCGACACAGAAAGGCTGTCAGAACTTGACTTTGGGGGACCCCAGGAGGGCCCCCTTGGGTGCATGACCTCTGGTTGGAGGCTGAGGGGGCACCTATGATGACCCCCTGTTGATCCCGGCATCCAGTGGCAGGCATCATGAGGTGCCTGACACGGGGCGCAGGACTGGCACCTTGAGGTGCCGGCCACTGGGTGCACGGATGAACTGCAACTCCCTTTTCTTAATGGGAGCTTGTGTTACAGCCCGTTTCCGGCCATAACACGAGCTTCCATTGAGAAAAGTGCAATGCGACAGAACATTGTTCAAGTCGTATTGTAATGAGCCGATTGGGACCGTTGACTGGGTGTTGATCGGTCCCAGGAATGAGTCAGTGTCGGGCAGACATCGAAATGAGGCCCTTAGTGTTGTTTGTGGGGTTTTTGTATATTTAGATGCATTACTGTTAGTGTTTTTCATTAGTTTGTACCTTTGTGTTTTTGTACACTACTTTAGTAATGTATCACTATGTTACGGTAAATTGTGTGATGTTAGTTATATTTTGATGATTAACTGTTCTGTATATGTATTTTTGGAAATGTAATGTGTTTTGTGGGTGGGTCTTTTTAATTTACTTTACAGGTATTTGTCTACAAACATGTCCTATGGGCATTTGACCTTTACGTTTCATTTTTTAAGGAAATTAGTTTTGGTTTATGATAAACAAATGGTCTTTACTTTGATTTCCTTTTTATTCACGGTGCCTGAGCATTTCTTTTTTTTTTAAACACTTTTTTTTTATAGACCCTAGATACTTTGGATTGCTTTGAGGGATTTCTATTTGATTCATCATATGATTTTGGATGATTATTGGAGATTATTTACCTCATTTTTGGTGTATTGCTATTTTTTATTATGTGGATACAGAGCAGGATCTGCAGATACAGAACAGTAAGTTGTATTTCTTTCTTTCCATTTAGGTAGGAACTGTGATATTATATTGTGTATGTCAAAATTATGTGATTGTTATGTGGAAAGGTTTGGTTTATGTGTTGCAGTTATTTAATGTGATGGATCAAGTTTGATTAAAACTATCTTGGTTGGTAATGGACACATTTTGAAAAACAATACATGTATGCTTTTATTATATCAGTCTTCTTTAACATGGGTATTTAAAATAAATATTTGACTGATGTAATAAATATATATATAACTTTTTTTCAAAAAAGATTTAATATGTTGGTTTTTAGTTTGTAATACTTTTTGAGGACTTTAGTTGGCTACTATTTATTCTATTATATGCTTTTGGCTATGATTTCTAATTAATCTACTCCTTTGTCCATTATGTTGAGTTTGACTTTAAATTGTAGCATGTCATACATTCATTTGCTTTATTTGCTACTTTGAGGGGCAATTTGGCTAACAAATTGATCCATTGGTAGTTGTTGGTAGCTTTGCTCTTTTTGCAATGTTTCTATAAATGTGTAGAGTGAAGGTTGAGTTCTGCTTAGCGTGAATTGGAAGGCTTTGTGCCATCCTTCCACTAAATTGTTTGTTTTGGGTTCCTGTGCCAAGGTGATGTCGTAGACATTCCACTATGTTGTATGGAATTTGGGTTGACATCTGTGTCTGAAGTGATGTAGTCTGCCAATCTTAGTAATAGTAAATGTCATCTGTTAAGTATCCAGCACCTTCTACCAATATGGTTAGAACGGCGTGGGAATAGCAAATTTCATTAGTGTGTAATAATATTTTTAAAGATTTATTTTGGAGTGTGATAATTAAATGTAATAATTTTATTCAGAAAAATGTATTTTACTTTTATTTGTCTGTATAAATACTTTGGGGCCCATTAGGATGGCGGGCGGATTCCCCCCACCGGCCTGGCGGGGAAAAACCGCCCGCCGTCCTCACCTAAATGACCTAATATGACTAATATGGCGGGGGACCGAGGCGGACGGAAAGACCGTCCGCCGCTCTTCCGCACCGGTCGCCTTGCGACCGGGGCGGAAAAGGTCTAATATGGTGGTGGTGTCAGCCATATTAGCATGGGCTTTTTTAGATGCCTTTCCATGGCGGTGATGCCGCCACGGAAAGGCATGCGGTCTTCACATTGGGGGCCCCCAGAGTGAAGGAGAGGTGGGGGGTGCACACGGCATTTGCATAAACAACGCGGCAGGCACCGTGCGGTGCCCGCCGCTTTGTTTATGCAAATGCATATGTGCATTTTTAGCATTGTGGCGGGCGATGCTGAGACCACCGCCCGCCACAATGCTAAAAATGCAGGATGCGCCCGCCACAGTGGCGGGCGCATCCTAATACCCCCCACGGGACCACCGCCCCTATGGCGGGTGGTTCCAATTACCGATGGGATGGCGGGCGACCCGCCATCCTAATGACCCCCTTTGTGTTATTTTATTACTGTTGTTGGTGATTAGCAATATACATAAGAAACAGTTGTATGCCTGTAGCTAGGGGCCATTAGGGGATTAAGTTTGTCTTCATTTTGCTGGTAGAAAGGGTTTTCTATTAGTAAATTGTACTGGTTGGCTACTTCTGTGTCAGGGACATATGCTGGTGCTATAATGTTTTTAATGTCAATGGAAAAGTGGCTGATTGTAGCATTTCTACACTTACGGCCCGATCACAGGTTTGTCAGTCTTCACGTCGGAATGCCAACATGGTGGTCCCAGGAAGTCCAACAAGTCTGCCATCTCTCACGCCGGATTACAGGCGTTATCCAGGGTTGGTGGTGCAGCGGAGGTGGTGTCACGGAGGCGGTAGTTTGGCCCACAGGAGACCCGTACAAGCTTACTGCCACCACAACAGTTCCTCCAGGCCATCCGTGCACAGTGTAGCATGCAGCATGTAATTTCTTTGTTGGTGTTCCCGCCTGCCACCTTGGTGGTCCGCCTGCCTGATTTAGATGGTGGCTGGGCACTGGAGGGATGACCGACATGGTCCCATTGACTCCTCCAAGATCTGTCTCCCCCAGTACAGGGCGTTAGAGGATGAAGCGGCTGTTGGAGAGAGTCCCACTGAGATTACCGACATCCAGATTATAAAGGGCCTTTCCTTCGAGGCAACTGTGTAGTGGAAACCCACAAGTTTTGGTTGGTGGAAACGAAGAAAAAAGGGTGCAAACGTATCTTTTTTCAGGGTCACACCACCGATTCCATCTGCAATGCCATTGTCCAGGTCCTCGCTGTGCTGCTGCAACTTGACCACGACGCTCAGATACCACGTCTTTGCTGGATTCTAAAGTCGACTTTTGTGGTGGGTGTGCATATACAGTGATTTGTTGATTAGTGATATCAATAAAATATTTTTTCTTCTTCCTTTTGCTTTTTTCAGGTTGTGGTCCGTGGTCTAAAGACTCATGGTATAGAAGCATGTTTTAGGTCTTATTTAATTATTTTATAAACTGTATAGATCAGCAAATATCAAAATTATATAAGAAGTTTTGATACCTTTGATTCTTTCACTGAAAATAACACCCCAGGCTTTAAACATTCAATGCAAGGTGTAGTGACAGGTGTATGTGAAAACAATGTTGTCACCAAGCATCTGGGATTGTGGTGAAAACATGACACCAGACTTTTGGAAAATATGGAATACAGTGTCACTAGGAATGCTGATGCAAAACATTGTTACCAAGTTCAACAAAGATTGGAGTGATATTGTTTGTATTTGCAGTGATTCAGCTATGTATATGAAAAAGTTGTGTGATTACCTGTCAGAATCAATATCTGGTCAGAAGTGCTTCCCTATAAGAGATCCTTGACACTTGCTAGATTGTATTCTGAAAGCACCATTACAATCTTCAGAATTAATGAAGAATGCAATTGACTTTGTAGTCATTCTGGTGCACTGTTTCGTTATGGGCAGGAACTAAAATGCAGTAAATATTTCTCATTTTCCATAAGCACCGGAAAAACACTGCTTCTGTTGTTTTTAATGGCATAACATACATGTGTTTTGAGATGTAAATAAGTAGTCCTTACCTGTCTCCATGCCACCATTGCCCCACTCCGTCAGGACTACACCACCAGCACAACAGGACCATCTAAATCAGCTTGGTGCAATCTCGTCGGCAATTGAGTACTGCTAGCCAACGGAGAAGACCATGCCGCTGTGGTCTCCGATCTATTGCCACAACATCTAAATATGGCGGGCGTGCTGCCGTCAACTCGACGGAGTACTAGGGATCACCGCCATGGTGGGACAGTGGTAGGACTGCCAAGGAAGCTGGGAGAGTCTGCTCTGTGTCTATTTTAATATTAGAATTGTGTTTTTCTGTGATTTTAATCCACGCTCACTCACTGTTGTGCACTTTCCCATAAGCTGATTCCAAATCCCTCGCACAGCCGATTTCAGCGCTGGTGCAGGCAGGGAATTACATCGCCGCCATCGCGCGCTCTACCCCCGGGCCACGCCCACTTTCTGAGGCCACGCCCACCAACCTCAGCCTTTAAAAGTCGCGCTGACTCACGAGCGCGCCAAAACTAAAACGAACCGAATCACTCCTGAGGCGGAAGCCGGGAGAGTCTGCTCTGTGTTTATTATAATATTAGAATTGTGTTTTTCTGTGATTTTAATCCACGCTCACTCACTGTTGTGCACTTTCCCATAAGCTGATTCCAAATCCCTCGCACAGTCCGTAACTTGGAGCACGGCGACCGGGAAACACAGGAGGAGGGATACCATAGAGCTGACTGCGAACCTCGAGAACGGGTTGTGGATCCCCTCCCGGTACCAGCTTGATACTTACACGTATTGAGCGTTATTATTAGAATACCCACATACCCGGGTTATTCTGCTTAGAGAAATTCTACACTTAATTCTGGAGATATACTGATCTCACAAACCATAAGAGAAATTTTGACGCCTTATGATTCGACACTTTTGGACCCTGAATCTGGTAGATTGTGCCACAGCCCTGAAGAGTCGTGTTGATTACACCCACACGACGAAACACGTGTCGGCTGATTGTGGACTCAATTAAACTACCCCCGTTATAAGACACACTTGGACATCTGCATCTGCTTTCATTGGCTATTACTGTTTTGCTTACGATTTATGTTACCTATGTTATACCTTGTGTTTGTGTGCGAGAGTATTGCTGTCTTCTATTCTGTGAGAGCTGGTTGACTCTCAATTTGGATGGTTAAGGGTTTCTCCGTCCACTCTTACGCACCATCCCAATCTTTGAATTTAATTACCTGAACGGTTACACAGGATAGCGCGCCTACCCTTTCTGAGATTCTCTGTAAAAACCTTGGTTGCAGTTCTACCCCCGGGCCACGCCCACTTTCTGAGGCCACGCCTCTTCCCTCCATTTATCAATGTGTATCTGTCGGAAGCGCAGGGGACGAGCGCAGCGGGCGCGCCGTCAGCGCGCCAAAGGCGCGCCATAGGAAAGCCCATCTGCGCCCGTCCGCGATCGTACGCGGTCCAGGGCCATACCTTATGCCCCTCGGGAGGGCCGCGTGCGGTGGAGCAGGCAGGAACTACTGACCTTTCGCGGTGATATTACTGAATCCTGTCAGCATAGCATGCGAGTGGAGGATAACACAGGCTGCGAATATTGTCACTTCTCCTATGAACCTGGCAGGAACATGGCCGCTACAGATTATACCTTGAACTGCGGCCTGCTCAATGTACGCTCGCTGCGCAAACACAAGTTAGATCTATACGATTTACTCACGGAGAAACAGTGGGATCTTGTGTTTTTAACCGAGACATGGCTAGACAAAGGGTCTACCCCTGATGCCCTAGAGGCACTCCCAGAGGGATATACAATGCATAGAAGGGATAGGCCCACTGGCAGAGGAGGGGGTATTGCAATTGTAGCCCAGAAAAGTCTACAATGCCAATTAGACCACTCCCCCATACTGGATTGCGAAGCAGGGAGTTTCACTATTAAAGTGAATAACGGCTGCACGCTGAAGGGCGTGTTAATCTACAGACCCCCAGGCCCTATAGCCAGGTTTGAAGAGAGTCTGGTCGAAGGCATTGTGGAGACTGTGCTATGCAAAGATAAATTTTTGGTTCTTGGAGATCTTAATTTACACCTGAACAACCCCTCAGACAATGTTAGCAAGTCTTTTTGCCAGGCACTAGGGTCCCTCCAGTTGAATCAAATAGTAAGTGGCCCCACTCATCAGTTAGGACACCTTCTCGACCCGATATTCGTTAATTGGGGGGAAGTAGAAGTTCTGACCCCCATTCCTATTCCCTGGTCGGATCATCATCTTGTGCCATTCTCCATACAAATTTCTGGTGCAAGATCTCCGCAGCCAGCAACAT
Source organism: Lissotriton helveticus (assembly GCF_964261635.1). NCBI lineage: Eukaryota > Metazoa > Chordata > Amphibia > Caudata > Salamandridae > Lissotriton > Lissotriton helveticus. The sequence goes on along the minus strand of NC_136072.1, from coordinate 992,883,568 downwards.
TGTACCATCTTAGGCGGAGATGGGCCACCTTTTCTCAGGCTAACTTTTGCGCCGCGCTGATTAAAGGGGGGAGCCCGGGGGGGATGATGCAGATATGGCCAACAACAATCTATGTAAGCGCATTAACGAGGCGCTAGATTGCACAGCCCCACTCTCTAGAACTAAATCGGGAGGCCGTAGTCAAAAAACTGCCCCATGGTTCAGTAACGAACTACGAGTCATGAAAGCCGCACTGAAACGAGTTGAAAGACAGTGGCGTGGGGCTCCTTCCGAAGAAACCAGAGACGCCTATTTGACTGAGAGGCGAATTTATCATGGGTTTATTAGGAAGTCTAAAGCAGCATATTATACATCCAGAATTAGCGAAGCTGGTAACTCAAAGAAGGAACTCTTCTCGCTCTATAACACTCTCTCGAGTGGAAAGCCGGTTATTGCCCCAGATGACTGCTCAGCTGAATCCTGTGATAGGATCGCTGACTTCTTTGCCGAAAAGATAGCCAAAATCTACTCGGCATTTCCGATTCAACCCATTGATGGGACAGGATTTGTGGAAAGCCCTAGGGAATGGGAGGACAGACATAGATTGACCAACTTTGTCATCCCGCCTTCAGAAGATCTCTTAAGAATCTGTAGATCTGTGAATCGGGATCACCACGGGATCCCACCACACCTAAACGTCTAGCTGATAGTCTATTGGTATTGGAACCCTATATCAGGCATTTACTAGACGTGTCTTTCAGCACTAACACCGTGCCCGAAGATTGGAAAAGGGCGGTGGTTCTACCCCTTAGGAAGAAACCAAACATCAGCTTTGATAAGCTAGAGAACCTCCTGTCTATCTCTCTTCTGCCCTATTTGGCCAAAGTGGCTGAAAAAACGGTCAATTTGCAATTGATGGACTTTGTGGAAGAGGCCGCCCTACTACACGACACCCAGTTCGGCTTCCGCCCCCGTCATTCAACGGAATCGGCGCTACTGATGGTGGTGGAGGCCCTAAGTCAGGGGGTGGATGAGGGTCACACTATGGCCCTCATCCTATTGGACCTGAGTGCAGCATTCGACACTGTAGCTCATACCACCCTGCTACAGTGTCTGAATAATGGTGGAATATCTGGTGCTGCACTCAAATGGCTCCAATCCTTCCTGACTGGGAGAAGCTTCCAGGTCCGTCAGGGCAATTACAATTCCAGGGACATCGGATTGGGCCAGGGCGTTCCCCAGGGATCATCCCTGAGCTCAACTCTATTTAATCTTTATGTCTCCCCAGTGGCCCCGATTGCGGTGGGCCATGGCCTGCAAGTTGTGTCCTACGCCGACGACACGCAGTTGATCATCTCCCTTTCACGGGCCCCCGGCCTTGCTATGGACAGTTTCAGAGCCTGCATGCAAGATCTCGCAGCCTGGATGTCCACTAACTGCCTCAAATTAAATGGCAACAAGACAGAGGTGCTCGTGGTGGGGGGGGAATCCTTCTGTTTGGTCGTCGGCGTGGTGGCCCACTTGCTTAGGTGAGGCTCCTACACCTCGTCAGGAAGTTAGGAACCTCGGAGTCTGGCTTGACGTTGACCTGTCCTTTGCACCCCAGGTAGGCCGTGTGGCGGGTGTATGTTTTAGCGTTCTAAAAACCCTATGGAAGGTCCTAGATCTCCTTCCTACGTCTGCCCGTAGAACGCTGGTAGATGCCCTCGTCACATCGCGCCTAGACTATGGCAATCTGCTGTATCTGGGAGCAACCTGCAAAGTAATAAACCGCCTCCAGGTGCTACAGAATGCGGCAGCCCGCCTCATTCTAAAATGTCCCAAAAGATCAGCCTCTAGAGTTGCCCGCCAGACCCTCCACTGGTTGCCAGTAAGGAGCAGAGTCGAACTTAAGGCCCTTTGTACTTGTCATCGCATCCTTGCTGGTAAGACACCAGCACTACTCCAGAATCTAGTCACCAGGTATGTACCTACACGCGCCTTGCGCTCCTCCCATGAAAGCCTATTAAAGGTTCCTAGGATAAGGAGGGCTCGCATGGGAGGAAGATCATTCCGCTACCTGGTGGCAAAGAGCTGGAATGCCCTCCCCCTTAACCTCCGCCTCGAGCCATCTGAACCCAGCTTCCGAAAGAAACTAAAAACATATCTATTTTCCCGAAAACTGGGCCTACTTTAGTCTTCTGCTTTTTGAGTTCTTCGGTTTATTTCAGCGCGGGGACACGCCATCTGAGCGTACCAGGTGCTTTACAAAATTCCCTTATTATATTATTATTATTATAAGAACTAAATCAGGCCCTTAGTCTTTGAAGTCTTGTGTTGGGGGTTCTGCTTCTTTTGAAGTGTCCACTTCTCTTTTCTTCTTTCCCCCTGAAATGATACTAAAGGCACACATGCATTCAACACATACATTCAGTCTGCGCCCACTGCTCAGTACTGTAGTCTTTTTTATTGTACCAGGATGTGTTATTTTCAAACACATACTTTGACAGCACACACACTCATGTGCGCGCTGCACAATACTTTAGCCTTCATGCGGGTTTGCTATTTGCAAACACACACCCTACCCACACACATTTACCACGTATGCACTGCACAACACTTCACCCTTCATGTATTATGCTTTATGCAAGCAAACACTTTCATTATACACACACTGCATAGCATCACATCTTTCATATTTTGTATTCCTTGCAGACATACATACACTCAACACATGCATTAATTCTTTATGTACTACACAGCATTGCTCTATACCTGTATTGTACCCTTCCCAGGCACAAATACTGGCAGCGCAGAGTCACTGCTCTTGCGCTGTGTAGCACTTCGCATTTACCTGATGTAGGCAAGGGTGAGTTAAGCACACAGCAGTGGAACTTTTATCAAGTGGAGAGAGCCTGTAGACCTCATTCCAGTGATTCAGGATAAAAAGGACCTGTTCACTGTTACTGATCACTGAATGGTATGCTGTCACCACCACTCTCGTGCTGCTAAACTCATAGTGAAGGTGGTAGCGTTTCACCACTATGAGGGCAGCGTACTGTGCACCCCTTCAGGTCCAACAATACCGCAATACGTGAGACAGGCCTATGTCATGGCACACATTCATGATCTGTGTTTACTTATGACACAAAATCATCATTAGGGACATAGATAACAGTACAGTTGAGAATTCTGGGCAGCGGTGCAGGCCTTTAACCATGAAAAGGAATTTTCCATCCCATAGAGGGTAATATGCTTCACAGACAATGATCCTATATCCGCAACTTGCTGTGTCTGCCTCTTTGCATTGAAATAAATATGCTGAAAATCAGGAAAACTCCCAAAATTAATTTGCTCTGACAAACCTTTGTTCCTCATGTCTGCGGACTACCCACTGAAATTCTTTCAGCCAGAACTGGGGATCTGGGTTCGAGTCTCGGTAACAACGCCAAAACCTCCTGTGATTCTGGGCAAATCACTTAATCTCCCCGTGCCTAAAATGAAAGTGTGTCCTCATGTAACGTAACTGGAAAATATGTAAAGCACTCTGATACCTGATTCGGTTCGCGCCTAGTTCGCGCTATATAAAATTCTGCACAAAAAAATAAAAAATGATTCTGTTCCTGCTCCCTTTGTAACTCCTCCTCCCCATAAGCTCTTTGAAGACGTCCCTGGACAACATCGATGCTATTTAGAAACAACCAGTGAAAATATATATAATCAATTATTGGAGTTATTTTTCTGGTTCACGTTAGTGAAACATAGGGTCTATACTTGCATTGTGTATCATAAAGTATACATTCACCCAGGGCTTTCTAGACAGTGCATGACGGATATTTACTGGCATTCAACAGTAACCATGTTATCAACTTTGGTGGCTAAGAGGGGAGTTACCTTGAACCTGTGACCATGGAGTCAAGCACAGATCCTCACAGTAGGTGCGTTAGCCATGCGAACCATCATCCCTGATAATGCAACACTATTAAAAGGTGAGATCAATGACATGGCGCCATCTATGAACATTAATCCAGTAGCATAGCAATGATGATGCAGCATAGCAATGATGTCACGGGCCCCAGTGAAAGCAAAGAAAATGGTTGTTTTCACTTAAGATACAGAAATTATCAGGAATCAGTAGGGCTCTGGGTCCCGGTGCCACCGCACCTCCTGAAAAGGGGGGGCCCTCGGCCCCCCCGCATGCATGGCGGCGCGGCGACCGTCGCCCCCCCTTTTCCCTTTGTTGTCATTCGGCGGTGGGGGCGTGCCCTGGGGGCGCGGCCCACCGCTGATTGGCCGGCGGCCTTCCTGACCCGGATCCAAGGTAGTGGGTCCGGGTCAGGGGGGGCGGGCGATAGGAGGGGCCGCCCGGCCCCTCGGGAATAAGAGGTGGGGAGCGCCCAGGAGACCCCCTTGTCCCTGGACGCTCCCTCGCTGAACGTTGTGTCCCGCACTCGGGGCTTCTTAGTTTTTTAAACTGTTTGCTTTCTTTTGCAGGTTTCGCCTTTTGGACCGCGTCGTGAGTGGGGAGCGGTGCAGAGCGTCGGGTCGGTGTTCATTGGACCAGCCGCGTCGCCATTACTGCAGCGGGAGTGAGGTCTCGGGAGAGCGTGGTGCGGCCGCGTGAAGCTCAGGTATCGAGCGTGGTTCGGCCGCTTGAGGCTCAGGGGCAGACGGTGGAGGACTGGGGTAAGGCCGCGGTAGAGCGGGATTTGGTGCTTGTGACCGGGGAACAGCCAGGCGTCCACAGCAGTAGAGTGTGAGGCGTCGACAGCTCGCGTGCAGCCCGGGCCACTTCTGATCTAACCCCGGTCGTAGAAGGGGTCCGCGATACACATAACGGGAAGGAAGTGTACTGGGTGAGTGCGTGCAGAGGGGCGGCCTGACTATCGAGGGAGATATATGAACAGTGAGCTCCAGTCGAGCTATCGGTTAGCGCGCGGCACTTATACAGCGGTAATTGCATTGAGGCATGCCGAGGTTGTGAGTTCGTGCCTCGCCTGGAGCAGCAAAGAACTAGGCGCCGCTATTGTCGCTGAACAGGCAATTTTGGCGCGCACTTGGAGGTACAACAAGAAACAGGCCGGGGAGGGCAATTTGAAACTGATTAGAAAGCAGCGAGGCAGGGTCGACCAGGGCAGCACCTGGATGGGAGACCCTATGAGAAGTGTACAAACCGGGGTGGCATTTATGTAACTGTTTTCACGCTGCATTCCAGTATTTAGTTATAATTGATGAGGGAGGCTGCATTGGAGTATTTAGTATAATCCATTATACTGATTGTGACGCAGAGTGTGCAATTTTTAAGAAAACGAGGCGGCATTTCTTTAAGTGTTTTTTCACGACTGTAGGGTATCAAATAGGGTGTGATTCTTTGTTCAAATATACAGAAGAGGTGTCATTTCTTAAAGTGTTTTCCTACTGTGGTAGTAACTATTAAGTGCCTTGTTGTTCAAGTAGTGGCACAAAACCGGGAATAATTACAAGTCTTTGCTCAATAGTGTACTGGCCTTGGGCATAAGTGTTATTTGGAAGGTCGGTATTTAAGTTGGGTCTCCTAAAACCTGTTCCTGCTTTTATTGCACAGTATTAATACTTTTTCAATTCCAGGTTACCTTAACAACATTATCGGCACGTTTCACTCGCAGACAGAGCACGCAACGTGGTGGGGGCTGTGACCGCAGACCGTCATCGCCGGCGAGGACACAGGAGGGGTCGGTAAGAGGGGTACGGGGGGCTAGCACTCATCGCTCCTGGTGGCCGCCGGGTGGGTCTACATTAGGTTTACCCACCCCCTTACATAAGCGGACAAGCCGCTAGTGTTGCGGTCGCCGTTGCATGGTGCTGAAAGCCCCCTGGTGACCCTCCATCAAAAAGGTACACATAGTTGATCGGTTGTGATATTTAGAGAGTAGGCTGCGGTTGTTTGGGGTGGTATCATGCCAGGTCCGCGGGGAGGAAAAAGGGGGTCCAGCATGGAGGCTATGATGCGGGCCATGATGCGGGACATGAGTGACATTAAACAGCAGTTAAGGAAAGTAGATGAGCTGGAAGCGCGGATGAATGAGGGGCATGGGGATGCCCCGGGTCCATCGGGTATGCCTATCCGCAAGAGGGTGGCACCAGTGCCAAGGGGGGATTTTGTCAACCCATCCGGGAAGTCTAGGTCCAAAAGACCCAGGGATGCGGCCCCCACCCCAGGTCCAGTAGAGCCGGTACCTGCCGCGCCGCCGGCGGTCGTCCCACCACCCCCGCATGTACCTATGCCTACACCCCTTGCCCCCGTGGTGCCGGTGCCTGTAGGTCAACCAGTAGACGCTGGGCCTGCTCCCCCACCGGTGCCCACAATCCCGGGTACAGGCGTGCCACACCCGGCGCCCGCCCTGCCAGCTACGCCAGTACCACAGGGCATAACCCCAGTGGTACCTGTTGCCCCGGGGGGTAACTTAGAGTCAATGCCCCCTGAATTGTTATCCCAGATAACGGCCTTGATGCCATGGCTCCAAAAAGGGGGAGCTTTCCCGAATTCTGCAGACCATGCAGCAGAGGCGGCGAGGTTTGTTGAAAAAATCAGATCGGCAGCGGTCGCCGACAGTGTTGCATTGCCAATATCTTCTCCCCTTGCAGGTTCAAGTGTTCCCCAGCTGGACGGAGTTAAAGGGCAGCCGCCCCCGGTGCCCGCACTTGGTAAGGAAGTGGCATTGCCGCTCTTGGGGGACGGTGTTCTACCTTCTAGGAGCGAGAATTTGGCTCAGCATGTGTCATTAGCTGTGAAAGAGATGATTTGGGCGGATAAATACGTGTACATTTATTCTTTGTTGTTAGATAATAGGGAAATGGAGCAGGCAAAAGCACTAAAAGAGTGGATGCTTCCAAGCGAATGGAGGGCGCAGTGTACTAGATTTAGGTTTGAGGAAACTCTCAACAACTGGATGAAAGCATGGGCTGTATTCACTGCAATTAAAGCTGAGCGTCCTCCAGATTTACAGGCAGCATTGGCATGCTACTCGAGCAGGATTGTGGGGTGGAGTGAACAGTATTCTGGGGAGGCATGGAAGGGGTATGATGTCAATTTCAGGAAGGCATTGGAATTCAATAGATCATTGCCATGGGACACGGTAGATTCCATGGCTTGGCACAAACAGTTCTCTGATACTGCACCTCCCCCTCAGTTCAGTGCGGTCAAGGTGTTCACTAGACCGCAACAGCCCTTTCGGCCCCCCCAAACGAGTGAGGTACCTGGGAAGTTTAGGGCAAGTGGGCCAGAGAAAAAAGGGGTGTGCTGGGATTTTAATAGGCGCACCTGCACAAGGGCCGCGTGTAAGTTTAGACATGCATGTTCCTCCTGTGGGCACCCCTCTCATCCAGAAACTGCCTGTAGGTCCAAGCAGGGAAACACAGGTCAGAGGGGTAGGGGAAAGCCACTATAAAATAGACAGGTTAGGCCCCCCCACTCCAGTGGATGTGGTGGCAATGATTCCATGGTTGAACAGATACCCGGACCACACATCGGCCACCCTACTCCAGGAAGGTTTTTCTAAAGGCTTTAGGATCCCGGCCGCGGGATACGCAGGTAGCGCGCACTGTAGAAACCAATTGTCAGTCAAGCACAATCCGGCGGTGGTGGCCGCCAAAATTGACAAGGAGCTATCGTTAGGCAGGATAGCTGGCCCTTTTTCTGAAGTGCCAGTACCCAATTTTGTGTGTTCCCCACTAGGAGTTGTCCCCAAAAAAGAGAAAGGGCAATTCAGATTGATCCATAACCTGTCAGCACCTAGGGGGACGTCACTGAATGATGCCATTGACGAGGGTATCTGTAGTGTTAAATACGCCTCTTTTGATCAGGCTGTTAACTTATTACAGGCCACGGGACCCGGAGCACTGATGGCGAAATCAGACATAGAATCAGCCTTTCGCCTCCTCCCAGTCCACCCAGCGGATCAGCATCTTTTAGGTTTCACTTTTGGGGATATGTTCTACATGGACAAATGCATGCCTATGGGTTGTTCTATATCTTGCGCTTACTTTGAGATGTTTAGCTCCTTTCTTGAATGGGCCATGAGACAAGTGACGGGCCATCAGCGGGTCATGCATTATTTAGATGATTTCCTCTTCCTGGGTACAGCGGGATCTCAGGAGTGTGCACTGGCATTGCAGGAATTTTGCGTGCTCATGCGGGCTTTTGGAGTCCCTCTTGCGCCCGGGAAGACTGTTGGCCCGACCACCTGCTTAGAATTCCTTGGCATTGAGATTGACTCAATGGAGGGATGTTTTAGATTACCTAGGGACAAGGTGGACAAATTCAAGACAGCGCTACAGTTATGCCTCCGGAAGGAGAAGGTCACTTTGCAGCAATTACAGGAGGTGGTAGGGCAATTGAACTTTGCACTGAGGATCATCCCCATGGCTCGCCCATTCTCTCGCTCTATTGCGCAGGCAATGAAGGGGCTGAGGGAGAAGCACCACCGCACTCGACTGTCGGTTGAAATTCGCCAGGATATGCTTATATGGATGGCATTCCTGGAGGATTTTAACGGCAGGGTAGTCTGGCCCGGCCCGCTGACAACATCAGCAGAGTTGGGCCTGTGGACGGATGCTGCCGGGAGTGTGGGCTTCGGCGCCATTCTAGGAAACAGATGGGTCGCTCAACAGTGGCCGGGAGTATGGGGGACATGGGGCCTGACCAGCAACATTGGATTCCTGGAACTCTTCCCAATATGGGTGGCACTGATGGTCTGGCCCGAACACCTATGTAAACAATCAGTGGTGTTTTGGTCAGACAACATGACGGTGGTGGAATGTATCAACCAGCAGGGGGCACGGTGTCCTTTCATACTTCGTCTGATCAAGGAAATTGTGTTGCAGTGCCTTAAATTGAATGTCAACTTTAAGGCCAAGCATGTCCCAGGTGTTCTGAACAATGCAGCTGACTCCCTCTCTCGCTTCAAAATGCAGGTTTTCAGGGAGCATCTTCCTACAGCAGACCCCTCGCCAGCGCACTTCCCAGCAGTACTTTGGCAGATTGGTGCCCCAGATTACAGGACCTCGTGGTCGCTAGCCTAGCCCCCAGGACCAAGACGGCTTACGAAGGGGCGTTTTTGTCTTATCGTTCTTTTTTGGGACAACAATGGGAAGTACTTTGGGCACAGGAGGATGGCTTTGCAGCCTATTTAGAATGGATGCATAAGGAAGGACGCTCGGTGGCAGCGGCAAACAGACATAGGGCAGCAGTGTCATTCTTCGCTCAGGCTAGGGGCTTCCGGGATCCCACTAATACCTTTATGATACGTAAGGCTTTGAGGGGATGGCGCCGTATACAGGGCCATCATAAGGATAAGAGAAAGCCCATAGGATTAGCCCGGCTGACAGCTCTACTGGCCACGCTGGACACTGTTTGTAGCTCGGAGTGGGAGGTGTTTCTTTTTAGTGCAGCATTCTCTTTGGCATTCTATGGGGCGCTGAGAATCAGCGAACTTGTGGCAGGCTCTAAGTCAGACCTACTGGGCGGCTTGCAAAGGGCTAGTGTGACGATAAGGGAGGACACCATGTGGGTAACTATTCCAAAGTCAAAGACCGACCAGGAGTCTAGGGGCCACACCATAGTTCTCCAACGGGCCCCCGCCAACCCTTGCTGCCCAGTGAGGCACGTGGAATTATTGCACGGGCTGCTGGTGGGCTCAGCGGGCAGGGCATTGCTCTGTCACGCCGATGGGAGCCCCCTGACCAGATATCAATTCAGGAAGGTATTAGAGATGGGGGTTAGGAAAGCAGGTCTTGACCCTAAAGAGTTTGGCTCTCATTCCTTTAGGATTGGGGCAGCAACTGAGGCGGTGGCGGGGGGCCTCCCAGTGGAGAGAGTGAAGACAATTGGGAGATGGTCCTCAGAATGCTACAAACGTTATGTACGGATTGACATGCTATGATTACATGTCGCTCACGCTTGGTTTGTTTCCGCTCTCTTACAGTTTCTCAGACCTGTTACGCAGGGGAGGAATTTGTCGTCGGGCACCGGCAACATACATCAGCACGGAGCGGCACCCAGGAAACGATGAAGACCAGTGTTTGGATTGTGGGTCACTCATATGTAAATCGAGCAGAATGTGTCTTTATGTCAGGTGACAGGAGGAAAAGGGCGGCACAACTAGGGTTGGACATCACGTTCTTTGGCAGAGGAGGGTTGTGTCTGCACGAGTTTAGGGGATTCTTCCAGGGGCTTTTAGCACGCCGGCAATCTCCACCGTCAGTGGTGATACTTCACCTTGGGGAGAATGATTTGGCAACACTGGGTAGGCGCATTCTGATTGAGGAGATTATTTCAACGGCGGGTTGGATGGCTAGGACCTGCCCCGGTTGCACACTAGTATGGTCACAACTCATACCTCGACTACAGTGGCGGGGGGGACATTCGGTCAGGGCGTTGAATCACTCGGTAAAGAGGATCAACACACGGTTGGATAGGTTGTTTCGAGCCCCCTTGTTACAATCAATACCTCATGGGTGCATCTGGGGCGACAAGTATTACTTGAAGGACGGAGTTCATTTAACAGAGGAGGGTAATGTCCTATGGTCTGACAATATCTGGGCCTGGCTAGAGGGTTTTGAAAGTAGGAGGGTGTCCTTAGGTAGGGGCTAGAGGGGGGAGGCCAGATCGTCGGTTAACAATGCTGGCCTGTGGCGGTAAGGTCATTATCGGTGAGCACATATTTGAGGTCTGAGGGGGCGGGCATCATCCTATGGAGGTTCCCGCCCAGGGGGAGGGGCCTGCGGGCCACTCCCAGAACTCCAGGGGCAAGGTAATAGGCAAAGGAGCGCGGGTAGGAGTAGTTCACGCTTTCCTTAGGCTGGTAGCCACCCCGCGCGCGTGGACTCATGACGCCACCGGCGCAGAGTAAGGGCCCTCCTTTAGTGGGTAAATGGAGTTTAGGGCGTAGACCGGGCAATTCCCGGGGTAACACTGCGCATGCGCACATCTATGGGGGAGGCGCAGCTTGTAGGACCTGACACCGGTAGTGACCCTGCCATATGGCCAGAAATGTACAAAAATCAAGATTAGGATGTTTAGTCTAAGTTAGGAAACAACATGTATTAGAGTTTTGTTAAGGTCAGGCTCTCAAACTTGTTGATAAGAATTGTGTAACTAAATGTCCTGCTGATTTTTGTATTCATTGTTGAATATGCAATTAAAACCTTTTTTAATTTCATACTTTAATAAATACGGCCGGACGACTAGCGCCCGCCTTCCAAAAAGTAAAGACGTCTCGTGTCCACGTTCCTGGGTGTTGGGTGCCGGATTGGGGGGGAGGCGGCAGCTAGTCGCTGACCATGTGAAAAGGGGGGGCCCTCGGCCCCCCCCGCACGCATGGCGGCGCGGCGACCGTCGCCCCCTCCTTTTCCCTTTGTTGTCATTCGGCGGTGGGGGCGTGCCCTGGGGGCGCGGCCCACCGCCGATTGGCCGGCGGCCTTCCTGACCCGGATCCAAGGTAGTGGGTCCGGGTCAGGGGGGGCGGGCGATAGGAGGGGCCGCCCGGCCCCTCGGGAATAAGAGGTGGGGAGCGCCCAGGAGACCCCCTTGTCCCTGGACGCTCCCTCGCTGAACGTTGTGCCCCGCGCTCGGGGCTTCTTAGTTTTCCCACCCACCATCCCTTGGAACAAAGTCTTGTAGCAGTTTTTATGTCTGGTTGAATTGTAAGTTTTGAAGGTACGGTCAACAGGTCTCACAGGGTAGTAGAGATGGATCTGTTGGTTTATTTTGTGATGCTCTTGTTTAGGATTTTTTTCCCCTTATTAGCAAAACATGTGTGAAGTGAATTGTATTTGATGCCATGTGTCTTTAGGCCTTTTTTCCCTTTGTAGCTATACGTTGATACTGTTATTTATTAGCCAGTGTAGCTGTCCTTTAGAATTTTTTCCCATAGGTCGTCGTATTTATTAGGTATGGGGCATGCGGTAAGGTCATTATCGGTGAGCACATATTTGAGGTCTGAGGGGGCGGGCATCATCCTATGGAGGTTCCCGCCCAGGGGGAGGGGCCTGCGGGCCACTCCCAGAACTCCAGGGGCAAGGTAATAGGCAAAGGAGCGCGGGTAGGAGTAGTTCACGCTTTCCTTAGGCTGGTAGCCACCCCGCGCGCGTGGACTCATGACGCCACCGGCGCAGAGTAAGGGCCCTTCTTTAGTGGGTAAATGGAGTTTAGGGCGTAGACCGGGCAATTCCCGGGGTAACACTGCGCATGCGCACATCTATGGGGGAGGCGCAGCTTGTAGGACCTGACACCGGTAGTGACCCTGCCATATGGCCAGAAATGTACAAAAATCAAGATTAGGATGTTTAGTCTAAGTTAGGAAACAACATGTATTAGAGTTTTGTTAAGGTCAGGCTCTCAAACTTGTTGATAAGAATTGTGTAACTAAATGTCCTGCTGATTTTTGTATTCATTGTTGATTATGCAATTAAAACCTTTTTTAATTTCATACTTTAATAAATACGGCCGGGCGACTAGCGCCCGCCTTCCAAAAAGTAAAGACGTCTCGTGTCCACGTTCCTGGGTGTTGGGTGCCGGATTGGGGGGGAGGCGGCAGCTAGTCGCTGACCATGTGCACAAATGGCAGTTCTGCCCCTGCATTAATCCATTGTTCTTTGTGAGACTTCTGAGAAAAAAATAAGGCTTTTCTTTGCCTGGAAATCCGGCCGTCTATGATCTGCTATAAAGGAAAGGATATGCCTATTTCGGAGACAGCCAGATAAACGAATCACAGGCTCCCTTATGAGCTGCTGGGGCGGCCACACGCCTTGTAACTAGCAGATCCGTTTAGCATCCAATGCTGAGCCGCGCAGGGAGCACGTGGTACTTCCAGCAGGAGCCACGGCCATCCACCGGACCTTGCAAGAAGGGAGCAACGTGATCTTCCACGGCCGGGTAACAGGCAAATAATTACTCACTAGCAGCAAATTCCGTTTCTTAATTAAAAATTCTAACGTCAAACGAGCGGGCGCAGAAACACCAGGCGAGGCGTCTGCTACGTCTTATTACCTGCGAACATAGGGCCAAGCACATATAAATTGCACTGTCTCCGAAAGACCTGTTAAAAAGGCTCTTTTGATTGATATCCGCTTGCCAAATGAAGCTAGCAAAGGATCTAAAAATAAATGTAATTCTGTGTTCTGCCTTCTTTGTGACAGCTCCTCGTGCTTATTGCTTATTGCTCCCGGGCACTTGTGTTTTTTTTGTCATATTTTATAGATATTTGCCTGGCGAGCCCTGCAGAGGGCCCCTTGTTACAATGTGTCAACCCTGGATTCTCGACGACGTGGCAGATTCAATGCCCTCTGTTGCCAGATATCTCTATCACCAAATATTTGCTTGAATCAGCATGAACACCTTTAAATTGCAGGAACTCTACAAACCATTTCCTAGTGACAACCCGTGTACCCAGGGCTGTAAGTGGGCCGGGTCCTGCCGGTGCTCAGCACCAGCAGTGCTAAAAAGCAGGTGTTGAGACAGATACCTCTCGGGCTCTCCATTTTTGCCCTCACCCTCGGGGTGAAAAGGAAATCTTTTCTCTGCAGCAGTACTGCCCTTCATTGCCTTTGATGCAACTTTAAAGAGACTCGTTCTTTCACAGGCTCATCATTTCAGAACTGAAACATTTTCAATATTAAATACTATGAAGCCAGTTGTTGCTTATTTCGCTTATGCAGCTAACAAACATTGACAAAGCCAATACTCCTGGCTTGTTGTAGGTGTAATTTATCACATGACCCTACTGCAAGAATAGATTCACCTGGACTTCATGTATATCTGTAGCCACCACAACTTTGTGTGCTACACGGGCAATTACTTATATCCTTTGTCCCACCATGAATCCCTGTTCTCTTGATGACTATGTTCCCCTCATGTACACACCCTAACTTGCAGTGCAACACAAATACTGCTAAGATGAACTAATGTGAGAAAAATGTGAAAAAATGTGTGCACAGAGATGTAGTGCCTCACAGAAGTAACATTAGTTCATCTTAGCAGTATTTGTGTTGCAGTCCAGATGAATCTGTTCTTATATTAGGGTCAGGTCACACTGTGTCTTGTACTATTGAGTGGAGTGCTTGGCCTGATCCGTATAGAACCCCTCAAGCTCCATGTTGAATAGAGTAATTTATCACATATCTAGATGCAATGACAGAACCAGTAAAATACCAGTCGGCGGCACGCTGTGCCAAGCACAGATTTTTAGCTCATGTATTTTTAAGCCAAGCTCTTAATTAAATCTGCGACACCCCTTTGAGAGACCCCAGTTTTTTTATTCACACCACTTAAAGCTCTCTGTGTACAGGAGAGGCTCCTCCATTAGGGCATCGCCCACTGCTTTCTTGCAGTACGAGAAAGCCAAAACATAAAATGGTAAAATACCTAAACATTTTTAGCATTTTATGTTTGGTCTGCACTTTGAGGGCTGGTGGGTGGGTGGGGCTGCTCTGCTCTTTGAGCAGGGCTGGGGAGGAGTGGTTTGCCCACTCCTGAGTGCGCAAAGACTGTTTGGTCAGCCCTCTCGGGCCGCCCAAACCAGTCATGCGCACTCTTCCCTTCTCCACCGCATTAGCCCCTTGTTGGGTGGTGTCCTGACCAATCACAAAGCTGCTTACAGCATTGTGATTGGCTTTGGGAAGGGAGCCTGGTTGCCTGCATCCTGTTCCTGTCGGAGGCAGGAGAGCAGGAGCCGAGAAGACGCGGGACCCAGCAGAAAGGTATGTTTAATTTTATTATTATTTTTATTTCCCCGTGATCCCCCCCAGCGACAGCCCTGCAAATCCCCCCCATGAGCCCTCACGCCCGCCCCTCCACCCGTGAGCAATGCCGGCCACTACTGTGCGTGTACCCCCTAGTTAGAAGGTGACAATGTGAAATCCAGTTAGCAAAGTGGTTATTCAATTACTATGTCCCACCTACTGACAGCTTTTACTTGTCTGTTGTCAAAGACCAATTGTAGACCGTACCAATACTTACAGCGGGCTTTTAGGTCAGATGACTGTTTACCATTGGTTGGTAATCTGGTGAGTTTCATTTGATTGCTTATTATTTGATGGTTTTCTTTCCTCTTCTTGTGTTTGTCCCTCCACTGGAGCATAACTTCTTTACCATTCTTTTTATTGGAAGATTCTATTATTTCACTGCTCACATCAGGAAACTACTTATTTATTTTGCCCTTAGTCATCCACAGGACTTCATGTTTGTTTTTGCTCTCTGCCCTCGTGCGCTGCTCACCCCTTCTCATTCCTGGTCTATGTGCTCTCCTTGTTGAAAGCTTGTCCACTGCTACCTCATCACCTGCACTGCTCTATTTAGTATTTTTTTGATTTTTTTTTAGCTCCCCTCCTCCATTGCACCCACATCTTTTTCACTGTATCTCCTGCAAGTTGGGAGCGGTTACTTTTCTCCTCAATGCCAACCCACTCCACCATTGCTCCCTTCCCTTCCCCTTGTATAATCCATGTTATTTTTTCCTTTTTTAGGGTCTGACAGCAGCTACTTGATTCCTGTCTGATTCTATAAAGAAGACCCTATTGCTCATATTTTTTTTATTTAACACTCCAAGATTGGCATCTGCCCTATAGGAACGATAAAGAAAAAACAAATAAAAAGATTATGCATACATAAGTACACATCCTTCCTTATTTTGTGTTGATGCTGTTTAGCATTAGCAACTTCAGCAAAAAGCATCAGCATTGGAAATCGGACCACATTGGTACAGCCAAAAGGCAGGACCTATTTTCTTTGTCAATACTGGATGTTGCCTTGCAGTTGCTTGAGGCCACTGATCAACAAGACAAAATACAGTAAATGAGGAAAAAGGAAGTTGGAGTCCAATCAGGTAGGGTAAGTGATTGTGCACAATATTGATCAGTCATAACACATTTTCCGTTGTAAATTTCATTAGAAAACATGTAAAAAAAAATAAAGCTCAGTTTTGAGACGTTTTCTGAACTGATTCCAATTGGTCAATCTCAAGTTAGCGTTAAATGTGTTCCAAAGTCTGGGTCTATTCCTCATATATGTGCAACTTCTAAATACCTGCACCCTCTGGGGCAAGCTGAAAATGGAACCAGCCACCCATCCGGTCCTACAGGCCATACTCAGTATGGGTGCAGGCAGCCACCTCATCACTTAGCTCTATAAGGCAGCTTGGGACCTCTTAGATGTCCCTCTCACTGCGCTCAGAAATAGAAGGGAGGAAGACTTCGGAAGGGCCCTGCGAAACAAGGAGTGAGAGACGGCCCTAGAACAAACTCAACAGGTCTCCCGGAACTCCCTCTTCAAAAACATCTAATTCTTTTTGCTACACAGAGTGCACCTTACCACTGCCCAACTGAAACACTATTATCAAGATGCAAACGCAAGCTGCTCCCACTGTTGGACCACAGATGCTGACCATAAACATATACTATGGTCATGTACAACACTACGTGGCTACTGGCATGCAGCACACACTGCCCTGCAAGGGGTTATGGAGCTTACAGATCTGCACACGTGGGAAGCATGCACCCAAGGCATCTTCAGGCAAAGGAAGGAATACAGAGCACATACCCGCTTTGCAGCCCTAGCTCTCCTCCACGCCAAATGCACACTCACACTCCATTGGTGCTCCCCAACACCCCCGCCAGTGGAGACATGGCATGGGGAACTAGGTAAATGGGGTGCAGCTGAGAAAGAAGCCCTCCACCATGGAGAGATCCGGCACTTTCACAAGCACCCCATTTCTTCGCAATGAGACACTTTCCTCATGGACTTTCAGCAGCGAGTGCGCAACGGCGATCTGTCTCCATGAGAACCCTCTCATTCATTTTATCCCCCTGGTCCTCCCACCATCATCGTCTATGACCATGCCCTGCCCACACCACTCCAGGCAACATTCCTCCCTATTGCCCCCCAACCAACCCCCAACTACAGGCATCTTGCATTCAACTATGTCTACAACATTATCAACAATTTATAAAACCCGCTCCAACCCAACGCCTTCAAAGAACTACACCTGACCCCATTACCATGGTGCTATGCCCACTCCTTCCCTAGTTGCTTTTACCCCCCAGTTGTCAGCACTGGGGTTTGGCAAGGTTCAGATCCCTTTGGCCCCCTAAACAACACTTTGCATCACCCCCTTTTGCACCCATGTTCTTTACAGATTCTTTCGTAATATAGTATGCATATGTCTTTTTCCGTGAGGGACGCCATGTTATAAAACTGTGAATTGTTATCTCATGCCACCCCTGCAGTATATGTTTAAAAATCAAATGAAAATAAAAAAAATTCAAGGGTGTTCCAAAGTCTAGGGCTGTGTACACTGTGCCATCTGGCTCTTTTTCATCTTCTTTGAACATCATTGGTTAATCTAATGGGTGGAAATTGAGCAAAGGTTATTAGTTTGGTGTCAATTTCTGTAGGATTTCTGGGCCTTTGCCCCAATATAGTTTATGAATGTGTTCCCAAATCTCAAATTTGATCCAATCCCACAGTGGAAACTATTGGGCTACTTTAAGGACACATTTGATGTTGAAACCATTACCAATCATACATAACTTTTATGAAAAAGACCTCTCTATTAGGCGCAATTCAATACATCCATCAGAGCTAAATAAATAGTAATAGCAAAATTAATGATAACAATGTCTTCTTTTTAGGTCTGGTGCTAGGCTCAATCTTTTGATTCTAGTAAAATTATATGTATTATATACTTTTTTATAGAGGCTTTCAGGCAGCACACAAACCGTTCATCGGTTGCATTATTTACATTCTTATTCTGCCTACTGCAACATACAACATAAGGAAGTGTTTCATCCCAATTTAGTCACTGGCTAACTTGACTGTGAGTGACAGCGTTCTTCCCTTTCCCAAGGAGCACATCTGCACATAAAATAGTTCCCTTCAGTACTAGGGATTAATATGGCAAAGTATTCTTTTTGAGACCAAAAATATTTTAGCTTTTTTCCAATTTATTTTTTTAAGTTATTGTTGAGGGCCCCCTCCAACCTTTTAGAAAAAACAAGCCAAAATAAAACAAACATTGACATAGCCAAAATCCAGCTGATGCCAGACTGATTGACTTTGCCAGAGGTTATTTAAAAACCATGTCACACTGAATGTGTTCGATTTCTAAATGCTGTAAATAGTAGGTGTCATTGTTGCCCAATTTATCTGTGTACAATTTACCCACCGCTGAAGTATGGAAGGGTTGAGTCTGCTTTGATAAATTGTCGATCCAGAGTACCTGTGGGACACATAAGGAATTACTTTAACATCAAGTATAATGGAGCATCATAAGGCTGTTCTTACCATAGCTCTACTCATTGGATGTAATATGCAGGGTGGCACGCAAGCCCAGATATGAGTTCCCACACTGTGCACCTTGATAAATATCCAGTGGTTGGTAAGCAAACGTGTAATTGCACTGTACAAATGTGTGCACAACAACCCCCTCCCCCTGAGCGCCTTGTTATCTTCCCAAAGGTTTTCATGGATACCACCAATATCGGGAATAGCGGTTCGCCATTCGCCTTTGGTAATCATTAAGTACTGCTGCAGAACCTGAAGCTTCGAAATGGAAGCCATTGGCCTTCGGCACAGATTCGAATCTAAAGGTATTTGAGAAAAAAAGTAAAGACCTTTCTTTTCCAATACCTTCTGCTATAGTTCATCTGATTTATGAAATTGCTTGTCTGTGATGAAAACCTAAACACCATGACACCCTGCAGCCCATAGTTTTGTAAAAAGTTGAACAGAATGGATGAAAAATGTGAGAAAAAACACACAAACATAAAGACTACATAAAAAAAAAATTCCCCCGAAGAAGGTGCAGAGTGGCAAACCAAGAGGAGAGAAGGGGAAAACAGGAAAAAAGTGGCCAATCTGCACAAAATCCTAAAGGCTGAACGGAACAGGAAGATGTGTAAACATATTGCAAAGAAATAAAGAGAATGTTGAGGAACAGGGGATGAAATTAAGGGCGCTGGGAGAAATTCTTATGTCCATGACTTAGAAATGATGTCCACTGGGTTTACCTTAGAAGCACATTCGATAACTGAATCAAATTTCTCATACAGATACACACACAGTGCAGGTTTTGCCCTAGGACTGAGGGGAACTCCCCAAATCACCTATATGGAAGAATGCAAACCATGTGGACACTTATATAGTTAAACCTAGCTACATAACTGTAGATCACTGTACATGGTGGATGTACACAACCTTTTTGTGCATTGGACTTGCCAAAACCTACAGAGAAGTGGTAAAAAAGAGGAAAGGGAATCAGAAGAAGAGTACAGAGAATAGCAGTATGGCATCAAGCCCAGCCTTAGCCTTCAGGAAACAACGGTCCAACGCGCCACATCCAGGAAGACCCACAAGAGAGTCCATGCAATACTATACCAGAGTGAGGCTAAAGTGTGTAATCATTGTCCCTAGCTGTAGAGGATCAGCTCACCTCCTTGTCCTAGGGTACACAGAGGGAGGCCCTACAGTTTGGGGTCTTGGGATTAGAAGTCCCTCAAATTGAACCAAGTAGAAATGATTCAGGGGTGAACGTTAAGGACGAATGAAAAATCGTGGAGATGGGACAGATCGTACAATCAGTCTTTGACTTTGGTCCTCACAGAGATTAGTGAAATACAAATAATTGTGCAAAACTCAAATTACTGCAAGGGAAAAGCTGAGAAACCTCTATATAACAATGTATGATACAGTACATATTATTAAAACAACTGGCCAAGGAATCTCTGTGTCAATTTATCTCTATCACTGTGGGAAGTAAGAAGATGCTAGTTAAACATAGTCTGATGGGTTGACTTCCCAGAACCTACATAAAGGTTGATCTTCACTGTACAGAAATGCTTCTGTTTTTCTACTTTAGCAGCCAAGATAGTTGCAACAACTTTCAATGGCTCTGCAGGTAAACCAAGTGGTGACTACTTAGCGACCCCCCTTGTTCAAATATGGTCCCATTTAATTTACCCTGAGAGTCAGGTCTCTGATACAGGTGTGTATAACGTGTGTATTTTTTTCAGGAAATGTGCTAACCTGCTCAGTTTTGAGGTGGTATTTACAAGTAAATTATATTTGCACTTTATAATTGGAAATGTTTTACTTTACAGGAGGCTTGCATCACAACTAAGCATATTTGCTTTTAATACATTAATCATGTCCTTTCGTTTTATCTTTCTAAAATATATAGATACATATATATTACTAACACATAAAAAGAGTATAAAAAATAGTATATATGATATATTACATAGTCGGGGTGACCTTTAAAAGTGGTGAGGCGTAATACTTGGTTCAAATTAGAATGAGCTTCTTCTTGAAGGGTTCTCTCACACTTTATTGCACTGAGGGCCTCATTTACAAACACTTGACATAGGGCAGCACCACAGCTCTCTTTGCTGCACTGCCCTACACCAAATTAAAAGGTCAAAAATGCACCGTATTGAGTTCCTTTCAGCCAGCGCTGATGCACAATTTGGTGCCTAGCGCCAACACAGGCTCCCTTGTTCTGTGTTGTTGGTGGGATTGTTTTTGTGCAGGAAGGAGCACCTTCCTGCACGAAACAATCTATGGAGGTTCTATGTGTGTTTCGGAATGCAGCACATATGGAAAGAATAAAAACTAAGAGAAATGAAACATTTCTCCTCGTTATGCCTGCTCTGGGGAGCCATAAGGTTTTGGCACTGCCCCAGGTTCACATGACTTTGTAAATCTGGAGCACAATCAAAATTCATGGTTGTTGGGTGGGAACACCCACCACAACGACCATGGAATGCCTCCTTGACACAGAGTAAGGCATGCAGTGCTTTGCGCTGCCTTGTCTTGCTCCATATCTAGGAGGCCTTGCAAAGGAACTCAGAGTGGCCTTGCATTGCTTCATAGATATGATTGAGAGGGCTGCACCACCAGAGCATCTAAAAAAGTGATGCTTCCGTGGCGAAGACCTCTTGTTAATAACCCTTTAAGTTTATAGTCTCATGTTGACTCACTCGGTTTCACTCTGTCTCACTAATTCATGTAGTCTCACTCATTCTACTCATTCTACTCTGTCTCACTTAGTCCCACTCATTCTCAATCATTCTAAATTACTCAGTCATACTTTTCCATACACACAGCAACAGTTAGTTACACTCACTGTCATTCTCACTCACTCACTTTCATTCACACACACACACACACTTGTCCTTACTGTCACTCATTCTCACTCACTTTGACTTACTCCTTCACTGACTCTCTCCCACTTTAACTTACACACATAGTCACACAGACATGCTCACAGTGCTGGCATGGCACAGGCACCTTCATGTGCCTGTGTCAACAATCAAACAATGTCACTAGCTGCCTCAATTTGTTGCTGGACCGGAAGTTGGTCAGCATTTTATTTGTATTGTACCAAGTGTGAATAATTATCAATTCTTGCTACAATCAAGATTGACCACAAATTACAGAAGTTGTAGTGTAGCTATGAAGCCCATAAAGGAGAGCAGCCACTAGTCCAAGTACACACATCCATCAAACCAATCCAGCCACTCAATCATCCATCCTTTCACTTTTACACCCCCTTTGACCAATCCATTCATCCATCCTTTTAATCATCCATCAATCCTTTCGCTTATCAATCCACCTTTTTGCTCCCTCGATCCATCCTTTTGCTCCATCCATCCATTATTCTCGCTTTAGCTCATCCACCTGTCCACCCTTTCACACAGCCCTCCGTTATTCTACCTGTCGTGCCCACATGACGACACTAGGACCCTGGGGCTCAGGGTCAGGGGGACAGGGACACCGGACACCACATCCGGTCAAGGGGCGAGGGTCAGGGATCACTTGCCTGCAGGACCTCGGGGCGAGAGGTCAGGGGACCACGAGCGCGCCGTGCAGCGGCACACCTATGTACAAGAATAAACAGATGCTGAACACCCTACCGTCTCCTGTGCATTCCTGGTCCAGAACATAGCGACGCGACAACTGGCGACGAAGGCGGCGACATCGACCTGCGTGGATTCACCTCGTCGGAAAGGATCAGGTCGGTTGGCGTCAGGAGACTGGTGGCCAGGGTCAGGAGGAAACGAAAACGGCTAGAAGAGAGAGCGCAGCGACGCGGGAGCCCACCCCGGCCGCTGCGAGTTAAGACTGCCTGCCCCCGGTAAGCGCTGTGTGTGTACGCGCGAAGATTGAAGATTTGCCGCGAGCTCTCGCGAGAGTCTCGGCGGCCATCTTACGGTCAGGCAGGAGGACCAATAGGCAAGCGGCAAAGGGTTGGCGGCCATTTTAGAATCAGGAAGCACGTCCATTGGCTGCAAAACACCGCGTGACCATCGGCGGCCATCTTAGAAGCAGGCAAACAAGCCAATCAGAAGTGAGATTGGCTCGGCGGCCATTTTAAGGCCAGGAAAATCGATCTGCACAAAAGAAGTGCCAATTTTCAAGAAAGAAAAAGGCAAAAGTGCAAATAAAGCACAGGTAAAATCAAGGAAAGACACAAATGAAGCAATCAATAAAGGCAAAAAGACAGAAAGAAGGAAAATAAAGGTAACACAGAAGAGAAAGAAGGAAACAAAAGGGGCACAAACAAAAGAGAATTAAGGGCACACACAAGGAGAAGACAAAGAACAAAAAGGAGAACAAGGAAAAAGACAAAGGAAGACGAGAATAAAGGCAAAAAAAAACAAAGAAAAGACAGAAATAAAGAAAAGAAAATAAAGGCAACAGAACATAGGAAACTAGGAGAAATGGCAGACCCGAAACCAAGTGCGCAATACAGAAGACCACTGCCATTCAGCCTGTCTGAACCGCAAACGGGGATAAGATGGGAGAAATGGCTCCGGCGTTTCGAAAATTACGCGGACGCAACAGATGTCACAGCAGCCAAGAAACGAGGGCTGTTCCTAAACTACGTGGGCGATGAGGTCGAGGATCTGTTGGTGACACTGCCAGCTGCGGACATTGACACTTATGACAAGTTAACAAAGTGCCTGACAGACAAGTTTGATCCGCAAAGAAATGTCGATTTCGAGAGGTACGGTTTCATGATCGCTTTCCAACAGGCGGAGGAATCACTAGACGATTTTGCAACGAAGTTGAGGAAACTAGTGACTCACTGTGCATTTGACAAGTTTGATAACGAGCAGACCATACGGCTACTGATCATTGCAGGCTGTCGGGACATAGATTTCCGAACAAGAATACTAAAAGAACCGATAACGTTGGAGAATATCCTCGCCCTCGGGAGGGCAGAAGCGCGAGCAACAGCACACGCGAAAGAAATGGAACGCGGCAAAGGAAGAGGTGGAGAACAAATCAATCGGATGGCGAACAACAACAACAAAACAGGAAACTGGAGACAAGACAGGGGCGGCCAAGCAGGGAGTAAGCAACAAGAAGGAACGTGCAACAGATGCGGACTAGAGTTCCCACACCGAGGCGGCCCATGCCCAGCATTTGGCCAGACGTGCCAAAAATGCAACGGCCGAGACCACTACGCAAGTGTGTGTCAAGGGGCACAGTTCAGAAATGACCGTGGAAGAACGAGTAGAGGAAGGATGCCGACGCGCAGACACATCAGGCATGTCGAGACAGGAGTGAGGAGTTCGTCCGCAGAATCAGGGGAAGAAGAAGAAGAAGAAAAAACGGAGCGGCTATACCTCATGACAGAGGTTAACACAGACTCAGAAGAAGAGGAAGAAGAATGCAACGAAATAATATGCCTGGTGGACAAAAAGAAAATAAAGAAAACGGAGTCAGTAACAATCAAAGTGGGACCACATGATACCACGTTTTTGTTAGACAGCGGCGCAATGTGCAATATCATGTGCGTCTCTGAATATAAGAAGATGAAAGTGAAGCCGGCCCTGAAGCCATCCCGAGTGAAAGTATTCACATGGGGGGCAAAGCGTCCAGTGATCAACTTAGGGAAGTTCAAAGAGGAACTACGATATAAGGATCAAAGGCTAACAGAGCAGATACATGTGCTCAAAGGAGACATCCCAGCACCATGTTTACTGAGCAACGTCACGGCGCAAATGATGGGACTAATGGAAATGACATATCAGATGTCAGAGAAAAAAATGAACATTCTAAAAGAATACCCCAAATTGATAGAGGGTTTAGGAAAGCTGAAAGGACGGCAGATAACGTTGCACATAGATGAGACAATAAGGCCAGTTGCGCAACATCACAGAAGGGTGCCCATACACCTACAGCCACAAGTCGAGGAAGAGCTGGAGGCCCTACTAAAACAGGACATCATAGAACGAGCGGATGGACCGACACCATG
The DNA here is from genome assembly GCF_964261635.1 of Lissotriton helveticus. Taxonomy (NCBI): domain Eukaryota; kingdom Metazoa; phylum Chordata; class Amphibia; order Caudata; family Salamandridae; genus Lissotriton; species Lissotriton helveticus. Next base: position 992,859,314 of record NC_136072.1, on the reverse strand, counting down.
GGTGTCACCCATCGTGGCCGTCCCGAAGAAGGACAAATTGAAGATAAGAATATGTGTGGACATGAGGATCCCGAACAAGGCAATTGAACGTGAGCGACACCCTGGCCCACACCTAGACGACATGATTAGCTGTCTCACAGGCATGAGAAGGTTCTCGAAACTGGATCTGTGCAAGGGGTACCACCAACTTGAATTAGACCCTCAGTCGCGATACATCACGACGTTCTCCACCCACCTCGGACTATTCAGGTACAAACGCTTGAGTTTCGGGATCTCGTCGGCTGCAGAAATATTTCAGGAGACAATTCGTCAAGTCATCAGGCCAGTCAAGAACAGCCTGAATTACAGTGACGATATCCTGGTGTTCGGGAAGTCGGACGAAGAACATGACACGGCCTTAAGGGAGATATGCTCACATCTAGAAGAAGCAGGTCTAACGCTAAATGAAGAAAAATGCGAACTGGGGCGAAACGAGCTAGTGTTCTTCGGTCACATATTTTCCAAAAAAGGAATGCGGCCAGACTGCAGCAAGGTAGAGACATTGGAAAAAGCAAAGAAACCCACAGACGTGGCGGAAGTGAGATCGTTTCTGGGGCTAGCAAATTACTGTGCACGCTACATTAAAGATTTCGCCACCGTCAGCGCGCCACTGAGAGAACTGACGAAACAAGGCCAGAAATTTCAGTGGACCAGCGAGTGTGACAAAGGGTTCGAAGAGATAAGAAGGGCAGTGACCGCAGTGGATCATTTGGCATACTTCGACCTGAAGCTATGCACAGAGCTGACAGTGGATGCCAGCCCCGTGGGGCTGGGAGCAATATTAGCACAACATCAGCCCGGGAGAGACTCCCCTAGACACATTGTTGCATACGGGAGCAAGAGTCTGACAGACGTTGAGAAAGGATATTCACAACCCGAAAAAGAGAGTCTGGCAGTGGTGTGGGCCTGTGAACATTACCACATGTTCGTATACGGAAAACCGTTCACATTCGTGACTGACCATCAGGCGTTGATAACAATCTGATAGAGCAAGCTTCGCATCGCGACTTGCTCGAGTCATGAACCTCGCCCGTGTGTAATCAATTAATAAAATTTGTTTGTCTTACTAATATATTTTTTTCATATACGAACGAAGTAGATGAAGCTTGCACATGTATTTCTAATACAACTAATCCATGTCCCTAAAACATGGCCGCCGCTTGGAAAATTGCTCCTGCACATGCGTCAGTCACACTCGCGTGACCTGACGTAGTTATAAGTTTGGTGGGAAAAGGTGCGCATGCGTAATACACAGCTTTCGTGAATACCGTGGTGAATGCTCTTGTGTTCGTGTATATGTTGCTAATGTTTAAACTGCATAGTATATTTTTATAATGATAAGTTTAAAGTACAAAACCAATGATGTGGGGGCGTGGCTTACGCGCCGGCGAGCAATGGCGCATCCTCCGTGAGCTCCGGGACAACGCGGGACTTGAAGTTCGTTTCCCGATATTTTATTCTTATGCGGAGACCAGCAAGCGGCATCCCTGTACGGCGGAACATGGTCCCCGTCTGCTGCGCGATGCGGCGGCCCTCCTGATTGCCGATTTCCACCAGTTTTGCCGGTAATCATCCCTCGGCTGTTGTGGGACGCGAGCGGCCGCCATTTTGTGCCGCCGAGCTCGCGTCCCGTTTTCTCTTCATATTTGCCGCATCAGCAGCCTGGTGCTTCTCCTGCTACGCCATATGGCCATATGTTGCAAAGGTATGTTGTGGGGACCGTCTAATATGTTCCTACTCTACCCTCGCGACGTTTGGCGCTGCAACTCTCTTCATGTCCTCTCACTATATTAATATTGATTAGCGGCGGCCATTTTGTGGTGTGTCTGGCGCAATATCCAACACCTCCCTCTCATCTACTCATAACCTTCTGTGGAGTACTAGTTGCCCCCCTGGGGTCTCAATTCCTATGGACGCTTTGCTGTTGCTTCTCTGCAATACTCCTGGATGGTTTTCTGCTTGCACATTGCCTTGATTTTTGCTCCATTTCGTTGCACACCATGTGGGTTTGAGTTGTTCCTTCTCCACTGCTCCGTAGTACCTCTTCTACGGCCTCTTCCTCCCAGTGCCTCTGCTCGCTCTATATATAGGGTCTCAACGTTTTGGATCTTGCGGTGTGACTTTTCCTCCTGTGGTCCTCCTCGTTTGCCCCTCTGTTGGTATCATGTCTCAGAACGCGGGACATGCGAGATCTTCTGTCACCGGTACTACACCGAAACGCCTCAAGAATGACCCTCCTTCTCCTATTCGTTCCTCTCAGAACCCTGTGCTGGACTCCATTTTAGAAGAGGTACGTGGCTTACAACCATTTATGGTGGCAACTAACGAGAAGCTCAAGCAGATAGAAGAGCGCTGGGTCGTTATGGAGAACAAGGTTTTACAACTCGAACAACGCATCAGTGACGTCCAGGATGTATCTACGAAAATTCCTATTCTTGAAAAGGAGATACAGCAGTTGAAACTTCACACAGAGGACCTTGAAAATCGTAACAGAAGGAATAACCTTCGTATTTATGGTGTTCCGGAGTCCCTTGAGGGGACCGACATGGTGTTCTTCATCCGCAAATTCCTCTATGAACTTTTGGACCTCCAACCAGAATCTACTCCTCTAAATATACAGCGTGCTCACCGTTTGGGCCGTCTCACGTCAAACCCGACCAAACCTAGAGGCATTATCCTGCTTTTTCTTGAATTCACCGAATTGATGATTGTTCTTAAAGCTGCGAGACTTAAACGTCACCTCCTCTGGTCAGGACATACCATCTTTCTTGCCCAGGATTTATCAAACGCCACGAATGCTCGTCGCAAGGAGTTCCTCAATTTACGACCACATATGAGGGACTTGCACATTCAATATGGAATCCTACATCCCTGTCTCTGCAAAATAACTCACAACGGTCGTTCCCGTACATTTGATGATCCTCAGAAGCTTCGAGAATATCTCCGGAATGTTTCTGCTGCCTCTTCCACTATGGACACCAATGACTGAAAATGATTCTTATCTTTTTCCTGCATTCACTTATCTTATGTCCTGACGACTGTTGTGGCCTTGTCCTGGTTTCTCTCTTGTAATTCTTTCCTACGACTTCTCTTCTTTTTGTTTATCTCCTATCTATATTCCCGCATTTTCCGTCGTTCTGTGGGGTTGGCGCCTTCGCCGGCGTCTCCATGCTCCTAATGTCTAGCTCTTCTCTGTTCTCTCAGATCTGGCTTTTTTGCCTTGATCTGTTTGTTTTCTTTCTTCATCTCTTTCTTTCTTCTCTCTTTTTTCTTTTCACAGGCCATGCATGCTCTCCCCATGTTCATTTATGTTTTGTGGTTTTCTTTGTGTGCCTATCTTCCTTTCTTCTTATTACCTACTGTACTGCTCGTTGCTCCCCTTCTTCTTTCCTTATGCTTGAAATGCTCATTCGTCTAATGTTTCCCCATATTTACCCGACTCTCCTTGCCTTTTGTCATATTCAGTATTTGGTTCTCATTTTTAACGTGTTTGTCTCCACTGTCTTCCCTTGTAGTTGTTCACCCGCAGTGTATTGGACCCAGATGTTATCCTTCTACCTTGTCTTCCATCATGTGTAATTTTGTGACGTGGAATGTTCGTGGTCTTGGACACCCTGTTAAACGTCAGAAGGTACTATCCCACTTATCCAAGTTAAATGCTCAGATTGCTTTTCTCCAAGAGACTCATTGTACAGATGTTGAATCATTGAAACTTAAGAGGGCTTGGGTGGGTCAAGTTGTATTCTCTCCTGCTGTTGATAAAAAAGGTGGTGTTGCTATACTATTTCGTAAAGGTTTGGATGTTCAAATTATCTCATCTCAAACGGATGACGGGGGTCGATGGGTTCTGTCAAAAGTGGTGATACAAAACAAACCGATGGTCCTCCTAAATGTTTATGGGCCTGTCCGACCAGATCCTAAGTTTTGGTCTGACGTCAAAGTCCTCATATCCTCCATTGACTGCCCTAACATTGTCATAGCTGGTGACCTTAACCAATGGTTAGATCCCTTTTCTGATAGACTGTCTTCCTCCAAATTCCAGCCTGATAAGACACATAAATCCTTTCAATCGGCCATTGTCTCACGTCCCCTTTTTGATGTCTGGAAGACATGCAATCCGAACTCGCTCGAATATACATTTTACTCCAATGTTCACCACACCAGGTCCAGAATTGACTATATTCTAGTCAGCAAATCTCTTCTCCCTGCAATTCAGAAATCCGAAATTGGTTCTATTTTTTTGTCGGACCATGCACCTGTTTATGCCACTTTTGACCTAGCTCAAACATCCTCCTCTTTTAATCGATGGAAATTTAATACTTTCCTTCTCTCTGATTCGGTCTTTATGTCTAAAGTTAAAGATTTCATTTCTGAATACTTTTCCCTCAATTTACCTGATGACACTTCAGTCTCGAATAATTGGGATGCCTTTAAAGCTGCCTTACGTGGTTTCACTATTTCATATGTTTCTCAGAAGAAAAAACTCAACCGTGCTAAATATATCACCCAACTCTCCAACATTAAGACCCTAGAACACTCTTACTTTTCTTCCAAGAATCCTGACGCTCTCCTCCAACTTATCAAAGCCAAATCTGATCTTAATCAAATTGCCACGGTTGAACCTTGTAACACCCTTTTGAAGATTAAATCTAAATTTCATGGGGGGCAGAATAAAGCTGGTAAAATGCTAGCAAATTATCTCAAAATTAAATCTGAACGTAAATCAATTGGCCCCATTCTCAATGAAGTAACTAACACCCTGGTTTCATCTGATGAGGATATTGCACAAGTATTCCATAACTACTATAAACTCCTATATACTGATGATACGCTTCCTGATGATGATGATCTCTCCCGTTTCTTCAATGACCTGCCTCCTCCCCCATCTCTCCCTACCGAATTTCAGCAATTAGAGTCTGACATTACTCCTCAGGAAATTCTAAAGGCAATTACATCCCTAAAGAAATCGAAAGCCCCTGGCCCAGATGGTCTCCCAATTGAGTTTTATTCTACCATGCACACTATTTTTGTTCCTAATCTGTTACAACTTTTTAACTCCTTTATTACTAATGCCAAAGCCTCTGGATCCTTTTTGGATGCCCTAATTATCATAATCCCTAAGCCTGACAAAGACCACTCCTTGTGTAAAAACTTCCGGCCTATCTCCCTCATTAATTACGATTGTAAAATTTTTGCCAAAATTCTAGCTGCCCGCCTTGACTCCATAATCCCTCTCCTAATCAGCACTGATCAAGTCGGTTTTGTGAAAGGTAGACTTGCTGCTGACAATGCTCGTGTTTTTGCCAATATTATTTCACATAGTAAAAATTTTAAAGCCCCCCTAGCTGCCTTATCCCTGGACGCTGAGAAAGCGTTCGACCGTATTAATTGGAATTACATGTTCAAATCATTACAATGGTTTGGGTTTGGCCCCTCTTTCATTTCCTTAGTTAAACTACTATATTCTGCTCCTCGTGCAAGTGTTTTTGTTAATAATCAATTTTCTAAATTTTTCGCCTTAACCAGAGGAACTAGACAAGGCTGCCCCCTTTCCCCTTTACTTTTTATTCTTTGCCTTGAACCCTTTCTCATTAAAATCCGTTCTAATCCCCTCATTAATGGGTTCAAATTGTCATCATTTGAGACAAAAATTTCGGCTTATGCCGATGATGTCCTGGTTTACATGGCTAATCCTGTTTCTTCGCTTCCTCCTTTTTTAGAAGAAGTCCGCTTATACTCCTCTGTTTCTGGATATAAGCTTAATCTCTCTAAAACGGAGGTCCTACCCTTAAACTCATCCTGCTACCAACATATGTTTGGTGCAACTGATTTCGCCTGGTGTCCCTCCAAGATCAAATACTTGGGTATTTGGTTCTCCTCTACTTTAGGTGACACACTTAAACTGACCTTTACTTCCCTTACTCAAAAAATTCAGTCACTTCTTCAATTATGGTCTCCCCTTTTTCTTTCTTGGTGGGGTCGTTTAGACACCATTAAAATGATGATTTCCCCACATATTTTGTACACTGTTTCCATGCTTCCGGTGAAAATCCCTAAATTATATTTTAACCGGTTGAACTCCATCTGCTCTAAATTTTTGTGGAATAATAAGAGACCTCGTATTGCCCTACATAAACTTACACGCCCGAAATCTGAAGGTGGGGTTCGCTTTCCTGACTTTCAGTCATACCACTCTGCCTTTTTAATAAAACAAGCTTTTTCATTGGCTTTCAATTTTATTGATACCCCTCTGCCCAGATGGATTGCACTCGAACGATCCTTGTTAAAGGATTTTACTTTCCAACAATCTTTATTTATGTCACATTGTTCATTTTTGACTACTCATCCTGTACTGAAATACTCCCATACTCTCCTGCACAATGTTTTCTCGAAAGACTCCTAACCCTTACAATGTTTTCTTTCCTCTAGTGTATGGTATAACAAATATCTTAAATATAAGGGTAAATCTTTTTATTTCAAGTATTGGAAAGAAAAGGATATTATGTTTGTATACCAATTTTTCTCTGATTCCTCCATTCTTCCATTTTCTGTAATGCAAACCATGTTTGATTTACCTGTACACTTTCGCAAAGAATATGACATTATTACTTCTGCCATTTCATCTCATTTGTCTACCCTTCCTCCTTTTGATCTCCTTCCTTCCCTTACTCCTACCTCTCCTCTATATCCTTTGTTTACTCAACAAATTCCTAAAGCTGCTCTAATTTATAAACTGTTATTAGATACTGTTGGTCTTAGACCTAAAAGCACTATTGAAACTGTCTGGGAAACTGATTTATCCTTCTCGTTATCTGTTGATGTTTGGGATCATTTATGGTGTAAGTTGTTTAAGACTTCGATTTCAGCTCGTATTACTCAATCACTTTTTTTTCTATACCATAGAGCTCTTATTACCCCTGTAAGCATAACCAAATTCTCCCCTTCATCCTCCCCCCTCTGCTGGTCATGTTCATCTCATCCTGGCACGCTCAAACACCTCCTGTTTGATTGCCCCTCTGTTCTTACTTTTTGGAGCTCAGTTTGGGGTTATTGCATGCGTGTTTTTCATTTTTCTGTACCATTCTCTATGATGCACGTTTTTCTAGGTTCCATATCTGATGTTTTAGATTTACATTCCTATAATGCTAAATTATTTGATCTTTTCATTGCAACTGCTTTCAAAGTAATTTTGTCATGTTGGAAGGATAATACCAAATTATCTGTGCATACATGGTGGAATTTCATTTGTGATGAGCACAGAATTGCAATTGCTTCTTCTTCCTCTGTCACTTTAAAAATTAAATCTGACCTTACCTGGCTACCTTTTGCTACCTTCTTATCCTCTTGTCCCCCTCCCTAACCATCCCTCCTTCTTTCTCTTTCCCCCTCTTTTCTCTTTTCTTTACTTCTCTTTCTCTTTTTCTTCTATTTTCTTTCTTTTCATATTTTACCCGAACCATTCTTTCATATCAATTTATCTCCCATTGTTCTCTCATATTGGTTCAGATTTTTGTCATGCTGTTATCTTATGTTGTACTTTCTTCTCTCATACAAAATAAAACTTTACTAAACTGAAAAAAAAAACAACAAAAAAAAAACAATGATGTGTTTTTCATACCGTCACTTCTATGTTTTAATTTGTTTTCGCTTACTTTTCATGTATCCTCGACTCGGAGGGGTGCTGGGGCTGGGGAGTCCATCTTGGAGGGTATTTCTGCGCAGAATCACTAGAGGCTGCCATGACATTGAACTCAGGCCAAAGAAGGTTGATGCCAGAGCCACCATGGGAAAGTGCACCTTCACCCAGCAAAAGCATCATGATTATGTTCTATTGTATCGAAATGTATTCTTTCCATTGTATTCTCTGCGACTTCCCATGGGAACCCCAATCTTGCTAAGCGGTACCCAGAGATGCAAAGTAGGCCTCCAAATAGTCTGTTCTGATTGGTGTGTTACCCAAATCCTACCTTAGGACCAATCCAAAAAGAGGGATTCTGACACTTTGCAACATTGGGGGGTGGTACACCGTCCCAAAACAGTATATCTACCCTGGGTTCACCTAGGAAAATTGTCCGACTTGTCTGGTTTAGCTGACCTGTCACTGACCCAACGCACTCAATAGGTGACTGAAGATACAGAGAGCTGCGGGGCACTCTGTCCGAAATTTGACCATAGACTAAGGTTTTACTAAACCTTGAAGTGCTGGCGGAGCACTTTGCTGGGAGTTCGCTGACCCAATCGGGGTCTTGATCGATAGCTGCAGAGAGGGTGGAGCGCAGGCGTTGCTTCCGAACTGCGGGTGCTGGTCCTGTCCTGAGGGTCCTGTCCGAGAGGTCCTGTCCTGATTCCTAATCTGAGGGTTTCCTGTCCTGTCCTGGGTGTCCATTCTGCACCTGCTGTCCATTGAGGGGTATCCTTCCTTGAGGGTTTCCTGTCCCTAACTGACCCGTGGCCAGGGTTTGGTTTCCACACCAGTCTAGGTAAATATTCCTCTGAAAACTCTGAATCTTGCACCTTTCTAAATTTCCTGTCTTTTGCTTTAATAAAGACATACCTTTGCATATGTTACTTTTCCATGCTTTTCCGCAACCATTTAATCATAAAGTCATTTGCATTTGGTTTCATAACGTGTTCCTATGTAACCCTACTTGTTAGAAATTATATTCTGCATTGCAGTTTGTCACTTTCTCATATGGTCTAGAACCTCCTTACTTAAATTGTCTAAAGAACTTTTGCCTTGATGCATAGCGTGTTTCTCTTCATAGACTCACCTATAGTTATATAGGATCTTTGAATTTACCATAGTATAAACTCTTCCAATAGGGAATCTCTAGTACGTGCATAAGATTGTTTCCTTAATGAATGTCCATTCTTAAAACTTTCTTCTAAAATCTGCATAGCATATTCCCGTTGCATCTCATATCAGAATTTCAATGGTTACCCTGACTTTATTTCTCTATAGTTATGTACTTTTCATTATTTTGATTATTGATTGTCTTATTCTTGTAAATCTAATGATTTCTGAGAACGAACTTTAGATAAAGACTTTAAAACTTCCAGTTGTCCGTGGTCATTTACAAAGAGAATTTGAATGTTATTTGTTGGGTTTCTATTTTGCTGCCTTTCCTTTTACAGCTAGCTCCCTGATCCATTGTGGTCATAGGTACCCGCATCGGTGGATGGTAAGTCGGGTATTCTGAAGAATAACGAAAGGAACTCACAAATTATTGATAGTAGACCGTGAGGTCATCCGATCAATGTATATGGTGATTTGAAATATATGGGCCCGAAGACCGGAAGTGGCGAAATTATTGGTCGGGTGACCCGCGCGCTCTATCAGTATTTTTCTGGTAGCAGAGTTATGGTTAGGGAATAGTTAAAGGTTAGGTAGGACTAGTTAAGCTAGCCAAGTCGGTAGCTGCTAACATTATTGCTGCTATAAGAGCGGCCATTTCGGGGACTTGATCACTCTCTTGAGATGCGTTGCTTTTGAAATTTATGAATTGTTTGAAAATTGTTATTCTTGTTCTTATATTGTTATATGTATTAATCCATGCGTATGTAAAACGGTTTGTTAAGTGTTGTCGGAAATCCCCGGGGAATTGAATGGCAAGTGGTGAATAGAATCTACTTGCCTTGAGGTCGCAGGCTCAAGGAAAGTTAGGTGCAGGTTAGGTAGAACCGGAAGCACTAACTAGGGCTTTTTCTGAATACATGTGTGAATAAATGTTAGTAACGAGGTTCATTGGCAAAATTCCCATAGTGGCGTAACCTAAAAAGGGTCACATCGGAAGAGTAGCAGGTTCATCGGAGCTTGGGTGAAAGCAAAGGGGTCCGCTGGGAAACCTTAGACTCGGATATATCCCGGAAAGAGTGGATGGGTCTAGGGAAGTAACAGGTTCACTGATGCTAGAGTGAAGGGTAGGTGGAAGAGATCTACCCGTAGTGTGTGAAAAGTAAATGGAAGTAGTTTACTTGCAGTAAAACAACTCTTTTTCTGTCTAGACACTTGAGCACTGTGGCGAATGTGTATTCGTCATAAAATAACCAAGTACTAAGCACTTTAGAAAGAAAGAAAGTTTCCGTTACCTTGTGAAGGGAGGGAGTCAGTCGCGAAGCGTCTCTGACGTCACTCCGTGCCGCGCTGGGATTGGTAGAAACAGCGGGCGGGTAGCGGGGCTGGAATTGTGAAGGAGGGGTGAGCGCCGAAGCGTGAGAACTGTCTCGCGAAAAGGCCGCGCACCCATTGGCTGAAAATTATTTGAACTCGTGCACCCCATTGGTCGCACGGAATTACAAGACGCATTCTGATTGGAGGTAATTTTGTAAACAAAGTTAGGCGTAGGAATCGTATGTGGCACTCTTATACTCCAGAGACTAGACCCGATCCAAGAAACCTAGGGTTTGAAAGGGATCAGTGGAAGGCTAATAGATACTGCATTATGTACGGAAATAAGCGAAAATTGTCCCTTGTAAAGAAGGTAAAGAATTACTTCAAAAAGGACAAGCCGATCAAAACTAGAGAGGGCATTGTTATTCCACCACCAAATACTCCCGCCTCTTTCATGATGTTCGACAGAGGGTACAATACATGTGTGTGGTTAGAAAATTGGGCGAAATACACACAAGATGACGGAATAATGGCCTTTCCGTTAGAAGGTACCTTTAATGGTAGGATCCTATTCAATTTAAGAACCCGAATGAATGAATTACATCCCAGACCGAGACTAACGCAGTATGAGGCATTAGAGGAATGGGAGATCGAGGCTTTCCAAAGAGAAAAGCCCCGAATGGACAAAGGGCTGACAAAGTATTACCCAAAACTGAAACAAGAAACCCGAGACAAAAAGATGAAAGAATGGAGACAGAGCATGATTGTTGAGGGACTGTTTCCCATGATGCCAGCAGAAGATCCTCCTGGGGGGGGGAAAAAGGACAGAGAAATCCAAACACTGGGGGCCCCTCGGAGAATCAGATGACGAATTGTTAGATGACATATGCATGAGAAATCCGCCTCCTTATAATGAAGGACACCGACCTTCAAGTGCAGGGGATATTCCCCGGAGACCTCTACAAAGGGAAGAGGTCAGGTCCGCAAGTGTAGGAGGGGATTATCTAATTCCTCCTTATACTGAAAATCTAGGACCCGTAGAAACTAGAAGTATTTACCCAAGGAGACCAATTGGTGGGAAGGCGGGATATTCATGTGAAGGAGATTTTTGCTCTCGTCCCCCTTACGGAGGTGAGGTGAGGTCCTTAAGTTCAGGAATGCCATTATTACAGCCACGGGATGAGGAAGATCCGAGAATTCTAGGCACAGGAAGTTTGTTTCAGAAACCTAATTATGGCGGAGGACCAAGTGAGACACATCCCACTGCCCCTCATTCTAACACCGCAGGTGTTACATGACAAGTCATTGGACAGGTTATTAGAAGAGAAAGAGCGAGAAGCACTAGCAAAGCAGAGAGCTGAGATAATACAGAAAATGTCACAGCTAAATGCAAATCCTGAAGCCTTGACGATCCCAGTAACTATCGGACCAGTGGTTCCGTTGTACGGGGACCGTCAAGGAACTCTGAAAACTCCAGTAATTACTCCTGTCATTGCACCGACTAGACCAGAACCATTAATTGTAGATGACCAGACAAGTGAGTGTGAGTCGGAGGTCTCGCTGCTAGATCTGCCCGTTAGAAATGCCGGAAAAAGGATACAGAAAAGACATAATCCTTTTAACGCGAGGGAAATTCAAATGGAATCGACCTCAGGTACGAAGAGTGTCACATTGGTGACTCCTGAAGAAATCGAAAGATGGAGTCAAGAATTTGAAAAACAAGCGTCCCCAACGAAACCTTTAGATCTCTACAAGCTGAGAATAGAAATAGAGGAATTGAGGGCAGGAAACGTAGGATTAGATAGATTAAATACCTACTCTGAAGACGAAATGCTGTTTATCTGCAAGAGTCTCACCCGAAATACCCGAGTACTTCATGAAAAACTGACAGATACTGCTGCTAGCATGGGAATAGATATTTCAAAATCAAAACCACTGCAGAAACCATATAGGGCAGATTTCTCAGACAAGGATTTGGAAAACTTGAATGTTTTAGGGAAGAAAGCACAGGTCAAGGAACTATTGACCGTATTGCAAAAATGGGGAGATGTGGAAAGGTGGAAAGCCAGATGGGTCAAGAAAAAGGATGAGGCCAGGTCTAGGCAGGCAACTCCCGAATTCTTGCTAAAGGAACCTGACAAACCGGAACAGTTATGCCCTATGCGTGAAGTACCAGGTGGAAAGTATGTGCACGTTCCATGGTCCAGACAAGATATTGTGTCCTTCACTAACGATTTCCCGAAATTACGCGAAAAGCCCGTGGATTGGTATAGGCAGGTAGAATGTTATGTTATGTTATGTTATGTTTCTTTTGTATAGCGCGCGGCGACTCAAAAAGAGTATCCCGGCGCTTTCACAGCGAGACCTACTGGAGAGTAACACAACACAACGATAAAAACAGAGAGGAGATAAAATAAAAGGAGAAAAGAAAGGCCTATAAAGTAAACAACCAAGTCTTAAGACCTTTTCTAAAAGCCAACAGGCTCGAAGCGCCCTGAAGTGTCAGCGGCAAGGCGTTCCACAGCTGCGGGGCACGCAACCCAAAGGAGCGACCCCCGATGCGGGCTCTCTGGACGCGCGGCACCACAGCCAAAAACTGTGACTCCGATCTGAGCGACCGGGCCGGATGGTAAAAGGACAGTCTCCTTTGGAGGTACTTTGCGCCTCCAGAGTGCAGGGCCTTATAGGCCAAAGTCAAGGTCTTAAAAATAATACGCTTGCGGATAGGCAGCCAGTGTAGGGCCTTCAAGAGGCCCGCCACCCTTGCTCGCCTATTTAAGCCATAAATGGCTCTTGCCGCAGCGTTCTGCGTCACCTGGAGACGCTGTAGCAGATACTCCGGCAGGCCCAGGTAGAGGACGTTGGCGTAGTCCAACCTGGACCCGATCAGAGCCTGCACAGTCAGTTTCCGGTGTTCTTCCGACAACAGGGGTAGGAACTTTCTTAGTACCTTCAGGAGACCGAAACAGGTGCCCGTCACTCCCAGAATCTGGGCTCTCATCGACAAGCCCTTGTCCATCTTCACCCCCAGATTCTTAGCAACTAGGGATGAGGAGGAAGGTGGAAACATGTCGGTCGGCCACCAGTCGTGCCAGTCAGGATCCGACGCACACCCAAAGAAGAGCACCTCGGACTTCTCGGGATTGCACTTGAGGCCACTCAAATGAAACCATCTGAAGACAGCCCCAAGGCAATCCCGGATGCTCTCCCCATTAAAATCTCCTCCCCTCTCACAGGAGAAGAGGAGCTGAGTGTCGTCTGCATAGGACACGATCCGGGCTCCGAAAGACTCCGCCAGTGCCGCCAAAGGGGTCATGAAGATGTTAAAGAGGGTCGGGCTCAAAATAGAGCCCTGAGGGACCCCAACACCCAGTGGCGGCATCACAGCAGAGTCCGGCGGGGTCCAGACCGTTTGTCGGCGGTCGGCTAGAAATGATGAGAACCAGCTGAACACCGTCCCCCTGAGACCTATCTCGGAGAGTCTCGAGAGAAGGCCATTATGGGGGACGGTGTCAAACGCCGCCGACAGGTCCAACATGACCAGCATGGCCCTGCCTCCGGAGTCCAGAACTCCTTTGATGTCTTCCGACACTTCCAGGAGTGCTGTCTCAGTACTGAGATTGGGGCGAAAGCCTGATTGGGAGGCATGCAAAAGCTCATGCACTTCCAAAAAATTGGAGAGCACCATTTGGATGTGCTTCTCCAAAATTTTCATCAGGGCAGGCAGAAGAGAGATTGGTCTATAGTTGACCAATGCCTCCGAATCGAGACCGGGCTTTTTCAACAGGGGGATCATCATAGCCTGTTTCCAGGCTAATGGGACCAAGCCCTGACTCAGCGATAAATTAAGAAGGGGATTGACCAGGGGATTTAAAACTTCCGCCATCTTAGACAGAAACTTTGCCGGACAGGGGTCCATAGGCGAACCGGACTTGAGCGCGCCCATAAGTCCTAACGACTCAGCGGCTGAAAGAGGAGGGAAGACTGCCAATGACGGGCCAGATGTAGCAGCCAGGTGGAGGTCCTCCCTTATACAAGTTACACCCGCAGGCACCACCAAATGGAAAGAATCCTGGATGAGCTTTATCTTGTCAGTAAAAAACTTGGCAAGGTCCGCGGCCCAGGATTTTAAAGGCATATCGTGAGCGACATTCGAGCGGGGAGCTGTAAATTCCTTCACAATGGAAAAGATTTCCTTGCAGGAGTTAGAGGCAGCCTCTATTCTCCCAGCAAGGTAAACCCTTTTCCCAAGACGAATGTCCCGTTGATAAGCCTTAACCGCAGACTTATAAAGCAGTTTTGCCTCAGGATCATATTGGGCACGCCAAGCTCTTTCCGCCGCCCTGCAAGACTGCCGGGCAGTCGCCAGTGACGCCGTGAACCACGGAGCCGACACCCGTTTCATAGTAGAACGGGGGGGCCATCACTGGGGCAAGATCATTAAGTCTGTCCAATAACCAGCCCTGCAGCGTTCCAAGTCCTTCTCGAGATCCCCCGTAAGGGGGCACGGGTGATCAAGGGCTGCCTGCGCGAGCATTGCTGGGGTCACAGAATGATAAGCCCGGTGGGCGCGTCGCTGTTGCATAGACCCCGTGTTAACAGGTCTCATGGAACCTCTGACCAAAAATTTGGCCAGCCGATGATCAGACCACAGCACCGGGATTATCTCCCTAACCTCAAGGGGAGTGGTAGAAAAAACCTGATCCAGGGTATGCCCCTTCACATGGGTGGGTCCCAAGAGAAACGGAGTTAGGCCCAAGGGGGCAGTAGCCTCCAGGAGTTTGATGGTATTCGAGTCTGATGGGTCGTCCATGTGGAGGTTAAAGTCTCCAGCGACAATGCACTGAACTGCTTTCAGAGCCAGCCCAGATAGGACAGACTCAAAGTCTTCAAAAAAGGTGCCCAAAGGGCCAGGTGGTCTATACACCAACAGACCCTTGAAGGAATGGTGGGGTGTCAGGGCGATGGAAAAAGCGAGGGACTCAGAGCCCCGGATGTCTTCAATCGGCAGAATGGAACAAGCCACACTCTCCTGTACCACCAAAGCCACTCCTCCGCCCCTGCCCTTGAGTCTGTCCTGCCTATAGATGTTATAGCCAGGAGGAATAGCCGCTGCCACATCAGGATTAGAGAAGTCCCCCAGCCAGGTCTCAGTTAACATGAGACACAGGGGCTTTTCCAGATCTAAAAGATCAAAGATATCCTGCGCATGTCTGGCAAGAGATCTGGTGTTAAGCAGCATGCAGAGATGGCCGGCATGCTCGATCAGTTTATTGGGGGAAAGGAACACGGTACAGCTCGGATGCCAACCGCATCCAGGGCAACAGCACTTACCCCTAAACCGACCGGGAAAAACAGTAAGGCAATCCCCTTGAGGGGGGGGGAGATGGCGAAGTGAGTGCAGCTCACATGATGTATAACGGAGCCAGGGAGACCCTACGACGGAGTCAGACAATGGTAGAGCCCGGCCCGCCTCCAGGACGCTGACGGGCGCAGACGGGCTGGACTCTGGCGTGACTCCGGCGGCGACCCGGCGCAACCGCTGCGCGTGACCGCTGCGCGTAAGCATGGCTCCCTAATAAGCAGTCCGTCGCCTGCGCCACTAGACCGCACCGCCCGCGCCCCTCACCCAATATGGCCGCCACTGAAGCCCAGGGCTCCTACAGCCAGCCCACAGGAGACCGGGACCCGCAAAACGCGGTGAGTCAAACTATTATGGTGCAAGTGAGGGCGCTAATATTTAAAAGCAAGGGATACCAAAATTAAACAACAAAATAAATGTTAAAACAGGAATTTTAAAACACGCTGCTAAATCGCGCGTCAGGTGAGCACAGCGCCTGGAAGCGCTCTGGTAGGTCTCGCGCCCGCTCGCAGATCAGCGGGACCAGCGTGAAAGTGCAAAAATGCCTGTGGAAGGACCTGGATGGGTTCTTCGACATAGTGGTCCCTGTGGATCTATGGACCGAGTGTAAAATAGCCATAGCTTGGCCTAGTGAGGAATACCCAAGAGATGACAAAACAGGGGAACCATCGAAGGAAGTAATGAGAAAATATGAGCAGGTAATACAGCATCTGAAACTAAAAGTGCCAGCAAAGGAAACTGATTGGACCAAGATAGATAGAGACGAGACAGTGCACTCCTTTTATGAAAGACTGTTGCAGGTGTTCAAAACATACAGTGGTATAGATAACATCGAGATGAAGGATATGACACATTTTATTTACAGGTTTGTAAATGGTTTAAGACCCGAAATTTGTCAATGGATAAAAGATAACAAAATCTGTTGGCATACTAAAAAGATGGATGAGGTCCTACTGTACGCAAAGTACTGTGAGGACGAGATGGCAGAAAAGAAAAAGGCTCTCAAGGAGAAGGTTATGTGGGCTCAAGTGAAGCTCGCAGAACAGCAGGAAAAACAATTGAATAAAATGGCCAATATACTCAGAATCCAGGTCCTGGGGGTGGGGGTGGAGGAAAGCCCCGGCCCAAATGAGCAGGGAGGAGGCTAAGAAGAAATTTCCCTGCCACCAGTGCGGAGAAATTGGACACTGGCGAGACGAGTGTCCCTATTTGCAGGATGATAAGTCCCAAACACCTGATTTAACTCCACAGACGCAGAATGAAAGACCAAGAAAGACCCAACAACAGGTAAAAACGATTCAGTTGCCCCGAGCACCAAAGCAAGTATTTAAGGGAAAATCGACGCAGGGTGAGGACGTAGAAATCTGGGGGAGCAATGAGAACAGAAATGCAGCAACTTCGCAGTAGTTACTAAATGATACCTTCCTTTGTGATGACCAGTACTGACGAGGCCTGAGAGGGGAGGACGAGGAGTGCGTGCTTGGCGCCTCCTTGCCGGTAGACCAGTCCAGACCATACATTGAAGGAAAGGTTGACAGAAATGATGTCACCTTTCTGTTGGACACTGGCGCTACCCGTTCTACTGTAAGAACAGTGGACGTTCCAAACCTACCCCTCTCGGGAGAAGCAATCCTAGTAGTGGGGGTATCTAATCAACTGATTAGTACTCCTGTTACCGAGCCCATGGAGATCTCAATTGGAAACTTTAAAGAAATGCATAGATTTGTTGTTTGTGACACCAGTCCAGTGAACTTACTGGGACGTGATTTGCTGTGCAAAATGAACTGTACCATCTTTTGCACACCAAAGGGTGTGGAAATTCAGACCCCAGATGAAGATGGCATTTATAAATTAATGTTAATCAGACCCGACTCAGAAATTAAACGAATGACTATGCAGGATTTGCCCAAAGAACTCCAAGAAACAGTGAAGCCAGAGGTATGGGACTTTACCGGGAAAGATGTAGGATTAATGAAAAACGTAGACCCCATACAGATAGCATTAAAGGACAATGCAGTATACCCTAATACTAAACCCTACAGAATGAATGCAGAAGTGAGAGCAGGTGTTGCCCTGGAAATACAGAAATTGCTAGAAGGAAACATCATACAGGAAGTAATGAGTAGCCCCTGCAACTCACCAATTATGGGCATCAAGAAGCCTAGTGGCAAGTACAGAGTAGTGCAGGACCTAAGAAAGGTAAACAAAATAGTGGTTCCTTGTTGTCCTATTGTACCGAACCCAGCAGTGATTCTGTACCAAATTCCCTGGGATGCTGAGTGGTTCACTGTGATAGACCTATGTCATGCATTCTTTTCCATTCCCTTGCATCCAGACAGCAAATTTCTTTTCTCATTTGCTTTGAACAGTCACGTGTATGTCTGGAACAGGGTCCCCCAGGGGTACACAGAGAGCCCCTCTATCTTTAATCAGATCTTGAAAAAATGCTTGGAAACTTTGGTCTTACCTGGAAATTCTGTTTTGGTGCAATACATTGACGACCTCTTGGTGGCGTCCAAAAGTCATAAAGATTGTGTGATTGACACCATTGCCCTACTGAATCACCTGAGTGAGAAGGGACATAAAGTGGCCCCAGAAAAATTACAGTTCTGTGCAAAATCAGTGAAATATCTGGGGCACCAGATAGAAAAAGGCATCAGGAAAGTAACGTCAGAAAGAGTGAGAATAATTCAAAAGATGCAGTTACCCCGTACTCAGAAAGAAATCAGAATGTTCCTTGGGGTGATAGGATACTGCAGGCAATGGATTCTGGGATTTGCAGTCCTAGCTAGGCCTTTGATAAAAATGACCAAGAGAGGAACACCGGATATCGTAGAATGGGATGATGAAAGCTTAACAGCCTTCACAAAATTGCGAGATTGTCTGTGTACAGCCCCTGCGTTGGGAATGCCAGACTATTCCAAGGAATTTGCCCTGTTCTGTGACACTCGCGATAATTGCGCGTTGTCAGTCCTAACACAAGAGCATGGCACAACCAGAAGGCCAGTGGCATATTTCTCTGCCACCCTGGATCCAGTGGCTGCTGGATTACCAGGATGTCTGAAAGCAGTAGCTGCTACTTGCACAAGTTTAGAGCAGAGTGAATCCATTGTCATGGGACATCCTGTAACTGTGTATGTTCCGCATGGAGTGGTGATTTTACTAACAAGAACGAAAACTCAGTATCTCACCCCTAGTCGGCTGACTAAATACGAGAGGATTCTCGTGGGTGCTGCAAATATAACCATTGTCCGGTGCAACATTCTGAACCTCGCCACTCTGCTTCCCAACTCAACAAGCCCTTGTCCATCTTCACCCCCAGATTCTTAGCAACTAGGGATGAGGAGGAAGGTGGAAACATGTCGGTCGGCCACCAGTCGTGCCAGTCAGGATCCGACGCACACCCAAAGAAGAGCACCTCGGACTTCTCGGGATTGCACTTGAGGCCACTCAAATGAAACCATCTGAAGACAGCCCCAAGGCAATCCCGGATGCTCTCCCCATTAAAATCTCCTCCCCTCTCACAGGAGAAGAGGAGCTGAGTGTCGTCTGCATAGGACACGATCCGGGCTCCGAAAGACTCCGCCAGTGCCGCCAAAGGGGTCATGAAGATGTTAAAGAGGGTCGGGCTCAAAATAGAGCCCTGAGGGACCCCAACACCCAGTGGCGGCATCACAGCAGAGTCCGGCGGGGTCCAGACCGTTTGTCGGCGGTCGGCTAGAAATGATGAGAACCAGCTGAACACCGTCCCCCTGAGACCTATCTCGGAGAGTCTCGAGAGAAGGCCATTATGGGGGACGGTGTCAAACGCCGCCGACAGGTCCAACATGACCAGCATGGCCCTGCCTCCGGAGTCCAGAACTCCTTTGATGTCTTCCGACACTTCCAGGAGTGCTGTCTCAGTACTGAGATTGGGGCGAAAGCCTGATTGGGAGGCATGCAAAAGCTCATGCACTTCCAAAAAATTGGAGAGCAACATTTGGATGTGCTTCTCCAAAATTTTCATCAGGGCAGGCAGAAGAGAGATTGGTCTATAGTTGACCAATGCCTCCGAATCGAGACCGGGCTTTTTCAACAGGGGGATCATCATAGCCTGTTTCCAGGCTAATGGGACCAAGCCCTGACTCAGTGATAAATTAAGAAGGGGATTGACCAGGGGATTTAAAACTTCCGCCATCTTAGACAGAAACTTTGCCGGACAGGGGTCCATAGGCGAACCGGACTTGAGCGCGCCCATAAGTCCTAACGACTCAGCGGCTGAAAGAGGAGGGAAGACTGCCAATGACGGGCCAGATGTAGCAGCCAGGTGGAGGTCCTCCCTTATACAAGTTACACCCGCAGGCACCACCAAATGGAAAGAATCCTGGATGAGCTTTATCTTGTCAGTAAAAAACTTGGCAAGGTCCGCGGCCCAGGATTTTAAAGGCATATCGTGAGCGACATTCGAGCGGGGAGCTGTAAATTCCTTCACAATGGAAAAGATTTCCTTGCAGGAGTTAGAGGCAGCCTCTATTCTCCCAGCAAGGTAAACCCTTTTCCCAAGACGAATGTCCCGTTGATAAGCCTTAACCGCAGACTTATAAAGCAGTTTTGCCTCAGGATCATATTGGGCACGCCAAGCTCTTTCCGCCGCCCTGCAAGACTGCCGGGCAGTCGCCAGTGACGCCGTGAACCACGGAGCCGACACCCGTTTCATAGTAGAACGGGGGGCCATCACTGGGGCAAGATCATTAAGTCTGTCCAATAACCAGCCCTGCAGCGTTCCAAGTCCATCTCGAGATCCCCCGTAAGGGGGCACGGGTGATCAAGGGCTGCCTGCGCGAGCATTGCTGGGGTCACAGAATGATAAGCCCGGTGGGCGCGTCGCTGTTGCAGAGACCCCGTGTTAACAGGTCTCATGGAACCTCTGACCAAAAATTTGGCCAGCCGATGATCAGACCACAGCACCGGGATTATCTCCCTAACCTCAAGGGGAGTGGTAGAAAAAACCTGATCCAGGGTATGCCCCTTCACATGGGTGGGTCCCAAGAGAAACGGAGTTAGGCCCAAGGGGGCAGTAGCCTCCAGGAGTTTGATGGTATCCGAGTCTGATGGGTCATCCATGTGGAGGTTAAAGTCTCCAGCGACAATGCACTGAACTGCTTTCAGAGCCAGCCCAGATAGGACAGACTCAAAGTCTTCAAAAAAGGTGCCCAAAGGGCCAGGTGGTCTATACACCAACAGACCCTTGAAGGAATGGTGGGGTGTCAGGGCGATGGAAAAAGCGAGGGACTCAGAGCCCCGGATGTCTTCAATCGGCAGAATGGAACAAGCCACACTCTCCTGTACCACCAAAGCCACTCCTCCGCCCCTGCCCTTGAGTCTGTCCTGCCTATAGATGTTATAGCCAGGAGGAATAGCCGCTGCCACATCAGGATTAGAGAAGTCCCCCAGCCAGGTCTCAGTTAACATGAGACACAGGGGCTTTTCCAGATCTAAAAGATCAAAGATATCCTGCGCATGTCTGGCAAGAGATCTGGTGTTAAGCAGCATGCAGAGATGGCCGGCATGCTCGATCAGTTTATTGGGGGAAAGGAACACGGTACAGCTCGGATGCCAACCGCATCCAGGGCAACAGCACTTACCCCTAAACCGACCGGGAAAAACAGTAAGGCAATCCCCTTGAGGGGGGGGGAGAGGGCGAAGTGAGTGCAGCTCACATGATGTATAACGGAGCCAGGGAGACCCTACGACGGAGTCAGACAATGGTAGAGCCCGGCCCGCCTCCAGGACGCTGACGGGCGCAGACGGGCTGGACTCTGGCGTGACTCCGGCGGCGACCCGGCGCAACCGCTGCGCGTGACCGCTGGGCGTAAGCATGGCTCCCTAATAAGCAGTCCGTCGCCTGCGCCACTAGACCGCACCGCCCGCGCCCCTCACCCAATATGGCCGCCACTGAAGCCCAGGGCTCCTACAGCCAGCCCACAGGAGACCGGGACCCGCAAAACGCGGTGAGTCAAACTATTATGGTGCAAGTGAGGGCGCTAATATTTAAAAGCAAGGGATACCAAAATTAAACAACAAAATACATGTTAAAACAGGAATTTTAAAACACGCTGCTAAATCGCGCGTCAGGTGAGCACAGCACCTGGAAGCGCTCTGGTAGGTCTCGCGCCCGCTCGCAGATCAGCGGGACCAGCGTGAAAGTGCAAAAATGCCTGTGGAAGGACCTGGATGGGTTCTTCGACATAGTGGTCCCTGTGGATCTATGGACCGAGTGTAAAATAGCCATAGCTTGGCCTAGTGAGGAATACCCAAGAGATGACAAAACAGGGGAACCATCGAAGGAAGTAATGAGAAAATATGAGCAGGTAATACAGCATCTGAAACTAAAAGTGCCAGGAAAGGAAACTGATTGGACCAAGATAGATAGAGACGAGACAGTGCACTCCTTTTATGAAAGACTGTTGCAGGTGTTCAAAACATACAGTGGTATAGATAACATCGAGATGAAGGATATGACACATTTTATTTACAGGTTTGTAAATGGTTTAAGACCCGAAATTTGTCAATGGATAAAAGATAACAAAATCTGTTGGCATACTAAAAAGATGGATGAGGTCCTACGGTACGCAAAGTACTGTGAGGACGAGATGGCAGAAAAGAAAAAGGCTCTCAAGGAGAAGGTTATGTGGGCTCAAGTGAAGCTCGCAGAACAGCAGGAAAAACAATTGAATAAAATGGCCAATATACTCAGAATCCAGGTCCTGGGGGTGGGGGTGGAGGAAAGCCCCGGCCCAAATGAGCAGGGAGGAGGCTAAGAAGAAATTTCCCTGCCACCAGTGCGGAGAAATTGGACACTGGCGAGACGAGTGTCCCTATTTGCAGGATGATAAGTCCCAAACACCTGATTTAACTCCACAGACGCAGAATGAAAGACCAAGAAAGACCCAACAACAGGTAAAAACGATTCAGTTGCCCCGAGCACCAAAGCAAGTATTTAAGGGAAAATCGACGCAGGGTGAGGACGTAGAAATCTGGGGGAGCAATGAGAACAGAAATGCAGCAACTTCGCAGTAGTTACTAAATGATACCTTCCTTTGTGATGACCAGTACTGACGAGGCCTGAGAGGGGAGGACGAGGAGTGCGTGCTTGGCGCCTCCTTGCCGGTAGACCAGTCCAGACCATACATTGAAGGAAAGGTTGACAGAAATAATGTCACCTTTCTGTTGGACACTGGCGCTACCCGTTCTACTGTAAGAACAGTGGACGTTCCAAACCTACCCCTCTCGGGAGAAGCAATCCTAGTAGTGGGGGTATCTAATCAACTGATTAGTACTCCTGTTACCGAGCCCATGGAGATCTCAATTGGAAACTTTAAAGAAATGCATAGATTTGTCGTTTGTGACACCAGTCCAGTGAACTTACTGGGACGTGATTTGCTGTGCAAAATGAACTGTACCATCTTTTGCATACCAAAGGGTGTGGAAATTCAGACCCCAGATGAAGATGGCATTTATAAATTAATGTTAATCAGACCCGACTCAGAAATTAAACGAATGACTATGCAGGATTTGCCCAAAGAACTCCAAGAAACAGTGAAGCCAGAGGTATGGGACTTTACCGGGAAAGATGTAGGATTAATGAAAAACGTAGACCCCATACAGATAGCAATAAAGGACAATGCAGTATACCCTAATACTAAACCCTACAGAATGAATGCAGAAGTGAGAGCAGGTGTTGCCCTGGAAATACAGAAATTGCTAGAAGGAAACATCATACAGGAAGTAATGAGTAGCCCCTGCAACTCACCAATTATGGGCATCAAGAAGCCTAGTGGCAAGTACAGAGTAGTGCAGGACCTAAGAAAGGTAAACAAAATAGTGGTTCCTTGTTGTCCTATTGTACCGAACCCAGCAGTGATTCTGTACCAAATTCCCTGGGATGCTGAGTGGTTCACTGTGATAGACCTATGTCATGCATTCTTTTCCATTCCCTTGCATCCAGACAGCAAATTTCTTTTCTCATTTGCTTTGAACAGTCACGTGTATGTCTGGAACAGGGTCCCCCAGGGGTACACAGAGAGCCCCTCTATCTTTAATCAGATCTTGAAAAAATGCTTGGAAACTTTGGTCTTACCTGGAAATTCTGTTTTGGTGCAATACATTGACGACCTCTTGGTGGCGTCCAAAAGTCATAAAGATTGTGTGATTGACACCATTGCCCTACTGAATCACCTGAGTGAGAAGGGACATAAAGTGGCCCCAGAAAAATTACAGTTCTGTGCAAAATCAGTGAAATATCTGGGGCACCAGATAGAAAAAGGCATCAGGAAAGTAACGTCAGAAAGAGTGAAAATAATTCAAAAGATGCAGTTACCCCGTACTCAGAAAGAAATCAGAATGTTCTTTGGGGTTATAGGATACTGCAGGCAATGGATTCTGGGATTTGCAGTCCTAGCTAGGCCTTTGATAAAAATGACCAAGAGAGGAACACCGGATATCGTAGAATGGGATGATGAAAGCTTAACAGCCTTCACAAAATTGCGAGATTGTCTGTGTACAGCCCCTGGGTTGGGAATGCCAGACTATTCCAAGGAATTTGCCCTGTTCTGTGACACTCGCGATAATTGCGCGTTGTCAGTCCTAACACAAGAGCATGGCACAACCAGAAGGCCAGTGGCATATTTCTCTGCCACCCTGGATCCAGTGGCTGCTGGATTACCAGGATGTCTGAAAGCAGTAGCTGCTACTTGCACAAGTTTAGAGCAGAGTGAATCCATTGTCATGGGACATCCTGTAACTGTGTATGTTCCGCATGGAGTGGTGATTTTACTAACAAGAACGAAAACTCAGTATCTCACCCCTAGTCGGCTGACTAAATACGAGAGGATTCTCGTGGGTGCTGCAAATATAACCATTGTCCGGTGCAACATTCTGAACCTCGCCACTCTGCTTCCCAACTCAATGGATATGGAAGATGGGGAGGAAGATGAGCATAACTGCATTGATTTAACAGAATTTACCACAAAGCCACGCCCAGACATTAAAGAAACACCTTTGCCTAAACATGACATGGAATTGTTTGTGGATGGTTCATGCCTAAGACATGAACAAGGAGGCCTGAATGCTGCCTATGCTGTAGTCTCTTTAACAAAAATTGAAGAAGCAGGTTATTTATTTGGAGTAAAGTCTGCACAAGTAGCCGAATTGATCGCCATGATAAAAGCTTGCAAATTGGGAAAAAACGAACGCATAACAGTGTATACTGACAGTCAGTACTGTTATGGAGTTGTGCATGACTTTGGCCAATTATGGCTACAGAGGGAGTTCCTGACTTCATCAGGTACCCCTATTCGAAATGGAAAAGTTGTTCAAGACCTTTTAGAGGCAATCCAGTTACCAAAGGAATTGGCAGTGGTCAAGTGTGTTGCCCATAAGAAGGGCCTTGACTCTGTATCTTTGGGAAATGATTTCGCTGATCAAGTGGCAAAATTATGCGCCAGGGATCGACTAATAATCAATCCGAAACGGGGGGGGCCGGAAACAGGTGCCAACTTCGAGTGTTTGAAGAAGTGCCTACATGGGATGAAGTGAGAGAATGGCAGCAGGCGACACCCTGGCAAGAGAGAGAGAAGTGGAAGGAAGAAGGGTGTAGACCAAGACGTGAGGATGGTGTCATCTTGGGCCCAAATGGTATGCCTGTGTTACCCAGACACTTGCTTGGCACAATGGCTAGACTGATACATGAGGGATCACACATTGGTAGGGACGCCATGATTCTGGTATTCCAACAGACTTGGTACAGCAAAAAGTTCAGGAAAGTAGCAGAGTCCCTCTGCCAGAGGTGCTTGTCATGTCAACAGTTCAATGCAGGCAAGAGAACAATGGTGGAACTAGGGAGAATTGGGAGGTCAGGGGGTCCCTTTGTGAGAATACAGGTTGATTTCATCACCATGCCACGTTGTGAGGGGAAGCGATATGTCCTTGTCATTGTCTGCCTATTTTCAAAGTGGGTGGAAGCTTACCCTACTCCCCAAAGTGACGCACTGACAGTAGCAAAGTGTTTACTGAAAGAACTGATACCTAGATTCGGGGTTCCAGTCACTATTGAATCAGATAGAGGCCGACATTTTCAGAATGATGTGATCGACCAACTCTGTAAGGCATTTGGGATCTCGCAAAAACTCCACTGTGCATATCATCCAGAGGCTTCTGGAGTGGTGGAACAAATAAACGGGACTATCAAAACAAGACTAGCGAAATTGTGTGATGCATCTGGCATGACCTGGGTAAAGGCCCTGCCTCTGGTTCTGATGGGACTCCGAAGTATTCCAGACCGGAAGACAGGCCTGAGCCCCCATGAAAACCTGATGGGAAGAGTGATGAGACAAGCATGGGTACCAGGAAGCAAACTGTTGAGTATTACTGATGATTTGGTGCTTGAATACTGCAAGAGATTAGGTGACCAAGTGCGTTATATCTCTCGCCAGATCGGAGAAGACGCCGTCGCCAATCCAACGACACCTCTTCACAAACTGGTTCCAGGGGACTGGGTCAAAATCAAGAAGCATACTCGGTCGAGCTGCCTGGCACCAAGGTGGGGACAGAAGCGCCAAGTAATCCTGGTAACAACCACAGCAGTGAAGTGTGCAGGTGTTCCCCATTGGATCCACGCCAGCCACACCCAGAAGGTACTACCAGACAAGGAGCCTGGAGAAGAAGGCCGTCCAGCAGAGGGGCCTGCAGAAGCAAGACCAGAAGTAACTGATGACGTACAGCCCAGTACCAGTCAAGCTGAGGGGTCCGCAGACGTTGGTCCGGGGGTAGTTGATGACGAGCTACCGAGAGTCAAGCCTGCTGAGGGGTTCCCAGACGTTGGTCCAGAAGTAGCTGATGACGAGCTGCCGAGCATATGGCCAGAGGAGTGGATACCCTTGATTGACCTCACCGAAGACCCCATCAGAACAAGGGAGCGAATTTGGGAAGGTAGAGAGTGGAATAGAGAGGAAAAGCAAGGCACAGGCGAAGAACCTCAGACTATTGAGATTCACATCAAAACTGAGGAAGGAGAAGGTCAGACAGGGACTGAGCAAATAATTGATACACCTCCACTGACTCCTGATGTCGAAAAGGGACAGACTAGACATAGTGTAATAGTTCGAGCAGAAGAAAATCAAGGGATCGAAGTGCTCGAACAGGATCAGAAAGGGTTAGAAGAACGTGTTCAGGACACAGAAACAGAGACATTTGAAAAGCAAACACAAAACTCTCCTGAACAAGGCCAGTTTAGTAACCAGGCAGAAGAAATAGATACGAGCCCTGGAACTAGTCAGATAGGAAGGGAAGAAAAGGAAGCAGAATTGCCACAAGCAAATGAAAATAAAAGAGCAATAAAAGAAAACGAAATCCGAGTGCCAACTAAAAGACTTAAGAAAAGAAGCACCTTGAGCCTGGATTCATAAAGAAATTGAGGCTAAGGATAAAAACGGTAGAAGAAAAACGTGCAGAAGAAAGAAGGAGTTCTCGCATAGCAGAGCAACCAGAAGATACTTCCAAAAGAAGGAGCGATCAAATAAAAAGACAAAACAAAAAGTACAAGTCTCCTGAATGGACGCTCGTTTTGGAAGAATTTGAAGATCTTGATATAACTGACGAAAGCGACAGAGAACCAGTCGCTGAGTACTCTGCCGAAGAAGAAGACGAGCCACCGTGAAATTGCTCAAAATAAACTACTCGTGCAGAGACACAAAGAGGGGTCGAGAAACTTCTTCTGAGCCAAAATGTCTGATTCAAACATGAGTGGTAGACCTAGTCGCAGTTGTTGCAAAACATGCTGCAAGGTATGTGTATGTAGTATAATTATAGTGATATTAGTTTGGATAGGACTAACAGTTTTCATTCCTTTTGCGGTGAGCAAAAATACTAATATTGACCCTACTGAGATTGTAAATACTGACATTGAAGAACTGACAACACAGAGTGTAGCAAGACATGGGAGAGCACTCAAACAAACAAAACGAGACCTAGAAGCATCAGATGAGGGAGGACTACATTATCATGGAGTTAAGAATAAGACACATTTAAATGTTTTCGGAAACTTGTTAATACACTATGTAGAGACTATGGAAATTGAAGATTGCTATGTCTGCATGAAGCTACCTACCTCTGTAGCTGAAGGCGTGACATACCATCACCTGCCCCTGACATACGGAATATCCTGTAGCATTTTAGCAAGCTTATTTTACAAAAGAGGACCATTACAGTACTATTACTCTAACAATGACGTGATCTTTTCTGAACTTCCTATACGTGGGAACCTGAATCCTGTACATACCAAAAGTGACGTTACTCGCTATATGGGCGAATACTTTCTGACTATAGGTAATATAGACATAGGTGACGCACACCGAGATAACTTGACCTGTTCTTTGCGTGAACAGGAAAAGATGTTCCTGAACATGGCAGAGAAGAGGAGAATAAAAATACAAAGAAAGGCAGAGGACGAAAGACAGAAAACGCCAAAATGGGCTGAGGACATGGAAGGCACCTCAAAGGGTGGGGCGGGACCTGCTCTGTTGCTGGATTTTGAAAGGAAAGGAAAGCTATGTCTTCACCGCGAGAAGACTAGCTATTATAATAACATTTTCATTGGTTCCAGTGAATGTGAACATAATTACAAGGTAATTGGAGGATGGGGTTTCAAAAATGGGTCGGAGCCTGTGTTTCCTGGAATTTATTATATATGTGGAGACAAGGCTTATTTCAAATTGCCGGATCACTGGTATGGAAGCTGCTATTTTGGCATTGTCTTCCCGAAAATATACCATGTGAATGAAGTTGCTGGAAGCAGTGAAAATACTAATGGCTTAGTGCGTAGTAGAAGAGAAAGCGTAGGTGAAATAATGGGTAGTATTTTCAGTGCACTGATACCTGGAGTGGGAGTGGTTCTGAACACTCACAGAATTTGCAAATTATCCACAATAGTGGATGTGTTGTCTACTGACACAGCTCATGGATTTCTGCTGGTCAATACCGAAATGGTTGCGATCAGATCAATGGTTTTGCAGAACAGACTTGCTCTTGACACCTTATTAGCAAAAGAGGGCGGAGTCTGCCGGATGTTGAAGGCGCAACATTGTTGCACTTATATTCCGGACAAAAGTGTGCAGCTCAAAAGATATGTGAAAAACATTACTAATTTGGAAAAGGAACTCAAACCACTCGAGGTTGACAGTGCCTGGAAGAGACTGGTAGATGGTCTCTCAAATGTAGGTCATTGGCTTGCTAGCTTAGGTAAAAGCTTATTGTTTAAGGTACTGATGCCAATTGGAATTATAGGTCTTATCCTATTTTTCATATTTGTCTGTTGCAAATGCCGTAAGCACACCAGAAAGCATCAAGTGAATGCCAGAGGAGTGAAACGGAGTGTGGATGAGCTTGAATTAGAGGAAATGAATAATCAGATATACAAAAAGGTGAAAAATTCTCACCCTACCAAAAATGAAAAAGAGAAGCTGAATCGCTTGCTGGAAGAGATAGAGTTGTATAAAGTGTGAGAAGTTGGCATCTGGTTCCATTATTTTTGTGATGATAGTAAATATCATCAAAGAGGGGATTGATAGAGCAAGCTTCGCATCGCGACTTGCTCGAGTCATGAACCTCGCCCGTGTGTAATCAATTAATAAAATTTGTTTGTCTTACTAATATATTTTTTTCATATACGAACGAAGTAGATGAAGCTTGCACATGTATTTCTAATACAACTAATCCATGTCCCTAAAACATGGCCGCCGCTTGGAAAATTGCTTCTGCGCATGCGTCAGTCACACTCACGTGACCTGACGTAGTTATAAGTTTGGTGGGAAAAGGTGCGCATGCGTAATACACAGCTTTCGTGAATAACGTGGTGAATGCTCTTGTGTTCGTGTATATGTTGCTAATGTTTAAACTGCATAGTATATTTTTATAATGATAAGTTTAAAGTACAAAACCAATGATGTGTTTTTCATACCGTCACTTCTATGTTTTAATTTGTTTTCGCTTACTTTTCATGTATCCTCGACTCGGAGGGGTGCTGGGGCTGGGGAGTCCATCTTGGAGGGTATTTCTGCGCAGAATCACTAGAGGCTGCCATGACATTGAACTCAGGCCAAAGAAGCCACCATGGGAAAGTGCACCTTCACCCAGCAAAAGCATCATGATTATGTTCTATTGTATCGAAATGTATTCTTTCCATTGTATTCTCTGCGACTTCCCATGGGAACCCCAATCTTGCTAGGCGGTACCCAGAGATGCAAAGTAGGCCTCCAAATAGTCTGTTCTGATTGGTGTGTTACCCAAATCCTACCTTAGGACCAATCCAAAAAGAGGGATTCTGACACTTTGCAACATTGGGGGGTGGTACACCGTCCCAAAACAGTATATCTACCCTGGGTTCACCTAGGAAAATTGTCCGACTTGTCTGGTTTAGCTGACCTGTCACTGACCCAACGCACTCAATAGGTGACTGAAGATACAGAGAGCTGCGGAGCACTCTGTCCGAAATTTGACCATAGACTAAGGTTTTACTAAACCTTGAAGTGCTGGCGGAGCACTTTGCTGGGAGTTCGCTGACCCAATCGGGGTCTTGATCGATAGCTGCAGAGAGGGTGGAGCGCAGGCGTTGCTTCCGAACTGCGGGTGCTGGTCCTGTCCTGAGGGTCCTGTCCGAGAGGTCCTGTCCTGATTCCTAATCTGAGGCTTTCCTGTCCTGTCCTGGGTGTCCATTCTGCACCTGCTGTCCATTGAGGGGTATCCTTCCTTGAGGGTTTCCTGTCCCTAACTGACCCGTGGCCAGGGTTTGGTTTCCACACCAGTCTAGGTAAATATTCCTCTGAAAACTCTGAATCTTGCACCTTTCTAAATTTCCTGTCTTTTGCTTTAATAAAGACATACCTTTGCATATGTTACTTTTCCATGCTTTTCCGCAACCATTTAATCATAAAGTCATTTGCATTTGGTTTCATAACGTGTTCCGATGTTACACTACTTGTTAGAAATTATATTCTGCATTGCAGTTTGTCACTTTCTCATATGGTCTAGAACCTCCTTACTTAAATTGTCTAAAGAACTTTTGCCTTGATGCATAGCGTGTTTCTCTTCATAGACTCACCTATAGTTATATAGGATCTTTGAATTTACCATAGTATAAACTCTTCCAATAGGGAATCTCTAGTACGTGCATAAGATTGTTTCCTTAATGAATGTCCATTCTTAAAACTTTCTTCTAAAATCTGCATAGCATATTCCCGTTGCATCTCATATCAGAATTTCAATGGTTACCCTGACTTTATTTCTCTATAGTTATGTACTTTTCATTATTTTGATTATTGATTGTCTTATTCTTGTAAATCTAATGATTTCTGAGAACGAACTTTAGATAAAAACTTTAAAACTTCCAGTTGTCCGTGGTCATTTACAAAGAGAATTTGAATGTTATTTGTTGGGTTTCTATTTTGCTGCCTTTCCTTTTACAGCTAGCTCCCTGATCCATTGTGGTCATAGGTACCCACATCGGTGGATGGTAAGTCGGGTATTCTGAAGAATAACGAAAGGAACTCACAAATTATTGATAGTAGACCGTGAGGTCATCCGATCAATGTATATGGTGATTTGAAATATATGGGCCCGAAGACCGGAAGTGGCGAAATTATTGGTCGGGTGACCCGCGCGCTCTATCAAATCTATGGCAACCCGAACGCAAAGATACCGCCAAGAATAGAAAGGTGGGGAATCAGGCTCATGGACTACAATTTTAAAATTATTCACAAGCCAGGAAAAGAACAAAATCCAGCAGACTATGTGTCAAGGCACCCCCTGCCGCAGAACTCACAAGCGACCACGATGGCAGAAGAGTACCTGAACTTCGCACTGAAACTCAGTACACCGGCGACAATAACAGAGAGTGAACTAAATAAGGAAACGAAAGAGGACGCCACCATGCAGGAGGCGATGAGGATCACCAGGGCGCAGCGATGGAGACACATAAACAGCAACACCGGCGTAGGAAAAGGAATAGACAAAGAGGAACTGCTGGCATTCAAAAGAATAAATGAGGAGCTGTCAGAATGCGAAAATGGAACAATAATGAGAGGCATGAGGATTGTGATGCCCCAAACGCTAAGAAGAAGAACGGTGGATTTGGCACACGAGTCACACCGGGGCATGGTAGCCACCAAAAAGATGCTGCGGGGAAAAGTGTGGTTCCCCGGACTTGACAGCATGGTGGAAGAGATGGTGACAAAGTGCCATGTATGTCAAACAACAGGACCACCATCAAAACCAGAACCCCTGCAAATGTCCCCGCTACCACAGGCGGTGTGGACCGAGCTGGCCGCAGAATTCTACGGGCCACTAGAAACAGGAAGCTATTTCCTGGTTGTGATAGACGAGTACTCAAGATTTCCCCTAGTGAAGCCAGTGTCATCAACATCGGCGAACGCCACGCTACCAGTGCTAGATGACATCTTTGCAGCATGGGGCTCGCCGCAGACATTAAAAACAGACAATGGCCCACCCTTCTCAGGAGAAGAATTAAAAAGATTCATGGCGTACCTAGGCATACGTCACAGACGAATAACGCCACTGTGGCCACAAGCAAATGGGATGGCTGAGCGGTTCATGGGGACCATCAAAAAGGCGGTGCAAAGAGCAAAACTGACTCAAATTTCGATCGGACAAGCCCTGTGCCAGGTACTCAGGGATTATCGGAACACACCACATAGTTCCACGGGGAAGTGCCCCACTGAACTGGTACTAGGGCGAGTGAGCAGAACAAGATTGCCGCAGATGAAGGACGGAGAAAAAGCGGAGCAGAAGGAGGTCGATATCAGAGACAAGGGACAGAAAGCAAAAATGAAAGAATATGCCGATCAAAAAAGGCATGCCACGCCTCACAAGTTAGAGGAAGGAGACATGGTGCTCGTGAAACAGCGGCAGGCGAGAAAGTCAGACAGCGCATTCGCAAAGGATCCGCTGAAAGTGGTGAAAGTGAAGGGGCCATTGATCACCGCTGCTGCTGGCCAACACCAGATCACAAGAAACAGCTCCCACTTCAAGGAGGTGAAAACCGAAGAAAAAGGAGACATGCCAAAGGAGGAACCGACCAGAGAGACCTGGCAGGAAGATCCACCACCCGTTGTTGGAGAACAGCGACCAAAGCGAGAATGTAAAAAGACGAAGAGACTGATCGAAGAGATGTGAGGGACTCTCTCTCTCTCTCTCTCTCTCTCTCTCTCTCTCTCTCTCTCTCTCTCTCTATCTCTCTGTCTGTACGATAATGAGCATGAGTCAAAAAGGACAAGTGGCAAGAAACTTTGTTTCGCAACAAGGGGGGAGATGTCGTGCCTACATGACGACACTAGGACCCTGGGGCTCAGGGTCAGGGGGACAGGGACACCGGACACCACATCCGGTCAAGGGGCGGGGGTCAGGGATCACTTGCCTGCAGGACCTCGGGCGAGAGGTCAGGGGACCACGAGCGCGCCGTGCAGCGGCACACCTATGTACAAGAATAAACAGATGCTGAACACCCTACCGTCTCCTGTGCATTCCTGGTCCAGAACATAGCGACGCGACATTACCCATCCATCCACCCCTCGTCCCATCCATCCAATCCATCCATGTTATATTGTTATGTTATGCTATAGCAATTTGTACAGTGCACAGCTACACAAAGAGTGTCCCAGAGCTCAGGCTTTAGGCACCAAACTTAAAACCTAAACTGACTGAGTGAAAAGCTACTTTTTCAGTTTGCTCTTGCTGACTAGGCGGAGGTCTCTCAGAAGTTTGTTCAACGTGAGCAACCCTTCTAAGTTGGTGGATCCGAGGCACCCTTGCCAGGTGAGCGGAGGAAGATCGCAGAGTGCAAGCTGGGGTGTATTCATAAATCCTCTCTCTGAGATAAACAGCTCCAAAGTAGTGCACGGCCTTATGCACTACTACAATGGCCTTAAACTGCACCCTCTTTTTTACAGAAGCCAATGTAGGGCCTTCAGATAGGTAGACATGTGAATCCTAGGTGGGAGTTTTGAGTAGAAGTCTGGCTGCTGAATTCTGCATCACCTTAAGTCTGCTAAGAAGGTACTCAGGGAGCCTGGGATAAAGGGCATTTCCATAATCCAGTCTCATCGTGATCAGAGCCTGGATAACCTTTTTGCCGGCAGACTCAGACAGAAGAGGTAGGAATCATTTCAGCATATGAAGAGTGCTGAAGCATGAGCAGATGAGCAGATTAGAGCTTGTATCTGCGGTTGGGAAGAGAGGGTGCTGTCAAATTTAATGCCTAGATTCTTCACAGAATTTTGAAGAGGACCTGGCTGTGGCACATCTTTAGGCCAGCACGTTCTCAGTTAGTTAGGAGGGGCATCTCCAAAGATCACAATCTCCATCTTACCCGGGCTGCATTTCAGTTGGTGCTGGGTCAACCACTGAAACACCTCAGCAAGATGTTTTAAGATGAGCTTCCCATCCAGCTCCTCTCCCTTACCACAGGAGAAGAGAAGCTGTGCATCATCAGCGTATGAAATTATTTGTGCGCACATTGACTCTGCCAATATTGCCAAAGTTGTGAGTTAAATGTTAAACAGGGTGAGGCTTAGGGCAGATCCATGGGGTACCTCCACAGTCAGAGTTCAAGCAGGCAAAGAAAATGGGGGCAGCCATAGTTCTTGGCTTCGATTGCTCAAAAAAGAGGTCAACCCTTTCAAGGCAATGTTTCTGATCCTGATCGCTTGAAGGCGTTCTAGTATTTTTAAATGGGGCACTGTGTTGAAAGCTGCAGTTAGGTCCAACATGATCAGAATGGCCTTGCCTCCCATGTCAAGGGTGCTTCCTACATGCTCCACTACTTTCAGAAGCACTGTCTCAGTACTAAAGTGGGGTAAAAAACCTGATTATCTGGGATGTAATAATGTGTTTTCTTCCAAGTATTGGGACAGTTGACGGTTGACTTCCTTCTCCAAAATTTTGGAGAAGGCAGGGAGGAGGGAGATCGGTCTATAGTTAACCGGTTGCTTTGGGTCAGCCAAAGGTTTTTTCAACAACTGGATCACTTTTGCCAATTCCCAGCATGCAGTGACAATGCCAGTCGCCAGCGAGGTGTTTAGTGTATTATTTACTATAAGATTAATAGTTTGAGGGACTAGAGTTAACAGGTTAGTAGGACTTAGGTCCAATGGGGAGTCCGACTTCAGGCATTTGATTGCTGTTAGTGGCATTTCGAGAGGCAGGAGGTCGGAATTGGCCAGGGAGGAGTTAACAGTGAAAGAGTTGTGGTTTTCTGGGAGAGCCTCATGTGTCTGGTAATATTGTACATTCTTTGCAAGATTGGTCTGGATGGTATGGATCTTTTCATATAAGAATGAATCTATCACCTTGCACCACTCAGGGTCTAAGAAAGGAATTGACAATTTAAAAAATCAGATTTGACTTGTTGCCTGCCTCCTCGATCTTTGTTTCTAAAAAGGCCTTTTTAGCTAGAAACCCCTTCATGTGGTATCTTTTTAATGAGAGCTTAAAAGTTGCTTTATCTTCTGGCTTAAAATTATGTCTCCATACCCTTTCAAGGAGTTTTCAATGTTTTTTGCATGATTTAAGGTCATCCTTAAACCACAGGGCCGATTATATAAACCTTGCTAGAGTTCGCTTTGTAATTGGAGCTAACTCACTCATGGTCCTATCCCTCCATCCATCCATCCATTAATCCATCCATCCATCCTTCAGGGCATCATTCCATCCATCCCTCATCCATCCATCCACTCATACATTCCTCCTCTTACCCTTTCACTCAGCCATCCATCCATCCTTTCAATCACTCATCCATCTATCCATCCATCTATTCATCAATCCATCAATTTACCATTTCACTCATCCATCCATCTGATATTTCATCTAGACATCCATCTACCCTGTCTTTCACTCATACTTTAATTATGTTACTTATCCATCTTTAAATACATCCTTTCCCTCATCCATCATTTTACACTTTCACCCATCCATCCATCCTTTCTCTCATCATCCATTGATCCATCCTTTCACTCCTCCATCTATTTACTCTTTCACCTATCAATCCATCCATCTAATAATCCATCCATCCATGCATCATCCATCTGTCCATCCACCCTACCTTTCACTCTAACACCCTCTCTCCCTTTCACTCTTCCATTTTTGCATACATCCTTTTACCCATCCATCCGTCCACTCACCCACTCATCCTTACTTTCACTCACTCACTCTCCCTAGGTCATTATGAGCCTCTGTCTGCCAAGCTGCAGATGGAAGAGGCTCATCAAGAACCCCACTCTGTAGCTTCTAAAGCAGGGAGGGGGGTGCGGTAGGGGTGACAATTACCCTGAAGGAGAGGCTTAACTACACACTTACCACTTATTCCACTAGAGCAATTGTTGTCCACAGCTCCTACAGCCTGTTCCTCTGTGACAATCAACAAAGTGTTGCCACCCACTCCCTTCTTGTCCTCATCGGCCTGCCCCACCCCAGCCATTGAAGTGCATGGAGTTTTGTAACTCATCCCAAGGCCACTGTTCATGCGCCCCAAAAGCAACCGGATCCATGGCATTCTAATTCAGCACTCCCTCTCATGTGATGTCACTGATGTAGCTTGTGCCTGCAGGTCGAAGAAAACCTCACCCCTGGCGCTTGCGCAGTAGGACATCTGCAAAGTTCACTAGAGATTCAGCACACTGCCTCAAAACAATAAAACAATTTCAGCTGCTCTATGTTTATTTTCCCTGTTCTTGCCTCTTCCCCAAGTGTGCCAGGGCAATGCCCCTTTTAACAATGGAGACCAGCCACCCCTCCGCTGCTTCTACATGAAACTTCTAATGAAAAGTTCAATGTACAGTCTTTCCTCTGCAGTCCTTACCCCGCAGGATGTTACCTTGCAGGTAAATACGACACAGACCCCTTTTTGGTAACGTATCCTGCTGTACTTTACCACACAGGTAAGTATTTTTTATGACCTTTATTTATAAAAAGAAATGTAAGGGTTCATGGGTGGGTATAGGAAAAACGTAGTTACGTTTTTTTAGGGTCTAGGGGCAAGTAGAGGTAAAAGGAGGTAATGTTGGTTTAGGCTTCTGAGGCAGTTAGAGGTAAAGGGAAGTAAGAGATTTTTAGGGTTCAGGGGACGATAGAGGTAAAGGTAAAGGGTATAAGGTTTTTTAGGGTTTAGGGGTGGATAGAAGTAAAGGTAAGTAACAGTTTTTAAGGATCAGAAGATGGTAGAGTTCGAGAAAGATTATTGGTTTAAAACATCAGAGTGTGGTTGATGGCTCACCACTCAAAAAAAGAAAAAAAAGAGATGGTTTGGGCAGTTTACACCGAAACCCCCCCAAAATATATATATATATATATATATATTTATATATATTTTTATAGATAAAATACATACGCATATACATACACATATATGTATACACAAACATACATATATATATATATATATATATATATATATATATATATATATATATATATATATATATATATATATATATATATATATATATTACCTACTGGCGATAGCCAGTAGGTATATATAGTTAGGATTGTTTTCCATAGGGAAATCGCAACATTCTATTGGGAATAACTTTGGCGCCGGTTGAGGAATCTTCCTGAAATTTTCCTTAACTTTGCCTCGCGGCTCTCCGCTCCTTCCCTGAAAGTTTGGGGGGATTCGTCAAGCGGGGGCCGAGATAAAAGGGGGGTCCCAAAACGTGTTTTCCCCATGTTAATTTCCATAGGGCGGTTGGACTCACTTTTAGCCCGAACGGCTGAATGGTTTTCCACCAAACTTGGCAAAATTGTAGGGACTGGTAGCCCGATGTGCCTTTGCTATGTCTCAAGATATGTGCTCCAGTGGTTTTTACGAAAATTAACTTTGAAAAAATATATATTGGGCTACATTGGGCTATATATATGTTAGAGCCCAAATGTAGCCCAATCTAGCCCAATCTAGCCCAATGTAGCCCAAAGATGGCCACCAGAGACAAAAAAACTGAAATGTAGCCCAAATATCAGCCAGATGTAGCCCAACTATAGCCCAATGACAGAATGTCCCAGAGTGTTCTAAAGAACAACTAGAGCGCTAACAGTCTTACTTATGACAAAAGTATGGCACACCTGAAGTCATCTTGATTGGAATAAAGTGTTAACACTTAAAACATTTAATTTGCAAAGGAACAAAATGAGGGGGTTCATTTTGCCATAGAAATTATGATTAGTCCTGAAGAAAGAAAAATTAGGGCACATTTTGAGTGACTTCTCAAATCCTCTTATATTTCATTAAAAAAATTCTGATATGCAGTCTCCCAAGATGGCCACCAGAGACAAAAGAGCCCAAATGTAGCCCAAATATAAGCCAGATGAGCCCAACTATAGCCCAATGACAAAATGTCCCAGAGTGTTCTAAAGAACAACTAGAACGCTAACAGTCTTACTTATGACAAAAGTATGGCACACCGGAAGTCATCTTGATTGGAATAAAGTGGTAACACGTAATACATTTAATTTGAAAAGGAAGAAAATGAGGGGTTTCATTTTGCCATAGAAATTTTATATATATATATATATTCACTGAAAAAACCATAGGTTTCACACCAGTTATAGTTAGCTGGAAATTTTACTCGCATAAAACCATTGAAATTCCCACGTTATAGTTAGTTGGACTCACTATAACTTGCACGTCTGCAATGCACTGCTGATGACGTCACATATTACATCACTCATGCATATATTTAAATATTTAAACATTACTCGCTAATATATGTATTCACTAAGATACACTTAATAAGCCAGTTAACCAATCAATTTTTTTTTTTAAAACACTGAAAAAACCATAGGTTTCAGGCCTTATATAGTTAGGAATTAGCATTTAAAAAACCTTTGAAATTCACTGAAAAAAACATAGGTTTCAGGCCTTATATAGTTAGGAATTAGCATTTAAAAAACCTTTGAAATTCACTGAAAAAACCATAGGTTTCAGGCCTTATATAGTTACGAATCAGCATTTAAAAAACCTTTGAAATTCACTGAAAAACCATAGGTTTCAGGCCTTATATAGTTAGGAATTAGCATTTAAAAAAACCTTTGAAATTCACTGAAAAAACCATAGGTTTCAGGAGTTATATAGTTAGGATTTAGTTTTTAAAAAACCTTTGAAATTCACTCAAAAAACTATAAGTTTTAGTGGTGTTATAGTTAGCTGGACATTTTACTCATACAAAACCAATGAAATTGCTCCTATATAGTTAGTTGTACTAACTATATTTCGCGCACCCGCAATCCACTGCTGATGATGTCACATATTAGATCATTCATGACATGGTCAGTGACATCACTGATGACATCTCAAATGACATCACTGATGACATCACTGATGACATCATCCACGTGACAATCACATACACCTTTTCATACACTATTACAATTTTTCATCACTGTTTGTAAAATACAGAGTATCATATTTAAATCCATTGTCACAGCAATACAAGTATCTAAAAATCCACTCAGTGATTCATAGATGTATACACACATCTAATCACTTACCTATGGATTCACTCATACATGCTGTCAATGAACAATAGAACACTATCAAAAATACTTATACATCTATATCGACATTAAACAACAGCACGCATCCTATTCACATATGAAGTCATCCTACTCACTTATGCAAACAATGGATCATACTTACATATTTACTTAGCAAAACACTTATACAAACACCACTTCTTCTAATCATTTAGATAGTAGGTCATACTTAGTGAATTATAAAATCATTATTACAAGTATACAGTTATCCATACAGTCACTCACACAATCATTGTGTCTTATGTATACTTATTTATATACAACAACTGACACATACACTGCCTTTTATTTTTCTAGTTTGCTGGACCTGTACCTTTGAGAAATATATTTGCTCATCACCACACCCATAAAGAGATTCCCTCACCCAAACTGTTAGAACATGTAGTTTTAACTTCATATATCTACTGAATCAACTATTCACACATCTTTGGACAGTCACACACCCCCCACCGAACCACACACACATTCACACTCCCATACAAATACTCAGTTAACTAATCAATAACTAATATAGACTTTCACATAGCTAGTAACCAACTGTAGAATCAGTTTACACAACAACTGACAAAGTGATACAGATATTCACACAGTTTAGACACTATCCACTATATTTAGTGAGACATTATAAATTGGTCAAGTAAACAGTCAATTACACTGCTACTAAATCCTCCATCCAAATATTTATTTATATATATCCACTCATTCTTCAATGTAAATTGCTATATATATAATGCATATTTAAATAACGAAGCAAACCACATTCACTGGATGATGTCATCAGTGATGTCATCAGTGATGTCATTTGAGATGTCATCAGTGATGTCACTGACCATGTCATGAATGATCTAATATGTGACATCATCAGCAGTGGATTGCGGGTGTGTGAAATATAATTAGTACAACTAACTATATAGGAGCAATTTCATTGGTTTTGTATGAGTAAAATGTCCAGCTAACTATAACACCACTAAAACTTATAGTTTTTTGAGTGAATTTCAAAGGTTTTTTAAAAACTAATTCCTAACTATATAACTCCTGAAACCTATGTTTTTTTCAGTGAATATATATA
Organism: Lissotriton helveticus; assembly: GCF_964261635.1. NCBI lineage: Eukaryota > Metazoa > Chordata > Amphibia > Caudata > Salamandridae > Lissotriton > Lissotriton helveticus. Next base: position 992,819,102 of record NC_136072.1, on the reverse strand, counting down.
TATAAATATATATTTCTACACACGCATAGAAATATATATACATAACTTTTTTCACTGAAAAACATTGGTGAAAGTTGATACATACGTAGGTCTTCTAATAATATTTAAAAAACTATTTAAAAAACTAGCATTTTAAAAAACACTGAAATTCACCAGTTATACATAACTTTCCTAAGCATAATTTGCACCACTCTAGATTTCATCATTGATGTAATATGTGAGGTCATAAGCAGTGCCCTTGCATTCAGTCGTAAATGTTTACCATGAATGGCACGTTTGCCATAAATGTTACCAAGAATGGAGTGTAATTACATAAAGAGACATGATGGCGTAATTTGAGGAACATAAAATTACTGAGATTATGCTAATTAAGTCAGTGTAATTTAAAGTTACCCAGGCCTCCTAAAACCCTTTTTTTCTTAAACATGCAGGTGGTGGTGGATAAATTACTGGAAAGAACTGTAAATTGTAGTTATGTAACAAAAATAGCAGGAACACCAGAGCATAGTTACAGTTTCCTCCTGTGGAAGAACCTGCAATGTTGTATGACTGACTATTCAAACATGTGCTTGCACTTGGTATTACGTTTATGTTTTCTTGCTGCCCCCAGGGGCCAAGAGAACGATACAAGGCAGACGGGAGATAGCCACTCGACTGTGGCTAGAGAAAATTCAAGCAATTGATATGGCCTTCTGTTGGCTGGGGATCTGAAGGAAACCAGGGGTTCTACAAACTCCCAGCCAGCAACTCATCACTACTGCTGTAGGTAGCCGAGCCACCATACCCCACCCACTCACAGCAGCCTGCTACATCCACCTCCTCCACACTACAAGAGTCCTTCTCTTAAGGTCTAGAAGGGCTTCCAGGCCCTGGTTAGAGGCCACCAGGAATTGAGGGATAGAATGGACACATTGGAGTGATACTTTTACAATAGTAAAATGCCTGTTGCAGGAGGTGTGGATGGGATGATTTGGGATGATTAGAGAACAAGAAAGTTTAGAGTTTTTGTTTTTATTTTAGAGAGGTGGAGTTCTGTTGATCATGGTGTGGATGGCATGGGTTGGGGAAAGAGTAGTTTGGTGTTTTGTTTAGGGCTGGGTTTTAAATAAATATTTAAAATGTGTTACAGATGTCTCATCACACCGCCACGCAAAACTCAAACATTGCCCTCCTTGTTCTCATCTGAGCAGAGATGTAAGTCAACATCCCAAAAACCTGTGAGTAGCGACCGCTGCACAGGTTTTCTTTTGCACAAAGGACTAACTGGCCAAACAGGGAAGATGCCACAGGAAATAAGGTTTCTTATTTTGAAAGAAGGAGGTGAACCAGCAAAACGATTCTGCAACATGAAAGAAAATAAAGTAAGTAGAAAACTCAAAGCAGAGGCCAGCATAAATAAATACAGTGCTCCTAAAACAGAGTACTTTACTTAATATAGCACCTGCACTTTTCTAAAACAAAAGTATTACAAATATTAAACAAAATAAATGTGCTTAAGTTATAGGCTAAAAAAGCATGATCATACCTCTGGATACAAATTAGAAAGTTTTTGCGGCACTTAGATTCGATGTGGAGCATAGTTTATAACAAACATTGGCATAGCCAATAGGTCTCGCCTTTGAGACCTTTCAGGTGTTTAGCCATGCAGCACATTATCCTGGGTGATGTGCCGCCAGGGATTGAACAGCTGTACAACTACTACACACTGGGTCATGCAGTGTGATTCAGAAATACATGCTTGCCTCAGGAAACATTTATGGACACAGTCCAAGGCTTTTTAATGCAAAGACAGAAAGACAAATGTCTGGATGCAAGTCAACAGCAAATTAGTATTCTGTGTGCATCTCCATCACTAGAGTATTGAACAGCTTATAAAAAAAGCAGTGAAGTACTTTCCAATGGCAGAGACATCCCATCCCTCGTCCCCCAGGCCTCTATTCACCAGGAACCCTTCTCTGGAGTTTCCCATTCAAACCACTGCTCGAACCATCCTTTTACCAGCAAGCCCCCGGCCCGACCTCTGTCCCAGTCCCCTGGGCATATGCCGTTACAAAAAAGGGGGTTGAACTCATACAGTCACGGGGACCTGGGCGCTATGTGATACATGTAAATAGGGGGTCCCCGCAGGAAGGGTGTATTGCACTCGCTACACACACTAACAATGCTTCAATGGCTAACAAAAACCAAGTCAAAACAGAAAATTAACAATTTCAAAAATTTCAAAGGTATTGCAATTTATTTACAACACCCGACAACTACAATAATAGAATTACTTCATATTACTTCATATGAGATGAATAGCCCCAGAGGGGGAGGAAGGAAGGAAGGGGGGTGCTCAAGGGTGTGAAAGTTGAAAGAATAGGCACAGTTAATCAAAGAATCACAATTATTGATACAACAATCAATAGGGAATCAAACATTTCAAATACAAAAGCCGAAATTTATGGCCTCCATTGATAAATTAATACAAAAAGACATTCTACGGCCACAGACTGTGAAGGAAACTGTCAGGGGCATGTGCCGGATGTCCAAAAGAAAAGAGCCGTCGACGTTTCGACCCCTATCTGTAGGTTAAGTTAGATCCTTAGGCGGGGTCTTCATCAGGACATACAAGGGTGGGTGTGGGGCAAATGTATCTGAAAAATTAAAACAAGATATCAAAATATTGAAGTGGCGAAACTTAATTAAAACCGTCGTGATACGACGGAATAGATCAATTCAGTCACAATTACCATGGAAATTAGGCCTGGAAAGCTCTAATGCAGGAACTAGAAATGACCGCTCAAAGTAGTGGTCAATCTCAACGATACAAATTCGCAACTACAGAGGAGAAATAAAATTAGAATAGCAATCTATTGTCAAGGGGATTTTTTGCCAGATGCAATTAGACCAGAAATTCAATCTCAAGGGCAAACTTACAGCAAACTCCACTCATTCATCCGAATGGTGAGTTTATATCAGATCGCGGTTTTCACTCGCCGTCTGAAGGGTGTGTCCCAGCATGATGGATAAGGAACGGGCGCAATCTCAACAGTTATGCTGTAAGTGAGAGTTTAAATAATAATACAAAGTCTAGAGGTTGACTAATGAGTCCACATTAAAGTAAGGCCAGTACTGAATAGTTGTACTTACATCTTTAGTCACAAAAGTACACCAATTTACTTGAATGGAAATTAGGCCACCACCTGCAAAAAAAATGTTTGCAGGCTATCACTATGCTGAATCAGTGTAATATCCAAACACAGAGAGAAAGAACGTCGTAAGTCAAGGGAAATGTTACTTACGATCCTCGACTTCCAATTGTGAATAGAGGAAGGGCAGCTAGTTCCTAAAGCGTCAATGCAGTAGGGCGCTGTGAACAAGGGAAAATGAAACCATGTTTTTCTTTCAGCCGCAAAGATATACATACTTAGTCCATACCATCCACAACAGCCCAAACATAGCAAAGGGGCCGAGGGACGAGTTACTCACATCACTCCAAATTGGAAAAACGGCACAGCACGGCAGACACTCCGCAGCCGGCACGGTTTGAAAAGGCAAATCTAAGATCAGGCAAAAGCTCCGTGATGGTAACGCTGTGTGGAAAACCAAAACCAAAACACGGGACAACCCGTCATTTTCTAATCAAAAGTGACCTCTCGTAGAGGGCTTCTATCCAATAATAGCCGGCAAACGTGCACGATGCTACTTACATTCAATCCAATTGTCAAGGCACCGCTCACGGCACACCAAGTGAACTCCGCCGCCGATACTACGCGGAGTTTAAATGTGTAATCACGTGGCCTATCCCGTGCTCGAAAGTGAAGAGTTACTTCACAGACATTCGGGAAAAAGATTGGAAGAGGTGTAAGTATCAGAAAAGGTTGTGTATGCATTCTAAATCACTCAGGCCAATTCTTGTACGCTGCCTAAATTAATGTGTATAGTCAGAGTTGTGACCGGGACCACCTATTGATATAAATGATCCCGATATCCGCCTTGCATAATCTGAGTCTGCCAAAAGAAAACAGAAGGGTATTGTGGTGTAAAAAGACGCGCTTGTTAACGGCAAATAGAACGGACCGTTACAATCCATTACTACCCAGGATGCGGTGGGATGTGGTCAAGTCCCCCAGGGAGCATAAAGTCAACAGGGTCAACTAATGAATCGATACGATGATAAATTGTCACAAATTGTCGAATAATGAGTCAAATGATCAATCCCTTGGGATACATCAGTACACACAAATAGGTAATCGTGCAACTCTCTAACATGAGGTTGTAGACGATTTACATAGGGCAAGGCATTTATGACATCCAAGATTATCAATTGGAATTATCAATTCTAAATGTCAGTTGCATGTCGATACTAGAATTCTGGAGAAACACTCTATGGACACAGACAAAATTATATATCGGGCACTTCTCTAGCATGAGAGTGTAACCGAATTGCATTGTCTTAACCATATTATGTATCAAGCATTGCTACAACATGAACGATCAGTCATCATCCTTGATTTGGAGCACCATCATACTAGCCAAGTGCTGCCATTTGTGATAAACTGCTATCCTGTTCGTTGAGGCCATTTTTTATTGAATCCAATAGGGTCATCCATTTGGATTCACGTGTGTTTAACACTGTCGTTACATTACCCCCTCTTCTACCCAGGGTTACCTTTTCAACGACCAGCCACCTCAAGTCAGTTACTACGTGGCCTGCTTTTTGCCAGTGGTCTACCAGTGGAGCTCCTACAACATTGCATCGTAGCCTACTACTATGAGATGAGATCCTAGACTTAACCTTTTGTTGAGTTTGCCCAACATACACCTGATTGCACGGGCATTGAATGATATAAATTACACAGGCCGAATTGCAATTTGTGTAGTGTTTCAGGTTGAATGTGCGTCCTCCATGGTCAAAAGTCTTGGTATGGATTGTGGTTTTGCAGGCAATACATGTGCCACATCTATGATGTCCTAACAGAGGGGGCAAGTTCCACAAAGTGGTGATGGTTGGTTGACTAACTGGTTCCAAATAAGAATGAACCACCATGTCCCGTATGTTTTTCGCCCTCTTAAAGTAATGAAGACGGGGATTGATTTGGTCAATTTCCTCTGCCACTAAGGACCAATTTTTGTTAATAATTTGTTTGATCTCATTACTTCGTGTCGAAAAAGTTGTGACACAAATTATGCGGTCTGTCACTCCTTTGTTGTTTTCTTCTGGGTTCAGCAAATTGTCCCGTGGATTGTACCACGCACGTTTCCTAGCTCGTTTCACCATCCGTCCGGGGTACCCGCAAGCTATTAAACGCTCACACAGGACCTCAGATTCCTGAATGTAGTTGGTTCTGGTTGAACAATTTCTCCTAATCCTGAGAAATTGGCCGATCAGTAAATTGTCTTTGAGGCCCCTGGGGTGGTGGCTTCCGTATTGTAGCAGGGAATTTCGCTCGGTAGGTTTCCTATACAAGGTGGTCTGTAGGCGATCTTCATCAAGATAGATGGAAATATCCAAAAAGGGGATACTCACATTGCTTGATTCCATTGTAAATTGAATGTGTGGGTTTCTTAAATTCAGCCATTCATGGAACTCACGCAATTGCTCTTTGTTCCCATCCCAGATGCACAAAACGTCATCAATATATCTGACCCATAGGGTCAGATTGATCTGGAACGGATTATCGTTTGCAAAGATATATTGCTGCTCGAAGTAGTCCATGAATATGATCGCCAGGTTTGGGGCGAAGGTGGCCCCCATAGCCACCCCATTGGTCTGTAAATAGAATTCATCTTGAAAGATGAAAAAGTTCTTCATCATGGCGATACTCAGGAGCTCAACTATGAAATCCGTAGGCACCGGAACCGGAGCTGGTCTTTTATCCAGAGCTTGTCGCATCACCTCCAGTGCATCCATTTGAGGTATACTGGTGTAAAGCGACACAACGTCGCATGTTACCAAGAGTTCTCTTGCTGGGTTGAATGGTCTCTCATCTATAAGGTTGATTGTTTGAGTGGTGTCCCGAAGGTAAGCCCTGGTATCAAGGGCAATGGGCTTTAGGAAAAAGTCAACATATTTACAAAGTGGCTCCAGCATTGACCCGCAGCCAGATACAATTGGACGCCCAGGAGGGCTCTTCAGATTCTTATGCACCTTGGGTAGAGTATATACAGTGGCCAACCTTGGGAATTTTTGATTAAGAAATTTGAATTCTTGTTCAGTTAGGAAACCGGCGTCCAGACCTTTCTGTGTAACTGCCAAAATGTTCATTGCGAGTTCACGTGAAGGGTCGCTAGACAATTTCCGATAGCTTACTCCATCCATTAGTTGCCTATATATTTCTTCTTTGTACTTGCCAAGGTCTTGTACTACAATGGCACCGCCCTTGTCAGCGGGCTTGATAACCACCTCTTTGTTAGTACTCAATCCGATTAGTGCCTTTTTCTCCACTTTGCTTAAGTTCAGTTTGGAGAATTTGCGTTGATCCAAAGCTTGGTCTACTGCAGTAGTAACAATTTCCTCAAAAGCCAGGATTTTGTGGCTCATGGCGTAAGTCGGTGGGAAGAAAGTTGAGGGTTCCCTTAGTCCGGTGGTAGAACTTGACTGTCGAGTTGTCTGATTTCGAAAGAAATACCTCAGTCTAATCTTCCTGAAGAATCTATATAGTTCTGTCTTCAGTAGAAATTTGTTCACTGGGGCCGTTGGGACAAATGAAAGGCCTCTACTTAAAACCTTTATCTCCTCTTCCTGTAAATTGTAAGTAGAGATGTTGATCACAGGGTTAACAGCGGACCTACTGGAGCTGGGTGTATCCGACCCATTGGCTCTTTCTGAAATGGGGACGTAGTTCACCACCTGTAGGTGTTCCTCCTGGTTGATATCTCCCCATGCACCTCGGGCAGAATGTCACTCGTTTCTGTTACTTGCATCTGTTGCCCTCCCAACCACCGGGATTCTGTTGCTGGCCTCTCACTTGTCCTCTCGTCCAGTTGTTGCCCCGTCCACGGGACAATTTGCTGAACCCAGAAGAAAACAACAAAGGAGAGACAGACCGCATAATTTGTGTCACAACTTTTTCGACACGAAGTAATGAGATCAAACAAATTATTAACAAAAATTGGTCCTTAGTGGCAGAGGAAATTGACCAAATCAATCCCCCTCTTCATTCCTTTAAGAGGGCGAAAAACATACGGGACATGGTGGTTCATTCTTATTTGGAACCAGTTAGTCAACCAACCATCACCACTTTGTGGAACTTGCCCCCTCTGTTAGGACATCATAGATGTGGCACATGTATTGCCTGCGAAACCACAATTCAGACCAAGACTTTTGACCATGGAGGACGCACATTCAACCTGAAACACTACACAAATTGCAATTCGGCCTGTGTAATTTATATCATTCAATGCTCGTGCAATCAGGTGTATGTTGGGCAAACTCAACAAAAGGTTAAGTCTAGGATCTCATCTCATAGTAGTAGGCTACGATGCAATGTGGTAGGAGCTCCACTGATAGACCACTGGCAAAAAGCAGACCACGTAGTAACTGAATTGAGGTGGCTGGACGTTGAAAAGGTAACCCTGGGTAGAAGAGGGGGTAATGTAACGACAGTGTTAAACACACGTGAAGCCAAATGGATGACCCTAGTGGATTCAATAAAAAATGGCCTCAAAGAACAGGATAGCAGTTTATCACAAATGGCAGCACTTGGCTAGTATGATGGTGCTCCAAATCAAGGATGATGACTGATCGTTCATGTTGTAGCAATGCTTGATACATAATATGGTTAAGACAATGCAATTCGGTTACACTCTCATGCTAGAGAAGTGCCCGATATATAATTTTGTCTGTGTCCATAGAGTGTTTCTCCAGAATTCTAGTTTCGACATGCAACTGACATTTAGAATTGATAATTCCAATTGATAATCTTGGATGTCATAAATGCCTTGCCCTATGTAAATCGTCTACAACCTCATGTTAGAGAGTTGCACGATTACCTATTTGTGTGTACTGATGTATCCCAAGGGATTGATCATTTGACTCATTATTCGACAATTTGTGACAATTTATCATCGTATCGATTCATTAGTTGACCCTGTTGACTTTATGCTCCCTGGGGGACTTGACCACATCCCACCGCATCCTGGGTAGTAATGGATTGTAACGGTCCGTTCTATTTGCCGTTAACAAGCGCGTCTTTTTACACCACAATACCCTTCTGTTTACTTTTGGCAGACTCAGATTATGCAAGGAGGATATCGGGATCATTTATATCAATAGGTGGTCCCGGTCACAACTCTGACTATACACGTTAATTTAGGCAGCGTACAAGAATTGGCCTGAGTGATTTAGAATGCATATACAACCTTTTCTGATACTTACACCTCTTCCAATCTTTTTCCCGAATGTCTGTGAAGTAACTCTTCACTTTCGAGCACGGGATAGGCCATGTGATTACACATGTAAACTCCGCGTAGTATCGGCGGCGGAGTTCACTTGGTGTGCCGTGAGCGGTGCCTCAACAATTGGATTGAATGTAAGTAGCATCATGCACGTTTGCCGGCTATTATTGGTTAGAAGCCCTCTACGAGAGGTCACTTTTGATTAGAAAATGACGGGTTGTCCCGTGTTTTGTTTTTGTTTTTCCACACAGCGTTACCATCACGGAGCTTTTGTCTGATCTTAGATTTTCCTTTTCAAACCGTGCCGGCTGCGGAGTGTCTGCTGTGCTGTGCCGTTTTTCCAATTTGGAGTGATGTGAGTAACTCGTCCCTCGGCCCCTTTGCTATGTTTGGGCTGTTGTGGATGGTATGGACTAAGTATGTATATCTTTGCGGCTGAAAGAAAAACATGGTTTCATTTTCCCTTGTTCACAGCGCCCTACTGCATTGACGCTTTAGGAACTAGCTGCCCTTCCTCTATTCACAATTGGAAGTCGAGGATCGTAAGTAACATTTCCCTTGACTTACGACGTTCATTCTCTCTGTGATTGGATATTACACTGATTCAGCATAGTGATAGCCTGCAAACATTTTTTTTGCAGGTGGTGGCCTAATTTCCATTCAAGTAAATTGGTGTACTTTTGTGACTAAAGATGTAAGTACAACTATTCAGTACTGGCCTTACTTTAGTGTGGACTCATTAGTCAACCTCTAGACTTTGATATTATTTTAACTCTCACTTACAGCATAACTGTTGAGATTGCGCCCGTTCCTTATCCATCATGCTTGGGACACACCCTTCAGACGGCGAGTGAAAACCGCGATCTGATATAAACTCACCATTCGGATGAATGAGTGGAGTTTGCTGTAAGTTTGCCCTTGAGAGTGAATTTCTGGTCTAATTGCATCTGGCAAAAAATCCCCTTGACAATTGATTGCTATTCTGATTTTATTTCTCCTCTGTAGTTGCGAATTTGTATCGTTGAGATTGACCACTACTTTGAGCGGTCATTTCTAGTTCCTGCATTAGAGCTTTCCAGGCCTAATTTCCATGGTAATTGTGACTGAATTGATCTATTCCGTCGTAACACGACGGTTTTAATTAAGTTTCGCCACTTCAATATTTTGATATCTTGTTTTAATTTTTTCAGATACAATTGCCCCACACCCCCCCTTGTATGTCCTGATGAAGACCCCGCCTAAGGATCTAACTTAACCAACAGATAGGGGTCGGCTCTTTTCTTTTGGACATCCGGCACATGCCCCTGACAGTTTCCTTCACAGTCTGTGACCGTAGAATGTCTTTTTGTATTAATTTATCAATGGAGGCCATACATTTTGGCTTTTGTATTTGAAATGTTTGATTCCCTATTGATTGTGGTATCAATAATTGTGATTCTTTGATTAACTGTGCCTATTCCTTCAACTTTCACACCCTTGAGCACCCCCCTTCCTTCCTTCCTCCCCCTCTGGGGCTATTCATCTAATATGAAGTAATATGAAGTAATTCTATTATTGTAGTTGTCGGGTGTTGTAAATAAATTGCAATACCTTCGAAATTTTTGAAATTGTTGATTTTCTGTTTTGACTTGGTTTTTGTTAGCCATTGAAGCATTGTTAGTGTGTGTAGCGAGTACAATACCCTCTTCCTGCGGGCATCCCCTATTTACATGTATCCCTGGGCATATGAGCAATGGACATAGCAACAACAACAAAATGCTCCCATTTGTCAGTTAGAGGGGAAATAATGAATAACCAGGGATGGCATCGGCATCACTTAGGGCCTTGTTACGACTTTGGCTGTCCTCCAGCAGTGACATCAAAGGCAACTCCAAAGGGGCACAGCATGTGCACCCTGCATGCACCACTAGGCCCAGGTGCGGCACAGGGCCCTGTTAAGACCGCCTTTGTTGCTTTTCCACCACCATTTTCATGGTGGGCTCACCGCCATGAAAGGGGTGGTGGACATGTAACTGGCGTGGGATTCTGGATCCTCAGCAGACACTGCGGTCCTGTAGCGGTCGAACTGTTCAACTCGTAATACTGTGGGCAGGGCCGTAGTGTGGTGGTGGTGGTCAGACTGCCATTATGAGTACGGCGGTCCTGTGGACAGCCGTACTCGTATTAAGGCCCTTAGTCTCCAGGCACCAAAAAACAAAACAATTAAACTGATCTGGTGTAATGTAACTGGTGCTTTTATAAAGCACTTCAATACCTTTGGGTAAGTCGAGTACGTGCTCTATAAAAATGCCCTCAAAAATTAACTTGACCTTGTGTTATATAACTAGCACTTGTAAAGCACTCCAACACTTTTGGGTCACTCGAGTTCACATTATATAATAAAATATGTCTCACAGTCCCTGGGGAACTGCCATGAATGTGCTTTGAAATTAGAGCTCTGTGAGGAGGAGGAAGACAGGAAGAGGCAGCAGGTGGGCATGCAGTGACATGGGAGAGGGCTGGGAGAAATGAATGCTGCCTCCATTTGTCAGGTAGAGGGGAAACAATGAAAAAACAGGAGTGGCATCATAATCACTCAATCTCTGCTCACCTTTAAACAAAACAATTAACCCAACCTTGTGTAATGTAACTGGTGTTTTTGTAAGTTTGAGATCTGTTGCTGGTGCTGCTGCCATAGGGCTATCAATGGAATTAAACAAGACTTCATCCACAGCCAGGATAGCCACAATATTAAGTGTTTTACACTACTACCGCCTCTCCTGTGCTAACTCAAGCCTCAGAGCCCACAATCTTACCTTTCTATTTACATGATGTTGATATCCAGAGTATTCACAGTTTTGAGAAATGATGAATTTCTTTGAGATCCAATGCAGGCACTCAGCTATCACTAGTACTGTAGATACAGTGGCAACAATGCTGAGGTTATGGGAGGGGTAGCAGGAGAGGACATTTAAGGGAGAAATGGAATTGGGACGACTAATTAAGAGCAGCAAGGAAAGCAGGAATTAAGATGAGACTGAGAAAATAGACATTAATCTGCAGTACAGATTACAGAAGTACAACTGTGTGAAGCAGCAAGCTAGGAGTGGAAGAAGAGTAAAAAGTATAGTTTGCTGCATCTCCATATTCCACACCGATAATACACAGTACCGCAAATAATGGAATCAGTGAAACTGACTATGAACGTTTTTTGAGAGTCTATGAAGTTGTGGTCCCTCCCAAGGTGGAAGGGTGTCATGCCTGTGGTGTAAGTTGGCAGTAGTTTTGTTAGAAAGCTTTTGGGCGCCAGCATTTATTTATTTTTACAAAATAAGCACTGATAACAACTCAGTAAACATTGGCTTATCTCTATTTATCCTCAAAGCATGTATGCTGTGATGAAAGTAGGACAAGGTCACTCTGTCATAGTGTGAAGCAGAACATTCTGAAAGAGTAACCTGTGGCACACTGTGAGAGAGTGCCCTTCTGCTCCCACCTTTGCCCAGGACAAAAACGTTGACCCAAGGGTCAGTTGGTTAACCTTCTATGTGGCTACATGGATACAACAATCTGAAAGGCCTTTTTCCAGAAGTGCCCCGCTGCCCAGTAACAACTGAAGCTGGTTTGGACTCTTCTTGTGGTCTTTGCTGGAGTGCTCTCCTTGATGTCATCGAAGTCTAAGAGTTGACCAAGAGGAGCTGCTCTAAAACTTTGGCAAATTGGGACTTGGAAGATTGTTGGACTTCCAAAACCTCTGGAGCTTCAGTGGGACCTCTTGGTGAAGGTGTCTAGCTTCAATGTGACTTTCTCAGATACAGTCTCATGCCTGCCCCACTGGAGAATTTGAACTCCACGAACAGAACTTAGGAGTGCTTTAGAGTTTGAGAGAGAGGAAACTCCATCACAACAGCGACATGATGCCCTCTCCACCAAACTGATGGTCTGCCCGCTTCATTCAGAGACAGGCAAAATTTCATTATGTTGATGGCAGAGAATACTATGTCTCAGCTGCTGACATAAACCATTCAGCCATGTGCCTGCCCACCCAATTTAGAGTGGCTAGTTTTCACTGTCCATCACCACCAGATTTTACAGTGAAAGCTTTAGAATGCCCCATCACCAAGGGAGAAAAGCATTGTTTTTTTCATTTTCCTAAAAATCTTTGGGATTTGTGCATGAAAATAAAAAAACTTTGCAAGTTTGCCGTGCGACTTCATCATGTTGAAGAACTCGTCCATCAAACTTACAATGCATTGACAGGTTCTGCCATGATGGCAGTTCTTGCAAATGCTATAGATGTCCGCTTCCACCCACCACAGCATACAGCACGGGGCAGTAGCATAGTCACTTTACCCACTGGCTGAGTGACCTCATAAAGCCTGTGCTCTTCAGTGAAAAATTTGGTTCAGAGGGAGTTTATTTTATTATTTAGATGTTAACTTAAAAAACAGCATTTTTTTTTTTTTACACTTTGGAGCCCAAATTAGATGGTGATTCAGTTTCCATTACTCCTTTAAATTGATGTTACAAAATCTTTAAGTGAAATAACACTGTAGCTGGCTGTGATTTGAATGCTTGGTTAGCCTCTGCTTATTTGTCCTCCTCACAAATATTAATAAAAAGCAAGGCGCAACTGGGAGGCGCTTTTTTATTATTTTTTTAAAGCATCACTATTAACACTGCTAAATTAATGAATCTTTTTTAATTTGAAAAAAATGTTTTTTTTTATTATTGCACGTTCGTGTGGCTGCATGTTTTCATTTTCTCTGTTTATTTTTGTGGCATATGCTTGCAATAAAAAATTAATAAATCCAAAAATGAACTGTCACACCAGCCTATTGGGGTTGCCAATGTTTCTCTCATTTTTGGGTCTCCGACTGAAAGCACATGTAAAATTTAATAACCTACTTAGTCAATTGTATATTCTGCCTCTATAAAATTGATATTAACAGTGAGGTTTTGTTTTTGCAAAGCTTTGCTCTCTTCGCAACTTGTATTTTGCCTGTGTTTATAATTAGCTACTTCTCATTGCACCATTGCTGGATGGCTATAAGCAATCAGTAGTCAGCCATCACTGTAGTTGGTAGAATGCCAGGTTTATCTGCAAACAAAAACAAGAGTTTGGCCTCTTTTCTCACCCTTGCAACACCCAGCCCTTCTCCAAAATGTAACTTTACTGGTTGTTTATAAAAACATTAAAGAGTAGAGAGCCAGGGCACGCCTGAGCCTTGTTCAGCCCGAACACAATCTGTCCTTTTCCATTTGTGCCCTAAGTATTAGCATATTAAAAAATCCAGGTTAGCTGCAGGGGCTTCAGCCGGCCATTCCCTCTTTACAGTCCCCAGAATAAGGCTCTCCTCTAAGAATCAAACATCATAAACATGACGTTTTGTTAAAAAAAACACTTGCCTGAGAAGCTAGCATAAATAACCTGTATAAATGTCCAGCTCTAACTATTCTAATCCGAAATCAGCTTTAACATTGAATACTATCATACTTTATCACCCGGTGGGCAGATTAACCTGAGGTTATCAAAAACCATCCTAGGTGATAAAATCCTTTTTAAAAATATGACTTATTCCCTATAGTTTCTAGATTGTACGCAATGTTCTGGGATTGAGTTAAATGCTTTAAAAAAGCTAGGGGCATATTACCAACAACTAGCGATAATTATCGCAATGTTGGCTTAGCGGCTATAATTTTATCGCCGTGTAGCGACGATTTTTATCGCTTAGGAGCCTTGATATTATCAAGGTTTATCTCCTAAGCGATAAAAATCGGCCGAAATGCATGAATATCGCTGAAAAGTCAGCAATATTCATGCATTACCGAGCAAATGCTCTTAGCCATGTTATCCACCTCCCATTGGATAACATGGCTAAGAACTGCTCAGGGCAGGTGTTAGCTTTTGGAGATATTCGTGCTTAGCGCGAATATCTGCAAAAGTTGGTAATAGGAGATAGCGATGTTAGCGACTGTTTCCAGTCGCTGACATCTTGGCACGCCCACTTTGCATGTCATTAGTGATACATTTCTCTGACATGCAAAGCGGGGCCCAAGATGGTCGCTATCTCCTACTAGTTGTCGCTAACTGGTGTTAGCGACAGCTAGGTAATAGGGAGATAATTTTATCTCCGCTTTCTTGGCTTTTAAAGCCAAAAAAGCGGAGATAAATACCTTGATAATATTCCCCCTAGACCCTTGCATAAGAATTGAGGGCCATATTTATGAAGAAGTGATACTGTGCAGCGCAGCAAGTCACCTTGTCGTGCTGCACTGTGTGACAGGAAAAGGACAGGAATGTGCTGTATTTAACACAATAGGGAGAATTCCTGCCTTTTCCCAACTCTGGTGCACAATGTGCTGCCCAGCTCCAACACAGGCATTCTTGCACCATGATGCAAGGGTGCCTGCTTTGTAAGCAGGATTGTTTTTGAGCAGGAAGGGGAACCTCGCTGCACAAAACAATCACCCGGGGCATTTTCCTCTTTCTATGAGTGCTGTAGAATGCAACACACATAAAAAGAGGAAAAAACTAGGAGAAATGAAGATATTTATCTTTGTTACGCCTCCTCTGGAAAGGACTACCATTTTGGCACATGCTCAGGTCTACCAGTAATGGTAAATTGGGGAATGTGTCAAAATCCATGGGTTTTGTGCAGGAACACCCATGCACCACTCATGGAATGCCTCTTTGGGGCAGAGTAGTGCAACACAGCGATTTGGGCTGTGTTGCACTACTCTGGATTGATCAAGCCACTCAGGACCACGCAAGGGTGCCCTGCATGGATTGATAAATCGCATCTTAGGGATTGCACTGCTTTTGCAACACGTTGCATGGTGCAAACATCAATACAACCCCTTGATAACAATGGCCCAGCATTTAACAAACCATCAACTCAGAAAAATAGTAATGGGTCTTTCTTAGATTTTTACCATGATATAGAAACAGGTGGTCTGTTGGTTGCCCTTCGCTCTGGGTCATTGCTGCAACCTTCCTCAGAAGCCAAATGACTTGCCTCTAAAGGCAATTAATTTTGAGAAAGACTTTTACAAATGTAACTACTCACTTCCTCATTCAAGGTTCTAGTTTAGCGCTCGTTAGTGGCTCGGTTTTCTCTCTTATGGCATTTAAATGTTCTCTGCCAAGTGTGGTGTACATTATTCTGGATTACAAAGAGAGTCCATTCTCATAGTTTAATTCTTTTTTCCACTAGGCCACCAGTCTGTCTAATGATCTACACAAAATTTTGTATTCTGATGCTGCAACTTTTTCTAATTAAATGTGTGCTTGCTTTTCTTACCACATCCAGATTCACTTGCATCACAGCTAACTATGAGAGAGTTAATGAAGGAAACTAGGACAGGCAGGTGAATCTCAGACATTTTACCTGTATTACAATACTCTCAGCATCCCTCTTCTTTTAAACACTTGGGGGAAGATTTACCACATTTTTTGCACAACATAGCGCTGCATTTCCTCAAAGGGTGAGAGAAAACCATACCATATTTTAGGAAGCTGGCTCTTTATATAGTGGGCTAAAACGAGGTACACTGTGTAAGGAGTCCAGGCAAACCACAATTGGTTTACAGAGGCATCATTTATAACTCAAATGCTCTCTTTTGTGGTAGTGTGGGCGAGCAGTTAGACGTATCGGAGGGTAGTGCTAAGCATTTATTGTACTCACAGAGAGAATCAAGAAAAAAACTGAGACCAATGTAGAAAAATAACTCATATTTTTATATAAATGTTGATACCAAGAATTTCATTATCAACTAAGTCCTTTTGCAGTTATCAATTTTTAAAGATAAGTTAAAGAGTTCAATATTATGCGTCTTTACGCAGCAATGCTTACCTATAAGAGAAAAGGCATATGTTGCATCCAATTATTTGCAATCGGTTTCTGAGGCTCTCCTTTGGGACTTAAGGTTGTAAGGGGGCGTGGCCCAAAGTACCACCAGCAGTTACTTGTTACCTGCCCTGGGACGTCCGGCTGCAGAGGTGCTGGTCACATTGGTAGTTGTGTGCGCTATGCCGGTGTAAAAAAGTGGGCCACCTAGAAACAGGCTGCAGAGGGGCACTTGAAGACAAGACCAGGATCTCTCTACAGAGGACTCAGGTCACAAGGATTCTGGGAACAAGGGGGGCACAGCCAGTTTGTTGGCACCCAGGCCGGGGAGCTTGGGTACAAAGTGGAAAGGTCGGCTGGCCACAGTGCATCCTAGGGCCTTGTGGTTTTCGGTCTCCACCGGTTGAGGATGCAAAATCCGGACAGCGTGGCCACTCTGGAAGTGGGTCTCTGTAGCGCTGACGTCCCTTCATGGCTGCTTGGTCTCAGTTCAGGGGGAGTCTGGATTTGACTCTCATGGGCGCAATTTGCTGCAAGGGGACCGATACAACAGGGACTGGTCCTGTATGTCTCTGGTGTCCTCTCACCTGCTGGGGGAACAGATCTGACCTTCAGGAGCACATAGTCCTCTTCCTGGGGGGGCTGCTGCATCAGGCTTGCCAGGGAATGGCAACTCAGTAGTCTGGACTTTGCGTTTCGGTGCCTGCAAGCTCTCTCGTGCAGCAGGTCAGAAACCTGTCTGTGGTGGCAAGCTGGTCTCCACCAGTCAGCCTGTATCCAGGTAGATGTTAGGTTTTCAGGGGTCACTTCTATGGTGCCCTCTGGGTGCATGTATTAATACACCCATCACTGGAATCAGTGTGTGCTTATTAATATGAGATGTTTGATACCATGCATCTCTAATTTCAGAGAAGCCATCATGTAGATAGGGAACTCGTAAACACCAGAGTCCAGCACATGTACTCAAAATGCATTCCCTGTTCACTTGAAATATCTAAGAATCGACTTAGACATCACTGGGGCATAAATGTCCACACATGTAGTATAGTGCACCCTGCCTGAGGATGAGACCTGCTGTAGGGTTAACTTACCTATACAGCATGCAGTGTCTGCAGTCATGGCACACAGGAGGTGTACCTTTTTGTGTCTTTATTTTTCTCTGCACCATGTTATGCAGCCTGCAATGGCAGTTTGCATGTTGGTGCTGAGGGTTCTCAGGGTGGCACAATACATGGTGCAGCCCTTAGAGACCCTCTTCAGCTTCTCTGACCTAGGTACCAGGGGTACCTTTTACTAAGGACTTACAGGAGGTGCTGAAGGTATTGCCAACTGGGGGAATAATTGCACAGTTTCAGGGAAAGAGATTGAGATCTGGCATTGGGGACCTGGATATAAGGAACCCAGGGCACTTCTGTCAAAATTGCATCAGGTACCAGGAAAAATGTGGGGGTGCCCATGTAAAAAAAGGGCTCTTTACCACATATATCTGTTAAGATTTGGCACTGTTTTTCTCATCCACAGCACTGATGCCCTATAGGCTGCCATGCACCAATGCACATATCCTTGCACTGCATTGTAGGGGTGTGTGCGTTCTGACAAGCATAGGTTTGATATTTGAAAGGGACACTTCCAGTACAAAAACTATGCTTCAATAACGTTTCTACTTCATATGTGTGCTGTACAGTGCCGCATACATGCAAAGTGAAAACAATTTGAAGGCTTTTAATAGGTTGTTACACTGTCAAGTCTGCCTCGAGGAGCCATAATTTTTGGCACAAATCTTTGTTAGTAGATAGGGATTTACATCAAAACCCATTGGCTGGTTGTGCGGGAATTCCCATATAGTACCTTTGGTAGCCCCCTTGCATTATTTTAAGCCACCTTCTAAAACAAACCATGGTTTGAGTTAAAAAGTAAATCCCCACCACAACACTTTGCACTGTGTTTTTATCATCTTCCTGGCACAAACCCAGTGCATAGTGCCAGTAAATCCGGGCCTTGATTTCCATTATCAAGGAGGGTTTGTTAACGAATGACTTCTTTGTTTGCACTGTGAGTTCTGCTGCTCATGCACAGTTTATGATGACCCAGGGAGATGCACATGCCGTACCGTATGTGTGAGCCTGTGTGCAGAGCTAGAATCGGAGTCTAAGTACAGATAGTGCACTTTTCTTCTGATGTCAGTTCTACACACAGACTTGCAGAGAAAACTATGTGCATTTGTCCTCCAACTTCAGCTCAGTACACAGAGAGCACATCACTTTAAACCTGCTGATCCCACAGCAACCCTGGCACGCAGAGCTCACATTAAGAATATGACATGTACATGGTGACGGATCTATAGGCCAGATAAAGTTCAAGTTGGGTTGCTTGTTGGAAACAGCAGTGTTTAATTTGTAAGTAAATGAGTGCTGGTGACCAATACTCTGCACAGAAACTGATGGTCGGTGCAATTGATTGGTGGAGCACCGAATACCAAGTCTGATATTCTTAAATCCACCTCCTGTCTCTTTGATTCACTACCAGTCACTCCCTGCCTCTTTATCTCACTTCTACATGTCCCTACTTTCTTCTCCTTTCCTCTTTGTGAGTTTTTTCCTGTTTTGCTCTAAGGGAAATATCTGGTATGGAAAAATAAATGCCGGTCTGCAAAAATGAGTGACAATGGACCCCGCCGGCTCAAATTAAGTATTGGTGTACTGTGATCCAAGGAAAAATTAACCATGGAGACTCTGGGGAAAAAAGTTGAAAGAAGTTGAAAGGATTTGTTAAGCGCACGTTGACCAGGCGGTTTCTTGGCGTTGAGGACAAGTGTAAAAGGAGAACTGCTCAGTCAGCGAAGGCTTGTGAAAACAGCCAGGTCTTCAGCCGTTTGCGGAACTCCATGTAATGGGCCGTTGTTCTGATAGTAAGAGATAAAGAATTCCAAAAGTAAGGGGCCAGATAAGAGAAGCTCAGGCCACCATGTTTCCTCCTTTTGAAGCGAGGGATATGCAGGAGGTTTTTGGTGGAGGATCGAAGGTCACGAGTAGGGACATTGGACTTGAGTTTGGCAGATACAAACACAGGGGCAGAACCGGCTAAGGCCTTAAAGATCAGGCAGCCCAGTTTAAACAGAGAACGTTCAGTGAGGGGTAGCCAGTGAAGGGATTTTAGATGAGGGGTAGTGTAATGATATTTGGGAAGTTTGTAAACTAACCTTGCCGCTTGGTTTTGGATATGTTGGAGACGGCAAAGCTCGTAGGCGGATATACCGACATACAGAGCATTCGCGTAATCCAAACGCGAAATAGCCATGGCTAGCAAGATTAGTTTAAGCGGCTCAGTGGAAAAAAGCAGGAAATTTTGCGTATGATGCGCAAATTAAGAAAACATGAGGACACCACAGCGCTAACTTGGTGATGCATAGATAAAAGCTAGTGAAAAAAATGTTCTATGAGCAGTGATGGGTGCAAGGTGTACCTTATGGAAGAGAACTCTACCCCTGGTTTGGCTAAGAAAGATGTGTAGTACTGCTTCTTCTTGACACGTGGTGGTGGATGGATGCATATCTTCCCTTAGAATGTCCTTATTATCCCGAGGAAGATTTAAAAGGCCAAATTACGTAAATTGAGAGCCAAGCCAATATATTCAATGATGTAAAATTGGAGTGCAGATTTTGGCTGTTTCATCAATATTATGTGTGTCTATCTGTTGAATGAGGGTAGTATGCGCATGTGTGCATTTGTGGTGTCCGTGTTGTATTTATATATCTGTTTGTGTGGGTATTTTAAGTTGTTTTACGGAGCCTGTGTTCTTGCATTGAGAGAATGGAAATAAATCCAAAATGACCTTTATATTATGCATGTGCATAAGAGCTGGCTGTAAGGAGCCAGGCCAGACATGTGCCTATCACTGCTTCCAATCCTACATTTTTCTTGCCTCCTCTCGATTGACACAGCACCTTCTTTTCCTTCAAATCCTCAGTTTTCCCTGTTATCCTCTTTTCTAGGCTTTTCGATTCATGTGACCACAACACAAGAAAAGGGTTTTGCTGTGTCCATGGCATAGAAGGGTTCCATGGGTAGTAAAGAGATCTACAACTGGAATGCAGTCAACCATCGCATCCCTGGGCCCCTGTGCTACTGAACCTGCCGCACTATTGATAGCTACACCGCAGCCCAGCCTGTTGGTTTAGGTATACATCAGCATCAAATAGACACAGCGCAGAAAAAAACATACCATTCAGTGCACAGCCCCTGCAAGGCCTGAAAAGTGCTTCCTCACTCATCAAAATGGACGCTCAGCGTCAGACAATGGTCAGTGTCCGTCTCCAGACAAAGCCCTCTCCTCGTCTAACGAGCAGCTCATTAAAACCTTGACCACTGCATTAGCGCGGCACAGGGGGACGGAAGTGCAAAACCAAATTCACCGACATAACCTCTTTGGAAATGGGCACGAGAGTGTTGGATTTCCAGGTTGGAAGCCTATTCCGTTTCAGCAGATGACAAGAATGGCAGTCATCATGGGAGGATGGTGACAGCCTGTTAGTACTCCTGCCGCGAGCCTGTCAATTATTCAGTGTAACTTCTGATAATTATCCAGATATCACTCCTGGGCGGGGCGCGCGCGTGACCCAAGGCAGGCCGCTGTCAGGGCTCGGTTTCACAAGTTGTTGTTGTTCTCGCGCTCCTGCTGACACAGATGTTATTTATCTGCTTGCTAATGTTACAGACCTTTATTTCTCTCGCCCCCATGCTAAATCCTCCACAGTTCTTTCCACTTCCTGTCAATATGCGAGTGTTTTTGAGCTGAGCTGATAACATCTCTTCCAAGTCGTGTATTTCCACTGCCACCGTGAGAGTCTCACATTGTTCTCAGACCTCTCTTCCCCATCTGTAAATCATTGCAGTTATACTTTAAAGCATAACTTAAGGTACATTATTGTTTCTGTATACAGGTTTTGCCTATCAAGGCTTCTTGGGGCTATTAGACTTTAAAATGTTTTGTTTTCCCGCTGACAGAATAGACACATGTATATTTAAAGCCTCGAGTCATGAATGTTTTTTGAGGGCTTATCAAACTTTGGGTCTTTTTTTAACACTTTATTCCAAATGAATCAGATGAGTTCGATAAAAGCCGACGGAGAATCATCTTTTCTCAGTCTCTTTCGCAGACGATAATGGAAACTGCAAAGTCCTATCACTTTAAATCGGAGATGTCTTTCTGCAGGGCATGCAGTCAGTACTGTCCCTCACCATGATAGAAGAGGGTGCATTCCCTTATCGAGAGAGAGGCAGTGGCACAGTGTTTGTGTGCGAGTTCCGCATTTGTTTCTGTCTGTGTGAGAATTGGCTTTGTAGTTTGGGAGACAAGAGCATCACTGTACTGTAGCAAGAAAATCAATGGACCTGTTTTTGCTTTTAAAAGGCATATGAAGAGGTTTGGAAGCGTGCGAGAGGGACTGTGAATGAATTAACCCTGTCGTTTGCTCACACTGCATGGGGCAGATGTACTAAAATATAGCGCAAAGAAACTCAGCAAGCAAGGTTGTTGAGCTGCATAACTACACAGGGCTGAGAAAGCAGAGCCATATTTGTAGCGGTCTAGTTGATCGCTTGAGGCATTGTTACCCCGGAAGCACCAGCACACTGTGTATCACTTTCTGGCCAGGCGTGACCAGAGAGCATAAATAAAGGGGCCAGAGTCGCTCATGACTTCCGGCCCAGACGACCACCATCCTGTGTCTGTGGTCCTTTGTATGTATGCGGGGCTAGTCACATCCACCATACCAGTTTGCCACAACTGTGCCCCCAAATCCCTACACTGGCGACGAGGGTGGGATGCGTGTAAGCCCGCACGCCCACCAAGAAATCAGCGCCTACCTGAAACCGGGGAGGCGACACCAACTCGAGCGGACCCGGCAGTGAGGGAGCTTGCCGGCGGAGCGGCGACGTCCCTAGAAGAACTGCGTGTGAGAGGCGCACAGCACAGCCAGCGTGTGTGAGCGCCCGATCTCCAGAAAGGCGCCGCACAGTTGATTGACAGCGGCTCAGCGCTGCCAGAGGCCCCGGTGTCTCCCGCTGCCAACGCGCGCATGCGCGAACACGGGGACAGCAAAGAGTAACGGCCGCGGGAGCCGATATTAAAAGCGCGTGAGGCCAGACCGGCTCCGCAGGGCCTCTGAGGTTCAATTGTCGGCAGAAGAATACCGCGCAGGCAGCGTGGTACCGGCAACATAGTCAGCCCTACCTCATAAAATAAAAAAGCACTAGCAGAGGCATATACGGATGCTCTATTCTGTAAATATCGTCTTCGGTGGTATAAAAAAGGTTCCTTGTTGTCAGGCAACCGTTCTCAAGTGGCCCTTTTCTTATTGATTGGGGTCCAGAGTTTGCCGTTATGTCGCCTCACTGTTCGATCATCAACGCCCCCGGGTATCGTAAAGTATCGTAACAATCGAAGACGATATTTACAGAATAGAGCATCCGTATATGATCTACATATGCTGCTTACCTCAGATTGACTCTTTCAAAACAAGAATAAGCCATATCCCATATAAGACCGTAGAACTCAAGTAGAGGAGTAAACCTGAAGTCCCCATATTAAGACGGTCCGTATATGTTTGGATGACCGTTATTCACCCCTGTGCACAGATGGACAAAAGGTGCTAGTGGAGAGGTCTCGGCCATTGAAACAGTTGTTTGCAAGGAAACCTACAAATACAAGAGAGAGTGCACAAAATAGATGTCTTGACAAAGATGGACTAATAAGAAATAATACCATCGAAATGCGTCAACGCCACCATTTTTGATACACAATCCTGTCTGTAAATACTGGTGAAAGAAGGCTAAAGTATTGATGGCATATTCCCAGTGTTGCATTTTATTTTGTGACGGAGGTGTATATTGTATAGACTAAACCTTTCTGTCTAGCCATTAGTGTTTCACTCTTGTTGTTTTCATGCCTATTAGTTTTTAGGCTTTTTATCTTACTCCTTTTTAATTGCCTTTGGTTATGAATTGTATTAATTAATGTGTCTTTTTTAATCATAATATTATGTGTATCAACAAACAATAAACATATGTGATATATTTTTTTACATAACTTGTGTATATGTTGCTTTCCCTATTATATATGGTCAAATGAAAGTAGATATGAATTTGAGACTCATTTGAGAGAAGTGTGTGATGTGTGCATATTAAGGTCGTTTCTTGAAAAGGTTCTACCCCAAGGGACTTTCTTCTTTTCAATGGTTTTGGTGCACACACTACCCTTTACCAAGAAGCCACTGTAGAAACTTTAGTATCATAGGACACACTAGAGCTGTGGTCACAGGTGAGAGAGTTTAGGAAATAGATATTGTTCCATTCTTAGAAACCTAATGAATCCATAGTCCCTTTCCAATAAGACCGGGCAACAGTCACTACACTCTTTAAAATAGAGGGTGCAGCATTATTTTAATAGCACAAAGACAAAGCTAGAAATCTAGTATGAAAAAGAAACTATGGGGTCGATTTCGATATCGTTCGGAAAGACTCCAATGGGATTTGGATGAAGCTAATCCAATTCGGAGTGTATGTTTCCGAGAGAATCGTCCCCCGTTCCGAATGACCAAGTACGATGAGAGGAAGCCGTCCGTGCCGACCGAATCGCTTCTGAATCCGAATCAGTCAGTCCGACTCATTTAGAGCCGATTCGTTCAGCTCAAAGGAGCTGGCTTTCCGAACTTACGAGTACAATTCCCGAGTCTGTCAGCCTTACCGACTCAGTTTCAACGAGATGGAAAACGACTTTGGGGGGCCATGGTGGGCCTCCCCTTCACCTAGGGCCCTCCAATTCAGTTGCAGGGGGTACCCATGGATCCCCGCTTTCCATGCATGTGCAGTGTGGTGGGCACCATGTGCTGCCCGCCACAAGGTGCACGATTTTCCCCACCCACCCCTTTTTGCAATCGGAGCCTGTGTATGCGTAAGGTACACAGGCTCCAATTGAGCTCAATGGGAGCCCGCCGAACCGAGTCTGCCACTATACGGACACAACGAAATTGGTCATTCGGAATCACAGAACGTGATTCGTTTGGAAAGCTCTCCAGGACCGAGTCATTCGGAGGGCTTTCCTAACGAGATCGGAATCAACCCCTATGTTTCAGACACCATACATTTTCCAGACACCTAGCGGAAGGTGCATTGCTATATCTCAAGAAGTGCATAAGTGAAGCATAGACACAGTCACTTTGGCCTTTACAAAACTGCATAACAGCAGAACATACTCCTGAGAGTTTCGTTTACACCAATTTTTAAAAATAGTTTGTTGCAACTTTTTGCTACCTAGTTTAATGAAATACAGGTGCGCAGTTAGGTCTTCTTAGTCATTAACCCTTCTTAGTCCATACTTTGGCTTCCAGGTGATGAGGTGTGCAAGGGCATTTCAGCAAGGGTTCATACTTCAAGGAGGTTTCCTTGCTGTTTCTACTAATTCAGATAACTCAAGAAGATGAGACATCAGAAAACTACGGAGGTTGATCCTCCAGTGGCTGGTGCTGCACTATTTGACAGTCTGTCTTTTCCTCCCTTTATAGGGCCTTTGTAGCTGGGATACCTTCACAGCTATCACTGGATTTTTTATGTCTTGGTGTCCATCTTGGGTGGGTGATATTACTTACCTACGCCCCTGGAAGACTTGACGCGTTGCTTTGAGACGCTATGCCACATGGTGGCTGACATCAAGAAGTTCCAGCTTTTGGCATGCTGATAAGGAGAACATGCTGTCAGATTTGTGGCCATTGGCATACTCCTTTTTCACTAAAGAGAATTCTGAGAATCAAGCATTCGCTGTAACTCTGAACAAGGTTTGAACAAGCAATAATTATGTGAGCCTAATTTGTTTGATTACCACAAACATCTTGGAATGTATCTTGATGCTTTGAGGGTTTGGCGTTGGCATTTGTTTTAATCCACAGGCATGCACGTGCAACTGTTTGCTTGTTTCAAAATCTATTTTGTTAGCTTGTTTTGTTAGTTTGTTGTTTGTACCTAAACCCCCTTCCCTTGAGGTCATCGCTTGCTTACCGATTTACTCATAGTCATGGTGCCCGTCAGGTGTCTTTGGTGGATTGTAGGGTTCATGCTGCTTCTGTGATTAAGCAAAGAAACAAATGCGTTCCACTGTTCAGGGCGTGAAAACTATCCTAAATGTAGTGAACAGGGAACTAGAAGCTAATTTATTATACACAGAATGATCCAAAATAGATTTTTTTAACAAAAATAATACGTGAAGGGTACTGTTCATAATTAATTTGATACATTGACTATCAATATATATGGATAACTTTATTTATTTTTGTCAGAGACAATGACAAATAGGATGCACCAGACACATATTTAAAAACATCACATATATACAATACAGAAAATAAGAATTCTAAAATAGTATTGGACCCTCAAGTACATCTCGGCTAAAATTGTCAGAGTTTTATTTGATGCAGTGTGTCCTTGCTAAATAACCACTGGATGCTCGATTCTAAAACAGTTCAAGACCACATTCGAGAAACTACGTATTATGTATTAAAACATCCAGCCGTTTCCACTAACCAAAAGGGATATCTTAAGTATGTTATCAAATAGTGTGGATTAAATGAGAAGGTTTCAGTAGTATCTTAAAACCCAAGGTGAAATGGCTTTTGGATTAAAGTAAGTACTGAAGTTTTCAAGGCTGAAATACAATACTTCATTGTGAACAATTGCAGTTCCTATAAAGTGACATCATGCTAACAACGGACTGACCTTCAGTTGAAGTGAGATTAATTTGCTTGGGTAAGCTCATCTCTCCTGATGATGGTCCTTAAATATTGATAAACTTGACCGAAACATCAACATTCGTCCATCGATTGTACATATATGAGTTATCTTATAAGTCTTTATTGTTATGAGATTGACCTGAGGGCATTAGTGGCCCGGGCTCTGACTTGGGGCGGGGGAGGGGCAGGGTGGGGGGTAGTAAAACCCAGAATACGGCCGAACAGAGGTAAGGAAATTAATAAATAAATAAAACGAATTTCGTTGCACGCGCTGCATCCCATTTGGTGATGCAGAGCGCGCAATGAAATTCGTTTCATTTATTTAATTGTTTACTTACCTCTGTTCGGCCGTATTTCAGATATTACTACCCCCCACCCTGCCCCTCCCCCACCCCACGTCAGTGCCCGGCAGTACTCCCACCATGGTCCGCTACTGCCTGAGGGTCCAGCAACGTTTTAACATTCTGTGTTCTTAATTGTATATGTGTGATCTGTATATGTTGCTTCTGGTGAAGCCTGTATCTCATGAGAAATTAAATAAAATTACATATATTAAATTAATTATTAGAACCACTGTTTCCCATATTATTTTCGTTTAAAAAATTCTTTTGAATTGTTCTGTTTAAAAAAAAAAAAATAGACCTATTTTCTGGTTTGATACAATTAAGGCACCCAGAAAATTATTTTTAAATATTTTAAAGCAAAACTCCCAGACTTATTCTCTATCATTATTGTGTTCATTGCCTAACCCCTATGGGTATATTGCATGACCCCATTCTGGTGCCTACTTTACAGAATAGATGCATTGCCTGTTTATGTGGCAACGTTTGGTGAAGCAAGGCCTTATATATTTATTTCCTAAATTATTTCTATCCACTGTCAGTGATTAGCCACTTAGTTCACATTTGTCTGAGAGAGGTTGACAGGTGGACAAACATACTTTTCCTAGAAATTCAATTTAGAGCTCCTGGTGAGAGAAACTGTAATGTAGCATGAATAAACATATGGTTCCTCTTCATTGATAAGGGAGGGAGGTTTTACTTTAGGTGGAGGAAAAATCAACTCTACCAGAAGATCATCTTCCTCTCGATATGAAAGCTATGCAGGGCCACTCAATCAAAATGTGCCCAATCACTCATTCTCAACAACCTCTACTCCCATCATACTACATTAAACACCCTTCAGAGCTGTAGGTGAGACTGAAACCTCAAGAGATCAAACACTGTGAGTGAAAGATGGGAAGAGTGGACACAGTATTATGAGAAGGTTAAGACCAGTCTCCACTATGTCATGACTACTATAATATTGGTTTTAAACTTGAGAATGTGGTACCTCCAAATAAAATTCCCTCCTGTTCATGAAGAACCATTCAGCACAGAGCTGGATACTCATTTCTCCTTGTGGTCCCTCCATTCATAGGAAAATATGAGCGCTGACTCCATCAAACCAAGCTGTGTTCTCATGTTGTAGACTTTTTTGAAGTATGCAAAAGTGCCAATATTATGTGAAAATTATTTAGTGATTTTAATGATGCATACAGTCATAACTGATGAACTAATGTTGTTGTAATTATATTAAGTTTCCTATTAGAAGTGCAAATAATGCTATGAATAGTTATGCCACATTTCCGAGTGATGCACCATTGTTTTGACCATGGATGCATTTTCTAGTGTTCTAACTCAACTTACTCCTGCTCATTCCCCCTCCCAATCAGTCATATCTCCTATTGTTTCCAAGGAGCACCAAGTTAATGCAGTAACTGTATTAACAATAAATAACATTGTTAGAAAGTGTGTAGTGTGAATGAAGCTTCCATCGTAAACCCAAAGTATCATGTTCAATGACTGGAAGTGTCGGTGTGTACTTGCTGGTTCTATGAGCCATTATTTAAAGAATGTTTCATTTTGTGTTATTCATGCGGTTGATGAGGAAGCAAGCGGAAGAGTTCTCTTACCTCAAGAAATTAGTTACTACTAAAAATTTAGAAAACTATGTTGCTGTTTCTGATTTGCTAGTGCGATCATAGCCGTCTCATCTTATATGAATTTATAGATCGCATAGCTACCCGAAGGCTTCCCAGCACTATGAGAGTTAAAGAGTGCATCCTTGATCCTTTAATATAATAATAGACTGGAATCATGAGGGTAGAGCCAGGTTTTGAGCAGCTTTCTGAATTTGGTCTCATTGGGTTCACATCTTAGTTCAGGCATTCCATAGTTTTGGGGAAAGGTAAGATAAAGATCTGTCACCCCATCTGATTCTTTGGACGTCGGTCCCTCAGGAGACCCGCATTGGAAGATCTTAAAATCCTGTTAGGAGTATAGGATGACAATCAGGGGGGTCCCAAATGGTTAATTCCAATGTAGGTCAGATATAGTGCCTTAAATTGTATTCTTTCATCCACAGGAAGCCAGTACAGGGAAGTTTATACACTTTTGGTTGAAGTATGTTTAGGTAGCTTAAATCTGGATCTTTTGCGACATTTTGAACTACCCTAAGTCTCTTAATGACCGATTTGGGTGAGCTCAAGTAGAGGGAATGCCCTGAATCCAGACACTTATTTGTGCGGATTCAGTACGGCGGCTCAGCCGTGAGGGTTTTTCACCTTTTTAAAAAAAAAAAGTAATGGCTCACTAAACTGACCCCTTGTTTAAATTTTGTTACTTTTGCAGCAGCCATTAGGCACACATTTTTTGTCTTGACAATTTTTGTCTTGGTGTTCTAACATAATTTGTGACACAGGAGGTCATTCATTGTGACGGTGAGGCTCCGATAGTAGATTTGCGTCAGAGGGATGAATTGCCTTGCCTTCTCTGAGGAGCAGATTGCCCTTATTCTGGCCGGTCCCTCACTACTACCTGATGCTCCCCTCAGTACTGAGGGCACAGCCAGGGAAGAGTGGGAAAAATTGAGCGTGCTGAAGAAACGCCAGATTCGTGTGGCTTTACATGGAGCGCTCATGACTGAGTACCTCAGGGCTGGCGCCTCTCCCCCCAGCTTGATAGTACGACTCGAGCCTAAGATCTTTCTCGAGGACAAACAATTTCGGGTGGATTGGAGTTGCATTGCGAACAAATGCACCCGCGATTGGTTGATTTTGATAATCAACACGGCTAAACGGCTGAGTGAGGCTCTACTCATAGAAATCTTGGAGTTAGAGGATAGCCTTAATAACAACCAGGCCCTTACCGATGCTAAAGAACAGCTAGCACGCATGCAGGCAGATTTGGCTGAATATAGAACATACATGCTCAATCAGAAAATCAAGGGACTCAAAAAGAACCTTGAACTATATACCCACACTTGGGCTTTCCCTTACACAGAGGATGAATACTATGAAAGACCAGTAGAGCAAGCAAGGACTCAACCATACCAGAGGAGGGGACAGTTCCATCAGAGAGGAGGCAACAGGGGACAAGGGGGCAATAGACGAACCCCCAACAACTGGCGGTTTGATAACACGAGCAGTGAGGACGAAGAAGGCCCAGCTCGCCAAACAGCGCCAATAAACAACAGGGTCAACTTTGCACCTGACAGCAGATCTGACGAGGACTTGGGCGCACTACTCAGGTCTTTTTTAGGTCAGCCTCAGAGAGGGACCCGGGGGGGCAGAGGTCAACCACAGGGGCGAGGCAGAGGGACTCAGCAAACATGGCAAACATTCTCCCCCCGCATCACACGGAGCAGGGCCAACACATTCCGCAACTAAGGGAAATGAAAATTCCAACTCCCACGGTTGCCAATGATATAGTAGTAAATTTATCATCCTACGAACTATCACCCATTGAAAGGACTGTGTTAAATAAAGGACTTGGTTATGTTCCTACACTCAGCCATGACCCTTTTATATGTGGAACAGAGGTGTCTGAAATGATGAGGAAAATAAAACTCCATAAGTTCTTTGAGCATAAGGAAAGTACGCCTCTTTCCCTCTTTAACACCAATCTACATAGGCCATCTAACTTTTGCCCCCCCACATCACTTCTGGGACCTGAGTTGGCTGTTTTCAAACAAAAAGTCATTCAGGAAATTGAATCTCTGGAACAAACTTCTGGACATAAATCTGGTCACAATATGACGAAAATAGAGTGGCATGCGGTTGCGACTTTACAATAAAACTTGGCCATTACCATCAAGCCGGCCGACAAGGGTGGGGCCGTAGTAGTACTCAACACCATTGACTACGAGACGGAAATACTCAAATTGTTGAGTGTCCGAACAAATTACCAGCCTCTCACACGGGACCCCACACCTGAACTTGCTAACACCATCAAGCAGTTGGTTGCAGACGCCGTCGCCAAAAAATGGATCTCACCCAAAGAGGCGGACTTTATCATCAATAGCAACCCGAGGGTGCCGGCATTCTATATCTTGCCAAAGATCCATAAGCCTCAACGCCCTCCCCCTGGACGTCCTATCGTTTCAGGGATTCAATCTATCTTGGAACCCCTCTCCCAGTTTGCTGATTTCTTTTTGAGAGAGGCGGTGGTCACCCAAGAGTCATATGTACAAGACACGACTGACATCCTCAATATCTTGAAAGACATATCCTTTGACTCCGATAACCAACTTCTGGTTACAATTGACATTCAGTCATTGTATACCAGCATCCCCCAGGACGCCACGCTGGTGGCAGCAGCACGGGCCCTGGGGTCGATGGAGTGGTTTTACGACACCCCCCAAACCTTCGTCATGCAATGTATTGAGTTAGCGCTCACGAGAAATTTCTTTGAGTATCGGGGACAATTATACTTGCAGACGTCTGGAACTTCGATGGGGGCCACATTCGCTCCTAGCCTGGCCTGCATCTATGTGGGTCAGGTGGAGAAGAATGTGGTCCTCCATGAGTCCAATCCCTACAGAGATAATATATCTTTGTGGAGACGTTATATTGACGACGTCCTCTGTATCTGGACAGGTACAGGGGACCGGCTCAATATATTCCTACAATGGCTCAACCAGGTGGACCCCAGCCTGCGATTCACTTGGTCTATCAGCAATGCCTCTGCGGTGTATTTGGATGTAGATATCACTGTCACTGATTCCAAGTTGGTTACCAGTGTTCATCATAAGGCCACGGATAGGAATTCCCTCCTCCATTACCATTCTTTCCATCCAAGGTCGTTACGTGATAACCTCCCGGTGGGACAATTTTTGCGTTACCGCCGGAACTGCTCCTCTACAGAAACCTTTCTGGAGCAGTCCTCTGAACTTGTGAACAAATTACAACAGCGGGACTACCCAGCCAAAGTCATCAGACACGCACGGAAGAGGGCCTTGAACACCCCTAGAGAAGCCCTACTGGAGCGGAACACAAAAGAGAAGCAAGTGTGTTTACCAGTAGTGACTACTTTTGATCCTCTATCGAGCAAAATCAGACAGATCATACGGAAGAACTGGTCCATTCTTGACACAACTGAGAATAAAATGCCCTTGCCACGATTTGCCTTCAGGAGAGCCCCTAACTTAAGAGATAAATTGGTTCACACACGCAATAGGGACATTGTCAATACCAGCACTGTACCTGCTGGACACTACCCCTGTGGAAACTGTTCTGTCTGTGGGCTCACAGAGGCCACCCAGACGGTAAATCTACGTGGTGGTAGGACATGGTTCCTTAATAGATTCAGCAACTGCAATACGACACACGTCATTTACAGATTGATGTGCAGTTGTGGTCTCTATTACATTGGCCTGACTACTCGGAAAATAAAAATACGTGTGCAGGAACATCTGAGCACCATCCGCGCCAAGAAGTTGACCACGCGGTTGGTACAACATTTCAAAACATCTGGACATGACCCTAGGGACCTAAGGTGGACTGTCCTTGAAAAGGTGGTGGGTGACTCGCACAATTTGGAGAACATCTTGGCGAAAAAAGAGGCCAAATGGATATATTTGGAAAGGGCAGATCGGGAGGGACTCAACGAAAATATTGAGTGGAACAAGATCAGCAGGCGCTGACAGGGCTCTGTCATAGGCCTCCTGTTTCAACCTCTAGCCCCTCGGTAACATTGCCTTGTGCTTCAGTAGTATGGTAAGTCCAGCCTTCATGAACAGCAGCCCCATTTTATTGGAATGTGCTGGCACCCCAGATACGTCTATGTCTTTGCTGTGCCCCCACCGTGAATCACCACTGCTAGTGTTTTTCCTCGCTTGTTTAGCGACACACCTACAGGCATACATATATAGATACATATTGGTGCCCTTCCTTGTGCATGTACTCTGCATTCAGCCTTTCTGTTTTCCGTGCATTTATGCTTCGCATTTGGTTAGTGTATCTCCAGCTCCATCATGCATAATATCACCTTATGAACAGTGTTGTGTATACTGGGTCTGGGATCCCCTCTTTGGTGTACAGGTTCACGAGCCCTCGTAACAGCTGCAGGCATTTAGTATGTCAGGCTTGTTGTTGAAACTAACCTGTTCCAAGATGGCCGCCACGCATAGGCGCGAGGGGCGGGGCTCCGCCCTCGCAGGTCATATCCTGCCCGACATGCAGTCCGCGGGTGTGGACCGTCGGAAGCGCCGGAGGGACGCGGCACAAGTGAGAGTGTGTCTGTAATCGACTGAATGAGTGCGGGGACGTTGGGCCGCGCCACTGATTCCTTTTTAATATGCTCCCAGCTTGGGCACAAATGCGGTATCTGCTGCGAGTATGAAAGGGATTTTTGGGGGAGTGGTGTTCGGTTTGCATCACTCCATGTATATTTAAGTACTAAGAAGCCCACGGGAATAGACGCTGCCCGAGGTGTATGAAAGTGCGGGGGATGGCGAATGGGAACTACAACAAGGGACGAGATGTCTGTTGGGTGTTTTTACCTTTTTACCTTATCGCAAGACAGCATTGACATAGCAATGTAGACGGAATAGGCTGGTGTTTGCACTATAGGGCACAAACTCCTGGTTGGTGATAGACATGGTCTGTATGTACACACCTGTGGGGACCCTGAAAATGTTGCTATTGTCTCTCTTTTTAAATTCACATAGGTGACTGTGAATTGTCCAGGTCACGGTCACGGACACGTGGACAATTGGCACGGAGTCCTGAGGAGTGACGCTGGTATGTGCTGACATAGCGCACTCCAGGTAAAATAATCTGAAAAATGTGTGTTTATATGTGCTGCAGCAGTAGTGTCCCTGGGATGAGGGACTGGATTCACGCCCTGAGCGTGTTTTTGTTTCACACAGGTCCATTTTTAAAGTGAAAAGCTTGAGAATAACAAACCCCTCAGTTGCCCTGATGAAATCGCCACAAGAAGGAGCGATGAAACACGTCGGCTTGAGGAGATAATCTGTGTTGGTATACAAATAACCAATTTTATTTGGTAGTGCTTTGCTGCATCAGAATAAAACGGTACTAGCAAGCAAAGCACCACCACCCACTTTATTTGTTTATGGTGTGGTTTGTTTGGGGTTTGTTACGTGTATGTGGACACTTCTCTTTGTTGATCACTATTTGTGTTCTTTCTTCATATTTTTCTCACTATTCTCAAGTCTGCACTACCTTCCTGTCAAGTGCACGTTAGTTTTTTCACAAATAGAGAGAGTCGCCGATGATGAGAAGTGGGTAAACCGGGAATCACTTACCGGGAACCCCCTCGGGTTGTTCTACCGTGAGGTACTCTCTCTATTCTTCACAACTTTTCTGTTGGTGAATGACTTGGTCCTGTGTGATTTAGTATTTTTAAGTGAAAAGAGTACATCCAGACCCTTTTGTATATGTTATTGGACATATCCAAGGTAGGAGTGATAATTTATATCCCTACCCGGTCCACGGTAAATAAGGATGTCTACATGGGCGAGGCACCAATTGTTTGAGGACTTTTGAGTGGGGGGCTGCCTCGCACATCCCCATCCCCCTGCACCCCTCTTATTTGTGCGGATTCAGTACGGCGGCTCAGCCGTGAGGGTTTTTCACCTTTTTAAAAAAAAAAAGTAATGGCTCACTAAACTGACCCCTTGTTTAAATTTTGTTACTTTTGCAGCAGCCATTAGGCACACATTTTTTGTCTTGACAATTTTTATCTTGGTGTTCTAACATAATTTGTGACACAGGAGGTCATTCATTGTGACGGTGAGGCTCCGATAGTAGATTTGCGTCAGAGGGATGAATTGCCTTGCCTTCTCTGAGGAGCAGATTGCCCTTATTCTGGCCGGTCCCTCACTACTACCTGATGCTCCCCTCAGTACTGAGGGCACAGCCAGGGAAGAGTGGGAAAAATTGAGCGTGCTGAAGAAACGCCAGATTCGTGTGGCTTTACATGGAGCGCTCATGACTGAGTACCTCAGGGCTGGCGCCTCTCCCCCCAGCTTGATAGTACGACTCGAGCCTAAGATCTTTCTCGAGGACAAACAATTTCGGGTGGATTGGAGTTGCATTGCGAACAAATGCACCCGCGATTGGTTGATTTTGATAATCAACACGGCTAAACGGCTGAGTGAGGCTCTACTCATAGAAATCTTGGAGTTAGAGGATAGCCTTAATAACAACCAGGCCCTTACCGATGCTAAAGAACAGCTAGCACGCATACAGGCAGATTTGGCTGAATATAGAACATACATGCTCAATCAGAAAATCAAGGGACTCAAAAAGAACCTTGAACGATATACCCACACTTGGGCTTTCCCTTACACAGAGGATGAATACTATGAAAGACCAGTAGAGCAAGCAAGGACTCAACCATACCAGAGGAGGGGACAGTTCCATCAGAGAGGAGGCAACAGGGGACAAGGGGGCAATAGACGAACCCCCAACAACTGGCGGTTTGATAATACGAGCAGTGAGGACGAAGAAGGCCCAGCTCGCCAAACAGCGCCAATAAACAACAGGGTCAACTTTGCACCTGATAGCAGATCTGACGAGGACTTGGGCGCACTACTCAGGTCTTTTTTAGGTCAGCCTCAGAGAGGGACCCGGGGGGGCAGAGGTCAACCACAGGGGCGAGGCAGAGGGACTCAGCAAACATGGCAAACATTCTCCCCCCGCATCACACGGAGCAGGGCCAACACATTCCGCAACTAAGGGAAATGAAAATTCCACCTCCCACGGTTGCCAATGATATAGTAGTAAATTTATCATCCTACGAACTATCACCCATTGAAAGGACTGTGTTAAATAAAGGACTTGGTTATGTTCCTTCACCCAGCCATGACCCTTTTATATGTAGAACAGAGGTGTCTGAAATGATGAGGAAAATAAAACTCCATAAGTTCTTTGAGCATAAGGAAAGTACGCCTCTTTCCCTCTTTAACACCAATCTACATAGGCCATCTAACTTTTGCCCCCCCCTTTCACTTCTGGGACCTGAGGTGGCTGTTTTCGAACAAAAAGTCATTCAGGAAATTGAATCTCTGGAACAAACTTCTGGACATAAATCTGGTCACAATATGACGAAAATAGAGTGGCATGCGGTTGCGACTTTACAAAAAAACTTGGCCATTACCATCAAGCCGGCCGACAAGGGTGGGGCCGTAGTAGTACTCAACACCATTGACTACGAGACGGAAATACTCAAATTGTTGAGTGTCCGAACAAATTACCAGCCTCTCACACGGGACCCCACACCTGAACTTGCTAACACCATCAAGCAGTTGGTTGCAGACGCCGTCGCCAAAAAATGGATCTCACCCAAAGAGGCGGACTTTATCATCAATAGCAACCCGAGGGTGCCGGCATTCTATATCTTGCCAAAGATCCATAAGCCTCAACGCCCTCCCCCTGGACGTCCTATCGTTTCAGGGATTCAATCTATCTTGGAACCCCTCTCCCAGTTTGCAGATTTCTTTTTGAGAGAGGCGGTGGTCACCCAAGAGTCATATGTACAAGACACGACTGACATCCTCAATATCTTGAAAGACATATCCTTTGACTCCGATAACCAACTTCTGGTTACAATTGACATTGAGTCATTGTATACCAGCATCCCCCAGGACGCCACGCTGGTGGCAGCAGCACGGGCCCTGGGGTCGATGGAGTGGTTTTACGACACCCCCCAAACCTTCGTCATGCAATGTATTGAGTTAGCGCTCACGAGAAATTTCTTTGAGTATCGGGGACAATTATACTTGCAGACGTCTGGAACTTCGATGGGGGCCACATTCGCTCCTAGCCTGGCCTGCATCTATGTGGGTCAGGTGAAGAAGAATGTGGTCCTCCATGAGTCCAATCCCTACAGAGATAATATATCTTTGTGGAGACGTTATATTGACGACGTCCTCTGTATCTGGACAGGTACAGGGGACCGGCTCAATATATTCCTACAATGGCTCAACCAGGTGGACCCCAGCCTGCGATTCACTTGGTCTATCAGCAATGCCTCTGCGGTGTATTTGGAATGGAGATATCACTGTCACTGATTCCAAGTTGGTTACCAGTGTTCATCATAAGGCCACGGATAGGAATTCCCTCCTCCATTACCATTCTTTCCATCCGAGGTCGTTACGTGATAACCTCCCGGTGGGACAATTTTTGCGTTACCGCCGGAACTGCTCCTCTACAGAAACCTTTCTGGAGCAGTCCTCTGAACTTGTGAACAAATTACAACAGCGGGACTACCCAGCCAAAGTCATCAGACACGCAC
Organism: Lissotriton helveticus; assembly: GCF_964261635.1. NCBI lineage: Eukaryota > Metazoa > Chordata > Amphibia > Caudata > Salamandridae > Lissotriton > Lissotriton helveticus. Next base: position 992,782,530 of record NC_136072.1, on the reverse strand, counting down.
GGAAGAGGGCCTTGAACACCCCTAGAGAAGCCCTACTGGAGCGGAACACAAAAGAGAAGCAAGTGTGTTTACCAGTAGTGACTACTTTTGATCCTCTATCGAGCAAAATCAGACAGATCATACGGAAGAACTGGTCCATTTTTGACACAACTGAGAATAAAATGCCCTTGCCACGATTTGCCTTCAGGAGAGCCCCTAACTTACGAGATAAATTGGTTCACACACGCAATAGGGACATTGTCAATACCAGCACTGTACCTGCTGGACACTACCCCTGTGGAAACTGTTCTGTCTGTGGGCTCACAGAGGCCACCAAGACGGTAAATCTACGTGGTGGTAGGACATGGTTCCTTAATAGATTCAGCAACTGCAATACGACACACGTCATTTACAGATTGATGTGCAGTTGCGGTCTCTATTACATTGGCCTGACTACTCGGAAAATAAAAATACGTGTGCAGGAACATCTGAGCACCATCCGCGCCAAGAAGTTGACCACGCGGTTGGTACAACATTTCAACACATCTGGACATGACCCTAGGGACCTAAGGTGGACTGTCCTTGAAAAGGTGGTGGGTGACTCGCAAAATTTGGAGAACATCTTGGCGAAAAAAGAGGCCAAATGGATATATTTGGAAAGGGCAGATCGGGAGGGACTCAACGAAAATATTGAGTGGAACAAGATCAGCAGGCGCTGACAGGGCTCTGTCATAGGCCTCCTGTTTCAACCTCTAGCCCCTCGGTAACATTGCCTTGTGCTTCAGTAGTATGGTAAGTCCAGCCTTCATGAACAGCAGCCCCATTTTATTGGAATGTGCTGGCACCCCAGATACGTCTATGTCTTTGCTGTGCCCCCACCGTGAATCACCACTGCTAGTGTTTTTCCTCGCTTGTTTAGCGACACACCTACAGGCATACATATATAGATACATATTGGTGCCCTTCCTTGCGCATGTACTCTGCATTCAGCCTTTCTGTTTTCCGTGCATTTATGCTTCGCATTTGGTTAGTGTATCTCCAGCTCCATCATGCATAATATCACCTTATGAACAGTGTTGTGTATACTGGGACTGGGATCCCCTCTTTGGTGTACAGGTTCACGAGCCCTCGTAACAGCTGCAGGCATTTAGTATGTCAGGCTTGTTGTTGAAACTAACCTGTTCCAAGATGGCTGCCACTCATAGGCGCGAGGGGCGGGGCTCCGCCCTCGCAGGTCATATCCTGCCCGACATGCAGTCCGCGGGTGTGGACTGTCGGAAGCGCCGGAGGGACGCGGCACAAGTGAGAGTGTGTCTGTAATCGACTGAATGAGTGCGGGGACGTTGGGCCGCGCCACTGATTCCTTTTTAATATGCTCCCAGCTTGGGCACAAATGCGGTATCTGCTGCGAGTATGAAAGGGATTTTTGGGGGGATGGTGTTCGGTTTGCATCACTCCATGTATATTTAAGTACTAAGAAGCCCACGGGAATAGACGCTGCCCGAGGTGTATGAAAGTGCGGGGGATGGCGAATGGGAACTACAACAAGGGACGAGATGTCTGTTGGGTGTTTTTACCTTTTTACCTTATCGCAAGACAGCATTGACATAGCAATGTAGACGGAATAGGCTGGTGTTTGCACTATAGGGCACAAACTCCTGGTTGGTGATAGACATGGTCTGTATGTACACACCTGTGGGGACCCTGAAAATGTTGCTATTGTCTCTCTTTTTAAATTCACATAGGTGACTGTGAATTGTCCAGGTCACGGTCACGGACACGTGGACAATTGGCACGGAGTCCTGAGGAGTGACGCTGGTATGTGCTGACATAGCGCACTCCAGGTAAAATAGTCTGAAAAATGTGTGTTTATATGTGCTGCAGCAGTAGTGTCCCTGGGATGAGGGACTGGATTTACGCCCTGAGCGTGTTTTTGTTTCACACAGGTCCATTTTTAAAGTGAAAAGCTTGAGCATAACAAACCCCTCAGTTGCCCTGATGAAATCGCCACAAGAAGGAGCGATGAAACATGTCGGCTTGAGGAGATAATCTGTGTTGGTATACAAATAACCAATTTTATTTGGTAGTGCTTTGCTGCATCAGAATAAAACGGTACTAGCAAGCAAAGCACCACCACCCACTTTATTTGTTTATGGTGTGGTTTGTTTGGGGTTCGTTACGTGTATGTGGACACTTCTCTTTGTTGATCACTATTTGTGTTCTTTCTTCATATTTTTCTCACTATTCTCAAGTCTGCACTACCTTCCTGTCAAGTGCACGTTTGTTTTTTTACAAATAGAGAGAGTCGCCGATGATGAGAAGTGGGTAAACCGGGAATCACTGACCGGGAACCCCCTCGGGTTGTTCTACCGTGAGGTACTCTCTCTATTCTTCACAACTTTTCTGTTGGTGAATGACTTGGTCCTGTGTGATTTAGTATTTTTAAGTGAAAAGAGTACATCGAGACCCTTTTGTATATGTTATTGGACATATCCAAGGTAGGAGTGATAATTTATATCCCTACCCGGTCCACGGTAAATAAGGATGTCTACATGGGCGAGGCACCAATTGTTTGATGAGAGAATAAGAACCTGGACTTCAATTCTCCTAGATTGTGTAGGTAGTAGATCTAGGTGTTTGCGTTAAGTTCTCAGCAAAGCAAAGCAAAGCAAGAGGAAGCCAGCCTTGGAAGATCCATATAGGGGCAATGCAGTTAAAGAGGACAATCTGATGCCGGTCACAAGCTCCTCCGTTATTCATGACTACAGTGTCCTGGATATACCAGTGGTCTTCAAGTAAACAGATTCCCTTGGAAGTAGTAATATTGAAGCCATAGCTAATAATCAGATGGTCAACCAGCGTAGCAGTCCAATGCCTGGCAATTCAGAATCCTTCTTTCTAAAGATCCACAGGAAATCGAGAGCCACCGAAAAAGAACATGAATTCATATCATCAGACATTCTGACTGTATTACAGAGAGCATTGAGTTTTATATTGGTACTACTCAAGAAGTCAATAATAGGACTAGATCATAACTCATCAATACTACTGCAAATTCTGTACAATTTAAGTAGTGCTGCTAATGTAAAGGGGAAGTCTCTACAGCACAAGAATGTACATGGTATGTTGAACCCTCGATCAAACATCGTTGTGTAAGAGTCAGCAGTGCAAAGGCAACGCAAACCACACCAGTCCTTGTTAGACACTCCTCATGCAACGCCGACTGGTCAAACTTCAATAAGTCACCACATCCCAAAGTGGGAGGCCAAACCCAAACGGAGGCATCATTCACTGTAAATACTGGGAGGGCAGGTGACGATTGCCCCGTGAAAGTGCTGTGTGAACTGAAAACTGCTGACAGTAGCAGGAATGGCCATAAGCCAAATGTTTGAAAAGCTTTTATTTATTTTTTCTCAAACGCATCCCATTTTTCATTTGGGAAAATGACCTGAATAACAAAAAAAATGCATTATTTAAAAACAATCATGGACATGGTGGTCTGCTAAGCCCAACAGGCCACCATACCTAACCAATCATGTCGGACACAATTTGCGATCCATCTCATCCATATTCATGAGGGAGGTCGAATTGTGACCCATTATGATTCAGTATTTTGCCAAACAACCTATTAATACAGAAGTTGGTTCACAAAATACCAATGCATTTAGCGGAAATCAGTACGCACATTGCGACTAATTCTTCCAAATACATTTTTGTACATTTTAAATAAGAAATCACAATATTGCAAATCATTATTATTTGTGATTTATGATTTCTTATTTGGAATATTAGTATGTAAGGCACCTTTAAAAAAAAGTTTTTAACTTCTCTCAAATCAGTTACCATAACAGTTTTAATAAAAGTTTTCAATATGCAATTGTACTCTCAAGGAGCTCCTCATTATTGGCTCACTCATAGTTTTGAGGATTATTGGTTTAACTGTAGTTTGGAGAATTATTAGTTTACCTGTATTTGCAGAGCTCTCCAAATGTTCTACATCTACACATACCAGCATAACAATATTGTCTTTCAATTTCTAGGTGGCACAGGAAAGAAAAGTCACATTTTGTTGTGAGTTAACTTCAGCACTGATTTACTTGCGACTTTCAAGCTAGGTGGATGTTGGAGATTATTTCTTGCCACCTCTTAAAAGTGGTGCTGAACTCAAGATTTTAACATAAAATTCCCCATGCAGAAAATACTTCTAAATACATATAACATAGTGTTTATGAGAATTACCTTTATGAGAGAAAATCTTTGCAACTTCACATACCATGATTTAATATTAGTTTGTCAGGAGTTGGTGCCAGCTTTTCGGTTTGGCAATGTGTGGGGTGTTTTGTAAAGGTTTTTGCAAAACTTTATTGTTGGGGAAGCTGCCAGACCTCATTAGTTTAAAAAAAAAATAGTTAAAAGCAAAAAGGTGATGCACCGTTACATCGCAACTTTTACAACGGGAGTCTTTTACAACGGAACTTTTACAACGCAGGATCCATTACATCGGATGCCATTACAACGCATGGCATTACATAGCAGATGCTATTACAACGCATGGCATTACATCGTAAGTATAGGTAAGTATTTTTTTTTTTAATTTTATTAATATTAATTATAATTAAATATATTTATTTATGTTTTTTAATATTATTAATTTATTATTTATTATATTAATTATAATTAAATATATTTATTTATGTTTTTTAATATTATTAATTTATTATTTATTATATTAATTAAAGTAATTTTTAAAATAAGTACAGGTGTACAGGGGTGTTTTTAGGTTTCAGGGTAGGGTTTGGGTTTTGGGGTACAGGGGTGTTTTTAGGTTTCAGGGTAGGGTTTGGGTTTTGGGGTACAGGGGTGTTTTTAGGTTTCAGGGCAGGGTTTGGGTTTTGGGGTACAGGGGTGTTTTTAGGTTTCAGGGCAGGGTTTGGGTTTTGGGGTACAGGGGTGTTTTTAGGTTTCAGGGCAGGGTTTGGGTTTTGGGGTACAGGGGTGTTTTTAGGTTTCAGGGCAGGGTTTGGGTTTTGGGGTACAGGGGTGTTTTTAGGTTTCAGAGTAGGGTTTGGGTTTTGGGGTACAGGGGTGTTTTTAGGTTTCAGGGTAGGGTTTGGGTTTTGGGGTACAGGGGTGTTTTTAGGTTTCAGGGTAGGGTTTGGGTTTTGGGGTACAGGGGTGTTTTTAGGTTTCAGGGTAGGGTTTGGGTTTTGGGGTACAGTGGTGTTTTTAGGTTTCAGGGTAGGGTTTGGGTTTTGGGGTACAGGGGTGTTTTAGGGTTCAGGGTTGGGTTTGTGCTTAGGGCTAATTAAATTATATTTACCATTTATAAATTATTTAAAATATATTTATTAAAATAAATTAATTATATTATATTAATTACATTTTTTTAATTAAATTAATTACATTAAATAAATTATTTTAATTAATTTAATTTAATTACAATTTTAAAAATATTTAAATTAAATTAATTTCATTATATTAATTAATTAAAATTATTTACAATTTTTATTAAAATTAAATTAAATAAATAGATTTAAATTTATTAAATTAAATTAATTACTATTTTAAAATGTATTTTAATTAAATTAATTAAATTAAATTAATTAAATTAACTTAATTAAATTTTTTTTAAAAAGGTATACTTACCTATACTTACGATGTAATGCCATGCGTTGTAATAGCATCTGCTATGTAATGCCATGCGTTGTAATGGCATCCGATGTAATGGATCCTGCGTTGTAAAAATTCCGATGTAACGGAATGCGTTGTAAAAAACAACATTGGATCCTGCGTTGTAAAAATTCCGATGTAACGGAATGCGTTGTAAAAAACCGCGTTGTAGTGACAGGAGTTGGTGCCAGCTTTTCGGTTTGGCAATGTGTGGGGTGTTTTGTAAAGGTTTTTGCAAAACTTTATTGTTGGGGAAGCTGCCAGACCTCATTAGTTTTAAAAAAAAATAGTTAAAAGCAAAAATTGTTTTTGGTCTCAAAACACACATTATACCATAGTAGTCCCTGGTACTTATGACATCTACATTGTATGTGGATATGCTCCTTGTGAAAGAGCAGAATTGTGTCACTCACCCTGAAGTCAACCAATGCCACAAGTAGATTAACCTATTGCTCCATGCCATATTCTGTAGTGGGCAGAAAAAAATGTGAATGTCACAAGTACAGACGAACTGATGAAGAGGGCTGGCTGAAAGCTCCTATAAATTATTTTGTGTATCTAAGTTCAGTAAATTAGGTCCTGGCTAACACCAGACCTAATCGTAAGATTTTTTCACATAATTGTTCAAAGAACGGTGGTTTGTCGACAGAATTGGGTACAAGTGATCATTTATTCCAAATGTCAGTTTAATGTGCTGCTCTGAAAAAATATTTGAATGCAAAATTCGGTGCGGTTGGCACATATGTTACAGGATTAATAGCATTTAGTTGCTTGCCAATGGGAAGAACATTTCCTTTTGCAAGAAAGCATTTAAAGTTGCTAATTGTGTCAGAACAGGAAAAAAATGGAGCAGCCAATAAGTTCCAACGGCAAGGAGTCTAGTCAATAGTTTGTAAATTACTTCCGAAGCTCGCATTAGCTGTAAATATGAGCCTGCAGTTATAAGTGATTGGGTAATAAACATATATTGATGTACCAGCGCGGGATGCTAAGGAAAGTGACCATGGCAACATTAACAGAAACACAAAACAAAAGCCCATCTACCTTTTGCAGAAAGGCATAAATCTTTATGGGTTCAGACCCTGGATCACCAGTGGCACGCTCAGTGGCGGCTGCCTCAGATCAGTGGTGGTGAGGCAGGGGAAGGGGGTAGGGATGAAAAAATAAAAAAATTAACGTACCTTCTTCTTTGTCTCTCCTCCGTCCTCACTCTGCAGTACCGGAAGCACCAGGCTCTCGGACTCTCCTAGCCAATCAAGAGCAGCATCATGATTGGTCTGAGCGGTCTGTTTGGCAGTACCTGGGAGGCTCGGCATGTTCTCCACCGGCCAGTGCAACACAGACCAGTGGAGAACATGCCAAGAGTGCATGACTGTTTGGCCGACCCCAGAGGGCCGGCCAAGTCGTCATGTACAGTTAGGGAGTGCACACCACTCCTGTTCCCTCTGACAGCGGGGAACCCAGCCCTGCCCTGCACCTGATATGGTTTTGAGTGGCACAGAAAAATAAAATGATAATAACTTCTTGTTATTATAATTTTATTTTTATTTTACACTGTCCAATGAGAAGTGGGGCAACGCTCCTCCACCTTAGCGGCCTGAAGCTCAGATGTCTGAAGCGGTCTGAAGCTCAGAAAACTTCTTTGTGAAAGATAAAGGTTCAAACGTATATTATTCTGTACGCAACACCAATGATCAGTAATGCATCAATTCTTCATCCAGTCCATTGAGGTCACCAAAGAAATTTCAGAAGATGAAATGCAATACATTTTTGGGCAATATGTAATGGTGCCACTGTGACTTGTTGTAAGTCACAAATAACAGACTTTTTGGGCCCCACAATCTCCACGAGTTGTAAGAATGGACAGGTGGTGACCATTTGCAATTTTCTAGTTATATCTGGAGAGTCACTTCCATTTTCTAGGAGAAAGCAAGCATGTTAGTACTTCAAGGCCACATACATTACTTAAGACTTTCCACATTACCACAATACTCTATGATGGCAGGAATTGAAAAATGTGTCAGCATCTCTGGCCAGATGTATGAATAGGACGGCCACAAACAATGGATTCAAACAACTTTTTTGTCATGCCTGTTATTTTGTAACGCTAAATATGCACTAATGGCTCAAGTCACTAAATTCTCATTTGCCCGGGGTCCCTGAATGACCTTCCTAATGAGTATTAATTAGGCAGGTCCCTTTTGAGACCTTTTATGATGGCTACCAGGGCAGAGAGAGAGTGGGCTTCAAAGGACTGTGGGCCTCCTCCCCAGCATTCACAGTAAAGCAGGAAACCTTTTTTTTTCTGAAGTAGCAGGTGCTCCTTAAAGGAACTACAGCTGATTTAAAAAATGTTTTTCACCACTAGCTGGACCGCCATTCCCTCCTGCGGCCCCCAGCCACTATTTCCTTTGCGAATCAGTTACCACCTCCTTTGAGGTACATTAAAGATTGCCTGCACTCTTTAATGACGAAAGTCAGTCGTATATAGTCCAAATATCACAATATATTGCATTCAAGTATAAGATCAAATAATCAAAGACTGCCAACAACTGTTTTGTCACGGTGAGTATGCTAGCGTTGACTTCATCAGTGCTTAAGTCTGTCCCTCAGATATCAGTAACAGCTATCGCTTAATGCTGGTTCCTGTCGTCATCCAAAGTCAAGAGGGCAATAATTGTTCAATGCGTACCAAATATCCATGGAATTGTGTCCCTCAGGCATAGTGCGTGGTCAGTCTAGTCCATGTCGCATCACACGAACCACTTAATAGATCAGTGATACTCAAAGTACGGCCCTAGGGCCACATGCGGCCCTCCTGACCTTTGCATGCGGCCCCCTGATCAAGAGTAGTACTGGGCTGCTGTTCACTCGCCTCAGCAGTAATGTTAAAAAGATGTTAAATATACAGGCAAGCCTTTTTTACAGGTTAGTTGAAGATAAAGAAAGGTAGAATCTAGGTTGTCCTGCACCATTTAACTTAAGGAACCCCTTCATTTTCGAAGCTATCTTGCAGCAAAAGTGTAAAAATATGATAAGGTCCCTTCAAAATTCAAAAAGTGTATTTAATTAACATACAGAATGATTTCACCTTAGTATTTCAGTAAATTCAGAAGTATTTGTTAAAGTGTTAGTTTTTAAATATGAATTTAGAAACATTAATTCTCCCCCTAACACTGACCACAATGAAAAAGAACTAAGAGGCAAGTCAGTTGTTATGTGTACTCTTAGGGTGGCCTAGGTTCCTAATATGCATGAACAACATTATGATTCATTAAATCCAACACAGGAGAAGGGTTTGTACAGAACACATCCTGGAGTTATGTATTTCAAGGTCTTCTTATGTGTGATAATCACAGGAAAAGCAGGGAAAGTGAAATAAACAATTTCCTAGGATCACACAATTTGGTAAAGTGGGGAAGCTGGGATTAATCCCATATTTTCTGGTTTCACATTATGCAAATCAGCCACTAGATGATATGATCTGCTTCGCCTATACCCACCTTCCCCCCCTCCCGGATCGCTACCCTACTGGTATCGATGCAGAGCTCGGTCACATCACAAGCCAAACTTTGTGGCCCATGGGAAAATGTTTCTGCATACCCATGTAATAGATGGATGCAAAAAAATATAAGATTTGGAATATACACTGCTGTCTTTCATCATTGAAGAACGGAAGGTGTAGGAGGCACCAATCACTTGATAATACCTTTGAACCACCATTGATAACAACAGTGTCAAGAGGCGAGTGCTCAGAATGTTTATTGCCACTATGCCATTAATATATATCTCCTTTGAGGTGTTGGTAACTTTTCAATGGTTTACGAATATATTTGAAGTAAAAAAATATTGATGCATACCATTCCGAATCTCATTGAAGAGTGGACATCCCATTTAAGCCTCTTCATAATTGCAATACTGAAAAGCTTTTCCTACTTGCAAAAGGAGTTTAGCATCTGCCCAAATATCATTTTGTAGTTATGAACCCCGTGATTGTGTGAATCGCAAGCTTTACAACCACAAACTGGTTTTGGACTTCTTACTCCTGTTGTATAATCTATGTACATAAAAAATGTATAGTCAATTATTGTATAGACTATCCGCCAAGGCCTCCAGTAACTTGCAGGCCGTTTTGAATATGTCTTGAAAAAGTACAATGGGGCAGATTTATGATAACTGGCGCATCCCCAGGGATGCGCCAGTTATTTTGCGCCGCTGCTCCGCCACCCATGATGGTGCGCCGCATTTGCAATGCGGCGCACCATGAGGCAAAAACGGCACAGATGCGTCACGCATCTGTACCGTAAAGGTGGCGCATTGCTGGAGTTGCGTCGCAAGCGCGACGCAGCTCCAGCAAGACTCGGGGGTGCCCCATCTATACAATGCTGCGTCAAGACCTACGCCTGCTTCAAGCAGGCGCAGGGTTTTGATGCAGCATTGGCCTGAAAGTGACTGAGTGAAATCTTATAGATTTCACTCAGCCACTTTTGCGAGGCGCACCTGCCCCGGAACACCCACCCTGCGCCGGAACGCCCACAAGTGGCGCAGGGCTTTACAACGTGACGCATCTGCCTAGATGCGTCACGTTGTAAATGGGTCATAGGGATGCGCCACGTTTACGCCGCAGTTGCGTGACGCAAACGTGGCGCATTCCCATCACAAATCTGCCCCAATGTGTTCACAGGTTTCCTAAAAAATGCAGTATTTGAATTAACGCAAACATACAGTGGCATTTTTTTAAAGTTATGTAAGGGGTGATAGTGTTGCCTAATGATGGAATGAAATAACATACGCTTTCCTCTTGCTGTCAGCAGGGGCATGAAAAGGTTGTACTGTGTTTCTGAGAACATTTTCAATATAGTGTTACACAGGAGTGTATGTGCCCAGTGGTTAATTTGATCCGAATGGTTGCAGCTGTGCCCATGTTTTTTGGGACCAGCACATCTTCTTCTCAGATTTTAACCCAGAGCAGGAGAGAAAATAAGCAAAAGAGAGAAAGAAGGAGGAAAAGAAAAACTGAAAACCACTGACAGGGAGAAAGCAGTGATGTAAAACACAATATAGAAGTGAGATAAAGGGGCAGGGAGTGTCAGGTGCTGGATTAAAGAGGAATGAGGTGGAATCAAAAGTATGCAGCCTTGAAATTCGGCCCACTGACTTAAATAGCTGGGGCCCCGGGATTCAGAATAAAAATTTCAGGCCGGCCCTTATTCTTTTACAAATCAAGCACTGAATTATGTGCCTAAGTGTTAGGAGAAATGCATTGAATTTCCAAGCTGCTAGCTAAGTAACATTTTGTTAGCTTGACAACACCTGTGTACGAAAAACACATTTTGTGAGGGTTTTTGAAGTAATTTACTGCCACCACTAGGCGATGCCCTATAGCTGCAGCTGTAAGCCATCTTTTGTAATCACTGGACCTGGACACCAGAGGGTACAGGGTTCAGACCAACTCAGGTGAACTCAAGTGGCATGGCTATGAAGAGAGTAAACAAGATAATGAAAGTATCACTCTTTGCATTCATATAGTGTACTAAAGCCATAAGTGTAAAATAACAACCTCGACATGGAAAAAGTGCAAAGCAAAGTGAACAACTGTAAATTAACAACGTTAGGGATAGTTAAGTGCATACATAATGTTGGCCTATTCATACCATGAGAGGAGCGCTACCCAAGGGTTGCATGCCCTGCCCCTTAGTGGTTAGGCTTACATTGGAATAGAAGGGTTTCAAATAAGGCAAGCATGGATGAAGCTCTTTCCCTTGGCAATTATCTGTACTTCTCGTCCCCCAGCTTTCCAGGTCTACTGCTGCATCATCTTCTCAGAACCACGGCTGCTGATGCTTATGCTGCTGAGTCTGGTGCATGCAGCTCCAGTCTAGTCCAACAGCCAATGAGCTCCCTCAAATGACAGCGGCTTACTGCAACAGCATTAGAGACCATCACTCACTGGTATCAGCAGGTGAACATTGAATTCTTGGGTCATAAATCCCACCCTCAAACTGCTTCAAACGAATGCAGTTCTTGAGCCTGATAATCCTGAAAATTATGAAATAAAAAAGCTAAATGTAAAACGTTACAGAACATTTCCCTGGGAAATTTTCTAAAAATATAGAAGGCCTACAGGCAGTTCTGAAGACTATGGCACTCATTCCGATGTCCGTGGGTCCGCCACTGACAGGCCGCCAGTGGCAGGCCCACCGACATCCACTGAAGCATTCTCTGGCGGTCAGAGGCATAGGGCAGAGGGACCGACTGCTGCTTTCAGTAGGGCTCAGGCACGGCCATCGGGATTACGATGCTCGTTTCTTCTGCCTTTTTATGGCGGTCCAAATGTCATGAAAAGGCAGATAGAAAGGGACTTTGGAGGCCCCAAGCAGGGCCCCCGGTTCCCCTGGGCACTCACTTTGGGGCTCCAAACATCCATACATTGTGTGCCAGGCACCACGAGGTACTTGGCACACTAGGCATTAATGTTTAAAATATGCCTTTCTTCAATTGCAGCTTGTGCTGAGGCCCTTTTTTGGGCATATTTCCGACTGCCATGCTGGCGGTCGCATTGGAAAATAGGGGGGTGCGGACTGCCCACTACTAGTTGGGTGGTTCCACTCCCACTGCGATGTCGGTAGGATGCTCGTCCAAGCAGCATCGTAATTAGCCCCTATGTCTTGAATAGTCTATTAATTCATAGTCTGATGAGATTTACTGGGGTGCTCTTAAACAAAGAATATTATTAAAATGTGATCACACTGTGCATTTTACATGACAATTTCCATATGAAATTGGCTAAAACAACAATAATCTGCACGTTAGTTTTTTACAGCACCTTCTATCATTTCACAGAATGAATGAATCATGGTTCACCACTTCTATATTCCACTTTCTTTCATTGTCCTTTGCATCCTACCATATAATATGACTAAGAATCTTCTTGAAAATGGTAGAACGTTGATTGTTGTGGTCTAGCACAATCTCACAGTGCCCCATTAAGGATAATCTTCCATCTTGCCAGACTGATTGCTTCTTTAGGTATGCTTCAACTTTGTCGTCCTTAGGGTGAGACAGACTAGTAAACAAGGAACTTTCTTTCCTCGTACAAGGCATAGTTACAGTCCGCAGAGGTAGCCAATGTTTCTGCTTTTTTAAACTTATGTGTACTAACAATGGCTTCATAAGTATAATCAAGGATAAAGTAACCATTGAGGCCCTCAATACAAGTGTCTCAATTGCTTACAATATTTGCGGTAACTCCCGTTACAACACATATCACAATTAGGAATTTGATAGCTAACGCTGCACTTTTGTACTTTTCCCCTGACACATTGCCATGAGTGAAAAAAAATGGATGGTGTAATGCATGATGAAACAAGCATTAGAAATGCAATCGGGCTCGGATTTATTTGAGTTTGAGCTAATGGCATTGTAAATGCCAATGTATTGTTGCTATGTGTTATGGAGTGTGTTCATGTGGTGTGTACTGCCAGTGATCTCCTTGTGAGTGTGAGAATATTGCACCGTTACTGCCTGTGTTGTCCTTCTTGTGAGTGTGAGAAACTTGCACCTCTGCTGCCTGTGGTCTCCTTGTGAGTGTAAGAAGCTTGCACTGCTGCTGCCTGTGATGTCCTTCTTGTGAGTGTAAGAAGCTTGCACTGCTGCTGCCTGTGATGTCGTTCTTGTGAGTGTGAGAAGCTTGCACAGATGCTGCCTGTGATGTCGTTCTTGTGAGTGTGAGAACCTTGCACAGCTGCTGCCTGTGAGTATGAGAAGATTGCATTGTGCATCTCTGTGCTGTGCCTGTTCTTTATAAGGGACTCTTGCTCTGTTGCTGCTGCTGCCTTGGCACAGTACCTGCTGTGAGTGTGTGAGGGAAGCTTGCACCGCTGCTGCTTGTGATGTCCTTCTTGTGAGTGGGAGAAGCTTGCACCTCAGCTGCCTGTGGTATCCTTGTGAGTGTAACAAGCTTGCACAGCTGCTGCCTGTGATGTCCTTCGTGTGAGTGTGAGAAGCTTGCACCGCTGCTGCCTGTGAGTATGAGAAGATTGCATTGTGCATCTCTGTGCTGTGCCTGTTCTTTGTAAGGGACTCTTGCTCTGTTGCTGCTGCTGCCTTGGCACAGTACCTGCTGTGAGTGTGTAAGGGAAGCTTGCACCACTGCTGCTTGTGATGTCGTTCTTGCGAGTGTGAGAAGCTTGCACCTCTGCTGCCTGTCGTCTCCTTGTGAGTGTAAGTAGCTTGCACTGCTGCTGCCTGTGATGTCGTTCTTGTGAGTGTGAGAAGCTTGCACGGCTGCTGCTTGTGATGTCCTTCTTGTGAGTGGGAGAAGCTTGCACCTCAGCTGACTGTGGTCTCCTTGTGAGTGTGAGAAGCTTGCACCGCTGCTGTTTGTGATGTCCTTCTTGTGAGTGTGAGAAGCTTGCACCGCTGCTGTTTGTGATGTCCTTCTTGTGAGTGGGAGAAGCTTGCAACTCAGCTGCCTGTGGTCTCCTTGTGAGTGTAAGAAGCTTGCACAGCTGCTCCCTGTGATGTCCTACTCACTACTCTACTCTACTCACTACTCACTACTCTGCACTCACTACTCACTACTCTACTCACTACTCACTACTCACTACTCTACTCACTACTCTACTCACTACTCTACTCACTACTCTGCACTCACTACTCACTACTCTGCTCACTACTCACTACTCTACTCACTACTCTACACTCACTACTCTGCACTCACTACTCACTACTCTACTCACTACTCACTACTCTACTCACTACTCACTACTCTACTCACTACTCACTTCTCTACTCACTACTCTGCACTCACTACTTTACTCACTACTCTACTCACCTCACTACTCTACTCACTACTCTACTCACTACTGACTACTATACTCACTACTCTGCACTCACTACTCACCTCACTACTCTACTCACTACTCACTTCTCTACTCACTACTCACTTCTCTGCACTCACTACTTTACTCACCTCACTACTCTACTCATTACTCTACTCTCTACTCACTACTCACTACTCTACTCACTACTCTGCACTCACTATTCACTACTCTACTCACTACTCTACTCACTACTCACTACTCTACTCACTACTCTACTCACTACTCTACTTACTACTCTACTCACTACTCTACCCACTACTCTACCCACTACTCTACTCACTACTCTACTCACTACTCAACTCACTACTCTACTCACTACTTTCTACTCACTACTCACTACTCTACTCACTACTCACTACTCTGCACTCACTACTCACTACTCTGCTCACTACTCACTACTCTACTCACTACTCACCTCACTACTCTACTCACTACTCTACTCACTACTCTACTCACTACACTACTCACTACTCTACTCACTACTCTACTCACTACTCACTACTCTGCACTCACTACTCACTACTCTGCTCACTACTCACTACTCTGCTCACTACTCACTACTCTCCACTCACTACTCTACTCACTACTCACTACTCTACTCACTACTTTCTACTCACTACTCACTACTCTACTCACTACTCACTACTCTACTCACTACTCACTACTCTACTCACTACTCACTACTCTACTCACTACTCACTTCTCTACTCACTACTCTGCACTCACTACTTTACTCACTACTCTACTCACCTCACTACTCTACTCACTACTCTACTCACTAATGACTACTCTACTCACTACTCTGCACTCACTACTCACTACTCACCTCACTACTCTACTCACTACTTCTCTCACTACTCTACTCACTACTCTGCACTCACTACTCACTACTCTGCACTCACTACTCACTACTCTGCACTCACTACTCTACTCACTACTCTACTCACTACTCACTACTCTGCACTCACTACTCACTACTCTGCACACTACTCTACTCACTACTCTACTCACTACTCAACTCACTATACTCACTACTCACTACTCTACTCACTATACTCACTACTCACTACTCACCTCACTACTCTACTCACTACTCACTACTCTACTCACTACTCTACTTACTACTCTACTCACTACTCTACTCACTACTCTGCACTCACTACTCACTACTCTACTCTACTCACTACTCTACTCACTACTCACTACTCTGCACTCCATACTCACTACTCCACTCACTACTCTACTCACTACTCACTACTCTACTCACTACTCTACTCACTACTCTGCACTCACTACTCACTACTCTACTCACTACTGTACTCACTACTCTACTCACTACTCACTACTCTACTCACTACTCACTACTCTACTCACTACTCTGCACTCACAACTCACTACTCTACTCACTACTCACTACTCTGCACTCACTACTCTACTCACTACTCACTACTCTACTCACTATTCTACTCACTACTCTGCACTCACTACTCTACACTCACTACTCACTACTCTACTCACTGCTCTACTCACTACTCTGCACTCACTACTCACTACTCTACTCACTACTCTACTCACTACTCACTACTCTACTCACTACTCTGCACTCACTACTCACCTCACTACTCTACTCACTACTCACTACTCTACTCACTACTCTGCACTCACTACTCACTACTCTGCACTCACTACTCTACTCACTACTCTACTCACTATTCTACTCACTACTCACTACTCTACTCACTACTCACTACTCTACTCACTACTCTGCACTCACTACTCACTACTCTGCACTCACTACTCACTACTCTGCACACTACTCTGCACACTACTCTACTCACTACTCTACTCACTACTCTACTCACTACTCTACTCACTACTCACTACTCACTACTCTACTCACTACTCTACTCACTACTCACTACTCTGCACTCACTACTCACTACTCTACTCACTACTCTACTCACTACTCTACTCACTACTCTACTCACTACTCACTACTCTACTCACTACTCACTACTCTACTCACTACTCTGCACTCACTACTCACTACTCTGCACTCACTACTCACTACTCTGCACACTACTCTGCACACTACTCTACTCACTACTCTACTCACTACTCTACTCACTACTCTACTCACTACTCACTACTCACTACTCTACTCACTACTCTACTCACTACTCACTACTCTGCACTCACTACTCACTACTCTACTCACTACTCTACTCACTACTCTACTCACTACTCTACTCACTACTCACCTCACTACTCTACTCACTACTCACCTCACTACTCTACTCACTACTCTACTCCACTCACTATTCTACTCACTACTCACTACTCTGCACTCACTACTCACTACTCTACTCACTACTCTACTCACTACTCACTACTCTGCACTCACTACTCACTACTCTACTCACTACTCTACTCACTATTCACTACTCTGCACTCACTACTCACTACTCTACTCACTACTCTACTCACTACTCACTACTCTACTCACTACTCTGCACTAACTACTCACTACTCTACTCACTACTCTACTCACTACTCTGCACTCACTACTCTGCACTCACTACTCACTACTCTGCACTCACTACTCACTACTCTACTCACTACTCTACTCACTACTCTACTCACTACTCTACTCACTACTCTGCACTCACTACTCACTACTCTGCCCTCACTACTCACTACTCTACTCACTACTCTACTCACTACTCTACTCACTACTGCACTCACTACTCACTACTCTGCACTCACTACTCACTACTCTACTCACTACTCTACTCACTACTCTACTCACTACTCTACTCACTACTCACTACTCTACTCACTACTCTGCACTCACTACTCACTACTCTACTCACTGCTCTACTCACTACTCACTGCTCTACTCACTACTCACTACTCTGCACTCACTACTCACTACTCTGCACTCACTACTCACTACTCTGCACTCTACTCACTACTCTACTCACTACTCACTACTCTACTCACTACTCACTACTCACTACTCTACTCACTACTCTACTCACTACTCTGCACTCTACTCACTACTCTGCACTCTACTCACTACTCTACTCACTACTCACTACTCTACTCACTACTCTACTCACTACTCTACTCACTACTCTACTCACTACTCTACTCACTACTCACTACTCACTACTCTATTCACTACTCAACTCACTACTCACTACTCTACTCACTACTCTACTCACTACTCTACTCACTACTCTACTCACTACTCACTACTCACTACTCTACTCACTACTCACTTCTCCTCTCCCTACTCTGCACTCCCTACTCTGCACTCCCTACTCTGCACTCCCTACTCTGCCCTCCCTACTCTGCCCTCCCTACTCTGCCCTCCCTACTCTGCCCTCCCTACTCTGCCTGAAGCAAGTCTCTAATGATAGGACACTGAATGATAGTACAATGAGTGATCTGGTACAACGGCAGTAGGAATCTGGTAACCGGACTGTGAGAGTAAATGTGAGGCTCCCAGTGAGAGGAAAGCGAGGTGGAGTTTTTTTTTATGAAAGGGTGGAGAGAGTGAGTCATGGTGACGAGACAGGGAGCGAGTGAGGAATCTGGCAATAGCTGGGAAGATGCAAGGGATCTGGTAAGAGGACAACGAGAGCTACTGCAAGGGGTCTGTTATGAGGGCAGTAAATTAAAGTGATCTTCTATTTTGACATTAAATGTAAATGTAAATGTATGAAACTTATATAGCGCAGGACTTACCCTGGGGCATCTCCGCGCTTGCTTAGGGAACCCGTCCTGGTATTCCCCTGTGAGAAACCCCGGCAGGGTATCCACAAGGTGAAAGCCAGGCATCCCGCCGCGAGGGGCCGATGTGGAGATTAAGCAAGCTATTGCCCAGAGTCGCAGAGTGTGACCCCGTGAGTCGAGTAGGCACCGGAGCGAGAATTGTCGAGGCCATGGAATTTTATGAGCCCGAGACCCGCCGAGGCGGGGAATCGAACCCTGGTCCACGGTCGATCTCAGATTCTGGGTCCGCCGCCTCTAACCACTGAGCCACACTTCTCCATTAAAAGTTTGAGTTCGGGTGAGTGGGCATGAGTGCTTATCAAAGCACTTTGTTTGTTTTTTTACTTTCAGCTGTGCTGCATAGCAGCCAGGCTGCTGTACAACATGGCTAAACATATCCCTGACAAAACCAACAGATTTTGTATAGGAGAGTCCTATTTGCTTTGCCAATGCTTGTTTAGCCTACCTCAGTCAAAGAGCAGGCGCGGATTTGCCGGCGCGCATACAGAGCTCAAGGGAAAAAAAACACAGCAGTGAACACGCTCCCAGCACCATCTGCCTTCAATTACCGGCACCTCGGACAGCTGGTAATTGAGGATTTATGTATTCTTCTGCGCGTGTCCGAACACTTTATGCAGGAAGTGGACATTGAAAAAATTCCAAAGCCCTATGGCGTGCTGCCTTACTTAAACACAGCCTTGCCTGCACCAATTACCATTCACATGGCAGAATACCACACGCAAAAACCGCGCGCTTTCTGGAATGCGGCAGCCCACAACCCTTTCGGAACTTTTTTTTTATAACATTAGAGCTCGGAAGCCCCGCCCCACTTTGTGTGACGTAGGCCCGAGCCCTAAAAAGGAGATTTTTTTTGCAGTGCAAGAGATGGGGGACCCTTACAGATTAGCATTTTGGTGACGGTTTGGCCCTTATCTGCTTGCCATAGGATAATGAGGCAACACATAATGGGACTGAGTCACAAAGTTATGTGTGTCTAAAGGTTCAACTTACAAACACAAATAGATTCCTTTAGGATGTAAATTTTCGTTTTGTGTTAACAAAATTTACAAACTACGGGGCATATTATCAAGACAGGCGATAAAATTATTGCCGCTTTAGCGGCAGAAGACTGCCGCTAAAACGGCGATAATGAGCTTGATAATATGCTCTATGGAATTCTAATTGAAGCCCATGTTAGATGTGAAGGACATCTAACATGGGCTTCAATTGGAATTCCATAGAGCATATTATCAAGCCCATTATCGCCGTCTTAGCGGCCGTTTTCTGCCGCGAAAGCGACGATAATTTTAATTGCCTGTCTTGATAATATGCCCCTCTGATTTTATCCCTGTAAATCCATTTAGTCACAAAACACTAGTACACTGCCACAGTGTAATATCACATGGAGCAAATCTGCCTCATGGTGGAGAATTGATGTTCCGGGTGCCGGCGCACTGGAAAGTGTGTGCATACCTAAAAATTCACAACATTTTCCTAGTATATCCCACACTGAAAATGCTCATCTATATACTCTTGTCAATGGCTTGAGTAAATCAGGGTCCAGGTCATTTAAAAGTACATAAAAAAATTAGAGGTGTGGGATGAAATAATGGCATATTCTGCAAATATCACTAACTGGCTCTCTTTAATAAAATCAACAATCCAGCCAATCTATTCGGATGCTCAGGAAAGCCTCTAAACTCTATCCAGAATTATGGTGCAAAAACCCCAAAATGTGCCTTATATATCTGTGTAAGTCCTGCCCCCAACAACATTGTTTTATTTCATTGCATTAACCCTAAACTTTCTCAAATATTTTGATGATCAAATCTCTAAAAGTGGACCACAGTTTTGAGTGGTCCACCATAATGCAGCTTTATAATGGTCTACCATGCAATGCTGGAGGACTAGTGGAACATGCGTCACTATGATCCATACAAATGTTGTAACTATAAATTTATCCACAAACACTCTCAACATGTAGGGTGGTCATGTGCCCCAAACTCACCAATATTTTCAGGGGGTGAGATGTTTAAAAGGACTCCAGTAGAGAAGAAAGGGGTATTATGCCAGTTGTACGAGCTAGTGGTGTGCATCACGCTTCATGTGTTATTCCACTGGAGTAATTTATAAGCATCATGTGAGCACCACTGAATGGAAGGAACATTTGTCACTGAGGAACGGCAAAACTAGGAAACATTTGTCAGGAAAGTTACTGTATGACTTAGCAACAATAACCAATTTGCAGTATGTGAGAAGTTAGCCTGGCATATGATGTCCACTAGTGCTAGTGGGCACCTTGCACCAGTCTAATCGACCCTTATTGATGGTGGTTGTAAAGTCAACCTTATAGAAAGCTATCCTAGTGGTAGCATGAACCAGCAGTCTTCAGGCTAAGACTTCAGTAGGCGAGTTAAGCAAGTTGTTTTACCATATATAATCCCTTGAATACCAAATGAAAGGACACCACACAAGGTATATATCAAATAGATATGTATTTAATCTAAACACAACCCCTCTGCACTCTTTATGAGGTCAGAGGTAAAAATACAATACAAGTCACACAGTTAATACACAATAAGTTGCACAGTATATGTTATGCCCTAGGGGCCTCACTAACCATATACTAAGAAAGTGGTATAAGTACCACGTGAGAGTTAGAAAGCAGGCCGAGGGCCTGTAGAATCGCTGGGGCTACACTAAGCAACCAGAGGTTAAGAAGTAGGAGACCCACGGGAGCCGTGTGCAGTGTCTAAACACAGGCGCGGGTTCCCATTGACTTTCTATGGAGTTCGTAAAAGTTACAAAGTTACAAGTTAAGGACACTTCCGGATGGACTAGGATGGAACCCTTTTAGATTTAGACACTAGGAGGGCCAATACCCTAGAGACTACCAGAGTACTCGTGTTACCTCACCCACGGAAGCCGGGTGCATAGGTGTCTTTTGATGTCGGGTTACGTCGTCGTTTTCTATGGAGAGCTGCAAAGAAATGCTGCAGGCGACCAGAGGAAAAGTGTCCAGGTGGATCCAAGGGTGGATTGGAGATGTGAAGAACCTGAAAGCAGAGGGGACAGAGTCTGGGTCACTAGCCAGTGACCAGGAAGGAACCTGGAAGGAACCAGGCAATGTCGGGTGCTGTAAGGTGAAGAAGGTGAGGTTGTCTCTTCAGCCACGTGGTCCAGGAGGCATCGACGATGACCAGGAGCTGGATTCCAGCTGTTTTTATTTTATTTTATTTTATATTCTTATAGAGCGCCTGACTCGACCCCCGAAGGGGTATCTCCGCGCTTTTGCCAGTGGGGGAGTACAACTTGTGCTGATCCATAGTCAGAAGGGTGGTTGCAGATTGGGTAGATGGTTTTTTTTTTTTAGATGCTTATGAATAGGTGGGTTTTGAGGGATTTTCGGAAGGTTAGGTGATTGGTAATTTGTTTCAGTGTCTGAGGCAGTGAGTTCCAGAGGACAGGTCCGGTGTGAGCAAGGGCGCGACCTCCCTGCCTGGATTTTTTTATTCTGGGTACCTGTAGTAGCTGGAGGTAGCTGTCTCACAATTGATCTAGATGACTGCAGCATAGGTGTCCAGATTGGACCCAACAAGCCTTGGCAACCGCAAACCACGCAGGATGATGAGATTGGCTCTGTTGCAGACCAGCAAGGTCTGTGGCGCTTCTCCTATTTAGGGAAGCTGGAGCAAGCCTGGGGCAACTAGGATCACAAGTCAGATTCAAGATGGCAACTTCAGGGGGCTCACTAGCCAATGGGCAAGGAGCCAGGAAGATGCATCAAGCACAAATGTAAAGGCGGGGCCCACGGGACACTCGCAGAGTGTGGGGGCCTGGGCTTCAGGTCAAATAATGCTTGGGGCAGGGGCTTCTCGTACCCCAATGCACAACTTACTGAGGCTTCAGGAAAGGAGTGCAGGTAGCAAAATGCAGGATGTCCAAGATGTCTGGTCCCATGTCTCTTGTGTCCGCCACGGATCTCAGCTTTGCTGTGGATGTGGGTCAAGGTCAGAGAAATCTGGAAGTCTAGTTTTTGAGTCGCAGAATTTTTGGGTTCCGGCAAGAGCCTTGAAACTGCAGACCAGCACAGTTGCTGTTGGTGCATGTTTGGACAGGGTGGTCACTCCTTGACCACAAGGGAGATGCCTTCCGTCTTCTAGTCAGAATAGAATTTCGAAGGTCGAAGAGTTCTGTATCAAATTTACGTTCCAGGATAATCTAAAGTCCTGGGGACACAACTCCTATACTTATACTAAGGATGGGGGCTGGATTACCTGACTAGGTCCCTCCTATGGGTGGACCTGAGAAGGGGGTGATTACATCCCTTTCCCTTTGTCCAGTTGCGCGCCAGAGCTGGGGCTGGAGTGCCCCAGCAATTGGTTTGAACCGGGCTATGCATGGAGCACCTTGTGTGCCCCAGGCGGTGTCTAGATGCATTCACTGAATGCAGCCCTCCCTGCCCCAATACACAAAAACCCTGTCTGGGGAGATGCTGGCACCTCCCTGGACCGGAAACCTATTGTCCAGGCCGCCCTTGCTATATTTTTCCCCAGCAACAGGAGGTCAGACTCATGTCTGTGGCAGCAGCATCCATTTTGTGATGCTGAGGCTCTGTTTAACTGGGTAAAGCAATAACATACATGTCTTTTTCCTCTAGAAGGGTGGAATGCTACCCCCGCCACCAGAATTGGCGGGGGGGGTAGTATTCTAAAGTGTTTGACAACTTACACAACATGTTTTGATAAAGCCAAACTAAAGTTAGCATTAACCGCAAGGATTATAATGCACTTAAGAGTATATTGTATGGCTATATCATAGAACAGCTATAAGGAGAAGGCTCCGAAAGCTGCTCAGCTCATGCTAGGGCACCCTCTCACATAAAACCAAGCACTCTACCTCCAGGATTGTCGAGGCCTACCATAGGAGTGGCTTATAGGTGTATACGTGTCTATATGTAAAGGTAGATATAGGTATACTATATCTAAGTAAGGGGTGATTACACCACCTTACCTAGGCTGTGTGAACAGACCTGTGGTGTCAGTTTGGAAGGCAAACCAGGGGTGGCACAGTACATGCTGCAGCCCCTGGTAGGCCCAGGGTACACCTATGCCCTGGGTACCTATGGTACACTATACAGGGGCTCACAAGAGTGACCCAGTAACCAATCTGGTATGCACCTAAAGTGCATGGTATCAATTTAGAGAGAGAACAGCTGGGCTGTGGGTCTGATTAGCAGGCCCACAGCCACATTAAAGTCGAAAAACCAGAGAATCACAGCAAAATGTGGGGGTGACCCTAGGAAGCAGACTCTACTCTCCTACACAGTACACTTTGGCTTGGCTAGTAGGTGTATGACAACAAATCTAAAAAAATTTATAATGCATGTCATTGGATTTTGTTAATCCCAATATATGAACAAAAAGCTATGTAGCTTGTGGGTCAATAAAGCAAAGCTCCAAACATTTTCTATTTTTTTAAATTATGTTTTATATTTTTGTGAATCTGGATCTGAATTGCTACTCTGATTTGGAACAACTCAAACTCAAATACATTAATGGGGTTATGAATGTTTTCCCTAATAAGTGTTTTTGTTGCACTTAAAAAAACAAAGCTCAAAATAATGTTCATATGTTATGCATGACAAATATGTGTAAAACCACTGAAAAGCTTATCTCAATCTGGACTTCTCTGGTGCAGACATCTTTCTCTTACTGTTCGTCATTCAGGCCCCTAAATCAATCAAAGATCCCTGAGCAGCAACACAAGTGCCAGATATTGATCATTTGAAGCCCTTTCTTAAAAGCTCTTGATTTTTCTTGTAGCTTGGCAGAGTAAATCGAAATGAAATCAAAACACCCACCTGGTCAATTCAACCCTTAATCAATCAGCTACTTATTCAGATGAAATATAGCCAAAAACCACAATCCTATTTAGATTAGGGAGTGGCCATTTTCTGCTTTTTACATCCAACTATCTGCTCGAGTCCTTGTTCTCTGTTTTGTGAGGGGGACCTGCATGGGACAAATTCATATCTGAAATTGATTTGAGAAAGCCCCTTATTTAGGTTTCAAACGGAAGCATAAACTGTTCAAGCCATATGTTATGCAGAAATATCAATAATGTGCACCCAGACCTATAATGGGGTTGTCATTAAACCATGAAATAAAATAACCTCACAGCTTTGTACTTTGATTTGCTTCCCTACGTTTTGGAAAGAATTCCTATAGTGTTTTATGAAGTTGGAATGATTTTTATGTTGTGGTGTTTGTTGTTCTGAAAGGAAAAGTGAGCGTTATTTACTTGTTTACCATTTTAAGAGTCTGCATTGTTGAGAATTTGGGGGCATATGAGCAACAGCCAGCGATAATTATCGATAAGCGGATTTAGCGAAAGGATAATTATCGCCGGCTATCGTTGGATTATATCGCCGAGATAGCGCGCTATCAGCAATGCTTATCTCCAATGCGATATATAATCCAGCGATAGCCGCAAAATGTGTGATTATCGCTGGAAATCCAGCAATAATCGCACAGAGGTAGGTGAATCGTTGATAGGGCAGGGTGGATTCATCCTCACAATCCACTTCACATAGGATATCATGGCTATGTTGAAATGAAAGCAGGCGTAAAGAAAGGAGCGATAAGCGTGGTTAGCGCTGCTTTTGTCATCGGAAAGTGGGTTAGCGGCTACGTTGATCATAGGAGAAAGTCGTGTTAGCGACATTTCTCACGTAATTTCATTGAGATACCCCCACTTTGCATCTCATTGGCGTTGCGATGCTGGGCGTTCAGAAAACAGGCGCTGAGGCATGAATTCACATGCTAGGTGACCTTGATGATAGTGCGATATAATTATCGCCACTTTTCTCCCAAAAACGGACGCTAAAGCGGTGATAATTATATCGCCAGCCCTTGATAATATGCCCCTTGGTGACAATGTGTATTCTGCGATCGAAATAAACATATTCAGTCTTTTCATAAAGTTGCGGGGTTGGTCAGAGTCCTGAATCAAGACTACAAGAGATTTTTGGCCCTTAAGATATACAGTACCTAGCAAAGCAGCAACAACTAAGTAGCGCAAAGTCAACGACCGCATTCATGAAGAATTGGCAGAAGCGAGGCATGGACACGCTACCTTTGCTCTACAGAGCGTATTGAGGACACGCATTTGTTTGCGCTGTGCTGCAGGTGCGCTGCGTTTTATGTACCCGTTTTCTTATCTCTGTTGTTTTTACTTTGATTATCCACTGGTTTTAAAATCGTATATCATCTCCTCTTACCCTCATTTTAATTGTGGAATCACCACTGCTTTAGCGGGTCCAGGTCTGGGGTTTTCCTAGTCCATGGGGAATCGGCCGCCATCTTAGAGTGGTTGGGACTTTATGGCCGCCATTCGGAGCGGTCTAGTGTCTTAGCAGACACGCGCTCTCCCTTCTTAAACCAGTCCCTCAAGCGCAGCGGTACCGCGCAGCGGGAGCGCCCTCATCGCACCTGAGTCAAGCCAGAGTCTGCCCGTCTGCGCCCGTCCGCGCTAAGGCGGCGTCAGGCGTGGCGGTACTCTGCTCGTGAGGGTCTTATCTGGAAATGCTGCCGAGGTATGTTTATTCCCGGTCTGACTTATTAGGCTTTATGCATTCTATTCCACGCTGCCACCATGGGCTGATTAGTCCCCTTTGTGGCCCGCACGCCTGTCCCTGTGGGATATGGTCCCTTACTGCCCCTGCACCCATTCGCGCTTTGAGGGAGTTTTCCCCGGCTAAGCCCCTCCGGAGCGGATCCCCGGTCCCTCGAGTTATTACAGTCTGGAATCTGAATATCAGATCCTTTCCGAAGCACCGCGCAGAACTCTATGACCTCATTAGTGAGGAACGACCAGATGTATTTTACTTGACGGAAACATGGCTCCAAGAAGCTGATGTGGCTGCCGTGAATCTTGCACTCCCCTCAGATTATTCCATCTTCGCTCATAATCGGTCATCCAGGGGTGGTGGCATTGCTGTTGTCGTAAAATCTTGCTATCCATGTGATTGGAGGGTAGTGGACCTAGCAGGGTGTGAAAGTGCATTTTTTAGAATTTCCATTAGCCATCAGTTCAATCTGTCCGGTCTCCTAATTTATCGCCCTCCTGGCTGCGACACTGCTTTCCGAAAAGCTCTCCCAGAATGCGTCAGCTCTCTGGCATTAGGCTGTGCCAACTTTTGCATTCTTGGGGACCTTAATCTTCATTTTGACTGCGCCCATATGCCTACTATTAGCAGCACCTTGGCTGATTTGGAGGCCCTTCCGCTTAATCAACTGGTCACTTCCCCCACTCACCTGGGGGGCCATATTCTTCATCCTTTTTTTACTAATTTAACTGGGACCAAGGTAGCCAGGCCTAGTCCTGTTGCTTGGACTGATCATTTTCTGGTGAAAATTTCTCTTGTGATTAAAGAGTATCCTTTTAAGCCCCAGGATAGAGTTGTGATGAAACGCCACTGGAAGAACTTAAACTGGAGGACTTTCATCATCTTCTGGAGGCCAACCCATTAGGCTCTTACCTTAGTGTTGAAGCCGGGTATGATGCACTTTGTGATTGGGTTTCCTGCGCTTTAGATGCTCTGATCCCCGCTGCCTGGACTAAATGCCGTCAGAAAGGGAATGGCGGAAATCATATGAGGCTGGGAAGAAAACTGCCTATCTCTCCAAAATCAAACAATTTCATAGAGCAGTATGTAGAGCTCGTGCAGCCTACTATGCCCAGGAATTTAGAAATAGCCCCAATCCGTCCAAGCTTATTTTCAAAGTCCTTAAGGACTTGATGGCCAAAAGAGCCACTGCAGCAGAAGTCTGCTCTGTGGACCATTGTGAAAATCTGGCTACTTTCTTTATTGGAAAGGTTCAAGCTATTTATCGCGCCTTCCCTACTATCAATCAAGGTGATGAGCCTTTCAGTCCTACACCTATCACTGGTGAGGCCTTATCCTCACTACCTAGTCTGTCAATGGAGGCATTTCACAAACTGGCCTCTAAAATCAAATCAGGCTCGCCAGAGGATCCCTTGAACCCTGTCCAGTTCAGAGAATCTGCTGCGGTTTGCCTCCCTCCAGTATGCCATCTCATTAACCTTTCCCTCGCTTCGGGCACCGTCCCGACAAAGTGGAAACAGGTCGTTGTCACTCCCATACTTAAAAAGGCTACCCTGGACCCCCTCAAACTTGAGAGCTATCGCCCTATCTCCCTCCTTCCCTGGGCCGCGAAAATTGCGGAAGCCCCTGTGAACGAGGTGCTGACTGAACATCTTGCAAGGGAATGTATTCTGGATCCTTCCCATAATGGGTTCCGGGCGGGCCACAGCACGGAAACAGCCCTACTCTCTATGACGGAACACCTTCGTTCTGTGCTTGACTCCGGTCAGACTGCAGCACTGATACTTCTCGACCTCAGTGCCGCGTTTGACACGGTTTCGCACAGAATTTTACTTCGACGTCTTCGAGAGGCAGGTGTTGAGGGCACTGCACTCGATTGGTTCTGCTCCTTCCTAGCTGATCGGACCTTCAAGGTCATCACTCCTCCATTTGAGTCCCAATTCTATCCCCTGGATCTGGGTGTGCCTCAGGGTTCATCATTGAGCCCCACATTATTCAATCTCTATGTGAGGCCGCTGGCTGCTGTCGTCAAGCATTGGGGTCTGACCATGGCCTCTTATGCTGACGACACGCAGCTGGCGGTCACCTTGAGTGGGGACTCTGACCGTGATGCCCCCAGATTTCGGGAAGGACTCCTGGCAGTAGCTAGCTGGATGAATACCAACTGTCTCCAGCTTAATGCCAAAAAAACGGAGGTCATGATAGTAGGTAAGCAAGCGGATCTCTGGGGTGACAACTGGTGGTCCCCTGAGTTGGGTGTTACCCCTACTCCAGTTACAGAGGTAAAGAACTTGGGGGTTTGGCTAGACCCTGCCCTCAGTTTCTGCGGCCATACGAAAAAAGTGGCAGCCACTTGTTTCGGCATCCTGCGAGGGCTGAGACCTATCCTGAGGTTCTTTGATGCCTCGACTAGGCAGCTGGTTATTCAAGCTTCCATATTATCGAGGCTTGATTATGCAAGCTCACTACTGTTGGGGGCCAACCAGGCTGAAATCACGCGGATGCAACGTATCCAGAACGCTGCAACCAGAGCCCTGGTGGGGCTTCCGAGGTTCTGCTCTGCAGAGAGTACCATCCGCTCTCTACATTGGCTGCCGGTGGCACAGAGGATCCATTTTAAGACCCAGTGCCTGTCCTTCAAGATCCTTAGGATGACCTCTCCCCCAATCCTTGTCAATCTTCTGATGCCCTATGTGCCTTCGTGCCCTTTGAGATCCCTGGGCCAAAACTTGGCTGTGGTCCCACGATTCAGACTGTGTAGGGCAGGAGGACGTTCCTTCTGAGTCAAATGGCTTTGGACCATATAATCACGTAGAGATCTCGCCTTTTTGAAAGTTATGAGCAGAGCAACTGGTATATCCGGACCGACAATATGATCAGTTTTTAGGATATGCCAGTGTTTGGTCATAATGGATCTCAATCTGAAGGAGTTGGCTGAATAGGGTGTAATCATACGAAATTTGCAGTCAGTGCTTGAACGTATCTTTTTCTCAAAGAGAGAACTTCGGGACATTTTTCTCACTCTCTTTAAGGCATCATACAGAAGATTTCGTTTATATCCTCTGTCAGAGAATCTCTCCATACTCTCACTGGCTGCTTTCTCAAATTCTTCCTCTAGGGTACAATTTCGTTTTAGCCTGAGGAATTCCCCATAGGGGATGCTGTTAATGAGCCTTCAGATTGAGATCCATTATGACCAAACACTGGCATATACTAAAAACCGATCATATTGTCGGTCCGGATATACCAGTTGCTCCGCTCATAACTTTCAAAAAGGCAAGATCTCTACGTGATTATATAGTCCAAAGCCATTTAAATCCAATACGCAAGACCAAGGGAACCTTAAAGGATGCTAAGGGTTTCTTCCCTTGTGGGAAGTGTAAAGCCTGTGCATCGAGCAAACGAACCCTAACATATGATGTGAGAGGCTGTAAGGGTGGAAAAAGAATAAATAAATTCATGTCCTGCCAAACAGACCATGCTGTTTACTGCTTGATATGTCCTTGCCAATTGAGGTACATTGGCAGCACTATCAATCCAGTAAAATTGAGGGTGCTAGAGCACATGCGGGCGATCGCAAACAACGATTTTTCCTATCCGGTCGCCCGGCATTTTGCAATCAAGCAAGAAAGCAATAGGGTTCTCTTGAGATTTTTCTGTCTGGACTATGCTCCTGAAAGTCCGCGAGGTGGCAACAAACTACAGACACTCAGGAGACTAGAGTCCCGATATATAATCGACCTAGAGACCAAAGCACCCAGAGGCCTAAATATGGGGGAGGAGATGTCATCCCATTTGGGGTAACCTTCAGTGCCAGTAATCAAAATGTGAGATATTCTGATATGCGGTGTTATACTTTGCAACAATGATGTATTCTTAAATATGAATTGCTGATGGAACAACTTGCACTGTTGAGATGTCTATATATTTGTTATGAAGGACTATTATATTGAGGTTGATAGATGTCCCATTTGAAGAGATATATGTGGGTTTGTTACAATGCTTTGAGCATGTTACACTGTGGGATTGTCTCGACATATTCTATTATCCTGAGAACTTGGCGGCAATTTGGCCACAATTGCCGATACACGGCAAGATAGTAATTGCAGATAGATATTATTTTACCTGTACACGATTATTGTGTGTTTATAGCGATGTCTTTACCTAATGACATTGACTCTTAGGAGAATTATGCCAAGACAATCAGCGTATATGAAGCTCTATGCGTGTGGTAGCAAAAACCTTTTTTCCAAGTAACAACTTTGCCGGTACACGGCATGATTTTGTTGGGAGAGATACATAATTTAGTGATGTATATAGTCAAACATACTGCCTCAAATAAGAAATGCACATTCAAAGATGGCGCACAAACATGAATGTTTGTCGTAGTCCTATGTTTGTTTTATTTACCCACTGTGACTTAACATAATGGTGCCGCGCAGTGCGTTCAATTGCAAACACTGACGAAGGGAGTTTCTCCCGAAACGCGTCTGTATTGGAAATAAACTTGTGCTGATAATTGAAACCCCGAGAGTGCTGTATTCTTCCAACCCGGCTGGGTATTTGGTGAGGAATTTGGAGCGAACATATATATATATATATTCACTGAAAAAACCATAGGTTATAGACCATATATAGTTAGGAATTAGCATTTACAAAATCTTGAAAATTCACTGAAAAAACCATAGGTTATACACCATATATAGTTAGGAATTAGCATTTAAAAAACCTTATTTTACTCACACAAAACCATTGAAATTCCATATATAGTTAGTTGCACTAACTATATATCGCGCACCCGCAATCCACTGCTGATCATGTCACATATTACATCATTCATGACATGGTCAGTGACATCACTGATGACATCACTGATGACATCTCAAATGACATCACTGATGAGATCACTGATGACATCATCCAGTGACTGTGTGTTTCTGTAAAGTTTAAATATGTTTTACATATTGAAGAATGAGTAGATGTATAAGTGTCTGGACGAAGGATTTAGTAGGTGCATGACTGAATGTATGAGTGAGTGATTAAATGTGTCTCACTGAGTGCATGGGTTAGTGACTAAACTGTCTTAATTTGTGCATCATTATGTCTGTTGTTCTGTAAACTGCTGCATGTGTTGATCAGTAGCTATATGATTAACTATATGGGTTATTGATTGATTGTCCAAGTATTTGTATAGGAGACTGAGTGTGTGTGTGGCTGGCTGGGAGGTGTGTGACTCTGTGCAGATCAATGTGTACTTGTATCAATGATTGTATAAGAAAGTAAGTATGTGTTAGTATATGTTTGAAAATGTAAGGTGCTCTATGTTTAACTGTATAGACAAGAAAATGGAAGTGTGATTGATTCTTTACAGGACTGACTAGGTGTGTGAGTAACTCCATGGATGAGTGGCAGAGTGTAAGTGTCTGTATAGGTGTATGAGTGCATATGATAGTGTTGTAAAGATGAGTGATTGTATGTATGAATGATTGTATGGGTGAATGAGTGAATGTGTGTGTAGACGTAGGAATCAGTGAGTACGTATGTAGTAACTAGTATTGGTGTGTCAATGGTTTCAAAAATTATACTCTGTATTTAACACTGGGTGAAACAGAGGTTATATTAAAAGGTGAGGAGATGCATTGTATTGTCACATGAATGATATCATCAGTGATGTGGTCATTGATGTCAAATGAGGTGTCATCAGTGATCTCATCAGTGATGTCATTTGAGATGTCATCAGTGATGTCATCAGTGATGTCACTGACCATGTCATGAATGATGTAATATGTGACATGATCAGCAGTGGATTGCGGGTGCGCGATATATAGTTAGTGCAACTAACTATATATGGAATTTCAATGGTTTTGTGTGAGTAAAATAAGGTTTTTTAAATGCTAATTCCTAACTATATATGGTGTATAACCTATGGTTTTTTCAGTGAATTTTCAAGGTTTTGTAAATGCTAATTCCTAACTATATATGGTCTATAACCTATGGTTTTTTCAGTGAATTTCAATGGTTTTTTAATAGCAAATATCATAAGCTGTCGAATGTCAAGTACGTGGTAAGTAAAAACATTTTCGTGTTTATGCACACTGATCTGCTTTGAATGCTGCCCCCCACCCCTCATTTCTATTAGGAGTACTCTCTCTTTGCAGATAGTGAAGGGTAGTTAACGCAGCCCTTTGCCCCCTTTGTAATCCGTCATGCCTGCTTCTCTCTCCATTTGATTGATTGTTCTCTTTGGTTCATTCTCTATTTACAAACAAGCACAGAGTCGCAATACTCTGTTTAGTCTTTGCAGATAGCGAAAAATCGTGTAAAAAAACTAAAGGAATCGAGCAAAATCAGTAGGCCACTAATGGGATCTCTTTTTGACCTCGCTAAAATAGAAACATTAGGAACAACCTGTTGAAAATAGCAATGCGTATGTACATAAGCGGCGTTCATTTGTGTTCACAGTACCCCTTGTTGATTGTTTGAATCGAGCATTGAATTGTTCGAAGTTAATTCTCTTAAGGATCTTCTCTGCCTGCAAACGAGGAAGAATAGGAATATTCTCTCTCCCTTTGCAGATAGTGAAGGGTAGGTAACGCAAGCCTTTAACACGTCGTACCTATTTCATTCCTCATTGATTGATTGATTGTCCGAACATTGACTGTTTGGGAATTAGTTCTTTTTGGAGGTATTCCCTGTTTGCAAATAAACGTAGGAAAATCTTTGCAAGTAGTGAAAGGGTACGTAATGCGGACCTTTCTCCCCCGTTGTAATCTGTCATGCCTATCTACTCCCCACTGATTGATGCACCTGTTTCACCCGGACCATTTACTAGAGATACGTCATCTGGCCCGACCAGAGAGCACCCCTAGTGAAAAGGACATATGCAATAATAACGAAGTGATCACTGTATCCTGTTAACAGAAACTTTAGCATGAAACAACCTGGAAAGAAAAGAATAGGAAAACGAAAATCAGTAGGCCACTGATGAACATGAACTTTTATTAAACAACGAACAAAGAAACGATAACATAACGTAATGATAAAACCTATTAATGTCCTAGAAACAAAAAAACGTTAAAATATGCCAGTGGTGAGAGACCAGAAAAACAGTAAGAGAAACCAAATCACCCCTCGCTGTCCCACCGCCTGCCACGCCCAAAAAATCGATAGACTAGGGAAAATGCAAGTCAGTAGAACATCCGCCCCCACTCTGGAAACTTCCAAGGTGGGGCAGGGTTCCGGCTACGCCCAGCCGGGAGCAGCCCATATAAGGCAGGTCCTGCTGCCACGCCTCGGCCAGGAGATCCTAACGTAGGGTGTAGCCGGAGGAGAGGCCGAGGCCAGCGGGACCCGGCCAGGGGATTGCCTTTACAACGCTGAACAGTTGCAGGGGGGGGGGATGTCTCCTCGACCCTCCCCTCTCTCTCCCAGTCCGGCCGCGGTGGCCCTTGAGAGTTGCAGGTAGTCCCGCCACATGCTCTTCCGGTCCGGCCACCAACGGTCGGGGGGCCGAGGCCGACGGGATCCGGCTGCAGCCGATAAACCAAGAAACCCGTTCATGGGGCCAGAGCCAGGGGCGTCCGGCCGACATCTACCGGAAGCCCGGCCCGAAGACGGACGGGACACTTCTTCTTTCTTGAATAATGGCTGCGACAACACTGGGGGGGGATGTCTTGCACATGCCTCCGACCCCCCCCCCTCGTCCTCATCGCCTGGTCCGGCCATAACAAATCTCAAGCGAGACGCCGTGGGGTGCACTGGGAGGGAGAGACGGTGCGAACAGGCCTCTCCCGCCTCCCCAGGTGGAGGCTTCCCAGCTGCACCCTCAGCGCTCCTGGCGCCCGGAAAAGGGTTCTTCCACTGTGGCCATGCTGCAACGTCTCGCCCGGCAGGGTGGAGCCCGTCCGCTCATGTGACCCCGCGATCGCCGGTAGCTGCCGAACTCTCAAAATGGCGGTCGACCTGGCAAGAGCGGGCCCAGCATAAAGAAATGGCCCGGTCACTGGTTGACTCCACCACCGTAGTCCTCCACGACCTTGAAGATTCTAGAGGAGCCGCGGGAGTCTCCGACCCCCGATGGGGAATGACTGCCATGATCGCCCGTGGAGTGACGAAACTGTATCCGCGGGACGTCGGCGCTCCCATGCTGGCGCCAGCCTCACTTTGAATTACTAGAATCCTGCAGACCTCACTTCCGGTGAAAGCACAGTGTGACCCGGTAGGAAAAATTATTGCACCCCCTCCCCTTTTTGACTGATAGTTCAAACCACCGATCCTTTCCTTTGCCCTTTTAACGGAACTTTGGACTGCCTCCCCCTCTTTTACATTTTCTAGAGAAAACAAAACATTAACCACTACATTAGCATAGCAGTTGACACCAGAACTGTTTTCAAATTGAAAACCAACAACATCTTCAACAGAATCCTTTTTGTTTCTGCTGTGACCCTGCTACAGCACAGGCATTGTCCCCAGCAGTAATTCTGCAATGCCGGTAAGAATAGCTGTGGTGCCTACTGGACTCACTCACCCCCGCGGCGCCCCACGCCGTTATTTGCTGGGCGGCAACTTACTAGACATCACCTACGTGCCATCTAGATTTCAGCGCGTTCTGCTGCCTTGGAACTATTCGCACAACAGACCGCTACTGACAAGAATATTTCATTATTGGTGCTGTCAATTTCAATAAATCTATTGGATAATTCAAAAGAAATTGCCACGGTCTCTTCGTTGTTTAAATGTTTTTACTGTTTTTGTTTTGTTGTATATATTTATATGTTATTAAAGTTTTATATTCCTACTACTTTGTTGGAGTGCTATATATTTTTAATGTGACACATAATTGTAAAAACTTTGATGTACAACGAGTCATTCCTTTAATCTTCCGCTTCAGGCTCGGTCCCCTCCCCAATCACAATACAGGATGGTTTTCAGATAGTAGGAACACGTGTGGTGTGACGGATCTCATCGGGTGTGGGCCTTGATCTACTATAACTCCTTTGAAGAGGGGTGATTCTTTACAGCTGGGGCCATAAACTACATCTGCAGGGCTAGCTGATAGCCTGGACAATCGGACACAGAGGAAGAGGAGTGTCAGAGGGTGCGGTAGTGAATAGGGCGAAAGGGAGGTGTCGGGCGAGCACAGAGTGTGATTCTCAGGGAAGAGCAGCGCAGATGGGGGGAGGTTTATTGCCCATGCATAAGACAGAGAGCGGTGGTGACCAGTGCCTGGGGAAGATGCTTGCGTGGGTGAGGAGCCATGCTACGAATCGACAGCGTGCAGAGAGTGGGTCTGGTCAAGACATCTAAAATGGCTGCCGTGCATGACAAAAGTGTGGCATTTCAAAAAAGGCAAGATGGCGCAGACAATGTTTTTCAACACTTCCTCATTTCCTTCGAATCGAACGTTAACAGACGTTGGGGCATATTACCAAAGTTAAGCGATATTTATCGCTAACGATGCTTACCAACAAATTTTTTACCACTAAGCATCGTCAGAAATTATCGAAGATAAACCTTGCTATTATCAAGGTTTATCGCAAATGCGATAATAAACGGCCGCAATGCATGAATATCGCTAAAAACTCAGCGATATTCATGCATTACCGAGCTAATGCTCTTAGCCATGTTATCCACCTCCCATTGGATAACATGGCTAAGAACTGCTCAGGGCAGGTGTTACTTTTTGGAGATATTCGCGCTTAGCGCGAATATCTCCAAAAGTTGGTAATAGGAGATAGATATCTTGCATGTTGTAATGCAAGTTACTGTGGTATATGGAACTCATACCATAATCTCTCAGGAAAGCAGAAACTGATCCTTTTGGGACCGCCTAAAAAGGCCTAGGGGGTGAGGAGTACTCTACTTTGCCCCCTTTTCACGTTCCGAACTATTTGATTTTACTCTCTTCTGTAATTACACAAAATAGCAGCGATAAGATGCATCGGAGACACACAGTGAGAGAAAGGAGGCCGGAGATGAAGAAGAGATGTCAAATACACATTGGAGATAATATAGTGGCAGAAGGGAAGTAAATATGAGTAAACTTACCATGTAACATAAAAATGTTGCACTCTATACTATAAGTCTCATTTTATACTACAATCACTTCGCTACAACCTCATAAATTAAAAATAAAAATGAATAATGTCTCAAACAATTTTTGATTTCTAAATATAAATTTATTCTTCAGAATTTTCTAAATTTGAAAGAACTAGTAACATGTCCTCATCAGCAATGTCCTCATGAAAAGTCTCCAATGATGATTCTTGTAACTCTATGGTCTCCAAACACTCGATAAATTCGCCATCAAGAGATTGATCAAAAAAATCATTCAAGTCATCTCCTCCTTGTGACAATATTTCATTATTGGTGCTGTCAATTTCAATCAATGTAGTGGAATCATTCAAGTCATCTCCTCGTGACAATATTTCATTATTGGTGCTCTCAATTTCAATCAATGTAGTGGAATCATTCAAGTCATCTCCTCCTTGTGACAATATTTCATTATTGGTGCTGTCCATTTCAATCAATATAATGGAATCATACACGTCATCTCCTCCTTGTGACAATATTTCATTATTGGTGCTCTCAATTTCAATCAATGTAGTGGAATCATTCAAGTCATCTCCTTGTGACAATATTTCATTCTTGGTGCTGTCCATTTCAATCAATCTAATGGAATCATACAAGTCATGTCCTCCTTGTGACAATATTTCATTATTGGTGCTCTCAATTTCAATCAATGTAGTGGACAATTCAAAAGAAATTGCCACGGTCTCTTCATTGTGAGCCATTTTATTTTGAAATTGCTTGCTGTAAATTGCAGAAAAAAATAATCACTTTCATTTATCGTTTTTAGTAATACATAATATAAAACTAACTTTATCAAGTATTTAGTATAACAGAAGGACTGCAAATAAATAACAGAAAACATTTTTCAAATTATCTTCAAGTGTACAACATAGTTCCCCTTACAAATTAACAACTCACCTTTTTAAAAGTAGGAGAAGTGTTAGTACTGTGTAAATCAAACACCAGAAATTCACCACCAAAAATTCCTCACAAATGTACCTCAGACAGTAGTATCACAAAATGGCTGTGGTTTCCTCTCATTTGAAATATATACATAACCAATTAACTTTCATCACACACAAATACAAAACCAAAGTAACATTTTAATTGGTTCTAAATTTCAACACTTTCAAATGTGTTTTCCCCATGCAATTTTCCATAGGACATTTACATACGTCTACAGCCTGAATGGCTGAACGGAATTACACCAAACTTGGCAAAATGGTACATCAAACCTAAGAGGTCAGGAAGGATCTACTATGCCCCCTTATGGTCATTTCCCCCTTCGCTTTGGCCTCCTCTTGTCTCTCAATCCTACCGAGAGACAAGATGGCGGCCGCTACGGACTGTTTGGAATGTTGACAGACGCCGGAGAACCAATCAGCTTCGCAAAGCTCCGTAACGCGAAAAGTACGCGAAGCGGAGCGCTGTTACAGATATATATCTTTTTTTGAACGTTAATTTCTCAAAATCCACTGGAGCACATATATTGAGACCTAGCAAAGGCACATCGGGCTACCAGTCCCTAATATTTTGCCAAGTTTCGTGCAAATCCATTCAGCCGTTCGATTATAATTATTTTATTTTTTTTTGCCCCGCGGGGCCCTTTTAAAACCTCCACATCAAACGTAGGGGGTCAGCGAGGATCTACTATTCCCCCTTATGGTCATTTGCCCCTTCGCTTTGGCCTCCTCTTGTCTCTCGATCCTACCGAGAGACAAGATGGCGGCCGCTACGGACTGTTTGGAATGTTGACAGACGCCGGAGAACCAATCAGCTTCGCTTCACAAAGCTCCGTTGCGCGAAAAGTACGCGTCCTGGAGCGCTGCCCGGTCCGCTGTTACAGATATATATCTTTTTTTAAACGTTAATTTCTCAAAATCCACTGTAGCACATATATTGAGACCTACAAAAGGCACATCGGGCTACCAGTCCCTACAATTTTGCCAAGTTTCGTGCAAATCCATTCACCCGTTCGGGCTAAAAGTGAGGCCAACCGCCCTATGGAAAACTCAATGTTAAAAACACATTTTGGGACCCCCCTTTTTTCTCAGCCCCCCCTTGACGAACCCCCCCCAAATTTTCAAGGGCTGCTCAGAAACAAAATGTGCCATTTTCCTGAAAATTTCAGCCAATTCCGTCCACAAACGCCAAAGTTATTAGACATAGAATTTTCAAAAAACCCATAGAGAAAAAATCCTAACTATATATACCTACTGGCGACCGCCAGTAGGTAATATATATATATACATATATATATATACATATATATATATATATAAACACACATATATATGTTTATAATTATAAAAGTATATATACATACAGATAGTGTAACCTAATTAAAAACACATTTATTGTACATTATATTAATTGTTTTTATATTTTTAATTTCTTAATATGAAATATATATCTGTATTTACCTAATAAAGCCAAAACACATATAAAACATACTAATCAATGTACGCAATAAATACATCAATAAAAATAGAAAAATCCAAAAAACACATTTACAAAAAGACTACAAACACTAAAATTAATGTTAAAATAAAAATAAATAGTGTTGAATATAAAGAATAAAAGAATCAAAGCTATAAACTCTATTTAACTAACATTAGTTAAAGTATTGGAGTCTATGAATATTAAATACACTATTCCCACTCCAGTTTATGCAACAGTAGGGAAAGTGTTGGACTTTGAAAGGGTAACATTTACTTTTCCCACCCCAGTCTGTGCAACAGTGGGGAAAGCGTTTGATTTAGGAAGAGTGAAATGTACTATTACCACTCCAGTCAAATCAATGGTAGGGAGAGTTTTTGACTTTGGTGGTGCAAAATGTACTATTCACACTGCAGTCTGTACAACAATAGAGAAAGTGTTGGACTTTGGAGGAGTGAGATTTACAATACTTTATGGAGGGACGTCTTTACCTCATCGAGGTCCCCGACTCTGTGCGCCAATGGAACTGTGAGGCTTGGGATTGGGGGAAGTGAACTCCGTTTTCCCCGCACAAGTACAAAAGTTTCAACCTGCTAACAAAGCTACTCGGCTGCACGATGGGAAAATGAAGTGCAAGCCGAGGAAACAAACCACCAAACCAGCAAGTTTGAAACACTGCATGCTGGATTATGCAGTTCGAAGAACGGGAGCTCTGGTGACTCCGTGCCATGTTTTGCAGACAACTTCAACACTACTTTAGTGATTGAGTATAAGATAGAAACTGATTGTACCAGTGGAACTATTTTCAGCATTAGGCATCTGAAGAAGGAAGCAATCCGAAACGTGTCATGCCAGGTTGAATAAAATGTTTTTTACATATCCCCGTGTGCCGCCGCTCTACTTCGAGGGAAGGAGAATGCTGCGGAATTTATTGCGTGGTCCCATTACACGCGAGGAGGGCACTCCCAGCAAGCGTCTGAAGGAAGGGTGTCAATGGGGGGAACCCGGACCACCTCGCACAACGGAGGCTGCAGAGATAACGTTGTCAAGGACAATTCATACTTTATGAAGGGACGTCTTTACCTCATCGAGGTCCCCGACTCTGTGCGCCGATGGAACTGTGAGGCTTGGGATTGGGGGAAGTGAACTCCGTTTTCCCCGCACAAGTACAAAAGTTTCAACCTGCTAACAAAGCTACTCGGCTGCACAATGGGAAAATGAAGTGCAAGCCGAGGAAACGGACCACCAAACCAGCAAGTTTGAAACACTGCATGCTGGATTATGCAGTTCGAAGAACGGGAGCTCTGGTGACTCCGTGCCATGTTTTGCAGACAACTTCAACACTACTTTAGTGATTGAGTGTAAGATAGAAACTGATTGTACCAGTGGAACTATTTTCAGCATTAGGCATCTGAAGAAGGAAGCAATCCGAAACGCGTCATGCCAGGTTGAATAAAATGGTTTTTACATATCCCCGTGTGCCGCCTCTCTACTTCGAGGGAAGGAGAATGCTGCGGAAAATACATATATATATATATATATATATATATATATATATATATATATATATATATATATTTATTTATATATATATATATATTTATATATATAAACACACATATATATGTTTATAATTATAAAAGTATATATACATACAGATAGTGTAACCTAATTAAAAACACATTTATTGTACATTATATTAATTGTTTTTATATTTTTAATTTCTTAATATGAAATATATATCTGTATTTACCTAATAAAGCCAAAACACATATAAAACATACTAATCAATGTACACAATAAATACATCAATAAAATAGAAAAATCCAAAAAAACACATTTACAAAAAGACTATAAACACTAAAATTAATGTTAAAATAAAAATAAGTAGTGTTGAATATAAAAAATAAAAGAATCAAAGCTATAATTAGTTAAAGTATTGGAGTCTATGAATATTAAATACACTATTCCCACTCCAGTTTATGCAACAGTAGGGAAAGTGTTGGACTTTGAACAAGTAACATTTACTTTTCCCACTCCAGTCTGTGCAACAGTGGGGAAAGCGTTTGATTTAGGAAGAGTGAAATGTACTATTACCACTCCAGTCAAATCAATGGTAGGGAAAGTTTTTGACTTTGATGGTGCAAAATGTACTATTCCCACTGCAGTCTGTACAACAATAGAGAAAGTGTTGGACTTTGGAGGAGTGAGATTTACAATTCCCACTCCAAGCAGCGGAACAGTAGGGAAAGTGTTACATTGCAAAGAGGGTAATTTTACAATTCCTACTTTAGTCTAAACAGGAGCAGGGAAAGTACTTCACTTCAAACACTTTACATATATAAGTAAAACTACGAATATAAAACAATATTAAACTCTTAAAATAAAAAGTGTTAACAAAAATATATATCTATATATACATGTGTAAAAAGGTTTTAAAATAATCAAGTTGCATAATTACCATTCATTAAAATAATGAATTATCTTTTAATAAATTATTGTCATTCAATTATTGATTAATGAACTTCCTAGCCTAGATCCCTACAATTAAATCTTTAATTAACAATATATGATTAATTGTTAATTAATTATTACTTAAGTTACTTCCCACCCTATATCCCTACAAACCTAACAGTCTGCAAATAACATATAATGAAGATAACTCAATATTACTTAATTTACAAAATAAATAACAATCATATAATCAAATAAAATATAATAAATAATTCATAACTATTATTAATTAATTAATTTCCTACCCTAACCCCGTATAAATACAACAACCCAGTACAACACTAAAAACAACTATGAAAAAAATAATTAAAGAATATTGCTTAAAATTATAAGCTATAATTTTTAAAAATAAACAAAATTGATTTCATAGATAGGAACACATACAATTAATATATCAACTAAAACACATTTAAATAATTTAAAAAACAATTTTTTTTACATAGATATTATTAAAAACAATATTACTTAAAAACAATATTTTCTTGTCAATGATATTTGTGCATCATATTTATTTTCCAACATTACACCACCCCCGATATTTCTAATCCAATATTTTGCCCAAACACCATCAAATCTTTCAGCAGTCGCCCATTGCCTTGTTTAGATACTATGGTCCCGATTACGAGTTTGACAGACCGACCGACCACTGCGTTGGCAGTTCAAAGAAGAACGCCATGGTGGAGGTCTCCCGTCTTTCAGCAGTCGCCCATTGCCTTGTTTAGATACTATGGTCCCGATTACGAGTTTGACAGACCGACCGACCACTGCGTTGGCAGTTCAAAGAAGAACGCCATGGTGGAGGTCTCCCGTCTGCCATATTACGAGGTTCCCGATGGGCCAGCTCCTGGTGATGTCTATTTGTAGATATGAGTGTATATTGTTTACTGCAACGACATGACTCTTGTGGGAAAATGCCTACTACGAGTACTTTCCCATTGCTGGAGTCTGGACCATATGTGCCCAATCCAGTCAATGGGTAAATAGTACAAAATAGACAAACCGAGATTTCGGGACCAACAGGGTGATTTCTGGGGGCCAAGATGCTGCTGTGAAGGCGGGCACCCCAAATCCTTCAACTCTGAGACTCGAAGCAGAGAGTCCCACTGCCACAGTCAGGTCATCAAAAAGCCAACTCATAATTCGGACGTCGGTGAGAGTCTCTGTATGACCCTATGATAGCTGCTTATCCTGGACCGCTGTTGAGGCAATCGTCAAATGGCTGGCAGTGTCAGCTGTGTGCTGGAGGTCTTTTATTCAGTAAACTGCAAAACCCATAATACGGTGCAGTGACAGCAATCTTCGGAATGCCAAACTCATAATCAGGCCCTATATGTTGATTTGACACCCACCTCTACACAATTCATGAAACATATACTTACAGTCAAGATTATTTTCAAACTCTTAAAAAGAAAGGATATATGCTAGCTATATTCTCTTGTCACTTCTACCTACCTAACAGTGAAGAACCGATCCAAATTCTTTCACTTTATGAAAATCACTTTATTTCCCTTTACTTCAAGTCCCTGTATATCCATACATTGAAAGCACAAAGCCTGAAATCCTGAAAAACAGTTGTAGGCATGATTGTAATGTTATGCTTTTTTGGGCTGGAAAGTGATATAAAGAAATTAAGATTTCAACCTCTTTCCTTATTCTTTCACTCTCCCATGTTACACACACGACTTGGCATATGTGCACAAGAGAGCTCATTGCAAACAGACATGTGTAAGGGCCTGTCAAGTACACCAAAAGAGGTTCATAGAGGCACATTAAACAAAATACCCACAGACACATAGATACATGAAAACACATCTGACAAAGTATATGTCCTGCCTGATTACGATGCGATCGAACACTGTTCGGTCGCATACTTTCTATTCTCTATGGTAGCTTGTGTTACAGCCATAAACCGGCTGTAATACAGGCTCATATAGAGAAATGGGAGTGTGTGTGTAAAACCCTGAACCTTGTGGCAGGCACCCCCTGGTGTCTGCCACACAGTACAGGGCTTTACATAGGGGCACCCTAGTTACCCCCACGACCACCAACCGTAGGTCGCAGTGGCAAGAGGGCCCTGCTAGGGACCCCAAGATTGCTTTCCGGCAACCTTTCAATGTCGGACAGGCTGGCAAGGAAAGGCTGTGGGAAAGCGACATCGTAATCCATAGGGGATTATGGTGTGGTTCCGACCGGCAGAAAGACTCTGAGAGCTGGCTGTAACTGAGTTGGAAGGACCAGCCGGTTTATGTTCCGACCGCCGACATCATAATCGGGTGGTCGGACCGCAAACCGACCGTGTTGTCGGAAAGCCTCTGACCGCAGTCGGAAAGCTTCCGACTAGTGGTTGGAGGCTTGCCGACTGACATCGTAATCAACCCCATTGTGTTTATATATGTAAAATGTTAAGCAACATAATATTTTGTCAAAAATATCGTGCAACACAGTATTGCCATAAACAAGGTAAGTGTATATTGTTTTTTTAAATAGAGAGAGATTTATAAATAATTGATTTAAAATAATAAATTCGTACAAAATAACATAATTTATAATAAAAGGCTGCATTAATTTATAATACAAATGATATATAAATAAGTAAATATCAATGTGCATATATACATTCTTTAAAAATACATTTCATTAAAAAATATTAACAATAACAAAATCAAAATCAACAAACACATATACATAACAAACAAAAACATTTAAGGTAATTTAAATATTCAAATGTACCTATAAAAATAGTTTTATTTACAGTCGAAGCCTGGCCCATCGTCCCAAAGGGTGGTCTTTCCACCCTTGGGATTACTATGCATGGTTTCCAGCACGGTTTCCATGCCTGCCTTTCCGACATGTTAACCCTGTCGGAAAGCGTGTTTGGGGGCCCCTAGCAGGGTCCACTTCTGTGCGCAGACTCCAGTTGAGGGCCGAGGGGACACCTATGGTGCCCCCCTGTTAGTGCCCGCATGGATTAACTCCACTTCCCATTTCCTATGGGAGCATGTTTTATGAGCGGATTAGGGAAATGTCTGAATTTGGTGAACAGTGTTCTGTCGCATCCTATTGAGGCTGGCGGGGCCACCGACCAGAGGTCGATCAGTCCTGTTGTGTCCGCACATCGGCCACATAGTAAAAAGCAACAAAATAGTAAATTAAATAATAATGTTAAGCAGTCAAATTCAAAGCAAAACATTTCTTAAAATATATAAATAATTTAAAAAATAAATCTTTAAAAAAAGGATTACATTCAATCATTGGGAAAATAATTAGAATAACTCTTACTAAAAATCACTTCAATGTACAAAACAGAAGTGAA
Source organism: Lissotriton helveticus (assembly GCF_964261635.1). NCBI lineage: Eukaryota > Metazoa > Chordata > Amphibia > Caudata > Salamandridae > Lissotriton > Lissotriton helveticus. Next base: position 992,738,249 of record NC_136072.1, on the reverse strand, counting down.
AGTGTTGGACTTCAGAGGGGTTAGATTTAGTATTCCCACTGCAGTCTAAGCAACATTATGGAAAGTGTTGAGTTGCAGAGGGATAAACATTTATTATTAAATAATTAAAATAAAGTAATGAACACATATTTCAATAAATAGCTAGTATATGGAAATAAAGGATGTTACTTTTAATTTAAAAATAAAATACATTAACAATCAATTAATCAATCAGTACATTTATAGAGCATGCTACTCACCCGTGAGGGTCTCAAGGCGCTAAAGGGAGGGGTGCTGTCATTGGTCGAATAGCCAGGTCTTGAGGTGCTTCCTGAAGGTGAGGTGATCCTGGGTCAGTCGAAGGTGTGCGGGGAGTGAGTTCCATGTCTTTGAGGCTAGGTAGGAGAATGATCTTCCTCCAGCGGTGGTTCTGTGGATCCGTGGAATGGTGGCGAGGGTGAGGCTGGCTGAGCGGAGCTGGCGGGAGGGGGGAGTAGAATGAGAGGCGGTCGTTGAGGTATTCGGGTCCTTTGTCGTGGAGCGCTTTAAGTGTGGGTGAGGAGCCTGAACGTCATCCTCTTGTTGATGGGTAGCCAGTGCAGGTTTCTTAGGTGGGCGGATATGTGGCTGCGACGGGGGATGTCGAGGATGAATTGGGCAGAGACGTTTTGTATGCGCTGAAGTCATTTCTGGGGTTTGGCAGTGGTTCCTGCGTAAAGGGCGTTTCCGTAGTCCAGTCGGCTGGTGACGAGGGCCTGGGTGACGGTCTTTCTGGTTTCTGTGTGGATCCACCTGAAGATTTTTCGGAGCATGCGCCGGGTGTTGAAGCAGGATGAGGATACGGCGTTGACTTGCCTGGTCATCGATAGGGAGGAGTCCAGGATGAATCCTAGCTTACGTGCGTGGTCCGTGGGAGTAGGCGCGGAGCCCAGCGCTGTGGGCCACCAGGAGTCGTCCCAGGCGGAGAGGGATTGTCCGAGGATGAGGACCTCCGTCTTGTCGGAGTTCAGCTTCAGGTGACTGAGCTTCATCCATTCTGTGATGTCATTTCTTCCTGGAGGTTGGTTTTGGCGGTGGTGAGGGAGAGTATCAGTTGGGTGTCATTGGCGTAGGAGATGATGTTGATGTTGTTTTTGCGTGCGATGGTGGCGAGGGGGCTCATGTAGATATTGAAGAGGGTTGGGCTGAGTGAGGAGCCCTGGGGTACGCCACAGATGATCTTGGAGGCCTTGGAGCAAAAGGGAGGGAGGCGGACTCTCTGGGTTCTGTCGGAGAGGAACAATGTGATCCAGTCCAGGGCCTTTCCTTGGATCCCAGTGTTGTAGAGGCGGGTTATTAGGGTGCGGTGGCAGACGGTGTCAAAGGCTGCCGAGAAGTCTAGGAGAATGAGGGCGGTTGTTTCTCCGTTGTCCATCATGTTCCTGATGTCATCGGTGGCTGCGATGAGAGCGGTTTTGGTGCTGTGGTTTGCTCAAAATCCGGACTGGGACAGGTCGAGCGAGTTGTTTGTCTCGAGGAAGGCGGTCAGCTGTTTATTGACGGTCTTCTCGATGACTTTGGCCGGGAAGGGAAGAAGAGAGATGGGGCGGAAGTTCTTGAGGTCTTTGGGATCCGCCGTGGGTTTTTTCAGTAGGGCGTTGATCTCTGTGTGCTTCCAGCTCTCCGGGAAGGTGGCTGACGTGAAGGAGCTGTTTATGACGTTCCATAGGTGGGGTGCGAGGATGCTGTCGGTTTTGTTGAAGATATGATGAGGGCATGGGTCAGAGGGGGATCCGGAGTGGATGGTGTTCATGACGTGGGTGGTGTCTTCCGTGCTGATGGGTGTCCATGCGTTAAGGGTGATGGTGGTAGGGGTCGATGGTTCTGTGATTGGAGGCGGAATCTGGGGTCCGAAGCTGTGGTGTATATCCACGATCTTAAGGTGGAAGAATGTGGCGAGGGAGTTGCAGAGGTCTTGTGACGGTGTGATGTCGTTGATGTCGTTGTTGCTGGCGCTGGGGTTGGAGAGCTCTTTGATGATGCTAAAGAGTTCCTTGCTGTTGTGGGTGTTCTTGTCCAGTCGCTCTTTGAACGATGTCCTTTTGGTGGTGCGGATCAGCTGGTGGTGTTCGCGGGTGGCGTTTTTGAGGGCTGTCATGTTTTCTGAAGTCCGATCGTGGCGCCAGGTTTTTTCGAGGGCCGGCATGATTTCTTTGATTCTTTGAGGGTGTCTGTGAACCATGATGTTTTCCTGTTGCCGGACTTGCCTGGGGGGTTCTTCAGTGGAGCGAGGTCGTCGGCGCAGTTGGTGATCCATTGTGCGAGGTTGTGGGCTGCGTTGTTGGGGTCAGTGGTGTCGGCTGGCGGGTTCTGGCTTAGTGATGAGAGGAGCTGGTCTGTGGTGATTTTGCTCCAGCATCTGCGGGGGATTTGTTGTGTGCGGTGGTGGGGTGTATTCTTTTTGAAGGTGGAGTGGATACATCTGTGGTCAGTCCAGTGTAGTTCTGTGGAGTGGCTGAAGGAGATGTGGTTGCTGGCGGATAAGATGGGGTCGAGCGTGTGGCCGGCGAGATGGGTGGGTGTGTCAACCAGTTGCTTGAGTCCGAGGTTGGCCAGGTTGTCGAGCAGGGTGGTGGTGGTGTTGTCGTTGTTTTTCTCTAGGTGGAAGTTCAGGTCCCCTAGGAGGATGTATTCTGGCGAGGCTAGGGAGTGTGGGCTGATGAAGTCGGCGATGGTATCGCTGAAATGTGTGCGCGGGCCCCAACAAATATATTGGAGGTTTCAATAAATGTAAAAGTAAGCATGGCCCTCCCTAATACGCCCCCCAAAAACCCCACTATTTTAAATAAACAAGAAAACAACAATAAAATTAAAACAGTACTTAAATAAAACAAAATTAACAACAATAATGACGTTTAAATATCAATACATTATACTTTAATTAAATCCCCACCCTATTCCCATACAAACACAACTATTGGCTTTTAAAATATAAATTACTAATTAAATGATAAAAAATAACATAAATGACAAATAACATCTCAAAGTTAAATAAGTAAAATTCAAAATAGACTGTTGAATAATGTATGTGTTATCATTTAGTTAATTACAAAACAATGAAATATTTAATTTACAATTCAAAATGAATTAACTTTATAGATCAATAAGTTATAAATTAATTAACTTCCCGCCCTATTCTCCTACAACCCCAACAATCATCTACTACTTTATAAATTACTAATTAAAATAAAAAATAAAATAACTTGTTTAAAATTGCAAACTATATTTTAGAAAATATTTACTACACACTAATAAAACTGAAACCTACAATTAAGATAGAAAAATATATTAAGTTAACTTACAACCGACATTTATTACAACTATATTAAAGTAAATAATATCAAATACCACAATATTCTAAAAAACAATATTATGTCCCAAAAAACAATATTCTTACTTTCTATTTTATGTTCCATGATATTTTGGTTCAGACTATGGGGCTGAAAACAATGCTGGTCAGATGAGTATCTGACTGCCATCCTTGTAGGAGCGGGACTAGCCAACAGGTAATCGGCGGTCCCACCCACCAAATTACAATCCTACCACCGTGGAGATGGTCGGAAATATGACCCACCCCACTGCGCCTACCTGAGCCGGAGGCTGCTGTCCCCAATGCCAAACGTCATGCTTGCTAACATCCCTACACCCTGGGGCAGGCACAGCGCGGTGCCTGTCACACAATGGAGGGACGATAAGGGGTGCACAACAGGTGCCCCACAGGGCCTATAGCGGAGGGCTACGGGGGACAGTGGCTCTGCTAGGGCTCTCAAAAAGCCTTCCCACCAGCCTATTGACATTTGAAGAACTAACTTGAAATGGCTGGTGGAAAGGTGGATCTTAATCCCCACAATGGTGTCTGGGAAGGCACCACCTCCATTATGAGAAATGCAAGCCCGTTGGAAGCTATTAGTCAGTCCCTGGCAACTGCGGTCCGACCAACTGCATCCCATAATGCGGCGGCTTGACCACAGTTAGAAATGTCGGTGTGACAGACAACTACGGCACGTCAGTGTCGGTTCCATAACATCGTATTGGGCCCCTATATTTTGAGAATGATATTCAAGTCACGCATTAATCTGGAACCAATGTGTGGGTCATTCATTTTACCAGCATCACAATCTATGTCATAGGGGAGCCCTTAGCAGATGGCTCGCTGTCCAAAATAGTTGATAGAGAAACTGCTTGAAGTGAGTATAGTTGTTCTGTTTGGATGCTAGTAATATTAAATGTATAAGTCACTGTGAGTTTGTGTTTGCCCTTGAAAAATTAGGAAAATGGTGTATTACCATGAGTGAGGTCTACATGCGTATATCCCCTCTGGCAGATTAAGCAGAAGCTCACCGTAGAGCATCATACCTTACCTGTCTTGAGAAAGGCACCCCCTGCCTGTCTGGGAAAGCTGAAATTTACATTAATATGGAGCCTGTATGAGATTCGGATATACATTCCTCAACATCTCTTATTATTTGTATATTTTTGATTTAACAATCTACATATTGTCTTAAGGTGATTGGGCAGTATATATACTGGGTTTCCGACACACAAGTTCAGAGGCATACAAAACCTTTTTCATAGCAACAAACACTAACCATGAAATGAAATTCTGTCTGTATCATATAGGAAGCAATGATACGTTTTAGATGGTGAAGGAAACCCACAGTTTTCAGTTACTTGCATCAATGCGTGTATCCACTTTGTAACTCTGTGTCCTGAGAGCTGTCTCAAATTAAGCATCGAGGGGCAGAAACAGAGCATATTTTCTTCCAAAAATTGGCCAACCTGCACTTAAATGTGAACTTGCTTTCATTATGTTTTCATGCATCAAGGCAGAGGTGTTTATTAAAATTCACACAGGTAGTCATACAAATCAATTTTGCTTCTTTTTGCAGGTGTTTCCAGGTGTTGCATGGGAGCCTAAAAGCCCTGTATAGATAGATACCTGTCTCTGATTTACTTATTACAGTCTCGTTCTGATCTGAGGTGTGTGGTCATCTGTAATACTGAAATTACATAGCCACTCAATTAAAAGTTATTACAGTTGGGTTGTGATGTTATAATGCCTCCTGACAGAACCAGCAGCCATGGTGAAAGGAAGGAAACAAAGCATACATACAGCAGCAGTTTAAACACAATTGGATCTTATTGTTTATTTTTCTGATCTGATTTTTCAAAATATTTACAGAGATCCACATGGAGATATTTATGACACCTTGTTATGCTATAGGTCATTAAAGGACAAACAGGAACCCTCCCCATATTTCCACACACTCTGAGCTTTAGCATTTTTTAAATCTGATTTTTCTAAAACTGATTCAAATATATTTTTACAGCAAATTAATAACTGCTTTTTGGTGTGCTTAATTTCACTCTACAGATTCCTCTTTTATTTTTCATATCTGAAACCATATTATCTCTTTAATGTGTGAGAGCATGGCACCACTGATTTAAACAGTTTGTGGGAATGGGGATGTGAAACCATGTGTTACAAGGAACAAAATACCCTCTCATGTACATTAAAAGGCTATTGCACGTTACCTCGGATTTCCATAACCATCAAAATGAATATTGTCATTGGCCTGGTTCCTCTATACGGTCACATTACTCCTTTGTGGTTTGCAGTGTACTTATAATGGACAGCAGGGAGTGCTTTATGCCATACATAGAGTGTCAATAAGCTACATGACAGCTGCTCGAGACCATCTTAAGACACTGCTAACATACGGAAATGTATGTATATTAATATGCAGAAATCACAGATATTTGCAGTAAACAAACTATCATCTTGCATTACAATAAAAAAAACAGCACCATGAGAGGGTGGAATGTTCCAAGGGCTAGTCAAATATAATACTTATTTGCCAAGATTTATTTCTATTGAAGAAAGAAAAAGAACAGCAGGTCTTTCTAATAAGCTGCCGATTCACTGCAGTAGCCAACAGTGGCTCCCCACATCACAGTACCAGTCTCCTAACTCTTGCTGCCTTTTGTGGAACTATAATTAGGTTAAGCCCTATAATATTGTATGTGCCCAGCAAACATTGTGCAATTTGGTTATTATCTAATTGCCAAGCGCGTATGACAGCAAATATCATGTCTCTGCTTAGAACTTCATCAACAACTTGAGGTGTAATGGGAACTTGGGGACCCAAAGTACCATTAATGAAAAAAAGATGAAGCCTAGTGGAGTAAGAAAGACATTAGTAGGCAGTTGGGCTTAGGTATTCACTCACTCAAATTATTGGGGTGTTTGTTACATTTTTCTTTAGAATGAGTGGGTTCTCCACAGTTTCACTTAGGGGTACTATAATATTCCATGGAGGGACCGTTACAATTGGCTAATAACCTGAATATATGTCCATCACTCAGTAGACACAACTCTGCACAGTTAGGACTCTTACAACAGGTGTGTAACCAAGCCAACACAATCAAAGCTTTCAACTTGCTAACAGACCGGGCATTTATTTATGCCTAAACAGCTTTTCAAGAAATTAGGCATGGAAATCATTCTCCATGCTTCCAGCAACAAGGATCATTTTCCAAATGCTCGAAATAAGCAATAACTGTCCTGCTCATAAAAAAACATGTCTAATTCAGAACTTCCCCCCAACTAGGAATAGTGCAAGGATGTTCCACTCTCCCTGTAACATGTCATTCAGTTGTAGGAACACTTCCCATTTAATCATAAAAAGACAATTTTCCTAATATTTTCTGTAAATTCAAGCCACGTAACCTTAATATCTGACTGCGCATCCAACAAACCCAGCCAAACAGGTGATAGTGAAGTGATATAACTTCACAATACATATGGACCAACATATTCAACTAAACACATAATCTAGCTCACACCGGAGAGTGACCAGAATGGTTGAAACAAGTCTTTGTGAAGATGGCCTCAGTATCGTTGATGATGGACACCCATCTTGATTCATTGGCTTATTAGCAGTCAGTCACACTGTGGGCAATACCAACTCAAGGACTGGGTTTGTGTATCACGATTAACTCACTCCTGTGCAATCAATGTCAGAAGATCGGGCTAGGGGTTAAATGGACAAACCAATGCACTAATGTGATTGGCCCTGCCCATTACAACATCTGTCACAATGCTAACATCCAATGTGGATTTTGCTATAATTCTTTGTATCTGCTAGGTTTGAGTATGTGTTTGAGTATTCAAATAAAATATGCACCTTTGCCAAAAGGACACACAATTGACGTCTTAGGGCCTGATTATGAGTTTGGCGGTCATGGTACCACCAAAGGAACATCTCTACAAAGGGAACCTCATGTACAGATTCCATCGGGCTACACTGCCACACGTTAATTTTGAATCAAATGAATCAATTATTTCTGCTTTACTCTCATTTTTCATCATATTTAACCATATTTTAATCCATTGCTTTTTCTTCATGTTCAATTCATTTTACTCAAGTCTATTTAGAACGCAGATTTCTCACAAAAGCCCAGGAGTCAAAGGTGGGTTCCACATACCAAGATTTTTTAATAAAACAACCCAATGCATTTCGGGAAGTAAATGCTTCTGGTGTAAGTGAAAAAGTTTTTCACTTGCACCAGAAGCGTTTCGATACGCTGATAAGGAAGGAAGAAATTATTTATTTTTAACAAAATGCGGTGACTAATAAGCCATGATGCCCCTGAAGAAGTGAATTTACTTCCCGAAATGCATTGGGTTGTTTTATTAAAAAATCTTGGTGGGTGGTTGTGGGTAGGTCCCTTACAGAACTGAGAGAAGTTGAGATCGGAGAGGAAAGTCTTAAATGAGCTGACAAAAAGATCATTGGTGTCATTCCAATGGAGGTTAAAGTCTCCAAGGAAGATATGGTATAGTTGATCCAAACATGAGCTAATGACCTCCATGATTTGCTCTATGAAGAGCAAATTGTCATCCGGTGGATGGTAAATCATGTGAAGCACACAGACAATCTTGCCCTTATTCCAAATTTCTGTCATTAGTAGCTGACAAGATGATAGCCAAGCATTCTGTGATGGCTTCATGGTTAGGCTGGCACGATGAATGCAAGCAATGCCACCCCCCTTTTTTCCCGGCTGATCACATTGGATAATGGCATAATCAGGCGATACTAAAATGTCGGGAACAGGTGAGGTGGCATCGTTGAGTCAGGTTTCTGTGAGAGTCAATACATCAAAATCCTGCACTAAGATGAGTGCAGATATGTCCGCAGCATGTGTCACAGCCAATCTGCAATTGAGCAGCATCAAATTAATGTGAGGAGAGATGTTAATCTCTTCAATATGAGCAGTAGATATTTGGAGTAGGTTTTCCATATTAACCAATATGAAGTTGGCCCTGGGCTCCCTGTCAGGGGAAATAGCGGGGATGTTAAATAACAGAGTTAGAGGAGGCTAAAGACCCCGCAACACTGTATGAGAATACAAGAGTGAGGGTGTCTTCAGCCGACAGCGGAGACTGAAACCTACGAGGTCTGGAGTGATGGTTAGGAAGAGGCCTGGAGATCCACCTGGAACTAATTGGGAATCGGGAAAAGGATTGTTCGTCCCCATCCCCGAAGCCTCCAGGTGTATTGCAATGCACATTCCTATGAGGAGGGTGTAAATTCCATACCCTCTCTATCTTCATGGAGAACTGTGGTAGGGACTGCATGATCTCTTTGACAACCACGAGATCCTGCTTGAGGTAAGGCCCGTTAAAGCACTCGTCAGCCTCCTCAGTAAGAGGATGGGTATGATCCAGAATTTGGAGGGAACTGGTAGGTGCAGTAAGACCCTTACCGCAATTAGAAGGGGAGCTAGAGTTCTGCTTGAGCGTGGATTTGTCGGCAACAAAGGATAGACTATCAGCAAGATAAGATGCAAGAGGGAGCTACGCCGGACCCAGGTAGGGCTTGGTAGCAGGCACGTTGGATCAAAACAGGCAATAGGAGAAGCACAGGAAGCAGAAACAGGTATGAGAGGGTTACGCAGAGATGGACTGGGGCCAGCAGCTAGGTCCAGCACCCTAGATGTGGGAGTGCCTGAAACTGTGTGTGCAGGTTGGGTCTGTATGGGTGGGTGGGTGGTAATGTGTGTTTGTGTGCTTTGGGCAGGTTTGATAATAAGATTTATGGATGTGTACAGGCCAGGGGGAAGAACACAAAGTTGGGGTTGATGGGAGACTATGGTGAATGAGGAGGCCAGATCCTGAAAATATCTCTGTAAGACAGACATGGCACTGTGACTGCCTTTCCGGTAGGCCACCATCTTCTACAGATGGATGCCTTGCCCCTCAATGGCTCTCAGAAGTTCAGTTTGACCAACAGAGATGTGCCTCATGAGGTCAATAGCCCCCTCACTCAGTGCAGCATGGGAGAAAGGGGCTGGAGCTGAGGTGGCTGGAGCAAATGAGATGGCTCCCCTCTTAGGGGAGAAGGCCCAGCTAACTGTTTGGGGAACAACAGGGAGGCTGGCAATTGAACTGGGGTTGTCAGACAAGAATGAAGGTGGAACTAATCCTGTGGGGTCTGCCACCACACGGGAGTGTCCACCGGAGGATGACTTTGTATCTGAAGAACTCAAGCTTGTGTCCTCTTTGGCACTCTCCACACCCTCCAGGTCTTTGGGTCCTTCCTTGTTAGAACTGTAACGTCCAGACCCACAGTGACCAGCTGTGTCCCCAACGATGTTGGCCCCTTTTCCTGCAATTGCCCTGGAAGTTTCTGAAATTACATATAAAATGGATTTACTGCAGCTGTGTTTCTACACTTGACCATCACATATCAACAGAAAACATTTATTAAGTGCACATATCATAGCAGCTTCATGGTTTACTATATAATCTTCAACATTAGCCTGAGCACATGCATACATGCTACATAACCTGGAAGCAATTGGTTCCAGTTATGTCATAACTCCAGACAGTTTCAAATGCATTGATGGACATGTCTATCCACACTCCATCCTTATAGTCAATACTAGGATAGTTGATCACCTTGTATACTTTGGCACTTGTAGTGCACCATAGTAAATGATAATCTTACCAAATAGGATGACTACAAAATATAAATTTCCACAATGATCACACAAGGCCCAGATTTCACCAAATGTTCATTTACCTTACAACACATCATGATAACATGAAGGTCAAAATAAAGACAATGTACCATTAATATGTGCTGTAGCAGAAAGCATGTCAGATGCAAATGCTCATTGCACACTGGTGACACCTTTGACTTGAAACCTCATCATATATCCACTTACAAAAAAGTCTAATGAAAGATGTACTAAGTTGTTTAACTACGCATCACTTGTAGCATAGAAAAGTAGCCTGGAGACATTGAGGGACAAAATTCTGGGAGATAGATAGTCCAAATGCACACAGCATAAGACTTCTAGCCATGTGAACATCCCCAATCCTGCTTGGTACATGTGATAACACCATCCATAAGATTTCATTCCTACACGCCAATGCACCTTTGAAGCGTGTTGTGCGTCAGTGAATATCTATGACATGAAGATGTGGAATCACTGTAATCCGAATGAGGTAGCATATCACAGGACTATTTGTTATAGCAAACACAAATTGCCTTATACGGATGAGTGTAGACACTCACATATGGTCTCTGCATTTCTACACGGACTCCCTGATGCATGACACCAGTCAGTGAATTCATTTTGAAAGACTATTGCAGATGATCTAACACCAGGTAAATATAAACTGGGCACTATGAAGGCACTAATGCTGAAGGCAACAGTGATGTTTGCACACTCATGTCACTGTTAAATCACAACTTGCCAATGAGAAGTGTGTGTCCAGTCACTGTATAAAGAGTGCACTGTATGTTATTTCACATGTAATAGGGCCACCATCACATGAGAGACAGTGGTGAGAGAACATCAGTCCTTACCCAAGAAAGACAAGTGGCCTGTTTGCTACAATTCTAACCCAGAACACCAAAGAACACAAGATGATTTATCAGGTCAATCAGCCATGTGTCTGCACAAGACAGTAAATTGGTAGTGGACTGGACTCTTCTGTGTTCCTAGTCATAACGACAATAGGCACAGCACCTCAGCATGCACCTACTACCAGGCCTAAACAAACAGTAACACTTCTTGTGCGTCGCGCATGGGACACCACACAAATTGATGGGAAAATACCTGCCTGTAACACAGAAAGCTGGCAAAGTAACATGCATGACTCGGGGCAGGACTCACACTGGTGTTGGGCCCTCAACTGCATCAAGCTTCCGATAGGCCATCGCTGTTTGCGTGTCATAAGGGGGGTCAGGGTCTGGTGTGTGCCCCATCCACGCTGGGAGGACATTTCCAGCAGGATCTCCGTGATCTTCCTGGGCCTGTGCCTCGGGCCCTCCCACCTCTTCCTACAAGGGACACTGGGTCAGTTTTAGACCCTCAGGGCCCGCTCCTTCCGGGCGGCAGCTTTCCAAATGGATTGCTTTGATGGGTATTGACCTGTATGGATACAATAAATGAATACACAGATTATAACTACAAGTTTTTGGATATCTATTTGGTTGACACATACTTTATTTTCATCTAGCACGCTCCTAAATCAATAGTCAACACACTACATGTGTAGTTCTCACATGCTGAGCACTACAAAGACCTGAATGCATGCTTTTAGAGTCATCTGCTGACTAGCCTCAACTCTGGTCATGTCCTTCACTGACCAAGCCAGCCCACTAACATGTAGCCTGGGGCCATCCTACATGCACTGTGATGTGAGCTACTATGGAACACAATACACCGTTGTGACCTTCTGATGGGTAAACTATTTTTGCACGATTGTACAGACACCTTTACAGCCAGGCCCATTGACCTGATGCATACGGTCCATACAGCCTGGTACCATGATAAAGACTACATCCTAACACTTAGGTCACAAAGAAAGGGCTGGCATGTGTGTTTCTGAGAGCTTTCTCTCTGGGGATGTGTGGACATGTGGAATACTTAATGGAATAGCATACTACGTCTGATTGAGTTTGTGTGGTATGTACTGCCATCAGAGGGCACACCTTTTGCCATATCTGGCCCTGTTACAGGGATGACATCAACATACCATTGTATTTATTGTTTGTTTGGCTTAATGTAACAAAGCTGGGGATTCACATATCAAACTCTCTGCAGAAGCAACCACCTATTGGCACTCTTTATTGTGTCACATGTGCACTAGGCCTGTACAATGCAATCATGACTTATAGAAAAATGACAATAGACCTGTGGGAACAAGGAACCTATCACAAGTAAATGACACACATTGACAATGTGGGTTAATGGAAAGAAGTATCAGGTCAAGGGGTTACCTCCTGGTCACTCCCCTGCCGCACGGTCCCCGTGTGCCAGGTCCTCCCGCTGCCTGCCGCCTGCCTGCCTCTAGCCCCTGCCTCGCACGCCCCCGCGTGCCAGGTCCCCCTGCTGCCGGCTGATTGACCCCCGACCCGCCATCCCACGGGCCCCGGAGGCCAGGTCACCCTGCTGCCGGTCTATCCCCTGCCCCTGCCTCCTGACCGCTGCCTGCTAGGGTCAGCCCTCAGGCCTCGCCACTCCGCCGCTTTTTCCCGCCTCTTTTTTCCTGCCACCCCTCCTCCTCTTCTAGCCGCTCTAATCTCTCCATCCCCGCCGCTGCCCCCCTGTGGCACGCCCCCCTCCTTTGCCCGACCCTCATTCGCCTTCCCGCTCCCGCCTCCCAGCTGCCCCTCCCTCGCTCCACCTCCCCACTACGCCATTTATGGCGGAGTCCGCGCGTACGCGCAGCGGGCACGCACAGCGGGCACGCCGATTGTGCGCCGAAGGCGCGCCAAAGGTAAGCCCGTCTGCGCCCGTCCGCGCCTGGACTGCGCCCAGGGCCAGGACCCCTGGCCCCCACCGACGGAAGCCGACCCGACGGACCTACGACGCCACCGAACTCAACGCACTCAACACCGGCCGAACCCCGGGCTGCTACCGAGCCACACCGAAACGCACCCACGGACCCTTCAGCTGCCACTCCTGCAAGTTCACCTGCAACCGGACCCACGCCACACCAGCACCCACCAAGCCGAGCTCCAGCTGCACCCACCTGAAGTGCATCCTGCTCAACACCCGCTCCGTCCACAGACACGACGTCGAGCTCTGGAACCTGCTCGACACTACCTCACCAGACGTCGCCTTCCTCACGGAAACCTGGATGAACGCCTCCTCTGCGCCCGACATCGCCATCGCCATCCCGGACGGCTACAAGATCATCCGGAGGGACCGCATCAACTAGACAGGAGGAGGCATCGCCATCATCCACAGGAACACCATCCGCATCACGACCAACACCAACGACGCCTTCGCACCCGCAGAACACCTGCACTTCCAGATCCACGTCAACCCCAAGACCACCCTCAGAGGCACCCTCATCTACAGACCCCCGGGACCACGCACACAATTCAGCGAAGACATCGCCGACTTCATCAACCCGCACGCCCTCCCCTCCGCTGACTACATCCTCCTCGGGGACCTTAACTTCCACCTGGAGAACAACAATGACCGCAACACCACCACCCTGCTGGACAACCTCGCCAACCTCGGACTCAAGCAACTGGTGACCTCCCCCACCCACTACGCCGGACACACACTCGACCCGGTCTTCTCTTCCAGCAAGGACATCGCCTTCAGCCATGCCACGGGACTCCACTGGACGGACCACAGCTGCGTCCACTTCAGCTTCAGAAGGACCACGCTCCACCATCACCAGCAACAGGTCCCCCGCAGAAGCTGGAACTAGATCACTGCAGACCAGCTCGCTACCTCCCTGAGCAAGAACCCTCCCACCAGCACAACGAACCCCAGCCAAGCGGCCACCAACCTCACGAAATGGATCAGCAACTGCGCAGACGAACTCGCCCCTCTGAAGACCCCGCCGAGCAGACCCGCCAGCAAGAAAGCGCCATGGTTCAATGACGAACTCAAGAGCTCCAAGAAGAACTGTAGAACCCGTGAGAAAGCCTGGCGCAGAGACCCAACACCGGACAACATGACTGCCCTCAAGCTCGCCACCCGAAAACACCACTGACTGATCCACGCCACCAAGAAAACCGCATTCAAGGAACGACTGGACAACAACGCACACAACAGCAAGGAACTCTTCAACATCGTGAAAGAGCTCTCCAACGCCGGAAACAACGACATCACCCCTTCCCAAGACCTCTGCAACTCCTTCGCCTCCTACTTCCACAACAAGATCGCGGACATACACAACAGCTTCAGCACTCAACCGACGCACGCCACGACCGAACCACCGCCCCCCACCACCACCCTCAGCGCCTGGACCCCGATCAGCACCGAAGACACCATCCGCACGATGAACTCCATCCACTCCGGATCTCCGACCGACCCCTGCCCTCATCACGTCTTCAACAAAGCCGACGCAATCATCGCACCCCACCTGCGGGACATCATCAACACCTCCCTCGAAACCGCCACTTTCCGGAGAGCTGGAAGCACGCCGAACTCAGCGCTCTACTCAAGAAACCATCAGCCGACCCCACCGACCTCAAGAACTACCGCCCCATCTCGCTGCTCCCGTTTCCGGCAAAAGTCATCGAGAAGACCATCAACAAGCAACTGGCCGCCTTCCTCGAGACGAACGGCTCCCTCGACCTCTCGCAGTCGGGCTTCCGAACCAACCACAGCACCGAGACCGCCCTGATCGCAGCTACCGATGACATCCGAGCCATGCTCGACAACGGAGAAACAGCGGCCCTCATCCTCCTGGACCTCTCCGCAGCCTTCGACACAGTCTGCCACCGCACCCTAGTGCAGCGCCTCAGCAACGTCGGAATCCAGTAGAAGGCACTGGAGTGGATCATCTCCTTCCTCGCCGGAAGGACACAGAGAGTCCGCCTCCCCCCGTTCAGATCGGAGGCCACGGAAGTCATCTGCGGCATCCCTCAGGGCTCCTCGCTCAGCCCTACACTCTTCAACGTCTACATGAGCCCCCTCGCAGCCTTCGCACGCCAGCACAACCTCAATATCATCTCCTACGCCGACGACACCCAGCTGACCCTCTCCCTCACCAACGACCCCGCCACCGCCAGAGCCAACCTGCATGAAGGGATGACAGAAGTAGCCAAATGGATGTCGAACAGCCGCCTGAAACTGAACTCGGACAAGACGGAAGTCCTCATCCTGGGATCATCACCCTCTGCCTGGGACGACTCCTGGTGGCCCCCCGCCCTGGGCAGCGCACCCAAACCCACAGACCACGCACGCAACCTGGGCTTCATCCTGGACTCCTCCCTCTCCATGACCAGACAAGTCAACGCCGTCTCCTCGTCGTGCTTCAACATCCTACGCATGCTACGCAAGATCTTCCGATGGATCCCCACCGAGACCAGGAAGACGGTCACCCAGGCCCTCGTCACCAGCCGTCTGGACTACGGCAACGCCCTCTACGCCGGAACCACCGCCAAACTCCAGAAGAGACTCCAGCGGATCCAGAACACCTCAGCGCGACTCATCCTGGACATCCCCCGCCGCAGCCACATCTCCGGACACCTGAGAGACCTACACTGGCTGCCGGTCAACAAGAGAATCACCTTCCGGCTCCTCACCCACGCACACAAAGCCCTACACAACCAAGGCCCAGGATACCTCAACAGCCGCCTCAACTTCTACGCTCCCAAACGCCAGCTTCGATCGACCAGCCACGCCCTCGCCGCCGTTCCCCGCATCCGAAGAGCCACCACAGGAGGAAGGTCCTTCTCCTACCTGGCCGCCAAGACCTGGAACTCCCTTCCGACCCACCTCCGCCTGACCCTGGACCACCTCGCCTTCAGGAAGCAGCTCAAGACATGGCTGTTCGAGCAATAGCGGACCCCCTCCCCCCAACGCCTTGAGACCCTCCGGGTGAGTAGTGCGCTATATAAATGCTCTGATTGATTGATTGATTCCAAATGTAGTACATGTAAAAGCAATAAGGGCTACTATTGGTTCAGAAAACTCATTTTGGGAACATCCAAGGATCTGCATCAGTTGTATTGTCACAGTAAATCTGCCCCAGCCTGGGCCACGGCCAATAATGAGCACAACTCATTGTCAGGCCTTGCTCTCTGCAGGCTACACATACTGATCCCACAAGAACATCACATTTCCACCACTTCAATACATAAAAGTACATTTTGTGGCCACCCAATACATGACCTCAAGGTTGTGCGGTACTCAGAAGGAGTCTGTGAGATATCGCTATCTCCCAGACAACATTTGATGAGCCCTGTTCTGAGCTGAGTGATATGTGAGACTGTACACATAGCTAACCTCATCCTCAACTGCTTTTTACAGTATACATTCACAGCTCATGCTGTAAAGCCTTCACATTTCGTAGTACATTTACCATGATATATATGTATATCTGCAAGAATATGTGCATACAACACAAATAGAATGCAGTGCTTATGCACATGACACATATCATAAACAAAATGGAATCCACTAGGTGGACGGCGGTTGTTACCACAATGGTGGGGAGCAACCAGTGTTGTTAAAATACCCCTCACACACCAACAGGCCCCTTGGTGTCATGCTTCATCATCGGGGTCTTCGCAAACCTCTACGGGATGCGGCGTGCTACGACTTCACGACTACGCAGGAGCACTTTTCGAGTGAACTATGTGTTTGGTGTGTGAGTACAAGAATGTGAGTGGTGAGGTGAAAGTGAAAAATTAAAAAATAAAAAAATACCTGGCACGTGAGTACCGAAAAAAAAAAATGTTATTTAGTCTCCGGCTGGTATTATTAAAAAGAGTGCTAGAGTGGTTGTGGTTTACTGATTAGGGTAACCCAACCAAATTAGTGCGTCGACATGTTTCGGAGTTAAAGAACTCCTTCTTCAGGACGGGAATATGCACTACTTATCCCCACCTTACTCACATGTGTGTAGCTTTTAAAGTGTGCTCTAGAAAAATAAGATAAGGTGAAAATGTACCTATCTATGTTGAATGTAAGGTCCGTTGCGCCCAATTGGCGATTCAAGACACCTGTAAACAGAAAGGTCAAGTAAAACAGGATAATACATGTTTTTGTTTCATACTGTGTAGATACACAGAAGGGTAACAAGGAACAAAAGTGAAGGTCCAGGAACCCTTAAAAAGAAAAAACAGAAAAAACGAACAACATATAGACTGAGACACACATTCATTCAAAGTATCTGATAAGCCTTTGAGGGTATAGTTTCTGACCCAGATGTATTGCTTACTTATGAAAAGAGGTCAAATGGCCTCATGAGCCACAGCGTGTTGGGGGGTCCGTTCTACCCGGTATGGCAACCTGTGAGGTATTCAAGGAAATGGATCAAAAAGTTGTAATCCCTCGAGTTTGAAAGTCACACACCATTTAGCATATTCATACACTCATACACACTCACGGTTATTCCCAGGACTGTCTGGCTTGCTACCCCTCCACGCGGCTCCGACGAGTAAATTGTGAGGTGAGGAGCGAGTTTTTATAGTCTCAACTAACTCCAATTAGCCTCTAATTGAAAGCGGAAAAAGCCCATAACTGGTCCGGACCCCTGGTTTCCATCCCGCTTCTGCGCGCATCGGGTAGGGCGTTCCCGTGCGAATGCGCATGTGCGGAAGAGCAGTGTAGGACAGGTGCGCATGCGCATCACCTCTTTTTGTCTGTGACAGCAATGATCCAGTGTCTGCCGCCTCGCGCAAGCGCGAAGCCGATGACAACATTGATTCAGTGTCTGCCGCCTCGCGCATGCGCGAAAACGGTGATAGACGATGTGTTAGCCTACGCCTGAAGTTGCCTCAGAAACCCAAAAAAATACATGAATTACATTAAATCGAGCTGTCAAAAGTTTTAAGGACTCGATGAAGGTTATTGGCACCATGCATAAATCGCCTACACATTTAAGGATAATATTAAACCCTCGGCATTGGGGGAGATGTTAAAATTACTTAAAGCCCGAAAAATGTCAGTGGAGAAGTAAAAATTAAAAATAGAAATTACAGAATACAGAATGCATTTTTCTGGAGGGGTTGGATCACTGAAACCCTTTGAGCCGTAGGTACAGTTATTGCTGCGGATAGGGTTTTTTTTGGCATAGATGTTAGCGAGGATGTTCTCTTAGGTAGTGAGTTTGGGGACAGGAAACTCATGCAATTGGTTACCAGTTACTGGAGAAGGGTGGTTATCAGATATCCGCGTATTTGGAAAAAATGGGGTTATTTAGCGCAGTTGGCTCCATGGAATGGAGTCGTTCAACCCAGTCACATCTGAGCCCAGACGGAACACCCATCTTTGTTCCTTCTCAAACAAACCTCTTTCAGATTTCAGTTGCTCAATGACAGTCCAATGTATATCATTTACACAGTGCTGTGCTTCTAGGAAATGGGATGCCATTTTCGTTGTCTGTTTTTTGCATCTCACATTGCTCTTGTGTTCATTAATTCTGGTTTTCACTGCACGTGTGGTCATTCCCACATACTCTTTTCCACAAGGGCATGTGATGAGATACACCACATTACGGCTGTTGCAATTTGTGACAGCACGTTGTTCCCACTTTTCGCCATTACTGAATTTTAGAGTCAAGCTTTTCTCAGTCAGGTGGCAATTGTTACAATTCCCATATGGGTGATGCCCATGTAGTCCTTTCAGCCTTGTTTGCTGTATTACATTGGTTTGAGGTCTTGTATGGACCAGGATATCCTTCAGGTTTCTTCCTCTCCTGTGTGCAAAGATGGGTTTTTCCAGATCTAAACTCACACTTGTCAGGATGCGCCAATGCTTATTTATCAGTTTGGATACCTGGTTTGACACGGGGCTGAAGGTCGTGACACAGATTGGTCTGCCAGACTCCTCTTTTGGTGGGTTGTCATCCAAAAGAGCTTCCCGGTTGTTGTTCCGGGCTCTTTTCATAGCCTGGTTAATGATCTTATCTGGGTATCTCCTTTGTTGTAGTTTTTTACTCAGATCCAGTGCTTGGATTTTGTACTTCCCCACATCGCTGCAGTTACGACGTAGGCAAAGGAACTGCCCATATGGTAAGTTTTCCCTCAGGTGACGTGGATGAAAACTGTCGAACCTGAGGAGGCAGTTCCTTGCTGTCGGCTTGAAGTGTGTCTCCGTTTTCAAATGGCCTGCCTCATGGTAAATGTTAAGGTCTAAAAAGACCATAGACTCATTGGACATTTGGTGAGTGAATCTTAGGAAATCATTCTGGCTGTTAATCCATTGCATGAAGTCCATGACAGATTGGTTATTACCTTCCCATATGACCAAAACGTCATCAATATAACGTTTCCATGACAGGATTTTACTCCTGAACGGGTTGTCCTGGTGAAGGATTTTGGTAGTCTCCAGATGGTGTACATAGAGACCCGCCAGGCTTGGAGCAAATGTGCTCCCCATGCTAGTCCCATGGCGCTGCAAGTAGAGGGTGCCTTCATACTCGAAAATGTTCTTGGTGAGGGCCATCGAGATGCATTCCATCACTACACCTCGTGGGGTATGGTAAAGCCACTGTTTGCTATATAGGACTTCCTCAATGATGTTGAGGGTTTCATCGTGTGGGAGACTGGTGTACAAGCTCTCCACATCGAGGCTCAGTAAGATTTGAGAGGTTGGGTTGAAAGGGTGGTCTTTCAGTAATTGAAGGACGGCTTTTGTATCCTTGAGATACGTATCAGTGGCCTGTACCAAAGGTCTCAGGAAAGCATCTGCGAACTTGGAGAGGGGTTCCAAAATTGAAGCGATGCCAGACACGATGGGGCGACCAGGGGGGTTCTCGAGGTTCTTGTGAACCTTGGGTATCGTATAAAAATACGGTACTCGTGGGTTTTTTTGTGCTAGAAACAGGGCCTCTTTTTTCGTGAGCCAATCATGGCTTAGAGCTTCTTCTGTCATTGCTCCTACTCGGATTCGTATGGACTCTGTGGGGTCCTCGTCCAGAACCTGATAGTTCCTTCTGTCTGCGAGGAGTCTCCTGCATTCTTGATCGTACGCCGTCGTTGTTTGGATCACAACGGCCCCGCCCTTGTCCGCGGGTTTTATGATAATCAATTTGTTTTGTGATAATTCCCTCACAGCCTCGTTCTCTAGTCTGCTCATGTTCTGAAAGACCCTGGAGTCTGTATCCATTTTGCCTAACTCCGACATGACTGCTTTTTCAAAAGCTAAAACTTCCACTGGGAGCTGGTTATCCTGTGGTGTGAAGGAAGATTTAGGTTTCAAACCCGTGTCTGATGTCTCGACACTGGGTTCTTGATTATAGAAGAAAGCCTTTAGCTTGATGGTCCTAATAAAATCCTGGACCTCTTTGTGTAGGAGAAAAATGTCTGGTTTGTTCGTGGGTACATAACCTAGACCTTTGTTCAATACTTTTTGCTGTATTTCAGTTAGTGGCCACGGGGATATGTTGATAACTAAGTCCCTCTCTTGCTGGTTGAGGCTTGACCCGCTGTCATGCTCCTGGTGTGCATTCTGGGGTCTGATTCTGTCACCGGTTGCCAGGTGACATTGTTCCCTCTCTTGTTCCTGCCCCTGTTGGATCCTGGGCCCCACGATAAAAAAGGTTGTGGGTTTTGTTGTGGTACGGTGGACTGATCATCCCCCCATTGTGGGTACATTGGTCCCATTTGTGGTGGACCATACTGGTACTGTGGAAACTGGAATGGGCCCTGAAAGGGATTGAACAAGGGTGGTCCTTGGAAACCTCGCCATCCCCTTTGGCGTGGATACTGGTTTCTCTGTTGCCGATAACCGCCCCTTTGTTGTCTTTTGTTCCTAAATCCCCCAGAGTTGTTACTGGAAGAACTCCCATCCGAGTTGACGCTGTCAGCATCACTGGTATTCCCACTAGCCACATAGTCCGCTTTGGTGTAAGGGTAAGCCCATTCCGCTGTGAAGCGGTCCTTGTCTTTTTTGAATTTATTAAATTTACTTTGTTTCAAAGTGGCTTCGAAATCAGACATTTGCTTATTAAGTTCTTCCAAACCTTTCTTTAAATCAGCCGGTTGGATATAACCTTTTAGTTGGACTTCCAGTCTCTGTATCTCAATCTTTAATTCTTGGGATTTTTTACTTGCCGTCTGCACTATAAGTACCAACCAGTCCCTGGTGCAATGCCAGGAGATTAAGGACCATGCTTTCTTAAAGGCCAAGTCATCTTGGAAGATAAAAGGTTCATTTTTTACTAGCAAACCCTGAGGGGCTAGTTTGTTCCTTAAATACTCCCTCATTAGTAGACCATGTAGGGCAGCTCTGATCTGTACCTTCCGCACATTGGTCAGTTCATCCCAATCTCCTACTGTAGGGGCAGGGTTGTCGGTGCTCAAACCCTCGAATGGATTGTCCTGCGCCAAAATTCTGTCAATCTCATCCTCAGTGAATGTTAGCCCGTGTTCATCCTCCATGGTGGTTTAGGTGGATGGTCAGTATAATGTTGAATGTGAAGTGTGTCGTCAAAAAATAGTGTTGTTCGATAAGGGAGGGGCTCCCACAGCTGCGCGCTGTCTACAAATAATCGTTAACAAAAGAGGGAGGGAGAGGGAATAGTGGATTCTGTCTCCCCTAGCAATTATCATAAACAAAATGGAATCCACTAGGTGGACGGCGGTTGTTACCACAATGGTGGGGAGCTACCAGTGTTGTTAAAATACCCCTCACACACCAACAGGCCCCTTGGTGTCATGCTTCATCATCGGGGTCTTCGCAAACCTCTACGGGATGCGGCGTGCTACGACTTCACGACTACGCAGGAGCACTTTTCGAGTGAACTATGTGTTTGGTGTGTGTGAGTACAAGAATGTGAGTGGTGAGGTGAAAGTGAAAAATTAAAAAATACCTGGCACGTGAGTACCGAAAAAAAAAAAAAAAAAAATATTTAGTCTCCGGCTGGTATTATTAAAAAGAGTGCTAGAGTGGTTGTGGTTTACTGATTAGGGTAACCCAACCAAATTAGTGCGTCGACATGTTTCGGAGTTAAAGAACTCCTTCTTCAGGACGGGAATATGCACTACTTATCCCCACCTTACTCACATGTGTGTAGATTTTAAAGTGTGCTCTACAAAAATAAGATAAGGTGAAAATGTACCTATCTATGTTGAATGTAAGGTCCGTTGCGCCCAATTGGCGATTCAAGACACCTGTAAACAGAAAGGTCAAGTAAAACAGGATAATACATGTTTTTGTTTCATACTGTGTAGATACAACAAGGAACAAAAGTGAAGGTCCAGGAACCCTAAAAAAGAAAAAACAGAAAAAACGAACAACATATAGACTGAGACACACATTCATTCAAAGTATCTGATAAGCCTTTGAGGGTATAGTTTCTGACCCAGATGTATTGCTTACTTATGAAAAGAGGTCAAATGGCCTCTTGAGCCACAGCGTGTTGGGGGGTCCGTTCTACCCGGTATGGCAACCTGTGAGGTTTTCAAGGAAATGGATCAAAAAGTTGTAATCCCTCGAGTTTGAAAGTCACACACCATTTAGCATATTCATACACTCATACACACTCACGGTTATTCCCAGGACTGTCTGGCTTGCTACCCCTCCACGCGGCTCCGACGAGTAAATTGTGAGGTGAGGAGCGAGTTTTTATAGTCTCAACTAACTCCAATTAGCCTCTAATTGAAAGCGGAAAAAGCCCATAACTGGTCCGGACCCCTGGTTTCCATCCCGCTTCTGCGCGCATCGGGTAGGACGTTCCCGTGCGAATGCGCATGTGCGGAAGAGCAGTGTAGGACAGGTGCGCATGCGCATCACCTCTTTTTGTCTGTGACAGCAATGATTCAGTGTCTACCGCCTCGCGCAAGCGCGAAGCCGATGACAACATTGATTCAGTGTCTGCCGCCTCGCGCATGCGCGAAAACGGTGATAGACGATGTGTTAGCCTACGCCTGAAGTTGCCTCAGAAACCCAAAAAAATACATGAATTACATTAAATCGAGCTGTCAAAAGTTTTAAGGACTCGATGAAGGTTATTGGCACCATGCATAAATCGCCTACACATTTAAGGATAATATTAAACCCT
The DNA here is from genome assembly GCF_964261635.1 of Lissotriton helveticus. Lineage (NCBI taxonomy): Eukaryota > Metazoa > Chordata > Amphibia > Caudata > Salamandridae > Lissotriton > Lissotriton helveticus. Next base: position 992,715,229 of record NC_136072.1, on the reverse strand, counting down.
CGGCATTGGGGGAGATGTTAAAATTACTTAAAGCCCGAAAAATGTCAGTGGAGAAGTAAAAATTTAAAATAGAAATTACAAAATACAGAATGCATTTTTCTGGAGGGGTTGGATCACTGAAACCCTTTGAGCCGTAGGTACAGTTATTGCTGCGGATAGGGTTTTTTTTGGCATAGATGTTAGCGAGGATGTTCTCTTAGGTAGTGAGTTTGGGGACAGGAAACTCATGCAATTTGTTACCAGTTACTGGAGAAGGGTGGTTATCAGATATCCGCGTATTTGGAAAAAATGGGGTTATTTAGCGCAGTTGGCTCCATGGAATGGAGTCGTTCAACCCAGTCACATCTGAGCCCAGACGGAACACCCATCTTTGTTCCTTCTCAAACAAACCTCTTTCAGATTTCAGTTGCTCAATGACAGTCCAATGTATATCATTTACACAGTGCTGTGCTTCTAGGAAATGGGATGCCATTTTCGTTGTCTGTTTTTTGCATCTCACATTGCTCTTGTGTTCATTAATTCTGGTTTTCACTGCACATGTGGTCATTCCCACATACTCTTTTCCACAAGGGCATGTGATGAGATACACCACATTACGGCTGTTGCAATTTGTGACAGCACGTTGTTCCCACTTTTCGCCATTACTGAATTTTAGAGTCAAGCTTTTCTCAGTCAGGTGGCAATTGTTACAATTCCCACATGGGTGATGCCCATGTAGTCCTTTCAGCCTTGTTTGCTGTATTACATTGGTTTGAGGTCTTGTATGGACCAGGATATCCTTCAGGTTTCTTCCTCTCCTGTGTGCAAAGATGGGTTTTTCCAGATCTAAACTCACACTTGTCAGGATGCGCCAATGCTTATTTATCAGTTTGGATACCTGGTTTGACACGGGGCTGAAGGTCGTGACACAGATTGGTACATGACACATCGCAATGGTGATGTTAGGTACACAATGTGCAGTGCTCCACAATCCATTACAGGATTATCGGATTGTCCTATGTAGGGACTAAAAAATGTTACAAGAGTAATCAGAATTTACTCTGAGAATCAGGGGCACATTGTAGCCTGTGGTAATGGAAAGGATGGAGTTAAACAGAGTTAAACCTCTATGTAAGACAGGTACATGTTTCTCTGGTGAGCCATAGACCTGGCCATACAGGGGAAGCATTTTTTCAACCAGTTGCCCCGGCTCCTCTGGAAAGAAGGCAGGGGCCCTCTCACTTGCATGGCCTATCATGATTGCTCCCACAGGTATAAAACAGCAGCTAAAGCAGTGGAAGTGTGGATAGCAGCAGTGCCAGGAGGCAAGTTAGTTATTTTTATCAAACCACTGCATACATGTACACGGTCATCAGCATAGACAGTCACAGCCATTGCCCCTCTACCATCACAATCATCAATGTTATCCAATGGCTGTGTCTGTTGTGGGTAAAACTGGTGCCGGTGGTGGCAGGTTCTGAATGTCCAATATGCGAGATCAGGCAGCCGTCATTTTAGCAGTTGTAAGTATAGTATTGGTGACTGTTAAGTGCAACACCACCACTCCAAATGAGGGCTAGCATGATTTACATATGGACTACTCCATTATCATCTGATTTCCATGACACAGATCATCTGTGTAGTGCATTACTGTGCATAATTTTAAAATGTGTGTGGTACACAGTGGTTGACGGTTTTGACCTAAGCTATCCTAAAATTAACATTACTGTGCTACAAATACATTTCTGAATGTATAATGTGTACATGTATGTTACAGACACATGTGAAGGTCACAATTAGGATTAGTGGTGGATGTTGGACAGAAGACAATTATTATGTGGCTATTCGGTTATGCTATCTGAACCAGTTATGTGTTGTCACATTACTTTTGGGTGACTCTTCATATATGTTACCATGGACATTGGGATCAATGTTAAAATACTGTTTTTAAATTCCACATAGGCACCCTGGGAGAAGAAGGTGACGACAGCCTCCAGTGTACCACCCATTTTCAGACCTTCAGACCATCAAAGAAAGGGATGTCATCAAGACGTTTTGTTTGAATAGGCAAACAATGCAGGATTTATGCCATCAGTTGGAGCCTGATCTCCTTCCTCAAAACACTAATCCCACATATATCCCACCAATTGTGAAATTTATGGCAGTATTGCCTTTTCTGGCCACAGGTTCCTTTGAATACACTGTGACTATATCTGGTAGTTTGTCACAGACAATATTTAGTGGTATATTACAAGGCGTGCTTTCAGTAATGATGAGATACATCAACATCTGCATCCAGTTCCCCAAACATGAGGATTTCGCCAATGTGAAGTTTGACTTCTATGGATTTAATCACCTCTCACATGTGGTTGGAGCCATTGATGGCACCCATATTTCCTTAGTACCACTACAAGCCAGGGAACAAGTTTATCGGAACAGGAAGCACTTCCGTTCTATCAATGTGTAAGTTGTCTACTTATTGGATTTGTAAATCTCAAACGTCTGTGCCCGCTCCCAGGATCAGCCCATGATTCCTTCATGCTGCGGAACAGCACCATACCCTAGCTGATGTCACAAATACTACCAAAGAAGGTAGGTATGATCTGTCCTAAGTTTATGTGGGTAATGTCAGTTACTATAATGAGAAAGTGTGTGACTCATTGTTGCACTTTTGTCTGTCTTCCAACTAGTAGACTCAGCATATCCTAACTGTCCATGGTTGTTGGAACAGCTGAGGAATCCAACTATGCCAGGGGCAGCCTGCTTCAATGAGGCCCATTGAAGAACACTGAGGGAAGTGGAGTGGGCTTTTGGGCTCCTAAAGGCCAGATTCAAATGTCTAGACAAGATCGGGTGAGCCCTGCAACAGAACATCCCTCATATCACAGAGGATGGAGACCATGAAATGCCACTGGGTGATGATCCTGAAATGTCAAATGATGATTACAGTGGTGAAGAGGAAGGAGCTGACTTGACTCAAGATCTCATGGACAACTTCTTCTCATGAGTGTAAGTATGTTGTGAGATGTCATGACTTTGACTATTAAAGCAACTCTTGTGATGATGTGAGGAGTATGTTTAGGGAAAATATTAGGAACCTAAAGCTCTGCTAAATTCTGGTGGAAGGTATTTGTGGAGGAAGGTTTTAAAACATAATCATTTTGTCATGGACTGTGTTCTCAAGAAGTTCACTATGAATTGTTTCATATGTATGGTTTGATAGCTTATTTCTTTTGTTTTGGTCTTTTTTAGGTACCTTCACCATGGCATCTTCATTTGGACATTTCAGGATTGTGACATTAGCAGGTATATGAAACTGTTCGGATGCATGAAGTGGACCTGGATTGTTCCTGGGAATGCCTGTCACAGACGTTGGGTGTACAAAACCTGTACTATGACAGCTTGCACAGCGATAGGTTGGAAGTTAAGAGGAATCCTTTGGACTTGTTCATTGTCATATGGTGGTCCTAATGCAATATGTGAGCCATTATTTGCTCCAACAAAATGTTGTTGTGGGCCTAAATCAGCTAGTTTTCCTTCACATTGGCTAAATTCTCATTGTGTGTAAACTGTATCTAGCTGTTGATGTGCACCCTCAATACAGGTCAAACTGCTTGTGGCACATCACTGACATTTGTTTGTGACATTCCACCAGATGCAGCAACACTAGATTGGCATGACCCTGTGATAAGAAATGTTTGTACTGCCAAATGTCTGTTTATTGATTTAAATGATGTAGGATTCCTTTTGTGAAGTAGGCGATATGACTCCAGCTGATGACATAGACACATTTATGTTCCTATTCTATAGGAAATTGTCTGAGGTATCCCCTCCTTCCATGTTGTTAAGGTATGCACCTGAAAACATGATCACTGACAAAGAATATCTGAATCATATATGATTTGCTTTGTTTTTGACATCATGCAGCCTATGATTGGAACAATGGAATAAAGATGTTATAGGACAAGACATGTGTATGAATGTGTTGGTGCGAAATGGTTGTGATCCAGAGCTAAACATTGTGTACATTGTACATGCAACATATCCATGCTTACACAAGTAGATTGTTTTGGCATTGTAAAGTTCACATGAGAGTACATAAATGCATTGCTAGATGTGAGATTTACAGCAGACAATAGGAACCCTCCCATGACCCCGATCCCTGCGACCCTGAGCTCTTGACCCATGGTGCCCTCTCCCACTGGTTCCTGGATCCTCTCTAGCTGCACTGTTGAGCAATGAAGAGTCAGTGGGTCACCTGCCACTTCTACTCTGCAGACATACCTTCATGTGTTACAATTATTTGAGCTGCACACTTGGTATGGTGTTATTCATGCCATCAATAGTTTTAGTTGAGGAGACAGGACAGCATAAAGCTAAGTAGACAGGCATGTCTCTCAATAGAGCATTGTAAGTAGACTGCTCAGTCCATGAGAATTTAACATCAGTTGTAAATTTGTCAGACATTGTCAATGGGCAAAATCACAATTGCTTCTTGTTTAGAGTTACAGAAACAGGGCCTCGTGGTAGTTGTAGTTATTTCAAACTCTACTTGCCAACACCTGCATAATGGTTAACTGCATGGGAAATGAACTTCATTTGTAATCTGCCAGAGAAGTGTGAATGGGCAAAATTACAAATGCATCTTGTTTATGGTTACAGAAACTGCACCTCATGGTAGATGTAGTCATTTCAAACTCTACTTACCAACATTTGCATAAAGGTTACCTCCGTGGGAAATTAAAATTGGTTGTACTCTGTCAGGCAAGTGTGAATGGGCAAAATCATAATTGCATCTTGTTTAGGATTGCAAACAGGGCTTCATGGTAGTTGTAGTAATTTCAATCAGTACTTGCCAACACTTTCATAATGGTTAGTGTAACATACCTGTTGTTAAAATGCAGGTGATATGTACCATATATTTACATATTCACACATATCATGGTTCCTTGAATATTATTTCTATAGCAATACACTTACAGACACCATTGCAACATGTGGATAGTGATACATGTGATCTTATATTTAACAATATACATTAACACTGACAATCAAACATCTCTGATAATTTGAGGATTGCATGTTAAGACAATAGATATGCAACACAATAGCAAAAGCTAAGATGAGAGGAAACAGGACACTGAAGTGTAACTATTAGTGAAGTGCAACGTGCCAGCCTCCACTCCACTAGCTATTCCTGTCAAGCCCTCAGAATGCAGGATGGCCAAGAGCTTCACCTCCCAGGGAAACAGTTGTAAAGGTGTGCTGGGAGGACCACCACTACTCTTCTGAGCTTCCAGGTGTTTTCTTGGAAGCCAGGGAAGGCACCTTCTCCCTCAAGTCATTCCACATCTTCCTAATTTTCTGCTTTATGCACAGGGAGGTACCTACAGCATTCACTCTGTCGAACACACTGGACCACAATTCCCTTTTCCTACTGAGAGGAGTATATTGGACTTAGGCTCCAAACAATTGTGTCTATACTCTTACGATTTCACCCACCATGACTGACGACTCAGCTTCTGAAAAATGTGGATTTTTTGGCGTAAGATAATCATAATTTAAAGTGAGTTATAATGTAAAAACAAATAAACCACAGAATGTGAGAAAAATGTGCAGTAAAAAGTGATTGCAGAATACTAAAATGGATGGGGACATAATAGGGCTGCTTTAGCCAAAAGGTTTGGTCTCAGTCTGACTGTCCTGCAGTGGAGAGGCAAAGGATCATGGCAATAATATTCATCAATAAGTAATAACAAAACTCGGTATAGTTATCAAGGCACGTTTATATAATCTTCAAGATGAATGGTCAATACACAAAAATACATTTAGAATTTTCATTTCTAGGTTATTCAATTGAAAACAGTAAAATCACAAGACAATCGCAGTTTAAAGCAAAATACATTATAATACAAATAACTGTGGAGAGAGATAAGAGAAAGAATAAACATGCATTGCAATTTGAGAACTAATACGAACCAAAAATAAGTTGTAGATAATCAGGACCGAGATGCAAGGTGAACTAAAGCACAGCGTGCAATAGTCTAGATAATTAGCTCTTCAGCCAAAAGGTTTAACCTGCTCAACTTCACCAACCGAGGAAGTGCAGGGGAAATCAGGAGAGTTCAGTTCAGAATAGTCAGAATGTGGACTGACAGCATGTTACACCCAAGAATTGCAAGGAAAATAGCCGCATGTGTCCTTTTCCCACCACGTTATTATACCTCTGAATGTTCACAATTGCAGCCCACAGAGTAGCTGCTTCACAGTTTGGCATGAGTTTATTGGTTGGGATCCATGGTGTGATCGTGGAATGATCATTCTTCAGCCCATATCATACAGAACCTACACATAATACCTTTGTTCCCTGTCTACAGTTTTCTAAGAATTAACAATATTTATTTTCACCTTGGAAATAGGAAGCACACTTGTAACTCAACACGTCCACGCACTCACTTCTGAATTAGCCTGCAACAAGGTTGACACATTTATCCATAGAGAGAGAGGATATTCAGACTGTAAGAAAGAAACGTCAATGATAATACTTGTAACTAGAGCAATCAAGTCAGCAATTCCCTTATACGAAAGACATAATGAAGGACAAAATGCATTTTTCTGAATTCTGCAATAGATAGACATTATTCATTTTGAGACCTACATGGAAAACCAAAATCCGTGCTAACTTTAAAACAGTTGAAGAAAACATAAACGCATAAGAAACTAATATATCTACCATTTCACTATTTTCATAAGCACAGTCTAATCACATTTCATTAATAACAGACAGTTTCTCTTTGCAGATTCAGATTTACATTTTGAGAAAACATAGCAAAACACATTTTAATAGAGCAATCTTTTCAAATCATATTTTGCTAGAAATCCACCAACTGCTTTATTACTTTTCACATTATTATCATAACACATTAGTAGTTTTTCTCTCTCTGCTATAAATCTCTCCGTTTCACCAGGTTGCAACCCTTCTACATGCTTTTATGATGCAGTTTTAAAAAAAATAAACTCTCAGTTTTCAATAAGGCACAATATTTATTAATCATGTTTTTAAGTATGTTTTAGTAATTCACACGCAATGAGCAGGATTTGACCAAGCAAAATCATTCTTAAATAATCATGCTCCATCACAGCACCAGCTCCCCTTTTATGTGAGAGCATAGAATGCAGATTTGAATATGGAGGGGGGGGGGGACATGCAGAGGATTTATTTTAGATTTGGGTGCTAAGAGGGTAAATAGAGAGCACAATGGCGGTGGGTGGCAGATACCTGTGTATTGGGTTTTTAATTTGGGCATGGTGTAGTTATAGAGGGTTTTAGTAGGAAGAGAGAAATGAACAGGATGGTGTGTTAGGTGGTATGAAGTCAGGTAGGTTTGTTTTCAATTTGGGTGGAGGGAAAGGTAAACATAGAATGTGGTAAGGTGGGTGGCAGAGCCGAGCATTTTTTTTCATGGCTTCCACATTACTCCAGTGCCCCTGCATAGAAGTTGAAAGCAGGTAGACGATGATTCGAGAGAAGGAGCACACATAACAACAAATTACAGATGGGTGAAAATTGAATAACGGGCTGTTCTCCATCTATAATTCTATATGTTATACATAGCTGTCATTGAAAGCCATTGTGATAGCAGCTGGTATAGCGAAGTGGTTACATGCCAGTAATAGTGCAAAGATGCACTGTTTTGAGTAGCAGTGTGCTCTGTAAGTAGCCTATCATTCATTCATCCATTCATTAGCATGAATGATGAGATTGAATTCTGGTTATCTACTGCTATGATGTAACTACAGTGGGAAGCAAAAGTTGTTTTCTACTGTTGTTACTTCACCACAGAAAGCGCTCACTTCTCCGGTGTTCCCCCGTCTTGTTCCGATTTGTGGAAACATGAGAACGGTGGTGTAATAGTGGTTGATTGTCTGACTGGCCTTGCTCCTCTATTCTAGATTGTTCACAGATTCGAGGTGTAGTGTAGTTCCTATATTCCCAATAGGCTCTGCGCATTGAAATAATATATCCTATAGATTTGACGTAGGACTGAGGTCTACTAGTTCTCGATCGAATATACTAGACTTAATTGTGAGTGCCAACTAGCTCAGAGATCACTAGAAACTTTCTCGAATGCACAATAAGGGATTTGTTTCTGATAACCGCATAAACATGACAACTTTGTTGCCCAAGAATAAGAAATGTATCTCTAGAGTCGCTGAAACAATAGATAGTTATTTCACTCAGTCAATCGTGCATGCTTCCTTTCAACAGAGGTACAGAGAAATAGAGAGACGGGCGTTTTCAATAAAAAGTATTTATTGAACAGTCTTCTGTCTCATGCAGGAGAAATTAACTGCTACAATCGTAATACTGGTTGCAAAGTACAATGCGTACAGTACGAAAAGTATTATAAAATAATACTGTAAAAGCATGATATGGTTTCTAAGCCATAAAATACATAAAATACATACATTAATAAATAAAGACTAAAAGTACTCAATTGGTGCTTCTAAAATATGCCTACCCTGGTATACCTAACCTAGGTCTAGTACAAGGGAAGAAGTAAGTGAGGTGTAGCTTAGTTTCAGTATTCTTTTGCCAAGAATCTCTCCAAGAATTCTCTAATTAGCTCCGTACCTTGGTTTCAGAATGAAGGAGGTCTGCTATCTCTCTCCCAGGACTCAATTTGCCAACAACCCACAAGGGTAGCTTGGAAACACTGGAGCTGGATTTATCGGCAAGAGAAAAGACAGCGTCTCTCTCAGTGCGTCTGCTGGAGGGTCGACTTCCTTCGGCACTTGCTGTAGCAGGGCGTCGGGCAAGTAGATATTCGAACTGCTTCAAACCACCGTGTGTTTGATTAGGCAAATTAGGCAAATGTGGGCATATTTATACCTTGAAGGTGCCTAGTTTGACGTAAGGTTGGACATAATAATGTCATCAAAGACTCAGTTCTTTGAAAACTCCATGAGGTCTTGGATAAATCAATATTCAAGCAAGGGGAAGTCCCTGACTGCTGAAGGCAGGTTTTTTCAAGAAATCGTGGATTTTCGGAACTAGTGGAAGTAGCCATGCCCTATTTGGAATGCATAGGCTAAGTTTAAATATGGTTATGATTTCTATGCCCATATAAGGCTAGGGGGATTTATACCTATATATGGGCATGAATCGGGAAAATTACACTAGGGTCCTAAATTCATATACAACACCCACTTCACTTTATTATGTTTAACATTACTAAATTATAAGCACTAAAACATATCTAAAGCATGTGTTTACAATCCTACCCAAAATACACAAAATGCATTTGATAAGGTTGCACGCGAAAAATGAGCATTTGTATAGTACGCATTTAAAAGCAATAGGCTTCATTTAAAACATGAATTATGATGTTGGCAAAGCTGACTGAACGAATCATGTAATGGCATTCATGAAATGGCTCTAAGTTACAGAATAAAAGGTCGAGACCATTCCAAAGCAGAAATAATATACTGTTTTCATTTTGAGGACAGGTCAAATATTGTCTCTTAGGAAGTATTTAAAACATTTCTTATTCTCTAAGAATAGTTCTACTTTAAGCAGATTACTTTGTGCCCAAAATATTCAAGCAAGGGGAAGTCCCTGACTTCTGAAGGCGGGTTTTTCCAAGAAATCGTTGTGGATTTTCGGAACTAGTGGAAGTAGCCATGCCCTATTTGGACTGCATAGGCTAAGTCTAAATATGGTTATGATTTCTATGCCTATATAAGGATACGGTGATTTATACCTATATATGGGCATGAATCGGGAAAATTACACTAGGGTCCTAAATTCATATACAACACCCACTTCACTTTATTATGTTTAACATTACTAAATTATAAGCACTAAAACATATCTAAAGCATGTGTTCACAATCCTACCCAAAATACACAAATACACAAAATGCATTTGAGAAGGTTGCACACGAAAAATTAGCATTTGTATAGTACGCATTTAAAAGCAATAGGCGTCATTTAAAACATGAATTATGATGTTGGTAAAACTACTTTAAGCAGATTACTTTGTGCCCCCCCAATTTTTCTTTAAGTTCTTTGGGAAAAAATAAAAATTAGCCGTAGAAAAATAGAGTTCCAAAGGCTTTTCGGAAGGATTGTTATTAAAAGTGAATGCCAAATTCAGAGTTCTTGGAAGGCTGTGTGCAGATTTCAAAAGTTATTCTCGGTGTCAGGGGAAAACATCAAATCATCTAAGCTGGCAAAGAAATCGTCTACCACAGTAGGTGAAAGTGGAACTACTTCATTAAGTAGATCAATTGTGTACCGATGAGAAGCATCGCAGTCAGCGTCAGTTGTCGCGTTAGCAATGTTCAAATCAGATGGTACCTGTGTACCTGTTGATCCGCGTATCTCACCTCCTGTTGTATTCGCTGGTGAGATCTCAATGAATGCCGTCATCAGGATTGGAAGCCGTTGGGGGCAACACAACACGTGAGCCGTTACCGGACCCAGTAATGCGTCTGCATCCGTTGGCGCAACCGATGGTAGTGTTAGACAAACATCTAACACGAAGTCTCGTAAGTCAACGCCTTCTTTAAGTAAAGTTAAGTTTTGTTTAATTTCTGGAAGTGTGGATTTCTGTAGCCACTCAAGGCATAGTTTTCCTACACTGTATGTTGTAACTATCCCTGGATGTTGTCTCTGGGAATATCTTGGATCTGGCCTGTTCATTTTGAACCCTTGTGTTTTGTTCAGGAATCTATCTTGACAGTTATTCGTGTCGGTGGGCCAGATTAACCATTTTTTCCAAGCAGGATTAGTTCTGTTCTTTTGTAAAATCTGTTTTACGTCTACCTCCTCATCTGCAGTACCATTACTGTCAGGTGTGGCTTTAGGTATGGACGGTTTGTTTAAATATTTTATCTCAGCTAGGCCAAGACATGATGTTTGTTGAACAGTGTCATTTAAAAACATTATTTGTTCTGGGATAATGCAGGCTCTGAACAATGCTTCTAAACCTTGTACCTGCCAGTCTTTTGTGACCCAAACAGTTTTTGTCTCAATGTTGTCTTTCCAAAAGTTAAAACATAATGTAGACAGCTGAGCATAAAAGTTTGCAGAATAAATTTGTTTAGTATTGGTCGACATATTTTTCATTCCTGTCTTATTCACATTTTTTAAATAAAACCTTTCTGCATTTGTGACATTAAAACCTGAGAAGTATGGAAACTTTTCATAAAATGTTTAAGAGCTGCCTTTTGGCGGCATTGGACAATGTTCCCATTGATTATAAGTAAACACATTTCTAGGGTTTGCTGATTTGTGCAAATAATGGTGACCATAATGATTAAAACAATTCATTTGTTCATAATCTGATGAACCTTCTAAGTATTCATGTTTTGTGAATTTAGCTGACATTTCTAAATCTGTCATCATATTATTAACAGTTTCAAAGTCCCAATCATCAGAAAATGTGCTGGGTGAGACAAAGTCACTCAAAGAAACCTTAAACTGGTGTAGAATCTTCAACAGTTCCACCGGGCCATAAATATCATAATCAGTTGTGTCCCATGCTATACCACCAGGCATAGGACTGGCTGTGATGTTCACTGATGACAGGTCTCTTCGCTCACGATGAGATGATTTGTGGGGCTTCAGGAGCAAGTTGATGTTTTTGCGTGCTGTGTCCATTGTACTATATTTTCCATCTATCATTCTTCCCAAACTTAAAACAAGAATGAGCCAGAGCAGGAGAAAAAGTACACCTAACACAATACAAAATTCAACCCATGGTGAAACCAGATATATTTTTTCAAGTTGATGAAAGTGTTCTGTTATTTTTTGTCTGAAAGTTTTATTAACTGGCGTAGTTTCAGGTTCACTGGGATCCTCAGAAAATGTATCAAAGTTGATGAAATAGCCGGAGGCAGTTCTGTCAATTGTTGGGATTGCATCCGGATTTTTCGGAATCGCTGGATCTGTTTCTTCCTTTGTCATATCAGTATTGTCAGAAGCTATATCATTGTAGACAGGTGTTTCATGACGAACTGTTATTTGGGTCTCAAGAGGCACAAGTTCCATGGTTTTGTTGCATAGTCCTTCTTTTCTTACTGTAGGTTTATCAAAGCTGATAAGTCTTTCAGTTTGAACCTCTTGGATTGTAGCAAGATTTGGTTGTCTGCTACATCTTGGGAGTCCACTGGCCTAATACTTATTATCGGCCACATGATGTGGTTGACTAGGTCGATGGACACAATTCTATTCTCCCTTTTTCCAGCAAGGGGCCGTAGTAACACTGATCTTGTTCCGTGAATTGCTAAGACAGGTACTGCTTTTCTGTAAGAAGGCCCAGATTCCTTCTTCACCGCGATCTTTTCCCCGACTAGATCCCCAATCTTTCGAATCCAGACAGATCTTGCTGGGACAGGCGGTTTTTCTCCAGTGGTTGTTGGCTTTTGTGTTGTGTTTCTCAGACTTCTTCTTGTTTCATTTAAGTCCTGTAAAACAGCCAAACGGTCTTTGATATCAAAGGGTTTTTGTTCCACAACTGAAGTTTGACAATCAAGATCCTGGATGAGCATTCTAGTACCAAATAGTAATTCATATGGAGTGATTCCCCCCAGAGAATTTCTTGGCAGATTATTAAGACTACGTTGGACATTTATTAGATGTTTGACCCACCCGTCACCCGAACCTAATACCCTTGCTGTTATAGATTGCTTTATGTCACGGTACAGTACGAAGAGTATTATAAAATCATACTGTAAATGCATGATATGGTTTCTAAGCCATAAAATACATAAAATACATACATTAATAAATATAATAATAAATAATAAATAAAGACTAAAAGTACTCAACTGGTGCTTCTAAAATACGCCTGCCCCGGTGTACCTAACCTAGGTCTAGTACAAGGAAAGAAGTAAGTGAGTTGTAGCTTAGTTTCAGTATTCTTTTGCCAAGAATCTCTCCAATAATTTTCTAAGGATCTAATCAGCTCCGTACCTTGGTTTTAGAATGAAGGAGGTCTGGTATCTCTCTCGCAGGACTCGATTTCCCAAGAACCCACAAGGGTAGCTTGGAAACACTGAGCTGGATTTCTCGGCAAGAGAAAATGCAGCGTCTCTCTCAGTGCGTCTGCTGGAGGGTCGGCTTCCTTCGGCACTTGCTGTAGCAGGGCGTCGGGCAAGTAGATAGTCAAACTGCTCCAAACCACCGTGTGTTTGCTTAGGCGAATGTGGGCATATTTATACTTGAAGGTGCCTAGTTTTACGTAAGGTTGGACATAATAACGTCATCAAAGACTCAGTTCTTTGAAAACTCCATGAGTTCTTGGATAAATCAATATTCAAGCAAGGGGAAGTCCCTGACTGCTGAAGGCGGGTTTTTCCAAGAAATCGTTGTGGATTTTCAGAACTAGTGGAAGTAGCCAAGCTGTATTTGGACTGCGTAGGCTAAGTCTAAATATGGTTATGATGTCTATGCCTATATAAGGATAGGGTGATTTATACCTATCTATGGGCATGAATCAGGAAAATTACACTAGGGTCCTAAATTCATATACAACAGCGGGAGGCAGAGAATATGAGCGGGACAGCGCCTGCGCCAACCGCCACATTTCCCTATATCTGTGCTTCCCTGTCGACCTATGCTGATACAGAAAAAAAAGCAATGAAGGCTAGAAGATCTCACAGAGTCACAGTCAGCGCAGTGGCCGCCCTCCGTTCCCAGTGCACAAGTGTGGAGCACAGCTTTGGGCAAGGAGGGGGAGGGAAGGAGCAGAGAGTTGTAGGGTTGGTTGTCAGGGAACCAGGTAGTTTAGATTTTTAAACTGTGAAAGTGAGATGGTATGCAGAGGATGGTGGAGGTGGGTGGCAGGTGTTCAGGATATTTTTTTATACATTTGTGTGGGTGGACCCCAGTTCATCAGCTTGGACAGGAGAGGGAAAACTTTAAAAGGGCTGGAGGTGGACGGCAGGAGGTCAAATAATTTTTAACTTCTGGAGGGCATGCAATGTTATGCTTGGCTCCCACATAACTCATCTTTCCCTGTGTAAATGTTGACAGCAAGGGCAGATGTTTTGGCAGGGCCATACTAAAGATAATTAAGCAGAGCATAACAGGGATACAACTGTCTGAGGCTCTTTGGTTAGACAGCTTAGTTAATATTCTAATGAAATGAAGGCTAACATTGCATGCTACATTCTTATAATGACAACAAAGGGCACACTGTAAATAAATTAATGTGCAAGATAGGTGTTGTTAAAAGTACATACCAAGGTAAATGACATGAGTGGTTTTTTTCTGAATTCAGCTGTTGTTTTTTTTAAATTCTGCATGCCACTGTGTTTTTATCTTCTTGGCTGCTCTTGACTTGACCTGCACATAAAGAGCATTACGAGCCAAGCACTTTTGATGTAGAGTGAAAGTCAAAGTTCTTGGCACTGAAGCAGCAGTTGTTGTCTGCTACTTCAGCCCACTTTGCTGAACCAGAGTGCTTGGGTCAGTGACGCAATTGCATTAGTTGCAAGAGTGGCATCCAAGAAACACCTTCCTAGTTTTCCTGCAAACACAGATGGGGCTGACAAAAAGCCCTGCTCTCCATGTTGATGGGGCTGACAAGAAAACCCTATTCTCTGTGTTCGCAGGGACAATGCTGAAAGGGAAGTTTTGCTGAAAAGCTGAAAAACTCAGATTCCAGTAATACCTCTATTGTTTTGCAAAACACCAGGCGATCACAGTGGGATGTGATTGCCTGGGATTTTTGCCTCTGATCGATGACCCTGAACCTACCAATAAAAAAATTGTTAACAGAAGCCACAAGTCACACAGCTCACACCATCCTGAACTATCCTGAGTCTCTAGTTGACAGAAATGTCTGAGTTTGGTAGGTTTCTCTTGGTGGTGGATGAGCCTTCATCCAAAATCATCAGTTACCCACATCGACTAATCAGGATATTTTTCTCACAGATTTTTTGATGTCTCTATGTTGTGTTTTGGAGTGTTTTATGTTGCAGGCACTAAACGCACCCACACAAGTGGGGTATTATTTTTGTGAAGAGTGTAGGGATGTTAGGTAGCACAGCCGGACTGGGAACGGAAGCCAGCTCTGGCAGCACCGTTTGACTGGTCCGGGAGTGGTGCTGGGGTGTGCTGCAGAGAAACTCTGGTCCTCCTTTACATGGCTGCCGTGTTTGCTACAGAGGGGCGATATTGCAGCACTGCTGCAAAACCGTCCCTCAGTAACAAAAACGGTACCCACGGTCCAAAAACCGCCCCTACCCTTCTTGCCCGCTAGGGAAAAACCCGGTGCCCGCTACGGCCAGTCCAGCCCTGTTAGGTAGTAGGAATTGTGTTGATCACCACAGTTTCTGGAACTTTCTTGCACATAAATATGAAGATAATGGGTGTATTTTCCAAAGTTCAGGCAAGGCTTTCAGGGTAAAAAAGAAATTTGATACACACAAGTCACACACATCTGGATGTCCCTGGGTATTTAGTTTTCAGAAATGTGTGGGTTTGGTAAGTGTCCCTGGGTAGCCAGTGAACCAGGGCCCAAGATCCTAAGTTACCCGCATTACCAAATCAGGACATTTTTCCCTCAGATTTTTCAATGTCTCTGTGTTATGTTATGGAGCGTTTTGTGTCTCAGACGTAGTCTCAGCCACACAAATGGCTACTATTTTTATTGGGGAAGAGAAGGATGCTGGGTGATAGGAATTTTATTGATTCCTGCAAGTTCCGAAACTTCCTCTCACGTAAATGTGAGGAAAATGAGTGTTTGTAGCCAAAGTTGGAAGATTGCAAGGTCTTCTGGGTTAACAACATTTTGTTTCGTGGGATCCACATAGGTCACATAACCTTGGAATGCTAAGGGTGTCTAGTTGTCTGAAATATCTGGGTTTGGAAGGTTCCCCTGGGTGGCAGCTGAGCTATGGCCTAAATTCAACAGATACCCATATTGAAAAAAAGTGTTTTACAGGAAGGAATGTGATGTCTCTAGATCGCAATTTGGGATGTCTTGTGTCCCAGCGCTAAGCAGAGCAACACAAATGGGGTAATGCTTTTATAAGGAACTGTCAGTAAGCACAGAATCATAGAACATTTGTTATTACAAGTTGGATTTCTCTTCATTTTTCACTTTCAAGTGTAAGCGAGTGTGCAAGAAAGAAGACATTTTGAAAAATGCCTCCTGAATCATGATATTATGGGAAACCCCAAATTCTGAGATTTCCAATAGCCTCTGTTCCCAAACTCAGTATCTTGTGTACATTTCAGAAATACATGTTTCCTTCATACCCATTTTTCATTCATAATATTTTACCATATACATTTCTGTATAGATGACACTCAATAAAAAAAATCATCATAAGCTGTGGCTCAGTTGTTGTCACCTGTTTTTGGAGAATATCTAAATCCAAAATCCGCGTGATCAGAATGTCTATTTGATGTAATGATATTTTGCTTTAGTAAATCGGCCATTAGGACAAAATACTGCTGATGAAAACAGTGTCATCAATTTTTTCCTACTCATTTTCATTATTTTTTTATTTCTTTGATTAGTTTCTTTGGGAAAATATTTAGGGATATATTAAAATGACCACTTGCTCAAATTCAGAATGTTGTCTACTTTTCAGAAATGTATAGCTTTCTGGGATCACCAATGGGTTTTATACCTGTTTCTACCACAAACTGCAGGTAGGTTGAACAACAAAAGTTAGAAAGAATGGACTACCTCTTGGAAAAATGCATGACTTGCAGCAAAAAAATCCTTTTTTTGATAGAACTCTGCTTGCTCCTGAAAGCCAGGAAGATGGCAGTCCGAGCACAACATTTAGAAGGGAAAAAACGGTTTCTTGCATAGCACCACCCACAAAAAAAAACTAAAGTTTGATGTATTTTAGCTATTTTCTCAGCTCCCTCCAGGGTAATTTACAAATCTTGGCCACCTTTAGAATCCTCGGGGTGTTGGAAAATAGGATGCAAACTTGGCCAAGCTACTTTTTGTGGAAAAAAGATATGAAGGTTTAAGCACAACCCAAGTGAAACATCCAAAAAAGGACTTCGCAAAGTGGGGTGCAGAGAGTATGGGGACCTGGAATTAAGCAATTGATATTATAGAACTACATGACAAAGAAACTAAAAACCCAAAAAGCAACAAATAAATTATTATCAAAGAAGCATTATGTTCGTAATAGAACAGCTCAAAATTATGGAATCCACTTTGGCCCCAGTTCAGAAATTCCTATCAGATATGGTAGAACAGGTTGTGCAGATGTTAAAATTACAAGACGGCACTTGGCAATGAGTTGAAAATTGTAGAACAACTAGTAGAAACAAAGGGGCATATTATCAAGCACAGCGTTACAAATTATCGCCGGTTTAGCGGCAGAAAACTGCTGCTAAAGCGGCGATAATGGGCTTGATAATTTGCCCCGGAGAATTTCAATAGAAGTCCATGTTCTGGTGTGAACATGGGCTTCTATTGGAATTCTCCAGGGCATATTATCAAGCCCATTATTGCAGCTTTAGCGGCAGTTTTCTGCCACTAAACCGGCGATAATATTTAACGCTGTGCTTCATAATATTCGCCAAGTTTCTTCAAGTCATTTCCCAATCTGACCTTCGCCAGAAAAATGCTGCATAGGGTCTGCAGACCTTGCAGAACAGCTCCTAATAATGTCTGGAAATGATTGTAATGCACTGGAGAGGCAAACATTTCAAGAAGCAATGGGGTAGATTTACTAAAATTTTGCGCTGTGTTTGTGTCACAGAAATGACACGAACCTTATTTTGAATTGCTTTGCGCTGAAAGTTGCCTAATAGTAACATTACTTTGCATCAGAGTGGCGTTCTATGGGTGGTGCATGGGCATTCCGATGCAGTCACTCATGGGTTTTCCCGCAAAGCCCGATCAGCTAATAATGATACACAAGGGTTTGCGCCAAAACGTAAAGCCTTTTTGAAAGTGGCATTAACTTGGGGAAAATTATTTTATTTCTCCAACCTTTTCCAACTTCGCATTGTGTGCTGCACCATACACCAGACATCCAAAGTGGGAAAAGTTTTAAAGCTTATCTAGCCATAGTATTTTGTACTGAAAGGGTCACTCTGGTGCAAATGTGTGCCAGGTAGTCTAAATGTGCGCCAGGACTAAGGAGAGAGTAGGAAGTGCCATATCGTCAAAGATACTCCTTCTCATGCAACGTAGCACAGCAACTTTGGTTGCTGCACTGCGTTTCATGAGTTTTTAGTAAATATACCTCCAATTTCCAACTATTTATTGCTGTCTCGAAGGCAGTACATGACTACTTAAAAATTCATTTAGGCTTCGGTCTGCAAGCTGGTTTCAAAATGTGGGTCTTCATTTACTAAATGTTGATGCAATGCCTAATGCAACACAATTTACCACTCCACACACAGGCTTTCAAAAGGGTCAATAAATTGACACTATCTTTAGGGTAAATTTTTATGTTGCACTAACACTGGCGCAAACTGTTAGTAAATGAGTACCATGCTATTTGTAATGCAGGTAAGCAAATATATACTTATTCATTTATGTAACTCAAACTACCAATTGAATGTTTCTGTTTTAAAACATTCAGGGGGAGACTTACAAAAAAGTCACACAATGCAGTGCAGCCCCCCGTGAGACTGTGCTGCGTTGCGCTACATGGAGGAAGCAGGAGAGTACCATATATTTAGAGATATGGCTCTCTCCTCACGTTTCCCTTGCCCCGGTGCTGATTTTAGTGGTCGGCGCCATGCACACACCTTAGTTAGCGCCATAGCGCTAGGTTGTGTGCATGAGTCTAGCATAGGTTTTGTTCAGAAAAGGAACCCTTCTTGTACAAAATACTATGCCTAGACATGATAGAAAGCTTTTCCCACGTTGTATGCATGCTGCACAGTGCAGCACTCATCCAAAGTCGAAAAAGCACAGAGAAATAAAAGCATTTCACCTGTTAGCGCCTCCTTTGAAGGGGCGTTAACTTATGGTGCAAAACCATGTCTACAAATCTTTGTAAATATTGTTTTGCGTCAAAAGGCATGGTAACACCCATGTAACACCCATGTAACACCCCCTCAGCGCTAAGTAACGCAAAGCAGTGCTAGCAAAAAAACATTTTGCGCTGGTTAGCGTCCCGTTTGGGATGCTAACCCAGCGCAAAATGTTTGTAAATCTCCCCCACAATATTTCACTTTCTTACTGATATCTGAACAGTGATTTCAACCAGTACAGAGGTACCAGCGATAAAAACAAGCCAGTGTGTCCTTCTTACCTGGAATCTTGACACCATGTCAGAATTTCTACCGGGGAAGCCTCATCCTTTAATATCACTGCACTTGAAAACAAGTCAAATGTTAATTTCTTGATCTTATTATACAGGAAAGTTGCAAACCTGGGAGGGATTAGGGACCGCAGGCATTCCTAAGTAGTGATAATGAAACTTATTCATGCTCTGAGCCTGGGGAGATCCTTGCACGCGGCATGTGCGATATATGTAAATCACATTTCAACTCTAAAAGTTCAACTAAAGCTGAAGGCAAGTAATTAACTTTTGAAGACGATAATACACAAATCAGCCCTTTCAGTGGCGGGGAAGGGGTTTATCTGCTTGGCTGGCTTTTCAGTTATGGGGAGCAAGAAGGGGGGCGTCGCTTTTCTTTTTGAATATCAAAGATCTGCAGAAAAAAAAGTGTCATTTGCCTTTGTTCAGCCAGTCATATTTTATCTTAGAGTCACATTTGGTCTTTCATTTAAATAGATGATATTATGCTGAAGGGGTACTATGACTGTCAGTGACAACACTGCTCCATTTATAACATGCCCTTTGTTTCTATTTGTTGCTTATAGCTCCCACTCATCTACATTGCTACATCAGAAGGGGGGGTCTTGATTAATATGTTTTAACACCTAAGAAAGGCGAACAGGAACAGTCAGAGTCAAGCCTTGAAAGGCTAATTCAAATTCAATTAGGCTGCAACCCACAGCCCAGTTGCACTTTTAAAGTAAACCCCCCCTACTTAATTCTATTTCAGTGCGAACTCCACCAGTAGCGGCCCTTGGTGGGAGTGCTGCTGGGTGCTGACTTGGGGTGGGGGAGGGGCAGGGTGGGGGTAGTAAAATCCGAAACACGGCCGAACATAGGTAAGTAAACAAATAAATAAATAAAACCCAGTGACAGATCCCACATAGGCCCTGTTAATACATATATATGATTGTATGTACTAGACACAGCATTATTCTCACAGTCCTTCGACAGTATATTCTATTGCTCATTTTGTACATTTTAAATCTACCATTGCCCATCTTTTTATTAGAGCAGTTCTTATCCTCTAACACCATAAAAATATAGTATATATATATATATATATATATATATATATATATATATATATATATATATATATATATATATCCAAAAAAGAAAGACTCCGAAAGGGGGGCCCCCAACTCTTCAGGGCGGCCTCTTAACACCAGGTACGGAGACACCTGGCAATTCCTGCACGAACACACCACACAAGAGGCCCACTTCAGCAAACAGGAAGCTTTAATGGAGCGAAGCACAGCTTTAAAATGTCCCAACTAGTTTCGGCCAACCTTTGGCCTTGATCACGGGATTGTTATTTGCACCAATGGCATCTGTGCCTTCAAATTCGATGTAATTACGGTCACCTGTCCGACCTTGGTATACAAGTTCCAGAATGCACTTCTTCTTCTGGGGTAAGTCATGGAAAAGTTTCTTACGTTCTCTGTCAGCATTTGCGCTGTTCAGCCCCCAGTGCAGTCTTAATAGTGAAATATATTCTTAGTGGTACTTTGGGCAGGGTTCCTTCTCAAGCGTAGTGCTGGAATAAACATCTTGCTCACATTTCACGCTTCTGTCTGCTGAACGATTAGCAGAGGAATCTTCCTCGGCTAAATCCCTTCCAGCGCTGCCTGCAATTTCACCGAATTGGCATTTCCTATGTAGGACTGCGGGCAGCGTGTGAGTCATGCCCCCTCTTGAAATATCCAAAAAAGAAAGACTCCGAAAGAGGGGCCCCCAACTCTTCAGGGCGGCCTCTTAACACCAGGTACGGAGACACCTGGCAATTCCTGCACGAACACACCACACAAGAGGCCCACTTCAGCAAACAGGAAGCTTTAATGGAGCGAAGCACAGCTTTAAAATGTCCCAACTAGTTTCGGCCAACCTTTGGCCTTGATCACGGGATTGTTATTTGCACCAATGGCATCTGTGCCTTCAAATTCGATGTAATTACGGTCACCTGTCCGACCTTGGTATACAAGTTCCAGAATGCACTTCTTCTTCTGGGGTAAGTCATGGAAAAGTTTCTTACGTTCTCTGTCAGCATTTGCGCTGTTCAGCCCCCAGTGCAGTCTTAATAGTGAAATATATTCTTAGTGGTACTTTGGGCAGGGTTCCTTCTCAAGCGTAGTGCTGGAATAAACATCTTGCTCACATTTCACGCTTCTGTCTGCTGAACGATTAGCAGAGGAATCTTCCTCGGCTAAATCCCTTCCAGCGCTGCCTGCAATTTCACCGAATTGGCATTTCCTATGTAGGACTGCGGGCAGCGTGTGAGTCATGCCCCCTCTTGAAATATCCAAAAAAGAAAGACTCCGAAAGGGGGGCCCCCAACTCTTCAGGGCGGCCTCTTAACACCAGGTACGGAGACACCTGGCAATTCCTGCACGAACACACCACACAAGAGGCCCACTTCAGCAAACAGGAAGCTTTAATGGAGCGAAGCACAGCTTTAAAATGTCCCAACTAGTTTCGGCCAACCTTTGGCCTTGATCACGGGATTGTTATTTGCACCAATGGCATCTGTGCCTTCAAATTCGATGTAATTACGGTCACCTGTCCGACCTTGGTATACAAGTTCCAGAATGCACTTCTTCTTCTGGGGTAAGTCATGGAAAAGTTTCTTACGTTCTCTGTCAGCATTTGCGCTGTTCAGCCCCCAGTGCAGTCTTAATAGTGAAATATATTCTTAGTGGTACTTTGGGCAGGGTTCCTTCTCAAGCGTAGTGCTGGAATAAACATCTTGCTCACATTTCACGCTTCTGTCTGCTGAACGATTAGCAGAGGAATCTTCCTCGGCTAAATCCCTTCCAGCGCTGCCTGCAATTTCACCGAATTGGCATTTCCTATGTAGGACTGCGGGCAGCGTGTGAGTCATGCCCCCTCTTGAAATATCCAAAAAAGAAAGACTCCGAAAGGGGGGCCCCAACTCTTCAGGGCGGCCTCTTAACACCAGGTACGGAGACACCTGGCAATTCCTGCACGAACACACCACACAAGAGGCCCACTTCAGCAAACAGGAAGCTTTAATGGAGCGAAGCACAGCTTTAAAATGTCCCAACTAGTTTCGGCCAACCTTTGGCCTTGATCACGGGATTGTTATTTGCACCAATGGCATCTGTGCCTTCAAATTCGATGTAATTAATATATAATATAATAGATGGTAAAATAAGTATATTTTGTTGGTAATTGTTTAGGTCCCCATTTAAACATTCTTTAAAAAACTCTTACAAATGTTTTTAAGATTTAATAAAAAGCGAACTTGTTCCGTTATTAAATGTCCATTTCTATGTGTGCCCTACTGGTATTAATTGCTGTAATAGCAATGATTACTTTAGGCGAAGCCTGGCCATGATTTGTACTACATGGCATCATTTTGCATAAGGTTGGGCATTTTGTGACGTAAAATTACTAATGTTACGCCATTGCGTCACTTCACACAATGTAGGCGTTCTTTTGGGGAGAAATATTAACACAAGGACTGTGCTAGCTCTGTTCAGAGCCGAACCAGTGGACGGATGCATATGCTTTTTTGTGTCGATTTCAGTAATTGAGAGACATACATTTAAAGTGGATTTTGTGCTCGAAAGCTCACACATTTTTTTACAGGGACCTGAGGCCTGCTCCCTGTTCTTTCTAGACTCGTTCGTCATTTGCATTTGGATACTAGAGAAGAGCATCACTCTTCTTTTGCCTCCAATCCAGTGAGTATACTTTTGTGCCAAATGTTTCTTTTTGACGGACTGACGTTTGAAGCAGGGCAGGCTGCACCAATTTGTTTTCCTCTTTTTAGTTTAATTCATTTTGTGTGTTTGTTGCTGGAGGGTTGAACTAAGGTATACATGACAGGTCCACCTGGTGAGTAAGGTGGAGGTTTGGAATATATCTTCTTTTCTTTGTTTTTCGCCTACATTTTCTGTATATTTATTGTTAAAGTCTTGCAGTATTTTAATGGATGGGGCCCACTGTCATACTCCTTTATGGTCACATATTACTTTCTCAATTTTATTAGATTCCTCCTATTTGCACTGATGTTGTGCTACAGCTGTTTTAGGGGCCCTTGGATGGCCTTGAATGCGTGCCGCTCATATGTTGGTTGGTCCGGTGAGACATCAGGCCAAGCAAGGCAGGCAAGGTGCTTGTCCACCATTTCATCAGCATGTAAATGTGGGTTTGTGTATGTGTGTGTGTAAATGAGAGAGAGAGAGAGAGAGAGAGAGAGAGAGATAAATGGTTAATTCAAGTGTATTTTCTTTTGGTGAAAGACTGACTGGGGCTGTTAGCATGAGAGGCATTTTTAGACCGAAGCCTACCAGAAAGTGCAGCTGTCTGGTTTACCTAGGACATCTTGGTGACATTTAGAAAGATTTCCTGGGAATGCATTCCCCCCATTGCTTAACATTGACTTTGTGTTTTGTAACTCAGATTTTCTGGCTTTCTATAGGCTGTCCAGGGTGAGTTTCTGTATCCCTTTTCACACCAACTCCTTTGTATTCTTCCATAAGTGCTCCTTTCTGTAAACAGGCCTGTACATTGTAATAAATAGAAATGTCCACATCTATGGCTCCATGGAATAAGGTATGCACTTTAATTACAGAGTAAGAACATAATGTACATCTCACCAGCTAACCAGACTCCAACTGGCAAGTCTGGAATGTATCCTGGCTGAGGTCAGACATTAGAACTGTGAATACATTCTAGAAGAACAGAAAAGGAACAACATAGACAAAGGGCTAGGTAATGTTTGTTAACTAATAAATAATTACATTTACAACACATCTCCACCCCTTGGAATAATGTGAAAACAATAGGAAAATTAACATAAAAGATTAGCAAATATAATCATTCATATAAACAGGTAGTCTACGAGATCTTGAACTTCTGATATAATCAGAAACTGAAACATCTTGTGAAATCTCATTCTGAGTAGGTGAAACATTCCTATGGTTGATAAGCTCCTGTACACTAACATAATGAGAAGCATCACCATCACCTCCCTCCCTCCTACACCTGGTTGCTGGAGGTGAACTAACTTGCTCTTGAGAAGAAAGCATGTAATCACAATTGTACATAGAATGTTGTGACTTACCAGTGCATGTTTTAGAAAATTAATATTTATGATACAGAGCCACTCTGCAAAAATTCCACTTTTTGCCATTATCCAATACCACATAATGTGGATAGACATGTTTAACTAAAAACGGACCTCTAAATTTAGAGAGTCCTTTAGTCACTCTTCCAGATTTGACTTTTACTATATCACCAACAGATATAGAACTAGAGAAACTATCTTGACAATTCTGATGTGAATTGCTGGTCTTACAATTTTTTAGCCACGAGGGTGTAAGTTTGGTTCCAGGGCTTCTACCTCGCATGAGTTCAAAAGGAGACTTACCATCTTGTTTGTGAGCAGTGGTACGATAAGCCCAAACCATCTCCTGAACAGCCTCATTGGAAAAACAACCAGAAGAGCCAGTCATTTGAATAATATCTTTTACAACCCTGTTGGTTCTCTCACAAAGACTATTTCCTTGGGGATTATAGAGAGTAGTACGATGGTGTGTTACACCACAACTAGACAAAATATTCACATTTTGTTAGATGTAAGCTGTGTACTGTTATCAGTTATGAGTACAGAAGGAAAACCTTCATCATGAAATACCCTTTTTAGAAAATGTATTGTGCAATAAGTGGCAATTTTATTAACAAAATTAACCATGAGCCACTTTGAGAACACATCAACTACAATAGCAAAATGATGACTAACTGGTAGCTCATCCATTGGTCCAATAAAATATAATCATACACTATGCCAAGGTTGGTTAATAGAAACAATATGACCCATGCCTGAACCAGAAGCAATGTTAAGCCTTTTCTCACCTTCCTTACAACACAAACAATTCTCAACCCAGGATGCTGCTTGTACATCAATTGAAGGCCACCAAAAATCAGCTTTTATTCTACGTTGAGTGAGAGTCTGCCCCAGATGTCCCTCATGGGAAAGTTTTAATAACTTTGGTCTTAGGGCAAATGGTGGAATAAATCTGTCACCTCCCATTAAAATTACGTTACTATATACAGACAGTTCATCCAAAATATACGGAGGTATAATACAACTTTCACGTCTGGTACCCAATTTAATAAAATCTATAACCTTGGTGAGAACCAAATCCTTTTCCATAGCAGAACACCATTCCTCTTTTGAGAAAGTACCTTCACCTAAAGCTAACACTTCCTGAATGAAGACTACTGCACCTTCCTCCTGATCTCCATAGAAATCATTACGTAAATCTGTACCTTTTACTGGAAGTTTAGAAAGACAGTCAGCCTGTACATTACGCCAACCTTGAATGTAAGTCATCTCAAATTGATATTCTTGTAATCTAGACACAAGTCTTGCTAATCTAGGAGAAACTTTACCAGCACCCCCAGGAGACAATACACTAACTAGAGGCTTGTGATCAGTTTTAATTTGAAACTTGGTACCCCACAAGTATGTTCTGAAATAGTGTACACCCCACGCAGCAGCTAGGGCCTCTTTTTCTATAACAGAATAGTGATGTTCTGAGAGAATCAAGGGTCGAGAAGCAAAGGCAATAGTTTTCTCTCCTTCTGAATGTTTTTGTAAAAAAACAGCACCCAGGCCAGTGTTACTGGCATCCACCATCAAGATTGAAGGCCGTTTGATGTCGAAAGGAGCTAATACCTTTGCCTCACACAATTCTTTTTTAATGACATTAAAGCAAGTAGTGTGTTCCTCATTCCAAGTGAATTTTACTCCTTTCTTTAACAGAGTTCTTAGGGTAGCTGTCTTGTCTGAAATTTGTTTCACAAATTTAGCGTAGTACTCTATCAGGCCCATGAAAGATCAAAGCTGATCTTTGTCAGAAGGGCAGGGAGCAGATTGCATGGCTTCTAATAGATTTTTCTTTGGCTTAATACCATCAGCTGATAATTCATATCCTAAATATTCTATCTGTTGAACTAGAAATTAGCATTTTTCCTGATGCAAAGTTAAACCTGCTTCACCAACTCTATGTAAAATTGTCTTTAAAATCTCATTGTGTTCAGAAATAGTATCTCCAAAGATAAGTATATCGTCTTGAAAGAACACTGCTTTTTTAATGCCCTTGAAAATTTCCGTTATCATCTGCTGAAAGACACTAGCAGCAGAGATAAGCCCAAAGGGAAGCCTAGTAAACTGAAAAGTACCTTCACTTGCTATGAACGCTGTAAGATGTTTTGACTCATCATGAAGGCGTATCTGATGGAATGCGCTCTTCAAATCCAGCTTATTGAAGAATTTTGCACCCTACAAGGTGGAGACTAATTCCCCGATATTGGGAAGTGGAAAAACATCTGCCACTACATTTTTATTCAAGGATCTAAGATCCACACAGAATCTGATTTATTATCCGCTTTTTGAGTGATCACGACCGGAGACACCCAAGTGGAAGCTTCCACTGGCTCAATTATATCTCCTTGTAACATTTCATCAATTACATTTTTTACCTCATCCCTTACCACAAGTGGTACTCTTCTCAATTTATGTTGAACAGGGATGAATTTTTTTTTTAAATATAATTTTGTGCACATAGCCTTTCAACTCACCAAATTCATCCGTGAAAACACTCTTTTCATCATGTAAAATGTCATTGATTGTATAATCATCCACCACCATGACTTGAACATGCGCCCTTGGATTGACTATTATGTGCAAGTCATATTGGTAGATCCGTCCCAAAATAGGTGGTCCATCTACTGAAACATAAACCTTACCATTTGTAGACCTATGCATAAAACATATTTCGGTTTCAAAGTAACCTATTAGTCCTATAGTTTCTCCTTTATAACCTGTTGGGCAGATGTCACTATCCAAGAGTGACATGTCACCCCACAAACCTCTGAACATAGATTCGGGGATTATGGTGTACCTCGATCCAGTGTCAACCATAAGGGTTACTATATGACCATCAATTTTGAACTCTGCTTTTCGTTCTTTCTCTCTCTTCTCATCACAGATGATGATATCTGGGTCATCAACAACTAACATTTTGCTCAATTCTCTCCTAATTTCAATGGTATTATCTTCAACGATAGCTACTTTTGCTGTAACTTTGTTTCTACACATCCAAGAAATATTACACAATTTACCACATTTCAGGCATTCTTTGTTGATTGCAAAACAAAACTTAGCATCAGACGTATGCGTATTGCTTCCACATCTTGAACAAAACTTATTTTGCACTTTACCAAAATAAGTCTTCTTTTGAAAACTTTTCCCTTTAGATTTAACAAGAGCTATTGCATCTTCCTCACTAGTTTCACCCTCATACACGCTTTTTTCAAAACTTCTGAAATCTGTTGCTGTGAGCCACACTTTTGTAATTCTTTCATGCATTTTTCGGATTCTTATACAACCTTAGCTAAATCTATTACCAGTTTTAGAGGAGGATTTTTAGCTGCCCACAGTCTCTCTTGTATTTTTCTATTGTTGCATTGCACTGTAAGTTGGTCACGGATTAGCTCATCCGCCATCTGACCAAAATTACATTTACCAGAAAGTTCACGTAAACGTGACACAAAATCATCTATTGACTCTTCACTGCGTTGTTTGTGTGCATAGAATTTATATCTGTTCATGACTAAGTTTTCCTCCTTAGCGAACGTCACTTAAAGTCTCGATACTGCCTCCTTGTACTCGTCAAGTGACGATTGGCAGCTCGATTGTAACAATTGAGGAAGATATTTGAAAACACGTTGGCCTTCCTAAAACTGTTAACAACAATGCTTTTTTTCGTTTCGGAGAGAAGTCTTGTCCATCCAATGCTTCAATGGCATTATCAAACATGACAATCCAATTCTCCCAAGTAATTGATGGTGTACCTGGTTCACTGAGGAATTGTGGAGCTAAAGCTACATTCACTTGTTGAGCCATGTCAAAACGACTGAATAAAATTAGTTCTTAAAGTGATGAGTGTATTTTTTACAATAACCATAGAGTCATGAAATACACCATAAATTTGTATGTGAACCGTGGTTTTTAGGATAAACATCCAATACTCACTAATATGCAAGATGTTCAAATAAGGAGATAGACGTGACCACGGGAACTTTGTTCACTGTGCTGTTCTGGTGAGCGAATCACCGTTGAAGGTTAGGCTCGATTTGGAGATGATGCGACACTGCAACAACTCTGTAAGAATGCGTAATCAATATGCAATGAATAGAGAATCGCGTTCTATTCTTTGAACACCCACAAACATAACGTGTTAAAAATTCTATGAAATGGTGAGCGTGTCACCATAGATGATCGCGCTCGTTGCTATGGTTGCAATTCTATGATGTCTCAAAATGTCCACTAGCGAAATTACGCCACCGCGTTGTGCGTGGAGGACGTCCACTCAGTCGAATCACACACTGGAAGAAGACGCTGCAGCCAAGCAACCCTCATCACCCTGCATCACACGATCGGTGGAAAGGCGCTCCCACTTAGCAACGGCAGCTGCTAAGCAACATGTGCTACGTCACCGAGTTCGCATGCAGATTAAGTGCGTAGAAAGCCCACCGTTGGAGTGATGTCGTCAAGATTTTACCCTAAATCTTCTCCGGACCCTGAAATCTGCACTCCTGCAACTCAAAACGATGTCCTCCTCTGAACATGATCGCGCTGCATGGCGTGGATTCTTCTTTTTGGGAGATGTCGTCTGTCCACTTCAAATATTTGAAGACTCTGTACTGTAGCAACTTGAGCTTGATTCCGGTCCAGGTAAGACATGGCTTGGCAGTTCGGGCTGGACTGTTCCCAGGAGGCTGATTTGCATATGGCCATGTCTGAACTGGGGTGGTGTGGAGTGCAAAAAAACGATGAATTTAGGCCCAGATCTCTTTACTGGGGTGAATGTATGACATTGTTCTGCATTCTGTCCATCAACTGTTGGTTTTGCAATTGTCACCCCGAGTGGGATGGGTATGCTCAGACGTGAGTCCCATGCTCTCCACAACACTGGAGTCAAGCTATCCTGGCTGAAGACGGCTGATAGCCAGAAACCGGTCCTATGATGCTTGGTTCCGGTCCAGGAAAGACATGGCTTGGCAGTTCGGGCTGGACTGTTCCCATGAGGCACAGGGTCAAGGCTGATTTGCATATGGCCATGTCTGAACTGGGGTGGTGTGGAGTGCAAAAAAACGATGGATTTAGGCCTAGATCTCTGTACTGGGGTGAATGTATGACATTGTACTGCATTCTGTCCATCAACTGTTGGTTTTGCAATTATAACAGAGATACCCCTACTCCAGAACTGGAGTTATAGGTAAGAAACTACTCCTTCTGTAGTAGGGGATCTCTGTGTATAGTCATAATCTAGTGAATAGAATGGCAAGCCCATCTAAAAAACAATCCAGCGGTGGAGAAAAAAGGCAACACAACTACTGTGCAAACAGATTTCTCAATGAAGCCTGCCCAACCTGAACATCTGCTCTGGCATCAGAGTCCAGACAGTAATGCTTAGCAAAGGTATGGACAGACTTCCAAGTGGCAGCCCTGCAGATCTCTGCAATGGGAACATTACGAAGCAAAGCTGTTGTAGCCGCTTTGCCCCTGGTGGAATGATCCTTAGGCTTACCCCCTAAGGTCTTATTCACTTTCTGATAACATAGCTGGATACAAGACACAATCCTCCTAGAGATAGATTGCTTCGAAGTAGCCAGACCAGCCCTAACCGACCCATAGTTGACAAACAATTGGTCGGATCTACGAATGTCTTTGGTTTTATCCAGATAGAATTTCATCACCTTTCTGACATCCAGGGAATGAAGAGACCTTTCCGCTGGAGTGGAAGGATTCTGGAAAAAAGTTATAGTCTAATTAATGTGAAAATCAGAAATCACCTTGGGAAGGAACTTAGGGTGAGTACGCATTACAACCTTAGCAGCATGAAACACAGTATAAGGTTCTTGGCAACACAATGCCTGAATCTCACTCACCCTGCGGGCCGATGTAATGGCCACGAGGAACGCCGCCTTCCAAGACAGGTGCTGCAGCGAAGCCTTGTGAATAGGCTCGAAAGGATCCTTCATCAGCCTGGACAGCACCACATTCAGTTCCCGTGCAGGCGAAGGAAGCCGAACAGGAGGGAACACCTTCTTTAACCCTTCCAGAAAATCCTTGATCACAGGAATCTGGAAGAAGGAAGTCGGTGAAGGGCATTTCCTGTACGCAGTCAATGCAGCCAGATGAACCTTAATGGAATGGAAATTAAGTCCAGACTGTGCTAAATGCAGAAGGTTTGGCAGGATGACATCTTCCTTGCAGGTCGTTGGATCCTAGTTCTTCGACATGCACCAGATGCAGAATCTCTTCCATTTGTAAGCATAAGAGGTCCTAGTAGATGGCCTCTTAGCCTCCTTCAATATGTCCATGCAATCCTCAGGAAGATTCAAGTGGCCATATTGCACTATCTCATGAACCATGCCGCCAAACTCAACGATGAGAGGTTGGGGTGCACCATCTGCCCCCCGAACTTCGTGAGAAGGTCCGGCCGATAGGGCAGCCGCCGATGAGGCAGGATTGACCGGTAAAGCAGGTCCGTGAACCACCACTGCCTGCGCCATTCCGGAGCAATGAGGATCATCCGCGCCCGGGACTGGGCCAGCTTGATGAGCATCGCCGGAACCAGGGGAATGGGTGGAAAAGCGTACAGAAAGCTATTCGACCAGCTGATCCATAACGCGTTCCCCAGTGTCCCCGGCTGGTAATATCTCGAGGCAAAGTCGCGGCATTTGCTGTTTTCGGCGGTGGCGAACAGATCCACGTCTGGAGAGCCCCATATGGCGAAGACGTCGCTGAGCACCTCGTCGTTTATGACCCACTCGTAGTTTTCCTGAAGCAGTCTGCTGAGGGCGTCCGCCTGAGCATTCTGCACACCGGGCAGATGAGTTGCCATTATCGTCAGTCCTCTGGCCAGCAGCCAGTGCCCGATTGCCTGCGCTTCCTGTGACAGTGTGCGCGATCTTGAGCCCCCCTGCTTGTTGAGGTAATACATCTTGGTCGTATTGTCCGTCTGTACAAGCAAGGAGTTGGTCTGGAAGGATGGAAGAAAGGCCTTCAGTGCCAAGTGAACCGCTATGAGTTCCAGGAAATTGATGTGATACGTGGACTCCGCCGGAGACCACGTTCCCTGGATCTGTAGATGTTCCGAATGCGCTCCCCTGCCCAGGAGAGACGCATCCATCACGATAGTCAGAGTCGGGATGTCGTTGTGGAAAGGAACCCCCCTGAGAAGATTCTCTGCCGAGCACCACCATCTCAGGGATTCTTGGGCGTGAAGAGACAACTGAATCGGTCGTCCCAACACCCTTTCCTCTGCTCCCACTGATCCTTCAAACATTCCTGTAGCGGCCTCATGTGTAGGCGCGCGTGCGGAGTGAGGAAGATACAGGAGGCCATCGATCCCAGTAGAGAAGACAACGTCCTCACTGTTGTAGATGGAGCAGCTATGAGAGCCTGAGCCTTCCGAAGGATGGATAAGCGTCTCTCCTCCGAAGGAGACACGCTTGCCGACAGCGTATTGATGGAGGCTCCCAAGTACTGCAGGCACTGTACAGGAATCAGGACAGACTTGGACAGATTTATGTGCAACCCCAGACTGTTCAACAGGACGGCCGTCCTGTTGAAGTGCAACTGTGCTTCCTGGAAGGTGGAGGCTTTGATCAACCAGTCGTCCAGGTACGGGTAGACAAACACCTTGTTCTTTCTCAGGTGCGCTGCCACCACAGCCATGCATTTCGAAAAAGTCATGGGTGCAGACTTTAGTCCAAACGGTAGTACGGTGTACTGACAGTGATTGGCGCCGATGAGGAAGCTCAGGAACTTCCGATGTTTCCGTGCAATGGGCACATGAAAGTACTCATCTTGCAGATCTATCGCCCACAGCCAGTCTCCTCTCTGCAGCTGAGGATAAATCTGGTGCAAAGACAGCATTCGAAACTTTTCCCTGCGGATCCACTTGTTTGCTTGTCGCAAATCCAGAATGGGTCTGAACTCGTTCTTGTCCTTCTTCTGAACTAGGAAGAAGTGTGAGTAAAGGCCCTTTCCCCTTTGAGACAGAGGGATGTCTTCTTTTGCCCTTTTTCTTAACAGGGTATCGGCCTCTGTCTGGAGCTAGCGAGCTGACCGGTGGAATCACTGGAGGCGGGCTGGTGAACCGAAGACTGTATCCATTGCAAACAATATTCAGCACCAACTTGTCTTGAGTAATGTTTCTTCACTCTGCCAGGTATTGTTGGATGTTCCCCCCCACCGGAGCGGGTAACGGATGAGGGGGAAGAAGCACCTCAGGGCCTAGACCCAGCCAGGCCTTTGGTCGCGGATGAGGCCTGCTGACCACCATGGCCCCTCTGGCGCTTTTGGAACGGGCGCCGCTGGAACTGCTGCTGCTGCTGTTGTTGGGGCTGCCCAGCCTGTCAACCTTGCCCTCTACCTTGCACCCCGTACCGTCTTTGGAACGAGCGGAAGGTCGTCTTCTGTTCCTTCGGCTTCTCCAAGCCGACAGCCGTCAATGTCTCCGCCTCCGCCTTCACCTCCACCTTCATGCGGGCCATTTCCTCGTCCACATGCTTTCCAAAGAGGGTCTCACCTGAGAAGGGTAGATTGGCAACCCTCTGCTGCGCCTCGGGCTTCAAGAATGTCATACGCAGCCAGGCGTGGCGCCTCAGGTTGACACCATGGCAGTACCCATGTGCTGCCAGGAGGGAGGAATCCGCAGCCGAACTGATCACCTGGTTGGAGACCATCGGTCCTTCATTAAGGATTTCTTGGAAATCCTTCCTGTTCTCCCGGGGAAGGAGTTCCATGAACCGTGTAAGGGACTTCCAGAGGGACCAATCATAACGTCCCAGCAAGGCTGAGGCACTTGCGGCCTTCATAGACGTGGATGCCGTCCCGCTGACCTTCCTGCCTGCCGAATCCATCCAGCGGCTCTCCTTGTCAGGAGGCACTGTCGATGATGGAGTGGTGGCGTGTTGCTTCCTCGCCGCTGCCACAATCACTGAGTCCGGCGCAGGGTCCAAGCGAAGAAACGCCGGATCCGAGTCAGGGGCCCGACACTTCTTGTGCAGCCTGGAAGGCACGGATTTCATAACCGCCGGGGTGAGGAAGAGCGCCATGGCGATTCAACCAGCCCAGGTACCAACGGCAACAAGGGGCGAGCCAACTGCTCTCTGAGGGGATTCCGACAGGGTGGGCGAGTAGTCCCTGGCACTGGACGAATCCGTGTGGCGGGATCTAGACCTGTCCCTCCTACTGCACTGTCTGGACTTTGTGGACGAGCAACGGCGACTCCTGGACCTATCTCTCCTTCTTGAGCGAGACCTCGACTTCCGCGGCCTCGGACGTTCTGCAGGCCGGCAAGGAGAGTGGTGCGGCGGCCGAACCGGGAGCCTAGGTTGTGGAGGCCCCGTAGGTGGCGTCGGCAATCGAGGTAGTGAGGCTGACCGTGGCGGAGCCGGTGGAGGAGGACGGTGTGGAGAAACCAGAGATGGTGGAGGTGTAGGAGGTTGTAGAGGAGGAGTCGGGGTGCGCGGAGGAGAACCCACGGGCAAAGGAGGAGGTGTAGGGGACCTCAGTTTGGAGGGGGAGTAAACTTGAGAGTACTCCGAGCCCGGAGACTGTCCCACTCTCCTTTTCTTCTTCTTATGTCCAGAGGGGGGCGATCTTGAGGCCCTACCACTCATAGAAGAGCGACGGCGCCGCCGCGACCGTCTGCTCGCTGAAGCCGAAGACTCTGTCCTGGTCCTATAACGTCTAGGCTTCCTCCTCGACACTGAGTGTCCTCTCAACATTGACGAGCGTCTCCTTGACGTTGACGAGCGTCTCCTTGACGTCAACGAGCATCGTCTCGACGTCGACGAGCGTCTGCTTGACGTCGATGGTCGTCGCTACGACGTCGATGGTCGTCGCTTCGACGTCGATGGTCGATGCCTCGACAGCGAGCGTCGACAACCTCCGTCTCGATGCTGATCTCCGTCTCGACGTCGTTGATTTACGCGTCGATGTTGACGGTGACCGGCAGTGTTGCCTCAATGGCGAGCGCCGGTGTCTTGACCCCTCTCGACATCGATAATGGCTCGACGATGAGTCAGTCCTCTACGTCGATCTCGTCGGAGATCTCAACGTCAGTCCCCTCGACGTCGAACATCGACGGCGCTTCGACCCAGAGCCCTGGGGAGACGGGGAACAGACTGTGGTCATTCCTTTCAACGTCGACATCGAGGCCATCGACGTCGACGGAAACAGGTGGCGTTTTCTGGCCTTTTCCTTCCTGGGGAGCCTCCAAAGGCCTGCGCACGGGCAGAGGAAGGAGTCCCTTCATGCCCAGACCCACCTTGTCCTTGCTGCCTTCTCTGCTCCAAACCTTGGAGCCTGGTCTTCTCCCTGTCCTTCAGGGTCCTTTTAGGGAACTGCAGACAGATATCACACTCCTCAGGGATGTGAGAAGAAGGCAGACACAGGATGCGCACCCTGTGAGGATCTGATTTTGCCTTTTTCCTAGAGCACTCAGGGCATTTATCAAATAAAGCAGGCATATTTGATAAAAGAGCAGTCAAGAACAGCAGAGAAACTCCAGCAAAGATTAGAAAAGGCAAACCACGTCGAGTGAACATAATCTAACACTTTAAAAGTGCAAGAATTGTAGAAAACCCCCCAAAAAAGGGAGAGCTCAATGCTCCAGGGTCCTGCTAGCAGGAGCCGGAAAAAAGAACTGAAAGTGGAGGGAGTTGCTGTGCATTCTGAGATACCTAGAGAGTTCTGGAAAGTTTTCTTAAAGGCACAGTATCCCTTTTTTAAGCCACATAATGGCAGCCTATGGGGGCTTGTCTGTCCTGTCCTTCCTCTCTATCATTCCAAGGATTTGGTGAAGAGGGGAAGTTTTCTCTATGGTGAAACTTGGCAGACTGGTTCAATGTGATATCGGTGGAATTTCCTTTGCATTTCTAGTTGAAGTACTGGACAGTGTAGCCTTGCATGTATAGGCTGCATTATTTGTCTTTAATTTTCTCTTAAGTGTCTATGCAGGACTGCAAAGAAGACAGTTTAAGAGATTATTTTTGATTGCTCTGGGGTCCCCGCACATGAGCGGGACTATTCACTAGATTATGACTATACACAGAGATCCCCTACTACAGAAATGACCACATCTATGGCTCCATGGAATAAGGTATGTACTTTAATTACAGAGTAAGAACATAACGTACATCTCGCCAGCTGACCGGACTCCAACTGGCAAGTTTGGAATGTATCCTGGCTGAGGTCAGACATTAGAACTGTGAATACATTCTAGAAGAACAGGAAAGGAACAACTTAGAGAAAGGGCTAGGTAATGTTGTTAACTAATAAAGAATTACATTTACAACACACATTTGGTCCTTATCTTGTCACATTTGTTGTGCATTGAAATGCAGAGGTAAGCAGTGGTCAAATGTCAGACTGTCTTCCGAGGTGGTTTGGTGTTTTCTTTCTCTGACTTCAAAGTGAGAGTATTTATGTGACAAACCTGCTGGATACTGGGGGTAGGAAAGGCTTTTGTTCTAGCACCCTCGGTTCGATTATCAGCTCTGCTTGTTTCCTCTTGTCCTGATATGGCTTTCCACACTTTGCAAATTATGGCACTTAAGGCTGAAGTTGGGGAGCTAAAATCCATTTTCCTTCACATGTCCAGTATATTAAATCAATTTCTAACAGCCAGGGGTGCCAAAATCCCGATTGTCCAGGATAATTTACATTTGCAGGCTACTAAGTCCTCTGCTCAACAACCCAGCCCACCCACAGATTACATAAATTACGGTATAGGCCAGGGCCACCCTAAAGCCGCTGGTTGGCAACAGCCGATTTCTGGACCTCTGCAGGACTCTGGCCATACTAGACCACATGATAATCCTCACCTTTCGCCATTGTCAAGTATCTATGCTGGACGTAACCAGCTGATAGCTCTTCTAACAACTGGTCCTTACGTGGCTGCAAGCAAAAGCCATCCCCAAACTCCAACAGCAGATGTCATACTTCTAAAAATACAATTGTAGTGATTAAAGTTCCAAAAGTCTCCCCCCTCACACAAAGGGAATGAATCCATAAAACACAATGTGACACACTAGATCAGACATGTCAGGGGCTATCGTATAGTCTTTCGCAATGATATTATCAGTTCCAAGAGGAACTCTACAACAACCTCAATGTTTGATATGCTCGAGCTAATTTTCAAGATGAGACTATGGGTGACTACCTAGTGGCCCTCGACATTAGGTCCTGAGCACCAAACAACTCATTTATTCAGTTCAAGTACCACTGGTCAGGGAATCATTGGCACACTATCAGTCCACTGGTACAATAACATTCGTACCTCGTTCCCTTCACCTAGAGGACTTGTCAGACATCAACACATCCATCAGTCTTGGGCTAAATAGTAAACCTAGCACCATTACTAATTTGTTAACCATTAACCCTGTTTCGCCTGTTGAAATCCTTTATGACCTGGCACTTGCCACAAGTGATGTCCTTACTGTTCAGAGGTCTTCTTTAACAAAACTTGTGTTATGGACCGTGGGCAGTCTCAGCGGTGTTCAGACAAAATATTGAGTTGGAAATGTCGAACTAAAGAAATATAGAGTACTAAATATCGTGAGTCAGAAATATCGACCGCAAGAATATTGTGGACAAGAATATCAATCTGAAGGTAAGAAATATGGTCTTTAAAAATATAGAAGTCATTTATATAGTTTGCAAAAATATAGTTGTTTAAAATATCGATTATTTAATTAGTGTTTTGTATTCTAGTATATATTTTAAATATATGTGATGT
Source organism: Lissotriton helveticus (assembly GCF_964261635.1). Classification (NCBI taxonomy): domain Eukaryota; kingdom Metazoa; phylum Chordata; class Amphibia; order Caudata; family Salamandridae; genus Lissotriton; species Lissotriton helveticus. The sequence goes on along the minus strand of NC_136072.1, from coordinate 992,678,103 downwards.
ATTGTTTTTGTATAAGTATTGTTTATGTTTGGGGGCGTGGCCAGCCGCCTATGATGGCGGAGGCGACTTGTTGGGGATCCGGACCCTGGGGGGATAAATCCTGATAAAACACCGTGCTACAGCACATAACAATTACCTGGAGGGTCCCGTCATCCGCATGTTACTGTCGGGCAGGAGAATCTAGCCTGGATTGAGAAAAAGTGGCTACGGACGGACGGCAGACGGAGCTGAGACACAGGCGTGGGGTGTGCGGCCTGTGTGAAGAGCCCGGAGAGAGTGACTTGCTGAGTGGCGGCACCTGCTGCCTCAGACTAATTACATCCTGGAGGCCGGAGTGGCGGTGGACGGCCGTTACGGAGTGGAGGAGTGCGGCGGAGGGGCAGGAGCGGTAAACGAGGCTCGCTGGAAGGTCGTGGCAAGGCGCGCGACACAGTGCCATAATCAGACGGTGAGAGCTGCCAGCATGGTGCCTCGGGCCGCGAGCAGACGGGCCACCTCCCCCTTTTTTTCCCCGTGGCTGCTGGCCGATTTACTGCTGGGCTCCACGACGGGGGCAATGAATGCCGAGGCTGCCCCGGAGAGCACAATATGAGGGTGGCTCCTCTGCAGTGATGCCCGGCTGGGAGGTAAAGCCCCCCTTCCCCCACCCATTCAGAGATGCGGGGAGAAGTCCACGATACTAGGCTGAATGGTGGCAAAACTGGACATGGCATGATTGGAGGACAAGGGGCACTGACAATAGTGGCAATTTGGGGTATGGCGGGGCGGCAGACAGTCTACCAGTTGATCAGACTCTCCATATTGCTGGGGGGACTGGAGGGATGTGGGTGAGCGGCGGAGGTGGACGACGGCGTCCACAGACCTAGTGATTTTGTAGATATCTGCATATTGTGAGGAGGGAACCTTGAGCTCGGACCTCAACAAGAGAGGACCCTGTACCCTACAGGTGGCTCCACAGTCAGCGCCCAAGCCTGCGATTGATTGGGGTGCACGATGGGCAAGCTTAAGTGCAAAACTCTGGACACTGGCCTGGCAGTGGGGGGGCCCCCTGATTCTAATGCTAGGGACCTGTTGACGAGCAATTCAACCAATGGACCGGCTGAATCCCACTCAGAGAAACAAGACTTAATATTGAAGGAAATCCGAGACTCTAGGAAGATAGTGAAACAACGGATTGGGGCCCTCACAACCGTCCTTACTCTCCTGAGAGTGGACCATGGGAAGCTCGCTGACATAGTGCACGACCACGAGAAGGGATTGACAAGCATTGACCCCCAACTTACGGAACACACCACACAAATAAAACACCTGCAGAACCAGCTTTCTGGCCTCCAAGACAGGATTGAATACGCAGAAGGTCATAGTCGGTGCAATAACGCCTGAGTTATTGGGCTGCCGGAACGAAGAGAAGGTACGAAACCGGCAGATTTTATGGAAGCATGGTTCCGAGAGCATGTTGCCCCTGAGGGCCTGTCTCCATATTTTTGTGTGGAGAGGGCACATCGGATTCCAACGGGCACACCAAGAGTGGGTGCACCACCACGTCCTCTGATTGTCAAAATCTTTAACTATAGGGACAGAGACATGTTGCTAAAAAAAGCGAGGGAGAAGACGACCATCCAATTTGAAAATCAGGCAATCTCCCTGTATCTGGACTACACTATCATGGTACAGCGACAGCGAACCTCCTTCCAAGCGGTGAAGAAAAAACTACGGGCAGCTCAACATAAATATGCCCTATTATTCTCTGCCAGGTTCAAAGTTATGCACAACAGGAAATCTTACTTCTTTGACGGCCCCAATGATGTGGAAGTATGGCTGGTTGTCATGGACTTTGAACACAGTCAGGAGAGATCGTCGGGTTCAGTAAGACATAGTCCTCTACAAATTCAACAACAGATACCCCAAGGCCGGGGAGGAGCCCAGAAGAACTCTACAAAACGCGGTCCGACTCCGGCTCAGAAGACGGCGGACAGGGCAGAGGCATTAGCATTCGCAGGATCCTTTCGTGAGGACAATACAAAGATCACGTCGGACTCGGAGGACAGCACCATACAATCAGACTCAGAGCATAGCATCACTCTATTTCCCTTAGTGACGCCCCAGACCGGGGATGGCCTACTTGACAATTGAAGAACAGAAATGGAAACTTACACACTGAGAACATAGGGAATTAGATGCCTGAGACACAGACAGGATGTAACCGGCTGGACAGTATCCTTTTACTCTTGCGATAGTTTGAATGTGTACATAATATATATGTAATGCATATAATGTGATCCGCACTACTATGTCTTTTCTCCCAATTGTACACAGGTCAATAATCAAATCTAGTAAGACCCTATAAAGGCTGTTTGAAGCACCGGGCATTCGTGATTAGGATATTAGAGTAGACCGCCCCCAGGTCTCACATGCGGAGATCTTGCTAATACAGTGCACAGATAAATATATTATGAGCAAAGAAAAATGTCCCCCCTCCCCCCGGGCCCAGTAGAGCCACTGGAGCTCTGTATCCGCACGAGAGCATGGCTGGCGGCGCATGCACCGTTATTTAGTTCCAATATGTTTTAGTTATTGGTTTGGCTCAGCATCGTTCACTGGCTGTGCCGCATACATTTAGTTCACGAGGGAAAGGGAATTGCTGGTCTGTATGCATTCATGGGCCCTGTGCCACACGGAGGCCAACACATGTAGCAACTCCATGTCTCGAAATCAAGCCTCCTTAGGCTCATACAACCTGCTTACCTGGAATGTACGTGGGCTAGGGGCTGTACACAAGCGCCATAGGGTGCATGCATACATCAAAAGGAGAAAGGCGTAGATAGTATTCCTCCAGGAATCCCACCTGATGGAGGCGGAGGCATTGAAAACTCCTAAAAAGTGGAGAGGCCGGATGTTTACCACTAATTATTCGGCCTTTGCTAGACGGGCAACCATCTACATTCACCATGGAGTCCCGTTTACAGAGGTAGACCGGCGTTCAGATGACCAGCGATGATATATACTTCTAAGAGGTACCCTAGATGGTCTCCCAGTAGTATTAGGTAGTATATACGCACCGCATTTCGATCAAGATACATTTTTCTATGACCTAGGCAGAGCCCTGACGGGGTGGGATACCATTCACTGAATCCTGGGGGAGACTGCAATGCGATCCTAGACATAGAGTTGGACAGATCTCATCACCCGCTGCATGGGGCTGGAACTCACAAACAGGCTGAACTTTTGAACACTTGGATGCAGGGTTGGAGACTCACAGACGCATGGCGCATGTTACCTCCTACACACAGGGAATATTCCTTTTACTCCCCAGTGCACCAACTCCATACAAGGCTGGATACACCACTCAACATATCTAGCCAAAACATTTTCTGATCATAACCCCCTGGAAATTACTCTGCAGTGGGGCAGAGTCCCAACCCCAGTCCCGTCCTGGAAACTTTGGCCCCAACTCTTAGTGGATGCCCCCTTTCGGACCGCTTTGCTGGACACTGTTAGAAACTACTTTGTAGAAAACTGGAACATGGCCTCCTCTAACCTCATGGCCTGGGATGCGTTTAAGGTAGTGGTGCGGGGCTCAGCAATAGGTGCTATTGTAGGGGCACGACAAGAAGCGCATAAATGACTTATGGATACGGAGGCGCTGATGGCGGAGCTAGAACCAGCCGCAGTAACTGACGTAGGCAAAAGGGCAGTGCTTCAAGAGGCTCATATTCGACACGCAGAAACCCTAGAATCTATTAGGCTAATTGACTATAGAGCATACACACAACTGAAACTCACGGACGCTGACAAATCAGGATCACTGCTAGCTTGGTTACTGAGGGATAACCCTTAAACGCCGATGGTCACTAGTATACTACGATACCTAAGGCTGCACGTAAAGATCTCATGGGACCTATCACCCAACACAAAATAAGAACTGCAATAAAAAGCCTTAACCATAATACAACCCCGGGCCTAGATGGCCTACTGGTTGAATTTGATGCAACATATTCGGATGTCTTAGTACCAAAATTAGAGGAATCATACAAGACGGCCAGGGAAACCGATAAATTACCACAATCCACGATGCAAGCCCTGGTGGTATCACTCCCCAAGCTAGGGCGGGACAGCACTGAATTGTTCAACTACAGGCCGCTGTCTTTACTGGCCACCGAATATAAAATCCTCAGTAAGGCCCTTGCCAATCGTCTGGTACCTGTCCTCCCCAGTCTCATACACCGAGACCAATGCGGATTTCTCCCCGCACGTAGCACTTCTCTCAACACTAGGAGATTTCACTGTGTAATGAAGGCCACTTACAGAGAATATATTAGGGTGGGATGTTTAGCATTGGATTTACGTCAGGCATTTGACTCTTTAACATGGGACTACATGTTTGCTGCCCTATTGCGCTTTGGCCTCCCCCAGGACTTTCTGCAATGGGTACGCCTGCTCTATGTTGAACCCACTGCAAGGGCGCGTAAAGGAGGATATATTTCCCGAGAATACACTATACATAGAGGTACCAGGCAGGGGGGGCCCGCTCTCACCCCTCCTGTTTGTTCTTGCACAAGAGCCACTAGCCATGGCTTTGAGAAGATCATCTGACGCTTTGGGAATGCCCGTACAGGACACCGCACACCTTATTTCGATATATGCGGACGACATCCTCATATATCTGAGAGACTTGGAGGGTGAGGCAAGCCCACTCCCAGATGTATTTTCCACCTTTGAGGCCATATCAGGATTAGCGATAAATGCAGGGAAGTCACATGCTTTCTATTTCCAAGAAGGATTACGCCCAGATAGGATCCAATTGGGCACCTATCAGATCCCTGTAGCGGTGGATACATTTACAGGCCATTGCTTCGCTACGCTCCAGCATTTCCTTGTGGACGTCCCTGCCGCTGTCCGTGATGGGAAGAAGAGCCATCTCCAAGATGGTTATGCTTCCCCGCTTATTGTAATTCTTTGTTAATTTGCCCCTGCTGGTACCACCATCCACATTTTGCATCCTAGACACATTACTACTAGATCTTATTTGGGGCGGTGGCAGACGTAGAGTAAGTCTCAAGAAATTGCAATTGGTATCGAACAAGGGAGGGTTGGTTGTCCCTGATTTCCGGGCATATTACTATGCCTCCAAACTACAGTGGCTGTCTTATTGGACAGCAGGCAGAAACCTACAGGAAATAGGTTATAGCACACGCGATCTAGAGTGAGGTACCCTACATAACATGTTATTCCCAAAAATGAAAATACCCTTCGACAGACCCCCATTGTTAATAACGGCACTACAGTGCTGGAAAAAGGCCCTAGAGTACACCTCAGCCGCGACCCCCGACGCATCCAATATTCTACTATTGAGGCTGCCATCTATGGGTGGTAAGCTTACAATGACTAGGATGCGGGATTGGATAGATGCGGGAGTGGCAGAGGTGGGGTCCTTCTTTGGGGATGATGTCCTTCTGGACCATGCCACGTTTGTAAGGTACACTGGAGCTCCTAATAGGCTTTACTGACTACACACAACGATAGAGCATTATATAATGGTGACATGGGCAACCCAGCGCATCGAACCCCCGCAACATGACTTGGTACAGCTACTCTATCACATGGAGAGTGGTGGCCACCTAGTTAAATGGGTCTATATATCCGAGCAGAGGCTTCCACAGACCTCACAAGCCTTCATGCAAAATAGTCAGAAACTGCGGGCGTGCCGATTACAGACAAGGCCTGGGAAAATATTCTAGTACATCCCAAGAGAGTCTCCCGAAATGCCAAACTTAAGTTTATACAAACTATGGTTCTCCATAGATTATACTTAACCCCGAAGAGGATACAGTGCATGTTCCCGGAGGCCTAGAACTACTGCCCGAGATGCAAGGCGGAGGAGGCTGGCTTTGTGCACATGTTATGGGTCTGCCCGCACCTCAGGGATTACTGGGGTCAGATCCAGAACATGCTCGGAGAAATCACACATCTCACAATAACAGACAACATATTAGAGTGCCTGTTGGGCCTGCGCAAGTGCGCTAAAAAAACGAAAGTTAACTTGCGTTTTCTGGACTTAACGATAATATTGGCTATCAGAGCGATTACTATGAGATGGAAGTCCCCATGGAGCCCCCCACTACACATTTGGCATGAGGAGGTGGGGAAGTGCTGAAAGCACGGCGCTCAGATGGAAGGAGACGAGAGGACTGAGAAAATGTCTCATCTCCTTGGACTGGGACACTATGCTAGAAGAATTTACACAACTAGACATCCCACTTACATTTGTTGACCCCACCGTATAAATAATTACAACAATGATTGCATAGTTAGTGGCAGCTAGAACAAATTACACGGAATGGTCCAAGGTACAGTGGAAATGCAGGTCAGAGACCATTGATAACTCATGATGGTGAGATGAAATAGGAGACAGAACGCAGACGGACCAGGAAGGGGAGGGGGAGGGGGAAAGGGTAGTTGCTACAGGTTAGGGCTTGAAAGTACAGATGCAAAACAAGGCTCCTTTTAAGACATTAGTCATTATTGTGGAAGAATCCATATGTCCTTTTATACAAAACATATATTTAATGATGTGTAATGCTGGATACAATGATTTGAAGTTTGTAAACTTCATTAAGGAGCAGGACGGGATAATGACCAACAAAAATAAAAATGCCAATGATATTTGAAATGGTGTATTGTATTCTGACTGAAGGCTCAATACAGTTTGTTAAAAAAAAGTATTGTTTATGTTTTTTACTATATGTCTTAACTTTTTTAGTAGTTATCAATTTTATTTTAATTACATTTTGTGTTTTCGTAGTGGGTTTTGGGTTAATAGGGGAATAGGGAGCAAAGTAATTTAATAATAATAAATTAATTATTATTAATTATTTATTTAATTGAGATTTTATGTGTTATTTGTGGGAAGTTTAATTAATTATTAATTTGTTGTTAATTAATATTAATTCATTAATTGGTCATTAATGATGGTACTTGTGTATTTAATTTTAGTTGTAGGTTGTGGGGTTTATAGGGTTAAAGGTTGAGAAGTCATTTAGTTTTAATTAATTAATAATTAGTAATGTAATGTAAATTGGTACTTATAGAGCGCACAGCTATTCAATAGAGTGTCCCGGCGCTGAAAGACCTCAAGACAGACAACTCACAATAAATCTACAGAAACCCTCGAGTCATTGGCTATTACTGGAAAAGTCAAGTTTTCATCCACTTCCTGAAGGTGAGTAAATCCTGCACCTGTCTGAGTGACAGTGGCAGACAGTTCCATAGACGGGAGGACTGCACTTGGAAGGAGGGGCCATCTATGCGGGCGCTGGAGAACATGGGGATGGATATCTGCTGCTGCGATGAGGACCTCTTTGCGGTATGTAACGTTGAACTCTTTTCCTAATATAAAAGGCACCAGTGTTGTGTAAAGCTTTAAAGGCCAGAACCAGAGCTTTGAACAGAATCTTCTTACGGACTGGCAGCCAGTGCAAGGCTTTGAAATGGAGGGTCATCCGCGTTCTAGGACCTAACATGAGAATCGCCCTGGCTGCAGCATTCTGAACCACTTGAAGATGTGTCAATAAATATTCCAGGAGTCCCAGGTACAGGACGTTCACGTGGTCCAGCCTCAACACAATAAGAACCTGGACCACCGTCTTCCTATGGGTGACCGGAAGTACCGGCAGAAAGTGATTTAGCATTTTTAACAAGCCGAAACCGGAACCAGCTATGGTTTGGATCTGAGCTTTCATGGATAACCTGTCATCCAGCTTGACCCCTAAGGTCTTGACTGTCTTTACTGAGGTTGCAGGGGGGACATGTCCAAAGGCCACCATTGGCGCCACACCTCACAGGGAGAAGGACCAAAGAAAATGATCTATGGTTTCTCCGAATTACACTTTAATTAGTTCAGTTGCAGCCAGGAGAACACATCTAACAGGCAGATGTTGATCACATCTCCTTTAAAATAAGCGCCCTTGTCGCAGGTAAACAGCAGTTAAGTATCATCTGCCTATGATACTATTGTCGCAGCATGTGCTTCCACTAGATGCGCGAGGGGGACCATATACAAGTTGAGAAGTGACTGGCTCAGAATCAAGCCCTGAGGAACCCCAAACTTCATGGGGGGGATGGTGGCAGCAAACGGCGGTGACCAAATCATTTGCTGACTGTCTTTCAGGAAAGAAGAAAACTACTTGAGTACCGTGCCGCAGAGGCCACACTCCCGCAGTCCCTGTCATTAGTTGCTGTGCTTTTCCTAAGGAAAGAAAAAGGATGACACATGGTTAAACACTAAAGGATTTCTGAAATGTCATGCATGCAAAGAGTGTCAAATTGCCAAACAAGCAAAAGAAGTCAAAATGGCCAACCATAAAATTTGGGAAATACAGCAACTAATCACATGTAAAACACAATATACAATATATGTGGTGGAATGCCCATGTCAGTTAAGGTATGTAGGAAGTACCATCTGTATAGGAACACGTAAGAGCAACTATACATAAGGATAGATCAAATGCAGTTGCCAAGCACATGGAACAGCATCACGAGGGAGACTGGAAAGAACTAAAGTTCTATGGCATTGAGAAAGTCCCCAAAAAAGACTGTGGTGGGGACAGAGAAAAAAAATGGTGTCAAAAAGAATCGCGTCATATTTTAAATCTACGAACATTGAGTCCGCACTGCCTAAATCAATCAGAAGAGTTATACATTCATTTATAAAATGGAACAATAAGAGCTTCTCACTAATCTCAAAGGATTTATCAAAGAAAATAGTAAAGAAAATGAAATAAACAAACATGAGAATAAAAGGGAAAGTACGGATCGAAGTGAGTCCAAAGGAGTGCAATCACCCATATCCCACTGAAGGGAAAACTGGAATGAATTAAAAAAAAGAAATATACTAAGCCCCACTGGAGGGTGAAAGTATGGGTGTGAAAACAACAAGGATGAGAAGAAAATTAATGTATGTAATAATTTCTAACTAAACATATATGTTTGAAAAATATTTGTATTTCCCAGAACATTAAGTGAAAGAACGTTTCTTCTCAGTATATCACTTTGGATCACTGTATTTTTAGGATTAGGTAGTCACAGTAATTTTATCTCACAAAAAGTGAAGGACTGGTCTCACACACCACCTGGTGTCATGCTTCATCATTGACCAGTCCTCGCCCTCTAAAAACTTGGTTTGATAGAGGGCGGGCATACACCTGATGACATGAATGCACTTCTAAACTAAGTGGGGGCCCAAAGAAAAAATATACGGCCACATGCATCAACCTATTTAGGAAGTGCAAACGGTGCGAATCGGTAAATTCGGCCGTTTGCAATTCCTAAATAAGTTTTTGGGATGCATCATACATTTTTGTGAAATTCGCTATTTTTAGTGATTTCCAAAAATGCGATTGCTTTTAAGGAATCGCAAATTTGTGATTCCTTAAAAGCAATGCATGATTGTTTTTTAAATTGTGAATTAGCAATTAGGGGGTGCAAATTACCACGAGGTTGAACCTCGTGGTAATTTGCGAAAAGTTATGAAAATGCTCAAAAATGCATTTTTTAAACTTTCATGTTACAGACACACATGTCCTTAGGACATGTGTGTGTGAAACATGCACTTTAAAATACATTTCAGGGGTGCAGGGGGGGGTCCTTTGGACCCCCCTCTGCACCCTTGGAATGCATTAACAAATTGTGAATCGCATTTTCAAATTCGCAATTTGTAAATGCCTTCCCATTGACTCCTATGGGCCAAAAGGCCCATAGGAATCAATGGGATTTGCGAAATCGCAATTAGGAATTCGCATAATATTTGCGATTCGGTAAAAATTCGCAAATAAGGAATCGCAAAACCTTACAATGATGCAGGTGGCCAATAGTGAGTTAAAAGGCCATTATGGGTGTCAGCTTAGTTTTAATGGTGCCGGCATCCATATGGTAGTTAAAATAATTATCTCCAACTTTGGTGCACAAATTGTTTCTCACTTGACTGTTGCACCAATAGCCACTCACGCTAGGAAGTTGGTGATTATGGCTAAAATCTGTGTCTATTTGTTTGCTAGTATAAGTGACAGTGCTATTAGGTTTTGAATTGTTTTGTTTTTCAGATTTACAAGACACAATCATTGCAAAGAGTGGAGTGTGATTATTTTTCACCCCACCAAGTGGAACCCTCTCACCAAAGTGTGGTAAGAGTGGAGCCCGTTATATTAAGGTCCTGATGAATGCCGCGGACCTAGTTGGGCCTATAGGCAGAAACATGTTGACCTCACATACAGCGGTGGGTGGACACTAATATCCCCATGACACCGATCACCTTATTTTAACTACCATATGGATGCCGGCACCATTAAAACTAAGCTGACACCCATAATGGCCTTTTAACTCACTATATTTTTTCTTTGGGCCCCCACTTAGTTTAGAAGTGCATCCCTGTCATCAGGTGTATGCCCGCCCTCTATCAAACCAAGTTTTTAGAGGGCGAGGACTGGTCAATGATGAAGCATGACACCAGGTGGTGTGTGAGACCAGTTCTTCACTTTTTGTGAGATGCCTGCACTCACGATATAACACTTCACTTACATTAGCAACACTAAGACTGGTAGCGGTTTATTGTGGTACACAGTTCATGTTGGAGGCTGCCGCCTACCAGTATCCCGTGCCTCTGGTTCCCTCAGCCCAGATTTATCTGGCTTTTGTGGTTACCCATCTCTTTGTACTAGCCATCAATCTGACAGCGTTCCTCCTTCCTATACTTGGGATATTGAGCCTTCTACTGATATGCGTCGACTGAAGTGGCATCAAATTGTAGCCCATCCGGATTTTTTGCTAGCCCTAAGCCAAGATATGCAAGGGATGCTTTCTAAGATGCAGGATGGCCCCACTAACAAGCCACTTCTTGAACACATCTTGGTATATTTAACAATCCCTGTTACCCACTCTAAAAACTTGCACATAAAGCCAGTTGCTGGTTCAACAGGGAATGTCATCAGCTTAAACGTACTTTGGTGCAGACTAGTAAAGTCCAGGCTATTGAAAGAATTCCTGCTACTAGGAAGGCATATAAAAAGTGCATGGACAAAGCTAATAGAGATTGGGATGAACAAAGGTGGTGGGATTTTAAGGAGGCCTCCTCAGCCAGGATTCTGCTAAGTTTTAAGCACTGTTCATTTGGGGTAGTATTGCCGAAGTGCCTGAACCAACCAACTATGGGCCCCATTCTGATGCGGGCATGAAGGGAAACGACCATTAGAGCCCTCCTGCCCGCATCGAAATACGCTATTCGGATTCCTTTCCAACCAAGACATTTCGATGGGATTGGTTGGAAGGGAATACGACTGGGATTTCCAAATAGCTTACGACGGGTAGTAATCCCCCAGCCAGCTCTATCAGGCCAAGGGATTACGATGACAGTTTCCCACTGCTTTTTTGTGCCAGCCTTTCCGGCACAGAAAAGCATTGAGAAGCAGCTTTGGGGGCCCCAGGTGGGCACCCATAGGTTCAAGGCCACTGGATGACAGCCTAGGGTGAACCTATGGTGCCCCCCTCTTGATCCCTGCACCCGGTGGCAGGCACCACTGCTCTTTTCAATAGGATTATGCATTCCGTATGGAATGCATGCTCTCTTTGAAATGAATAGGCATGCGATTGAACAGGGTTCGGTCGCATCCTACTTACAGGGCTGAAATCTACGACAGGATGTCATTCGGTTCCAGTTACTGGCCTATGTCGGATGGACTCCTGTCCATCTGACATCGTAATCCGACCCATATGTTTTCTCGTTTGAGTGCTTTGATCATTTTAAGAATCTCAATGGCACTATGATCCCAATCGAAGGTACTTGCTTGCCTATTACTTCTCTGAGTAACATCATGCTAATGTTTGACCTACCTGACAGTCTAGAATCTTTTAATGATATTACGAAAGGTAGGGATGCTGGCCCTGATGGCATACCAGCTAATATATTACTCCAACATATAGAAACATGGTCTAAATATGTACTTACCTTGCTAATTCCATCGCTATGGGAGCGCCCATTCCAGATTCCTGGAAGGGTGCTGTAGTGCTCCTAATTTATAAAAATAGCAACAGGAACCAACCAGCAAACTATAGACCCATAAGTCTAATAGACTGCGTTCAAAAGGTTTTCAGCTGTTGCATATTACTTAAAATCCAGGATTAGACCCAGCGAGTCTTAGGCCCCCTTCAAGCTGCATTCCGGAAAATAAGTTCTACCATTGACCAAGTCTCCTTCTTTCTGCTAGTCTAAGGTGGTAGTAATCGGCAGAGGCAACAATTATGTTGCCTTTATCGATTTAAAATCCGCCTTCGACTTGATCTTATATCGAAACCTATGGCGTGTTTTTAGCATCATGGGTATGCCCTCCTCTTCCGGCATTCTGTCCTTAGTAATGTGTCTTCATGAAAACAGCTATGCCAGAATTCGCTGGGGCATACAGGGCCAGTTAACTGAAAAGATTCCGGTCTCCAAAGGTGTCCAGCAGGCTACAGATTAGCCCCAACCTTGTTCTTACTGTACCTGAATGGCATCTTGCACTTATCACAGTCCCATACTGACGCCACTACACTAGCTTTATTTATTTATTTGAAAAGTTTTATATAGCGCTGGCTACACCCGGAGGTATCAGAGCGCTTTACATAAGGAGGTACAATTGCATTCAAAACATAGTTACATAGTTACATCAGTTTCAGGAACGTAGATACTGGAGATACAAGAGTTACCAAGGGATGGCTAAAGTATGGGGAAGGAAGGCCAGTAGGGGAGAGAGATTCGGGAAAGAGAGGGAGGGGATAGGAGAGGAAGATAAAGAGAGAGGGGGGACAGCAGAGAGTGCGGTGGTCGGAGAGCACCACAGGGTGACCAGAGAGGAAACAGTGTCAGACATCCGAATGGGTAGGTGACGGCCAAGGGGGGAGGGCAAGAGCCAGCACCTCAATAGCTGTGTAGGGCAACTCCACCGTTCATCAGCTCAAGGATGCTCGGACGCCGAAGTACCCCTGGGGGTAAAAGTCTCAGCCTGCAGGAAGTCATCGAAAGGTTTCAAGGAGAGCGCCTTTCACGGTGTAAGATGCTGGGTCCCCAGAGATAATGGGAACTATCCCAGACCTCCGCTAAGTGAAGAATCCCTTAACACTGTGGACTCTCTCAGAGGGGTATCTGAGGCTCCAAGACAGGAATGCTAGGATCCCTCCCCAACAAGGGGAGAAGAAGTGCTTTGGCAAGGGGCACATTCAAAGGAGGTCAATTAAGGCTTTTTTCTGTAATGTTTGTGACCCCTTACACAGTGGACTCTCTCAGAGGGGAATCTGAGAGTCTGAGGCAATAATGTTGGAACCCTCCCCAACAAGGGGACAGGGAGTGCTTGGGCAAGGGGCACAATCACGGAGGCCGATAAGGGACAGTTGGGCGGTGAGGGGGGACCTGTACAGCGGACGGGGGGGATGCTATACATAAGGTTCCACAGAAATAACAAAATTACATCAGTTACACGATTACATCAAATACTAGAAGAACATTTCAAGAGAATAGAAGACGAAATAAATGGATCTTAGAAAGGTAAGGGGGTAAAGATAAATATATGTGACACATTGAAGAGCGAGAAGGGGAGAGAAATAGAGCAGTTAGAGGGAGAGGGGGATTGAGAAGGGAGAAGAAGAGGGGGTAGATGGTATGAAGAGACCAAGGGAAAGTCTGCTCAATGATCGACTGGGTAGGTGACGGTCGAGGAGGAAATCCACAGCCAGTCTCCCCTTTAGCTCACAGGGTAGCTCCATCGGGCACCAGTCAGATGGCTAGGTCCCTAGGTTACATCAGATACAGGTTACATTGGTTATTGCCAATGAGGCATTTTTCATGCTGTGCATTTGGTTGGGGCAGAAACAAGGCCCAGTTTCACATGTTTACATTGGTTATTCGACATATTTAACTAGCATATAAGACAAAATTAATGGTGCGAGGGAGGGTAAAGGAGAGTAAGGGTAAAAGGGAAATGAGGAGGGAGATACGGCTGGAGGCTGAAGGAAATTGTCTGTCCAATGTCCGGGGGTAGGTGACAGCTCAGGGGGAGGTCCACAGCCCATCTCCTCTGCAGCATTTGAGGTAGCTCCATCGGCCAAAGTGCTTGGTCTCCACTGTCGGTGGCAATTCACAGATTTAATGTCAGAAAGGTGAACCGGAAAAGTGTGGTGGGATGGGAGTAATGCATGAGGTCAGGTCGATGACCACTCTTCTTGTTGTAGTATTTATACCCTCTGTGCAGCATGGGCATAATCCGCCAGTAGTAATCTCTCCTACTAGCCTAATGCTCATGTCTCCCACTTGGAAATCAGCACCCGGCGCCATCCAGAAGTCAGGCAGGTTTGGTTACTCCCTAAGGCCTAAACAGCAGAGGGAGGCCGGTACCCAAAGGCTAGGTACGAGATCAGAGGTTCCTGTTACACCACATTACATTGCTGGAGTTGTCGGTTATTATTGTTGAAAAGCGGTCACCATGTTGCAGTCAGGCTACCCGCTCCGGAGAGGTTTCTTTCTGTGAGACACAGTGGGGTAGAGATGCCCCCTTTTGTAGGCTGATGTCTGGAACAGTGAATGCTGCCCCCCGTGGCTCGCCCAAGCTCCCCGACGCTCACCTAGGCAAAGGTTGGGACGTTCGCCGTATCCCGGCGAACGGCCGCCATCTTAAGGTCAGGCGGCATCAATAATTCCCCTCGGCGCTTCATGCTTCATTTAACACTGCCGCAAATGAGAAAGATTATTCCTTACCACAAGAGTCCAATAAAACGGGATAGCCCACACTGGGGGTACGAGCACAGCCTTGGTGTCAGAGATTTTGATGAACAGCGTGCGGTAGGAGCGGGCACAGCTCTGAGAGGGTTCGGGTCAAGGGGTCCGGATGTAAGATTATCATCTCGGCGGCAGAGGTCGATTGCCAAACGGTCCCTAGTGGTTTCCCGGGGGCCCGCTCCTGATGTTGCGGACCCTGCTCCTATTGTGGCGGCCCCCGCTCCTGATGTCGCGTCCCCGCTCTGCTATGACCAAGAGCTAGCCCGCTCAGTCACCAGGCGCCATCTTGAGGCACGATCACCTAGCTAATGTGAAAATCCATATTCTCCTCTTTGCTGATCGCCAAGAACCCGGGTGGGCTCCAAATAGCTTAACTCATTTTGATGAGGTTTGTCATACTTGAGGTATGGAAAAAATAAACTCATGTTCTTTAACCAGCACAAATCACACAAAGGGAAATTAGTATTGGGGGGTATTCCTTTAAAGAAGGTGGACTCCTTTGTCTACCTGGGCATCACACTCTCCTCTTACATGTCATGGAAACCACAAATTTGCAAGGTAGTTGACAAGCACAGGCAGATAGTTGGGGTTATTTCAAAAGAGCACTGAGCCTCCTTCAGCAAACCCATAGACCTGGCCTTCAGATGTATGAAGTGAATGCCCTGAACCCTGCTCTTTATAGTGTGGAGCTCTGGGTTTTCACAAACATCAATGACTTGATTAGACCTGAGAACACATTTTTGAGAACACTTGACCTTCTGCCCCCTAGGACACCTTCCTACCCCTTAACATTGGATTTGGGTGTAAAAACGGTAGAAGGAAGAACGAGGTTGCACCCATAACTGTATTGCATGAAATTATGGTCCACTCCTGATCCAGCCCCTTATGCTATCACCTTACATGACGCCATTAAGACAGCCCGCTTTCACAAACTCCCCTGGCTCTAGCACATTAAAATGATGCTTAGCTCCATTGGACTGGCCAAAGTATCAAGTCAAGTCAAGTCAGGGACATTTGTATAGCACACATATCACTCCAGGAGTCTCATGGCGCTTGCAGTCGGCTCTGAAAAGAGATGATGGCTTAGTTTTCAAATATCCATGTCTTCAACTTCTTGCGGAAGTAGCTGTGATGGGAGATGGTATGAGAGAACCCATCCATTGGTTCTATACCCTCAAAAGAGTCCATGAAAAAGTTGCATCGGGCAAAAATAATGTGGAATGATGCCTGTAAAGCTGCTAGTGCTACTTTGTCATGTGAGTTTGGCCTATTAAAGCATACTGTTATTATATCTAATCGATTGGCTCTTTTGTAACCGAATGCCGGTGTTTGCTTCATCTATTGACTTGAAACATTGCATTTATGTACAAACTGTTGTTTTAACGTGAATATTCCTGGTTTTAGCTATTTATTATGTATTTTGTGTCTACCTTTATAGACTTGGCTGCCGAAATAAAGTTATTTTTGACTTTGAATTGTTAATCATATTCGTTTTTGCAAGTTTCCTTTTCCTGTATTGCACATGAGGATTTATTGCGTCTTATTGCGTTTATTGCGACATTTTCCTTGCTGCTCTGCAGATGTATTAGGGGCTTGTGACTTGGTCTAGGCATACTTGGGGTACATTCATTTATGTTATTATTGCCCAGCAATGCTGTATATGTATGTTGGTGTTGAAGGGATGCACTGTCTCCAGGCAAGGCAGCCATGTTCTCTTTGTCCTCCATTTATCATTCACCCTTGGTATGTGCTGTCCTCCATTTAGTGAAACCAGTGAGCATCAGAGGGTGAACATTTTCTTTTCATTTTCCATGCCTCGCCATCCCAAGACAAGCCACGTGTTTGTTTACCATCTTGTAAAGTAACAATTTTCTCTTTGTTCTTCTTGCCTCCTCCTTCCTTGACACGTCATGTACTTGTATGCCATTTTGTTAATCCAGTGTCTGCGTATGTTAGGTAGGTTCTTTTAATTTTCTCATTGTTCTCCATGCTATTTTTCCTTAGTAAGCTTTGTTCCCAAACACCTATTGTGAAACTATTATGTGAATGTGTTTGCGTGTGTGTGTGTGCACTTTTAAAAACCTACTGCTAGGAGCATTGTATCTTTGAGCTCTTTTGATGTCCACTGATATTTGAATCCAGTTTCTGGGATTTGTTTTGCAAAAAATGTCAGTTATTGCACTTGTAGACTAGTTATAAACTGTAGTTCAGGGTTATCATTTTTTTAATTAATTTAATCTGTTTTACAGCTTCCTTCAAGCTCTTATATGTGTAACATGGGCTGTGCAGAAACATCAGACATTATCTCATTTTCTTTACCATAAGTCACTATGGATGATGTAGGAGTACGCTGCCAAACTCATTATGTCAACTATCAATATCAAGGCAGCTTTTAGTGTTAAAAACATTTTTTCTAACATATCTATAATATTCACTTTTTGTAAAGGATTTTTTTCTACCTGAGGTCACAGTTCACCAATTAGTTTGCAAATTGTTATCTCTTTTAGTGATGTATCGCATTCACTAGAATGACCAAATCTAACGGTCTTTCTTCTTATTTTTTTAACGCCGCAGGTGAACAAGACTGAGCTGGAGACAAGTCTGTGAATTTGTAGTCCAACAATCTGTCTGTTAAGTGCTAACCAATGAGAAGTCAAGAAGGTCACTCCACTAAAAATGGTCAGTTCTTTTTAAGAGAGTGGCCAGTAAGAGGTCTGTCATCCCTGGAAAGAACCCCTGTAATAAATCATTTTCTTTCATCAACAAAGTACACAAAGGAAATATGTTACACCCTAGGAGAAATTAATCTAGTGTAGCCCACTACCAGGTCCCTGGTCTTGATTGTGTACTCCTTGTGGTGTCACTGTGCTGACCTCTACTGTACGGAGTTTATTCTTGCTTTTGCCGTGTGTACAGCGCTCTGATACCCACAAGGGTCATGTTCGCGTTTAAAAAACTTTCTAAAAAAAACACAATGTACCCTCTACTGTAAAACAGAAATGTTGGGATCAGTCATTGCAATGCTTAATCCCCCTCTGCTCCTGCCCGCTTCTCTCAATCCAACAGCGCCATGAAACCGCATGGTAAAAGTGCGCTTTAGAAAAGTTTTTAAATTCAAAATTCAAATTTAAATTCAAATTCATTGGTCAGCAGTATCACCGCCAAAGTCTATGTTGCTCTGTGCCACATTGAATTCAGTTATACACCAGACCAATGACTCACAAATGCAGCGGTGCCAGAAAACAGAATTATTATATTAAACACAACATGAACAAAACCCACTACACATGATCCTTATGAAGTAGGAGCAGAGGCCAAAGCTGTACCTGCGGGATAGCAGAATGCTGCCCTTGCTGCAAAAGCAGTTTGATAGGCCTACTCTTTCGTCATAAGCACCACCTTCACCATCTTTTCCTTCAACAAAAAGAAGGCTAACTCCCCATTTTCCCCAATCACCCTCTTGTGATGATGGTGACATATAGTAGTCCACTAGCTGGTCCGTTTCTACTGTGGGAAATAGGCCAAAATGTTGTCTCTTAACATCCTTCCATTTTCTTTGAAGGAAAAAGAGGATTTTTCTTTTGCCCAGAAAGAAAGGTCCAGGGAAATTCTATTTCTCAACTTTCCTGTTCCACAGCTGCCCAATCAAATGCTAAGATTGGTTTCTGTCGCATGTTAGGAGGGTGAGGTGAAGTCCTTCCATTTCACCACAAACATGTTGGCTAACAGTCAAAATACAGACTACCTGTGCTATTCACAAAGTTAAATTACACTAGTGAGTAATTTACATGTTTAATTTACTTTCACATTTTTTAGAAATGTTACTGCTTTTGGTTGTTCACAAAATCTGAGTGTAAAGTTACTCAAAAGTCTCTGTTCACTGAAAAATGGAGTGAGCCATATTTGCGAGTGTAAGTTACCACTGCAAACACGAGACAGTAGTAAGACCAGCATCACACAAGGGCAACCAATGGTACTACAATATTTATTTTGCAGTTTTATATCTACATACATGGACTGGGGGCGTTAGAGTTCTTAATAGTAAACAGCTGTTAACAATGCAAATAGAAAAACAATAGTAAAAATATAAAATAAGAGTATGGCAATTAGTTAGACTAGTAGGCAAAGGTAGCTTGGTATTTGTGTAGTAGATAGCAGAGCAAGAGTGGAAGCAGTGCATGGTGGGTGTGACTGGTAAATCAGTGTTGGGAGATTACAAATATAACGATATGTACAACATAAGTATGTAAGTATTTTATAAAGCGCGCGATCAATACAGGATTTTATAAAGCGCGCAATCAATACAGGATTAATTAGGAGAGGCAACAAAGTGCCATGTCTTTAGCGATTTTCTGAAGAGAGTTTAGAGATTTCCTAAAGAGAGAAACACTGGATTGGGATTTTAAAGATAGGGGCAGAGAGTTCCAGAGTTTACCAGCTAAGTGGGAGAATCTTCTTATTCATCGCATGAATATATGCAAAGTTCCCAACAATGAATGTAAATTATCTTGTAGTATAGAAAATATACAATGAAAAAAACGCTATCCTAGCTTATCTTGGCATTGCAAGCAGCAGCCATTCAAGATTAATTCAAGTCTGAACTCTTTAAAGAAACACACATCAGCACAACAGCTTCCTCTGTGTTAGGGAGCCTTCCTTCAGCATTAATGAGAGATGAAATAAGAAGACAAATTCAAGAAAACCTGGTACCATGCAGCCACGTAGGACAAAAGGACATGGTAGAAAAGGGAGGACAAGTACTGTAAGTTAAAAATTCTGGGGCATATTATCAAGAACTTCGTTAAAATGATCGCCGCTTTAGCGGCAGGAAACTGCCGCTCAAGCGGCGATAATGGGCTTGATAATATGCCCTTGAAAATTCCAATAGAAGCCCAGGTTCACACCAGAACATGGGCTTCTATTGGAATTCTCAAGGGCATATTATCAAGCCCATTATTGCTGCCTTAGCGGCAGTTTCCTGCCGCTAAAGCGGCGATAATTTTAACGCTGTTCTTGATAATATGCCCCAAATTGTTTCTTCGCTGTTATAAGAAACAGTATTGTCTTTCATTTTTTATTTTTCTTGATTTTATAGGGATGTGTCTACAAAAAGAAATTATTTTGTTTTAGCTAAAGAGTTTGCAGACCTGTCTTCTCATCACTGCTGTTTTATTCTCAAATGTTCTCCCCGTCCTTCAATGCACCTGTGGGAACCATATCAGGCGATCTTTGGCATTGTGGCTCAGAAACCCCTTCACTCTGCTGCCATTTTCTGTCCCGTTGCTTGAGAATAGTTTATAGCTGAATAATTAATGATATTAACTTTGACTCTGAAGCTTCCCCATCACGCCCCAGGCTCAGCCGTATATCTTTATCTCTGCTCTGCAAGCCACAAAGCAGCCACTCATTCACATCTGCCGACACTTGAACAGATTGGCTTTAATCATGATGAAGCCAGGTGTGCAAGTGCACTGCATGCTTGATTGACTATTTCATCTTTACCATCGCTTAAGCCTGAATCCCTGTCAGGGCAGAGGCACACAGGACTAAGAGGCATCTAGAGGCGAAAAGGAACAGAATGCCTGGATTCATGGATTAGGAGGGAAGGCTTGCACAAGGCGATGAGGGGAAATCTTTAATGCCACATGACTTGAATGACGAATCTCCAATCAAACTTTTTAAATGGTTCCTTGTTTTCCAGAGCATCGGATCTAATATCATTTATATTGTGCCGGAGTACACATGAAAGTGCCCTGTCAACCACACTGGAAGGTTACTTGACCTCTGCAGTGCAGCCTACAGTCTGCTGGTGCTTCCCTCTTCCTCCAGCAGAGGCCACTTTACCATCATCACTCCAGGACTTTTCATCACCAGGGTGTCCTTAGCAAAGGTGGGCATCGCCTTCCAGAGCCTGGAAGGAGCATGGGCCAGAAACCGTACTCTAGAGTGGCAACAGCAAACACCTGCGAGGCAACCCTGCATTATGTGGTTCACCCACCATATAATACTACTCATTCTTACAATCACACATTCACGATCACACTTGGCCCATACAACACGCATATTTAACCTTACACACATTCATTACACGCTCTCAAACTACCAGAGACTCCAACATATGTTTCTCAATGTACACTCTGCAGCACTCTACATCCAAGACATCAGGGACCTCTGCACATGCCACAACCTTCATGGACTATTCGACACATAAGCACACAACTCAAACGTCCATGCACCACACGCTACTGTGCTCAGTGTGTTAACCACACACACAAGCAAGGGGGAGACATCACCACTGTCTACAAATTCTGCTGGCTGCGCAACTTAGGTAAACAAGCAATGCTCGGTTCCGGGTACTTCTAACATGCCACTTCCCAATCTATGCAACCCAGCTTCCCAACTTCCACCTAATTTACAATCCTCCTTTTAAAAAAACAAAGCTTTCTAGACTGTGTCACATTACTGATTCACCACATGACAGTCCCGACTTACTTCAACATCGCAGACAGCTAAAGCAACAAAAAAAACAAGAGACCGTCAACGAGGCACCACGTACCTCAAAAAGCCACTTATGCAACCTAGTTTTCTGAACATCACCAACCATCCATTGCCCTTACCTGGACTGAATATTTGGAAGTCCCTTGATGTCCAACTAACACATCAGGGTAACCCAAAAGAGAACAGAAAACCTGTAAATCCTGTAAGTACTTCAACAATCTAGAGGTAGATCTTACCTCATACCCTGTCACCATGTCCCCAGTGCCCAAAAGAAATATCCTTCTCAGCAACTTCAACTCATTCTTCCAAAAAACATCTAAACACCCATGCCCAAACAAAAACACTCATGTACAAGCCGAAGCCATCAGCACCCTCGTACTCAAAAGGCTTCATGAATCTGTCAGGGTGCAACATTAATTGGAACAAGACTGAGCTTCTGGCTCTACCCAGCCTGTAGTGCACATTTTGCAAAATGGCTTATGACAAAGGAAAGTGATGACTTAATGTACTTTTTCTATGTAGTCTTAAAGATCAATTAACAACTTTTGTAAAGGCTTCTAAAAATAGTGGAAATGGAAATGTGGTATGACAATGAATATAATGCCACCTACAAGGAATCTGCTTGGAACAATGTCAGTAATGATTCTGGAATCATATTGGTTATAACATAGCTCCAAGAAAATCTGGAACCACAGCATCTCTTCTAAGACCACCCATCTGGGTTTAGACTAGCAAATAGCACCATAAGGACACAGCAAATATTAGGCAGGAGCTCCTCCTCTCACTGGTTGAGAACTAAATGCAGCTCTTATGCGCCTCAGCTTGAGTGCAGCTATAACTGGTTCAGCAGCTGCAGTGGCATCCGGGGCTCAGAGGCTAGAGAGGCCTACTGATCCCTGATTATTGCTGTATTTTACTCCCTATAAAGCAGTTGGGGAGATATTCTCCATGCTTGCATTATGGCCCATGGCATACTTGCTACTCCTCTTATCCACCATTTATCCACCATTTACTGCACCATCCTGCTGGCCAAAGCTCTACAAAGAGGTTAGAATTTTGGGTCCCACCTCATCTAATCTTTCAACTAAATCATCTACAAGCCTGATACTGTGTGGTGTCTACAAGGATCATGCATATCCTGCCTCCAGTTCAACATTAACGCACACCTCCTGGCACAGCTCTTTGAGCAACATCATGAAGACTTCAAATGTAAGCAGATAAAATGCAGATTAATGTATGGCGAGACAACAACTCTAAAAGTATGGCCAACATCATCTCTCTGCCCTGGGCCACATCCTCCACTGAATGAAGCAGAATTTTCTCTGCATGAGTAGAATTAAGACTGAGATCAGTGGTATGGCAGATGGTGACCCTGCTCAATACCCTTCAACTGGCACAAATGTCTGGTCCTCTCCCTCTACCACTCACAAAGGCAGAAACCTGTCGGTAATCTTGTACTCTGTATTTTACTCTGAATTGTTGTTTGCCCCGCAAGTAGACTCAGAGGCCAATGGAATCAATAGCTACATCCTAAAATCTTCCTTCTGCTCCAAAACGGTCATCAGGTGGAATTAACAAGAACCCTCATAATGTTACAATGATTCTAAAAGCCAGATTCCATGCTCCTACTTTTTAACAAGGACAGTTCCACTCCAGGTGGGAGGGACAGTAGGTCTCGGCCAATCCTGCACCATCCGGTTGCCGCTGCCCTTATACTTGCTGCTTTCCTGTTCACAGATTCGGATTCTAGAAAACCTGTCTGTCAATCCAGTAATTCGCTGCTCTGTTACAGCAGTAAAAATAAAGTGATTGTTGCTGCTTTACCATTATAATAGTCTAGATAAAAAAAACTACCTTACCAGGGTCTGCTAAGAACAAAGCAGGCCTCACCAAACGTATACCATAAGGCCAAAATTAATTTTTTTCCACATAAGGCATGAAATAAAGAGCAAAGCAAACTATGAGCCACCAATATATTTCCAAAGAAACTTGTGTTTTTAAACAGAAAATAAAAGAAAATAACGGAAAAAATATTAATATAAAAAAGGACAATAAGCAGTTGACACGATGACACTTATAATAAAAAAAGAAGATATTGTAATTCCTTTACACACATTGTTCTACACCTTTCTTACTTTTAACAAGGACAGAGTCGTTATTGCCTTTAACAGTCATGTGAGGAGCCCATACTCATCATAATATTTTCGAGAGATATTTTTCGTCTCCGGAAAAAGATCTCCACTGTTGACAGCTAATCATTCATAGGCCTATATATTCCGATTCGTCTTCCAAATTTGGCTTAATAGGACAGCTGTTGACAGCTGTAGTTGACAGTGTTTCATTTAGAAAACTGTGCAACTGCGCTTGCCCTAAATTTGACTGCAACATGAATCCTATCTGAGGTGCTTATGGTTGATGGCAGTAAGTGATAGGTTTCTGGACTCGAGATTCTGGTGTAATGCCACACTCATCCGCCAGTGACATGACTATAAATTGCTCACCATCTCCTTTCTTGTCTGTCCTGAAAAGCACATTTCTTTTTTTCCCTTTCTGAACTATCCTACTTGTATTTCCCGATCTGACGGCACACTACCCACTGCACGTCGTGTGTGTTTTTCCTGCCTGTGCCGAAATTCTGTGTTGCACTCATGTTGCTGAGCTCAAGCTGCCTTTTGCCTCCTGGGCATCCTGTTGTCATATTGTTTGAGGAAGCATGATACGTGTTTCAAGACAGCACATTTTTCCGCTGCTGCATCCTCGTGGCTTAGGCGGTTGTTTTCACCACATCTTTTTCACTGCGCATGCCTCACACAGAGGTACGTCATTGGGCGTCAGTTTGCCTTCGAGTTGAGTGCTGTCAAGGTCGGTTTGGTGACGGACTGTGCCATGCCTTTTTTTTGCCCGTGAGCTCTGCAGTCCTTTAACCACACTGTACTTGGTTAATGTTCTTTTTGTTGGGTTGTTTGGAACCTTCCTTTGGACTCATAAAGGCCTAGATCTGACCTATTTTTACTGTGTCTTTACCTTCCTGGTGCTGGTGCATGCCTTTGCTTGCTTCATGCTTGCTGGTTGGGATGGACCAGCTAGTTGATTCCTTCTTTGCTGTGCTCTACAGCAGTGATGGCGAGTTGCTGCCACCAAGTTCCAAATATACGAAGGGCCTTTTTCAGACTTCTGTTCCAAGTCTACCTCACCGGGTTGCTCCTTGTTGGCCATTGTTCTGATTCTCCCATCTAGCTATTGCAGGTGGCTTCCATGTTACTCGGCTAGCAGTGCCTTCTGGTGAAGACTGTGTGTCCTGAGATTAGTATGAAGTTCGCCTTCTGGATCCTCTACAGAGTGGCTTCTTTATCCATTTAAGCGCTTCAGACTCTCCTTTTGCCATTTCTATGGGCCTTATATGTAGTAAGATTCCATCACACATCTTGCTGGTTGCATTATTCTCAGGCACTTGTCAATTGTCTTAGATATGTGCTGGTTTGTGTTCTTATCTCTTCATTTCAGTTTCAGTTCCCTGTTTTTCCTGCGGATATTGGTTCTTTGCGGGCATGTCTCTTTGTGACATGGCCTCCTGGCACTTCTGGCCATCTCTTTCCCTGAAGGACTGGAGTCTACTGATCTTTTCCTACTTCTGCCTCATTCTGCAGGTGATAGGTGGATTGTGGCTGCTCAAAGACTTGCTGGGGGTATTTTCAATCGGGCTGATGAACCTCTACAGAATGGGCACCCTTATCGGCTTCATTTCGTGGCCTTCCAGACATGTTTTTGAGGGTCCTGGCCATAAAAGCCATTTTGCTTTGCATCTTTTCTCTCCTCGCCAGGCCCTGTGCTTTCTAGTACAGGTCTCACTCTCCTGTAGGTTGGTCTATGACATTGTGTGGTTGTTAGGGTGCTGTATGTCTGAAGGGTCCGCTCATGTGGTGACAACCGTTACAACAAAACTATTACAACGCACTACCATTACAACGCGGTCATTACATCGCATACCATTACAACGCATTGCGCTGGGGGGCGCTCTAGGATAGGGAATAAGTTTAATTTTCTATCCAACACCTTCCCTAGTGTCCACGGGGACTGGAGTTGGAATAGAAAATTATACTTACCTCTATCCAGCACCTCTAAGCGCTATGCATTGTAAAGGTTTGCGATGTAAAAAACGCGTTGTAAAGGCAGGCGTTGTAATAGCCTGCGTTGTAACGTCATACATCCACTCATGTGAGCAAATTAATGTTGTGAAGGTCTGTCAAGTTTCTTGATTGCCTGAAGGAAGGGTGACTCCTCTGAGTAGATATAAGGCCACTCTGTTCTTAACTGTACATTTGAAAGGTGTACAGAGCTCCTTAAAATCGTCCTAGGAAAAATCTACAAAAAGAAATCAAAGTCCTCGGCAACCTTGCAGATCTTGATTGAATATCAATATTTTTGCACAAGAAGATCAGTAAGGTACCACACTCTCCCAGATATCTGGTAAGGGAAAAACTGCCAAGCATGGTCTTTCCAGAAGAAAATCTAAAGTTAATTCTGGCTGAAAGGAGTAACCATCAGCGACAAAACTAAAAGCAAATGGACCTTGAACTCTATTAAAAAGGAGGGAGAAAATGTGTTGCAATGTATCCATTACTCGCTATTGCCTCCTTCACAGGAACTGACATCACATAGAACAATTCTTCGAGTTAAATTGAGGACATAGATAGCACTACTTAGATTGACCACCATCTTGGAAAGGGCATTTCAACTGGCATGGTTATACCCCATTCTTCTATCACATGGTGTCAACAAGGCATGTTAAGAAGAAAACCAAGCTCTTTTTTCTGGTAAAGGACTCTGTAGCCAAACTGCTGCCTATCCCCGTTTAACTTCACCTAGACAGAACGTCCAGAGATGCTCTGTCGGGCTGTGCGATAAGCAGGTCATCTCTCAGCACTCACCACCACAGAGTAAGCTCCCACCATGGATGCAATGCCTCCCTTGCTCTGGCTGTTTCAACCCCTTCTCAGGTGCTTCTCCAGTTAGGCACTGAGTTGCATTTTGGTGTCCCTGGTCCTACCGATCTCTACTGCCCTGGCCTGGTTATAGCTGTGCTGTAATTCAGTTGAAGACATTGTCCTGTAGCCATTCCAATGTCCACACCTGGTCATTCAGGTAGACTGGGAGTCCAGTTGGCCCTTGACTGCTCACCAGTTGGCTTCAGTTTCCTGACACTTTCTATAGTGGTTTTATCCAGCATCTCAGTAGTAATTTGGTAGGATTCTGATTCTCTGGAGCCTTGGTTCCTGACAACCTAGTACAGCAATTTAACTTCTAGAATCCTGAGCCAGTGTAGCTACCCTCGGATACCTTTGGCTCCCTTAGGCAGTGCTCTGGACGTGCTTGCTGCTCAGGACCTTTGGGTGCTGGTGGTTTTGCTGCGCCCCCCTTCAGGGATGGGTCTGTCAGTGGTTCAGCTGGCTTTCACAGTATTTGTGGGGTGTGTCTGGTGGCAGGCTAAGGTACTGCAGTCTTACATCAACAATGTCACAGCAGTGTCTCCTAATGGGTGCTACAGTGCAGAACCTGATTGGTCAGGTCTCTGTTTTTGGAGGCGAAACATTGCTTGTCCCTGGCGGTGGTTCAGATCTGCAATGAGAAAGGTACTTGGGGCTTTCTGTCTAGGAAATCCTCTCCAGACTCTACACCACAGTGGTGGTCATGTTACATGCCCAGACCATGTCTCACTTCAGTTGTTATGCTTTCAGCTTCTATCGGGGGATCTTGGGAAAGGCTGAGAGGGGCCTCCTGTTTTCCTCACTCCATTCCTGGTCAGTTCCCAGTGGGTGTCCTCTATGCTGTGAGAAGGACTTGCTCTGGTGATTGTTAAATATTGACCATGACAGTCTTGGTTCTCCCATGAGGAGTCTAATGTGGACCCTTCCTGCATTTCCTTCTATCCCTCTGGATGCCCACTATCTCTTGGATTCTTCTCCTGGGAGAGTGCATCACATGGTGTGGCCTATGTTTATTCCACCTGAGGATGTTGTTTGTGGGGCACATGTGGTGTGGGCCTTTTTTGCCCATGTTCTCACTAGACATTCAGCTTAGCTTCCTGTGGATTTGGTGGGCTGGTTTGAGGGTGGTCCTTTGAGCTTCTGGTACTTTGCTTGTTACCGCTTCCCTATTTAAATGCATGGACTTGCCTATTGTGCTACTTTTTCGATGGGCAGCTCTTGTGGCTTTTCTGAACCTCTAGGGGATTTGGAGGCTGTGGTCTCATTCTTTTTCACATTCCTCAGGGATTTTTCTGTGGGTAAGCTGGTGGTCCAACATGATGCTCTTTCCTGGCATTGCCTTTAGCATTCTATGCTATTTTTTTAGTCCCTTAAGTTAGTTAATGTGAGGCAGTAATATTTTTCACACATCTGGTAGCAATCATCTTGGTCTGTAGATTGTAACAATTGGGGTCCCTGGTGTGCTGGGCCTCATATCTGAAACCTTTCCAGTGGAAAGGATGCTTGTGGTATGTTGTAGATCCTTCCTTAGGTGGCACATTTGTTCTCTGTATGAAGGACTGTGGACCACCATTTCTGCATTTGTGAACAACTTGTGAGTAGCTCCCTTGACTTTCCTCTCCCTCTGCTTATTAGTTGTGGATGTGTAAGATCCATTGTGCAAGCATTTTGTCCTCAGTATTTAACTTAAACAGTCTTGAGATTTTGCTTCTAGTATATGGAGTTTCAGTAGTCTATTCTTATCTGCAGGGCTTTTCTAAAGCTGCATTCATCAACTGAGTATGCCATATATATGCAAGGACAGGGACAGAAAGGCAGATGAATTGGTAATGCTTATATTAATTACCAGTAATCCCATAACTACGATTATTGGTCCTCACCCTAGTGCAGTAACCTCTCTCTCACTATTCCTGGTCTGCAGCTTTACCTGAGCTAGGGTAATTTTGCCTACAAAGCCTAGGGTACTGGAGGTCTGAAAATACAGGTGGCTAAGTAATACCAACTGTATCTGTAGGGCTCTTGAAACATATATATTATTAGGACGAAAACCCTCACCGACCCTTAGGTGGCATGCTTCATCATAGGGTTCCTCCTAACACCATAAACCTGATTTTGGTGTGGACTACGACTTTGGATTAAAGTTACTTATGTAGGCGAGTGGTGTGGGTGTCAGGTGCAGAGTACAATTGTGGATAAAGTGAAAATAAAAACTACCTCTTAGTAGAACAAGGATCAAGTTTATTGCATCGCAAGGGTTAGGATTAAACAACAATGGGGACATTTCTTCAACCGAAATGTGTACAGGAAGTCAACGTGTTTCAGATTCACTGTTTTCAAATTTCCGAACCATTGGTTGTATTGTAATTAAGGCTCCCAGTTTTCCGTTTTTACTAATTTCAACAGATAAATACAGACATAAAACTATATATTTTCCTGTCTGTATTTATTTTTATATATTGAAAAATACATAAAATAGGCCTTCTTTGGATTATTTTTTTCTATTGTCAATCATGAGTGTCAGGTCAGTAGGTGCACAGATTGAGATGTAGGGGAGATGAAAAAAGACAATAGATTTGCAAGTGTTTTTAGATAATGCTAATGCACTGTATACTGCTGAAACCTTTCGGGCATTTAAATGCGAGTCTACATGTATCAGTTAAATAAATGTGGAAAATTACCCATTGCAGCTTCATTTATACAGAAAACACAAAATAAAAATAAATTTTTAAAAAAGAACAAAAAATAAATATGAATAATTACAGATGGAAATGTCGAAAAAATAACCACCATAAAACCGGAGCCCAAATTGTAATTTATTTTTAGTAATTGTTCTTACATATAAGTATGCAGCGTGGCTAGAGCACTAGAGTGGCTAGAGTACACATCCTAATAAAAGCCTAGCAGCAGGCTAATAACAGGCTGAAATATGTTTCTAGATAGCCCCACAGATACTCCTCTGTTATAAGAGAGACATGTTGGCTTTACCAAAGCTTGTTCTTGCTTGCATTAGCCTATGGCAATATTGCTACGACACTGTCTCCCGCCCCCAAAACCCTGGTATCACCTCATATAAAATATGTTTTGAGCTACAAAAACAGTAATTGTGTTCCTTGGTCAGTCAGTAAAGAAACATTGGCTTCCCCCGTGTAATGACTACATAAGCAGATAAAAATGTCTCTTCAGAGCACGTGAGGACACTTCCTATGAAACACTATGCCTGTGTCTCTGTGTCTGCTTGAGGGTCAACGCCCAGAAGTGAGCCCATGCGCTTTAAATGATTTCGTCGATTCACACATTTAACCAACTAAACAGTGTCTCGTGCGTTCAGAAATATTAAACGGCGAATAAAGGAAACTGAATATTGTTAAAAAAAAAAAAAAATGTCTCCATTCGCTCGAGTGGGCCCATTTATTAAATAAATACAGCCTTGACGTTCCTCCATCTGAGTGGATTTAGTCTCCCTGGGGCTCAAGGAGTCCCACAATATATGGATGGTTGTGGCCTTGATGTCTGCGAAGCAAAAATGTTGAATTACTCTAATTGTTTATTTACAAGTTCTGATTCTCTGCCTGAGGACGCGGCATTGGGAAAAAATGGCGACTTTCATGGGTCGTATTGATGAAGATTAATCCACGCACGTTTCCCACAGCTGTGTTGATAGATTGTCGAAATATTTAGTTAATTGTCGTCTATAATCTGCGACCAATGAAACGTAATTATGGAAAACATACGGCTGGCTTTAATGAATGCAAGAGCACGGTTGGCTGGTTCAGTGAGCCATAATCGGTAAAAGCTAATGAGGCTATAGGCCCGTCTATTATAAACCCACTGTCAAGACCTAAATGTTCAGTCCAGCAAAATGTTCAATCTTTTAGATGTTTCTGAAAACGCTCTGGCTTTATAGTTAGATTGCAAAATCTTTTCATTAAGCTTGGACAACATCATTTTGCTCATGTAAGTTACCGCGCACAAAGCAACACTTTCTCATTATATTGAAAAATCAAACACTTTTATAGTCAGAAGTAAGGTAAATTGTTAAAAGTTCCAAGAGCAAATTAGCCTATGATGGAGAGTCCCCTTGCTACAATGTAACTTTCTACATCTCATCAAACGGAGAAATGGGATAGACCGTCGGCCATGTTGAATAGCTCTGTTCAAAAACAGATTTGCGCACATGGAGAGAACATTAATGCAATGGCGCTGGAGCACAGAGGTACAAACAAGCACACCGGGCTAGGGAGACAGACATTAGGGAAGGAGACAAGAATATTGGTGATAGAACACATGGGCACCGGGACAGGGACACAGGCAACTTGAACAGGTAGACACAAACAATGGGGCAAGGAAGTAAAAAACTGGGGTTAGGCAGACACTGATAAAGATAACAGACTTAGAAACACTGGCGTGGATGCTGCCACATCAAGAAACTCTAGAACACGGAGTACCAGAAACTGGGAGGGGATACCTGGTTCCTGGGGGAGTAAGATGCGCTCACTGAGACAGGGAGACTTAGACACCAAAACAGAGTGAAACAGGCACTATGATACAGAGACAGGCATGGATCCAAGTACACTGGATCACCGAGGCATGGTCTGGGAGATACAGGCACTAAGATATGAGTACAATGGACCTTGGTACAAGAATACACTAATACTGGGGCAGTGAGACATGAACTGGGAGACACAAACATTGAGGTAGGCAGGCCTGGTCCTTGGTAACAGGGAGGCCCAGGCACTACAATATTGAGGCCCGCACTCTAGAACAGGAAAACAGGAAGATTGATCTGTTTACAGTGTCAATCACATTTATGTCCTCTCACTACAGCATGCATCATGGGCACTGGATAACCCCACTTCAGTGATTGGCTAGCTTAACTGTAAATGATGACATTCTGCCCTTTCACAAGGAGCACATCCCACAAACTAAGTACTTCCCTTCTGTGCCAAAAATACTGCAGCTTTTAGCCAATTTCTTTTTAAAGATTGAGGAGAGCTCAACAGCTAACCTAATAATAAGGTTTTGTAAAAACATGACAAAAAAACACAAACGTTGTCAAAGTCAAAACGCTGGCTTCCAACACCACACATATTGGCTTTGAAAATACTTGTTTGTCATTGTTCCATTTGCTCTTGAGGGTATCCTTGTCAACTTCTATTATTTCTGGGTACTGCTTGGTTGCAGATTTAATCGCATTTAGGGATACAGGATGACTGCACTCAAGGTCAACAACAATTTAGAAATTGTAAACTAGATTAATCTAAAATGGTCTAATTGCCACTGCTTTCACCAATAAATTGATGGCAGGAGAAAGATTGTTTCGTGAAGAGACTTAGCTGAAAGAGTTGAATGTCAATTTTCGTCTATTTAGCCTGTGTGTGTATCTTTATGGTTCCAACTAAATGTAGGTGTATGGCAAGCTTTGGAAATCATTTGAAGTTTATGGTCTCTTCGTAATGTAAAGCAGTAGGGTATGGTTATTTGTGATGTGCAGGAGAGGCAAGACTTTCTAATTACTTCTGCCCCTAGAAGGGGAACAGAGTCATGCTAGTAATGTTCATTGACATAACGTGCAACGCTTTATGTTATATACATTTTAACATAATCTTATTTAGGTGTCAGAAATCGGGATTATATAGATCATGTAGTTTTCTTCTTTCTATTTTCTTCACTATTATTTCTGGCAATATTTTTGCAAACCAGTATCAGCAGCAATATGTGTTTGTTGGTCATCTTAATCAATTTGGGAATGACCTGGCCACTTACTGGTAATCTTCTGTAACATTGAATCTTGGTCTTACGCCTCACAGTCTTTAACTATGAAAGCTGATCCAGTCCTCTGAAGTACACACCTCATTGTGTGGCTAGATGCTATTGAACTCCCTGTCTCCAAGAAACTATAAATCGATCCATCCTCCAAAGCTCATTCTGTGTTACTACAAAGCAGTGCCCTTTGAAGTCCTGAATACCTATAAATATTATATACAGAGCAGTAAAATGCTTTTTCATCAAAGAAAACACAGGTGCGAAGCTAACTTTGGTATTTACTTCTACACTTTTTTCAGACATAGAGCAAGCAAGTACAAGCATGCCATTACATCATTGATACACAAGAAAAACTGACCACAGCAAATATGAAAGGGACATACATCTAGCTTATATTGTGAGATGCACACATCAATGTATGCCTAAGGGGTCAGCTTATGAAGGTCCCACTGGAAAACTCGCCTAGTCTTTACCTAAGTTGCTGCCATCCCTACTATCTTCCTCCCATAAACTGATGATGGTAGAGGAGCAGGTACCCTAGAGGAGCTGCTGGAGATGTTAGAATGAACCCTTCTGTTCAACGTGGATGTGGCAGCTCCTACTCTACGTTGCTGACCAAACTTGGCATAAAAAGATTCAGTGGACCTAAACAGGGTAATGCCTCACAGATGGATCCCATTTTGCCATTGTCAAAGAATTCTACCAACCGGCATACCATTCAGCAGTCAGCTAATCTTTGCATCTCTCTTGTTGACTTCTTTTCAAACACAACCAATAATTTATAAATCGGCTTCAACCCACAACCACCCCTTAATGTTCGCCCCTTCATGAACCTTGCATCTATCTCCAGTAATAGAGCTTTTATGGCCAACTTCGCCCCAGTCAGATTAGCAAATGTTAGCAATACTATGCTCTCCATAAAATAGGGCTCACCCAAATACCCCTGCTCTCATCACATCTTTACTCTATGTTATACGGTTAAAAGTCCAACTCTTACCACTCTCTTCAAATGTTCACTCCCTACTGCCACCTATCCTCCCAATTTGAAGCATACTAAAGTCCTACTTATCTGGAAGAAACTTACAACAGACCACACTATTCTGTCTAACTTTAAGCCTATCTCCTTGGTACCATTCTTTCCGAAGGTCCTAGAAAAGGGAAGTAATGCACAAATATCTAAATAGCTTCAAACTAATCAGCTTGTTTGCCAGTCACAGTTTGGCCTACGCACAGAGACTGTCCTTATTGCTGCCAAAGATGATATACCCTGAATTCTGGACCAATGAACACCTGCAGTACCCACTATACTCGATCTGTCAGTAGCTTTTGACACAGTACCTCATGCTGTGCTGCTCAAATGACTAAAGGGGTTGGCATCTCTCTCACTGCCCTTAAATGAGGCTAGTCCTTTCTCACAGAGCGCATCCAGTTGGTATGATTGTTCCCTTTTCAGTCTCACTCTTTGAAAATCACCTGTGCAGTCCCCCAAGGATCTCTTGTGAGCCCTACACTTTTAATGTTTACCTAGCTGAGCCCCAACAGCAGTCATTAGATGACACAGCTTTGAGGTTCTATCTTATGTAAATGATATGCAACTCATCTTCTCTATGTCAGACAACATTCACATTACACAATCTAACTTTGAAACTTCTAAGCTAGAGGTCGCAGCTAGATGCACGAAAACTGCTTAAAACTGAGCAATGTTAACATCAAGGTGATTTTGTATGGAAATAACATTGCAGTCTGGTTGGGGGCGTGGCTAGGTAAGAGCGCGACCTAGGCACGGAGCCTCAGAGCTCCTGCCGAAGATAATGAAAACCGGCATAAACCTTGGAACACCCACTCGATAGAGCTGTATGACTGCGCTTTGGGACACCATATCGCCAAAAATCTGGCCTGAAGCTGTCCGCGGAGGAGGCAGCGGAGAGAGTGATTGTGAGCCCCCTGGCGTGGCCGGGGCCTGGGGCTGTTGTGACGTGCTGCTTCCCCAAGGCAGCAGGTGCCGTTGTTCCCTGCCTGGTGCCTCAGGGTGACGGAGTCCCGGAGGTGGAGGTGGATTGACCGGACCCGGGGCTCTGGGGTGCTGTGAGCGGCAGGCGTGCTGCTGCTTGGCAGATTATCATCCCCCCGAGAGACAGTTTGGAGGACCCGGGGGAGACCGAAGGCACGCAGGAGAAGAAGGGGCATCCGGGGGGGCTGCCCTGAGCCGCCTTGGGACGCCCTCCGGGAATAGTGACGAGGCAATTTCTACTGCGGCACGGCCCCAACAGTTGGACTGGAGACCGGGTGTTTGAGGACCCAGGAACACTTAAAAGAGCCAGGAATCGGCCAAAAAAAACAGGCCCCCATCTTTGGGTACAACAGATGAGTCTGTGGCCCCATGAAGCAGGTGAGGGGGTCACCTGCATTGTGCAGGAGGGGTTCCCTGCGAGTTGCTTCATCCAGAAAAAGTGGTGGACGGGCCAGAGTTGCGCCTGAGGGAGGAGGTAGCCAAAGCGAGATCGGAGCTGGAGTGCAGCACGGCTAGATATGTGGAGGCAGAGCACCTGGTTGAGACGACACAGAGCGAATGAAGGAGAGTGACTCTCAGGAGGCCTGGGCCTGGGGGACCTGAATTGTGTGCTTAATGGTGCTCTGGATCGCTACCCCCTAAAATGACCACTAAACCGGTGATGACAGGGGCATTACTGGAACTGATTAAAGTTTATGGGCTACATGATGTCTGGAGGGTGCGTAATCCCCTGGGTACTCATGTCATGTGCCGGCTGCAGGCACATATAGCAGGATCCACTACTATCTGGTAACGGATTCAGCAATGCAGTGGGTTACTGTGTCTTCATGGTATTCAGACAGAATATTGAGTTGGAAATGCTGACTTACACAAGCATCGAGTTGGAAACATAGTCACACAGAAATATTGACAGCAAGAGTATCGTGGTCAAAAATATTGAATTTAGGGTAAGAAATATCGTTTTCAAAAATATAGAAGTCATTAATATCATTTGTAAAAATATAGTTGTTTAAAATATGAATTTTTTTATTTAGCGTTATGTATTTATTTTTGACAGGATCCTAAGAAGAAAATCCCCCACAAGTGGTACAATCAGACTGGATGTAGGAAGGGTTCTTTACAAAGGGCAGCCTGATTATCTTCTAAGCATCTTCCTGATGTGATTGTAATTAGGACTACTGCATTGCAGGTCAGTAGACTGAAGGAAAGTTGTTGAGGAGCCAGAAGGAGTTAAATGAATAGCAGTAAGAATAAGGGGAGGACACCAGGAAGGGAATAGTCATGGACTAAAACACAGGGTCTGGCTAAGTCAAAGCTATGGAGTAGACACAAGGCACACCCCACAGTATCCTGTTAGCAGCCAGCTGCAACCTAGAGATTACATAAAAAAGGTCTAGGACACTGATGGGTTCATAAGATAGCTGAGTCAACTCCTTCTCAGTCCACCAAGTGTAGAAGTATTCCAGTGTCTAGTGTAAGCCCTGAGGCTTACCTCCAGTCCACCCATCTGCCACTCACGCTGATGCGGCGGTTACAGACTGTTGATGCCACATTTAAATACGGCGAGTGGGATACTGTCAGCTTGACGGAGTACTGGGGACTGCTGCCGTGGCAGAACAACAGTAGTCCCACCAAGATCAAAATCAGGCCCTAAAATGTGGGATGTTTGGTGGGTGTCCTACTATATATACTGATCTGTAAGTCACGTTTTTGTGCCAACCTGCCTTTTTGTCAATCAGTTACAGAATACAAACTCTGCTAAAAAGCAAATGCAATTTTTATTTTCTTGAATTCTCCACAGTAAAGAAAGTAATATTATCAACTGAGGATACATGCTTGCATCCAAATGCTGGTGTTTGTGCACCAAACTAACAGGAAGGGAAATAGAAAACAAAAAGAGTACAAATGTTTTAGTGATATCCCCAAGCAATGCAACACAGATAAAATTAACTTAAACAATTTCTCTCTGTGACTAACATTTTTTCAATGCGAAATTGTTCTGAGTACTTGAGTGAGAAATCAAGCATTTACATTTCCTTGGGGATGTATGGGTTTTAAAAGTAAACAGGAAAGCATAGAACTTGTTGAATCATAGCCCATTTGCAGATTCATAGAAAGAGAGATTACGGAGGCAGGGGGGTCACAATGAATTGTAATATAAATGTAATTTATAAAGCGCAAGCTCATGTCGAAGGGCGTCTTGGCGCTATAAAAATCAGCTTTTGGCTACAGCAATGTCAGCGACGGGTCCAGCGGGTGCACAAAGGCCTTCTAGTCCTGTGTGAAAAGCCAAGTCTTTAAGGCTTTTCTGAAGGTAAGTAAAGAGGGGGATGTTTTTAGTGTCAATGACAGACTGTTCCAAAGCACAGCAGTGGTCCTGAAAATACTCTTTCCACCCCAGGTGGCCCACATGAATGAGGGGACAATCAGGTTCCTAGCAGAGACTGAGCAAAGCGTCTGTGCAGGGACATACCATTTGAGCTTCTTCTGAAAGTGGTCTTGCCCAAGTCTGTGCAAAGATTTATAAGCCAGACATAGAGCCTTGAATCTACAGTGTTGCCTGACTGGCAGCCAGTGTCATTTCCTGATGGCTCTTCTAGTCGATTCGTATTTAGGAATTTTAAAGAGGAAACGAGCAGCAGCATTTTACAATGACTGAAGCCTCTTCAGGAGACCCGATGCGAGAGTAAGGTAGAGACCATAGCAATAATAAATCCTTGTAAGAACCAATGCCATGGTTACCATTTTCAAAAGTTTGGGCGACAGAAAGTTTTCGATCTTTTTTATAAGCCTTGGAGAGCAGAATGAGGCAGATGTAAATTTATTTACTTGGTCCTTGAACTTCAGTTCTCTATCTACCGGGAAGCCTACGATTTTTTACTTTATTGAAGGGTACAGGCAATGAGTCCTAGTCTAGTGGCCACCAGTCCGGTGTCCAGAAATAGGGGCTATTGACGAAGATGATAACCTAAGTTTTTGAATGAAATGAAATGAAAAGACCATTTGTTGAGCGCGGTAGCTACCCTCAGGCGTCCTAGCGCTACAGACAAAACGCATATGGATATACAGTTGAAAGCTATACTGGTTTGTTAAAACGCAGGGTTTTTAGGTGTTTGCGGAAGGAAAGTAGTTTGGGCTCTGATCTCAGCTGGAAGGGAAAGGAGTTCCAAAGCCTAGCCGCGTTATGGGAGAACTAGCGACCCCCACATCTGGCTCTCTTGATCCTGGGCACCACAGCGAGGAAAGAAGATGCAGATCTGAGCTGTCTGTTTGGGTGGTAGGCGGTTATCAGAGATTGGTTGATGACAGTGCCCGTTCCACAGAAGGCTCGATGGGCGATGCACAGTGCCTTAAATTTGACTCTTTCCCTCATTGGGAGCCATTGGAGGTCCTTCAGCATTGGTTTGACCGGAAGTCGGCGGGGAATCTGAAGGTGGGTTCTGGCTGCGCAATTTTGAATGATTTGGGGTTTATTCAGGATGGCCTGGGGGGGGCTCCTAAGTAAAAGGCATTCCCAAAATCCAGACGAGACAGAATGAGACCCTGGACCATTATCTGTCTTGCATGGAAGGGCAGCAAGGGGAGGATTTTACGCAGAAGCCTGAGTAGGCCAAAGCAGGAAGCTGAAAGTTTAGCTGATTGAAAGTTACAATTAAGGGACTTATCTAACCAAATGCCCAGGCTTTTGATTGTGTCTTTAGGCATGGGGGCAGGTCCCAGGCAGGTAGGCCACAGTGAGTCGATGGTGATGTTGGTGGGGTTACCTAGGAGCAGGAGCTCGGTTTTGTCTCCGTTCAGTTTGAGGCAGGCCGATGCCATCCACCTGGTAACTGCTTTTAAGCAGCTCTTCAAGCAATTGGGGGTGGCGTGCGGTGGATTGAGAGCCACCACTAGCTGAGTATCATCCGCGTAGGTGAGAATTTTTACCCCGAAGGGGCAGACGATCCCGGCTAGGGAGCTCATGTATATATTAAAAAGCGTAGGGCTCAAGGAAGAGCCCTGCGGCACACTGCAGCCAAGAGGCTTGCTGGGGGAGATGCAGTCGCCCTCAAAAACCTGGAAGAAGCGGTCGGAGAGGAAGGATTTGAGCCAAGCGATTGCCTTTCCTGAGATTTCCAAACTGCTAAGTCGATGCAGTAGGATGTGTGGCTCACAGTGCCGAAGGCGGCACTTAGGTCAAGAAGGATGAAAGCTGCAGGGCCTCCTTGGTCCAAGATCCTACTTGCCTCCTCTGTCACTACGACTAAGGCAGTTTCAGTCCCATGGAGGGTGCGGAATCCCATCTGGGTGGGGCCCAGTAAGTGGTTGGATTCTGGGAAGTCTGCCACTACCATATTGGCATGTTTCTCTAGGATTTTATTTAGCCAAGGCAGCAGGGAGATTGGTCGGTAATTGGTGGGGTTGTTTTGATCCAAATTAGTTTTTTTGAGGAGGGCTTTGACCATGGCTCGCTTCCAAGGGAGCGGGACAGTGCCGGCAGACAGGGAGGCATTAAGTAGATCAAGGATGGTGGGTAGAATGTGGTCAGTGACTGAGAGTAGGGTATGTGGGGGTGCCGGGTCATTGGGGGAGCCGG
Organism: Lissotriton helveticus; assembly: GCF_964261635.1. Classification (NCBI taxonomy): domain Eukaryota; kingdom Metazoa; phylum Chordata; class Amphibia; order Caudata; family Salamandridae; genus Lissotriton; species Lissotriton helveticus. The sequence goes on along the minus strand of NC_136072.1, from coordinate 992,639,476 downwards.
ATTTTACCTGGTGCATGATAGATTCTAGGTTGGTAGGGTCCAAAGGAGGGAAGAAATCAAGCGTGGCTAAGGACTGAGGCCCTGGTTCAGATAGATTGGTGAGCGGGGTCTGGGATGGGGAAAGGAGGTGTAAATCACTTCTATTTTGAGGAAGAGGAACTCTGCTGAGTTGTTGCAGCGAGTTTGTGCATTCAGGGGGTTTGGGGGCGTTTCAGGGAGCTTGAGTAGGGTTTCGCAATGCGATATATTTCCTTGGACCTTGAGGCAGTTGCGTTGAACTTCTTTTCAAAAAAGTTCGACTGCGCGTGTTTAATTTTGACTTGTAGGTTTTAACCACTGCTCTATATGCAATTTTTCTGGAAGGAGAGTAGTCCAGGCGCCATTTCCTTTCCAGCTTTTTGCAGATACGTTTCCTATCACGTAGTTCCGAGGAGTACCAGGGGACGGTCCCAATGCTGCGTTTGGGTTCGGTGCATTTGATGAGGAGTGCACAGTCTAGTGAGTCAGAAATCCAATTGTTATAGTTCTCGTTAGCTAGAGTGGGGTCAGAATTGCTGGGTGGATTGGAGTTCTCAAGACCTACCAGCCATTCAGCTTGGGGGAGTTTTGACCAGTTTCGATCTTTACGAATTACTGTGGAGATGGGGGGGAGGGAGAGGGATCTGGAGTGAGCGGGAGAGGGGGATCAGGAAGTGGTCCGCCCATGGAAAGGGAGAGGGATTTCCTACTCGGAGATCTGGACAGTTGCTAAAGATGGGATCAAGGAGATGGCCTTTAGTATGGGTAGGTTTAGGCACAAGTTACTTAAATTGAAGTGCTGAGAGACTGGTGGTCACTTCTAGGGCAATGTGGTCTGTGGTGTCATCAAAATAGATCTTAAAGTCCCCTAAGAGGGTGAAATTAGATGAGCTGTATGCCAGGTTTGCAATGGTAGATGGAAGGGTGTTAGAGAATTGCCCCAGGGTTTCGGGTGGGCGGTATAAAAGCATCCCCAAGAGGGTGCTGGTGGGGGAGAAGTCTATGGGCATTGCGGCATTCAGTTTAAGACAGTTGCAATCCATCCAGTTGCTCACTTTATTACTAATGCATGTGCTGAATACTGCACCCAAATTGTTTTCAGGATTTGCTTATGACACCACATTTTGGGTGTTGTCAGCATAAGACGCTAAGGAGGAACCAGAACTTTTAATAATTTACGCAAGTGGCGTAACATAGAGGTTAAACAGTGTTGGGCTCAGTGCCAAGCCCTGGGGGACCTGTTCCCTCTATCACCAGGTCACGCATTCGGTCAGCCAAGATCTCGTGGCTGACCATATCAAAGGCTGCAGGGAGATCCAGCAGAATCAGAGCCGCCCCCGCCCCAGTCAAGCAATACTTGTATATATCCTCTGTCGCTACCATCAGGGAAGACTCTGTGCTATGGTTTTTTCTGAACCCATATTGTGTATAGTCCAGCAGAGAGTTTTCCTCTAAGTACTCTGAGAGCTGTTACTTCATTACTTTCTCTTCCAACTTGGCAGCAAAGGGGAGTCTTGAACGGTCCAGGGCATTCAGATTGTCTTTTTTTAATAGGGAGAGAATCGAGGCAAGTTTCCAGTGAGAGGGGAAGATCCCTCCTGCAAAGATGTCATCGAAAATTTGCCCCAGGTATTGTGCCACTTGTACAGGGATTATATGCATTATACTGGGAAACAGGGGTCTTGTGGCTCACCAGATTTGATTAGTGGGATTAACTCTATGAGTTGCTCTTCTGAAGGGGCCTTAAAGGTGGAGAAACTAACAATCAGGTGAAGTTGTAGTTATGGGAAATCCTTTCTTCCTCCATGTCCCTGGCCTCATGCTGGCAGGTTTGAGTGCTATAGATGAGTAGTTCAGTCACCATGGCGTTCTCCGCAGACGGGTGAGAAAGAAGGGGGACTTTGCTATCACAGGGTGCATGGACTTGCTTACTCATCAAACTGAAGCCTGTAATCATCAAAACACTGATTAAGTTCAGTAATCATCTTAGAGGCTTGCCATTCCCGGTGGGAACAGGTGGGTGGCCCATACCAACAAGTACCAAAAGGGAAGTCCAGATCCAGGACCCTGGGTAATATTGCCAGCAGAGTTAGAACAGATTTTACTCCCAGCTCACTTTCACATCTTTTTTTGTGATGAACTTGAACCATGAGTAGTGTGCTTCTATCTTCCACTTCCATTTAGTTCTGCCTGAATCTATGGGTGTTTAACTTGACCTGTCAACGAACTGGAACTGTGTAATCTTCTTCACTTCTAGTGTCAAGAACCTTTAACGTGACTACTGGTCAAAGACAACAGATCGGTCGGCTTGGAGCATATATTCCCTCTACCTCCTTTGCTGGAAAGCCACTGAAAACCTTTTCCTATTCTTGCAGTGATATAGATGTAGTTGTCAGGGAGAGGATGAAGATCATTTTATTGTTACTTGATAGTGGCGGAGACCCTGGTTTTACTGCTGCTGTGAATGATAACCGCACAGAATGTTGTCTCTATCCTTGGTCATCACAGCTGTAGGGGCCAGCAATGCCCTCCTCTCACTACGGTCAATAAAAATGAGATTATGGCTTGTGATAGAGATGAACACCAGCTTCCAACATCATGCTGAACTGCCTACCTGGAAAACTACAGTTATATTTGTTCTTAATCACAACAGTACTGCCAATCACATCCAATTGTTTCACAACTTCTGTCCAGAAATTGGTATAGTGGTACAATCTGTGAGGCATAAACAAGATAGTTTGCAGTTGACGTCTACTAACACTCTGTTAGGGTTGGCTAAAGACAAACTACTTAACGTCAATAAAGATTTGCACATTTATAAATGAGGGATATTGGAAGAGGTTGAGACAACTTAAAAAATTACTTCTTAAGTGGGATGATGTTAAAACTTGTGTTTTTACGCTATTGCTACACAGTCTTCCATAGTTTTGAAGATCATTTGTTATGGACTCCATTGCATTGGAATACTTTGGTTGTACGTTAGTTCATTTGTTGGCATTGTGGCTCCCATGCTGGACCTCCACATATGATTTTTAATTCTCAATATTTGAAAGTTTATATGAAATAGAGAATACCAAACTATAATTAGAATTACTGGCTTCATTGGTGTTTATTTGGGACCTGAATACATTTAGCAAACAGTCCTTCATCAACTAATTTAATGGTTGGTTATTGAAATCTTGTTGTGCTTTAATTATAATTGCCCTTTGGATAGCTGCTGCTATTGGGTATTCAGTGTGGCAAAATAAAATTTGCTTAATGTACAAACTGAGGTAAGAGTTTGAAAATAGCATCTGTCTAGATACTAAACCTGCTTACGCATGGGTGCCTCTGGAACAGTTCTTAAATTATGCATTCAAGAAAATACTTGGACAACTATCAATAGATTCTTTTGATTAGCAAGCCGGTTACCAGCAGGCCTCATACTATCTCTCTTTAATCTATAGATGGTTGTGAAATCGCAGGCTAAAGGAAAATGAAGTCTTATGTTCACAGGAATAAAAGTGAAAGTGGTAGAAAATCTGGATGTATGACGTTACAACGCGATATATTACAACGCACTCCGTTACAACGCATTTTTTACAACGCAGGATCCATTACATCGCATGCCTTTACAACGCATGACATTACATAGCAGATGCTATTACAACGCATGCCATTACAATGTAAGTATAGGTAAGTATATTATTTTTTTTTTTTATGTAAGTAATTTAAATTTAATTAATTAAATAAATTAAATTGTTTTTAAATAATTATTTAGTACATATATTACTTTAAGTTTATTTTTAAAAGAACTTTTAATAATAAAGAACTATTTTTAATAAATAATAAAATTATTAAAATTAATTTTTTTAATTAAAATAAAAGATTGTATTTTAAAACTAAACCCTAAAAAACCTGTATCCCAAAACCCAAACCCAGCCCTGAACCCTAAAAATACCCCTGTACCCCAAAACCCAAACCCAGCCCTGAAACCTAAAAATACCCCTGTACCCCAAAACCCAAACCCAGCCCTGAACCCCAAAAATACCCCTGTACCCCAAAACCCAAACCCAGCCCTGAAACCTAAAAATACCCCTGTACCCCAAAACCCAAACCCAACCCTGAAACCTAAAAATACCCCTGTACCCCAAAACCCAAACCCAACCCTTAAACCTAAAAATACCCCTGTTCCCCAAAACCCAAACCCAGCCCTGAAACCTAAAAATACCCCTGTAACCCAAAACTCAAACCCAGCCCTGAAACCTAAAAATACCCCTGTACCCCAAAACCCAAACCCAACCCTGAAACCTAAAAATACCCCTGTACCCCAAAACCCAAACCCAGCCCGGAAACCTAAAAATACCCCTGTACCCCAAAACTCAAACCCAACCCTGAAACCTAAAAATACCCCTGTACTCCAAAACCCAAACCCAACCCTGAAACCTAAAAATACCCCTGTACCCCAAAACCCAAACCCAACCCTGAAACCTAAAAATACCCCTGTACCCCAAAACCCAAACCCAACCCTGAAACCTAAAAATACCCCTGTACCCCAAAACCCAAACCCAACCCTGAAACCTAAAAATACCCATGTACCCCAAAACCCAAACCCAACCCTGAAACCTAAAAATACCCCTGTACCCCAAAACCCAAACCCAATATATTTATTTATTTTTAATATTAAATAAAATAATTAAATAATGTTAAATAAAATATAAAATAAAATTATATACTTACCTATACTTACGTTGTAATGGCATGCGTTGTAATAGCATCTGCTATGTAATGTCATGCGTTGTAAAGGCATGCGATGTAATGGATCCAGCGTTGTAAAAGTTGCGTTGTAATAGAAGTGCGTTGTAAAAGTTGCGATGTAACGGCTGTTTCCCAGAAAATCTGGTTGGGCTAGATTAAAAAGGGTCTTGCAGCTGTATCACCTAAGACGTTAAAAGAGCACATTCACAAAATAAGGATTTCCAGTTGGAAATCTTCTCACAAATATACACACATTTGCACACAAAGCAGATCTTTTCATATGGGGAAGTCAGGTTTAGAGGTGGGGAAGGGGAATGATAGGGTTATTCCAGAGCATTGACCATGCTAAATGATGTGGTCATTATAATCTCTGACTTATGTGAATTCACAAAGCTTCTGCACAGTATTTTCCACAAAGAAATCCCATGGAAATGTACGTATCCAAAATGCAGGATTATATCTGATTCCATATTTCATATGCGCTAGGGGTTTCTTTTTAGGGTACGCACCTTACAAGTTGCACAACCTCATAGTGTACTTTAATTCTCCCTTTGGTAAACTCATTAGTGCAGTCATATTTGCATATTGAACAATCTGTGTCCCCAAGATTAATGTACCTTACTGTATGATATTTGTTCTGGGCTTAAAATGCATGTTGTTGGTTGAGCTATAATTGTATGGACTTTAGGAAGAGCAACAGTTAACAGAAAAGGTTTTCACGTGATATTCTAGAAAAACATGTGAGCGCACTCTCAGCTGGAAAATCTTTAGCATTGGAAACACGTTGACTCCATTACCGTTGAATCACATGCCTCATGTGTTTGGCGATGCATTCCCTGCAGAACCCCACCCACGCCCAAGGGTATTTAACCCTTTGCGTGCATCAAACGGCCCCCGGCTGTCCAACGTCATGGTGGGCATGTGCGGAGGACGGCCGGGGGCGGTCCTAACCACACCCAGTCATAAATCACCCGCACCACGGCGGAATTCCCGCCGCGGTTAACGGGTTAAACTCGTCTGCCTAAAGACATGCGCTTGCGCTTGTTTTTTGGCAGCTTCACTTACCTACTTGTTCCAGGACTTCTTCGGACCGCGCGCACAGGTTTGGATTCTTCTGCTTCGTTCCACCAGTTATGGCTGCTATGGTGACGTCCTCGACGCGCCTCTTCCCATTCCGGCGATTCCAGTTTCTCCTCACACAGTATTCCGACCTGCAACAAAAAGAAAAAAGCAAAGCTGATTCAAGTAAGGCAAACTTTGTTAAGATACTGTAAAGGAAAGCACACTCAGCTGATTTCAGGTATTTCAGAGTCAACTTATTTAAATTATAAACTACTTATCTTAAATCCTCGAGTTTTGACAGAGGTAAAGGACATTGGCATTCTTATTTCTCTCTGCAAAGCAAGAACTTGTGCTGCAAATACAAAAAGAGAAAAGAGACTCTTGTAGAGAACGGAACAATGTTTAAAACCTTATGATTGGTCAAGTACACATAATTCATGGTTACAATTATAGGAGACATAATTGCCAGTTTATAGTAAGTGAAACATAAGGTGTTATGTAACAGAGTTTCATTTTGGAACAAACCCACAACATTCTAATTATTGCTTTTATTTTGTAGAAGAATAAGTGCAGGCATTGATCCTCTGCTAAAGAGAGCGTACAATTTAGGAACAAAAGGCCTAGTAAAAGGTATTTACTTGAGAGTGTTTTAACAGTGCTGAGAAGAAACAAAATAAGAACAAAAAAATCGGATTTGCGTAACCTAATGTTATTCTTTATTATGTATGTATACAGATTCCCCTTATAGAAGAATCGCTCCTTACAGTGTTATATGAAACCTTCGGATAGAAGAACACAGCAAGCAGAGTGTTTTGGTTGTCTTTTTATTATTTTGTCCCATTTACCCCCTTCCCCCGGAGATCTATTAACGCCAAACTGAGATCTATGTACGGTTTCAGCTGGTATAGATTTTTAGGGGCATAGAGAGCATTCATCCTATCTCTCAAGCGGAACTGCCTGGAATTCAGGTGAATGAAGACTTATCATTTCTCCACAGAGAAAAATAGCTTTTTAGAAAGAAACTTTATACTGAAAGGGACTTAGAGTCAGCCTCCTTAGAAGGAGAAACAGCTGCATGCATATCAATGACCACAGTTGAAACCATGGTAGAGACTGCAGCAGTGACAACAGCTGCCCTTGAGGCGGGGACAAGAGCAGTGACCACAACTACAACCACAGCAGGTAACATAATAGTGACCCCAGCTTCTGTCACAGTATAGAAAACAGCAGTGGCAGGTGCCAGCACAGCAGATGCAACAGCAGCAGCCATATATGCAATCATAGGAATGACCTGAACTTCCACTACAGCAGGCATCACAGAAGTGGTCACACCTACTATCAAGCAGGAGCAACAGCAGTGACAATAGTGACAATAGCTTCCCCTATAGAAAGAAACACACCAACAGTAGCCCATACCTGTGACAACAGTTGTGAAAACAGCATGGACCACAGCATCAACCACAGAGGCCACCATAGCAGCACCAACTGCAATAAGGTCTACAAAAACATCAACAAAGGAACCACAACACAAGCTAAAACAGCTACACTAACAGCCACCACCAGACTAGTACCAACAGATGTAACAATAGTTGCAGCACTGTAAGGACCATAAAAGGGAAGACAGTTTGGTGCATAGCTGAAATCACCACAGGAACCTTGTATTGCCCGCATCTATCACTACAGCTAGGATCACAGCGGCAGCAACAGCTCTCATGATAGCAGTGACCACAGCTATAATCACACCAAGGACTGGAGTAGCCTCCTAGACCACCACAATAGGGTCCACAGTAGCAAAAACAACAAAAACAAAAGAACAGCAACCAGGGTTGCTATCGTGTGTCAGACAACTCAAGGAACAACAGCTCCCACCACTGCATGGAACCATAGCAACAACCTTAGCAGGTTCCACATCAGATGCAGAGCTGTCAACATGTGTCATCATTTGGTTTAGGAAGAAATCCATATAGGATACAGCCAACTGTCCTAATCATCCACCTGTTCAAACAGAAGTCCTGAATAATAATAAGCTAGTCAAGAATATGGGTAAAAGGGAGGGCGTGGTCTAGACACCCACAAATATGGCTGCATCCCACTGGAACTCCGCAGCCTCCCCAGGCTTGCATGAAGAAATGTACAGCAAATACCTCCAAAATTGACTTTTACAGATAAAAAATACATGCAGTCGTGCTAGCGACTGTCCTTGCTATGCCTTTTTTCGAGGAATCAACTAATTTAAGGACTTTCTTAGTTCTGGGATACTCCAACCATCATTTTGATTTCTCACATGATGAGAGCCTCATATTACATTTCTCTCCTTTGGTGTAAGTGGACTGTCAACAATTTAATATGCCTCTAGGAAACAGATTATTGCATGTTTACAGATAAATTAAGCCACTCTCAGAGGAATAAATATTTAAATTATGAGGTGTGGGCTTGAGGTGTTATGGGAGCCATTTTGTATTTATGTGAGGGCGCTACATGTTTTTGCCTCAGCTTGAAGAGATATCCCACAATTTTGACTGTCGAGATATTTCTTAAACAAATATGTTCCTGTTCTTTATGACTGGAGTTCGGAATCACTACACATTACCTCATGGGTAGCATGGTTTAAAATGGTACTTTCCTCACACTGGTATAGTATACACATTTTTCACTTTGGGAGTCCTCTATTAATTTATATACAGTATTGTTTTATGGACAGACATATATAAGTCCACAGCTGCTCTGAGTCACTCATCTCCAAGGTCATACAATTTCAACCTCTCATCAAGGCTAAAGTTATCCTGGTGAAGGGAAAGGACTATTCTTCTGTAGACAATCAGGAGCTTGCAACTCCTTCTCAGGGTCCTGGCACCATTGCTGAAAAGATTAGCACTTCGAGCTTGGTTAAAAGGCCATAAAAAGATGTGGACTCTCTTCCTAAATCTCCATCGACTCTAGCAGTAGATGATTTGATGGATGAGCTATAGACTTTAGGGCCTTTTGTTATTGAAGCTACAGCAAATCTGCAAAGACTGGGAGAACGATGGACAACGTTAGATAATAGGATACCTTTGGGATGTGGAAGACTCAGGGGCAGATTTACAACTTCTGGCATATCTCTGCTAATCAGCAGGGATGAGCCAGATCAGTTGCCACATGCCAAACCACCCATGCGCCACCACTGATGCGTCGCATTTACAATGCGGTGCACCGTGGCACACGGATGAGCAGATGCGTGTCGCATCCCCGGTGGAAAGGCGGCGCATTCCTGGAGTTGTGTCGCAAGCGCGACACAGCTCCAGCAAGGCTCGGGGCGCCCCTATGCCGAACATGCTGCGTTAATCCTTACACCTGCTTCAAGCAGGCGCAGGGATTTGACTCAGCATGACCGTAAAAGTGACTGAGTGAAATCTTGTAAAATCGCTAAGCCGCTTTTCCGAGGCGTTGCTGTGCTGGAACGCCCCCCTGTGCCAAAACACCCACATGTGGCGCAGGGCTTTACAATGTGACGCATCTCCCAGATACGTCACGTTGTAAATACCCTGCAGCATGGCGCTGGCTTTGCGCAGCCGCTGCGTCACAAAAGTGACGCAACGGCGGCGCAAATGTGGTGTACGGGGCTTGTAAATCTGCCCCCTAGTGCCTAATGTCTCACAATTAGCAAAAATATAGGTATGCTTAAGAAAGCCACTGAAGTCTTGGAGAACAGGAATAGGAGAATAGGAGAAACAATATCAGACTTTATTGCATTATAGAGGAAGCAGAAGGTGCATGCATGATTGCATTTCTTCAGTCACTATTACTACAGATTGTGTTTTGCACTTTTGAAAACCCTTTAAGCATAGAGAGAGCTCATCATCTTGGTCCAAAACTTACATCAACCTCTAGAGCTAAACCTAGGGGTATTATTATGTTATTTCTCCAATACACTGATCTGATGGAGATTGTCAAAGCCGCAAAACTGCAGAAATCTCTTCAATGGTCAGGAAATTCTGTTTTTTTGTCTCAGGATGTTTAAAATGCACTGGCTACTAGGCAGAAATAATTCCTTGATTTAAGACCTGAACTATGTGCTATGATGGCCAGATATTGATTGGTATATCCTTGTTTCTTGAAGTTTACTTACAGAGGCAAAACCATTACGTATACGAAGATATGGTTGGTTCTCACACAATTGGTTAATTATGCTTGGTTGCTTTTGAATTGAATTGAATTGAAATTGCACTTGTATAGCGCCATCTACCCGGAGGCCTCGTAGCGCTTATGACTAAAGCTAGCTTAGCACAGGCTCGGGCAGATTAGCGGGATGTGGCAAACAAGTGGGTTTTCAGGGCTTTTCTGAAGGAAAGATGATCGGTGGTTCCTCGAAGGGAAAGGGGGAGGGTGTTCCAAAACTTGGCAGCAGTGTATGAAAAGGAACGGCCTCCCCAACGGGCTTTCCTCACTCTGATAGAGGAGGCCAGCTGGAGGGTACTAGAACGGAGGGAACGTGAGGGAACATAGGGGGTGATCAGGGGTTGCAGAATTGCAGGACCAAGGTGGTGGAAGGCTTTATGTAGAGTACACATAGCTTTAAATTGTACTCTGGCGGCTATGGGGAGCCAGTGAAGTTCCACGATGGCGGTCCTTGCTGACTCCCAGCGAGGGAGATTGTAGAGCAGACGGGCCGCACTGTTCTGGGTGACTTGAAGTTTCTGAATGACATAGGAAGGGGCTCCCATATAGAGGACATTACCATAGTCCAGGCGGGATAGTATAAGGGCCTGGACTAGAATCCTCCTGGCCTGGAATGGGAGCAGGGGGAGCACCTTCCGTAGCATCCTCATCAAGCCAAAACAGGTGGCTGCGGTCTTTGTGGCTTGGGCTGAGAAGTTCAATGCGGTGTCCAACCAAACCCCCAGGCTTTTTATTTGGGGTTTGGGAGCAGGAGGCGGGCCCAGACATGGAGGCCAGATGGATGAAAAGACAGAGGGCGAGGGGTTGCCCAATAAGATGACATCTGTCTTCTCCCCGTTAAGTTTTAAACGGGAGGATTGCATCCATCTGGCAACAGCCTCTAGACAGGGACCTAGGGTGTTGGACGATACCTCTGAGTGGTCCAAAGAGACCACCAGTTGGGTATCGTCCGCGTAGGTGACAATACGCACACCGAAGGGCTGGACAATCCTGTCTAGAGGTTCCATGTAGGCATTAAACAGGGTGGGGCTCAGGGAGGAGCCCTGAGGAACCCCACACCTAAGAGGATGTTTGGGTGACACCGCCTCGCCCTCAAAGACCTGAAAGAAGCGGTCAGCCAGAAAGGATGTCAGCCAGTCCAGCGCCGGGCCCGACACGCCCATGTCTGCCAGACGTTGTAATAGCATGACATGCGGCTTTTGAATGTATTAACATATTTGTTTTCATTCTCTTTTAATTCCTTTCTTTATTTATCAATAGTAATCCCATATATTTCTTCTCTTGCAGATTCGTCTCCCAATCTCCTTGATTGTATTCATGATATGTTGTCAAATAAACTTGTTCAATGGATATCAGTTCTTTAATGTTGTTAGTTTCAGAACTGTTATATTTGTCTTTTGTGTAGGTAAGTCATTTCTTTTATGTGTAATTATCTTTGTTATTATTTAGTTCACTAAACACTTTGAAATGTTTTCGTTTATTGTTCATTATTTTGTTATTCTTGTTTTATGTGATTATAAGTAGGGGTCTGCATGACTTCTTATGAGTGTTTCCACTCCCCTGCACCTGATATGGTGTATATCTTACTGTTAGAAATGTTTCAATGTATAACTTTTTTGATAGTCACCTTCTCTTTTTGTACTTAAAATTCGAGTTGCTTTCTCCCGCCACTTTTTGAGTTTTTTTTATTTCCGCATTACTTTTTTCATTTCTCCTCTTTCAATCTTTTCTTTCTTCTCCTACCTCTGCTCTCCTTTTCTTTTATATTATTGTTTAACTGTGCAGTTGCTTTCAGAAAAAAAAAGATTCTGTAGGTATGTGAGTAATTGTTCATTTTAAGGTCAATAACATTGAAATCTCCCACAGAGGTTTAATAGATGCATGGTGATTAGGTAACACAGAACATAGGGAGTATACTTTATATTCCACATTAAATTAATCTCAATCAAGTGCAGACTACCTCTTCATTAGCAAATGACTCAGGCCTTACATAATTCAGAGATTGGTTCCATAGTCATTTCAGACCATGCACCAGTTTGGTCAGATTTTCACCTGCTACATAATAAATAGGCCTGGATGGTGAACTTCACTCTGTTCGCGGAATTTGCAGAGTTTTCTGCACTCCGCAGACCTCACGGGTGCAGAAAACTATGCTTCGCGATGTGAAGCGGAGTTTTTTCCGGAATTGCGATTGCGAGCGGTAAGTTCGTGATCGCGAACGGAAAGTTCGCGAACGTGAACTGCCGCTCAGGTAGAATTTTTACCCAAGCGGCAGGAATTCCAGCACAAACTGCAGTTCCCACTGCATTCTGCCACTCGAGGGACTTCGCTGAGTTTTTTTGTAACTAAGCTGAACTGTGCGACTATACCCAGGCCTACTAATAAATTAAAATCTTTATGATGGAGGTTTAACTTTATGAAGTGACCCGCCTTTTTTGGCACAATACCAAAAGTTTACTCATGAATTTATTGCCTTTAATACGAATGACAATATTGCCATGCATACAGTTTGGGATGCCTTTAAAGCTTCTTCTATTTATTAGCAATTATGTTTCCTAAAGGAAAAAGAAAGCAGAAAAAAGAAGCCTTGGAACTTTTACATAAAATCTTAATATTAGGCCACATTTTGTACGTGACAAAACATGAGAACAAAACTTATAGGAACTTTTCAAAGCAAAATACAATGTAATAAAAACTCCCCGATTGGAATTCAGGTTTTTTCTTAAAAGTTAATGCTTATTATTGTGGAGGCAAGAATAGACCTGCCACACTCCTGGCCAATTACTTAAAACTTAAAAAAGAGAAGGGAGATGCCAATTCTATTCTAAATTTACAAGGATCAACAGTCTATAAAGATGCAGAGATTTTTAACTGTCTTTTTCAATATCATTCAAATTCATGTTCTCTTGATACTACTCCTTCTGACACTTTATTAAATGATTACTTCTCGCCCTCACATAAGGACATTCCTCACCCCTTAGATAATTCTTCCTTAGAGAATGCCTTTACAATCCAGGAACTTTTACCCGCGCTGAAAATTCACTTGGGCTTAATGGTTTCACAGTAGAATTTTATTTACAGTTCTCAAATGTTTTACTTTCCCTTCTACATCGACTTATTACATCTTTAGCCTCTTCTAACTCCTCTCAAGGCTCTTTTACCGAGGCCATGATAAGTCACGTTCCAAAAAAAGAAAGGATCCGATGCTGTGTAAACATTACAGGCAAATATCTATCATAAATACAGATTGTAAGATTTTCGCTATGGTTCTTTATCGGTTAGAAACCTCCTACCAGACATTATTATTGGTTCTGAACAAATGGGCTTTGTTAAAGGATGCAATTCTTCAGATAATTCTTGCACTTTTGTAAACATAATTAACAAAGATACTAAACTACAGTATTCCTAGGCAGCATTACGTTTAGACACTGAAAAAGCTTTTGACAGGGTTAATTTCCGGTCTTTGAAAAAAGCGTTACGGGCGTGGCCTGGTTGAGCTCAAGATGGTGGCCTGACCGAGTAGCTCCCGAGCTACCACGCTGACGAAGCTGTCCAGAGACGTACAAGTGTGTCGAATACACTCTCTGTGAGCAGCGCCGGGTGGGCTAAGACTCGTAGGCATGCGGGGAGAACAGCGAGGGTGGAGAAAACATCCAGAGATTCCTGAAGTGGCTGCCTTGCGACGGCGGCCTGACACGGTCCTCGGAGGCCCGCAGTGTCAGGGGTTGTGGGCGAGCCTGAAAGCGGAGCTGTAGTCATCAAGAGCGGCCGTGGCAGTCAATCGAGCCTGGGGCGCCACGCCCTAAGCTACCATGACCACCGGAGACCGGCAGCTCCTGGATTGTGGCGGTGAGTCTAGCTCATGGGTATGGAGCCCCCCTCACTTCCCATAGATCAAAACAGAGCTTTTGGATGAGAGGGGCACAGCGCATGAAGTACGGCCGAGATCATATGCATCCATCTTCTTCAAGGGGATGTTGGAAACTTGTGGAAGACCCCGGGTAGAAGTACAATCATGCGACCCTCTTGCTTCAGGATCACAATAACTGGAGGCGGTGTAGATACAGTAGGAGAGGGGCCATGCTTCTGATCAGAGGGGCAGGCGTGGAGAAGCTGCCAGCATGCTTGTAACCCATACCCAGAAAATTTGGAAAGGTGGAGTAGTGCGGTCTAAGGCTGCCCCCGTGTATCGTGTTTCTTACTGCTGGCTGGCTGGGAAATTCTATACTTTCACACTAGCGCCTGATTGTTCAATATGGTTTTTGGTGACCCCAAGCAATGTCAGCTCACTTTTGAGGCTTCCAAGACCCTGAGGAATGAGGGCGAGGACAAAGCACCACATGGTGACCCACCTGACAGCGATGATCCCCCAGGAGCTGGCGGTGCGACACTGGTGGGAACCACCTCCTTCATGGCCAAACTGCATGCTGGCTTTAAGGCCACTGATGTGCGATTCGATGAACTGGTTGCGCGGATGAATGGCATGCATGGTCGACTGGAGCAGCATGAGGTGCGCTTAGAAGCTGCTGAGGAGCACATCTTTGACACCGAAGACTTGCAGGCTGCCATGGTCATACATCTAGACCATGCAGAGCATCTGTTGAAAACTACAGCAGTAAAGACGGAGGATCTTGAAGCGAGATCGCGCCGTAACAATGTACAAATTGCGGGGATAGCCAAGACCACCAACACCGGCCCCATGCAAGCATATGAGGAACGGTTATTGTCAGACCTTTTTGGCAGAGACTGTTTCTCTACTACATTTGCAGTGGAGCTGGCTCATCAGTCCCTGGCCCCCAGATCTGTTCCTGGCGCTCCCCCTCATCTCATCATTGCGAGATTGCATTGAGAAAGGCTAGAGAAGTGGAAAATCTGCAGTATCAAGGAATGATTCTTTGGCTCTACCCAGACTTCACACCAATGGTGCAGGGAGCCTGGTGTAAGTTCCAAAATATCAAAAGGACTCTGCGGAACGAGAACATTCGCTACTCTATGTTGTATCCGGCACGCCTCCATGTGCAGATTAATGGCTAAACTATCGTTTTTGACACACACGCGGAGGCAGCTGACTTTTGGAAGCGCCTCAAACCAGACCGACTTCCCCTGGAAAGTAGAACTTTATTTGCTGTGAGCATGGATTTACTGTTGGGGTGCGCACAGTACCCTCAGAGGATCACTGGCCCAGATGCGAACTCAGGAGCATTTACAGGACTTAACACTGGAATGCTCTTCCCCTTTTCCGCCTCTGGGTTTTTTTTTTCTTTCCAGAGACATGCTTATCATATTGTTATTTCTAAGAGTTCAGCTACATATAAATGATGTTTTATTGTTACTATATTCGTGGGATGCTCGGGCCGCCCTTCTTGGAGATCTCCTTTTACTCAATTGGGTTTTGGGATTGTTTTCATCGTTATTCCATTCCATTAAGGCAAAATGTGTTGGGATTCACCGGATATAGGTTGGGTGGGTATCCAATGTGGGTGGGGGGAGGGGGTGGGAATCCCGGTTGACAATGTTGTTATTTTTTTTGTTCACAGGTCTTGGAACACAATGACGGTTGGCTATCTAACTGTGATTATCGTGTCACATTAAGCTGCATAGAATCGCGCCTACGGTAGTGTTGGTGGGAGGACGGCCCAGGGGACTTGAATTACGCTGTATAACATGGAATGTTAGAGGGTTGTCCAACCCGCACAAGGGACGGCTGGTACTTGCTTACTTGACTAGGCACAAGATACAAATGGCACTGCTGCAGGAGACCCACTATGCCCCGAAATTAGTTAATGGATTTACGGGCACTTGGGGAAGTAAACTATTTTTCCTTTGGTATAGTACTTATTCCAGGGGGGTGTGTATATTGATTTGTAAATCGGTTCCCTTTACAACACAGTCTGTGATCAAAGACCCGTAGGGTCGCTATTTACTGGTGGTGGGACCCATAGGTGCGCAGTGTCTGCTTTTCATAAATGTTTACGCTCCTAATATAGATGCCCGTGGCTTCTTCGCTAATAGTTCAACTCACATTGCTGGTGTGCCAATTGACTTTATCATAATGGGGGTGACTGTAACCTCACACTACAACCTAAGTCAGACACCACGGGCACAGGTCACAATACAAAACCCAAGGGAGCCACAGGCATTGTTGCGTAACCATCTTATGGCGGATACCTGGCGACACCGGCACCCATCTGCTTTGGGATATTCCTTCTATTCGGCTCCACATGGCAGTTGGTCCCGGATATACCAATGGTATGTTACCCCTGACTTGCTCCTCAACATACAGGAGGTGGATCATTTGCCGTGCACCCTATCGGACCATTCACTTGTGTTGCTGTCGTTTGTCCTGCTTACTGTTGTACGCCCATCTGCATCTTGGTGCTACCCAAAGGAGGCTTTGCTAGATACCGTTTTTAAGAGTGAGGTGCAGGATGCAATAGTTAGTTATCAGAATATTTTCAGATAAATGCGGGCTCCGTGACTCACTATGCTACCCTGTGGGAGGCTTTTCAACTATATATTAGGGGCATTTGTATCTCTAAGCAGGCAGGGCTACTCCGCACTATATGCCGAGAGTTTGATGCTGCTGAGCGAGAGTTGCTAGAGCTGGATGCACAAGCATTGACGGGTGCTGCTCCTTCTCCGTTGCATCATTGTGCTAAACTACTGGGAGTGTTCCAATAGCTGGCACAGTGAGAAATGGCATTCCTGGGGAAATACACCCACGCCCGAGTGTACAGGGAAAGAGAAAGACCGGGACGTGCACTGGCCTGTCTGCTTGCTCCCAGGTGCCAAGCTACATATATCACGCAGCTCCAGGCCGCGTATTGCACGCATGTTACAGATGGCGCCAATATACGGTCGAGCTTCTTGTCCTACTACACTAGCTTTTACCCAACGTGCTCGCCTCCGCCGGGCGATGCACTGACGGACTATCTAAATGAAATAGCCATGGTGTGGGTGGAGACGGGACAGCAGGCATTCCTCGCTTCACCTATTGGCGTTTATGAGATTATTGAGGCCATAGATGGCCTGGATGGCTCACGGGCCCTCAGTATGTGCATTCTACAAGGCTTATAAGTGCAACTTGCACCGCAATTACTAGACGTTTATACAGAATCGTTAGAATCTGGTGAGTTGCCCCTGACTAAGCATAAGGCGATAGTAACCTTACTCTTTAAACCAGGAAAGCCGTCTGACAATTGTGCCTCTTACAGACCACTGTCCCTGCTAAATCAGGATTATAAAATACTTGCTAATGTATTAGCTACGCATATCTTGCTTATAATTGGGCAGAGTATATCCCCTTTCCAGTCGGGATTCATGCCGAACGGGTCCACTTCGGTAAATCTACGTACACTGTTTGCAGTCAGTAATACGTGTTTGATTCCCTTGAGTGGGAGTTCCTGCACACAGTGTTAAGCAAATTTGGATTCCTTCAAAATTTCCGGTCCTCTACACGAATCCAGTCGCACAACTACATATAAATGTCAAGAGGCACCAGGCAGGGTTCCCCACTTTCACCCCTGCTTTTTATCATTGTGATGGACCCTTTGGTGTGCAGCACCTTCAGCAGAAGATAGGGCTTCACCAGAGTCCTTTACTCGCATCATTATATGCAGATGACATCCTTCTATTCATACAGGAGCCAGCCCTGAATCTTCCTCCTATCATGAGAGAGTTGGTGCAGTTTGGCGCCTTCTCTGGGCTAGTTATAAACTGGAAAAAATCTGAAATACTCCCCCTAACAGACGCCACCATTCCATTCACATTAGACTTCCATCCGTTGGTGCGATGATCCCCCTAGATACCTTGGGGTGACCATACATCACACGGCCTCGGAAGTTGTGCGGCTCAATTACGGCCCGGTCATAGATCGTCCTACTAGGCAGGTAGATCACTGGATTGCATTGCCCCTATCAATAGCAGGTCGCATCGTGATCATCAAGATGGTTGTGTTGCCCCGGTTTTTTTATTTGTTTTTAAATATCCCCATCCCACCCACAGTTCCCTTTTTCACTACCCTCAGGGGGCTGCTAAAGTGGCTGATTTGGGCGGGAGGCCAGGCATGGGTGAGCTGGAAAACACTTATTCAGCCCTTCGAGAGAGGAGGATTAGGGTGCCCGTTTTCTATTTATACTACTTAGTGGCACATGTGCATTACGTCTACTTCTGGTACCATCCTGGCATGTGATTACAATTCCTGAAAGCTGAGCACATGCAGGCCCATCCCTATCACCTTTCCACAATCCTCCCACGCGGACTCCGAAGAACACCGGCCCACATCCATACCCTGCAAACCACAACCTGGGCCTGGGGGCGCCTGCGTATGTACTTAAAAGCTGAACACTTATACGTCTCATTCTCCGCCTTCCCAAATCCTCCCACATCACCGCTACACTCAAGTCTCTTCATTGGCTTCCTGTGCACTCCAGATCTATTTTCAAACTGGCCTGCTTGGCCTTCCGCGCGCACACCCATTCTGCTCCACTCTTTGTTGGGTCTCTCATCACTCCTCACGTCCCCACCGGTACCCTACGTTCTTCCTCCCTTTCCCTTCTTCATGTCCCCCGCTTCCGCAAATCCAAAACGGGAGGCACCCGATTTTCGGTCCTGGCCCCCCAGATCTGGAACAATCTCCCTCTGTTCATTCGCTCTATTCCTATCTATACCCACTTCCGCAAAGCTCTTAAAACCTTTCTGTTTTCCCAAGCATTTCCTTGCTAGTTCTCCCGTGCCCCCCTCATGAGTCTCCATATTTTCCAATTCTCAACAACCCCTGGATAGCGCCCTCGACTGAAACACTGATGCAACGGGCACTTAGCCACTGTCAAATACATAACATGGGGGTTATGTTCAGGGGCGGACAGGTACGCACGGTAACGAACTTGATGGGGGATCATAATGTAACCATGTTAGACCGTTTTCTAGTGCATAGAACGCAAATGGCAATGATCACTGCATTGCGTCCTGAGACAGAGGAGCCTGTGGATTTTCCCCCACTAACAACAATTATCAGTGCGCCAGATGGCGTGCATTTAGTGTCCAAATTGAATCGGCAGGCACAGGTACTCCGGCCAGTAATGCGTGGTGGAGCCCGCACGGCCTGGGAGAGAGATATAGTGCAGCCAATTACTGAAAAGAACCAGTCCTACTGTTACAAGCAGACACGTCTAGTGTCAAATAATTATAGACATAAACTCCTGCACTTTAAGTACATACATAGACTTTATGTTACTCCGGTGCTGCTTTCAAGGATGGACTCTACAAATCCGGACTGTTACCAGAGATGTGCGATGCCGCAAGCTGATTTCATTCATTTGGCATGGACCTGCCCTGCTGTGCTGGCCTATTGGGAGGCTGTATTTGGGCATCTTGAGCAAATGGTTGAGACTGAACTCCCGCAAACACCCTGGTTGGGGAATGTGCTCCAGTTGAGTCCTGGGATAAGGCTTTTTACTGCAATTGCGTTAATGATGGCTAAGAGGCAGGTCTCTCTGAATTGGGGTGGGGCATTGACGCCTCGGGCGGGGGCCTGGCTCCGAGCCATGATGTATTGTGACACGACTAATGCTGTCTATGCATCCTTGTTGCCACTTGCGCCTTGTCCCAAAGACATCTGACAGCCACTCCGTTCCTATTTACTATTGCACCCGGAGCTTACTGTCTAAAATGTATTGAATGCTAATGTGATTATTGGATTAACCGACCGGTACTGTGGGTCGAGATGATCAGACTGTTTCTGTTATATGGGCCTGTATTGTTGTTTCACAGTTAACGATTATGGAACTGCTGCTGATGTATATGGCTAATTATCTTGTCCCTATTTGTCAAAGACTGGTACATGTAATCCACACTGCATGAACAGTGTAATTACTGTACCACTTTTTGAAAAATGCAATAAAACAGTTTAAAAACAAATAGGAAAAAGCGTTACAATGGCATGAATTTGGTCCTAAATATATAGCTTTAGTGTTTCTACTGTATTCTTCCCCTCAATCCTATATATGTGTTATTGGTACTCAATCATCTTATTTTCCTATGAAACAAGGTACTAGACAGGGTTGCCCCTTATTATTATTATCTTTTTATTTTTCCTTGGATCCTTTTTTATGTCAGCACAACAAAATCAACATATTAAATTTAATGCTTATGCAGATGACATTTTAATGTTTATGTCAGCACTCAAATCATCCCTCTCACCTTTTTTCAAAGAACTACAACTCTATTTGCAGGTTTATGAGCACAAACTTAACATTAGTAAATCAGAAGTTTTACCCCACAATAAACATTGTGTGAAGGGTCGGTTTGATCATACAGGATTTGTATGAAATTCTTCCAAGATTAAAGTCCTGGGTATTTGGTACTGTAATTCATTGCATACCACTGTTAAAGACAATATAAATTAATTATTAAACAAACTCAATGCTCATAAACAAAAATGATCTCCTTAGTACCTCTCATGGTGGGGCTGATTAGCAGGGCCGGACTGGCTACCTGGCGTTTTGGCATGCTGCCGAGCTGGGGGCGGATTTCATTGATGGGGACCTGCGTGTGCTGAACGAAATTCGTTTTGCTTTGTTTATTTCGAAGCACACACAGGTCTCCATCAATAAAATTAGCCCCCACCGCAGTGACATCAGCCCCCAGCTCGGCAGCATGCCAAAACACCTGGAAGCCAGTCCGGCCCTGCTGATTAGACACAACTAAAAGCATGCTTCCTCCTCTTATAAATGTTTTCCTTATGATGTTTCCAATTAATATACCACAAATAGTTTTTTCATTAATAGACTCCATACTTTAAAAAATTCTAGGGAATGGAAAAAAAGCATAAATTTCACTTGGTCAATTTAAAATCCACAAGATGTATGGTAGAGTTAATTTCCCTGATTTTCCTCGTTATCATAAAGCGTTTGGTATTAAACAAATTCAAAGATTTTACTGCTTCCTACCTCTACTCCATATATGTTATGATCTGATTTGGAACCTGCACCTATTCAGCCATTTACATATGGACATATATTATCCATATTATCTCCTCCTAAATCTTGGATGCCTTCTGTTACACTCCACACTTATAACCTGTTGAGACCTTATATGATAACACTCAGCACTTCGGTCAATTCATTTCTAGTCCCATCTGGTACATTAAAAATCTTACACAGGAGGGCTGTGTACTACATTGGAAAGATTGAATGGATAAGGGAATAATGACAGTTGATGCATAGCCATAGTGTCCTTATCTTCTCTGAAATTTCTTCCAAATTGAACTTATCGAACTCATAGCTCCAAAAGTTTCAATTATTACATGATAAAATCAATCCATTGCTTGCAGATTTATCTCAACTTCCCTCAGACTCTTTCAAAGCTAGGGATAGTGTAATAGGTCATTCAATTCAGAGTGGTATCTATCATATACAAATTGCTTGGTTCCTCACATTTTATTAGAACTAACACTAGAATTGAAACCTATGGAAATCTGACTTAGCCTTAAAATGTTTGGTAGATCTGTGAGGTAAGATATGCCACTCTACGGCACATTCAGCCTCTCTAATGGAAACTCTAATTCTTTTTTATAGTAGACTATACTACACACCTGAAGAATTATCTATATTTATACTTGCAGGACAACGGACACGTTGGAGAAGTAAATTGTAATTGTAAATTGATACTTGTGTAGCGCACTACTCACCCGCAAGGGTCTCAAGGCACTTGTACGAATACCGCTGTGGAACCCATCCTGGCTTTCCCTGTGAGGTGTCCACTCCTGGGCACCCCCAAGGTGGAGGCCAGGCATCCTTAGCATTATGGGGGCCGTTTTGGAGATTAAGCAAGCCATTGCTCAGAGTTGCAGAGTGGGACTCCATGATTGGAATAGGCACCGAGGCGAGAATTATCAGGTCCGTGGAATTTTGAGCCCAAGACCCGCCGAGGCGGGGAATTGAACCCTGGTCCCGGGCTAGACCTCTGCATCAGGGTCTGCCGCTCCAACCATTGAGCCACACTTCTCCACTAGTAATAGTTTGGATTGTTCATTCATGCACATGTTTTTTCATTGTTCTAAAGTATTAGAATTTTGGAAGTGCGTTTTGTTTAAAATTAATGATATTAAAAAAGTTCCTTTAGAATTTTCATTAGAATTTTTTTTTTTAGGAGGGTAGCAAGATATTTGGATTCAGGGTCACCTTCATGAAAAATTGGTAGACTTACCGATTGCTATTACTATACAAGTCACTGCATCTAATTTCAAAGCAAAGGACGATATACCAACTCAACAATGGTGGAATTTAATGTGCTACAATCATAGGTTAGATACATTTCACCTTCATGCAACCTCAGTAGCAATCAAACGTGATAGACGGTGGCCTCTTGTTTCCTAATTACCTATTATAGGTTTCCCATGGTATCATTTAAATTTTCTAGCATGCCTAGTGTACATATATAAATTATTGTTGCATTTATATGGTTCATAACAATATACTATATAATTTGTACACATTTTGGAGATTATCTTTGTTAATTTAGACATATAATATCGCTGTCATATGAGTTTTCTTCTTTCCCTCTTTTTTCTACTTTCTGTCTTTCCTTGCTTTTATTCTTTAAACCTCTCTTTTCTTAACAAGGTTATTGAAATGGTGCTTGTATATCATAATTTTTATTGCATTACTTGATTATCGATGTGTACTGTACCTAATTCAGTATTATAAAATAATAAACGTATCTAACTAAAAAAATCTATATTGGGGAAGGGAGTAGACACCAGAGCCACTGGTTCAAAAAGCAGCTTTGGACCACCGGAGAGCCAATGCTTGGTGATTTCTTGAAGTTCAATGACTAGACTCTGCCCTATCAGGATATAGACAAAGATAGATGAGGGGAGAGTGGTGCTGCCAAAGTGAAATAAAGGCAGCACACTGAAACAAGTTCCTTGACAGCCACCAGTAATACAAGTTAGGAAGTAGATATCCTACAAAATTCAGGAGGAGGAAAAACCAGAGGGAACTAAGGGGGAGAACAATGAGATAGGTGAGAAGGATACGGACACCAAGAAGTGAAGAAAATATTGAAGTGGTGAGGCTGCTAGGTGGTGAACTGTTTTGGAAGCAGAGAAAGCCAAAATAGATGTGAAATTGTGCCCAGCCAGTACCCAGTGCATGTGAGAGTCGTTTATGCCAAATCCACCCTAGAATCCCCCAGAAGAAAAACCCTGCAGCCTGAAGTGAGTATGCCTGACCTCTTTTGATATTATATGAAGATCTGTACCCTGGAAATCGCACTGTCCATACTTCAGTCTCATAACGTTCCTTACAATTCCTAACACCATGGCAGGATAAACAGCAGCAACTTCAGCTGCTGATATGTCAGGGACAATAGAAGTAGCCCCATCGGTAAGTACAGCAAGGAGAATAACAATAACAGTAGAAGCAATAGTTGACATGACAGAAGGGACCACAACAGCGGCAGCAATAACACCAGCACAACAGCAGAAAAAATAGCTTTTATGACAGGAGGGGCAAAGAATGTAGCAACAACTGTGACCAAAGTCCCACTAAAAGTGGCTACAAGAGCGGCAATAATATTTGCAAGTACAGCAGGAACTATAGCAGTAATGATTCAGCATTTGCCACTGCACAAGGAAAACAGCAGCAACAGTTGTCGCAAAGCAGGCACCACAGCCCCCCAACACCAAAAAGAACCAGAGGAGCAACCAAAGCTGTCACAATGGCAGGAACAACTATATTGACCACAGTTGTAATCACCACACGGACAATGACAAAACAATGCCACAATAGCAACAAAAACTACAGCAGCAACAGCTCCAGCCAAAGCGGAAACAACTACAAGAAGCAGCTGACAGCAAGGCATGTAATTTTAGTTCAATTAATTAGTAAAAGAAACAATATCTCACTTTAAACTGTGATGTGAAAAAGATCTGTATTAAAGTTCTTCATACAGTTCAATTGATGGTGTGTAGTGCTTAGATGTTCATGTTTGCTTTATGGGTAGTGAAAGTACATGTATTGGTGTGAGAATGGTGCACCATCCCTCTTATGCAAATAAATGCTCACCCTCTGTCATTTACTGAATACAAGACTGTGACAAGGTTAAAAAAGAAGATGAGTGGATTTAGTCAGGGATAGGGGGTTAAGGAAAATTGATGTAGGATACTGGTGAGACTTTCCTCATTCTCCCATGCATGAGCTAGTAGGTGGTGCATACACAGGGGGTCTGCACAAGCTCCTTTATACTTTACTCTTCCTCTTCTCTCCACTGTGCCTGCCTTCCTTTCCCCATGCATGTTCGCCAGTATCCCCCCATCTCATTTTTAGACTCAAGAATGACAAGATGTGATCCTGCTATTTTGTTAGGAAATCTGTTTAGTCATGCTTTTTTAATGAGAACACACTGCATTCCTTACAGGGACTAGGCCGCATATTCAGTGAGCTGCCTGTAAGTGTTGCCCTGACCTAGCCTTGCCATTTCACGTGTGCAGGCCACATGAACAACTCACCAGCAGCTCATGGGAACAGACCCATCCTCCCAGCCTTTTCAAGACTCAACGCTATTGACTGGAAATTGGTCTGGAAAAAGCCATTGCTGAGTGCCTGATTATCACAGAGGCACCTAGAATGGAAAGAAGGCTGTGCCGCTCCCTCTGGCCAAAGCTACTGGCACCTCCTCTTCCTAGGGTGAATGCCTTATTTAGTGGACACACTGTCACTGTCACTCCCCCCGCCCCTCCCAAGGTAAGTCACTTGTCTCCTGGTCCGTCAGCAGAAAATAAGACTGACTGCAGAAAGTAAGGCATATGGGACAATGTGCATTTTGGGAAGTGGCATTGATGGGCTCACTGAAAATATCAATGTTGCCTAACTTGGAACTGGGAATGATGAGCTACTGGTGATTGGGAATGTGTGTTGGCAGAGAATTTTGTGAAATAGAACCAACTGACGAGTGCCTGGCTACTGAGAAATAGCTATAATGTGTTCAAAGAATTAGCAATGACGGGGTTTCTAGGAAACAACAGTGATTGACTAACTAACGACCGAAAAATTGCAATAATGAGCTAACTAAGAGCTAGCAATAATGTGTGTACAAGGAACAAGAAATATTGAGATAGCTTGGAAGTTATAATGTTGAGTGGGAAGCTTGTACTGATGTTTGCCATAAAGAGAGAGAGTGTGTGTATGTGTGTATGTGTGTGTGAACTGAACCACTGATAATGCACCCATTCTGTCTGTGAGGGGAGCTTGCCCTGCTGCCCATGTGGTGTTTGTTCTGTGTGTTTTTCTAAAGCCTGAATAGGTTTACTAGTAAAGAATGGTGTCGACAAATGGAGACAGCACAAGGCTTCTGGCTATCATCTTTAGTATTCAATGGTCAACGGATATCCTTTGTGACCTTCGCCTTCACTACAACAGCCTTCAAGCCATCAAAACCTGTATCGGGAAAAATAGCCTTCTACTCAATGATTCCAAAACCAAAATTCTCATCTTAGGTACTTACCATCCGCTCAGGCAAATGGAATCTCCATGACACAGCACACATTTTTTGGCAAAATTGCCCCCATCAAATCTAAAGTTAGAAACCTGGAAATGTATTAGAAGGCAGACCTCAGCCCAAACTCACACATTAGAGCTCTAGTTGAAGCCCCATTCTTACAGCTGAAACTATTAAAAACATTACCTTTCATATCATCAAAAAGCACACCATATAGTTTTAGGTCCCCTATTTAGCTCATGCCTTGTATAAGGAGATCCGATCAAGAGACTTCAAAGAACACAAAATGCTTCCGGTTCATATTTGTTTCTAAAAAGCATAAACGGATGGCAATTTATATTTAAAAAAAAAGCCTTCACAGGCTCCCTGTACAGGATGGAATCACATTCAAAATATCTATCTTACCTATAAGTGCACGGAGGAATTTATTCCAACATGCATACAAAATGACACATGCTGTGTAGGGCCTGGAACATATTTAGATACATGCTAGTAATACACGTTGTTATATGAATTCCGACAAAGTTGTAGCTGAAGGTGTACAAAATCACAAGTTACAATCACCAAATACAATATCTTGGATAGATGTCAGGGCAGCTTGAGAAGTTAACTCTGAAAATGGACTGCTAAAGTTTTGATCCTGACACAAAGGCAGTTTATTTAATAAAAAGAAAACCACAAAGTTGGGACACATATTCAACATTCATTTGCTCACCTGAAAATAAACAAATAAAGAAGAGTAGATAGGAAGAAGATGAGGAAACTATATTTGCTTTTAGAGCAATGTCACCACCTAGTCTTGAGTGAGTGATGAAGAGTGAATGCGTGAGGAATGCCTTTTTACCCAGGCTGATTCCTTAGCCAGTTGTGAGTTTGTAGTTAGGAGATTCAGCTTGTTTGCAGGAGGGTTGCATACCCACCACCTCAACTCCACTATAATGAGGCACTACACACATTTGCCACTACTGAGAACTTCACTTCACTTCATGGGTTAGCATTGGGGTTAGCCAACATTACTTATATAATTTAATTTAATTTAATTTAAAATTACTTAATTGCATGTATTCAACTCGAAACTGAAGATTTTAGTGCGGTTAGAAATAAAGTAAGATGAAGGTGACTTATTTTAGTTAATATAATTACATTGAGATTATTACTTATAATTATGCTTAAATTAATTCAGTTAGGTTATAGTACCGTATTTTATTAAATGTAATTTAACTTAATTAAATTGATTTAAAAGTTAGGCATAGATTCAATGTTAGGCTCAATGTGGAGGCATGGTTGATTTAGTGGAGCTGACGTAGTGGTAAATGACATTAAACACTTTAGTTTGTGAAGTATTTGCAGACAATTAATGGCAAATACAGCATTCCAGCACAAATGTGGCAAAGTACCCTATCCACCAACCTGACGGCCCACCCACTCTGTTTAGAGTCATGTGGACCACAGCCGCAGCTGGTAGTGGGAGTACTGGTCGGGCGGTGATGTGGGGAAGGGGAGGGGCAGGGTTGGGGGGTAGTAATGTATGGATTACGGACTTTAAAAGGTAAGTAAACATACAAATAAATTAAACGAATTTCGTTGCACACACTGCATCACCAAATATCACCAAATGTGATGCAGTCTGTGCAACAAAATTCGTTTTATTTATTTTTATGTTTACTTACCTTTTAAAGTCCGTAATCCATACATGACTACCCCCCACCCTGCCCCTTCCCCTCCCCTCATCACCGCCCGGCCGGTACTCCCACTACCGGCAGCGGCTGGTGGACCACCATTTTTCATCATGGTCCATGAAGCTGAGCCACATCTGGCTCTGCCAGCGAAGACCTCACACAGTGGCCGAATGGATTTGTGACCGTCAGTGTAAATACATCATCAGATCGTCCAACCTATTTTGGGTAGATTGTTTGATGCATTTTGTTTTCTCTTCGGGAATGCTGGCAGCCCCCAAGAGAAAAAAGGAAAATGAACCCCTCACCTTGGGAGAAAACTCACAGGTTGTCAGGGTAATTGTTATTGTTTTACAAAAACATACTCCTGCTTTGGGACTTTGTTTTTGTAAAACAAAAAAAGTCTCCGTGGCTGCATGAAATATAGCAGGTGGAGTGAGATCTCTAAGTATTTTGGAAGATAGTAAGACTAGGCAGGGGGGTCTTTACCTCTGCACTCAGGGAGGATGGCGAGCCATGCTCCAAAGACCTTCATCAGGCTGTAAGTACTTACGATTTGGAGGGGCAGAGAACGTAATGCGGTGGATGGCATTGGAGAGTGGCATGATGGCAGGTATGGTGCTATAAAATCTGGGCCAGGGAAGGAAAGGATAGCCACAGGAAGGTGAGGAGCAGGACAGAAGGTGTAAGAGGGGATTAGGGGCTAGGGCACGTGAAGTTTCTGCATGGCTCAAACATTCTTCTTTCTACACAGCTTATCAGAGCTGAGAAGATGAAATGCGAAAGTCATGTATAACATAAAGCTTAAATGTGTAACTGTGGGGGAAGAAGGCCTGTTATGTGTTCTTTTTGTCTATCGGATGACTTTCAGTGCCCATCTGTAAACAACATCCCTATTATTTGGGTGCACCTTAACAATTGATGCTCTGAGGGAATTTTTAAATCAATGTCTATGTTGATATTCATTGCATTGTTTCATTTGGAACTATTAAATCTCCTGCATCTAACCTGGTTCAAATTCTGGCCAACTGAAAACAACTGTTGTCTTCTCGCTCAATGAAAGGCCTTCTCTGGATTCTGCAACCAGGTGTGAATGTAGAGGTGGGGTTGAGCAATAAACATCAGAGCTATGGTCTGCATTCCTATGCACAAAGTGTTGATAATGTAACCAGGTCACTTAAGAATGTAAGAACTGTAATGCGAAAACAAAGTGGCACTTTGTCAAAGGGCCGTCAGGGAACCGGGCGTGGTCCATGGGACGGCTGTCTGCTTCCCATGTTGTCCACAGATACCATTTGCACAGTAGAAGCAGAGCGTTAATGGCAAATTCCACTGTGTAAAGGATTATCAAATAACATGGGCAGTCAGCAACATATCAATGTTTTGAGATTTGTTGAGCAGTCAGAGACCAATGGCACCGTTGCTTTCATATGGCAGTACAGTGGTGACACTGGGAGTCACAATGCCCTTTCAATACTTTGAAATTTGTTTTTTCACCCTTGTAAAGCCTGCCAAGCCTGCCAATTTGCATAGCAAAGGTTTTGCAAAAGTGAAAAACATGTAATGTTTTGGAACTAGTGAACCAATTTTGAAAGAACCAATAGTAATTAAGCCTGGGCAAACACAGCAAGACTTGCATTGAGAAAGGACCACTCTTTATGTCCTAGTTCTTGCAGAAAACGGTTGCTTTATTAGAAGCAGGCAGAGGTCAGTTGAACCTATCCTTCAGTTTAGCTGTACACTCTAATCCTTGATAACACATAATGTATAATATAACTTCCTAACGCCTGCCTCCGTCCCTAATCATTATTCACCCCCTCCCATTAGATCTTTCCACCCTTTTGGAATATCATGTTATCTTGCCTGACTTCAATTTTTTGTTCTTCCACCTGCCCACAGTGGCCCAGGAGGCCATAACCTTGCATTGCCATTACATTTCTCCTTTCTTTATCTCATAAACTTGCCATCCCTTCCCTGAATTGTCCTTCGCTCTCATTTCAGCCATAAGCATTTTAGCACAAACTGTCTGAGTAATCTCAACCCTCACCAGTAAAAATTCTGACAGCTTGTAAATCACACTCACCACTGCCTCGTTGTCGATGATGACACTCACTCTTCTGTTCAGCATCTCCATGCCCCACGCACTGGAAAAAAATTCCAGGAATTCCTGTCATCCAGTCATCTCTCTACACGCTTCTGCCATTGCGCTACAAACCAAATCCTCCTGCCTCCAAAGCATCAAAAAATATTCTGACGTCTCGCTCGTACTGTTTAGGAGATGTCAATATAATTTCCCCTAATATAGGCCTCCTGTTAGAAATGGGATTTCTGGTTGGGTAGCGCATGCGACTAAGGCAGGCAGGTACCACCACTCTAGTCAGGGCAAGAGAGTTACACGCTGAAGATTACCCCTGCTCACCCCCTTGGTAGCTTGGCAGAGCAGTGAGGCTTATCCCAGATGCAATGTGTAAAGCGTTTTTGCAACACACTCACACAGCAGCGACACACTAGGCACACCACAAAAAAAACCCACACAAGGTTATGTAAAAAATATCCTCTGTATTATCCATAAAACACATTAGAACATAATCACATATATACAATGTGCCACCTGGTACTTGGTATGACTTTACAGGGATTATATACACTACAGGGCCAATCAGGCCACTGTCATTACATCAAAACTCAGTTAGCAAAGATGGCCAGTAACTACTGGTAAGGGTGCACTTAACATAAACACCTTAGGCATAAATGTCACAGCATTACCTAGTACAGCATATTATGCAAAACATAATCAGCAGTAGTGCAATGCATTAGACCCATAACCCATCATGCACCTCTTAGGCATAAACACAACTGCACAGTATGCCACCTAAAATAGCCACATCAGCAAGACAATAACCATGTACAGTATGGCATACACACCATCAGCAGAAGTGCACGTTATGTATAAACCATCAATAGCAGTGCACATTCTGCATACATATAATTAGCCCTGCACCATAGGGAAAACACTTTGTAAAGTGCACACTTATCATCTGTCAGGGCAACCGTAAGAATAGACCCCCCTGTAGACTCTTTGGGCTACATGCCCGCCTACACCACGAAGGGCCGTCCTCGGGCCCCGTCCTGGGCTCGTCCTGCAATACCCATTCCACCTGTGAGGGCTAAAGCAAAGGGGGGCAGGCCATGCCTTTTGCAAAAGCAAAGCTGTATTCCCTTCACAAAAATGCCCCGAAGGTGAGGAGACCTCACTGGGTCCCCCGCAAAGGTTTAACTCTTGGAATGACAGCTGCCTCTGGTTATACGGAGGGACAATGGCTGCACAGACTCCGGCGCTTCCTGGGCCGGTGGTGAGACCTTGCAGGACCCCATCCCAGCAGTGGCTGGTGATGAGGACACCCCCACCTGTCCTCTCCTATCAGCAGAAAGCCTCCTTTGGGGCCAAGGATCTACACCCTATTGCAGGCAGGAAGCCTCCCCAGGCCAGGGCCTCCCGCCTGGACCCTTCTTGGGTGGGGACTACCAAGTGGGGAAACAGCCAGTTTAGGACTCAGAGCAAAGTCTCCGCCAGCCTGGCTGACCTCAGCCCGCCTCTAAAGGATGTCGGCATTGCTGGGCGACGCAGTGGGTTTACAGAGCCCTGCCCACAACCAGGCTTCGCCTGACTACGGCCATTGCAATTTACAGACCGAAGTCTCCGTCAGGGCCCCCCCCTTCCTCCCAACGCAAGCAGAGACTCTGCACCCGCCGCAGCGTTGAGCCCCCTCCCTGGCTCCGAGCATAACCGTGGCAACAGCGCTCACCACTCGCTTCCACTGCGGCACAAGCTCAAAAAGAAAATTGAAGCTCCCAGCATGCACTCCTGCATTGGAGCAAGTCAACCTGAATTTGGGCTGAACAGTAAAGCGCTACCCCAGTGCTATTTGAAGAGGGCACCTCCTCGGGTACCTAGCAGGCAGTTTCCAACGGTGGTTCCTCCTGGCATCCAGCAGTCCGCCGTCCACAAGTCCCAAGTAAGCTCAAGTAAGGTCACAGCCCCAATATTTATATGCCTCAAGTTTTTGTTCTGCCCTGGCACAGGGCCTTAGACCCAGTCCAAACCGGTTCTGGCGGTCACTTACCAAGTGCACAACAGTCCCCATTGTTAGTGTAGGCTCTGGCCCCAGACACACCACAGGGGGCATATCCAGCATTGTGGAAGGCAGCCACAGTCCTATTCAGCTCCAGGTGCTACTCCTCCCCCTACTCCAAATGCAGATCAGGCCCATTCAGCCTAGCACTGACTCACCCAGGCCCTCTGGAGCCACTGCACCCCCCAGACCCTGTCATCCAGTGCCGGACATGCAATACACAACACTCAGCACAAAGACACATAGCACACAGAAAGGTCCACTTCTAAAAGTGGCATTTCTAAAATAGTGATAATAAATCTGCGAACACCATTATGCAACATTTATCACTGCTATTCCAAACATACCAAACTTGATCATGCCACCCTTCTCATATCAGGAATTACCATTGAAACACATATCAGGGAATCCCCAATGCATTCCTATGAGAGGGCTAACATCAGTGAGAAACCAAATAGGCTGTTTGTCACTACCAGCACATGCCACACACGTAAGGCGCATGTCCTACCTTTTACCTATACCGCACCATGCCCATAGGGCTAGCTAGGGCCTACCTTAAGGGTGACTGATATGTAGTAAAAGGGGAGTAATAGGCGTGGCAACCACTTTATGTGCCACGTCACAGTGCCAGTAAACTGTGCTCGCAAGTCCTGTAATGGCAGAGGCCTGAGACAGGTTTGAAAGGCCACTTTGGTGGGTGGCACAAGCAGCGCTGCAAGCCCACCAGTAGCATTTAATTTACTGGCCCTGGCTATATGAGATACCGCTTTATAAGGGACTGGTAGGTAAATTAAATATGCCAAACAGGTGTGGACCAATCTTACCAAGTTTACCATAGAGAGCACATGCACTTTAACACTGAACAGCAGTGATAAAGTGCCCAGAGTCCTAAAACTACCAACGACAGGTCAGAATAAATACCAGAGGAAGGCAAAAAGTTCTGAGATGACCCTGCAAAATGGGCCAAGTTCAAAACCTCCAAAAATGTCATCAAAATTCTGAGGCCTGCTTTTCCCCATCTGTTTTTCTGCACCTATGATGGGGCGTTGATCCCCCACCTCCATGAATAGTGCCATGCTTCTGTAAAGATATTTCCCTGGAGCCACACACTTCAGGCAAAGTGCAAATATGATTTACAGAAATACGGCACACCCCTGTGTCTTCCTTAACGCTGGCAATAATAAAGCTGCCTAGAGCCAGCGCAGGCACTCTTGCAATTTGTTGCAAGGGTGCCTGTGCTGCAGGGGCGATTGTTTATTTGCAGGAAGGGAAACCTTCCTATGCATAAACAATCTTAAAAGGCAATTTGCTCTTTCTATGTGTGCTGCAGAATGCAGCACACATGGAAAGGGCGAAAGACAAGAAGAAATTAATAATTTTTCCTCGTATTGCCAGTCTAAGACCAGGTATTCCCTGGTCTTAGTTTTTGGTGCTGCCCCAGCCTTGTAAATCTGTTGCATCATCAAAGAGCAATAGGTGTTGCAGCGAAACGCCCACTGCAACACCCATTGCACCCCCTTTCATGCTAAGTGTGGTGTGAAAAGGGGCCTTATTTACAAAGCAGTGTTAAGCCACGTTAAGTGGCCTAATGCTGCTTTGTAAATAAGGAGAAGGGGATATCGCCACCAGAACGTCACTAAAAGTGACATTCTGGTGGCGATATCCCCTTGTAAATATGCCCCTCAGTTTTCTCCACAGCCAGTTGTATCCTCAACTCTCTGGCCACTTGCTACATCACTACCATTCACTTTGCACATTCTCCCTAAACCCCTGTCCACCACACAAACAGAGAATCATACAAGTAATGGATCACATGCTCTGAATCAGCCATCCCTTTCGTAATGTGCTAAAATACTCAAATGTTACACATGCTACTGAGTACCCTACGGCCATCACGGTTTTAATGCAGTACTGTCCTCCAAATTGTTTTCCTTATGCGGGAAAGTCTGGGTTTACCACCAGTACCAGGTGAAATGCCAACTATATTTCATTCTTCACCATCTATGCTCCCTTGTCACAGCTAAATACTGAGGACACCACCTCGAGCAGCAATGCGTAATTGACTGTGCAGTCTTACTTGTCAGTGTAATCATTCACTGACACTCCATCTGACCAGGACAAATGATGAATTACCTGACCTCCCTAGCCATCTTTTTGGGCACCACTTCTACTGTGGAGCTCATCAGATAAAATATAGACAAGTCTTGGATTGGGCCTGCCATCCTGCCCGCTACAACCTCCTTTCTCACTTTTGCTGGCACTGTTCCATTCAGCCTTCTTGTGGATCTCAGATTTTCTGCCCAGTGCAGGATCCATTGCCCATGGTATGGAATCCTGAAACCAACTGTGAATCCCCTTTCCAGAGTTGCTGCAGCAACTCTGTTCAGGTATTTTTCCAGCCAGCGTGTCTTTACCCTCATCTTCATTGGCATATTGGCCTTTTCCCACGAATCCCTTTCTGACCTGCCCTTCCCCTCTCGTTACCTTGTGATTTCTGCCTGCCAAAGCTTTGCAGAAAAGGATGCTTCCAGCTGCATCGGGAGCACTTGTGCTTGAACCTGCATGAGGACCTGTAGGAGGCCCCTTTGTTGTAGCTCCAACATGCTCCTCCTGAAACTGTCATTGTGTGTGTCCCCATCTACCCGCCCCCCCCCCCCCCTCAACCCCCTCCTGGAACGGGTCTTGCTGAAAGGGGATATGTGACAATGGCAAAACACTCGCTGTATTCTGCGAGCTGAAGGTATTGCTCTCATCAGGGCTATGCATTGTAACAACACCTCACTGTTCACCTCTTCTCATGATTTTTGTTGGATCCAATCCCCTTTCCTGCCTGAACAAAGTGAGCTATGCCAGCCCTCAAAACATTTGTTTGCTGTCCTTACCAATACCATGTACTTAATAATACCATGCTGCATTCAGGGTATTTCTCATTTGTTATGCTAAAGTAAATCATAAATGCTCACACTGCTGTGTAAATGCAAGAGGGTGTCTAGGGCCTCTTAGCCAACTCTCTTTCCTCTACGTTTGATCCTTCTTTACTACACCTTTCCATGTGCAGAAATTCGAAAATGTCCAACTATAAGTTGACCGATATCTTCTCTTTTATGCTGGTTATCAAGTGAGTGCCCCGTGGTGCCATGGTCCCCATGTAAGATTGCCCTTTTCCTCTCCTTTCTTCTTAGCATCTATTCCGTCCCCTTAAATTCTGTCTGTCTGCCCATCAACCTGTGAGGGCAATTCCTCCATTTCCTTGTTACCCCGATTAATCCCTCAACTCATGTTTTCACCACTCTGCTACCTTTCTGCACACATCCTTTCAGGACCACTTCATCACTTGGGCCGTCATTTCCTGTGTTCTGCTCACCTCTTCCCTCTCCCGTCCTTTCTGTACCAAAACGTTTTCCCTGCTCACCCATAATTTCTCTTGAAAACTCTCCATCACCACCCTGTAACTCACTCCCCTATGCTGCCTTCTGCTCTCCTACAAACCGCTGCTTTGTCCACACTAAAATCTTCCATCCCCATACACACTCCCCAAATTGTTCGCCTTGGCTCGCAGAAGGATCGACCTCCTCCTTCTCTTGTACTTGGCAGCATTCCATTCATCACACCTTCCCATTGACAGCTTCCTTTTGACCCTTCCATTCCCTTTTCCATGTTGCCCAGGCTGCAGATCTCCCATTCTTTGTCCCGGGTTCCTCTAACTATGGTGCCCCCTTGGGATGGTCTCAGTTCTCTTCTCCTGCATTCTCACCACTGGCGCCAACCCCTCACCAGCCATGCTCCTGTCCGGCACTTCCACTCTCTCCTCCCTATTGCCATCATCTGAAGATGTCCCTGATAATGCTTCCTCCTCATGTGACACTCAACCTTTTCCCACTCTTCTGCAGGGCCACCCTAATGACATCTCTCTGTACTTACTCGTCCTTTGCCCCATCCCGTATGCTTTTCTTCTATGGCCCTAACAATATTCATGGATGAACCTTCTAACTCCTCTCTCAGCTCAGCTACATGTCCCTCCTGCTTGACTATCCTACCCTCCACAGCGTCCAATGGTGGCACAGTGGGTTCTCCTCCTGGCCCTTTGCCTCTTGCAATCTTGCAGAGGTTGCTCCCATCTTCTCTGCCAGCCAACCAATCTTAATCAGTATCCTAGAACTCCCTCTGGTGCACTCTAACCTTGAGGTATCCACTCTGTTACTGCAACCCTCACCTGCCATGACCTACTGTCCAGCTCCACCACAACTCTCTGTCTGCATTCTCCTTGCCCCTCTTGGCCTCTTGATTGACCCTTTTGTAATCCATGCCACATGGTCTCGTTTCATCAAGTACAGTCTGTGGCCCCAAATTCCTAGGGCCCAGTCTGTTCTCCTCATGGAATGTTGTGGCCACTGCTTTTTGGAGCCTAATTTGCTACTTTCCCTTTTTTCCTTGGTGCCGTCTGTGTTAAGAGTATGGCGAACACTCCTGCCCTACCAGGGAGCATCAGGCAAGCTGCCAACACTTCCGGGTACCTACGCCGGAGCTGCCCTTTTTGGGACTTCTGCCTTGCCACGCACAGTATGGGGCCCTGCTCTGTGCTTTACTAATGTGCTCAGCTGCCTCTTTCCCCCCATGGTGGCTCCCAATCGCTCCTGCCAGGAAACCTCCTTTAAGCCCGCCAACTCCATTTCTTCACTCAGGGGGAAATAATAATATTCTCTGCGCATGCGCGGTCATTTGGAGCTGAGGCAGCAGTTCGGCCGTCACGAACATCCTCACTCTTCACCTCAAGAGTCTTCTACCAAATTCCCCGCGCGGAGAGGGCGGTTCCATCCCCTCCGTGTGGGGTCCACCTTTGGAAAGAGACCTTTGTGCCCCTTACCTGCCTGAAGGACCAGAAGCCATGAAAGACTTTCAAGGACAGTCAGGGAAAATTGTACACAAAAAGTAAATAAATTAAGTTTAAACTTTAAACAAATCTAAACCAACTCAGGCACTTCTTCTGTACAAGAAAAATATGAAATGTCATTTTTTATATTAAAGAGCGAAAAAAGTCTACACAACGGCTATTCAACATCTATCCTTGTCTGCATTAAAAAAAGAAAATATAAATGTCTCTTTAAAAGGCTTTCTGCTAAAATAATCCCTACGCTAGTCATTAGTGGGGTGTGATGTCTGTGAAAACAATGTTGCTTCTGATCCCATAAAAAGCCGCATGCTAAAAGCACTCGGGGTGGATTAGCTGCTGCCTTCAAAATTGCTTTTGACAAAATTCCATGCATACATATAAAATAATAATAACAGTTAATAATAACAGCAGCAATAATGAACTATTCATGAGCGTAAGAGGTAATTGTTCAATTAAGACCTTGGAATTTATGAGGCTGTCTCCTCTGATGTATTGGCTTTGTTTTTGACTTCAGCGGTGTTAATTATTTCCCAGTTGTACATTAAACTAGAAAAAAGGGCCTCCTGTCAAAGATGACATACAACTGTTTCATCATTATTAGTGTATTAAGAATGTTTTTAACATAGGCACTGCGGGTTTCGCAGCAGATTAAAAAAAAAAACACACCTTGCCGTTCTGGAAGTGGAAGTGTGCTGCTGCTGAGAGCGAGAATTACCCGGGCGCCTCTGTTCTCCAGTGCTCGGTGGGAGCCGGCGGAACGACTTTGTGCGCCAGCGTGCCAACTTTATTTCCATTTACTAATGGTTGTGATTGGCGTTTTCCTTGGCGCGGCGTCTAATTTGTGATCCTGTGAAACACAGCATTTCAGATCATTAAGAGGACTCTATATAATCAAATGTTCGCCCAGTCTACTAGAGATGACAGTCGAAATATGTTCTATGAAGTGCTTTCAAGCAAACTGTGCCAGGTGTTCGTTTTTATAAATGGGTGTATTTGAAGGATTTAAGGTGACCGCACAAACTCTGAACTTTTTGATCCTTTGCATTACATACTGCTCCTCAAACCAAACCACTAGGAACAACCAATCTTATCTTATCTTGTCTCTCATCTCCATCCCATAACTGCACAGTTCGGGCCGGATGTACGACCATTACATTTTGATACTCACAAATTAAAACATTTTGAGACTCCCACTTTGAAAGTTGCAAAAGGAAATGTACTAATGTGTCTCAAGACACATTAGCAATTCCCAGTGGGGTCAAAAGTGACCTACCTCATCAACATTCATGAGGCAGGTCGCAATTTGAGACCCATCGTGAATGGACAATAACACACGGATGGTGGCCTGCTTGGGACAGCAGACCACCATGTCTGTGTTTGCTTTTAAATAAAGCATCTTTTTTTTTTTAAATGCATCCGTTTTCGTGAAAGGAAAATAGGATATGTTAAAAAGAGAAAAATGAAACGTTTCTGCTTCGTTTTTTGAGAATAAAAACATTTTAGCTGCCAGACCTCTTCCTGTTTGCAACTGGCTTAACACCTACTTGAAGTATGTGATAAACTGTGATTGTTTTCCGACCTCAAACCGGTTGCAAAACAATCGTACATGCCCTTGCGACTTGCTATTTGGACGGGACGCCTTTGGCATGCTCCTTCCTAATAGCAACTCACAAACCGTATTTTGTAAGTCAGTAATAGGTGGCTGACTTGCAAAATAGGATTAGTACATACTAAAAGATGTTTTATCAGTCACAAATGGCTTGATTCTCCTTTTACCACGCCTTAAAACAGTTGTATATCTGGCCCTAAGACTCAGGACCCTTCAGGGCTATTTTCTGTACCCTGACATCACTTGCTCCCAACACTACGGAGCCCCCGCCAGGACGGCATAGGCACGAAAGGCGCCCGTCTCTTCCTTCACAAATCGTAGCGAGGAACTAGCCGGTCCGGGGGTGCTCATGGAGCCTTTACCATTAGCGCTCTGAGTTTTTTCCGGGGAACACAGGAGAAAAACACCTTTTTATTTGTGAGACTCATTTTGAGACTCCTCCTCAAAAACCGACGTGGATAGGGTGCGCCTTAGCGTGTGCATACCTTCCCGCTGGTATTACATTGGTCCTGACGAAAACCTGTAAATTGACACATAGGTTGAAACATGTAGACCTCTTTTTAATCCACAATACCACTCCATTTTACACCGACAGCCCACCTAACAGGGCAGCAGGTGTCTCACATTTTAATAGTATCCGAGACACTCCAGAATAAACTCTTCGAGTGGGTAGGATCGGATACCTTTTAAACACACGATTTCCTGTCTTGCACATATAAAAGAAAACCAGCTCCACTGTAATCAGGTGTCTCAGCACACCTGGATGGCACTCGGCTATCTAGGTGGGACCCCGATGATGTAGCATGTCACCAACTAGGTTGGTGAGTGAGGGGTCTTCTTAAGGACAAAGGATGTCCCAATTTGGGTTGTGTTGTACGCACCTTTCCCTCCCTCTACTGAGGCTGGAACTTACTCATAGGGTCTAACTCCCTTATTGTTGTTTAAAAATCACTTGCTCCCAACCAAATTATACGTGGGTGACTTCAAAGAAGAATTTCCCCACTCTCAGAAACACTTTATTTGGGTAACAGAATGTTCAGGTTCCATTTGACTATATTGCAGTTGAGACTGTATAACATTAGTCGTGCTAAATATGGACATTACATCCCCATTGTCTGACAAAATGCATGTTTTCAACGAGAGCAGTAATTGTCAAGAATCTGTATCACTATTTTATCATCATATTGATATTGTTAAGTGCTAGGCCATCAGTCTTATTTTGGATATCAGACTGATATAAATTCTACTCAGATTTCTGCTTTCTTGGAAGAATTCATGAGAAACTGGATCAATGAACAGCTTTCAACATCAATGAAAGAATAGGGAGAGATGGGACAGAGGGGGTAATATTGGACCAAATTACAAGGTTGTTGTATAATCAGCATTGTACTCACCAGGGCCATCAACTGCACTACAGGGCATTCAGCCCCCCTCCTCCCTTCATCGTTAACATGCCACATTTGCTTTGTTACTGTCAAGTGGATGAAGTCACCAATCATACTTTTGCTGGTAGTTAGTGTTATTTGGGGTGTACTGGTATTGAGGAGGGTGTTCCACCACAATATTATTTCATTGTTTCCAAAATATCGACTAGCAAAAATACTGTGTCAAAATATTGTGAAGTTAAGAATATTGTGTGACAGGCCATGGAAGGTAAGAGTATACTTTTCTTAAGTACTTTATATTGGGTTTTTTAAACTATAGTTATGTATAATATTGTTTTTAACTATTTTGTTGTATTTTATCAGTGTTTGTGTTATAAGGGCCAGATGTACAACCATTTTATTGGTCGCAAACTGAGAATTGGGCCGTTTGCGACAGCTAAAATGGCTTCTGTCATGTACTAACCATAATTTACGAGTCGCTAACCTATTACTGACTCGCAAAAAAAAGGGTTTGTGAGTCACTATTAAGAAGGGGCTTGCCAAGGACGTATCTTCCTAATAGCAAGCCGCAAGGGAACAATTGTTTTGCGAGAGGAATGAGATTACAAAACAGTCACAGGTTACAGCCTACTTCAAGTAGGTGGTAAGCTAGTTGCAAATGGGACGGGGGTCCCCAGGGGAGCCCTTCCCCTTTATGAATGGCAGCAAAAACGTTTTTTAAGAGCAGGCAGTGGCCCCACAGACCAATGCCTACTCTTAAAAAATAAAACAGAAACGCTTCATTTTTCTTTTTGAAATGCATCCAGTTTTCCTATCACGAAAATGGGCTGCGCAAACACAGACATGGTGGTCTGCTGTCCCCAGCCGGCCACCATCCCTGTGTTATTGCCTGTTCCCAATGGGTTGCAAATTGTGACCTGCCTCATGAATATTGATGGGGCAGGTCATTTGCAACCCCATTGGGAATCGCTAATGTGTCTGGGACACATTTGTACATTTCATTTTGCGACTCACGAATTGTGAATTGCTAAAAATAGGAATTTGCGACTCGCAAAATGTAATGATCACAAATCTAGCCAGAAGTTCCTATTATTTTAATGTTAAGCATGTGTGTATTATGTTTAGTGTAGTACATTTTTTTAATATAGTATTACATTTAAAGATTTGGGTGTATTTATTTGTAGCTATTTTTTAACAGGTAAATGTAGGGGAATAGGCTGGGATTTTTTGAATATATATTTTAATTGTTTATAAATACTTTGCGGCCGAATACGATGTCGGGCATACTCAACACCGTCTCGTAAACCGGACCGACGACCTCCGATCAGAAGTCCGGATTACCTGATTAAGATGCGACCGAACGCTGTTCATCGCATTCTGACATTTCCGACTGGGAGCATGTGTGACGGCCGTAAACCAGCCATAGTACATGCTCCTATAGGGAAATGTGAGGTGGTGTTAATCCCTGCACCCATGGCAGGCACTTTAAGGTGCCTGCCACAGTGCAGAGATTAACATGGGGACACAACAGGTTACCTCTCGGCCCCCAACCAGAGCCAGCGCACACAAGGGGGTGCTGCTAGGTGCTCCCAAACACGCTTTGCAAGAGGGTTTCCATATTGAAAGGCCAGCATGGAAACCCTGCCAGAAACCGTGCATTATAAACCCAAGGGTGGAAAGACTGCCCTTTGGGATTACGGGCCGGCATCCGACTGGCCGATGGGCTTGTTGAGCCTGTCGGAAGCCTAGCCGGAATGACTGGATGGTTTCAATTTCGACCGGCTGATTCATAATCAGCTGGTCGGAATTGAAACCGATGATGGGAGTCGGAAAGCCTCCGTTCGGTCGGAGGCTTCCCGACCACCATCGCAATAAGCCCCTTTAATTTTTAACATTGAATGTATTATTTTGTTTTTTACCTATGTAAATTAATTTTATTTGTAAACTATTTAATAGATAATTTAAAATAAAATGGTGATTCATTTTGTAATTGTTAATTAATTCATCAGGTTTTTGATCATGGGTTAGAGTGGGAATAGTAAATCCTACCCCACTGAAGTCCAACACTTTCCACAATATTGCTTACTTTGGAGTGGGAATTGTGGATCTCACCCCTTTAATGTCCAACACTTTCCCTGCTGTTGCTCGGGATAGAGTGGAAATAGTAAATCTGACCCTCCAAAGTCCAACACTTTTCCTACTGTTGTTTATGTTGGAGTACAAAAAGCAAATCTGACTCGCTCCACAGTACAA
The DNA here is from genome assembly GCF_964261635.1 of Lissotriton helveticus. Lineage (NCBI taxonomy): Eukaryota > Metazoa > Chordata > Amphibia > Caudata > Salamandridae > Lissotriton > Lissotriton helveticus. Next base: position 992,598,053 of record NC_136072.1, on the reverse strand, counting down.
CACTTTACCTATTGTTGCTTACTTTGAAGTGGGAATAGGAAATGTGATCACTAGAAGTCTGATTGCTTCTATGTGAATTTTTGATTTTATTTTTTAAAGTTTTTTTATTCATTTAATTTTAAAAGTTGTTTTAATTTGTTGTAAAAATGTATTTCTATTTTTGGGAGTTTTATTATTATTATGATGTTGATTATGATGATTATTATTAATAAAAAAGTAATTTTCACATATTTTTTAATATATCGTTTTTAAAATTATTGTTAAGTATTAGCGGTATTTTTATTTTATTATACATGTTTCTGTTACAATTTGAATTCTCTATAGATTCTTTTTTATTGTTAACATTTATTTTATAAGTATATGTTACGTTTTGTAAGTTATTTTCTGTATTTTTATATTTTTTATATTAATATATATTTTTTGTTAAATGTACTTTTTAAGTTAATTGTTTTGAAAGTTAATATATTGTTTTGATATTTAAAATTTGCTATACCGATTTTGTGGAAATATTTTGGTCTTCTTAATTTTTGCAGTCAATATTTTTTCCTTTACGTGCAAAGTCAATATTATTGTCCTTGATATGTTTTGGGCGAGATTTTTGTATCTCAATATTTTCTATCTGATATTTTGCCATACACCGATTCAGAACTAGTACAAGCAAGGAAGTTTAGCTTATATAATCAAATTTATAACCATCTTTCATCGTTATCAGTTTTGTTTGCTGACTACCACAGGGAATTTAAGGAATTGGGCAAAGCTCAATGGGTAGTTATTAAAATGAAGTATTGTGTGAATTCAAGTCACTTTATGAACTGTAAAAAAGTTGATGGAGAATTATATTCCTTGAGCAGGTTTTATGCACAGCGTGCTTCAGAATTACCAAGGGTATAAACTCGATCTGAGGACAAAACCCTGATGCAGTTTGTATTATGCAAGAACCAACAAAAAGTTCTAAAGTTTTTTAACCACTGCAAATTTCTGTAGTTAGCTATGTCATCTCTTTCATTACCATCACTAAGGGGTACTATCAATAACGAAATCAACCTTTCCAAAACACCATGAAATAAGTGCATCCAAATTGGAAAGCCACACACACTTTCCAATGGAACACAAGCAACTCCAGACCTTCAACTGTATTAGCTAATGACGCATACTTGATGAGAGAAGCTTTCAGCCTCTGCTCCATCTGAAAAACAATAATATAAAAGTGCCAAAGATAACGTGCTGCGAATGCAGTGTCCAACACATGGGCCTAGATTTATTAAAGGACGAGAGGGTATTTGCTTGGCGTTGTGCAATTTTGCAGTGCGTCCACAGGTTTTTATAATAGTAAGTAATTTGATGCAATTCTTTGCGTCACTTTGCACTACATGAGCACCACAACAAACCTTTGATAAATAACCACGTAGGGCCTTCATTACGAGTTAAAGGCTTCATTCCAATCCCTGTGCAAACAAGGGTTTGCACAAGGCTGGGAATTACAAGTCGTGTGATAAATATAACGCTCTTATAATTTTTCTTTGACACATTTTGGCAGATCTAACCTGCTGAAATATCCACGGGGAAAGGCCCCGAAAAACCCCAACACATGCAGAATTCGGTGTGTTAAACGATTTTACATATTATGCTCATTTTCTTGTTGAGTATTCTGGATAGGAATTATTTGCCACACGTGGGAAATACTTTACCCTGGGGTAAAGGTATTTACTGCATGTGGCACATATCCTACCAAATTATGTCCACCTTGTAATGGGGGCCATATAGTCGGTTGATGTCTCTTCCCAGTAGGTGCAAATTGTTTGTGGTTGACAACAGGTAGGTGGATGAGTGATCTTGCTGCTGTTGGATCAAGTCTCAGTATCTTTCCAAGGTGGCAGCTGCCTCTGCTCCATTTAGTGATTTACGCGACCAAATTAAAAACAAGCACTGGTAAGGTCAATCGTTTTAACAGTGGCACGCAGCCATTTGGCTTTACCAATAAATGTTGTATTTTGTTTTGTCGCGTTTCTTTTTTGCAAAGCTTTGTTGTTGGAGAAGCTGCCATTAAATCATCAATCAAAACAAAAAATGGCTTAAATCAAAAGTATGTTGATTTAAAGCACACATTCACATAGTAGCTTTAGGCATTTGAACAGACTGGCTGGCTGAAAGCTCTAAAGCTGAAAGCTGTATGATCAAGTATTCTATGCATATTCCTTTTGTGAAATCAAAAGATCTACACCAACGCCAGACCTAAATAAGGAACATTGCTTCCTACCAACCATTTTGACCCCAAAATGACTGCAGCATCTTAGAGTTCGCAACCAGGCCTTGGGTGAGTGCTAATACATATTCATTCCTACAATGGTCCTCAGGTGATAATCATAGGCGTATATTGTTTGACGAGTACCAATGCAACCACAGGACACCATAGTAGCCACAGTCCAGAAAAGGCCCAAAGCAGACATGAAAGCTGCCACTTATTATCAGGACACTGGCTGAGAGTGGTATAATGGATGCCTTTGAATGATTCATTCTGCAGAATCAAACAGTACCCAATTTAATCCCTTAGGCATTTGATTAAATGCCATGATGTCAAACCAGGTCTTGCCTTTTCAGTAACAGTTCTAGGCATTCCTACTCAGATATAACTATTGCAAATAGGACATTAGCTGCACTCATGGAGCTGAAACAAGAAAGATGTGGGGTCTGGTAAGTAACATTGTTGTATTTGGAGATTGGTCTTTAGTAGGCTATGCTGTCTAAATGGCATTTCTTCTCTCTGAAGTATATTTTAAAGACATTTCGGCCACCACAGTATCCATGAATGGAGGCAATCATTGGCTGTGATTACATATGTATATTTGTACATTTTGCCACATGCCTTACTTAACAGTAGTAGTAAATTCATTTGTTTTGTCACATCACTGCCTTTTCTTATAATGAAGTAGTTGGCTTTTTAACACCGTTTTTCCTGGCTATCTAAAACTCAAAATGATTTGTAGTATTCTTTCACTAATAAGAGAAATCAAAGTAACAGGATGTGGACCATAGGTAGACCCTCTAGGGAGGCTAGTTTTAATTCTAAGGAAATACTGAAGAGCTCATTCATTAAAGTAGATGGCAGAGTGTGGGCCAACTTTGGCTCAGCCCCTTTTGCCCTTGTCTTAAGGACTAATTATGGTAAATACTCTGCTGAGGGAGATTGATTTAACCTATTACTGTAGAACTGTAAAGGGATCATAAGCAACATGGAAGATATGGGTGCTATAGATTAAACGTATAATAGGTTATGTTTACAGGAGTAATACGCAGGAAATATAGACTACAAAAAGACATATTCTTAAACCTAATTATGGGAGAATTTCTATTTACATGGGTTAAGAACAGCAGCAGCCTGTTCTTAAGGGCAGAGAGGCCACACCCCTCCCTTTCTGTAGACATGAAGAGTGTTTGTCAGGCAGAGCAAGGTCACCCTGAAAGACACTCTTTATCTTCAGGTCACACAGCCAGGTGCTATACATGCATTTAATCTGCAGGTGCTGGGCTGCCTAAGCAGAACATTTCTAGGCTGAAGAGGTCACAGCCCTGTAGGTATGACATCCTCAGCTCATCAAAGTACCTCGAGGCCGTCCGTTTCATGACAATGGGGAGCGTCACTAATAGCCTCAGGTCTGGGCGCTTCAGTTTTAAGCAGTGATGTGCCCAGGGCAGAGTGTCGATCACTGACGCCTTGTTAAGAATGAGAAAAAGTCAATGGTCACAGTGACCTCCATCCCACTCTGTGACCAGTAAGGGACTGCCCCCTCCTCTGATTAGCTGATCTAAAGTAAGTCACAGAGACAAGATGGCAGTTCCAGTCATCAGGAGCCACTAAGATTTTCCTCTCAAAACGCTGCAGCTGATACGTTTTATGTTTTTTAATGTGTGGTCTCTGTGCTTGTATGTATGTATGCATGTGTATTTGTGAGTGCATGTTGTCTATGGGTGTGTGTGTTTGATGTCATGTGTATAACTAAGGGGCTGATTGCGATGACGGACAGACTTAAATCAGTCTGCCATTGTCCTGGGGATTGGGACTTCCCGCCTATATGGCGGCGGTGCCGCACCTCAAATTAAAATGCGGCAGCCACCACGGCTGCTGCAAAAGGCAGTTTTAACATTGCGGCGGGTGCTACTGGCTGCAGCACCCGCCGCAATGCTAAAAATGCAGGTTTCGCTTTTCCCTGCACTACGTGGCAGGCACCACGTGGTGCCTGTCACATGGTGCAGGGAAATGTATGGGGCTCCATAGGTGCATCAAGATATACATCTTGTGGCTGAATTGCACAATGTGACACCAGAAAATCCGGGATTAATCCTAACTCCCCCCACTTTACCAAATTTTGTGATCCTAGGCAATTGTTTTATTTCACTTTCCTTCCATTTTCTTCATTATCACATATAAAAGGACACCAAAATACATGACTTCAGGATGTGCATCGTACTAAACTTTCTGCTGTGTTTAATTTAATAAACTATACATTTGTTCATGTATAATAGGAACCCAGCCCAAAGAGTGCACTTACAACTGATTAGCATCTTAGTTCACTATTGACATTGCTGTCAGTATGGGGGGATGGAGGGAATGAATGCTTGTAAATTCATGTTTGAAAACTATCACTTAAAAAAAACACTTCGCAATACAGTGATAGTATGTGATGTACTAAGGTGAAATAGTTCTGCATCCTAATGAAATACTATTTTGGAATTTTGAAGAGATCTTATCATATTGTTACATTTTTGCTGCAAGATGCCTTTAAAAATAAAGGTGTTTGTAACCTAGTTACTTCTTTTCTTTAGATTCAATGAACCTTTAAATAAATGATTGTCTGTATATTTCACTTCTTTCCCCATGTTAGTGCTGAGTCGAGAAAACAGCAGCCCAGTGTTGCTGTTGACCAGAGGGCCACATGTAAAGGTCAGGAGGGCAACATGTGGCCCCAGGCCTCCCTCAGAGTATCACTGATCTAAACTGATATTTCATTTTTAAATATAAGGTAAAATTGTGGATCACAGCCAGTTGATTTGAGATTCAATTTATTTATGTCTGTGTATCCTATGTTATTAAACGAGACTACTCTGAAAATAAGCTGTATGTTTTTGGAGCGAGTGCTTAATGGAGAAGAGTTCTGGAACTACTGGGTGGTGGACTCGAGTATTAAAAGTGCTAACAACCTATCGATTACATTGTTACACATATTGTCAGGCCACCCATTTTAAATACCTATATCAAAGAAGACTGTTTTAACACAGGTGGGAAGTTGCAGGTTTAAATGGGACGATGCTGTGATGATGGTCAATAACCTTAAATAAGTGGGAGCCTCATCCTTTCCTTAAATGCTTCAACTCGTGACCCTAAGGAATCCTGTGCAGTCTTTGAAGAGATGCTGGAAACTGTTGCAATAGATATGTCTTATAAGGGATAATACAAAAATCCCCATAAACTTTGTGTGATTATGATTGTCACTCGAAGAAGCCCAAAGTATTAAAAAAAAATGTCTCTGGGAGAGATTGCAGTTTGTGTGTGTCTAACATGGACTATAAAAGCAGTTGAAGGCCAAAAACAGTAACCTATGTGAGTTTGCTCACTTCTGTACTAAGGGGCTGTTTACGATTTCGGGCAGAAAGCCTTCTCCCAACAGTCGGAATCTCCTAGACCACGTCTGAACTCTTCCGACTGACTCGGGCGGTTCACATAATCCGACCGACCGATTACGATGTTCGAGGTCGGTTTGTAAACCGCCCCGTCTTTCAGAATCAGTTCTGAACCGCTCTCAGTGAATCCGTGTCGGTCGGACCCGCATCATACAGTTCTACGGACTGCGTTTCCGACCGAGTAATTACGATGTCAGTTTCCAACAGCCTTTCCAAGTCGGTCTGTCCGACATGAAATGACTGTCGGAAAGTGACTTTTGGGGCCCCTACCAAAGCCCCCTTCATCCTGCAGCCACTGGTTGGTGGCCGAGGGAGTACCTAAGGGACCCCCCCCAATAAAAGCCTGCACTGTGTGGCAGGCACCATGGGGTGCCTGCGACAGGCTGCAGGGTTTTCCGCACCACCCCATTTCCCCATGGGAGCTTCTGTTGACGGGCGGAACACCGGCTCCCATAGGAGTCAAAGGGAATCCGACCGAACAGTGTTCGCTTGCATTGTAATCGGTCAGGAGGAACCGCCGACTGCGAGTCAGTCAGTACCGATTCCGAGTCGGTGTTGGGAGGAGGAAACTCTGACCAACATCATAATGAAGACCTTAGTGTGTTTATTTAATGGCTTTCCTATATTTTCCCCAAATTACAATTGAAACAATCAAGTTTGCTATTAGGGCCCAGAAAAGACAACTCCAGTGGCTGCATCATTTAATAAGATAATACTGTTAGGTTATATCGCCCATGATCCCTAACAGTAATAATAGTAGTTATAATGTTGACTGAACGCTATCTAGTAATTATAGACCTATTTCCCGTGTGGATTACTCAGGGACATTGGTTGGGAAAGTATTTGCTGTCAGATTCTAGTGGTATCTGTCATCTACAATTATTGACAAGTTGGCTTTGGACCGGCGTTAGGCTCATCAAAAATGCGCTAGGCTCCTATTACTATTTTATAAATCTGTCACCCTGAAAACAGGAGATATTTTCTGGCCTTCCTCATCCTAAAGGCAACTTTTGATAATGTAGAAGAACAATTTTAAGGAAAAATTTGTAGCTGTGCTCAGTACTTTTAATTTTGACTGATGCCATCTTTTGGCTTTATACAAATAATTCAGCAGCTGGAGATAATGGTATGTCTATGGTACATGTTACTCACAAACAATATTCTACAACGGAGACTATCCCTCCTAACATGCTTCTCTCTTTCCAGAAATATTGCTTTTTTTTAACAAGACGCCAATGAGGCAACGTGAAAGGTGTTGATAGCTAAGAGGAAAATATGTTCTATTTAAATATTGTTTTTACTCAAAGGTACTCTTAAAGCCACAAATAAGGAAATGTATGGGCACATTGTGTAATTACGGCTAGATAATGACGGTTTTGGACCCTAAACTTGGAGGTGGTCCCTTATCACCACAGTATTACTCTTCACATCGGAATCTGTAATCTATACAGACCATTTGATCAATTAAATACTAAATATTTGTCTATAGACAAAGACATATTATTGAGAAACGTGTATAGAAATCAGCAATCGACAATTGAATCTGCTTATCATGGAACTGAGACTCATTAACATAATGCACGTGACTGGATATGGCCAGTGAGACATCTAAAGCTTAACAACATTCACTATTAGATCATGTGAAAACTAGCATTGCTACTGCACTTCCATGTGTGACCCAAGTGAGCAGCATTTTTATCACCCTTACTTTAAATTCATTCCAGGCAAACACTACTTCGTGCACCAAATCAACACTGACGTTAATTAAAGATGATCCTGCAAGTACAATCTTATCCAGCTCAACGACTTGGGATCAATTCATCTTTCCTGTAAATCCTTTCCTGGTAGAGAGAGCTACCAGAATCACATGCTGTCTGCACATTATTGATCATTTTATATTTGGTTTAATTGGGAATTTTGACCTAACACTATTTCACAACAAGATGGTCGCTGGGGCACCTTAATTTATGCCATTGTTCTAATACTAGTGTTTTTGTTTTGTTCTATTTATACTAATCTTTACAAACAGTGTCACTTAGGGGGGCTATTTACAAAGGTAAAAGTACACGTGTTTAGGGGTGGAGCCTAATTTATGAGTGAAAAGTTACCACTTTTAACACATATGCAGAAATCTCTCCTTCCCTATTATAAACTATATGGAAATTTTTCAAAGTTTATTAAAGTACAACAAATCGTAAACATATATTTAATATAAATATTAGTGTAAATTAATTTTAAATCTTTATTTTAAATGTAGAACAAAACAATAATGCCACAGCATTATTGATTTGAATATTTAATGGTTTTGAATATATTAAATTAAATTAAATGTATTTTTTCTAAAATCGTAATAATAAAAATAGCCAAAATTATAAAAATTATATAGAATTATTATGTGGTGACAATTAATAAAAATTCTATACAATACAATTTAAATGATTTCAATTATTATGCAAAAAAAATTAAAGTAACATTAATTTTTAAATGTCCAAAGGTTAGTAAAATATATTATCATTATCATTATGTTTTATTTATATATAATTTTTAAGTATAAAATAAAGATATTTGTATCTTTGAAAAGTTAAAATAATTTGATTTATTTCAACCTATGGGGATCATTAGGATGGCGGGCAGACTTTGTCCGCCCGCCATCACGAAGTAGAAAGGGACCGTCCGCCAGAAGTGCGGCAGTTCCGTGGGGGTGAATAGGAAGCGGCCAACACACTGGCGGCTGCATCCTGCATTCTTGACATTATGGTGGGCGGTGCTGAAAAAAGGCCTGTCATTCATTTTCATGCACAGCGTGGCAGGAACAACGCGGTGCCTGCTATGTTGTGCATGAATCTGCAGGGGGATACCATAGGTACCCCCCATGTGTACCACCCACCCCACAACTTCCTGGGGGCCCGCTACGGTCCACCAATAGCAAAGACCTCATGCCTTTTGCCACCACAGAAAGGCGCATCCCCCCATATATCGTAATGTGGATGGCGGTGTCTAGCACACACCGCCACCATATTAATACCTTTTCTGTCCGGTCGACTTGTCCAATATTGCGGGAGGAAATGGGTGGCGGGCGGGAAAGGATGTAGGGCGGATTGCCACCGCCCCCATGGCAGTGGCGATCCGCCCTACATTCTAATGGACCCCTTAGTTTCAGTGGCCTTTTATTTTGAAGTCCCTGCCTCCATTAAATTCTAGTGGAGGGTGTGGCAGTACCACCAGCTGGTCATGTGTTGTTCTGGACTTACTCCAGCTCTGAGCTAGACCACATTTATGAAACAGTGCAGTGTAGTCCATCATTTGTGGATGTGTGCTTGTTGATTCCTTAACCACTCCCAAGTCCTCTTCCACCCCCTTAACACCACCTCTACACCCTTACCATAAATAGTATTCCACATTTTTCAGCCACTCCCCCATCCCTCCCACATTTGCTGTTAAAATATAGCAGAGGCATAGTCCGCAGCTTGTAGATTTGTAGTTAACATTTTGTAGTATGTGAGTGGTACTACTTTAGGACACTAAACATGCGGCAAATGCAGTTTCTGAATAGGCCCTGAGAGTTTCATTAAACTGGCCATTAACCCTGGGTGCAGTCACACCCATCCACTCATTTTATTTATATAGACCTCCACCCTTAACCACAATTATTTCCTCAATTAAGCCACACGGTCGTGCATCCGTCCGTCCACTAGTGTGGACATTTATGCTTGAATGTGTTATGAGTGTGTATCTTTGTGAGTGTTGTAAGTGTGCATGCTCTGTGTATAGGTAGCTGTCTCTATCATGCGCTTCATGAATGTATGTCTGAATGTGTGCTGTATGCTTCTTTGTATGCACTACGCTGAAGGCTTTGTCAAAGCTTTTTATTAAATGTCTTTTACCTTTCTTTTCCGCTGCTATATTTTGCTTTTCTGGATCTATTTCAATTAACTTAAAGCGACTATAATTTGCAGATTTGCTTCTAACAACCTAGACAAGTGGTTTCTAGTAATGCCCCAGGTAATTCTCTCTGTAGCCTTTCTGTAGGTGAAACAGGTGTGTTTGCTTTTGTTAATTAATTTTCATGCATTGAAGAAGGCCCTTTACTTAATTCATCATTGAGCCAGGGCTTGGTCCCATTAGCCTGGAAACAGGCTACGGTGATCCCCTTGCTGAAAAAGCCTGGCCTTGACCCGGAGGCGTTGGTCAATTATAGACCAATCTCTCTCTTGCCTGCCTTGATGAAAATCTTGGAGAAGCACATTCAAATGGTGCTCTCCAATTTCTTGGAAGGGCATGAGCTTTTGCATGCCTCCCAATCAGGCTTCCGCCCTAATCTCAGTACTGAGACTGCACTCCTGGAGGTGTCGGAAGACATCAAAGGAGTTTTGGACTCCGGAGGCAGGGCCATGCTGGTCATGTTGGACCTGTCGGCGGCGTTTGACACCGTCCCCCATGATCGCCTGCTCTCGAGACTTTTCGAGATAGGCCTCAGGGGGACGGTGCTCAGCTGGTTTGTTTCATTTCTAGCCGACCGCCGACAAACGGTCTGGACCCCGCCGGATTCTGCTGTGATGCCGCCACTGGGTGTTGGGGTCCCTCAGGGCTCTATTTTGAGCCCGACCCTCTTTAACATCTTTATGACCCCTTTGGCGGCTCTGGCGGAGTCTTTCGGGGCCCGGATCGTGTCCTATGCAGACGACACTCAGCTCCTCTTCTCCTGTGAGAGGGGAGGAGATTTTAATGGGGAGAGCATCCGGGATTGCCTTGGGGCTGTTTTCAGATGGTTTCATTTGAGTGGCCTCAAGTGCAATCCAGAGAAGTCTGAGGTGCTCTTCTTTGGGTGTGTGTCTGACCCTGACTGGCATGGCTGGTGGCCTATTGACATGTTTCCACCTTCCTCTCCATCTTTAGTTGCCAAGAACCTGGGGGTTAAGATGGACAAGGGTCTGTCGATGAGAGCCCAGATTCTGGGAGTGACGGGTACTTGCTTCGGTCTCCTGAAGGTACTAAGAAAGTTTCTACCCTTGTTATCGGAAGAACATCGGAAACTTACTGTGCAGGCTCTGATCGGGTCCAGGTTGGACTATGCCAACGTCCTCTACCTGGGCCTGCCAGAGTATCTGCTACAGCGCCTCCAGGTGACGCAGAACGCGGCGGCTAGAGCCATTTATGGCTTAAATAGGCGAGCTAGGGTGTCGGGCCTCTTGCAGGCCTTGCACTGGCTGCCTATTCGCAAGCGTATTATCTTTAAGACGCTGACTTCGACCTATAAGGCCCTACACTCTGGAGGCGCAAAGTATCTCCAAAGGAGATTGTCCTTTTATCATCCGGCCCGGGCGCTCAGATCAGAATCACAGTTTTTGGCTGTTGTGCCACGCGTTCAAAAAGCCCGCATTGGGGGTCGCTCCTTTGGTTTGCGCGCCCCCCAGTTGTGGAACGCCTTGCCGCTGACACTTCGTGGTGCCACTAGTCTGCTGGCCTTCAGGCAAGGTCTTAAGACTTGGTTGTTTACTTTACAGGCTTTTTTTCGTTTATTTTATTCCCTGCTGTTTTTATTGTCGTGTTGTGTTACTTTCGGTAGGTCTCGCTGTGAAAGCGCCAGGATACTCTTTTTGAGTCGCTGCGCGCTATACAAAAAAAAAATTGTAACATAACATAACATTGTTGTATGTAAACGACGTCGGCTACATTACAGTTAAGAAAACAATACTTCTGATCTCAATAGAACCTGAATCCACTGCCACACCCATTACTTTGGCAACAAGGTAGAAACTTTGAATCCCAACTTTAGACCGATTGCAGATCTATTACCAATCAAATGCAAAATCCCTTGCAGATGAACCTTGTCTTTGATGGCCTGAAACACAAGTGCAAATTCACTTTTGAAATTCACACAGTGAAGGCCGGTGCAGGTAAGAGCGCTGGGGCAGGGTGGGGGGAGTTGACAGACGACGATGAGGGAAAATAAAATAAAAAATAAAAAAAACACTTACCTTGAGATCACCACATCTCCAAGTGTGCCCACCGCAATACCGACTCGTCGATGCGGCGAAATGCGCAAGGTAAGTGGTTTTCTTTTTTTTACATTTTATTTTCCCTCGTCATTGTCTATCAACTAACCCCCCCTCACCCCACTGATCTTACCTTGCCCGGCTGTCACTCAATTCACAATATGTAAAACTGAACCCATAATTCTGTTTAATAATATGTAATATTACACCTCTAACCCCAAAACTCATTTTATTTTAGATATATTTTAGATACTCACAAATTCCCCCAAGGCACATTCCCACCCTGAATGTAATTATCTTGTCAAGTCAAGTACAAGTAAAACTCCCTGTCTAGGGTGGGCTTGGAGAGAAAAGTAGAAGTCCCCCAGACTTGGTGAGGGCTTCGGAGAATATTTAGGATTATTTAGGATATTAGGAAAAATATTTTCTCTTTGAGAAAAATATCAGCCTGTGTTAATGCAAATTTGATAAGCTATAACACTGGCATAGTTGAATACCATTTACAATTTTTGCAATTTATTTTCAGAATACTTCCGAAAGTCATTTATTGCAAGGCACACAACGAAGCAACTTCTCCAGGTTTATTTTGTACTGCTGGAAAACACACCTTGAAGAGCATTGAAATAAAGGCTATTTAAACTACATAATTCCACAGCCTGGTCCACTCATCATGTCCTAGCTTTAATTAAAGAGACACCAATACATGATCAACATTTCCAAAACTGATAGAAACATTTAAAACGTTGACAAACTGGCTTAATAAATAGGAATGTTGTGCGGTCTCCTTGCAGTGGCAATTAAAGAGCTGTCAGTAGTGGAGTCCTCTGCAGGAATTCAGTACTATGGCATTAGGAGAAATGTCTTGCTTGATTCTCAATAAATAGCTTCTCAGAAGCATAAAGATGGTCAAGACCTACCTGTCCCTCAATCATTGTCAGGTTTTCTTTGGTTTGATAGACCAGCTTTTGCACTTGGATATCTTAGATACTTCTGTTTTCCCTGAAGGCATCTCTGATTCTTCTGATAGCATAAGTTCTGTAATTCTAGGCACATAATTTGGAGCCCTCCCGCAGCAGTGCCCTGTGCAGGTCTTCTAGGCACCGCCATCTTACAGCTCATGTTCACTTAATTACTCATGCATGACTACTTAAGCCTGGAGTATACCTGCAAAGATGCAACTGTTGCAAATTCCCAAGTGTACTAGAAACAGCAGCAGCTAGTGAAATTTGAAATTGGTGGGTCTAAAACGTGGTTATGAATTTTATGTAGCAAGCAAAGTGAGCAGGTTCTATGGAGAAACATGGGACTTGTGGTCCTTCCCACAAGAACATTTTGAAAACATTTTAGCAAATGATGTATTTTAAAAACCTTTTAATGATGAATTTAGTGAGAAAACAAGAAGGGTTATACAGCAATTGTGAATGTGTAGTCGTGAAATACTTAAGCAGGTTCACTGACACAATATCGACCTTAAAAATATCGATGTAAAATTATCATAGTAAAAATATAGGCGTATATTCACAAGAACGTGTGATAACTACCGCAAGAGTAGTGTAGCTTTCAACATTGCAGCCTATCGCGGGAAAATAACCCTGTGCCAATGTGGAATTCACAACGCGGCGGTAGCATGCGATAGACACCAGATAACGTGTTAAATGTCCGCGTGAAAATCAACGCCATGCCACAAAAATGTGATACCCACAAAAAAAGATGCAATGAGGCCAACCGAGGTACAAAAATTAGCGAAAACCAGCCAAAGGCCTGAAAATCCCATGCGCCTGGCGGGACTATGCACCATAACATTCATTGAAAAAACACAGCAGAAACAAGCCAAAGCATGTAGCAACATGGATGCACCCTGACCCAGCGCAGAGGCTAACTCAAACCCCAAAACCCCCACAAACTACCAGCAAGGAACAACGGGGTCGGGGAAGGCCAAGGAGAAGAGAGAGAGGAAGACGGGGTGCAGACCGCAGGAAAACAAGACCAGCATCCTGGTGGTGACAGAACACTACCAGCAACTGACCCACAAGCAGACCACCTGGAATGCAGTCGGAGTGCCGAGGAGGCCAATCCAGGAGGCCAATAGGCGATGGCATGACGTGACAACCTAAAACAGGCACCAACCCGCAGCCAACAGGAAGGCAGCAACGGCGACGGGAGGTGGTAGTCCAGCAACACTGGAGGAGCTGGAGAAAACCCAGGCCAAAGTTAACGGTGTGGGGACGGTGCAAGGAGTAGGGAGTCCGGACACAGCTCGAGAGGACCTGACACAACATCAACAGGGAATGCAACGAATAGGGACTGGAGGGACGGGGGGAGATGGGCACAATGGCATACATGCACAACGAGGTGTAGCACACTGCATACCCACAATCACCCAGGATCATGTCCCAGACACCCTTGGCACACTACAGCACACACACATTGACAACAACGTGGTACAATGCGCATAGCCAGCACTGCAGAACAGAGGACACAACTGGCTCCGCACATGCACAGAAACATGTCTACTACAACTGACAGAGCCGGAAACTGTGAAATGGAAATGTAGGCGTACAACATCACATCCGTCATGTGGACCAAATATAAGCCAGCACAATGCGCCAACATACATGTCAACACAAAGTCAACATGCATCTCCCCTTCACATCGCATAGGGGCACACAACCTCTTCAGCAGACCACAGAAAACAACACATCTGTGATGCCGGAGAGGACCACCACACCGTCGACACTGATGCCCTACAACAGCCCATGGATACCCCACGTAACCCCCCACCAGGACCCGGCCAGCCAAGCTACTCAGAGGAGAACACCAAGCCTGCAACAGACCACACAGCAGGTAGCACCCGCAAGCACAGCTGGCTCATGACATGTCACCCACCCACACAAGGCACCCCAATGCCATGTGTCAGCACGCAAAAAAGAGGTGGCCCAACAGGTGTTGGTGGGGGCCAAACCCATCAAATGCAAACCAGGACACATACGTAGGTGTTTATCATCTTCAGGGTCCACGCCCACTGAGGAGATCCACACTGCCATTGAGACACATGCAGATGCACATTCACAGTACAGAACCACGCCCAGGGGTGCTCAAATAGCTGTCACACACCCATGTTGGCTCTGCGTACGACAGCCCTGGCCACTCCACTTACGAATTGAGTTGGTGACGACAAAGCTACATGTCCAAGCTCCAACCCGCTGTATGCGGTGACATGTCTGCATCTGATGTACACAGCACAATGTAATTTCGTGGGGCCCAGTGCCCTCATGCATACAACAAGACCACAGGGACACACACATAGATCATGTTGTACTGGCTACAGGCACATGCACCTGGCCCCTTCTTTGGCAGGGCCACATGTACAGTGACGCCTGTGCTGGATTTGTGTGGGGTGAGTGTAAGCCATTTCACACGGAATGTCTGATGCTGGCAACCACTTGAAACAGAAAACACATGCATCACAGTGTCAACTGCTGAGCAACATGGAGTGAGACGGAGAAAGTCCAGAGGACAGCCAACATGCATACAGAAGTGTCCGTGAGTTGCAGTTCACTGGGGTTGGGACACTTGAGATGTGCGTGCAGATGTGAAGAAAACGTCTCCGAATGTGTCCCTTTGATACATTCCTGATGCAGGTGCAGTGGGGTGTGTTAGACCTGCATCTTCTTCCCTATCAACGTCTCAGGGCCCCCACAATGTTTGAGGTGACATAGCTGCGCAACCACTCCACAGCACAAAACACAAACAGCAACGGACAATGGCCTGCGGTGCACTGAGTCACTGGCACCCGGAGGGCTGAGCAGGGTATCAGGCCGATGATGGCATCCGCGACAGGTCTGAGCAACCACCGTTTCGACTTTGGCAGATGGCAGTTGGAGGTGGCCCTTACGGTGGTTGCGTGTGCCCCCTGCGGTGATGTGACATCCGGGCCGGTCTGCACTCGCTTTGGTGTGTGAGCCCTGGTGGGACGCATTTGGGCCCAGAGGCTGCATACAGCGCAAGACCACAGAGAAATGGTGTTGATGACCCCAAGGCCAACGTTTATGGGGCCATCCAATATCTCAGGAGAAGAGGTCCCTGCCCGGACCAGCACAGAGTTAGTGGCCCCAGATACCCTGCGGCCGGCACAGTCACCCAGCCACGGGATGGTGACTTGCGGTGCAGTCAGATGGGCCATGCAACCTGAGTGGGTCCTTATCAATGTATGAGGTGTATGTTGCGGAGGGTTGCGGTGGACAGTGGAAGGTGTCTTCCAGGACATGTTGTGGAAGGTTTGATTTTATCCGGAAGCAGGAAATGGAGGAGTGGAATGCTACAGCCTCATTGCCGCCACCAATTTGGTATAAGCTACATGAGGATGAAAACTGCCCCCTAGTTCATAGACTCAGACGCCACCAAAGTTCGACCAGAGAGTGTCGCTGAATGTTGAGGAACAGACTTAGTGGCACCAGGGCTGAGAGGGGATGCTGTCTGCGATGATGCCGGTACACTGACATGAACTCCGCCATTGCAGAATCAAGACTCTGTGACATACTGGTCCGCAGTGTAGGCCGGAGGCAGCGGTCAGCAGTGGCCCACAGCCATGTGTCATTGGCTGGTGATGCACAGAGTTAGTGACACCAGGGCAGTTGTCGGTAGTGTTCGATCACCTCTGTAACAATGATCCTTTTTTTTTCGCTAAGATACAACGTGTCATCCTCGTACGCCTCCCCTTGCGTGCAATAATATGTAATCTGCCTTTGCATAATCGATGTTCAGTTCCAAATCTGTGACCTATTTGAGCACAGCCTAGGCGAAGAGCAGTGTAGGCCGGACGCAGGGCAGCACGGGCCATTCACTGAGTGTCGCCGGCATAGGTTGGTGGCTCCACCGGCCTGCGTAGTTCAGGTTCAGTGGCACCACGTGTTTGGTCACCTCCTTGACTGTGACCCGGCTTTCATCTGGACTGAGCTGTATCTTCCTCTTACTCCTCTACGTGCAACCACTGGTGTGGACTCTGCCATTTGTGATTCACGACAAGGTGCTGGATGTGAGACCTACTAGTCCGCAGGGTAGTCCTGGTCCCTCATCCATGTGTCACCGACTGGCATTAAACAGGGTTTGTGGCAACACATGTCGGCGGCTGACGTTGAACAGGGTTTGTGGCAGCACGTGTCAGCGACTGGCATTGAACAGGGTTTGTGGCACCACGTGTCGCAAGATGCCCATATGAAACTATGCCTCCCGGATCGGGGGGTCTGGTGCTGTGGCCGATTGCCCGGATTTAGGGTCACTGCCATTCAGGAGCCAGGATACAGTTTCACATATGGGACCTACTGGGCCGCAGAAAACGCCGGTGGAGTATGTAAATGAGGAAGGAGTAATGTGGGCCAGCGTTGGGGGGCCAGCAATGGTCTTAGAGGCTGGCTGGCTCGCAGGACTCGGGCTTGGAGCTTACACAGGCACGTGGTGGGCCCTCCTTGACAAAAACCGGTGTCGGCAGGTGATCCGTGTGGTCTGGCTATGCAGGGTCAGGACTGCCAGGTTTGTGGTCCAGCAGGCTGGGGTACGGCAGGCGCACCGGATCGCAGGCAACTCCGCTGACGAGGATGGCATCGGCCTCTTGGCGGGGTGGGAGGTGCCACTCTGGCAGAGACATTGGGCTTTCTGGAAGAGGACCAGGCCTAGGGCTACGTGCTTTTTATTCACACCCCTATTCTGGCCTGGCGCACGCCGAGCCATCCCACTGTGCTCACGCTTACGGGGGTGTAACAGGCAACATTGCCATGAGGATCCCCACTGGCTGGGGTGACATGGTTGCGCCCACTGTCTACTACACTACATACACCAGAGGTGTATGTCGCCATGGATATGGGTGTGTTCTGCATGCTGCGGTCTGTTCAGCACTTCGCCGCCACTCATGGTATTGTGTACTTTCCCAATCATGGTTCTACCGCATCTTTCTCACATGCCTGGTTGACTCCTCTCCCCACATTCATCTATTGTGTGGCTGAGGTGTCATTCCGTTGATTGGTCATGTTCACGGCTTGCCCAGGTTAACATTGTAAGTTGTTCTGTAGTGTCTGGTGGGTGGGCATGTTGTTGTGCATGTTGGTTGTGATTTTGTGGTGTGTGCATTGTCAGAGTTGTGGATTGCCCGTTTGTGGAGTTGAGGGGAGTCGAGTGTTAATTTGGAACTTGCCAAGGGGCTGTGCATTTCCCTTGGTGCCATCCTGGGAACGCTGGTTGCTGATGGACTGTTGGAGGGTGAAGGAATCATAAACACTGGCTGTGTATTTGGAGGTAAATTGGTGAAGGTCCCATGGTGTTCTGATGTTGCCTGCACATTGATGTGTGACATGTACTTCCTGTTGCGGTGATTGTGTGCTGTGTCACCAGGTGGCACAGGTGGGACATGTGTGCAGTGGATTGCCCCAACACGTGCATGCTTCCGGCTATGGCGTATGGTCCTTGCTTGGTCTCCAGTGGTTCCTGAGCTTTGTGTTGGACGTATGGGGACTGGGGTGCCTGGGTGATGGTGATGTCCAGGACAGGTGTTGGGGACTTGGATGTGGCTGGCTGTGAGACTCCACCGACTCTGGCGGTTGTTGTTTGGGGTGGGCCAGGGGCCAAAAGGTGCAGCACAACCAGCAACTTGGTGTAGGGTGGGATGTTGGTTGTCTGCTGTGTTGGTGCCGTTGGCCTGTTAGGCGATGATGGTCAGGATGCTTAGGATGGTTGTCCTTTTCAGCCTGTAGTGGACTGTGCCATTGTCAGATGTTGGACCTGTGTGGCAGGTGCCTTTCCTAGGGGGCCGCTATCTTTTTCTGCGCTGCCTCTGTGGTGGTCCCGGGGGGGGATGCCGGGTGGGTGTTGTGGCCCTCTTGGGTGTATTGGCTGCATGATGTGTGGCTCTATGGCATCTGTTGCCCTTCCGATGACGCCCTGGCTGGGCTCCCTTTTGTGGTGCAGGCTGCCGTCCGACTTTACACCAGGTCAGAGCATTTTCTGCTGCTAATGCGCCCCATCATGTGTTCTGTGTTCTTATCGCAAATCTGGCTGGTCATTGTGAATATTGAGGTGTCATGTTTTCATGGCTTTTTGCACGGGAACGCCTACTCTGCATCTCATTTCTGATAGTTGCGGTGGTTCTCTGTGGCGATGTTTTTTGTGGCTGCTATCGTGGGTTAACTGGTGCTGTGAGCTGTTAACACCAGCTTGTGAATGGGGAGGTAAATGTATCACGACTCAAGCTGCGATAAAGTGCCGTTAATTGGGCAATAGCTCCTTGTGAATAAGCCCAGTAGAGTACAAAAATATCCCCAAAACAACATCGATGTAAAAAATATAGTTGTACAAAATAACGATTTATATATATATATATATATATATATATATATATATATATATATATATATTAAATAATAAAATTAATTTAACAAAATTAATTAGATGTAATAAATATTTTAACAAACATAACAAATACACTTAATTTAAAAAAGTTAAACACGCATATGTAATAATTTTAAACTTCGAGGAAGGTTCCGACCGAAACGCGTCAGTGTGCTGTGAGCTAATAAACTTTTGAATTGAGACCCCTGCGAGTGCTTCCTTCGTCCTGCGGGTGATTGCCGCGTTGGGAGGCTGAGCGGTACTGGTTTTGCGAGTGCACCCTCGCAACGGGAGCACCCGCCTGTGAGTGCGACGCTTTGGTGCTTTTTGAGCTTCAATGTAATAATTTATATATATATTTACTTTAAAACAGTTAATAAACTATTAATTTTAATTTATTTGATTATTTTTAAATTATATATTTCTTTACAAATCAATATATATATATGTATATATACATATATAAAAGCAGGCCGTAAATCAAAACGCGCTCTCAGGAAACACACCACAGGAGATCGAAACAAAGGATTTATTCTATCATGAATCCAATCACAGAAGGATCTTGGATGACAAGCGTTCCCTCATAGGCTGGTATGAGAGAGATTAGCTGTATGAGGGTAATTATAATTATGGCCCATTACAATTGTGTGTTTGTAGATGAGTATAATGGGAGCAAATAGGCAGAATCCCTGGTGACATGATGTTGTGTTTTGACAGTCTTTCTAGCATGATGTGTCCAACTTTGGTGCTGTTACGACCAGTATAGCTCTGAAGAATTTGCCGAAAAAACCGCAGGCAATGAAACATGTTGGCATGTGAAACAGGTATGCAGAAATAGCAACCTGCACACATTTTTAATTTGACAGCTCACTCCTATTGAATAATAAAGTATTGTGTGCTAGGTGTGTCTGTCAATTTTAACCATACTTTGTCACTACTATATAGTGTACTTACTTGGCACTCTTCTGCACCTACACTATCTATGTTTTTGTTTGTTGGACACTTTTTTGTTGTAGACAAGGTGACTACCGATGATGAGAACAGTGGGCTTATCTGGTGAGTACCTGCCAGTTACCCCGTTGGTGGCTCGCCCGTGAGGGGTCACTTTGTCTTTTTCACATTTTTTGATATTTTTTCACGTTCTTTCTGAATTCACCAAGATTTGGTGTTTTGCTGCCTATTTAGAAGCAGAGTTGGAAGATTGAAATAATCAGTCACCAGTTGTTTCTTCTGCTGAAGGACTGTCAGTGGAAAGGAGTTTTTATAGAAAAGAAATGTTGTTAAGGCATTGATGTGTGGCAATTAACCATAAGTAAGGAATAGGTTATTTTGCAGAATAATTGAAAGTTTTGTGATATATACACTCCGTAGGGTAGATAACAAAAGTGATCTACATACGATAAACTTTGCCTTGAGGTACGGGTACTGTTGATTAATGTGACAGGTAAGCGAGGACCATGAAACGCTATGGCAGACGAATTTCGCATAATAGCTTCTTCAGTGCTGGTTTCGATGTCCGCTTCTTCTTTCTAGGGGGCCAAACGTGCAGGTCTAAATAATGTAGATCACTCCCCAACAGGTGATCTCTCGTCCCTCCTCTCAGCATGATGTTCACGTGTCCTGAGCTGCGCTAAACCAGGCAGATGCATGCTGGGGCTGGGAGTCCTCAGAGGTAGCCCATACAGTGACGGGACACATCCTGACCATAAGTAGGGTCCCAAGCAGTTGGCAAAGGGTCCCAACTCTGTCACAGGTACCTGGAATGGTGGAACCTTCCTGTGTCCCCTTTTCAGGCAAACAGTGTTGCCTCCTCTCTCCCAAGATTGGGGGGCGTTGTGTTTGCAGTTTATGCAGTTACCAGAGTTCACAGGTTCTTCCGCAAAGCACCAGACCAAGAGGGTGGTCGTCACAGCCAGCGCCTGTATGCTGGCAAAATATGCACACAAACGTTTCTCCCAGGAAGTTGACTCAGCTCCGGGGATTGGAAGGCTTAATACAGCTTTTGTTTTGCACAAGTAAGCGAGGACCATGAAACGCTATGGCAGACGCGCTTCGCATAATAGCTTATTCAGTGCCGGTTTCGATGGCCACTTCTTCTTTCTAGGGGGCCAAACGTGCAGGTCTAAATACCGTAGGTCACTCCCCATCAGGTGATCTCTCGCCCCTCCTCTCACCACGATGTTTGTGTGTCCTGTGCTGAGCCAAACCAGGCAGATGCATGCTGAGGCTGGGAGTTCTCAGAGGTTGCCCATACAGTGACGGGGCACCTCCTGACCATAAGTAGGGTCCTGACCAGTTGGCAAAGGGGCCCAGATCCGCCAAGGGGTACTCGGAATCGTGAAACCTTCGTGTGTCCCCTTTTCAGGCAAACAGTGTTGCCTCCTCTCTCCCAAGTTTGGGGGTGTTGTGTTTGCAGTTTTTGCAGTTACCAGAGTTCATAGGCTCTTCCTCAAAGCACCAGACCGAGAGGACGGTCGTCAAAGCCAGCGCCTGTATGCAGGCAAAATATGCACACCAAACTTTTCTCCCAGGAATGAAAAAAGAGACGACTCAGCTCCGGAGATTGGAAGGCTTAATACAGTTTTTGTTTTGCACAGTTGAGCGAGGACCATGAAACGCTATGGCAGACGCGTTTCACATAGTAGCTTCTTCAGTGCTGGTTTTGATGGCCGCTTCTTCTTTCTAGGGGGGCAAATATATATATATATATATATATATATGCGGGCCATAAACAACAAGGACCCACATTATCCCATAGCCAGACATTTTGAGCTTTTGCATCTATCCAATAGCAACCTGTTACGTTTTTTTGCATTGGAACAAGTTCAGATTGGCCCAAGGGGTGGAAACAGAACTTTGGCATTACGCAAACGAGAATCAAAGTGGATAATTGATCTCGAAACAAAATACCCCGGAGGTCATATTTTGATGAGGAATTAGACTCACATTTGCGTGATTAATCTGATTGTCTGATATTGGATTTACTGTAAAGTTTGAATTTCTTATTGCAACTAATGTATTCAGCTATTCCTACATGCTTTTATAATATGACTGTCTAATATGTAGTATTAGCACATCATATGATGTTTTTTATATCCACGTAGGTGGTAATGGTTTATTTTATTATTTTTCTACTCAGGAGGAAAGGAGGGGTTACTTGAGTTTCGGACTGTCTCATCCGTTCCGGATAACCTATCTCTTCCTTCCAAGGGTCCTCTTCACAGATAAGATCTTTGTGCACGTTATTTTCTTCTTTTTTCCCTTTTCTTTGGTACAAGGAAGAGTGTTTAGGTTAATAGTATAACTTGGTCTATCTAACATGTATTTACATGACTGAAAATATCATTGTAATGCCATTTTATTGGTACTATGGGCACTATGCCGTATATAATTCTGTGCATATATACCATTATATAGGGTATCTAATTCTATTTTTGTCTCCCAGATATATAAATTTGACACTATGTCGAAAGAATTAATGGACAAGAAAAACTACCAACACAAATAATGCAAATTATAAATATTTACAATTTTGTGAATGTATAATTACATAGATATTTTTGTATATTATATACAATGTATATAATATTATGAGAGACTTCAATGGTATAAGGTTGGATGTATATATGCAATTTCAATAATAATATATGTCGCATAACATTTGTATACCGTTCTAAGATGGCCGCCAGGTTGATTTAGACACCACTTATCAAACAAGTAGTCCTTTTTTGGTGTCTATAACTTATGTATACACTTCGCAAGTCGTGTGATCAAGACAGCTTTTGCTGTCGAAACGCGTAGCCTTTGCTAAATAAACTGTGGCATACTCTGAGTGTGAGTACTTTCTTTGAAGAAAGCTGCTGTGGGTTATATATATATATATATATATATATATATATATATATATATATATACATACCAATAGTATAAAATATAATAAAACTACATTCTATTATAAATTAAAACATTAAACTATTTAAAAATATTTAAACTTACATTTCCCACTACAGTGAGTGCAAATGTAGGGAAAGTGTTGGATAGGGGAGGGGTAAAAATTATTATTCCCACTACAATGAGTGCAACAGTAGGGAAAGTGTTGGCTTGTGAAGGTGTAATATTTATTATTCCAACTCCAGTGAGTGCAACAGTAGGGAAAGTGTTGGATAGTAGAGGGATTCAATTTACTCTTCCCACTCCAGTCACTGCAGCAGTCGAATAAATGTTGGATAGCAGTCGGATAAAATGTACTATTCCCACTCCAGTCAGTTCAAAATTAAATACAAACAAAATATTTTAAACATTAAAAAAATATTTAAAAAACAAAATATATGAATAAATATATAAATATGTTAAAGATTAAGGGCCATATGTATCAAAATCCTCTTTTGCGATTTTCAAATAGCGATTTTTTTGTGAATCGCTATTTGAGAATCGCAAAATGCTATGTATGTAGGATTTGTAATACATTTTGCGAATCCTACATATTCCTTAATTGCGAATCTCAATTGCGAATTAAGGAATACCTCCCCTCTTTGCTGACACGCCGAAGGGTTGCTGCTGTAGTGAACCCTGTTGTGGACCCTCTTGCTCCCTTTGCGGTATTCGACCACTACGCCACAAGTCCCACGAGCCGCTCGTGGGACTTGGACCTTTGTGGCAGCGCTAACGCTGGGACTCAGAACCCCAAGGATTTGTTTGAAGACATCTGGCCCACTTACGGACAGAGGCGGGACTGGAAGGACCAGCCTGCCCAGTGGCGCTGATCGGCCGCAGCTGGTCCTCTTCCCGCCCCCTCCTGCCTCTCCACCCCAAATAGGAGCGTCCACAATGCGCACGTGGGACGCACGCGGGACGGAGCCCGGAGCGAAGCCCGGGCAAAGGGCAGGCCATCTGAGGCCGTCCGAGGACGATAGAGGTCGGGTTGGGTCATTCCCCCTTACAAGTGAGACTTTGTCCAACTGTACTGTTATTGTGTTAGGTTACCGATCTATTTTTCTTTTTTTATTATTATATTTTATTAATTGGGACAGTTGTGATCGCTTTTAATTTTGTTTGCATTTTTGTTAAAGTCTGGTTGGTAGTTCAGTTGAGACGGTTTAATGCCTCTGCGATCAGCAAAAGAAAGACTAGTTCAAGTCTCGACAACAAATGGTGTATTCACCGGCACCATTGACCACTTTTTCAAGCGCACAACAAATATATTGGAAAAGGAAATCGCACTTGCTGAATACCTCCCCATTCATTCCTATGGGCCTAAAGGCCCATAGGAATGAATGGGAAGACATTCTCGATTTGCGATTAGCAATTAGAGAATCACAAATTGGGAATGCAATTTCAAGGGTGCAAGGGTGTCAAAAGGACACCCTGTTGCACCCCTGAAATAGGCATGGGTGCACATGTGGTGCACATACATGCCTGAAGGGCATGTATGTGCTTCACATTGCACTTTGAAAAATGCAAAAAAGTGCATTTTTCAAAGAAATCGCAAATTACCACCAACTTGAAGTTGGTGGTAATTTGCGATTCCCTAAGGCCAAATTGCACTTTTTTGGTGCTTTTTACATTGCACTTAAGGAATCACAAAATTTGCGATTCCATAAGTACAATTGCAAAATAAGGAATTGCAAATTTTGCGATTCCTTATTTTGCAAACAGATTTGCCTTCATACATACCATTTAGCAAAATTGCGATCGCAAACGCCAAAATTATGCGAATTTCGGCATTTGCGATCGCAATTTTGCCTGATACATATGGCCCTAAAATACTAATATATTTAATAGTAAAAAATATATTTTAAGGTTAATTACATATGACAAATACCTACGAATATTATATCAAATAAAATAAAAAATAAACTTCATACAAATAAATATTTTTAATTAGAAAATATTTAGAAACAAAAACATTAACTATTACATTTTTTTCTTTATTTCCTACCCTATAATACGACACAAAACACAACCCACATCTAAATTTAAACAAAAATGTACTTTCGAAATTAATATAATTAATTACCAATTAAAAAACAAAATAAAACTAATAAAAATGAATTAACTTCCCACACTTTACCACTATAATCCCTACAACCCACAGCTAAAATTGAAACTGTAAAAAAATGAATTACACAATTAAAACCTATTTTCAATTTAAAAATTATTACTAATAAATGACTAATTATAAAGTAAGTAAAATGTATTTAATCCCCACCCTTTAACACTATAAAAGTAAAACCCACACAAAAAAAACATCCTATTAAAATAGTGATTAATTAATTAATTTAATTAATAACTAATTATTAATTAATTAAACACTAATTACTTCTCGCCCTTTACCCTATAAACCCCACAGCTGCACCTAAAATTAATTACACAATTCCCATTATTGATTTTCAAACAATTACTTCAAATCAATTAACAACCAATTATTAATTAATCAAAAATAAATTACTTCCCACCCTTTACCTCATAAACCCCAGAACCCGAATCTGAAATAATTTCACAATTACTATAATTAATTACCAATTAATGAATGAATACTAATTAATTAATAATACATTACTTCACACAATTAACACTATAAAAGCTCTAATAAATAAATATTAATAAATAAAACAAAGGCCCCCATTAGGATGGCAGGCGGACTTTGCCCGCCCACCATCCCCGTGGAAAACGGGACCGCCCGCGATCTGAGCGGCGGTCCCGCCATGCCCATTATGATGCGCCCGCCACACTGGTGGGCGCATCATGGATTTATAACATTGCGGCGGGCGGTTTTCACACCAGCACCCGCCGCAATGTTATAAATGCATGGTATGCATTTGCATACACAAAGCGGCAGGCACCTCGCGGTGCCTGTCGCATTGTGTATGCAAATGCAGGGGGTACACCCCCCACCTCACCTTCACCATGGGGGCCCGCAGGGGGCCCCCAAAGTAAAGACCGCCTGCCTCCCTGCATCTCCCAAAGCCCATCCTATTATGGCTGGTGGTGTCTGATAGACACCGCCACCATATAAACCCTTTTACGCCGCTTTTCCGCCCCGGTCGCCTTGCGGCCAGGGCGGAAAAGCAGCGGACGGTGTTTCCGTCCGCCGCGGTACCCCGCTATAGTAATATGGTGGGGGAAATGGGTGACGGGCGGGCAAGGATGTCGTGCACCACCGCCCGCATTTCATTGGCGATCCGCCCGACATCCTAATGGGTCCCAAAATCTTTAATTTATTATAATTAAATTACTTCCCAACCTATTCCCTTATAAACCAACAACCCACTATGGAACTAAAAAATTAAAATAAATTGAATAACTACTAAAAATGTAACAGATATATTAAAAGATATAAACAATTCTTATACATTAAAAATACAGCACAAACATTTAAAATATATACTAAAATACATAACACTAATTAAACAACCAGAATTTTAAACACCTATAATTTTGCAAACAATATTAATGACTTCTTTATTTTTAAAATCGCTATTTCTTACCTTAAATTGATATTCTTGACCACGATATTCGTGCTGTTTATATTCTCACTCACGATATTTAGGACTCAATCTTTCTGTAGCTCGACAGTTCCAACTCATTATTTTGTCTGCACACCATTTAAACACATTAAAAACTGCCCCATATCTTACTGAATGAATGTGTTTAACAGTTACTGTAGTGTGCAAAATGTACAATGCAACAACTTCAGGCCCTTTAAAGTGTGTGCTTGCCCAGTGCCTTGAACTGCATGCGGAATCGACTTCGGAAGAAAATGCTCTAACCAGGCTTGTTGACGTACCCACAGCTTCTGGCTGTAATCATTCATATGATAATATGTGCAGACAGGGCTTTAAGTGAAATGAAAAAAGTGGGGGTCTGCATTTTGGGTGTGGCTTAAACATGTTATCTAAATTTCTTTTGATTTCCTACAGTGTGCTACCCGACTGGTATTTTGGTATCTTTTCTGGTATTACATCCAGACTTTTATCACAATAGTTGACATAGCCTTCCCGGTCTATTGGCTTTGTCAATGGTGTTAGCTGTTTAAGATAAATGAAAAACAGCAATGATTTTGTTGTAACTTATTAAAAATGAAACGTTTACTTTCTTATGAGGCTGTAAATTAAATATTATTAAGGCCTGTTGAAGAAGTATTTGTTATGTGCACTTTACATTAGTTAGTTTATGTTACGCCCCTTTTCTCTCCCCATCTCATCCATCTGCATGTCTTAAACTACATCTCTTTCCTCTTCAGCACCAGCTTTTCACCCTCTCCTGGATGCACTTCCTCGCTTCTCCTTCCCTTCCAAACATTCACTGCACTCTGTCACACTTAAACACTGTACATTTTTTTACTATCACCTTGTCAATATTTTGACAACTATCAGCCAGATTCATCAACCAAAATTGCGATCGCAATAGCTGCAAATTAGCTATTGCGATCGCAATTAAAAGAAAAGCAATTCATGATCAAAAAAAGTCCAAAATTGCGAAATCGCAAAAAATATTTTGCGAATTCGCAAAATGAATCGCAGATTCTGGGTGGAACCCCTTTAGCGATTCGGAAATAGCGAGAATTCAAGGATACTGTGAAATATTTTGCGAACTCGCTAAATAATCGCAAACGCAATTCATGAAAACTCGCAAATAGCGAAAAAAGAGAAAATCGCTATTTGCGACGCACAATTTAATGAGAACCCAAACCAGGTGGTAACCATGAAGTCAATACAAAAAAAAGAAAAAAAACGAAACTAGCCACAGGTGCATGCCTGACCAAACACACTTAAGGAGACACAGTTGGAGCATGATGACTCTCACAATGCCAGGACTCTACATGGTGGTCAGGCGGCGAAGGCTCCAGGCTGCAGCAAGGAACAGACGCAGGATCCATGAGCGAATATTCCGCCTGCGGATCACCCTTCTGGGCCAAACTGAGGAGCAAATCTACTCCAAGTGCCGCCTGAATGGGGCAATGATCACTAAGCTGATCCGGGACCTAGACCCCCTGATGCAGCACCCAACAAGGAGGACCAATGCCGTGCCCACCCATGTCCAGGTCTTGTGCAGCCTGCACATTCTGGCCTCCGGAAGCTTCCAGGGGGTAGTTGCCGTTGCAGGGGGGATCTCCCAGAGCACCATGTCCCACTGCCTATGGAGTTTCCCGGAGGCAATTCTGACCTGGCTACACCATCAAATCACATTCCCGACCACCCAACAGGACTTGAATCAAACCAAGCTTGCTTTTTACAACATTGTGCAATTCCCACATGTAATCGGATGCATTGACTGTACCCACATCCACATCTGTCCACCTGCACAAACCGAATACATGTACCGGAACCGCAAGTCCTACCACTCCCTGAATATTCAGATGGTGTGTAACGCTAAGACAATCATCACGGACATAGTGGCACAATACCCGTGGAGCACACATGACTCCTTCATATTCCGGCACAGCGGCATGCACACACGAATGGCCAGGGGAGACTTTGGCGAAGGACCCCTTCTAGGTAAGTACACATGCCCCCAAGTATTACATTGTGACCATGTAGCTGCGCATAACAGGCACTCACCCTCTGCTCCTTTCATTTAGGTGACAGCGCCTACGGTCTCCGTGAGTACCTCCTCACCCCATACCTAACCCTGCCACACCGCAGCAACGGCGTTACAATGCTGCACACATCCGCACAAGAAATTGCATTGAGAGGACATTTGGGCATTTGAAGAGCCGATTCCGCATACTTCACAAGACTGGTGGGGCCCTCAAATACCAGCCTGAGGTCTGCTGCCGTATCGTGGCCGTGTGTGCAATACTCCACAACATTGCTACCAAGCGCAGGATACCTGTAGAGATCTCTGGCAGTGAGTCGGAGGGGGACAACCGCCCACCTGCACATGTGCGTCATGCACGCGGGGAGAATCCAGCTGAAGGACACAGGCGCCGCAACCAAATCACAATTAACTGTTTCTAGTGCACCCACTCCCCAACACTTCACTCATGCATGACAATAGAAATAATGACATGAGTCTGATTAACTGGTACTGAATATATATTATTGCTTTATTCACAATAATGTGGCATTTTCTTACAGTTACATGAGCTCTGTATTGACTCATACATCCCCATGTATGTGAGGAGGGCATGCTTGTTTCATCAGCATGGCCCTGCATGCTACACAATAAATTGTCAGTGGCGCCTCCGGGCGGATGCTCCCAGTCGCCTTTCCAACTCTTCCTCACCATTTGCCCGTGAGGCAGCAGTGGGCCTGGTGCTGCGGCGGGGTACTGTCACCAGTGGCACCGACAGGCTGCTGTGGCTTGAATTGCCCTCACTTGCATCATCCCCCCCACCTGCCTGGCCATGGCCAGTCGCCTGCAGACTGTGCACTGCAGTGGTGACTTGCTCCAGTGCCCTAGCGACATCCTGGCAGCATTGCACCATTTGAATTTGCATCGCCAACGAGCGACGTGATAGTTGGGAGGTGGCATTCCCAACAATGTGGTTCAAGCGTGTGTATGCAGACAGGCGGGTCAGCAGCTGGCGGTGGCGGCGCTGGTTGACGTCCTGCTGGGTCAACATGGCCTGGGTGTTTTCCTCGACTGCCGCGGTCATCCTCTCCATTCTGTCAGAGAGCTGTCCCACATTCCGTGCAGTCTTGTGCAGCTGCAGGTGGATGGCTGCAAGGTGACGTGCCTGCTTTTGGTGTACGCGGAGCATACGACGCTCAATTGACAGGCCAGGTACCCGCATATTCACCCCCCTGCCGGCACGTGGTGTTGTGTCACCAGTCCGCTGGACTGTGATCTCACAGTGGCTGTGCGCCTTGTTTGGTTCCGTGCAGCACCTGTAGTTGCCAGTGCCACTGGCATGGGTGTCCCACGGGGTGGTTGTGGCACGCCTGTTGTTGCTGGGGTGGCCCTGTCCACAGGGGCAGGTGGTGGTACTACTGCTGGTGCTGGCCCTGATGCTCCTGGTTGAGGGGAAGGATGGACGTCTCCCTCGGTGTCCTCGGGATTGTCGTCTATTTGCAGGGCCTCACTATCAGTGCTGGGTTCTTCAGCGCCACCTGTGATGTAAAGTGGACGTTGATTAATGACATGTATCTTGCACATGGAAGGTTGATACATGCATGCAGGCTGGCATTCCCTGACTGGCTGTAGGATTGACTCTCACTGGACAGGTCTGGCTGTATGGGGCTAAATGGAAATTGTGGTCAGACTACATGTCCCACAATGCAATAGGGCTTTTCTGGTGTGCATGGGCTGCATGACAGGGATTTCTAATGGGTAGCTCTGGGGTCATGGCCATTGTTAGGGGACAGGGTCGCAGTCGCATGGCACTTACCTTGGGATTCTTGGGTGAGTCGGGAGGAGTCCTGCCGGGTTACTCCCATGCATGCCTCGGGATTAAGGGTGTCCTCCACGAGGTCCTCCAGTGGGGTGTTGGGTGGTACGGTGGGCTCTCCTCCTCCAGTTGCAACACGCTCCCCCAGCCTCTCTGCAATCCTTTCCTTGGCACGCCCTCTGAGGTCATATCACCTCTTCTTCAAGTCATCTATGGAGCGCTGGGTCACTCCAACTGCATTTACTTTGGCGCGGATGCACATCCAAATGCACCTTTTCTCCGCCTCAGGCACCCTCCTTGAGTCCTTCCCAAAGAGCCGGTCATGGTCTTTGCTCACTCTCTCAATTAAGAATTCCAATTCCAATTCTTGCTCAGAGAATTTGTTTTTACGTTTCCTTCCTG
This sequence comes from Lissotriton helveticus, assembly GCF_964261635.1. Classification (NCBI taxonomy): domain Eukaryota; kingdom Metazoa; phylum Chordata; class Amphibia; order Caudata; family Salamandridae; genus Lissotriton; species Lissotriton helveticus. The sequence continues at coordinate 992,567,270 of NC_136072.1, read as the reverse complement.
TGGAACTGCTCCCTGCTGCTTCCTGGGACATTTTCTACTGTGGGGTGTCTCCTGAATTTGAGCTGGAGGTGGTCTGGAGTGGAGCTCTGCCCAGTGCTGCTTCCACTTCAGGCTCAGTATGCAGAATGAGGGAGGGAACTGCCTGCTTCCTGGTTGTGATGTCATCCCTGTGCTCAAAATGCGACTTCCCGTTTTTGCGATTTCGGTAATTGCGAAATCACAATTTATTCTCAGAAAAAGGCCGATTCTGCGATTTATTTAGCGATTTGAGAAGATTTGCAAACGGCAATTGCGGCCGTTTGCGAATCGCTTTTTTTGGTCGCATTTGTTAATGAATCCCATTCTGCGAATTCTAAATTGCGATTCGATATTTCTCGCAATTTATAATTCGCAGAATTTGGGTTTGATGAATCTGGGGGTTAGTACCCCCTTCATACACATTTACACAGAATTTCAATTGCAATTGGAATACATGACCATTGCTCTGTGTTCTCTACAGAGAGGCCAACCCACTGACAGGCACTGTGAGTAACTCATACTGCCTTCAGCCTCAGCGCCAAAGCTCTCAATCGCAGTGCCACTCAGTTCAAAGTATGAACTATACGCTAATATTAAGAAAACTTTGTGAAATAGAAACAGGAACTAAATCGCTGACATGCATTACCTTAATGTTTTTAACATTCATTGTTAGAAAATCAATCAGGGTTTTTGACATTAATGTTAAAGGCATGAATATATAGCCCCACAGGGACCTGTTTTAATGTTTGTTTTAATACAATGTGACAGAAACAGATTCCCAGAATTACACTGCCACAAACATTGAGCATGGTACAGTGTCTGTCTTTAAAATCAAAACATTGTGGCAATCAATGTAAATAAATAAATCAGGATCTTAGTAAGCCCCCAAGTATGTGCACCACATTCTAGGCATGCATTTAATGGTTTTTGAAATTTTTCCGATATTCTGCAAATCAGGACACTATATGCACATATTTCTCCCTTTGCTCTTGACTCCCCCAAAAGCTGAGGATATTTAGATCAACTGCGCCACAGAGAAAAAGATCAACTTTGCCGGGGAACAAGTATAGCAGATCCACTTCTACAGATGCCAGCGGTCCACAGCCCCGGCCTGGGATGTGAGTGGGGGACATCAGAGTGATCAGGCATCTCAAAACAATATACCTACTACTAGTTTAGAATTAACCCTTACCATTACTGAGGACAAGGTGTAAAATCTCACTTACTGCAAACGCATTCAATCCTACCCTGTGACGAATGAGAAAGGGTGGGATCTATGCCTGTGAATGACGCCTAGACTCATGTAGAAATGCAGCCTGCAAAGCCTGAAACTACAGCTCCAACAGTGTCACCGGCCTGCAATTGAATTCACCAAGGACCTTCATGTCACTGAAGGGCCGTAGAAAGGTAAGCCCTCCATCGCACGTCACATTGCAGAAAGTTGATATAATTACTGCTTGGCTTCCAGCTCCTTGTTCAGAGTGAGGCGGAGCAGGCAGACTGGGACAGGCAGCCCAGACTTAAATACATTGATTTATTTTGCGATATGACCTAAGATTGTATCTTTAAATAATTCAATGTATTTAATATTTTTTGCAGAAAAGATGTAGGAATTTCAAAGGGGCACAGCCCTAGAGCTGTAAAGCAGAAACTTCACCTACCTAGAATTCATTTTAATTTTCAAAAATTCCAAAATTGTGTAAACTTACTTTAAACATAGATGAAAAAATATGGGTGTAGCTTTACAACTTTGTGGATTGGGTCTGCGATGTTGGGCAGGAAAGGAGAGTCCCCCAGTCTCCATCCACATGTACCTGACTCGTGTGCGCATTCGGGTGACGTCAGGAAAAAGGTTAAATCCCTTTTCTCTATATGTCTAACAATGTAAACTCAAGCAAAAAACATGAAAGACTTATTTTTCTGTCCACCATCTTTAGAATTGTTTTTATTTTCTTGTTTTCCGATTTCCCTTTAAAGTTATTGTACCCTCTGAAAGGTAATGTGAACATGTTGATGGAAAGAGAAAGGTAATAGTGTAAGCGGTAATGAGATAAAATTAGGTTTTGCAACAAAGGTATATTTTGTGTTGGTTACATTAATGTCTAGCAAAAATGGTTAGGGGTTCTGCCCACTTAACCCTCCTGTACCTGAGCAGGAGACATCCAAGGATGAGAAAGTAGCAACAAGGGGTACCGAAGGGATCAATCCTCTTTTAATTTTCAAACAAGAGACAATTAATTATCTTGTGAATTACAAATTAAACATTGGGAACATTAATAGGTTAATTCATGTACACACATATGAGCGGACATCCAGGGAGGCACAACAACCAACAATCTATATACAAAACATCACATATACATCATATACAAATATACAAAACATTTACAATATCAACAAACACTTATCTGTACCCTAAATTCAAGAAATATATAAGAATATATATACACCAATTAAAGTAAGTGCCTCCTCTTAATTTACAATGGAGTGCACAACAAAGTGGTAGTCCCAAAAGCAAAGCACCAGGGGGTTAGAACATCAACCCAATCTCCATTTGTATAGGTGCACATCAGACAAAAGTCAAATCTTTCTTAAGTTGTAACAGGGGACTCCATTCAAAACAAAAGGTGTTGACGCAGTCGCGGTCGCGTTTCAGCCAGATGATGTAGGCATTTATCAGGACATGGGTACTCTAATCTTCAGGGCCCTGGCCGAGCCTAGGGCCGGTATAGCCGGCTAGTCCACAAAACCACCCACAAGGGTGGGGTGGGAATCACTTTCTTAGCCCAGGTACTGGAAGTTATACCTTATATATACAATGAGTCCACTCGGATAAGGATAGTGTCAAACAGGCGTGGCTTGAATCACACGGTCTTTCGAAATTCTTCGGGTAGCACGGTGACACGAACAAACAGTGTTCACCGTAGCGGGAGTCACACCACCGGGTTACATTAATGTGTTCTACTTTGAAGCACATGAAAAGTTAAAACATAAAACAGACCCTCAAAAAAAGCAGAGGCTTTGAAATGGGAACTACCTACTTTCTGTTACAAGCCGCTGGGTTTCATCCACTGTAGATCTGAGCTACCAGTTCGCTTTGGCAAATATTGCTTATTTAACAAATCATTCATTCAATCCAGAATGCTTCCGAGGGTGTGGGCACAGGCAGCCTTAAAATGTGTCACTACATCTGTGTGACTTATTCAATGACCTTTATATTCACTGGACACCACTCAAGTTAGTAGTCGTGTCATTCATACAAAAAATCAGGTTGGGTTGGACATTTATGAGAATTTGCTTAGCTGGTCTGGGAATGGTACCCTTTCAGTGCCACAAAGAGTTAAAGAGCTTAACCCCCAGCCCTCCGTGACCAGGAAGAAGAAAGGGTAATTATCTTACTTTTTCAGAAGCCGAATAATTTTGGAATAATTTAAAGGGAGGCCGATGCTTTCATCCGCAGGAGCTTTCCCTTTGTCTTATTAATGTGACCACATCAGACACTGCTGCGGGTTCATTTGTCTTTTGAACTAACATCAGAATAATCTGCAGCCTATTGTTCTGATCTCAGACGGGGATTCATTCTTTTGGACAGGCTTCTACATCACCAAATACCCAGTTACAAGAACTGAGTGCTTATAAGCAACGGTAGTTCCTACTTTTTAAGTCAGGAGTACAAAGACAAAGTTGCCATTGAAGTTAGAATGAATGAGTTATGTGTTTTCTGGAAAATATATATATTAAGAGCATTGCCTCTTCAATATATTATGCCATGTTTGTTTTATCCATTGTATTAACGTTTTCAAACAAATCAAGAATGGACGCAACAGCATGATTAGAAACCCAAAGTAGGAATGTGCTAGTGGGTAGTGTAAGAGTGACTTGAGTACATCAAATACAGGGGTGTAACAGCAATGGTGCAAGTGGTGCATTGGCACCGGGTCATACAAGTTGGGGGCCACTTTAAAGTTGAAATATAGGAAAGCAGGGCTTACAGCAATGCAGCAACAAGGGAGGGATAAAATACTAAGGGGGGCCGTAACTTGTGTAATTCAGTGTAATAATAATAATAATAATCTTTATTCGGTTTTTTAGCAGCGCTAAACCATAAAAGTTATCGCAACATACATAATACACAAGTATTAATAAAAACAAAAATTGCACACAATTTTTTAAAACATATGATCAGGTTGTGTACAAATTATGTATATAATAAGACAATCAAAGGTTGCTCCTATGCCTCATAATACTCTTTAAAAAATTCAGTATGTGATAACAGGTACATTCAGAATCTAGCAACTGTAATGCTAACATGGCTGGGCGACATTGTCTATATCCCCATCTTTTTAATAGCGGGGTTATCCAGATTTTTCGGTGGATTTGGAAAAATTTACAAAACAAAATTGTATGGATAGTAGACTGTTGGGACAAATCGTCACACGGACAGGGGGCCAAGTTTGAATTCCAATTATTTTTGTCAGGAAAAGTCACTAGTCTGTAAAAGAGATTCAGTCTGAACCTTGTTAGGAGCATTTTTTCATATGCTGAAAATTCCAAGGTCAAATAAAGCTGGATTTTCGGGGAATGCTGTATCATATTCGCGTGAATCGCAGATTTTTTGGTCGTCAGCAAAGTCAGTCTCAAGGACTCTAGGTGGGTCAACGCGATTTGTTTCAGATCTTTCTTGGATATTTCATTTAACTTTTCTGGAGTAAAATAATACTTTTGTAATCCTAAATCGGAGAAGAAATTTCTGATATAGGAGAGCCACACTATTTTATGTACATGGTCCAAATCCCTAGAGTCCTGCAAGATGTTTTTGGTCAGCTGGTTCTCATCCGACAGCCAGACGCGCCTCCAAAGTAAAAGTGGCTGGATCTTTATTAGGTCTTCAATGTATGGGATTCCCAATTCCATATGCGAGGCGTAGATGGAAGTGCCTTTTGGCGTGGACAAAAGGAATCTCATGAAGATGTTTTCTTCTTTTTGCAATGAACCAGTAGCTGTGTGTCCCCAAATCCCTGCCCCATATAGGGTGATAGCTTGGCATTTTGCAGCATAGATCTGTAACAATTCTACTGATGGTCTTTTTCCAAGTTTATTTGAGAAGTTCATCAGTGCTAGAATTGCACGTTTAAAAAGGTGTCTCCTGGCCTCAAAAGCTGCTTTCCAATTTAAGCTGTCATCAATCATGATGCCTAAGTATGGGTATTGCGGGGTCTTTTCAATTTTTTGGTCTTTTAAATAAATGTTCTTAGTGACTTTTCGTTTTCCTCCCGCTACCATAACAAATGTTTTTTTTACATTAATATGTAGATCCAAAGCACCCATGAAGTCAGCGTACTTAGATAGGGATTTCTGTAGCTCGATCGGAGTGCGTGCTAAAATAACTGCGTCATCCGCATAGAGCAGAGCGGGGATCAGGCGATGTTTCAGTCTGGGCAGATCCTGCCCCCCCCTCAACATGATCTCATCTAGGCCGTTGGTATACAGGGAGAAGAGGAAGGGGGCTAGGACGCATCCTTGCCTTACTCCTCGCTCTACCCTAAACGGCGCCGTTAACTCTACTTTTGTCCCATATCTCACTCTTGCTGATGCTTCGCCATATAGCTCCCTCAAGAAGTCCAGGAGGGGAGGATCAACCCCTAATGTGCTCAGCAATGACCAGAGCTTCGCATGCGACACGCAGTCAAACGCGGAGGACAAGTCCACGTAAACCATATAAATTGACCCTGGCTTTGCATGTATGTATTTCGAAACTAACATGCTTAGATTTAGGGCCTGTTCGACTGTTCCAAAGCCTTCCCTAAATCCAAACTGGAGATCCGAAAGGATATCTTTGTCTCTTGCCCAGTGCTGAAGTTTTTCTAGGACAACTCTGCCGACTACTTTACCTAGGGAGTCAAGCAGGGATATAGGACGATAACATTTCGTATCCTGCCGGTCCCCCTTTTTAAAGATGGGGACCATGATGGAACATGACCATGACTCCAGCAGGCCGAGATTCGCTGCTGCTGTGCAGACTCTAGTGAGTATTGGTGCCCAAAGATCAGGAAGGTGTTTGAATAGATCCACAGGGACCCCATCGGGGCCGGGTGCTTTGCCGCTCTTGCTCATCAGCAGTGCCATTTCGACATCTTGTAGTTCGAAATCAATCGGTATTGGAAATACTACAGGTGAGAGATTAAAGTTACATTCTTCAGTCAAAGATGGTAGTTGAAATATTTTTGAAAAGTGGTTCACACAGGTTTCCTCGTCGATAGCCACATCGATCTGTGGGGTATTGGAGTCCGATAACAAGGGTGACTTAACGATTCTCCAAAATGACTGACTATCTTTAGATAGTGCACTTTTGTGCAGAGCGTTCCACAAGGACAGTTTCAGCTCCTTTTTCCTTGCCCTTCTGGCGTTGTTATAATTTCACCGGAGTTGTTGGATCTCTATTGGATCTCTGTTTGGTTTCCCAATTGCTTTTCTAAGGTTGGTCTGTGCCTTAGTACATTCATGATTAAACCAGCCTGTGGTGCTTGGTTTATTTTGTTTAGGTACTCTTGTCAGAATTGTTTTTACTTGTTCTAATATCGTCTGAAAATTTTCCAAGATTTGCTTTGGGTCTGCTTGGGAATCCAGGCATATCGATATATTGTTATGAGCTGTCTTGGTAAGCTTATTCGGATCCACTTTTTCCCATCTTATAGTATAACCGTTGTTTTTTCCTAATTCAAGCCTGTTTTGTGTTAGGGTGCTTGCTATTGTTGTCATAAGAGATCTTGGTTGTTTCATCTGTAGATTAAAACTTAGAGCAGAGTGGTCACTTAGAGAGTTTTCCAGAATTGTGACATTACTAATTTGGTCTATTAGACCTTCTGTGATCATTATGTAGTCCACTGTGGTCTCGTGCCCTCTTCCTCGATAGGTAGGTTCTAATTGGTTATCTTGTGGTAGAGTAGGATTTATTATTGAGAGTTCCAGGTCTGTGAGGATCTCGTTCATAGCTAACCCCGTTCGCGAGTGGAGGAAGTGGACGAGAGGGTTCTCATGTTCATCCATCATTCCACAGGTCTGAATGTTCATACAGGGATGTAGGTTGAAATCCCCTCCCCAAATTATATGAACAGTACCCTTTCTCTCATGAATTTGAGCTGGAGGTGGTCTGGAGTGGAGCTCTGCCCAGTGCTGCTTCCACTTCAGGCTCAGTATGCAGAATGAGGGAGGGAACTGCCTGCTTCCTGGTTGTGATGTCATCCCTGTGCTCAAAATGCGACTTCCCGTTTTTGCGATTTCGGTAATTGCGAAATCACAATTTATTCTCAGAAAAAGGCCGATTCTGCGATTTATTTAGCGATTTGAGAAGATTTGCAAACGGCAATTGCGGCCGTTTGCGAATCGCTTTTTTTGGTCGCATTTGTTAATGAATCCCATTCTGCGAATTCTAAATTGCGATTCGATATTTCTCGCAATTTATAATTCGCAGAATTTGGGTTTGATGAATCTGGGGGTTAGTACCCCCTTCATACACATTTACACAGAATTTCAATTGCAATTGGAATACATGACCATTGCTCTGTGTTCTCTACAGAGAGGCCAACCCACTGACAGGCACTGTGAGTAACTCATACTGCCTTCAGCCTCAGCGCCAAAGCTCTCAATCGCAGTGCCACTCAGTTCAAAGTATGAACTATACGCTAATATTAAGAAAACTTTGTGAAATAGAAACAGGAACTAAATCGCTGACATGCATTACCTTAATGTTTTTAACATTCATTGTTAGAAAATCAATCAGGGTTTTTGACATTAATGTTAAAGGCATGAATATATAGCCCCACAGGGACCTGTTTTAATGTTTGTTTTAATACAATGTGACAGAAACAGATTCCCAGAATTACACTGCCACAAACATTGAGCATGGTACAGTGTCTGTCTTTAAAATCAAAACATTGTGGCAATCAATGTAAATAAATAAATCAGGATCTTAGTAAGCCCCCAAGTATGTGCACCACATTCTAGGCATGCATTTAATGGTTTTTGAAATTTTTCCGATATTCTGCAAATCAGGACACTATATGCACATATTTCTCCCTTTGCTCTTGACTCCCCCAAAAGCTGAGGATATTTAGATCAACTGCGCCACAGAGAAAAAGATCAACTTTGCCGGGGAACAAGTATAGCAGATCCACTTCTACAGATGCCAGCGGTCCACAGCCCCGGCCTGGGATGTGAGTGGGGGACATCAGAGTGATCAGGCATCTCAAAACAATATACCTACTACTAGTTTAGAATTAACCCTTACCATTACTGAGGACAAGGTGTAAAATCTCACTTACTGCAAACGCATTCAATCCTACCCTGTGACGAATGAGAAAGGGTGGGATCTATGCCTGTGAATGACGCCTAGACTCATGTAGAAATGCAGCCTGCAAAGCCTGAAACTACAGCTCCAACAGTGTCACCGGCCTGCAATTGAATTCACCAAGGACCTTCATGTCACTGAAGGGCCGTAGAAAGGTAAGCCCTCCATCGCACGTCACATTGCAGAAAGTTGATATAATTACTGCTTGGCTTCCAGCTCCTTGTTCAGAGTGAGGCGGAGCAGGCAGACTGGGACAGGCAGCCCAGACTTAAATACATTGATTTATTTAGCGATATGACCTAAGATTGTATCTTTAAATAATTCAATGTATTTAATATTTTTTGCAGAAAAGATGTAGGAATTTCAAAGGGGCACAGCCCTAGAGCTGTAAAGCAGAAACTTCACCTACCTAGAATTCATTTTAATTTTCAAAAATTCCAAAATTGTGTAAACTTACTTTAAACATAGATGAAAAAATATGGGTGTAGCTTTACAACTTTGTGGATTGGGTCTGCGATGTTGGGCAGGAAAGGAGAGTCCCCAGTCTCCATCCACATGTACCTGACTCGTGTGCGCATTCGGGTGACGTCAGGAAAAAGGTTAAATCCCTTTTCTCTATATGTCTAACAATGTAAACTCAAGCAAAAAACATGAAAGACTTATTTTTCTGTCCACCATCTTTAGAATTGTTTTTATTTTCTTGTTTTCCGATTTCCCTTTAAAGTTATTGTACCCTCTGAAAGGTAATGTGAACATGTTGATGGAAAGAGAAAGGTAATAGTGTAAGCGGTAATGAGATAAAATTAGGTTTTGCAACAAAGGTATATTTTGTGTTGGTTACATTAATGTCTAGCAAAAATGGTTAGGGGTTCTGCCCACTTAACCCTCCTGTACCTGAGCAGGAGACATCCAAGGATGAGAAAGTAGCAACAAGGGGTACCGAAGGGATCAATCCTCTTTTAATTTTCAAACAAGAGACAATTAATTATCTTGTGAATTACAAATTAAACATTGGGAAAATTAATAGGTTAATTCATGTACACACATATGAGCGGACATCCAGGGAGGCACAACAACCAACAATCTATATACAAAACATCACATATACATCATATACAAATATACAAAACATTTACAATATCAACAAACACTTATCTGTACCCTAAATTCAAGAAATATATAAGAATATATATACACCAATTAAAGTAAGTGCCTCCTCTTAATTTACAATGGAGTGCACAACAAAGTGGTAGTCCCAAAAGCAAAGCACCAGGGGGTTAGAACATCAACCCAATCTCCATTTGTATAGGTGCACATCAGACAAAAGTCAAATCTTTCTTAAGTTGTAACAGGGGACTCCATTCAAAACAAAAGGTGTTGACGCAGTCGCGGTCGCGTTTCAGCCAGATGATGTAGGCATTTATCAGGACATGGGTACTCTAATCTTCAGGGCCCTGGCCGAGCCTAGGGCCGGTATAGCCGGCTAGTCCACAAAACCACCCACAAGGGTGGGGTGGGAATCACTTTCTTAGCCCAGGTACTGGAAGTTATACCTTATATATACAATGAGTCCACTCGGATAAGGATAGTGTCAAACAGGCGTGGCTTGAATCACACGGTCTTTCGAAATTCTTCGGGTAGCACGGTGACACGAACAAACAGTGTTCACCGTAGCGGGAGTCACACCACCGGGTTACATTAATGTGTTCTACTTTGAAGCACATGAAAAGTTAAAACATAAAACAGACCCTCAAAAAAAGCAGAGGCTTTGAAATGGGAACTACCTACTTTCTGTTACAAGCCGCTGGGTTTCATCCACTGTAGATCTGAGCTACCAGTTCGCTTTGGCAAATATTGCTTATTTAACAAATCATTCATTCAATCCAGAATGCTTCCGAGGGTGTGGGCACAGGCAGCCTTAAAATGTGTCACTACATCTGTGTGACTTATTCAATGACCTTTATATTCACTGGACACCACTCAAGTTAGTAGTCGTGTCATTCATACAAAAAATCAGGTTGGGTTGGACATTTATGAGAATTTGCTTAGCTGGTCTGGGAATGGTACCCTTTCAGTGCCACAAAGAGTTAAAGAGCTTAACCCCCAGCCCTCCGTGACCAGGAAGAAGAAAGGGTAATTATCTTACTTTTTCAGAAGCCGAATAATTTTGGAATAATTTAAAGGGAGGCCGATGCTTTCATCCGCAGGAGCTTTCCCTTTGTCTTATTAATGTGACCACATCAGACACTGCTGCGGGTTCATTTGTCTTTTGAACTAACATCAGAATAATCTGCAGCCTATTGTTCTGATCTCAGACGGGGATTCATTCTTTTGGACAGGCTTCTACATCACCAAATACCCAGTTACAAGAACTGAGTGCTTATAAGCAACGGTAGTTCCTACTTTTTAAGTCAGGAGTACAAAGACAAAGTTGCCATTGAAGTTAGAATGAATGAGTTATGTGTTTTCTGGAAAATATATATATTAAGAGCATTGCCTCTTCAATATATTATGCCATGTTTGTTTTATCCATTGTATTAACGTTTTCAAACAAATCAAGAATGGACGCAACAGCATGATTAGAAACCCAAAGTAGGAATGTGCTAGTGGGTAGTGTAAGAGTGACTTGAGTACATCAAATACAGGGGTGTAACAGCAATGGTGCAAGTGGTGCATTGGCACCGGGTCATACAAGTTGGGGGCCACTTTAAAGTTGAAATATAGGAAAGCAGGGCTTACAGCAATGCAGCAACAAGGGAGGGATAAAATACTAAGGGGGGCCGTAACTTGTGTAATTCAGTGTAATAATAATAATAATAATCTTTATTCGGTTTTTTAGCAGCGCTAAACCATAAAAGTTATCGCAACATACATAATACACAAGTATTAATAAAAACAAAAATTGCACACAATTTTTTAAAACATATGATCAGGTTGTGTACAAATTATGTATATAATAAGACAATCAAAGGTTGCTCCTATGCCTCATAATACTCTTTAAAAAATTCAGTATGTGATAACAGGTACATTCAGAATCTAGCAACTGTAATGCTAACATGGCTGGGCGACATTGTCTATATCCCCATCTTTTTAATAGCGGGGTTATCCAGATTTTTCGGTGGATTTGGAAAAATTTACAAAACAAAATTGTATGGATAGTAGACTGTTGGGACAAATCGTCACACGGACAGGGGGCCAAGTTTGAATTCCAATTATTTTTGTCAGGAAAAGTCACTAGTCTGTAAAAGAGATTCAGTCTGAACCTTGTTAGGAGCATTTTTTCATATGCTGAAAATTCCAAGGTCAAATAAAGCTGGATTTTCGGGGAATGCTGTATCATATTCGCGTGAATCGCAGATTTTTTGGTCGTCAGCAAAGTCAGTCTCAAGGACTCTAGGTGGGTCAACGCGATTTGTTTCAGATCTTTCTTGGATATTTCATTTAACTTTTCTGGAGTAAAATAATACTTTTGTAATCCTAAATCGGAGAAGAAATTTCTGATATAGGAGAGCCACACTATTTTATGTACATGGTCCAAATCCCTAGAGTCCTGCAAGATGTTTTTGGTCAGCTGGTTCTCATCCGACAGCCAGACGCGCCTCCAAAGTAAAAGTGGCTGGATCTTTATTAGGTCTTCAATGTATGGGATTCCCAATTCCATATGCGAGGCGTAGATGGAAGTGCCTTTTGGCGTGGACAAAAGGAATCTCATGAAGATGTTTTCTTCTTTTTGCAATGAACCAGTAGCTGTGTGTCCCCAAATCCCTGCCCCATATAGGGTGATAGCTTGGCATTTTGCAGCATAGATCTGTAACAATTCTACTGATGGTCTTTTTCCAAGTTTATTTGAGAAGTTCATCAGTGCTAGAATTGCACGTTTAAAAAGGTGTCTCCTGGCCTCAAAAGCTGCTTTCCAATTTAAGCTGTCATCAATCATGATGCCTAAGTATGGGTATTGCGGGGTCTTTTCAATTTTTTGGTCTTTTAAATAAATGTTCTTAGTGACTTTTCGTTTTCCTCCCGCTACCATAACAAATGTTTTTTTTACATTAATATGTAGATCCAAAGCACCCATGAAGTCAGCGTACTTAGATAGGGATTTCTGTAGCTCGATCGGAGTGCGTGCTAAAATAACTGCGTCATCCGCATAGAGCAGAGCGGGGATCAGGCGATGTTTCAGTCTGGGCAGATCCTGCCCCCCCCTCAACATGATCTCATCTAGGCCGTTGGTATACAGGGAGAAGAGGAAGGGGGCTAGGACGCATCCTTGCCTTACTCCTCGCTCTACCCTAAACGGCGCCGTTAACTCTACTTTTGTCCCATATCTCACTCTTGCTGATGCTTCGCCATATAGCTCCCTCAAGAAGTCCAGGAGGGGAGGATCAACCCCTAATGTGCTCAGCAATGACCAGAGCTTCGCATGCGACACGCAGTCAAACGCGGAGGACAAGTCCACGTAAACCATATAAATTGACCCTGGCTTTGCATGTATGTATTTCGAAACTAACATGCTTAGATTTAGGGCCTGTTCGACTGTTCCAAAGCCTTCCCTAAATCCAAACTGGAGATCCGAAAGGATATCTTTGTCTCTTGCCCAGTGCTGAAGTTTTTCTAGGACAACTCTGCCGACTACTTTACCTAGGGAGTCAAGCAGGGATATAGGACGATAACATTTCGTATCCTGCCGGTCCCCCTTTTTAAAGATGGGGACCATGATGGAACATGACCATGACTCCAGCAGGCCGAGATTCGCTGCTGCTGTGCAGACTCTAGTGAGTATTGGTGCCCAAAGATCAGGAAGGTGTTTGAATAGATCCACAGGGACCCCATCGGGGCCGGGTGCTTTGCCGCTCTTGCTCATCAGCAGTGCCATTTCGACATCTTGTAGTTCGAAATCAATCGGTATTGGAAATACTACAGGTGAGAGATTAAAGTTACATTCTTCAGTCAAAGATGGTAGTTGAAATATTTTTGAAAAGTGGTTCACACAGGTTTCCTCGTCGATAGCCACATCGATCTGTGGGGTATTGGAGTCCGATAACAAGGGTGACTTAACGATTCTCCAAAATGACTGACTATCTTTAGATAGTGCACTTTTGTGCAGAGCGTTCCACAAGGACAGTTTCAGCTCCTTTTTCCTTGCCCTTCTGGCGTTGTTATAATTTCACCGGAGTTGTTGGATCTCTATTGGATCTCTGTTTGGTTTCCCAATTGCTTTTCTAAGGTTGGTCTGTGCCTTAGTACATTCATGATTAAACCAGCCTGTGGTGCTTGGTTTATTTTGTTTAGGTACTCTTGTCAGAATTGTTTTTACTTGTTCTAATATCGTCTGAAAATTTTCCAGGATTTGCTTTGGGTCTGCTTGGGAATCCAGGCATATCGATATATTGTTATGAGCTGTCTTGGTAAGCTTATTCGGATCCACTTTTTCCCATCTTATAGTATAACCGTTGTTTTTTCCTAATTCAAGCCTGTTTTGTGTTAGGGTGCTTGCTATTGTTGTCATAAGAGATCTTGGTTGTTTCATCTGTAGATTAAAACTTAGAGCAGAGTGGTCACTTAGAGAGTTTTCCAGAATTGTGACATTACTAATTTGGTCTATTAGACCTTCTGTGATCATTATGTAGTCCACTGTGGTCTCGTGCCCTCTTCCTCGATAGGTAGGTTCTAATTGGTTATCTTGTGGTAGAGTAGGATTTATTATTGAGAGTTCCAGGTCTGTGAGGATCTCGTTCATAGCTAACCCCGTTCGCGAGTGGAGGAAGTGGACGAGAGGGTTCTCATGTTCATCCATCATTCCACAGGTCTGAATGTTCATACAGGGATGTAGGTTGAAATCCCCTCCCCAAATTATATGAACAGTACCCTTTCTCTCATGAAGGTGACGATGATATGTGATGTTTTCTTGAATTAGAAGGAGGGTAGTTATGAAGTTGTCATCATCTAAATTATTGTATAGGTTGATTAATATAATGGTATATTTTTTCCCTATTGTGAGAGTGAGCAACTGAAAATTTGGAAAAGGATCTGCCTCTAGTACACTCAGGTCTGTTATAGTGTTCGCTATGTAGGTTGCCAGCCCCCCCCTAGATCTGCCCGAGCTGCTTGGAAGGGCAACAGATGAGTATGTCTTATATCCCACAAGATGTATGGGCGTCGTGACCCATGTCTCCTGTAAGCATATGATTTTAGCATCCTCCAGAAAACTAGCGGCGGAACCATCCTCTATTTTTGATCGGAGACCTGCAATATTCCAGAAAATCACCTGGAGCTGTAAGATTTCCTTAACTGTGTCTGCCATTTTTGGTTCTGATAGAGAAGGGGAATCATTTGATGTGACCGAGGTTGCATGTATGGGAGTCGGGGATTTGACTTGTGGTCAATCGACCATTTCCAGGCTATTAAACCGGTTCATAGTCGGTATGCCTTGCCAATTTTGCCCATATGGCATGTCTCTATAATTGGATCTATATGATCGATAGAGCGGTCTGTCCCACTGTTCCCAGATTCTAGATCTGTTTTGTGGTCCCACAGTCTGCCACGGGGCCTCGTGTTGGTGATAATTCTGATTTGTTGACCACCAAGTATTGTCAGGGTCACTGTATCGCTGAGATATTTTAGGCCCAGCGAGATCTAATTCCCATGGTTGGGGGATTGCTTTTCGCCAGATGTTATCGGATTCATTTGCGTAGTTATTATTATATCTTTTTGGGTAGAAGTAAGAGAGGGATCTTGTAGCGATCCCTCCAGTTGTATTATTTTGTTCCCAAGAACAGATATAGTCAGCTATGCTCGAATCTTCGAAAGTGATCACTATACAGTCTCCCCGAATACTTTTCTTCCTATGCCCCACCCAGGGGGTCCTACAAACTGATGTTATCGTGGTTTTCCAGGTTGGCGGAGCAGGTCGATTTGTGTTCAGCCAATACTGTACTTTATTTTTTAGCGACCAGTTGGGTTCCTTCCCCTCTCCCGTTAGTTCGGGCACCCCCGTCATCACTACCACATAAGGACATGCCTCAGGTGGCATGTTTAGAGGGTGCCTGTTATCATTGGTCCCTCTCAGGGCTCCTTTGTTATTTGAAGAATTTGGCTTTTTGGTGGCAGGAGTTTTGGGGGCCGGTGTAATTGTGGTTGGCGTATTTATTTTAGGTGTATTTAATGTAATGTTGGTCTGCGGGGGAATAGTAAGGACCTTGGGCGTGGGTTTCTGAGCAGGGGGAGCCTTTGGTGGAATAGGGGCCTTTACTGTGGGTTGCTGTTTAGGCGGTGGGGAGGCTGAAATTACCGGTTTTTTATGTGTAGACAGTATGGCCGAGGTGTTTGTCCCTTCTTTTGGCAGTGCCTGTAGAGGGATTGTCTTGGGGCAACTAGCGATTTTAATCAGTTGAGCCTCTATATTAAGGAGTCTGGACTCTATTGGGCGAATAAAGGAATCTAGGAGGGAGGCTATCTCCTTTATTAGCCTTGATGATTCTCTTTCCTTACTCGTTATTAGTGGTGGGGGGGATTCTAAGATGGTGTTATCGCGAGGGTTCTGTGGCGAACAATGGATCGATATCACATTATTGTGTGGATCAGCAGTATGATGGGATGATGCTTCCGGGTTTACAGTATCGATCAGATCTATGTCGCCACACATTCTTGTGTTTGAGGTGTTATCTAATTTTTCCCTGTCCTTCCTTTTCTTTATCGCTCCCTCCCTCCTCCCTCTGGCTTGCCTTTCATCTTCCGGGGTGTTATCAGGAAAAATATCTGGAGTTTTTTCTAGCTCATTTTCTGAAAATGATACTGAAAGTTGGGAGGCCGAAAGATCTACGTTGTTTGGAAGACTAAGTCTGTTTGAAGGCACTGTTGTTTGTGTTGGAGCAAACTGTGTTTCTGGGGTTCTTGCAGTTGCTAGTAGTCCCATTGACGATCGCCTTGCAATTGCAAGTTCAGTTGAAACTCTGCCCTCAATCAGGCTTATACTTTGGTCAATGAATGTATTTGCTTTAAAGATAAAGTCATCCATTGGTCCTAGCAGTTTTTCACCTACTCCCCCCAAATTTTTTTTTAATTTTTTTTGCTTGCTTGCTCGCGTATTCATTTTCTGTAGATGGGATATGCCAAAGTTTCTCGTTAGTAATGGTAAGTCGTAGCTAACTTCAGGGAGATGGTAAATACCTGTAGTTTGAAGACCGCAAATAATAAGCTTAAAGATAGGGCCCGGACCGGACTCTCACGTTCTCGAACGGCCTCAAACGGCCCGCTCTTTGCCCGGTCTTGGCCCCGGGATGTGCCCCGCGCACGTCCCGCGGTGCGCGTCACCGGCCTTCTTGATATAGTCTAAGGTGGAGAGGGGGCGTGGCACTGGGAGGGGGAGCGGCTCACCCGGGAAGAGGACACAGCTGTGGATGTTGCAGGCTGGTCCTCGCAGTCCCGGGGCCGCGCCTCTCGCCTCCTCTGCGGCCTCGCGGCTGACTCCTCCTCACGCTGGCAAGATGATGGGCTGGATACGGTTAGTGGCTACTCCTGTAGCACGGTCAAAGTATGAGCAAGGGACTCCTCTGCACGAGCGGCACCCGCGAAGCGGGGGCCGCGAGGAGTGAAGAGCGCTTTGGTGGGGGCGGGCACTGGGAGGGGGCGCGGCTCACCCGGGAAGAGGACACAGCTGTGGATGTTGCAGGCTGGTCCTCGCAGTCCCGGGGCCGCGCCTCTCGCCTCCTCTGCGGCCTCGCGGCTGACTCCTCCTCACGCTGGCAAGATGATGGGCTGGATACGGTTAGTGGCTACTCCTGTAGCACGGTCAAAGTATTAGCAAGGGACTCCTCTGCACGAGCGGCACCCCAATTCAGTGTAGCATAGTCACACGGAATTTCCCATTCAGTACTATTCCTTAGTGCAAAAATGCCCCCTCATGTCCAAAATGAACATGAGAATGATGCATTTGCGCTAAGAAATAGGGTTCAATGCAAACGAATATGAATAGCGAGCGGGAGCGGTCAGTTATTCAAGCTTGATGTGCTCTTGTGGTAAGATTCCCCCCCCCCTGAATTACTCCCAACTTTAGATGTGTCCCCCCAATTTTGCGAGCAGGAGTAATTGTGCAATTATCAGTGATTCTGCATCAAAAAGTAATGCGGATTTACTGAAATTACTCCGACGTAATTGAAATTCCGCCCAGGTCTCTAAAATACCAGCATATTGTTGTCAGAACAGTGTCTGGCATAAATATTGCTGCGTGAATATTGTTTACCAAACAGTTTACAAAAAGTTGATAACTTCTAACCTACACCGAATGGGCTGATAATTTTCAAACAAAATTTAGGATACTATATTTATGTCAGAAGATATTTATGCATACAATATTTTGAGATTAGACCCAGGTTGGAAGGAGTATGCTATATAATAATTGAGTTAGGAAACGGATGACTTGAGGATTTGTCCGTAGCGGATGCTTATGGTTGTGATTAAACTGTATACTGGGATCCCTAGAGAAGGGAACTACAATAGACATAAAAAGAAAGCTGCAACATGATAGACATAAATGTATGATTAATTCTCTCTTGCAGGAGGAAGCGCAGAGGCCATATTTTCTGACACAAGTGGATGTGAGTTGGAGAATCGACTCCTAAAGTATCTGATAAGACTAATAATAACAGTTATAGTTAGAATAAGCGGTCATGATTTATATAAATGTTTTGATGATCTAGGTTGGTTTAATTTGAGTCCCTGATTTTAGTTTTGTTTTCTATGTTTTACATTCTAGTGGTGAAACATTTTCTACCGAAGACGGGAAATACGTCCTGAAATGCGCTGGGAAATTAAATGAATGTGAGTGATTGATCAAAAACCATGATGGAATGAAGCGTACAGATGAACACATATGAGATGCATTTAGGAAGAACACAAACACAAGTACTTGGGGGCATATTTACAAGGAATTGGCGTAGGGCAGCGTCGCAGATCATTTTGCTGCTCTGCCCACGCCAATTCAAAAGGACAGGAATGCATCGTATTTACAAAATACGGTACAATCCCGTACTTTTAGCCACCGCTCGTGCACATTTTGCAGCCATACTCCAACGCAGGAACCCTTACACCATGATGCAAGGGTATCTGTGGTGTTGCGACGATTGTTTTTGTGCAGGAAGTGGCACCTTCCTGCACAAAAACATTAATGAGAGGTGTTTTCCTCTTTTTATGTGTGCTGCAGAATGCAGCACATGAAAAGAGGAACAAGCATTGGCATAGCAATAGGTCTCGCCTCTGGGACCTTATAAGTGTTTAGTTATCCAGCATAATATCCTTGGTGCAACAACATCTAGGGGCCGATTAGGATGGCGGACGGACTTGCGTCCGTCCGCCACCCTTGAGGAGGAGGGAACGTCCGCAGGGGCTGCGGCGTTCCCTCCGTGCTGATTAGGATGTGACCGCCAGGGTGGCGGTCACATCCTCTATATTTAACATTGCGGCGGGTGCAGCTTCAAGCTGCACCCGCCGCAATGTTAAAAAAGCATGTGTTACATTTACATGCACAAAGCAGCAGGCACCGCACGGTGCCTGCTGCTTTGTGCATGCAAATGCAGGGGGGTACCATAGGTACCCCCCATGTGCACCCCCCACCCCCCATTCACCCAGGGGGCCCGCAACGGGCCCCCAAAGTGAATATCCGTATGCTTTTCCATGGCGGAAAAGCCGCCGTGGAAAAGCAGTTTTACACAAACATCATAATATGGCGGACGGTGTCTCATAGACACCGCCTGCCATGTTATAGCTTTTCCGCTGCGGTCGGAAGCCGACCGCAGCGGAAAAGCGGCGGACGGAATTCCAGACCCACCAGCCATCCTAATTTGGCGGTGGGTCTTTGGAGTCTCCGCCGCGGTTTTTCCGCATCCTCCGGCCCGGCGGAAGTGTCCGCCGGCCTGGAGGATGCGGAAAAACCGCCATCCTAATCGGCCCCCAAGTGTTGTATGGCTAAACACTTATAAGGTCCCAAAGGCGAGACCTATTGGCTATGCCAATGCTTGTTCTGTGTTTACGGACACATCTGATAAACAAGGGCTTTGCAAACCTGATTAGGTAATGTTTCCAGGGCCCCCGAAATTATGTTTCAATGGGTTCTTTGACTGCACTAGAATACAACATCAAATAATTGTTCAATGGAATCACTGAGAAGCAACAGTCATTTAAGGGTTAAATCTTCAAGGAATGAAAAGTACAACACCTACGAGTAAAGCATTCAGCTTCTCCTCGAATCCCCCTTTGCACGTTATTCCTGCTTTTGGATCACTAAACTCAAAGACAATGTATACAGTTAATAGCTCCAAGGCATCTTTAACAAAAAGAAAACATAAATATAGTGTGTAGGAATAAAAAGCAACGTTATGGCACTTAAGTTATAGCCAGGGGTTCCATATGCCCATTTCTTATATATTCTTATATTTTAGTTTTTACTTTTTCCAGTCATAAACTGCCTTCGACCTAACAGGCAGAGATGAGCACAGGTTGTTAGGGAGTAAGGGGGGCCTTTTCCAGTATTGTGGCCAATAAATAACCTTAATTTGAGTGCAAACGCAAAACATTGGATACACAGAATTGGAAAAAAGAAAATCAAAGAGCAAGGATTTCCCCAACATAAACAATGCTATGAAAATCCCTGCCAAATGCATAAAAGAGCATATTTTGCACAGAATTCACATTGCTCAACAAAGAGTGGGATCAGAAGCACTAACCCACCTAGATTCAAATGATCAATTACTGAGTTGGAGGTTGGCAAAGGAGAGAAACGCGCTTTTTGGCAGATCAGCAAGACTAGCCACTATGTTTTGGTCACCTGTTTGAATTGGGAATACAAAAGAACAGAGAACAGGCCCAAAGAGTCAAGCTACAAAGCGCCAAATCCTCAGACTGTAGTTCATTTACTGGAGGTGGCTCAGAGACTCCTAATCAACAATGATGAAGCGTAGAAAGAGGACACACTTATTACAAGATACCAACTAGGAGGAAAGGGTCAGTTTTTTTATGAAGGCACACTTTATGGACTACAGATAAGATTTAATATTAACATACAATCATAAACCGAGCTGCCACTTAGTGCTTTATTCGTGAAAGTATTTCTTGCCCAAGTCGCAGGTATCCTGATCCTACAGCAAGAACTCAGCCCACGGAGTTAATTTACTATCTTATTTTGTAGTTTGGAATGGTGTGAGCACCAGCTAAGATCTGCGTTTACCACTCAGATCTGCTGGTGTTCTTATATTTTTTAATGTTCCCTTTGCTGCACGAAACCCTAACAAATTATGCCATTATAATGTCTTTCTAAGAAGAAATTGGAAGGTCATAATCAAAGTGTTATTTCGCAGGACTTCAAAGGTGGAAATCGATTTTTCATACCATTGACAGTCTATCAGTTGCATAGGAAAGACTTTATTGGACATTTCCCAGTCTGCAGTTTCAGCTACAGAAGCCGACAGCCTCGTCGAACCCAAGGCTTGTGACATTATATCCATAGAGCGTTAACAATCGTCTGCAAGTTTTAACCAGCACAAGCGTGCGCCTCGTGCGGCAGCAGGGGGAGGGGGCCTGCGCGATTCCCTTGCGGGAGCCTGCAGCTTGGCACGATGATTGCGAAAATATGGTGCCAACATATGGCGCCGCGCGCTCCCGCAAGGGAATCGCCAGACGTGCACGCGTTGCCATTGCAAGCAATGCAACGCATGCACGTTTTTGCCCCCAAAGCTGTGCCGATGGCTAAAGGTCTCTCTCCTATACAGCGCATGAGCAATGCGTAGGCAAGACCTAATAAACTAGGACAAACGTAAGCATTTTATCTCATTACGCCTGCTCTGCTCATGTCTACAAGGCCTGCTCTGCTCATGTTTACAAGACCATGAGAAGGCACGCAAGGTAGCTTTACGTGGCCTTGTAGATATGACTAAGCCCTGTGCGCCACCGGAACGTCACAAAAAGTGGCCTTCCAGCAGCGCACAGGGCTTGTAAATATGCCTCTATGTGTGCCTTTATTCATGGTCAGAGACTCAGCATAAATAACAGACACTTTAAGTGTAGTTTAATGGATTTGGAAGGGATCAAGGTGCACCTAGAGAAGAATACTTAACGGCGCTAACTTTTGCTTACAATACGTGACAGAAGTTTAGTATTGGCAGAGTACTAGAATCGCAGGGACAGTGACAATCCCAGGGCCTTTGGAGTTCTCTGCAATGAAAAAGCAGAGAGCACGGACAGTCAAAAAAATCCTTAGTTGATCTCAGTTTTTTACATTTATGCTTTGAATTAAATATGACAGCACTGGCAGTGAGCAGTCACAGATATAACATCCCAGAGATTAATTCTGCATTCAAATGCAGTAGCAGAGAGACGATTTGTACTTGCTGAAGTGATAAGGCTGCATACATAATGCCACCTTTGAATTTGAGAAATTCACCTGACAGGAGCTGATGAGTAAAAATAAACCCTACTCAATTTGAGTATTTTCAAAGTACATTTCTAGAATTGTCTATTCACCAGGATTCTGCTTGTCTCTTGCTTATCATCACAATCAGCAATACAACAACATTGGTGAGGCAATATGGTCAAGAATGAAGAGCATAAGAGGCAAAGCATCAACATCTGTCAATAGGAAAATATTTTTACACATATAGTATGCAGTAAGGTAATTGCAGAAGTGTTTCAGAAAAAGTAAATGTTATTAGGCCACCTAGTCCTGGTGATTACTATGTAAGAAGAAAAACACAACGGTGAGGGTTGGCATGCTTGCCGTTGTCTCAGCCACTGGCAACCAGTCAGAGACACATCCCAGACCATCATTTTTGACCTACTATGCAACTCCAGACAGTGACCAGCTATATGCAAATCAACCTATGGAAGAAATATTAGTGGACACACACAAAGTGCATTTCTGGTTGTGATATGCATTTATGTGCCTGGCTACAGACAGCACTCACATGAAACGGATAGGGCTATAGCATTTGGCAGATAGTTATATTGTTCCTTTGGTTTTACTTTATGGCTTTCGAAATGGGGCAAAGTAGATACTTAATGCAGTCACAGCCAGTGCAGCTCGGTCAGCAGAAGAAGCAGCCTCTCTAGTCCTGGCAGTGGCTTTGAACCAGAGGCTATACCTCCCACTGAAGGGAGCTCCACATGAGTATATCTCTTCAGAGTTCTTCGAATAATGGACAGCTGAAGCGTTAGTTAAAAAAAATATATACTATTAGGAACCTCCCCAAATGTTACCATTATGACGTCTAATAATACGGCGCAGAATGAAATAGACTGCACTTGTGTCAGCACTTTCGCACCACTTCCACTGCAATTTTGCACCTTCATTAATACCAACCTACCTTTGCAAAAGCAAGATTTATTTGGAGTGTTTATAGGAAAAACTACATTTTCAATGCAATTGTCATTTTTCACAGTTTTGCAAAGTGTAAAATTGCACAGAGACCTTTGAAAAATTGTTCATCTACCGTGCAAAATAAGCAAGCAAAGTTGTCTTTCTCTTTTTATGTAAGCCATGATGTGAATGGATTACTCCGTTCTCTTCTGCCGGCCCAGATTGATAGGCATTCATATTTTGAACAACTTCCTGTCCCTCCACTTCAGGTTAAAGTGGTTATTCTCTTGGTCCAATTGTTCAGTTAAGATCTGCCAAGAGTTTGGCCCATTCAGAGCTCACTATACTTTCACAACGATATTAAAATGGTCTTTGTGATTCATTCTGTGCTCAATATTTAAGGAAAATATAAGTGCAGGCACCTAAAGTTTTTCTCAGAAATCCAATGCTGATGCTACTTCATGCCGGCGTTGCCAAATCTCCTGATTCCACCTCATGCCTCTTTCTTCTAACACACTGCCTTTCCTATCTCATAATCTCACCCTGTAGTTTAATTTTCAACCCTGCCTTCTCTCTTTGTCACGGTGCTCATATCTTCCTCTCTCTCCTTGTTTTTACTTTTCTGCATTTCTCTCTCCTGTTCTGGCTCTAGGGCTTTAAGATGAAAAATAAATCACAGATTTCAAAAGTGAGGTCCAAAGCCCACCACCCACAAACACCAGGAAAAATGTAAGCACTGGATTAATTCATTATAATAATGCGACTCATTAAAAATTTGAGAATTCTGTAGAGCATTACCATACATACATACAAATACACATACATGTGTTTGAGTCCTGGACAGTGGGAATTGATATCACGTCCACAGTCAATTTCTCGAGTCTTTCAAGACTAAGTCAATTTCTTGTCTCTTTCAAGACTAAGGACAACATATAGAGGTGGGTGGTAATGTAATATCTGTCTAAAATAGACATATATATCATGGTTCCACTGCTTCATTCACCGTTGGATGAATGACTGTGTTTCTGACAGCACAGGCTTTGCAAGGTATGCCTTGTCTCTCAGGGAATCGCTGGCCCACAGGGCATCGGTGGGCACTCCCTACTCAGATTGGTGCTTCCGACACCATGTCATCCCTTGTTTGCCCTTGCTGGCACTCCCAAGCAGGAAAAAAGGATCAATGACTTGTGCACTGGGATAAAACTTCCAGAGCACGGTGGAAGATTTAATAAATATGTTTCACAAACAAGCCCCACTTTGGGCGAGTGTCTTTGAAAAAGTTGGAAACCTGCCATGGTGATGCCACCATGGCATGTTGGGCTAGGCAGCATTTTTGGTCTGTAAAAGTGATCCATCTGTAGTGCCAGAAGCACTTTCAGCCAAACCTCTATGCTGTAAAAGAAAGACACTCTAAGCTGAGCCTGGGGAGTGGCCAGCCGAACATGGGGGCATATTAACAACAGACGGCGATAAATATCACAAAGCGCGCTTAGCACTTTAATATTTATCGCCGTCTATCACTGGAATTTATCACCATGCTTGTGCTGTATTTACAATGCATAGCGCAATGGCAATATAAATTCCAGCGATAGCGGGGTAATCGCCGTTTTGCATGGAACATCGCTGGTTTTGTGGTCATAACACAAGATTCCACCCCCCATGTTAGGTATGGGTAAGTCATGATTTTAGCAGATGTTAGTTATTGGAGAAACCAGAGGTTTTCGCCCAAAACTAACGTCTGCTAAAATGCGTGGGCCACCTTGTAAATATCGTAATGTGCACATCAGCGATAATTACAAGGTTGTACAGCCCAGTGACACCCACTTTGCATCTCATTAGAGATGCAAAGGGAGGCGTCGGAAAAAAAGGGTGCTAACATGCGCTAATGCATGTTAGCACCCTCTTGTAAATAGGGCGATATATTTATCTCTGCTTTTTTGGCTTTAATAGCCAAAAAAGCGGAAACATGGCCCTTGTAAATATGCCCCTTAATGAGGCGCTTAAGATCTGATTTAGAAAATGGTGGCAACTAGCTGTGGAGAAAATTATAAAAATGCAGTTTAACCCATTGATGATGTGCCTCATTTTTTGGGACAGTTTGGTGAATAAAATTCAACCATTGTTTTTCGATCCATAGTTAGCAATTTCCCCAGAAATGTAAGGATTTTCAATTATCATACATTTCTAAATGAGGTTCTTCCAAAATCCATCTTACTTAACGTGCCTGCCTCGCACAAATGAAGAAATAACGCTGAATGTAAGCATATGGAACTGATGTCACAGAACACCTATCAGCATTATTGGGATTACAGACAGAGTACACCAGTTACAGCAGGGCACATCGTTGGGTGGATCTGGTGATGTGGCAGAACAATGCATGACCCCTGGGGATCTGTGTCTGACCTTATGGTCGCGGGTTCTAATACTAGTGGGTCCGCGCAGCATTTCATTTAAGGTGATAAAATGAGAACCATTGCGGTGAGTAACAATACAATCTTTTGATCAGCAACAAGATTGCTCAGGGGGCGAATGTGCACTTTACAAATACCGTTTATGTTTTGTGCCAGTACGTTCCAGTTTCTTTTAATGTTATAAAAGGAGTACATTTTGAATCCATGCAACATATGGTCCTTTGAGAAGGTGGCAATGAGATTCCAAGAGGCAACAGGAGGAGGGTGTTGCATAGCTCTCTTGTAAAGCCACACAGGGTTTACTGGCTGAAGCCAGGCATTGCCACTGTCTCCACTTTTAAAACATGGTCAGGGGACCCCATTGCGGTGGGTGTATCCAGAGACAATACGGACCATCGTGGAGATTATGAGGGTTCCTTTAGAAGGCGCGGGCGCTCATCAATGGCATTGGAGAGAGGAGTGTGGGAAAGTGATGCAGCTAGGTTGGGAGTTCAGTCGGAAGTAGTAGTACAAACGAATGCAGGGTTCTGCTACAAGCCCAATCAGGGTCTGCTTTGTGTAATGCAGTGCACAGTGCCAGGGTGCTTCAAACCTTTTTACATTGACCATGCACCTACCATAGTAAGGCATGGGCACCTGGGGGCCAGATGTATGACCATTCAGTTTTGTGGGTCGCAAATTGCCATTGTTTCCAACTTGCAAAACAGAATGTACTAATGTGTCTCAGTAACATTTAACAATTCCTATAGGGTTGCAAATGACCTGCCTCATCAATATTCATGAGAAAGGTCGCAATTTGTGACCCATTAGGAATGGCCAGCCCTCACAGGGATGGTGTTCAGTTGGGGTCAGCAGACCGCCATGTCTGTGACTGCTTTTTAAATAAAGCAGGTTTTTTTGTGCCCATTTTCCTTAAAGGAAAACGTGATCCATTTTAAAAAGAAAAATGAAACGCTTCTGTTTCCTTTTTTAAGAACAGTCTCTGGGAAAAAAATATTTTCACTGCCCAACACAGAGGGTAAGCGGTCCTCGGGTGACCGTTTCCCGTTTGTAACTGGCATTTGCGGTCACAAAACTATTGAATATACCAGTGTGACTTGGTATTAGGAAGGAACGTCCCTTCCTAATATCAACTCGCAAACCCTATTTTGCGAGCCAGTATTAGGATTTTAAGTTTGCGATCGCTAAAAAGGGTCGTACATCTGGTCGGTAGTCCATAAAATAGCCCCTGGTTTATTTACTGGTGTGTAGGGCAGGAGACACAGCTGCCTCACATGCTAACAACACACAGAACACAGAAACTATCAGTTATAAGACCTCCTAAAACAGGCATCACGCCTGTTTGGTGTGTGTTTGACTTTTACCTCAATCTGGGTTATTTTGGAAATGTTTTAATTATGTGAACATTTTCTTCATGCAGATTTAAATGCTCAAAACGAGCAGCACTGTTGTTAGAATTCCCCTGAAGAACGAACACATATGAACAACACATCTTCCCCAAGCAAAATTCATTTGCCTGGATTATTGTAACCCTGTGGTTACTGAAACTATTGGGCAACAACTATTTTGTTAGTTGGCTTTTCTGTGATGTAGACATGTCATTGGCAACTCATCCCTGATTATCAGCCATCAATTTACAGCTGCCCGTCATCAAAGGAATCGCAGACTACTGGATTTCAAAGGAACAGCCAGTCACTGCATTCAAATATTCTTCACAATACCTCTCCAGGCTTTTGAGTCGGCTTTTAGGGCCCTTTGTTGTTCCCTTTCTCCTGTACACATAGATAGTTTGAGCACCAGATCAAAGTGACACAAACATTACCAGCAACACAGATTGGAACACCTATTTTGTAAATATGAACGAGAAAACAGAGCGGAAACCACATAACAAGAGCATTCAAAGGAATTCATAATAGGGAGAAGGCTTGTGATCTGGCAGATGGGCCCTGTAAAAGAATTAGGTTTTTAGGTGTCTTGTTCCATAAATGCATTTATTACTTTCTAGCAGCATACATTATGTTAATAAACTTCCATTATGCATGGCTGGTGGTAATTTATTCTGTCTAATCACAGGCAAGGGATCATGAACTTCATTATCTACTTCAGTTTCTGATACAAGCCGGCAAGGCGGTGCACAGACCCACCCCCACTGTTGGTTCCGCATCTCCAGGGCGGCCTTAGCCTCTGCGCGCCTGCCCTGTCAGTTTAACCTACCATGGCCGTAATACCAATGGAAGCGAACCGCTAATAATGTCTTCTTTTTATCCCTGGCTCATCTCAGAGGCTAAGAATGCATCACTCTGGTTTGCCACTGTTTATTTCCAGTTTGAACAGCAGTCCCCATCTTTTTTTCGTCAGTCTTCCTATAAGAATAATTTTAATGTCAATCATCAACATGTCATAAGTAGCGTAACTGCCAAGTGTACATTTTCCACTCATCAATTCAAATAGAATTGTGAATATAAATGCTTCCTGCCTACTCCAAGTTTATATATTTTCATTATAAGGCTCAGATTAATAATCAAGGCATTAAAAACAAAGGAAAATTAGGAATTACTAGTAAGGACTGGATCTGGGGAATCGTTAATTTTAACTTTTCATGGTGACCCCAGGGTTCCATTTCTAATCAATGTTAAATCCAATCCATGGAGTTATTGGTACCTCCAGTATTGGTACCTCCAAGGAGCAGGGTTGATAAGCCTCAAAATGCTAACGTCACAATGAGGTAAATGGTTAGCAGATAAGGCAGCATGATATTTAATCTCCTATAACAATCATTTGGAAAATGACCACAATACCTGAGACTTTGTAATCCATTGACAACACCTGTAAACCTATACATCATGCCAGTAAAGCATTATTGAGTTGAATCGAATTGACTATGCAGGGGCTAGTTCGAATTAGGAACTGCTTCATCCTGTGTGAATAAAAGTGCTTTATCACTAAACATGGCTGAATAATCACACGTGGCCTGCACTCGAAATATCTATGAACACTTTCTTAATTGCTTTAGCAGAATTCCCCAGTGTGAGAAATGGTACACAGAGCCTGCTGCTGAGCTTATTCTAAAATGAAGGCACACATGTATCAGTGAGCAGCACTGTGATGCAATGATATAACCCACTCCACTGCACCCCTAACGACATATATGTATGTGCAGTCATATCACAAATAGCATGGACAAGCGCATTGCACTATGTGGTGCAGTGCCAGTTGGATGAGGCAAGAGAACAGCTAAATTTAACTCTTGTCGCAAAAGGATACGACTAGAGTGTGCTTAAAGGCCAGACAAAGAGGTTTGGCCAATATAGTCAATGCTGGGGAAAATGTAATAAAAGGACTAGTAAAAGGGCAACCAAAATTACACAAATTGTATATTACTCGAAAGAAGAAAAAAAAGCAAATAGCTATGAAGTGATGTCTGTGGATGTCTGAGAAATGGATACGTTTTGGGGGCAAATTCATAGCAAATGAACAAAACAATCCATTTTTGATAGGCAAATACATCGAGATGAATGCAGTAGGGCTGGTGGCAGACCACCGCCTCCCTCAAGTGGGACCAGTTGTAGTAGGGAGTGTGGTCTAATGTTCATCTGTGCAGCCCTTTGATGCATCTGATAGGTGGCAATCACAAACAGCGTGCATGGGGAATTTGCATCCATGATCATAACAAGGGACCGAGCGGCCAATGGCATACAAAGGAAATTTGCAAAAATAAAGTTGAGGTGCAGGGACTGAGGCATGTGCTGGGATACACATCCTTGTAGAGCACTGCCATGTACTGATATGTTGGTGTTTCTACATTGCAGTAAATCCAAATGTCAGTCAGATAGAAACTTCACTCTTATAAACTGTGGGAAGAACATTGAAGCAGGCATCTGAAGCAGCAATTCATTACTGAAGCCAGCAAAGCTTCAAACACATGGTGAAAAAGGTACTGTCAAAGATGTAGTGAAGGCTGAAGTTGCACTATACGCACTGGCAAGGCCTAATGATGTAGGCAGCATCCCAAATGGACCCATCCCAAAATGGACCAGGGCCTGTGAAACTAGATTGGATCGTGGACACATCCCAATGATTTACTCTAGGTTATGAGAGAAGCTGTGAAAGCCTAGGTTCACAAGGGCTCATAGTCAAGACTATTCTAATGCAGGCATTGCCAGCCAACCATAATCAGTTTAAAGTGACCAATGAGCTTAATTGTCCTAGAGGAAATACTAAGGTGTCTTTCAGCTCGAAAGAGCAACAGAGAGTCAGATCAGGTCAAATTCTTTATTCGATCTAATAAAAAGCAAATCACAAGAGGTACATTCATGATACAAAAATAAATTCATAAATAGATCAAACAAAAGCAACAATTATATGTAAAAAGATATATAAAAGCAGGGGCACAATATAACAGCTAGCATCATACACATAGAAAGGCTATAAAACCACATCATTAAAACATCATTGATTAATGCAATTGCAGTGCACATTTTAAACAGAAGGAATGGTAAACTAACAGTGCCTTTTTAAGTGTAAACAGTCCCCTCGCTTACTGCTATAATCTACCTATTTTCCTATATTGGTGATAAGCGTTTTACTGATCTTCCTCACATGCGTAATTAAGACACAAGAAAGAACTTCAAGTGACAGAACAATGTACAAGACAATGCGCAATAAAATATAGAGTGTTATATGCTTGGGCAACCACAATATGACATTTCTATGCCACAGCACATGAAGAATGGTGTTGCACAAAACTCTGCCGATATCACTTGCATCACATACAAGAAATAAGATGGTTTGCTAATGGTTGCTTCACAGTAGCAATTACCACCAAGCGCTCTGAACACTGAGTGCTATGACACCAAGCGCTATTACTGTTACACGATTAAATGTTGTATGCACACACACATAGCTTCACATGTCCGATTGGAGAAGGTACGCTCCTATGTTGCGGACAATGACAACAGTAAACATTGGAAATGTGCTTGTGCACTAAAACACAGAAGGGTGTGCATATAGCAATGATTATTTATATAACACAGAATGATATGCATGCAGCAGTAACTGTTCAAGAACCAATAGCGAATGGAGGCAAACACTTGGCAAGCAGCATACACCATAGGAATGCAGGTAAACACGGATGTGCTCTGAGCCATAAAGAGTGCTGTAATCAAGGAACGTTCCCAGCACACTCGTTGGGACAACTGTGGTAAATAAAAGCAGTGCCAATATTACTTGTTTTCCCTCAGGTGCAGCACTGCGGGATGTTTAGAAGAGACTGCAGATACACACCAGTGTGCAGGACCAGTTCAGCCGCCTGGGCGAGTGCGGGAAGACCGGCAAGATGAGATTGTCGAGGCAGCTAACAAATGCTCCGTGCATTCAAGGGTCTTCAGAACGGCAAGCGGTACATTCGAGAACGTGTGTGGTTTATAAAGCCATTACTTCTGGTTACACCAACTAAGACCTGGCAAAATGTGCAGGTCTAGCCCTGCAAACAAGCATTGGTAAACACAAGGCAGTGTACCACACAACAAACATAGGACAATGCAAACAGTAACAGATCATGGGCGCAGTTAGTAGGGGTAACAGCTATGCCTACTCCTCTGTGTCCCAGAAACAAGGAGTCAAGCATTAGCTGGCCCGCAGGCTTGACACAGGCCCAGTTCCTGATGGACAGCGAAACACGATGAAGAAAATGGGACCCCCAGTATATGCCGGCACACTCTATTTTCCGCAATTTGAAGAATGCCCACATCCCTATAACCTCATATCCCCGAGCCAACAGAGAGTGAAACAGTGGTGGTTCCTCCGCTAAGGTGCAGGAGCGTCGTTCTCTGCTTTTTGCAGTGTAAAAAAAAAAAATGATAATAACTTGACGTTATTATCATTTTATTAGTTCCTGCTGCAGCGTCTTGTAGGAGCAGGGCAGATCTGCTCTGCTCTCAGAGCAGGGGGAGGAGTGATGGGGACTCTGTGAGTTTGCAATGACTGATTGGCCAGCCCTCTTGGGATGAACAAACTGTCATGCGTACTTTGCATGTTCTCCATGCAGGCTGCATTACAGCCTAGGTGGAGAACATGCCCAGGCCCCCATTCCCTGGCTGAGCGCCGAATTCGGCGCTCAGACCAATCACAACGCTGTATTGCAGCATTGTGATTGGCTGTGGGGAGTCTGGGTGCCCAGGTGCTTCCTGCTTCCTGTTTGCACGGAAGAAGCCAGGAAGAGGGCAGTGGAGAGGCGGCAGCTGGCCATCCACCCAGCAGGTAAGTTAATTTTTTCCCCTTCTTACCCCAACCTCTGTCCCCGCCCCACTACTTCTTCCAGGGAGCAGCACCCACTGTAGACAAAAATAGAAAGGCAGTGTGAGACTTGGCACTTTCCCCAAATTTTTTTCGCCTTTTATTTCCCTTTTAAATCAGAATGCCCTCATGGTAACAACACTGTATAGGCCTTGGGTGGTGGAGAATGCCCTGTATAGTTTAAAACTAGTGTTAAAATGCAGGTGCCTTATACCCCTAATATGGCTGCCACAGACCCCTGCTGCTGCAGCGTGGTTTAATGGGCGCATTCTAGTAGCCAGGGGCTGGCTGGAACCCTCAGGCAATGTATCCATCTTAGCCTGCCAGCCTGTCCACAGGTAGAATGGTGGAACCTCCTGGAAGCCTCTGGAACCTTCTGGGAGAGGTGAGGTGACACCAACTGCCACTGCCAACTGTCAACTGGCACTGTATAAGGAAAGGAAGGAAAACTTTCCTGTCAGAGTGACTGAGGGGAGGACCTGGGGAAGAACCTACGCAGGAGGATAGGCAGTGGGGGTCAGGGCAGGGTCTTATGATGCTGGAAATGACAGGGCCTAGAGTGCTGCTTTACAAGTATTGAGGCATCCTGTACCCCCCCCCACTGACCTAACCCCGCAGAAGGAAACCCCCAGGGACCACTTGAAGGGATTGGCTGAGAAGAACTTGGAACACCAGCCACCAAACTATTCCCCCCTTCAAGGAACAAGAAACCAAGCAACAAAACTAAGGGCGTAAGGAACATCACGCCAACAAGAAACTAAGCTTCTATTTACAAGGGCGCAAGAAACATCACGCCAACAAGAAACTAAGCCTCTATTTACAAGGGCGCAAGAAACCTAAAGCGCTAAGAAGAAATTAAATCATCACAGGACTTTTGAAGAAGCAAACAGGTATTGGCGCGGTACTGACCCTGCGTTTCCTGATGTCACCTGGGGTCTCCCTTGCTAACCTGCTACTGGGGTGTCACCTGTCCTGTATATCTAGCGCTGCCCTTGCTGACCCTGTGAAGAGCGCTGAAGTAATGGAGGGGGTTGCTGCCTTCTGAAGCGCTATATTTGCCTGAACTGCAGCACCCTGAACTGAATGTTATTAGACCTGCTGGAATTGCCCCCACCTCGTGTGGGCCAAAGCGCTATAGCCCTGCACCCTGCTGTCTGTGAAGCGCTAGAATCCTGGGCGTGATTCCTGCCTGAAGCGCTATATTCTGTGGTGCCCTTCAGCAGCGCTACCTGGAATGAACTGTCTGCCGAGCGCTACCTCTGCTGTGAATTGCCTGCTATATAGTAGCGCTGTGAATCCTGAAAAGCGCTATCCCCCTGAAGCGCTGTGTCACCAAGAACTTCTGTGGCTCTAGAAGTTGCTGCCTTCTGAAGCGCTGACTCCCTGCTCCCCCAACGCTCCTTTGCTGTCCCTGTGAAGAGTGCTGAGGTACTGAAGGGGGTTGCTGCCTTGTGAAGTGCTGTACCTGCAGGGTGCTATTATCTAAACCTGATTGCCTGCTGAAGCGCTGTCCCCAGCATTGCCTGTGGCCAAGCGCTGTCATGTGAGGAACTGAGGTAGTGCCCAGGGAAGCGCTGTAATTTCACTCCAAGCGCTTTCTTGAATGTCCCATAGAAGCGCTGTAATTGTGCCTCCAAGCGCTCTCTTGTAGGCCCCAGAGAAACGCTGTATTTTTGACCTTAAGTGCCCACCTGTTGGCCCCTATGTGCCTCTAGTGACGTGGAGGCCATTAAGTTACTGTTTATGCCTGAGGACAGGCTTGCCATTCATTAACTGTTTGGGCCCTGGTTCCGGCGTAGGCCTAAAGACATACTGAGTTCACCTACGATGGCTTAGCCCTGCATAGGGGAGTCCAAGGCATAGTAAAATGCTCATTGAGAATGCTTTACTGAATTGCTTATTGAAATGTTCACCTTAATTAACAGAAATGTTTTACTAATCTAAAGCAAGGCCTGTGCTTGCTTAATGAGATGTTGCTCTCTAGCAATGAGTAATGTTCTATTTATAAGTTACTTAATGAAATGCCTATGCCTAATTCCTTCCCTGTAATGTTTACTCCTGATTAGGGGGATGTTACCTATGATTGGGGAAGAGTTTTGAAGTGGTTATTCCTGCTTGGAACCAGGATTATTCTGAACTATAGACGTTTTATTACACCCCTGCCCCAGTGTTATAACCTCTACTTATTTACAAGATTACTCTTGGGTGCTAAAAGGTTTATGCCTGCTTAATGTAGGAATTAGAATGTTGATCCTGGCCTGGGGGTGGAAACGCCAACAGCTGCATAATGAACTGTGTCTGCTGACTAATGAAACATTTATTCATGTTGGTTGAAAGGTGGAGCACATGTCCACAGTTATGGAGTGAGGTGCTCCTTGCTTTAAAATAAATGTTTACATTTACTAAAAGGCTTTACATGCATAAACCAAGTCTTCTAAGCTCAGGCTTGCCTGTTAAAAATGGTAATCTCTGCCTTGAAGAGTTGTTAACTGTTGATTGCTGAGTAGGGGAACGTTAATGCTATAAGGATATAGTTACACTGCCTAATGAGATGTTTTATCCGCAGTGGCGTGTTTTTATTCCTGCCATAGGAGTTTCATTCCTGCCTAAGGAAATGGTTAATGAAATGTTTTACCCTCAGTGAATTGTTTTACTTCTGCTAAACTGATTATCTCTATTGCAGGAAATGTTTGACCTGTAAGCTCCTGATTAATAGGGGGAAGGCCCTGCCTGTTCAGGCATCAGGTAATAGGATGGTGTGTAATGCTAAAGGAATACTTTATGCCTAATGAAAGGTGTTGACCTCATTTGAGGCAATGTTTACTCCTGCCCAGGGAAGGGTCTCATACCCCTGCTATAACAGAGATCTACTTACACCTGCTCAATGTAGGGATTTCTACTTCCCTGTTGGAATGTTGGTGTAGCCCTGATACAGTTAAACCTGCACAAGGGGATGGTTACCTAGATTGCAATGTTTTCTCCTAGTTAGTGCTGGCTAATGCAATGGTTAGCTGGGCCCAATGAGAAGTTCTCCCAAAGGGATGCCCAACCTTGTTATATGGAATAATTATTCTTAATGAAATGTTTAATTCCTATTACAGGAGGAGAGTTACGTCCACATACTTTTGTGGCAAATGAAATGTTTCATATTTAAGGAAATGTTTGAACTACACTTAACGAATTGTTTATTCCTACAGCGGGGAGATGTTTCTGTTATGGAACTGTCCCTTTGTTTACCTGAGGAAATGGATATTGATGCTTAATGCAGTGTTGTTCTTATGACTTTGAGATGTATTCCTTTCAGGTACTGACCAAGAAGCAAGGCGTAGGTCGGGCCTGTGTCCCACTAAAAATGTATTGAACTATTTATTGATCCAATATTTAATATTTATTGCAGAACGGATATTTATTCATCTAATATTGATCGCAAGTTTTGAGACACATGTATTTTAAATGAATTTATGATTTCCCTGATCCTGCTCTATCTATCTGATTATTTATCTTAATACAAATCACTTGTTTTTATACAAGCTCTGGAGTGGAGTCATTTATTGCGTGCCCAGGTTTCTGTCTCAGTGTGAGTGTGTGCTGCATGATCGCTTAACACATGTGCTTTCGGATGCCTACCCGCTCGTGCCATGCTACCCTAGGGGACTGGTGACCCCAGTTCCAACATATTGGTGTCGAGCGGTGGGATCCAGGACCTGTGACCATGCAGCACCCTCCATTGGGACAGGGTGCACAGCAATTGGGCTGCATGATTATTGTGTGTGCAAGCCTTAGGAATTGACCCCTCCACTGTCTAGCCTGTGAGTGTATCAGGGCCTGTTGGACCTCATTCTGTCGCCACATCCTAGAACCTTTTTCCTGAATTATCTGAGTCCTCACCTGGCACTGGAGTGTTGTGTCAGGGGATGGGGGTGCCTGTTGGGCGGAGGGAAGAAGGAACTCCGTACCACTTTGGGGCACGGGTAGGAGCCCACCCAGAGGGGAGAGGGGATGGGGACAGGAGGGGCAGGTCACACCCAGGGAGGCGGTCACACCAGAGAACCTTGGAAGGGGGTGTGTGTCGTCAAAGAGGTTAGAGCAGAAAAGGGAGAGTGTGAGCCTTGCAATGAAGGAAGGGAAGCTGGTGCACAGGCTTCGGCTAACAGAGACAGAGCTGAAGACCTTGAAATCATGTGTGCCAGGTACTTCCATGGTGGCAGCGTACCCGAGGTTCGGGGTTTGGACCAGTCACGGGGTGTAGAACCTGGACTGGGGTTTCAGGTGCAGGGATTGCCTGACCTGGAGGGTGGGGTACCAGTAACTATGGACCCTACCAGTGTGACTTCCAGGGGTACCTATCCGGGGAGGAGGGTGCGGAACCCTGGAAGGGGGTGCAGAGGGAGGAAGGACTCTCCTCTGGCACTGGTCCAGCCACGGGGTTAAAGATCCTGGGTTGGGTGGCCAGGTTCAGGTGTTGCCTGACCTGGTGGGAGGAATCTCTGTATTCAGAGTTCCCCCCGGTTGTGACTCTCAGGGGTACTACTCCAGGTGGGAGGGTGCGGAACCCTGGGAGGGGGTGCAGAGGGAGGAAGGACTCTCCTCTGGCACCGGTCCAGCCACGGGGTTAAAGATCCTGGGTTGGGTGGCCAGGTTCAGGGGTTGCCTGACCTGGCGGGAGGAATCTCTGTATTCAGAGTTCCCCCCGGTTGTGACTCTCAGGGGTACTACTCCAGGTGGGAGGGTGCGGAACCCTGGGAGGGGGTGCAGGGAGAGGTAGGTCTCGCCCCTGTCACCAATTCAACTTAAGGGTTTAGACCCTAGGTTGAGGAGGAGAGTGGAAAAAGGTACCACGGGCCTGGGGCGACTGCCCCCCACTCTGAGAGAGAGTAAGGGCCAGAGACATCTGGGTTGGAGGTCTGTCCTGGCCGCATCCCACTAGGAACACCAGTGGGGTGGTTGGATTAGCGAGAATGTCATGGTGGTATTGGGCCTGCGTCCACCTTTTTCCGCCCCAAGCAGGGAAGCCCATCAAGGGAATGATCGGTCTACCCTGGCTTTTGGCTGGAGGGGAGATGTGTGAGACTTGGCCCTTTCCCCAAAATTTTTTCGCCTTTTATTTCCCTTTTAAATCAGAATGCCCTCATGGTAACAACACTGTATAGGCCTTGGGTGGTGGAGAATGCCCTGTATAGTTTAAAACTAGTGTTAAAATGCAGGTGCCTTATACCCCTAATATGGCTGCCACAGACCCCTGCTGCTGCAGCGTGGTTTAATGGGCGCATTCTAGTAGCCAGGGGCTGGCTGGAACCCTCAGGCAATGTATCCATCTTAGCCTGCCAGCCTGTCCACAGGTAGAATGGTGGAACCTCCTGGAAGCCTCTGGAACCTTCTGGGAGAGGTGAGGTGACACCAACTGCCACTGCCAACTGTCAACTGGCACTGTATAAGGAAAGGAAGGAAAACTTTCCTGTCAGAGTGACTGAGGGGAGGACCTGGGGAAGAACCTACGCAGGAGGATAGGCAGTGGGGGTCAGGGCAGGGTCTTATGATGCTGGAAATGACAGGGCCTAGAGTGCTGCTTTACAAGTATTGAGGCATCCTGTACCCCCCCCACTGACCTAACCCCGCGGAAGGGAACCCCCAGGGACCACTTGAAGGGATTGGCTGAGAAGAACTTGGAACACCAGCCACCAAACTATTCTCCCCTTCAAGGAACAAGAAACCAAGCAACAAAACTAAGGGCGTAAGGAACATCACGCCAACAAGAAACTAAGCTTCTATTTACAAGGGCGCAAGAAACATCACGCCAACAAGAAACTAAGCCTCTATTTACAAGGGCGCAAGAAACCTAAAGCGCTAAGAAGAAATTAAATCATCACAGGACTTTTGAAGAAGCAAACAGGTATTGGCGCTGTACTGACCCTGCGTTTCCTGATGTCACCTGGGGTCTCCCTTGCTAACCTGCTACTGGGGTGTCACCTGTCCTGTATATCTAGCGCTGCCCTTGCT
Organism: Lissotriton helveticus; assembly: GCF_964261635.1. Lineage (NCBI taxonomy): Eukaryota > Metazoa > Chordata > Amphibia > Caudata > Salamandridae > Lissotriton > Lissotriton helveticus. Next base: position 992,529,862 of record NC_136072.1, on the reverse strand, counting down.
GACCCTGTGAAGAGCGCTGAAGTAATGGAGGGGGTTGCTGCCTTCTGAAGCGCTATATTTGCCTGAACTGCAGCACCCTGAACTGAATGTTATTAGACCTGCTGGTCTTGCCCCCACCTCGTGTGGGCCAAAGCGCTATAGCCCTGCACCCTGCTGTCTGTGAAGCGCTAGAATCCTGGGCGTGATTCCTGCCTGAAGCGCTATATTCTGTGGTGCCCTTCAGCAGCGCTACCTGGAATGAACTGTCTGCCGAGCGCTACCTCTGCTGTGAATTGCCTGCTATATAGTAGCGCTGTGAATCCTGAAAAGCGCTATCCCCCTGAAGCGCTGTGTCACCAAGAACTTCTGTGGCTCTAGAAGTTGCTGCCTTCTGAAGCGCTGACTCCCTGCTCCCCCAACGCTCCTTTGCTGTCCCTGTGAAGAGTGCTGAGGTACTGAAGGGGGTTGCTGCCTTGTGAAGTGCTGTACCTGCAGGGTGCTATTATCTAAACCTGATTGCCTGCTGAAGCGCTGTCCCCAGCATTGCCTGTGGCCAAGCGCTGTCATGTGAGGAACTGAGGTAGTGCCCAGGGAAGCGCTGTAATTTCACTCCAAGCGCTTTCTTGAATGTCCCATAGAAGCGCTGTAATTGTGCCTCCAAGCGCTCTCTTGTAGGCCCCAGAGAAACGCTGTATTTTTGACCTTAAGTGCCCACCTGTTGGCCCCTATGTGCCTCTAGTGACGTGGAGGCCATTAAGTTACTGTTTATGCCTGAGGACAGGCTTGCCATTCATTAACTGTTTGGGCCCTGGTTCCGGCGTAGGCCTAAAGACATACTGAGTTCACCTACGATGGCTTAGCCCTTCATAGGGGAGTCCAAGGCATAGTAAAATGCTCATTGAGAATGCTTTACTGAATTGCTTATTGAAATGTTCACCTTAATTAACAGAAATGTTTTACTAATCTAAAGCAAGGCCTGTGCTTGCTTAATGAGATGTTGCTCTCTAGCAATGAGTAATGTTCTATTTATAAGTTACTTAATGAAATGCCTATGCCTAATTCCTTCCCTGTAATGTTTACTCCTGATTAGGGGGATGTTACCTATGATTGGGGAAGAGTTTTGAAGTGGTTATTCCTGCTTGGAACCAGGATTATTCTGAACTATAGACGTTTTATTACACCCCTGCCCCAGTGTTATAACCTCTACTTATTTACAAGATTACTCTTGGGTGCTGAAAGGTTTATGCCTGCTTAATGTAGGAATTAGAATGTTGATCCTGGCCTGGGGGTGGAAACGCCAACAGCTGCATAATGAACTGTGTCTGCTGACTAATGAAACATTTATTCATGTTGGTTGAAAGGTGGAGCACATGCCCACAGTTATGGAGTGAGGTGCTCCTTGCTTTAAAAGAAATGTTTACATTTACTAAAAGGCTTTACATGCATAAACCAAGTCTTCTAAGCTCAGGCTTGCCTGTTAAAAATGGTTATCTCTGCCTCGAAGAGTTGTTAACTGTTGATTGCTGAGTAGGGGAACGTTAATGCTATAAGGATATAGTTACACTGCCTAATGAGATGTTTTATCCGCAGTGGCGTGTTTTTATTCCTGCCATAGGAGTTTCATTCCTGCCTAAGGAAATGGTTAATGAAATGTTTTACCCTCAGTGAAGTGTTTTACTTCTGCTAAACTGATTATCTCTATTGCAGGAAATGTTTTACCTGTAAGCTCCTGATTAATAGGGGGAAGGCCCTGCCTGTTCAGGCATCAGGTAATAGGATGGTGTGTAATGCTAAAGGAATACTTTATGCCTAATGAAAGGTGTTGACCTCATTTGAGGCAATGTTTACTCCTGCCCAGGGAAGGGTCTCATACCCCTGCTATAACAGAGATCTACTTACACCTGCTCAATGTAGGGATTTCTACTTCCCTGATGGAATGTTGGTGTAGCCCTGATACAGTTAAACCTGCACAAGGGGATGGTTACCTAGATTGCAATGTTTTCTCCTAGTTAGTGCTGGCTAATGCAATGGTTAGCTGGGCCCAATGAGAAGTTCTCCCAAAGGGATGCCCAACCTTGTTATATGGAATAATTATTCTTAATGAAATGTTTAATTCCTATTACAGGAGGAGAGTTACGTCCACATACTTTTGTGGCAAATGAAATGTTTCATATTTAAGGAAATGTTTGAACTACACTTAACGAATTGTTTATTCCTACAGCGGGGAGATGTTTCTGTTATGGAACTGTCCCTTTGTTTACCTGAGGAAATGGATATTGATGCTTAATGCAGTGTTGTTCTTATGACTTTGAGATGTATTCCTTTCAGGTACTGACCAAGAAGCAAGGCGTAGGTCGGGCCTGTGTCCCACTAAAAATGTATTGAACTATTTATTGATCCAATATTTAATATTTATTGCAGAACGGATATTTATTCATCTAATATTGATCGCAAGTTTTGAGACACATGTATTTTAAATGAATTTATGATTTCCCTGATCCTGCTCTATCTATCTGATTATTTATCTTAATACAAATCACTTGTTTTTATACAAGCTCTGGAGTGGAGTCATTTATTGCGTGCCCAGGTTTCTGTCTCAGTGTGAGTGTGTGCTGCATGATCGCTTAACACATGTGCTTTCGGATGCCTACCCGCTCGTGCCATGCTACCCTAGGGGACTGGTGACCCCAGTTCCAACATATTGGTGTCGAGCGGTGGGATCCAGGACCTGTGACCATGCAGCACCCTCCATTGGGACAGGGTGCACAGCAATTGGGCTGCATGATTATTGTGTGTGCAAGCCTTAGGAATTGACCCCTCCACTGTCTAGCCTGTGAGTGTATCAGGGCCTGTTGGACCTCATTCTGTCGCCACATCCTAGAACCTTTTTCCTGAATTGTCTGAGTCTTCACCTGGCACTGGAGTGTTGTGTCAGGGGATGGGGGTGCCTGTTGGGCGGAGGGAAGAAGGAACTCCGTACCACTTTGGGGCACGGGTAGGAGCCCACCCAGAGGGGAGAGGGGATGGGGACAGGAGGGGCAGGTCACACCCAGGGAGGCGGTCACACCAGAGAACCTTGGAAGGGGGTGTGTGTCGTCAAAGAGGTTAGAGCAGAAAAGGGAGAGTGTGAGCCTTGCAATGAAGGAAGGGAAGCTGGTGCACAGGCTTCGGCTAACAGAGACAGAGCTGAAGACCTTGAAATCATGTGTGCCAGGTACTTCCATGGTGGCAGCGTACCCGAGGTTCGGGGTTTGGACCAGTCACGGGGTGTAGAACCTGGACTGGGGTTTCAGGTGCAGGGATTGCCTGACCTGGAGGGTGGGGTACCAGTAACTATGGACCCTACCAGTGTGACTTCCAGGGGTACCTATCCGGGGAGGAGGGTGCGGAACCCTGGAAGGGGGTGCAGAGGGAGGAAGGACTCTCCTCTGGCACTGGTCCAGCCACGGGGTTAAAGATCCTGGGTTGGGTGGCCAGGTTCAGGTGTTGCCTGACCTGGTGGGAGGAATCTCTGTATTCAGAGTTCCCCCCGGTTGTGACTCTCAGGGGTACTACTCCAGGTGGGAGGGTGCGGAACCCTGGGAGGGGGTGCAGAGGGAGGAAGGACTCTCCTCTGGCACCGGTCCAGCCACGGGGTTAAAGATCCTGGGTTGGGTGGCCAGGTTCAGGGGTTGCCTGACCTGGCGGGAGGAATCTCTGTATTCAGAGTTCCCCCCGGTTGTGACTCTCAGGGGTACTACTCCAGGTGGGAGGGTGCGGAACCCTGGGAGGGGGTGCAGGGAGAGGTAGGTCTCGCCCCTGTCACCAATTCAACTTAAGGGTTTAGACCCTAGGTTGAGGAGGAGAGTGGAAAAAGGTACCACGGGCCTGGGGCGACTGCCCCCCACTCTGAGAGAGAGTAAGGGCCAGAGACATCTGGGTTGGAGGTCTGTCCTGGCCGCATCCCACTAGGAACACCAGTGGGGTGGTTGGATTAGCGAGAATGTCATGGTGGTATTGGGCCTGCGTCCACCTTTTTCCGCCCCAAGCAGGGAAGCCCATCAAGGGAATGATCGGTCTACCCTGGCTTTTGGCTGGAGGGGAGATGTGTGAGACTTGGCCCTTTCCCCAAAATTTTTTCGCCTTTTATTTCCCTTTTAAATCAGAATGCCCTCATGGTAACAACACTGTATAGGCCTTGGGTGGTGGAGAATGCCCTGTATAGTTTAAAACTAGTGTTAAAATGCAGGTGCCTTATACCCCTAATATGGCTGCCACAGACCCCTGCTGCTGCAGCGTGGTTTAATGGGCGCATTCTAGTAGCCAGGGGCTGGCTGGAACCCTCAGGCAATGTATCCATCTTAGCCTGCCAGCCTGTCCACAGGTAGAATGGTGGAACCTCCTGGAAGCCTCTGGAACCTTCTGGGAGAGGTGAGGTGACACCAACTGCCACTGCCAACTGTCAACTGGCACTGTATAAGGAAAGGAAGGAAAACTTTCCTGTCAGAGTGACTGAGGGGAGGACCTGGGGAAGAACCTACGCAGGAGGATAGGCAGTGGGGGTCAGGGCAGGGTCTTATGATGCTGGAAATGACAGGGCCTAGAGTGCTGCTTTACAAGTATTGAGGCATCCTGTACCCCCCCCACTGACCTAACCCCGCGGAAGGGAACCCCCAGGGACCACTTGAAGGGATTGGCTGAGAAGAACTTGGAACACCAGCCACCAAACTATTCTCCCCTTCAAGGAACAAGAAACCAAGCAACAAAACTAAGGGCGTAAGGAACATCACGCCAACAAGAAACTAAGCTTCTATTTACAAGGGCGCAAGAAACATCACGCCAACAAGAAACTAAGCCTCTATTTACAAGGGCGCAAGAAACCTAAAGCGCTAAGAAGAAATTAAATCATCACAGGACTTTTGAAGAAGCAAACAGGTATTGGCGCTGTACTGACCCTGCGTTTCCTGATGTCACCTGGGGTCTCCCTTGCTAACCTGCTACTGGGGTGTCACCTGTCCTGTATATCTAGCGCTGCCCTTGCTGACCCTGTGAAGAGCGCTGAAGTAATGGAGGGGGTTGCTGCCTTCTGAAGCGCTATATTTGCCTGAACTGCAGCACCCTGAACTGAATGTTATTAGACCTGCTGGTCTTGCCCCCACCTCGTGTGGGCCAAAGCGCTATAGCCCTGCACCCTGCTGTCTGTGAAGCGCTAGAATCCTGGGCGTGATTCCTGCCTGAAGCGCTATATTCTGTGGTGCCCTTCAGCAGCGCTACCTGGAATGAACTGTCTGCCGAGCGCTACCTCTGCTGTGAATTGCCTGCTATATAGTAGCGCTGTGAATCCTGAAAAGCGCTATCCCCCTGAAGCGCTGTGTCACCAAGAACTTCTGTGGCTCTAGAAGTTGCTGCCTTCTGAAGCGCTGACTCCCTGCTCCCCCAACGCTCCTTTGCTGTCCCTGTGAAGAGTGCTGAGGTACTGAAGGGGGTTGCTGCCTTGTGAAGTGCTGTACCTGCAGGGTGCTATTATCTAAACCTGATTGCCTGCTGAAGCGCTGTCCCCAGCATTGCCTGTGGCCAAGCGCTGTCATGTGAGGAACTGAGGTAGTGCCCAGGGAAGCGCTGTAATTTCACTCCAAGCGCTTTCTTGAATGTCCCATAGAAGCGCTGTAATTGTGCCTCCAAGCGCTCTCTTGTAGGCCCCAGAGAAACGCTGTATTTTTGACCTTAAGTGCCCACCTGTTGGCCCCTATGTGCCTCTAGTGACGTGGAGGCCATTAAGTTACTGTTTATGCCTGAGGACAGGCTTGCCATTCATTAACTGTTTGGGCCCTGGTTCCGGCGTAGGCCTAAAGACATACTGAGTTCACCTACGATGGCTTAGCCCTGCATAGGGGAGTCCAAGGCATAGTAAAATGCTCATTGAGAATGCTTTACTGAATTGCTTATTGAAATGTTCACCTTAATTAACAGAAATGTTTTACTAATCTAAAGCAAGGCCTGTGCTTGCTTAATGAGATGTTGCTCTCTAGCAATGAGTAATGTTCTATTTATAAGTTACTTAATGAAATGCCTATGCCTAATTCCTTCCCTGTAATGTTTACTCCTGATTAGGGGGATGTTACCTATGATTGGGGAAGAGTTTTGAAGTGGTAATTCCTGCTTGGAACCAGGATTATTCTGAACTATAGACGTTTTATTACACCCCTGCCCCAGTGTTATAACCTCTACTTATTTACAAGATTACTCTTGGGTGCTGAAAGGCTTATGCCTGCTTAATGTAGGAATTAGAATGTTGATCCTGGCCTGGGGGTGGAAACGCCAACAGCTGCATAATGAACTGTGTCTGCTGACTAATGAAACATTTATTCATGTTGGTTGAAAGGTGGAGCACATGCCCACAGTTATGGAGTGAGGTGCTCCTTGCTTTAAAAGAAATGTTTACATTTACTAAAAGGCTTTACATGCATAAACCAAGTCTTCTAAGCTCAGGCTTGCCTGTTAAAAATGGTTATCTCTGCCTCGAAGAGTTGTTAACTGTTGATTGCTGAGTAGGGGAACGTTAATGCTATAAGGATATAGTTACACTGCCTAATGAGATGTTTTATCCGCAGTGGCGTGTTTTTATTCCTGCCATAGGAGTTTCATTCCTGCCTAAGGAAATGGTTAATGAAATGTTTTACCCTCAGTGAAGTGTTTTACTTCTGCTAAACTGATTATCTCTATTGCAGGAAATGTTTTACCTGTAAGCTCCTGATTAATAGGGGGAAGGCCCTGCCTGTTCAGGCATCAGGTAATAGGATGGTGTGTAATGCTAAAGGAATACTTTATGCCTAATGAAAGGTGTTGACCTCATTTGAGGCAATGTTTACTCCTGCCCAGGGAAGGGTCTCATACCCCTGCTATAACAGAGATCTACTTACACCTGCTCAATGTAGGGATTTCTACTTCCCTGATGGAATGTTGGTGTAGCCCTGATACAGTTAAACCTGCACAAGGGGATGGTTACCTAGATTGCAATGTTTTCTCCTAGTTAGTGCTGGCTAATGCAATGGTTAGCTGGGCCCAATGAGAAGTTCTCCCAAAGGGATGCCCAACCTTGTTATATGGAATAATTATTCTTAATGAAATGTTTAATTCCTATTACAGGAGGAGAGTTACGTCCACATATTTTTGTGGCAAATGAAATGTTTCATATTTAAGGAAATGTTTGAACTACACTTAACGAATTGTTTATTCCTACAGCGGGGAGATGTTTCTGTTATGGAACTGTCCCTTTGTTTACCTGAGGAAATGGATATTGATGCTTAATGCAGTGTTGTTCTTATGACTTTGAGATGTATTCCTTTCAGGTACTGACCAAGAAGCAAGGCGTAGGTCGGGCCTGTGTCCCACTAAAAATGTATTGAACTATTTATTGATCCAATATTTAATATTTATTGCAGAACGGATATTTATTCATCTAATATTGATCGCAAGTTTTGAGACACATGTATTTTAAATGAATTTATGATTTCCCTGATCCTGCTCTATCTATCTGATTATTTATCTTAATACAAATCACTTGTTTTTATACAAGCTCTGGAGTGGAGTCATTTATTGCGTGCCCAGGTTTCTGTCTCAGTGTGAGTGTGTGCTGCATGATCGCTTAACACATGTGCTTTCGGATGCCTACCCGCTCGTGCCATGCTACCCTAGGGGACTGGTGACCCCAGTTCCAACATATTGGTGTCGAGCGGTGGGATCCAGGACCTGTGACCATGCAGCACCCTCCATTGGGACAGGGTGCACAGCAATTGGGCTGCATGATTATTGTGTGTGCAAGCCTTAGGAATTGACCCCTCCACTGTCTAGCCTGTGAGTGTATCAGGGCCTGTTGGACCTCATTCTGTCGCCACATCCTAGAACCTTTTTCCTGAATTATCTGAGTCTTCACCTGGCACTGGAGTGTTGTGTCAGGGGATGGGGGTGCCTGTTGGGCGGAGGGAAGAAGGAACTCCGTACCACTTTGGGGCACGGGTAGGAGCCCACCCAGAGGGGAGAGGGGATGGGGACAGGAGGGGCAGGTCACACCCAGGGAGGCGGTCACACCAGAGAACCTTGGAAGGGGGTGTGTGTCGTCAAAGAGGTTAGAGCAGAAAAGGGAGAGTGTGAGCCTTGCAATGAAGGAAGGGAAGCTGGTGCACAGGCTTCGGCTAACAGAGACAGAGCTGAAGACCTTGAAATCATGTGTGCCAGGTACTTCCATGGTGGCAGCGTACCCGAGGTTCGGGGTTTGGACCAGTCACGGGGTGTAGAACCTGGACTGGGGTTTCAGGTGCAGGGATTGCCTGACCTGGAGGGTGGGGTACCAGTAACTATGGACCCTACCAGTGTGACTTCCAGGGGTACCTATCCGGGGAGGAGGGTGCGGAACCCTGGAAGGGGGTGCAGAGGGAGGAAGGACTCTCCTCTGGCACTGGTCCAGCCACGGGGTTAAAGATCCTGGGTTGGGTGGCCAGGTTCAGGTGTTGCCTGACCTGGCGGGAGGAATCTCTGTATTCAGAGTTCCCCCCGGTTGTGACTCTCAGGGGTACTACTCCAGGTGGGAGGGTGCGGAACCCTGGGAGGGGGTGCAGAGGGAGGAAGGACTCTCCTCTGGCACCGGTCCAGCCACGGGGTTAAAGATCCTGGGTTGGGTGGCCAGGTTCAGGGGTTGCCTGACCTGGCGGGAGGAATCTCTGTATTCAGAGTTCCCCCCGGTTGTGACTCTCAGGGGTACTACTCCAGGTGGGAGGGTGCGGAACCCTGGGAGGGGGTGCAGGGAGAGGTAGGTCTCGCCCCTGTCACCAATTCAACTTAAGGGTTTAGACCCTAGGTTGAGGAGGAGAGTGGAAAAAGGTACCACGGGCCTGGGGCGACTGCCCCCCACTCTGAGAGAGAGTAAGGGCCAGAGACATCTGGGTTGGAGGTCTGTCCTGGCCGCATCCCACTAGGAACACCAGTGGGGTGGTTGGATTAGCGAGAATGTCATGGTGGTATTGGGCCTGCGTCCACCTTTTTCCGCCCCAAGCAGGGAAGCCCATCAAGGGAATGATCGGTCTACCCTGGCTTTTGGCTGGAGGGGAGATGTGTGAGACTTGGCCCTTTCCCCAAAAAATTTTCGCCTTTTATTTCCCTTTTAAATCAGAATGCCCTCATGGTAACAACACTGTATAGGCCTTGGGTGGTGGAGAATGCCCTGTATAGTTTAAAACTAGTGTTAAAATGCAGGTGCCTTATACCCCTAATATGGCTGCCACAGACCCCTGCTGCTGCAGCGTGGTTTAATGGGCGCATTCTAGTAGCCAGGGGCTGGCTGGAACCCTCAGGCAATGTATCCATCTTAGCCTGCCAGCCTGTCCACAGGTAGAATGGTGGAACCTCCTGGAAGCCTCTGGAACCTTCTGGGAGAGGTGAGGTGACACCAACTGCCACTGCCAACTGTCAACTGGCACTGTATAAGGAAAGGAAGGAAAACTTTCCTGTCAGAGTGACTGAGGGGAGGACCTGGGGAAGAACCTACGCAGGAGGATAGGCAGTGGGGGTCAGGGCAGGGTCTTATGATGCTGGAAATAACAGGGCCTAGAGTGCTGCTTTACAAGTATTGAGGCATCCTGTACCCCCCCCACTGACCTAACCCCGCGGAAGGGAACCCCCAGGGACCACTTGAAGGGATTGGCTGAGAAGAACTTGGAACACCAGCCACCAAACTATTCCCCCCTTCAAGGAACAAGAAACCAAGCAACAAAACTAAGGGCGTAAGGAACATCACGCCAACAAGAAACTAAGCTTCTATTTACAAGGGCGCAAGAAACATCACGCCAACAAGAAACTAAGCCTCTATTTACAAGGGCGCAAGAAACCTAAAGCGCTAAGAAGAAATTAAATCATCACAGGACTTTTGAAGAAGCAAACAGGTATTGGCGCGGTACTGACCCTGCGTTTCCTGATGTCACCTGGGGTCTCCCTTGCTAACCTGCTACTGGGGTGTCACCTGTCCTGTATATCTAGCGCTGCCCTTGCTGACCCTGTGAAGAGCGCTGAAGTAATGGAGGGGGTTGCTGCCTTCTGAAGCGCTATATTTGCCTGAACTGCAGCACCCAGAACTGAATGTTATTAGACCTGCTGGTCTTGCCCCCACCTCGTGTGGGCCAAAGCGCTATAGCCCTGCACCCTGCTGTCTGTGAAGCGCTAGAATCCTGGGCGTGATTCCTGCCTGAAGCGCTATATTCTGTGGTGCCCTTCAGCAGCGCTACCTGGAATGAACTGTCTGCCGAGCGCTACCTCTGCTGTGAATTGCCTGCTATATCGTAGCGCTGTGAATTCTGAAAAGCGCTATCCCCCTGAAGCGCTGTGTCACCAAGAACATCTGTGGCTCTAGAAGTTGCTGCCTTCTGAAGCGCTGACTCCCTGCTCCCCCAACGCTCCTTTGCTGTCCCTGTGAAGAGTGCTGAGGTACTGAAGGGGGTTGCTGCCTTGTGAAGTGCTGTACCTGCAGGGTGCTATTATCTAAACCTGATTACCTGCTGAAGCGCTGTCCCCAGCATTGCCTGTGGCCAAGCGCTGTCATGTGAGGAACTGAGGTAGTGCCCAGGGAAGCGCTGTAATTTCACTCCAAGCGCTTTCTTGAATGTCCCATAGAAGCGCTGTAATTGTGCCTCCAAGCGCTCTCTTGTAGGCCCCAGAGAAACGCTGTATTTTTGACCTTAAGTGCCCACCTGTTGGCCCCTATGTGCCTCTAGTGACGTGGAGGCCATTAAGTTACTGTTTATGCCTGAGGACAGGCTTGCCATTCATTAACTGTTTGGGCCCTGGTTCCGGCGTAGGCCTAAAGACATACTGAGTTCACCTACGATGGCTTAGCCCTGCATAGGGGAGTCCAAGGCATAGTAAAATGCTCATTGAGAATGCTTTACTGAATTGCTTATTGAAATGTTCACCTTAATTAACAGAAATGTTTTACTAATCTAAAGCAAGGCCTGTGCTTGCTTAATGAGATGTTGCTCTCTAGCAATGAGTAATGTTCTATTTATAAGTTACTTAATGAAATGCCTATGCCTAATTCCTTCCCTGTAATGTTTACTCCTGATTAGGGGGATGTTACCTATGATTGGGGAAGAGTTTTGAAGTGGTTATTCCTGCTTGGAACCAGGATTATTCTGAACTATAGACGTTTTATTACACCCCTGCCCCAGTGTTATAACCTCTACTTATTTACAAGATTACTCTTGGGTGCTGAAAGGTTTATGCCTGCTTAATGTAGGAATTAGAATGTTGATCCTGGCCTGGGGGTGGAAACGCCAACAGCTGCATAATGAACTGTGTCTGCTGACTAATGAAACATTTATTCATGTTGGTTGAAAGGTGGAGCACATGCCCACAGTTATGGAGTGAGGTGCTCCTTGCTTTAAAAGAAATGTTTACATTTACTAAAAGGCTTTACATGCATAAACCAAGTCTTCTAAGCTCAGGCTTGCCTGTTAAAAATGGTTATCTCTGCCTTGAAGAGTTGTTAACTGTTGATTGCTGAGTAGGGGAACGTTAATGCTATAAGGATATAGTTACACTGCCTAATGAGATGTTTTATCCGCAGTGGCGTGTTTTTATTCCTGCCATAGGAGTTTCATTCCTGCCTAAGGAAATGGTTAATGAAATGTTTTACCCTCAGTGAAGTGTTTTACTTCTGCTAAACTGATTATCTCTATTGCAGGAAATGTTTTACCTGTAAGCTCCTGATTAATAGGGGGAAGGCCCTGCCTGTTCAGGCATCAGGTAATAGGATGGTGTGTAATGCTAAAGGAATACTTTATGCCTAATGAAAGGTGTTGACCTCATTTGAGGCAATGTTTACTCCTGCCCAGGGAAGGGTCTCATACCCCTGCTATAACAGAGATCTACTTACACCTGCTCAATGTAGGGATTTCTACTTCCCTGATGGAATGTTGGTGTAGCCCTGATACAGTTAAACCTGCACAAGGGGATGGTTACCTAGATTGCAATGTTTTCTCCTAGTTAGTGCTGGCTAATGCAATGGTTAGCTGGGCCCAATGAGAAGTTCTCCCAAAGGGATGCCCAACCTTGTTATATGGAATAATTATTCTTAATGAAATGTTTAATTCCTATTACAGGAGGAGAGTTACGTCCACATACTTTTGTGGCAAATGAAATGTTTCATATTTAAGGAAATGTTTGAACTACACTTAACGAATTGTTTATTCCTACAGCGGGGAGATGTTTCTGTTATGGAACTGTCCCTTTGTTTACCTGAGGAAATGGATATTGATGCTTAATGCAGTGTTGTTCTTATGACTTTGAGATGTATTCCTTTCAGGTACTGACCAAGAAGCAAGGCGTAGGTCGGGCCTGTGTCCCACTAAAAATGTATTGAACTATTTATTGATCCAATATTTAATATTTATTGCAGAACGGATATTTATTCATCTAATATTGATCGCAAGTTTTGAGACACATGTATTTTAAATGAATTTATGATTTCCCTGATCCTGCTCTATCTATCTGATTATTTATCTTAATACAAATCACTTGTTTTTATACAAGCTCTGGAGTGGAGTCATTTATTGCGTGCCCAGGTTTCTGTCTCAGTGTGAGTGTGTGCTGCATGATCGCTTAACACATGTGCTTTCGGATGCCTACCCGCTCGTGCCATGCTACCCTAGGGGACTGGTGACCCCAGTTCCAACAGGCAGCAATCAGATTTAGTGAAAATAGTAAGACAAACACACTAGCTCATCATAGAAAAGTAGACACCGAATGTATCACTGATGTTTCACACTTCTTGTGGTCGGGCCACCGGGAAATATGAAGGTGGGATCCCCATGTGAATTACAAAAAATGTGAAATCCATGCAATGCTGTCTTTATAAGCAATGCCATGTTACAAGATATGTGTTTGTTTATTTTTCACAGTGATGATGGTAAATGCACCTCAATGTCGTCCTACAAGTTCAAATAATAATAGCTACAAGCTATACAACAGAGGTTATTCCCTCTTAGGATCCAACACTTCAATTAAAGATGTATGACCTTGATGATACACTACTAGCTAAGAACAAGAGAGACAGATTATAAAGGATAAAGATCCAGGAATGGAGAAAACGTAAGATAAAGAACGTACAACAGCACAGTCCCACGGATTGAAACAGTCAGGGTAGGGAAACGCTGGGACAGAGAGATGCTAACATGGACCATGGGAGTAAACATCTCAGGTTAGAACATTGCAATGATCTTGAACTACTCAGGTGAATACAATGCCACATTCAAGAAACATGTCTGACTGTCAGACCTGCATTAGTTCTATACGTGTTAATTCAACCAAAACACAGAACTGATCACCCACAAACACAGTACCATGGCTTCTCTAATACACGCACACCCAGAAGCCGGCAAAAGCCAAACACTCATGCTGACAAGATCCCATATGTGGCAGAAAACACTGCCACAACTGACACAATTGGAGGGTCTTAAGACGGAAGTACTTTGAGATGCACCCACAGGTACAATTCACAACCTACATCGCTCACAGGTTTGGCTGGCAGGCTGCAAAAGTCACAAATTCACTTGGTCCAGGGCTGATCTTCACATGGAAGGACATCTGTGGTTAAACCCAGCACCACATTTCATCAGTAAGTTGCAATAAGCTTTAAAAGCCAAAATAATCGGCGAATGTGAGAGAGCGCCATTTACAGTGAAATTTGTAGGGGTGCAGCATATGTACAAGTAGTTAGCACCCACAAATATAAAGGACTTTTAATCATGTTTAGACGCAATGTATGACAAGTACTCAAGTAAATTGGTATCAGACAACGTGCAGAACCAACGTTGCAGGGTGCAAATTCATATTTGCTGCAATATAGAGCTGCTTTGAAATGAAATCTTTTGCTATTAAGAAGAGTGTTTAATTGATTTACTAATGTGCCTTCAGATTGATTAACTGAAATGTGATCCTGCTTTATGTACTCAATAACTAGTGGAATATAGAGAAAATGCATTTGTCGTTAAGGTTGAAGGCCTAAGAGAACATAGAGGATTGCTCATTTAAACGTAAGGCCTAAAGTCTAGCTGAGGCCTAGTTATGGAAATGGCGCAGGCCTGTATGAAAATGTTTTGCTTAAACATATAAACGGTAGAAATGCTTATGAAAGAGGCTTTAGAAAATGTTGCAACATTATTAGAATGTGAGCCTATTTGCGTATATTCTTTTGCAGGTGCATCACCCAGTAGATTGTAGAGTAGAAGGGCCTATTGTGTATGAGAGTTAGAAATGTTAGACCCAGACATGGAGGAGTAAACCAGGAATTTGAAGATACAACTGGAAGCGACAGAGAGTCTGAGACCCAAGGACGTTTAACGGACAAGGATGGAAGAAGGCCAATGTGGAAAACTTCATGTAATCGACACCTTGGAGAGGGCGTACCTGAAGGCGTGTCATTCACATTTTGGGGTTTCGTATTAGGGACAGCACCCCAAGGGTGGAGGCAGAGCAGATGGGCTGAGGAGTCAGAGAGTGTGGTTGGTCTTGGTAAATAGCCTAGCTATGACAGATTCTCTAGTCTTGGAGAGAAGTGAGTGAACTTCTTTGAAGTCACCACTGCTGACACCTTTGGTTAGGTTGGGCTATTGTTGAGTAGGGATGTCACTTAGAGTAGTGTAGGGACAGATTAACCTGGATTTATGTCTTTTATTCCGATGAATACCAGAACCCAGGTTATAGCTATTTTGTTTAGTCTGATGGTCCTGGAATTGATCTTGGTGTTGTTAATCAGTCGCCTGAGACTTTTCCGTAGGATTATGTTTGTATTAGTGCCTGTTTACCTTTTGAACCTCTTGCTGAGGTGTTTGTACCTGCAGTTATTTTTGGTTATGTAATAAATTTTTCAAACTTAGTTTGGTCAGTGATTCTTGGGGAAAGCAATTGGGATTCCTAAATTGTTCATTTGTTATGACAGATTGCCTAATTCACTCTATGACAGGTAAAAAGGTCTAGTCGACCTGTGACGGGATTCTGGAGAATGATAAGCAGACTCTAGAGGTAAAATCCCGCCTTTCCAGTTGGTAGCAGAGTAGGATGGTTTACCTTTTAGAGTGAGGGTAATCCAGAAGTAGGTTGAGATTTCCCCGAGGCCCATAGAACCAAGGATGAGTGTCCAGAGAATTGCGGAAGGAGAACGGCGTTCCACGAAAAGTGACGGAGAGTGACAGTGCGGCAGAAAGCAGCAGCTCGAAGGAGAGTGAGTATGAAAAGGGTCATGCATTGCTAGATTGCGGTGTTATGTTGTATTGTGTGTTGTATTGTCTTGCGGAGTTGAATGACTGTAGTGTGAACAGGTTGTGAGCACGCGCAACCAGTGAAAATCTTGGGTTCAGGAAGAGTCCAAGTGGTCCGGGTGTATCGAACACCCATAGTAATTGTCGACCATTGTTAAGGGGGTTATGAGGTACCATTAATCGCCCGCAGGACCGAGATAGGGGGAACGAATGTGTGAGTGCGTGGGTAACAGACACTGGTCGGAAGTTGCCGTGAGTTTGTAACCTATCAGTGAGGTGATTGTCCGGTCATTCGCGGACAGACAATTGCCAGTTCGGGTGACAATTACAGTTAGACTGTGGCCGTACAGTCAGGGAAGTGGTTGCTTGGTCGGAAGTAATCATTTTCAGTGTATGATTGGGACGCATGTGAGACCGCGAGAAGTACGGAGAAAGGAGGGGAACTGCTGTGAAACGGAGGCGAGTGACGTCAGAAAGAGCCGCGCTGAGATTGGTCGGTTGGTGTGGAGCCGCGCTGAGATAGGGTGGTTAGTGAGAAGCCGCGCTGAGATTGGTGGATTGTCATCAGGAAGTAAACAAGCACTGTGGAACAAGGAAACGTTTTGGGTTTTCATCATGAAATGTTTTAAGGTGTTGCGGAAATGTTTCAAAGGCGAAAACAAGATAGAACCTCGGGGTGGGGAGGAGGCTCCACCCGAGGATACTCCAGCTCATTACATGGCTACGAATGTTGGGTTGCATACCATATTGTGGCTTGATACCTGGTGTAAGATGACAGATGGAAATGAAGAATTAACCTTCCCGAAATACGGGACATTTAGACTAGAAGTGTTGTATCAGCTGAAAACGATTATGGCTGCGTTGCGACCTTTGCCCAGACCAACACAATTTGAAGCGTTAAATGCATGGATCAGGGCAGCCCATGACAGGGGCAGAGATAGGCGACAAGAAAGAGTGAAACGATCAGTTAAGGCAGTCCAAGATGCGAGATGGGATGCCATGGAAAAGAGATGGAGGGTACAGACTGTAGAAGGGGATAGATTGTACCCGTTGCTAGATGCACAGAGGCGAAATACAGAAGACGAGGATGAGGACAGCGAGACAGACGATGGCCTGATAGAGAGGATGTTGGCAGAGAGACCACCTCCATACAATCCCGAGTTAGGGGGAACGCCAATGTCAGCCAAATGCGGGGACCATTCAGATGGGGATGGTGGGGTCAAAATGGTGAGTGATAAGAGCACCTCAGAGGATACATTTTACCCAGTGCAGGGAGAAAAAGCACCTCCACCCTCCCCAGTGACGAGAGTAGTGGGGCGATTTACAGTGCAGAAGGTTCGGGTGGAAGAGGGCGTCCACTCACAGAAATTGCCAGATGCGCTGACGGTACCTGTTACCATAGGTCCCATAGTATCAGTGTACAACCCAGAGCAGAAACAAGTCGAGAATCCGTTGCAAAGGGGGAGTGAGAGATGCACCAGTGAAGACAGGAGTAATGGGACAGAAGAAGGGTGGAGGCAGTTGCCAACGCCAGTAGACAGAAGTACACCTTTGGTGGCATCGGCAGACTCCTCGGAAGGACAGATGGGTTGGAGGGGACCAACGGATCTAAGGGGACCAAGGCCGAGGTCGATGAGAGAATTAAGGCCAGACTTGAGAACGTGGGAAACGGTTGTGGACACTCAGAGTGATCGATCCAGGAATGTCTTCGGGTCTGACAACCAGGAAGAAAGGATGGTATCCCACTGTGCGCCTAGTGAAAGCAGGCAGGAGTGGGAACGAGAAGGGGTGGGGAATAGGGGGGCGTCCCATCACACCTCTAGCGTTAGTAGGCAGGAGTGGGATCGGGAAGGCTGGGAGAACCGTAGGGTTCCCCCTAACACACCTGAGGAAAACAGACGAGAAATTCAGGACAGTGGCGGGAGAGGCTCTAATGGAACTACTAGCCAAGGTACAATGAGGGCTGTGATAAAGGCAAGAAGAATAGATGTGCTGAGGCTGAAAACAGAAGTGGAGGAAATAGTGGAAGGTACATTGCCACTAGAGAGAATTGAACTATACGAACCAGATGAGCTACTGTTTGTAGCGAACGATGTTACACGGAGGGCTAGGGCTGCTCATGAGAAGCTCTCGGAATTGGCAAATAAATACAGCGTAGATTTGACAAAAACGAAAGCTTTGCAGAGTGGCCACCGGTTACAGTATTCAGATCAAGATCTAGAAGAAAAGAGGGTGATCGGATTAAAAACTCAGATCAGGGAGCTGATTGTGGGAATACGAACGTGGTCCCCTCTGGAGAAATGGGAGGAAAGGTGGTCAAAGAGAAAGAGTGTTAGAAGGAGCGTTCTGGAGACATCTCCGGGAGGAGGGTTGATGCATGCTGAGGCATACCCCTTGCAGGAGGTGGCTCATGGAGGCTATGTACATGTACCCTGGAGTAGGGGAGATCTGGCTGCCTTTACGAACACATTTCCAAAGTTGAGGGAGAGTCCAGTGGAATGGTACAAACAGGTGGAGAGGTTTGTTAAAATCTCAAAGGTGCTGTGGATTGATCTGAACACACTGTTTGATATTGTGGTCCCAAGTGATTTGTGGATAGCATGCAAGGTCAGTGTCGAATGGCCCACAGCGGAGCCAGAGAGAGATAGCACCACAAATGGACCGTCACCTAGGGTAATGGCAAAGTATGAGCAGGCGATCACGTGGCTGAAGACTAAGGTACCACCACAGGACATAGACTGGGTGAAAATAGATCGGACTAGACAGGAACCAAAAGAGACAGTACATGAATACTACGAGAGGTTATTGCTGATCTTTAAGGAGTACAGTGGGTTAGATGTGATGGACCCAAAGGATATGGGACAGTTTGTATCCAAATTTGTCCTAGGACTAAGGCCTGATATTTGCCTTATGATACAGCAACATCTGATCTGTTGGCAAAATAAACCCCTAGATGAGATTTTGAGGTATGCGAGGTACTGCAGTGACGAGATAGACTCAAAGACAAAGAAGCTTAAGGACAAACTGATGTTAGTACAGATGCAAGCGGGAGGACAGGGTCAGTCAGGCAATGGCACCATGGGAAGGAGATGAGGGGGGCAGAAGAGGGACGGAGAGGAAGGTCCGAGACCTAGGATAGATATAGAGGCCCTGAAGAAGACGACCAAGTGCCATCAATGTCACGAGGTGGGGCATTGGAGACGCGAATGTCCCCATAACCCTGACAATCAGGTACAGGAGGAGGAGGAGGAGGAGGAAGTACAAGCCCCTCCGGTACGGAAGGTGACAGTGACCAAATCCCAGACGACAAAAGGGGGGACGGCAGCCCCTAGGGCTCCAGTTCCCCAGGCATCGAAGATTTCAACAGGTAGCAAGGTATATAAGCAGATGCCTTTCATAGTGGAAGGGGATGAGTGTTACCAATTTGATCCAGTGACAGGATGGTATGTGGATGGGGAGGAGGGCTGTACTCTAGGAGCTATACTGGAAGTAGACCAGAGAGGACCTTTTGTAGAGGCAGATGTAGATGGCCATCCCACCACATTTTTGGTTGACACTGGTGCCTCTCGGTCCACTGTGAGGTCTGCGGTAGTCCCCAACTTACCCCTTTCAGGACAGACCATCCAAGTTGTAGGAGTTGCAAACAGAAGAATGACAAACCCCCTGACTGAGCCAGTCCCTGTAAAGATTGGAAGTTTTAGTGACCAACACCAGTTCGTGGTGTGTGATTCCAGTCCTGTGTGCCTGTTAGGAAGAGATCTTTTGTGCAAACTCAATTGCACCATCTATTGTACCCCAAAGGGAGTGGAATTACAGACTAACGATGATGATGCTGATTTTAAGGTTGCAAATACGCATACGTGCATTGAGTTGTACCCTGCTATAACTGTGGAGGAACTCCCTTGGGACTTGAGAGACTCGGTCTCCCCAGAAGTCTGGGACTTCACAGGAGAGGAGATTGGATTGATCAAAGGGGTAGAGCCAGTCAGAATTCAGGTGAGACAGAATGTTGAATTTCCTCGAACTCCCCAGTACAAACTGACCCCAGAAACACTTGAAGGTATAAAACCTGTGATTGAGTCCATGGTTAGACAGGGAATTCTGAAGGAGGTTATGGGAAGTCCCTGTAACTCTCCGATAATGGGGTTGCAGAAACCAAGTGGGAAGTTCAGGATTGTGCAGGATTTACGAAAAATTAACAACATCGTTGTTCCATGCTGTCCAGTGGTACCGAATCCATCAGTGATACTGTTTCAGATACCGTTCCAAGCTGAATGGTTTTCTGTGATTGATTTGTGTCAGGCTTTCTTTTCTATCCCATTGCACGAAGAAAGCCAATTTCTTTTCGCATTTAAAATAGAGAGTCGCGTTTTAACATGGTGTCGTATCCCACAAGGGTACACAGAGAGTCCATCGATCTTTAATCAATTGCTGAAAAGGAATCTTGAGAGTCTAGTACTGCCGCAGAACTCCGTTCTTGTGCAGTACATAGACAACCTCCTTGTTGCGTCAGACACCGAAGATGCTTGTAGGATTGATACCATTGCCTTGTTGAACCATCTGGGGAAAAATGGACACAAGGTATCTCCCAGTAAATTACAGTACTGCCTGCAAGAAGTGCAGTATCTGGGTCACAGAATAGAGATGGGGAAGAGAAAGGTGTCACCTGACAGAATTGAAACTATCATGAGAATGAGTGTGCCCTCGACTCAAAGAGAGGTCAGGATGTTCTTAGGCATGGTTGGCTACTGCCGACAGTGGATTGCTAACTTTTCTCTGAAGGTGAAACCACTGCAGAAACTGACGCACAAGGACGTGAGCGATCCGGTACCATGGGACACAGATTGTATGATGGCCTTTTTGGAGCTGAGAGAGGACCTGTGTCGCGCTCCAGCTCTGGGAATGCCCGATTACACCAAATCGTTTGCATTGTTCTGCTGCAAAAGGGAGGGGTGTGCATTGGCAGTCTTAGTGCAAGATCATGGAGGAGTCCGTAGACCAGTTGCATACTTCTCGGCTACCTTAGATCCAGTAGCCGCAGCGTTGCCCGGATGTCTCAAATCCGTTGCTGCAACAGGTGTCAGCATTGAAAGGTGTGAAAGTATTGTGATGGGATATCCACTGACAGTGCATGTACCTCATTCTGTGGAATTGTTGATGACCAGGACCAAGACGCAGCACCTGACAAACAACAGGCTCACACGCTACGAGCAGGTTATACTTGCTGCAGAGAATGTGACTCTCAGGAGGTGCTCTGTCTTGAATCCTGCTACTTTGTTACCATTACCAAATGATATAGAAGATGATTGGGAAGACCATGATTGTCTTGATGTCACTGAACTATGCACCAAACCCAGACCGGATATTGTTGATGTGCCATTAACAGACCCTGATGAAATTTATTTTGTGGATGGCTCATGTGTAAGAGACAATACTGGTCAGTTGAGAGCAGCCTTTGCTGTCTGCACTATTTCTGGAATAATTGAAGCAGCCTGCCTGGAATGAGTACACTCTGCTCGGGTGGCTGAGATAATTGCATTGACACGCGCCTGTTTAGCAGCCAACGGCATTAAGATCACCATATTCACGGACAGCCAGTACGGATTTGGGGTGGTTCATGACTTTGGCCAGTTGTGGTCTCAGAGGGGTTACATGACATCATCGGGCTCCCCAATCAGAAATGGTGAATTTATCAGGTTATTGCTGAAGGCCTTGCAAAGACCTGCAGAAATAGCTGTGGTAAAATGCATGGCAAACACAAAAGGAATGGATTTTGTGACACAAGGGAACCGTTATGCGGATGAAGTTGCACGCTATTGTGCAGAGCAGGGATACTCCTTTACGGAACAAACAATTGAGGGACCAAGGGAAAGAACCAAACTAAGCATGATGCTTGAGGTGGCAGACACATGGGAAGAGCTGAGAGACATGCAAGGACAGACATCTGATTATGAAAAAAGGGTGTGGGAATTGGCTGGTTGTGTCAAGGGAGATTTGGACATGTGGGTTTCAGCTGATGGAAGAGCTGTGTTACCGAATGAGTTGGTGAGTGCAATGGCACGACAGATACATGGCCCTGTGCATCTGGGAAGGGATGCGATGGTGCGTGTATTCAGGCAAACGTGGTACAACCCAAAATTTAGACAGGCCGCAGAAGCAGTATGTCAGAGATGTGTAA
Organism: Lissotriton helveticus; assembly: GCF_964261635.1. Classification (NCBI taxonomy): domain Eukaryota; kingdom Metazoa; phylum Chordata; class Amphibia; order Caudata; family Salamandridae; genus Lissotriton; species Lissotriton helveticus. Next base: position 992,508,424 of record NC_136072.1, on the reverse strand, counting down.
CCTGTCAACAGCTGAATGTTGGGAAAAGAACACCTGTTACCTTGAGTCACATTGGGAGGTCTGGTGGACCTTTCTACAGGATGCAGATAGATTTCATCGAGATGCCGAGGTGCAATCGCCTCAGGTACATCTTGGTGATTGTGTGTGTGTTTTCTAGATGGGTTGAGGCATATCCCACTCGTAGGTGCGATACACTCACAGTAGCAAAACTGTTGTTGAGGGAGCTAGTGCCAAGATTCGGGGTTCCGACCTCTTTGGAATCGGACAGAGGAAAACACTTTAATAGCGAAGTTGTGAAGATGCTTTGCTCAGCCCTGAACATTGACCAGAGACTGCATTGTAGCTATCGACCAGAGGCTTCTGGCATAGTGGAGCAAATCAATGGGACCTTGAAAGCTCGAATGGCAAAGGTGTGCTCATCCACGTCCCTGAAGTGGCCCGATGCCTTGCCATTGGTACTAATGAGCATGCGTAGTACCCCAGACAGAAGGACAGGGCTCTCGCTTCATGAAGTACTGATGGGGAGGGCTATGAGACTGCCATCTATTCCTACAACTGCCTTGATGAATATCACAGATGATGTGATTCTTGACTATTGCAGAAGACTTTCTGATGTCATGCGTTCTGTGTCTCTTCAGGTGCAGACTGCTGAAATTCCGGCTTCTAGCGACCTTTGTCACGACCTGTGCCCTGGTGACTGGGTCTTGGTGCGGAAGCACGTCAGGAAGAGCTGCCTGGATGTACGTTGGAGGGGACCTTTCCAAGTGATCCTAGTCACTACTACTGCTGTGAAGTGCGGTGGATTGCCAAATTGGGTCCATGCTTCTCACACCCGACAAGTCCCAGCACCCAAGGAGAGAACAGCTCCTCTCGTAGATGAAAATAATAATGAAGAAGAAGACCCATTAGAGGGAGCGAGTCAAGCTGTGGGGGTGCCTGTTGAACTTGGGGACTCCCCTGATCAAGCAGGAAACGGCCAAGACGAAAGTGACACAGAATCTGCCTCAGAGGGAGGAAGTGGCGAAGAAGGCGATCTAAGCGCAGAAGAGGTCGACAGTGGAGACGAACAGGGTGTGCGAAAGAGAACAAGACGGGCAAGAAGTACAGGGGATCATTGGCCCGAGAGACGGAGGCGAATGAATGTGAGATTGGCTTCCGAAACAGATCTTGCTCCTGTGTCCGAAGAGTCAGATCCTGAAGAGGGAGAACAAGGAGCTGAACAAGGGGGTCCAAGAAGGTCAAGGAGGGTGAGAGTACCTTGCCAAAGATACGCCACCCCAGAGTGGACCTACCCTTTTACCTATGCTAGGAGTACCAATGCCCGGAGTACTGAGGTCCGGGAGGATGAGGTCAGTAGCAGTGACCAGTACGATCCCAAATGTTAAGCTGGAAGTGATACTGTTGGTTCCTGGACTTGAAATCAAAGGTAAACTGACACTCACCATTCCCAATCCCCCTCTCCTAAGCAAGATACGTGATTTACTCCTGGAAAGACTGATTTTTCCAACGTTTGTACCCGACATGCCAGTATATGATGAAGTCGTGCTCCGCATGGAACTTTTAGATTATGTGTTGCAAGCAATCGGATCAAGTATAATCATAGACGATTGAGAACTTTGAACTTTGAATTGCTTTGAAAGACTTTTGAAAAGATTTTGTAAATAACTGTTGAACTTAACCTAGAGCCGAGTGGAAGAAGAACAAATTTAGGGACTTTCCACAGAGGACGGAGAAGGGTTAAGGTTGTCTGTCAGTGAACAAAAGAAGAACTGAAACTGGACTTTCCGCTTTTCAAGGTGGTTCGAGAGACTCAAATAGCACAGAAAGAGACTTTGGGTGCTTTCCGAGAACGAACTACTTTGTACTGAGACCATGGCGTCGGGAAACCCGAATCGTAGAGCCAAGTGCATAGTAGGCACGCTTTTAGGAGGAGTAATACTCCTTATAGCTATAGTAGTTTTAGTTTCTTATTTTGCACCACACGAACAAGTAGAGAAGGCTGTGGGGACACCGACACCTGCCACCCCTAGCCAGAAAGAAGAGAGAGAGCGAAGAGAGAAGGCCATACTAGCTGCAGAAAGCCGTAGGCTACACACTGATCTGTCTAAAGGAAATTTTGGGCAGAATGCCTATGCTAAGCTGTTGTATGAATACATTGAGGCGATGGATGCGAAGGACTGTTATGTGTGCATGCAATTACCAGCTTCAGTAGATGAGGGTATTAGATACCATCACCTTCCATTGACATATGGAATATTCTGTAGTTTGCTGATTAGTATCCTTTATGGGCGAAATCACTTTGAGTATTTCTTTTCGAATTATGATGCTGTGTTGCCAGAAGTTCCGAATTATAAGCATTTGAACAAGTGGGACTATTATAAGTCAGAGGACAGACTTGGATATTTTTTCATTCCCACTCGAGAGCTAGACACCCCGTATGCACACCGACACAATCTGACATGTTCGTTGTCAGACGTAGAAAAGAAGTTCATTGAACAAGTAGAAGATAGGTACACGAAACAGAAAAAGTTGCGAGATTCAGGGCAAGGAAAGGTAGATTGGACCGAAGAAGAGAAGCAGCATAAGTCAAGAGGGAGTTATGGCCCAATAGCTCTGGATGAAGTACAGAAAGGGAAGTTGTGTCTGCACAGACCACAGACGTATTATGAAAATGTGTATGTGGGTCAGACTACGTGTGACCACACCTTCACATTAGAATACTACACAAAGGACTTCTTGAAGAGCGTGGTTCAGGTGATTCCTACTGTGTATTTTGTCTGCGGAAAGAATGCGTATGTGAGATTGCCAAAGAAGTGGTATGGAACGTGTTACCTAGCAATTATCTTTCCCAAAATTTACCATACTGAGGATTTCGAACTCTTAGAGGGAGGGTCTCAAAGGAGGGGAAAGCGAGGGGAAAGTGCTGGAGCAATTGTGGGAGATGTGTTTGGAGCAGCGATACCTATGTTGGGTGTCATTTTGAATGACATAAAGATATGGCGGCTGGCAACTGTTGTGGATGAATTGTCAATGAATACTGCCAAGTCATTAGTGTTGGTTGAGGGTGAGATGTTGTCGATCAGGACAATGGTTTTACAGAACCGTCTTGCCCTTGACGTCATTCTAGCAAAAGAGGGCGGGGTCTGTAAACGTTTGAAGGTCCAAGAATGTTGCACTTATATACCAGACAACTCTAAGGATCTGGAGAAATATATAAGTAACATTACTGCAATCCATTATGAAATAGAGGACTTGACGCAAGAGAATGCGTGGGAGACGGTTGGCAAGGGATTTGGGAAGGTTGGAAACTGGTTTGCCAACTTAGGAAAGAGTTTTCTTGGATTTGTACTGAAGCCCCTTATCATAGCAGTGGCATGTGTAATTGGATTGTGGGGTTTGGTAAGATTGTACAAGTGGTACAGGTCCAATAGGTTGGCGAGATCAATGAGAGCGCAAGAGATGCGAAAGGAAAGGCTGCAGGATAGTCAATACCGCAGCCTGAGAGCGTTGGAATCGTTCAAGCGAGGGAAAATGGCCACAAGCTCAGTTTAGTTGGATCTTACCCTAAGGAAGATGTGTGGGTGGTGATGACACGGGTCATCAAAGGGGGGAACTGAGAGAGCGCCATTTACAGTGAAATTTGTAGGGGTGCAGCATATGTACAAGTAGTTAGCACCCGCATATATAAAGGACTTTTAATCATGTTTAGACGCAATGTATGACAAGTACTCAAGTAAATTGGTATCAGAGAACGTGCAGAACCAACGTTGCAGGGTGCAAATTCATATTTGCTGCAATATAGAGCTGCTTTGAAATGAAATCTTTTGCTATTAAGAAGAGTGTTTAATTGATTTACTAATGTGCCTTCAGATTGATTAACTGAAATGTGATCCTGCTTTATGTACTCAATAACTAGTGGAATATAGAGAAAATGCATTTGTCGTTAAGGTTGAAGGCCTAAGAGAACATAGAGGATTGCTCATTTAAACGTAAGGCCTAAAGTCTAGCTGAGGCCTAGTTATGGAAATGGCGCAGGCCTGTATGAAAATGTTTTGCTTAAACATATAAACGGTAGAAATGCTTATGAAAGAGTCTTTAGAAAATGTTGCAACATTATTAGAATGTGAGCCTATTTGCGTATATTCTTTTGCAGGTGCATCACCCAGTAGATTGTAGGGTAGAAGGGCCTATTGTGTATGAGAGTTAGAATGTTAGACCCAGACATGGAGGAGTAAACCAGGAATTTGAAGATACAACTGGAAGCGACAGAGAGTCTGAGACCCAAGGACGTTTAACGGACAAGGATGGAAGAAGGCCAATGTGGAAAACTTCATGTAATCGACACCTTGGAGAGGGCGTACCTGAAGGCGTGTCATTCACATTTTGGGGTTCGTATTAGGGACAGCACCCCGAGGGTGGAGGCAGAGCAGATGGGCTGAGGAGTCAGAGAGAGTGGTTGGTCTTGGTAAATAGCCTAGCTATGACAGATTCTCTAGTCTTGGAGAGAAGTGAGTGAACTTCTTTGAAGTCACCACTGCTGACACCTTTGGTTAGGTTGGGCTATTGTTGAGTAGGGATGTCACTTAGAGTAGTGTAGGGACAGATTAACCTGGATTTATGTCTTTTATTCCGATGAGTACCAGAACCCAGGTTATAGCTATTTTGTTTAGTCTGATGGTCCTGGATTGATCTTGGTGTTGTTCATCAGTCGCCTGAGACTTTTCCGTAGGATTATGTTTGTATTAGCGCCTGTTTACCTTTTGAACCTCTTGCTGAGGTGTTTGTACCTGCAGTTATTTTTGGTTATGTAATAAACTTTTCAAACTTAGTTTGGTCAGTGATTCTTGGGGAAAGCAATTGGGATTCCTAAATTGTTCATTTGTTTTGACAGATTGCCTAATTCACTCTATGACAGGTAAAAAGGTCTAGTCGACCTGTGAAGGGATTCTGGAGAATGATAAGCAGACTCTAGAGGTAAAATCCCGCCTTTCCAAATGTATGCTATAAAAAAAACAATACCAAATTACAAAGTGCAGGTCTGTATGAAGGTAATATGAGATTAGGCTGTATTTTTAGGTTGTTGTTATGCAACTCATGTCTGCAGCCTTTATTTCACTGCACACATTTGAATTTGGGGGTTCAGGTGTTTTCTTGCTTCTGAGATGGAGTGCCGTACTTTTGTCGTTGCATTGTTTAGGAGTTTGCAGCACAGTACGTTTGCACTCTTAATCGTATGAATGCATCAGGGCAGGCCTTCTAAGACGTAGACATCTCAGATGAGTCCAAAATATACTCACTATCCTTGCATGATTAATCTGGTTTATATGTGAACTGACGTGGCACTATGCTGCCCGTGTAGTTGGGTTGTCAGGAGGTGATAATAGCCTAAGTCTTAAATCCTAACCGCTGTCTTCTGTGGAGGAAGACTAAGGGGGTCGTTTGGAGTTGGGTGGTAACAGGTCGAATGCCAAAAATTGATAGGTGCATCATCGACGAAAAATGGGTGAATGACCACTCTGCCCCTTTTTGCACTCATTGCTTCATTTACTGTGGAGAGGAGAGCCACTCTGGGATCTGCCATCAGGAAAACCTTCTCTTTCGGAGCAACTTCAGATTTTCTACTGTTTGCGTTTTCCATGTACACCATGGCTTTACCAAATAGGAGAAATGCTAAGATGTCACCCATATGCTGGGAAAAATCTCCCAGTGTACTTTTTTCCAAAGGCAGATCCCTGCTTTTGGGAAAAACCAAAAGCAGCACTTCCGTCACTGTCCTTTGTCCACCAAAGACGCTCCCACCATGGCGGAGGGAGGTGCCTCAGGTGGAGAAGGGAACAACATGGAAGAGAACTCTAGAATTCGGAAATGTCATTGATGCTGAAAGGCATGCGCCATCTTGAAATTTGCATAAGGCGAACATTGCAACTTTGGCATTCTAAAACTAATCTCTGAGGGAAGTGGGGGAAATGATAGGTGTTATTTAAGCTTAGGGAGGGTGTAGGCAGTCTCAAAATGGCTTGAAATGGTTGAGCTATGCCCTGTGTTGGCAGAAAGTAGATGTTGTTGGTCGTATTATCAGGGCAGGGGTTGACCCAAGCTGACTTTGCTGATGTGTTGGGTTTCATACTTCAGATCACCATTTTTTTGTGCTGGAATATTTACAAACTTACAGAGCAATGGCACTTTGTTATTGCCTATTAAGTCCACAAATGCTGAAAACAAATGTTCACAAAACCATGAAATGGCACAGAACGACAGAAAGGCCTTGAAAATGCTGCATGCATTAATTCACCGGTTTTGATAGACTATGCTGTTTCCTCGTTAAATGGAAATATGACCTGTTGTGGGACACTCCCTGGTGTTTTTAGACATCTTTTGGCCAATATGTACCAAAGTTGGTAAACTGAAAGGTAGATTTTTGAATGCTATTCCACCCTTAGGGGCCTATTAGGATGGCGGACGGACCTGCGTCCGTTCGCCACCCCCGAGGTGGAGGGAACGTCCGCAGGGGCTGCGGCATTACCTCCATGCAGATTAGGATGTGACCACCACCCTGGCGGTCACATACCCTATGTTTAACATTGCGGCGGGTGCTGCTTGAAGCAGCGCCCGTCGCAAGGTTAAAAGTGCATGCTTTGCATATGCATGCACATAGCGGCAGGCACCGCGCGGTGCCTGCCGCTTTGTGCATGCATATGCAGGGGGGTACCATAGGTACCCCCCATGTGCACCCCCCAACACCCTGGGGGCTCGTAACGAGCCCCAAAAACAAAAGACCACATGCTTTTCCACGGCGGAAAAGCCGCCATGGAAAAGCATGTCTTCTGCCCCATCCTAATATGGGTGGCGGTGTCTGATAGACACCGCCACCATATCAGAGCATTTCCGCCGTGGTCAGAATGCGACCGCGGCGGAAAAGCGGCGGACGGTCTTCCTGACCCACCAGCCATCCTAATCTGGCGGTGGGTCTTTGGAGCTTCCGCAGTGGTGAATCCGCATTCTCCGGGCCGGCGGTGGCTTCTGCCGGCCCGGAGGATGCGGATTCACCGCGATCCTAATCAGCCCCTAAGTTAGGTATAAGTTGATCTAGAGGCAAACGTTACAAAGAGGGCAAAAATAATACTATGATAAGTGCATTGATTTCTGATTGTTTTATTCATATATAGTAGCTGTCCATACCACTGCATCGTTTTGAATGATGTCCACCTATTCAACATTATTCTCTCCCTTTTAACTGACTCATATCTCTCACAGATCCCTTTGGTATCCTACCGAGATGAGGACCACATCATTGCTATGCACAAAGTATGCCCTTCTATAGTCTGATTTAGACTTGTTTTTATTAGGATCTCTTTTTCTACTGCCATTAGCCTTCCTCTCTGCTTTCTGTTTTTTTATTGACTGCTTGCCACAATATTTCTACAGATAGGTTTGAGTTTTATTTACAGCATCTGAGATATTGCTGTAGTACATGAGAGCCTGCAAGCCCACTATAAAACCCATTTCTTCACGTGTGATAAGGGCATTATGTAGCTTCTCAACATAAATAAGTTATTACAGTTCAGTTGTGACATCATATTACCTGTTGTAAGAGCCATTAGATGGTGTGCTGGGCAGGTCAAGGAGCGCAATTAAAACTATTTTCTTGAAATGAACAGGCATTGGCAAGAAGGACCCATTCAAGTCAGCATGCTTATTTTTTGCACCCCTATTGTTCATTACATAAAAAGATTCATCTGTCTTCATCTTACCATGCTTCACACCACCTTTTGAAACGAAGACACAAAGCCCTATATAGGTGACACCCCTGCACACTGACATCAGTTTTGAAAGGTAACTACTATATTTTTAGAAGCAGATCAACAAATGAATCAGTAATAGGAATGAACTGAAAACCTGGCTCTTCAGGCAAGCTTGCAACAATTTAGTTTTGGTTAGTTGATGTCTCCTTGGGTTCCTCTAAAAGCCAGGAAACCGTTGGTGTACGAGCGCTATACAATGTAAATGTAATGTAAAAATATTTATAGAGCGCTCGGACACCAACGGTTTCATGGCGCTATAAAACGGATGTGCAAAGGTGGGGAGCAGGGTGCAGGTGTTTAATCATAAGTTTGACAGAACAAGTACGTTTTTAACATTTTCCTGAAGGATGTATAACAGGAGGTGGACCTGAGTTCGTGTGGAAAGGAATTCCATAGTTTGGGTGCCAAAAAAGAAAACCTAAGGCCACCATGTTTTTTCCGTTTGAAAGAAGGAACGGAAAGAAGGTTATTATTATTTAGTATTATTTAGTATTTTGTAGAGCGCACAGCTACCTCCAACGGAGGTGTCCCAGCACTGAAGACATTATCTCAGAGGGGTCAGGGAAAAGTGAAGGAGGAATTAGTATTAGATCTGGGCAAAAAGCCAGGTCTTTAGTTTTTTCCGGAATAGAGGTTCTGAGGTCAGAAATCTTAACTCTGTGGGCAGCCGATTCCATAATTTGGATGTGGCTACTGCAAGGGCCCTTCCTCCCGTGCGTGCAAGACGAAAACGGGGGCAGATCATGAGGCGGAGGTGGTTGGATCTGAGGTTTCGGGGGGCTTGTGAAAACCTCATTCTGCGACGTAAGTAGGTGGGGCCTCGATCGTTGAGAGCTCTAAAGGCCAGAGTTAAGGTTTTAAATTGAATGCGCAGTCTTATTGGGAGCCAGTGAAGTTTGATTAAGTGGGGTGAAATGGGATGACGGTAGGGAATATTGCAGATTAGCCTAGCCGCTGCATTCTGGACTTTCTGTAGTTGATTGATGAGGTAAGGAGGAGCACCTACATACAGGCTGTTGGCGTAGTCCAGATGAGCTGTGATGAGGGCATGGACTACTGTTTTTCGAGAGTCTAGCGGTAGTTAGGGAATGATTTTTTTTATCATTCGTAGCTTCCCGAAATTACTCAGTACTAGGGGGTCATTAGGCTTTTTAAGAATGGGTACCACTGCGGCACATTTGAAGGAATCAGGAACAGTACCTGTAGTCAGAGAATTGTTAAGTAATGAGAGTGGGAGATCGGGACAAGCTCGAAAGGTTGTGGTGCAGGGAGCGGAGGTTGCGGGAGGGGACGTAACGGTGAATCCTGGATGTAACAAAAGCAGGGCCATATCCGGTTAATGACTTGAAGATGGTGCAGCCAAGTTTAAAAATACTGCGTTTTGCCACCGGAAGCCAATGGAGCTTCTTCAGCAGGGGGGAGACATGTTGGTGTTTGGGTTGACGAAAAATAGGTCTCGCCGCTTGATTCTGCACCAGTTGTAATTGGTGAAGCTGGTAGGCTGGAATGCCAATGTAAAGAACGTTGGCATAGTCAAGGCGGGAGGTGACCAATGCCATGATGACTAATATAAGAGCCTCAGTGGTCAAAAGCCTGCAAATTTATCGGATTCTCCGAAGGTGGAAAAAACACGATGAAGTGACTGCATTGATCTGAGGTTTTAGAGAAAGGTCCTTGCTGATGATTACCCCTAAGCTCTTCACGGAGTCAGCAGGGCAGGGAGTGGAGCCCCAAGAGGGTGGCCAGAAGTTGGGGTTCCAAGGATTAAGAGTACCTCCAGTTAAAACCAGCTCCGTTTTGTCGGGGTTAAGTTTCAGTTGGCTTTGACACATCCATTCGCCAATAAAAGTCATAGTAGACTGAAAGTCGGCGATGGATGTGGTTGAAGAATCAAGATTGAAGACCATTTGAATGTCATCAGCATAATTGAGGATGGTGGCTGCGTTATTACATAGGGACCGAATCAGGGGTTGCATATACAGGTTAAATAAGAGTGGCGACAGGGCAGACCCTTGTGGGACCCCACAGGTTAGTTTCCTAGGAGTGGCTGAAAAGGTGGATAAGTGAACAGCCTGGGAGCGATGAAGTAAGAAGGATCTGATCCACTCCAGAGCCACGCCCTGGATGCCGGCGCTGCCGACACGGTCGATCAGAAGATCATGATCGACCGTGTCGAAAGCAGCCGACAAATCCAGAAGCACAAGGGCCTGGGGGATGTTGTTATCTGCTCCCCTCCTGAGCTTGTCCATCACAGCCACAATATTATCCTCAGTAGAGTGCGCCGGCCGAAATCCCGCCTGCTGGGGATCTAAGAATTGAGAAGACTCAATAAAGGAACTGAGACAGTTGGTCACGTGGGCCTCTAAAATTTTACTGAGGAATGGGAGCAGGGAGATGGGGCGGAAATTACTCAGTACTGTAGTCAGAGAATTGTTAAGTAATGAGAGTGGGAGATCGGGACAAGCTCGAAAGGCTTCTTTTAGAATCTGGGGAGGACAGCAGTCGTTCAGGGAGCCTGAGCTTACCCTGTTCAGAAGGGTCAAAATTCTGTCTTAGAGATCGGGGGAATATGATCTAACACCAGTGGATTTTTACAAGTGGTTACGGGGGCTAAGGATGGAGTAGAAAGAGGGATATTGTTTTTAATAACAGCAATTTTTTCAATGAAAAAAGCGTTCAATGAGTCGCACAAAGCCTGTGAAGGGGCCGGTTTGGCCAGTACCCGGTCTGGTTGAGTGAGCTCATTAACGATAGAAAAGACATCTTTGGATTTGGACGAAGAATTAATAATTTTTTGAGAAAAACATGTAATTTTAGTTTGTAAAATCGAATTTTTATAATGTTTTAGCAAGGCCGTACAGTAACATAACTGTAACATAACACAGTGTGCTGAATGTAAAATGGGACCTTATGACTTATAGAAAATCCACACCACAGACCATGCAGGAAGGTGGGCCGATGAGAATTCTGCAGTTAGAATATTCATCAGAAGGAGTGTCACCAAAGGTGAGTAACTTGTTCTTCTTATGGATACTTCTGACTGCAGATTCCTTTACCTTTAGAATGGATGCAGAACCTCCCAATAAGGTGGTAGGTCTGTGGAATGGACTAGGAAGTCCTGCAGGACAAGAACATCCCTGGTCAAAGTGGTAGTAGTCTCTGGTGGAATGAGCATGAAGGCCCTTAGGAGGATCCTTCTTGCCAAAGGAATAGCACATGCTGATACAGAAGAAAGCTATTGTTGAAACAGTCAGTTTCCGAACTTCCCTTCCATTCTTAGCACCAGTGAATAAAACAAAGATTTGGTAAAAATACCCTGTGCTCCTTAGTCCAATAGATATAAAAACTAAAGGTGCCTCTCTGGATGGTTGTGAAGAGGAGACAAAAGCAGGGAACGTGATGGACTGCCCCACATGGAATGGTGTAACTGCAACAATTGATGGATGGAATGCTGAATGCTGAATTGGGTACATCACCCTTCATCAGCCAGGCTAGCTTGAATCCAGGGGCACTAGGCTGACTTGAATCCAGTGGCACCACTTTTGGAAAAAAGGATGCCCTAGTCCTGAGTACCAACTTGTCAGGTTAGATTCAGGTTAGAAGATGGTATATGGTGGCTGCACTCACCGTGCCTGTAGGTAATTGATGCAGCATGCAGAAGTGATTGTTGTAAAGCATCAACAACTTCAAAAGACAACAGTGCACAGGTTCAGAAGACATGTGCATCAAGAAAGAAAAGACCAAATTAAGGACCAGATTTTCTAATCCCTTGTGTTGCCCTTGCATCACACAAGGCAACACAAGGCAACACAAGGACTTAAGTCAGATTTACTAAGCTATGAAAAAACACCTAGTGTAGCTCAGTGTGGCTTGGTAAATCCAGAGAAATGCAAGGCCGCACATATCGCTGCCTTGCGTTTCTCTGCATATAGAAGGCGTTCAATGGGTCGAGCATGGGCATGCCCATTATCCATCCATGGATTTTGAAGCATTCCCAGATTTACACAGACTTCTAAGCCTGAGAATGCATTATATTTGTATGCAGAGGGGTAACAAAGAAAAATATATATATTTCTCCGCATTAATTATTCTTTCTACATGTACTGCATTTTGCAGCACATGTAGGAAGAGGAAAATGCCTCAAAGGATTGTTTTTGTTCAGGAAGGATTTACCTTCCTGCAAAGAAACAACCATGCCTGTAATACAGGCTCTCTTACACTCTGGTGCAAGTGGGCCTGCGTTGGCGTTAGGCAACACTTAGTGCACCAGTGCAGCGCAGTAAGTTGTCTTGCTGTGTTGTGCTGCATTTTGTGACATTTTGATGAATCTGGTACAGTTTCCCAGTGCAGAATAAGAAAAGGCACAGGAAGAAACATGTGTAAATCCTTTAAAAAAAATAGGAGGATTAATCAGGCAAATGCAGAAAGTACAAGTAACCGTGGTGAGCTGAGGACCATTGGAGATGGTGAGCTTGTCATTTAGGTAAGCAGCGGTGCTGGACATAAAGGCTTTGTAAATGATGTAGCTAATTTTGAGGTGGTGCAGGTTGGTAGAAATGCCCCACTGGATGAATGACGGGGTGAACATGTCATTTGTGGCTTTTCCATCACACCAAATCCATTCCCAATATACAAATAGATCAAAGAAAAGCAGAAATCTACAAAACATATGACAGAGGGCACTGTGGAAAAAGAAGGACACGTAGGCATTGAAAATGAGAGAGACATACAGGACAACGAAGAAGGTGACTGGGAAGAGAAAGAAAGCGGGTGGCCAGTTGTGGCCCTCAACATTTTGGTGCTGCGTAGCACCGAGGATGAAATTGCACAGCATCTGGTGAATGTGAATTCAAAACCTGAAACCCTTGTGTCTGTCTAGCATATAGTTACTCAGGCTGTGGCTGGGCTTCTCCAAATAACAATGACCTACTAAATAATGGCTCAATATGTGGGAAAATCAACACAAGCAGGAGGTATCCGAGTGCCAGCAATATGACTTTCAGAATGCTGATATAGAAAATACCTAAGTGAGAATGATGCAAGGACTAGCATATTCGTTCGTTTATAAACCTATGCATTCTTGTCAGTTAGTTAAGAACCCACTCCAGAAACGTGTAACCTACATTTCAGTTATGCCTCAAATGTACATGGTCTGTGAGGGGTGAAACCGTGCACTAGTCTGCCTTGCTGTCAGTAATAGTTCTGCAGAGAATGGAAGATTGTGCTTGCTTTTCTGTGAGAGAGGGATGTTTGCTGTGCTACTGCCATGCTGTACCTGTTCTGTGAGGAAGCAAAATCTGCACTGCTGTTTCTTGATTTGTACATGTCTGTGATGTGGAAATCTTGTGTTGCCACAGCCTCTGAAGGAGGCAAGCCCGCACTGTTGCTGCCCAATGTGGATCTATAGTGTGAAGAAGGGGTGATTCTATTGCTGTTATCACATGCTATGAAAAAAGAAAGTATATATTAAATGCACTTGCATAACATGACATGGACTGTTTCACAATTTGTATTTCAATATTTCATAATGTTTGATGTGAGAGTCAATTCTATTCTATTCTGGTGTTTTTGTAGAGCATTTAGCTACCAACCGGGCATCCCAGCACTGGCAACAACAGACCAGCCGAATTACCTAATGTGCTGATGTCAAGGGTTATAAAAGATGAGTTGTTAAGGAGGTTTCTAAAACAGGCTTCGGACAGGTTGACTTTTAGGACGGCAGGGAGGTATTTCCATAGTTTAGGGACGATGTAAGCAAAGGATCAAACGCCGCTTCTAGTTCTGTTGACCTTAGGCACCATCAGGAGCCCTAGATTTCCAGACTGTAGAGGCCTCCTGGGAACATAGCGGTTGATTAGTTTCTGGATAAGGAGTAAGCCTTTTCCTTGTATGGCCCGATAGGCAATGCATAGTGCCTTGAACTGAATTATTTTCTGCGCTGGGTGCCAGTGCAGGGCTGTTAGCACTGGACCTGCTGATTGATGTTTGGGGATTTTTTGAAGAATCCAGAGTGCAGCGTTCTGTACTACTTGAAGTATTTTTATCACAAACGTTTGACTTTCCACATGTAGGGACTTTCCATAATCTAGACATGAGTTAATCAGTCCTTGCACAATCACCCACCTGGTAGAAAGTGCTAGCATGTGTAGGAATTTTCTGTCTGAGGGTTGTCAGAATTCAAAAAAAGGGTCCAGTGAGTTTTCTGGCCTGTATTTCCATGGTGGGTTTGTCATAGACTCAAAAACCCAGGGTTTTTACTGCCTTAGTGGACCTTGGAAATTGACCATGACAGTTCCATCCACCTTAAGAGATTGTTACCAGCCACTAGTACTTCCTTCTTTTTGTCATTAAGTTTTAGGCTACTGGCAGACATCCAGTCTGTGACCTGCTTTAGACAGGAGTTAAGTTTGGTGGATGTTCACCCTGACTCTGTTGTGAGGGCTTTAATGAAATGCGTGTCATCTGCATAAGACACTAAGATGAGGCTCTGTGCTCTCACAATGTCTGCCAGGGGAGCATGTAAAGAATAAAGAGTGTAGGGCTCAGGGAGGAGCCCTGTGGGACCCCACAATTTGGTGTACGCCTGAGAAGAGGGCTTGTTCACTTACCTGGAAGCTTCTATTGTCCGGCAAGGCTTCTGCCCATTTCAGAGAGCCCTTGAGATTCCGGCTTCCTTCATCCTCTGGCTGAGGGTTGAGTGTGAGACGGCATCAAAGGCCACACTCAGGTCTAACATGATCATAGCTGCCAAACCGCCTTGGTCCGGAGTTAAATTGGCTAGTGACAGGGTGAATTCAGTGCTATTGCCTGGTCTGAAGCCTGTCTGGGTAGGATGAAGAGTATCATGAGTTTCCAGGAAGCCAGAAAGGGGTTTGTTGACATCTTTTTCCAACAGTTTTCTAGCTACCGGGTGTAAAGAGATTGGTCTGGAGTTTTCTGCCAAGAGAGGATTGGCTGTATTTTTCATTAGTAAAGGTTTTACCATGGCATCTTTCCATGCTGGGGGGACTTTACCACTTGTCAGTGAGTGATTGAGAATGTCCATTAGAATGGACAGGAGGAGGGTGTTGCTGTCCTTTTCTAAGATTTCAGGAGGTGCCAGATCAAGCGGTGATCCTGAGTTTATGGTCTTTAGGGTTGATTCCATGATGTCATAGCTCAGTGAAAGGAGCAAGATTAGTTTGGCTCCGGTCCCTGGCCTTGTCAGTGGGGTCGGGTTAGAATAATAAAAAAATAATGAAACAACGGTTATTTTCAGGAGGCTCAATATTTTGATACCAAGGCTTATAATCCTGAGGAAGGTGCCTGACTACATAGGAGCAATATTTTTGTGTTGAAACATGTCAACGTTAAAAAGAAACAAATTCCACTGCTTGACCCTTCTGATTTTAATCGGGTGTAGGGAGACACAGGTAGAAACCATTTTTATCTCATGTACGCATAATTTTAATTTAGATCTGACAGTTTACCAAAGGGAATATATAAATGTGAACATGAAGGAGATTGTCATACCCAGACTAGGGAAACCAAGTAGGACACTGTACAACCAGGAAACAGTGGTACTCTGAATGCCTCGCAGTGCTAGATATGGAATCCAGTGTTGAAGCATTTAACACTAGTGCATCCACGCGGCGATGTTACTAAGCCCTATGCAGAGAGAGGATGGGAAAGAGTGATGTCCCATCGAGAGAAGGATGGAATAGGAAACCGTGTCGAATGCAGTGCTTAAATCAAGCAAAATGACTGCCACGGTTTCCCCTTTGTCCACTCGGCATCGAATGGTTTCCGAATCCCCCAACAGAGTAGATTCCGTCGAAAAGCCAGACCTGAAACCAGACTGAGTTGGATGTAAGATGTTCCTTGATTCAACATATTGAGTGAGTTGTGTGTTAATGTGTTTTTCCAGAATTTGTGAAAAAACTGGGAGGAGTTAGATGGGGGGGAAATTGGATGGGTTATTGGGGTCAGCATTCGCCTTCTTTAATAAGGGCACTATCATTGCATGTTTCCATGCAGAAGGTACCTTGGCTTCTCTGAGGGAGGTGTTAAGTAAATCCAGGATTAGATTGAGAGAAGAAGTGTCCAGGATTTGTAAAAAATTTTGGGGAAGTGAATCCAATGGGGAACCAGATTTGATATTACTGATAATGTCATGAAGTGTAGTGCTGTTAAGGGGGTCCCAAGTACAGATCTGCTGTGAGGGTGTGGGGTCTGTATCCTCAGAGGCCTCAGGTTCCCAGAGGGTCACTGGATCAAGTACCTTAGGGAGACTGATCTGCTGTGAGGGTATGGGATGTATATCCTCTGGTGCCTCAGGTTCACAGAGAGTAGCTGGATCAGGTGACTTAGAAGGAAGGTGGGGGGGATCGATTCTCCAAAGTCAGTGTAAATAGTGTCGATTTTGGAGATAAAAAATTCTGCCAAAGAGTTACATTGTGTAGCGTCTAGACAAGGAGCTTTGGGCTGACATGATGCGCCCGAAAGTTCCTGTACAACCTTAAAAAGCACTTTTGGGCGATTTTGTGCCTTAAGTATAGTTTGGTTAACATATTCTATTTTGGCAGTATTGCAGAGTGAGTGATATTTGGCTAAGGCGGTTTTATAAGTTTGCTTGGAACATAAATCATAATGTATGCGCCACTTGCGCTCAAGGTTTTTGCAGATGTTTTTTTTCTTTTTTCAGCAAGTCTGTGAACCAGGGCGCAGGTGGGTGATGCAGATTGTACTTTTGCTTACGCTGAGGTAAGCACGCGTTGGCAGCATAAGTAAGCCAACTGTGAATGACAGCCTCCGCTTTAATGCTGGTAACTTCAGTGAGGGGCCTGGTATTCTCAAGACAGGAATTACATTTTTTGAAATCCAGATTTTTCAAGTTTCTAGTTGCCCTTAGTTCAGTGGAGACGGAAGAGTTTTTGGGTGAACAACCGATAGTGACGGAGAAAATTACCATGTAATGATCTGACCATGGGATAGGTAAGGGCGACCTACACGTAATAGTATCTAAATTCGAAAAAAATGGGATCCAGAAGGTTCCCTGCCTTATGAGTGGGGCCAGAGTTGTGTAGGGTGATATTCAGAGCTGCAAGGTCCTGCAAAAGGTTGGTACTAATGGAGCAGGATGTGTCATTCAGATGTATGTTCAAGTCACCGATAATCAAGAAATTAGTAGAGTTCTGAAGTATGGGTGCTATGTGCTCAGGGAAGGCAGTGGCCCAGGAACTGGCTGGGCCAGGGGGACGGTAGATGAGCACCCCAGAGAGGGTAAAGTTAGGAGATAGCAGAAGTTTAAACAGGCCGGCTTCACTGTTAGGTAGATCAAGGTCCTCCCATTTACAGGAATATAATCTATTAAAGACTATAGCTATCCCTCCACCCTCTTTCCCCACTCTGTTTTTTCCTATATAAGTATAGTTATCGGGGAGGGCAGATGCAATGTCAGGGTCGGAGCTGTCATTTAGCCAGGTCTCTGTAAGAAATAAGGCCGCTGGTTGGGAGGAAGTAAGAAGGTCGAAAATATCTCTTTTGTGTTTAGCTAATGACCTACAGTTTAAACTAATAAACGTGCGTACTTGGGGGGGGGTTCTATATGTTTAAGCCTTGATTGAGGTAGCGGGAAGTTGCATGTGACTGTGTTAATTAGAGAGGGAAGGGATAAGAGGGAGAGGTTACAGTTTGGGCAGGTTATAGGAGCCTGATGACAACACAGAGGTATGTTCTGTGAGCAGTGCGATGGCCTGAGGCTAAAAAGGACCTCTCTAGTATAAGTAAGCGGTACTACAGGATGTTTAGTTACAAGGGAAGTGGCCCCTGGTCCTGGCCCTATTGTTTATTACACAAAAAGATTCATCTGTTTTCATCTTACCATGCTTCGCACCACCTTTTGAAATGAAGACACAAAGCCCTATATAGGTGACACCCCTGCACACCAACATCAGTTTTGAAAGGTAACTACAATATATCTTTAGAAGCAGATCAACAAATGAATCAGTAATAGGAATGCACTGAAAACCTGGCTCTTCAGGCAAGCTTGCAACAATTAAGTTCTGGCTAGTTGATGTCTCCTTGGGTTCCTCTGAAAACCAGGAAACCGTTGGTGGACGAGCGTTATACAAATTACAGTAACATTACTGTAACATAACACAGTGTGCTGAATGTAAAATGGGACCTTATGACATAGAAAATCCACACCACAGACCATGCAGGAAGGTGGGCCGATGAGGATTCTGCAGTTAGAGTATTCATCAGAAGGAGTGTTACCAAAGGTGAGTAACTTGTTCTTCTTATGGATACTTCTGACTGCAGATTCCTTTACCTTTAGAATGGATGCAGAACCTCCCAATAAGGTGGTAGGTCTGTGGAGTTGACTAGGAAGTCCTGCAGGACAAGAACATCCCTGGTCAAAGTGGTAGTAGTCTCTGGTGGAATGAGCCTGAAGGCCCTTAGGAGGATCCTTCTTGCCAAAGGTATAGCACATGCTGATACAGAAGAAAGTTCTTGTTGAAACAGTCAGTTTCTGAACTTCCCTTCCATTCTTAGCACCAGTGAATAAAACAAAGATCTGGTCAATTACCCTGTGCTCCTTAGTCCAATCGGTATAAAAACTAAAGGATCCTCTTCAGATCCAACCAATTAAGCCTCTCCTCTCTGGATGGTTGTGAATAGGAGACAACAGCAGGGAACGTGATGGACTGCCCCACATGGAATGGTGTAACTGCAGCAATTGATGGACGGAATGCTGAATGCTGAATTGGGTATGCCACCCTTCAACAGCCAGGCTAGCTTGAATCCAGGGGCACTAGGCTAGCTTGAATCCAGTGGCACCACTTTTGGAAAAAAGGATGCCCTAGTCCTGAGTACCAACTTGTCAGGTTAGATTCAGGTTAGAAGGTGGTATATGGTGGCTGCACTCACAGTGCCTGTAGGTAACTGATGCAGCATGCAGAAGTGATTGTTGTAAAGCATCAACAACTTCAAAAGACAACAGTGCACAGGTTCAGAAGACATGTGCATCAAGAAAGAAAAGACCAAATTAAGGACCAGATTTTCTAATCCCTTGTGTTGCCCTTGCATCACACAAGGCAACACAAGGCAACACAAGGACTTAAGTAAGATTTACTAAGCTATGAAAAACACCTAGTGTAGCTCAGTGTGGCTTAGTAAATCCAGAGTAATGCAAGGCAGCACATATCGCTGCCTTGCGTTTCTCTGCATATAGAAGGCGTTCAATGGGTGGAGCATGGGCATGCCCATTATCCATCCATGGATTTTGAAGCATTCCGAGATTTACACAGACTTCTAAGCCTGAGAATGCATTATATTGGTATGCAGAGGGGTAACAAAGAAAAATATATGTATTTCTCCGCATTAATTATTCTTTCTACATGTGCTGCATTTTGCAGCACACGTAGGAAGAGGAAAATGCCTCAAAGGATTGTTTTTGTTCAGGGTGGATTTACCTTCCTGCAAAGAAACAACCATGCCTGTAATACAGGCTCTCTTACACTCTGGTGCAAGTGGGCCTGCGTTGGCGTTAGGCAACACTTAGTGCACCAGTGCAGCGCAGTAAGTTGTCTTGCTGTGTTGTGCTGCATTTTGTGACATTTTGATAAATCTGGTACAGTTTCCCAGTGCAGAATAAGAAAAGGCACAGGAAGAAACATGTGTAAATCCTTTAAAAAAAATAGGAGGATTAATCAGGCAAATGCAGAAAGTACAAGTAACCGTGGTGTGCTGAGGACCACTGGAGATGGTGAGCTTCTCATTTAGGTAAGCAGCGGTGCTGGACATAAAGGCTTTGTAAATTATGTAGCTAATTTTGAGGTGGTGCAGGTTGGTACACTGGATGAATGACGGGGTGAACATGTCATTTGTGGCTTTATCATCACACCAAATCCATTCCCAATATACAAATAGATCAAAGAAAAGCAGAAATCTACAAAACATATGACAGAGGGCACTGTGGAAAAAGAAGGACACGTAGGCATTGAAAATGAGAGAGACATACAGGACAACGAAGAAGGTGACTGGGAAGAGAAAGAAAGCGGGTGGCCAGTTGTGGCCCTCAACATTTTGGTGCTGCGTAGCACCGAGGATGAAATTGCACAGCATCTGGTGAATGTGAATTCAAAACCTGAAACCCTTGTATCTGTCTAGCATATAGTTACTCAGGCTGTGGCTGGGCTTCTCCAAATAACAATGACCTACTAAATAATGGCTCAATATGTGGGAAAATCAACACAAGCAGGAGGTATCCGAGTGCCAGCAATATGACTTTCAGAATGCTGATATAGAAAATACCTAAGTGAGAATGATGCAAGGACTAGCATATCCGTTCGTTTATAAACCTATGCATTCTTGTCAGTTAGTTAAGAACCCACTCCAGAAACGTGTAACCTACATTTCAGTTATGCCTCAAATGTACATGTTCTGTGAGGGGTGAAACCGTGCACTAGTCTGCCTTGCTGTCAGTAATAGTTCTGCAGAGAATGGAAGATTGTGCTTGCTTTTCTGTGAGAGAGGGATGTTTGCTGTGCTACTGCCATGCTGTACCTGTTCTGTGAGGAAGCAAAATCTGCACTGCTGTTTCTTGATTTGTACATATCTGTGATGTGGAAATCTTGTGTTGCCACAGCCTCTGAAGGAGGCAAGCCCGCACTGTTGCTGCCCAATGTGGATCTATAGTGTGAAAAAGGGGTGATTCTATTGCTGTTATCACATGCTATGAAAAAAGAAAGGATATATTAAATGCACTTGCATAACATGACATGTACTGTTTCACAATTTGTATTTCAATATTTCACAATATTCGATGTGAGATTCAATTTTATTTTTTGTGTTTTTGTAGAGCATGTAGCTACCAACCGGGCATCCCAGCACTGGCAACAACAGACCAGCCGAATTACCTAATGGGCTGATGTCAGGGGTATAAAAGATTAGTTTTAAGGAGGTTTCTAAAACGGGCTTAAGACAGGTTGAATCTTAGGACGGCAGAGAGGTAGTTCTTTGGTAAGGGACGATGTAAGCAAAGGAGTGAACGCCGCTACTAGTTATGTTGACCGTAGGCATCTTCAGGAGCCCCAGATGGCCAGACTGTAGAGGCCTCCTGGGAACATAGCGGTTGAATAGTTTTTGGTTAAGGAGTAAGCCTTTTCCTTGTATGGCTAGATGGGCAATGCATAGTGCCTTGAACTGAATTCTTTTCTGCGCTGGGTGCCAGTGTAGGGCTGTTAGCACTGGACCTGCTGATTGGTGTTTGGGGATTTTTTGAAGAATCCCGAGTGCAGTGTTCTGTACTACTTGAAGTCTTTTTATCACAAACTTTTGACTTCCCACATGAGGGAATTTCCACAATCTAGACATGAGTTAATCAGTCCTTGCACAATCACCCACCTGGTGGATAGTGCTAGTATGTGTAGGAATTTTCTGAGGGTTGTCAGAATTCCAAAACAAGGTCCAGTGAGTTTTCTGGCCTGTATTTCCATGGTGTGTTTGTCATCGACTCAAAAGCCCAGGGTTTTTACTGCCTGAGTGGGCTTGGGAAATTGACCATGACAGTTCCGTCCACCTTAAGAGATTGTTACCAGCCACTAGTACTTCCTTCTTTTTGTCATTAAGTTTTAGGCTACTTGCAGACATCTAGTCTGCGACCTGCTTTAGACAAGAGTTTAGTTTGGTGGATGTTCGCCCTGACTCTGTTGTGAGGGCTTTGATGAAATGCGTGTCATCTGCATAAGACACTAAGACGAGGCTGTGTGCTCTCACAATGTCTGCCAGGGGAGCACGTAAAGATTAAAGAGTGTGCGGCTCAGGGAGGAGCCCTGTGGGACTCCACATTTTAAAGGGTGTACGGCTGAGAAGAGGGCTTCTTCACATACCTGGAAGCTTCTATTGTCCAGGAAGGCTTCTGGCCTTTTTAGAGCGCCCTTGAGATTCCGGCTTCCTTCATCTTCTGGATGAGGGTTGAGTGTGAGACGGTGTCAAAGGCCACGCTCAGGTCTAACATTATCATAGCTGCCAAACCACCTTGGTCCGGAGTTGAATTTGCTAGTAACAGGGCGGTCTCAGTGCTATTGCCTGGTCTGAAGCCTGTCTAGGTAGGATGAAGAGTACCATGAGTTTCCAGGAAGCCAGAAAGGGGTTTGTTGACATCTTGTTCCAACAGTTTTCTAGCTACGGGGTTTAGAGAGATCGGTCTGTAGTTTTCTGCCAAAAGAGAATTGGATGTGTTTATTATTAGTAAAGGTTTTACTATGCCATCTTTCCATGCTGGGGCGACTTTGCCACTTGTCAGGGAGTGACTGAGTGATTGAGAATGTCCATTAGAATGAACAGGAGGACGGTGTTGTTGTCCTTTTCTGAGATTTCAGGAGGTGCCAGATCAAGCTGTGATCCTGAGTTTATGGTCTTTAGGGTTGATTCCATGATGTCATAGCTCAGTGCAAGGAGCAAGATTAGTTTGGCTCCGGTCCCTCGCCTTGCCAGTTGGGTCGGTTTAGAATAATAAATAAAGAATGAAACAACAGTTATTTTCAGGAGGCTCAATATTTTGATACCAAGACTTATAATCCTGAGAAAGGTGCCTGACTACATAGGAGCAATATTTTTGTGTTGAAACATGTCAACGTTAAAAAGAAACAAATTCCACTGCTTGACCCTTCTGATTTTAATCAGGTGTAGGGAGACACAGGTAGAAAACATTTTTATCTCATGGACGCATAATTTTAATTTAGATCTCACAGTTTAACAAAGGGAATATATAAATGTGAACATGAAGGAGATTGTCATACCCAGACTAGGGAACCCAAGTAGGACACTGTACAACCAGGAAACAGTGGTACTCTGAATGCCTCGCAGTGCTAGATATGGAATCCAGTGTTGAAGCATTTAACACTAGTCAAGTGAGGGCTCATCATCCATTGTGAGCATATGATAAATGTTAATTCCTAAGAGTTTTGGCTGTTTCATACCAAGTTTTGTACTTCGTCTATGTATTTTTTCTATTTACAATATTCAATAAATCTTTATGTCCTCTTGCTCCTTCATGAATGTGTTAGCTACCTGTATTGTACCTGTTCTGTATGTGTGAGAAGATCTTGTGATGTTCCTCTTGCTGCTGCCACCTGTCCTTTAATTATATCTTGTGTTAGGGAAGATTGTGTTGTTGCTGTCCATGTTATAACTTAGCTTAAAGGTGTAGGATCGTGCACCGCTTAATCCAAGGTTTCATGTGTTTTCCGTGCAACCAGGGTATCGCTCCCCACCTGGAACGTGCTGAATACTCACACGTAGCAGCTATACTGCAATCAATATAGCTGTCACCCTGAGCACAGGTTTGTGCTGGTCCACCAGCCAAAGTTTATCCAAATTAATGTTCAAAAGACCTAAATTAATCCATAAGTGTCTTTATTGCACTTCTCAATAGTTCATTCCCAAATGATAACAATCCCAATTTATGACGTCCAATGCATCTCGGCAGGATCTCCCGCCTTCATCAGGGAAATCATTCTGAGAGTCCAAAAAACTTACAATCAGTTTCATAGCCCACTTAAATCAGGTAAACTAGTTAAACAAGTAAAAAACATAATTAAATGAACCTTGCAATCAATATAAACATGTTGCATAAATTTTCCTGTACATATTTCTAGTGGTCAGTTAATGTCCATTACTTAGTTTCGAGTCATTCCGTTTTTTTGCATCTAATGTGTTACGCGCATTATCAACAATGCCTGGCTTCTAAACCACTACCGCTCCTGGCGCTAGTAATATTACCACTGGGGCTTCCTACATCGTGTCTTTAAACACACAGAACTTCAATAATGCAAAGCCCCACCTCTTAAGGCTACTGGTTGCACTGCCGATAGACCTGTTGTTTCTATGCCTCTAACAATGCATGCTGTTTTAAAAAACAACCCTTACCTGGACGTGCTTCTAACAAGTAACACACGGTAGTGTGCGGCGTGTATGGGACATACCGGCTTCTTCTTCCGTGTTTCTATGGTCGCGCTGTGTCGCGCATGCGTTAATATGCCCTTTCGGCGTTTGTTTTCTTTAAAGGCGTACTGTCCTTTAAAAGAACTATATGTCGACAATGTGCCGGTTCGATCCCCAGCGGGGGTATAAACTCAACTATGTAATTGCACGCTGCGCATAATTAATATGTTTAAATGACTAGCAGAAAAATAAACATATAAATCATGAATTTTCAACCATGACTCATAAGTGACACAAAAATAACTCATAAGTAACACAAAAATTCTGTTCGTTCATTCAGCCCGTTGGGCTTGAGGCTGTTCAGATAATATATCCAATGGTTCTCCTGTTTTAGTAAATTGTTTTTATTGATGGCCCCTTCTATTTTCTCCAGCATTTCCAACACGTAAACTCTTAATTGGCTTATGTGATGTTTCTTGACTGTAAAGTGTTCAGCCACTGAAGATTTCAAAGACTTCGTGCGTATATTGCTTTTGTGTTCATTAATACGAATTTTCAATTTTCTCTCAGTGTGCCCCACATATACATCTCCACAAGGACACTTAAGCATGTAGATCAAATTCATTGAATCACATGTTGCGTTTACTTTAAGATGGATCGGAAATCCCTTCCTCGGGTGTGTTATGGTTGCTCCCTTCATGACGTTATGACACGTATTGCAATTAAAACAGGGTACTGTACCCCGGTACACTGGTTTTGTTTGTGGTTCTTTAGTGGGTTTCAAAAGGTCTGCCAAATTTTTGGCTCGTGTATGGGCAAATACTGGTTCTTGTGAGAATGCTCCTTGAAAATCCGATTCCATAGATAAGATTGGCCAATGACATCTTACTATTTGTTTAAATTGTGTACTAAGTGTGGAGTATTTACTGACACAGGTGGTTTGTCTTTCTTGTGTCTTTTGGTTACTCTTCAGGAGATCCTGTCTGGATTTGGATGTAGCTCTAGTTTTGGCCTCTTGTATAATCTCTTCTGGATATCCCTTATCCCGAAATCTTTGTATCATGGTATCCATTTGTTGTGCACTTTGTGGGACCTCTGAGACTACTCTTTTGACCCTTAGCAATTGAGAATATGGCAAGTGTCTTTTTAATGCTTGCGGATGATGGCTCCCGTATTGCAATAAGTTGTTCCTGTCTGTAGCTTTACGAAACATGTTCGTGGTGAGGTTGTTGCCTTTTTTACTGATTTCAACATCCAAATACTGAATTTGCATTTCATTGATGGTCCATGTGAATCCTATTCTGTCCACTCTGTTGTTCAAGATTTCGATTTGTTCTTGTAGTGATTGTTTTGTGCCCTTCCAAATCACGAAAATGTCATCGATAAAACGAACATACATTGAAATGTTTTGGTTCCAAGTCGGGTTTTGATAAATGTAGTTCTCTTCAAATGCTGCCATATACAGGTTTGCATACGCCGGAGCGGCGCAATTGACCATTGAAGTACCGCTACATTGAATGTACCACTTCTTTTCGTACTCAAAATAACTGTGCATTAGTGTGAATTGCATGAGTTCTAATAGAAATGTTTGTAGTTCTATTTGATATTCACTGTCCAATAGGGCTCGTTCTATGGCTTCCAATCCTTGTTGGTGCGGGATAGAAGTGTATAGGGCCTTAACATCGATGGTAGCCATCACCCATTCCTCCTGGATTTGTACTGTGGATAATTTTAACAAAAAATCGGTGGTGTCTTTCAGATATGATTTGGTCTTCAATACTAAAGGCTGTAAGTATTTGTCAAGAAATTTCCCGACCGGTTCGTGCAGGCTTTGCTTGGTGGACACAATGGGCCTACACGGGGGCCTTTGCAAATTCTTGTGGACCTTAGGTACCATATACATTATAGGGCACCTAGGATTGTCCTGGATGAGGTATTTTTTAGTTCTTTCTGTTATGGTTCCTTGTTCATAAGCTCTCGTTATGATTGTTTGTAACGTTTTCCTGATTGCTTCGGTAGGGTTGCTTTCCACTTCCATATAAGTGTCTGTGTCATTAAGATGTTCCATGACTGCTTCCTGGTAAAATGATCGGTTCATTATTACCAATGCTCCTCCTTTGTCCGCCTTTTGGCAGATTATCCCTTCATTGGTGGCTATGTTTTTGAGAGTCCCGAATTCCTTCTTTGACATGTTCATTCTTTTGGTCTTTTTCTGTGTGTTCAGTTGTTGCAGGTCCTTCCTGCACAATTGTTCGTAAAGATCAATAGTCTTGTGACTTATCGGTGGCATATATGTGCTATGTACTTTGAGTCCTCTCAATTCGTCAGTTTCTTCTGTTCTTTTTTCTGCCACATTATCAAAAAAATGTCGGAGTCGTAATTTCCTAGTTAGTTTGAATAAACTAACTTCCAGTTCCAATAAGTTTGTGTGGGCGATGGGTACGAATGATAAACCCTTTTGTAGAGTTGAGACTTGGGCTGAAGTCAGTTCAACGTTCGATATGTTAAGAACCAAACTAACTACGAAATTACGACTCCGACATTTTTTTGATAATGTGGCAGAAAAAAGAACAGAAGAAACTGACAAATTGAGAGGACTCAAAGTACATAGCACATATATGCCACCGATAAGTCACAAGACTATTGATCTTTACGAACAATTGTGCAGGAAGGACCTGCAACAACTGAACACACAGAAAAAGACCAAAAGAATGAACATGTCAAAGAAGGAATTCGGGACTCTCAAAAACATTGCCACCAATGAAGGGATAATTTGCCAAAAGGCGGACAAAGGAGGAGCATTGGTAATAATGAACCGATCATTTTACCAGGAAGCAGTCATGGAACATCTTAATGACACATACACTTATATGGAAGTGGAAAGCAACCCTACCGAAGCAATCAGGAAAACGTTACAAACAATCATAACGAGAGCTTATGAACAAGGAACCATAACAGAAAGAACTAAAAAATACCTCATCCAGGACAATCCTAGGTGCCCTATAATGTATATGGTACCTAAGGTCCACAAGAATTTGCAAAGGCCCCCGTGTAGGCCCATTGTGTCCACCAATCAAAGCCTGCACAAACCGGTCGGGAAATTTCTTGACAAATACTTACAGCCTTTAGTATTGAAGACCAAATCATATCTGAAAGACACCACCGATTTTTTGTTAAAATTATCCACAGTACAAATCGAGGAGGAATGGGTGATGGCTACCATCGACGTTAAGGCCCTATACACTTCTATCCCGCACCAACAAGGATTGGAAGCCATAGAACGAGACCTATTGGACAGTGAATATCAAATAGAACTACAAACATTTCTATTAGAACTCATGCAATTCACACTAATGCACAGTTATTTTGAGTACGAAAAGAAGTGGTACATTCAATGTAGCGGTACTTCAATGGGCAATTGCGCCGCTCCGGCGTATGCAAACCTGTATATGGCAGCATTTGAAGAGAACTACATTTATCAAAACCCGACTTGGAACCAAAACATTTCAATGTATGTTCGTTTTATGGACATCATTTTCGTGATTTGGAAGGTCACAAAACAACCACTACAAGAACAAATCGAAATCTTGAACACCAGAGTGGACAGAATAGGATTCACATGGACCATCAATGAAATGCAAATTCAGTATTTGGATGTTGAAATCAGTAAAAAAGGCAACAACCTCACCACGAACCTGTTCCGTAAAGCTACAGACAGGAACAACTTATTGCAATACGGGAGCCATCATCCGCAAGCATTAAAAAGACACTTGCCATATTCTCAATTGCTAAGGGTCAAAAGAGTAGTCTCAGAGGTCCCACAAAGTGCACAACAAATGGATACCATGATGCAAAGATTTCGGGATAGGGGATATCCAGAAGAGATTATCCAAGAGGCCAAAACTAGAGCTACATCCAAATCCAGACAGGATCTCCTGAAGAGTAACCAAAAGACACAAGAAAGACGAATCACCTGTGTCAGTAAATACTCCACACTAAGGGGGTCATTATGATGGCGGATTTCCCGCATACTCCGGGCCGGCGGAAGCCACCGCCGGCCCGGAGTATGCGGGAAATCCGCAGAGGAGGCCTGAAAGACCCACCGCCAAATCAGGATGGCTGGTGGGTCTCACAATCTGTCCGCCGCTTTTCCGCCGCGGTCGGTAGGCGACCACGGCGGGAAAGCACTAACATGGCAGGCGGTGTCTATCAGACACCGCCAGCCATATTAGGATGTAGGGAAAGTAATGCTTTTCCGCGGCGGCTTTTCCGCCGTGGAAAAGCATACGGACAATCACTTTGGGGGCCCGTAGCGGGCCCCCTGGGTGAAGGTTGCGTGGGGGGTGCACATGGGGGGTACCTATGGTACCCCCCTGCCTTTGCGTGCACGAAGCGGCAGGCACCGCGCGGTGCCTGCCGCTTCGTGCACGCAAATGCACAGCTTTCGTTTATTACATTGCGGCGGGTGCTGCTTCAAGCTGCACCTGCCGCAATGTAAAACATACAGGATGTGACCGCCAGGGTGGCGGTCACATCCTAATTGCCATGGAGGGACCGCCGCTGCCCATGCGGACGGTCCCTCCTACTCAGGGGTGGCGGACGGACGCAAGTCCGTCCGCCATCCTAATCGGCCCCTAAGTACACAATTTAAACAAATAGTAAGACGTCATTGGCCAATCTTATCTATGGAATCGGATTTTCAAGGAGCATTCTCACAAGAACCAGTATTTGCCCATACACGAGCCAAAAATTTGGCAGACCTTTTGAAACCCACTAAAGAACCACAAACAAAACCAGTGTACCGGGGTACAGTACCCTGTTTTAATTGTAATACGTGTCATAACGTCATGAAGGGAGCAACCATAACACACCCGAGGAAGGGATTTCCGATCCATCTTAAAGTAAACGCAACATGTGATTCAATGAATTTGATCTACATGCTTAAGTGTCCTTGTGGAGATGTATATGTGGGGCACACTGAGAGAAAATTGAAAATTCGTATTAATGAACACAAAAGCAATATACGCACGAAGTCTTTGAAATCTTCAGTAGCTGAACACTTTACATTCAAGAAACATCACATAAGCCAATTAAGAGTTTGCGTGTTGGAAATGCTGGAGAAAAAAGAAGGGGCCCTCAATAAAAACAATTTACTAAAACAGGAGAACCATTGGATATATTATATGAACAGCCTCAAGCCCAACGGGCTGAATGAACGAACAGAATTTTTGTGTTACTTATGAGTTATTTTTGTGTCACTTATGAGTCATGGTTGAAGATTCATGATTTATATGTTTATTTTTCTGCTAGTCATTTAGACATATTAATTATGCGCAGCGCGCAATTACATAGTTGAGTTTATACCCCCGCAGGGGATCGAACCGGCACATTGTCGACATATAGTTATTGTAAAGGACAGTACGCCTTTAAAGAAAACAAACGCCGAAAGGGCATATTAACGCATGCGCGACACAGCGCGACCATAGAAACACGGAAGAAGAAGCCAGTATGTCCCATACACGCCGCACACTACCGTGTGTTACTTGTTAGAAACATGTCCAGGTAAGGGTTGTTTTTTAAAACAGCATGCATTGTTACAGGCATAGAAACAACAGGTCTATCGGCAGTGCAACCAGTAGCCTTAAGAGGTGGGGCTTTGCATTATGAAGTTCTGTGTGTTTAAAGACACGATGTAGGAAGCCCCAGTGGTAACATTACTAGCGCCAAGAGTGGTAGTGGTTTAGAAGCCAGACATTGTTGATAATGCGCGTAACACATTAGATGCAAAAAAACGGAATGACTCGAAACTAAGTAATGGACATTAACTGACCACTAGAAATATGTACAGGAAAATTTATGCAACATGTTTATATTGATTGCAAGGTTAATTTAATTATGTTGTTTACTTGTTTAACTAGTTTACCTGATTTAAGTGGGCTTTGAAACTGATTGTAAGTTTTTGGGACTTTCAGAATTATTTCCCTGATGAAGGCGGGAGATCCTGCCGAAATGCATTGGACGTCATAAATTGGGATTGTTATCATTTGGGAATGAACTATTGAGAAGTGCAATAAAGACATTTATGGATTAATTTAGGTCTTTTGAACATTAATTTGGATAAACTTTGGTTGGAGGACCAGCACAAACCTGTGCTCAGGGTGACAGCTATATCGATTGCAGTATAGCTGCTACGTGTGTGCATGTTATAACTTTGTTATGTTGTGAAGTCTTGTATAGAACCTTCCACTATAAAAAATAAAAAAATATTTAGTTTTACATTACCAATGCTTTTATATGCATAATGTGTTTGAAAGTACCAGCCCTCACAAAATATGTGAGCAGACTTTACTTTTGGTTTTACTTCTGAAACAAGCTGTTTTTGAAATGGGCAAGACATCTTTGTAAAACTTTAAAACATAGCTGACAAGTGACTCCATGTCAGGTATAACACATTTGGCCAATTCTGTCATTTTAGGCAACACCTCCTTGCAAGCTGGGGCTTTGAGCCCATAATGGCAGTGCACAAATCAAAGCTTCAAGTGCCAGCAGAAGTGGTGGACGAGTCTGACGAGACAATGAGAAGGAAAAATAAATGCTGGCACCCACCACTCTTCCCAAGCCCATCCTCAGCTCAGAGGTCGGTGTCATTTAAGTGGAGCGCCTGGCTGTGATGCGCCCTGCCCTGAACAGGTGCAGCATGCGCTACAGGTGCTGCTCTGCCAGTGAGGTGAGAGAGGACACTACAGAGAGGGAAAGACCATACGAGCAAGCAAGACGGAAAGTGATATAAAGAGAAATATTAAGTCAGTACAAGAATGTCATAGCAAACATGTGTGAGGGTGACAAACAGAGCTCAGAAAAGGGTCCAAACAGCGTTAGCACCAGGCGTGGCCCATGCAGGTAAAGGCGGTGAGACAGGGGTTCGGGGTAGGGGCGATTCGACATACAACAACAAAGGAAACTTAATGAAAAGAACCCCATGTTTTTTTTTTTTAAATATAAGTTTCCCTACTCATCGTATGTTGAATAACCTCCTACCACGCCCACCGCACTTACCTGCTCGGGCCGCGCCTGGTAAGTGATCCAGCGGCCTATATGAAATATATCATAAACAATGCTACCCAACTTCATAACCTATAAACAAAATACTATACTAATTTATGGACCCATTTAGAAACATGACATATTTGGGCCTACTGAATCAGGTGGTCAGATTAAATCTATGTACACCTTATTTACAAATTATATACAATTATATACATCTGCGGAAAGAATATTGTCATTAGAATAAATCCTAACCATTTAAACGACCACCATTGGCGATGGGATCTAGCTAATAGTAACCTGCACTTCTGAATAATCAAGACCAGCTTGTTTGTCAAAAGTAAGATTTTATTTACTAAATTATGGTATTTCAAAATGTAATTTTATTATTGTAATTTTATTAGCATTAAAGTAAGCATGTTTGAAAAGCTTCATGAGAAAAATACAGTTTAAGTAAGAAATTCAAAGTTTAAGTAAGATTTTAACAGTTTAGCAGTTCTAAGCCTAATTTCCTAGCTAAGCTAAATAAATGGAAAATAAAGTAAAGTTCTTTGAGGATTCTTACGTGCTCCACGCAAAGTCCAGCAGCACTTCACCCTCATCGGAAAGTCAGAAAGCAGCAGCCAGCCCATCCCTAAGGGCATGACTTTTTATACCTTTCTATGCTAGCTAAACTAAGCGAAGGAAAGTTTTCATAAATCCACGAAGTCCCATTGGTTGAGAGTGACAAGTGACATGTCACCCACATTTCAAAAGTTCCATTAGGTCACGTTTCTTAAAGACCATTGTCTTTTCCGAATGCAACCAGGAGCTTCCTTGGTTTGCAACAATTGTAAATTAATGTTCTCACAGTGTTCATTTCATTTCCGCGGGTGCCAAGTTAGAGCTGACAAAATTGTCCTTTATCACCAACTTCCGACCTTGGCCACGTCCGACAAAATGGTGACAGCAAGTCAGATTTGCTTAGTGAATGCAGCTTTGACGAACACTTTTTCAGAATGGGCATCTCGTGACTTGTGCAGAAGTAAAATTCAGCTTTAGCAAACTCGAGCAAACTAGGCCCAAAAGCAGGCAATTTATGCTTTCTAGTAATAAACAAACACAAGAAAAGTATTAATGTAAGAAATAATGTTGATTCTGTATCCACCCTAGGTTTACTAAATAATTAACCCTCCCGATTAGTCTAATGTTACCTAGCAAATGCAAACAAATAAAGCAGCGTTTATATCTACCAGTCTTCATGAATCCATGAAACTTATGTGTACCTAGAATAGTAGAAATGACATCACATAGACAAGGAAAAGCAAAATAAGCACATGCCTCTTTTAGATTTGCAGCAATTAGTAATGACAAAAACGAAAACAACAAATTATTTTATTATTTTGTACGAACAAAAAGATGCAACATTTATGCACGTTTATGAGCACACATGTTAGTCCCCCCATGTGTAAAGTTTAATCTAAATTGAATTAGTAAATTACATCACAAATCATTAATATTATTATTCATGTTATGGAAATGTGACTTTGCGAGTTTAAACAAAATTTTGTTTTCTATCTCGCTCCATCAACTCCCTCATCTGGTGATTAACAAATCACCACACCAACACCCAAAATTTGGTAATTTAATTTTTCGAGAAAATGATTCAAATTCATTTGAGTCAGTAATCCTTAAAATCTGTTTCTGCATAATCTTTGGAATTAGCATAACGTTCTCTATGTAACTCCTGTAATTCAATCTCCCTTTCTTCTTCTTTTCTAAGTTTATAGATTCTTTTCTTTTCTTTCAACTGCTTCTTTCTCTTATGCAATAAACAACCTATTTTTGTCAAAATAAAAATGAATACTATTATAATCAAAGGTACCAAAATCTTGCCAAGAATTGAACTACCAATATCATGAAACCAATTTTTAATTGCTTGGAATCTTTTTGAAAGTTTCCCTGTAAAATCATCTTCTTCTAAAGGAATTATCTCTGAATGCATTTGTGTAATGTTTTTAATGTACATCTCTATATTCTTACTTTCATCAGGTATAAATGTGCAACAATGTTGTACATGTAAAATGCCACAGACTCCTCCCTCCTTTGCTAGGAGTATGTCTAAAGCAAGACGATCTTGAATCACCATAGATCTGATTGCAATTACCTCAACATTCACTAATTGGAATCCATCATCTGTATCTGTTGACAATCTGTCAACAATTGTGGACAATTTTCTGATTCTCCCTGCATTTAGGGTTATACCAACAAAAGGTATCACTGCTTGAAAAATGTCTCCCAGAACTTCTGTAAAAGTTTCTCTTTTGACTCTATTTACATAATTATGAATTTTGAACAATCCTTCTGAATCTCTGTCAACATGAAACACTTTAGGAAAAACAATTCCCACATAACAAGTTCCATACCAATGGTCTGGAAGGTTGTAGTAGGCTTTGTCACCACAAACAAAATAAATCCCAGGGAAGATTGGATCTTTTCCACCTTTGAATCCCCAACCTCCCAAAATCTGATAAGTATCTTCACAGTTACTTGCACCTACAAAATAATTATCAAAAAGTGTATTATCTCTTCTAATGCAAAGCTTTCCACTAACTGGTTTATCTATGTGTATTGCAACGTTTTCAAGCATTTTGCCATTTAATTTCTCATCCTCTTTTTGCCAGAATTTTGACTTAGTCTGCTTGACTAATTCATTTCTTTTGTAAATTGCTCTTCTCTCCTCAACCATATTCAAAAATTTCTTTCCCTCAGCACTCAATTTACATGTTAAATTATTCTTGTAAGCATACTCATAAGTGAGTTCATTAGTAACAAGGAAAAATTCTCTCATTTGTTTAGCTTTCTTGTGCTTATTTAAAGCACCCTCAATCTTTATATTCGCAAAAATCTCGTCAAAATCTGAATAGTAATATTCTAAGCGTCCAGTTTGATAAAATAAGCTAGTTAACACACTACATGTTACACCATATGTAAGAGGAAGCATATTGTATGTCACTCCCTCAGAAACAGAAGCAGGTAACTTGACGCAGACATAGCAGTCTTTAGCATCCATTACCTTGACATATTCACTCAAAAGCATAGTAAATGTATTACTTGAAAAATCACTAATAGATTTATCTTGATGAATGTTAGGTTGATGATCAATAATTTTAGCAGATGCACTATGTTTAGTTTGACTAACCAAAGCTTTGCTTGTCATGTTAACTTTGTGTAATTCTCTATTCATCTCTAATGGGATGATCACAGCTAAAACTAACCAGAGCAGAATTAAAATGAGCAGACACACCAGAGTCATCTTACAGCATCTCTTAAAAACAGAACACTTTGAAGTGCTCTCCTTAACATAAGGCATTTTGGTTAGTTTTGCCTCAAAATTAAAAACAAAATTAATTTTAAAATTTCTAAGAATTAAACTATTTATACCCCCCTTTTAAAATAATTTTATTTTTAAAACCCTAAACAAGTTTTCTTCGACCTTATGTCATACATAAGATTTCTTCAACTAAACAGTTTTTCTTCGACCTTATGTCAGCTAACAAAATTTCTTCAGCCTTTTGCCAAATTAAAATTTCTGTACTTCAATCATTGTCACTAATTTCCTCTATTTCGTTTTCTTCTTCACTACTACCATAAATGTCAATAACAGGTGGAATTACTAAATAAGTCCACTCAGGAGACTTGTATTTCTGGTTTGGTCTCACTATTCTTTTTCCTTTTCTCGACACCACTTCAATTTTCCTTCCAACTCCCACTTCCTTTCCAGGACTCTTTTGACTACTGATTTCTTCAACTTGCTCTTTAGGTTTCTTGATCAACCTGACTCTCAATCTTCCACCAGGCCAGTAGTCTGCTTTTCTCACGTATTTCTTCTTTGGTTCAGAAGCATTTGATTCTGACTTCCAAGCCCTTTTCTTTCTGTTTTCACTTGCACCATCCACGTCACTTTCTTCAGTTTCGTAGTCTGAAATTTCAATTGACTCAGGAACTTCTCTATTCGGCAGTTTTACTCTTTCAGGAACACTTCTCTGATTTCCAATACTGGTACTTGGTAATTCGTCTTCTTCTTCTTCTTCAATTACCTCTAACTTCCCAGACTTTGTATTTCTGTTCCTTACTTCAGAGCTTGTTTTCTGCTTTTCGATACTCTCCTGGTCTGAAACTTCTTTTTGTTTCGCTTCTCTGTCTTCAACTGAAACAACTGAATCTTCAGTTATCTTTCCTTTTAACAGATTCTCTTCATCTTCAGAATCTATTTCAATAATTTCCAAGTCTTTTCTTGTTGAATTTTCATTCAAAGGTACAGGTTCCAGATGTCGACCTTCTTGTCGATCTTCAGAATCTGGATTTATTTCACCTTCTGCTTCAGAATCAGAATCATCTGTAGTATCGCTTTCAACATCAGAACTTTCAGGAGTTGTTACTGGAATAGTATGACTTGGATGAATCCAACGTTTCAATCCTTTGCATTTTACAGCATTAGTAGTGATCAAAATTATTTGCCTAGGCTTCTGCCATCTAGGAGCCAGACAATTTCTTCTCCGATGTACTTTCGTTCTGACCCAGTCACCAGGTCTCAGGTCATGTGTCAAAACTTTCTCATTTGATTGTGCTTCAGTTCCCACCTGATTAGATACAGAAGTCACTATATCAGATAACCTTTTACAGTAATCCAAAATAGCACTGTCATTTATGCTCAACAGTTTACCTACAGGTACAAAAGCTTGCCTCATAACTCTTCCCATTAAAATTTCATGAGGACTTAAACCTGTCTTTTTATCTGGTGTACTTCTTACATCAAAACAAGTGGAAGAGCATCTGTCCACTTTACACCTGTTTCAAGACGCATTTTTCCAATTCTGTTTTTAATTGTTCCATTAATCTGTTCAACTACCCCAGATGCCTCTGGTCTGTATGCACAGTGTATCTTCTGCTCAATGCTCAAAGCTTCACAAATTAACTTTATCAGTTTGTTATCGAAATGGCTTCCTCCATCACTCTCAATAGTGACTGGAAAACCGTACCTTGGGATAATTTCTCTGAGCAGTAGTTTTGCTACTGTAATTGAATCACAATGTCTTGTAGGAAATGCTTCTACCCATCTTGAAAATAAACAAACGATCACAAGAACATATTTTAAGCAATTGTGTAAGGGCATTTCAATGAAATCCATCTGTAACCTGGTAAAAGGACCACCCTCTCGACCAAATATTCCTGTCCCCACCAATGATTTTCTGTTTGGATTCATTTGTTGGCATGATAAACACCTTTGACAAAAAGATTCTGCAATTGTTCTGAATTTAGTATTGAACCAAGTCTCTCGGAAAAGTCTGATCATAGAATCTCTTCCAAGATGCGCTGGACCATGATATAATCTGGCCATATCTGCAATCAAGCAATTTGGTAAGACTACTCTGCCATCTTTGTAAACCCATACTCCATCTTCATCACGTGGTCTACAATCTGATCTTAACCACAAATCTTTTTCCTCATCATCTGCTTCATTTTGTAATTCTCTAATCTCATTCCATGTTTCTACAACTGTTGTTAGCATTAATGAATTTGAATCAGTTTCTTTACTCCTTTCCCGATTGTATGAATAACCTTTCCTTGCACAGAATTTTGCCGTTTCATCTGCAAATGCATTGCCTTTTGAAATATAATCAACTCCTTTAGTGTGCGCTGCACACTTGACAATTGCGATTTCTTTTGGCAATTGTATTGCTTCAATTAATCTCCTAATGAAAATTGCATTTTTAATCGGAGACCCTGCTGATGTCATATAGCCTCTCTGAGACCATAGTTGTCCATAATCATGTACAACTCCATACCCATACTGACTATCAGTAATGATGGTAACTCTTATATCCTTTGATACTTCACAAGCACTAATTAAAGCAATCAATTCAGCCACTTGTGCTGATCGAACTCCTTCAAGACATGATGCTTCTTCAACATCTGCAACTGTGCAGACTGAATATGAGGCTTTCAAGACACCTCCTTCAGATCTCAAACATGAGCCATCTACAAAGTAGACAAAATCTGATTCAGATAGAGGTCTATCTTTGATATCATGTCTTGGTTTCGTGCAGAATTCCATAACATCTAAACATTCATGTTCTGTTTCTATGTTATCAACGATCTCAGAATCAGGCAGTAATGTAGAAGGATTCAGATTCAAACATCTTGAAATCGAAACATTATCTGCTCCTAGTATGATTTTCTCATACTTTGTCAATCTGCTGCTTGTCAAATGCTGAGTTTTACCTCTTGTCAGCAATATTTCAACTGAATGAGGCACAAAAACTTTTACAGGAAATCCCATAATGATTCCTTCACTCTGTTCAAGACTAACACTTGTAGCTGCAACTGCTTTCAAGCAACCTGGTAATGCTTTTGCAATGGGATCAAGAACTGCAGAGAAGTATGCAATAGGTTTCTTTAAATTCCCATGTCTCTGAATCAATACAGACAATGCACATCCTTCTCTCTCGCTGCAATACAGTTCAAAATCTTTCTCATAATTCGGCATACTTAAAGCAGGAGCTTGGCATAAGCTCTTTTTCAAATTTTCAAAAGATTCCATCTCAATTTCATTGAGAATAATTGGATCTTTTACATCAGACTTTGTCAGTCTCTGTAGTGGTTTTGCAATTACTGAAAATCCACTTATCCATTGTCGACAGTAACCAACCATTCCCAAGAACATCCTGACCTGTCTCTGAGTTCTTGGAGGTTGCATTGCTTGAATCATTTTAATTCTCTCAACTGTTACCTGCCTTTTTCCCTTTGCAATTCTGTGACCAAGATATTTTACTTCTTGTTTGCAAAACTGTAATTTTCCTGGAGACACTTTATGTCCCTCTTCTGCAAGGCGATTTAACAGTATTATTGTGTCTGTCACACAATTTTCTCTTGTCTTTGCAGCTATCAACAAATCGTCAATATACTGCACCAACGTAGACCTACCTGGTAAGTCCAAGTTTTCTAAAGATCTTTTTAACAACTCATTAAAGATTGAAGGACTTTCTGTATAGCCCTGAGGGATTCTAGACCATCCGAGGGTCTTACCTTGGAATCTGAAAGCAAAGATTTCATAACTGTCTGGATGTAAAGGAACAGTAAAAAATGCATTACAAAGATCAATGACAGTGTACCATTCAGCATCATGTGGAATCTGGTACAGAATTACTGCTGGATTTGGAACTACAGGACAACATGGAACAACGATTTGATTAACCTTTCTCAAATCTTGTACGATTCTAAATGCTCCATTTGACTTTTTAACTCCCATAATTGGTGAATTACAAGGACTACTCTCCATTTCTTTTAATACACCCTGTTTGATTAATTTTTCAATTATAGGCGTAATACCTTCAATTGTTTCTGCTTTCATTTTATACTGTGGAATATTAGGAAATTCTATTCCCTGTTTCAATGTAATTTTTACTGGATCTACGTTTTTCATCAGACCCATCTCGTTCCCAGTAAAATCCCATATATCAGGTTTCACTGTTTCCTTGAGCTCTTCAGGCAAATCTTTCTTTTCAAATGCATGAAACAATTTTGTTTCTTCTGCTTCCATCATCATCATCGTCATTCTGTATAAACCATCTTCCTCCATTGTTTGTAACTCAACTCCATCAGGAGAACAATATATTCTGCAATTCATTTTACACAGAATATCTCTGCCTAGTAAATTTACTGGACTACTATTACAAACCACAAATCTGTGTTTATCTCTATAATTTCCAATTTCAACTGGAACTGGATCAGTTAAATCAGTTTTAATTTGTTGATTGCTTACTCCAACAACTTGGATGGTATCCCCAGAGAGAGGTAGGTTTTCAATTTCCACTGATCTAACAGTAGAACGGGTAGCACCAGTGTCCACTAGAAAAG
The DNA here is from genome assembly GCF_964261635.1 of Lissotriton helveticus. Lineage (NCBI taxonomy): Eukaryota > Metazoa > Chordata > Amphibia > Caudata > Salamandridae > Lissotriton > Lissotriton helveticus. Next base: position 992,469,749 of record NC_136072.1, on the reverse strand, counting down.
TGATGTCTACATCGTTAACTTTCCCGTTTACAAATGGACCAGACTGGTCAACCTCAAGAGTGGCTCCAACAACACACTCTTCCTCCTCTCTCGGGCACCGTCAGCAATAATCATCGGAATCACTGTCTTGGCTTTCTGTTAACAAAAATTGTTGTGAAGCATTTTGCATTTGCACCCTTTGTTGTCTTTGCTGTTTTTGCGGTTTTATTACCTGTTCATTTCCCTGAAACCCCACATTTGGATTATATTTTTGAACTCCCCCACAATTCGGAAATGGTGGTTGTGGCAATTGATCCTGACAGTTATTCACCTGTTGCTGTTGCTGTCGCTGAATGTTTAACTCGTTTAACCCCTGTTGCATCTGTAGCTGTTGCTGCAGGTCAACACCATTCTGCATCTGTGGATTTAATAAGGGATTCTTTAAGTTTCTAGGAGGTTTAGGACACTCGTCTCTCCAATGTCCAATTTCGCCACAATTAAAACAAGGTAATCTTTGTTTCATCTCCTCAATCTTTGGGCTAAATTTTCTTGGAAAAATATTACCTTTAAGCTTTCCTTGTATCTGGTTCGTATTTCCAGTTTGAACAAAATTTGTGTTCTTATTACCCATGCTGGCAATTTATTGCTCAGCCACCTTTACCTGAGCCCACATGGCTTTTTCTTTGAGCTTCTTTTGTCTCACCTCTAACTCATCACTGCAATACTTAGCTTTTCTCAGAATATCATCCACAGAAAGTGATTGCCATCCTACAATGCTATTCCTGATCATGTCTGCAATTTCAGATTTTAGTCCATAAACGAATCTATAGATGAAATGACTCATGTCTTTTTCATCTAATTTTTCATAGCCACTGTATTGTTTAAAAATTAACAGTAACCTCTCATAAAAAGAATGAACTGATTCTTTTGTTTCCTGATTTGTTCTTTCTATTTTAACCCAATCAACTTCTTTGGGTGGAATTTTGTTTTTCATCCAAACGATCACTTTTTCGTAAAAATCCATTACAAGAGGATTTGGAGCACCTGTTTCTTTAATTCGCTCAGGTTCTGTTTTTGGCCAACTTATTGATATTTTACATTCTGTCCAAAGATCTGATGGTACGACAATGTCGAAAAATCCATCTAAATCAATCCACAGAACTTTTGACACTTTGATAAATCTATCCACTTGTCTATACCATTCTACTGGTTTCTCCCTCAATTTTGGAAAGTCATTTGTGAATAGCAGTATGTCCTGTCTTGACCAAGGGACATGAACATATCCTCCACCTGCAATCTCTCTCATTGGAAATTGTTTTGACAATTTTTCCAATCTTTCATCTTCCTTCTTTTTCGTCCATTTTACTCTCCACTTATTGAGTTCTCCCAGCTTTTTGATATAAACTATTAAATCTTTTATATGCAGTATTCTTCCCATTGAGTTCAAACTCTCAATGTCATCTTCTGAAAAGTCTAGTCTGTAATGCTTTGCAAAATTCTTTTGTTTACTCACATCAATTTCAAGTTCCGCTGCTAGTTCCTCTAGTTGATCATATTTATTTTTAGTTTTCCACTGTATACTTTTACAAATGAACAGTAGTTCATCATTTCGATAATAATTCAAACTATCTGGACCAATTGTTCCAATTATTAATTCTTCGATATTTGCTTTTAATTTAGCCACATCAAGTTTCGGAGTAGTTACCCTAACTTCAGGACTCCCTACATCTGAAATAGCACCCATTGGTGTTTTTGGAGATAAATCCTCATTAAATGTTAAATCTGGCATTCTCGATCTCGAAGAGTTTATTTCGGATATGTCTGAGTAAAATTTTTCAGCAGCTTTTTGAATTTCTGCATTTAAAGGAATAGTTAACCCTGTTTTGTTTGGTTCTCTTTGGTCGAATACAGGTTGAACAGGACCAATCGTTACTGGAACTGTCACAGCTTCCATGCTTTTTGTCATTCGTCTAATTAATTCTTCTTTAGATTTAAAATATTCAGCAGAATCAACAGCCTCAACGTTTCTTGTTTCCCTTGCATAGTCTTTTGGAGCTTCCCTTGCTTTTGGAGTCATTGTAAATTGTCTACCTTCATTTCGAGCATTATCAAATTCTGGTCTTCTTGGAGTTTCAATAATTTCACAATTATTTGGATAAAGTTTAGGAGTTTCATTAATTGGAGGTGCACTCGGTGAAGTTTCAGTAGAAACCACCGGAGTAGACCATGATCTAGGAGGTCTTAAAGGTTGATTCTTTCTAGCTGTAGTGTATATTTCTTCCATAACTGCATCTTCAGATTCGCTTTCTATGGATTTCCCAGCAGGAGTACCCATAACCATTTCCTGAATTAAATACAATCCTTCACTCATGTTTCCCTGCCTCCACATTCGCAACCTGTCTTCATGAGTATCTCTTCTCCAAGCTGGAGTTTTAGAAGGTCTTTTAATTCCACTAGCTTCTCTTTGTAAGTGATACATCTCATCTTCCCACTCAACTAAAGCTTCAAATTGAGTTGGTCTCGGTTTTGGAATAAGAGCATTCATTTTCTCTCGTAAATTTCTCAAGACCTTTACATTAAATGAACCATCATCAGGCCAAGTTAAAACACCGTCGTTCTTTGTATAGCGTTTCCAGCTATCAAACCATAAAACAGTATGATATCCATATTCACCTTCCATGTACGCTGCAGGTGTTTTATACTTATGAAGTAATTTACCACCTCGCGTTTCGATTTTCTTGTCAGGTGAAAATAAATTTTTTAATTTCTGAAATAATGTTGGCTTTTTCTCAACATGTTTAAAATGATAACTCATTTTTAAAAGTTAAATTTAATTCGCAAAATCGTTCGTAAAATATTTCCGGGATGTTCCGCAAAGCAACCTATCCGTGCGCGAAACACACCAACAAGCCAATGACAGTTGAGCTACGTCAGTTTCCTGCTCAACGAATAAAAATGGAGTTTTTCTGAAGGACCAATCAGCTTACAGGTCGTCAGAGACTCAAGAACCAATCAGAGTATAGCTTGTGACGTAGGTCACCCAATCCCAGCGCGGCTCTGTGACGTACACAGCAGCTGCGGTTTCTCGCTTCTCACTCCTAGCGCTTACCCCTCCTTCACAAAATCTTTTCACAGCGCCATTTTAAGGACACTTTTCAGTGTAAATTAATTCTTAAACAATGACAATAAGGACTCATCTGTTTGTTTCACTATTTAGGATAGTTTACATACATTCAAGTATCCACACTTCGGAATAGTCGGCGCTATTCACACTAAGGATAATTTTCAATTGTCAGTAGAGTAACTCTTACCCCACCCTTCTAACACGTAAAATTATGAACTCGTTTTCCTCTGAACGCACCGCGAAGTGACAGTTCTAAGAGTTCCACTTGAACATAAATTACAAATCAAATTCGCACTTTCACACGGAAAATTCCCTAATTTCAAACACACATGAAAACCGTACAGGACTCTCACCTGTTTATAGAAATCATGCACCGTTAGCAAAATAACGACGTTATCCGTACAGGACTCTAACCTGTTTATAGATATAAAACATGTACCCCTACAGGACTCTAACCTGTTTATAGATAATCATGCACCGACGCTACTCTGCCCTTCATTCAAGCTCGGATATAACTAATACTCTTATCACAGTGAGTTTTATGGAAGGCGCTTTGTCCCTATTCTCATGCTGCTCTAATTTCTTAGAAAACCCTCACTTTACAAGATTCACACCTAGCCCTAACACTGTGCTGCACGGCGACAACACTATGGTACACGGCGATACCACTTGTGATACTCGGCGATATCACTGCAAACAGAACAGATGACTTGCGTGACTAATTTCTCGCCACACAATCTATACCGGTATAGCTTACAGATAGCACGAAAAACAAACTCAACATGTGTTAAAACATCGATCCTATTTCTATACCATAACGCTTTAGTAACCCTTAGCAACCAACATTTTACCTTGGTTACCCTTAGCAACCATCAATTTCTGCTACCAGAGAATTGATCCAGCGGCCTATAGAAAATATATCATAAACAACGCTACCCAACTTCATAACCTATAAACAAAATACTATACTAATTTATGGACCCATTTAGAAACATGACATATTTGGGCCTACTGAATCAGGTGGTCAGATTAAATCTATGTACACCTTATTTACAAATTATATACAATTATATACATCTGCGGAAAGAATATTGTCATTAGAATAAATCCTAACCATTTAAACGACCACCATTGGCGATGGGATCTAGCTAATAGTAACCTGCACTTCTGAATAATCAAGACCAGCTTGTTTGTCAAAAGTAAGATTTTATTTACTAAATTATGGTATTTCAAAATGTAATTTTATTATTGTAATTTTATTAGCATTAAAGTAAGCATGTTTGAAAAGCTTCATGAGAAAAATACAGTTTAAGTAAGAAATTCAAAGTTTAAGTAAGATTTTAACAGTTTAGCAGTTCTAAGCCTAATTTCCTAGCTAAGCTAAATAAATGGAAAATAAAGTAAAGTTCTTTGAGGATTCTTACGTGCTCCACGCAAAGTCCAGCAGCACTTCACCCTCATCGGAAAGTCAGAAAGCAGCAGCCAGCCCATCCCTAAGGGCATGACTTTTTATACCTTTCTATGCTAGCTAAACTAAGCGAAGGAAAGTTTTCATAAATCCACGAAGTCCCATTGGTTGAGAGTGACAAGTGACATGTCACCCACATTTCAAAAGTTCCAGCGGGTCACGTTTCTTAAAGACCATTGTCTTTTCCAAATGCAACCAGGAGCTTCCTTGGTTTGCAACAATTGTAAATTAATGTTCTCACAGTGTTCATTTCATTTCCGCGGGTGCCAAGTTAGAGCTGACAAAATTGTCCTTTATCACCAACTTCCGACCTTGGCCACGTCCGACAAAATGGTGACAGCAAGTCAGATTTGCTTAGTGAATGCAGCTTTGACGAACACTTTTTCAGAATGGGCATCTCGTGACTTGTGCAGAAGTAAAATTCAGCTTTAGCAAACTCGAGCAAACTAGGCCCAAAAGCAGGCAATTTATGCTTTCTAGTAATAAACAAACACAAGAAAAGTATTAATGTAAGAAATAATGTTGATTCTGTATCCACCCTAGGTTTACTAAATAATTAACCCTCCCGATTAGTCTAATGTTACCTAGCAAATGCAAACAAATAAAGCAGCGTTTATATCTACCAGTCTTCATGAATCCATGAAACTTATGTGTACCTAGAATAGTAGAAATGACATCACATAGACAAGGAAAAGCAAAATAAGCACATGCCTCTTTTAGATTTGCAGCAATTAGTAATGACAAAAACGAAAACAACAAATTATTTTATTATTTTGTACGAACAAAAAGATGCAACATTTATGCACGTTTATGAGCACACATGTTAGTCCCCCCATGTGTAAAGTTTAATCTAAATTGAATTAGTAAATTACATCACAAATCATTAATATTATTATTCATGTTATGGAAATGTGACTTTGCGAGTTTAAACAAAATTTTGTTTTCTATCTCGCTCCATCATAAGCACTTCAGAAAGAGAGCATGACAGGGAGAAAGTTAAGGGGAGAAAAAGAGAGGAGATGGATTTTCACATGCCTATATGGATGTGGTCCAGCTATTTTGTGGATGCTCATTTATATGACCCCCTTGTTAGGGGTTGCACCAGTTATTAATCCTGACTGTGCAATCAACATCACCTTGCACTCCCTGACCTGTGGTCTCAATTTTACCTCTTCAAGTTTGTGTTTAAAAACCTCAGCATTCAGGAGGCTGTTGGAAAGACACCAGGAGTGGATGAGGAGGTCCTCCATGGGATCTGGGAACAATTCTCATCTCTAATCCTTTTCCAACCAGGAGCTGAGCAAGAGGGCCAAACGACGACAAGGCCAGGGCGCCAATAAACATAAACAAATGTAGCAAGATACTTTTCAGTGATTCGAGAGGCATCTGAAGTTCAAAAAAGTAGACCACTTAAGACACACCCCTCCTAGAAGAAACGTTTATGGGACTTAGTGCAGTCGAAAGAAAATAAAATACTTTGGTCAATTAATTTCAGGCTCTTAAAGCGTTTACTCTAAAACATATTATGGGGACACTTGCATGAAACCGATTTTTTGTGTCATAATATTGCACAGCTGTAATACTGCACAAAGGATTGGCAACCTTTCTTAAATGCTCTGACACCTCTGTCTGTCTAACACAGCTAAATAATCATTAAAAATGGTTCCAGAGTGAGGAGTATTCACCGTCAGAGGCCGGATGCCCAATCACAACAGTGTAAGACGTCCAGGATTGCTGCCCTTGTTGTGCACCCTGCAGAATTTGTAGTATCTGTCATGAGCGTTCAGTTCACGAGAGATTATTGGATTTCTTGTGCAGTATGTGTTTCTGCTTGTAGCATGCGACTGTGAGTGTTTGCAGAGGAATGGATCCGTGGATGCTTGCCGGCGGCATACTTTTGGTGGAAAACATGATGGGAATATAAAAAAAAGTCATTACCTGCACACAATCAATCTAAGTTTTAGTCAAAATGTGGCTTAGTAGATGTTTGTTTTGTGCCAGAGGCAACACCCGTGATCCATCGTGGTGTAGCAAGCGCAATCACAGCTGGCAAAGCGCTGTGAGGGGAGCTGCGTGAAGAGAAGTGCTATGTTGGTGTTCTGCACCTTCACATTCACGAACTTCAGAGTCATTATTTTATTAATATTCAGATGGCTTGATGTGCGTTTCATGTTTTTGTTGACTACGCCTATAAAGTTCAGTGAACACTTTGTTTTGAAATTTGAGCATTTACCTGATGAAGTGCCAATCTGACAACGAAATGCATTGAGCATTTGTGATCCAATAATTGGACAGTATAATTTGAATGATGCCTAAGCAATGAATATGATAATCACCCAGGAGAGTCTACACAAACCAATTTGATGAGTAATCATGTTTGCAGGAACAGCAGGATGAAAACGCTTTAAAAGGCACGCTAAGGATGGAGTGAGATATTTCTTTTGTGAGGGAGTACCTGTCAGGAGGTGTTTTTGTTCAGCTTGTGTTTTTTTAATGGAATCGGAGTAGGACAAGAGCTGTGCACATGTTGCACTTGTTTGTAAATTCAGAGTAGACCCCTGGCAACCAGTCATGGAGTTGGTCCAATCATATACTCGATCCTGGATCCAGAGAGAGGACTCCTGGCGACCGGTTCAGAGGCCAGACATGTCGTGCGAGGAGGGGCCTTGACATTGCAACGCCTGATGACTGCTGTGTAATTGGCCTGGTAGATTCTATTAACTTTCATGTTCATCCTTTTTTCCCCATAATTGAGGGCAGCGAGAATGTTCATGCAGCAGTTCTTGAGCAGCGAGTCTGACTGATGGTCCAATGGACTGGTCCTGAGAAGATGGGGAGAGAGACAGTGGATGGGAGAGGGAGCAGTGGATGGGCAGAGAGACAGTAGATGGGGAAGAGAGCAGTGGATGGGGAGAGAGACAGAGGATGGGGAGAGAGACAGAGGATGGGGAGAGAGAGCAGGGGATTGGGGAGAGAGCAGTGGATGGGGGAGAGAGCAGTGGATGGGGAGAGAGAGCAATGAATGGGGGAGAGAGAGCAGTGGATGGGGAGAGAGAGCAGTGTATGGATTTAGCCCTTTCTCTTAAGCTTGTGAGAATGCCTGATCCCCAGGTTTGCTGCTACAGTCGTTTATGTGCACCTGCAGTGCCTCTGAGAGCCTTTTCGAGGTAGCCAAAGTGGAGTGCCCGATTACGATGTTGGCGGTCAGAACGTGGCCCGGCCGGTCTTTATGACTTGTTTCCGACCGGATCTTGGAGTCTTTCTGCCAGTCGGTACCGCACCGTAATCCCCTATGGATGGCGTTTCCACCGTCGATAGTTATGATCGAAGAAGAGTGGAGGCAGCACCAAGCACAAAAGTAGCACAAGACCAGGATTGTGTCAAAAAATAATTTTCTTTTTATTTTCGTATTTTCAAAGTGCACAGGACAGCCAACGCGTTTCGCTCCCATGGGAGCTTCGTCAGGGCAAATAGAACTAGATGATAAGTCTTTTTGCAGTGCAGTGAAGTTAATAAAGGAGCTGGCCAATATGATGATAAAATTACCAGTAGAGAGGATTCCAATATTAGGAATAAAGGTGCAGACAGACGTCACGGGCCGTTAAGTGGATCCTGCCAGTTGTATGAAGATTCAGTTTTCAATTTTTGAATATCAATGTTCTAGGTATTAGTCGAGATGCAACGTATTTGCAGTCCTTAGTAAGCTGCTGCCACACGTGCTCCACAGCGTCTTGTTTTAGTAACGGCCCGCGACGGATTCCTAATATTGGAATCCCCTCTACTAGTAATTTTATCATCATATTGGCCAGCTCCTTTATTAACTTCACTGCACTGCAAAAAGACTTATCATCTAGCTCTATTTGCCCTGATGAAGCTCCCACGGGAGCGAAACGCGTTGGCTGTCCTGTGCACTTTGAAAATACGAAAATAAAAAGAAAATTATTTTTTGACACAATCCTGGTCTTGTGCTACTTTTGTGCTTGGTGCTGCCTCCACTCTTCTTCGAAGTTTCTATGTGGAATTCCAGTGGGACCGAATCGCAGCAGGTCCTGGAGGTTGTCAGCACAGCAAGATTGACTATTTTAAGGGACATTGGGAATTTAGAGGTGCTGGCTGCCTGATCCGCTGCGGAACACATTTCTTGGGTCGATAGTTATGATGTCAGTTTCCCACAGCCTTTCGGTGCCGGCCTTTCTGACACGGAAAGGCTGTCTTAAAGCAAATTTGGGGGTTCTTATCAGGGCACCCTTGCCTCCGCGGCCTAAGGTTGGAGGTTGAAAAGAACAAAATGATAAGTAGAAAATTCATTTTTTAGGCGTAGGCAATGATATGTAGGACCAGTGCCTTCTCATAAGATTTTTTAACATTCTGAAAGGGAAAGGAGTCCCACGGGGAACCCTTCTCATTTGCAAATGGCTACCACTACCTTTCAGTAGTCGGTAAATAATTAAGGGCCCATTACGATGTCGGTCGGAGCACCTCCGACCGCTAGTCGGAAGCTTTCCGAATGCAGTCGGAGGTTTTCCGAGTGACTAGGTCAGTGTGCTAAAAAAAACACTCCTCCCCAGGTGAGGTGTAACGAGAAAAAAGATCTTTATTTCGTCTTATTACCTCCTTTGGAATGAAGGAAATGCGTTTTAGGATTGTTTTTGTGCAGGAAGGTACCCCTACCTGCACAAAAACATGCCTGCATGCAACACAGGCACCGTGGAACCATGATGTAAGGGTGCCTGTGTTAGCCCAAGGCAGCCGAAATGGCACCAGTGCAGGAGTAAAGGCAGGAATGCACCGTATTCTTTTAAATATAGCTCATTCCTGCCCTTTCCCGGTCGCACTGTGCAGCACAGCAAAATGACTTGCAGTGCTGCACTGCTTGGCAATCTCATACATTTGCCCCTACATTTTTGAAGATCCTTATTCTATGAGTCAAGACCTGCTATTTACTCAGATTAACCTTCTTGTGCACCTTAGGTAAAATTAGGGTCCACATTTTCAAAGGTTTACCCTTAAGCTCATGCGAAGCAGCACAATTTTGAGCTGCACCCACTGGTTTTTAATATGTTTATTAGATCTTTGTGGCTGTTTGTGCAGCTTTGTGCCGTTTGCATCACAAGAGTACATTCCCAATACCTCTGTAAAATTGGACCATGGTGTGCAAAAATTATTGTGACTTACCCCCAGTCAGATGCAAAGTACTGCATTGCTGTAGTATGGCTCTGCTACTTTTTGCCGCGGGAAAGTACAAATAATATCAGACATAGAATATAATTATGTATTTCACATCTACCTTGCAGAAATATAAGAAAATCAACCTTGAAGAAAATGTTAACAGAAGTAAAATGAGATTGGAGTATCATAAAAGACAGCAATTTTCATAGGACATTTTGACTTGGGTATGCTTTTTATAGAAGAGATATTCATATATCCTGTTCCAGCCAAGACGTGCCGCCAGAACACTGACCTCTAACTTGTTTAAAAGTGAGCCAGAGGCAGACTTGAAAGAATTTAAAGCCCAGAGCCTAGTATTCAGTAAATCATAGGCCGAGGTCTTTTTTATTGTCAAAGGATCTCTAGGGCTAAGATGGTTTAAAACTTGAGCATGAGAGACACATATCAGAAAACGTCAGATACTGAGAAAGATTAAGCATTCAAAGTGTACAGGTTTTACTCCACAAGTTCTCTTCAAATCATTATATTCATGAAGTACTTTTCAATACCAAAAATACATTTGGGGTGTTATTACTAAGAAACCCAGCATATCATGGTAATAAAAATGCAATCAATTGAAATTTAAACAAAACTTCATCAATTCATTGTGTTTTACACCAAATGCATAGATTAATCCGCCATATCCCATTCTACGTAGTTTAGAAACATTGAGGTACTCATTTTTCATGCAGTGCAGCAACCAAATATGCAAGGGGGAAAACAGCCATATCTGCTGACATATTGCTGCTGCTGCTCTCATCCCGTGCACTGGCACTCTCAGATGGCAGCCTAGGGTGCCACACAGCTTCTTACCATGCTGAAGAGTTAATTGTGTAATGTCCAGCATAAGATTTTTCCTGGAAGCATAACCTTTCACTACAAATTCCTATGCATATACGAACTCAGAAGAATCCCATATATATGATCTGTGCATATATGAAATTAGGTTTTTTGTATAAATGCACACATTTCTCCTTGTTTACACTTTCTTCAAGTGGGCGTTTGTTGTGACACAAAGCCTGGTGTGGCTGTTTTGGCAGGTGGGATTTGGGCCAAAACTTATGGGTGTTTGCACTGATTTACCAGAATAGTGACCCTTGATGGGGAACATCCTTTACAACGCAACTTTTACAACGCACTACCATTACGACGCAACTTTTACAACGCAAGTTATTACAACGCATTGCGCTGGGGGGCGCTCTAGGATAGGGAATAGTTTAATTTACTATCCAACACCTTCCCTACTATCCACGGGGACTGGAGTTGGAATAGTAAATTAAACTATTCACTATCCAGCGCCCCCCAATGCAAGTCGTTGTAACGACTTGCGTTGTAAAACCTGTGTTGTAAAGGCATGCGTGGTAAAAGCATGCGTTGAAACGTCATACATCCACCCTTGATGTGTGAAACACCTTTTGTATTGGATAGCAAATTCAATGCACCTGTGCGTGTTGCATTCTGCTGCTTCATGTTGCTTTGCACAGGTGCAAAGTCTTTGGTGAATCTAGGACAATGAGATCCAATCATGACTGCATATTGGTAACTACATAAACAGTACAACAATAAACAGCGCATAGATGCACCTCAACGCTACTTTGCTTTATAGAGCTCAGTTCCCTGGTTTCTAGGGGAACCCTACTCTCTGTTGTTCGAAGGGTAAGCACCATCTTCCAGTCTACTTTGATAACTACTGGACAGAGTAACAGGACCTCCATTCATAAACCCACATGGGCTTCACCTAAGAGTTATAAAGAAGGGAAAAGTGGAAGCAACCCTGCTGGTGAAGTTTGTTTAGAAAATTCCTTGTGATGTGCCAACTATGGCTGTGTATATGACCAAAAGCTGTAATGCCTGGACAACAAAACCTATTGATTGTAAATTAATGATATTATGATCCTCCTAGCTTCATTTCAAAGGAATGTGCCACTGTAAGTAAAGAAGGTCATGGATTTAGACCCACCTTCTTCTTATTAATGAGCCGAACACCCTCTGCGATTCAGAGTCATTACTGGGATCCTTTTGTAGAAGGGCTGCATTTCACCAAAATTGAATACACACTCTATATAGCAGAGCCATGGTCAGATGCACAGAGGCTAAGTGCACATCAAGATCTGGGCATATTGGCCATTTTTAGAATGCTCTGAAAGTTGTTTCTGGTGTTACAGTGATTTCAACTGTACAGGTAGCACAGCTCTAAATTGTTACTGCTAACTTGATACTTATTGCCCTTAATGCATAGGTACTGCATAAGTACTGCTTACTTCTGATTCAGTACCTACATGCAAGAAATAACGCATTAGTCCTCTCTAATATTTAGCAGTATGGACATGGTAAAATGCCTCGAACTGCCAAGCCATGTCATGCTCAGACGTGAGTCCCTTGCTCACTTTGCCACTGGATTCAAGCAAGCCGGGCTGAAGACGGCTGGAATGCCAGAAACCGGTCCTCGGAAGCTTGTTTCCGGTCCAGGGAAGGCATGGCTTGGCAGTTCGGGCTGGACTGTTCCCATGAGGCACAGGGTCAGACTGATTTGCATATGGCCATGTCTGAACTGGGGTGGCAGAGTGGGCTAAAGAACGGTGATGGATTAAACCCAGATCTTTTGACTGGGTGTGAGTGTTTGATTGATTCAGATGCTCCGTCCATCACCACCCCCTTTTGTACCGCTTTTGGCCGCCATAAGTGTGGCAGGGTATGCTCAGACGTGAGTCCCTTGCTCACTTTGCCACTGGATTCAAGCAAGCCGGGCTGAAGACGACTGGAATGCCAGACACCGGTCCTCGGAAGCTTGTTTCCGGTCCAGGGAAGGCATGGCTTGGCAGTTCGGGCTGGACTGTTCCCATGAGGCACAGGGTCAGACTGATTTGCATATAGCCATGTCTGAACTGGGGTGGCAGAGTGCGCTAAAGAACGGTGATTGATTAAACCCAGATCTTTTGACTGGGTGTGAGTGTTTGATTGATTCAGATGCTCCATCCATCACCACCCCCATTTGTACCGCTTTTGGCCGCCATAAGTGTGGCAGGGTATGCTCAGACGTGAGTCCCTTGCTCACTTTGCCACTGGATTCAAGCAAGCCGGGCTGAAGACGGCTGGAATGCCAGAAACCGGTCCTCGGAAGCTTGTTTCCGGTCCAGGAAAGGCATGGCTTGGCAGTTCGGGCTGGACTGTTCCCATGAGGCACAGGGTCAGACTGATTTGCATATAGCCATGTCTGAACTGGGGTGGCAGAGTGGGCTAAAGAACAGTGATGGATTAAACCCAGATCTTTTGACTGGGTGTGAGTGTTTGATTGATTCAGATGCTCCGTCCATCACCACCCCCTTTTGTACCGCTTTTGGCCACCATAAGTGTAGCAGGGTATGCTCAGACGTGAGTCCCTTGCTCACTTTGCCACTGGATTCAAGCAAGCCGGGCTGAAGACGGCTGGAATGCCAAAAACCGGTCCTCGGAAGCTTGTTTCCGGTCCAGGGAAGGCATGGCTTGGCAGTTCGGGCTGGACTGTTCCCATGAGGCACAGGGTCAGACTGATTTGCATATAGCCATGTCTGAACTGGGGTGGCAGAGTGGGCTAAAGAACGGTGATGGATTAAACCCAGATCTTTTGACTGGGTGTGAGTGTTTGATTGATTCAGATGCTCCTTCCATCACCACCCCCTTTTGTACCGCTTTTGGCCGCCATAAGTGTGGCAGGGTATGCTCAGACGTGAGTCCCTTGCTCACTTTGCCACTGGATTCAAGCAAGCCGGGCTGAAGACGGCTGGAATGCCAGAAACCGGTCCTCAGAAGCTTGTTTCCGGTCCAGGGAAGGCATGGCTTGGCAGTTCGGGCTGGGCTGTTCCCATGAGGCACAGGGTCAGACTGATTTACATATAGCCATGTCTGAACTGGGGTAGCAGAGTAGGCTAAAGAACGGTGATGGATTAAACCCAGATCTTTTGACTGGGTGTGAGTGTTTGATTGATTCAGATGCTCCGTCCATCACCACCCCCTTTTGTACCGCTTTTGGCCGCCATAAGTGTGGCAGGGTATGCTCAGACGTGAGTCCCTTGCTCACTTTGCCACTGGATTCAAGCAAGCCGGGCTGAAGACGGCTGGAATGCCAGAAACCGGTCCTCGGAAGCTTGTTTCCGGTCCAGGGAAGGCATGGCTTGGCAGTTCGGGCTGGACTGTTCCCATGAGGCACAGGGTCAGACTGATTTGCATATAGCCATGTCTGAACTGGGGTGGCAGAGTGGGCTAAAGAACGGTGATGGATTAAACCCAGATCTTTTGACTGGGTGTGAATGTTTGATTGATTGAGATGCTCCATCCACCACCCCCTCCTTTTGTACCGCTTTTGGCCGCCATAAGTGTGGCAGGGTATGCTCAGACGTGAGTCCCTTGCTCACTTTGCCACTGGATTCAAGCAAGCCGGGCTGAAGACGGCTGGAATGCCAGAAACCGGTCCTCGGAAGCTTGTTTCCGGTCCAGGGAAGGCATGGCTTGGCAGTTCGGGCTGGACTGTTCCCATGAGGCACAGGGTCAGACTGATTTGCATATAGCCATGTCTGAACTGGGGTGGCAGAGTGGGATAAAGAACCGTGATGGATTAAACCCAGATCTTTTGACTGGGTGTGAGTGTTTGATTGATTCAGATGCTCCGTCCATCACCACCCCCTTTTGTACCACCTATTTGTTTTTAACAAATGAAATACTTATGTCATTGAAATTTTTGTTTACTAGAATGTATTTTATATTTTTGATTAAAGATTGTTAAATATTTTATTCCTTTGAACTCATTCCTTTGTTAAAGTTACAATTGCATTTTTTGTGTCTTTTAAGTTGCTTGGGAACGATACTTTCCACTTTAGAAAGGAGAGGTAAACAGTTAGCAATTGTACGTCAAGGTCACTTTTCATGCAAGATTGTTGGACCATAGTGGGAGGAGACTTTTTGAGATAACATAAAATATGAGGATGTAAAACTGTACAAAGAAACAACAGTATTTGTATGTGAGATATTATAATGTATTGTAGCATGTGTAGTGCACCTACTAACACTCTATGGAGGGAACAAAAATAGAAGCCGTGACCAACTACAAGTACTTGAGCTTCTACTTTGATAATCGACATAACCACCAGCAACAAAAGACGTACATCGCCCAGAGAGCAAACTCACTGTCATTTGCTTTTAGATCCTTAGCCAAAAAGCTTACGGGCCATCATACAAACCTCTATTGGCAACGATAAAAGCAAAAGTGCTTCCCACCCTGTCATACGGCAGCGTGGGACTGCACGGGAACGAAGCGGAATTGCTCAATAAAATGCAGACAGCCATTTTTAAATCCACCTTCCAAATTCAACGGGGAGCTTCACCAGCTCAGACGAGATTAGAATTTGGAATATTAAATGAAATAGTGGGAAGAAAGTACGCAAATATAAAGTACTGGTACAGCTTGAAACCGAACATGGCAACCTCAGAATTGCACCAAGCACTGTGGGAAGAAATAAAAGATGATGTTAAATCCCCACACAACCAGTACCTTGAGAAGGCCATAACCGAGACTGGAACAAGAAATCTCTGGGAACTTAATCTGCCTTACCCAGCGTTCAAACAAGCCATAAACAAGTCAACAAAATTCCATTCTCTTCTACTTGACAAAGCCACGTTCAGCACGAGAAAACATGCTTGGATGGTCATATCAAACTACAAAACTCTCACTGCAGCCCCATACCTAACAATTACATTCCCAGCTTACAGAAAACAAAAATTAATGGGGCTCCGTCTGGGAAACCTTCCATCAACCATGGACCAACCAATTTGGGTGCATGACGGACCCAAAACCTGTAGACTATGTGGGAGCAGCAAGGAGGACTTTATCCATCTAGTTTGTATCTGCCCGAATTTAGCCCAAGCACGAGCAGTCTTCCTAAAAAAGGCAGTGAACGAACGAGGCATAAGAACGTGTAGATCGGCAATTATGTCAATTTTGAACCCAACAGACACCCGACTGAACTGCTTATTATTAAAGTTCCTCATGACTCACGCCCAAGCGTTAAGGACAACATAACTGCGGTAGTTTTGTGAGAGGGCTCTCTTGAACTTAATAACTTATAAATATCAGAACTCTTGGAACTATAAACTACATGGATTGCTTAACTGTTTTTAAACAACAGATTCTTGCACTAGATTCAGAATGTTTAGAATGAATTAATAGAGAATTCATCCATGCAAAAAGAAATTTTTAATGAGTAGTTGATTTTATAAAATGTATTGTTATGGTGTTAATTAACTGAGAAAATAAAAAACTTTTTCAATTTAACACTCTATGGGGCGTCAAAGCACTTACCCATATGGGTAGAGTGCTACACCAGTGTGTGTGTGGTTGGAAATTTGTTGTCTTTGCTTTAAGTCAATGCGGAAAGTGTTTCCATGATATGCATGACCACTGAGGTGTGGTTATCGTTAGGTGGGATACAGCATTTGGAGGTGAGATGGATGAGGATGTGTGAGATATAGACATCCATTTTTATAGTTTGTGGTATACTGGCAGCATTGATTGGCTGATTCTCATGAGCATGCTGCTGGGATGTCTAAGTTGGTCAGTAAAACACAAGCTTCATGTAAAATAGGACCTTGTTTAAAGACTTGGTGTTAACACTCAGAAGAACTGGTGCAGTGGTATTCAACACTTTCATATACATCAACATTATAGTTAATTGAGCTATGGACAACCTCCATTCTGTGGCTGTACAGTAGTGAACAATGGACTCTTGTGTGCTACAAACAATTGAATATCTAAGTAGTCCTTAAGGGTTCTGCACCCATTCATGTGATCTCACAATTTTCATGGTTTCTTTTATATTTTATTTGTATTTATGGTTTGTATTAAGTGCAAACACACACCCAAAAGTAAAACTGAAAATGCACAAACAAGCCGGATCCTATTCAACTAAAAGCCAGGACGTGATCTGTTTACAAAATTTCAGTAATGACCTTTCAGTTTTAATTTGAGAAAGAAGAGTATTCCACAGTTTCGCAGCTACTACAGACAAAGATCTGCCTCCAGCATGTATCTGTTACATCTAGGATACATTTACCAGTAACACTTGTTTCAATCTCAAATTATGTTTCGGAGAGTAAAAAAGAGAAGCGCCTTGTAAAAAGGCAATTGTTTTCCCTTACAGGACTCTATGAACTCGGCACAAGGCTTTGAAACTGATCCTTTGATGAACTGGTAGCCAATGGAGTTTAGGGAATGCTCCTGAGATGGAATTGAATTTGCCAGCGCTTAATATCACCTGGCTGCTTCATTAGAACCATTTGTAACTTTTTAATAGATTTGGTTTGAAGTCCTAAGTTACAGTAGTCCAATCTTAAAGAAATAAATGCTTAGCAATTTGACCCCTTTTTCCAACTGAAAATATATGAACGATTCTCTTCAATAGCCTTAGTTAAAAGAGCACATTTTAGAAACTGAGCCTACCTGTTCACTCAATGTTAACGGAGCATCTATTTTGATCCCTAGATTTTTTGCACAGTCAACAGTGATTGATTTTTGGCCCAGCAGTAGAATGGTGAAAGGGATCTCCTTTTTTCGCCATACAACTTTAAACAATTTTGTTCCATCCACTGATGGACCTAGCCAAGCAGTTTTGTAAATCGGCAGCTTTCTTATCTGTCTCTCAGTCCATCACTAAATGGATTTGGGGGTCATATGTGTACATGAATGCCCTGAGTGCACTAGAATTAAGTTAGTTATGTCAAGGGTGCCATGTAGAGGTTGAATAATAAAGGCAAGAGCACCAACCCTTGAGGTACAACTAAGGGGCTTTGATTTTGTCTACTGAGTACGAAACTCCACCTTAAAACCTCTATCAGAAAAAAGCTGCAAAACCCCTGAGATACCACAGCCAGCCAAGTGCCTTAGCAACACTTGTTGATCCACAGTATCAAAGGCAAACGGAAATGCACACCTTCTAAAAATGCAATGCAAATTTCTCCAAACAGTCCATGAAAGAGAATGAAGAACCCTCACCTCAGAAACTACATATCACCTCTCTTAAGAGGTCTGAGATTGACTGACTAATTCAGAAACTCCATAGCAGTTTAGTTTTATTCTGATTTATTCTGATTCTAGAGCAATGTATTACCAAGTAGTCACTGAGGGTACAATCATCTGAGGGGTCCTACATTGCTCCCCCAAACATCAAATATGGACCTTAGTGGAGGACTGCCTGAAAAAGCATCATTTTGCCTAGGGCACCAAGACAAAACATCTGTTTTGCCCGCTTCTGCTCTGTTTTGCCTTTCCTGCTCGTTTTTTCTGCCCTCTGTTTTGCCTTTTCTACTCGTTATTCTGCTGTCTGTGTTGCAGCACAAACACTGTCAACTAGTTTTATGACAACAGACACCGGATGCCATAACAAAACCACAGATGAAAACACATGTGCACCTTGCACACATTAAGTGTATTTCAATGAGACAGAGTGGAGACAAAATACAAGCAGAGTAAAAGAGTACTTTGAGCTGTAGAAAGAGAAAGAATTCACATATTATGGGTTTTAACATGTTTAATAAACATCTTTACTGATGGCTTTAAAATGTAGAAATGAAAATTCATAAAAAGTATGCACTAATAATATGCAAAATAATGTTCGCTAAACCTGATAAGTCATATATGTAGTCATATCGAGATAAAAAGGGGTCCACGAGTCCTAAGCGCCTGGGGACACAATCTGCGGTGATTTGCGACTGCCTGCTGGAAGAGGAGCGGAGGCGTCAGCCCGGGCTGTGTGGAGGTGGACCTGGATCCACGCGAAGCCGGGGTCTGCGGCCTGCTTTCGCTGACGGCGGCGGCCTGCAATCGGAGGGCCTACAGACATCTGGGCCTCCGAGACGAAGAGAGCGTCACTGCAGGAGTGGGGCCCGCTGCCACCCGGGGTTCCAACGTGCAGGAGATAGTCGGTGGGCCTGCCTTACATCGCGGAGACCCCGTGGTGTCGGTCGCGCGGCCGACGCTGGAGTGGAGGAAGCGGCTTGCGCTGCTCGAGCCCTGCGGACCTACCCCCTTGGATAGTGGTCCGGTTGCGGAGGTGCCCGCTGCCATCGGGGCCCTCCCGGGTACACCGGACCTCTGCGGCTGAGACAGGGCCTAGCGGCAGACTCGGGCGCCGGCCCAGGCGGAGTGAAGGCGGGGCCAGAGTCACGAGAGGCCGAGGCCTATGGCCTATATCCCAGGGATGGAGGAGGCCCATAATCTGAGCGCCCGCAGACATCGTGCCCAGGGACGAGGGGGGCACTGCTACGGAAGAAGGGCCCACTGCCATCTGGGGCTCTAGCGTGCAGGAGATCGCCAGTGGACCTGCCATACGTCACGGAGGTGCCTGTGGTGTCCGTTGCGCCAGCCGGCTCTGGAGTGGGGGAAGCGGCTCGCGTGGCTCGAGGAGAGCGCTGCCATGGAAGAGGGGCCCACTACCATCTGGGGCCCCAGCAAGGTAGAGATTATTGGGGATCTGCCGGACATGGCAGAGGGTGCCCAGGGAAACCACGGCACGGGCCGGAGCTGGAGTGTGGGACGCGGCTCATGCTGCTGGTGCCCTGCGGGCCTGTCCCTTGGAGTGGTGATCCGGCTTAGGGGGGCCAGCTGCTATCGGAGCCCTCCTGCATGACCCGGAACCCTGCAGTTATATTGGGTCTCGGCAACGGACTCAACACCGGGAAAAGGGAGGCCTGCAGATTGTGTTGTGGCTGAATCAGCGGTGAGTGGATGTGGACACTGTGGGGGACTGCCGCAGGAGACTTGGTCGCAGATCGACTACATGCACGCAGGCCATTGAGTGTGACTGGTAGAAACTTCCTATATAGAAGCCCAAAGGGGGATCTATTGGAGGCCTACAATGCGTAATGACAGGATGCCCCGTGCCTCGCAGCCAAACACCATAACGCAATACACCACTCAGCGACTCCCCTCGCAGCGGATCACGCGTCAGTCGGGGCAGGACGAGGGGGGTGAGGCCCCCGACGAACCCTCTAGAGTGGAATTGTTGAAGGCGAACCAGGGATCCCACACTGCCTTGGAGCGCCAAATTGAAACGGTGTCCAAAGATTTGAACTTACTGAGGACAGATCTGCGAAAGGTGGCAGACAAGGTCTCTGATGTGGAGGGGAATATTGTCCAGTTGCAAGGAGAGGTGGCATCCCTCAAAAAAACAGTCTCACAACTCACGGCCACGACGGGGGCACTGGAGCGGAGGGCAGAAGATGCGGAAGGGTGGGCATGCCGAAGTAATATCAGGGTCCTTGGCATTCCGGAACGGGCGAAGGCAGGCAATGCTGAGCGCCTTCTGGAGCGATGGATTCGTACAACGCTGTGCCCGACGGGTCTGTCGGAGGTCTTTGTGATTGAGCGGGCCCATAGAGCGTTGGTTCCGCCGTCGAGACCTGGAGCTCCTCCACGAGCCCTCATTGCCAAGAACCTCAATTATCAGGATAAAGACTGCATCCTGAGAGCGGCACGGGAGTCGCCTTTGAAAATGCTAAGGTCTCCATCTATTCGGACTACACCCAACAGGTACAGGTGCAGCGGAAGTCCTTCTTGGCAGTTAAACAGAAGCTCCAGGAGTTGCACCTACAGTATATGCTGCTCTACCCGGCTAAGCTTAAGGTTCTGTCACAGGGAAAGGCGCATTTCTTTGAAACCCCGGAAGAAGTCTGGGAGTGGCTGGAGATCAGAGGGGATGCTCTCCCCCCCGGCGAGCGGGGGGGGTTCGAGGTACTTGGGGGACACGACCACCGAGGAGGTGCACTAGTAGACGGAGACGTCGGACAGACACAGCTGAGCGTGAGGAGAGGTGGCGAGTTATGGTGGGGGATGATGGGGCCCTCCACCTAGAACCGACGGAGTCTGAGGGCTTACCAGAGATATCGAAGACTCCCCCTACGGGAGAGGTACTGGTCCCAGACACTCTGCAGCCCACTACAGATGCTATATCACCTACCAGTGTTACGATTCCTGAGACAGCAGGGGCTCAGTTGCCTGTCTCGGCGGCCCCATCTTGAGGGGAGGGTGTGGTTATGCATTGTTTGTGTGATGCCGGAACTGCTGGCTGGCCTAGCTGGGCCTTCTCCCAGGACGGAGTATACAATCAGGCTATTGCATAGGGGGACATAACTCCTCTTCAGGGAGCGCAGAGTCGGGGGGAGAAGGGGGTAGGAATTGTGTGCTTTTCTTTAGATACGACGGTTCGAGCCCTGTATTAATGATGTGATAGCTGGCCTAGCCGGGAGCTGGGGTGGGGGGCAGGGAGTTTTTCCTTCTTTTTCCTATTCTTGGGAGGTTTAGCCCTGTTGGGCGAATGGGGTGGCTGTGCACGTCCTGGCACCAGCATGGGAAGGGCATATTGGCAAGTTTTGTTGTTGCAAGTATAGTGCTCGTGGGTGGGGGGGGGTTTGGAATGGGTTGTTGAAGAGGAATGTTTCAGGCATCGTATGTATTACATTTCGGGCACAGGATTGGAGTGACACCGGGGGTAGAGCACTATGGGGGGGGTAGGCTACATTGTCAGACATGGGGTATAAGTTTATGAGCTGGAACGTGAGGGGACTGGGCACATGCACTAAAAGATATAGAGTCCTCTCTTTTCTTCGTAGACATGGGGTCTCAATTGCGTGCCTCCAGGAGACCCATCTCACAGACGAGGGAGCACAGAAATTGGGAAAAAAGTGGCGGGTCAGGTATTCAACTCATCCTTTTCTACGTATGCTAGAGGGGTATTGATTTGGGTGGCGCCCAGTGTCCTGTTCGCTATCCAATATGTGGAGGCGGACATCCACGGCAGATACCTGCTTCTTAGGGCGAAACTGGATGGTAGGGAAGTCGTAATACTGAACACCTATGCACCCAACACGGATGACCCGGTCTTCTTCCAGGCCCTCCAGGACATCCTGATTCATGATTTGGGGGCCCCAGTCCTTTGGTTCGGGGATTTTAATTGTTTTATTGACCCTGTCCTGGATAGGTCTCCACTCCGTGAGGGCACAAAACCCCGTATGACTGCGCCGCTTAGGGAGGTTATGGAGAATATAGGGGCGGTGGATATTTGGCGCCAGAAAAACCCGACGCAGAAATTGTATACCTGTTTTTCCCCCACCCACAACACGTACAATCGCCTAGATAGGGTCTTAGTGGCGAATGCTGAGCTTAATATGTCCATCGAGGTTACCCACCAGGCTCGTTTTTTATCTGATCACTCCCCGGTAGCATGCATGGTGCAATGGGGAGCCCCAGTTTCCCGTCCTCGGACTTGGAGACTCCCGGTTGATATCCTCCAGGATCAGGTGGGGAGGGCCCATGTGGAACCAGCTCTTGGAGATTACGTGGACCTTAATTGGGAGGAGGGGGGCCTCTCCCTGGCCACCAAGTGGGAGTCCCTAAAGGCGGTGGTGGGGGGAGCCTGCATGGGACTCACCTATGGAGTCCGGAAACAGCTCCACCTGGACCTCCGGAAGGCGGAGGATATTCTCTTAAATGCCTAAGCTTCAGCGGCCCCTGACGCCCTGCAGAGGCAGGAGGAGCAGACCACCCGGGCTCGGCTACATGATATTCTTGACCGGCTCGACAAATATACCCTACGCCAATATAGGCAGCGCCTTCATAGGGAGGGCGACAAGTCGGTGGCTTTTGGCATGGATCCTTCAGAAAGAGCAAGCCCCGGAGCGTATTGTAGCCCTGCGAGACACAAACGGGTACATGGTTCATTCCGGTTCCACTTACAACGAGTATATACCGCAGACCCAGATATTTCCAAGGCCTCTTATCTCCCTCTCTTTCCGAGGCGGATCGGGAGGACCTAGATGTGGCCCTTACGCTAGGTGATGCGCTTACAGCTCTAGCCTGCTTGCCACGCGCAAAGTCGCCCGGGAGCGATGGGTTCCCACCGGAATTTTATCAAGAGTTCGGGGGAACACTGTCTCGTCTCCTCTTTTTTTGCATGATCCTCAAACCAGGGTGTGACTAAGCACGACCCTTCTTCCTATCACCCGATCACTATGATTAATACGGATGTGAAGATCTTAACCAAGATATTGGCCACCCGTCTGCCACCTTATATGGCGCATCTGGTCCATCCGGACCAATGCGGGTTTATTCCTGGACGCAATACAGCCATGAACCTACGGTGCTTGAATCACATTAAACACGAGGTACAGGGGAATGAGGAACAGACGGTACTGGTATCCGTCGACCTCGCCAAAGCGTTTGATACGGTTGATTGGGATTATCTGGAGGAGGTCCTTCGAGCGATGGGTTTGGGCCCCAATTTTTGCCGTTGGATTAGTATCCTATATAAGTCCCCTCGGGCCAGGGTACGACTTGGAGCCGCGCGATCGGCGGAGTGGCAGTTGGGACGGGGTACACGACAGGGGTGTCCCCTCTCGCCACTACTCTTTGCCCTGGCTATAGAGCCCTTTGCCATTCGGATCCGCTCCGAGATGTCGCAGTGGGGCATTCTGGTAGGAGACACATGTAATGTCATCTCTCTGTATGCAGACGATGCCTTGTTTTATTTCAAAGCCCCGAGAGAGGCGCTTCTGATATTATTGTACCATCTGGATCAGTTCGGCGAGGCGCCGGGACTGAGGCTCAACCACAACAAGTCCCTGATCTTTCCGCTGTCGGGTCCTGAGTTAGGGCCCCTGCGGGACTTGCCAGAGCTTGGGCTGTGCTGGGAACGGGAGGGATTTCGATATTTGGGTATTCAAGTGGCCTCAACAGAAGCACAATTACTGGCCCGCAATATTGATTGGGTGATTAAGTCCCTACAGCAATCAGTGTCCTTTTGGAATACCCTGCCGCTATCATTAATGGGTCGGCTGGCCATCGTCAAGATTGTAATGCTGCCTAGGACACTTTACGTCCTCCAAAATTCATTGTGTCCTCTCCCCCTAGGGTCTTTCATACCCTGAACATGCTACTCAAGTTACTGCTCTGGGCGGGCCGGCGCAGTAGAGTAGCTCTTCATACTGTCATGCGCTCCTATGAGGAGGGAGGCCTAGAGGCCCCGCGCTTTGACTTATATTATTACGCGGCGCAGCTGCAACCGGCGGCCAGATGGTTTGCGGACGTGGATGTTTGGGAGACGAGACTATTGGCGGGTAGAGCAACGGAGCAGGAGTTACAGGTGGCTTTGATGCAGGGCAGGGGGGCAAAGGAAACATTTCCCTACGTTGTGAGGCATGCCGCGCGCGTTTGGCAACGATTTATAGAGAGAGTCTTGCGAACAGCGCCCTTCCATAGGGAACTCCCGATCTGGATACTGGCCCCCATGGTAGCAATGGAACAACATATGTCCTTCCGTGACTGGTGAGAGGGGGGCTGTGAGGTCCTGGCCGATCTATACCCCACCGAAACCTTCCTGACCTATGAACAGGCGGAAGAGTCCTTTGGCCTCGGTAGAGGACAGTATCTACACTACCAGGGCCTACACGATGTAGTGCGGTCAATCTGGCCTCAGTGTCCGGAGGCGCCCCCAATTGCTCACACCTTACATATTCTTGTGTCCTGCGGCAGGGGACGCAGACTAATCTCCCTGCTATATGCAGCTATGAAGCGAGACTTCGCCCCGCCGGAGCCACTGGCCTGAGCGGCCTGGGAAGCGGATTTGGGCACGCCGCAGGACCAAGGGCAGCGCAAGCATATAGGGGCTCTTACGCCTAAGGTCTCATGCAATGCACGCTTTAAACTAATACACTTTAACTTCCGGCACCGTACCTACCTCACTCTGATTTTGTTGAGGTGTTACTCTGAGGACAGAGGGGATAGTTGCCCCAGATGTGGCAGAGAGGAGGCGGGTTTCCTGCATTTAGCCTGGGACTGCCCGTTAATTAGGTGCTTTTGGGCAAGCGTTGTAGAACACCTAGCTGTCACTACAGGACTCCGAATCACACTAACACCCTTACATTGCTTACTGGCGGTGGTCCCTAGGCTGAGGAAATGGAAACTTTCCTATAGATTACTGCAACTGATGTTGGTGCTGGCCAGGCGCAGGGTAGCTATTACTTGGATGGGACAGAGGGCCCCAGAGATACCCACATGGCTCAGTGACGTGAGAGAATGGTCCTTAGCCGAAGAAACACATATGCAGCGGACCAGGAGCGATGAGAAATTACAAGAGGACCTACTTGCCTGGTGAGCCATGTGTATTTCGGGACTGGCAATGAGAGGGCAATCTTCCCACAGCGATTCGGAAGGGACGAGTGGCAAATTATTCCCGCCGCAGGGTTCCGGGTCTGATGGGGAAGCTGGGGGAGTTACCTAGGGTTTATTTAGCACAGTGCATGGTGCGAGGTCTGGTTATTTCCTCACGATGATACCTATTTATTTGACTGTTATTCTGCTATACCTCATGGGTCTAAGCATTTCCAGGTGAAGACTATATCCAAAAAAGTGCCATAATGAGAATATCGATTTGAATACATGTGTTGTTATGATGCCTTCTGGGGGGGATTTTTTTTTGGTAATTGTTAGTTTATAAACCTGAAAAAATAAAGATTAAAAAAAAATAAAAAATAAGTGTGTATAACAAATGTAAAAGCCATCTTTTAAAGCTTTTATTGTAGTGCACCATAGAGATCGAAAAGCTGGTGCCAATGTGCCATAATACAACTTACATGAATGACATTTCCTATGTAGCTGCTCTACACTTTGAAGAACTTAGATTTAGTCAAATTACAGCGATTATATGATTTATAGAATTATTTTACATATAGGTACTTTGTGACACATAGTAATAGGCCATAGTTAGAATCAAACATTTCTATTCATTCGCTTATGGCAACTTCTAAATCTTGCTTAATAGAGATGAATACTTAATTTAACATATTATGCATTGCCCTGATTGCACATTCATTTATTAATAAGAATCATATTACTTGATGTGCATTAAATGGTTTCCCTCTTAGGATTTCATTCTACTTCAGGGACTGATCTGAAAGGACTTTGCTTGCCCATTCATGTAACTTTTCCCTTTTATTCACATAACATTCCTACTGCCTAAAGTATACTTTTCTCAACACTTCCAAATGGTTTCCCATGTAAGAACCTGAACTCTTGACACTAATACATGAAAAGCAATATTTGAATGGTTCTTTGTGGATTGACCTATGTACCCAGAACAGACAACTGATTCCTATGGGTGGTACGGGAAAATTCTCTAAAGTATCTTCTTTTGCACCTTGTGACGCGGAAGATGGTCACAGGGTGACTGTTCATTGTGAAGTGATGGTTGATTTCAACTCTGGATGCCACAAGTAATATATTATTGAAAGGACCCTTAGGAATTGGCAGAGTTGTAGATGTACAGATGCAGAGATGCTGATGGCTTTCGGACACTTTCCCTTGCATGCTATGTACACACAATCCCTATTCTTGTTGGATATCCTACACTCTGGGTGTCAAAAGTTGGCCAGGAGCACCAGATACATGCCAGATTTTCAGGTTAACCACAGACAATTAAAATTATATCCGTTTGGATTCACTATATGCAAAGGTACACAAGATGCTGAAATCCTGAATGTCTGTCGTGGATCTGGACCTTACATGGACCGCCCTTTCACACATCCATTTCATTGAGCCAACTATTTGCACTTTAATAATACAATAGTAAATACTCAGTAATTCTGTTCCATGTTGTCAGAAACACTGATCACAGACTTCTCCAGAGGCCAGCTGTCTCACATCCTTCTCCTTCTCTGAAGATTGTCCTGCTCCTACTTGTTTTAGTGCGGTATGTGGTGCAGTTAATGGTGCCATCCAATGCAAAGACTTGCAAAAAATCAAGCAAAGCTCACCCTGCAAATATGCATATCAGTTACATCGGTGATACCCATGTACCACAGCGTCAGTTGTTTGCGGACAGCTCTGTTGTTCTTTATTTCTCAATTTGCTCAGCTACTTTTCTCGCCTAAACTTTGATTCCCACTGTTCAGTATTTTAATGTATCTATACATTGCCTTTGCCCTTCAATCTCCTTTTTGTCCAGCTTCACGTCCTGTCTTGCCCTGTTTGTTTCTCCTTACAGTTCCATTTATATGCTCCACCGCCCCTCATTTTGCCTCTTACTGCCTCAAACTGCTCAAAACCCATTTCATTTCTAGTTCTTAAGCTCAGGAACCTTCTGCAATCCACAGATTTTGCCATGTGCACCCTTTCTCTATATGACTTTCGAAGAAAAATCATCTCTGCCCATTGTTTCTCTTGACTGCTTCAATCCAGGTAACATACCAGTAATTCACGGATTAGTATATACTACAAATGAATTTGTAACTTGAAATATTCGTCCTATCTAACTTATGTTATGTTAATCATATATGTATAGCTCTTATTCTGCTTTGATATAACCTCTCAGCACTTTGATAGGAATTAGATACCTTCTCACCTTGGTTTTGAGGATCCAGCCTCAAACTGTAGTATGGTCTTCTTTTAAATCATAATTTAAAGGTCCAAGTGACCATGTTTTATGTTTTGTTGTTGATAATCTGATGTGTTGTAAATTTGATGGGTGTGGCATAAGTCTTTCCAAGATGCTTATGAGCTATCTGGATTACTTGACTGCAGTCAGTGGCAGCTCTTCCACTAAGGCGGAGGAGTGTCGCCCCATTGCTCTTTGAGCAGTGCAACAAAAATAAAAATAAAATGATAATAACAAGACTTTTTTATCATTTTATTTTTCTGTGCGGGACTCAAATCTGGGTGGGTGGGTTGTAGCGAGGCTGAGCACAGTGAGGCGTGTTTTGCACTCCCTAAGTTTGCATGACGGTTTGGCATGCCCAAGAGGGCCGTCCAAACCGACGTGCACATAGCCTGTTTTCCACCTGGCTGTGTTGCATAGCTAAGTGGAGAACATTCCCAGGCACTGCCTGAGCAGCCAACAAGCCGCTCAGACCAATCACAACGCTGTTGATGTATCGTTGTTTTTGGCTAGGAGAGTCTGGGAGCCAGGGTGCTTCAGGTGCTGCCAGTGTCAGGTGAGGACGGAGGAGAGGCATGCCGGAGCGGCGTAGGTAAGTTTATGTTATTTATTTTTCACCCCAACCCCTGCCCCCACCAACCACGGTCTGAGGCAGTCACCACTTCTTGCAGTGGTAGTGATGGCGAACACTGATGTCTATCTACTGGCCTATCTGGACTGTGGGTGTATGGTGTGAGTTTTTACATGTTCTGCTGGATGTTATGCGTGGTCGTGGTGTGGATTACTGCTGTTATGGGCACGTTTATACAGGGTGAAAGTAGTATAACCGAACTGGACAAATTTTAATGCTCATGTGTGAATCGTTAGTGTTGTAAAGCACAGACTCAGATGCTCTGTATAGACTTCTTATCTTTGATGTGAACAGTTACTGTTGCAAAGCGCTCTGATTCCTTTGGGTCTAGCTGGCGCTATATAAAACTCTCAAATAAATAAATAAATAATATTCATAATACCTTTTTATACAGCATGCTTTACCCCACTTCTGCTTTTTCTAATATATGTAAATACTAGATACTAGCACTTCCTAATTTATTCGTTCTCAGTTCGTTATCAATGTACCAACTCTGGAAGGATGAAAGGTTGTCTTTGCAGAAATTCAAACTCGAGTCCTGCAGATCACAACAGACTTTAGCAGCGAGCGTTAACAGGATGATCCAACTTTCTCTCCAAATGAGCAGTGCTTTAGCTGTAGGTGCTCACTAAAAGCAAATACATTGAAAAATACCAGACTTTAATACATGTACAAACTGAGTAAAGAAAAGTGCCTATTTTTTGTTTATGTTTCTGTATCTAAGAAGTCACTGGTGCTGTCTGGCCTTGGGTAGAATTCGCTCCCCGCTGACATTCTTTGCTCTCACAATTTCCACTGTAAACTCCCACAGCAGCGGACTGTGCAATGCAATCATACAGATTTGTATCAATTATTACAGGCAGCTATCTGCACGAACCATCACAAGGTGTGAAGGATGCGCCTGTCACCTGCCGGGCAGAAGAGGCCGAGGTTCAGTCATCACTCACTAAGCGGACTTTGAATCAGGCGACCTGTCCAGCAACCTCTTTAGAGCACATTTTCAACACAGCAGGTGGTGTAGTTACTGATAATGGACAAGCTTTGAAAGCGGGAGCTGCAAAGTGATGCACTTTTCATCAAATCCCTGTAGCTCACAATGGGGCTTCTCTGAGTTGGAAGTTAATGGGCGGCGGTGACTTTGTGGAGGACAGAGGACGCCTGACCTGTGGAATACGCCATCTTTAATGACAGCTGACTCCATGCAGAGAAATACAGGTGCCCTGTTGCAGTCTCATACAGTACTTTTGAACTTTGCTTTTAGTTCTTAGTGCAGTGATTGCATGACAATGGAATTGTGGAAAGTTGAAACAACTCTGTATCGTACTAACCAATCACTGGCTGAAAACGGCACGTGCTGCTGTTCTGTGACTATGAACCCTTTCTATTCTCAAGAACGCCAGATCAATGTATCAACAATGACAGGCCTGCAACCATTTCTAAGCAGCTACAATGCAGAAGAACACATACCTGCACTTAGCTTTGTTATTCAGGGGCATATATACAAGGAAATGGCGCAGCGCTGTCCTGTGGCAAATTTTGCAGCACGCAGTGTGTCATTTCCAAAAAGCAGGGATGGGCCGTATTTGCAAGAATACGGTGCATCCCTGTATTTTCCCTAGCGCTGGGGCTAAAGATAACTGCCTAGTGCCAACATAGACACCCCAGCACCATAGTGCAAGGGTGCCTGCATTGCATGGATAATTGTTTAAGTGCAGGAAGGTGTCCCTTCCTGCACATAAGCAATCAATAATGGCAATGTGCTTCTTCTATGTGTGCTGCATTCTGCCGCGAAGAAAAGGCAAAAACAAGGAGAAATAAAGGCCTGATGTACGACTGTTTTTTGCGGTCGCACACAGGAAATCGGGCCATTTGCAACAACAAAATAGGTCTGGCCATGTACAAACCCTATTTTGCGAGTCGGTAACCTATTACTGACTCCCAAAATACGGTTTGCGACTCGCTATTCAGAAGGGGCATGCCAAGGGCGTCACTTCCTAATAGCGAGTCCCAATGGTACGTACCATTGTTTTGCGACCGTTGCAGTGGCAAAACACTCGCAGTTTACCATCTACTTCAAGAAAGTGGTAAGTCACTCGCAAATGGGGGGCGGAGCTTGCTCGCGACCAAGATGAGCGCTTCAGCCAGGAGCTCTGAATCGTTGAGACACAATCCTGAATTTATCCTGCAGCCTTCTGAGTCATAACACCTCTCAGGCCGAGATCCTGCCACCGGAATTCACCACCTCACGAGGATCGATCTCCGACCCTTCTAGCCCACACATATCCGAAGATATAGATGCTGGAGGTGAGCACCCCGCTAGGCCCATAATCCCCAGCCTGGAGTAGATCGGGGGCGAGGCTGCATCAACGTAAGTGCCACGATCTATTGTGAACCTGGGCCAGCACACGCAAACTGAAACAATCAGCATCTACTGCCATAAGATATCGAGCTTAGGAGACTGCGGGGGTGCCTGGAAAGTCTTTGTGCGCCCACTCCAGACCCATCAAGGAGCGCCGGTGGTCTGGGACCCTGCGCCGAGGGATCACATGGCAGCCCCCGGCCAGTGAACGAGCGTCGGAACGAAGGCATTCGCAGCACTGTGGAAGGAGACTCACGAGAACGCAGGCTAAGGGAGTCCCAGATGAGAAGCGCTGGGGACTCCATGACTACAGCCCGCTGCGGATTGCTGGGGAGCGCGTAAACTGCCAGGGTACCCGCCATCTCGAGAAGCGACCCCCGCCCGGGACCCTCACTGTGGGCGGTCACCGCACCAGGGAAGGCATTGTATAGAGCCAGACGCAGCAGCACACAGAGTGTTCTGTGCTGTATTGTGCAGGGAAGCACCCGGCGCAGGGCCCTTATATTGTGCACCTGGGTCTTTAGAAACACTGCATGAGCACACTGAGTGGGTCACAACTGCACAACTATGCCTAGGAGCCCATGCTTGGAAAGCACACTTGGCCAGGGGGACAGGAGGACTGACCGGGCACACAGAGTCGCTGAACCAGAGAGTCGCCGAGTGTTACTTGCAAACTGTAATACTGGTGCAGTGCCACGGGGAAGAACCTGAGGCTAGAGTAGTGGTTGGAAGCCCTACCACACAGTCGGATGGGTGCAAACCCTTGCGTCCTAAAGAGCCCAGTGGAAAAAGCGCTGACGGTGGACGAGATTCCAGGCCACTTAACCAGTTGCCCCATTCAGCCCCTAGACACAACGTACCTGATCACTCCCGTTTACGTTGCAAGGGACGGCTGGAGTGCATAGTTTCCGCATAGCACACGATAGCACAGGATATAGAGGTGGCAAAGCGCAGACCCTAATACACCAGTTTCACCCAGAGGAGAACATGGGCAGAACAGACAGGACGCAGCCAAAGCTCACCTTTGAGCAGAAACTTTCTAAATCGCACGATGCCATGACCGAAGAAGCCTCTAGGATGCCAACTTCTGCAGAGGGCGACCCTGATATTCGAAGCATGCTCCTATCGATGGAAAAAAGTTTACAAAACGGGATCACCTCCCAATGCACAAAAATGGACGCCCTCTCATACCGGATGGACAGGATGGTGGAAAGACTGGATAAGCACACGGAGAGACCAGATATGTCAGAACGGAGGCTCACGGAGGTGGAAGAGGCGCAGACTACGCTTGACATGGATCACAAACAACTCGAGAGAGTCATACGAGTCCTGCAAGATAAGATGGAGGACTTGGAAGCTCGCTCGAGATGCTGCAACCTAAGAATCACAGGCCTCCCGGAGAGCACTCCTACTGGTAATATGGAACACTTTGTACAGAAGTTATTGGTGAACCTTCTGGGAGAGAGCGCATTTTCCAATATGCTTGTGGTGGAGAGGGCACATCGATCTCTGGGGCCTCGACCGCCACCGGGTGTTCCCCCACTCCCAATCATAGCCAAACGTCTCAACTACCGCGACAAAGATGCCGTGCTGCGACTGGCATGGGAAAAACAAGATTTGGCAATTGAGGACTCTAAGATCTCGATCTTCCCGGATTTCACCGCCCGAGTGCAGGAGGCAGCAGACAATTTGCACCCATGAAAAAGCAACTGCACGATCTGGGCCTTGACTACGCCATGCTGTATCCTGCTAAACTTAGGGTGAACGAGCAAGGCTGCTCCCACATCTTCACTGACCCGAAAGTTTTACAGAAGGTGCTGAAAAGCTGGTCGAAGGAGCAGCGACAGAGTCCGGTTCGACAACTGCTGGATGAAGCAGCGGGCGGATCGCTTGAGGAGCAAGACTGAGAGCGCTGTATTTACTTCCAACTGATAAGTATTATGGGCTCACAGCGGAAGCGGTGGGAAGGGGGGTGGCACTGGGGGCAACATACTGGGGATCCGCTGACTACATGCCTGGTTCATTGAGGGAGGCTCCTTATTGATGCTATTATGGGGAAGGGCTGTGACAGCATATGCGACGCATGGGCCACTGTCAATTATGGACTGATGTATGAGCATGGCTAAGTTGCAGTGGAACGCAAAAGATAGCACATCCCAGATGGTTACTGTATATAGTGGGGCTACCTAGATTTTGAGGAGTGTCACTTGGGACTCCCCTTCTATTGCTGAGCAGGCCCTGGGAAGCAGGATAGTCTCTATGTTATGGCCCCGATCCACTTAGTCTTGGAGCGCACTAATAAGGGGGCTGTGTAACAAAACATCGGCGAGCGGAGGGTGAGGCGAGAGACCATTTGTCTGCTTTCCGCTTAAAGAGCGACCTCTGCCCACGAGTGACACACACCAGTGTTGGGAATTGAGTACGGGGAGGGGAGGTAGGGAGGGGTCTCCGGGGGATGTGGCGCAACCGTGTTGCGAGTGGTCCTCTGTGGGTGGGGTGAGGGTGTCAAAGGGGGAAAGTTATGTTGTTTGCTGTGTTAATGATGTTTGTTGAGTTTTTGCAAGGTACACACATTATGCACATGCTACACATGTCAGGATACATTACTAGATTCATGATCCAGGATGGCTACACCTAATGGGGCTGCGGCTCCAAGCACAATAGACTCCCTCCGTGCACTGACGTGGAATGTTAGAATGATTCAGAAAAGGGGGTGGTGATGAACAGAGTGTCTGAATTAAGCAGACCACTCTTACCCAGTCCAAAGATCAGGGCTTGATCCATCACCGTTATTTAGCTCACTGCCCCATCCCAGCTCAGAACCTGGCTATATGCAAATTAGTCTGTCCCTGGCCCAGTGCATCATGGGAACAGGGCAGACCAAACTACCAAGCCAATTCTTCACCAGAAAGGAGACAAGCTTCCGGGGACCGGTTTCTGCCATTTCAGGCGTCGTCGGCCCGGCTTGCTTGAATCCTGATGGAGCAGTGAGCAAGGGACTCATGTCTGAGTATACCCTTCCACGCTTATGGTGGACAAAATGATTCAGAAAAGGGGGTGGTGATGAACAGAGTGTCTGAATTAAGCAGACCACTCTTACCCAGTCCAAAGATCAGGGCTTGATCCATCACCGTTATTTAGCTCACTGCCCCATCCCAGCTCAGAACCTGGCTATATGCAAATTAGTCTGTCCCTGGCCCAGTGCATCATGGGAACAGGGCAGACCAAACTACCAAGCCAATTCTTCACCAGAAAGGCGACAAGCTTCCGGGGACCGGTTTCTGCCATTTCAGGCGTCGTCGGCCCGGCTTGCTTGAATCCTGATGGAGCAGTGAGCAAGGGACTCATGTCTGAGTATACCCTTCCACGCTTATGGTGGACAAAATGATTCAGAAAAGGGGGTGGTGATGAACAGAGTGTCTGAATTAAGCAGACCACTCTTACCCAGTCCAAAGATCAGGGCTTGATCCATCACCGTTATTTAGCTCACTGCCCCATCCCAGCTCAGAACCTGGCTATATGCAAATTAGTCTGTCCCTGGCCCAGTGCATCATGGGAACAGGGCAGACCAAAATACCAAGCCAATTCTTCACCAGAAAGGAGACAAGCTTCTGGGTACCGGTTTCTTCCATTTCAGGCGTCGTCGGCCCGGCTTGCTTGAATCCTGATGGAGCAGTGAGCAAGGGGCTCATGTCTGAGTATACCCTTCCACACTTATGGTGGACAAAATGATTCAGAAAAGGGGGTGGTGATGAACAGAGTGTCTGAATTAAGCAGACCACTCTTACCCAGTCCAAAGATCAGGGCTTGATCCATCACCGTTATTTAGCTCACGGCCCCATCCCAGCTCAGAACCTGGCTATATGCAAATTAGTCTGTCCCTGGCCCAGTGCATCATGGGAACAGGGCAGACCAAACTACCAAGCCAATTCTTCACCAGAAAGGAGACAAGCTTCCGGGGACCGGTTTCTGCCATTGCAGGCGTCGGCGGCCCGGCTTGCTTGAATCCTGATGGAGCAGTGAGCAAGGGACTCATGTCTGAGTATACCCTTCCACGCTTATGGTGGACAAAATGATACAGAAAAGGGGGTGGTGATGAACAGAGTGTCTGAATTAAGCAGACCACTCTTACCCAGTCCAAAGATCAGGGCTTGATCCATCACCGTTATTTAGCTCACTGCCCCATCCCAGCTCAGAACCTGGCTATATGCAGATTAGTCTGTCCCTGGCCCAGTGCATCATGGGAACAGGGCAGACCAAACTACCAAGCCAATTCTTCACCAGAAAGGAGACAAGCTTCCGGGGACCGGTTTCTGCCATTTCAGGCGTCGTCGGCCCGGCTTGCTTGAATCCTGATGGAGCAGTGAGCAAGGGACTCATGTCTGAGTATACCCTTCCACGCTTATGGTAGACAAAATGATTCAGAAAAGGGGGTGGTGATGAACAGAGTGTCTGAATTAAGCAGACCACTCTTACCCAGTAGTTTGGTTTGTCCTGTTCCCATCATGCACTGGGACAGGAACAGACTAATTTGCATATAGCCAAGTTCTGAGCTGGGATGGTGCAGTGAGCTAAAAAACGGTGATGGATCAAGCCCTGATCTTTGGACTGGGTAAGAGTGGTCTGCTTAATTCAGGCACTCTGTTCATCACCACCCCCTTTTCTGAATCATTTTGTCCACCATAAGCGTGGAAGGGTATACTCAGATGTGAGTCCCTTGCTCATTGCACCATCAGGATTCAAGCAAGCCGGGCCGACGACGCCTGAAATGGCAGAAACCGGTCCCCGGAAGCTGGTTTCCTTCCCAGTATAAGAATTGGCTTGGTAGTTTGGTTTGTCCTGTTCCCATCATGCACTGGGACAGGAACAGACTAATTTGCATATAGCCAAGTTCTGAGCTAGGATGGTGCAGTGAGCTAAAAAACGGTGATGGATCAAGCCCTGATCTTTGGACTGGGTAAGAGTGGTCTGCTTAATTCAGGCACTCTGTTCATCACCACCCCCTTTTCTGAATCATTTTGTCCACCATAAGCGTGGAAGGGTATACTCAGATGTGAGTCCCTTGCTCATTGCACCATCAGGATTCAAGCAAGCCGGGCCGACGACGCCTGAAATGGCAGAAACCGGTCCCCGGAAGCTGGTTTCCTTCCCAGTATAAGAATTGGCTTGGTAGTTTGGTTTGTCCTGTTCCCATCATGCACTGGGACAGGAACAGACTAATTTGCATATAGCCAAGTTCTGAGCTGGGATGGTGCAGTGAGCTAAAAAACGGTGATGGATCAAGCCCTGATCTTTGGACTGGGTAAGAGTGGTCTGCTTAATTCAGGCACTCTGTTCATCACCACCCCCTTTTCTGAATCATTTTGTCCACCATAAGCGTGGAAGGGTATACTCAGATGTGAGTCCCTTGCTCATTGCACCATCAGGATTCAAGCAAGCCGGGCCGACGACGCCTGAAATGGCAGAAACCGGTCCCCGGAAGCTGGTTTCCTTCCCAGTATAAGAATTGGCTTGGTAGTTTGGTTTGTCCTGTTCCCATCATGCACTGGGACAGAAACAGACTAATTTGCATATAGCCAAGTTCTGAGCTGGTATGGTGCAGTGAGCTAAAAAACGGTGATGGATCAAGCCCTGATCTTTGGACTGGGTAAGAGTGGTCTGCTTAATTCAGGCACTCTGTTCATCACCACCCCCTTTTCTGAATCATTTTGTCCACCATAAGCGTGGAAGGGTATACTCAGATGTGAGTCCCTTGCTCATTGCACCATCAGGATTCAAGCAAGCCGGGCCGACGACGCCTGAAATGGCAGAAACCGGTCCCCGGAAGCTGGTTTCCTTCCCAGTATAAGAATTGGCTTGGTAGTTTGGTTTGTCCTGTTCCCATCATGCACTGGGACAGGAACAGACTAATTTGCATATAGCCAAGTTCTGAGCTGGGATGGTGCAGTGAGCTAAAAAACGGTGATGGATCAAGCCCTGATCTTTGGACTGGGTAAGAGTGGTCTGCTTAATTCAGGCACTCTGTTCATCACCACCCCCTTTTCTGAATCATTTTGTCCACCATAAGCGTGGAAGGGTATACTCAGATGTGAGTCCCTTGCTCATTGCACCATCAGGATTCAAGCAAGCCGGGCCGACGACGCCTGAAATGGCAGAAACCGGTCCCCGGAAGCTGGTTTCCTTCCCAGTATAAGAATTGGCTTGGTAGTTTGGTTTGTCCTGTTCCCATCATGCACTGGGACAGGAACAGACTAATTTGCATATAGCCAAGTTCTGAGCTGGGATGGTGCAGTGAGCTAAAAAACGGTGATGGATCAAGCCCTGATCTTTGGACTGGGTAAGAGTGGTCTGCTTAATTCAGGCACTCTGTTCATCACCACCCCCTTTTCTGAATCATTTTGTCCACCATAAGCGTGGAAGGGTATACTCAGATGTGAGTCCCTTGCTCATTGCACCATCAGGATTCAAGCAAGCCGGGCCGACGACGCCTGAAATGGCAGAAACCGGTCCCCGGAAGCTGGTTTCCTTCCCAGTATAAGAATTGGCTTGGTAGTTTGGTTTGTCCTGTTCCCATCATGCACTGGGACAGGAACAGACTAATTTGCATATAGCAAAGTTCTGAGCTGGGATGGTGCAGTGAGCTAAAAAACGGTGATGGATCAAGCCCTGATCTTTGGACTGGGTAAGAGTGGTCTGCTTAATTCAGGCACTCTGTTCATCACCACCCCCTTTTCTGAATCATTTTGTCCACCATAAGCGTGGAAGGGTATACTCAGATGTGAGTCCCTTGCTCATTGCACCATCAGGATTCAAGCAAGCCGGGCCGACGACGCCTGAAATGGCAGAAACCGGTCCCCGGAAGCTGGTTTCCTTCCCAGTATAAGAATTGGCTTGGTAGTTTGGTTTGTCCTGTTCCCATCATGCACTGGGACAGGAACAGACTAATTTGCATATAGCCAAGTTCTGAGCTGGGATAGTGCAGTGAGCTAAAAAAGGGTGATGGATCAAGCCCTGATCTTTGGACTGGGTAAGAGTGGTCTGCTTAATTCAGGCACTCTGTTCATCACCACCCCCTTTTCTGAATCATTTTGTCCACCATAAGCGTGGAAGGGTATACTCAGATGTGAGTCCCTTGCTCATTGCACCAACAGGATTCAAGCAAGCCGGGCCGACGACGCCTGAAATGGCAGAAACCGGTCCCCGGAAGCTGGTTTCCTTCCCAGTATAAGAATTGGCTTGGTAGTTTGGTTTGTCCTGTTCCCATCATGCACTGGGACAGGAACAGACTAATTTGCATATAGCCAAGTTCTGAGCTGGGATGGTGCAGTGAGCTAAAAAACGGTGATGGATCAAGCCCTGATCTTTGGACTGGGTAAGAGTGGTCTGCTTAATTCAGGCACTCTGTTCATCACCACCCCCTTTTCTGAATCATTTTGTCCACCATAAGCGTGGAAGGGTATACTCAGATGTGAGTCCCTTGCTCATTGCACCATCAGGATTCAAGCAAGCCGGGCCGACGACGCCTGAAATGGCAGAAACCGGTCCCCGGAAGCTGGTTTCCTTCCCAGTATAAGAATTGGCTTGGTAGTTTGGTTTGTCCTGTTCCCATCATGCACTGGGACAGGAACAGACTAATTTGCATATAGCCAAGTTCTGAGCTGGGATGGTGCAGTGAGCTAAAAAACGGTGATGGATCAAGCCCTGATCTTTGGACTGGGTAAGAGTGGTCTGCTTAATTCAGGCACTCTGTTCATCACCACCCCCTTTTCTGAATCATTTTGTCCACCATAAGCGTGGAAGGGTATACTCAGATGTGAGTCCCTTGCTCATTGCACCATCAGGATTCAAGCAAGCCGGGCCGACGACGCCTGAAATGGCAGAAACCGGTCCCCGGAAGCTGGTTTCCTTCCCAGTATAAGAATTGGCTTGGTAGTTTGGTTTGTCCTGTTCCCATCATGCACTGGGACAGGAACAGACTAATTTGCATATAGCCAAGTTCTGAGCTAGGATGGTGCAGTGAGCTAAAAAACGGTGATGGATCAAGCCCTGATCTTTGGACTGGGTAAGAGTGGTCTGCTTAATTCAGGCACTCTGTTCATCACCACCCCCTTTTCTGAATCATTTTGTCCACCATAAGCGTGGAAGGGTATACTCAGATGTGAGTCCCTTGCTCATTGCACCATCAGGATTCAAGCAAGCCGGGCCGACGACGCCTGAAATGGCAGAAACCGGTCCCCGGAAGCTGGTTTCCTTCCCAGTATAAGAATTGGCTTGGTAGTTTGGTTTGTCCTGTTCCCATCATGCACTGGGACAGGAACAGACTAATTTGCATATAGCCAAGTTCTGAGCTGGGATGGTGCAGTGAGCTAAAAAACGGTGATGGATCAAGCCCTGATCTTTGGACTGGGTAAGAGTGGTCTGCTTAATTCAGGCACTCTGTTCATCACCACCCCCTTTTCTGAATCATTTTGTCCACCATAAGCGTGGAAGGGTATACTCAGATGTGAGTCCCTTGCTCATTGCACCATCAGGATTCAAGTAAGCCGGGCCGACGACGCCTGAAATGGCAGAAACCGGTCCCCGGAAGCTGGTTTCCTTCCCAGTATAAGAATTGGCTTGGTAGTTTGGTTTGTCCTGTTCCCATCATGCACTGGGACAGGAACAGACTAATTTGCAGTTCTGAGCTGGGATGGTGCAGTGAGCTAAAAAACGGTGATGGATCAAGCCCTGATCTTTGGACTGGGTAAGAGTGGTCTGCTTAATTCAGGCACTCTGTTCATCACCACCCCCTTTTCTGAATCATTTTGTCCACCATAAGCGTGGAAGGGTATACTCAGATGTGAGTCCCTTGCTCATTGCACCATCAGGATTCAAGCAAGCCGGGCCGACGACGCCTGAAATGGCAGAAACCGGTCCCCGGAAGCTGGTTTCCTTCCCAGTATAAGAATTGGCTTGGTAGTTTGGTTTGTCCTGTTCCCATCATGCACTGGGACAGGAACAGACTAATTTGCATATAGCCAAGTTCTGAGCTGGGATGGTGCAGTGAGCTAAAAAACGGTGATGGATCAAGCCCTGATCTTTGGACTGGGTAAGAGTGGTCTGCTTAATTCAGGCACTCTGTTCATCACCACCCCCTTTTCTGAATCATTTTGTCCACCATAAGCGTGGAAGGGTATACTCAGATGTGAGTCCCTTGCTCATTGCACCATCAGGATTCAAGCAAGCCGGGCCGACGACGCCTGAAATGGCAGAAACCGGTCCCCGGAAGCTGGTTTCCTTCCCAGTATAAGAATTGGCTTGGTAGTTTGGTTTGTCCTGTTCCCATCATGCACTGGGACAGGAACAGACTAATTTGCATATAGCCAAGTTCTGAGCTGGGATGGTGCAGTGAGCTAAAAAACGGTGATGGATCAAGCCCTGATCTTTGGACTGGGTAAGAGTGGTCTGCTTAATTCAGGCACTCTGTTCATCACCACCCCCTTTTCTGAATCATTTTGTCCACCATAAGCGTGGAAGGGTATACTCAGATGTGAGTCCCTTGCTCATTGCACCATCAGGATTCAAGCAAGCCGGGCCGACGACGCCTGAAATGGCAGAAACCGGTCCCCGGAAGCTGGTTTCCTTCCCAGTATAAGAATTGGCTTGGTAGTTTGGTTTGTCCTGTTCCCATCATGCACTGGGACAGGAACAGACTAATTTGCATATAGCCAAGTTCTGAGCTGGGATGGTGCAGTGAGCTAAAAAACGGTGATGGATCAAGCCCTGATCTTTGGACTGGGTAAGAGTGGTCTGCTTAATTCAGGCACTCTGTTCATCACCACCCCCTTTTCTGAATCATTTTGTCCACCATAAGCGTTGAAGGGTATACTCAGATGTGAGTCCCTTGCTCATTGCACCATCAGGATTCAAGCAAGCCGGGCCGACGACGCCTGAAATGGCAGAAACCGGTCCCCGGAAGCTGGTTTCCTTCCCAGTATAAGAATTGGCTTGGTAGTTTGGTTTGTCCTGTTCCCATCATGCACTGGGACAGGAACAGACTAATTTGCATATAGCCAAGTTCTGAGCTGGGATGGTGCAGTGAGCTAAAAAAGGGTGATGGATCAAGCCCTGATCTTTGGACTGGGTAAGAGTGGTCTGCTTAATTCAGGCACTCTGTTCATCACCACCCCCTTTTTTGAATCATTTTGTCCACCATAAGCGTGGAAGGGTATACTCAGATGTGAGTCCCTTGCTCATTGCACCATCAGGATTCAAGCAAGCCGGGCCGACGACGCCTGAAATGGCAGAAACCGGTCCCCGGAAGCTGGTTTCCTTCCCAGTATAAGAATTGGCTTGGTAGTTTGGTTTGTCCTGTTCCCATCATGCACTGGGACAGGAACAGACTAATTTGCATATAGCCAAGTTCTGAGCTGGGATGGTGCAGTGAGCTAAAAAACGGTGATGGATCAAGCCCTGATCTTTGGACTGGGTAAGAGTGGTCTGCCTAATTCAGGCACTCTGTTCATCACCACCCCCTTTTCTGAATCATTTTGTCCACCATAAGCGTGGAAGGGTATACTCAGATGTGAGTCCCTTGCTCATTGCACCATCAGGATTCAAGCAAGCCGGGCCGACGATGCCTGAAATGGCAGAAACCGGTCCCCGGAAGCTGGTTTCCTTCCCAGTATAAGAATTGGCTTGGTAGTTTGGATCAAGCCCTGATCTTTGGACTGGGTAAGAGTGGTCTGCTTAATTCAGGCACTCTGTTCCTCACCACCCCCTTTTCTGAATCATTTTGTCCACCATAAGCGTGGAAGGGTATACTCAGATGTGAGTCCCTTGCTCATTTCACCATCAGGATTCAAGCAAGCCGGGCCGACGACGCCTGAAATGGCAGAAACCGGTCCCCGGAAGCTGGTTTCCTTCCCAGTATAAGAATTGGCTTGGTAGTTTGGTTTGTCCTGTTCCCATCATGCATTGGGACAGGAACAGACTAATTTGCATATAGCCAAGTTCTGAGCTGGGATGGTGCAGTGAGCTAAAAAACGGTGATGGATCAAGCCCTGATCTTTGGACTGGGTAAGAGTGGTCTGCTTAATTCAGGCACTCTGTTCATCACCACCCCCTTTTCTGAATCGTGGAATGTTAGAAGGCTCAACGACTATCATAAACTGCGAAAAGTATTACATTTTCTAACAAGACAGAATATTGATGTTGCCTTACTACAGGAGACTCATCTGCCGCACCATAGCACGATGCTGCGCAGCAGGGGTCTGTTAGGTAATGTTAATGCCTCTGTCTTTACCACTCATTCTCGGGGTGTATTGACCTGGTTTAACCCTAAATCCGACTACATGATAGACCAATTGTCTGCGGATGGTGAGGGACGCTATGTGATCTCCAGATGCCGGGGTAGGGGTTTGGATCTGCTGATAGTGAATGCCTATGGCCCGAACTTCGATTGCCCGGAGTTCTTCACCAAACTGGCAAACACGATAAATGGATACGGGCATGCACATATTCTCTGGGGTGGAGACTTTAATCTGGTTAGAAAACCTGAATTAATAGATCTGGCGGTCCTACGAGCAAATCGGCCATGGCGGCCAGAACCCTGAAAAGTGTCATGATTAGTGGAGACCTTAGCGACGTGTGGAGTGAGCGCCACCCGGAGAAGGGTGGCTTCACACATTATTCTGTCTACTATAATCTGCACACATGCATAGATTACTGGCTAGGCTCGTCATCCCTTATGGGCCATATCCACTCATGTCAGATACTACCACGCACCCTGTCCGATCACTCACTACTTCTGATGACACTAACCACACCTAAGAAAACTATACCACCATTCACATGGCATTTTCCCCCTTACTCATTACTTGACCCCCTCTTCAAAGAGGAGCTGGCAGACACTATAGATACATTCTTCATCACCAATATAGGATAGGTGGAAAGCTTTAAAAGTGTAAGGAAGGCTTTTAAGGTGTATATCAGGTGGATGGCCATGGCTAAACACTCGCGGGTTCTCTGCTCTATACGCCAGAGGTTGGTGGCCCTGGAACAACAGTTGAGGGAACTTGAGGCGCGACAGTTGGCAGGAGAGAATGAAGAATTCATAGGAGCAATTAAGGACTTGCTTGTCGAATATCAGGAAGCGGCAGATAGCGAAGTGAGACACATGGGTAAGTATGCCACAGCGCGAACCTATGGGGAGGGTGACAGGCCCGGATCAGTCCTAGCACACATTTTCAAAACTAATTGTAGTAAAACCCTGATCACTGAACTCCGAACGGAAGAGGGCGAAATATTGACTGAGGAATTAGACAAAGCGAACAAGTTAAAAAAATATTACTCAGACTTGTACGCTTCCCGTTCCTCATACATGGACGACGAAATCCTGGACTATTTAGAACATATTA
Organism: Lissotriton helveticus; assembly: GCF_964261635.1. Lineage (NCBI taxonomy): Eukaryota > Metazoa > Chordata > Amphibia > Caudata > Salamandridae > Lissotriton > Lissotriton helveticus. The sequence goes on along the minus strand of NC_136072.1, from coordinate 992,427,132 downwards.
AGCTTCCTTTTCTATCCGACACGCACAGAGAGTTTCTTATGCTCCCCATTGAAAAAGACGAAATTGTGGAGGCACTGGCAGGAATGAGAGCATCTAGCGCCCCGGGGATTGACGGCCTCACCGTGGGCTTCTACAAGGCCTTTATTGACCTATTGCTTCCCCACATTTCAGCACTGTTTGACTATCTATGTGTAACAGGCAAGATGCCTCAAACCATGAGGGAGACGATCATTGATGCTAATACTAAACCGGGTAAACCCCCTGAGGAATGCGGCTCTTATCGGCCGCTCTCATTGTTAAATGTGCACCCTAAGTTGTTCGCCAAAATCCTGACAAACCGCTTGACACTGCTGATCCTGGAGCTGGTGGCTCCGGAACAGGCAGCGTTTATACCTGATAGGAACCTCATCTACAACCTGAGAATGGTAATTGGAACAATGCAACATGTCAAGCAAGACACTAAGGTTATAGCGGTCTTCCTGGATATAGAGAAGGCCTTTGATTCAGTGGAGTGGCCCTTTATGCGGCAAGTGCCGACGAGGATGGGACTCGGCCCAGTCTTCTTGTAGCTGAGTGGAGTGTTGTACAACGTTCCCACGGTGCACATTCGACTTGGGAATCTAGTAACAGAACCCATTGCCATCTCTAGGGGTACCAGGCAGGGATGCCCTTTGCCCCAACGAAATACTCCTTGGTTGCCGAGCCACTGGCATGTGCGCTAAGAGAATATCACGGACATAGAGGTATCCGTTTCCCCACCTATGATATTGTGGTGTCTACGTACACAGACGACACGTTGTTGTGCATGAGAAGTCTTGAATACAATCTTTCCCCCGGCCTTTGAGAGGTGTTCCACTTCGGAGCACTTTCTGGCTTGAAAGTTAACTGGGCAAAATCAATGACCTTCCCGCTCACTCCGGTCACTACACAATTTGAGATGGATTACCCCCTTCATTGGTCCATAGACTCGATTCAATACCTTGGTATCAGATTACACACCGACTCGGAGATCGATTTCTTGGAGAATTACGGTACTACAGTCGCTAAATTGGAAGATGACATTGAAACTTGGATTAAACTGCCACTGTCTATAAATGGTAGAGTCTCCATCATGAACATGGTGATACTGCCTAGATTCCTGTTCTTGTTTGCGAATATTCCTATGGTGCTGCCACGCTCCTTCTTCGCTAGAGTTAATACATCACTGACACGACTGGCGTGGGCGGGCAAGCACGCATGCGTACAATGGCGGGTACTCACTTTGCCATACCACATGGGCGGAATGGGCGACCAGACCTTGAGTTATATTATAGAGCGGCACAAGGGGCGCACGCTCACAGTTGGATCCATGGGGCAGCGGACATACCGTTCCTCCGCATGGAAAGGCTCTTCACTGACCCACTCTCACTTCCAGCCACGATATTTGAACTGGTAGATCGCAGAACAGGAATCTTAGACTCCCTCAACTCGACTAGGCACGCTTGGCACTGCCTGCTACAGCAAGATGCTTGGGCCCTGCTATATTCCGCAGAAATGCCAATTAAATGGATGATCTGGATGGCCCCCTGCAGAGACAAGGGGGTCATACGGGCACTGCAAGCGTTAAATATCACCAAGGCGGTGGACCTGTTTACTGGTGGAGTTCCAACGTCGTTGGAGGAAGTCACGGATTCTGCAGAAGTTGTTCCCTTACTGCACCGCTTTCAGATTCACAGAACACGTAGGGCGCTTTTACAACAATTGGGGGAAGACATGACCGAACCTCCTGAGGTGCATGAACTGTGGTAAATCATTAAAACGAAGTCACCCCGAAAGATCGTCTCCAACATTTACAAGTTGGCGATGTCACATAGGGCAAACCAGTATACTAAGGCTAGGCTTGCCTGGCAAAGAGACTTGGCAGTGACAATCGATCAGGGTCTTGAGCTCAAATGTCCATGGACTCGATAATTCTCGCTTCGGTGCCTGACCTAATCATGGGTTCACACTCTGCAACTCTGGGCATTAAGCTTGCTTAATCTCCACAACGGCCCCCCTGCGGCGGGATGCCTGGCTTTCACCTTGGGGATGCCCTGTAGGGGCTATCTCACAGGGAAAAGCCAGGACGGGTTCCCAAGGCAAGCGCGGAGATACCCCTTCGGGGGTCGATTCAGGCGCTATATAAGAAACATAATAATAATAATATGCGTATTACTGTTGCACCAACACGAGATGCATCTCACTCCACCGCAAACATAGGCTTATTCATTTTAAATACATCAACAGAATGTACAACACTCCGGAAAGATTGCATAGATATGGGCTACGGGAGGATGCAACAAGTGACAGGTGCCACTCGCCAACAGCGGACTTCATGCACTTGGCGTGGCGATGCCCGGGTGTGTCGAATTATTGGGAAAAGGACTTTTGTGAGTTAAGCACCATAGTAGATTTGGAGATAAAACCCCGGACCCAGCAGTGGTACTGCTGGGTTATTCCAAACCACTGCCTAAGGCGATACGCAGACTAGCAGACATGGGACTTCTCTTGGCAAAGCGCAGGGTAGCAATGTGCTGGATGAGGGGCCCCCCTCCCTACGATAATACAATGGTCACCTGATGTGCTATATTGCTGCACGCAGTCGGAGAACTTCAGCGAACTACTCCCTCCCCCCCCCCCCCGGAGCAGGCCAAAGAATTTTTGGGGATTATACACCACATATCTACTTAACCGCTACCGCGCTAGCGGCTTTTCCCGCTGTGCGCTGAAATTTAAAAAACGCGCGGTTTGTGACAAAGCCAGCTCGTCATCCGCGTAGCGCAGGTAACACCCATGACGAGCTGGCTTTGTCATCCGCATCGAAGGGGTTAATAAGGGTGAGGGTTTGTCTAATGAGACAGTGACAGAGCCTGGAGACACAGCGAACGATCCAGCATGGTAGGGGAGAGAAGTTTGGGATCCACAAGCACTGACGCACATATCCCAGTGGGGATGAGGGAGCTCTTGTACCTATAATCAGCTTCTTAGGCCCTAGTGGCCGAATAGACTGCACTGGAGACAATTAGCAGGAGGGTGAATGTATGTTAGCTGGAAACGAGACATTGCCAGATGCAGACTGAATGCTTTCCTGACAGTAGCACACAACGCTTACAAGATTATGTTTGTTTTACTCCATAACTATCTACGATAACTGATACACATAAGGTGTTAACTATTGAATAATATGAGTGATTTTTAAGTACGTGTGACACTGCCTTCCCAACGGGTTGTTGGCAACCAAGCTGTGTAAAGTGCCTAGTACCAATATGCCACCGGCCCCAGGGTTGTAGGCGTACGGCTGTGTATTGCAGTGACAACATTTTGCAATAAAATTCTTTTAAACTGAGGTAAAAAAAAAGTCACTCACATATGGGAAGGGGTCCCTAAGGGACCCCTTCCCCTTTGTGACTGCCATTCAAAATATTTTTTAAGAGCAGCTTGTGGTCCCAAGGACCACTGCCTAGTCTTAAAATATTAAACAGTATTGTTTAATTTTTCTTTTTTTAAATGCATTCCATTTTCCTTTAAGGAAAACGGACTGCATTTTTTTAAAAAAAAACTGCCTTGGTTTTGCTTTGTTCCCCCTAAGTTGGCAGGGTATGCCCAGACATGGATCCCTTGCTCACTTTGCCACTGGATTCAAGCTAGCCTGGCTGATGACGGCTGATTAGCCAGAAACTGGTCCCAGGATGCTTGTTTCCGGTCCAGGGAAGACATGGCTTGGCAGTTCGGGCTGGACTGTTCCCATGAGGCATAGGGTCATACTGATTTGCATATGGCCATGTCTGAACTGGGGTGGCGGAGTGAGCTAAAAAATGATGATGGATTAAACCCAGATCAGTTGACTGGGGGGGAGTGCTTGCAATGTTCAACACTCCGTCCATCATCCCTTTTAGTTTTGCTTTTTTCGCCCTACGTTGGCAGGGTATGCCCAGACGTGGGTCCCTTGTTCCGCACTTATCACTCTGCAAGGTGTATTGCATGATGATGTGGGCAACTGAAGAGACGAGACTAGCCAAAGTGGCATTCTCTTTGACAGGGATCATTCCCAGATGGCCCAAATGTGCCCTAATGTCTCAACACTAGTGCATGCCCCCACAAACATACATCAACAATTGACTGTCACTTGCTTTGTTCAATACCCCAAGCCCCAAACACATGTTTCTCGGTATCAATATTATTGAGGACTACTAGTTTTCATCAAAATGTAACTATTTGAACCATGCTTAGCTTTCCCATCAGATGCTATAAGAAGGATTCTACAAGAAAATGACCACATAATCAGGTCCAAACTTATTGCAACTTTCTGGACACATCTTTATATCTTGCAGAATTCGAGGCTAATCAAATGACTATTTTTAAAATATCTTTTCTAGCTCATGGTGTCCCAAGATGTAATTTTTAGGAAGGCATATTCAGTTTGTGAGGTTCTTTAAAAAGAGAGCACATTAAGGGCCAGATGTAGGTAATTCCGATTTACCTACTCTTAGATACCGAATCATACCGAATCGGTATTTAAGAGTAGGTAAATTGGAAGGAGGCAGATGTAGGTAATTTTAATTTTACAATTACGGATTGTGTAAGAGTCGCCATTTACCGATTCTGTAAATACCGAATCGGTATTTCCCATTGATTCCTATGGGCCTTAAAGCCCATAGGAATCAATGGGAAATACCAATTCGGTATTTACAGAATCGCTAAATACCGAATCCTGGCAGGGGGAACGGGGTGTCACTTTGACACCCTGTAGCACCCCAAATGCAGGCTTGTGTGCCATGTGGCACACATACATGCCCTAAGGGCATGTCTGTGTGTCACATGGCATAGGTGTACATGCACAGATGTGCATGTACACTGGAATTCGGTATTTTACCACCCAATATGATTGGGTGGTAAAATAAGAAATCCTATGGGCCTGTGGCACTGCAAACTGTGCCACCTACATATGGATTTACAGAATCGGTATATTTACCGATTCGGAAAAATACCGAAGTGGTAAATTTACCGAATCGGTAAATATACCGATTCTGTAAATTCCGACCCACCTACATGTCAAAAGCCAAATACCGGTCGGTAACGGCCGAAATCGGCCGTTACTGACCGGTATTTGGCTACCTACATCTGGCCCTAAATGTTTAAAAATGATGCCAAGCACTTTTCTCTAACTTCTGAAAAGCACATGGTGCTGCTATTACAGAAGTAATATTTTTTGGTTTAGTTTAGTGACCTGAGAGAACAAACATTTGCAATTTAATCGGTCTTGCCTTTGGGAACCTATATGTATTTAGCTAGGCAGCACATTAGCCTGGGTGCTGAAACAGCTACTGTTTTTTAACATGGAGGGAAAGTAAACACCACATTGTGTGACATGCCAGGTATGGAAACACATGGAGAGAAATATTGCCTTTCAGCTGGAAATGATATAGTCCAAAGCTCTGTTTTTAATATAAAATCAGTCATATCACTGAAAATACAAGATTTGAAAAAAATATTGTCCACAGGTGCTTGTGGAAGACAATTTCTATGGACTGGAATCTAAAGAATGCTAAAGTGTCGTCTGTCTAAACCCGAAAGTGACTTCTAAAGAGGTATGGTCTCTGCTTCTTTAGTGCCCAGCTCACAGCAATTGTCATGGCCGCCTCCTGCAGGGCCTGCATCTCCTGGTGGTGGCATAGGTGTTCCTTCCAGTTGGAGATAAAGACAGCTATGTTGTTTAGGTATGTGGCACAGAATGTCTCCTTCCCAGCTAGGACCCTGTTGACCAACCTCTGAAAGGTGTCAGGGGCATTGTTTAAGCCAACAGGCATCACCCTAAACTGGAAGTGGTCTTCTGTGATCGAAAATACAGACTTCTCCTTTCTTCCTCAGTCAGAGCAATCTGCCAATACCACGTTGTAAGTTTAAAGGTACTGAGTAACTTGGCAGCACTCAGCCTGTCTATGATCTCATCAGCTTGGGGGGAAAGGGTGTGCATCAGTCTTTGTGACAGAATTGAGTCCTGGGTAGTCTACACAGAACCTAAGTTTTGGAGTAGTGGTTGGTGGGGTAGCCTTCGGTATCAGCACCAGAGGGCTGGACCAGGGACTGTCGGAGGGCTCAATTATCTCTAATGCCAGCATCTTGGAGACCTCCTCCTTGCTACTGGCCCTCATCTTATCTGACAGCCTGTAAATTTGGCTTTTGGCAGGCATACTTTCTCCAATATCTATGTCATGGGTACACAAGTGAGTAAGCCCAGGGATAAGGGATAACAGACAGAAAAACTGTTCCAACAACTGGCAATAGTCACTTTGCTGCTCTGGGAGAGGAGAGAAGTTAATGCCCTCTACCGACCCATTGTGCTCTTGGGCATACAGGAGGTCAGGGAGAGGTTTACTCTCCTCTTCCATCCATTCATCTGTCACCAGGAGAATGTTAACTTAAAACCTCTCAAAGTGAGTACAAGGTAGTTTCAGTGGAGCACCCCTAAGGGATATCTAAGGGTTTTGAGATCCCCTAGGTAGGCGGACTTCCCAATCCGCACATTCACCTCATATGTGCCTCTCCAGAGGTCCTGGAGAGCTATGGGCTCCACAGGTTCAATAACCCACACCTTCTGGCTGGCCTTGTTGAAGAACTCAAATGGGCTACATCTAACCCATTCTGTGACACCTCCTTGTATGCAAATAGAAGGCATGGCAGGAGGACATCCCACTTTTGCCTCATGACTCATGTAGGCCCATTATCATTCCTTTAAGGGTCTTGTTGAGCCTCTCTACAAGCCCATTTGTTCAGGAGTGATAGGGTGTGGAGAACTCATGAGTCACTCCACACTCATCCCACATGGACTTCATGTACGCTGACATGAAGTCAGTGCCTCAGTCAGACACTTCCAATTTGGGGAACCCCACATAAGTAAATATCCCAATGAGGGCCCAGGCCACCGCAGGTTCAATCACTGGCTAACAAGGGATGGCCTCTAGGTAGCGGGTGACGTTGTTCACCAAGACCAGGATGAACCTGTTGCATAAAGCTTTCTTGGGGTCTAAGGGACAAAGAATGTTGATGCCCACCTTCTCAATGGGAGTGCCAAGGACGTTTAATGGACCCAAGGGGAGTCTTGAGCTTTTCCCCTGACTTCCCATTGGCCTGGCAGGTGAGAGAGGACCTACAGAATGCATCCAAGGCCGTCTTGATCTGGGGCTGATAGAAGTGAACAACAAGCCTGGAGAAGTTTGTGTTTTTGCCCAGATGTCCTGACAGGGGTATAGCATGAGCCAACTCCAGTAGGAAGGTCCTGTAACACTGAGGAACTGCCAGCACATGGGCTTCTACAAGTCCAGGAACCTTAAGCTCACTGTAAAAGAGGTAATTCTCCCAATAGATAAGGTGATCTCCAGATATATCACCTGCTGATTGGGCCTCATGCCCTCTAGAGTAGGGCACTGTTTCTGAACTTTACAGAATTCCTCCCTGGTGGGCCCATGCTCAACTTACTATCCAGCAAGCTCAGGCCGTTCACCTACGGCAGCAGTGTCCCTCACGGTAGGCTCAGGTGCATCCTCCTCAGGTGCCTGTCAACCTCACTACCGGTTGGTTAAACAGTTCTGTGAGGAGAATTAACTCACCTCAAAGAAGGGTACCGAGAGGTGTGAGCTACAGGAAGGTCTGAGGACCTGGTGGGAGGCCACTAACAGCTGCAAGGGAGTCAAATGATTAAGATTATATGAGTGAGAAGGCTCAGGACCTGAATATCAGCCCTGAAACACAGCATTCAGTGGAGGAGGATGAGCCGTCTCCTGAGCTGGAACTCCCTGCCAGAGCAGGAAGCAGTATATCCTCACATGGCCTGTCCCCAGAGGAGCTGGCAGGCAGGAAGGCAAAGAGGGAGTTCAGGCTACAGATGGCCAAGCTTAAAATGGATGAGAAGCTGGCCCTGGAGGAGAAAAGATTGGTCCATGAGAGGAGCCTCAGGGAGTCCCATGGGCAGCAATAAAAAGATCAGCAAAAATGGAGCAGAACGGTAAAAGGTTTGGGGGAAACAGCTAGGGCTATAAAGGTCTAAAATCACCTCATCAGAAGGAGAACATCCTCCAGTAAGTTACTTAGTTATAGCTTTTCAGCCCCCAGCTGTGAGCTATCCCAGTTGTTAATAGCCCTCTTCGTAAGTTGTAGGCCATAGCTGCAGGTGAAGGCCTAAAATGCAGGAGAGAGACTTTTACAACCAATATAGCCTGAAAGAGAAGGTCTATAGTTCAATTAGATCATTCCACCATTAATCATAGAATGTTATAAAATAAATTGGAAAACCTGAAAGACAGACGAGCATTGGAAGGTGGAAGCAGAAGGTCTATACCAGCCATTTTTGGACCCGAACTACTTCATTGTCATCAGTGGAGCGTGAAACAATACCAAGGGTCTAATTGCAAATAGAAAGCTGTGGCTTAAATTTACACTAAAAGGAAATCTCCCCAGGCCCATTGTAGATAGTGAAAGGATTGATGGAGGCATAGAAATAAACAGATGAGTTCTTTCTGCTCTAAAAAATGTTTAGAGACACTTTTTCATCAAAAATATAGACCGACCCGCTGACTTATTCAAAGCAGATTGTACTGAGAAATAGAGAAGCATGCAATCATTCTATTTGGCTTCAGAATGCTTAACTGATGGATGGGAGTATCATGAGTCATGTCTGTCTTGATCAGAAGTTATACTAATATAAAGGGAGGCAGAGAGATGTAAGTCTGATGCACATGATGTAAGATGGATGAGCTAAGCATGTGTTGCAGGAGGTTCAGACTGTATTAACTGTGCAGACATCTCTCAGGCCACCGTGGCAGAACAAAATGCTGTTCTTCATGTTTAGACACAGTGGTAGAAGAGCGTATCAATGGATATCTAACCTGTGCTAACAATGGCACTTCTTCTATATGATGATGTAGAAGACTAAACATGTGTATTGCTTGTGTTGATGAATTTTTATACTGGGTTTGTGATTTTATGCAATATGTCTTGCCTTTGGGACCTTATAAGTGTTTAGTTATCCAGCACAATATCCTTGGTGCTACATCAACATGAATAAACATGTACTAGGGGCCAAACGCGAGACCTATTGGCTATGCCAATGCTTGTTTAAAATAAGAGTTTGAGTTTTAGGCCTGAGGGCAGAGGAAGGGTTTGGACTAGTTTTAGGGACACCGCAAGAGGGTGCAGGGGGCCGGGGTACGTAGTGTTTGTTAAGGGTTAGGGACAGCATGGGGGTTGGGAGGTTGTCTGGTATTAGGATCTCAGGGCGGGCGGGCAGGTAGGGAGTTTGTAGCTTAGGGCGGGGGCTGCTAGCCTAGCCACGCATACCCCTTTACAATTTAAGCCTTTACAAGGGAATAACGGGGTTAAGACGCATTGGTTGCGTGGTAGAGACACGTGTGGTTTAGCCATGTGTGCCCCTGTCATACAAACAATAGATGGTCGGAGAGGGAGGGAGGAGAAGGAAACACAAGATAGTCCACGAGACAGACAAACAAGGGGACGGGCGGGGCAACCCTATAGGTGTTATTGTTATTGCACACATCCGCCACACGGGGCGCAAAGCGATAAACAAGAGCTCCCTTTAAATGACAACACCCAAGCGAAGCAGCCAATGAACAGGGAGCAGATCAGCACCTGGAAGTGCAGTTCAACAGCAGGAAACACTTTGGACCTGTAGTGCCTCGGAAAGTCAACAGTAGTTTGCTGCTTTCATCTGTATAGGGGTCTCAGGGGGGAGATATGGTTGAGTGGCTTAATTTTAAGTTGTCAGAACAAGTTTTGATAACAGTTGTCTCAAATTGTGTGAGCTTGGACAAAGCAATCTTGGCCTGATCACCCATATTATTATTATAATTTTTTTTTTTTTGCAGTTTTACATAGCGCAAACTTGACCTGAACAGAATCAGGTATCAGAGCGCTTTACATAGCACCAGTTACGTTACATGAGGACACACATTCATTTTTGTTAGGCACGGGGAGATTAAGTGATTTGCCCAGAATCACAGGATGTTTGGCGTCGTTACCGAGACTTGAACCCAGATGCCCGGGCTCATACATACATCACCCCTCCCCTCAATGCGGCTCAAGTGGTGTGGTGACTCCGTCTGGGAGACCCAGGGCCATAATCCTCAGAAGATAAGGATGCGGCGTCCTCCGCTGGAGCAGCGCTGCGCAGGCCGCCGGCGGGACACCAGGGGATAAATGAGCAGGGCATGAAGATATCACTAGTGTATTATATTGTATTGGGGGTTTTATAGCGCGCTCAATTACTCACGAGTATCCTGGCGCAGAGAGATGCAGAGGAGGCAGAGATAGCAAGAGAAAAACAGTGGTATTTTAAAAAGGTGAGTTTTAAGTGCTTTTTAAAAAATATTAAAATCCTGGATAGAGCGAAGTGACAGAGGGAGAATATTCCATGCAGTTGCTGCCTTAACAGTAATGGACTGGCCACCAAGGCGGGATCGATTGAAGCGGGGAACAGCCAACAGATGTTGTGAGGTGGACCGTAAAGGGCGACCCGGCAGATACCAAGCAAAGCGAGTTCTCAGGTACGCAGGTCCTTGATCGTGGATGGCTCTATGCCCCAGGGTAAGAGATTTAAACACAACCCTTTGTTTGACAGGGAGCCAGTGAAGACTGCTCAGGTGTTGATGGACACTAGACTACCTTGAGATATTAAAAAGGAGTCTGGCCGCTGCGTTTTGTATAACCTGGAGACGATTGGTAAGGTAGGCGGGAATACCAGGGAACAGGGCATTTGAATAGTCAGGGCGAGAGAGTATAAGGGCCCTTGCCACTGTCTCTTTGGCCGTCCTTGGCAAAAGGGGAAAAAACCTACGGAGGGCTTTCAGAGTGCAAAAGCACCCACAGGTAAGCTTGTTAATGTGCTCCTCAAATTTGAGGTCTTCCCCGAACCAGACTCCTAGGTTCTTAGCTAATTTGCCAGCCGCACTCGGGAGGGGGACATCAGGTGGCCATAAGGTTTCCCTAAAATTGGGGGGGAACTGCCCATAGAGAAGTATTTCAGACTTATTTTCATTACATTTTAATTGGGCCAGAGCGAGCCAGGAAAAAACTGAGGAAAGGCAAAATTGGACCGCAGATGTATCCAGATCCCCGCCAGGCCAGGTGAACAACAGCTGCGTGTCGTCGGCATAAGCTATTATTTTTGCCCCAAGTTTCTCGGCCAAAAAGATCAGGGGAGTCAAATAGATGTTAAACAACAGTGGGCTTAATGTCGACCCCTGTGGTAGCCCTGTAGAAAGCAGTTTGCTGGAGGAAACATGGGGGGGCATCCACACCTGCTGTGTTCGATTAGTCAGGAAAGAAGTCAGCCATGCCAATGCAGAGCCGGCAATGCCAATGGATGCCAGCCGAGAGATCAGCTGCTGATGGGGCACCGTGTCAAAAGCGGCAGAGAGGTCTAACATAATCAGAGCCGCTCTGCCGCCACCGTCCAGGCACATCTTATAGCCTTGGAGATTTCCACCAAAGCGGACTCCGTGCTGTAGGTGGCACGGAACCCAGACTGGGCGGGATGGAGTAGGTGTGAATCTTCCACAAAGGCATCTAACTGACGAAATGCTATTTTTTCAGTGACTTTGGCCAATGCTGGGAGCAAAGAGATAGGGCGGTAGTTAGCTGGAATCTCTGAGTTAAGTCCTGATTTTTTGAGGAGCGGGAGGAGTTCGGCCTGTTTCCAGCAGTCGGGGACAGTGGCCGTCCTGAACGAGAGGTCAATAATCTCAACGACCTCAGGACAGACCACCTCCGCCACACCCCCTAAAATACAGGCCGGACAAGGGTCAGTGGGGGAGACGGATTTCATGGACTTGAGGACAGCCAAGGTGGTTGCCACAGAGGGGGAGGAAAACACATTAAAAACAGGAGAGATAGGGGAACAGGATTCAGAAGGACACATATCCTGGTAACTCTGATCCTGGCAGATAACGAGCAGGCTGTCCTGGATCCCTACAATTTTATAAATGAAAAAAGAGGACAAAGCCTCACACCATTGGGCGGAAGAAGGAACCAAAGGTTGTTCAGCATAGGGAGAAAGAAAACTTTTTACAATCGAGAAAATCTCCTTGCTGTTATTATTTGCCCTAGAAATCCTGCCTGCGTAGAATTCTCTCTTTGCTGTTCTTATGGCCTCGTAGTAGATGCTCTGTGCAGCACATAGAGCCCCTTTAGCAGAGGGGCAGTAAGCGCGCCTCCAACACTTCTCCAGATTTCAAGCTTCAGTGCTTTCAGAGCCTGTGAGAACCAGGGCTTGGAAGGCGTAGCGCGCTTATTCGAACCAGAGCCCTGTTTGACAGAGGCCTGCACCCCGAGCTAATCCAGGTGTCAAATTGCTGCACAGCAGCTATAAGCCCGGGGTCAAGCACAGCGCGGCTCTGCTGAAGGATGTTGGATAGGGCTGACACATTAATCATCTGATGGTGAGAGATGGGAAGGGTCAAGGGGGAAGAATTAAATAAAGGACATGAAAACCTAATGAGCCTATGGTCCGACCACGAAAGAATTTGGGGGTCAGAAGTAGTCAGAGCAAAATTAGAATAAATGAGGTCCAGGTGATGGCCACCAGAGTGTGTAGGTAGTTTTACCCACTGGGTCAGCTGGGCCAAATTAAGAGATTCTAGCAGGCTGAGCGAATCAGATGACTCCTTCATATCAACATGAATGTTGAAGTCGCCCAAAAGCAGAAACTTGGTGAACCTCAGAGCCCGAGGTACAATCACCTCCTCCAGCGTCTTAAGGAAAAAACCACAGGGGCCCGGAGGGCGATAAATCAGTGTGCCACCCAGAGTGAAATGGGGTGAAAAACAAAAGAGAAGTGAAGAAACTCCCCATCGCCCAGTGCACTAGAGGGCTCACTGAGGAAAGACCAAGAGTCTCTAAAGACGACTGCTACCCCTCCGCCTCTCCCAGCAGCACGGTCATCTCTCATAATTTTATAGCCCCACGGGATAGCAAATTCAACCACAGGGGCGCAGGAGCTATTAAACCACGTTTCTGTGATGAATAAAATGTCAAGATTGCCGTCAGACAGCAGCTCAAATATATCTGCAGCGTGTTTCACCATGGAGCGAGCGTTAATTAGTGAGGCCGATATTGTGTCTTTGATGTGAATTGTAGGGGCTGGTGCGGGAGAGGTTAGAGGTAGGATAAAGTTAAAGTTACATAGGGAACAAATTGTATGGGCACAATCAGAGACCACCCATGAGTGAGTGCTTTTTCAGACAGTATGGTTAAGAGTCATGAGTTCCCTCTGAGAATACCTCTTTAGACAACCCACAGAAGGGGAGAAAGAAAGGGCAGCATGGCCGGTGCAAGGCGCCCCCGAGGCGTGGACGGGCGCAGACGGGCAGACCTTTGGCTTACTTTCGGCGCGCCTGCTGCGCGCTCGAAAGTGCATGTACAATTTATGGGTGTACCTCCCTCCCCCAGCTAGAACGCTGCCACTGGTCCAGCAGGGGTCCAGGACTACACCCAAGATGGCCACCCGCTCTCCACTCAAACAGCACACCAGCCGCGGTGAAACGGGGCAGCGAAGGCACACCAGGTGACAGAGCAGGTAAGCGTCTAACACACAAGATTTAAACTGAGCAAAGCGTTTTTGTAAAAATAAGTAAAAGCACCTCCGCGCCTCTGTGCAGGACTCGTGCACAAAAGGATGTAGAAACTATGAAAGTTAAAGGAGCATAAATATAGCTTCAATGCATCAGAAAACGGGTCCGTATGGGAGCTGCCACCACCCACACTAGCCGCCAAGATCTCAAAACCAAGCTCAATTTATGGGTGAACCTCCCTCCCCCAGCTAGAACGCTGCCACTGGTCCAGCAGGGGTCCGGGACTACACCCAAGATGACCGCCCGCCCTCCACTCAAACGGCACACCAGCCGCGGTGGAACGGGGCAGGGAAGGCACACCAGGTGATAGAGCAGGTAAGCGTCTAACACACAAGATTTAAACTGAGCAAAGCGTTTTTGTAAAAATAAGTAAAAGCGCGTCCGCGCCTCCGTGCAGGACTCATGCACAAATTGATGTAGAAACTATGAAAGTTAAAAGAGCATAAATATAGCCTCAATGCATCAGAAAACAGGTCCGTATGGGAGCTGCCACGACCCACACTAGCCGATAGGCTAGTTAGTTTAAAACAAAGGGCAGCGTCACAACATGTGACTGGAACACTCCCCTAACCATTGGGAGAAGAGGGGGTGCAGAGGGCACCCCCATCTCACAGCTGCTGGGAAATGACCACAGCACATAGACAGCGGGTGCACTTCTCTCGTACCGGCATGGCGTACAAGGCCTCCACCTCGTAGCAGAACTCCAGGCTAAACATGACCATGCTGTGCATGACCAGCCGGCCCCTGGGCCTGTGGGGCGGCTCCAGCTCCCCCGGGGCACACTTCAGGTCTGCGTCGCTCGGCTATTTGGGCCGGCCTCACATGCCGTGAACCTCGCAGGCCAGGGCCGGGCGCAGGGTTTCCCTGGGGAGAGTCATGGTAGGCTGCCGAGAGGGAACGTGAGGAGCGCACATGTGAGGGAGGGGTCTGCCTCCTGACTTTCACCCTAGCAGATCTCGTCTGGGAGGAGTGGCGCCCTCCAGCCCTTTCTCCGTCCGGGACATCACAAGTTATGAAAAGCTTAACAAATCCTTTGTCGGGGCTCATTAAAGATGGATTTTAGCAGGGGCCTGCCTGTGGTGCTCCACCCTTGAATGAAGTTACCTGTTTTAGGATTCTACTTAAAGAAAAAAAATCTACCCCGTAAAAGCATGTAGAACCGGAAACTGAAAAAACATGAATGTGGCATTTTTTTAGAAATACACGTTTCAACATTTCAGACTGAAATCACGGCGGTCTCTTTAACTTTTTGCGGTCGTTCACACTATGTGGAGGTTTTCTCAAGAGAAGATTTGAATTAAGAAAACCCATAACATATACACAAAGTTTTTTCAAAAGCAGTCTGAAACCCTTAGTAAATAGAATACAAAGTATTCATGGACACCATTATATACAGGGGCGCTAATAAACCAATGTTTTGTACATAATTTAGCCAGCCGACAAGTGCATTAAAATAGAACGGAACTGTGTGTGACCTAAGTATAGCGCAGCAGCAGGGAGAATGGATTCACTCACGAGAGCGATAATTGCGACCACATGGGCCCCGCGGTCCCGCGAGTGAATCTCTCGACATGCACACGTTGCCATTGAAGACAATGGAACGCATGCACATGCTTGGCTGAAACGCCTAAGCGCTCGGAAAAGGTTGTTTTCCTTTGCAGCACATGCGTGCTGCGAAGGCTCGACCTAAAAAGGCCTTGTATCATGAGGCACCAGAATTGTGTTCATTTATGAAATCGATACGTAAGAAAGCATGAACTTTGCAAACACTCCTAGAATCCCACACAAACCAGAATTGCTAATATAACACAACCTGATTGTATCTGAAATCCTAATGCCAAATGAAAGCTGGCACAAACAATGGGCAACAGAAAAATTGTGTGATTTTTCTATGTGCAATACGTGGAATTTCCGGTACCTTACTCGTGTCAAGCAATTTACCCAAGGGCTGCTGTCTCTGCATAGAAATTTGTGCTAGAAAGTATCCACCGAGTCCCTCCCTCGACTTTGAGCTTTGCCACACCGCTTAGTATATGCAAAACAGCTTTTTGAGCAAGTACCATCATTGGCATCATGCAAAGGCAACTGTTTTAAATATTGTGCTAAATGATTGTTATCATTTGCTCAATGCAGCGCTACTGTTTTTTCAGTGTTGAATGAATGTGAGTGAATCTGGGTGTTCAGTTTTCAGTAGTATTTAGATAGGTAAATTGACACTATGCATTTGGCTCATACTGACCGTTTGCATAGTCGTACTGTAAAGGAAATATAGGCTCTGCATATACATTCTACAGCGCCAAAATTTCTCTAGTACTAGAGCCCATTTCACATAGGGCCTAATTTATGTGTTTTTGCCGTAGGGCAGCGCGACAGGCCTTGCTGCTGCGCTGCCCTACGGCAAAAGAAAAGAGTAGGAATGCGCCATATCTATGAGATGCAACGCAATCCTATCCTTTTTCCTGGGCCACAATGGGTTGCTGTGCACCAATGCAGGCACCTTTGCAACATGGTGCAAGGGTGCCTGCATTGAGGGGATGATTGTTTTCATGCAGGAAGAGAACCTGGGGCCTCATTTATGAAAAGTGACGCATCGCTGCGTGAAAACAGCGATGCGTCACTTTTCACTGCGCTCTCCCTGCGACATGATTGATGCGTCATATTTATAATATGACGCATCATGTCGCAAGGAGTAACAGATACGTCAGTATTTCTGACGTATCTGTAGGCGCAAAAGTGACGCATTGCTGGAGTGTGTCGCAAAAGTGACGCAACTCCAGCAATGCTTCCTTTCACATGGCGAAAGCCCAATGTGAAAGGGCTTGCGTCAGTCTTACGTCTGCTGTGAGGCAGGCGCAAGATTTTGACGCAACAGCATCCTAAAAGTGACGCCGTGAAATCTTATAGATTTTACTGCGTCACTATTAGGAGGCTTTTTGCGGGTGAACGCCCCCTCTGCATACATTATACCTGACGCAGGTATAATGTAGCGCAGGGGTTTACAAAGTGACGCATCTGCTTAGATGCGTCACTTTGTAAATAGTGCGCATCAGGAGGCATGTTTTACGCCGCTGATGCGTCACAAGAAGTGACGCATCGGAAGCGCAAAACTCACGCAAGGCCTCATAAATGAGGCCCCTAGTGCTGCTCCGTAAATATGGAGCAGGTTCCTGCACCACGCACGGAACGTCACAAAAAAGTGACGTTCCTACAGTGCAAGGGGCCTCATAAATGAGGCCTATAGTTCTTCTGGTCATTACCTGGAATAAGAAAGTATACAGATGCACACGTGATTTTTTTTTTCCTGTCCAACATGTCCTTACAAAGGATTACTTATTCATTTTTGCTGTACTCTTTTCCTTTGTGGTTGTGCAGGATTTTTCTCATGGGTCTGGTCCACGGACATTTTCCTGCTGTGATCAAAATTATTAGTGTGAATCAAAAACATTTCCATAGGAATTTTGCAACAGACACATTTTAAACCCCCTGCAATCATTAATAATAATCAGTAAACCATGTATTTTATGTTCAGACACAAGTGTAATTTGTCGGTTTCACCATTTCCTGGAACACCAGTGCTTCGTCACTTATCTGCCTCGGAGAAAACAGTACAACGGAAGATTGGACCAATAAATCGGTTCATAATTCAAGAATTAGAATGTTTTCTTCCAATGCTTTGCCTTTTCATGGATGGCATGTTCCGTGCGTCCATAGTGAAAAAAATACAGAACCTAACTCGATCAAATAATGCAACATTATTTTCCATTGTGAGTTCCTACAACAATCTAAAACAAAATAAATGTGGCAGCATGCTGCAATAAGAATATAGCTTCATTGAAATAACTTAAATGAAACATCCTTCATACTACGAGTTTATTATGAACACACATTTAAAGTTGTCTTGTTCAGCCTTCATGTGTATGTCAGTAGGTGGACGAAAGATATGGGGCCAGATGTGTCAATATTGGGAACAGCGATTACCTAATTGCAATTCTCTGTGAACCGTAATTTGGAAATGGCGATTCCTAATGTATAAAACTCGTATAGCGATTCTAGTTGGTCACAAATGGACCTGCCTCATGAATATTAATGAGAGTAGGCAGTGGTCTGTGGGACCACTCCTTCCTCCTAAAAAACGTTTTTACAAATGTTCACCAAGCGTAAGGGATTCCTTGAGGACCCCTTCCCAATTGCGAATATCCTACCAACTACTTGAAGTAGGTGGTAAAATGCAAATGTTTAGCGATGGCATTTCGGTCGTTAAACATTCTTACCTACCACTGTGATTCGGTATTAAGAAGGGAAGCGCTAAACACATCCCTTCCTAATACCAAATCGGTATGTATTCGCAGTTCCAAACTGCGATTCAGTAACATGTTACTGAATCGCAATTTGGGAATGATACAAAAAGGCATTTTTCAAGTCACAAACTGCCAATTCTGTAAATCGGGCCATTTGCAACCGGAAAACTGCTTGATACAACTGCCCCATGGTTGTTAGAAAATCATTCTTTCTGAGTGATCATTCTCATTTTTTGATGACTTGTATTGGTGGTTTTTGAAGTCTGCATATTGGGGCACTGCTGACCAGTCCTTAGGGTTTGGGCTCCATCCCCCAACGCAATTGGCATATTTAACTTTTCACTCAGGCCACAACATATGGTGCAGGAACTACGTCAACGTCATGAAGGGGACTGAAGCACATATTGTTATCCATTAGGCTGACCAAGAGAACATGGCTTCAGGCGAACATGTGAAGCCCGACTACCGAAGCTTTGAAACCTGCAGGTAAACTTGTCAAAATAAATTGCTTTGACACATAGGAAATCTACTTTTAGATATTTACTAAGTTACCATTAAGTAGGCCTTGTAGACCTCCAAAGAAGTATTTAAAAGTGGAGCAAGTAACAATTTACGGTTGGCATGTTGTAAAAGTGACTGGCCTCCAAAAGCTATCTGAATTGTATAGGTCTGCAGTAGTTTCTATTTGGAAAATATACATAAAATTAGAATACTATTCTTAGTACCTTTTATTTGTAATTAACTAAAGTCCATTCACTCATGATTTAAAATATTTATTTAAAATCCATTTTAGTGATGAAGGTTGATTTTTGATAAATCTACAGAACAAATACATTTTAAAAAGTAAGACTTTGACAGTCCGAAGCCCGAGGGTGCTTACTAGCATTAGCCTTCCAGCAGCTGCCTTCCCTGTTAGTGCTTTCCTCTTGATGAGGTGTGAAAATTGCTCTCAGACCAGAAACAATGGTTTGTGCCTTTTGACAGGAAATCCAGGGTGTATGGCATGTGACTTAACCTCTCTCAGGAAATTCATAATTAAGAGTAAAGTGAGACCAGGAAAGCTAAGCCCTTTGATCCCAGGGCCAATGATAGCTAGACTGCTTCTTGTCCAGTGGGAGGGGAAGCTGGTCCTTGAACCAGTTTGTATGGTTAAGGAGGAGGGAACTGCTCATTTCCCTGGACACATTCCTTGGTGGGCCACCAGCCTCCTTCAGTTGCAGAAAGGTTTTCCCAGCCTGACTTTGTTATGTTATGTTATGTTATTTCATTTCATGTTATGTTATTGTAAAGAAGATATCTTCAATCCAAGGTATATAGTTGAAGTTAGACTTTATTAGTTAGAAGTAAAGAGACCTCCAGCTCCTTCCACAGCTTCCTCTGTACTGTCTGCTATTCACATCATAACATTCTAACCTCCTAGTAACACCCCCACAATTCCAAGAAGCATAGATCCCAACACATCTCCCCCATTACAATATCAAAAGAAATGTACAATTGAAATATATAAAGAAAAATAAAGTACACAGAAACAAATAAAAGTCTATGGAGCATTACACTTAGCAACATTGCCACAGCTCCAAGCAGAACCATCATTTAGAATGAGAACATTTTTCTTTACAAACTTTACTTGTTTAGGTTGAGAATATTTACTTTCTCCCTTAGCTACAATACCACATTTCTTTGTCACTACCCAATCACCAACACATATTTTCGGATCTTTCACCCTCATTCTGAGATTATATGAATGTGTAGAATCACGCTGCCTACTGACAACACAATCCTTCACGCTTGATCGGTCAACCCACACACATTCTTTGTTCTTGAGCCAACCCGGAACTTCCTTCAAACCTGGCTCACGCCCTTTTGGAGAGACAAATGGAGAGATACCAGTGACCGAATGTGGAGTTATCCTGTAAGACCAGACCATTTTCTTAAGCTCCTCAGCCCACATCAAACCATTCGCCAATGACAACTGTATGTTCTCCATCAACAATCTATTAATCCTTTCCACAAGGCCATTGGCCTGTGGCCTAAAGAACGCAACCTTCTCATGACAAATTCCCATGCCCTCTAAAAATTCCTTCATTTGTCTTGACACCAATTGCACACCATTATCCGAAACTAAAGTTTTTGGAATACCTTCATTTAAAAATGTTCTTTCCAAAAAACTTATCACTCTCTTAGTGTCAATACTTTCAGTGGACTCCATTACGAACCACTTAGAATGATAGCCCACAAGAACCATTATGAATCTATTCCGAGTACCTAATTTGGAAATAGGTCCCAAGAAATCAATCGCTAATTTCTCCCAGGGCCGCACTGGAAATTCAACACAGGAAAGAGAGGGCTGCCTAATGACTTTCGTTTTATCGCTAGCAGCACACGCATGACAATTCTTAACTAACTCATCAATCTCACCATCCATCCCTGGCCACCAATAGGATTCACAAATCCTTCTTTTGGACATGTTCCTCCCCAAATGGCCTTCATGTGCTATATTCATAATCTTTGATCTAAGATTGCATGGTGGCACTAATCGGTTTCTTCTCCACAACTTCCCTTCAGATACACTCAATTCAGCTTCTACATTAGAAAAACTCTTCAAGCGAGTGTCATTAGAGGATTCCCTAGACCATCCCTCAGAAACATGTTTCATAACCAAAGGAATTATTTGATCATCTGCCATGGCAGATTCCCAATCACTTTTATCAAAAGCAAGAATCTCATCACAACTAATTACAGGATCTTCCACTTCTATCAGATCTACTAAGTTTATAGGCATTCTAGATAAACAATCCGCAATAACATTTTTCTCTCCTTTCACATATTCCATCTGAAAATTGTAATCAAGCACTGATAAAATCCATTTCGATATTCTAGGGGTGATATTACCTTCCAAACCTCTACCTCCTTTAAATAAATGCACGAGAGGCTTATGGTCTGTGCGCACTCTGAAGGGCAAGCCCCAAAGAAAATATCTAAAGTGTCTAATCCCCCACGTGCAAGCGAGAGCCTCCCTCTCAATAACTGAGTAAGATACTTCTGCACCCTGTAATCTTCTAGAGGCAAAACCTATAATCCTTTCCACACCATCAGATATCTGAGAGAGCACAGCCCCAAGTCTCACAGCACTAGCATCAGTGGTAACCAAAGTCTTGGCCTTAACGTCAAAATGACCTAAAGTAGGTGCATGAATAATTCCTACTTTCACACGTTTGAAAGCATCCTCACACACTTGATCCCATCCAAAAACCACACCCTTCTTCATCAAGCGCCTTAAAGGCTCTACCACTTCCGAAAAATTTCTAATGAATTTAGAACAATATTCAGCTAACCCTAAAAAGGACCTTAGCTGATCTTTAGTTGTTGGCGTAGGAGCATCATTAATTGCAGAAATTATACTTTTTTTTGGCTTAATACCTAAACCTGATATCTCATGACCCAGATACGTCACACAATCTCTCTTCAATTGACATTTTTCCTTTTTATGGTCAGACCATTAACTTCCATACGCTCTAAAACTTGTGTTAAAATCCTATCATGATGTTGACAATCCTTCCCAACCACCAACACGTCATCCTGAAAACATAATACATTCTCAATCCCCTTTAAAACTTTCTCCATAACTCTCTGAAACACCGCTGACGCCGAAGCCAACCCAAATGGCATCCTGCAATATCGAAATGCCCCCAGTGGTGTTACAAACGAGGTAAGGTGCCTCGATTTTTTGTCTAATTCAATTTGGTGGTAGGCTGCAGACATGTCAATTACACTGAATATCACACCACCACCCATGGCACTTAACATCTCAGAAATATTAGGCAGTGGTTGCCTATCAACCCATATATTAATATTTAGATCGCGCAAGTCTACACAGAGACGAATTTTGGTTCCACCATCCTTGGGCGCGACTACAATGGAGGCGAGCCACTCAGATGCCTCAATAGGCTCTATAATCTTCAAATCTAACAATTTGTCCAATTCTATTTTCAGGGGTTCTCTCATCAAGTGTGGTAAATTTCTTACTTTATGAACCACAGCCACTGCATTTTTCTTAAGAATTATCTTATGAGAAAATCCCTTCAATTTTCCTAACTTTTCTGTAAAAACATTAGGAAACTTCTTCATCACGTCTGTTTCAAAAGTATCTATACTAAGAACAGAGAATGAAGAAACAGGTTCAGAAGCATTGGGATTTAGTACAATTCCTAGATCTTTTTGGTGACGCCAGCCAAGCAAGTTAGACCCTTGCTTAGTGAGATACACTCTTCCAAACACTTTTTTGTTTTGAAATGTGATTACCATCCATTTCAGACCTAAGATGTCAATGGTTTTTCCACCATATCCTACAGCCCTTATGTCTGGAGGGGTCCAAGAGTTGAGATCCACATCACCGTTCCAAATTTCAACATACATATCTTTGGATAATAAGGTATAAAGGCTTCCAGAGTCTACCAGCATGTTAACATTTCTAGTTTGAGGATGCATAGGATCTCTAGAATCAAAATTGATTAAACAATGTGGCTTCTCAAGCTTATCAGTACTCTCATTAGCCACATCAACTAGACAAATAGGATTTTGTGCGCAAAGACAACCTTCACTCAAAATCAGTCCATCTACACATAGCATTAAATTCTCAATATTTTCGCAAGAATCATCAATTTCATTAACATATTGAGTCTTAGCATTGCAAGCTTTAACTACATGACCCCTCTTTCCACATCCTCTGCAAATGGCATTTCTAGCTGTACAACGAGGACTTGATGCAATATGTCCTGGGGATCCACACCTATAACATTTCAGAAGACGTGAATTCCCTTGTTGCACAAAATTGGGAGAACGATAATTAGGAGGATGAAAATTTGATAACTTATTGTTTTTAGAATCAAACTTCCCAACATTCTTAATAACCTTAGTTTCATCAACAATTGCTTGTGTTTGAGATTTTACATTAGACTCTGACTCTTTTGTTACATTATCCTTTGATATTGTAGAACCAGAGCATTTATCCATTTCTTTTATCCATAAGTCAGTATTTTCTATTGCTTTAACGATCTCAATAGCTTCTTCTAAATTGCAGTCTTTACTAAGCAACTTCTCTCGCACCCTTTTATTATTAGTGCATCTGACGATCTGATCACGGATCAGAGAATCTGTCAAATCTTTAAATTGACAATTTAGTGATAATCCCCGTAAGGCTGCTACATAAGTTGCAACATCTTCATCGACTTTTTGAACACGACAAAAGAACTTATGCCTTTCTAAAAGAGTATTAATCTTTGTAATGAATCTTTTCTCCAACATCAACATGCTCATATCATAGACATTAGCAGCATGACCATCCCCCACACCTAAAGATATTTCGAGCAAATCCTCGTATAATCTTCTACCTTCCACCCCCAAATTATGAAGAAGAATGGCTTGTTTGCGAACAGGACCATACTTGTCTGCACCAGATGCTAAAACATAAGTGAGAAATAACTTTTTCCATTCTTTCCAAGGTATTGGGGGTTCACCAGGCGTAGGGAGGAAAGAAGGAGGGGTAGAGAAGGTTTGATCACCCATAACAATCTTTTTTTTTTAACAATGAAGATTAATATAGCATAAATGTATATAAATTGTTTGTTGTGAAATTACTCAAGTCAGAAGAAAAAACGCTGTCGCTGTAATATCACAATCCTACAGGCAAGAAACGAATCCGAAGAGAGTTCAGTAGATGACTGTTGAAGAAGGCGATTACGTGGTTAAGAGAATGCTTGACAACTAGAAGGCCGATCTCTACATCGGATTGCATGAACGAAGTTTTCTGGACAACTAAGATGGCCGCCACGCAGGATTACGCTATGACGCTCCCACGCAAATGCTCAACTAGACGTGAACCCACCCTCGTCGCCAATGTAAAGAAGATATCTTCAATCCAAGGTATATAGTTGAAGTTAGACTTTATTAGTTAGAAGTAAAGAGACCTCCAGCTCCTTCCACAGCTTCCTCTGTACTGTCTGCTATTCACATCATAACATTATAACCTCCTAGCAACACCCCCACAATTCCAAGAAGCATTTATTTATTTATTTATTTATTGAATTTGTATTGCGCTCAGCTACCCGTAATGGGTTTCCCGGCGCCAGGGACAGACTAGAGAAGAAAGATAGGTAATTGCTGAAGCAAGGAATGAGCAGAAACAGTGACCAACTAAAACAAAAAAGTTTTTAACTTTTTGCGAAAAGCAAAAAGATTGGTCTCCGTTTTGAGCACCAACGGAAGAGCATTCCACATCTTCGGCCCCAAATGGGCGAAAGAGCGGCCTCCCATTTTTGCCAGGCGAATTCTGGGAATTACAAAATTGGCTTGATTTGATGACCTGAGAGGACGACTAGGCTGGTAAGGCCGGACAAGATTGTGCAAGTAAGTGGGAGCAGAACCCTGACGAATTTTGAACATAAGGCACAAGGTTTTAAAGGCCACACGGTCAGAAATTTTTAACCAGTGAAGGTCACACAGGGCTTGTGTTGCAGACATTCTTCGTGGAACATTGCACAAAAGGCGGGCAGCTGAGTTCTGCACAACCTGGAGTATGTTCAGTGTAGCTCTATCGGCTCCTAGATAGAGCACATTGCCATAGTCGATGCGGGACATTACAAGATCCCAACAGTTATGTTATGGGGATTTGTATGGCGCAGCCTATCACCCATGAGGGTATCCAGGTGCAGGAGCGATGGCCCGGCCGTGCTCCTAGCTGAACAGCCAGGTCATCAGTTTCTTGTGGAAGTTGAGAAGTGGCATGGCAGATCCGATGTGTAGAGGAAGTTTACTCTAGTTTCTGGTGGCAATGAAGGTGGAAGCTCGCAGGGATACGTGCGAGGAAGAGAGAGGTGGAGCACAGCTGTCTGGTGGATTGGTAGAGCTGGATTCTGTCATTGAGGTATGGTGGTCCTGTGTTGTGGAGAGATGTAGGCGTGGCTTAGCAGCTTGATTTATAACTGTTTCTGGATGGGGAGCCAGTGTAGTTCTGTGATGTAGGAAATGACGTGAGCTCTTCAGGGGACATCTCGGATGAGTCTGGGCAGTGTTTTGGATGGTTTGGAGTCTTTACGTAAGTTGGTTGGAGATGCCTACGTAGAGTGCATTGCCGTAGTCCAGTCTCTGGTGAGAAGCGCCTGGGTGACCGTGCGTCTTGAGTGCTTTGAGGAACCATTTGAAAATGTTACCAAGCGGTGCTGAAGATGTTGTATAATAACAATGGGGTTACCCTGTGTCCCTCAGAACCTGGGTACATAATTGAAAAGTTACAATGGAAAGAGCAATTTGCTTCACAAATAGCAAATAAATCATAAAGTATCCAATAATCTTGGACAACAACGTATATTCGGTGCTGTTAGAACACAAAAACACAGGCAAGTATGCGTTTGAGAACAAAGGATTTACTTTTGTTATAAGGCTGTCAAAATTCAACACAAAATTGTGGTGACATATAGTATAGTGAAATAAGTGCTCAGTGACAATGGTGCAATGAGTGTCATATATACGTGGGTGAGATAAATTATGTACAAGTTATCAAGAGAGGCTAAAAATTGTCAGAATAACGGAGAAACCAATGTCCCTGGTGAATTGCACAATTGCTTGTTAGTTTAGAACCAAGAGACTTGATGAGGCTGAACCATACACTATCGTCAGCGTTTCGACCCTGACAAAAGCGTTATTTAACAAGTGTCATGGCGGGTCTTCTTCAGGCCAAGGAAGAGAAGGGATGACAGCCTGAAAACGAGAAATGAATTGTATGTATCAGGGGGGTTCCATCTAGCAAGAGCAAGGGATGTATGTCGTTACCACGCATACTTTTACAACGCATGCCTTTACCACGCACCTTTTACAACGCAAGTCGTTACAACGACATGCGTTGGGGGGCGCTGGATAGTGAATAGTTTAATTTACTATTCCAACTCCAGTCCCCGTGGATAGTAAGGAAGGTTTTGGATAGTAAATTAAACTACTACCATCCTAGAGCGCCCCCCAGCGCAAGTCGTTGTAAGGATTTGCGTTGTAAAAGTTGCGTGGTAAAGGTAGTGCATGGTAAAAGTTGCGTTGTAAACACTGTTTACCAGAGCAAGAAAGTATAGAGGGGGTTGCAATCCCAAGCTACTCACCCATCATGGGGGTAATTCCCTTGAGATTACCTTGCTGAGTAAAAGGATGCCAAATATCTAAACAAAATGTAGGGAGATTTGTGTTACAGGCATCCCTTAAAAAGCTGACATCAGGGGATCAGTGAATGAAAGACACAGTTATAGAGTCTTATCTTGAGGCTTTAGGAAGACTCAAAATGTAACAATCAAAGTGGTTCCGGATGTCTTTTCAATCTGGGGGTAAATACATGATGTAAACTTAAAACAATGAGAGCGACTAACGAGACATCAAGCCTAATATGTGCGGGCCATGTAAGAAAATTCTTACCTATGCCTGTTGTTGACTCAAATGCAGGCCGCTATGAGATAAACAGCCTTTGGGCGAAACAAAAATGAATTAGGTCCCCCAATAAAGGTTCATGTTACCAGTACCAAGTCCTGAGGGACAAAGAAGCACGAAGAAACTTAAAGCCTGTTACGATGGGCGTGGAAGATTAAACACACAGACAATGGGAAGTAACAAGACTCTCCCGCTCATCTGGCAATGGAGTGCGTATTCGCTCTATGCAGTCTTCGATAGAACTGGAGGATTCCCGGTAAAAGAAGGGACCGGGAATAACCTACATCGGGCTGATGCACGCTTGTTACATGCACGATGCTCCGCAGCAGCTGGATGCTGCCTGCTGAGTCACTGTGACAGCCCCAGAATCATTGTTGTAGTACATAGCCTTAGTGAAGTTCTTACCAACCTATGGTCTAACTGAGGGTTTTGAAAATGAAATTAGCAAAGGGCTGTGAGGTTCTCTAATCTAAAACGGTCTTAACCAGTCAATTAATTCGATAGAATCCATTGTCGCAACCATTAATGCCATAACATAGAGGTGTTTGTGTGTCAGTTTGGCAAGGTACATTGAACAATACAATAATTAAATGCAGTTCCTTTGTTCAAATGGTTACATTAATTCTGTAGTGGTGGATAAGGTATACTTCAAAATAAACCCTGGCAACAAGGATAGCCAGAAGCATTCAAAGTAAGAAAAGAGATTTATATGCAGTTATATTAAATATTAGAGTGAGACCCAATTCAAAGATAGAACATTCAACTGAGCGCCTATACTATTAATATCAAAGAGAGGGCAGGTAAACAGTAAAGTACACTGCTGGCACCGATAAGATGTTGTCTTCTAACGGTAATCAGGAAGACATATCAAAGTTAGTTGGCATATTAGATGGAAAAGTTCAGTATAACATGTCATGTAACAAGCATAAGAGAGCTGCTTGTTGACTTCTTTGTCCAGGACTTTGGCTGGGAAGGAGCATGATGGGCAAGTAGTTGCTGAGCTGGTCGAAGTTTTCTTGGGAAGAGCTGTGACCTCTGCTCAGCTGTTCAGGAAGATTCCTCTGAGGATGGAGAAGGTGATGTTGGCAGTGAGGTTGGCACTGGTCTGTGTGCTTCTCAGGCTGTCCATGTTGTGAGGGCAGGTGTCTGAGTGGGTCTCTGAGTGGATGGTCTGCATAATTCTATCTAGACCTGGGCAGAGTTAGCTGAGTGCCTCCACGCGGAAGTCAGCCAAGTGACCAAAAAACTCTGCCGCACTATGCGGAGTTCCGTAAGCGGCAGAGTGCGGTAGGCCGCACTCTTTGCTCTAATTTTTAGCGCAGGTTGTTTGTCCTGCGCTGGAAATTTAACACAAATGGCACAATGCACAGAGCAATAAGATGCTGCTTCTTTCTGTCACTTGAGTAGATGTTCTGCTCAAGTGGCAGCTTTCTCAATGCAAACAGAGGGTTTCTCAATGCGAGAGGGAGGTGGTCTGGAGTAAGAAGTTCATTGCTTGCACTCAACAACTTAAAGTTGGGAGCGCGTGTGAGGAAAAACTCTGTGCGTTACATGGAGTGTGGAATGGGAAAACCTCCGCAACTTCCACAAGTGGAGTGGAATTTCATGCCCGTGCATAATTCTAGCAGTGTAATCTTTTGTGAGAAGGCTCCAATCCATCAGGAGATGAGTGCTCCTGGTTTGTGGAGCCTGTTTCGGAGGGCGATCATGTAGCCAGGTGGGACAACCACTGTGATGTTGGGGGTAGATGATGGGCTGAGCCATATTTCAGTGAGAAAGAGGATGTCCAGGGAGTAGGTGTCGATGAGGTCCCAGACCTCTTTGGAGTGTTTGCAGAGGGATCTAGTGTCAAGGAACATGCAGGTGATGTGGGTCAAGGTGTGTGAGGAGGTTGGCATAGGAGATGCTGCAAGAGATGTGGCAGTGAGTGCATGAGAAAGGTTCTGCCATGCAATGCGAAGCAGAGCGAGGGCAGCGGTCCTGATAGTGTCGGGTGCTAAATGGTAGCAAGTTGGTGGAAGTGTAGCGGTGGCGATTGGATGGACCGGGGTCAGTGGTGCTGGGTGTACCTGCAGGCAGGCTTGCCATTGGCACGTCAGCGGTGCGACAACACAGCCGCCCCTATGAAGGAGGTCGTAGGAGGAGGAGGAGCACAGAGGGGTGAGACTAGAGAGGGGTACGAAACCATAGCAGGAGAAGGCACACAGGAGAGCAGGGAAGGAGAGGGGTGAGAAAGGTGGTAGGAAAAATGCTGAAGGGGAGGCAGGGGCGTCCCTGCAGCGAGGGCGGAAGTGGGGGAGACAAAAGTAGAAAAAGTAGAAAGAGCAGAAGGGCAACAGAAAGACGCACAAATATAGGCACAAAGGACAAACAGCCACTAAAAATAGGCACTACAGCTAAAAAAGCCAGATAAACACGGACAGAAGACAAGCAAACACAAAAGACAAATGGGCACTAAGCAGCAAGGTACAAGAGCCATAGAAGACAAATGAGCACAAAAGGCAAAACAGGCACAAACACCAAACACAAGAGAGCACTGAAGGAAGAGCGCAAAGCGTGAGTGAGACCAAAGTGAAAGCACGAGGAGAGGGAGAGAGTCGGAGCACAGCAAGGTGGGGCCTCACAGCAGATGGCAGGGTCTAGAAGGGTCTTCGACTAGTCAGAGGACCAGTTCCAGGTAAGTGGGAGCTGAGTTCTGGGCAACTGCTCAATGTGGTCATGCTGCGACTGCCATTAAGTAGGTCCTAGGAGGAGGAGGAGCGGGGGCTAAGAAGGGTTTGGAAACCGCAGGGGGAGAACGCATGTGGGAGAGCAGATAAGAAGAGGAGGCAGGAAGGAGGCAGGGGCCTAGAGCAAGGGGAGAAGTGGGGGAGACAAGAGGAGCAGAAGGACAACAGATACGGGCACGAAAGACAAATGAGCACAAAAAATGGGTACTACAGCAAAAAAGCTCAACGGAATAGAAGAGCCAAAAAGCCAAACACACGGACAAAGAAATTAACTGAGCACAATAGACAACAGGGCACTAAGCAGAAAGGCACAAAGAGCATAAGAGCCAAAGAAGGCAAGCAACCACAAAAGGCAAAGCGGGCCCACATGGCAAACACAAGAGAGGATAGAAAGTAGAGTACAAGGTGTAAGTGTAGAGAAAAGAGTGAGAGCAGAGGGAAAGCAGGATACGAGAGATGGAGCGCAATGAGGGAGGGACTCACGGAAGACAGCCGGGTCCGAAAAGGCCTTAGACTGGTCAGAGAAGCAGTCCATGGTAAGTGGGACCTGAGACTTCCCTAAGAATGGTGCATTTGGGTTGCAGTAAGGCAAACAGAGTGGGCTGTAAAAAAGGGAAGGTTTGGGCATGGGAACATATTGCCTGTTGATTAGGGTATGTTCAGAAGTCGCCCCCAACCCATTCGCTAATGAATGGTTCAAAGTGGCACCTCATGCCCAGCTCTTCACAACACACCTGGACCTGTAAATGAATAGAAGAGTGCACTGGACCTGAAGGACTGGGCCTGTACCAACATGTACCCTGGACTGAGAAGTGGACTATAAGGGTCAGCTGACTCACCTTCTATGTGTCTACAGGGACACCAGAAGCTGTGAGAGGCCATTTTTTGGAGTGACCCGCTGACAAGTTACAACTGGACTCTGACAAGACCCTGCTGATGGCCTCAGCTGAAGTGAAATTGAAATTCTTTATTGTGTAGTTAATTAAAACCATTACAATATTCCACAGCATAAAATATAATACCTTCACGTGCTATTATAAAAATCAGATATAAACAACTAATACCGCATTTAAAATTTGATTTCACTTTACAGGATAGGCTTTTTTTATGAAGCAAAAACCGCAAACATTGCTACATTATTCTTTCATTAAATTCTCAACATGGGTTAAAAATTTAATTATTTGACAAATTAATTGTGGGTCCTTTGTGTCCAGAATTTTTAATATTGCCAATCTGCAGGTACGAATACCTTTTTCATTGAACTTCCTCCTAAGCAAATCCCGGCGGCAGCACCCTAACAAATCAAATGTATAAAGTCCTGTACTGATGCTCCACATAGATTGCAATATTTTGGGCCGGGGGTCCTCCAAGTCGGTTGATCAGCATTGGACGGCAGTATCCCCATGTGCAACTCCATATACTTAGTTTTCAGATGAGGCGGGAAAGTGAGACCCAGATATGCTGCTGGCTCAGACCTCGTGTATGCTTGTAAGACCATCCATGAGTGCGCACGTCAACTTAAAATTGTTTTGTCCTCGATTAATGAATGCGCTTTTGCCGCTTTTTTCATGATCAACTGGAATGATGTCCAAGGTAGTTTCCGTTGCCAGAGATCTACCATCTTGGTTATTTTCAATGAAGAAGATACTTTGCGTAATCTGACTTTGGATCATTTTGCAGTGCTTCCCAGAGTGCCGAGTTGATTTCTAGGTCTTATTCAGCCATAATATGTACCAAAATGTAATTGTCTCATACCTTTTGTGGAGTAGTTGTTATTGTAATGCAAACACGAGGCGTACCTGAGCTGGTGAAGCATCACATGGCAAATGAAATACTCTTTTATACCCTCGTGTTTGTATTTTATCAAGTATTGGTGCACTATTTCCATGATGGACCACACTTCCATACTTAATGTGAAGTAGTGGCTCACTGGTTAGAGGCGGCAGACCCGTGAGCAGAGGACGGCCCGGGACCAGGGTTCGATTCCCGGCGCGGCAGGTTTCTGGACCAGGGTCAGCGGACTCGATAATTCTCTCGCCTCGGTGCCCACTCTGATCAGCGATCACACTCGGCAACTCTGGGCATTAGCTTGCCTCATCTTCACTAACGGCCCCACCAGACCGCCGGGGATGCCTGGTCTCACCCTGGAGATACCCATTAAGGGACCATCTCTCAGGGAAGCCAGGAAGGGTTTCGCAGCGGTCGAAGCGCCTTGGGACCCTACGGGTAAGTAGTGCGCTATATAAATGCCTATACATACATACATTCCATATGCAATAGTCGGAAGTAGTTTTGCTTTGATAACTGCCAGAAGTGGAGTGAACGATGGACCTTTTAACTGTTTTAGCATGCTGCAGAATGCAAACAGTAAAGCGGTTCCCTTCTTTTAGATTGTTTCATAATGAGAGACGAATGAAAACCTTCGGTCCAAATATATCCCCAAGTATTTGTAGCTATCAACTACTTCCAACTTGGTATTGTCAATTTTGAATTTTGGCTGTTTAGGCCGACAGTGTGTTATAATCATGACCTTTGTTTTTTTAATATTTATTTCCATCAGATTTGTTTTGGCGAAATCAGCTAAGTCATGGATTGATCGTTGCAGTGCGATTCTCGTCTGGCTCAGGAGTACAACATCATCTGCGTAGGACAGATGTGTTAAAGGCAATGTACCCAACCGTGGCGGATGTGAATTGACCCCATCTAGCCTTAGTGTTAAATCAGACATGAATAGATTGAATAAGTGCGGGGTCAAAACACAGCCTTGTTTTAGCCCTTCATTAGTGTAGATCCTCTGTGTGAGCCTCTGGCCATCGGCGATCTTAACCTGCATCCAAGTTTTGGTAGAGAGATCCATGATTGTTTTTAAAATTATGTCTGGTAGACTCTGGTGCTTAAGTTTGGCCCATAATGTGTGTCGACTAACTTGGTCAAAGGCCGCTTCAAAGTCCACAAAGCATAGGTGGAGTGCCTGACGCTGTCGTAAACTTTTATCGGCAATAAGCCCTATCGCTAGTATATTAGCAATTGTGCCTGTACCACGTCGAAAGCCCGACTGATTTATAGGGATTTTTGTATTTGCATCGGACCAGTTTATCAAATCGGTTAAGATCAGAGATGCATAATATTTGGCCTCTGCATCTATCAACGCTATCAGGCAATAATTTGCAGGATCTGTGCACTCCCTGGCTTTATATATTGGGTTAATAATCGCATCTCTCCAGCTTTCTGGAATACGACTGGTGGTGCCGATCATCTGGAACAGACTACAGATCTTGCTTGCCCAGAAGTTGGGATCTTGTTTATAAATTGCCTGTGGTACACCATTCGGTCCAGGTGCACTATCAAGCCAACTTTTTCTTATGATTTGAAGGATTTCGATTTCAGAATAGGCGACAGTAGATTGAGGTATATCTTCTTTTTGCTTTTCATGTGTCGTAGTGACAACTGGGGGCAACTGATCTGAATTATTTATTGAGAATGTCAAGATTAAATGCTGTGTCGATGCATACTCAGCAACGCAGGTCATGTTCATAGGTTTGGAGTTTCTGTTCATAGAATTCACCTGCCCCCAGAATGCTCTAGCGTCATATTTATTTGCATTATGTAATAATTTCGTCCAAAAGTTATTTTCTTCAGTTTTTTATCGATCTAAATTTGTTTCTTGTATTTCCTCTTTAAAAGATGTACCTCATCCCATACTTTGGACCGTGGACTCTGATGTTGGGCCTTTCTGAGGGCCTTTCTTAGGTGCTTTTTTAAGCTTTGTGATGTTTGACTAAGTTCATTGTTGTTATCTATTCGGTTTCTATTTGTATATGTTTGATGGGTGCTCCTGCTTCGGGTAAACTTGCCAAAAAAGCGGTCCATGTTTCCATGGCCGTTTTATTTTCTAACTCAAGAATTGTCAATAAAGTTTTTAGCTTTTAGGTTTAAATCTTTTTATTTGAAATCTGCACCTGGAAAACAAGTCGGTCAGCGCAAACATTACATGGCCAACAGCAATCATAAACGTGTGAAAGGCAAGGAAAAGGCTTAAGAAGGTGAGCATAGCAATCCAATACCTTTCTAACCCATGGCAGCGTTGACAGACCAGGGATGTTACATAGTGCCAACTACATAGTGCCAACCAGGTGGAAACCCCCCCTCCCACTCCCCAAACTCCCCCTGCCCTTCCCTCCCCGCGCCCCCCCGTCCAGTGCTCGAGTCAGTCTCTCCCGACTTCTTCTCGCCAGATCTTGACGTAAAGTTCCCCTGCCCCCCCTCATGAGGCCTCCCCTTCCGATCCAGTGAGTCTCAACAAGCGAAGATACTTTTGGCAGGTAAGTTCTCTGAATTCAGTAACCAGTAGTAAGCGGAACGGCTGACAAAGCTCGTCATATTGATCCTTGTCCCCGGCTAAAGTAAGGGATATCTTCTCCATCCCAACACACACCATAACCGATGAAGCCAACCTGTAGTGGAGGGGACCGTGGTAGTGCGCCAGTGTATTATAATATTTTGTATCGCAGAGCCTAGGGCGATAGCCATCTGGCGTCCCCTGCGTGTACGCAGAGGGTATGTCAGGGGGTTAGGAAGCCCTAGTATGGTGTAGGCAGGAAAGCGAGGCAGTTGGGTGTGAAAATGTGAGTCAATATCGTCGATCACCTGTGTCCAGTATGGCTGTACCAGGGGACAATCCCACAAGATGTGCAGTAGTGTGCCTATGTGTCCACATCCCCTCCAGCAGTTTTTATCTTTACTGTGGTCCATCTCACTTATTCGTTCTGGGGTGTAGTACCAGTATGTGGTCACCTTAGTTAGCGTCTCTGTAAGTCCGGAGTGGTATGCCAAGTGTCGTGCCCTGTAGGAGATTTGGTCCCATTCTTTGTGGCTCAGGGTCCTGCCTAGCTCTCTCTCCCAACGTTCCCTGCCCGGATTATAAAGATGAGCTGGTTGTGGTTGAAGGAATTTGTAAAGATCAGATATTAATTTGGAGTCTGAAGTGCGGGACAGGAGCCATCTCTCGTATGGCTGAAAGTGCCTATCAGCTGTTTCCCTCACCTGCGGCTGGAGTGCCCAGTGGCGGACTTGGAGGTAGCGCATTCGCTCCGTCTCGGGGAAGTTGAATTCCTGTCTAAAGAGCGGAAAGGGGAGCACACATCTGGGCCATAGATGTGACAGAGGCAGCGACATCCCGCCGATCGCCAATGGGCAAAAGCTCCCTTGGCCATGCCCGGAGTTATCGACTAGGGGCGTAAGCGGCGAGGGAAAGGTGGTGAGGTCATGTACGGTATTAGTGGCATCCCATACTTTTAGTGGAACCCGCGTGACGAATGAAGCGTAAAGATTAGCCGGTCGGGCGGCCTTGCTGAGAAAGGGGATTTCCTGAAGTGGGCGCCCCACCTCTGCCTGATCCTGGAACAGCCAGTGTTTTTCGGATTCCCACTTGCTCCATTCCACCAGATAGCGTAGCTGCGCTGCCTGGAAGTACTTGCGCAGGTCCGGTATTCCCGAACCTCCCGCTTCAGGAGCCAAAGTGGTCAGTGCCCTCCTCATTCTTGGCTTCCGACCTTGCCAAATAAAGCGGGCGAGGTCAGACTGTGTTTGCCGAATCCATCCTGTGAGTGGCTGGAGCGGTAGTGCTCGGAAGAATACAGGATTTGGGGTAAAATGGTTATTTTGACCGCTGCTATCCTGCCCAGCCAAGAGAGGGGGAGGCTTTTCCATTGGCCCAGTTCCTCGCGTATTTTCCTTTGGAGCGTATTATAAATGGCTGCTGTCATGGTGGGGAGTGTGGAGGCCAGCTGAATCCCCAGATAAGGCACTGCGTCCGCCGCCCATTGGAGGGGAAAGATGGTCTGCAAGTGTGTCTTGGTAGGGGGTCTCAGGGATAGGTCAAGGGCCATCAATTTGTCAGCATTTATTTTGAATCCGGCCACCGCCACAAAGGTATCGATTTCCGCCATGCATGCAGGCAGGGCCGTCTGTGGGTTGTCAAGTGTAAGTAAGACGTCGTCTGCATAGAGGCTAATGGTGTGTGTATAGCCACCAAACTTTATCCCTGTCGCTGTTTTGTTTTGGCGTATCCTCTGAGCGAACGGCTCCATATATAAAGCAAAGAGAAGAGGCGACAGTGGGCATCCCTGCCTTGTGCCTCTCTCGATGGCAAAGCTCCGCGAACTATAGCCGTTTACTCGGCTGCAGTAGGGAATTTGTAACAATTAAAAATGAGGGTGCAGAATTTCTCCCCGATGCCGATTTTCTTCAGGACTATCTCTAGGTACGGCCAATGAACTCGGTCGATCGCTTTCTCGGCGTCCACCGCCAGCAACATACATTCTCCAGGGATTCTGGAAGTCTTTTCTATGAGGTGTGTAACTCTCTTGGTGTGATCTACTGTTTGGCGGTCCGGTATGAATCCCGCCTGATCCGGGTCTATTAGTCCTGGTAGGTAGGGGCCCAGTCGGGCCGCCAGGATGCTCGTGTACAGTTTGAGGTCCACATTAAGTTGGTTCTGTCTTTCCCAGGTTTTGGGATGACTGAGAGGGATGCACTTAGAAGGTCATGGGGGATGGCACCAGGCTCCGAGAAGGTATTAAAAAGATGGGTGAGAATCGGCGCCAATGTTGTGCAGAATGTCTTGTAAAAAAGAGCTGTGAAGCCATCCGGCCTTCCCTGGCTTAAGTTTGGCTATGGCTGAGATCACTTCCTCAATGCGGATATCTCTGTCGAGGTACTCCGCCTGTGAGGGCGCCAGGGAGGGAAGTGTGACCGAATCAAGATAATCGTCCACTGCCTGGCTGTCCAGATGGTCACTGGTATAAAGAGTCGCATAAAAATCCCAAAACGTTTCCGCGATCTCTGCGTCATCTGTGACCGTAGACCCGTCGGTGCAGGAGAGTTCTTTCACTATCTGTTGTTGGGGCATGACTCAGAGCCTGCTTGCCAACAACCGGCCACATCTGTCCCCTCCCGTGTAATAGGCATGTAGCAGCCGTAGGGCTGCGTATTCCGCCCGATCCATATCTAGAGCTGACAAGAGGTGTCTGGCCACTTTAAGTTGTTTCCATATTCTAGGAGCCCCTGTTCGTTGTTGCATTCGCTCCAACTCCTGTACCCTCTGCGTAAGCTCGTCTTATTTGTGCTGTCTGTCTCTATTCTCTGCCGAAGAGAGGGCTATAAATTCTCCTCGGATCACTGCCTTCATGGCTGCCCACTGCGTTGCCCGCGTCGTGTCATCGTTAGCGTTGTGTAATTGGAAGTCGTGAATAGTGTTGTGAATGTGTTTTACTACGTCTTTCCTATGCAAAAGAGTGTCCCGAAGACACCAGACCCTGGGGGGATTTGAGGCAGGTGGCAAGGTGAGGGTGGTGGTAACGGGTGCATGGTCTGAGAGCGAGAGCACCCCTATCTTCGTCGAGGTGGATAGGGCGCAGACTGGGCCAGTGACCAGGAGATGATCCAGCCTAGCGTAGGTCTTGTGTGCATTGGAATAATAAGAGTTTTCTCTGTCGTTTGGGTGTGTGCGGTGCCAGAGGTCATGGAGGTCAAGCTCTGCTAACCGGTCTGTGCAGCTGGCGGAGAACGCTCCGGTTTGGGGAGCACGTTGTGCTGACCTGTCCAGTACTGTGTCAAACACCATGTTGAGATCTCCCCCTAGTATGATGTGTCTATCCAGTGTGACTGTGACATCAGTGAGGGCTGAGTGCAGAAAGTGTTCCTGGCCGTCGTTAGGACTGTAGATGGACCCAATTGTGAACAATAGGCCTCAAAGGGCAAAGCGATATGCTAACAGTCGCCCCCTTTGTTCTGCACACTTATGTAGAACCTCCCCTCTAAATGTCCGTGCCACTAAGATCGCTACCCTTCCGGTCTTGTTAGGGCCTGAGGAGAAGAGCTGAGTTGGGAACTTTCTAGAGCAGAGTCTGTGACAATCGCAGGCCACCAGATGGGTTTCTTGTAGTAGACAGATGTCTGCTCGGGTGTTCTCCAGTAGGGATAAAATGGCACGCCGCTTAACAGGGTTGTTGAGACCCCGCACATTCAAGGTTAATAACTTAAAGGTTGTTGGCGGCATGATGACCACTGGAAACCGACTTGCTAGTCCCTACACCCGGAGGGGTGCGGGACGCCGGGACGGAACCAAGACTATTGTGAATAGAACGGAGCACTGGACAACCAACCCTCTCTCCCACCCTTTCCCTTCCCCAGCCCAGCCAACCCCCCCAACCCAACTTCCCCAGATCTCTTACCCCAACATCAACCAACACCCCCCCCAACCCCCTCATCCTCCCTCCCGTCCCCCCCCCCCCATAGCAACCCCGCAAAAAAATACTACTCATAGTCTCGGGCCTACTGGAACAGAGTTCAGGTCCGTAGAATGTCAATGTGGAGGGTAACGTGGCAGCGGCCGACTCAGCGGCTCCCCCGCCCTCCCCCCCAGACAGAGCTATAGCATGAAGGCATACCCCCTGACAATAACACCTTACAGTTTGGTCACTGTGTTGTCGGCCACCTCCTGTACCGCAGCTTCTCGTTCTTGAGCAGCCGTGATGGGGTCAGGCCTCGGAAGAGACCTGGGGGATCGTCATCGCGGCACTGTCTGCCACCCATCTCTGGATCGTCGTATGTGTCCGTCCTGTGATCTACCTGGGGAGGCCTCTCTGGATCCTGCCTCCTCCAGCATTTCAACGCAGTGCACAAGTGTCACGTAGTGATCTGAGTTGGTGTAGTGATCCCTTCCACTTGAAATTGAGGCAAAACGGGTGGCCCCAGGAGTATGGCACTCCGTTGTCCCTTAGAAAGTTCGTGGCTACTCTGAAGGCTTTTCGTTTCTGCAGAGGTCCTGGAAGAGGGCAACAGGGTCCCCCCGGAAGTGGATTGGTTGCTTCGATCGGGCCTCTCTCAGAATGCGTTCCTTCAGTGAAAAATCGGGGGGAAAGCCAGTATGTACGGAGGGGGGGCCGGTGCTCATCGCGCTATTCCGACTCTATGTGCGCGGTCAATACGAATGTCAAACTCACCGGGCTCCCCGAGGATCTCCCGGAACAGCTCCTGCAGGTAGCTGACAACGCTGTTCCCCTCGGACTTCAACGGGACTCCCCGGACTCGTATGTTGTTCCTCCGAGAACGGTTCTCAAGATCCTCCGAGTGCGCCTGTAGGTCTACCTGTTGTTCCTGAAGACGGAGGATCTCCTGTTGTAGCTGTTCTACCTCCATGCTGCGAGTCTGGTCCGCTTCCTCCACCGCCACCACGCGCTCCCCCAGGCCGTCCACATCCCGGCGGAGCTCCCGCTGTTCCCCCGCCAGTTCTTGCTTCAGGGCTTGGAAGTCGTCCCTCAGGGTATTAAAGAGGGAGGCTAGGAAAGCGTTTGTGATGGGGGCAGCCTCGTCATCTTGGCCTTGGGGGCTGACAGGCGCCTTCGGGGGTGAGGTCACTTGGGCCTTCTCTCCTTTTGGAGCGTTTTTGTGGAGCATGTCCACAATGTTGCGAGAGCCTTTGGGCCCCGTGTTAGCCATTGCGCCGGGGGTTAGCGGTCACTCAATGTCCGGGAGGGGCACTCCGGGAGGCCACGGGCGTCACCACGGCGATGTCAGGGACAGGGTTAGCTAGGCCCGTGGGCCCGTGTCAGAGTCCGAGAACCTGTTATGCCCGAGTCACTAGGGGCCGTTGGGTATCTCTGTCCTTCTGGGGGGGCCGAGAACCGGCCAGTGCCAGTCCGGGACCGCTCTGCCCCCTTGAGTTATGAGCAAATGCCCCGGTGTCTGCGCCGATGTTCAGGGTGCAAAGTCGTGGGGGCACCCCGCTCGGGTCTGTAATTCCCACTGCCAGCCTGCCGAGGTGAATGCTGGGCCCAGGGGGTCGCCGCTGCAGCGCTGTGTCCTCAGGGGTGTGCCGTTTTCCTCCGGAGGCCCCCAGTGCGAGGGTTGACCATCGAGGGGTCAGCCGTAGAGGAGGAGTCCGATAGTCCTCAGGGTGGATCCGGGCTCAGGCCCCCAGGGAAGCAGTGAATGTTGGATGTCCCTCAGGGCGAGGCTCCGGTGTGCGGGCGGTGATCACCCCGGCGTGGGTATGGCGCTATGGCGGCGGTCGCCGGAGTACCCTCACAGTAGGCCCGAAGCCTGGGCCTCGATTGCAGGGCTCCGCCGGAGGGGTCGAGCAAGCCGGGGGCATAGGCGTCTGTCCCACCGGACCCGGGAATCTTCACCAGGCTGGGAGTGCTTGGGGCCTCCCGATCACTGGTGCGCAGTTGCCCCGTCCGTCCCTGACCCCTGGTCAGCTGCCGAGGCCTCCCCGGGGCCGAGGCCCGGCTCCCTGGCTCCGCCGCCTTCTATCCCGCTCACCTCTGCACAGGCCTATTTTCCAGGCGGCGAGGTCAGCCGTCGTCCACCAGGCTGGGGGGCCAGACGTCCCCCCGAAGGGTCCACCTCCGCTCGGAGCTCGGAAACCGCCTTATGCGCCTTCCTCTTCGTGAGCAAGACCCTAAGCCGGGGGCTCGAGTGGCTCAGCCGCCCGACCTCCAACTGGCGCCACTGCTGTCAGCTTTAGTCGTTCGCCAGTCGCGTGAAGTCCGGGTCATCTGTCCGCTGTACTGTAGGGTGGTGGACCAGGCCGTAGGGTGCAGAAGTCACTCCAGGCGCCGAGTGCCCATGGCCGCCATTGCGCTGCTTCACGCCGTCGAGAGCTCCCGGTGTATGCCCCACCGGTCCGGCGGGCGACGCAGCTCAGATCATCAGGTGAGGAGTATTGGGGCAAGGCGCTGCGCCCCCGGTCGTAAAATATGCGGTTTCAAGGGGCAGATCACTCTATTGAAAGGGTATTTTGGTGGGTTCAGGGCCGGGGAGTCGCACAGGACACTTCTGGTCAGGCCGCCATCTTAGCCATGCCTCCCAGTTTTTAGCTTTTAAAGCTATATCTGGTAAAGTGTTGCATGTCCACCTCAGACATTTCAGAGTAATTGTTGATATTTTCCCTTCAATTACTGGGGCTTCTGGGTGTTTAAAAGATGTTATTTTAAGTTCGATGTGCTTAGCTGAATGGTCACTATCGACTGAGCATTTAATTTGAAAACTATTTATTTGCCCAAGAAGTGGGAGAGTTACTATTGTGTAGTCCAGAATTGAGCTCGAACGAGGGCCAATATATGTACAATTGGCAGGTCTATCCTGTTTTATTCTCCCGTTTAAGGCACGCATTCCCAGATGTTCAAGGTTCCTTATCAATTGCTGGCCTACTTTATAATTACGGCTTTGTTCGTAAAACAACTGAATTTCTACAGCCCACATTTAGTTTGCTGCAAGAATGTTATCTTCCTCTTCTTGACAATATAGTAGATTTGCATTGAAATCCCCAGTGAGAATTATCTACCAAGTTGGGTGTTCAAAACGGAATTCCACAATGGCATCAGTGACTTTCTTGAAAAGATATTTTTTTATCTTAGGTTTCGGGTGAGCATAGATATTAATTAGGATGATAGTTCTTACCCCTGAATGTGTGCCCAGATCCATTCTTAATATTTGCATGGCTGATGTTGTTGATGTCAGCTAAGTTGCCAAGATTTTTAATTCTGTAGAGATGTAAACAGCGAGGCCACCCTTAGCTCTTCCATGTTGCTGCGTTCTTATTGCATTCACATAATATCCTATCCTACCTCAGACTGCTACAGAGGCTGTCAACCAGGTTTCTTGTGGCATAATTATTTTGTAGTTATCCCAGGACGCTGTCTATCCTTTGTCCTGTAGGATTCCTTTTGCTCCTGCGATGTTCCAGGATAGGATGTTTATGGAGGTAAGCGCTGTTTCTCCAGATACGCTATAGTTTCAATCTCCTGTCCGCCCGTCAGTGGGCAGCCACAAATTTATTTTCCTCTGTTGCTGTATATTTTTACCGTCTGCACCTTTGGCACCTCGCATAACCGAGGAGATTATATTTTTTTCTGAATTTTTTGTCTTGGGAATACTTAACGTTAAAAATGGAGATGGATAACGTTGGATTACTGGGATGTGAGTGATATTCCCCTGTCCTCAAATTTTGTGGTTTCTTGTAAAATGTCAGTTATTGTCTCTTCATTCCTCCATGTTGCTATAGTACCTTCATTTCCTATATTGTTTTCAGGGTTAACAAATTATATTGCTATTAAATCTGCAGACGTTAAATGTTGTAAAGTTGGAATTGCTGCCATCAGGCGTAGGATATTTCCTCTATTCAGATAATCTTGAGCACCCTGTGAATAATAATGTGGCATGAATAAGATCCTATTTGTTGGGTTTAATTTATTCTCTTTTTTTTGCCCATACGAATGTGACGTCTGCTCTTTTGTTTGTTTTCTTCCTGGTTCGTCGATATCCCTGCTGATTGCGTCATTACACTGCCTGTTTATGTTGTTCGATTGCTGTTTTTCCTTACCATATTCTAATGGCTCATCTATCTTCAGGCTAAATTTTCTATTATCTCTCCTATTACTTCTCTTTTTTTTTTTTAAATCTTTTTATTGAAGAACCAGCTCCGTAACCTTGCACATCGGTTAGCAACGGTAATACACTGACAATCAGTAATAAAATAGACCACAGCTGCACAAACAATGATCAGGCCCACCTCCCACGACCGACCCTCCCACCAAACATTGACGTAACCCCAGCAAACCCCAATTGAGACCCACCAATGCATACACATATTATTCATTACCTCCAACCCATTCCCCCTTCTTCCCCCAGAACAACGCAGCGCCCCACCTTAGAGCAGCCACAGCCCGAGGAATCAAGCACAGGACGGGTATCCCAGGCCCACCATGTGGAGTGCACATGCCCAGTGTAAGAAGTTTCACCCTGATCCCCTCTCATGTCGGCTCCACAGTCATCTGCGAATCCATCCATTCCCCTCTATACCGCCTCCAAGCCGTCCATATGTTCTCCCATTTCTTAGGGCAGCCTCGGCTTTTGTAAATCACCTTTTCCGCCCGCTGGCACCAATCCATATCATGTTCCCACTCCTCCACTGTAGGTAGTAGATCACTGCCCCATAATCTTGCAATATTTCGCTTGGCCACCATACTTGCCAGGGCTAGCCACACTTTGTCCCATTTCGGCCAGGTGATGTCACTGGTGACCTCCAAAATATGCCATCTGGCCTCCAGCGGGACGTCCGCTCCCACCACCTCCAACATAATGCCTGACAACCTGAACCAATATGCCCTGATTCTAGCGCAGTCCCACAATATATGGAAGAAGGTCCCTTCCTCCCCACACCCACGCCGACAAAAGCTAGAGTCTACAGAGCCTATCAGGTATTGCGTCGTTCGCGGGGTGTATGATCTATGTAGGATGCGTAATTGGACAAGCCGGCACCTAGCACGAATCGCCACTTCTCGGTCCTGTTACTTCTCTTAAAGCAATTTTGGCCTTGCTGGTACGAAGTTGACAATTGCCAGATCCTTGAGTTTCATTCCAGTTCAGTTGTTCTATTCTTGTTTGGATCAACCCGCTCTGGTTTTATATTGATCAATAGCAAATCTATCCTTAATATTTCCTGAGCTTTGCTCGACCTTCACAACGACTTGCCTGTCTTGTTTGATTTCACTAATATAATCTTGTAAATTAGAGCTGGTTTTTCTATCAGGGAAAACATTTTCTTGTGATTGGATGGTCCGTTTCTGGTCGGGACTGCTTGTTCCTCTAACATCATTAAATTTGTTTGTCTTTTGCATTGGAGATCCTTGTATGCACACCACTGCATTCAGATCTTTTTTGCTTTTTTTGTCTGGGGGAACACAGTGTACTTGTGCGATTAAGGTCTGTCTCGGTTGGAGCTTTGTTGACTTGACAGGTTGTTTTGTTTTATTTCCAATAGCCGTTAATTGCCCCATTATGCTCCCTTTAGGTTTATTTCTTGTTGTTAATTCAAGATCACTACTTTCGGTGCTCCGATTTATACTTCTCCCCTTCAGTGTATGTATTGTAGTTGAATCAATATCACAACCCACAAGGCTCTCATTCCCTACTGGACTATTTTCTGCCCGCTGAACCTTGCTCGATTGGTATGATATTTCTGTTCCTACTAACTGGTTTTCTACCTCTTCCTCATATTGTTTGTGATCTTTACCCAATGTTCGTGATGATCTATATCTGCTGTGGAGATTAAAAATTGGGTAGTTGTCCAGTGCATATTTATTTGACGTTTTACTGGTGTGCAAGCCATTTCTAGTCTCCCTTGCTTGGTTTTTTTGTCGTTTTGTTAAAGCAGGTGGAGGATTGTTTATTATGTTCGTCTGCTTATACATTTGTTGGTTTACTTCAATACAAGGAACCTGTGTACTTGTGATCGTTCCGACACAAGGTAATCTGCTGTATTTGCATCCTCATTTGGAAATCCTGCTTTAGGCTTTTTTTCTATTCACTGTTCAGTAATCTTTCCTATTTCGCTAGAAATAGCATTTTGGGAATTTTTGCCTCTCATCTTTTTCTCTTTGTTGATTTCTACTTTGCTTTTGTTATTAGTTGAGGCAGTGTTATGGATGTTATTTCCTCCCTGTGTACAATTTTTGCTATTTGGAGCATTTTCAAGTGAACAGTTCACACGTCTGCATTCGTGTAAAATGCTTGCTAGCAAGGTTGGTAGGTCCCTTAATTTTTCCAAGATGGGACAACAAGGGCAACTGAAGGCTTGTGCCCGCATTTAATTTCTATCCTGAATGTTTACTAATAGGTTTGTCATAGTGTCTAATTTATTATTTATGCCTGAGATGTATTCGGCAATTATATTCATTAGGTTTATTTGAATGTCCAGTTTATCTGACTGCATGTTCAGGGTTTTAATTGATGTTTTTAATGTATTACCTAGAGCAAAATGTAAATTTGTACGAGATTCCAAATTGTAATCGGGATCCTGTATTCCCTCTGTTGAGTGTTGAATAACTTTATTATCTACCAGATGACCCCGCTCGATGTTATGATTTTGCGGGTTGACTGTGATTTTTTTATTTTCCACCCTATTGTCCTTGTCCGTGTGGGCCCTCTGTTCTGGATTTGCTTCCTTTTTGTTACATGATTTGATGTATGGTTCAATATATTCTTTCTCTATCTGTTCCGAGGAACTTGATATTTCAATTATTGTTTGTTGTTTGCCCTGCAATTTTTCCACTTGATAGCCCTCTGTTCGGTTTTTATTCAATGTATCATTTGCTGGTGCTATACTGTTATTGGTTAATTGGATTTGCTGAAATTTTCTTTCTCCTTTCAAATGTATTACTTCATTACTAAAAGTATTATCATTTATTTGTTGAACATAATCGCTTACTGAGTATCTTCTTCATGAGGTTACCTGTGCTGAGGTGCATATTAATTCTTCTGTTGTTTTCTGCTTTCCTAGTTGACATATTGATGTTAGTTTATTCGTTATTTGTTTGGTAGGATTACATTTTGTATTTGTTGCTTGTAATATCTCCTTATTATTTAATGGTGGTCAAGACTCTATCCATGTCGCAGAATTCTTCTGTGTTACAGGATTTTTCTTTTTTTTTTTGAGTGGCTGTCTTTGTTGTCTTGATGTTGAGTGATTTTTTGGATTTTCTTTGCAGGTACTGTTCATGTTTCTA
The DNA here is from genome assembly GCF_964261635.1 of Lissotriton helveticus. Classification (NCBI taxonomy): domain Eukaryota; kingdom Metazoa; phylum Chordata; class Amphibia; order Caudata; family Salamandridae; genus Lissotriton; species Lissotriton helveticus. The sequence goes on along the minus strand of NC_136072.1, from coordinate 992,382,412 downwards.
TTGGTTCTTGTACCTAACTCACATATTAAATCCTGGTTTTCAGGAGAATGATGATTTACTACCCCGAGTTTGTCCTTGATGGTCTCACAAATCGATGTTGATGTTAGAATTATTCTAGCGTGACATGAATTTATATTTGTATTTTCCTGGATGTTGTCCAGTGTAGTATCCGAGATGCTGTCTGGGCTCTTAAACTGTACTTGTTCGTCCTCGTAACCATTATCTAAGCATTATCTCCCGGTTTTGTGTGAACTTGTACTTGTGTTTGGATTGTCTGTTTATTATTGCCCCAACTAAACGGCTTTTCATCCACGTGTGCTGTTGGCTTGCACCTATTTGGTGCTTGTTTTTCAACGGTATATGGGGTACAATTCGCTGGATGTGCTGTTGTTATGGCCAAGATGTTGTCTGTTTTAACATCCATCTGAGGTGAGTTTAGTATATGCGGCGTCAATGGTTTTAGGAGGCCGTTTACCTTTTCCGGCATTGAATAAATGGCTGCAAATGGATCTTTTAAGAATGTAAATTTGACAGTTGAATTCGTTGACCCGAGAATTGAATAAATAGATGGTATTAACCCATTTCCTTGATTTTGCGGAGGTTTGGTTGTGCTACTCTGTGGGGAGGCTATCCCTTTTACATCCAATTTATCTTTACTTTTCCTTTTCATGGATTATAGTGGATTTTTCCTTGTCCTGCCTGACCTCATTATACTGCTGAATATTAACCTCGTCTGGGCCGGTGGCAGTACAACACAGTTTTATACTTCTACTTATAGAATTTGGTATTTGATACTTAGTAAGTCTGTATCCTATGCCTCCTATGGGGTGTCTCCTTGATTGTTTGTTGGAACACGCACCTTGCCCGCTCTTCGCCCCCTCTATGCTCTCACACCTTGCTCATCCCCTGGAACCTAGGTGCCTTGGTGCGGAGGGAACAAATTGCACCTAATCACAGGAATGAGGACCTGGGGGAGCAGGCGTGGGCAAGGGCAGCACAGAATCAGTAAAGCAAGAAGCAAATGCGGACGCAGCTCACGTTTTCAATCAGCTGCCCCACTTATTCAAGTACTGAGGGACCTACGGCTCCTGAGGGGGTAGCAGCCGACTTGCCCCAACCTCAACACCCCCTCTTCTTCACCACAGGTGCCGGCAGCCAGGCAATCTCAGTCAGCTGCTCCATTCTGCTTCCACCCTGCTCCGCTCCACTCAGGGTCTGAGGATAGAAGGGAAGGAGCAGGCTTACCCCCCCCCTCGACACCCCCCCTGCCACAGGTGTAGGTACAGGCAGGCAGCCAGGTGCGGGGAGGTAATACAGAGCGAGATGTGGCAAATAAGTCAGTTGCGCTGCTTTTTCCCCACGCGTCTTCACCACTTCACTACACCATGTCACCACTTGCCTGCCTGCTGGTGCCTTGTGCCTGCTGTAGACGTTCGCGTTTCACCCGCGTCTCTCCGAGTCTGAGTCCGATTTCTTTGGCGGCTCTTATAACTGGTATTAGCTCTTTTGGCTGTTCTCAGGCCTTTGTGGTAGTGGCTACGGGTAATTAGGCGGCTGTGTGGCTGTGCGGGTTGCGGGTGCGGGTTGAATGCTAGCCTCCTTCTCTCCCGCTTCTCTCCCGCTTACCTTCACTTTCTCCTCTCCGCTTCCCCCACCGCCTCGCTACCTCGCTGCCTTGCCGCCGCCGCCACAGCAGCTCACTCGTCTTCTTCACTTGCTCCGATCGACTGCAAGATCAGCTGCAAAATCTGGACTAGACTCCGCTCCTTCAACCTCTGGAAGCACAAAGGTGCTGCTACCTGGGATGCGTTCTGAACACGTGAGCCTCAGCTGAAGTGAATTTTGGCCACTAAATGCTGTCCCTGAGGTCCTACCAATTTTAGAAATTACCTAGAGTGAATGCTCCAAAAAGAAGAAAAGCTGGGTCTTAAAAGGTTTTAAGCACCATGACTAACCACACAAGGCTATCCACACACGAAATAAATATTCAAATATCTCTCACAGTTAAGGTATTTGTTTTTTGTTTTTCAGAAACAAACTCACACTTTTGTCAAACAAAACAGTTTGGTGAACAACCACCCAACAGACTGCAGTTGTCCAATAAACTTGTAGTGCCTTGACATGAACCGCTGAGCCATCTGTGATCTCCTAACTTGGCGGGCGATATTTCGTCAGGTGATGGATGTAATGTTCTCTGCCACCCTGACAGACGGTGAGCTGCCTGTCAAACTCTAAATCAGGCCCCAAGTTCCAGTGTGTAAATGTTGCCTGGGCAAAACTGCAAAAAGTATCCGGTTGATGAGAGATCCTCAACAAGTGCAAACTTACAATTTTCATGCCATGAGCTTTTCCTGCCACAACCAACTGCCTCAGTAGGACCTCTCCAATGGCTATTCGACTTTTGAGGTAACTTAATTGGATAGTATTCAATCTTGCCCTACTGAAGTCATTTGACTTCCATAAAAAAGACTAAGTTATTAGATAAAACTTGGACTGGGATGCCTCCTTGGTGTAGCTGACCTCTGCTTTATTGCAGTCATAATGAAATAACACCTAGGTTCTGGTCAACCATAATAATAATAATAATAATAGAGCATTTATAAAGCGCATGGCTGCACAACTGTGTATCCCCGCGCTTACTGCTAACAAAAAACTGTCAGAGGGAGAGGGGCGGTAGCAAACAGAAAATAGTTATTGCGGGAAAATGTGAGTTTTTAATTTAGCTCTGAATAGAGTTTCTGAGGGTTCCATTCGCAGATGAACTGGGAGGGCATTCCAATGTTTCACTCCAAGATAGCGAAAGGATCTGCCCCCCAAGTTTGAATTGTGTCATTCCAGAAGATCTTAGGTCTCTGATCGGGCGATGAATAGTTAGGAGGTTTCTGAGATAGATAGGTCCTTTATTGTGGGCAATTTTATGGGCGTAGCAGAGGGTTTTAAATCTGATTCTTTCCCTAACAGGGAGCCAGTGTAATTTGGACAGAGCCGCTTTGGAGGATGTTCTTCTGGGAAGACCCAGTACCATGCGGGCGGCTGCATTTTGAATGCATTGTAGCTGGTGTAGTTGCTTTTGGTTCAGGCCTAATAGGAGAACGTTTCCGTAGTCCAGATGGGGAGTTATGAGCGCGTGTACAATAGTTTTTCTGGCTTCAGTAGGGATGAGATCAATGATTTTTCGCAAGGTTTTTAACGTGCCGAAGCCCTTGCCTGTTATTTTGTTGACTTGGGATTTTCCCGAGAGATCTGAGTCAATCATAACCCCTAAATTTTTGACCTTTTCTACAGGGCGGGGGAAATCACCCAGAGCCGTAGGCCACCATGCCTGGGACCATATTGATGTTTTGTTCCCTACTACCAACACCTCTGTTTTGTCTCCGTTTAAACAGAGGCAATTGTTGTCCATCCAGGTGGCTACAGCAGTCATGCAACCAGAGAAATTGGTGGCAAATTTCTCGCTGTCTGGGGTGAGCTTGAACATAAGCTGGGTGTCGTCGGCATAGCTAACAATGCCCACCCCAAAGTTCTCTATGACGCGAGCCAGGGGCTCCATATAGATGTTGAATAAGGTAGGGCTCAAACTAGAGCCCTGTGGAACCCCATAGCTCACGTCATGAGAAGATGATTTAAAGGGTGGACAGTGCAGCTGGAACGATCTTTTGGTGAGAAAAGACTTGAACCAAGCCAAAGCATGGTCTTTCACTCCTATATCCGAGAGTCGGGACAGCAGCGTGGCATGAAGCACAGTATCAAAAGCTGCGCTTAGGTCTAGCATGACCAACGCTGCTGTTTCTCCCTCGTCCACCATCCTACGGATGCATTCTGTGGAATATAGCACAGCTGATTCCGTGGAATAGCCAGGTCTAAAACCCGATTGTGTGGGGTGGAGTACATTTTCCTTTTCTAAAAAAGCCATGAGTTGTTTATTGACTATTTTTTCTATTATCTTGGCACATTGTGGCAGGAGGGAGATGGGCCTTAGATTTTGGAATTGAGTGATAGGGATATTGTTTTTTTTTTTTTTTTTTAGAGGAATGACTTGCGCTGTTTTCCAAGCCTCTGGTACGTTGCATTCATGAAAAGAGAGGATTATCATGTTTCTTATGTGGTCTATAAGAAAGTTTTCCATGATGTCTTTACTTTTTACCAATGGGCACACATCGCTAGGGGAACCTGAATGTATGCTATTGATAATGTTGATTAGGTCTTTTTTGTCAGGTGTAGTGAATTGTGTAAGGATAGGTTTTTGAGTAGTGGGGGTTATGGTCCTTATCTCCTCTCCTAATATAGAGGGTTTGGGAAAAGTGGCGGGAATTTTCTCAACTTTTTCGACGAAAAAATCAGCTATTTGTTCACATATATCGTTGGAATATGTGTCCTGCGTATCTAAACATGTTGTATCTGTTAGTTCTTTATAGATACGGAACAGTTCTTTCGTGGGGTTGGTTGCCTCTTCAATTCTGATTTTATAAAAAGTGCTTTTTTCCTCTCTTATCATTTTCTGGTATATTTTTAGTTCCGATTTGTAAATTTCCTTAAGTTCGGGAGAGTAGCTTTTTCTCCATTTGCGTTCTGTCGCTTTGCATTGGGTCTTTGCGATTTTTAGTTTTTCCGAGTACCATGGTTCTGATTTGGTTCTCCTGACTGGGGGCTTCGAAGTCCACGGGGCGATTTTGTCTAATGCCTTACCTAACCATAGTTCGTAGTTATTCCATGTGTCTTGTAAGGACTGACCTACCGGAAGGGGGTGTTTCTCTAATTCGCTGACCAAGCTTTCAGGAGTATAGTTTTTCCAATTTCGGCGCTTTGTAGACAGTGGTTTATTGGGGACCTTATTAGTAATGTTAGTAGGAATGTTAAAAGTAATTATATAATGGTCGGACCAAATTATAGGGATCGGGGGGGGCATTTCAATTCCTTCCCAAGTGGCAAAGATAGGGTCTAGAAGGTGCCCATGTTGATGCAAGGGGTTGGTGGATAGTAATTTTATTCCCAACGCGTGTAATGCTGTCTTAAGTATTTGAGCCTCTTTAGCATTATTGTCTTCGAGGTGAAGATTAAGGTCACCTAAAATCATGAAGTTATTATGCCTTATAGCTAGCTGGGTAGCTACTTCTAAGAGTTGATTGCAAAAAGGTGTTGCCGCGCCAGGAGGGCGATATATAAGGAGACCAGTAATGGTCGAAGAAGAAGTTAATTTAATGGAGAATGTACCACATTCACTATTAGTAATGGCCTTGTTAGTGAGAGTACATTCTAATTCCTTTTTGCAAATCATTGCAAGTCCTCCACCACGTTGTTTTAGCCTGTCGATTCTTAGGAGACTGTAGTTCGAGGGCACTGTCTCTAAGATATCGGGGGAGGAGGATTCTTCTAACCATGTTTCCGTAAGAAACATTACATCGAAGTCACCTTTCTGCAGTAGGTCGTGTATTTCAGTTTTATGTTTTATCATAGATCTGCAATTGAGCAACATCATTTTTAATTTGTTCGTGGGGGCGTCATGGTTCTGAGAAGTGGGAAGTGATCTATTGCATACATTACAATATGACAGTATCATATTGGGATCAATGGTATGCAGACAGGATTTATTAGAAATCTTACCCAGTTCTAATAGGGTTATGCTTGAGTAGTGGAATCGCTGATGATCCTCCACCCTGTCTGTCTCCGGATATTTATCTGTGGGGGCTTGGAGTCCTGCCCCGTGCCTCGTTCGGTCGCGGACGGGCGCAGACGGGCAGGACTCAGGCTTGACTCCGGCGCGCGATCGGCGCGCCCGCAATGCGCGTCCGCTGTGCGGAGCCATTGACGTATAATTTTATGCAGTCGGGCGAGGGACGAGTAGGGCGAGCCCTCACAAAGATGGCCGCTGTATTTTCTATTACTCAGATCCCAGGTTAGTCCCCACCAGATGACGGCCTGAGAATCGGCCACACCCACGGGAGCAAAGCAAGTAATCTGCCTCCTCACTAAGAGGAAAATGCTATCAGGCACAACACAAATATCTTCTCCGCCGCTAAGGAAATTCAGCGCAAGAGTAGATCGAGTGCCGGGGGGTGAGGGAAAGGACACACGGGGAAGTGCAATACAATTTTAAAATCAAGAGCAGTGCAATTTAAAATAACCTCCCGGCTCAAGCCTCAGGAGTATAATGTCGAGCAACCATGAACAGTGACTTTTTGATTAATGCTTTATTTTTTTCTATGCACGTTTTGCCCTAAAACTGATATAAGTTCAAAACTCTGGTCCCCCGGTTTGGATTTTAATAATGTTGTATTCATTTTAGTTATTACATTTTTCTTAATTACTAAAAATTGGATTTGGGATTTTGTTGCATTGTGGTTTGATGTTTTAATTGTTTTGGTACTGCAAAATACTTAACACATTTTCCTTACGTTCTGTGTCATAACTACCAAGGGTTGTACTTGGGTTTATTTTTTTAACTTGTATGATTGACTTGACAAACTTTGGACTTAGTAGTTGAGTAGGACTCATATCCCACCAAGCAAATAGCCCGTTTTCTTACATTGGCTTATTAGAAAACTGGAATATTGAGAGCCCTATAGAAGACAACGGAGAGCTTTGTAGTGAATAATGGCTGGTATAATCCTTTTGCTACAACATTCCAGTGTTTGTATTTCTCTCTATCTAATTTTGAACACTCTGCCCTTATTGTGTAGAACGTTCTAATGGCAGCATAGCCCTTCTTCCTTGTGCTCTACTAGTTGTTAAATGCCCTCTGCCTTATTATAGACCTGAGCCACAGTTTGGTTCTACAACTGGGGTTCAGGTTCTTTGACAACGGGTATAATCCTTAACAGAAGAATATAGTGCTAAATTCTAAAGCACACAATACCAAATTATGGATTGCATATTAATCATATTCATTTATCACCTTTAAAGTATAAGGCTCTGTGATAACCAAGACTATGGTTACTAGCTCTAAAAGAAGATGCCAGACATTTCTTCCCACCTCTTGTTGGCTATGAGTATTGAAGAATCACAGGAACCCCAAATCCGTAATTACAGTCCGGTATTTATTTCCTAAAGCACTTGGAGCAGCCCCACTTGTGTTTAACATTCAAAATGCTCAACCTTTTACAAGATGATTTCAATAAAGATTATTCAAAAACTTAGAAAACAGCAAATATCTTGGATATCTTTTTTCAGTTGTGCCACAACTCATTCATATGAAATTAAAAATAAAATATTTATAAAGCGCACGACTACCAAGCGGTTTCTTGGCGCTGAGGATGCAGATCAGAGGGCAGGGGAGGAGATAAGCCGTTATTGTGGGAAAGCTTGGGTAAAGAGAAGTGTATTTAGTGATTTTCGGAACTCCAGGTAATGAGGGGCAGACCTGAGGGAAAAGGGGAGGGTGTTCCAAAAAGCAGGAGCGAGAGTGGAAAATTTCACACCTGCAGACTTCTTTTTCCTGAAGCGGGAGACAGCCAAGAGAGACTGAGAGGAAGAGCGCAGCTCTCTGCTAGGAAAGTAGGCCTTAATTTCGGAGGTAATGAAGGCAGGGGCCGTCCCTGCCCGGGCCTGGAAAGTGATGCAGACCATCTTAAAAAGGGCACGCTCCTGGATGGGCAGCCAATGCAATGCTTTAAGCAGGGGGGTGACGTGGTGAAACTTGGGAAAGTTGTAGGCAAGTCGGTCGGCCTGGTTTTGAACCACCTGAAGTCGCCGAAGATTATATGTGGGGACACCAGTGTAGCGAACATTGCCATAGTCAAGGCGGGAAATGACCATGGCTGAAAGGATAAGTTTAAGGGCGGAGAAAGAAAAAAAACGGGAAATCCTGCGAATCGTGCAGAGGGTAAGAAAACAGGATGAGACGACTGAACTAATCTGGGAGTGCAAAGTAAGGTGAGCATTTAATTTTATCCCTAGAGTCTTGACAGAGGAAGAGGGAGAGGGAGAGGGGCCCATAGAGGAGGGCCAAAACAGAGAGTTCCAGGGACTGGAGCAACCACCCGTCAAAACCAACTCGGTTTTATCAGGGTTGAGTTTCAAGTGGTTGTGGTTCATCCAGTCCCTGATGAAAATCATAACAGATTGAAAGTTCATTATTCATAATATTCATTATGGATATATTTATTTTTAAATCCACTAACATAGAGACACGCTAAACCTGAGGCACATGTAGTTCCCTTACTGGTCCTATTTACTAACTAAAAAAAACTTCCTTAAATAGGAAAATGATATTCTTCAAGATCATGGTTAAACATTGAATGATTTTATCTTCATTGAGACGTGTGTGTGTTAAAGGTAAAAAAGGGGTCTGGGGGTTTCTCCCCAATAAACATTTAGAAAATACACACACAACACTTACCAGACCTGCTAATGTCTGATATTCGATTATTGAGTATGTTAGAGATGCTACCCCCAGATGCAGATGTAACCCAATGTGAGTTGTTGTTACTTACCAATGAGTCAGATATCGCTGAAATCCCCAGCAACCAATTGATGTGCAAGAGATAACTGCTGGAACATATAGCTGTTGTGTGAGCTTCTAGGAAAAGCAGCATACACATCAGTGAAACAACCCATGACATCACAGACAGCTTACATGTTGATGCAGTGCCAGCTTTCTTTTTTATGGAAAAGGTGTGCTGAGGAGGCTGAAGTGCCACATAGGTGTCATCAATGGCACCTACTAAATGAGAACGTGGGCAAAGGAAAATAATAACCCTTTCTACCCTTTGCCTTTTCACCATTGAGCATGGTGAAAAACTGGTGTATTCTTCTGTGGATGTTCCTCTGTACCTGATGCAAGCTTAGAGACCAGTCAACATCAGAATTGAAATTGGTGTTGACATTCCTACTAATCTATCATCTTATGACCAAGTGTGTTGCATGTTGTCAACCTCTTGTAATATAATTAAACTGAATTTGCTGTATGAGGTAAAAATGGAAAATTGAACTTGTTCTAACATTCAACAGGATTTTCTTTTAAGAAAAAAATCATCATAATAGAATTAGGTTTATTATAAAATTAATCAGAATTTGCTTTGAAAAAGGTGACGTGATGTATACAAAATAAGTCACAGGATTCTATACAAAGTTTCAGTAATTAGGATCTTAAAAAAGGCAAAAAACCTTTAATTAACAATATATTTTCGCTCTCGGCTTGTTTGCTACATTATTTTCTATTGTGGTCTGTTATAGTACCAGTGGCTGGCCATGTGTGATGGTGGACTTTCTCTAAGGCTGATCTGTAGTACATTTACTACAGTTTTGGGTCTTTTTTGGCTGTAGTAACTTTAGAAATGCAATCTGTGAATAGGTATGGTCTTACCCTGTTGTAGGGGGTCTTTGTCCTTTCCTAAAGCCCTCCTTAACCCTCCCCAACCCACGGTGATTGTGTAGTACCAAATCCTCATTTTTCCGCACCTACCCCTACATTTACTATAAAAACGCATGTATATTTGTGCAGAGCTCCCCACACTCAAGGCGGAGGTCTTTGCCGAGAAAAGATATCAGAAGCGTAGGAGACTTCTGCACAGAAGTATGTGAATAGAAATTTGCAGACCATGTTTAGTACTATTGTAATACTACTAAGATGTGCAGTGTGAGAGTAGGCCCCAAGAGTGGAAAACAACATTGTTAAACAATAATATGAAAAAGTAGATGATCTAAATAATATTAAATAATTCAACAACTATGTACAGGAGTATCCGTGATCAGGACATGCACAAGACACATAGATCAGCGAGTTGCCATCACATCTTCCATTCGAAGTAGAGACAAATAACTCCTTTAATCTCCAGTTTAACTAAAAATAAGGCCCATGCACAGGGAGAAAGGTAGGTGCTCATGTGACTCCAAAAGCAAGTGTTCAGTTCTTTTTTGAAAATAGAAAAGGAGGCAAAAGAGGATGTGGCCAAACAGCCAGAGCTACCGACTTTGGAGCCGAGGAACCAGGTTCTAGCCTCGGCCTCGGCTCAGCATCCTGTGATTCTAGGTAAATCATTTAATCTTCCCGTGCCTCCCACAAATAAATGTGTCCTTGTGTAACATAACTGGGGCTCATGTAATGCGCTCCAATACCTTTGAGTCGAGTTTACGCTCTATACATCTGCAACAACAAAAAACTGCGCGCAGTGGGAGGAATGGATTTCTAAACATTTAGAGGAAAGACTGGATCAGAGTGCATTTTTTATTGAACACCTCAGTATCTGAGACAGGTGTCCACCCGAAAATCTTGGCCAAATAATGTGATTGACAAAATGTAAAAGTTTTCTTAGCAGACAAGCTTCTAGGTATTTCTGCTGTCAATCAGGGGCCAGTTAAGGGATTACTGGGAGGGGGCGATGTGGTCAAATCAGCCACTCCTGGACTTCAGATGTGCTGCGGGATGCAAGGTGCAAGGATGCTTTGAGGTGGCCAGCTATTTTTAGGTCCAGCTTGAGAGCACATCTGATACATATGTGTACCATTTTTACCAATTCTTTAAAATATACAATGATTAAGCTTTAGCTCCAATCAGGAGAAGTAGTACTCTCTGGACTCATCGTATTGGTTATGTGGTGTACCATTCGGTCTTCCAGGAAGTGCTTCCATTACCATGCATCAGGGACTATTTTACAAATGAAAGTACTTTCAATCATCAAGGTGTTTGTCACATTCAATTCCTAATTGCTTCTATTCATTCTATGCAAAAAAAATCCTTTTAGCTACTTTTTTTTTTCTAGACACAGGCAAATCATTTGTGGGTGCAACACATGTAAACAGCAGTTGTGAAAGCTAATGTTGACATACTTTGGCACCTTATAGCCACACTTATAAGCTTTGTCAGTGCTTGACTTTATCAGGGAATTTTCCCATTCTCATACTTCACTCAGTGTTTTTTTTCCCCCCAGTTCTGGTGCTAGTCAAATACCATAAATACTCACACAATACAATCACACACATACACACGCAAGAACACGCTCACACACAACACGCGCACACACACATCTTTGTTCTTTGGTCTGTTTTTGTGTCATTCACATATTTCTTCCGCTACTACAGCATACAGACCACTTTTTAACCATTTAATGTTTTCACAGAGAGTGACCAAATCATGTTCTTTCTCAAGATACAAATCCAGCGGCGTTGCATGGCTGCATGGGCCCTAGTACATCAAGGAAAATGTAGTCTGGGAATGCTGCATGGGCAGTGAAACACAGAAATGATTAGGATTCAATGAGCCCCACGGAACTCTCACCCCGGTGCCACTGCACCTTCTGCACCAGTAATAACTACGCCCATGAGCACATCCTCTAACAAGTAGTTCCCTTCAGTAGCAATGACCACTATGCCCCTGTTAGCTTTTTGAGACCAAAACCTATCTTTGGTTTCAAACCTTTATATGCGAGAGACCAGCAGATCTCCAGCAATAATCTTTTACAAAAACCAATACAAAACAAAAGAAGCATTGGCAAAGCAAAAAAGTCTGATAACTAACACCTGACATTCTGTCGATGCCAGTGCTTTTTGTTTTCTTTACAGGTGTGATATCCTCGCTCTCACTTCACCGGGGGCAGAGGAAGTGAAGGAGGTGTATTGTTGGCAGTGAAAAGACTTCATACAGCTCCTTGCCATGTCTCTTCTTCACAGAGTACCCTAAGGGGCCCTAAGGCAGCGTTTTTTTTTTACAAAAAGCCAGAATAATTACAGAGCCCTTGCTTGTGCAGACGTCTCTTCTGCAACTTATTTTTCCGGAATATGACCCTTTCATGCCTTTGAACGTCCTAACGTAATATTGACACATTTTCTACAATTTAGTATGTTTTTAATAGGATGCAACCTTCGGCAACTTCCCAAACCAGCATCTTAATTTAGAGGTTTCTAAATCTCTCTCCACCCCTGTCACAAAGCGTTCACTATTGTTTGAAATCACTATGGCTAATTACTTGAAAAACAAAACGATAAAGAAACCAGTGCTGCTCTGTATAACATTGATTGAATGATAAATGTGACTGCGTGGCATTCGTCTGAATGCCGCTCTGCTTGGCTTTTCAAGACTAAAATAATTATTTTTCCATTCTCTTTCTGAGCAGCGTACAAAAACAACATTCTTAAAAATTCAATTTGAAATTGGAAGAGAGAGAAAAGACTCTTCATCCTTTGAATAGTCTCACCTATTCTTTATCATATCCGCACAGGGCAATACACAAAGGAGATCTTTTTTCAATATGAGTAATTAACATTAGTTGTATGCATCAAGGCTGTCTATCCTAGTTCAGTGGTGTATTGCGCCCTCTTGTGTATATCCATCAGATTTTTGATATATTCTTCAGTCTCGATTTGAATACGGTGTGTTTGCAGATATGTTTCACATGTTTTTGTACAAATTTAATTCTAGAGTATTAAATCATAAAATTCAGAAATGTCTACAGAACCTCCCAAGAGATGTTGCTTAGTCCCCCAAATTCAAGAACAGCCGCCACGGAACTGGCAATTGTTTACTTTGTGGAAAATAAAGATGTAGGTTTTCTACTGGAAATGTGGAGAGTTTTGTTATTAAAGGTGCAACTGTACACTGTTTCTCTACCCCTAAACTATTTCGCTCTTTGGAATCGTCCCAGTCTGCCCATCTCTAAGAATGAATATTCCCTTTATAAATCATTTTTCCTGGACCCAATGAATTAACCACAACTAAAACTTGTTCACCGTATCAACCCCATCCATGTTCAATGACCCCTAAAATAGAAAACCCCAAAACAAGACACAGAAACCCACAATATATTGTTAACCGCCAAACATACAAATACGTTTATTGTTTGGTACAAATATCACTCAATAGCCAACCTATTTCAGTTACCTTCAACTCTTCCAAAACATATCACTGTTCCAGTGCACCTTCATCAACCATTTCGCACAATACCCCTTCTACCACTTCTTGTCAACCTTCCTATGACCCTTTCATCACCAACATCCTGCACCACAACCAAATCAGACCCTAATTCATCCCTAACTTTACCATGCTCATATCCCAGGAATTCCTATCATTCTTCCTATACAAAGCTAGCTATGAAAAAAACAATGCAATAATAAGTTATTAAATATCCCACTTTGCGAACTCAACAACAAAATTCAAAACCCTAACAATTTCGCCACCGTACGAGACACAAATTTAAACAAACCCACCCCACATGTCTCTTTTATTCTATTTCTGACTAACTCGTCAGAATCAGGGTCTGAACTTTAAGAATACTTCCTGAAGTTGTAGTAACCAGAATTAGTCTTTTGCGACCTCACCATCTTAACCTTCATCTGTATCCATTTAACTAATAGTCTACCAAACCCAACTCTTCAACAGTAATCAATTGGTAGCGTATACATCAGCCCAATCAAATCAAATACCTACTTCCTCCTACACCTTACTGTGCATCTATATTCAAAGCATAAGAGCATTCCTAGTCCACAAATTTTTCTGAAAAAAAGAACCCACAACTCACTCAACCAATACTTTTCCCACAGCCTCTTTCCCTACCCAAATTGCCTTCATTATCTAATTTGATCAACTCCATCCTCATAGATGTTGGCAATACACTGACAACCCTAAACTCTAATCCCATGCCAGGTATCCTATCAGTCAGCTTTCCTCAGTTCTTTTCTACAGCAGCTGAATCACCACCTCATTAGACGGCATTCCTGTCCACCATTCCATACCATAACCCAACCACTAGATCATAGTTATCATTGTATTATTGTCTTCCTCTTCTTCGGTCTTCCAATGAAAACGTTCCACGTTGAGTAACATTCCCCACTGTTCTTCTGTTAACCCCTTCGCTGCGGGGGTTAATTTCCCACTGTGCTGGGGGGGAAGGGGGGCGCGCACGGCGCCCGCATGCTTATGACGAGCTCAGCTCGTCATGAGGCACGGCGCCCCTGTGCTCATGACGAGCTCAGCTCGTCACAGGTGCATTACCTGCCGTGGAACGCTCAGCACAGCAGGGGAATTATCCCCGCATGTGAGCGTTCCACGGCTGAGCACCGGAGCGACGTGGCTCATGAGGAGCTGAGCTCGTCATGAGCATGGAAGAGGCTAAGGCACTTGAATGCCTAGCAAAATGCTAAGTACTCTGCTAATCTCATGGATGATTGCCATTGATCCTTGGGAGTTGGGGGGAGAGGGAGGTCACACAAATGGCTTCCACTGAAGACATATTCGAACTGTCACTGTCAGAAAGGGTTCTCCCCGTATATTCCATATTTCTTTCAAAATAATTTATATTCTCCTTGCATAATGTCAACCCACATCTATCCCTTCAGCATGCTAAAGAAGGACAGAATTCAAAGCTTTCTCGTGCTACTCGACTGGTTTACCACAAATAAATGTGTCACCCTGAAAGTGTACATGTTCCTGCCATTTAAAAAAGTTCTCTATCATATGTTGAAAAACTGAACCAACTGAAGATAGTCCAAATGACAAATCCACATACTAAGAAAAGAACTCTTAAGTTATTGATGGAAGTAACACCTTTGGAGTCATCATCCCAACACATTTAATTTGAAATTGAATTATTTCACCTCCCAAAAACTTCATTTATGGTGGGAAATTAGAAACTGACCACCTTTTTTTTTTATCATCGGTTCCACAAAAAGGGGCCGATTACAATGTCAGCCAGAAACTTTCCTCTCGACACTGACTCGGAATCTGGACCGACCGACTTGCATTGGCAGTTCCGCCCGGCCGATTACGATGCGACCAAAAACTGTTCGGTCAGATTACAATTGTTTCCTATGGGAGCTTGTGTTCTGCCAGACAACACAGGTTCCTATGGGGAAATATTTATTTATAGAATTTGTAGAGCGCTCTGTAACCCTACGGGCATCCTGGCGCTTAGGTACATAGCTAAAAGCTTTGTGGGGACAGGAGCAAGGACGAGGTGCTGAACCGGGTAGATTTATTTATTGTGATGGGTTTTAGAAGGATTTTTTGGGAAAAGCCAAGTTTTCACCTTTTTCCGAAAGGTCAGAAGATCATTAGTTTTTCTGATGTCGATGGGGAGGTTGTTCCATAGGTGGGCTGCAGCTATACTGAAAGCTCGTCCTCCACAGGTGGCCTTCTTGATCCTAGGGATGCTGATGAAGTATAAGGATGAGGATCGAAGAGATCGGGTGGGCTCATACCACTTAATTTTGTTCTGGAGTGGTCGGGGGTGTATATAAAACCCTGCACCCTGTCGCTGGCACTCCACGGTGCCTACCACACAGGTACCTCCTTGGCCTCCAACCAGAGGCTGTACGATTAAGGGGGCCCTGCCAGGGGTCCCCAAAGTCACTTTCCAACAGCCTTTTTCTGTTGGAAAGGCAGACGCGCAAAGGCTGTTGGAAATCGCCATCGTAATCCAGAGGTTTGAAACACTGGCCATAGGGGTGTACGATGCAGTTCCAACCGACTCAAATACTCCGAGAGCCGGTTGCAACCTATTTGGAATGACCATGTGGTTTACCTTCCAACCGAAACCACCATAAACGGTTGGGCGGATTGTAAATAGACTGAGTCGGCCGGAAGGGCTCTGACATGGTCAAGAAGATTCTGACTGTCGGGAGGAGGCCTTCCGCCTGACATCGTAATCGGCCCCTAAGTTTTACCTTGACATCCCTTGAGAGTAATGATAACTGGAGGTAACCAATTAATTGATTCTGCAGCCTTAATACCTTTCTGACTATTACTTGTAACACATTTCTTACATTCACCCTAGATACCAATGGAATACACCTCAGTTAATGATCTCTCCTACATGGGAGAGACAGAATTCGAGGTAGGGAGCAAACCCTGAACTTGCAGCAATCAGCACTTACTCCTCCAGCCCTGATTGCAAAATCATTCTCAAACAATCCTGCTGATATCAGCCCAGAATGACTGAAGCATATTCAACTACAAACACACTCTTTTTACATCTCACCTCTTGACATTTGAGTCTCCCAAACAAAACTCATATAATACTGTAAAGCAAGGCTAAATTAATCTCTGCCTGGTTTATTGTGCCCCCACATCCCAGACAGGAGGTTTCCCCAGTTCCACCTCCTACACATTTCCCACTGTCGTGGGGCTGTGCCTTGCATTTACACTGTGTTAAGTTGAGATGAGCTTTTTAGAAGTTTAAACGCCATTTTCCCTTTCTGCAGCCTTTTGCACACGGCATATTATAATAAATGTTTAGAGTCTAGCAGAGTGTTTTGCTTCACACGAGAATAATATGTTTTTCTATATTAGCAGCCTTGCTTGGTAAGTTTTGTCTGAACAGTGAGTGCTGAGGTCTTCAAGGTTATTTCAACACAGTGGTTGTTGTTCGAACTGATCAGCGCACGTTGTAGACATAACATATATGCAGCTGTGGCCACCTCTGATTTTGGCGTGTTCAATAATGCACTGCGTAGGCATGATCACACACACTTGGAGAACATTTGCATGCTGAGCGCTGGTGCAGAATCTGATGTGATCCATTTCTGCTACTACCAGAGGTCTGGGGCCACCCTTGTAATCCCAAGAGACCTTCTGTAGATATAAAATAACCTACTAGCAAGGGAGGGTGAAATATAGGTGTATTTTAAACCTGTTTCCATTTAGCATTATAACATGTTTTTCCCTTTGTATTTTATGGAATAGTAACTATGCTGATAATCTTGTGGCTTATAATATGTCTGCTTGTATTAGCTAAAATATTGTGCATGAGAACACGGCATTAGAAATAAATATTTCAAACTTGCACGTGTCTTCTTTTACTCCCTGTTTTGGACTGGTATGAATAAATAATAATAATAATAAAACCACTTTTAGAGCGCCTGGTTACACTCAAAACAGTGTGTCCCCACACTTAGAAATGCTACTGCTCCCCGAAAAGACCGAGGTCCGGGACTGGCCTGGATCCTAGGGTACAAGGATGCTTTTATTTGCGTGGAAAAAGATGAGTTTTTAATTTCAGTCTGAATCTCGTTTCGGAGGGCTCCATGTGTAGGTCAAGAGGAAGATTGTTCCAGTGTTTACTCACTAAGAACCGAAAGGAGCCACCTCCCATCCTGGTCCAGCGAACGCAAGGAAGTTGTAACAACATAGCTCCAGCAGATCTTAGATTTCGGGTGGGGCGATGGATAGTGAGAAGATTTCGCAGGTAACCTGGGCCTTTTCCCTGGGCAATGCGATGGGCGAAACAGAGTGCTTTAAACTTAATGCGCTCCTCAATAGGGAGCCAGTGAAGTTTAAATAATGCTGTCTTTCCTGAGGCTCGGCGCGGAAGGTTGAGCACCAGGCGTGCGGCAGCATTTTGGACACACTGCAGTTGGTGTATGCCTTTTTTGCTTAGGCCTAGGAGTAGAACGTTGCCATAGTCCAGACAACAGCGCCCACGACAGCAAAGAGCTCTTCACTATCGTCAAGGAGTTCTCCAACTCCAGCACCGGCACCAACGACATCACTCTGTCACAAGACCTCTGCGACTCCCTCGCCTCGTTCTTCCCCCGCAAGATTGCCGACATCCACAACAGCTTCGGCGCCCCACCCACGCACCCAACCGTCGAACCAACGCCCCCCACCGCCACCCTTCGCACCTGGACCACGGTGACCACCGAAGACACAGCCCGCACGATGAACACCATCCACTCCGGATCACCGACCGACCCCTGCCCACACCACGTCTTCAACAAGGCCGACTCCACCATCGCACCCCAACTCCGGAACATCATCAACGCCTCCTTCAACACCGCCACCTTCCCGGAGAGCTGGAAGCACGCCGAGATCAGCGCCCTCCTGAAGAAACCTACAGCGGACCCCACCGATCTCAAAAACTTCCGCCCCATCTCGCTCCTCCCTTTTCCTGCTAAAGTCATCGAGAAGATCGTCAACAGACAGCTGACCGCCTTCCTCGAGACGAACGGATCCCTCGACCCCTCGCAGTCCGGCTTCAGAGCCAACCACAGCACCGAAACCGCCCTCATCGCAACCACCGATGACATCCGGACACTGCTCGACAAGGGGGAAACAGCAGCCCTCATCCTCCTGGACCTCTCCGCTGCGTTCAACACGGTCTGCCACCGCACCCTAGTCCAGCGCCTCAGCAACATCAGTATCCAAGAGAAGGCACTGGAGTGGATCATCTCGTTCCTCGCTGGACGAACACAAAGAGTACGCCTCCCCCGTTTCGCTCTGAGGCCACCGAAGAAATCTGCGGCGTCCCGCAAGGATCTTCACTCAGCCCCACCCTCTTCAACATCTACATGAAACCTCTCGCAGCCATCGCACGCCAGCACAACCTCAACATCATCTCTTACGCCGACGACACCCAACTGATCCTCTCCCTCACCAGAGACCCCGACACCGCCAGAACCTGCCTACACGAAGGGATGAAAGACGTCGCCGAGTGGATGAAGGACAGCCGCCTGAAACTGAACTCGGACAAGACGGAAGTCCTCATCCTGGGATCTTCGCCCTCCGCCTGGGACGACTCCTGGTGGCCCCCATCCCTGGGCGCCGCACCCAAGCCAACCGACCACGCACGCAACCTGGGCTTCATCCTGGACCCCTCCCTCTCGATGACCAGACAAGTCAACGCCGTCTCCTCATCATGCTTCAACACCCTGCGTATGCCTCGCAAGATCGTCCGCTGGATCCCGACCGAGACCAGGAAGACTGTCACCCAGGCACTCGTCACCAGCCGACTGGACTACCGAAACGCCCTCTACGCCGGAACCACAGCCAAGCTACAGAAAAGACTCCAGCGCATCCAGAACGCCTCCGCCCGACTCATCCTGGATGTCCCCCGACGCAGCCACATCTCCAGCCACCTGAGGAACCTGCACTGGCTCCCCGACGGCAAGAGGATCTCGTTCCGGCTCCTCACCCACGCACACAAGTCTCTCCACGACTTGGGCCCCAAGTACCTCAACGACCGCCTGACCTTCTACACGCCCACCCGCCAGCTACGGTCCACCAGCCTCACCCTCGCAGCCGTAGCCATACCACGCATCCGAAGAGCCACCGCCGCAGGAAGATCCTTCTCTTACCTGGCTGCCAAGACTTGGAACTCCCTCCCCATCCACCTTCGGCTGACCCAGGTCCATCTCGCCTTCAGGAAACAACTCAAGACCTGGCTGTTCGAGCAGTAGCATACCCCTCCCCCTGAGGAAAATGAAATTTTGCCTGACCAAGATGCCCCCTACGTGTACCCTATGTTACATGTATGTGCATGTCACCCATGCATATTTCTCTTAGTGGCTTGAATCACAAGGCCTCTGCAATCACGTCCTGCATTAAGGCGCCTGCCATCAAGTTTCCCAAACGTTAAGCTAACATGAAGGCCCATGTATTTGCATTGTGCACTTTTAAATAAATATCGTAATAAACCCTTTTTGTGGTTCAGTCTGAGCCACTTTCTGAATTAGGGTTTTCATGACTCCTGACACACTGCAAGCTGCAGTTACGTATCTCTGACCCCGCATACTTCTAGCTCAGCCGAAAGAGACCCAGCAAGGGTTGCCAAGATAGTATTATGAATAACTGTTATCTGCCTGCTGTACAGAGTCACATTCCTGCCCAGTGAGGAAGGTAAACAAAACCCGTCCGCGGAAGATAGGGCCTAGCCTCTCTGTCTCCATTGAAGTAAATCACAGTGCTTGCATCCATAGAAAGCTCACAGCCCCCATGCAATGCACGAAGAAATATATGCTTTTTCTGATTCTTAGCGATGAGCAACCTTTGCTTCAGATAATACATCCCCTGACTTAAGATATCAGTTAGTACCAGACGTGCTGGTCGCCTTGACACTAAAGATCTCTCTACTAGACTGAAAGTCAGCTCTCCTCCCAGTTACACGTCAATTGCACGTCATGCTCAAATTGCGTGCACAAGTAGGGCAAAGTTCCAGCCTGCCATGTAACTCCTCCTCTATGTAGCCACCCACCTATCACCCACCTGTGACTCATCAAGTGTACACCCTCATGCACGCCCACATGCTCTTATCTCTTTCTTTCATGCTCTGCCTGGAGCGCTCCTCCCTATGTACAAGGAAAAATGTATATATGTGTTGTTCTCTGTAAATAATGTTAGAAGACCCTTCCTGAACCTCAGTGGTGATGGAACAGATTCTCCCTTAACTCGAGTTATTGGAATAAAGCCCTTTTAACTTGGACACCACGGACTCTCTGCCTCTCATTTGATACATGCTAATTGTTAATGCCTAGAAATTATGCCAGGGTAATATTTTATTTACCACACCCCCAAGCGCCTTGAGACCCTCCCGGGTGAGTAGTGCGCTATACAAATGGCATGATTGATTGATTGATTGATTGATGTGGTGTGACTAGGGCGTGAATAAGTGTTTTCCTGGCGCTGATAGGGAGCAGGTCGAGAACTTTTCGGAGTGTTTTCAGTATTCCAAAATTTTTTCCCTTGATTTTACTGATCTGTTGCTTGAAAGAAAGCTCCGCGTCCAGCATGATTCCTAGATTTCTGATGGATTCCGCCGGAAGGGGGATCGCCCCTAATTCTGTTGGCCACCAAGCCTGCGACCAGGCAGAGGGTGATTTACCAACCACTAGTAATTCTGTTTTATCGCCATTAAGGCGCAGGCAGTTGGTGTTCATCCACCCTGCCATAGAAAGCATGCAATTGGAGAAGTTAGTGGCGTCCTCTGCCTGATTGTGGGTGAGTCTAATTATTAGTTGGGTATCGTCAGCATATGTGACGATATCCACTCCAAAAGCTTTCACAATATGAGCTAGGGACTCCATATAAAGATTGAACAACGTAGGGCTCAAACTTGAGCCCTGTGGAACCCCATGTCTCAGCTTGCGAAGAGAGGATTTATGAGGAGGACAGTGCACCTGAAAACTCCTGTTTTCTAGAAAGGATTTTATCCATTCCAATGCTAATCCTTCTACTCCCATGTCTGAGAGGCGAGACAACAGCATCGAGTGCAGCACGGTGTCAAAAGCTGCACTAAGATCTAATAAAACCAACGCTGCCCTCATCTGCTAGTTGTCTCAGACATTCTGTGGAGAAGAGAACCGCCGACTCTGTTGAATGGCCTGCTCTAAACCCTGACTGTGTGGAATGGAGAAGGGAGTTCTATTCAACAAATTTCATGAGTTGGCTGTTCACTACCTTCTCCACAACTTTCCCGCAAAAAGGGAGGAGGGAGATAGGGCGGAGATTTTGTAGCTGGGAGATATGTATGGTGGCTTTTTTTTTCAGGGGAATGACCTGTGCCGTTTTCCATACGTCAGGTACATGGCACTCCTGAAAAGACAAGGTGATCAGGTGTTCAATCTGATCCATCATACATTCTAGGACTCCCTTACAGCGATTGGGAGAAATCACATCATAGGGAGATCCGGACTGGACGCCGTTTGCGATGGTGAACAGTCTCTTGCCTGTCAGGAACTTTAAAACAGGTCAGACGGGGTTTGGTAGCAGAATCACTTCTCACTGCCGAGTGTTTGGTCGGCAGACTACCTGTAAAAGTGGCATGTATTAAATCCACTTTCTTTACAAAAAAGTCTGCAATGTCATCACATAGCTCATTCGAGTAGGTGTCTTGGGCCTCAAGCCTAATTGGGACTGTAAGTTCTTTATAAATCGAAAAAAGTTCTTTAGTGGGATTTTTAGCAGATTCAATGCGTTCCTTAAAATGAGCGCCTTTGGCTGCTCTTACGAGTTTGTGATATAATTTTAATTCTCTTTTGTAGTTCAGCTTGTCTTCTGGATTGTAATTTTTCCTCCAGCCACGTTCTATGTTTTTACATTTGGCTTTAGCTTCTTTAAGTTCCTTGGAAAACCAAGGGGCAGTTTTGGTTTTTCTGGTGGGGGGCTTGAATGTCCATGGTGCTACTGTGTCTAGCGCCCTAGACATCCAGATTTCGTAGTCAGCCCATGCCTTAAGCAGAGTGTCGCTAGGAAGAGGAGGTTCTTTAAGTAGGGCGGATCTAAAGTTTTCCTGCGTAAACTTCTTCCAGTCTCTGACTTTCTGAGACCTGAGCTTGGTCATTCTGCAATCCTGTGGGGCAGCTTCTACCTCGAATGGAATGATAAAGTGATCCGACCATGGTATTTGAATCGGTGTGGCAACTTTAATACCCTCCCAGTTAGCAAAAACGGGGTCTAAGAGGTGACCTAGTTGGTGCGACGGGGATGTAGATTGTAGTTTGAGTGTCAGGGATTTTAGTGCATCCACTACAGCCTGTGCCTCCTTGCAGTTGGGATCCTCAAAGTGGAGGTTAAGGTCTCCTAAAATAAGAAATTTCCTATACCGAAGTACAGGCTGAGTTATTAGTTCTGTCAGTTGATTGCAGAACTGTGAAGTCTTACCTGGCGGCCGGTACAAGAGGAGTCCATTGATAATATTTTTCGGATTGGCTTTAATAGTGAAAAAACCACCTTCACTATTGGACAGTGTGGCCTTCTCTAAGGTACATTGTATGTTGCTTTTGTAGATCATTGCCAGTCCCCCACCTTTCTGCCTTTCTCTGTCAATTCTGAGCAGGCAGTAGCCTACGGGGACAGCTTCCAGAATTTCGGGTGTTGAGGCTTCATCCAGCCATGTCTCTGTTAGAAAGAGCACATCGAGATCCCCCTCTAACACCAGGTCATGTATCTCCAGTTTATGCTTTTTCATGGATCTACAATTTAATGTCAATTTCATATTAGTCAGCGTCAACTCATCGTTCCTCCACCCACGGGTGGTAAAGCAGCAGGTCGCACAATGCGGCGATAGTGAGTCCGCTGACAGGGTATGACGACAGCTATCTTCAACATTGGGGCGGAGGGCAAGTAGGTCACTTGTAGTATACCTGATTTGCCTTCTATTATTACTGGCAATGGAGATAAAAGGGGCAGGGGTTTTGGCCCCGCGCCCCGGTCGGCCGCGGACGGGCGCAGACGGGCTTGCCTTTGGCGCACTGCCGGCGCGCCCGCTGCGCGGACGGGAAGATGTCATCTTTTTATCCAGTGTGGAGGCGGGCGGGAAGCGTCCGACTACTGGACCGCTACCCTATTCCCCCCCAACGGCGTCCCCCCTCCTAGCCTGCCGGCGTCAGCACCTAAATCGGCTGCACCGGTCAGGAAATGGCATCGAGGGGCCTCGGAGCAACGTATATCTCACACCGAGGGGTCAGTAATGCAGACAGGTAAAAATGAGCAGATTAACATATTTTACAGTTTTTAAAATAAATTCCGCAATCAATAAAGTAAGTGCCCGTGGGCTACAGGGATAGCAAGGAGAGCCCCCGGCTTCCGCCTCAGGGGTGAGCAAAGCAAATCGAGAGTATAACGAAAGAGTGTTCATGTGTTCCACATTGCCTGAGGTAATCTAAGTTCCATGTTATGAGATGTCTAATCATTGGTGTTATGGAAGAGCCAATGGGATACTGATGCTAGTCTGGTAAGGGGATATTGGGTACTAAGGTGAGTTTTGGTACACCCTAATTCAGTGAGGTTCCAAGTCTCTATGCACAGTTCTGTGTAGAAGTAGAATCCCTGCTACATCACAGACCTGTCTTTCACACTTAAAACCACATCACACATTTGTCTACATTCCCTCTCACCCTTCCTTTCATATACAATACAGAACCTTCCTTTCTGTAGTGGCAAACCTTATAATGTGACTCGTTAGTACAGTACATATTTATACACACATTAACACATTTGAAACACATTTTAATAGACACTAAACACGTTAAATGATCACATCAGTAGCAACCATTTGCTCCTTTCATCCATCTTTCCCTACCAACTCTTTTCACTTCCCATAATCTGCTCACTCTTCCCTGCTCTAGTCCCTCCACCAATATCAGTTGCAGCTCTCTCGCACCTGTCTCCATTTACCGCATGCATCAACCACCTGTCTTTACTATGTTTGTTTAAATATATGCCACATCCTATAAATCATGTGACATTAGTTATTCAAAAATCAATTTATCCCTCATTGCCCTAAAAGTACAGGCTGCAGCCATCAGTTGCAAAGCTATGAAAGATGACAGAACGCTCAGTTCCTTCATCTGCTCTGAGTGGCCTTGGAAAGCTCTTGAGCCTTTCCATCACAAGATTAACACTTTTTGTAAAATGCAAACCAATATTGTCCTTGTTTCCTCATACACATCTCCAGTCTACTCCCCAGGGTTATCACGAACTCTGTCCATTAACTCCAAATCCATTCATTCTTCGTTCCCCAGTGCCTTCGTTATTTATTAACATTACATCAGTTTATAATACAATCTCAACCCTGTACATAGTTCGCCTACGCTATAATGGATTAATCAGTGGACTATAGAAGAGAGGGTGCTAAAGCCAAGCTTTGTTTGATGAACACCTAAAGCAGCTGTAGCAGTGAAAACTTCCTCTCTAGTCCTTTTCAGTGTATTGCAGTAAATTCAGTTCACTCACATCTCACTTATTTTGGCAGTCAAATACCTGTCCATTCAGTTCTTCTTCTGGGCTGAAGACGGCTGGAATGCCAGAAACCGGGCCTCGGAAGCTTGTTTCCGGTCCAGGGAAGGCATGGCTTAGCAGTTCGGGCTGGACTGTTCCCATGAGGCACAGGGTCAGACTGATTTGCATATAGCCATGTCTGAACTGGGGTGGCAGAGTGGGCTAAAGAACGGTGATGGATCAAACCCAGATCTTTTGACTGGGTGTGAGTGTTTGATTGGTTCTGATGCTCCGTCCATCACCACCCCCTTTTGTACCGCTTTGGCCGCCATAAGTGTGGCAGGGTATGCTCAGACGTGAGTCCCTTGCTCACTTTGCCACTGGATTCAAGCAAGCCGGGCTGAAGACGGCTGGAATGCCAGAAACCGGTCCTCGGAAGCTTGTTTCGGTCCAGGGATTGGATTGGATTGGATTGGATTTGTTTTTTGTAGACAGCGATAGCTACCAGCAGGTGTCCTAGTGCTAGCAAAATAGAGGTGTGTGGGGCGGGTCGATTTTATCTGCTGAAGAGAAAGGTTTTTAGTTTTTTTCGGAAGTGCAGAATGATAGGTTCTGATCGAATAAAGATTGGGAGGGAGTTCCAGAGCCTTGCCGCGTTTGTTGAGAACATTCTTCCTCCACTCCTTTCTGTTTTGAACCTAGGTTTGATGACTTGAAAGGTATGGGTCGACCTCAGCTGTCTGTTGGGGTGGTAGGGGGTGATCAAGGTGTGATTCAGGATTGCTCCTTTCCTCCAATAGGCACGGTGGGCAATACACATGCTTTTAAAATTGATTCTGTCCTTTACTGGCAGCCAGTGAAGGACTTTTAGTTCAGATTTCACCGATTGGCGGCGACGAATGCTCAGGAGAGTACGGGCGGCGCAATTTTGGATCACCTGGAGTTTTTTCAGGGTTGATTCGGGGGCTCCTAAATAAAGGGCATTTCCGAAGTCCAGCCGGGAGAGGATTAGGCCCTGGATCATGATCTGTCTGGCCTTGAAAGGGAGGAGTGGCAGGATTTTACGGATGAGTCTTATAATGCCCATGCAGATGTGTCATATTCCGCTCTATATTGTGTGTTGAATGCTTGTTGGACTACACGTCCCAGAAGCCCTAGGGCTAGATTTTCCACTCTGTCCTCGCTTTCCATTTCTACATAGGCTCTGCCTTCCTGGAAGCGGGTGCTTGTCACTAAATTTCTGGACGCTGAGAGGAAGACTTGTGTATCACGAAGAGCCTGTTTCTAGGAGGATTTTGAATTTCTGATGTTAAAGCGCGTGTTCGCGCTGAATTTTGAAGCTCCACGAGGAAGAAGAGAAAGCGGTTAGCGTTTTCCGTGGTTTCTATTGTGTTCGAGCGGGACCCTAAAATGCGAGTAACATTTTTGTTTATGTGGCGTTTGTTCACGCCTGCACAGAGACGGGAAGTTAGTTAGTAAAGCGCATGCCGCGCTGGATTAGATAGGCTTTGCTTCGCGTTGTACGGAACGTGTGTCCATTGGAGAACATTGAAGTTAGTGGGAGACGAGATAAAGCCGCCTTCGTTTGAATTGCTGTTTGCACTGCAAAACAGAAAATAAAGAAATCTATGAGTTGGTTACTCACAGAATCGGAAACCTATCTGGAGCAGATAAGTACTTTTGCAAACGACAGAGTGGTTCTCAAGACTCCTTATAGTAATTACGAACTGCTTCGAGAAGCAGAATTACTTTTGGTTTTTTCTTTTCTTTTTCTTTATTTTTTCTATTTTTGTCTTTTGAATATATGAGCAACGGCAGTAGTGTTTAACAGTAAGTTACTACTCACACATAGTCAATTGAATAGAAAGAGTATAGGGTGTATGTGCGTATGACCTGTGCTCTTGTTCCTTGCAGGGTCCTGGGTTAGGAGGAAGTGAATTCTCAACGCATGCAACAACCCTTACCTGCTGATTTACACTGCAGCTACTTTATGGTTTCTTTCTCCACTATTCCCATTCCCCTGTTTGTGATACCCTTGTTAGAGTTGTCTGTATTACTCGCAGGAGGTACTTCACACGGGGGAGGTAGGAAATAAGCATCAGACATCGCTCCTGCTGTATCCGGTTATACGAGGTTAGTTCACTTATGTTCAGTTTATGACAGAGTGACAAGCCCACGGTAAATCACAGCCAGAGCGATTTGCAAACGGTGTTGGAATCTTTAACATCCTTGCATATGGAAGTGGACGCATTTAGAGGGGAAAACACCGAAATGCGTAATGACTTGGTCACAATGAGGCGGGAGGTTGCAGGTCTTTGTAGGGGTAGTCCTTCAGGAACACAGGGGGGCTCCTACATTAGACATTGGACACTCCCTCCTCCTCCTGCAGCTAGGGACCCTACTCCGGTTCAGACAGGGGGAGTTGGCCCTTCCACTATTCAGGTCATTCAGCCACTTCAATTACCTCTCTCTCCTCCCGAAAGATATTATGGGGATCCAAAAAAGTTTGGCATATTTTTGGGGCAGTGCAAATTGCACTTTATGTGTAAGCCTGCCGTCTTTCCAAATGACCAATCAAAGACTGCATTTGTTATGTCTTATTTGGGGGGCAACGCTGCCACTTGGTCCTTTCCGTTGATCGAAAGGAATGACCCTCTCCTGTTGAATTTTGATACCTTTTGTGAAGAGATGAGGAAACTTTTTGATAGGAAGGCTCATTCACTGTCACTAGATAGGGAACTCATCACGTTGAGGCAAGGTACACAAGATCTCTTGACATATATTACTCATTTCAACCGGTTGGTTGTAGACACAGAGTGGCCATTGAATAAGCGTACATCATTGTTCTATCAAGGACTGCGCAGTTAATTAAAGGATGTTCTGGCACAAGTTGTTCATATGCCTGATACCTGCGATGAACTTATCGATCTGACAGTCCAATTGGATCATCGTTTGTTGGAAAGAAAAGGAGATAAACAGCTTGGCGATTCTAGACTCCTGTTTAATAGACCAAGAGCGATGGCAGATGATCACAACCCTTCTACGGATGGTATTGAACCGATGCAAGTGGGTGGTATACGAGGTTCCATTAGCATTGAAGAAAGACAAAGAAGGAGGCAGCTGAAGCTGTGCATGTACTGTGGGAAGGCTGGTCATTTTATTAAGAACTGCTCCGCGAAAACTAAATTTCCCTATAAGAACAAGCAAGACAGCAAGAAGGTGCCGGTGGTGGAATGGATGGAAGAACCGGCGGGAAACGATTGTCCTCAAACATGATGGAGACTCCTTGTTTGAGGTTGGAGAAAAAGGAGGTCTCTCCCGCACTGATTAATACTATACAGAATTCGGTGGCTCACATGAATGTATGTGTAACCTTGGAAGTGTCTATAGGAAAGGTCATACTGGTTCATGCCCTTCTGGATTGTGGGGCTACTGGAAATTTTATCGACCAGAAGTATGCTCATGAATTGGGCATATCATGTATTTGGAAATTGAGACCTGAACCTGTGAAGGCAGTAGATGGCACAGAGTTAACTTCCGGACCGGTGTGTTACCATACTCACCCTATTCCGATGCAGATGGGATTGACACACTTTGAATTCATTCAATTCGATCTTATCGATGCTCCGAACTTCAAGGTGATTTTAGGCATGCCGTGGCTCACCATGCATGATCCTCACGTGCAGTGGGCAGCAAGGACCATCGATATGAATTCTTCGTTTTGTGCGGAAAATTGTACGAAGGAAAGGAATACATCGTCTTCTTTCAATCAAGATAATCCTGCTGTGCTGTTGGCATCTGGATGCAAGACTCAAAGTGTCTGTCTAGTTTCATCCTTACCTGACATTTATTCTGACTTCACGGATGTATTCAGTGAACAAGAAGCGAGCAAACTACCTCCTCATAGAGAGTACGATTGTGTCATTGAATTGGAACCAGGTGCAAGCATTCCGTGCAGTCGAATATATGCACTTACTGAAGCTGAGAACACGTATTTGCAATCATATTTGAAAAAATTGTTGGCTTCTGGATTCATACGCCCTTCCACTTCTCCTGCTTCATCTCCGCTTTTTTTTATACCGAAGCGTGAAGGTGGCCTGAGGGCTTGCATTGATTTTAGAGCCATCAATAAAGTCACAAAGAAGAACAGGTATCCTCTCCCCTTGATACCAGTGTTATTGGACTAGCTAAAGGGTGCTAAGGTGTACACTAAATTGGATTTGAGAGGAGCATACCACCTGGTAAGAATTAAGCGAGGGGACGAGTGGAAAACAGCTTTCCGTACAAAATATGGGTTGTACGAATACCGTGTGATGCCCTTGGGCCTATGCAATGCCCCCGCCGCCTTCCAGTTTTTTATGGATGAGGTATTGAGGGGCTTGTTGGACGTGTCATGTATTGTCTATATAGACGATATTTTAATATACTCCAAGACGGAAGATCTGCATGTACAACACGTGAAGGCCGTGCTGCAACGTTTGCAACAACATACGCTGTTTGCTAAGCTCGAGAAGTGTTTGTTCCACGTCAATGAGGTGGAATTCTTAGGATACGTAATTGGCCCAGGGGGCATATGCATGGATATTAAGAAGATCGATGCCATCATCAGTTGGCAGTCCCCCACCAGTGTGAAAAGTCTGCAAAGCTTTCTCGGATTCTCCAATTTTTATAGGAGTTTCATCAAAGGATTTTCTTTCATAATTCAACCTATGACATTGCTTTTACGCAAAGGAGTCCCTTTTCACTGGAATGAGTCAGCAGAAGCAGCCTTTCAGACTTTAAAAAACTGTTTTGCTAGTGCTCCTGTCCTGCGGCATCCCGACCCGGAACAAGTACTCGTGTTGGAGACTGATGCTTCCGACTTCGCTTTGGGTGGAGTACTTTCACAAAGGCATCCTGACACTGGGCAGTTACACCCCGTTGCATACTATTCAAGGAAACTGTCTCCTTCTGAAATCAACTACAGTATAATGGACAAAGAATTGCTTGCAATAAAACGAGCATGTGAAGAATGGAGACACCATTTGATGGGGTCCAAACACACAGTTGAGATATTTACAGATCATCGCAATCTCCTATTTTTGAAAAGTGCTAAGGCTTTGACCGCAAGGCAACTCAGATGGTCTCTGTTCTTCGCTGATTTTGACTTTGTTATTAAGTACCGTCCAGGACCCCAAAATGGGAAGGCGGATGCCCTTTCTAGACCAGTGCTTCCTACTGATTTAGTTGTGATGAATGAAGACCCTCCTTCTATTTTGCATAAGGCTACATTTCAAACTGACATCGTAGCCATGACAACCACCGATAGTTTTTTTGATGAGGTGAAAGAACAGTGCGACGTCACGGATGTACCTGCATGGTTGGCTGTGGATCCTTTACATCGCTGTATAAGAGATGAGTTGCTGTTTTATGATAAGCAGTTATACATCCCATCTGGTCCTTTGCGTCAACTGGTACTACAATGGACTCATGATTCTCCATTAGGGGGCCATTTGGGGCAACAAAAGACATTGCAGAACTTGTCTCGATATTTTTGGTGGGGGTCGATAAAAAAGGACACAATGGAATACGTCACTGAATGTTCCATTTGTGCTCAAGCCAAAACTAGCCATCATTCCCGGGGGGGTTGTTAAGACCTATCCCTGTGCCCCCTGCACCGTGGCACACGGTTTCTATGGATTTTATTGTTGAGATGCCCATCTCTAGAAGTTATACCACCATTCTTGTCATAATCGACCATTTAACGAAGATGGGGCATTTCGTGGCATTGAGTAAACTACCAACATCAGGAGAATTAGCTGTGATATTCTTGCAACATGTGGTGAGATTACATGGACTACCTTCAATCCTGTTTACTGACAGGGGTACGCAATTCACGTCCCGATTTTGGAGAGCTTTTTGTACCAGCATGCAGATTGATGCCCGTCTGTCAACGAGTTATCATCCCCAGACCGACGGCAAGACAGAGAGGTTGAACCAAACCTTGGAAAATACCTTAGATGTTTTTCCATTGAGCATAGTGATGAATGGAGCTCTCTATTATGGACTGCCGAATTTGCATACAATAATGCCACACACTCCTCATTGGGTTGTTCCCCTTTCTTTTGCCTACACGGTTTTCACCCTAACATGTTGCCCCTAGAACAACCTATGGCTTCATCCCATCCTACCATACAGAGTCATCATGAACACCTTAGATCTGTCTTGAGAGAAGCTAAACGATATTTGAGTGAATCCCGAGATAGGGATAAAAGATATGCTGACAGAAGGAGAATCGAAGAGCCTTCCTATCAAATTGGAGACAAGGTGTGGCTTAGTACTAAACATCTGAAGTTTAAGGGTAACACCAGACTGCAACCTAAATTTGTTGGGCCTTACGCTATCCACAGCGTTATTAACCCTGTAGCGATGAAGCTCACTCTACCCTCTTCCTGGCATTTCCATCCGGTGTTTCATGTTTCATTATTGAAACCTTGTAATCCTCATACTCGGTTGTCAGGGAAGCCATGCCCCTTTGAAGTAGAAGGTGAGTTAGAATATGAAGTGAGAGTTATCCTGGATTCCAAAAGAGTACGTGGGAGGGTGTTATACTTGGTGGATTGGAAAGGGTATGGACCTGAGGACAGGTCCTGGGAACCACGTTCCAATCTGCGCTGTCCAGCTATGTTGCGGCGTTTCCACGCAAGGTTTCCGGGGAAGCCTGGTGGACCGCCGGGACGTCGGTCGCAGAGAGGGGGTTCTGTCATATTCCGCTCTATATTGTGTGTTGAATGCTTGTTGGACTACACGTCCCAGAAGCCCTAGGGCTAGATTTTCCACTCTGTCCTCGCTTTCCATTTCTACATAGGCTCTGCCTTCCTGGAAGCGGGTGCTTGTCACTAAATTTCTGGACGCTGAGAGGAAGACTTGTGTATCACGAAGAGCCTGTTTCTAGGAGGATTTTGAATTTCTGATGTTAAAGCGTGTGTTCGCGCTGAATTTTGAAGCTCCACGAGGAAGAAGAGAAAGCGGTTAGCGTTTTCCGTGGTTTCTATTGTGTTTGAGCGGGACCCTAAAACGCGAGTAACATTTTTGTTTATGTGGTGTTTGTTCACGCCTGCACAGAGACGGGAAGTTAGTTAGTAAAGCGCATGCCGCGCTGGATTAGATAGGCTTTGCTTCGCGTTGTACGGAACGTGTGTCCATTGGAGAACATTGAAGTTAGTGGGAGATGAGATAAAGCCGCCTTCGTTTGAAATGCTGTTTGCGCTGCAAAACAGAAAATAAAGAAATCTCTGAGTTGGTTACTCACAGAATCGGAAACCTATCTGGAGCAGATAAGTACTTTTGCAAACGACAGAGTGGTTCTCAAGACTCCTTATAGTAATTACGAACTGCTTCGAGAAGCAGAATTACTTTTTTTTTTCTTTTCTTTTTCTTTCTTTATTCTATTTTTGTCTTTTGAATATATGAGCAACGGCAGTAGTGTTTAACAGTAAGTTACTACTCACACATAGTCAATTGAATAGAAAGAGTATAGGGTGTATGTGTGTATGACCTGTGCTCTTGTTCCTTGCAGGGTCCTGGGTTAGAAAGTAGTGAATTCTCAACGCATGCAACAACCCTTACCTGCTGATTTACACTGCAGCTACTTTATGGTTTCTTTCTCCACTTTTCCCCTTCCCCCGTTTGTGATACCCTTGTTAGAGTTGTCTGTATTACTCGCAGGAGGTACTTCACACGGGGGAGGTAGGAAATAAGCATCAGACATCGCTCCTGCTGTATCCGGTTATACGAGGTTAGTTCACTTATGTTCAGTTTATGACAAGATGGCAGATAATTTGGTTGCCTGGTGGCTGAAAGTTAATGCATTGTCTAGCCAAATTCCTAGGCTCTTGATGGTGTTCCTGGCTGGGGGTGCTGGGCCTAGTGCTGGTGGCCACAAAGAGTCAATGGATTTTTGTGGGGAGTTACCCAGTACCATTAGCTCTGTCTTGTCGCCGTTCAGTTTCAGGTAGGACTGGCTCATCCAGGTACATACTGCTTCCATGCAACCTCTGAGATCGCTAGGATAGGAGGAGGGATGAGTCAGGGTAACCACCAGTTGCGTGTCATCCGCGTAGGACACGACTTAAACGCCGAAAGGGCGAATTATTTCTGCGAGGGGGTGCATGTATATGTTAAACAGTGTGGGGCTTAGGGACGAACCTTGGGGGACCCCACAACTGAGTGATTTACTGGGCGAGGTGGTATCGCCCTCACAGACTCGGAAGGAGCGCTCTGATAGAAATGATTGCAACCAGGCTGCTGCTGTGGACGTTATCCCTAGCTCTGAAATTCTGTGAAGCAAGATGTCATGATTCACAGTGTCGAATGCGGCACTGAGGTCCAATAAGATAATGGCCGCCGTGCCGCCCTGATCCACAATCGTTCTAGCTCCTTCTGTTACAGGGATTGATTAACGTACTTTTCTGCGATTTTGGTTATCCAAGGTAACAAGGAAATCGGAAGATAATTCCCCGGGTTCATCTGATCCAGATTGGGTTTTTTCAGGAGGGCTTTAACTGTTGCCTGTTTCCACTTCGGAGGGATAAGCCCTGAAGATAAGGAGCTGTTAATCAGGTTCTGGATAGTGGGCAGGATTGTAGGGGTGATTGTTCTGAGGAAATGAGCTGGGGCAGGGTCACTGGGAGATCCAGACTTTACCTGGAGTATTATGGTTTCCAGGCTGGTAGGCTCCAGTGGTGGAAAGGTTTCTAGGGTGGTAAGTGGGGGTGGTGGTCTGGTGTCCTTCTGTTCTATTTGGGGGTGAGGGGGTAGGGGAAAGGAGGAGTAGATCGTGGTGATTTTGTTGTAGAAGTAGTCGGCCTGTTCATTGCAGCGAGTTTGAGCAGTCAGGGGGTCTGGTAGCTTGTCGGGAAGTTGAGTAGGCTTTTAGCGATATGATATATCTCCTTGGGTTAGAGGCTGCTTCGTTAATTTTATTTTCGTAGAAGATTGCTTGGGCTTTTTTTATGTCGTTTTTATAGATTTTTATGGCAGCCCGATATTCATCTTTGCTGGTTTGTGAATAGTCAGTGCGCCATTTCCGTTCCAATCTTTTGCATTCTTTCTTAAGAATGCGCAGGTCCTGTGAGTACCAAGGTGCATTTTTAGGTCTCTGTTTGGGTTTGATGTCCTTGAATGGGATAATAAGATCTAAGGAAGTGGTGATCCAGTTATTGAAGTTGTCATTACTGACAATCGGGTCGGGGTTGTTTCCTGGGACAGAGGCTTCCAGTGTGGTTGTCCACAAGTTGGTATTAAGTTGTGACCATTTGCGGTCTCTGCTGGAGGCGGGGGGTGGTGTGGGGCGCGGGCCTAACGGCGCCCAGGTAAATGGAATCAGAAAGTGGTCTGTCCATGGGAGGGGGGTGGATGGACTAACTGTGAGATGGGTACAGTTACTAAAGATTGGGTCCAGTAGGTGACCTTTATAGTGGGTGGATTGCAGCACTCGCTGGGAGAGTTCTAGTGCCTCCAGATTATTGCGTAATTCGGCGGCTGCCGAGTCCAGGGGGTCGTCCAGGTGCACATTCAGGTCGCCTAATAAGGTGTAATTAGGTGAGGCGCGGACTCCACTGGCTAACTCCGGTGCGAGTTGGTTTATAAAGTTGGTTGGGGTGCCGGGTGGCCGATAAATAAGAGTCCCTGAGAATGTGCATGTGGGGGAGAAGTCCAGCGAGAAAGTAAGGTGTTCGCATCTGGATAGGTTGGTTGGAGAGGAGCGGCAGGTGTAGCAATTCTTGTAGATGATAGCTATGCCGCCGCCTTTTCCAGATGAACGATCAACCCAAAGTTTTTAGTATCCTGCAGGGAGTGCTTGAATGACATCGGGGTCGGAATCTGTTTGTAGCCATGTCTCCGTGAGGAAAATGGCATCGGGTTCTTTGTCAGAGATCAGCAGAGATATTTCTGCGGCATGTTTAGGGAGAGACCTGCATTTCAGCAGCAACATAAGGTATACGGGGGGGTGGTTGGGCAGCTTTGATAAGTACAGTGTAGGCAGCTGAAAAGTTTTGAGGTGGGATTCCAGGATGCGAGGCAGTGGTCGTTGATGGGGTCTCATAGTTGATGTAAAGTGCTGGAGGAGTAATGAATGGATTTATTTTGGCTAGCGTTCGTGGCCCATAGTCCCGGCCTGTCGTGGACGGGCGCAGACGGGCTTGCCTTTGGCGTGCCTTCGGCGCCCCGCCGGCGCCGCCGCTGCGCCCGTCCACTGCGCCTCCTGGGAAGGGAAATCATTTTATAGTAGCGAGGGCGTGAGGATGGGAGGGGCCTAGTACTGGTCAATTTTATCGTGTTCATCACCCAAGATGGCGGGCCCGGTAATGCTAATGCGGCAGGTGCGCCGGAGGCTCAGTCGAGTTCTCGAGGGGGGGGGCAGGATCCGCTCTCACTCAGCGGCGATCTGAATTGTAAGTAGCAGTTGAAATTAGTAATTTTAAAAGGTGCAATTTCTCCAAATAATCGGTTTCTTAGTGCGCGTTTAAAAACAGTAGAGGGCTTTTCAATCAAGCGGCAAAGTCTTTAAACAGAGTCCCGGCTTCCGCCTCAGGACCAAAACAACACAGGGAAGGCATGGCTTGGCAGTTCGGGCTGGACTGTTCCCATGAGGCACTGGGTCAGGCTGATTTGCATATAGCCATGTCTGAACTGGGGTGGCAGAGTGGGCTAAAGAACGGTGATGGATCAAACCCAGATCTTTTGACTGGGTGTGAGTGTTTGATTGGTTCTGATGCTCCGTCCATCACCGCCCCCTTTTGTACCGCTTTGGCTGCCATAAGTGTGGCAGGGTATGCTCAGACGTGAGTCCCTTGCTCACTTTGCCACTGGATTCAAGCAAGCCGGGCTGAAGACGGCTGGAATGCCAGAAACCGGTCCTCGGAAGCTTGTTTCTGGTCCAGGGAAGGCATGGCTTGGCAGTTCGGGCTGGACTGTTCCCATGAGGCACAGGGTCAGACTGATTTGCATATAGCCATGTTCGAACTGGGGTGGCAGAGTGGGCTGCAGAACGGTGATGGATCAAACCCAGATCTTTTGACTGGGTGTGAGTGTTTGATTGGTTCTGATGCTTCGTCCATCACCACCCCCCTTTTGTACCGCTTTGGCCGCCATAAGTGTGGCAGGGTATGCTCAGACGTGAGTTCCTTGCTCACTTTGCCACTGGATTCAAGCAAACCGGGCTGAAGACAGCTGGAATGCCAGAAACCGGTCCTCTAAGCTTGTTTCCGGTCCAGGGAAGGCATGGCTTGGCAGTTCGGGCTGGACTGTTCCCATGAGGCACAGGGTCAGACTGATTTGCATATAGCCATGTCTGAACTGGGGTGGCAGAGTGGGCTAAAGAACGGTGATGGATCAAACCCAAATCTTTTGACTGGGTGTGAGTGTTTGATTGGTTCTGATGCTCCGTCCATCACCACCCCCTTTTGTACCGCTTTGGCCGCCATAAGTGTGGCAGGGTATGCTCAGACATGAGTCCCTTCCTCACTTTGCCACTGGATTCAAGCAAGCCGGGCTGAAGACGGCTAGAATGCCAGAAACCGGTCCTCAGAAGCTAGTTTCCGGTCCAGGGAAGGCATGGTTTGGCAGTTCGGGCTGGACTGTTCCCATGAGGCACAGGGTCAGACTGATTTGCATACAGCCATGTCTGAACTGGGGTGACAGAGTGGGCTAAAGAACGGTGATATATCAAACCCAGATCTTTTGACTGGGTGTGAGTGTTTGATTGGTTCTGATGCTCCGTCCATCACCACCCCCTTTTGTACCGCTTTGGCCCCCATAAGTGTGGCAGGGTATGCTCAGACGTGAGTCCCTTGCTCACTTTGCCACTGGATTCAAGCAAGCCGGGCTGAAGACGGCTGGAATGCCAGAAACCGGTCCTCGGAAGCTAGTTTCCGGTCCAGGGAAGGCATGGCTTGGCAGTTTGGGTTGGACTGTTCCCATGAGGCACAGGGTCAGACTGATTTGCATATAGCCATGTCTGAACTGGGGTGGCAGAGTGGGCTAAAGAACGGTGATGGATCAAACCCAAATCTTTTGACTGGGTGTGAGTGTTTGATTGGTTCTGATGCTCCGTCCATCACCACCCCCTTTTGTACCGCTTTGGCCGCCATAAGTGTGGCAGGGTATGCTCAGACATGAGTCCCTTCCTCACTTTGCCACTGGATTCAAGCAAGCCGGGCTGAAGACGGCTAGAATGCCAGAAACCGGTCCTCAGAAGCTAGTTTCCGGTCCAGGGAAGGCATGGTTTGGCAGTTCGGGCTGGACTGTTCCCATGAGGCACAGGGTCAGACTGATTTGCATACAGCCATGTCTGAACTGGGGTGACAGAGTGGGCTAAAGAACGGTGATATATCAAACCCAGATCTTTTGACTGGGTGTGAGTGTTTGATTGGTTCTGATGCTCCGTCCATCACCACCCCCTTTTGTACCGCTTTGGCCCCCATAAGTGTGGCAGGGTATGCTCAGACGTGAGTCCCTTGCTCACTTTGCCACTGGATTCAAGCAAGCCGGGCTGAAGACGGCTGGAATGCCAGAAACCGGTCCTCGGAAGCTAGTTTCCGGTCCAGGGAAGGCATGGCTTGGCAGTTTGGGTTGGACTGTTCCCATGAGGCACAGGGTCAGACTGATTTGCATATAGCCATGTCTGAACTGGGGAGGCAGAGTGGGCTGAAGAACAGTGATGGATCAAACCCAGATCTTTTGACTGGGTGTGAGTGTTTGATTGGTTCTGATGCTCCGTCCATCACCACCCCCTTTTGTACCGCTTTGGCCGCCATAAGTGTGGCAGGGTATGCTCAGACGTGAGTCCCTTGCTCACTTTGCCACTGGATTCAAGCAAGCCGGGCTGTAGACGTCTGGAATGCCAGAAACTGGTCCTCGGAAGCTTGTTTCCGGTCCAGGGAAGGCATGGCTTGGCAGTTTGGGCTGGACTATTCCCATGAGACACAGGGTCAGACTGATTTGCATATAGCCATGTCTGAACTGGGGTGGCAGAGTGGGCTAAGGAACGGTGATGGATCAAACCCAGATCTTTTGATTGGGTGTGAGTGTTTGATTGGTTCTGATGCTCCGTTCATCACCACCCCCTTTTGTACCGCTTTGGCTGCCATAAGTGTGGCAGGGTATGCTCAGACGTGAGTCCCTTGCTCACTTTGCCACTGGATTCAAGCAAGCCGGGCTGAAGACGGCTGGAATGCCAGAAACCGCTACTCGGAAGCTCGTTTCCGGTCCACGGAAGGCATGGCTTGGCAGTTCGGGCTGGACTGTTCCCATGAGGCACAGGGTCAGACTGATTTGCATATAGCCATGTCTGAACTGGGGTGGCAGAGTGGGCTAAAGAACATTGATGGATCAAACCCAGATCTTTTGACTGGGTGTGAGTGTTTGATTGGTTCTGATGCTCCGTCC
Source organism: Lissotriton helveticus (assembly GCF_964261635.1). Lineage (NCBI taxonomy): Eukaryota > Metazoa > Chordata > Amphibia > Caudata > Salamandridae > Lissotriton > Lissotriton helveticus. The sequence goes on along the minus strand of NC_136072.1, from coordinate 992,344,623 downwards.
ATCACCACCCCCTTTTGTACCATTCAGTTCTTCAGACACTCATTTCATGGTATTTGCTTTTTTTATTGTTTTTTATTGACAGCACATGCAATCATTCATTGCAGAAGTATAGCATTTTCAGAAAAATGATAGTACACAGAATTTCTTAAAAGCTTAATCTAGTAGCAATAAACAAGGAATATACCATAGGTCACAAAAAAAAGATTACATCATTTTCATTTTAAAGAATTATCGAGTGTGCTAATAGCTAGCTTCAAAACCAAAAAAGTCATTCAACTGAATAGGGGTTCCCCGATATTATTAGCCAAGCTCATTATTTTCCTAGCCGAGAGAAGACCTTGGTCGGCAATTATCACCCATCAGATTTACTAAGCAGCATAATCAGTTTATTACCATACAATTGAAAAAAAACAGCACCAAAATGTTCATTCGTTATAAGGAAACAAAATATCCCATGTTTTGTTCACTTTCTTCAGTGATTGTTTCTCACAAAATTTTGCAGAGGAAAATTCTATATCGTGTATCCCATTTATCAAAAGCCACCATTCACTTACCAGTGGTGGTTTATCTGAGATCCAAGCCCTAGCAATTATCAATCTAGCACAGGAAATTAAAATAAACATTAAGTCTTTGTGGGCGGTGATATTTGGTTGTATTCCCCAAAAAATTATCTCAGTAGTTAGTTTATCGAAGATCAATTTTTTCAGTTTCAACACATTTTCTACATCATCTCAAAATTTCTGCAACACCGGGCATGAAAAAAATATATGTACTAAATCAGCAGCTAGTAAGTCACATTTTGGGCATTTTGTGCGTTCAGAAAATGCGTTATTCCCAGACCATTTGTAAAAATGGAGTGGCGTATAGTATAGCTGACATACTGTTTTATACGATTGAAATTTTAAACTAGAAGAGTGGGTTAGAGAGTTACTGTTATGAAAAAAAGTAGATATGTTATGCGGGGAGATAAGCGTACCCAAATTAGTAGTCCATTTTTGTGCAAGTTTAATACAGTCATCAGGTTTATGTTGACATAAACATTTATACCCCAAGCTAATTATATCTTTAGTTGTTTCTCCGCAAATGCAGGTCCATAATTCTGAATCGAAAATTTCCTTTAATTTCATTTTGTTCACGAAATAATCACGTATCTGTATATACTTAAATAAAGCATTTTCGGGAAGTTTATAGAGTATTCTTAGGGTATTAAATGTTAGAAAACCTGATGCGCCGTATAAGTCACGGAGATGATTTATACCGTGATTAGCCCATATTAACTGTTGGGTCGCTAAAAATCTCAGGTAAGCCCGGGTTGTTCCACATGTTAAGCTTAGGGTGGAAAAACGTAGTTTTATTGATTGCCAGAATGATATTCCATATATGAACCGCGTCTTTAGCGGTCTTGAACTTGACTCGTTTGAAATAATTCGGGTCATTGCTTCTAGCTAGAAATTGTACAGAGTTTGCCCCAAGCATAAATTGGTGAAAGAAATAAGGATAGTTCTAAAAAAAAAAGGCTGCGTATCCGACCCAAAAAAGAAGAGTAAAAATAAAGTTTGAAATCAGGGAATTCATGGTATTTGCTAATGCACTCTAGCATTTATATAGCGCTTCATACATCTGACAAAGTCGCGAAGCATTATGTCTCGCATTGGGTTCGTAGATCCCTCTCAGAAGGCCCGTTTATGGTGAATTGCATACTTCAATGTGTTGGGTGAAGAGTGTCAGGTTCAGAGACATAATGCAAACATGGTGCAGGAAACTGGTAACTGTGCATAAGAGTGAGGTGGTTTGGATAAACTGTGAGCATAGATGCAGATGCTCATTTAGATACCTGCCAGTCTTTTTAAGTTCAAGAAAAGGTTTATTGAAAAGATGAATATGATCATAAAAGCAATACTTGGTGCAAGCAGTCATTTGTAAATGCATAAATACAAGAAAGCGTAATAAAGAATAATAAGGGTATACAATACCCGTTGAAATAGTAAAAAGATAATATATAAGATGATATGAATACTGTCAAAGGTTCACAAGAATCATAAATAGCAGTAACCCTGGGCAAAGTACTACGCTACGCGCACGTAGTTTGCGAAATTTGCGCTAGTTCGCACTAAGCGAATTGCACGTAGCACAGTGCAAACACGTGTAGCGTAGCGGTCATTTTTTGCTTGCTCGCGGTCCTCAAAGTCAAGTTGGCGACAGCGAGCGAGCAAAATGACATCCCGGCGAGACTTTTTCCTCGTTCGCGATCAGCAACATCAAGTTGACAATCGCAAGCGTGGAAAATAAACCCTCCGGCGAGATTCTCAACGTGGGGAGGTCAGGTTTCTCAATGAGAGTGGTCGCGTATGCTCGCGCCCGCTTGCGATGAGAAACTACCGGTCCGCGTTGAGAAAACTGCAGCTCGAGTAGAAATCGACCTGAGCGGCAGAAAATGACTGCTTGCACTGTGCAAGATGTGGTTTGCACTGATTGCACAGTGCGAACAGCATTTTGCACAGTGCACTACGCAGTTCGCGTAGCTCACGTAGTGCGAAGTGCACTTCGCGCGGCTATAGGGTTAAATAGCAGTACATGTCAAAAATACACAATTTAAAAGGTGTTATAGGAAATTATAAATTAAGCATGTTTATATACAAACAATAGGAGGTCAAGGAGGCTTGGTAACTTCTTGTAGTGAGGGAGCAGGTGAAGAAGTTTTCTTCACGATATCATCTAGAAATGGTGTGAGGGAACCCCAAAGGTTTAATTGGTTTGTAGCAAGAGAGATAGGATGTACAAGTGCTGTATCAAGGCGATGATTGTGACATACAGCACACCGACAAGCTAAATAAGACAATTTAGAGGAGTCTTTCCATTCTTTTTAAGTGGTCTCCATCACGAGATTATGTGAACGCAGAGCGCAAGGTTGTTAGAGCTTCCTGGAATTCTAGATGATTGTCATTTCCTTTTATTTTTTAGGAGTTCCAATTCCAGAACTCAGTTACTTGGACAGAGAAAATAAAGCCCAGCATTTCAAGACTTTTTAAAGTGAGGGATGATCAAGATTGGGGCCAACATGTAGCATAGTGGTCCTTAAAATGTCTTCATGGTATTATGCCAAAGCATTCCACAGCATTAAGACATGCAGTTGTAGTCTTGTTCCTTCTATCCATTAATCTCTGTACCAAGAGATTACTTTAAGCTAGCAAGACCAGGTAAAAGTACATCTTGTTCTCTCTGTGAAATCTCTTAGAGGCTGCTTATGAGTTCAGCAGTCCATAGTACCGTGGAACCCATGTTGGCGTTCCTACTACTATCGGACCCCCTGCAGTTTTATGACTGCGGCGGTCGGACCGCCACAGGATCGCTCTGTCGCTCTGACAACCAGGGATCCAGGATCTCGCAGCATTTACGCTGCAGTCAGAGCTAGAAATATGTTGGTGATGATGCAGCGCCACCATCAACCATATTTCGAGTGTCCTCCCACCACCCTTTTCATGGAAGTGAGCTCAGCATCAAAAGGGTGACAATGAGTCAACTAAGGGGGCCCAAATAGGGCACACTGCTGCCTCAGAGTCAAGGTGGTACATTTAGTGCCCCTGTATTTGCACCCCCAGTTCCTCCACGGTGTGGCTTGCATGCCGTTCAGGAAGGTGCAGATGGAGTGCTGAGAGTGGCGGTCTGCATGTCAGGCTTTTCAATGAGCCTGACAGACTGCCACTGTTAGGCCGCTGAAGGGATGCCCACCAGACCAACAGCACCATGGCTTTGGAGGTCCTACATCAGACGGCGCTTTGCACCATCCTCTGTAGGACGTAATCAGGCCATTACTGTGATTATCTTGCTCACTGGTGTTTCGTTAGAGTGTGTGTGTGTGTGTGTATGTGGAGTAGGACGGGAAAGCATGTCATTGTTGGCTCAATATATTGTGCTCCATCATATTTGTTCTATGATGAAAGGTGGCAAGGAAATTGAGTGAAATGAAAGGAAAAATTATGTTTGGGGGATGCTCTGCTCACAAGTGAACCATCAAAGTTTGAACAGACCAAGGAAATATTTCATTTTCAAAAGTAAAATCCTGAATCAAGGATTTTCAAAGAAAAATAGACACACCACCCGTCTAGGAGTCTTGAAAGTCAATATTAATTGGACACCAAAGTGCAAGGGATATTTGCAGGGAAACTAGATTTGGACTATGTGACACATTGTGTGAGACCAAAGCGCATTTTTCTAGAACAGTAACATTTCAAGGAGCTCTGACATCCGCACACTTTATCAACTCAGCTTGAAAGTAAAAATCTGTGCATGGGTATGAATAGATAAGATAAGTGTGGATCTAAGGGTAATACCTTTCTGTTCGCTTAGGAACTCTCCCAGTATCAATTGTCCAGAAAATAAGGTAAGAAAAATGATACATTGGATTAAGAGCTAGTTAACTGGGACAGGAGGAAAACGACAGAGACAGGATTAAGGCCCTATTGCCAAATTAAGGATATTTCCCAGCCATTTCATATGAAGAGAAGGAAAAAAGACCACTGCAGTGTGGTGAGGTACAATCTTTTTTACTTCCAATGAGGGTGGCCCTTTGAATGGCCCACATCAGGATTACTAACATTTCTATGTCTCTGGACTGTATATGTAAGGTATTGTGGCTGCATATTAGTTCCAAAATATATTGGCACAATATTATAGTGGTCAAAATATCGGGATTTCCAAAATATTGTGGCACAAAATCAAGGCTAAGAATATGTTTTATGTATGCAAACAATACAGATGTTCAAAACACTGTATGCTTAAATAGTGTTGTATATAATGTAATTTTTGTAAGTAATATTATTTTGTAGTTCTGTATTGAAATGTGTATATATATATATGTATAATCCAAAAGTGCCCTGAGGCGAGGAAACGCCAACTGCAAACAGGTAAAAAAAACTTTATTCACGGTGCACATGTCTTTCCAGTCCGACATTCAAAATAATTTCCAAGCGCGTTTCAGAGCCTCACTTGCTCCTTCATCAGTGGAATCGGTCTGAACAGCATACTGGCTCTTTGCTTCACAAGCTCCATTTACTGCATGCGCTCCGCCTACCATTTCGCCCTGAGGGCTTCCAGGTGAGTAAATTGCTCGGCACGCTGGTTCTTGTAGTTTCAATACCAGAAGCACAATGTTACCTTAGTAGGTTCCAGTAAACTGCTCACAATATGACCATAAGTATTGCCCGAGTGGGCTGCAGGACTGAAATGACTTGTGATTATCAGTTCCTTCGTTGCAGTGCAAACAAATAGTCCCAACAAATGTCGAGTCACTGGCCCCATGAACCACTCTCATAGTGGCGTCTCCTCTACGGCCAGGCTGCCGCATTAAATACAATCCAAAAGTGCCCTGAGGCGAGGAAACGCCAACTGCAAACAGGTAAAAAAACCTTTATTCACGGTGCACATGTCTTTCCAGTCCGACATTCAAAATAATTTCCAAACGCGTTTCAGAGCCTCACTTGCTCCTTCATCAGTGGAATCGGTCTGAACAGCATACTGGCTCTTTGCTTCACAAGCTCCATTTACTGCATGCGCTCCGCCTACCATTTCGCCCTGAGGGCTTCCAGGTGAGTAAATTGCTCGGCACGCTGGTTCTTGTAGTTTCAATACCAGAAGCACAATGTTACCTTAGTAGGTTCCAGTAAACTGCTCACAATATGACCATAAGTATTGCCCGAGTGGGCTGCAGGACTGAAATGACTTGTGATTATCAGTTCCTTCGTTGCAGTGCCAACAAATAGTCCCAACAAATGTCGAGTCACTGGCCCCATGAACCACTCCCATAGTGGCGTCTCCTTGTAGCGATTTCCTGGCGCTGTAAGAATCAACATCACTGTTATTCAGTGAAAAACGCAATATTGGGGAAAAAGCGCACAAAACTACATGTCCCAGCATCCCTAGGCTTGACACTGGCGAAAAATGAAGGCGGTGCATACTTAAGGTCTGCCCAGAGACCAGGAGAGTGCTTGTCAATTTTCCCTCGAGGTTTTGGAATGGCGGATGGTGCTCCCCGCCGGAGTTCAGCTTGAAGAAGGAAGAAAAGCCGTGTTTCATTTACTGTCACCTTGTTGAACTGTGTTTCCTGGAGGACTTCGTGGAACTTGTTTAAAGTGCCAGGTATTCAAGTGAGGAAGAAGCTTCAGGAAGAAGCACTCATTTGTGAATTAGTCTTGCGACTGAAAACTGTTCAAGCAGCCGCTGTGCTTTAAAACGCAAGATCTGCTTTTTAAAGGGCATGCGAGAAAAGAGTGAAAGTGTTTATTCGAGGTGTGTCTGAGCTAAAGACGCCTTCTGTAGTAAAGCTTTCCTTAGAGGCAATTAGTACCGTGGCAGCTTTGTTTGTTTAGTTATCTGAACTTCTATTCCGGAAAGAAGAAATTTGGGAATTGAGAAAGGCTTCTGCAAAACCGTAAACTGTTTAGTGTGGTATGCAGGAATACCATTCATGAAGAAAGGATTGCTGCGAGCCTATTCTGAAGATAAATGACAGTTCATGTTTGTGACTTATGCGAGGAGTACCTGTCTAAAGTTGGTTTCAGCTGTGAAAGTATTCTGTTCCTGATTTAAATAATAGAGAGCAAGAGAACATTATTTCAAGAGACAGTTTTTGAGCTATGGGTGAGTAGGGTGAGGAGAATTCGAAATAATAAGAGTCCAGGTATTTTTCTTCACATTACTTATACCCATTCTTTGTCATCCTACTGTAGTGTGCACAACTTTGGGGTCTTCGTTGAAGGTTGGCCAGGACTGCTAGTGCTACACCGAGACCACAGCTGCTTTATTATTTTTTCTCTTTTCCTTTCTTCCCTGGGGGCACGAATTCACGCAGAGGTAGTTATTTGCCCTTTGTTGGAGGTCGTGTTTCTGGGGATTAGGGGACTTACATCACCCATCGTCTCCGCTTGGCGTTTGGTAAAGGTTAGTGGCTATATTTTTGTTCTTGAGCTACAGCCAATCCTGATAGATTGACAAGCCTAAGTATACATAGCCGGCCTGGACGATGGAGGTTGAGACCGTGTTGACCTCTGTGGTGGAAAGCTTAGCGGCCTTACAGTTAGAGGTGAATGCTTCCAGATCAGAGAATCAAGCCTTGTATAAAGAAGTAGGCATTCTCCGGAGGGAGGTAGCAGGACTTTCTCGAGTAAGCACTGGGGGGACTCCCTATATAAAGCCTGCCACGTTGCCTCCTCCAGTATCTGCAACATACCCTGCTCCGCTAGGTGCAGAAGGGGGTGGATTTTTTGTAACTCCACCAGTGACATCCCCTCCCACTGACCCTGCTCAGACAGTACATATAGTTCAAAATATGGGGATACCCTTGGCTCCTCCTGAACGGTTTTTCGGGGATGCACGTAAATTCGAAACCTTCCTGAATCAGTGTAGGTTACATTACTTATGCAAACCCGGGGTATTCCACGATGACTCTGCCAAGACTGCCTTTATGATGTCCTATATGGGAGGGAATGCTGCAAGTTGGACGATACCCTTACTAGAAAGAAATGATCCAGTGTTGCATAGTTTTCCTGATTTCTGTTTGGAGCTTCGAAAACTATTTGATAGGAAATCCCATATGCTGACATTAGACAGGGAGTTGATTACATTGAAGCAGGGAACACAAGATCTTCTTTCCTATATTACCACCTTTAATAGGTTAGTGGTAGAAACCGAATGGCCTCCTGCAAAAAGGATTTCCTTGTTCTATCAAGGATTGAGGGGTGAACTGAAGGATGTTCTGTCTCAAGTGGTCCAACTTCCTAATACCTGCGAAGAATTGATAGACCTAACAGTTCAGTTGGATCATCGTCTTTTAGAACGGAAAGGGGACAGAACTAGAGGAGAAGGTCGATATTTCTTCCCTCGGGTCAGGAGCCCAGGTGAAGATCATCCTAAGGTACCTGAAGGCGTTGAACCTATGCAGATAGGAGGAATTCGGGGTCCCCTTTCACAAGAAGAAAGAGACAAACGACGGAGACTGAAACAGTGCATGTATTGCGGAAAAGGGGGACACTTTGTTAAGGACTGTAGAGCCCGTAATGCACTACCTGGAAAATCTTTTGCTCCCCGTGCCCAAGCCAGTATTCAAGCACGTGAGCCGGCGGAAAACTGATGAACCCAAATCAGGAAGAGGTCTCTGCCTTGGGTTCTCACTCTCCAACGATCTCACCAGTACTTGCTAACACCTTGCATCCAGCTGTGGCCCATATGAACTTGAAGGTCAAGCTTTGGATCACCTCTCACGATTCCTTGAATATTGATGCCCTGCTGGATTCAGGGGCAACCGGTAATTACATCGACCAAGAATATGCAATGAAGATCGGGATCGTTTGCATAAAGAAGGAAAAGCCTGAGTTGGTCAAGGCGGTGGATGGAACAGTGTTGTCTTCAGGTCCAGTGTCATATCATACTCGTTCTATGTTAATGCAGACCAGTGTAAACCATCAAGAATATATCCAGTTTGATGTTATTGATGCCCCTCAGTTTCGACTTATTTTGGGCATGCCTTGGCTGACACTACATGATCCTCAGGTCAGCTGGGCGGCTCGCACCATAACATTGTCCTCGGAATACTGCAAAGAGCATTGTATTCGAGACTCGTTTTGTACCAGCTCCACTGGTATCAATCCTTCTGTATGTTTGGCTTCTTCATGTGCTCTGGAGCAGTATTGTTGTGCCACAATCCTTCCTGCAGAGTACAGTGAATTTGCACCTGTGTTTAATAAACAAAACGCTACCCATTTGCCTACGCATCGTGTATACGACTGCCGGATAGAACTGGAGCCTGGGGCCGATATTCCGTGCAGCAGAGTCTATGCTCTGACAGAAAAGGAAACGGAGTATTTGAAGAACTATATTGAGGAAAACCTTTCCACAGGTTTTATTCGACATTCGACCTCTCCAGCTTCCTCGCCCATGTTCTTCATTCCGAAGAAGGATTGCGCTGAATTAAGACCCTGCATCGATTATAGAGCCATCAATCGTGTAACCATAAAGAACCGGTATCCTCTCCCCTTAATCCCAGTGCTCATGGATCAACTGAAAGGAGCCCGATATTTTACCAAGCTTGACCTTCGTGGAGCCTACCATCTGGTACGGGTAAAAAGAGGAGATGAGTGGAAAACGGCGTTTCGGACAAAGTTTGGGCTGTTCGAGTATCGGGTGATGCCATTTGGGCTATGCAATGCCCCCGCCGCTTTTCAGTATTTTATGGACGAGGTGCTGCGGGGATGTTTGGAAACCTTCTGTGTCGTTTATATTGACGACATTTTGGTGTATTCATCAACTCTGGCAGAGCATGTAACACATGTCAAAACCGTGCTTGGACGATTGCAGCAATATACGCTATATGCAAAACTCGAGAAGTGCTTATTTCATGCACAGGAGGTGTCATTTCTTGGCTATGTGATTAACGCCCAAGGCTTTCAGATGGATACCTGTAAAGTTGAAGCCATCACCGCGTGGTGTATCCCCCAGAATGTCAAAGCGGTACAGAGCTTCCTCGGTTTTTCAAATTATTACCGAAGATTTATTAAGGATTTCTCAAAGATCATACATCCTATCTCTCGTCTTTTGCGAAAGAATGTTCCTTTTGTTTGGAGTGAGGAGGCAGACAAATCGTTCAAGTATCTTAAAGAACGCTTCACACAGGCACCTATACTCCGTCATCCTGATTCTCAGATCCCCTTTGTACTGGAAACCGATGCATCTCAATATGCAGTTGGAGGGGTTCTGTCACAACGCCATCCTGTGTCAGGCCAATTACATCCGGTTGCCTTTTTCTCAAAGAAACTCACTCCTTGTGAGATCAACTATTCCGTTTCCGACAAGGAACTCTTGGCCATAAAGAGAGCTTGCGAGGAATGGCGTCACTACCTCTTGGGAGCTGTGCATACCGTTGAAATCTATACCGACCACAGGAATTTGCTGTTCTTGAAAACCGCCAAGGCCCTTACTCCCCGGCAATTAAGGTGGACCCTGTTTTTTTCCGATTTTGACTTTGTAATTAAGTACAAACCAGGACCCCAAAATGGGAAGGCGGATGCTCTCTCCCGTATAGGAGAAATAGGAGAACAGAGAGAGATCAAAGACTTTGAACCTCCCTTAATACTAACTGAAGTGGAGGAAACTTCAATGTCGGTAGCCTTGTTATCTTCACATGAATTCCTGGAAGACGTACGAGTTGCTGTGGCAGAGATGGATGTCCTTGAATGGGTACAGGAGGATCCAGAACATCGTTCGGAAAAGGATAACCTTGCATATCATCACACTGCCATTTACGTACCGACTGAGACATTTCGTCAACAAGTAATGGCTTGGATCCATGATTCCCCCTTGGGTGGCCATCTCGGAATCTATAAAACTATTGCCAGTATGGAGCGTTCCTTTTGGTGGCCTCAACTCCGTGATGATGTTCGGCTGTACATCAAGAATTGTGCTATTTGTGTGCAAGGAAAATCTCTCCACATAAAACCTGTTGGACTCCTCCGACCATTATCTATCCCTCCTCAACCTTGGCACACATTGTCCATGGACTTTATTGTTGAAATGCCACCCTGTGATGGTAAAACAGTGATCCTCGTTGTGGTTGACCATTTGACGAAAATGGGGCATTTCATTCCTTTGAGTGGCCTACCGACTTCAGCAGAACTAGCGGCAGTTTTCCTTCAACACATAGTGAGAGCTCACGGTATTCCTTGTGTGCTGATTACGGATCGGGGGTCCCAGTTCACGTCTCGGTTCTGGAGGGCTCTTTGTAAGACCTTGGATATTGATGCCCGTCTGTCCACTAGTTACCATCCTCAGACAGACGGTAAAACGGAACGTCTAAACCAGACGCTGGAACAGTACCTTAGGTGTTTCACCCAGCAAAATGGTTTGGAGTGGACTACGTTGATATGGATGGCTGAATTCGCCTACAATAATGCTCAACATTCCACATTAGGTTGCTCCCCTTTTTTCTGTTTACATGGTTACCATCCCAACTCACTACCCTTTGATATGCCTGTTCGTTCCCCTGTGCCTAGCATACATGAACATCACGCACACCTAAGGGCTGTACTGATTGCAGCTAAGCGTAGTTTGGCTGCCGCACAAACATCTCAGAAACATTTTGCTGATAGGCACAGAACGGAGGAACCAACCTACAAGGTGGGGGATAAGGTTTGGCTCTCCACAAAAAACCTCCATATCAAAGGGGTGTCCAAATTAAAACCTAAATATGTGGGTCCCTACAGTATAGTGGAGGTCATTAACCCTGTGGCAATGAAGCTTTCCCTTCCGGCGTCTTGGCAGATTCATCCTGTATTTCATGTTTCTCTTCTCCAACCCTGTCTTCCTGGTATGAGACTACAGGAGAAACCTCTTCCACTTGAAGTTGATGGTGAGGAAGAATATGAGGTTCAGTCTATCCTTGACTCCCGTATGTTGAGGGGTAGAGTTCAGTATTTGGTGGAATGGAAGGGATACGGGCCTGAGGAAAGGACATGGGAACCTGTGGGTAACTTGCATTGTCCTGAGTTGGTTGCCCGCTTTCATGCTATGTATCCGGGCAAACCAGGTCGACCGCCGGGTCGGCAGTCCTCGAGAGGGGGTTCTGTAGCGATTTCCTGGCGCTGTAAGAATCAACATCACTGTTATTCAGTGAAAAACGCAATATTGGGGAAAAAGCGCACAAAACTACATGTCCCAGCATCCCTAGGCTTGACACTGGCGAAAAATGAAGGCGGTGCATACTTAAGGTCTGCCCAGAGACCAGGAGAGTGCTTGTCAATTTTCCCTCGAGGTTTTGGAATGGCGGATGGTGCTCCCCGTCGGAGTTCAGCTTGAAGAAGGAAGAAAAGCCGTGTTTCATTTACTGTCACCTTGTTGAACTGTGTTTCCTGGAGGACTTCGTGGAACTTGTTTAAAGTGCCAGGTATTCAAGTGAGGAAGAAGCTTCAGGAAGAAGCACTCATTTGTGAATTAGTCTTGCGACTGAAAACTGTTCAAGCAGCCGCTGTGCTTTAAAACGCAAGATCTGCTTTTTAAAGGGCATGCGAGAAAAGAGTGAAAGTGTTTATTCGAGGTGTGTCTGAGCTAAAGACGCCTTCTGTAGTAAAGCTTTCCTTAGAGGCAATTAGTACCGTGGCAGCTTTGTTTGTTTAGTTATCTGAACTTCTATTCCGGAAAGAAGAAATTTGGGAATTGAGAAAGGCTTCTGCAAAACCGTAAACTGTTTAGTGTGGAATGCAGGAATACCATTCATGAAGAAAGGATTGCTGCGAGCCTATTCTGAAGATAAATGACAGTTCATGTTTGTGACTTATGCGAGGAGTACCTGTCTAAAGTTGGTTTCAGCTGTGAAAGTATTCTGTTCCTGATTTAAATAATAGAGAGCAAGAGAACATTATTTCAAGAGACAGTTTTTGAGCTATGGGTGAGTAGGGTGAGGAGAATTCGAAATAATAAGAGTCCAGGTATTTTTCTTCACATTACTTATACCCATTCTTTGTCATCCTACTGTAGTGTGCACAACTTTGGGGTCTTCGTTGAAGGTTGGCCAGGACTGCTAGTGCTACACCGAGACCACAGCTGCTTTATTATTTTTTCTCTTTTCCTTTCTTCCCTGGGGGCACGAATTCACGCAGAGGTAGTTATTTGCCCTTTGTTGGAGGTCGTGTTTCTGGGGATTAGGGGACTTACATCACCCATCGTCTCCGCTTGGCGTTTGGTAAAGGTTAGTGGCTATATTTTTGTTCTTGAGCTACAGCCAATCCTGATACTCCTCTACGGCCAGGCTGCCGCATTAAATACAATCCAAAAGTGCCCTGAGGCGAGGAAACGCCAACTGCAAACAGGTAAAAAAACCTTTATTCACGGTGCACATATCTTTCCAGTCCGACATTCAAAATAATTTCCAAACGCGTTTCAGAGCCTCACTTGCTCCTTCATCAGTGGAATCGGTCTGAACAGCATACTGGCTCTTTGCTTCACAAGCTCCATTTACTGCATGTGCTGCGCCTACCATTTCGCCCTGAGGGCTTCCAGGTGAGTAAATTGCTCGGCACGCTGGTTCTTGTAGTTTCAATACCAGAAGCACAATGTTACGACATTTGTTGGGACTATTTGTTGGCACTGCAACGAAGGAACTGATAATCACAAGTCATTTCAGTCCTGCAGCCCACTCGGGCAATACTTATGGTCATATTGTGAGCAGTTTACTGGAACCTACTAAGGTAACATTGTGCTTCTGGTATTGAAACTACAAGAACCAGCGTGCCGAGCAATTTACTCACCTGGAAGCCCTCAGGGCGAAATGGTAGGCGGAGCGCATGCAGTAAATGGGCACTTTTGGATTATATATATATGTATATATATATATAAATGTATGTTAAAACAAGTCACTCTCAAGTATCTCCTTCTTGGTACATAGTCACTTGTACACCCACTTGAGAGTGCAATGTTCAAATATGCAATTTGTTTCTGATTATATCACTAATTGCATAAATCTTTTTATTATTTAATTAGTCACTGCATATGTATCACATTATTATATTATAAATGCATTTGGGACCAGGATACATTTAAATGTAATATGTAATTATGTTTAAAAAATGAAAGCTAATTTGAATAAAAATATTATGTATTTGTGCATTAACGTGTACAATCAAAAAATAAAATGAGAAAAAGTATATACATTTCTCAAAAGATTTTGTAGAAGCATTAAATAATATATTATTAGTTTGTTTTTTGTAATCTCTTTAAATATATTTCAATATAAATAAAGTCCATTGAGGACTAGATGGCTATGGGGAGATTGAAACACCATGCATTTTAAAAAGATTTTGTCCAATTAGATGTAAACCAAATTCCATATCTTCAACTTAAACTCTTGGGCATTAATAATATTCAAACCTGGTAATAAACATCTATTTCAATAATAAACTGCAAATGTAATGCAAGATCCATTCTCATCTGGCTTAATGTTTTTTACGGTTAAGGGCTGTCCTGCTTAGTCTGGGGTAGCAATGGATAACTTCGAAAAAATGTAACTCATTTGAATCACTGCAGAGTCTGTAATTATAACAAGAACACGCTTGCACATGTTATTTGTTACTGTAAATCACTACAGCTTGAATTGAAAAGGTACTTAAAACCTTCTTTTCTTAGACCGACTTGGCCCTCTTGTCTGCCTGGGCAAAGGAGCAAATTACTTTGTCACCCTGACGGAGATACTGCCCGCCAGATTTATAAATGCCCATCAGACCAGCAGACATTTTTAGCACTGGTTTAAATACTGTAACTTTGATGGAAGACTCCATCAAACATGATAGAGCCTTTCGTCAAAGTTACAATTTGTTTTTTCCAAAAAGAAAATTCCAAGCTTGTATTTTCTTTTTCAAACAAAAAAAATGCATTTTTCAGTTTTTTGTGTTTGATTTTTACAGCACCTTACCGCCAAAACAGCTATATGTCCGTCAATCTTAATTGGGTGAATGAACATATAGCTAATTCTTCGGCAGCTCTGACTTCGTTGGGCTCTGCGGAAATAAAGTAGTCTCCACCGTTGTCAAACTATTGTCCAGTCACATCCAAATTCAACAGGCAGACAATTATGCTGGTAGAGAGGGAGCTCTGTAGCCATTGCGTTGGAAGTCCTTCTCTGCAAACATATAAATTAGCCCCTAAGTAATTACATTTTTCAAATTGCATTAAGCATTGCAGATAACCTGTGATTAGTGTGCTTCTTTTAGATTCTGTGATGAGGCTGTAACATTTTATTTAGCAAACAGCTATAACATCAATCAATTATATTGAAGAAAATAAATTAAAGCATATTGGAGTTTATTCAAAAATGTAAGTTTACATGTGTAGATCTCTGCATGTGTAGATCTACAACTACCTTTGGGTGCAGATCTCCTCACGGATGGAATTCACAGTTTCTATATGTATATTTGCACACTGATGTACACATATCAGTCTCCAACCCTCACACAGAATAGTTTAAAAATAAAATAGGGAATTTTACCAAAAAATATTTTCAATTAAAAAATATGTAAATAATAAAAACACATTTACCTGATTCATATTCACTTTTGGTACTTACGTTTTATTGAACTATTTCTAAAAAATCTATACAAACTAATAAAATGTTATTGTTTTTGTAAAATAAATTAATTATTCACTTTATATAATATTAAATGTTAATATGCCCAATAAAAAATATAACTTTTTCTTTTAAAAGGAATAAAATAAATTGCCAATTTATTTATTTGAAATGTTATTTAACTTATTGGTTTTTATGTTCCCCTATTAGCATTATTTCGTGCCCCGATAGGTTTCTACTGAGTGGGTTTCAGTACCAGTGGTTGGCAATGTGTGGTGCATGACTTACTTCCTGGCTTGGCTGGAGTACATTTGAGAATATTTTGTCTGTACTCTCATTGAAGAATGTTCTGGCTGTACACTGTAGTAGATCTGCATGTGTATTTTGTGAACTACAATTTACTTCTCTTATGTGAGTGAGTGTTTTTATGAGCAGATCCACCCTTAAGCACTTCCTTCAATTTCACCACCCATTTTGTACTGATGACTTCTCACTTTACTACAACTCCCTTGACCTTATAATATGTACTACTAAATCCTATATTTACATGTGCAAAGAGTCTTTGTACAGAAAAAAAGAAGAGGTGTAGGTTTGTGAATTACATTTTGGAGTATGCAAACTCCACATACTCCAAAATATTTTTGGGGTGAACAGGCCTCATTCTATCAAAGTGTTCTTTTTTTTAGCAGAATTCCCAGGACTAATTATGTATTTTAGAATTGCATTGTGGAATGGACAAAGGTGAATTCGGGGGAAGCCAGTATGCTGGGCAAGAGGACGCCCAAACAAACACCCAAAAAAACGAGGACCTTGGATTGAATTAGAATAAGTATTTTAAGGGGAGGACGTAACTTATCTACCCATCATGTATGATTAAACACGCATATCTATGTTTAACGTTTAAGTAATATTCAGCAAGATGAATACTGAAGAGCGCCATGTCAACTATGTATAGTAAAAAACTCAATAAAAGATTTTTTGTAAAATAATATAGTTTAGATTTTTTGGCTGCACTGGGTTCTGTACAATACTTAAGCTGCAATATGCATCTCTGTCTCTTTTTTACACTTTATTTTACTAATGTTTAAGCATGGCAAACATCATTTACCCCGCATGCAAAACAACGCATGCCATTACAATGCATCCGTGTTGTTTTCAGAGCAGTTTTAGGCGCTCACGAATTTCTGTCTGTAGTAATAAGATCTTCTAGCGTCTGGTTTCAGTCTCGAGTGAAAAGAAAACAGGTTTCGGCATTTTGGGCATTCCTGAGACTCCGGTGAAGATTCCAGTATTCTCTCTTCAGACCAGCTTCTAGTCAATCACGCAAGTACCTCACAGAGGAAGGCAGAGTGTGTCTAAATTAGTTGCAGTTTATTATTATTTCAATATGAGACTGCTATATCATTATCAATTGATATAGTTTAAAAAGATAAACGAAGGTCATTCAACATTTTGTTAGTCTTACCTGAGGGTTTCAGCTCCAGTAGAGTTTCCAGTTGTGACTTCCCTGCAAAAAAGAAAAGATAATATTAGTTCACCACCAAGAAAACGAAAAAGGTAAAAGAGTAAGTTAGAAATAAAATAGTTAGAAGAAAAAGGGTAAAATAATCATATATTAAGCATTGTTTATCTCCACAGGTTTTTCTCGTACTATTCACTTCTGAGTGGATTAAATAAAAGAACACTGCATACTAGAAGAGGGCCAATTACCTAGTCATTCATGGGTACCGTATTGGGAGACTAGTACAATACAGAATATAGTAAGAAGTCAAATTCTAGAGGACTGTAGTAATTTGTGTTACAGTGTCTAGAACTGAGAGCGGCACGAGGAACCGTTAGACGTAGCAGCATTCAGAAGACACCAGACTAGGCAGTCTCTTCTCTGTCCCATACCCCTTTCCCCCCAGAACTTGCTTCGTGCTACCTTGAGCTATTGTGTGGGCATGGTGGAGTCTTGTGGAGGCGTTGGGAGCAATCGTTATTCTGCTCCTGTGAAGAACCTGGGAAGCTTCTAGTAAGACTCTTGAAATTTTTACTCACCTGAGCAGAATGACTGATGGGTTGGACCTCAAGAATCTGGGCAGAGTAATGGAAGTTAGAGAGGAAAAGAGAAGTTTAAGGCAAGACCTAATAGCCTCTAGAAAGGAAACCACTGACTTAGCGACAAAAATGGATAGTTACTTTTCAGGTACTAGCTTTGCAGCCTTTTCGCAGGACACGCAGGTGTAAAGTACTACCCCACTATCTCACACTAGAACTCCCATACAGATTGTGCACTCCTTATCCCCAGTTATACTATTATCAAATTTTTCCTACCCAATGTTCCATCCATTTTATGTATCGTCCCACCATTTGCCCTGCTGCACAAACTCAAGTGGCCTTCATGCTATCATATTTGAGTGGTGACCCAGCGGTCTGGTCCTTACCATTAGTTACTAAGGATTCTGCCATTTTGTACCACTTTGAAGAATTTCAAAAGGATTTCCTTCGAATATTTGATCGTAGGAAAGTGGCTCAAGCTACTGATAATGAGTTGCTCGATTGAAGCAAGGAAACAAGAAACTGGTGGCGCATCTGGCCCAATTTAATAAACGCATTGTGCAGACAGACTGGTCGGAGAATAAAAGAGCTGCGTTATTCTGCAGCACCTGAAGGACGAACTTAAGGACACCCTGTCTCAGATACCTAATAGATCAACCGAGGTTTATGCCCTTATTGATTTAGTTTTGGAACTGGATTACTGGCAGACAGAGAGACGGGGAGAAAAACGGAGGGAGTTTTGCCAAAGTGTCCCTAGATTTGACCAAATGAGATCGGAGGGCATTAAAACAGCGGAGAGCAGTCAAACTGTTGAGCCAATGCAAATTGGAGCAGTACGTGGTCCTCTTACTAAGGAAGAGAAAGAAAAAAGATTAAACAATCTTTGTATGTACTGCGGCTCTAGCGGACATTTTCTCAAGGTTTGCCCGAAGAAACCCAAGGCTCAGTTGAAGGAAAACTTGCGGCACCACCAGTAGGATGGGTTGGACTTGTGATTGCTAAAGAAATCACAACCCCTGATACACATCAACTTGTGAACACCTTGCAATCAGAAGCTCCTCATTTGACTCTCCCAGTCACTCTTAAATACCGAACCTTTGTTCAAACTGACATTTCAGTTATGGTTGATTTCGGTGCAACCGGAAATTTTTGTGATCTCAAGTTGCTTCAAGGATTGGGCTGCAGGTCTTACAAAAACCCTGGAGTGAAGCGGTGAGAGCTGTGGACGGAACTAACCTCTCTTCTGGTCCCATTGTTAGCCACACGGAAAAGGTGGAGCTCGTCTTGCCAGATGGGCACCAGGAGTGTTTGCATTTTAATCTCATTGACACACCGCAATTTCAGCTAATTCTAGGTCTTCCCTGGTCAATGGAACATAATCCTCAGATCGATTTGGAGAATCGTTTGATTAAAATGATCTCTGATTATTATAAAGAGGTAAGAGGTGTGTTTCCATGGAAAAGAACCAGAGAAATAATCCAGCATGTCTTACAGTTTATGTGACAACAGAGTTTCGGTGTGTGTCATTCACACTGAAGAGATTCATGAAATTTACAAAGAGTTTAAGGATGTGTTTAGCGAAGTAAATGCCAAAAGGCTCCCTCCACATCGACCTTATGATTGCAAAACCGAGCTGGAACCTGGGGCGAATTTTCCATGTTGCAGAATCTATGCTCTAACGGAGAAGGAGGATAAGTTTCTGAAGGAGTATATCCAAACTTATTTGAAGAACGTTTTTATTAGACTTTCACAGTCTGCCGTTTCCTCGACGTTATTTTTGGTGCCAAAGAAGGAAGAAGGCCATCTGAGCACCTGCATTGATTATCGTGCCCTGAAACGGATTACAATTAAGAACAGATACCCTTTGCCTCTAATTTCTGTGCTCCTGGACCAAGTGAAGGGAGCTCAGATTTATACGAAGCTTGATCTGCGAGGAGCATATCACCTAGTCCGGGCCTGGGAGGGCGATGAATGGAAGACCGCGTTCAGGACCACGTTTGGGCTATATGAATACCAGGTTATGCCTTATGGACTCTGCAACGTGACAGCCGCTTTTCAGTTTTTCATTAATGACGTTCTAAATCAGTATATAGACAAGTGTGCTATCATCTATATTGATGATATTTTAATCTACTCTGCATCTGAAGAGGAGCATCAAGAACATGTTAAAGGGATCCTGGAGAAGCTGCGCGAAAACAGTCTGTATGCCAAACTTAAAAAGTGTGCCATTCATGTATGTTCGGTTGATTTCCTTGGGTTTGTCCTGTCTCCTGAAGGTATCACCATGGATACACACAAGCTTAAGGCAGTTTTGGATTGGCAATCTCGAACTTCTGTGAAAGAGGTACAACGGTTTATTGGATTTGCAAATATTTACAGACGATTCATCCAAGACTTCTCTCTTAAGGTGATTCCAATTACTCGTTTACTTCAAAAAGGAGTTCCCTTTTCCTGGTCAACTGAATCTGAAAACGCCTTTCAGTCTCTCAAGAAGAGTTTTACCACCTCGCCCATTCTCCTCCATGCTGATCCAATGGAACCTTTTTATTTGGAGACTGATGCTTCGGATCAAGCTATCAGGGGAGTCTTGTCACAGAAACATAAGGAGACCGGCCAATTGCACCCTGTTACGTACCACTCTAGGAAACTCCTACCCGTGGAAGTCAGTATGATCACAGAAAAAGAGCTACTGGCTATCAAGGATGCCTTCAAGGAGTGGAGACACTATCTGATGGGGGCCTGACACTCAGAAACCGTGTATACGGACCATAAGAATCTGCAGTTCTTAAAATCAGCAAGAACACTGACACCACACCAACTCAGATGGTCCTTATATTTTGCGGATTACAACTTTGTGATCACCTATCGGCCCGGAAACAAGAATGGCAAGGCGGATGCCTTATCTCGGTTGGGTACAGAAGGACAAAGGGCCTTGATAGAAGACCAGAGGATCATCCCAGACTCAAAGATAGTTGGACTCATCTCTCATGAAACTCTTGAAGAAAAAGTGAAAGGGTCATTCTTACCAGATGACCTTCAGCAATGTGTTTAATCTGATTCATTTCGAGAAATCCGAAATGATCTACCTTATCACAAAGGAGCTCTGTTCATACCTACTGTGGAATTGCAAGAACACATTTTGTACGACTGCCATTACCATCCTATGGCTGGTCACATGGGAATAAACAAGACTGAAGAGTTGGTAAAAAGACAATTTTGGTGGTCCAATATGACAAAAGACATTAAGCAATATGTTTTAGGTTGTGGAATTTGTGATCTGGTAAAACCGACACGGCAGGCACCACAAGGTTTATTACAACCCACTCCGACCCCCCTCATCCTTGGAATACGATAACCATGGAACTAATTGTGGACCTACCGTCCTGTTGGGGCTACAATACGATCCTGTTTTTTGTAGATGCATTTACCAAAATGGCTCACTTTGTTCCTCTCCAAGGCATTCCTAGTGCTAAGGAATTAGCTACACAGTTCAGTCTAAATGTAGTAAGGTTACATGGGATTCCAAAGGTCCTCATTTATGATCAGGGTTTTCAATTCCTGTCCCATTTTTGGAAGGCCTTTACCAAAGGGTTAAATATAGAAACTTTATTCTCCACAAGCTATAACCCAGAGACAGACAGGCAGACTGAGAGGGCTAATCAGGAGTTGGAACAGTATTTAAGATTGTTTTTGTTAGATCAGGAAGGGGACTGGACAGATCTTCTCAGGGCTGCTGAGTTTGCACACAATAATTCCCTTAAAATAGCTCCACAGGTCAATCCCCATTCTTTCTAAACTATGGTCGGCAACTAAATTTGATGATTGGTAATTTTGAGGATTCGGTTCCTGCAGTCACAGACCTAGTTAAACAAATAGGTGAAACTCATGAGGCAGCTAGAGAGAAGTTAGAGAAATCAAAAGAACTGTATAAACGTTATGCAGACAGGAAGAGAAGACCAGAGGTTGTCTATCCTGTAGGTAGCAAGGTGTGGCTTAGCACAAAGAATTTAAAGTTAAAAGGAAGCCGAAAATCCCAACCCCGTTTCATTGGTCCCTTTAAAATTGAGAGTAAACCAAATTCAGTAACCTTTAGGTTAAGCCTACCTCCTCAACTAAAAATTCACCCAGTTTGCCATGTCTCCTTGTTGAAGAAATCTTTGCCATTTCTTAGGCCCTGTAAATCTCCCAAACCCATTCAAATGGAAAATGGAGAAGAATATTCTAAGTGGAAGAACAGAAAACTGTACTATTTAGTAGATTGGAAAGGTTAGGGTCCTGAGGAAAGAGCTTGGGAACCATGTTCAAATTTGAATGCCCCGAGATTAGTGAAAACCTTTCACGACCAAAATCCTCTCAAGGTGACACCTAGGGAACCCCCCTTTACAGAGGGGTACTGTCAGGAATCCAAATTCCAGGACTAAAAGATGCCAATTAGTGGGAGCTACCACTAATCTTTACAATAAGAATCGAGTAAGCGATCCGAATTTCCATTGGATTCGCAATGACCGTTCCGGGACAGAACTGGTCAGGAAATATGCCTTAAAGATGGCTGGCTGTGCTAGAGTTAGCGCTTCAGTCTATTTCCAATATCGTGTGGTTCCGAGCACAGCTGTGTGCACTTCACCAAGACGCGAGTAACAGTGCTTGGCAGCGCATCTGTGTAGTTTTCAGAGCAGTTTTAGGCATTTATGAATTTCCGTCGGTAGTAATTAAATCTTCCAGTGTCGGGTTTCAGTCTTGAGTGAAAAGAAAACAGTTTTCAGCGTTTTGGGCATTCCTGAGACTCCGGTGAAGATTCCAGTAGTCTCTCTTCAGACCAGCTTCTAGTCAATCACGCAAGTACCTCATAGAGGAAGGCAGAGTGTGTCTGAATTAGTTGCAGTTTATTATTATTTCAATATTAGTCTGCTATATCATTCTCAATTGAGATAGTTTAAAAAGATAAACAAAGGTCATTCAAAATCGTGTTAGTCTAACCTGAAGGTTTCAGCTCTTGTAGAGTTTCCAGTTGTGATTTCCCTGCAAAAAAGAAAAGATAACATTAGTTCACCACTAAGAAAAAAAAAAAGGTAAAAGAGTAAGTTAGAAATAAAATAGTTTAAAAAAAGGGTAAAATAACCATATACTAAGCATTGTTTATCTCTGCAGGTTTTTCTCGTACTATTCACTTTTGAGTGGATTAAATAAAAGAACACTACATACTAGAAGAGGGGCAATTACCTAGTCATTCATGGGTACGGTATTGGGAGACTAGTAGAATAGAGAATATAGTAAGAAGTCAAATTCTAGTGGACTGTAGTAATTTGTGTTTTGTGTTACAGTGTCTAGAACTGAGAGCAGCGCGATGAACATTTAGACCTAGCAGCATTCAGAAGACGCCAGATATAGAAGACTAGGCAGTCTCTTCTCTGTCCCATTCCCCTTTCCCCCCTGGAACTTGTTTCACACTACCTTGAGCTATTGTGGGGGCGTGGTGGGAGTCTTAGGGAGGCGTTGAGAACAGTTGTCATTCTGCTCCTGTGAAGAACCTGGGAAGCTTATACTAAGGCTCTTGACAATAGTTCCAAAATCCATCTGTTCTGTGGATTATCCCCCATCGTAAATGTAGAGTTAAGTAAAGGAGTAGAATCAGGCTGCCCTGACAAATGCAGTGAAAACCTCCAAACTTGCATCTCATGGGTATTCACAAGCATTTAGCAGGTAGTGTTCCACTGTGGAAATGCACATGCATTTATTCCAGTGAAAAGCAGGAATAAATATGGATTGTTGGTAGGAAAAGTTAAGGAATACCTCAATCTTACCTCCAGGCGCAAGGAACGTGAATTTCTTCTTCTTAGGAAAATATAGTTCCCTGTGGAGAAAAAAGGTTACACACATACAATTTTCCAAGGTTGCAGGATATAAAATAAGCTGGTTGAAAATCTAGGGTATGCAAAGGACTCCTAACACAGATAAAAATATGGGCCTACATTTCCTATATTTTGACCCACTGCAGCGCAGCAAACCTTCCTGCTGTGCTGCCGTGCATCAAAATAAAAGGACAGGAATGCACTGTATCTATAAGATACGGCACATTCCTGTCCTTCTCCCCTGTGCCGGAGCACAAACAGCAACCGTGCACGTATGCAGACCCCCTTGCGCCTTGGCACAAAGGTGACTGTGTTGCAAGGATGATTGTTTATGTACAGGAAGGGACACTTTCCTGCACATAAACAATCATTAAAGGTTATTTGCTCCTTCTATGTATGCTACAGCACATAGAAAGAGCAACATTTCTCCTCATTGTGCCACTCCTATGCCTCCCCGCGTAGGATTCTGATGCATTCCCAGGTTTACAACACTTTGTCAATCTGGAAATGTGTCAGGTTCCATTGTATTTTGCGTGGGAACATCAACATCAGAGAAATATGTGAAAGGGGCCCATATTTACAAGGCCGTGAAAAGTCATACAGGGTGACTTTACGTGACCTTGTAAATATAATTTTAAAAAAACACATTTGCCAGTACTGGATTTTACTTTCTGTCTACTATGGAGTGACCTTTATGAATAAAACATACCGGCCCGTTTTTATAAATTACTTCACTAGTTTATTTATTTCACTAATGGAAAAATTATTTTAAATCATTTTTTTAAACCATGTTTCAGGAGATATTTTGTGCATATATAAACAGATAAAGAACAATACAATTGATAACATCCTGACCAGACCCATTGTCATTCTGAATAAACATACGATTATTGTTTTGTAAATAAGGATTTACGTCCAAATGATGATTTTGACGAAGTAGGACTCTAAATTAAGGAATTTAACAATGTTTATACGTACAAATAATCAGTGTCTTTGACAGAGGTTCATTTAAAAGTCTGTTGTATATATGTGGTTTTGTATAAATGAGGTATGTATGACTTGGCCAAAATATGGGTAGGATGTGTGATACTGTTGTATTGATATTGTATATTGAAACATTTTGATGTTATCAATTGTAACTAGTGACATCATTTATAAAAACGGACCGGTATGTTTTATTCATAAAGGTCACTCCATAGTAGACAGAAAGTAAAATCCAGTACTGGCAAATGTGTTTTTTTTTTATTGTATAGGGCGTAGCCTTACTGGGTCAGAGCCACGACACTGTGTTGTTTTCTACTTGTAAATATAATGGCAGGTACATTGCGCCGCTGGTGCGTCTAAAAAAGTGACGCACCGACGGAGCAATGAGCTTGTAAATGAGGCCCACAGTACCTAACTTTCAGTTCCAGTAGGTGCCATGTATATAGAATTACTTAGACATTCAGGTCAATAGAGACATTGATACAATTATACACGATAATGGACAAATTAAAGAGACTCACTCACAGTTTATTGCCTATTTCAAGTAGGTGGTAAGCCACTTGCAAACGGGAAGGGGTCCCTTTGTGAATGGGCGCAAAAATATTTTTTAAGAGCAGTGTTCCCAGGGACCTGCCCTTAAAAAATGAAAAGAACATGTTTCATTTTTTTTATTGCGAAGGAAAACATGCTGCATTTGAAAAATAAAAGTTGCTTTATTGAAAAATCAAACATAGACATTTATTTGCAGGCCAGTCCCAATGGTTCGCAAATTGCGACCTGCCTCATGAATATTAATGAGGCATGTACCTTGTGACCCATTTAAAGAATTGCAAACAGTGTCTCAGACACTGTTGTAAATTCCATTTTGCAAGTCGCAAAACATCGTGATTTGCAACTCACAAAATGTAATGTGTCATCAATGGATGCATAGAATTGCGCCCCACATGAACGTGAAATATTTCAGACGCCACATGCAATCCCACCATTGGAAACAGAGGTTTGGAATTGAATCTGAAGATCTACCTTTCTGTGCTAGACTGACAAATTATTCCAGGGACAAGGGCTTAACCTCTCAGAAGTCTACTACATTGGGGTACTCTGTTCTATGAGGACCAACATCTACAAGAGTTCTTGCACTAAATTGTATGTTTCTCCTCTATAATATTTCATGAAGAAGGAGGCATTGCCCATTCAGAGGGGCACCCGCCAAGGCTGTCCCCTCTCACCGCTTTTATTTGCGCTCGCAATGGAGCCCTTAGCCTCTCTTGTGCGCACTGACCCCCGCATCCAGGGGTGGGCCTTGGATCCCCAACAGGTTGACAAGATCATCCTTTACGCCGATCAGTCCTCCTTTTCCGGGCAGATCCTAAGGACTCCGGCCCACGTGCCTGGAAGTCCTCCTCACCTTTGAACAAGTCTATGGCCTGCGGCTCAACACGGCGAAGTCCACTTTGGTTCCTCTCCACCGCTCGCGTGCATGTTTCGATTGGCAAACTACCATTCCCTTGCGCAGGCAATCCTTCAAATACTTAGGAGTCTGGGTCACCTTGCTCCCGGACCTGGAATGGTCACGCCTTTGGTTAACAAGGCCAATGTCAGACCTCAAACAATGGCAGTCCCTCCCTCTTAATCCCCTTGGCAGAAGTGCCCTTTTTAAAATGATGGTCCTCCCCCTCCCCCTCTTCAAAATGCAACTTTTTACCTCCTGGGGAGTTGGTTCAGCGAAATTGATGGTCTCCTCACTCGTTCCTATGGAGAGGCGGAAGGCCGCGTATGTCCCTGGCTCACTGTCGAATACCTCCTTAGGATGGTGGCATGGGTGTGACCAATCTTCACCTTTACTACCTGGCCACAAGGCTTATCGTGGTTCACGACTGGTTTGTTGGAAGCTGGTCTGACACGGCTTACCAGGTTGAGCTCCGGTCTATGGACTTTTCACAGCTCCAAGCCTACCTATATGGGGCACCCATGCCACAAGTCCTTCCCCCATCACTAGGACAGTCCTACTGGCTTGGCGCACTGCCCTGAGCCACACGAAATGGGATGTGGTATGGTACTTGGCTGTGAGAGACTTCAACTCTACGAGATTTTCGTCAATGGAACCGCATCGGGATCTCGCTACTCGGGGATGTCTGGGTGGGGGACCACATCAGGGTCTTTGCAGATCTGCAGCAGCGCTACTCCTTCCATGCCTCTCAGTTTTATAAATACCTGCAGCTTCAGCATGCCCTCCATGCACATATTCCATGTCCCACCTCCCTCCCCGAATTCAGTCCCCTCGAGGCTCAAGTGATGATGGGGAATCTATGTATGGGAGGGGTGTTGCGGATCTACCGTTCCCTAGTAAATAATGGCCCACGACCCTAAATCACAGCGCGCCCGATAGGAGATTTGGCAGGGCCCATTGGAGGACGCAGACTGGCAAAACGCTCTCATGGGCCCCAAGACCTTGACGACCTCCTCCAAACAGCACCTAATTCAACTCTACTACTTACATATGGCTTATTTAAGCCATACACGTTTGTATAGAGCCCGACTGAGGCCTTCTGCGACTTGCACACGATGCAATCACGCTCCAGCTGACTTTTACCACATGGTCTGGCATTGCCCCCTCCTTGTGTCAATTTGGCGGGGTGGAACTTGTACTCACACAGACCCTGGGGTGGGTGTTACCTTATGATCCAATACGTCTAATTCTGGGTGTGTTTGATGGCATGGATGGCTCTCGGGCGGACAAGTGCTTTCTTGGGACTGCAATGGCGGTGGCAAAACGGGACATTGCAGAACTTTGGTCTCAGGCCAATCCCCCTACTGTGCGGAGGTGGAGACAGGGGTGGACTGGTGTGAGCCCAAGAAGAACCCCATTTCGAGGCCCAGGGCTGCCCTGAGCTATTTGAAAGGATTTGGGGCAAATGGTTCAATCAAATGTCTTGATTGGTGGGTGTGTTCATATGTATTATGTTAATCTTGCACGGTCATTTATTTTGAAGCCTGATACACAAGTCTCTGTCACCGTCCTAACTGTAGTCTTTCATCGCGATAATGTGCTTATTTTTTTGCTGCCAATGTCACTTCATGGTTTCTTCCAAATATCAATAAATTTGATTATCAAAAAAACATATTTCATGAAGAAATAAACTATGAATGTGACCGTAATACATTGTATTGCTGTTCTCACAGTGAAACATATAATGTACACCCCTGTTAAAGTTTTGGGTTGGCTTGATCAACTTGCTTCTATGGGGTCTATTCCGATCTCGTTCGGAAAGCATACCGAACGACTCACGTCCGGAATGATTTCCAGATGGCCCGGATCGGTAGAGTCTGTCCGAACGAGTACAATGCATTTGAATGCATCCGTATAGGATTTGGTCGGACTCCCATGGCTTCAGTGGGTGCCTGTGTTCTGAACATGAACACAGGCTCGTTTTGACAAAAGGGGCCTTTGGGGATAATTGTGCACCCTGTGGCGGGCACCCCTCGGTGCCTGCCACACTGTGCATGGTCCCCAAAGACCGATTCCAGCAGTCTTTTCGTTCTGGGCAAACCGAATTGGGAAGGCTGTCCAAGTAGTTCATCATACTTGTGCTCGCTCAGAGACAAAGTATCCGAATGCCTGCCGGAACTGGTTCGATCAGCACTAAGGGTTTCCAGGCATCGTAATTTCTCGTTCGGAACTGGGAACGATTCAGTCGGAAACAAGGGCTCCAGATCAGTTTAGGAAAAGCGGAATCTGATTCGTAGCCCTTCCAACCGAGATCAGAATCGACCCTTATGTGTTACAATTAGGGCTCCCTGTTTTATATTTTTACTGATTTTTACAGATAAATACAAACAGAAAACATTGTGTTTCTTGTCAGTATTTATTTTTTAAAGTGGAAAAATACAAATAATTTGGCTTCTTTTGAGTGATTCTCCATGCTGAGATTAATGACTTTACTGCATATCTCAATATGTATTTGTGCTATTATGCAAAAAAATGTATGTAAGTTTTTTATTTTTTGCTGTGTATTTTGGTAAAATCTGATAGGCATCAATGTATGATTGCACGTTTATCTGTTAAATAAATGTGAAAGGTATAGGAGTTATCACAACACATGTTCACAAAACACAATATAAATATGGATTAATACCAATAATATGAACAAAAAATAAATATGGAAAAATACAGATGGAAATATTAAAAAAAGAAATTCCATAAAACCGGGATCCCTAGTTACAATCCTTCTTGAAAAGAGAAATCACAGCAACCCCAGCAACTGGCGCCATCTAGTGATATGCCTGTGTTTCTCTTCTGTAATAAACAGGCTGGCTTCCTATTGGAGCTGTATATTCATTTTTTCTAGTGGAGCTCGAGGCTCTGAAGAATTATTGGACCTGGGACATAATGCCCCCTCTGCCCTCCACTCGTGACAGCTCATATATACGAAAATACACAAAAAATATGAGGATATCCTGTTGCAAGATAATTCCTGTCCAAGAGGCATTGTGAAAAGAGTGCTTGAAATATGATCCATAGAGCTGGCATATTTCTGAGATATTCGCAATCTCATTAGGTTTTATAGCAGCGATGAATATTTAACGCACCTCCTTTGAGGACCAATCTTGCAAGGGCAGACAAGCTGACCCTATCTTTCATTTCTCATGTGCACCTTCCAAGGCGCACAGGCCGCAAGAAAGCAGGCCTTTATTTAACCGATATTCACGTGTTTCAGGAGCAGCCCTTCACTGCCACTATCTAATCAACACCATTAGACAATAAAGTGTCCTATCCCAGAATGCAAAGCAACTGTTGTGCCTTCTCGCCTGAAAGTTACTCGACAACATCTTCTTTCATAAATTGTCATTGGCTTTGAAGGCAAAAATATTTCCAACTGACACTTTGGAGAGAGGCAAGAACACAACATCCACAAATTACCTCTTGTAGAATCTTCCACATTTTCTTTTTCGATAAAGAGTAAGAATCCAATATTATGTCAGGAAGGGCCTCCTTTAGGAACAACTGCTTGGTAGAAAACATATAAAAGTAAATTTTCAAGCAAAGTGTCTTAAGCATCCATCAGTGACGACTTGTCGCCTGCATAGTTTAAAAAAATGTGCTAGAGTGACTGATTAAGAGTCTGGCCGGTACAAATTCTGCTATCTTCACAAACATAAATTGCCACTGCCCAAAAACGTTTTCTGCTATCAGCCTGCAGCAGAATGTAAGGCTGAACATCGGTGCAAATTCCATCGACGGTGTAAATAACCTTCATTTTGGATTCGGGTTGGAGCAAAATCTGGCAACAAACCCACACACTCTAATTGATAGGCATTTTGCTAATCATTACAACCAATGCACAGAGGAGCAACTTCACGAGAAAAACATAAAAGAAACAAACCTAATCAGACCATAGCTGCAGAAGCACCCAACAAGAAGGCAGCATTACATCTGCTGCAACATGCTACAGTGCGGGTTGTCACATGTTTACAGTGCAGGCCATAGGACGACAGTGTGCAAAGGACAACCACATACAACTTCCAGAATCATACTAGTAAACCAAAATAACAGGTCAGGTGCCACTGGTGAAATATTGAAGCCAAACACCCAGAAATGTAAAATCTTTCTTCACATAAGGGGAGCAGATCAGCAAAAGTCTTGAAGCTTACATTCAACATGCAGTACTGAGTGATACAACTGTGTAGGGAGACTCATAGCTGTTCATAAAACAGCTGCAGAGAACCACTAGTAGTGGGCCACAGGCATGTGGAAGGTCATCACTGAATGTTATTCTGTAGTTTCAAACCATAACACTTTTAGATGCCCTACAAATCTGGGTATGCACCCATGTCCCCAAAACAAGAAAGCATGTAGAATACACACTTGAAAGCAGAATTATACCCCTCATGTTGTAGGAATGTAACCAGAAGATGCCTTACAAGTTACCTAGGCAAACCATCACTGTCGAGGTGAGGCACGTTGGCTCTGGTAAACTGTTGTCTACAGATTACAGACCATAATCCACCTTAGCAGCAAGGTACTGCTACACCACATGCATGTCACACTCAGTGCAATATATATGGGATAACCTACTACCTACCATGCAGTATAAGAATATTGCAAGTCACCAAGGAGTTTCATGACCATATAAAGGAACGAGGCAGAAGGCTGAGGTCATGGACCTCTGAGGTGACTTGTGAAATCCTTCTAAAGGATGACATTTATTCCTTATAATACATGGTCCCACCCTCACCTTTTCCACAAACAAGTTGAATCCTTGGTGCTTAGCTCTTTCCTATGAAAGGGAGAGCATGTTTGAAAATATGAAGAATGAAAGAAGAATCGCTAGTGCAAAACTAAACACATCAAACGTGTTGCAAAAAGATAGTAAAATTAGTTTAATACAAGTCCGAGATTTTTTTTAAAAAGGTGCAGTAGTGCAGAATGTGTAGAAACATGCAGAAAGATTCTAACTTTTCTATAATTACCTATGGAGTGCTAAAAATAAAAATGTTGTCATAAATATCTATTTTCTGCTTGTCATTGTAAAGCTAGAAAAACAGAGCAGAAGAAAGAGAAGCAACATTTTGCTTTTCTTCTTTAAAATTATGTCCTGTGAACAGACTGTGTTTTCCCTCAGATGCTTGCTCTGGCAGCAGGGATTGTGATGTCAGAACTTAACTGTAATAAGTTATAGCATTTGGGTTCTCACACCATTTCTTTATTATAGAAAACTGGGTGCGTCACAAAAAAAAATTAGAGATGGGGTTTTATCAAAGGGTCACAGAAATCCCATATATTATAAAGAAATTAGAGACAGATTTGTATACAGGGATTGCAGAATACTGTGTATTATATGATTATTATAATGACTACTGGGTTTAACAGAGGAAGTGACAGTGTGAGGGAAATAGGGATATGCCATCAATGAAAAAGTAGTTGACTGGGCCTTTGATAACCTTATTACTGTCAAGGCCCAGATTTTTTATGCTGCATGGACAAAAGATTTTCCCCAGGGCATAAAAAGCCAAGTAATGAAAACTGCGAGCCTCGAGTCGCCAGCAAGCAGCATGCAGTTGTAGCAGCCCAAACCAGCATGGGGTTCCAAGATACTCCACATAAGAGACACCTATGCTAAGCAATATGCCATCAGAACAACCCGCCTCTTACAGATGGATACAAATGAAATATTTTTAGAACAAATATATTTTAAAAGAAAACATTTTGGTAATTTGCCACAAAGTGCTCAACATTACAGGAGATGTTTTTGCTAAATCTTATCTTGCTGAAGTGTGTCCACCTCTTCAGAACTGGCTCCTCAGATGCCAGTCCAGGGTTCTCAAGTTCAGACCCCATTTGGGGTCCACAACAAAATTCCCAGCTCCAAATGGTGATTGGGATTTCTCCACTACATTGAATTAATATACAGCTGTTGCTCTGCTCATCTCTAAATTACATAAACACGCCACCATGTGGCAGCTGTCATAAGTGCCAGTGTTGACAAATCAGTGCCGGTGGCGAGCACCTGGAACCACTGGCTCAAATTAAGTGCTGTCCACACCAACATATGATCTAGAATCCTGCAATCAAGTGGATAGGGTGCAGTTCTGTCTTTCTAATTCACTCAATGCATTGACTTTACTTGTTGCACTGCGTCATGTAAATTGTATTTAAATGTAAGCCTCAGTGACTGCAAGTTCTCCATGTCCAGGAAGCTTGTAGGAGTTGTTGTCACAACACATGGCTATTGATGACGTCACTTTAAGTCCTAGGCAGGATTCTAATATTCACATAACAAATACCCCTTACCTGCTGTGATGTGTTAGCACATCAAGACGCTGGTGTCAGTAGCGGCTGGTATAAGGACAGATTGGCGGGGAGAGGTTTGACGGATGACGACAATACAAAATAAATAACTTACCTTCCACCCTCCGCATCGTCGCTCTTCAGTACAGGCTCCAAGTCTCCCCTACTGCCAATCCAGACACTGCTTTCATGCATGAGAACAGCATCAGGATTGGCCTGAGTAGCCTGGATTTGCAGTCCCAGAGAGACTGGGAGCCTGTGCCCGCTGTCTTTAACCCGGCACCGCAGTTCGGGTTGGAGACATCTCAGTGTGCATTTGGTTTGGCCATCCTAAAACGACTTCCTAAAACCGACATACGCACTGACAGCAGTGCCCGCCACTCCTCCTCCGTGACTGCCCAGGCTATGGCCACACCCCCAAGACTCAGTCCTTATAACTTGAAAAATAAAACGATAATAAACCTATTTTATTATCGTTTTCATTTTCAAGTTTTGAGGGTGCTGGCAGAGGGGGGTGGCGCTCTTCCGCCATAGCGGAGGAGCTGTGGATGCCTGCTGTGCAAGTCTGTGCAAGACCACCATAGTTTCCATAGCAGTTTTGCACAGAGATGGTGCCCGGGAAATAGTTGTGGACACTAGTCTATATTGTTTGACTTTGTGCCTCATCTTTTCTGCCGACTGGCATTTCGCCACGTGTAATGCACCACATAAATAAGCAATGTACTTGTCGCAGGTTGCAAAATATGGCAAAGTGCCCTCCGGCAGGGTGGGAAGAGGGAGCAGAGGTATGGGGAGGGCATATCCCATAAATAAAAAATTACAAGAAGCAATCAAATCGGAGCAAACATCTGTGCCAAGAGTGCGTGGCTGTTTGACCCTCGGTGAATTGTCTGCAAATCGGTGGCGGCTGTGTCAACATTTTCAGAAATGTCAGCACAAAAAACCTGATGCTCCCAATGGCACAGGCGAGGGTGGCTTCTCCACCGGGAAGGCTGCCACCCCCCAACCCCCACCAGCCGTAATAGGGTAGTGAAGTGCAGGGAATGTTAAGTGCACGTGCTTTCTTTAACACAGCCATGATAAACATTCCTAAATGTTGTCACCCTGAAAGCCTGGTAAATTTTTCCATAGGGGAACTGAGTTACTCGATGCTTCACGGTTAAATCTGTGTGTTATCTGCAAGTTCCCGGTTTGGATGCCTGGAAACAGCAAAAATTAGATGAAAACTCTTCAACTAATTTGATATAATGGTATTGTCTTGGAGCAAGCTCCATACTACTGTTTTCTCGCTCTGTGTCATTGTAGAAGGCGACCAGCAATATGCAACTCAGCCTTAGTACTGCTCCATTAAAAGCAGCATAGTCCGAACAGGACTAGCCTCTGTCTGGAACAAGCACTGGTACCCTCGGCTCACTTTCATCTTTGTAGGGCCTCTTCAGTGAGGGCAACTTGAGCTTCTACGGCACAGCAAGCCGCGGTTGGCTTTCTTAGTGATGAAATCACCTTGGAGTGGTGCATCATAATTAGAAACTCATAGACGCCTGTATGACCTGCAACATCTAGGAGATACAAATACAAAAAGCCCTGGGGGCTTATTTACAAGCTCCCTGCGCTGGTGGTGCGCCACTTTTAACATGGGAAAAAGTGAAGTATCAGCGGCGCAAGGGGCTTGTAAATAAGCCCCATGAGATCTTGTTTCTCTTTAGTGAAACTCCACTTCAAAACCAGGACAAATAGCCATGAAAATATATTACTAGTTGCAAATCTCATTGGTCAAATGGATGACAGCTGCACGATTTCTCCCTTGGAGAGCCATATCTGAAATATATGGCCTTCTCCAAGCCTATTCAAAGAACTTAGAAAAAGTAAGACACACATTTGGCTTGATTCAATTGCTAGGAACCAACGAGCTACAAAAAGATGGAAGTCGAATCTGGTTCCAGATATTGTTATAATGCAAACTATGAAGAAAACGTGTACTGCATACTTTTTTTCTACAGTTGGCTCCTGGAAATAAGAAGGAACTTCCCACATCCTTGATCACAAGAAATTAGCAATAGTCCTAATTCCTTACAGAGGAGTAATCAACAAACAATGAGGTTACCCGCAGTCAGAAACAATAACCTGTTATGGAAAGCACTATGGTGACGGTGGCAGATTCCATCAACAAAAGCATCCATCAATCCCTACTTTTGGCCAGCCTGCTAGGGTTACTTTAGTAAAGTGAGCCAAATGCTAGTGTTGTCTTTCTCTGCCAGCACAGATACTCTTGTTGAAGTGTTCATACTGGCCAGATATTAATACAGTGTTTTCTTGTACTAAATTCAAAAAGCATACTCAAAGTCCATGAGGATGTCGCCGAGAGACCTCCCAAGTAAGGAATGCAGCTTCAAGTTATCCAAACACCTTTATGGAAGGTTATGGAAGTCCCCTGTGAGTATTGCACAGCACGCATGCCTCCTGTCTTTTTCGATGTCCAGTAGACTGGTAGGCAGCGAAGGTGACAACATTACCACTCACCCAGGTGGGTGGTTTTACTAATGTAATGAAGCTTAACCCAGGTTCTCTAGCCATTCAGCCTGTATCCATGACATAAAACGCTAACGTTAACAATTCTGTGGAGTAGCTTGCTGGTGTTAGAAGGCTTTGGTGTATTGTAAATGACATTAATAACATCTTCTTAGGGTTGCATCGCCATCAATATGGGGTATGTCCCTCGGGCTCCAATTGACTCTCCTCTGCGGGAGGTTTAATAAGTTCATGCAACAATTATATTCAGTTTGAAATAAGCGTTTTATTTCCTCATGTTTTCATCACATGAAATGTAGAACTCATAATTCTCCACTGTCGTTCATAAGTGAACATTTCAATTTTTCCCAACAAACATTTCAACTCTCCCAATGCATTTCGGCATATCAACTGCCTTCTTCCAGGGGATATTTCTACAAACAAAGTAAAATAACGTAAAATTCAATATAAATCCTTTGGGTTAAGTGTACACATTATTACGTTATAAAGCTTACTATTTCACAATCTCCATATATATTCACTGCCTCGTGACATGTGTTTAAACAAAATGCCCTCCAACATGTGTAACAAATTAAAACTCTAAAACGTATAATCCTGTGGAGTGCCTGAGTTGGAATTGTTCTACGAGAATATATCACTATCGTTAACGATCTCATGAATATTTAAAAAAAGGGTGCTCAGCATTCGTTTGACCTGATCGTGCTACAAAAAGCGTCTAAACGCGGTTGTTAAGTAAACCGAAGCGATTGTACTTTCCGTGAACAAGCTTCCAGAGAAAAAAATGTTTGTGTCTCCCGCTATTCTTCTTCGTGAACTGGTAGTAACGATGCTGATGCTCCGGATGTTTTTATAGTGAATCACCATTGTTACCAAGCGATGTTCGAATGTTTGGTAAATGACTGTAATGTGTTACTATTATTACAAACTTTAAATGCGTGCGTCTGTAACATGTGATAAATGTATGCCAAGGTGAATTGTTAATTCTGATCTCCTTACGTGATTATAGACCATGACGTGCTCGTGCCATTGTAACTAAATAAAGTTGAACGAATTGAAAAAAATGTTGAAAAAAATGTTGAAAAAAGGCTATAATGTTAAAGGTGTGATCTGGTTTCAGGTAAGCTGGGATCATTTAGTGTTCTTAACGAACATGTTGTCCTTATGTACACTCGAATAAATCGGTTGCAGCATAGGATTAAATTAGCCACATTTCGGATTAAAGGAACAATAAACACAGTTTAAAGATAACAAGTAAATTCCATACAGTCATTAAGACCGTGTGGGGTCATGCTGGTTAATAATGAAATCCAATAATTTTCTCTCTGTAATAGTCTTTTTTTGTGATCTTGTCCTTCCTTTTTGCATACATTCTCAAGAATACAATATCTCAATTGACTGACATTGTGGTTCATTTCCACAAAATGTTGAGCCACTGTTGATTTCAGTTGTTTTGTTCTTATGTTTGATTTGTGCTCGTTCAGTCTAATCTTTATTTTGCGATCAGTTTGTCCCACATATATCTTGCCACAAGGGCACTTTAACATATACACTACACTGGCTGTATCACACATCGCTGTTACTCTCAACTGAATCTTATTACCCTTCATCGGGTGATTGATGGTTATTCCTTTGATCACACTGTTACAGTGATTACAGTTCCAACAGGGTAGTGTTCCCATATGTGTGATAGGCTCGATGTATGGTAGTTTCAAACGTTCACCTAAGTTTTTTGCTCTTGTGTAAGCAAAGACGGGATCTTCATCAAAAATGTGGTTAAAGTCCTGTTCAGTTCGCAGAATTTTCCAATGTCTCTTGATGATGCTTCTGTATTTTTTACTTGCAGTTGAATACTTGGAGACTATAGTGAACAACAGGCTTACCTGCAGTACTTGCCATCGGGCATTGCCGTGAGGGGAACGGCGGGAGAAGCGAAAAAACGGAGGCACACGCCGGGAGGTGAGGGAGGCGTCCCGAGAGACCGGACCACACTCCCCAGCATTCCCTCTGCCACAAGCGCGCCCGTGACGCGCAGTGAGCGCCGGAGGCGCCGGATAAAGGCTGACCCCCCGGGAGCCCAGTGGGGGAACAACAGGCTTACCTGCAGTACTTGCCATCGGGCATTGCCGTGAGGGGAACGGCGGGAGAAGCGAAAAAACGGAGGCACACGCCGGGAGGTGAGGGAGGCGTCCCGAGAGACCGGACCACACTCCCCAGCATTCCCTCTGCCACAAGCGCGCCCGTGACGCGCAGTGAGCGCCGGAGGCGCCGGATAAAGGCTGACCCCCCGGGAGCCCAGTGGGGGAACAACAGGCTTACCTGCAGTACTTGCCATCGGGCATTGCCGTGAGGGGAACGGCGGGAGAAGCAAAAAAACGGAGGCACACGCCGGGAGGTGAGGGAGGCGTCCCGAGAGACCGGACCACACTCCCCAGCATTCCCTCTGCCACAAGCGCGCCCGTGACGCGCAGTGAGCGCCGGAGGCGCCGGATAAAGGCTGATCCCCCCTCTCGCCCCGCGAGTCGCGCGCGGGAGAAGCCCGGGACAAGGGCGGGGCCGTCTGCGGCCGTCAGGGGACGACAGAGGACAGGACAGGCCGGTCCTCTAACATCTACAGTCCAGAAATGGGTAAGAGGAAACTCCAGACTTCGCTTACAGGGAGGACCAGCAAAGTAAAAATTGCACGCAAAACCAGTGCTCCAGGAAGCATCTTGACTTACCTTACATCTGCCGTAGGGAAGCTCAATAAGGAAATCGCCGAGAAAGAACGGGAACTTGGTTTAGAGGGAGCTTCGATTGAACATAATGAGTCAAGGGTACCTTTAGAACCCAATATTGTTATCAATGGTGCCTGTGACATTTTTCCTATTGCCCAACAGTCGGCGCACTCGGAGTACTCTACAGGGGTTCCTGACCCCCCAGTGCGTACCCAAGTCCTAGGGGGGGGTGCCAAGATACGTACAACTAGGAAAAGAGTAAGATTTTATAAAACCTAACCCCCTCAATACAGAGCCAACATCAAAATACGACAATCTTTAGCTAAACTTGAAGGCTCGATTAAAGATATGATTGAAAGGGTATTAACAGACACCATTGAATCTACACTCATCAAGATCTCAAGTGATATAGTCGAAACCCTTAAAGACTGTGTAGCAGGTATTATGACCCGTTGCGAGAGGATGAACTCCCTGTTGCTCCATAAAGTGGCAGAGCATCTAGCAAAAGACCCACTACATGCCATAGGGCAAACCGGCCAACCCATGGAGGTGACTAACACTGGAGAAACTAAGTCCAATACAACACATCTGCCACCTACCCCGACAGTGATGCCTGCAAATAACTTTAAACCTGCCGGAAATATTATGAACTCCAGCAGACAGAACAACTCGGATTCCAACACAAATATTAGTGAGGCAAATGACGGGGCTGCAGAGAACACATCTCATAAGAGAACGGGGCATGGTTTGTATCCCAAGCCTATGGTGAATTTACCCCCTGAGGCAACTCCTTTCGTGGCAGTTCTGGTTAATGTCCCAAGACTCACCCCGGGAGAACCAGAAACTCAAATAACTCTTATGGAAAATGTAAAGAGCTGGTGTGATAAGAACTGCACAGGTTCTAGCGATGTTTCTGATCATGTTAGCTTGGCAAGAAGAGTTACTTGGCTGGGCCCGACGGCTAAATGCTTCCCTGAGGATTGTGTTATTATTAACTTTAGGAAGCCACACGTCTGCTCAAGACTTTTTTGGGACGCAACGGATATTATTCAAGGGCAAATACGTGCG
This sequence comes from Lissotriton helveticus, assembly GCF_964261635.1. NCBI lineage: Eukaryota > Metazoa > Chordata > Amphibia > Caudata > Salamandridae > Lissotriton > Lissotriton helveticus. The sequence goes on along the minus strand of NC_136072.1, from coordinate 992,306,553 downwards.
GTTCCACTGGGCTTTTTTTATCCTCGCCCAACACAACATACCACCCGGGACTTGGTTCATAGGAAAAATATCCCAAGACAACAAGTGCCACTAGCCAACTGGGCCACTCTACCCCTTAGCTCACAATTGTCCCCAGACTGTAATCACCAAGTGGCTCTGACCCCTGGCCTGGAGCTAAGAAATCGTTTTGATGCTCTTATAAACCTGGATACTAACATCTGACTGGGCACCAAGAGGGGGTTGCAGGAATCTTTCCGGGCTAAAGGGGCTTGTAGAACTATGAAGCTAATGACATGGAATATTCCTGGCCTACAAACCAAAAGAGACGATAAAGAATGGCTTGAAATCATTAAGCAACATGAAGTGATCGCACTCCAAGAAACTTGGGACACAGAATGTAACTTTTGGGTAGAAGGCTATGTATCCCATTTTAAAGCTGCACAAAGGTCAAATAGAGGCAGAAGCAAGGGTGGTCTTGCATTATTAATCTCAGTAAGTCACATGGGGGCGATGAAAATTATAGATATTAACTCCCCTAACTGTCTCATCTTAGAGGCCTCGATGAATACGGGGGAAAAACTCCTATACGTAAATTTTTACAACTCAACAGAAGGGTTACAAGGAGGTGAAAATATTCTAATGTTGACTGATTTTTTAAACAATTACAAGAAGAGTCAAACTACTTTGGTTTATTATATTGTGTTTGGTGATTTTAACACACATCTTTGTCAACTTAACTGTTATAATGGTAGTTTCTACGATGATGACTATTTGACCCATCCGCACTTTGAACACTCTGCAAAGGGGGGTGCTCTAGAAGAGCTGTTGATAGATATGGATATGTCTGAACCCGCGTTCGTGAATCCGAAAGACAGAGTGGTGACCTATAGTGCGAGAGGTAGTAACACTATTATCGATTATATCTTTGTGTCACCTAGTTTCCTTATAAATGTCATCTCATATAATGCCATTATAACAGCTTTTAGTGACCATAACCCGGTCGTTATGGAATTGACTAACATAAACCCCACCATAATTAATTGTGACCAATGGTCAACCTACCCTACTGTAGTCCGGGCCCACGACCAAGGTAGACGGGTTAAATGGTCTAAGATTAATGTTGAGGAATTTTTTATTAATCTGTGTGATGAATTAAGTGTTGAACTTAACATATGCAGGGATCCTCTGTCCACAGGAGGAAATGTTACAAAAGCTTTTGGATCCATTTGTAAAAATGTCGCAGAGACCCTTACAATCAAATCATCTGATAAGCCACGTATGGCACAGGGATGGTTCAATACCGATTGCTCAAAGGCGCATAAAAAACTTCTAGAAGCCCTAAAACGTAAGCCTCGCAATATAACTGAAGTGTCCCAACTGAGGAAAGATTATAGGAGTACGACCGAGGCTCGCAAAAGAGAATTAAAACACAAGGCCTGGGAAGCACTTTATGATAACCTTACTTTAAGGGACAGTGCAAATTTCTGGAAAATAGTGAACTCTCCTTTGTTTAGTGGTAACGAGAATGAGATATTAGAGGCTAATATCACTGAGAATCAATGGTTAGATCACTTCGAAAACATCTATGGAAGTAAGACTCTTACTATCCCTTTTACTCCTATAGATTCTTCTCCTACAGACACTCCATTAAGGGTTACGGTAAAAGAAGTATTAAATGCAATTGAAAACACTGCCGGCGGGAAAGCCCCAGGCCCGGATGGGGTTCCCGCCGATATGTATAAAGCACATCCTCATATATGGTCTATAGTACTTGCGAATGTTTTTAATTTAGCATGCATGAATTTGTCTGACGCTCCTACCACTTGGTCACATTCGGTTATTATACCAATTTTTAAGAAGGGGCAAAGGGGTGATCCCAGGTGTTATAGACCTATATCGCTACTTGATTCCTCATTCAAGATTCTTGGCAAAGTCATTTTAAATAAAATTAACCTGTGGGAAAAGGAAAATGCAATTTTATGTGATACGCAATATGGATTTAGAACAGGGAGGGGTACTGAGGAGCAGTGTCTTAACTTATACATGACTGTTTCTAAATATACTGCTGCCTCCAGTGGGTCAATCCACCTAGCTTTTATGGACCTGTCCACAGCGTTCGATCTAGTAAATAGGTCGAAGCTGTGGACCATTCTTTCTGAGTTGGGTCTAGACCCTGCTCTGATTAATTTCTTAGCTTTCCTGCACACCGACCTGACGGCTTCGGTCCGTATGACCACAGGAGGCAAGTGCACTACTGGGTTTAGGTCAGCTAGAGGGGTGAGACAGGGGTGCATTTTGGCCCCCATGTTATTCTCCTTGTATATTAATTCCCTGTATTCCGTTTTAAAAACTGCTACCCCAGATATACCATATATGGGTGGGTCACCGTTGCCCGTACTGATGTACGCCGATGACACGGTCCTCATTGCCAGAACCCCTAATGGTCTACAACTGCTACTTGACTCGTTTGGAGCTTTTATGAATAAATTAGACCTGGTTGTAAATATGGGTAAATCGCACGTTATGTCCCTAGGGAAAGGAAAGAACACCACAAAAACCCTGCGATGCAATGGAGTGATTTTAACCAAAGTTAAAACATTTACATACCTTGGAGTCATTTTTGACGATATGGGCACCTGGACTCCACAGGTTGTTAATAAAGCAATGGCTATTCGGCGGTCATTCGGTGCAATACAGAGCTTTGCTAAAAGACTGGGGGGAAAACCAACGGAAGCCATTCTCAAGCTGTATAGAGCCAAAACCTTGGCTTTGGCTAGATATGGGGCTGGAATTTGGGGATTCAGGGATTTGGCCCTGATACAGAAGGAGGAGAATAGGTCCATGCGTTCACTATTAGGCTTACCACAGTCCACACCCATCTTTTCTGTCTTGATAGAACTAGGGCAAGGATTCATTGAAGATACTCTTAACCTGGCCCCTCTACTTCTTTGGGTGAAAATGTGGTTGAACCCGAACTTGACGTTAAATCGTCAAATTATCATTGACTGCATGGGGAGAGACAGAGCTAACGATATTAAATGGCTGAGCTATATTAAGTCTGCTGCTACCCTTCTAGGCCGTGTTGACTTGTATAGTAGCCCAGAGAGGCTGTGTAAAGAAGATGTTACATGGATTAAAACACAATTTTTAGAGTCTAGAAACATGCTGCGTGAAGCACAAGAAATAGAGAAAACCACTGTTAGGGCTCACTATATTGTTGTATCTACCATGACCATCCAGCCTTACCTAAGGGTAGTGAATAGACCTTATCATCGGTGGCTTCTCACCAAATTTCGTTTCAACCAGATGCACCTCCTTCTGGGAGAATACCCGAAATGGAACAAACCAAGGGATCATGTCCCATGTAAATGTGATTCCTTTTCCGACCAAGACCAGACCCATTTTGTATTTTTCTGTCCCTTTTTTGCGGAGGGGAGAAAAAAATATATACTACCATTAATGTGAAACCCGCATTGTTGTTTTTACAAATTATGGAGACCCCTATTGTGATGTACGGGGTTGCAAGTTTTTTGGTAGCAGCAATGAGAGCTAAACGTACCAGATCATTGAACCCCCCAACACCTGATTGAATCATGTAAATATAAGTGTAGTATATCTTACAACCTATTCCTGTAGATTTGTATAAAAATCTTGCACCACATAGTTTTTAAACGGGATGTTTTTTAAGGGGTCCGATCTATTCTAAAAAGTAAAAGTAGAAACTAAAAAGTAAAAAGTAAAATGTAACACCTGACCCTGACTTTTCCTGCATAAATGTTCTTTTTAATGTTCTTTTTTAAACATCGTTTTATATGTATACTACATCCCTGTACTGTATTTGCTGAAATATGAATGAAATGTAATCTCCATCTTTATATTTCTTTATATGCCTTTATATGCTTTTATATGTTTTTACATGTGTTTGTAGTATACTTTTATGATTTTAACTAATCGAATAAAGTATTTTTGACTCTGACTCTGACTCTGATTGCATCTTTAATCTGTGTTGGTTTTTTGGTCAATAATTCAGTTCTAGTCTTAGTTGCTGAACGTTCTTGTGCCTGTTGGAGGATATGATCAGGGTATCCTCTTCCTCTTTTTTGAATCTAGATATCATGTCTTTTGATTGTTTTGCTGCTGTTTCCGGATCAGATATTATTCTTTTGGCTCGTAGGAGTTGACTGTATGGCAAATGTTCTTTGAGAGGTTGAGGATGAAAGCTCGAATAATGCAACGTGTTATCTCTGTCCGTGCTTTTCCTGAACAAGTCTGTCTGAAATCCTGTTGCTGTCTTGGTAACTCTCACATCCAAAAACGTTATTGATTCTTCCTGAATTTCATGGGTAAATTGAATGCGTGAGTCTATTTTGTTGAGTTGTTGAAGTTGTGTTTCCAAGGTGTCTTTAGGGCCTTCCCAAAGTAGAAAAATATCATCGATGAATCTCAGGAATATTTTAATGTGATTCTTCCAGATGGTTTTGTTCAGTATGTTGTCTTCTTCAAATCTACTCATGAAGATATTGGCGTAGGCCGGAGCTGCCGAATTTCCCATTGAGGTTCCTGACATCTGTTGATACCATTCTTTGTTCCATGTGAAATAGCTATGAAATAGCGTGTATTCTAGAAGTTCCATTAAGAATATTTTGAAGCTGTTGTCCAGGTCAGTTCTTAGTAAACAATATTCTATAGCTTCAATTCCTTTGGAGTGTGGTATCGAGGTATACAAAGCTGTGACGTCTACCGTACATAATAGTATATCCTGAATGTTTGCCAGATTTAGTGATTGTAGTTTCAGTAAAAAATCCGTGGTGTCTCTGATGTATGATCATGTAGATGTGACAATGGGTTGCAGATGTTTGTCCAAGAATTTTCCAACCGGATCATGTATACTCCCAACAGTGGAGACTATTGGTTTGCAAGGTGGAGTTTTTTGATTTTTGTGTATCTTTGGTACCAAAAAGAATTTGGGACTTTTTGGATACTCCTGTGTGCGGTATTTCTGTGTTTTGTCAGTGATAATTCCTTCTTGCCATGATTTTACCAGAATACTATCGATGGTGGTTTTAAACTATATCGTTGGGTCTATATCCAATTTTAAGTATGTTTCTTGGTCCGAGAGGTGGAGGATTGCTTGACTGTTGTAATAAGTAGTGTTCATGATGACTAAAGCTCCTCCTTTGTCTGCTTTTGCACACGTTATGTCCGCATACTCAAAGTCCATGAGGATGTCGCCGAGAGACCTCCCAGCAAGTAAGGAAGGCAGCTTCAAGTTATCCAAACACCTTTATGGAAGGTTATGGAAGTACCCTGTGAGTATTGCACAGCACGCATGCCTCCTGTCTTTGTCGATATCCAATAGACTGGTAGGCAGCGAAGGTGACAACATTACCACTCACCCAGGTGGGTTGTTTTACTAATATAATGAAGCTTAACCCAGGTTCTCTAGCCATTCAGCCTGTATTCATGACATAAAACGCTAACGTTAACAATTCTGTGGAGTAGCTTGCTGGTGTTAGAAGGCTTTGGTGTATTGTAAATGACATTAATAGCATCTTCTCACAGGTAGGTCATTATACATTATCACAATCCTATTTATTATTAAATGGTATTACTATGTTCCAGAATCTTTTGTTGTTGTTACGCAGTTCTTGCTCATTGTTCAGCCTTTCAGCGTGACCATTTGAGGTGTCTAGGCTTAAGTTGCTAACCTTATAACTGTTGTTTGGCCAGTTCCTAACACACTTGGATTTGTAAGTGCTGTGTCTGCCTGCAGCCATCTCCCATGATAACTTTTTGGTCTTTCCCCGTTGGCCCTGCCATTTGTCATCCCTAGCTATGTGCGTAGGAAACCAAATCCCCTTTCATTTGGACTGACGACCAGGGTGCTCCTCTTGTAAGCCTATTCTCTGTTCCTCCCACCAACGTACCGTGCTGATGGATCCGGCACCCTCTCCCAAGTCAAATTTATGTCTTGGGTGGGTGTGCAGACTTTGTGGCAAAAGGCTGACACTGGACCAACTGTTGTACCTTCAATTTGCACAACAATGTGCCCCATAGGCTTCTTTGAATCTCACCGACTGCTACCATTGGCTGCTTTTTCGTACCCTCTTGGGTTCTTGCCCATTCACTTTCTCTAATTCATATATGGGCCATTCCAAGTGGTAGGGTTAAAGGCGCTCTTTAATTCTGTGCTTACACACTACCTCCTTCACAAAGAGCCAGTTGGGGTCTTGGCTGTGTTAAGCCTCTGGCCCCCTAATGCCCACGTCACTGGCTTTTCTTTTGCTCTTTGAACTTGAGGACAAATAGAGGACAAAGGCTCAGTAGTTGATGTGTCAATAAGGTCTGCTACTTGAAACTAATCTGTTAATGCTCTTACAGCTTGCACATGCTGCTAACTATTAGCTGAGGGAGTAAGCGTGAGAATTGGATCTATAGAAAACTGAAGGAGCGCTTTAAACTTTCAAAAACTACTAGATGAGGGTATAGGGGGACTGAATACACCTATGGATGTTTAAAAGTTCTTAGGGAACAACACATAAAAAACGTCAAAATGTTTCCACCATCTGAGTAAACGTAATCATTTCTGCAACTTTTATTGAGTAGAATTAGGTGGTTTGGGTAGATTCCTCCATTAATTCACACCTGGACACACGTAATACTCTCTACTATGGTCCACCTACAACTCTTCTCTATCGCCTTCAAGGAGCACCAAATGCCTTAGTGAGGGATATTATGGGTCTGGGTAAAGAAGATCATATTTTCTGGACATGTGGAGAGTTATACAAGACCTGGTTTCTAGGATCAGACTTTATTTACTTGAGCAACACTTTCACAGTAAAAGCAAGGTTTTGCGCAATGACTACCATAATATCGATTAGACACATTATCAAGGATATCGAAAATAAAATATGGGCAGGTAAGTAAGCATAGATTTTCTGTACTTAACTCCACATATATGTATCTACACTGCACATATATCCTCAAGGAACACAGATGTGGAGTTTGGAATAGTAAATCTGTCCTTCCTAACACACACTTACTTTTCGATATTATGTCCTTCGATAGTCTGTCCTCGATATTTGGTACCACAATATTGTTGTTGATGATATTCAGTAGTGCAATCTAAAAGCAAAGCTTTGCTGACAGTCCCCAGATATCATCTTACCCCCTATAGTAGCGGGTCCTTTTCCTTACAAGTGCAATTCAATTGGAAATGGCTCTCCCATTCACTGAACTTGTGGTCATCAGGATAAAGAATAGAAGAACAGCGACCAGGTCGGGCAAGAACCAGCTGGGCTGAGTACTTTGCAGAACAGATACTAATGGTAGGCACCCTTCTGATGCCAGTTGCCCACTTTTGCCACTTTGCTATTAGGATGCTTCTCTGCTTGCATGATCACTGAAACAGTGAGACATCAAGCAGACCTCCTGGTATGTGGCACATTTACCATTCCCTCCAGTATCTCTATTTATTCCAGAAATATTTGCATCTAGGTCAACACCACAGACATATTCGGTAGAATCAGTCCCTGGATCCTTGAGGACCACCAGGCTGAGTGGATCAGTCAGGACGGTTAGCAGTGACAAGAGATGGGCAGTGGAGAAGAGCTAAAGCAGGGACCTGGTGGGAAAGGTTCTTCGACAAGCTTTAGGCTTGGGGTGGAGAGGAGACAGGAAGTTGGCTTGGAAAGATAGACGAGAGACAAGTTGGTTAGGAAGAATCGTGGAAAGAGGTTGGAAATATTGTGCTAGGTGGAAATGGCAGTGTTTAAAGACTAAGGCAGAGCAGACAGAGAGATCACATGGGTGTCCCTTGCATTAAAGATTACAAGGGAAACACATTAGGAGATGACCGGAAGGGATCAGATATAACATGCCAAGCACAATTAAAGTACTCTGACCGGCAGAAAGACATTACTTTGCTTTTAATGAATGAAACACTGGACAATATTGAGACTGTACTTCTATAAAGCAAATAAAAAAATAAATACGATTTGCCAAAAATATGCTTTCTTTGTCCCTTAAGAATAAAGTTCTAGGGAGATATAGGCTCAGGAAAGAAGTATTGATAGTAAAAACACCACAGACGGGATTCAGTGACACCACAAACGAGAGGCACATCTAATCTTACAGTGAAATGGTAGCCGAGGAAGTGAAAATGAGTCGGTGTGAAATGCTGGCTCGTAATTGTGAGGTCTCCGACAGGGAATACAAACACAGCAACGCTCCTGTCAGAGGTACCGGCGGTGTGCAGTTCTAGGGATGGAAGCAATGCCCTTGAAATATAAGCATGGCTGTGGGCTAGAAGGCAATTTAACAGCTCAGAAAGGAGTTGTCATTTCCAGGCACAAGCTATTTAACTACTTCTGTAACTGCCTCTCAAAGTCAAATTGACCCGATTCAGTGTGACAGGAAGCCGGCGGCCATTTCCCTTGACATGCAGATTACTGTGGGTCTGTGAAAACCTCCAAGTGAGATGGCGCTTCCCGTGGACGCTGGAGTTGAGCAGAGCAGATTAGGCCCCACAGTCCTTGCCCTTAAATAGAACTGGCAACTATCCTTGGACAGAATGTCGACGCAGCAGCACGTGTGACCTCAGAAGTCAATGACCTGGAAACAGGGGTCAACTACCAGCAGAGCTCCAGGTCCAAACAAACATTGGCAATGCCAAAAGGTCTGACTTTAAAAGAATGTTGTATGGTAGTGTGAAGCGTTACAAGTAGATAGCCTGGGAATTGGTATATTTGTGTGGAAGAAACGAACTGTAGAATGTATTGGTGACGGTTTAAAGGTCAGGTGACAGCTAACTTTAATAGAATTACAATGTCATGTATGTGTCCCTGAAAGTTTAATCTCAGGTAGCTAGACAAATAAAATGATGACAGCTCTGTGGAGAGCAAGCACTATTTTGTGGTGCACACGACTTCTGCCCAATCAAAATATGTACTACTGGCTCACAATATGTGGGCGGAGCAAAAACCCCTCTTCTGGAGATTCTCAAAGAATGCCTGGTGGCAGCTGGGCTGTCAAGCCAGACCATAAAAACGTGGGAACTTAATAGAAAATGAACAATTGAATCAAACTGGCTTCAAATTCTTAACACAAAGGAAGCAGTGGCAAACATTTCTATAGGGGATGTATGTGCTTGTCAGAGCTAAGTAGTTATTTTAGGTTGTTTTATTTTGTCAAAAGCTGGTCCGAACAGAATGAGATTCAATAAGCAATTGTTTAAAAAGGCAGATCAGAGCCAGTGGAAAATTGCAAACCTATGGTTGTAGCTATTCCTGAGTCAGCATGCGTTTGATGTGCTTGCTGCATAACCCACCATCCTCAGCATAATTTGCAGATTTAAGGAAACTATTTTTTTCCAGCTCATGGAACTAAAAGTTGTTCATATTTTTCCCAAGAGGCGCTATTTCAAGTCTCCATTTCTGCAAAAGTTAACTGGTCACCTTTAACCCACTGATTGCTGATTTTAGGCATTTAATATCCAATTTGTACTAATTAGGTAAACTTCATTTGTTGGAGAAGAGCCTGCTGCAGAAAACAACATTTGAAAGAATTCAAACATAGTGGAAAAAAATATTTATTTTTCATGAGAATGTTATACTTCAATATCCCCCAAAATGTGTGAATACCTAACAGAAACAGTTTTCAAAGTAGTAGTTACGTAAAGATGGCACTCAGAGTTTAGAGGAATTTCAAACATGTTGTATCGTTTTGTACTGTCCAAAGTCTTCAATCAAACATTGTCCCCTATTGAGACAAAAACGCAATAAATATAATATTCAACTTTGCTTAGGGCAGTTTCTCAGAAGAAAGTGGTACTTCCAGTGAGTGACTCAGTGGTGTGAACATGAGCTACTTCAGAAGCTGAAGAAAAGTTTTAGCCCTTTATAAATGTATAGATAAATGAAGCAATAGTATTCTGTTTTTTAAGAAGTGTTTTTGGGTTGATTTATTTTCTGCTGAACAACCATCTGTTTATGTTTTGCACAACCTCTTTCATTCTGGGTTGTAGAAATGACAGTGTTCATAAAATGTCTGTTTATCTGGAAAGCAAAATATTGTCTGTGGCTAACAACATTTTAAATAATGTAAGCGGAATGGGTTTAGGTAATTCACGGTGCTTATAATTGCACGTAATGACATACTTTGCCTTACCTTGCTGGATAGTTTACGTTTCCTTGCCACATAATTCAGCCAGCTCAGACAAATAGTTTGGTCCCACAATTCCAGTGACTCCTGCCCTGCTGAATAACGTAAAATAGATTTCATAACGAGTGTGCATTCACAGACTTGCTCACTGCCTTTAGACATTATTCACAATTTTTCCTTTTCAAAATATTGACCAAAAAGTTGATTTAATCATTTTTCAAATCGTCACGTCTTAACGTGATTTTGAATTGCTCCATTTCCATGTTGATCAAAATGACTCAATTTAATTTAAGTTTCATTTGGAGTAGGGGAGTAATAGGAAATTAGCCAGTTTCAAGAGGAAATTCAAAATCTGAATGTAAGTGCACAGGACACTTTTTTCCAGATTACAATTCCTAAAATGAATCTAATTCCTCTGGTGGTTTCTACTCCAATCATTTCCCACAAAAAATTGAGAATTTGTCATTATGGCCAACATTGTTCAGGTGATCAGTCCCAGAAACCTTGCTTGTCGGAGGAATAGTATGACATACCGGCTTCAACCCTGCTCAGGAGTGAGGGGACGTATCAACATTTCTCCAAGTAGCCTTCTGTTATATTTTAATAAAAACTATTACTTATACTGTGCATGCTACAAACTCAATGAGCTTAAAGAGGTACGCTTGGAGGACAGCTAGAAAACTAGTGCACCCAGGGCTGGTTCTAGGGTGGTGCAACCGGTGCCATCGCACCGGGCGCTGACTTTGGGAGGGGGTGACAAACAAACAAGATCCCTTTTCACCTGAGGGTTAAATCAATCTAGATAATTTGTTTTACAAACCAGCAAAACCAAAGGTCATCATTAAATATTGAAGAGATGGGATTACAAAGCTGAACACATATATAAAAAATAAAGATTTCAAGGACTAACAAGCATCAAAGTTGCAAAGTTACATGATACTATCAATCAAAAGCCAGTAAGCACATCGAAATAAAAATCTCTGCATCTAAATATTTTATCCTTCATTAGTAATTAAGAAAACATAATTTTTGAATACAGAATATATTTAAAAATACATCATTTTAAAGAGCTAGTGTAAAAAATACAAATCTTTAATGTAAAGTATCTCATTCAACCCATTCTAATACACATAAACACTGAAATCATCAATAAAAAACTGCTTTTAAAAACAAATTACTATTAAAAACCAGCTTCAAGGTTAATTGGAACTGTAGAAAAACTGGTGACTCAGTATTTCGGTGGAAGATCAACTATTCGTCACCTTCTTCAGGACAATCATTAAACAATTTAAAATCATCAGTTCTAAAAATTAGTGCAATACGGAACACAATTTTTGCATCCCCTACATCAGAGAGTAAAGATTCCTAGAACAATGCAGAACCACTTCTAGCCAAAGGATTGGTAATCGCGGATTAGGTTTTGGAAGTAATAAATCTCCCAAAATTGTTCAAGCTTTTATTAGTGAACCCGCCGCAGCTAATGCTCACACATCTGGTTGTCCCTTAGGTAATGGAAAGGTCTGTATAGTCTATGTTGCCATTAATAAACCAAACTCCAACTCGTATCCAATTGTCTCAAATGACTGGATACTGTTGTATATAAAAAGCAGAGCTTGTTATTCCTGCGACCGTCCGTACCGCAACCAACTGTTTTGGGATCCGTTAGTTACAAAAAGATGTTACTATATATACTCTGTCCCTTTTCCTGGTACAAGGGTAACTCTTTTGTGGGTTTTTGGGAGGGAGCGCCCTGTGTGCAAGTATATTGGGTTTTAAAAGCACTTGCCACCCTGTTCCTGGCTTACAGCAATTTTCAGACAACAGTAAAAATGTCAAGATAACTCTGGTGTTTAATGTCCTTCCTGAAAGGATTTCGGAGTTTTGCCTAGTGGCAGTTTTGACTCATCGTAAGGTAGAGCAGAGGGTTAATATGCCTGCTTCAAAGAATATGTACCATGCCGATCACAAGGTGCATATAATATGAATAGTTCAGTGGGTTACTACTTTTGTGAAAGAGATCCTTTTGGTACTTGCAGTGTATAAATTACAATCCTAATTTAGAACAGCGAGCTATTAACTGTCATAAAAGAGCTTCATGCAAACTGCAAGGTATAGATTATAGCATTGTGATTTGTTCCCGTTATTCATTATCCAAATGTTGCAAAAAGGGTCCATTTGGGTGGAAATTAATTCTTATTATTAAATAGAACCCCCAACCACGGTGTTACTTTTTAAATTCTGAGTTTGTGCTTCACCAGATCAAGCACTCTTAAACTATACTATCTACGAGTAGGGATGACTTGTGACTCCTACACCTTGTAGTCTTCTATTTTAGGTAACATTTCCTGGACACTGATTAACACCCATATGACTGATTGTCCCTGTGTGATCTAAAGTGCTCTGACATCCTACTCTGGTACGAGTGGCGCTATAAAATTAATTATTCGCATCTGAGAAAGAGTGGGTATGGAGGATTGAGGGCACTATTAAAGGGTGGTAGTAAGGGAATCCACGACAGAGGCGGTCATTGGGGGCACCAACTAACATTGTCGCACTGGGTGCCACTTGCGCTAAAGCCAACACGGAGTACAAGATTGGCTGTAAGAGTAGTGACAGTAGACACAGGCAGAAAGGAGACAGTACATGAGATGTGTTCATACTAGGGGCACTGGGACGAGGGTGCGGATCTAGCGGGTGTTTGAGAAAAGAGAGCAGGAGTCTCTGAAATGGGGGTGAGAAGTAGTTGCTACGTTTTGAGGCTTTTACTAAGCTTTAATGCAAATACACGTCAATACAAATGTGGAGAAGCATAAGCCTCCTCTTAAAATGGTACTGGATTGGGAGTGATAAGACACATGTACCTTACTGATCTGATATGCATTTTCTGTATCAGGGAGGATCTGGGTAAGTTCAACTCTTATATTTTCCAGTGTCTCCTAGACCAGGAACTGGTCCTTTTGAACTCAGATGCTAGGGAACCTCAGCCATGGATGAGAAGCACTCACACGAGGTAAAGAGTGTGTTACACAACCCTTTGAGATGGGTACCTTGTTACTTCCTCCTTCTAATCCCCCTCCTCCTCCTGAAATTGTTGAATTTACCATTACACCTCTTTTCCAAAGTAAGCCCTTAACCCCTTCCACGCTCATGACGAGCTGGGCTCGTCATGAGGTAGCCTCCTCGCACGCTCATGACGAGCCCAGCTCGTCATGTAACATGCGCTTTACAAAATCTCAGCGTGCGAGCGGAATTCCGCCCGCACGCATGCGGTTAAACTTAATGCGCAACCCTAGAAAACCTTAAAGAGTTTAGATGGAGAATGAACATTCAAGGGACCATTCAAACGTTTTTTCGTCTGGCCGAGTTGTTGTGCATTCACAGAAAGACGTTACCCCTATGCCTCTCATGAGATGACATTACTGGCCAGCACCCACACTCTTAAACGTTTTCCAACATGGCTGCCAGTGAGAGACCAGTTCTGTGGAAGTGAGTGAGCAATGATGTTTTCTTGGAAGCAATTTGGTTAGCTGGTTTAGACAATGCTTTGGCAGATACCCTGAACAGATAGACCAGGTGTTCCAATGAGTTTTGGCTCAGCCAGGAATTCTGCAGGAACGGGACAGAAATATTCCTACATTTTGTGGACATGTAGAGGAAGTAATTTTTCCACTGGAAAAAAATGGTTTACCTGCGGACAAAAAAAAAAAAGTGTGCAATTGTATGTTGTGCTGCCTCTCACCAATGCAACATTTTACTTCACATGTATGGAGCAGCTATTCAGGTATACGTTGGGAAAGTTTGTGAATACTAAAACACATAATCGTACGTTCAGCATGAGCAAACCTCCGATTTCTACTTTTTTTGTGAATCTGTCTTGTAACATGTTACACGATAACGCAGTTTCTTATTGAAACGTGGCCTTAGAGTGAGGCTGATGATTGTTAGGAATGGCAACAAACATGAGTTTATGAGTAAGGTCTGTCATTCCACTGCAATATCATTCCCATTGACACTGCTACTGCAATATGTAATCTGTTGGGTGCTCTTGAAAGCAGCAGTACACAGCTAGTGGTTCAATAAGTGTAAGATAACATCACTCTGACCATCTGAGTAAATTTGGTGATAAAAGAAGGTTCTACCTCTATTTTCGCCAGTATCCTTTCCCTGCACGTTACACTATTCCTCCTCTTGTGCCCAGGCATCACTAATGACTATTGAGATACTATGAGGCTTATTTACAATCCCGTTGCGCCGAAGGCACGTAATTTTTCCCATGTTAAAAGTGACGCACCGGCGGCGCAAGGGGCTTGTAGATAAACCCCTATGTATGTAAACTAGGTAATACAGTCGGAATACAGCAATCAAGAACTAACATGACACCAGTAATTTTTACCTTAGTTCAGCCTTTGCGCTGCACCACTTGCAGCTATTTGTTTAGTAACTTTTGATCCGTTTGAGTTATAACCTTTTTTTGTTGAAATCTGCAAAATATTCTAAAGAGGTCGGATTATGTGGCAAATGCAGTAAATGAGACCGATGGAGAGCAATCTATAATAAATGTCATTTCTTTTTTTCTAATGCATTGGAAAAAACGAAATGACATTAATTATAGATTGCCCTCCATCGGTCTCATTACTGTCTCTCTTAAGACTTCATGCAAGAAAACAAAGTTCAGGCACCGTTTCACAAATCCATTGGTTCTTCTTTCCCGGATGTCTTAAGGAACCGTCAGGCCCTTGTTATTCTCTTTATGACTTTTCTGTTCTTGAGTTGCCTGATTTTCCTCTTCTCGGACACAAACGTTCCTTCACTGAGCAAAATAACTGCTTTTTCATCTCTCCTCGCCCTTTCTGTTTTTTATTGAATTTCTCTAGTCCCTGAGGGCATACAAAGCCACAGTTCGTCCTTGAACCATGGCAGGAGTTTGTACCTCGACGGTGTGAGTGAATCTCCACCAGTCTTCACTCCAATTCTTCTCTTTTTCTTCTTCCAATGCTCCTGATGGGCCACTCTACCACACTGCACATCTCTCTTCACTTCTCATTGTCCAGTGGTCACGCCCGTTCCAAATCCACCTCTTGTCTATCTTCCTTTCCTATCCTGCCTCTTTGTACTCTTTCTTCCCTCTCAAGCTTTCCCAGTTTTAATCCGTCTTCTCTTTTCACATGTGGAGTATGGAAGTCTGGATGTGGAAACTGACATGAATGTCCAGGTAAGTATGCATCTTTCCTCTGAGAGTATATTAAAAAAAAGTCCTAAGACTTTGTGTCACTTTTTCTGCTGCCCTGTATTGGGTTAACGTTTGATACCCGATATGTCTGTATGAATGTATGTGTATTTGCATACCCTGCAACAAGCTACAACGCAATGGATGCCTTTTGCTGAAACAGGGTGTACCATGCATAGGTTCATAGGCAATGGTACTTTCACTAGTGAGTGAGAGGCCTGAAGGACTGGTTGGGGGGGGGCAACAAAACAGATGGTAGTGGGGACAATGCATAGGGTGCCAAGTGCCGGAAGTAGGGTACGAGGGTGTAGATGTGGGGGTTAATATGCTATGGAGTGACGGGCTGCTGCAAGTAAGGAAGGGGCAGATGGGAAGGGAAAGGGAATTATCAGCTGTCCTTGGGCGGAAGTGCGCTGGAACATCTGCGGATGGAGAAGGTCAGAGATGGAAGTAATCAGGGCACTGCAAGGACTCCTTTAGAATCTTCCGTGCCAGGCTGCCAACGTCGCATTTAAACCTTATTCATCATTGTCGAGAGGGGTATCATTCATTTTTAGAACTGACAGCAGGCGAAGCACATCGAACACTAACGAAGACGAGCCTGGCCTGCGCGTGCTGACATTACAGACTGCATAAACGACCCCTTCTGCACCTTCTAGGAGCCCGTAGGCTCTTTGTGGTCGATTTACCAAACCTTTTACAAGGCATGAGTGCAATTTACACCTATAAAACACCACCTGTGCTGCCGTCATCTGCATATAAATATATAAATTGGGCAAACTAAAAAGGAAAATTGTATAAATCACACATAGTATGTAAAAAATATGCATCTGTATGATTCTGTGCATAAGCGGAAGTCGGCATGCACAGGGAAGTTTCAGAGGAGTGAGTGGTCGCAGTGGCTGCTCCCCTTGCTAAGGCGGAGGAGCGTCGCCCCACTGCCTCGGAGCAGCACAAGAAAGGAAAAAATAAAATAATAAAAACGTAATGTTATTATCATTTTATTTTGTACTCCTACTGTGGCATCTTGTGTGAGGGGGGGCGGGGCTGAAGAGCAGGGGAGGAGGGTACAACCCTGCTAAGTGCGCAATGACTGTTTCGTCGGCTCTCTCGGCCGCCCAGACCAGTCATGTGCACTTTCCCCCTTCTCCATGCAGGCTGCATTACAGGCTGCATGGAGAAAATGCCCACCCCTACAGCCCCTGGCTGAGCGTCATGAGACCAATCACAACGCTGCATTACAGCGTTGTGATTGGTTGCTGGGAGCGTGGGAGCCCTGGTGCTTCCTGTGTCTTACAAGAAGCCAGGAAGAGGACGCAGGAGAGGCGGCGGCGGACAGCCAACCGTCTGGCCGAGAAGTAAGTGATTATTTTTTTATTTTATAATGATTTCCCCACCGCCCCTTACTCCCACCTGCCCCACTGCTGCAACTCAATGGTAGGTCAAATACTACGGAAATAAGGTGTACACCCACTTCCCTATAACCTTGTAACCACATGAGTAATTCATTCATTCATTCAGGACTTTATTCTACTAGTAAAAATTGCCATAAGGTACGTACCATTATAAAACAATTCAAACAGTATAATTTTTAAAACAATAAAATCCTTTAAAATATAATTCCATAACATATACTATCATAAGACCTGGACAGAATCTAACACAATACATTATTACCATGGGTAATTCAAAACATTTAGCATAGCACTTCAGGTTTGTCTGTACTTATGATTTACACAAGAATGATCCAGGTGTAAAGGCTGCATAAAGTATGGAAAAGTGCAACAATATTCCCCATTTTCACAAGCTACATATAGAGAGAAGAGATACATCAAGGATAATTATTTTTCATAAAAAATGAAATCTAACACATTATTATACATTTCTCTAAGTACAAACCCTACAGATGTATACGCTATCGAAAAGTGGTCTCCTCACATGTAGAGCAGCTATAAGTGAACAAAGGTTCTGATTATCTTGCACTTACATCTGTAAACCCAGGCATACTTTTTATGGAGTATTTTGTGAATCAGCAAAACAGTTGTAAATTAGCCCCTGAATATCTCTACATGTCTCTATTGTATGTTCACCATAATGCTTGTTTGCACTATTGTTGTTTAGCCTAGACTGCATTAACGTATCACTTACTCACAACTAAATAACAGTGGCAGCTCGGAGTGGGAGTGCTGCGGGCGGTGAGGTTGGCGGGGAGGGGCAGGATAGGGGGTAGTGGAGTTGGACATACGACGTCCACGAGTAAAGTAAGTAAATACATTAATAGAACTATTTACCTTGTGCTCGCTGCATCTCCGAGTTGGCGATGCAGCGAGCGCAAGGTAAATAGTTCTATTTATTTATTTATTTACTTTACTCATGGACGTCGTATGTCCAACGCCACTACCCCCACCCTACCCCACTCCCACTGCGAGCCAAATACTTTCTGTGTGACATGCTATAATAAATTACTACATATAGGTGACCATTGGCACTCAAATTGTGACACTATTTCAAGTATTCGTTGCCAGGAGTTTGGAGTTCAAGTTTGAATGCTGTATTGCACTGGTGAAGCATTGAAGAACTATGGATGACAAGCAGTAGGCTATTCTTAGGTCATGCCTCACTCAAAGGGAGAGGATTTGTACTATGGCCCAATGGGGAAATTTGTTGGTGTTTCGTGTGATGTCCGGAATTAGGGATGTTATGCATAAGTTGCTGCACTTGAGCATGTGTGGAGAGATGAGGAATTAGACACCGCTGCGCATCGCTGGCATCTCCATGAGGAAGAATTAGTTATAGTCTTTGGGCTGGCGTGATCCGATACTTATGCTGTCCATACCTATCTTGCTTTGAAGCAGCAGCAGCCTGTCATTACGGGTGGAGGGTCACCCCCACCTTTTACATTGTCGGGTTAGGCAGCCAGGCGCTGTAAATGTGTTAAATGAGCAGGTGCCTGGCAGCCTGAGCCAAGGTTTCTTTAGCTGAAGACTTCACAGTTTTGAGGGAGTGACCTCTTCAGCCCCAGCAAAACCCCTTGAGGTCCTCCCCCTGAGGTCCTCCCCCTCAAGATGAGGGGGGCGTGTCACCATAAACTTAGACCTTGGTTCTTCAGTTTTAAGCCTTGAAGTGCCCAGGGCTGAGTGTCAATCAGTGAGGCTTGTCATAGAGTGGGATGGGGTCAGAAAATTTCAATGACCCCATCTCACTTGGTGACGAGGTAGGGAAGTTCCATGCCAAGGTTAGCCAATCAGAAGAATCAGTGGGATCTTCCAACAGTACCTTTCTTCCCCGAAGCCTCCAGGAACCACATAGGCTTCTGCTTCTCCTACCCCCCCACACAATGTCTTCACGGCAGCAGATAAGTCCTTATTAAATGTTGGAATTTTGTGTGTATGTATGAATGTATGTGAGCGTACACACTGTGAATGGGTGTGTGCATGTGTATTTGATTGTGAATGGTGAATGTATGTGTGCACCCTTGTGAATGGTTGGGTGTGAGTGAGTGCTCATATGAGTGTGAGTGAGTGTTCATGTGGGCATGAGTGAGTGTTCATGTGGATGGGTGTGGGCGTGAGTGAGTGGGCATGTGGATGAGTGTGAACGTTTGTGTGTGCTCACCTTCCCTGCACCTACAGCACATTACGGGCCACTACTGCGTGCAAGTTTGGTTCGGACTCTTAGTTAGTGGAAAGCTGAGATGGGCAGCAGGGGTGTTACCCAGAGCAAACGGTTTTGTTCAGCAAGTACTTTTTAGGTTTTACTTGACTGCTACAGATGGCCCAGTGGTTAGGTTAGGTGACCTGAAGGAGGGGCATCTCGCCATGGCCATCCAGTGAAGCACCCGGAGCACTGTTGTCATGTGGTCATATAGACATAATAGAGAGTCTCGTCTTACTATTGTAGTTTGGATTCTTTTTAGTCTTTGGAGTAGTAAGAATGGGCACTTTAAAGTGAGGCTTTTTTTGTCAGTCTATACGAGACAGGGCACGGAGGATGGTAACTTGAAGTTTCTATGTTAAACATGGATCTGAGAAGCTGTGTCAAATAGTTTGAATTGTGCAGAAAGTGTTTACTTCGCCTTGGTTTACATGTCTTACATCAGTGGATTTTTTTTTTTTTTGTCAAAAAGAGGGAGAAAGGAGAAATGATCACTTGATCAACGGACACTGTTTACCACTCAGGTTGGTGGAAGGTCCAGTCACAGCGTGTGTCCGTATCTGAGAATACAACAACGAGGGGTTGCTGGACTGTTCCAATGTGTAACTAGGGGAAGATTTAACTGGCGTGACCAAAGGTGTAGGAGTAACACCCTAGGGCATCCATTTTGTTGGATGGATTTGCCTCACACACCCAGAAGGGTGTCATGCTTCATCATCGGCGGTTGCTCCTCGTCGGGGAGGCGGTGCAATCCCCGATGGGCTCACCTCAAAGAGGGGCTCTTTGGCGGAGATCTTTTTATCCAACAGCCTTATGGTGAGGTGTGGGTGTGTGGGCAGGGTGGTGTATGGTAGTGATAAGGGATGTAAAAATGTAGCTAAGGGTACCGGAATCCACTTTATTCTGGGGGTCCCCTGGCTATAATTAAAAACAAGGGGCTAGCTCACTAGGTTTCAACGAGTAAGTTCAGGTGACCCTAGATGGGGCTAGGGGTGGCAGCTTGACCTACCCTTCTCCTACTCGAGCTCGGCGGAGAAGGGTAGGTCAAGCAGCCAGGACACAAGAGATTGGAGTTCTGACCCAAGGACTCATCCTTGATGTCTAGTCCCGCCGACCCCTCTGGTGGCTGTTAGTTCTTAACTTATAGGCATAGGACAACCCCCACAGAGGTAATACACACACTACTTCACACATGACACCAGCATGTTGTTGTTCACCTTTTTATAGGTCCTGATGAATCGCGGGTAACTATTACCCATTGCGAGAAACATGTCGACCATCTTCACCCCTAGCCCCATCTAGGGTCACCTGAACTTACTCGTTGAAACCTAGTGAGCTAGCCCCTTGTTTTTAATTGTAGCCAGGGGACCCCCAGAATAAAGTGGATTCCGGTACCCTTAGCTACATTTTTACATCCCTTATCACTACCATACACCACCCTGCCCACACACCCACACCTCACCATAAGGCTGTTGGATAAAAAGATCTCCGCCAAAGAGCCCCTCTTTGAGGTGAGCCCGTCGGGGATTGCACCGCCTCCCCGACGAGGAGCAACCGCCGATGATGAAGCATGACACCCTTCTGGGTGTGTGAGGCAAATCCATCCAACAAAATGGATGCCCTAGGGTGTTACTCCTACACCTTTGGTCACGCCAGTTAAATCTTCCCCTAGTTACACATTGGAACAGTCCAGCAACCCCTCGTTGTTGTGTTACATCAGTGGATGTCAGTGGGCTGCAAATAAGGTTCATGAGACCAGATGGTTTTATACTGAGTTCAGTTTCAGGGTTTCCTCAGCATTCATTGTTGGAAGGCTGAAAGGCACTGTACTAAACCTGAGTGTCTATTGGGTTTTCTAGCTTCAGGATGATCAGGGTGTCATCGGTGATGTTGCAGATCTGGTTGAAATAGATAATTAGTGTGTATCTGGTCTTGGAGGACACCTAAGTCAGCTGTGCAAATATATTTTAGAACCAGATGGGAATCAGTGTATGGTACATCTCTAAAGTAGCTCATTCAGTTCATTTCTGTAATGAGGATACACAGTCAACGAATGGTTCAGGGTTTATACCACAGCCTTATAGAATGCTTCAGCTCTCTATGCTGGCCATTAACCCCAAGCATTAATGTTATTGGCTTACATCTCCCTCACAATACTAAATGAAACACTAAACAGTATTAAACAGTACATATACAAATTAGTAAAAATAATAATTTCAACACAATTGAAATGTTTGCGTTTGAAGAATATCAAAGGAAAAATATTGGTTGACAGAAATACTGTTGCAGAAAGATTGAGGGACAAAAATATTGTGAAATACGTTTCCATGGGGAAAGTACATTTTACTATAACTAACTCCACAGATATGTACCTTGATGATATATATATATATATATATATCTTGAAAGTCTGAAGATGTAGCGTTAAGAATAGAAAATCTCTGCGGTGGCTGGAAATTCAAAACCATGGGGGTGCGCAACGCACCCAACTCCCATCAATGATGTTCAGCCCGGTGCGGCACTCCCGGCGATGTGATATTCACGAGCAGGAAAGGGAAGCACTTCCTTTCCTGCCGAGTGGAACCCGACTCCTGAGCAATCCTGGTGCTGCTTTCACTTTGAAAGCAGCTCTAGGATTGGTGGGTGCAGGCTAACCCAGCACTCATTTTGAGGCTGGGGGCCTGTGCCAGTAATCCTCTGGCTGTTTCACAGCCATGGGATTGCTGGGTGTACAGTGTGCATGTCAGGCTAGTCGTAGGTAGGTAGCCAGCTGGCCAACTCAACATGCGCACTGTAAGGGGCAGCAATAATCCTGCAATTGCAGGATTCAGCCCGTCACCCTGCCTCATGCTCACGCTGTACACAGTGAGAGCTGATGGTAGAATAAAATGGCATTATTATGCATTTTATTTATGTGCTTGCCTGCTGTGCTCGCAGCAGCCAGGGTGACGCTCCTACGCCATTTAGGAGGAGCCGCCCCTGGTTAATCTATATTAATTATTTGCACTTACCGATAGTTTGGTCCTCAATATCTTTGAATTTATATTTTTGTTACACACTATTTTTCTCTTCGATATTCTGTCATACAACCATTTGACATTGTGGATTCTGTACAAGGACTATATTTTGAAGAAACATAAATCAGTTGCACAACTGTTGTTTCCGTCAGGTACATCCATGTTGGCCTTGTTCTCCTTACGACATAAAGACTTGCAGCTAAGATTTTATATGTGACTACCATGAGTTTTGACAGCTTTCTTAAAAGGTAATTAACTGTTTGTGGTTTTGAATATTTGGAAAACTTTAGTTTTCATAAAAGAATCTTCAAAACAATCCAGTATCCTGCAAGTGTAGACTTTATTCCTTTCCTGAGATCAAATTCACAATTCCATACCATCTGTCTCTTCAACTATCTCACCACCACATACCATTTGTGCTAACAATCACCAGTCCCTTCTTCCACTTTATGCAAATGGGACAAATAATGGTATTATCATTTCTCATTTGAAACAACTGAAAATGGCGACTTGCGTGGAGAGTCATGGCGAGACAGTTGGTGAGCAACTATTCTTTCATGCAGTTCTTCTTTTCAACCCTTTGCACTACTTCTAGCCAATTGTATATCCTACTTGATTGTTATGTTATGTCTTTCAACCATTCCATTAGTTACTCGGCACTCCTCTTGTGCTTTATTTCCCTTTCATCTAAAAATCTTTTGAACTCATTCTAAGTGATTTGGGGCCATATGTATCATTCCAAATTGCGATCGCAAATGCCGAAATTTGCAATTGGGCTCAGTGGTATGTATGAAAGAAAAACTGCATTGCAAAATAAGGAATCACAAAATTTGTGATTCCTTATTTTGCGATTGCATTTAAGGAATTGCAAATTGCTATTCCTTAAATGCAATGTAAGAAGCACAGAAACAGTGCAATTTGGCCTTAAGGAATTGCAAATTACCACCAACTTCAAGTTGGTGGTAATTACCAACTTCAAGTTGGTGGTAATTTGCTATTTGTCTAGGCCCATAGGAATGTATGGGGAGGTATTCTTTTATTGCGAATCGCAATTTGCAATTGGCAATTAAGGAATATGTAAGATTCGCAAAATTATTTGCAAATCATACATACATAGCGTTTTGCGATTTTTAAATAGCGATTCACAAAAAAATGCAATTTGAGAATCGCAAAATCAGAGTTTGATACATATGGCCCTTGAAGTCCATTATCAATGGATATCAATAAAGGAAAACCGTTTCTGTCAATAAATTCAACCAATAATTTTATTAACATTGTAATGGCAACATCACTCACACAAGTAATTTCCAGCCATCTCACAATCCTATTAATTAAAATGTCTGACATTTTGCTTCTACCATTTAGGGGTCCAATTACTTCTGATGTCACTCCTCCGAAAGGTAGGACTTTTAAACTTTCACACTTTGTTGCACTCAGAATTGTCCTTTTTTACCCTGTTGAGCTCATGATCCAATCTTGGCCACCAAAAATCTGACCTCAATAGCTCTTTTGTTTTATTTATGCCCAAACAGCCTTCATGTTCCAGACCATGTGTCATATTTATAGGACTCCTTGGAGGAATCAGTCTAGTATCTCTGAAAATGATATAATTGTCTGCAACACTTACGGGAAAAGGAAAAGAGGGAGGACAAGAAACACCTCACGCCGAGGGCTTGAGGCTGACTGCAAAAAGATGGGCTGCACCTGGGGTCAGATTGAAAAATAAACTCAAGAAAGTGCTGGCTGGGGAGTCCTAGTTGACGGCTGATACCCTAGTAGGGGTAGTAGGCATAAGTAAGTAATAATCTTTAATGATCCAAAAAGGTTTACAATTTTTATCTACTTGACTAATGTTTACTTTTTTGCCCTTACTTATGTTTTACCTCTTACATTTCCTGGTACTTACTAACCTGTTTTACCTATTCTCCCTTCAAAATGGTTCCAGGTGCAACAACTTAAAATCTCACCAGATCGTCCTGTCCAAAAATACTGTTAATTATCATTTTCCATTTTCTTGGTTTCCTCAACTAGTCTGGATAGACAGCTTGCTGCTTTGTTTTCAACCCCAGGTACATTCTGGGCATTGGGAGAATAATAATCCAATTACTGATAAGTAAAGACACCGGGGCAGTGTTTTTTTAGAAAAATATTCCTTAGAGGTTTGCGGTAAATCTTAATCATACAATAGACCCCCAAATACAATATTTTAGCTTTCTCATTGCCCAAACAGCAACTAAAGCCTTCTCTCAGTTATGGAATAGTTCTGTGCAGTGCCCTTTTAAGCCCTAGAAGCCGATGCAATAGTCTTCTCATCATCAACATCAATTGCTTGATTGACTGTTGCTTGTATAAGTCACAATGCTGCAACTATTTGGGATTTCAGGACTGCAAGCTTTGCTCCTTAGATAAATCTTATTTTATGTTATTAAATTCCTCGCACATTCTTAGCTTTACTATAAAATTCTGTTCTTCTTTAGCAATTGAGACATAACTTCAGTTCCTCACAAATTTCAACTAGACGTCTACTATCCCTAAGAAGGGCAATCATTTATTTCTTCTTTTTGGCACTGGCATATTGGACATTGCAGTAATCAATTCCTCTATTAATTTCACACCATTCCCTGTTATTTGATGCCCAAGTACTCTGTCTCAGTAAATGCAAACCTATACTTGCCTTCTTTTAATATTGGCTTTTTATGTTAAGGATGGGCCTGCTAGGAGCCAATGAACACTCATGTTGTCTCCCATCATGTTCATCCCAATTACTTCCATAAATTGAAACATCAAGCTCCAATTACCTCCACGCTCGCCAATCTGGTTTAAGGCCTCAAAATTCTACCAAGTCCACCTTACTTGAGGTCTCAAAGACCATCAAAATGACCTTGGTGCTGGGAAACATGCGGTATTGATACTGTTAGGCCTCGCCGCAACATTCAATACCATTTCACAAGACATCCTTTTACAGCGAATCCAAGATGTAGAGATTTCCCACAAAGCTCCATCCTGGTTCAAATCTTTTTGTAACTCACAGGAGACAAACAGTTGTTCTAGGAGAATTCTAATCCAAAGAAAAACTAAATACTAGGGGTGTACTGCAGGGTTCATCCATCAGCCTTTCCCTTTTTAATATCTTTATTGCCCCTCTGATATCTCTGATTGACTATCTTGAAATTGCAACCACCTCTTACATAGATGACACCAAGTTGATCATCTCCCTTGAGAGGGAGTCTACTGATCCTGCATTACATTTTCAAAAGTGTCTTTTCAACGTCATTGTATGGATGCAAAACAACCATCTTAAGTGCAATAAAGAGAAAACGGAAACCTCCCCTTTTGGGGAACCTAATCTTTTTTTTCCGGTACATGTCTGACCTAAGTCAGTTCCTCCTCCACCAGATATGTTTAAGGTAGCAAATAATTTGGGGGTCAAATTTGACACAAAACTCTCCTTCCATCTTCAAGTAGTTGCAGTAACAGGGATGTGTTTTAATTTGATCAAATCCTTGAAAAAAGTATTTCAATTCCTCCCCTTTACCACCAGGAAAACGGTGCCATTAGCCCTTATTACGTTGATGCCTGACTATTGCAAGAGTCAATATGTGGGCCGTTGAAAACATTTAATTCACAAACTTCAGATGGTCCAACATGCAGCAGCCAAGCTGGTGTTACAGCTCCATAACGGAGCTCGACATCAACTGCATTAAAAAGATTGCGCTGGTTACCAATACGTTAAATAATTCTGTTCAAGATGCTGTTGCTAGTCTTTAGAGCCTTTCATAGCCAGATTCAGACACTGCAAGACCTTGAAAACCTTAATATCATCAAGTGCAAGTTTGCTAAAGCCCCCTTCTTTCAGGTTATAAACTCAAGGTAGAAAATAGTTTATGGTACTAAGCACCAAAGCCTGGAACCATTTGCCATTGCATCACCGATCTATAGACACGGAAGATGCATTTAAAAAATCCTTTAAGACCTGGCTTTTTCAAGCATCTGGTGCTTTCTGGCATTCCCTCATTTAACTGGCTGACTCAGGTCCAGGGCAGGGTTCACACTGATACTTGGCACAGAGCCAGGATGCTCATTTATGAGTGACAGGTGCACATTACAAATACCCTATTCATTCATGATGGAACAATTGAACACCTGAAATATTACCCCACATGCTGGTAATGGTTCTTAAAAATATGTATACTCATATAGACTGTTACATTTCTCGAGTCTTCGTGTGAGTCAAGTTTATAGGTGTGAAATGTTTCACACCATACAAGATAGGTAGAAATTCTCCTTTATTAGGTAAAGAGAATGTATCCACTACTACACATTTACTGAATTCTTTCAAGGCAATGCATAAGTGCATGTTAGTGCTATACCTGTGCTGCGTCCTCATGCCATCTGAACCATCATGGGCTCGTTGTGCTTGTATGTACCTGACGAGTGCTCTACAAGCTGCCTCCTGTACTGGGTACAATTGGCAGTAGCGGGATCATGGAATGTAGCACTGGCTTAAAGATGTGAAGCTTGGCCTTCTCCTTAGTTTACCCGGTGACTGCCATGAATTTCAGAAAAGGGGCATGTGCAACCTTATATTCTGTCTTCAAGGTTGTGGTTTGCCCATAGCAGGTTAACAAAGGTTTCAAATCCAAGACGAGCCAGAGTCTTTTCCTGTGGCATCGGTTACTGTTAGTACTCTCAAAGTGAATGGTGCATTGCAATGTATTTGTTCTCTTTATTTTCCCTCACATTAATTACTTCTTTTCTACAATTTCTGTCCTTGATTGTTGCGCCTTGCATTTGGATGTTTCTTCTGAATTCTACCTCTGAATACCATTGCCTGACTATGTTCTTCTACCTGATGTCAGGAGGAGTTTGCTGCCTTGCATTCTAATCTTCCACTTCAATCAAGGCTTTCCAGATTGCCAAAGAGATGTTTTACCCTTTGCGATGTATTCCTCCTATCTGGAATCCTCTTAAGGAGATCCTTGTGCAAATCCATGCATTGTGGCACTGTGGTTCCTGGAAGGAGTCACTTTGTCTTCTGTAATCAAGAAGGATACTTGACAGTCCTTCTTTGTGTAGAGTCCTTAACAATTACCCCTCGCCAAGGACCCGCACACCGCCAAAACCAACCTCCACGAGGGAATGAAGGCCGCCGCTGATTGGATGAGGAACAGCCATCTGAAACTAAACTCGGACTAGACGGAGGTCCTCATCCTAGGTTCCACCCCATCTGCTTGGGATGACTCCTGGTGGCCGACCGCACTGGGAGCAGCTCCAATACCCACAAACCACGCATGCAACCTAGGATTCATCCTCAACTCCTCCCTCTCCATGTCTAAGCAGGTCAACGCCACCTCCTCCTCCTGCTACAACACCGTCCGCATGCTTCGCAGGATCTACAAGTGGATCCCGACCGAAACAAGAAGAACAGTGACCCAAGCCCTCGCCAGCAGCAGGCTAGACTACGGCAACGCACTCTATGCAGGAATCCCAGCCAAACACCTGCGATGCCTACAACGCATTCAAAACGCCTCAGCCCGACTGATCCTCAACGTCCCCTGCCGCAGCCACATCTCCCACCACCTCAGAGACCTGTACTGGCTCCCCATCAACAAGAGGATCACCTTCAAACTCCTTACCCACGCACACAAAGCACTCCACAACACCGGACCAACATACCTGAACGACAGACTCAACTTCTACACCCCTGCCTGCCAGCTCCGATCTGCCAGCCTCGCCCTTGCCGCCATCCCGCGCATCCGACAAACGACCTCCGGCGGCAGATCCTTCTCCTTCCTCGCCGCAAAAACCTGGAATACCCTCCCCACCCATCTACGGCAGACACAGGACCTGCTCACCTTCAGAAGTCTCCTCAAGACCTGGCTCTTCGAGCAGTAGCAGCAGCGCCCTGAGACCCTCACTGGTAAATAGCACGCTTTACAAATTCTCTGATTGATTGATTGATTGATTACCCCCACTATAATATTGCCATTACAACACTTGGCAACCATTCTTTAACCTGGAAGGTGAGTCAAACATTTCTACATCCACCCTTCATACTGTCGCCATGTATTTGGGATTTGAGTCACTTTTACTTCCTGCTTGTAGAACAATTGTGCTTATTTGTTTCCCAACCTTTCTAGGTCTGACACTCCTGCAACACTCCTTTTCTTGCCCATCTTCCTTGCACACTCACTTGACAACCCCTAATGTTTTTCACTTTTGAAGCACTCTTTTATCATTGATTTATTTCCCATTTACGTGCTTCTTGGCATACTATTCCTCTTTTTTTTTTTAGTTCATCTTTAGTTCATCTAGACAAACTATGCTATGTTCTATTCTCTTAGCCACCATCAGCACATCAGTGACAGGATGGCCATCTTTCAACCGTAAGTCCTCTCTTATCCAGTCAGTGCCTGGATACCCTTACAGGTGATTTATCATGCTTCACAAATCCGTCATAATTAACTTATTCATTGATTGATCACAACACTTTAACATGATCTTCGTGACTCATCCATTTTTTGAACCCTCATTCCAAAATGGCATTTTTCAAGAATTGTGGTTACACTCAGAAGATAATGTTAATCATTGAAGGTGAGTTAATTTATGTGACATTTCTTGTTTTCTCCTACTGTGGAATTCTGCAGCACACATATAAAGTGGAAAATGTCTTTAGGGATTGTTTTGTTCAAGAAGGCATTCCTTCCTACACACTAACAATCCTGCCTGTAACGCAGGCACCCTTGTACCATGGTGAAAGGGTGCATGTGTTGGCATTAGACAGCACACTGTGCGCCAGTTCTAGGAGATAATAGAAATGCGCCATATCTTAGCAGATATGGTGCATTCTTCTGTCTCCCTTTCACACAACGGAATGTAGCCACTTTGCCTGCTGCCCTGCATTGCACAATAAATTCATAAATATCCCCTTACATTCCTTCTGCCCATGTGCATCACCGGGGGAGAGAAAGAAGAATGGTGGAAATGTTGTATTTTCCAAACTAGATATAATTTTCTAAATACACAGAAAAACAAACAAACACATACAACAGACAAGAAAACATAAGTATCAATTTGATACCCAAATCCTAAGGCCTGAACTAATGTCCCCACCGGTATCCAATTTGATACTTGAGTCTTTCCTGGAATTTATAGTTAGTACATTTACTTGAAATATATATTTGTAGATTGTAAATTACTTGTGTCCTAACCAATCACATACGTTTAGTTGACATTGATTATCATTTAAATATTAATAAGGTAGAAGAATAACGTTTGAACTATTCAATATGGGTGAATATATGAATATTTTCCACACTATCCTTATGTGTTTTTGAGTGCAATATAATGAAATGGAACTGTTCCTTCAAATTTGTTATCACTTTGCATGCATGTATAAACAAATAATCCTCTTCTTTTAGAGTGCGTTAGAAATAGCAGTTCTTGTGTTGGCTAGAGTATGCACCTAAGTCAGGCAGAACCTACCACCCTAGTCCGGGTAAGTAAGTTACACAACTTAGATAACCCCTGTTCATGCCCTTGGTAGCTTTACACAGAGCAGTTAGGTTTACCGTAGAGGCAATGTGTAAAGTATTTACATATTTATATATATAAATGTATATATATATATATATATATATATATATATATATATATATATATATATATACTCACACACACACAGTGAAAACACTAAAAAAGGTACTCCACACCAGTTGATAAACATAGACAATATTTATCTGAATCAAGACCAAAATGGCAACAAACAACAGATCAAGGTATCACTTTTGAAAGATTGAATCAATGATAGCTTTTAGAAAGCCAAAATAGCTCCAACCAGAGCAATTCGGTCGCAGTTGGTGTTATTGACCCACAAAGACAGTTCAACCTCGTTGGAGCAAGGGTCGGTTACAGAGTCGGGCAGATTCCAGTACAGTACCTTTGAGGCATTGAGAAAAATAAAGATGTTGCAAAACACTGGGAAAATAAAGATGTTGCAAAACACTGGGGAAGTGAGGTGCCATGGAGGCCAGTGAGGCATCAGTACCTCACTGTTGCTGGGGAGGTGGTGCTGCAGTGGCAGGTGTGGTACCCCGGTTCCTTACTGTAGAGCGGCATCAAGGAGGGGCCGAAGGTCAAGACATGAGACTTTGGCTCCACTATGTTGATGCAGAAGCACTGCGTCGGCTGGGCAGGGGCTGCGATGTAAGTTTGGTGGTGCTTCATGCTCTTCACAAGCGGTGCCCTCGTCTTCAGTGCAGGCAGCTGAGTGGCATTGATGTTGAAGCGCTGTCATTGGTGAAGTCGGGACTGAGTGTAAGTCAGGGCAGTGTGTTGTGCTCTTCACAAAGTGGGTTGTGCTCTTCACGAGCGGTGCCCTTGGTTCCGGTGTAGGCAGCGGCTTCGATGATGGTGTGGGAGTCGATAGGTTGCTGTTGTCGGCAACCAGACTGCGGTGTAAGTCGGGGCAGGGCGTTGTGCTTTTCACGAGCCGTGCCCTCATCTCTGGTGCAGGCAGTGGTGTCAATTACGGCATTGGGGTTACTTTAGTTGCAGCACAAACTATTTAACTCCAAGGGCTCAGGAACTGGATTTGGAACCACTTGGCAAGATAGGACCCTCAGCAGAAGAGGCCAGTTGCTGATAGCAGGAACAGGTGAAGTCTTTGATGGCCCTGAGACTTCTTAACAGGAGGCAAGCTCAACTCAAGCCCTTGGAGAACATTCGAAGCAGGATGTAGAAAGCAAAGTCCAGTCCTTTCACTCCCAGGACAGAAGCAGCAAAGCAAACAGCAAAGTGGCAGCCCCTCCTGACAGCGATCCAGCTTTTCTTCCTGGCAGAATGTCCTCAACCAAGAAGTTTTCTGAGGATATGGTGTCACAGGTCTAGTAATTATACCAATTTCAGCCTTTGAAGTAGTCAAACTTCAAAGGATAGAGTTTGCAGCGCACATGACCCTGCCTTGCTCTTCGTTGGCTGCAGGCACACTATAGGGGCGTGGGGACAGTTTTGTGTGAGGATAGGCATAGTGTCAACTCCTCCCACCCCTCTAGGTCAGAAAGGCCCATGAGCATGGTGATGGGCCATCAAAATATGCAGGGCACACCTCAACTTCCTTTGTGTGACTGTCTACAACGAATGCAGAAACAGCCCAACTTTCATCCTATCCCTGACATGTATTAAGAGACAAGCATAGGTACAGAATGGGCAAAGTAAGAAAATGTCAACATTCTAAAAGTGGCATTTTCAGAGCTGCAATTTAAAAACAAACTCCACTAAAAGATGTGTTTTTAAATTGTGTGTCCAGAGACACCAAACTCCAATTCTCTATCAGCTACCAATTAGCAGATACACTTGTAAGATGTTACAAGCAGCTCCAATTCAAACCTAGGGGAGAGATAGGCCTTGCTCTAGTGAAAAACAAAATTAGCAGCATTTCACTACCAGGACATGTAAAACATAACAGTGCATGACCTACCTTTTACATACACTGCACCCTGCCCATGGGGCTACCATGGGCCTACCTTAGGGGTACGTTACTTGTAATAAAAGGGAAGGTTTGGCCTGGCAAGTGGGAGCACTTGCCAGGTTGAAATAGCAGTTTACAACTGCACACAAAAACACTGCAGTGGCAGGTCTGAGACATGTTTGCAAGGCTACTCATGTGGGTAGCACAATTAGTGCTGCAGGCCCGCTAGTTGCATTTGATTTACAGGCCCTAGGAACACGCAGTGCACTGTACTAGGGACTTACTAGTAAATCAAATATGCCAATCACGGTGAACCCAATTTCCTTACAGTTTAGGGAGAGAACATATGCACGTTGGCACTGGTTAGTGGTGGTAAAGTCCCCAGAGTCCTAAAGCCAACAAAAAAAAGGCTAAAAAAATGGGAGGAAGATGGCAAACGGTTTGGGGATAACCCTGCGAAAATGGCTGGGTCCAACACTCTGGGATTATCCTTTGTTAATATCTTTAATTCCCTGCTCATACTCGTGTCAGACTCATTTAATTCTTATTCACTGCTTCCCCACACTGTTACAGTGCATTGTACACATTAAAGTGTATCCAGCTTTACCAACATTAAACCTACGTCCTTCAGGATCCACTTTGATACAGTAAGAGTATTTTAGCCTCTGCACGTCTCTCTGCACTATGCTCATACACAGATATCCACTTGATGTTTCTGCTTCTCCTACGATACACATGCCACAAACAAGTTGGTACAGAGTAGCCAGAATTCACATGCACAAGCATGTCATGTGCTTCTCTCATTTGATGTTGTGAAGACAACTTACGCACACCTTTGCTTTTTGCATGTTCTTTTCACTTGATGTCCTTAAAATCTCTTGTGCACTCCCCTGCTGGATGGTGAAGTCACTGTCGCACAGACCACCTACAACTGATGCAATGGCGCTCCACATGACCCAAACTTTCTTTATGTTGTTGTCAATATCTCATTGAGCATAACTGAACTTAAAATGTACTCCTCTGATTTGCAATGTCAGGAACCCTATTTTGTTTCGGAATAGTGTTCCTCTATCTTTTAGTTTCTTTCTCTCTGTAGACACACCCACAAGGCACCATTTTTAGGTTCTGAGGTGCTGTTATAACTTTGCTCGTCATAGGTTTTACAATTCCAAATCATGCAAAAAATGAAAATCCGTATACTAGTCCAGATGCTATATTGAATTTATTCCAAACACAAACCCCATCCACTAACATCTAAGCTCTGGTCTCAACAGGCACTTGTAGAATCTTCCCATATAATGCTGAGAGATTTTGAATCTTCCCTACATGAAATCTGGTGACCTAATGGTTCCATGCCTTGAAGTAAGACATCACACATTCCCTCATTTAGATTCATACTCTCTAGAAAGGTGAAACTTATTGAATGATGTTGCACTGGCACTAAACTGAAGAGTCAGGGCCTGATTATGAGTTTGGCAGTCCTATGGACATGTAACAACACACTAGATGTCTATGGGTCTGTGGGAACATCTTTTAAAGACCTGATAAAGGTATGACAAACTTGTAAAGAAGGAAGAAAGAGTCATACCTGTGTATACTGTAAGCACAACATGGTATCACCAGGGTGTAAAAAGTACCCATCAGTACCTGTCCTGTACCGCCCTTTTCATCATTTGGGTTCTCCCAACACCAGGGAGAGTATGTTGGCAACCACTAGGAATTTTCAGTGATCAATGCTAATCTTTTGAGAATGGTAGGTATGGTGTGGGAGGTACAAGAAACCAAGTTGTGGTAGGGTAACTGGTATGCAGTGCGTGAGTTAGTGAGAATGTGAAGTGAAGTGCAAGTATAAAATTGGAGAGTGGAGAGAAAATCTCTTTATTAAGTGTCTCCCAGACTTCCAAAGTTAAAAACAGAGCAAAAAGATTAATGCAGGTTTACCAAATAGCTGCTTATTTTAAATGTTGGTTGACATGTTTCAGCTTTTGTGGAATTTTCCACTGCTTTCGTCAGGACCGTTCGCTACTGCAAATAGTGAAAAAATATTAAAGAAAAACTAATAACCATATCACCTGATTTAGGTCATGGCAAGTCCTCCTCTTGATAACTGCTATTAGGAAGGAGGACAGGCCTCACCTCACCTGGCTGCAGCTCAGGTAATTGGAGCACCGCTCTGTCCGTCGGTATTCCCGGCTTCCCTCAGAGCTGACTGGGAAGGTCCTATGGACAGCCAAACCTAAGGTGGCGGTGCAGCTACGCAGCACCAGCGGTCCGACCGCCCTATTACGAGTTGGGTGGTCAGACTGCCATGGGACCGCTGCTACCACCAGGAATCCGCGATCCCTGTCGGTCTTGCAGTGGTCTGAGGCCTGCAATATGCTGGCAGTGCCGCTGTTGCACCGGCAAGCAAATTACGAGTTTCCTCGCCGCCATGAAAACTGTGGCAGTGAGGAAACTGAGGAGGCCCTACAGGGCCCCCTGTTGCCTCAAGGCCATTGGGTGCATGCAGGGGGGCACATACTGTGCCCCTGTGTGTATGCACCCCAGTCACTGGTGCAGTCCATGCCGTGTAGGAAAGGGCTTTGGTGTTCCCATTGTGGTGCCTTTATAAGGCTCACTGGCTGGGACCACCAAACCACTGCCCGCTAGACCACAAATGTACTCGTAATCTGGTGTGTGGACAAGTTTGGTGGTGTGGGAGCAAGGTGCTGGCCTGGTGGCTCTCTCCCACACCGCCAAACTCGTAATCAGGCCCTAAGTCTACTCTTTCATGCTCCTTCGGCTGTCTAGGTAAAAAACACAAAACAGGTGCTCAATCCACACATCGAAACACAAACATTTGAGGCAGAAATCTACATGTAGAAGGGTCCACTCTCTCGAATTCTTTTCTCTTAACCTTCACATCGAAACAGACTTTTGAAATTCAATAAAACCCTGAAAATGCACATGTTCGTGCAGGCTTTTGGTCTTCATCGCAAAGGACTGTCCTGGGCTACAGCAATATTAAACCCAAACTTCCCCAGGCCACATACAGCTTCGTCAAGTGGTCCTCATATAATGCCAGTGGTATAAACAAATATTGATAAAATAAAATAAAATATAAAAACAAAGAAAAATAGGACCCGAATCAGTGGCGTAGTAGCATGGGGAACACTCCAATTGGAAAAAAACACAAAAGTTACAATTTCCTGAAGGTGAGCTGTAAGCAGGAAATAACTGTGGGGTAGCTAATTTCAAACTCATCAGAACATGGCATCACTCAATATGCTGCCAAAATGACATGTTGTACCTAGGCAGAGCATCGCAGGACCATATCAGCCAGTGGGTTATTATTTGTGGATTTATTGTACTGTGCTCTTGAACAGTGTAATGTTACTTGTGCACCTACGGCTTCATTTCTGTGCATGATCCAGGATTTTTTAAACAGGATATGAGAAATAAGGATGTACACCATTCAGGAATAATTTGTAATCAAGTTCATTCCATGCTGTACCAGGGTTAGTACTTCCATGTTCTGCTCACATGTGATTCACATAAGCACATGTGAATAGAATCCCACAAAAACACTTTTCCCAATACCCAAGATGGTGTCCAGAGATTCTAAAAGCGGTGCACCGTAAGCATGGCTTATTTAATTGTATTGGTTTCCGCAGAGGAACAGAATATAGGGAATGACAGTCAATGTGATATAGTACAGCATTCCTGGACTTTATGGGGGGAAATTCCAAATTCTTACCCTGATATGATGAGTTCCCGCCACATCATCACATCTCCTACTTGCCATTTGTTTGACTCCACTGTGATCTGATGGCTGCCTTGTTTGAACTTGATCAATGTATATAACACTTGAAACCATGTTTCTGTTGGAGTTTTGCTCTGCAACATTGCAGGTGCTGAATCTGTGATTTACTGAAGTGTTTAATTTATTTACTTATTTAAGATGTAATCCATTCTACCTCAAGGAGGTCGGTGCAATTTACAATTCAACAAATGAAGATGTTTTTGTCTGAAGCTATTCATTTAAATAGAAAAGCAGTAAGAAGTTAGCAAGTAACTTTTGAAATTATCTGAAACAAACATGAGTTGAGTGAGAAGATACGGTAGAGGAAGACAAAGAGCAGGGAAGTGGAAACCCAGAGATATTCTAAATTGTTTATTTTGTGAACTTTCTGTTGCAGGAACGGCTGGCGTCTGATTTGGTCATGCCAGTGGCTGCTCACTTCTTACTGATGCTTACTGATGTGTGCAACTGACACAGAGCATTTCCCTAATATAACACCAAAATTGAGCCAGTGGTTGCAGTTCGGGCCCACCAGCACTCATTTTTGGGGGCCTGCACTCATTTTGATGTTCTGGCTTGGCAGCACAGCTGTTGCCAGAAAGTTATGTGAGTATCATTAGAGAGGGTCTTTGGCTCCACCCACATGCTGGGCTCCACCCACATGCTGGGATCCAGCGTACATGTTTCAATTGGGCAGAAGTTATGTGGTTCCACAAAAAAGTGCTTGCTCTCCAAACAGGTGTGATCATGTTGTTAATTTATCCAGCTGCCTGAGGTAGAACTCTCGGGGACACACATGACATTGTAATGTGATTAAAGTACCTAAAATAACTAGATACATTATGTTTGGTTTTTTTGTGGCTGCACACTGATTGGAGGAGGTCAGTCATTAACCTACATGAATGTTTAGGTCTGGCTTGACAATGAATTCATAAACTAGGCTCCTGGTATTGGCAATGCTTGTTAATCATCAGACTTTGATCCAGAACAAGAAAGAAAGGCAGAAAAGGGGGTGGGGAAAGTAGAACGATAATGATGGGAAAATGGTGACAAATGGAGATGCAGAGGTTAAAAGTAATGTGCAGGAGTGAAATAAGGGGGCAGGAAGTGTAGGGTGGCGGGCGAAAGAGTCATGGGGTGAAATGAAGACTAGGGAGCCTCTGTACTTAGCAATAACGACATTCCTCAGTGCTGGCTGGGGGCTTCATAGAAAAACCTTGGGCCCCAGCATCTAATATTTTACAAATTGAGCACTGCCTTAATATGTTCTGATTTTTTATCATACCCAGATATGAGGATACCAGCATTCATTTGAGTGGTAGATGTGGAACAAGTAACTTCAGTTTAGGCCTTGGTTCTGCCTCATAACGTGCTAGACCCTGTGATAAAGGAGTCCTGCTGAGAACTGATGCTTTTCCAAAATAAATGTGAACCATAATTTTACACAAAAAACAATGTTAATCTTGGGGGAGGAATTTGCAAGTAAGGAGGGATCGAAGTGCAATAGTCTTGAGCTCTATAATCCAGACCTCGTCAATAATTACCCACGAGTGCCCCATTTTTTGGGCTGTATCACTGCTGTAAATCATATGATAGTATGGATGTAATTATGAATACTGTTTACATTATGTTTTTCCCAGAAGTCTCTAAGGTAATGCAACATTGTCTTTGGTGAGGACGCCACCATTTTTTACCTAAGTTTCAAATTAATAATGACAACAAAATGTTGGTGCAATGTGAATTTCTTTTCAAATACATTGGAGTGAGAATTTATTGTAAGGACTTCCCCAAAAATGAATAGAGGTTGGTCTCTTTGACATTTGACCCCGCATTATCAATTAAAAACAGACATGCAAGCAAGGAGTACTGTCTGATATGGGGTTCAGGGTCGGCTTTAGTGCTGGTGGCATCCAGTGTGTCAAACGTTTTGGTGCCCTCCATCTCCACGGATTCCCTCACTACCACCCTCCAACCGTTCCTCTCATCTTTCTCTAGCTCCCCTCCTACACAATAAGAATGTATTCCTAAGCGAACTAACCCTTTTAGTAACATTAGGACAATGAAAGGCAGGGGGGCATAGCATTCTAATCTGTAC
Source organism: Lissotriton helveticus (assembly GCF_964261635.1). Classification (NCBI taxonomy): domain Eukaryota; kingdom Metazoa; phylum Chordata; class Amphibia; order Caudata; family Salamandridae; genus Lissotriton; species Lissotriton helveticus. The sequence continues at coordinate 992,269,149 of NC_136072.1, read as the reverse complement.
CATGCAGTTTGCATCCAGCTCTCTGATGACAGTTCATAGGTCACTGTGCTATATTAGAATTGTAACTTATGAACTGCAAATAACAAAAGGATCCCTGTGACAAAAGCAGTAACCCACTGTGCTATCCACATAAAATACACTTCTGTGATCTGCATGGTACACAGTCTTTGCAGCAGGCACATTATCCCTCGGCACAACTTTATGATGAGTCAAAACTGCCACTAGACAAAACTCTATCTCTCTCCAGAAGGAGCATTATCAATAAAGTTATCTTGACATATTCATTGTCACCTGAAAACTGCAGGACACACAAGGAACTCTGCAGCAGGTGCTTTTAAACCCTCACGTTTTTTCGAAACATAGCCCCCCCCTCCCGAGCTCAGCACCAAGTGTGGGTGCACCTGTCGCACAGTCCTAAAGCTGGTCTTGTGTTTCTGGCTAGGGCTTTCCTTTGTAGGAATGAGCCAGCTAGAAGCCAATCAAACTCCGGTGTTGTGTAACTGCACTGCTGAAAGGTTTATACTAAATAATGAAGACAGGGGAAGAGTGTAAAGATGACATTACTCACTAAGGTACAGGAAAATAACAAACTATTATGATTAGTTCTTCTATAATAACTGTAAGTAACAAAAATAAAAAAAACAGGATAGAAAATATCAGATATTTAACCTCGTCGGTGAAAATTAAAAAATTATTACGTTCAACATGTAAACATCGAGGTGGCAGGAATGGCCACACGGTAAGAAAAAAGGTATGGATTCGAAAAGGTAGAATAAAGACTTCACAAGAACAGTATACATTAAAACTGTAGCAAGTGCAACCGAAATGAACTGAGAATCGATTGTCAAAAGTTTCCTCAAGTTCAATGTGAATAAGGCTGCTCACTAAAAATATATCTGTCGTTTGACTTGCGGGTCCCAGGTTGCAACCCTGGCAGTGCCCCCCCTCCCCCCCCCCCAGGCTTCTACCTTGGTGACACTGATGTGCGGTGCCAGAACCTATGACGTAGATGGGTAAAAGAGTAAAAGAACCAGGCAAGGATGAATAGAAAGCGACCTCCAAACCATGCCTTGTGGGAGGCCCGGGTCATCTATTTCTGCCAAACATCGAATTACCTGCATTTCTCTCTTTAAAGTTTGGGGCCCAAGTTTCTCTCGGGGGTTGCAGTTGTTATTTAAATATATTATGAATCCTGCAGGGGAGAGCAAATTCAGGCAGTGCAAGGCAGTCTTTCTAGCTGCTTTAGCCCTTGCAGTGTGGGAAGGATGGAATCTTGCAAGATAGTGTGTGTATTTTGCTTTATTCCCTGCAGGGGAGGACAAGTTCCAATAAGAAAGTGATCACTTATTTGAGCTTTTTATTGCCTGTGATGGAGGGCACGCCCTTTCAGAGCAGTCTACATATTTGCTCCCTTTGAGCCCTAGGAGACAGTGGCAACCCCCTCGCCCTAGGGCAATATGGCTGTTGTCATAATACAGTAGCAGGCAATAACTGTTTACTGTGCCCAAAATGCCTTGAATATAGAGCACAAATTGCTGGAAGGCCTAACACACTGCATATGCAGAAGAAGTGAAAAGATGTGTTGCCTGGAATGTGTCTGCCTTGAGCTATAGGGCTGAAATGAAAAGAAAACTTATATTGTGGGATGACCACAAAGGGAAAAAAACATACACTAGCCATTGGATGGTCTGTCCTTCACCTACAAGACTTGAAATATTGTGAATTTGGCTGACTCACACAACTCTCATGCCAGGTTTGTGGTGGGATATAGAATTCCCAATTAAATGCTGAGTATTTGTGGTTACAGACACTTTCTTGGTAAAGCAAACAAATATTTGTGGATAAAATCTCGGACAATATTCCCAAACCTACTTCTTGGTGCATGCGGCAGAGATGCAGGCTATGGCTCCCTCAGTGGTTTGGAAAGGTTTAAAATACATTGCACTTACAATGGCACTGATTGCTGGACGCTATGCACTTTTCTTCAACAGCGAGATCTCCTTGGAGAAACTTATTGTGTTAGGAGGATTCATTCTTGAATTCAGGATTGAGCCAGTAAGAGGCAAATGAAGACTAGATGGAGGGCAGCTAAAACCCAAATCAAATCTGGCAAAAACAATCTAATCATCCCCACACTGTGGGAGGCTGCGAGAAGGATTGGTGCAGGGGAGCATGGATAGATTGTGGAAGCCCAGCCTAATCTGAAAAGTCCCACTAGCCTACAGACTACCTGAGAAGACCTAGAGTGGCAAGATGATCATTCCAGCCACAGTAGAGGATGCAAGAATTACAAAAGGCAGGGTACCAGGTTCAGCTGCGGGGCACCTTGTTGTCTCCGCAAACAGTAAACGTTGCTTCATTGTTCGAGGAAAAGGGTGGCAAAGAATGACTTCCAAACGCTCAATATGCTGATAGTGAAGACTTTCTTGGGGGAACTAATTAAGGTTAGATAATCAGCCAGGGTCACAGGGATCTCTTCCTGGTTATCATGATTCACTATCCTAGTCCCCCTTCAGCCGAGATCTCAGCGTGCCAAATATATAACAAATTTACAGGCAGGGTTAGAGGTATATATTGATTAAACGTGCTATGTTAACTTGCAGAAAGACGGAGAAATTGAAAAGACCTAGACACAAAAAAATCAATAGTCTGAATATGGCCAGAGGAAAAAGTGAGATTGCTGATAACATTTATTAACACCTGGAATGACAGCCTACCTGCCATCAAAATTATTAGTGCTGCCCTTGATGAAAGCCCTTACAGAGTTGTCATCCATCAGTTATAGGCACCTCTCAGAGTGGCAACGCGCGGACGGCGAGAGACAGGGTGATATTTCTATAGTGAAAGCCATGGATCAGAGAAGCAAGAGAGAAGACAAAGAATGCTACAATGGATGCCCGTGGCTCAGATTGATATAGCTATGAAGACAATAGCAGATCTGACCCCTGATGAAGCACAATCTGTGACGTGGATAAGACGAATGGCGCTGTTGTGCAGTTTAGGAATAGAAATGAAGGGTCTGGAAGGGGATTATTGATCCAAATCATGTGTATTGATGTGGATCATCCGCGGCACACGTTCCTATAACATGGGCGATTGTGTAGCAAAGTAATTGAAAACTACTCGATTTCATACACTGTGTTGAATCATTACGAGTGGTGGTACATCCCACCATGTATTGACGAGAGCCTAAGTGGAGGCTGCACTGCTGCTGTACCTGGGTTGTGTGGTTAGTGATTCTGGTTGAAAATCATTTCAGTATTCAGAATTAAAAGGTTTGGAATTTTCAAAGAATATTTAACTGTGCAGTGCAGGGTTTAAAGGAAGGGAGAAATGAAGGGATTGGGTGTTTGAGCAATGCAGGGTTAAGAATGCACCACAGCATCTTAGTGGAAAGCAGCACAGGGTCTGGGGCCGAGCTGTACACGACCCATCAAGGGATTGAGGCCCAGGGCCTAGGAAACATTTGAGAGAAGCCCAGGCTCTGAGGGAACCAGTGGAGTGCAAGGGGAAGAATTTGTATTAATGTTAAGTGCGTCTACAAGGGAGTGGGAGTGTAAATGTCCAATCCTAGGATCAGTGTGGCAGCAGCAGTGCAAGCCGAGGCCCAGCGAGGTTATTTATCAATGCTTGTTGAGATACTCTTTGAAGAGATAGATCTGCGATGCCCTTGACAATCCAGACCTGTCTTTCTTTTCATATAACTCTAATATAACATAAAATATGTTTTTAAAGCTCACTTTTAGAATTTATCGAAAAGTGCTTTTATTGCACAAGTGTTTTCTGTTCTTAACTGCAGTAGATTAAATGATGAAATAACAAGCATTTGCAATGCAATCTGTCTCGCCTTTGGGACCCTATATATGTATTTAGCTATGCAGCACATTAGCCTGGGTGCTGAAACATCTACTGTTCTTTAACATGGAGGGAAAGTAAGCACCAAACTGTGTGACACACCAGTTATGGGAACACATGGAGAGAAATATTGCCTTTAAGCTGAAAATGGTATGGTCCAAAGCTCTGTTTTTAATATAAAATCAGGGCCTTCTAATTTCTAATTTAAAACATTTATAAAGCGCAGCGTGCACCGAACGGTTTGTTGGCGCTAATAGAGGGTAATGGCTACAGAGACAAAAATGAGAACCGGTGGTAGAGCCGGGAAGGGAAAATTACACATGAAAAGCCTGTTTAAAAAGGAACGTTTTTAGATCCTTACGGAAGGATACATAATGGGTAGCCGCACGAAGGTGATCTGGGAGGGAGTTCCAAAAAGTGGGGGCCAAGGTGGAAAAGTTGGACCCACCCCACTTTTTGCGTCTGAAGCGTGGGGTTTGAAGGAGGGACTTGGTGGAGGAACGAAGTTCTCTGGGGGAACATATTCTTTTAATAATGAGGAAATGAAGGCGGGGGCGGTGCCTTGACGGGCCTGGAAGACCATGCAGGCGGTTTTAAACAGAGAGCGTTCCTTAACAGGGAGCCAGTGGAGCTCCCTGAGGAGGGGTGTGGAGTGGTGGTAACGTGGGAGACCAAAGACCAGCCGGGCAGCTTGGTTTTGGACCAACTGTAACCTCCTCAGACTGTATGCTGGTATGCCATTGTAAAGAGCATTGGCATAATCCAGCCGTGATATCACTAGAGCGGCCATGATCATTTTGAGTGCCTGAGGGGAAAAGAAGCGGGCGACAGTGCGAATAGTTCGGAGGGTGAGGAAACAGGAGGAAACTACCGAGCTAATTTGAGAGTGAAGGGTGAGCTGATTATTCATTTTGACCCCCAGTGTTTTGACCGTGGTAGAAGGGGTGGGGGCGGGACCAAGGGTTGAGGGCCAGAAGAGAGAGTTCCAGGGACTGGAAGAACCTCCGGTAAGAACCAGCTCGGTCTTGTCCGGGTTCAACTTAAGATGGTTATGGTTCATCCAGTCCCTGATGAATGTCATAGTGTGCTGGAAGCTGGAGGCAGAGAGGGGAGAAGAGGATAGGTCAAAGATGAGCTGGAGGTCATCCGCGTAATTATACACGGTGACCTCCAGCTGCTGAAGAGCAAAGATGAGGGGGGAGATATAAAGATTAAATAGTAGGGGAGACAAGGAAGAACCCTGGGGGACACCACACGTGACGGGTAGTGAAGTGGTTGTGAAGTCTCCTAGTCGGACCGCCTGGGTGCGGTCCCTCAGGAAGGAGGAGAGCCACACCAGGGCTGATCCCTCAATTCCAGCCGCCTTGACACGGGACAATAAGATGGTATGGTCTACCGTGTCAAATGCGGCGGAGAGATCGAGGAGTACCAGCGCCTGGTGTTTGTTGTTATCCATACCCTTCCTGAGGTTGTCTAGGACTGATACCACGACTGATTCAGTCGAGTGCCTAGGTCGAAAGCCAGCCTGGCAGGGAGCCAGTCCCCCATTGGCCCACGTGGGTGCTGAATACCGCGGTGACATAGCGCTCCAGCACCTTGCCCAGGTAGGGTAGCAGGGAAATGGGGCGGTAATTTGCTGAGATGGATGGGTCAGTGCCAGGCTTCTTTAGAATGGGCACTATGGTGGCTGATTTGAGCGTGGGGGTCACTACTCCCTGCGCTAGGGAGCTGTTAAGGAAGGTGATGGGAGGTTCAGGACAAGAGGAATAAATTTGTTGGAGGACTCGCGCCGGACAGATGTCAGCCGGAGAACCTGATTTTACTTTGGGGAGTATCTCCAGGAATACCTCTTCAGTGAGGGGAGGGATAGAGGTAAGAAGGTTTTGAATAGTAGGATGAGAAGGGTCAACAAAAGCAGGGGAGGGGGGGATGTTGGCCTTAATGGTAGCAATCTTGTCAAGAAAATAGGTGTTTAGTTGGTTGCATAGAGGCTGGGATGGGGGGATTTGAGGTGAAGCCCTATCGGAGTAGGCCAGGTCCTGCACTATGCCGAAGATCTCCCTAGATTTATTTTCAGCAGACAAAATTCTTGCAGAGAAATAAGAAGTTTTGGCAGCAAGGATTGCGGTCTTGTAGTTGGCGAGTGATGTCAGGTAAAGGGTTTTAAGTGAGGGGCAGTAATTTTTCCTCCAGTGCCTTTCTGCCTGTCGAGCGAACAGTTTTAATTCTTTTAGGTGGTCATTGAACCACCTGTTAGACTCCTTGGGTCGCCGAACGGAAATGCGACGCAGGGGAGCCACTGAGTCACAACCCATAGTCAGCCAGGTGTTGATGGTGTTGGCTTGAGAGTCGGACGGAAGACCAGAGAGGGATGGGATAGTATTCCGAAGGTGGGACGTCAGGGTGGGAAAGTCAACTCTGTTCCAATTACGCGCCCAGGTATTTTTGGCGTGGGGAACTTTGGGCACAGAGTTGATAGAGATGGAGAAGGAAATAAGGGCATGGTCGGACCAAGGGCAAGGGGAAATCGTCACCGGGGAAACTTGAAGGTTAAGGGACCAGACCTGGTCAAGTGTGTGACCGTGAGAGTGAGTGGGGACAGAGATGTGCGACATAAAATTTAAAGATGTAAGAGACTCAGTAAATTCTTTCGAGGCTGTGCACTCAGAAGGGTCCGAGGGCCAGTAATTAAAATCCCCTAGTACCAAGACTGATGCATAGTTGACCACCATATTGGCTAGTAGGTCTTGAAAAGCCGGCAAAAATAGAGGCGAAGGCTTGGGAGGACGGTACATTAGGAGACAGGTGAAGGGGGGGGGGGGGAAAGGCGAGGGAGCGAACTGTAAGGAATTCAGTGGGAGGAATGGGGGGAGAGGGAATGGTTTGAAAATTTAGTTCCGATCGAGCGATTATCGCCACTCCACCACCAGCCCTGCCTGCCGAACGATCAGCACGTAAGGCCACATAGGAGGGGGGGAGGGTAGCCAAGAGAACGGGAAGGGAGGAGTCGCAGAACCAGGTTTCGGTCAAGAGCAGTAAGTCAGGCTTTTCAGAATCGAGCAAGACAAAGAGCTCATGATGGTGCTTGACCGCTGACCTGGTGTTAAGTAAAAGAATGGATAGTGACGGAGTCGGGGGAAGAGGGTCAGGTGGGAGAGGGCCTTCGGTGGTCATATCACTGAAAATACAAGATTTGAAAAAAATATTATTGTCTACGGGTGCTTTTGGAAGACAATTTCTATGGACTGGAATCTAGAGAATGCTAAATTGATTCTTGTATTTTACTGACCTCTGCTGGTCATTTTCTGCCAAGAAAGTTAAATAGAGCAGTTGCCAGAATTTTTTTTAAAAAGAAAGTCTCTCAGCAGAAAGCAATCCTCTGCTGGACATTTTCTATCAAAACTGTTAAATAGAGGCAGTTGAACAGAGAAAAGTCCCTAAGCGGAAGAAGACAAGTCCCTGGGCTGATCTCTAGAGCCCACATAGTACATACACATATAAGTAATATGTATATACTTAAGTATATACAAGAGGTCTCAAATGCTCGACCTAAAAAATGAAGGACACAGATGTAAATGGGCGAAATGGCACAAAAACTCAAAAAATCAAAAGGGGGCGGGGGGTCACTGTTACAAAGGTAGGGGTGCCAAAGGTCACACACTCACCAAAAGGAAAAGAGGAAGAAAACAAGCAGAAGAGGGATCCTAGGTCTAGAACCCACTGATCTGAGGCAAGAGCAATTCTTGTCTCTTGTGGCGCACACACACCCTGAAGGTTGTCATGCTTCATCATCAGGAGTTTGCTCCTCGTCGGGCCGGCGCTGCAATGTCCTATAGGTCCTCCAAAGGGTCACTTTGGCGGAGATCTTTTGAGAACAGCCGTCAGATGCAGGCCGGCGTCAGGATGGGTAGGTGCTGACCTTTGGCACCCCTACCTTTGGAACAGTGACCCCCCTTTTTGATTTGATGACTCGATTTAGGAGCACGGGCACTGGACCATAATTAGCTCCTCGTCCCCCCTTCGTTTTTGTTGATATAACAAAAACACTCAACCCATATGAGATTGGTGTGGTGCTGGCCAAAAGATGTATAGCTGTACATTGGAACTACAACCTTAGGATTGAGGAAGGATAGGACCTAGCAAGCGCTCGGTGATGAACAATGTCTAAAATATGAGAGGGTAAAGACAAACAAAAAGTATATAAAGATATCACACACTGGGTGGCAAATGATAAATTCATACTCCACGCCCAAGAGTGTAGCTTAGTCAGTTAGATTAGGGGGGTGTAGAGCAGAAATTTCCCAACAAGATTGAAATAGCAAAATGGATGAAAATAGTATTACATTTAAAAGGCTTCTCTCACCACGTAAGAGTCATCCAGGCCTTTGTTTATTATTGGCCTGATTTGTGTGCAAGGGAAGAAGAGGGGTGGGAGAGTATAAGCTCTGCAAAGTTTCATAGGGATGTGTGTCTGAGCTATGAGGGCTGCTAATTCGAGTAAAAACCCAACCACAGACAGTGCTAGCTCAAATGGAGGCCCCTGGACCCAACTACACACAGAGCCCATTTATTAGGGGTGTGTCACATCCCAAACAACAACCAGCCCCCCAGCTATGCCCCTTTACAAGCAGATGGACAGATAGAAGCAGTGAGGGAACAGAATCTGATGACGACGGATGACTGTCGGGTCACAGAATGTCTCGTAATGACTCTTGACAGGCCGGACTAGTGCACTTTGTATAGGATAACACGGAATGCGCTTGTTTGTCTTATCAGAATTTATGTCAAAGGAGCGTTGTTGCTACAGTGGGTACAGCAGTCGAAGTGGATAAAGAAAAGTATGGGAACTGTGATCCTCGGTAAAATGGGGGCATGGCCGTGGTCAGCGAATGTGGGGGTGCTGTCAGAGACGTGGCTAAAAAACTAAATATTGTGTTACACTTTTTCTGGATTTTCATCTATGGGTAAATGCAAGTAAAATATAATGCACGCACCATGAATGAAAAATAAATGCAACTTTATTTGTGAGAAATACATTTTTCTAGTAGGGACAGCTGGTTGGTCAATGTAATCACTTCAGATGTTGGTAGGTGTACTCGGACGATTAACCAACTGCACATATTTACATTTCTTTCAGGTAGCAGGCAAATTGACAAATAGGCTCGTTTGTTCTTTAGCTGACTTTTCCTTCTCTCACTTAACTCCCCTTTCAGTGCACAACAACGGTCCAGGAACGGTTGTTTTTTAAAATCAAAAGTAAGGAAACAGTTTTGATCACTAAGAACCCTGGGTGGGTAGTAGAATGTTACATTGTTATTGATTTGTATCCGAATTTGCACTTGTTCCTGACAAGGTAATTTTAGAAATGGTGTTATATAAGTTAATGAAAAATAAAATAAAAAGTTTAAAAAAAGGATATGGAACTCACTTCCTCTAGCCCTCCACAAGAGCCTCAATCTTGCCTCATTTACAAAGGAACGGCCATCGCTTCTATTAGACACTTTGGATAGGTTAAAGAGGAACCCGTTACCTAAAAGTCTCCTAGCCCCTTTCCATATCTGTTTTTATCACTCTTGCTGTTTTTTCTTAGGTGTTCTCTGGATGATTGTCCATACCTGTTCCTCTTGTTAAGTGTTCCTAGTTATGTAATTCATTTATTGCTTATATGTATGTTTTTGGCGATTGGTTGAACTTTTTTTCTTGTACAGCACTATAATGCCACGGGCTTTGTTCGTTCTATATAAACCAATAAATAAATGATAGCAAACCACCTCGGTCACTGACCAGATCCCCGCCCCACCCCACCAAGTTGGAATCACCTGGATTGCAACAGCCTGAAGCGTCGTTATGTGTTCATGCCCTTGGCCCTTCTCCACCTATCCAAGAAAACCAAGCCAAGGTGATTTCCTGTCCAATCTCCCGTATTCTAAACATGGGACCTCAACAACAGGGAATAAGCTCCTCCAGTCTTAACCTAACCTCACAGCTGCTTTGGCAATTTTGGACCTCATCTCGAACAAGTCAATCAATCGGTATTTGTAGTGCTAATTGCCCCGGGGTATCCAGGTGCTGCATGGGGAGGGATCTTTGTCACCCAAAAATAAAAGATGCATTACCTCTTGTCTAAACAGCCTATGGTCTTACAGTACAAGTTGCTTGTGGTTCACTGCTCCTTAACCTTGTTCCACACAAAATCTTCTTATCTCCCTATTCACCTTACGCCATTGTTTCACGATCGCATTAGGCCTTCTGGTCCCTTGCCACATGCTGCTCAGTACGCACTCTATCCACATAATGCATTTTCTAGACCACAGTGGCCTCCAGTCGTTTGAGACTCTGCTTTAATTGTCTTTCAATAACCCTAGTTCAGGTAGCTGAACCAGATTGTTTTCTCTCAAATGAAGTAGTAACAGATCAGGGCAACGTCTCACTTTAAAGCAGTCTGACTGACAGATCAGGGTAACGCCTCACTTCAAAGAAGTCTGACTGGCATGGCAACAACGGCTTCCATCACATTTCCCTCTTTCCAACCAAGAGAATGCAATGTGGACACTGTCCAAAACAAAGCTCTCTTCCGAAGTGCCTTGCCTCCGCTGGCTTTGCATCCAATCCATATATAAGCGCGCAACAATTCAAATTGCCATTGAAGCCATAGCAGGTCCCACAATTCAACCTGTATCAAGGAACAGACTTTTAATTGACACAAACAACCTCATAGCTGCCACAGATCTCAAAAGGCTACTTGTTCTGGCCTAATGCATCTCTCACAGCACTCTGATTTCCATCTACCTAGGCTCCACACTCGGGCCTCAGGAAAACCTAATTTTGTAGCCTCCATTGCTGTGCTTATTCAGAAAGAGTGTGTCCCAAAATGTGCATCTGGCCAACCCAACCTGCGCAATTAATTGCAATTGCATCAATACACTACCATCTACCTGCTGAATTATATACTCAAATAACAAATATCTACCATACTCTCACCAGACACCTAATCGCATCTTGGCCCATCCCTAACTCATGTCTTTGCTCTTCTCAACCAATTTCTAACCCTGCTCCCATCTCCCACCACATTCTTCCTCTGCAGATCCCATAAAACTTCTTATCCTCTATAGCTACGACATCCTGAAGGTTCCAAAAAACAAACATACAGTGAAATGTGCAAACAATGCCACTTCAAATTCTCATATTCTTTGCAACACCCTTAAAATGTTCAACACCAAATCTCCTGTGATCAGTCTTCTTGTGTCTCCTGCTCACTCCTTTCCTCTTTGACCATCCCACTAGTATCCTGCACCTAAATTCACCAGTTGATGTTTTGTAGAAAAGAACTTACTATAGAAAACGACAGCCAATTTCCCTGCGGTTGTCAATGTCAATCATTTTTTACCAATAAAGCCCCTTGTAAAATGCACCGCATCATCCTTCTACTTAGCAGCTCTTTTTTAATAGCCCCCTGTCTTTTCCACCTGCTGTCTAAGAACTCCTGCACACTGGCATATACACCTTCTTCGTGGATGCAGCCTCCAACTTCTCCACCAGCACCCTCCGGTGCCCCCAGAGTTTCTGTGATATCTTGGTTTTTGCATCATCCGTTCCCGGTGCCAATTCATAGAAATGTTGCCACTATGACCATCCACAGTGTTATTGTCAGCTCCTAGAATGTGCCTGGCCTGAAATACCATATTCAATTACAGACGTCCTAAGAAGAAATACTTGCAAGAGCTTCAATACTTTCTTAACTTTCGCATATGACTATTTACAAAAGCAGCTACTGTTTTATTGTCCACGGTAAAAGTCACTCTCCTGTTATACACAGTTCAGTATCAAAACACCCCTACTACTACCAAAGGAGAATATACAATGCCCCTTTTCTGTTGAAACCAACTATCCAGCCAAGGTCCTGCCCACCACTTACCATCCCAAAACAAAACCTTTAGAACCTGCAGCGACTGAGTATGAGTATACACTTACCAGAAACATTCCTTCTGTAGTAAATACATTGTCACCCCACTTAAACCTTTCAAAAAGAAACCCATACCGTCAAGTCTTGTCTCAACCCTGCGTTCAAATGAACTGTGTGATGCCCTAAAACTGCACCTGCCATTGAAAAAATCAACATCATGCAGTGGGCCCTCCCTGCTCTCACTACTCCATAAGCAACATTCAAGAGGCCTAACAGAACTTGCACCATCTTCAGTTCACATTTCTTTGCCCCGCCACCTCTTCCAATAATTCCAACAACTTCTTCACTGTATCCTGCATTCATACCTTCATTCTAACAGTGTATCTCAATTCCAAGATTGGCACTGGTCCTTTGGTCTTTTCCTCTGCCAAAGGCACCTCCGAGTTCTGCACCACTAGTCGAAAAGATTCCAAAGCATCTCCGCGAATTGTGGTACATGAAGGATCCACAAACAAAGAATCATCCAAATTTTGAGTCTTCTAAACAAAACATGCTTAAAAAGAGCAAACCCACAACAAAAATGCACTAAAAAGCTCAAAGATAGAAGATGAATTTGAACAACTTATTGGCAATACTATAGCTACAAAAGTGCTATACCAAATAGAAAATCCTGTAATGGGAAATCCTTTAGCTGCACCAGTGACAATCTGAATGACGACTTTATAGATGACTTTGTTAGCTCAGCTTTACCCCACACTTCCTCTCTAATGCAATAGCATAATCTACTGGTACATCATTTACCACTGTCTTCTGCTGCTATAAAGTTGTTCAAAGAGCTGCCTTCTAGTCAAGATAAATGGTATATAAACCTGCACTCACCTTAGTGTTTTCTGGGCACCACCACTAAAGAAGATATGATCAAATCAGAAAATGGGCAGTGTAAAAAAAATCCTATCCTTCCCTTTTCTATTTCCTTTAATGATTGCAGCATGAATCATAATGCATGGCAAATGTTTTAAAAAATTTAATTTTGAATGATAAGGCAATTATAATATTCAGGAAAGCAGAAATATTGCAGTTTTTTCCCACCACAACATACATAATAGTCTTTTGTTCATGTTAATGATTATGGACATCACTAAGACTTTGAAAATCAGAATAGTGTCTGTTGGGATGGCGGAGGACATTACCTCTTCCAATCCTGATGGTACCATCCGTCAAATTTAGAGATGACAGCCAGCTCATGGTCATCTCTTTACTTTGATCTCTCAATTGAATGGGCGGTGGCCTCCCCCCAACTCTTACCTGCCGTCGTGGGGTGGCAATCGCCAGCACCCCACCCCCCTTCAGTGCGGGCGGCAACATTCGGAGGAATCTGCCAGCAAACCATAAAAAAAGAACATTGCCCGGTCCATCCTGAACACGGTTTAGCCTCGAAATACCTTTCATAATATTTTGTTGTCTCATTGATGGCCTCTAATAAGTTTGTTTTTCTGTAATTTACGTAGTTAATTAGCCCCTGGCCTGAGGACCACCAGCACACCAGGCCAGCACAGAAAAGAAGAAGACATTATCCATGTCTTCACTGGGCAGTACGGAAGAGACAGAGGGGCATATTACCAATCAATAGTAATAATTATCGCTATTGCTTGGTTAGAGACAAAATTTTACCGCTGAGCTGCGGCGATTTTTACCGCAGATAAACCTTGGTATTACCAAGGTTTATCACAAATGCGATCAAAAACGGCCGCAATGCATGAATATCGCTGAAAAGTCAGCGATATTCATGCATTACCGAGCTAATGCTCTTAGCCATGTTATCCACCTCCCATTGGATAACATGGCTAAGAACTGCTCAGGGCAGGTGTTAGCTTTTGGAGATATTCGCGCTTAGCTATATAAGTTGGTAATAGGAGATAGCGATGTTAGCGACTGTTTCCAGTCGCTAACATCTTGGCACACCCACTTTGCATGTCATTAGTGATAAATATCACTGACATGCAAAGTGGGGCCTAAGAGGGTCGCTATCTCCTACTAGCTGTCGCTAACTGGTGTTAGCGACAGCTAGGTAATAGGGAGATAATTTTATCTCCGCTTTCTTGGCTTTTAAAGCCAAAAAAAGCAGAGATAAACCCCCTTGATAATATGCCCCAGAGTTCTTTATCTCACCTATCCTCCCAACTCGTAATCTTCATGTGTTATCCCACTTAATTGCTGCTATTTCATCACTGTTGCTGATTGTCCCTCTTCCCTTCACCTCTTCACTTCACATACCTCCCTACCATTGCAGTTCACTTCCCCCGAACATACCTCTCCTCCTCAGCTCTTCAAAAACAAGTTAACACGAAGAACAATCATGTCCTAAAATGGATCCTATAAAAGTCCTTGATGTTCGACTGCCTGCCTATGTAGAATCACAACCGAACAGAGCCCCCCCATCCTCCCCTCAAACACCTGACTCACCAGGTACTACTGTCCAATGCTGCTGCTCACTCCTACTCTCTGCAATACTACCTTGGCATTTGTACATTGCCAGTGGTTCATATATCTAAAGTGCCACCATCCTTCTTTTTATTACTGCCTAGGATTGGCACCAGTCACACGAAGCATTTTGCACAATAAATACATATGTAAACAACAGAGTTGTTGAGGGGCCAAGACGAGGCTGCGGAAAAGAAAAATTGGCAAGAGACACAACATGAAAGAAACAGATGTGGAGGGATAAGTACAACCACATTTAATTGTGCTTCTGAAGACCTTTCCTTTTTAAAAAAAAAAAAATTGTATTGAACCAGATCCAGACAGACAATATAAACAGAGAAAACAAATTACAATCAGCTCATTACAAATAATAAATCAATAACTGAGTCAACATAACAATTGAAGGAAGAGAGACAGGGTTATTTAGATAACAGTATATCAAATTTTCAAGCAAATTAGATTAAATTAAATCACAGTTACGACTCCAGTTTTCCAATTTGTAATTGGATGCCATATTGAATCTCCAAGTTTCTTTACTCTAGTTCCCCTAGTAGCATAAATAGCCGTCTCAAAACTATAAACTGCTAAGAATCGAGCGAGCCACATCTGGAAGATAGGGGGTTCTAATTCTTTCCAGTGGGCTGACAAAATAATTCTAAGAACAGCCGTTCTGATAAATAACAGTCTTTCCTCATGTTTTAAAAGTTCTAACGAGGAGTCATAGCCAAAAATAGAAAGTGTTTCGGATTCAGGGAGTTTACGCCCAAATATCTCTTGCCAATAACCACTAATCGCTGTTTTAATAAGATCGAGTTTAGGACAGCTGCTAAACATATGTATTAATGTTGCTGGGCCCTGTAAACATCTAGGACACAGATCATTGTCCCTTTTTTCCCAGGTGAATAATTTGGCGGGTGTATAATAAAGGTTGAACACCGTTTTATAGGTCTGTGCTTTAAGGTTGCTAGCCATAAAAACTAAGTCACTTAGTTGCAACACTTTATATATATCAACATTAGGATTACTAAGTTTAATAGCCCAGTTTGTTTCGGTTTTCTCCAAATCATCTTGAATGTTAGTTAACAAAATGTCATAAAGCAATCCAATTCTTGTACTTGATCTATTGACGGCTTCGATAATATCCACTCTCATTAAGCTTAGGGCCGGTCCTTTTGCTTTGAGGTTAGCATAGATTTGTACATATTTGATATAGTCACCATTTGAAAGTTGATATTTATTTTTTAAGTCTATAAGCGTAGTTTCAAAATTATTTAACAGAAAGTCCTTTATTCTGCAGATTCCAAGTCTTTGCCATTTCCTGGCTATAACATCATGGAAGAGACCATGAGTAAGTTTTGGTTGCCATAGTGAGGTATATCTATTAAATTTCATGATGTTCATATGCTTGGCAATCTTAGTCCATACCTTCCAGGCACTGCTTACGATTTCAAATTTACATTTCTTTCTAATATCCTTTACTTCTATTTGTTGTAAAAAAAAGCCCATTTGCATCTCTCCCAAGAACTAGTTCATATATTGATGGTAGAACATTAGTATCTACAGTAGTAATCTCAGGACTAAAGTTGACCAGGGATGACATTTGTTTAAGAAGTGCTGCCCAATGATAAAGACTAGTATTGGGAATGGCAAGCCCGCCTCTATCTCTAGGTAGTGACAATAACTTATGAGATCTCCTGATCTTTCCTTGTTGCCATAGGAATTTACTCATAAGAGAGTCGAGTATTTTTAAGGTCTTGGAGGCTACTGCAAAAGGAATTGCACAGAACAGATATAAACATCTAGGCAGCACATTCATTTTAAGAAAGTTACCTCTTCCAATGATTGATAGGTGCAAACCATTAACCCGATCCAAATCTTTTTTAATTTTTTCCATAAGAGGGTTAAAGTTCAGGTAATTTATTAATTTAACATCAGGGCTAATAATGATTCCCAAATAAGTAGCCTTATCAGCTCTTCTCTGATCAATATAGTTAGTGTTATCTGTACAGAGTACAATTATCTTCCCCCTATTCAGAGAATACCCTGAGTGGATACCATATTCGGAGGTTAGGGTCACAATTTCCTCCATAGCCTCAATCGGGTCAGATGTAATAACCGCGATATCATCGGCATATGCCAAAACTTTTGTCACGTATTTATTAGATATAATTGGATTGATAGATTGGCTCTCGAGAAATTTTAAAATTAATGGGTTTATATAAAGTGCAAATAATAGGGGTGAACAAGGGCACCCTTGTCTGGTGCCCCTGGTGATGTTAATATGACCAGATTCGGATCCTAACATCTGAAGTTTTGCTCTAGGTGATATATACATAGATTTAATGGCTTTGATAAATTTGGGGCCAAAATTATTGTGTAACATAACTGCCCAAAGGAAGCTCCACGAGACACGATCAAATGCCTTTTCGGCATCCAGTAGGATCATTGACATCCGACCCCCCGTGACAGACATGGCGTCGAAAAGGGCTATCGCCCTACAGGTATGATCGGTGGTGCCTTTACCGGGAACGAAGCCATGCTGCCATGGGGAGACAAGTTGTTCAATAACCCCACTGAGTCTCGTGGCCATCACTTTGGCGTATAATTTGGAGTCCGAATTGATTAAAGAGATAGGACGATATGAAGTTAGTTGGTCGGGGGGTTTTCCTTTCTTAGGGAAGACAATTATATTTGTTTCATTCCATGAATACGGAGATACACCATTCCATTGTATCCCTAAAAAAAGATCAAGGAGCAGAGGACAAAGTTGATGGCTTAGTATCTTGTATAAATCTATTGGTATTTTATCGGGTCCAGCTGCTTTACCCGATGAAAGTGACAGCAAGGCAGTTTCCACTTCATGTAAAGTGATCTCAGCTTCTAAATCTTCCCTGGTAATATCATCTAGGGTTTTTGATGCCTCATGATTGTAAAGGAGGTTATTCAGAAAAAAAAAATATTTAATTATCAGTAGATTTAACTTCTTCAGTATAGAGTTTCTGATAGTATTGCTGAAATTGTTGAATGATGTCGGGAGTGTTAGTGTATGTTTGTCCACTATCTGTTATCTGACTGATATAATTAGATACATTTTTTTGTCTTGTACGTAGAGCCAGCTGCCTACCAGCTCTCTCCCCGCTCTCATAAACATCTTTCCTATGTGCTTTATAGGTTTGGGCCGCTTTTTCACTAAGACTTGTATTCAACTCTGCTTTTAACAATGAAGGTTGATACAACGATTGTCTTGCATCTAATCTTTGCGAGATGATCATAGTGTGATTTTCTTCCGCCTTTGCTAAGGCCGCCAGTTTCAAGCTGTAATTGCTAATATTTTGTTTTCTAGCCCTGGCTTGAAAGCTTATAGTTTCCCCCCTAAGAGCTGATTTATAGCAGTCCCATACCACATTCCTTGTGGCGCTAAAGCGATTAATATTGAAGAAATCCTCTGTCCAGTTTTTAATATGTTTAATATAATCATTATTAGAGAGTAATTTGCGATCAAATGTCCATTGTCTAGATTTATTAGCTGAGGCTTCTACCATTATTGTAAAAACAAGGGCGTTGTGGTCTGATATAATTTTAGGGTTTTTACTGATAGAGGATTGTGCAGCTAAATCCCTAGTTGAAAATATATAATCTATACGAACGTGCTTTTGGTGTGGGTGCGAAAAATAAGTGTACCCAGCATTCTGGATGTTCTGATTTTTTGCTTCCCATACATCAATTAGCCCCAAACTATTCACAAGTCTCCTGATTGCTTTATATACTTTGGGTTTTCGGCCCGTATAAGTCTGCTGTATAAAACTATTATTATTGAGCATGGGGTTGAGAGAAATATTGAAGTCCCCACAAACAATTTGAGGGCCCTGCCAAGTAGCACGTTCTGATTCAAGATATGTAAAGACTGTAGGGTCGTCCTGGTTAGAGCCGTAAACAGTGCAGATGGTTATGCCTAAGGCAAGTTTCAAAATTGCCCATCTTCCATGGGAATCAGAAAGATGACGTACAGGCCCACCTAAGTGTGATTTGGCTAGGATTGCGACCCCTCTTATATTGGATGTCTGTGTAGATGCCACTAGAAAATTATAGCCTCTTATTTTCAATAGTGATCTCCTAGCCCATGGTAGATGTGTCTCTTGGAGACACAATTTATCTACTGGGTTCAAGCCTATTAGCTCAGAGAGTCGACGTTGTTTCTCATTATTCAGTAATCCCCCTACGTTCCAGGTTTGTATAACCAATTTACCCATTATTTATCAAAAAAATTGGCCAAAAGACTCTCTAGGTATCTTATTATTACGATCAATTATTATCCAATTCATAGATTTGTCAACATGTTTAATGGGAAAGAAATAAAAGAAAAAATGTTTTGCCGTCAAATCTGGTTCTTTTTCGTTTTTTGTTTGAGTACCCCACCAACCTCCCCCCCCAGCCACCCCTAGCTACCCCTCCCAACCCACCCACCCCACCCACCCCACCCACTCCCCTTCCCCCCCCCGAAATGTAGGCCATCAGACTCAGCCAGAGTCTGGGTGATGGGTGCAGTGTAACACCTGAGCTACCGCTTCAACAAAAAAAAATTGAATAGTATTAGAGTGTATTAAGCATTGAGAAAAATTAAATAAGCCAGAGAAGAAAAAAAAAAAAAAAAGGGAAGCCCTCCTTGAGAGGAAGGGAAGCATGCTGCTAAGCATAACTAAACATATCTAACATACCTAGACAAAACAAGTCATGAGAAACACTAAAGGCATGAAAATTATTATTAGCTAAGGTAATACATTGAAAAAGAAAGAAAATTGCAAGTCTAGTTTTCCATTAATACTCTATTCAAACTTATTAATGCAATTCCTCTAGGTAGGTTTTAGCTTTGATCTCAGAAACAAAAAATGTAGGTTGGCCGCCACAGACGACCTTAAGCTTAGCCGGATTGTTCAAGAATGCTTGGGCTCCCTTCTCTTGAAAAGGTTTGATTAATGATCTTAGGCGCCAACGTCTCTCAACAGTAGCATGACAGAAATCAGGCCTAGTAAAGAAAGTAATTTCATTAAATGTTAGTTTGTGATCCGGTCTCGCCTTTTCTGCTACTGTTTGCCTTAACAAAAAATTGCCAAAGTACACTAGTATGGCACGAGGATATATTCCTGGTTTGGGTGGGGGGTTGAAGGGCATTCGATGGGCGTGCTGAACTTCAACGTCCCAGTTCCAGGTCGTTAGTTCAGGCATCGCCTTGCTAAGAAGTTTCACAACAAAAGTACGTATATTTTCACCCTCCATCTTTTCAGGGACCCCTAATATGCGTAAATTGTTCTTACGCTGCAGATTCTCAAAATCCTCCAGCTTCCATTTGATGTTGAGTAGCTCGGCGTCTTGCAACTTGATTTTCTCTGAATTTGCCGTTGCCTCGTTTTCTGTAGAAAGTACCCTTGCTTCTATTTCAGTAACTCTTTCCCCAATTTGGCTACATGTCTTAGTCAGTTTTTTAACCACCCCTTGAACCTTACGTAAAGCTGCCCGGGATCGCTTACTGTCAATAGCTGTCTGCTCCCTATGAGCAGCGATAGCCTGTAATATTGTTTCAACAGCATTTAAGGGGATTTCACGGCTATTGACCATGTCTGCATCTCCATCTGCCCCTTGTGTAGCTTGTGTAGTTTGTATATAGGTCCGAGAAATAGCCGGATGTTCGACTGACGATCGTTGACTCATCCTGGATACTGTTTTAGCTTTAGGTCTGATTGTGTTTAATTGTAAGTCTTCCTCAAGACTTCCTTCCTCCGAGGTATTAGAAAAAAGCAAGGATTCATCATTTTCGTCTTCAGATTAATCGCTAAACTTCTCACTACCATCTTCAAGTGATCTAGATTCTAGTTCTGACTCAGCCTCTACTCCTGTCTCGTCTGAGAATGAGTAAAATACATTTGTCTCTTTTTCACCTTCAATAAAAGCCGGATGAATAGAGTTTTTTGGGTCAGCACCAGACGGTGGTTGTTCACCAACATTAAGTTCGGTGTCTATCGATTGAGGCGAGGGGTCGGTAACTAACTGTCCATGAGCTGTAATAACTGGGATAGGTGGTAGCGTGTTTATTTTGGTTCGCACAATCCCAGTCTCACCTATCTCCTGGCTGAGAGTAATTATTGTAATTGCAGAGGAGATCAACATGTCTTGCCCTTCAGCAGTCTTAGCTACACCCATAATGTTCTCTCCAGCCCCAGAAAAAGACATACTATGTTTTCCCATATTTGTTTCTTGTCTGGTGCTCGCACTAGAAGGTGGGTCGACAACATCAACAATTGCCGCTTCATTAAGTTCCCCAATAACTTGTATACTCACAGTTTTGGCGGCTATAGCAGGCTGTGTATGTTTAGGCGAGTCCAAAAAGTTAGCAGCAATTTCCAGGTTCTGTGACGATGAAGGTTAAGGGTTTGTTGAGGCGCTTACAGTTGCTCTTTGTTTTCTCATCAATAAATCTATAACTGTATTTCCTGGAGTGAGCATTGTCGGCGTGTTTTCCTTATTTATTTTGCGTTTGGATGCCAGCACCTCCTGTCGTGGTGAAGACTCAGCAGAAGCAGAAGCAGTGGGTTGTTTTTTATTCCTGGTTTTCGTGGATGTGCTGCTGCCAGACACAGATCCTGCACCTTTCTGTATCGTATCTTGATGTTGCTGCTGCTCTTCCAGTTCCGCCTCACGTAAGGCTCTGGCTGCCTTCGCTAATCTTGAGCGGGCTGCCGCTGCAGAGGCGGCTTTGGAGGGCATATCGTTAGGTGATATTCTGGGGATGTAGCAGCTGGTTGCCGAGACAGGGAAAAGAGGTGAGAATATCAATCTGCACACCGCCTGTCCCAGCGCTAAATACAGCCCCTCCGAAAAATGTTTCCTCCAGCCTCGTGATTGTTTAAGAGAAACAAAATAGGCGGAAGACGTCTCCGCCTCACCCTCCGCTTTGCTTTCCGAGGCACTGGAGAAGCTGGGATCCTGCTGATGCTGGCGTTTCGAATCAGTACACCGGTGAGTAATTCCACCCTCGATTCTACAAACGGGCCAGCCGAGCAGTGCCTGCAAGCACTCGAGCGAGTCCGCTGTCTCCCCTGCTATGTTCATCGGGATGTAGCGTTTTCACAGCCCACGCCGAGTAGTTTCATCGCAATTCATCAATATACTTTCTAGTTTTCGGTTTTGGCTATGGCTTCGATTTTCCCGACAGAAGAGTATCCCTCTCTGTATTTCCGATCTTTTCTTTGTCTAATTCCTCTCACTGGTAAGTGATGTTCCGCTTCATTTTTTTTTCGCATCTCAGCAATTCTTGTTTTCCTGCTCGTTTTTTTAGCATCGTTCCACTACTCTCTCCAATAACCCCAATATCCAAATTCCAAATTCATGCCGGTTTCTCGTACCGCAGTTCGAGGATGTAAGGAATCTCTCAGTTTGAAAAAAGACGTGTTGAAGTGGAGCTCAAGCGTTGTGCTGCAACTCGGTCTACGGACAGACCGCCATCTTGGCCCTCACCTCTGAAGACCTTTCCTAATGGGTACAAGCCACGAATAGTGTCAGGGCTCAGGGGCGGTGAATATCGTGTTTTTAGAGCGGCAGATAAATGGTATGTGTCTTGCGTGCTCATGCAGAATGATCTCAAGATTCTCGCTATGAGGAGCAGAAAGCAAATCCTTCAAATGCAAAACTATTACAGGAGACCTCCGCACCCCAAAAACAATTTGTGAAATCACAGTCAATAGCTCACACAACTTAACAGCTCTCTATTTTTCCCTGTCTGTGTACTGATGTCCCTTATTTAAATGAATACCTTATTTGAAATAGACACGTTATATTATGGGTTATCAACAGACCTTTTAGTGTCAACTAATAAAAATAAGCATTGGCATAGCCAATAGGTCTCGCCTTTGGGACCTTATAAGTGTTTAGCCATGCAACAGTTGATGTTGTTGCACTAAGGATATTGTGCTGCATAACTAAATACTTATAAAGTCCCAAAAGTGAGACCTATTAGCTATGCCAATGCTTGTTCTTTTCTTTTCTTGTCCGGCTCATTGATTCTCTTCCCTGTCCAGTTGTGCTATGCATCAAATGGCTGTCACTGGCAAAAATCGGGGACATCACCACTGTGATCCATCTGTCTTGTGGCGGACAGACTTCCAGCTTTAATGGTTTTTCTCCAGCAGAGCCCACTGAGGCTCCACTTGAATAAACCCTGTGGTTGCCCCATCTCTTATTAGGGTGGTGGAACCACGATGCTGCCAGACAAGTTATCTTCCATGTTTTGGCAGATGCCCCCCATCTGCCAACCTCTAATTGACCCCATGAATATTTAATGTAGGAGATAAGACCTTTACTTCATGACAACTGCTTACACTGTCAATTAACACATTTGCATTGCCCAAAGAGCAGGGGAAGAGTGGAAGGCAATCCTCAAGTGCGTATAACTGCTTGGCGGGCCATCTCGGGCCGGCCAAACAGTCATGCGCACTGTGCATTTTCCTCACCAGTCTGCAATGCACAACCTGGTGAGGATCATGCCCAGGCCCCCAGTCCCAAACTGACGTGCCGATCCACAGAGCTCAGACCAAGGTCATGATTGGCTAGAGGACTCTGGAAGCCTCATTGCTTCCTGTTCCTGCCGTCGTGTAAGAAGAATGGAGGAGAGGCGGCTGCTGGCCAGGTATGTTTTTTTGTCTCTGTTTTTCTTTTTTAACCCCTCTCCGTCCATGCCCGCCCCACCACTGATCACTGTCCAAATTGATTGAATGCCAGGGAATAGTCGGAGACTTATTTGGTCATATCCGATGCAACTACTGGATATAGGAATGCATGGGCTTGGGTGATAATGATCTGAAGTTCTTGATCAATGATGTCTTCCACACTCCAGCATGAGGGCAGGGGTTCCAGACACATCACTTTTATAATGTGTTGCGTCCAACATAGAATATTTACTATTTGCATTCCAGCCATCTGTTGCCAGATACTTATGAATGCCAGCTGGCAATTATGAGGATCGAAATCCTCTAATTATTTAATCATAATTTCTCTAAACCAATGTGCCGGCTGTCCCCACACATCCTCCAACAAGTGGCATTCGTCATAGGCTGCCAAACATGATGATGTCACAACATGGAGGAGTAAGGTCTAGCTTGAGCAGATTCCATGGGAGTTTCAATGTGTAACGCAGAAAGAATGGAATACAGTTACGATAACGACTGACCTCTACAATCTGCAATGCATAGGCGCAGAGCTTGGAAAACTACATGAAGAGAGATTCACAGTTCACTCAGTCTGCTTGGTCTGCAAACACCAAAAGCACAGTTATTCTTTGAGGACGTCAATTAACTATCAGACTTCAGGGAAGTGTTGAGCACTTAAGGCACTCAGTGACCAGGACCATTGGATCATGGTGATCCCCAGCAAGTCACGCACTGTGAACAGATCCCCCCAAAAAAATATTGAGGAGGTAATTGACTTGGGCAAGAGAGAGGTAGACTTCAGACATTTGGTTCATGCTTCTCCTTTTTTGACTTCTGTACGGCAAATAAAGCATCTAAAGGGCAGAGACATGCTACACAAACATCACATGGGTCATACATTCACAATTAAGTTCCAACATCACCAAAATGCAGATGGGAATGAATGTGGATACCCTCAAAGCACTGTATTTAATGCTGGATTAGAACTCCTCCAAAACGGTGACATCTAACGGCGTACTGACTCTCCCAAAGTTTGTGTACCAAAGTGGGATGCAGATACTCTAGAATAGCACTTTAGAAACTGCAGAATCATATTCCACAAAGAATGTGGGCTGAGGCTTAACTCATTAGTAAAGTGAACCGAGGGTGTAAAGATGAGGGGATGTGTTTTACTGGTCACTCGATTTTGTTGGTTTATACTGTTTCCACAAAGTACTAGTGAACAATAACTGTGTCCAGTAAAACAAACACCTCAAGCCTCAGCAAAAGAAACAGAAAGCGACAATCCCAATGTGGTTGTATTTTCATTCCCAGGAAGGGGAGCTTGCGTTGCACTGGCTGATTCAAAACTAAGGTCCATATTTAACAATATTGCACACAACTCAACGGACCAAGCCACCTTGCTACACTGTGTGAAAGGGAGAGGGCTGGAATGTGTTATAATTAACATTATACGGTGCATTCCTGCTCTCTTCCTGCGCTGGCGCACAAACAACTGCCTAGCGCCAATGCAGGCACTGCTGCACCACAGCGCAAGGGTGCCTACGTAGTAGACAGGATTGTTTTTATGCAGGAAGGGACAATTTTCTTCATAAAAACAATCCTCAGAGGCATTTTGCTCTTTCTACGTGTGCTTCAGAATGCACCACACTTACAAAGAGGAAACGGCAAGGAGAAATAAAGATATTTTTCTTCGAAGCGCCTCTGGTGGGGAGGCGTACAATTCTGATGGATTCCCAGGTCTACCAGTGTTTGTAAATCTGGGAATCTGCCCGAATGCATGAGTGAGAACACACCAAGCGTTAGCTATGGAACACCTCCCTGCCGCAGAGTAACACAAGGCAGCGATTTGCTCTGCCTTGTGCTATTCTTGATTTACCAAGCCACACAATGTCGTCTTGTGTGGCTTTGTAAATCTCATTTATGTTTCGCATCTCCTGTGTCTGGCACAAGGGTGACGTAAAACTAGATAAATATAGGGGGCTCCTCCATTATGGTGGAGGAATGCAGCCCCACTGATGATAGCCAGCAGAGGGAAACGTAAAAAATAAAACGATAATACATTTTTTTATTAACATTCTATTTTTCACTGAGGCCAGTGGCAGACGAGTCTTGGGCCGGGGTTATCCTCAGCTGGGGAGGATTGGGGGGAACTGTAAGTGCACATTTAGGTTTGGACGGCTATCTAAGAACGGAAAAACTGACATGCACACTTAACCTTTTTCCGAGCTGTGTTACCCAGCCAGGTGGAGAAGAGACACATGCTCCCAGGGCCTGTCTGAGCGCCAAACCAGGCCGCTCAGACCAATCCCAGCACTTCTCCCATACTGGGTAATAGTATTCCTAGCATGAGAGCAGCGTCTGGATTGGCATCTGGGATCCTGCGCAGCGTGCAGCAGCCCATGGACTGCGGGGAGCCAGGGAAAGGAGCAAGGCAGTGGAGGTAAGTACTATTTTTTTTTATTATTATTTCGTCCGTGCTTTTATATTGTATTTTCCCCAAGCTGCCCACCACTTGGCATTGAGAGCAGCCACCACTGCCTAAGTATGACAAGTTACCAATCACTTTAAGTCATCATCAACATCAGCAATGCCCACATCAGCCCATCTTAACCTTTAGAAAAACAACCATGCATGACATTATTTATGCAGCAGGGTAATTTAATCACTCATCCAGAATGCAGCTGCAGACTCCCCTTCGGTGGTAAGGCTAGGGAATTGCCAAGTGTGCCAGAAGTAGGGGGATGAAAACTTGACTTTAAAAGCTGAAAATGTGGCTCCATTTCCACAGAAGAGGTGCTAAAATATGACGTTGCCTCGGGTGCCGAAAATCCTTGCACTAGGCCTATTGATCGAAGTAGTTGCAATTGAACAATGTGTGGTCACCTGTGTGTTTAGCAACTACTGAGAAATCTCAGGAGTTTGTAAAATAGTTTTTTGGCAAGCAGGTATTCTCTCTTGTCAAACATAAGATGTCATTAAGACACAACACATTGCTACTCATTTTATCAACCAAGCTGGTTAAGTCAGAGTTGCAGGGTAAGCCCCCGTGACCTTTAGTGCACATGAAGATCTCTGCAAGGGGTGCTCCACCGACTGAGCTATCTTACCAGAAGTGCATGCCCCTGATATCACCCACCCCATAACACCTGATTAATCACATGCAGTTTTCCCCCGCTCTGCGTCACGTGGCTTAGGTCTGGGAAGCGCGTGAACCGGCTTCCAGACTGCATAACCCAGTTAGAAGCAGTCCCAGCTGGCACTCTGGTCCCACGAGTCCGGCCATGTTACACTAATGATGCCTCCGCCCGTACCCGACTTCGCTTCAGCCTGGACTTTTCCTCTTCAACAGGGGACTGTCTATCATCACCTCAGACCGACTGCATCATCCTTCCAATTGATTTGCAGTAAACTCGCCACGGAGTCTGTCATAAAATCAATCCAATCCGCGGCTTTATCTCTTGTGGAGAAGCCTAGCACCGTCCTGCTTCTGTTTGATGGAGAGTGTCCATCCGTTTACGCTCGCTTTTATATTTGGTCACACCCTGGGGGCGAAGTTGTCTTCCTCCTCTTTTAGAAGCGTTTTGTTTTAATGCTGCGTCGACGCTGGCTCTGCTCGCGCCAAGCTGTGTTTGAGACAGCATGGCGTCCTTTCATCACTGACAAAATCTTCTCATTTAGAAAATGAACAAACACCTGGATATTCAGGGGCAGATTTACAAGCCCCTTGCGCCACTTTTGCGTCACTTTTCCCATGTTAAAAGTGACGCAAAAGTGACGCAAGGGGTTTGTAAATCTGCACCTCAGTGTTTAATCTAGACACCAAATGCAGCCGCCGATTTATCACCCTAACGGATTGCGCAGGACCCAAGACACAGAAACCGCCCGAGTCATTTGTCTTTTTGGATCTTCTGTTTAGCACCAAGGTTTTAAAACCTTTGTACAGCAGAGTCAAGGAGCAGAACGATTTTAATATACTTTCTTGTTTCGATCTTGCAGCTTTTGGGTAATGTAAACAACCGGTATCCTAGTGGTTAATAGTATTCAAAAGAACAGGATTTTCGGCATCATCTTCTCTGCTGCGCCACACAATGTGATCGGAAGTAAATCACAAGTGCCCCTGTTTCCCCAAAAGCCAAAAATAGTAAGAAAATGCTTAGAAACTGGAAAATACAAGTTGTAAGCACTTTATTTATAACTGCACATTTAAATTGCCCAATGTACTCACATTTGGGTGGGTGAGTAAGCAAAGCGGGAACCACGTTTTATATTTGTGTAGTTTAAGCACAGACATCTGCAACGAATTCCGAGCTAATATTTCAGAAAAGCATTTCACAACTTTAAAACAGACATTCATTGACAAAGCCAATGGGTCCGACTTGCAGTTTGAATCCTAAATAAACAAAAAAAGCTGCAACAATGAAAAAGGCAAAGCAAACAAAATACATTAATAAGAAAGACAACTGCTTTCTGTACTGAGACAAAGATTTTACTATATGATGATTCAATGCACTTTTGAGATGTAAGTCTCTCATGCATGTGGTGAGAGAGTAATATTCATTTGGATAGCGTCGAAGCCCTTCCTATGTATATTTTAAAGTGTCAAGATTGCACTAACAAGCATTGGCAAAGGCAACAGGTCTGGATTTAATGCACCAGCAGATGCAAACTCAGGCTTTTCAAAGTGCTGTTTATAAGCACATAGGCTGTTCATTACATTAAAGCCTGCCCTGTTGCCTTTGCTAGTGCAGGGAATTAAGTAACCAATAAGTATAGCTTTCTGTAGAGGATGCGTGTAGGAGATAACGAATTGAATGGGACTAACAAAGTGATGACTAAGTGTGCTTTTCAGATGCATGATAGGAACAGTCCCTCATGCATTTCCAGGAAAGCAATTCCTGGAAGGTGAAATGACCCTCCAAATAGCCAATTGCATGGAGTGAAAGAGTAATTGTCATCTGAATGGAGCCAAAGCGCATTCTAATTTTTTTTTAAAGAAATAACTAAATAAAGTAAGAACTATATATATCAACTAAATATCAAACAGGCAGCTGCACTGTCAAGCCAGATCTAAAACTGCAGCTCACCGGTTTAGTATATGGCACTGTGAAACTGTGCCTTATAGAAACCCAGCCTGCCCAAATCATAACCTGAGGACGCCTTCTATATGCTCTCAATTGCAAAACCTTCTTGCTGTTGAGGAACTTGTCTCTATGTGCAAAGTGCATTACCAGCCCTTCACCCTCCTGGTCTCTCCCCTGAGAAAAACTGCTTTTCTCTGTCATAGCTCATAAATGTCCTCAAGACTCTCAGACTTATGGGTTCCCCATAAACCCAGGGCCTTACCCAACAAATTCTATTGACCTTCACGTTATCTGTTCTTGCAATGTTCAACAAGCTTTCCAGCGTCCTTTGGTTGGAATGCTCATCTCAATATATTTAAATACGAGGGGGTCTATTCACAAAAGTAAATATCCACATTTACTCATGTGTATATTTGCTAATAAAGTGAAGCGAAACTCTACACTTTAATTATAGATATGTCTCCAAACCCTCAAATTAGGTGGTGGAGCCAGTGCTTAATTTGTAAAACATGAAGTGCTGGGCCCTTCTCGGAATGCCATTGCCATCAGCACCACCCATACCCTGCCGGTGCTGCCAATAGCAGTACCAACATAACACCTAACCATCACACTCCTACAAGTGGGACAATTCAAACTATTTCAGGCGACACACAGATATATTAATGGCACGAGTGTATTATTAATTTCCAATGCATTGACTTTATAAACAGGGTTGCTGTCCTCATCTTAAATTAAAAACAAGCATTTGCAATGCAAAAGGTCTCGCATTTACGCAAGTTTGATCTATTGGCATTGTAAATGAAAATGCCTTTTAGTTATGTTTTGGTTTTTAAAACATAAATAAAATGCATTGTTATTTACAATGCCAATAGCTTAAACTCAAGTAAATATGAGACCTATGGCAGTGCAAATGTTTGATTTGCATTTGTCACCTCGAGTGGGACATGTATGCCTTGACGTGGGTCCCATGCTCTCCATGCTACTGGAGTCAAGCTAGCCTGGATGATGAGGGGTGATACTTTGAAATCGGTCCTAGGATTCTTCTTTCCAGTCCAGGGAGGGCCTGGCCTGGCAGTTCGGGCTGGACTGTTCCCATGAGGAACTGAGTGAAGGCTGATTTGGATTTAGCTTTGTCTAAACTGGAATGGCATGGGAAGCAAAAAACGATGGATTTAGGCCCGGATGTCTGTACGGGGGATGAATTTTTGACATTGTGTCAGCATTACGCCCATCAATTGTTCTTTTTGCATCTGCAGTGGAAGCGTCACTCTGCACACATTGGGTGTCTAGAGAACAGCTTGAAGGGGACACCTGAAATGAGAACCACTTCATACCAGATCCATAGTTGAGACATTGGCTCCACATCGCCTTCCTCGAAGTTGTGTATAAAAGCGTGATCCAACTCCCCTACTAACAAGTCCTTTATAATCAAGGAAGGGAGTCCCCGCAGAGTACCCAAATTACTTCTGTGAAAACAGGGCTGGTGTCTTGCTGATAGTCTGTCTCTCAGAGGTGTTAGGACAGACCTTGAAATCTGGACATAATACTGGAGAAGCTTTTGATCTGCATGAATCTCTGAAAAGCATGTGTGCCTGCTGACAGAGGGAAGGAGTCTGCCTTACCCTCCAAGAAGAGAGACTGTCCAGAAGGGGTGAGGCGCAGGGCCTCCCAGGTAGATGTAGCACATCCAGGTAGAAAAGATCCCTTTTGTGTCATGCACTCTCACTGTGAACACCATATATTAGTATATGCCTTATTTTAATAAAAGGAAATCCACCCTTCACTTTCATGCACTGCACTGCCTTAACACTCAACACTGTTTGAGGTAAACAAAAAATCTAGTTTATTCAATATAATCAAACCGTTACAGATCCAGAATTACTAATATAGTTAAAACATACTGTATACAAAATGTCATTGATACCTTCAATAGTATTCTAAAAAATGTAAATCATTATTTATAGTATGTGCAAAGTATCAACATCAAAATATCTCAATATTACATAACACAATTGTCTTATTGAAAAAAGGAATTGCTTTGATCTAAGCAATAACAGAACTGACAATAGCTGTAATCTCCCAAGAAATAAAAATGTCATCAACATGTATTCTCTGGTAAGACTTGTTGGCTCACCAGGACCACAGCTGGATGCACAGTAGGCTGCTCCAGTGCAAAGCAGCCAGAGTGTACTTGTAAAAGTGTCACCCACACCATTGGGATGTAAGATCCCAATGCACTGAGCCCATTTGACTAGTCACACACTGCACCAGTCTCTGATTCACGCTTCCCCTTAATCCACCAAGAAGGGGACGTATAGCCAATGGAGTTCACCTAGTCCTAGGAGTAGAGGGAGCGGGGCGGGTGTAGCACCTTTAGGGTTACTACACTCAAAGGTGCTAACTTGAGTAATCATTGAAAAGGGTAATGTTTAGTAAAACTGTGATTAAAGTACTTTCTTACCTGTAACGACAAGCACTTGGCTGGGCTGTAGGAATATTGTGTCTATTTTTTTTTGTTGCTGAGCATCAAATTCAAAACCCTGAACTAGTTCCCTGAGAAGCTCGGGACTAATACTCACTCAAGCTGTCGTGAAAGTGGAGTGCATAAAGAGTCGTACTTGGCCTAGTTCCGAAAGCCATACTAGGATGGGCTCAAGGACATCAATAGCAAACTACCTCAACTCGCACAATTGAGGCCCAGTTGCCGCCCCAACACCCCACTTTTTTGTCAGGGCTAAATTTGTTTCCCGACCCGGCTCTAAGAATGAACATAGTAGTAGAGAAAGAAATACAATAAAATAGACCAGGAAGAAAAGTCATAATAAATTGAAAAAAACTGCAAAGTAAACAATTTGGAAATAAGAAACGAGGAATACCTGGTAAAGTCAAAGTA
Organism: Lissotriton helveticus; assembly: GCF_964261635.1. NCBI lineage: Eukaryota > Metazoa > Chordata > Amphibia > Caudata > Salamandridae > Lissotriton > Lissotriton helveticus. The sequence goes on along the minus strand of NC_136072.1, from coordinate 992,238,237 downwards.
ACGAAAGCAATGAAAGGAAGGAGAGGAAAGAATAAACAAAAACTCGGACTTTCCTCAATGGCGAACAAGCAGAATCCCAACAGAAAGTATTGACCTCCGACATAGAGGCAGGAACCGAGACGCACAAAGGAAGCCAGACAGATAGACCCAGGTAGGCAGTACACTGATAGACAGAGGCGAGACAAATGTGGAAGGACTGAGATCAACTGAAAGCCCCTCAGTGATAGAGTGAGGGTCTGATAAGATATCAATATGCAGTGTGGCAAGGAGATGGTTTGGCGAAAGAGGCATCACTATGCATGTGCGCTTCTCCTTAGTGTGCAAGAAAAGCATGAAGTGTGTCAACCATTAAGAGTGCAGTTAGTCAAGGCGCTAACTGTATGTTTGAGATTACCCTAATACCTTTCTCCTTTATTCGTCATGACAAAGCTGATGCAGTCTGTGGTCACCACGGAGGTTGCGTAAGTGCTCAGTCACTGGGTATGGGGAGCGGCCTCTTACCCCACCCTGTCTGTGACTGATTTACTACAGTTTCTGGGCAGTTGCACAAGCCGTTGCCAGTAGCGGCAAGGAAAAGAGGGCAGAGCAGGCAGAGAATAGTCCAAGCGCTTGTTATCAGCCGCTAACGGGAACCAGGACAAGCCAAAGCGCCGGACGTGCAGTCGCTGGTCCCATTTATTAGATGTTGCTCACCGTATTTAGGTTACAGTGAGCAGCGTCTAAACAAAGGCGCATAGACAATATTTGAGTGAAAGCGCATATTGTGCGCTTTCACACAAAGCAAAAATGAAATCATCTGTAAATATTCAGCGCGTCAGCTGAAGTGAAATCGGCCCGGCTTTTATTAATAAAATACATAAGCGTGGCCGCTAATGTGAAACTGGCCGCCTGTAAAATAAATAATTAAATAACAGCGGCCGCTAAGCTGAAAGCAGACTGTGCTATAAATTAAATAATTGAATAAGTGCGGCTGCTATAGTTAAAGGGACCGCTAGTAATTTAAATAAATACTGTAGTAAGCGAGCGTCTGCTGTGTTGTCATGGGTGGAAAAGGGGAAGAGTATTAAGGAAATTAGTGCTCACCAACTTATATTGCAGACCATTTAATAACACCAGTAAAAGGTCCAGTCGTTATGGGTGGTAAGAAATGGAGACAAGGCGTGTCAAAGGAGGGACTAACATGCCTCATAATGAATCAGAAGCCAGCGTTTACGAAAGACAATGACACAAGCCAACTAAAAATATGGGCGGAGAGTGGGTGTGGCATCCACTGCATACTTTAATACAGCTTGCCTCGCAGAGCGAGTAGCGCACGCGCACTGCCGATAGGCTCGACCTAAAAAGGCATCACCACCATGTGGTGGACGGTCACTAGAGCCGGTGCTGACAATTAACTGCTGGTGCCAAGCACCGGAAACCACCAGCACAAATTAAGCACTGGGTGAAGCCTTCTACAACATGAATAACAAGTGCAAAGTCAATTATTTTAACATTAGTTCGTATGGGGTGTAAGTATAATGAACTGCCTCTATTCATTTCTATGAGAATGTATTGCAGTACCAGTGGCAGGCCATGTTTGTTGCTTTAATTAGTCCAAGGCAAGGCTGGAGTACATTTACATCCGTATTTACACCTGTAGGGCTGTAGTTAGATTAGAACTGTAAAATGTGAATACCAATGGCCTTACTTCTGTGGGCGGGTGTTCACTACCTAAATGCAGGTTGTGAACAGACCCCAAGCAGTCTAAATGTTTGGCGTGGCAATTATTTTATTTGACAACTGACTTTTCTGCAGATTCTTGTCAGAAGAATATATTTACCGTATTTCCAACTTTACCTAAAATGCCTCAAAAACGTTATCAGCTTAGTTTTTCACCTGGTTATAGAAAGTAAGATGTATTCAGTGCGTGTGGCACAGACAGTTGAGGAAAGATTAAAAGAGGAAAATGTAGGTAATGTAAAAGATAGGTAAGGTTTTAGAGTGAGGACGAGAGAGAGAGGAGTGTTGCATATGGTGATGAGGTATAGAGGGATAAGGTAGGAAAAGGTGAGATAAACAGGGATGGGTGAAGTAGCGAGAGGAATATAAAGTTATGCAAGGCATAGGAGGCAAAATGGGAAACGAGACAAAGAAATGCAGATCAGGTAAAGAGTAGTTAGGCAGAGGAAACTGTAGACCAAGGTGAATATTAGACAGCAAGATGTAGTATAGAGAGAAAAGAGGTAGAATGATAGAGGTGAGGTAGAGATAGTTGTGAGGTTGATACAGAGGTAGATATAGAGTATGAGGTAGATTCGCTGTTGATGTAGAAAGAGGTAGAGATAGAAAAGTGTGGCAGAAAGCAGTATAAAGAAAATGGTTGGTAGTTGAGGTGAGGTAGCGGGTGAAATAGAAGACGAAGTACAGAGCGAGAGGGGAGGTAATGATAGAAGGGCAGACGAAGAAAAAGTTTGAGATCAAGAAATGCAGTCCAAAAAGAATAAGATAATCAAAAAGATGGGGTTAAGGGACTAGAGTTAGAAAGAAGCGGAATGAGAGGTGAGGGATCAAATGAATGGTGAGGTAAACTGAGAGGTTAAGTAGTGAGATGGAGAGAGGTTGGGTTGACATTTATGAGACAGAGAGAGGTGAGGTAGAGAGATGGCTGAGAGAGATTTAGTGGGGAGGTATAACTGAAGAGATTGAGCGGTGAAATGAAAATTAAGCTGAGAAAGAGGTGAAGTACATGGAATTCAGGTGAGATAGAAATGAATAAATAAGTAAATGACGTTTATTGTACGATTCATTAAAATCGTCACAATATCGTTACAATACATAAAGGATATTTCCAGTACATTTCATTAAAACAAATATAAAGACGGCCAACCGTAATACAAATATAAGAGAACCAGCCAAAATAGAAAGAATTCACGTGCAATTTAACCGAGGGAGCAATACGATTTCCTGTAGAATAAATGTGCACTGGGCAGTACCAAAACCCTGCGGGGATATTGCAGTCAATACTCTGAAGCCCTCAGAGGCACCTCCCAGCTCTTTACATACATTAAAAGTGTCATGTTGCAGTTAAGACATTAAAATCATGCATATATCAAATGAAGCAATAATAAACATTTATCCACAATTTCACTAAGAACGCAGTATAGTTTTGTGTAAAGTGAAATGTACAAGACAACAGCCCGACGGGGTAATTTACTTGTAAATGTAAATGTAGTTGAGCTTATATAGCGCACAGCTACCCGCAGTGGGTTTCCCGGCGCTTGCTTAGGGAACCCTTCCTGGTATTCCCCTGTGAGATAGCAGGGTATCCTTAAGGTGAAAGTCAGGCATCCCGCCGCGAGGGGCCGTTGTGGAGATTAAGCAAGCTATTGCCCAGAGTCGCAGAGTGTGAACCCGTGAGTCGAGGAGGCACCGGGGCGAGAATTATCGAGTCCGTGGAATTTTTAGCCAAAGACCCGCCGAGGCGGGAATTGAACCCTGGTCCAGGACCGATCTCAGCTTCCGGGTCTGCTGCCTCTAACCCCTGAGCCACACTTTCACCCCATGCCAGCATTTTGAATCAGTCTTTGCCTCTGTGGTGCCTGAAGAGTGCTATATGTGAACAGCAGCTGTCATGTGGGAACATGTATCAAAATAGTCATGGATGTAAGACAGTGCTCTAAAATTGAAGCTTTTCGTCCTAAAGCCAGTAGACTTTGTCGACTTTTAACTGCAGTGGACAATAGAAAGGCCAGGTCTAACTGTCTAAGGAAACCGCTTCTACCTCGTGTAATATGTAGGTGTTAGCCTGCCCATATTAAAACAAGCTATGGTCCCTCAGTACCTCTCTTACATAGTACTTGGAGAGTCTTGCTAACTTCCTAGAGACCACACTCGTGAAAACATAATACATGGCCTCCGTACAGGTTCAAAGGACATGTTGTAGGACTATTGGCCTTAAAAAGAGATACCTTAGGGGCAACAATGCTGGGCAGCAACATAGTAAATGGATCACTGAATCAAGGCATGGGTGCACCGACTGCAGTGCTGCAATTCCGGCAAGCATGTTTTCCAATGCCCTCTAAATTCACAGATTGGCAATGCCCGGAAAATGGTGTGCAAAATATTCCTAAAGTCCTGCCTCCTCAACCCAGCTTTCAGGTATGGTTGGCAGAGGATGTCCCCGGGATCTGCCTAATAACAGAGAAGTCTTATTCTTAATACCCCAATCCTTCCCTACCCTCCAGAATGGGACTGCAGCCGCCAGCAGCAAGAGTTCCTTTTCCAAACCACAGTGTTCACTAGCTGAGTTTCCATTGTTAGATGAGGTGACACTGAACACACTCAGCTCTAGGGTCACCTTCGGTTCACCTAAGGACCCGGCTCCCCCGCAACATCTCACTCTAGTCACGGAAGCCATCTGCCCAGTAATTCTGAAGACTCTAAATGCCTCTATCACAACGGGAAAGGTACCCTCAACCTGGAAATGTGCCCAGGTCAGAGACCTCCTGAAAACACCAAACCTAGCAACCTCCAACTTGGCCAACTACCGACCCATTTCTCTTCTTCCCTGGCTGAGTAAGCTGATTGAGAGACACATAAACTCTACTCAAGTCCACTACCTGGAGTCAAACAATCTACTCCATGAGTCCCAGACAGGGTTTCGTCCTAAGTTAGGGACAGAGACCTCCTTACTGGCAGTAACTGAAGAAGCCAGGAGACTGGTAGACTAGGGCGGCTCAGCAGCAATCATCTTGCTGGATCTCAGTGCCGCTTTTGACACTGTTGATCATACCACCTTGCTTGAGCATCTAAAAAATCTTGGAGTGACGCACATGGCTCTCACTTGGTTCCAGTAATTTTTACAGGATCGCTTCTTTCAGGTCACTGAGGACACCGTAACATCTAACCAATGGCCTCTTAGCTGTGGGGTCCCCCAGGGCTCATCCCTGAGCCCCACGCTTTTTAACACCCATTGGCAGGGGTAGTACTTCCATTCGGCATTCATATCATCACCTATGCAGATGATACCCAACTGGTGGTGGCACTCAACCACCCGGAGGGTTCATCTTGCACTCTAGGCACCTGCCTAGAGGCGATTGCGGAATGGATGGAACTTTCTCACCTTAAGATAAATGGGGACAAGACAGAACTAACGTTCCTGGGAAAATCACCCTCACCCCACTTGACACTATCCTGGCTGACTTGTCTTGGCACCATGCCTGCTCCAAAGCAGCAGATTAAGAGCCTTGGCATAGGGCTCGACAGTTCCCTCTGCTTCAACCATCAAGCAGCCAAGCTCTCAGCTACCTGCTTTGGCCTCATGAGGGTGCTAAGGAAAACCCTTCCTCTACTCCCCTTTCAGGCACGCCGGATTTTGGTGCAAGCCCTTATCCTTTCCCGATTGGATTACGGGGACACCTTTTATCTGGGCACCCCTCTTGACACTGTCAAAAAACTTCAAGTGATCCAAAATTGCAAGGCCCGCCTGCTCCTCCAGATTCCTCGGAGGCAGTCTGCGAGCCTCGCATTGAGGACACTTCACTGGCTTCCCATCCAATCTAGAATAAGTTTCAAGGCCATGTGCCTGGCCCATGGAGCTATTCGGAAAACTGGACCGGCCATTCTCCACCCTCTGGTGTCCCCCTACCTTCCCTGGAAAGAAAGGGGCCCCCTAAAAAGGAAAATATAGGCAGGTTCACGGGTGCTAGACAATCAATAGAAACAAAAGAGTACCCAGCCTTCGTTATTCTACAAATGGCCCTAGAGAGGGTCCTAACTATAATTAAGAGAACGGAAACAACCCATAGATTAATCAAGAAGCCAGTACCGCCAAGGATCAATATTTATTTTTATACTTTATTCGTTATTTTGGGATATATAAATATATATCTCTTTTTCTCAAAGGTTTATCAAAATTCAGAGCAAATAGTGATACACAATATTTTTAACATCATTTCATATTATAAAAATACAATAAATAAACAATATGAATCGTCCCACATACACCGTGCAGTCTCACACTCTACACAACACATTCTTCATTCATACTCATACAAAAACTCATTCATAACTCATAGTGGGGTCACAAAGTTGTATTAACGCCATTCAACACATAGATGACCAAAAGGAGAATAGATCATCCAGGAAAGCAAAGGTGGGGGCATAAAGCATTCATAGGATTAAGGATGGAAAAAATAATAATAATCCTAATAATCCTATTACCACTGGTGGGCAATAGGATTATTATTTTTTCCATCCTTAATCCTATGAATGTTTTACGCCCCCACGTTTGCTTTCCTGGATGATCTATTCTCCTTTTGGTCATCTATGTGTTGAATGGCGTTAATACAACTTTGTGACCCCACTATGAGTTATGAATGAGTTTTTGTATGAGTATGAATGAAGAATGTGTTGTGTAGAGTGTGAGACGGCACGGTGTATGTGGGACAATTCATATTGTTTATTTATTGTATTTTTATAATATGAAATGATGTTAAAAATATTGTGTATCACTATTTGCTCTGAATTTTGATAAAACCTTTGATAAAAAGAGATATATATTTACATATCCCAAAATAACGAATAAAGTATAAAAATAAATATTGATCCTTGGCGGTACTGGCTTCTTGATTAATCTATGGGTTGTTTCCGTTCTCTTGATTATAGTTAGGACCCTCTCTAGGCCCATTTGTAGAATAACGTAGGCAGGGTTCTCTTTTGTTTCTATTGATTGTCCCCCTACCTTCCCTCCAGGAGTCTTCGTTCCAGCGGTGCCTTCCTTGCCTCTACAAGGAGGGTTAAAAGATCCAGATGGGGCAGACGCTCCTTCTCTTTGAATGCCTCCAGCCTCTGGAATGCTCTTCCCCTCACTCTCCATAGGGAATCCAATCTTTAAATCTTCCGTAAACTGCTAAAAACCCAGCTCTTTAGTGCCACTCACTAACTTACTGTGCTCTCCTCTGCCAGATCATAAGCGCTACGAGGCCTCAGGGTAGATACGCGTTATAGAAAACCTTTTTCATTCATTCATTCTTTTGACAGATACTTTCCTTGCTTTTTAGGTCTCGCCTGAGCCAGCTCATGCGCTGCTCTGTGAGACATTTAGTGTGTGGGTTTTTAAAAATGCTACCACGCACTTTTGCTGGCCTAGCGCTTGAGGTTGCACATGCGTGCACACACGTAGCCGCCAGTTTACATGTCATTGGACTTTTTTCCCACTGTTTGTTTACTTTTACTCAATCGCGGCACCCGCCCTTTACTTCAACATGGTTAAAAGTAAAGCGCCGGTGCCGCAATTCCTGCAAAAGTAAAGAAATAGAAAAAAACATCTATTTCTTTACTTTTGCTATAATCGCAGCACCCACGCTTTACTTTGGTAAAGCCCGGGTGCCTCGATTGTAGCAAAAGTAAAGAAATAGATGGTTTTTTCTATTTCTTTACTTTTGCAGCAATTGCGGCACTGGCGCTTTACCTTTAACATGGTTAAGTTAAACCGCGGGTGCCGCCATGGTAGCAAAAGTAAACAAATAAAAAAAAACATCTATTTCTTTACTTTTGCTACAATCGTGGCACCCGCGCTTTACTTTAACCATGTTATAAGTAAAGCGCAGGTGCCGCGATTGTAGCAAAAGTAAAGAAATAGATGTATTTTTCTATTTCTTTACTTTTGCAGCAATCGCGGCACCGGCGGTTCACCTTTAACATGGTTAAATTAAAGCGCGCTGTTATCTTTCCCTGCCCTTATTCTGACCTCTCCTTGCCCTTGTGTGTTGTGCACTGAGGTTCTTTCACTCTGATTCTTGCCCTATTACTCCCAATATGGTTACGCTTTTTGATCTTCTAATTCTGGTCTTTCTGCAACTCCTCTGAACTGGATCTCCTGCCCTCATATCATGACCCTATAGCCCCTGGCTGTGTTGGTGGCACCTCTCTCTCTCTCCTGTTGGTGCTTGCCCTCTTTCACACACTCACTCCACAATCCACCCTAGTCCTGTGTTTCTGTGCACCATAATTCTACTGTTGCCCAACCCCTGCAATGTACTCTGTTCCTCTGGTTCTTGGCCCCATACCACTTGTCCTATGCCTTGACCATTTGATCCACTGGTGCTCCTGGCTGTAGTAGAACCCATCTGTCCATGCTCTCTGGGCTCTTTTTTTCTTCTCGTATTGGTCCAATTCCCCACCCAGATCCTTACCCTGTTTCCCTCCTAATATCTCTTAAGGACTTGGTGTGTTGGCAACCCCACTTCTCACGGTCCATGCTGCTCCCCATTCTTAAACTGTTTGGCCTACACCAACACAGGCTTGCCCTCTTTAATCCTTTCTCTATTCACACACTGTCCCAGCCTTCGCTTCCTTAGATACAGCACCACTGTAGAGTCCTTATTGCTTGCCCTGCTGATTGTCTTTACCTCCTGTTAATTAGTCCGAGCCTTATTTACACTACTTCTACGCCCCTTCTTGCCCAGTGATAGGGCAGCTCTCGCCTAGTCTTTGCTCTATGTTAATATATCCCACTATAATGGACTTGACCTTTAGCCCCCTATCCTTAATTACCTTTCCTCCTTTTATTGGTATTTCTCTCCCGGTCCTTGTCCTGTTGCCCATTTATTTTCCTTGCTCCTTTGAGCTTATGCACACACCATACCTTGCCATCTTTTAAAAAGCCACCCATCTGTTCTCCTTTATAGAGGCCAGTCACCTCCTCTCTCTTGCTACATGCTCCTGTGTAATGCCGTGCTTGTGCCCGTCCGCCAAAGCCAACTGCGTCTCCAACCTGCCCATCAGCCATTTCGAAAGCCGGATTTTTTTAACTTTGGATTCATCAGAAGCATAGTTTTAGATGCCCACCCTTTCTGATGCTTTCTCAGCCTGTCGGCTGGAACTGCCAAGCTGGCTTGTATCCAGGCCAGTCTTTGGCATGTGTGAGCTGGGCCCACTCCAGGGCGCAGACCTGGCTGCCACTGATTTGAGACCACAGCAGGCAGCATTGTTGGATTTCCCAGAGCCTATGTGTCTGGTTTCTTGGCAGCCAGAGGGCAGCTGTAATAAACCAGTGGGAACACTGGGTTCTACAGCAGGATACCCACACTCACTGCCTAACTTCACCTTGTTTTTGCGGGTTCCAGCTGCTAACTCTTCGTCAGTAAGTCTGCCCCCTTCTCTCAAAGATCCAGGTAGGGTGGTTGCATGGCAAGGCGTTTGAGCTTTTAAGCCACAGCCAAAGCAATTAGCGGTTTGAGTCAGTGAACGTGTTGAGAGAGAGAACCCTTAATTGGCGATTGTTTAGGGATCTTTCAAAAAGATCAAGACCTCTCTTAAAAGACAGCAGCAAATGTCATTATATGAGGTTTACAGAACTAGAGAAGAAGAGGCACAGACTTTCCAAAAATCCATTAAAGGATTCCAGTGTGGAAGCAGCAGCAGAGATAAAAACACGTAGGGAGGAGTAACTTGATATTTTGCTTTTGGACTTCTTTCAGCCAATCTGGATACTTTGGTGTTTTTTAAGACTGAGGTCTGTATAAAATCATACGAGCACAAGGCTTCTATTAGAACTTTAAATACAAGGCCCTTGATTTAAAAAGGAAGTGGGGAGGGGCTTTGTTAGAGTTCAAATGAGGCAACCACCTCAATCAAAGGCATATAACAAGCATTGGCATAGCCAATAGGTCTCGAATTTGGGACCGTATAAGTATTTAGTTATGCAGCACAATATCCTTGGTGCAACAACATCAACTGTTGGATGGCTAAACACTTATAAGGTCCCAAAAGCAAGACCTATTGGCTATGCCAATCCTTGTTTAACATGGCTCTTTAGATGTCGGAGAGTCAGGGCTTAGTGTTTCAGGCTTTCTGTTACATGGTTTAGCGTTGTTATTGCGCTCTGAAAGTATCTTGCCTAAGGGGTGCCTGCATCATTAAAAATCATCTGCAAAGCTAATTCCATTGAGCAGCCATCTTCAGCCCCATATAGTTGATGGTAATACTTTACTATGGGCCTGATATACACCTTAGCGGATCTGATCCTGTCATCGCTTTTCTGTTGGTTTCTCCAACCACCTACCGGGCTGTCCACCCGCTCAATTTAGATGCTGGTGGGTCTATGGACAATAGCCCCTCCGAGTGCCACTGTCTCCGTCAAAATTTTCCGCCCTCGTCAATGGCACCATAGGTGAATGCGGCTGTCTGAGGAAGTCCAGCCAAAATTTCAGTTAGGCCAATCACTATGTGCCTTCTTGCCTCCGCACCTGAGATGGCGATGTTGAAGGTATATAAGGTAGAAACGAACCTTTTTTTTCTTTTTCCACTTCCGTTTCTGACATGAACCTGATCATCCAAGTCCTTCCTTTGCAGATACTACTTGACCACAAAGCAAATCAACCCAGTCGTCGCTGGAATCAAAGGTAAGCTTGTTTTTTACTGGTTTCCGTTTAAATTGTCTATTTGCATTAGCTCTGGGCTCGTACATTTTGAAATCTCTCTTACAAGCAATAATTTTCCATTGTGTAATGTGCTTGTGTGTAATGCTGTTGTTTAAGAAATTTAAAGAAATACACCTGTATTCAATTAATTTTATTATTGTCAAATTCGGTGCAATCTTCAAGATAATGGACTCTTGCTCAAAAAAGAGTAGCAATTGCATGAGATGTTTTTAAAAAAAAAAAGCAAAATCATTGTTAGTCTTTAACTGAAATAATTGTATTTATTTATGTAACAATTCTCTTTGTCTAGGACATTTTGAGTATTTTAAGAAATTGTAATTCCTATTTATTGTAAGGTGTAATGCATATGTTTATTTATTCACTTTTTAAGGTTAAATAAATACACCTGTATTAACACTTACACCAAAAAACCATTGCATTTTTTGTTTTAAGTATCCATTATCATGATGAATGCTTGCACCACACTTTTTATATCCATCACAATCTTTTTTACTACTGTATGGATTTTACAAATAAGACATTTAAAAACACTTGTATTTCCTGTCATAATTCTAAGTAAAAATATGTAATTCCCATTTTCATTATTAACATTTTCATGAATCAAACAAAGAATTGTAAATTAATAATAATGTTAGGACTAACTTTGTAAAATTAAAATCTTTTTTTATTAATAAATGATATACTTCTCTCATAAATATTGTATTCAATTAAAAACATAAAAGGAGAACAAAAGGTTTTCGCATGACAACAGCCTGTCGTTGTGTTGCCCATAACTTGCGTCCTACACATACTGCCAAAAGGTAACCTCCTGAGCAAGAGGAATCTATTGGGCACAGAGCAGGCACCTCAAGGATCTTTCTTGGGAGGGGTGGGTTTAGGTTTGACAGGGGTTAAGGACAGGCAATATGTGAATTTGGGAGGAGTATGGGTAGTAGAGGTGGGAGAGTAGTGGGTTTTGGAGATAGAAGGAGCTGGGGTGGGTGATGTGTTTGTATATTTGGCAGTTGCTTGTGGGTCTGCTGTACATTGTGTATGTTTGAATGTGTGTTTTGTTCAGGTGTTTGGTATTCGGGTGAGTGTGTGTGTTGGTTTTGGTTGGTGATGTTTTGTGTGTAGGTGTGCTTTTGTATAATTGTGTTGGTTTGGATGAGTGTGCTGTTGAGGTGGTTTGTGTGGTTGTGGTGCATGTAGTTGTGGTGCTTGTAGGTGTGGTGGTGGGTGTGATGCCTGTGGGTATAGTGTCAATAGTGTGCTTATGTTGGTTGTATGTTTGTGTTTCTTTGTGTGTTTGTGCTTATGTGTGTGCGTGATTGTGCTGTTGTGTATGTTGTACTGAATGCCTGCAAAGAAGTGAACATGCTTGGGATTGGGGTGGGAGCTGGGATTTGGGGTGAGGAAGGGACCGAAGTTGGGGCAGAAGATTGGGCTGGTTAGGAGGATGGGTGAGTGAGGACGCTATTTTTTGCAAGAGATCTCTGTATGTCAGACATTCAACTATGAATGGCATCCAGAAATGCAACCATTTGTTGCATTTGGCAGCCAAGGACTTGATGCCATTCATGACTGCAGTCTGGCCTACAGAGATGCTGCGTAAGAGGTCAATAGCCTCCTCACTTAACGCAGTTGGGATGACAGTGGTAGGGGGTGAGGTATCTGTGGTAAAGGAGTCCCCAAACCCCAACTGGGGGGGGGGGTTCAAGAGAGAGGGTAGAGATTGTTCTCTGGACGTGGACATGGATGAGGTTAGCACATTTCCTGTAAGGTCCACCAATACTAGGGGCTGGTCACTTGTGGAGGCCTCTGAAGATGAGGATGAGGTGATGGCCTCTGTTCCAGCCCCCTCATCCTCCATGCCACTGTGTCCATTGGTGTGAGATCTTTCACCGCCTGAAACACAATGGCCAGCTGCTTTGCCGCTTTCTTGACCAAGGCCTCCTTCGCCTTCTCCTGAAGATGCTGTAAGGACATGTACAATAGTTTTATTGTATCTGTGTAAATATAACTGGTCATACATTTTTTACCTGCTTCAAGGCTTTTAAACTTTGGTTTATTTTTATCATTATCTTCTGCGTGTCTGGAACATCTTCAGAAACCATTTGGTCACAGTATTGTAACTTCCCATTATTGCTCATATATTATTTTTGATAATTTCTCTTAACCATTTTCAATTCTCTCCAGGAACTGTTTAACACCTCTGAATGGTTCTGAATTGTTGTTTTGAATAGTGCACATATGTCACAAAAAGTAATATAAAGCAAAAATCCCTTTGTACATTTGTACATTGTGAGTAAAAGGCAAAAAAGCTGATTTCTTTTTATTTTGGAAAATATGAATCAATGTGTCAATCTTTACTGCAATGTTGTACCAATATTTGTATAAACTCAAAGCCTTTTTCATTTGTTTGAGCATTTCACAATGGTAAAACGTAGCATGTATTTTTCAAATGTTAGCATTGATGCTATGGATTCAGTACTTAAGTTGCTTATTAATGTATCACACTTTATGTATTTAGTTATGATTTCCTTCAACATATCATCTTCATTTGGACATTTAACATTGTAACATTTGCAGTTATATGCAGCTGTTGCGAAGTACAAAGGGAATATGGGTCGATCTTATGAAAGACACCCAAACTATGGACTTACAGATCTTGTACAAAGATAACTCGCACAGTGTTTGAATTGTATTTGTTAAGATTTCATTAGACTTGCTTTCTGTTTATTATTGCCACCAAGGCAATATGTGCTGCTTAAATTGCACTAACCACATGTGGTAGGCCACTCAAAGCATACAAATCGCCATGGGAAAAATCCACATTTTGTGTGAACTGTATGTAGCTGTTGATGTGTCTCATCTTTGAAGGAAGAACATCTTATAAGCACACCACTTAAAGTTGGTTGTGACATTACACCAGATACTGCATCAGTGTATTGGAATGATACTGTGGCCACAAAAGGGAGTACTGCCAATTATTTTCACTATTGGTGTTATTGATGAGCATTTCCTATTGTGAGGCTGAATATCAGACCCTCGTTAATGACATACATCAATAAGAGTTTGCCTGTTTGATCTGAGGCATTTGATTATTTCCCGTTCTTCCATGGTGGTGAGGTCTGTAGCAGTAAATGAAAACATTGCAAGACGTTTTTGGAACATGCATGGGTTATAATGTATTTGGAAAATATGAGAAACATGTCTTTATTCCAATTAAATCACATACTAGTTTTTGATTTGTGTTTTATGTTCTATTTTGTTTCATTTAAATGAAAAGTATGATGGAACTAAAAAACTGAATAAATTAAGAAAAGAAATACAACACCAGTCATTATGTAATTATTAATTTAATGAAAATAAATAAACTTAAACATGGTAAAAATAAAAAACATAATAAGTCAATCATGGTGAATGAAACTAATATTGAAGAGCCAAAATTGTTAGCAATCCAATGAACAACATACAACTGGCATCAAAAATATAAATGTGACCAGAAAATAATCCACAGTGTGAATGGCAGTCACACACTGGAGGAAATAAGGTTTTGCGTCTCTTGCTGATGGTCTTGTCATCCTCTCCTGGTGGCCCGGATGAACGTCTACTCCTGAAGGGGACTGGTGAATTCATAGTTGGAGGGAGTGAGGTCAGTGCAGGTGTTTCTTCTTGTGGCAGGGTCTCCCTTTCTGTGGCTGAGACTGATGTGGTAGGCCCAGATGTTGTTGGACCACAGAAAGGGAAGATGTTGCTGAAAAAGCCCTGCACATATGGGTAAAACAATCATGCAGAACCCAGCTCGGGAGCCCAAAATTAAATTTAGATTTTTATCTGAACAATGTACTCCCATCTTCAGGAGCTCTGTAAGGACCTGGCCCATCATGTCTTGGGACTGACTTAGGGATCCCAAGGCTTGGTCGAAGGTGGCCTGACTGGAAATAAACCCAATGGCCCCACTTTGCTGTCCCACAGATTCCCTCCCACGGCCCCTACCAACACCATTCTGTGCCCGTGACCCAGTGTGCCTCATCCCACTGGGCCCTGGCTGAACTGGAGGTGGTGGTGGTGGTAGATTAACAACAGCCAGAGCTGGAGGGCACAATATTGGGATGATGTTCCTTTGGACAAATGAAGGGATGTATCCAGAGGCTGATGTGTGTTAGCAGTTGGGGTGGGAGGTGTAGTTGTGGGCGAAGTGAGACTCACTGTAGCTGTGTGCGCCGGAAGGCCAGATGGACCATCCAGACTTGCAGGAGTGGATCCTCACCGATGGCTTGTTCCTGGTCTGGCGTGCAAGTAATATCAGTAGCAGTGGGAGATGGTTGCCTATATACTCAGGGTGTTAGACCTATTATAAATTAAGATATAAATTGTAAGAAAAAAATTAAACGACCTAAAAGGGAAAAGTGCTTTAATACAATGAATACATCTTTCAGTATTATTATGAAAAATTACAAAAACAGTCTAAATAACAGACAAAACTCCTTCTAAAAAGCAGGTAAAATGATGTCCTGAAGGTAAAACAAATAGGAAATATACATAAAATTTAGAAAACATTAAACACAACACAGTAGAAGAGAACTGCAAAATTAACCATTCCACGGCCTAACAGGGTAAAAATCTGTAAAGTAAACAACTTAGGATAGACAGCATTAGCCATCATATCAACATTGGAAAGCACATTTATTATTAAAACAACTTATATTCAGCATACAACATAACATACATTACATTTTTTGATTCAGCAGACTTTGATTTGTGAAACAAAGTGTTATGTGCCAGAGTTAGACCCATGTAGCAATGCTGCACGTTTTCCTACATTGTCCTCTTTTCTGCACAATAACATTATTGCTGTGACCTCTTGCACATATTTGTGTGCGTGACAATGTTGAATTAGTTTCTCTGAAACAGCTTAGCTTATACATCTAGTTTCGTGCAACATTATTATGATGCCTCTAACACTGGGTACAAGGCCATTACACACGATGTACAAATGTTCTATCTTCACCCACGGGGTGACAGGGCTATCTACATACCCAAAACAATGCAAATCTGCGTGTTCATCGCAAGGATGCTTTTTATTATCAAGAAGCATTTCTGGGGGTTAACAAAGGAGACACGATGTTGAGGGGCCCCTGCATGCTGAGGCTTCAGCAAGCAACTGCCTAACATCTCTGTGAGAGGTGTCCAGTATGTGACCAAGAGAGGGGTCCTAAATTTTGTTCTGCCGGGTAACAGGGTTGGATCATTCCGTGGAGGGACTCTTAGCTCTACTCCTACACACACTTTAGACATACACAGCATAGTGATTGCACAGTAAGAGTACGCCTGATTTCTACCTTGTATTATATGCCAGCATATATACACTGTTTTAGCACCATGGCGGACTGTATCAGCTATTTACCCTTTTGGTGCTCAAAGTCACTTTCATCTGCTTCTGTCTACTAAATATCGCAGCACATGTATCCTATACAAGAATAACGTTGGTTCAATAAATAAATTGAAAACATTCCACTGTGTATTCTCTGTATATTTCTCTATGAGGAGAAATGCACGAGTGACTGAGCGAAAAGGTTCTAGATCTAGTACCATGATCCCTGAGGGGTCAGGGTCTCATGTTCAGTGGTTGCCAGAAACCATTTGCTGCCTGTTTCAGTTAGGAGGGCTTGTAGTGACACTGTGAGCTAGCTGGTCTCTAGACCAGCATATACTATGGGGGTGCAAGGAATCAGTCTAGGTACCTCACCAGAAATTTGTTGTCCAAAAAAATGCACAGGTCCTACGGATTAGTGGCAACTACACGACAAACTAACATTAATTCAATAAAACTGCAAGAAAGTGAGAACATAAACAAATTAAGCAAAAAATGACATTTTTAAACAAAGTATAAATTGGAGACCGATAGATACATAACACTTTAACCTATGTGAAAATATGAAAGAAAAGAGAGAATGACCAAAATAAGATTGCAATATTATTTTCCCAAAACAAAACACAAGGTGTCATAGTAGTTGTGGTCATTTCAATTAAATCTTAACACAATTTACAATATAAAAAACACATATGAAATATGTTATTAGATGTAAAATACACTTACAAGCACCATAACACATACATTTAAATGGAGATTGAAACCTGTATTCTTAAATACAATAAAATACATTAAGACAAAGAAACAAGGAAAATAAATCAAAACATGAAGAAAAACACACACGTTGACAACACATTAAATATCTGTAAAAGGAGAAAAATAACAATAATGGTACAAATTTCCACCCAAAATGGAAAGAAACATATTTATATATGGGTTTATATGTTTACAAAAGGTGCAGAACACATAAGCAATAGCAAAATTAAAAGCAAATACTACACTTCGGTTTAGTGATACTTTCAAAAGTATACCACGTCTCCACTCAACCAGGGATATTTGTCAAGCCTTCAGAATGCAGGACCTGCAAGACCTTCTCCTCCCAGAAGAAAAGTTATAAGGGGGCTGGGAGAACCACCACCAGTCCAGTAACACTTGGAGGTGAGGGAACGCAGGTCGTTCTCCTCTACCTTATTTCCTCCTGTGTGCGCAAGTTGTTTGCTACAGAAATCACTCTGTCAACTATTCTTTCCCACATTTGCTTTTTCTGTGCTATAGTTGAATTTTTTACTTGGGCTCCGAACAATTGTGGCTCTACTCCGATAATTTCATCCACCATGACTGGGAATTTTCCCTCAGTAAGACATGGATTTCTCATCCCTGCCATTTTGAGATAATAAACTTTAACGAATGTAATAACCTACAAGACAGTTAAAAAAAAATTTAAAAAAACAGCAAATGAACAAAAACCTGTGAAAGCAAAAAAAACACCTGATTTCACTGAAAAAGTGCTCAGGAATAATGTTCTGCAGCAATGGAATGGCAAAGGATCATCGCCTGAAATGGAGAGTGTTTTGTAGTGTGGCATGCAAGTGAAAACAAATAGCAAAAACACATCAGGTGTGTGATGCTAGCATACATCCAAAAGCGACAAGAATAGTACAATGTTAAAAAGCCTCCAATGACAGAATCAATCCTCCACTACGACAACACCAGCACAACTGTGAAATCTAAATATGCTGGTCGCAATGCCACCACCCTGACGGCGAGGGAGTAATCTTGGCTAGCAGAGAAGTTCACCGCATTGACAGCCATGAACCATTTACTCGACTGAACACTCTGACAACATAGACGTGGATCAGCGAGCCCACATTTAAATGCGGCAGACAAGAAGTACTTGTAAACTCCGCCGTGGAGCGACGATGGGAGTCCCGCCAAGATCAAAATTGGCCCTATATCCTTAATTACATTCAATGTCTACCAGCCAAAACTCTAACGGTATCAAGATGCACCTTTTGGGGAACTCAAAGATGTTCCTATAAGTTACAGTGTGAGTATGTTCCAGTGTGTTTGTGAGCATTCATGGGTGGGCGAGATGCCCATAGTTTGTGGTGGCTAGGAATTTGGCAAGAATTACTGTGCGTATCCCTCCTGCTGTTGGGCTCTGTGGTTTGTGCTGTTTTGTTATGTTATTTAAATTTGTAAGGTGCACAGCTACCCCACAGGGTTTCCCAGCGCCAGCCAGGTAGGGAGAAAAGAAAATTGAGTTACTCATTGAATAGCCATGTCTTTATTCATTTACGGAAACTTCCAAGGACAGTTTCCTCACGTATAGAGATAGGAAGAGAATTTCATAGAGTGGGACCCAGAAAGGAAAAGGACCTAATGCACATCCTCATAAATTTGATTCTGGGGGTAGCAAATTTGGACTGTCCAGCTGAGCGCAGGAGGCGAGGAGGTGAATACAGTTGGAATAACGATTTCAAGTATTGTGGGGCTACTCCAGATTTGATTTTAAACATTAAGCACAAGGCTTTAAATTTAACACGATTCTCCACTTTAAGCCATCGAAGATTGCGAAGAGAGTCGGTAGCTGACACCGTCCTTGGAACCAGACACAGCAGCCTGGCAGCTGCATTTTGCATCACCTGTAGCCTGTATACTGTTGTTTTGTTTGAGCCTAGTATAGAGCATTGCGGTAGTCCAGTCTGAACGTAATCAGGCCATGGACTACAGCACGCTGCACAGAGAGGGGTATCATCCACAACATTTTCTTTAACCATTTTAAAATGGTAAAGCAGGTTGAGGCCACCTTTGTGATGTATTGTTTCATAGACAGGTGGTCATCAATGATGAAACCCAGGTTGCAAACGTGATAAACCGGCTGAGGTAGGGTGCCCATTTCGACGGGCCAGTGTTGAAGACGCCCTCAGATCTTACTTTTTTCCTAGGATCCTGACTTCAGTTTTATCTCCATTTAGTCTGAGTAAGTTGTTTTGCATCCAAGATGCGGTTTTCCTCAGACCAACCTGAAGAGCAGAAACATCAGATCCCCTGGATGGAGTGAGGGAAAAGAGTACCTGCATGTCATCAGCATGGGAAAATATGGACAAACTCGCCTGTTCGGCAATATCGGCCAGTGGGCGCACATAAACATTGAACAGCAAAGGACTCACAACCAAGCCCTGGGGAACTCCATGGGGAGATCGATGGGGGTTAGATCTAGCCGAAGTAGAGAAAACCTGGAAAGTTCGGTCAGCTAAAAAAGAGCAGAGCCACTGTAAGGCTGAACCACCAAGGCCCAAGGACTGCAAAGCATTCAACAAAACAGTGTGAGACACCGTTTCAAAAGCAGCGCTGAGATCGAGTAAAATGAGGGCCACTGTGTCACCATGGTCTAGACGATGTCTCAACAGTTCAGTAACTCCAAGTAAAGAAGATTTGGTCCAGAAACCTGCTCTGAAACCTGACTGGAAGGGGTGAAGAAAATTCTGAGACTCGAAAAAAGAAGTCAGCTGGACATTGACATGTTTTTTGAGGATCTTGGAGAATGCTGGGAGCAGTGAGATGGGATGGAAATTAGATGGCATGTGATGACGTTTTACCAAGGCGAATGAAGTTTTGGCCGCCTTCTCATCTGTTGCCCTTGCTTGTAAAAAGGCTTTGCCGTTATCCGACAGCCAGACTCCAAGGTAATTAAGTTGTGCAGGATGCCCAGTGCCCTCTTCATTTCAACGCGCATGTGATCTAGTATTGCCAGGTCACCTGTGCATTGAATAATTGGCAGCTTAAGGGTCCCCAGCCTGGGGAAACAGGTTTCCCTTTGATAACGGCAAGTCTAGGTCTGCCGTATTCAAGTTAAACAGTATAGGAGCAATGACTCATCCCTGCTCATTCCCTTATTTGTGTGTATCTTTGGGATGGCATGAATTTGGGCTAGCTTTACTTGTACCTGGAGTCTGTATATAGGGCTATTATTGTCCCCAGTAGTTGTTTGAATCCCCCATCTGATGAGTATACATGAAAGGTGTAGAAAAGTCAATGTCATCCCTGTACAAGCTACTGGGCAGGCCGTTTGGACCCGCATCCCCATCCTTGCTAATTGATTTAAGGATTTTTGCTGTTTCATCCTGTGTTACTTCAATTCGGTTATCTTTAAGTGTCCTTGTCATGTCAGTAAGCACTTCGTGATGCGTCCCCACCGGTATCTCCGTATCCATGTTTGTGCAATGTACGTGGTCTATCCAGTTCTCTGCGCAGACAGTGTTTTCATTATCAATGGTTTTCTTTTCTACACCATTTACATATCCTCACAATTTCTGTGAATTGCCTGGCAGAAGGGGAGGAAATATATGCAGCCACTGTTCCTCTGTGTGTTTTTGTTTTAGGGCCCATGCTATCTTTTTGTGTTTTCTCCTTACCTCTTTTAGCTCTCTTGCCACCTTTGCTCTTAATACCTCGTTTCAGCCCACCGGCACGTCCTTTTACTTTGTTTGAATTCTTGTCCATGGTTTATAAATTATGCATGGATCTTATAGGTGGCCGGGATTTTGTGTGGGGGGTTTCTACCATTATCAGGTTCCGATCTAGTACACGTGGTCTGTGTCATGCCTTGCAAGGGATTAGTTTCATATGACTGCAATTGTCCAGCCAGTATGACGAGCGTGTGGGTGCTAGTGCTCAAATTGATCCTAACTCACAAGAGATCATGGTAACTTTCATTTCTAGTTAGAAACCTTATTTTCGACACATCTCGTTCGAAGGTGGCTGCTCAATAACACATAGTCTAGTGTTAAAATATTACCTAAATGTGGGCTGTTCTCTGCTCTGTGAGCACCCTTGCTGATCATATGTGTGCAGATCAATAACTTTATGTAAGCCTCTAGGATATTTTGATTTGAATCCTTTTGAACCACCTTCTGTTTGGCCTCGGTTGACTATATTAAAGTCTCGTCAGGATGGTCTCTTAGGCTGGATGCTGATATGGGATTGCCAGCATCTGATCACAAAAGTCCAATGGCAACCTTTTTTTTTCTTTGTGTGTGTGTTGATATACATATTTATCATCATAACATGAATTGTTTGGCCAACGATTTGTAGCCCAACCAGTTCAAGAGCCTGCAAGTCGTGATTAACAGTTTATCTCTTTTACTCTTTGCTGAAGGTCAAGGTTTACGCATCAGATAATGCGCCGGCAGGTCTTCCAAAGAGATTTGTGTTTTGTGTAATTTTGTGATTGCCGGATAGCCTGGGATTGAGGTAGAGGCGACAGCCAAAGTTTTATATAGACACAAAACATCTCCAGTGTTCAGATCAGAGGCGCAACTAGAGCCTAATTTTGGGGCGGGGGTGGGTGGTGCTACTAAAGAATTCGGGTGGGAGGCTGATTTTTCCAGCAATATGCAGAGTGGAGATGTAGGGGCTCTAAGAAGGGTTAAAACACAACAAATCCTCCTTAGCAAGTGAATGGTCTTTTAAAGACCTGTGAAGTACTCGGGTGCGGCTGTGTGTGTGCCCGGGAAGCTGTCTCAGCCGGGATGACACACACGACACGGGGGGGGGGGGCTGAAGCCCTTTGAGCCCAATGGCCTGGATCAGAGAGTCAAAAGAATCTTTTTTTTTTTCCAAATGAGTTCCCAATCCTGCGACATTCCAGTTTATCACCCTTATGCTGTGTCTAACAATGTTTATATTTTCTTATTTAATACTAGGAGCGCTGTTGGTCCTTAATTGTTAGAGCAGCCGCTAGCCATCCCCAATTTAAAGGCTAATCAGATGAGGAGTTACCGTTTGCGCTGGTGTCTTGTATTTTAAACCAATGATAAAAAACAAGGACCCCCTGAACAACGGATAGTTCAATTCCTAGGACAGGGACTTAAATGGTAGTGTCAAAAACTCCTAGGCAATGTCAATAAAGCAAATATATACAGTATCTATAACATTAAGAAAACCAAGGAAGACAGAAAAAATATATTCAAAGTTGTTACCATTTTAATAATTTCGTCTCATATTATCTGAACAAATGATATTTATAGAAAACATTTAAAAAATGAAACAATATGTAACACATCACATTTAATCCATATGTATAAATAAAGGGTTAAAAAGTGGCAATATCTTTATTAACTCAAAAAAATCTATTTAAACTATTTGCATCACTTTTTACATATATCTTAAAAAACACAATGTGTATCAGTAGCAAAAATCTATGTACATAATCTGACGGTCTTCCTATGTTTCACACATGACAATTTTAAATTTATCTTTGGTGCTATATCTGAGTGCTCAAAAATGAACCTTAATGAAAGAGGTCTATTAGATTTAAAGGCCTGTAACATTATATAGTCAAGAAACAATAAGATAGAGAATAAGTAGCCACTCACTCACAGATCCTGTTTCAATGTGATTAGTTCCTAGTGATTAAAACCTGCAACTCCATAGTTGGTGGATGTTCTTGATTCAAATAAATGGCTGAAAGAAATGTATGTTTCACCATTATTATGGACCTATATAATGGGGTCTAATCATCATTAATGTGCATGGTAGCTGCTTTTTGTATAAGCTATCTGTATAGTTCCATTTAAAAAAAAAAATGTGACTCGTGAATTATGCAATTGAAAGCAATAAGTCAATGTTAATAATTCAATAAGATCATAAAGAGACTGTTCGGTAACAGTGTGAGCAATCATCATGCTCCAAAATTTGGACTGATATTAGCGGACCGATAAACTGAGACTGGTTATAAAAATCAAAGTAGCTAACATTAATCTATCCCAATAGATGTTGATTCAGTGGTATTATACATGTTCATTGAAAACGGATAAACCACAATGACGAAAAGGAATTACCTGATAAAAATGCGGTGCACCTAATGTGCAGCGATGTCTTATTAATTTTAATAACAACAATATAATGAAAAGGTTGGATGTCTACAAAAAAGAATAAGAAACAACTATTTTTGAAACTAAATTGATTAAAAAGAGATAAAAATATCCCTAACATAGATATAACTGTGAGTTTCCATAATCTTATGATCTAAAGAGAATTTTTAAGACCAATACCTGGTTATCAAACAAGCCTCGTGTAGGTATATTTGAAAAGCGACCTGGTCCCGCTAAATGTTAAAATCAGTAATATGATATTCTGGAAAGCCTCTGAAAAAACAATACACAATCTATTGTCAAAACGGAGACCTTATAAGAGAAAAAAAGGACGTATACATTAATAATCGGAGTAACAGTGAACGCCTTGTGTTTTAAAGTCTTGTTTGTTTGTAAGTTGCACAGTTATTATTCCCTCCCATGGCTGGGTCTTTAATTTCTTTGTGCCTCTCAATATACTTCTTGCTCTGCTGGGCTCAAGATTAAGATTGTGCTTTTATGCTAGCACATGAGGAAACTTTTCCACCAAAGGCTCATTGACGAGAATGCCGCAGCACCTCAAATCACTTACCTTCTTGAAAGATATTTTTTACACTATCAATATCCCTCCACTCAGTTATTGTTGATTATTTGGGGGTAATCCAAGTGCGAGTTTTAATTTGTATTGTTTTTAGATGCCCAGATGTAAAGTGTCCTAACGCTGGAATGGTTTTTTAGAGGCGTAAGATGTTCGATCTTTTCAACGTGTCACATGCCCCTCTTGTAATGTATTCCGGCATGAAAATCAGTGTTCCTATCATTGGTGGTAGTTGAGGGCTGTCCTCCTTCATTGGAAGTGAGAGGCCAATCACCAGAGTGCCTGAATCCTCCATGAGCACAGCATGGCTGGTGCAGTTTGGACCTATTTGGCTTACCACCTTCTGCTTTGTATAAGTCCTGTATTGTTCGGTGGCCAAATGTGCTCCTGTTCAGATCCCATCACCAATAAAATAGGAAGTTCCTTACCCTTACCCACCATCTGTTGGATCATATTTTCATCTTGGCTGCAAGTGTCCCCCTTGTACCTGCTCATCACCAATGATGTAGGCAGTGGCCTCTTTTGTACTTAAATTGAACATTGATGGCACCACAATAATATTTTGTTTGCCGATGTCCTTTGCCAATGCTTTCAGGATATATTTTATTTTTTCCCTGGTTGCTATTTTGGCCCTGCTCCTCAGCATTTATTGTTGATAGATCTTTCTGGGTTGTGTAGTGCCTTGTGTTTCCAGTACTGTATGTATGATTTTTATTTCTTTTATATCTTATCATTGATTTCAGCAGCTTTTCTATTTCCCTGCATGGTAGGGGGCTTTGCAATATTTAGGCCACCTGAGTGGGAACAATGTTCTGCATTTCTAGTGGATTCTCAGTCACTTTGACATTTGCTCTTTATGTGTCCGATTGGCTGTTTGACCTTACAGATGTCCTTTTGAGGTTTGTTATATTCTTCACTTGACTGTTCCTGCTCAGCCAATGGGAAGAAATGTCCTTCTGTCCAGCCTCACCTGTGACTGTGTGCAAATGACTTTTGTGGGAACTGCAGGAGTGTCATCACTTACCCGTTCAAGGGACTGCTCTTTTCTTTGATTAATACTGGGGAGGCAATCTGTTCCTGGCCTAGAACATGTTTTTAGATGATTCCTTAAGGATTATAGAAATTTGGATAAGGGAGAAAGTTTGTCCATTATGGCATTGTGGCTCGTGTCATCTTCTGTCTTACCAAAAGGCTTATGGCTGGACACACAGTTGTCTAGTTTCTGGGCAAGCATTTGTATGAGATTCACCTGGACCTCTAGTTTCTGCGACTGACATGATAAGGCGTTAACTGTAGCTAGTAGGGAGGTGATGACGGTGTTAAGGATCATATTGGGTGTAGTTGGTTTTTCGTTCTGTGTCTATTTATTAGTTTGTCTGGGGCTATCCCTGTAGGAAAGTGCTCCTTTTTGCATGGTTACCCCCTAACTTTTTGCCTGATAACTAATGCCATCTTGACTGAGTGTGTCCTAGATCCCTGCCAATCAGGCTCCCAGGGCCTGTGTTCTTTCCCCAAAACTGTACCTTTGTTTCCACAATTAGCACACCTCTGGGCCACCTGTAAGTATCTTGTAAAAGGTACCAAGGGCCTGTGACCAGAGAGGGCCTCTGAGGGCTGCAGCATGTATAATGCCACCCTCAGAGATCCCCTCACATTAACACTCACACACTGCCATTGAAGGCTGCTTGTTTTGGTGCCGATTAAACGGAAGAGTCAACATGGTACACTTCCCTGTGTGCCATGCCCACCAACAATCCCTGTGGCATGGATAAATCAACCCTGTAACAGGCCTCACAGCCCTAAGGCAGGATGCACCATACCACATGTGAGGTCATAGCTGCATGAGGAATATGCCCCTACAGTATATGTGCCATTCACAGACATTGTAAGTGAAGTGAAGCCATTTTGAGTGCATGGGCCTGAAGTTTGTCAACACGAACTCCACAGCTCCATGATTGCTTTACTATAGACTGAGAAGTTTGGTACCAAACTTCTAAGCATAATAAACCCACACTGATGCCAGTGTTGGATTTATTATAAAATGTACACAGAGGCATCTTAGAGATGCCCCATGAACACCGCCAAATTTGAGAGTATTGGCTAACTAGTCCCTGCCAGCCAGCCACCACCAGACAGGTTTCTGACCTCAGAGTGATAGACTTTGTGCTCTTGGAGGTCAGAAACAAAGCCTGCTCAGGGTGGAGATGCTTCACACCTCCCCCAGCAGGACAGCAACCTTTGGCAGTGAGCCTCAAAGGCTCTCACCTTGTGGTGTGCAGATTTGTGCAGCTCCAACCAGTGGAGATGCCAGTCCCCCTGTCCAGCAAAACACACAAGATGATGGACGGAATGTTGCAGAATGGCAAAACATTCACCCCCAGTCACAGATCTGGGTTTAATCCATCGCTATTTTGCTCACCAAGCCACCCCAGTCCAGACATGGCCATATGCAAATCAGTCTTGACGCTGTGCCTCATGGGAACAGTTCAGACCGAACTGCCAAGCCATGTCTTCCCTGGACCAGAAACAAGCATTCTAGGACCGGTTTCTGGCTATCAGCCGTCTTCAGCCAGGTGGTGTCGTGAGCAAAAAAACAATGGATTTAGGCCCGTTCTCTGTACTGGGTTGAATGTATGACATAGTTCTGCATTCTGTCCATCAACTGTTGTTTTTGCATTTGTCACCCTGAGTGGGACGGGTATGCTCAGACGTGAGTCCCGTGGTCTCCACGCCACTGGAGTCAAGCTATCCTGGCTGAAGACGGCTGATAGCCAGAAACCAGTCCTAGGATGCTTGATTCCGGTCCAGGGAAGACATGGCTTGGCAGTTTGGGCTGGACTGTTCCCATGAGGCACAGGGTCAAGGCTGATTTGCATATGGCCATGTCTGAACTGGAGTGGTTAGCAAAAAAACAATGGATGTAGGCCCAGATCTCTGTACTGGGTTGAATGTATGACATTGTTCTGCATTCTGTCCATCAACTGTTGTTTTTGCATTTGTCACCCCGAGTGGGATGGGTATGCTCAGACGTGAGTCCCGTGCTCTCCACGCCAGTGGAGTCAAGCTATCCTGGCTGAAGACGGCTGATAGCCAGAAACCAGTCCTAGGATGCTTGATTCCGGTCCAGTTAAGACATGGCTTGGCAGTTCGGGCTAGACTGTTCCCATGAGGCACAGGGTCAAGGCTGATTTGCATATGGCCATGTCTGAACTGGGGTGGTGTGGTGAGCAAAAAACAATGGATTTAGGCCCAGATCTCTGTACTGGGTTGAATGTATGACATTGTTCTGCATTGTGTCCATCAGCTGTTGTTTTTGCATTTGTCACCCCAAGTGGGACGGGTATGCTCAGACGTGAGTACCGTGCTCTCCACGCCACAGGAGTCTAGCTATCCTGGCTGAATACGGCTGATAGCCAGAAACCGGTCCTAGGATGCTTGATTACGGTCCAGGGAAGACATGACTTGGCAGTTCAGGCTGGACTGTTCCCATGAGGCACAGAGTCAAGGCTGATTTGTATATGGCCATGTCTGAACTGGGGTGGTGTGGTGAGCAAAAAAACGATGGATTTAGGCCCAGATCTCTGTACTGGGTTGAATGTATGACATTGTTCTGCATTCTGTCCATCAACTGTTGTTTTTGCATTAGTCCCCCTGTCCAGGCCCCACTTTTGGTGGCACGATAGGCAGAAAAATTTGTAAGCAGAGTAGAAGTGTCCACCCTAGCCTGGTATACCCCTAGGGTTGCCTGGAGTGTAGGTTAACCTCTCTCTTAGAAATTCTCCATATTGAAATGGAGAATTAGGATCAACAGGAACAGGGATGTGTCCTTCTCTCCAAAGAGAGGGGGCACCCAAAGGGTGCAGTCACCCTAGGGGACAGTAGCCATTGGCTTCTGCCCCCAACCTCTGTAACACCATTAAAAGTAGTTTTTAAGGGCTCCCCTGAACCTCGTCCCTCAGATTGGACTACCTACAAAGAATATGGGCCAAAGAGCTGGGCAGCAGTGGAGAAGACGATGACAGACTTGGCCCCATGTCTCTTCCTCCAGAGACCCTGCTCCAAGAAACCGGCATGGCCTGCAGCAGCAACTTCCAAGAAACCCGGGGGCCTGTGCTGTCTTCAACAAAGACTCTTGTCTCCTGTGGACACCGGATTTTTTCAGCAAATAAACCAACACAAATACTCCGGATCCAGGCAGATCTGCGACACTTGCACCACTCTGTACCCGACTGCCACAGCTCAAGTCCAGGTGGCCCACTGACCCAGTGTAGTCTCCCTGGCAATACCTGGGGTTTAGTGTGGATGACCTCGCCTGACCTCCTCCTTGATGCCTGTTGCCTTAACCTGAAGGGTCCCTCTGACCACAACTGTATCTGGTGGGAAAAACCTGATGCCTAAAAATACCCCTGCACCTGCAGCCCCCAGGCCTAGGAGTGGCCACTGACGGTGTCCCGGCATCCCCCCACTATCCAACTTACCTCTCCAGTATCCAGAACCGAACCGAGCCTGCAGTAGTTTTCCCTAACCGAGGATCTCGATTGATTTAAACGGGGCCCTGACGCCTCCTTTGCACTCTGCATCCGGCTTCCCCTGTGCCACTGGTGGTGAATTCTCAGTGCTAAATGGTGGCCCCTCCAGTGTTGATCTTGATCCCCAGGGCCTGTGTCCCTGAACCACAGGTACGTACCTGTAACCAGTGCCTCTTCGAGGTACCATAAGCCTCCGTAGGATAGCATTGGATTCTGTGACCCCTGCACCCGGCCACCCCAGTACCGCAGGTGGTGCACTACCTATTTTGGTCTGACCTTGGCCCAGTGTTGACCGATACCCCCAGAGACTGACTCTAAAAACCGTTTACTTACCTGCAAGTTACTCATCTGCCTTTTTCCCATAGGATTGCATTGGTCTCTCATTGTATTGTAATAAGTGTGATCCTGAATACAAAGTATCTTTTTCTGCACCGAAAGGCATTCCATGCACATGTAAACTATTGTTTGATGCTATACAAACCTATTGCCAGTAACTTGAAAAGTATTGCATTAAAGTCTGCTTACCTGTAACTGAGTTCAACGTAAGTATTATTTGTCTACAAACATTGGCCTTAAGTCAGTCATTATGTGCATGTTCCTTCCTTGTAGGAGTATGTACACTAAATGCATTCACACTACCCTCTGATATGCCGAACTGCTCAGCCCAGCTACCACTAAATTGAGAGTCCGATATTATCTTCTTTAGCCTCTGCCATATCTTTGGGGACTCACTTGACTCTGTGCACACTATACCTCTTTTTGGTATAGTATATACAGAGCCAGCTTCCTACAATCCCGATTGATGTGGGCCCGACAACCTCCTTAGTGAGCAGTTCGCAAGTCCCAGTGCCCCTGTGATGTTGCCAGTCCTGGTTGGTTCATGTATACATTTTTAAAATATTCCAAGGCTTAAAGACTAGAAGGCCTCCTTAAGAGTCTGGTTGGTGATTTCCGGCAATGACCACCACCTCTTCTTGTGGGTATCCATGGGAGTTGACCTTTCTAATTTATCTCAGTCCAATGCCATGATTTCTCCTGGTCAGATAGACGGTAAATAGGTTGGTGAATTTGAGCCGGTGTTTTCCAACTTTTCGCAAGCCCATTGAACTCCCCCTTTGTTGATTCATCAAGTTCATAGAGATGGAGGGGGTCCTGTTTAGATGCATTTAGTTCAATATCCCTCAAGATTCTTGAGGAAAGGCCTATTTTCTCGATGGCCTCTTTTTCTGGGCCTAGTTTTGGGCAAGATGTTGTGCTCCTTTGGTTAAGTCATTTAGATTGCCCAGTTTCTCCATCCGTGTGATTTCCTCAGAGGCAGCCCTATGAAGGGGGAGAGTGGGAGGGAGGGGCGGGGCCTTACAGTGTTCTGCAGGTTTTGACGTATATTGCTTGCTGGCCAATTTTGAGGGGCCGTCCTACACCCTGTGAAGTATTTGTGTACAGTATTAATGTTCCTTGGAGTGACGGCTGTATGGCAGTCACTGGCTATGCTCATCCTTGCCTGTCTTTTATATCTCTTGTGTCTGTGGAAACTGTTTAGGAAAAGTCTCTTTGGGTGGAACATTTTCTTCGGAATCCAACAGGGGCTGACCTCGGTTGTTCCTTCTCTTCCCGATGGGCCCCAATTTCTGCTTGTTCTGTTCTCTTCTATCCTTAGCATTGGATTTGCTTGTCTAAAAGACTCTATGGGAGAGCATCCAGTTTGTGGTGAACTCTGTTAGTCGGACCTTGTTGACGTTGCTCCCAGTGCTGGGATGTCAGCTTTGCCGCTGTTACTGCCTTTGTTGCTGCCGGCTTCATTGGGTTTACTACTGATGTGAGCTATAGATCTATGTTCTGAGCTTATTACTACAAAATATAGGACAAGATGTGAGATATGCTGTGCCCCGTCCCGTCAGGGCGGACGCTCAGAGTTACTTGAAGCTGCTTAGACTTAAAGCCCAGTGGTCAGTTTATATCCACTGGCCTTTCACTCGTTGTTTGGGTTTTTTGAGTCCAGATAAGGTGGGGTGACCGGGAGCTCACTGGGACACCCCCAAGCTGCACCCGACCAAGTTGGGCCGCTTTGGCAGGCCACCAGCCTCACGCTTGCAGGGTGGCAGTGTGATGTTACATAGAGGTAGGCAGACAGCTTTTTCTAGTGAAGTGAGGTAGAGCAAAGGGAAGGGATTTAATATTTGGTAAGATAAAGAGAAATGAGATACAGGAGAGAGACCCTGCGGACTGGTATGATGACTTTACTAGGGGGGCCATGGAAAGTGGTGGCCCTGGGCAGTTGTCCACATTTCCCATGCCTTAACCCCTGCCAGTCTGCCAGGGGTCTGAGAACAAGAATTAATTAATATCAGAAACTTGAACTGGTGCACTAATTTCTTTTAACGGGATAGCTAGAAATTGGAAAACAGTTCTGTCACTATAGAATTTTCACATAGTAGTTGAGGTTGTTTTAACACAAGGGCCAAGGAAAGAAAATCCTCTAGTGTGCTTGGGAAAAGTGATACATTTGAAAAGGTATGCAGCAACTGTCTGTTGTATTTTTTGTGAGACTACGTGGTCAGCATTTTGGTGTTGTACACAACTGTCCACAGAGGCACTTTTGTCTTGGGGAGCAGTGATTAGTGGTGTGAAGAAGAAACATTAAGTGAGAGATAGCTGTGCTCACATTATGATTGAATTAACTGGAAAAGGTGATTTAATTGTTCTGCAGGTCTATAGCTTACGTTGTGATAATTACAGAAATCATTAAAAAATGTAATCCACTTCATGTGTTGTATATAGAAATTGGGTAATCTACAGTTCTGTTGGTCTGGGAGGGTGAGAGATGGATAAAGAGGGGCATAATCAGAGATCTACCTGGTTGGCCTGCATTACAGTCATCTTCTGTACATTTTTACTGGATGTCTAAGTTTTGATTATGGTGCAAAA
The DNA here is from genome assembly GCF_964261635.1 of Lissotriton helveticus. Lineage (NCBI taxonomy): Eukaryota > Metazoa > Chordata > Amphibia > Caudata > Salamandridae > Lissotriton > Lissotriton helveticus. Next base: position 992,207,545 of record NC_136072.1, on the reverse strand, counting down.
TGAGGATGGGACATGGTATAAATGACTGGATTAAAGACTTCCTGAATGCCAGCACACATACACCTAAAAATCATTGTGTAGTCAGAGCTTTTACATTTTAGATGGAAATGCACTTTAATGCACACACTGGTAAATAAGTGTAAAATTACAAATATTTACAGAAAAACAATTAGCAAAACAGTGAAGAACCACGACCCACCACCACCCGCAACAGGTGCCTCACAGGAATTGGAGCAAGATCACCGCCGACCAGCTCACCACCTCCCTCAGCCAGAGCCCACCCGCCAACACAACGGACCCCAACGAAGCAGCCCGCAACTTCACACAGTGGCTGACCACCTGCGCCAACGACCTCGCTCCACTGAAGAACCCTCCCAGCAGGCCCAGAAGCAAGAAGGCCTCCTGGTTCACCGACGAACTCAAGGACTCCAAGAAGAACTGCCGCACCCTCGAGAAAGCCTGGCTCCTCGACAAGACCACTGACAACATGACCGCCCTCAAAGAAGCCACCCAAAAGCACCACCAACTCATCCGCACCACCAAGAAGAAATCACTAAAGGACCGACTGGACAGCAACGCCCACGACAGCAAGGAACTCTTCAGCATCGTCAAGGAGTTCTCCAACCCCAACACCGGCAACAACGACATCACTCCGTCACAGGATCTCTGCGACTCTCTCGCCTCGTTCTTCCACCGCAAGATCGCCGACATCCACAACAGCTTCGGCGCACCACCCACGCACCCAACCGTCGAACCAACACCCCCCACCACCGCCCTCCGCACCTGGACCACAGTGACCACCGAAGACACCGCCCGCACGATGAACACCATCCACTCCGGATCCCCAACCGACCCGTGCCCCCACCACATCTTCAACAAGGCCGACTCCACCATCGCACCCCAACTCCGAAACATCATCAACTCCTCCTTCAACACCGCCACCTTCCCGGAGAGCTGGAAGCATGCCGAGCTCAGCGCCCTACTGAAGAAACCCACAGCGGCCCCCACCGACCTCAAGAACTTCCGCCCCATCTCGCTCCTCCCTTTTCCAGCCAAAGTCATCGAGAAGATCGTCAACAGACAGCTGGCCGCCTTCCTCGAGACGAACGGATCCCTCGACCCCTCACAGTCCGGCTTCAGAGCCAACCACAGCACTGAGACGGCCCTGATCGCAGCCACCGACGACATCCGAGCCCTGCTCGACAACGGGGAAACAGCGGCACTCATCCTCCTGGACCTCTCTGCAGCGTTCGACACTGTCTGCCACCGCACCCTAATTCAACGCCTCAGCAACATTGGCATCCAAGAGAAGGCACTGGAATGGATCATCTCGTTCCTTGCAGGAAGAACACAGAGAGTTCGTCTCCCCCCGTTTCGATCCGAGGCCACCGAAGTCATCTGCGGCGTCCCACAAGGATCATCACTCAGCCCCAACCTCTTCAACGTCTACATGAGACCTCTCACAGCCATCGCACGCCAGCACAACCTCAACATCATCTCCTACGCCGACGACACCCAGCTGATCCTCTCCCTCACCAGGGACCCCGACAGCGCCAGAACCAGCCTACACGAAGGGATGAAAGACGTCGCCGAGTGTATGAAGATCAGCCGCCTGAAACTGAACTCAGACAAGACGGAAGTCCTCATCCTGGGACCATCACCCTCCGCCTGGGACGACACCTGGTGGCCCCCCGCCCTGGGCACCGCTCCCAAGCCAACAGACCACGCACGCAACCTGGGCTTCTTCCTGGACTCCTCCCTCTCGATGACCAGACAAGTCAATGCCGTCTCCTCATCCTGCTTTCACACCCTACGCATGCTCCGCAAGATCTTCCGATGGATCCCGACCGAAACCAGGAAAACGGTCACCCAGGCACTCGTCACCAGCCGACTGGACTACGGAAACGCCCTCTACGCCGTAACCACGGCCAAGCTACAGAGAAGACTCCAACGCATCCAGAACGCCGCCGCCCGACTCATCCTGGACATCCCCCGTCGCTGCCACATCTCCGGCCACCTGAGGGACCTGCACTGGCTCCCCGTCAACAAGAGGATCACGTTCAGGCTCCTCACCCACGCACACAAGTCTCTCCACGACCTGGGCCCCAAGTACCTCAACGGCCGCCTGACCTTCTACACTCCCACCCGCCAGCTACGATCGACCAACCACGCCCTCGCCGCCGTTCCACGCATCCGAAGAGCCACCGCCGGAGGCAGATCCTTCTCCTACCTGGCGGCCAAGACTTGGAACTCCCTCCCCATCCACCTTCGACTGACCCAGGACCATCTCGCCTTCAGGAGACAACTCAAGACCTGGCTGTTCGAGCAGTAGCAGAGCCCCTCCCCCAAGCGCCTTGAGACCCTTACGGGTGAGTAGCGCGCTATACAAATGTTATGATTGATTGATTTTGGAGGTGATAAAGATCAATTTAAAATGGTCAGGCTATTTCAGAAGATGTTTCCTTAGTAAAATTTGCCCGGCGTAAACGCCTCTAATACCATACGAAGTTATCCAATAAAGAGGCAGGCGCTGGAGACAGGAAGACAGGAAACAAGTTTATTCCGACGGATCAGAACACATCAGATCAGACAGCAAGGTATCGTCTCGAGGTGCTCTCCCAACTTCTCTGAGAGCTGGTCTTTTATACACTGGTTTTAGACATGTGAACGTCCTTTATTACAACAGGGACATTGTAGAGCATGAGAATGACATCCCCGGCACCCCCCCCCCAATTCCGGCCCGTTCCAACACATGACAACAGTAGAGGCTCTTTCCCCCTCATGTGGTCGGGAGGGGGCTATCATGCAGCTGAGTGTTCTGCCGATTCCTTTGGAATGTGCGCCTGATCGAATCTCGGGGATGGGGAGGTCGTGATCAATAGTGGCCTCTTTCAGGAGAGGCGAGTGCATACAGTAATGGGCAATAAACTGTATCCTTGGGCTAAAGGATGACCAGCGGTCCGTGCTGACGTTTAGGCTCAGAGGAAGGGGTCATCAAAGGAGGGGTATTCATGGAGGGACAGGAGGTGTTGGTCAGGCGCGGGGTGCGATTCTCTGGGACAGAATCATGGGAGGGGAGGGCTCATGACTTGTGCATGAGAGAGCGGGGGCAGTCAGGGTGCATGGGGGACGCTTGCAGGGTCAGGGAAGTGCGCTGATGAGCGATCGTGAACAGGGAGACCATGGTACCTAAAATGGCTGTCGTGTATGCTCGTACGTGGGTCTGCAAGATGGCGTAGATGATGTTCAATACACGAACTAAAATTTCACAGTCCTCCCTTTAACATGTCTCGCCAGCTTGTCAGTTCGGATCGATCCCCATGAGACCACGCACCTCTACCTCGTATAGGGGACTCATGTGCTCAGGTTTAAAGTTCAAAGTCTTTGGGCACATACAGTTGGAAATGAGTGCACATAAAGGTGGTAAACATTGAATAGCTAAGCAACACCCACACAGTATCATGATCGGTATCAATAAAAATGTGAGCAATCTCCATCCCCAGTTCTTCAAAGTGTCCCAGAACCAGCCTCCAAGCGACCATCCTTCCTGTTCCTGGTGAACCTCCGAGGACAGTCTGTGGAGGTGTTCGATTGCTTTATAGACTGAAGGTGAGTTATCTGGCACGTAGGTGCAACAGCTGGAGCCGATGATACGGCATGCACCTCCACGGTCGGCCAGGACCACATCTAGAACAAGACGGTTTTGAAGAGCCACCAGGCGGACTGCCTGAAGCTCAGCCGTGTTGTTGGCGAGGACGCCAGCGGTGATGTTAATGGTTGTTTCCAATGCCTGAGTCAGGTGTCGGATTGCGCGGCTATTGGCCATTGGTCCCCACAGAGGAACAAGTCCCTTTGCTGCATCCAGGAACTGTGCTCCGGTGGAGTCGGCTTGTTCAACATCTCCAGCGCGCTTTTGCCGGTGGTGGTTGGCTGGAGCCACATATGTGGGAGGAAGAATGAAGGCAATGTAGCACGTACCCTTCCAGCCTTTTGGGAGCCACGTGTAAGCTTTGGTGCCACAAACAAAGTACATATTCGGGGAAGCAACAAAGGAAGGGGGGTCAGCTGAGACCAATGTTTTGGTGATGCGACAAGAACTGTGACCCACCAGCTGCGTTCCCTGTCCTTCGAGGCATACGAGTCCTGTGACATTGATGACGGACAGGGCCGCAGTCAGGGTGGCAGCCGTTTGTTTCCGTAGGTGGGAGAAGGTGGATCTGGCTGGATTGTGGAGCACTTGCATTTCGACTCTTTCTTTGGCTGGGATGTTCGTAAGGAAGGTTGAACCTGAAATTGCGGGACAAAAGGGCTTTCCGGTTTTGTTCGGCCAGAACCCGTAGTAGAAGTGTGACACTGTCTGACCGGAAGCGGCGTTGTCCTTGTGGCTTTCTTGCATGAGGATCAACCAGGCGAGGCAAGAGCCGTGAACTGAGAAAGGTGAAGGAATAAAGGGGATGGAGTGTCCGGTAGCATGTGGGAGCAACCCACAGATCCAGCAGTTTGTGGCATTTGCAGCAAGGTTGTGCTGGTGCAACAGTTGTACAAAGGAATTGTTCCAGAATTCCCTACGCCTTTCTCGAAGCTGAGGTGAAAGGGTGATCAGGTGGTGCTCTTTCACGGTGGTCGGCTGGACAGTGGTCGGCAACATTTGGTGAGCGGGCGTGCTTTCCTCCAGGATCCAGAAAGAAGTCATGAGGAGGAGGCAGAACAGGGAGATAATGAAGAAAGCCATTGTCTTTGATTTGTGCAAATTGTCAGTTTTTGAATTCCTATAGTGGGTATTTCCTGTTGCTTTCGATGTCTTCTTATCTGGCGCTTCCATCATCTTCTTATCGGGCGCTTCCATCATCTTCATCTTCAAGGTGCTCGGTAGTGGGCAGAACCACAGACTTAGTTTAGCTTCTCTCCAGGTAACCCTTGGTTGCTTTGGGTCACCATTCTGAGATTTTCAACTTAGTCAGTGGCCTACTTAGCCGAAGCTCCCTCCTTTCGACGTAGGAAATACCCTTCTCGAGATGGCACAGTGGGATCAGAGTGCTTTGCAAGTTCAAGTGCCTCAGTATCAGGATAACAGTTCAGTGATGGTCGGTCTTTGTTCAGGAGCTCTTCTTGGGTGCTGACGTTGTCTGTCGTGGCCAGGGTCGAGGAAATCTTTTTGCAATGATGGGCGTGCAGCCAGTGCTTCTTCCCCTCCACTCGAAGAGCCGTCCGAGTGGTGATCAGTACTTGCCAGGGGCCCGTCCACCGGGGTTCCAGACTCTTTGCTCGTTGAAAGTTCCGTATCAAGATATAGTCACCCGGTTGGATATCGTGACCGGGACCCCTGGAAGCATCGGGGATGGCCTGCTGCACCTGTTGATGAATGACAGACAACGTTTTAGTTAACTTGTACAAATAATCTGACAGCAGGACGTCGGGGATGTCATGAATGGAGGTTGGTTTGGGGGCAGTCCAGAGGTTCATAGGCCGTCCAAACACAACTTCGTAGGGGGTCAAGTGGTGCTTAGTGGGGGTGGAGCGCATCGATAGCAATGCCAGTGGAAGGGCATCTGGCCACTTAAGTCCTGTGGTGGCCACTATTTTTGACAGTTTCAATTTCAGTGTAGCGTTGTGTCGTTCAACCAGGCCAGCGGATTGGGGGTGGAAGACCGCATGGAACCTTTGTTTGACCCCCAACCCCTTCAGGATAAGTTGGATAACTTCAGCTACGAAGTGGGGGCCATTGTCGCTCCATAAAATTCGACAAAGGCCGTAGCGAGGGAAAAACTCTTTCAGTAGTACTTTGGCAGTAGTCATGGCAGTGTTATCACGGGTCGGATAGGCTTCCACCCATTTGCTGAAGGCACATACAATGACTAATACGTACTTCAAGCCTTGGCACCTCTCTAGCTGGATGTAATCCATCTGGAGGACCTCAAAGGGGTGGTCGGGGATCCCAAACCCTCCCCGGGGTACTACAGTTCCTTTCCCGGGGTTGTGTTGTAAGCAGATAAGGCACTGTTGGACCAGGCGTTTGGCTGAGTCGGGGATCTTGCCGTTATGCCAGACTTTGGAAATGAGTTCGATCATGGGGGCAGAACCTATGTGTGCAGGGGAATGTGCCATTGTCAGTATGGGGATCAAGTATGCATCAGGCAGCAACCATTTGTTTGTGTCCTTTGTCCGCCAGCAGCCTTCATCGTCCCTTAGACCCACCCGTGCCCACTCAGTCGGTTCGTGTGATGTGCTGGTCGATTGGATATCCCTGATCGTTTCCCTAGCGTTGGTCCATTTTTCTGCTTGTGACCTGGTCACATACATGCGTGTCGTGGCCCTATTCTCAGCTGTGGTTCGGGCAGTGATGTCGGCTAGTGCGTTTCCCTGTCCAACTAAATCTATCACCTTCTTGTGTGCCTGGCATTTAATTACTGCTAATCGTTTGGGGAGGAGAACTGCTTCAATCAGGGCGGAGACTAGATCTCCGTGAAGGATGGGTGTACCATGGGACGTCAGGAATCCCCTTTCCCTCCACAGGAGCCCAAAATGATGAACTACCCCGAAGGCGTACTGGCTGTCTGTGTAAATGTTTGCCGTGGTTCCTTCTGCTATGATACATGCTCGTGTGAGGGCAATTAGTTCTGCTGCCTGTGCGGATCGTTGTGTGATGCAAGCTGTTTCAACTATTGTTCGAGCAGTCGTTACCGCATAGGCAGCAGAAGTGGTGCCGTCTGGGAGTTTGATGCAAGAGCCGTCTACCCATAGTTCTCCGTCAGGATCTGTGAAAGCAATGTCTCGGAGGTCAATTCTACTCCTAGTCTGCTCGTCCGTGAGGGTCACACAGTCGTGTATAGGGGGCACATCGGGTTCATTTTCGGGCAAGGGTAACAGTGTAGCAGGATTCAATGTCGTGCATCTCTTCAGGGTGATGTGGGGCGCAAGTAAAGTTAATTCGTATCCTGTCAGTCGTGCACTAGTCAGGTGTTGAGTCTTGGTCTGGTTCAAAAGTGTGTCAACTGCATGGGGTACTAATACTGTGAGAGAGTTCGAAAGTACAATTCCCTCACTCTGTCGGATAGAGACAGCAGCAGCGGCTACTGCTCGAAGGCAGGCTGGTAGAGCTCTGGCGACTGGATCAAGAGTGGCAGAGAAGTAGGCACAAGGGCGCTGCTTGGCGCCGATGGGCTGGGTTAGAACAGACAATGCGCATCCCTCCCTTTCGTGAGTGTAGAGGGAGAAGGGCTTGGAGTAATCTGGTGTTCCTAGAACGGGTGCCGAGCAAAGGGCATCCCGCAACTCCTTAAAGGATGCTTGGCATTCAGGGGTCCACGGGAGTGGGAACGGAACATCTTTGGTCAACAGGGAAAGTAGGGGTTTTATAATGAGACTGAAATTTGGTAGCCATTGTCGGCAGAAAGAAGTAAGGCCTACTAATGAACGGACTTGCTTCTGTGTTTTTGGAATAGGGGTGTCTAGGATGGTTTGGATTCGGTCGAGTGTACGTTTTCTCCCTTCTTTGGACAGGAGATGACCTAGGTATGTTACTTGGGGCTGACAGAACTGCAGTTTCATTTTGGAGACTTTGTGGCCATTCTCCGCGAGAAAGTGCAAGAGTTGGATGGTGGCTGTGATTGCAAGTGGAGTGGTGTCGGCCGCCAAAAGGATATCATCGACATATTGGATCAACACCACTCCATCTGGTAGCTGGATGGCGTCCAGCTGCCTTTTTAGGGCCTGGCTGTAAATGCTGGGACTTTCAGTGTAGCCCTGGGGAGCTCTACAAAATCGGTATGAACGGTTTTTTAAAGTGAAGCCGAAGAGATAACGGCTGTCTGGATGGATGGGGATAGAGAAAAATGCATTCTTGAGATCAATAACGGTGAAGGTGGTGGCAGTGGACGGGATGAGAGTCAGGATGGTGGCGATGTCTGAGACTACGGGGTACTGTGGCACCACCACTTTGTTGACTTCTCGCAGGTCGATGATGAAGCGGTACGCTTTCTCATCCCCCTCACCTTGCTTCTTAACAATGGGTAGGATAGGACTATTGCAGACATTGCTAACCACTTCCTCTACCACTCCTGCATCTACCAAGGACTGAATAATCGCTACCAATGCCTTCTCGCCTTCTGGCGATATTCGGTACTGTGGGAGTTTCGGGAGTATCGCATCTGGTCGAACAGTTATGTGTACAGGATCGATCATCATTCGTCCTACATCCGAGTCGTTTCTGGCCCATAGGTACGGGGGTAGGGTATCGAGCAAGGATAGGTCAGCATCTGTTACGGAGCACATATGCCGTGCGGGGTAGGGTCTGGACATGCTTGGGTTATCGTACAGAATGACTTGGACTCCATCTGGGGAACACCCAATAGTAGCTCGGAAATGTTTCAGTAAGTCAATACCCATAATGGCGTCAGGGGAGTTGGAGGAGAGCAGAAACGTCGTGTCAGTGGGATTGTTTCCTAGGTCAAAGGAGATAGGTACAGACAGGGGGTTAGTGGAGGGCGTCCCATCGAAACCTATCGAGGTAATGTGTGAGCCAGACAAGGGTGCCCTTGGAATCAGTCGTTTTGATAATACACTACGTGTCGCTCCGGTGTCTACCAAAAATGGAGACTTTGTACCCAGGACCTTAGCAGTGACATAAGGACCTTGCTGGTCTACACAGAGCTCGACTGGATCCCTCCCTTGCCCCTGGCAGTCCTATGCAGAGTCGTGATCATTGTAGCCATCGGACTGTTGGTACTGATTCTGTCGGGGGCGGTCAAATGTGTTTGGTCTACCAGATCGGTCATTGGTGGTGTCGTGGGTCTGTCCTCGTCCCTGCCCTCCAGTTTTGGGGCCATTTGCCATGTCCCTTGTCTCTTTATTCTTTTCAGTTCCCGAAGGGCTGGGCATTGAGACTTCCAATGTCCAAATTCTTTACAAAATGCACATTGGTTCTCATCAAGGTCGGTTCGTGGAGCGCCAGGGGCGGGGTTGCGGTCTCTAGGGGTCGAACTCCTAGGGGCATTTGACTGGTAGTTCCCCCTATACCGTTCCCTCCCTGTGGTCACTCCCTGTAGTTGTGCAATCATTACTCGTTCCTTTAGGTCCTTTTTCTTTTTCTCAGTTGCCCTTTCGTTCTCATTCTTTTGGTGTTCGTAATACTGAGCCATCTGAAGGATAGCTGCAGGTTTAGAGGCTCCCCAACTACTTTCGCTAGTCTGTAACTTTTGGGAGACCTCTTGCGATAGCCCCTTTACATAGTTCTGCACGAATAGGTGTTGTCCGGTTGCGGTGGTCATGTCTTGGCCACTGTAGTCGGAGAACACTGTTTCAAATCGTGAGAAGTATTCTGATACGTCCTCCTGAGGTTTCTGGCGGCAGGCCGTGACTATCGACCAGTCTACCTTCTTTTCTGGGATCAACGTTTTTAGCTTCTGCACTATTTTGTCGGGGAGTTCCAGTATGTCTTTTACAGGTTTCTTTCCGGGCTCTCGCTGCCTATCTAGTTCATCGAGTTTTGTCCAGGTGTGTCCGAACAGATCTGTGTGGTCGGCTCTCCGAATTTGCTTCCACACATCAGCCGGCAGACACAACCCGAAAAACAAATCCATGTCTGCTAGAGTCATTATGGTTGAGCCCAAGGCTGTGCCTAATTCGGTATAGAATGCTGTAGGGTTTTTTCTTAAATCGGGCAGGGTTTGTCTAAAAGTTAAAATATCTTGCCGATCCCATGGTTGGTAGACCCAGTTGTACACAACCCTCCCTTTGGCATCTGCATGGTTGATATCATCGTTTGTTCCCTGACCTCTTGGGGGAACCCAATAGGGGGCGGCTTCTCTGATAGGCATCATAGTGTTGGCTGCTCCTAATGAGGGCTCAATCGTCTCATGGACTGTGAGCTTGACTTCTGGTTTCTGTTCCGCGAGGTGGCGGAAGACCTCAAGCGTTTGCATGAAGAGGTCCGTCATATCGCTTTCAGCCCCATCTCCGACATCAATCTTTCTATATAGAGTCGTCAATTTAGCAGGACCTTTAGTCTGGTACCTATCCTCATATGCGTTCAGAGTGTGGTAGCTGAACCGTAAAATAAAATGCCGTCTGTGACTACCGGCATGTGAGTTGTGCATATTCATCGTATATTCTTCACTCTCCTTCCATTCTACCAGGGTTTTTGCTATCTGGTCGATTCCATCCCGCTCATCTTTGCTCAACCTATTTGGTCTGGCTGTTAACTGTTTGCCAGTCTCAAGTTCATCTGGTGTTGTTACCAATGTGGCTGGTGCGAAGGCCGTAAGAGTCGGGGCACTAGCGCTAGGGTTACCCTCGACTGCACTCTGGACTGGTGAGTGTTGTGCTAGAGGCTGGCAGGGAGCATAAGGAGGAGGCATGTAGATCATTGGAGGACCGAGCAGTAACTCGTCATTTGCCCGTTGTTTAGAGGGCACCTCCGGGTAGAGCGTAGGGGTGGTCCTGACAGGGCATTGACCTGTCAGTCCTGATTCTTGCGTTTGTTTAACTTCCTCCCTTCTTCTTATTTCTTCATCTAGTTCTTTTGCGGCCAGATGGGCTGCTTTCCGTAATTCTTTCACTGTTTTTGCTTCCTCTCGTTTCCTGCGGTGCTCTGCTTCTTTGCGCCACATGCCGATACTATCGAGCATAGTGGGCGTTGCCTTATTTATTTTTACAGCTGCTTCTAGTGTTTTTATTTTATTTTCATCACAAGAACCTATCAGTGGCCACTGGTTTTCAGGATCCTTTTTTGTATATTTATGCCATAACTTACTATAAGCTATAGCGACTAGTCCTTGCTTAGTAAACATGTCCTTATTAGGGGTGCCCTCCAGTGGAGCCGGATGGTTCATCTCTAATAAGCGGTCCGGGTTGACCCAACTATGAACCAATGGGGAGAAGATAGGCATGACGGATTATCATGGGGGGGCAAAAGCCTGCACTACCTATCTTTTCACTATTTGCAAAGACTGGACAGAATATTCTATTCTACACTATTTGCAAACAGAGAATACCTCCCGAAAGACCCAATTCCAAACAGTCAATGTTTGGTCAAACAATCAATCAATGAGGAACATAATAGGTACGACGTGTTAAAGGTTTGCGTTACCTACCCTTCACTCTCTGCAAAGGGAGAGAGAATATTCCTATTCTTCCCCGTTTGCAGGCAGAGAAGATCCCTAAGAGAACCAACTTCGAACAATTCAATGCTCGATTCAATCAATCAATCAATGGGGAGAAAAAAAGAATAGGCACGACATGTTAAAGTTTTGCGTTGCCTACCCTCCACTATCTGCAAAGACTAAACAGAGTATGGCGATTCTGTGTTTGTTTGCAAATAGAGAATTTCTCAGAAGCGGTCAATAAGTAATACTAGTATTTTCAAACAATCAATCAATCAATTTCGCAATTTTGTCGTGTGTCACGACCTTACCCGGACCGCATGGACAGTTTCTCGTCTTCCGCTTCCAGCGCCCGATCGTCCTCTACTCTCTGTTGCTATCGCGGCACTCCTGGTGGTTCCCAGTCAGGACCGTAGATCACTCGGGAGAGGTCTGCTCGGAATCAGTGAAGTTCAGATGATCGGCTGTCAGACGAGGGTCTATCGGACAGGAGCTCTCCCGATCGTTGCAGTCGTTCACTCTGTCGTCGGGACCTCTCCCACTGGATCCACGTGTCGCTGATGGGCCCCGCGTTTGGGACGCCAATTGATAAAGATCAATTTAAAAGGGTCAGGCTATTTCAGAAGATGTTTCCTTAGTAAAATTTGCCCGGCGTAAACGCCTCTAATACCATACGAAGTTATCCAATAAAGAGGCAGGCGCAGGAGACAGGAAGACAGGAAACAAGTTTATTCCGACGGAACAGAACACATCAGATCAGACAGCAAGGTATCGTCTCGAGGTGCTCTCCCAACTTCTCTGAGAGCTGGTCTTTTATACACTGGTTTTAGACATGTGAACGTCCTTTATTACAACAGGGACATTGTAGAGCATGAGAATGACATCCCCGGCACCCCCCCTCCCCCCAATTCCGGCCCGTTCCAACACATGACAACAGTAGAGGCTCCCCCTCATGTGGTCGGGAGGGGGCTATCATGCAGCTGAGTGTTCTGCCGATTCCTTTGGAATGTGCGCCTGATCGAATCTCGGGGATGGGGAGGTCGTGATCAATAGTGGCCTCTTTCAGGAGAGGCGAGTGCATACAGTAATGGGCAATAAACTGTATCCTTGGGCTAAAGGATGACCAGCGGTCCGTGCTGACGTTTAGGCTCAGAGGAAGGGGTCATCAAAGGAGGGGTATTCATGGAGGGACAGGAGGTGTTGGTCAGGCACGGGGTGCGATTCTCTGGGACAGAATCATGGGAGGGGAGGGCTCATGACTTGTGCATGAGAGAGCGGGGGCAGTCAGGGTGCATGGGGGACGCTTGCAGGGTCAAGGAAGTGCGCTGATGAGGCGTGGCTAGCTGCATGGCGGAGTAAGACGTGCCTCGGCAACGCTCCCGGCAGAGCTGCTTATGATCCGGCGATTTCTATGCCCTTAGCCTACAAAATTCGGGAAAAAATACGGCGGAGGAGTGGGCGGAGGTTGGAGGTGCAGGCACGTTCCTCCGGTTTGCCCTCCCGTTGTGGGGAGACCGACTTGCTCGAGAGCCTTCCCTGGAGACCCGAGGTGCCTCAAGATGGCGGAGGCGGTCGGAGCCGGGATCCGGAGCTGACGCGGCTCGAGGGCTGCGACGAAGACGGGCGGACCGCTTCCCCCTCCCGCGTGAGTGCGGTTGCTCCGGAATTGACGACCGACGCCTGGGAGCCCCCCCCCCGCTGACGGACCACGGTGGCGGATTGGGGCCTGTGGAGCCGGGGACTGAAGTTACTGGCCGCGGACCGCTCTCCCTGGGACGGGAGCCAAGTAAGAGGCGCTCGCACCTGAGCGCAACGTTGTCCCGCCGGGGCCTGCACGGGGCTGTGGGGTGGTAGTTCCCCCCTCCCCCCCCCCCCTCCCACCGCCTCTACGCACGGAGCCCTAGTGGGAATCCCGGACCCCGGTGTCACACGGGCGCAATCCGTCATCTTGCCTCCCTATTCCCCCTGAGACACGAGAGGACCCGGTGACGGCCTGGCTCGGGGGGAAGTGCCTGGCCCACAACGCCTGGAAGTAGCGGAGGTGGGGGCATCGTAGCGAAGTTTGACGAGACCCGGGGGTCAGCCTCGGGGGCAACACTGAGCAGGTCTCCCGGCGGCCGGACTGCGGGCATTGGGGCTCCCCCCCCGGGGTCCAGAATGGGTAAAGGGAACCCGCCACAACGCTCTACCAGGCAGGGGTCCATTGAGTCCTTCACCACCAACCGGACCCCCAACGATATGTCCGCAGGAGCGCGGGACACGCATGCGGACACCGTCATGCTCCTGGAGGCGATCCAGGCCTCCAGGACTGATATTCAGGACTCCAGAGCTGCCCTTGAAACAAAGATTGGAGAGGTGGGATCGGAAGTCCTACTGCTGCGTCAAGACCTCCGGAATTTATCGGACCGCGTGGGCGCAACAGAGACCAGGATTACAGAGACGGAGGAGTCTGTTTCCTCACTGAAGAAAGATATGGCGGAACTCCAGGCCTCCCACAGACAACTGCTGTGGCGGGTGGACGATGCGGAGAACAGGGCCCGCCGAAACAACTTGCGCTTCGTGGGCCTGAGGGAGGGAATCGAGAAGAACGATACGGCGGCCTTCCTCCACTCCTGGCTCAGGACCATGTTTCCACAGGCACCCTTCTCTTCATGCTTCCTGATCGAGAGAGCGCACAGGGCGCTCCTGGCTAGGCCTCCGGAGGGAGCGCGACCCCGCCCGATAATTGCTCGATTTCTGAACTATGCGGACAGAGACCTTATCCTGAGGGAGGCCCGAAAAATGGGGGAACTTAAGTTTGAGAACACGGTTGTGATGATATTCCCCGATTATAGCCAAGATGTGCAGAAGCAGAGGCGCTCCTATGATACTGTGAAGGCTAAGTTGCGGTCCCTGAACATATCGTACATGCTTCTCTTTCCCGCCAAACTCAAGGTTCTCTATAAGGGAAAATCGCTTTTCTTTGCTCGACCGGAGGAGGCCTGGAACTGGCTAGAGGAACGGCCCTTGCTGAGAGAGGCGGAAGAGGAAGGTCGTAGGATCCGGGAGGAGCTCGCGGCAGCTAACTTCGAACGTGCTCGCAGTGGATCGCAGCGCTCTCGCCAACAGCGAGTGGACAGGAAATCTCAACGGAGCCCGTATCCATCGCGCCAGGGTACCGCTGGTGGGAGAACGGGGGACGCAGGCGACGCGGCGGCACGGGACCCAGAAAGGGGATCAAGATTCCGGTGTCTGCTGAACGGGTCTGGCGATGGCGCGGACCACGAGGGAGAAGTGTCTGCATCGGACGCGGAAGATCACACGGATCCGTCCCTCCACCCACTGGCCGTGGCCATCCACGACCTGGAACAGGGTGGGACACACGCCGTGGAAGGTACTGATCATGAGACACAAGATTCGCATTCCTGAGGGGCTAAGGGCCTGAGAATCTGTTTTTGGCAGCCCCCTGCCGGGGACGCACAGGTACTTTTTTTGCTTTGTTCTGAGGGGTGGAAACACTCCGTATTGCTACGTGACTTTGGACAACTAGGCACCCACTAGGTGGGTTTTGTTTGGAGGGTGGGCGACAGACCTTGCTCCCTGGTATCCTGAACCGTCGATGGTTGCACGGGCGGGATGGCCGGGTGGCGTAGGTGGGGTGGGGGTGGGGGGGATGGGGGTTTGTTTATGTTGTTTGGTTGTTATTGGGGGGAATGTGGGGGGAGTCATGCTTAGGAGTCCGGAGACAGGTGTGGTTCCATCTTTGCAAATGTGTGCCCGACTACTTGGTCCCTTGCCCTGGGGTGCGCTTATCCTATCGCTATACACATGGCCCAAGCAGCGGAGTCTGGGGAGGCCGCATTTCTCACGTCAAGCAACTCAATGGCAGGTACACTGACTGACCCGTCTCAAGATGGGCCCGGGGTGAAGGTGCTTGCTTGGAACGTGAACGGCCTGGGCTCCAAAATCAAGAGAGGCCTGGTCATGGCCTACATTAAACGAACAGCGCCAGACATTATCTTCCTACAGGAAACGCATTTGAGAGGGAACAGGTGCGCTTTTCTGGCACGGGGCCAATACGTAGTGCTAGCACACGCGGGGTACACCACGGACTCACGGGGCACGGCCATACTCATCAGGAAAACGACCCCTTTCACCTCCACGCGCACATGGTTAGATCCCCAAGGGACGTACGCGGGGGTACAGGGGACCTGGAGGAGGCGCAGGTATACGCTACTGTCGGTCTATGCCCCACCCAAACTTCAGGCGCGCACACTGCAGGCGATCACTAACATACTACTGCACACGGCTGATACGGTCCAAATTATAGGTGGGGATTTCAACGATGTGATGAGCACGGCACGAGATAGGTCCGGCAACGCCCGTGCAGTAACTACAGCCACGGCACTGGCAAGTCAAATGGACATGCTTGGCCTCACTGATGTTTGGAGATGGTTACACCCCACACAGTCCGAATACTCTTTCTTCTCCGGGGCACACAAAGTCTTCTCAAGATTAGATTACATCTTCGCCTCGAGACAGGAGCTATCGTTGGGGGACCAGGCTGAGTATAGGGCGAGGGGCATCTCAGATCACTCACCTCTGCTTGCGCACATAGGACGGGACGGGGGTGGCGGACGGGCCCGCTGGCACATGTCGGCGTGGGACATACAGACGCCTGAAATTCTGAGAGGCATTAGGGCGGATATCCGAGTGTATGTGGCGGAAAATGAGGGCTCGGTACAGTCCAGGGCTACGTTGTGGGAGGCCATGAAAACGGTCCTAAGAGATCGCTTCCAATCTAGGGTGGGTGAGGCTCGGAGGAAGCGTGATGAGGCAATTGCAACTGGGGAGGCGACCGTACTGTCCCTGGAGACCGAATACCATAACACGGGGAGTGAGTTGGACCTTAGGAAACTGCTCGACGCCCAAAAGGTTCACAGGGAATTGGCAACGAACGAGGCACGCACGCAGGCCTTGGCCACCCTGCACCGTCTCTACGACGTGGGTGACAAATCTGGGAAGCTTATGGCCTGGCTGAGTAGACGGGAGAGAGCTGCTAGGTGGGTGGACGAGATCAGGCTCCAGGGGGGCGCGCGGGCGTCCACAGATGACTCCGTGGCGGAGGCCTTCGCGGCCTACTTTGAGAATTTTTATCGGGCTAGAGACCTAGGGGGAGCGGAGGTAGTGCGGGCCTATCTGGGAGATATGGAAATCCCGCAGTTGACCCCCGAAGATTGTGAGACCCTGGAGGCAGACTTATCACTTACCGAAATTACGGAGGCGCTGGCGCTTTTGAAGCCTGGGAAGGTGCCGGGCCCCAACGGCTTTCCGGCGGAGTTTTTCAAACGGACGGGAGACCTCCTCTCGCGCCACCTGCAGGGATTGCTCGTCGAGGCGTTTGATGCCGGGCGGCTCCCGCCGGATTTGACCCTAGCCACCATAGTCCCAATCTATAAGGAGGATAAACCCAGGGAGGAGTGCTCCTCCTACCGCCCAATCTCCCTCCTTAATATCGAGACCAAACTGCTGGCCACTATTTTGGCGCGACGCCTACGACAGGTCATTCCAGATCTAGTGCATCCGGACCAATCTGGGTTTCTCCCGGATAGGGCCACCAAACTCAACTTACGGCGAACCCACAATTGGCTCCAGGAGGTCTGTGACAGGGATGAACCCCACTGGTTCCTCTCCCTGGACGCGGAGAAGGCGTTCGACGCGGTACATTGGCCCTTCTTGATGGGCACGCTCGAACGCTTTGGGTTAGGGCCTAAGTTCTTAGGATGGGTGAAGCTGCTCTATTCGAACCCCAGAGCGAAGGTGAGGGTCAATGGCAGGCTATCCAGAGAGTTTGCGATAGAGCGGGGGACAAGACAGGGGTGCCCGCTATCCCCACTGCTTTTCACCCTCACGATTGAAATCCTGGCGATTCGCATTCGATACAACGGGGACGTGAGGGGGTTTCACTGGGGGGAGTCGGACGCGGACCAGGAGAAAATCTCCCTCTACGCTGATGACGTTTTATTGTACATCACGGAGCCGGCTAAGACTATCCCTGCCCTATTTAAGGAGCTGGGAGACTTCGGGGCAGTGGCCGGCCATACCATTAACTGGCACAAATCGGTCATTTACGATCCTCAGGGGGCCCCTAGAGGGGAGTGCTTGCCCGAACAGCTCCTGCACACCACAGAGGGCTTCCGATATCTGGGGGTTTTCATCACCCGGGACGCCCGTCGTTCCTATACTGCTAACATTGACAGGATCCTGGTGGCCGCGAAGGCGGAAATGGAGCGATGGCGACAACTCCCACTCACCATCCTGGGCAGGGCCGCCCTGTATAAAATGATCCTTCTTCCGAAATTCTTATACGCCCTCCAAAACGAATATTACCCGCTGCCTGCCGCAACTACATCAAAAATACACGCTGACCTCCGCTCCTACCTGTGGCTGGGGAAACAACCGAGAGTGGCACTAACGACTTTGCAGCGGCACCAATACAGCGGGGGCATCTCGCTTCCCAACTTAGAGGCATACTACTGGGCCGAACACCTGGCCCCGGTCAACGAGTGGATACATGCCCCAGCGGATCACCCGACCTATGCCCTAGAAAAATCCAAATGGGGCGCAAGGACGGTCTTACACTTCCTGTACGGGGGTATGGGGGGTCGTAGGCTTCTCCCGGCAACTAGAATCACCCTAACGGCGTGGCGTAAAGCTACGGTGAAAATGGGATGGCAACATAGACCCACCCGGCAAACCCCCCTGTGGTCCTGCAGCTGGCTGACCGAACTCCACAAACTGAGGGGTTTCAAACAGTGGGATGACATTGGCATCTCTACGATCGGGGATGTCGTGGCGAGGGGGGGGCTGAAAACCTTCCAGGCACTGCAACAGGAATTTGGTCTTCATAACACACAATACTTCCGATACCTGCAATTGCGACATGCGTGGGGCACACAGAACATATCCCTTACTGACATTCCCCAATATGCACCACTTGAGGGACGCCTGCTCCAGGAGCGGATACACAGGGGGGCGGTATCCATGATCTACAAAACACTGACAAACAATATGCTAGGTGACCTACAGGCCTTGAGGGAGAGATGGGAGGGTGATGTGGGCACGTTTGAAACCCTGGATTGGGAACTCATCCTCATGCACCCTAGGGAGGTGGCCATCAAATCGCGGCTTCGCCTCATCCAATTCAAGGTTCTCCACAGGGCCTACTTTGATAGGGCACGACTCTTCCGGATGGGGAGGGCCGCTGATGCCTCCTGCCTGAGGTGCCAACATCCTCAGGGTGATTTCTACCATATCATCTGGGGTTGTTCCGTGATTCAGGGGTACTGGAATGAGGTCTTCACAGAATTATCAGCAGTTCTGGAGGTTGACGTCCCCAGAGACCCTAGGTTGGCGCTCCTGGGCTTGTCGACTGAGGTGGATGTCACACGATACTCTCTTATCTTCCTGTTGTTGGCGCTGGTAGTCGCCAAGAGAGATATTGCTAGAATGTGGGGGGCACCAGGACGGCCGAATCTGGATGACTGGAGACGAGGCCTAGACATGTACATGGCAGCTGAGAGGGTTACGTATAAAGCGAGGGGGTGCCCGAGGAAATTTCGTAAAATATGGGCCAAGTGGAGGCACTATCACGGACTCGAATAGGGGGATGCACTGTGGAGGGGGGGGGGAAAATTGAGGGTTACGATATGGCCCACAGAGGTGGTCTCATGTACGAATGTTTTGCACCTGTTGAACCTGGAGGACCCGGAGGATGAGTCGACCTAATGCTTGTGGCTTCTGCCATGTGGGGTGTGGAAGACGCGAGATCCGGGGCCTGGGGGGAGGTATGGGGGACGAGTTGTTTGGGGGGGGGGGAGGGGAAGGGCGGGAAGGGGGACCTCGGATAGAGGCCTCTCAGTTGCCCGGGGATGTTCAGTGTGATAGTTGGGAGGGGGGGTTTGGGGTGAAAAATTGGACCACGAAATGATCTTATCGTGATAAATACTGTATGCTACTGTGTTCAAAATGTTGCGTATCACCGGGGGTTGGCGGAATGTTGACGCCCCCCCCGGATTGCCACACTGCTTTTCTTGATGATCCGTATGATGCAACAATAAAAGAAATTTACAAAAAAAAAAAAAAGGAAGTGCGCTGATGAGCGATCGTGAACAGGGAGACCATGGTACCTAAAATGGCTGTCGTGTATGCTCGTACGTGGGTCTGCAAGATGGCGTAGATGATGTTCAATACACGAACTAAAATTTCACAGAGGGAATGATGATTTTAAACCCCTCTTAAAGGGGGGTTCACAGATAAGCAAGAAAAAAAATCACCTACCATATGTATTCATCACGGACTCTAACCCAATTATTTTCTGGTACCTGTAAGGTACCTAGTGTCAAAGCGAGCCTGTGAGTTCCATTATGGAAAACCAGCAGTACCCCTTGAAAAAGGCAAGAAGATTATCATTTGTTTTTCCCCCAACATACATCTAGTGTCTCCTTTCTGACAGTCAGGGTTAAAATAGAAGTGCCAATTTCATTTCATGCTGGTGTTTTTACTATGTCTCTGTGTATTATCTTTTCATGCTGTATATTCTATATTTTGCTCCTTGTAAATTGTATTCTATTTGTTAGGTTGTACAGCGTTCTCACACCAGAATTTTGGTCTTGTTCGCACTTCATTAAACTTCATGAATAAAAAATAATAATAAGTGCAGGTTTTTCACTTCATGCAAAAACAACAGTTGATGGACAGAATACAGAACAATGGCGTACATTCACCCCAGTACAGAGATCTGGGCCTAAATCCATAGGTTTTTTTCCTCACCATGCCATTCCTGTTTGGACCCTGCCATATGCAAATCAGTCTTGGCCCTGCGCCCAATGGGCACAGTCCAGCCCAAACTGCCAGGCCAGGTCCTCCCTGGACTGGAAACAAGCGTCCTACGACCGGTTTCGGGCTTTCAGACCTCATTAGCCAGGATAGCTTGACTCCAGTGGCATGGAGAGCACAGGACCCACATCTGGGCATACCTGTCCCACTCGGTGTGACAAATGCTAAAACAACAATTGATGGACAGAATGCAGAACAATGACGTACATTCACCCCAGTACAGAGATCTGAGCCTAAATCCATCGTTTTTGTTCTCACCATGCCATTCCAGTTTGGACCCTGCCATATGCAAATCAGTCTTGACCCTGCACCCAATGGGAACAGCCCAGCCCGAACTGCCAGGCCAGGTCCTCCCTGGACTGGAAACAAGCATCCTACGACCGGTTTCGGGCTTTCAGACCTCATTAGCCAGGATAGCTTGACTCCAGTGGCATGGAGAGCACAGGACCCACATCTGGGCATACCTGTCCCACTCGGTGTGACAAATGCTAAAACAACAATTGATGGACAGAATGCAGAACAATGACGTACATTCACCCCAGTACAGAGATCTGAGCCTAAATCCATCGTTTTTGTTCTCACCATGCCATTCCAGTTTGGACCCTGCCATATGCAAATCAGTCTTGACCCTGCACCCAATGGGAACAGCCCAGCCCGAACTGCCAGGCCAGGTCCTCCCTGGACTGGAAACAAGCATCCTACGACCGGTTTCGGGCTTTCAGACCTCATTAGCCAGGATAGCTTGACTCCAGTGGCATGGAGAGCACGGGACCCATGTCTGGGCATACCCGTCCCACTCGGGGTGACAAATGCAAAAACAACAATTGATGGACAGAATGCAGAACAATGTCGTACATTCACCCCAGTATAGAGATCTGGGCCTAAATCAATCAATTTATTTCTCACCATGCCATTCCAGTTTGGACCCAGCCATATGCAAATCAGTCTTGACCCTGCGCCCACTGGGAACAGTCCAGTCCAAACTGCCAGGCCAGGTCCTCCCTGGACTGGAAACAAGCATCCTAGGACCGGTTTCGAGCTTTCAGCCCTCATCAGCCAGGATAGCTTGACTCCAGTCGCATGGAGAGCACAGGACCCACGTCTGGGCATGACTGATTTGCATATGGCTTGGTCGAAACTGGAATGGTATTGTGAGTAAAAACACAATGGATTTAGGCCCAGGGCTCTGTACTGGGGTGAATGTATGACATTGTTCTGCATTCTATCCATCAATTATTCTTTTTGCAGTTTCTCACTTGATCGTACTTTAATCCTCTGGAAATTCTGTTTGGGAAGTGAGTTTTAGCCAGGACAGTGATTTGTGCAGATATTCTGTGTAGGAGAGTAGGATCTGCTTCTTATAGTTATCCCCACTTTTTGCTGATGTATCACTATTTTCGACTTAGACTGACTTGGACCCTGGTATCCAGGACCCCAGTCTAGTTGCTTTCTCCTGTACATTGATTGCATGTACTTTAGGTACACTTCAGATTGGATACCGGGATACCCTTACAGTCCCTAGTATATGGTACATCATGTACCCAGGGCATAATTACCCCAGAGGCCTCCCAGGCGCTGCAGCATGTATTATACCACCCCTGAGAGATCATTCAAACTGACACCAAAGGTCTGCTACTGCAGCCTCTGTAAGGTGGGGCATGCACCCCTTACTTAGATATAGGTTACCTATATCTATTCTAAATCACTACACATATAAACCTATCAGTCACCCCTATCAAACCTGAAGGCAGGGTGCTGGGTTTTGTGTGAGTGGGTGCCCCTGCCTGAGCAGTGCCCCTCTGCAGCCTTCGGAATCTATTCCCGGGGTTGTCTGTGATGCTACCAAACCATATATACTTAAGTGCATTATAACCTCGCGGTAAATGTTAACTTTAAAGCGGCTGCTTAGAAACATGTTGTGTTTGGTGTCAAACACCTTGGAATCATACCTCCACACCAGTAACTGGTCGGAGAGTATGATTCCTCCCTTGTAGAACCACTACTGTGGGTCACCGGTGTACCCGGTACCAGCTTTCCTGAACTGGGTAGCACAAAATGGATGCTGCCAGCCACAGACACAAGTCTGCCCTCCTGCTGCTGAGCTGAGCTCGAGCAGGAAAGCTTGGCAATAGATGTCCTGTCACAGGGAGGTGTGACCACCTCCCAAATAGGCTTTAGTGTATTGGGGCTGGTTGGGTGCACTCACAGTACCTAAAGGTTTGCACTGGGGGCAAAGTTGGTGTTCCTGTGCATAGTCCAGCTGAAACCGATTGCAGGAGCCATTTGCTGCTTCTCTGATGCAAAACTGGACAAAGGACATGGGTGTAACAACCCCTATGTCATGTCCCTCCCCTAGGAGGGTCCTCAAAGTTTGACTAACCCCTTTCTTGGGTATAAAATAGAAACCCTGACTACAGGACTTTAGCAGGCACCTTAACGCATCTAACCGGTTTGCATCTCCTGAGCTCTTGAGGACTCAGAAGATTTCTGCAGCACAGGAGGTAGGTTCCTGAGTGTCTTTGAGGTCAATCTGCTCTCTCAGCAGTCCTGAGACCAGTATCCCTCGTGCGGACTGCGTAACCCGAATCCCTGTGCACTGTGTACTCTTGCAGCAGCATATACTTTTTGGAGGTCTCTGAGGATGTGCTTTGGGCTACGTGTAGTCCTGACCCCGAGCAGTATTTCCACTGAAGATTTCCAGCCTCCACTCCACGAGTGCTCTGTGGGCCTGTACTTCGTGATTCAGCTCGCGGTCCCTTCGCGATCCCTGGTCTGTTGGCCTGTGGGTCCCTGAGAAGGTAACTTTGATTTCTCTTGGGATTTCCTGTTTGTTCCAGACGTGCCCTGACTCCCCATAGCTTGGAGAGTCTCCAGGACCTTGCTGGTCCTCACCGTGACTAGTTTCCTCTGCCGGCATCGGTTGCATTTGCCAAGGCTTGTTGGTGTTCAATCCAGAGACGGACCCCTCAGCACTCAACATCCTACATGGGAAAGCTCACCTCCGGACTTTGGTCATCGTCGATGTCTCCTGGTCCCCGTGGCTGCAGAGTCAAGCATCCAGTCTTCTCACCTGAAGCACCCAACATCGGTGGGCATTCGTCTACCGAGCCCCTGGTCACCCTGAAGTGAGTCAGACTCTGTGCCCTCTTCTTTCAGGTTCTTCTCACCTCGGATCCAGGCTTGGATTCCACTGGACACTTTTCATCGTCCCGGCAGCAGCACTTCTTTGAGTCACGCCAGTGAAAACGACAAATGTTTCCGACACCACTTGACCCCTATGCTGGGATAGGTCACACGGGTACCTAGGTACACACAAGGGTACTGGCCTTAGAACTTTTTATGTTCCAACGGGTTTGCTTGAACTCCTCTCCAAAGTGTCCTTAAACTGTAATTTTCCAACCGCGACTTTCTCATAGAGTTGTACGGAACTTGCATCTGTGTTCACACACTACACCCGTCCTCTGTGGGCTCCCTGTGTCACTCCTTTGGGTGGTTCCTTGGGGTCCCAGCAATTCGAGCTGCTTATTTCTCCCCTGAGGCGGAAAGCCGGGGGTTCTTGCTGTCACTTGTAACCTGAAATTTATACTCGTTATTGAGCCACAAATAACGCGTCTTTTTAAAACCTGTGAATATTTTAGCCTGTACATTTTTAATTACTTTGCTCACCTCAGCGCGAGATTACTTCGCTCCGAGGCTACTTTGGAGCAACATTCAGACAGCGCTGCTGCTGCTAGGCGCTGGGAACTCTCTGCTCGATCCAGCTTGGCCGCCATCTTTGGTTGGGGAAGGCTGCTGGTCGAGTTGCTCCTCCCTCCCGCCCTCCCAGGTGACTTAAGAGGGTGTTTCCTTGCATTCTCGAGCTGCTTATTTCTCCCCTGAGGCGGAAAGCCGGGGGTTCTTGCTGTCACTTGTAACCTGAAATTTACACTCGTTATTGAGCCACAAATAACGCGTCTTTTTAAAACCTGTGAATATTTTAGCCTGTACGTTTTTAATTACTTTGCTCACCTCGGCGCGAGATTACTTCGCTCCGAGGCTACTTTGGAGCAACATTCAGACAGCGCTGCTGCTGCTAGGCGCTGGGAACTCTCTGCTCGATCCAGCTTGGCCGCCATCTTTGGTTGGGGAAGGCTGCTGGTCGAGTTGCTCCTCCCTCCCGCCCTCCTCCACCTCCCCGAACAATGGTTAAAAGCACTGGACCATCCCGTCCGCGCAGCGGGCGGGCGCAGCGGGCGCGCCGACGGCGCGCCAAAGGCAAGCCCGTCTGCGCCCATCCGCGGCGGACCGGGGCACGGGGCCAGAACCCCTGTCCATTCCACCCCGAATGCCATAAACAATATGATACATATTAAGTACACTACCAAGGATCTGCTTGCCATACGCCCCAATGTTAAAGAGAGTTGCCGCCATACTATGTCAGTAGACTCTTCTATGATGTATTGTGCGTCTTGCCATTTTACGATTAAGGAGGGAAAGAATGGTGAGTTAATAGGGAAGATTTTGAAAATGTCACTACTTAATTGTAGATCCCTCAAAAAACACAGATTAGAGATACATGATCTTGTGTTAGATGGTGATCTCGATGTACTCTTTTTAACAGAGACGTGGCTTGATACAGCCTCGACTCCAGAAACCTTGGAGGCGGTCCCGGTAGGATATAGCTTGCTTAGAATCGATAGAGAAAAACAGATAGGAGGAGGTCTGGCTATAATTCACAAGAGCGACCTATACTGTACCTTAGAGAAGGCTACACTGCCGAACAGTGAGAGTGGGTTTTTTGCGATAAAAACTAGTCCCAAAAGTAATATCAATGGACTTCTAGTATACAGGCCCCCTGGTAAGTCCTCACAATTTGCCACTCAGCTAACAGAACTAATAACACAACATGCGCTCCGACATAAGTAATTTCTTATTCTAGGGGACCTCAATTTTCATTTTGAAGATTTCAAATGTAGGGAGGCACAGGCCGTGGTAGAGGCTTTGAAATCATTATCACTAACACTGCAATCTATATCTCCTTCTCATCAGCTTGGCCATCTTCTTGACCCTGTGTTTGCTAACTGGGAGGATCTTAAAATAAACACTCCGTTGCAAATCACATGGTCCGATCATTTTGTCATCCCCTTTGAGGTGGAAAATGTTCTACAGGAATGCAGTGCGACTAATTCGAATGTGCCCAATTCTAGACCCTTGAAACGCAGAGACTGGAAGGACTTTACAGAGGAAAAGTTTAAATCTGCCCTATGTAAAGAACCTCCCCCCTCCAATGACACTCTGCTCAAGGCATGGGAGGGCTATGAAAAATGGATGTCCAGGGCTCTGGACACAGTAGCACCATGGACATTTAAACCCCCTGTCAGAAAGACTCGAACGGCTCCATGGTTCTCTAAAGAACTTAAGGAAGCTAAAACCAAATGTAAAAACACTGAACGAGGCTGGAGGAAAAATTATGATCCAGAGGATAAGCTAAAATATAAAAAGGAATTAAAAATGTATCATAAACTTATAAGAGCAGCTAAAGGTGTGCATTTCAAAGAACGTATTGAATCCGCAAAAAACCCTACTAAGGAACTGTTTTCAATATATAAAGAGCTCACGGTTCCCACCAGACTTGAGGCTCAAGACACGTACTCTAATGAGCTATGTGATGAGATTGCGGACTTTTTTGTGAAAAAAGTAGACTTAATACATGCCACTTTCACAGACAGCCCACATGACTATCACGCAATAGTGAGAAATGCTCCCACTACCAAGCTCCAGTTAACAAGCTTCTCAGTCCCTAAGAGATCAGACCTGCTTCCCATTATGAGAGGAATCCATTCTGGATCCCCTCTGGATGTAATCTCCCCTAATCGATGTATGGGAGCTCTTGATGGCATGATCGAGCAGATTGAACAGCTTATCGCTCTCTCTTTTCAGGAGTGCCATTTGCTGGAGGCTTGGAAAACCGCACAGGTTATACCCCTGAAAAAGAAAGCGAACATTCATATCTCCCAACTGCAAAACCTCCGTCCTATATCCCTCCTCCCCTTTTGTGGGAAAGTTGTGGAGAAGGTTGTGAACAAGCAACTTATGAAATTTATTGAAGAGAACTCTTGCCTCCATTCAACCCAGTCAGGATTCAGAGCAGGATATTCAACTGAATCCGCGGTCCTCTTTTCCATTGAACGCTTGAGACAACTTGTTGATGGAGGGCAGACAGCAGCGTTGGTGTTATTAGACCTTAGTGCAGCATTTGACACCGTGCTGCACTCAACGCTGCTGTCGCGCCTCTCCGACATGGGAATAGAGGGTCCAGCCCTGGAGTGGATACAATCTTTTTTGGAAAACAGGAGTTTTCAGGTGCATTGCCCTCCTTATAAGTCATCTCCTCGTAAGTTGAGGCATGGGGTTCCACAAGGCTCAAGTTTGAGCCCCACGCTGTTCAATATTTATATGGAGCCCTTGGCACATATTGTGGAATCCTATGGTGTGGATATCGTCACATACGCTGACGATACCCAATTAATAATTCAACTTGCCAACAACCAGCCTGAAGAAGCCATTAACTTTTCCAACTGTATGCGGGCTGTGGCAGGGTGGATGAACAGCAACTGCCTTCGCCTAAATGGCGATAAAACCGAGTTGTTGGTGGTCGGTAAGTCCCCCTCCACCTGGTCGCAGGACTGGTGGCCGACGGAACTAGGGCCAATCCCCCGCTCAGCAGAGGTTGTCAGAAATTTGGGAATTATGATCGATGCGGAACTTTCCTTCAAGCAACAGATTAGCAAAATCACTGGAAAATGCTTTGGAATACTGAAAACTCTCCGCAAAGTTCTCGACCTGCTCCCCTTTGGTGCCAGGAAGAAACTTATCCACGCCCTAGTCACGCCACACCTGGATTATGGCAATGCCCTTCTCCTAGGCCTGAGTAAAAAAGGCATTCAACAACTACAGTGTGTCCAAAATGCCGCTGCCCGCCTGGTACTTAACCTTCCACGCAGGGCATCCGGTACGACGGCATTGCGTAAACTTCATTGGCTCCCTATTGTGGAGCGCATCAAATTTAAGGCACTATGTATGGCTCATCGTATTGCCCAGGGAAAAGGCCCAAACTATCTGCAAAGACTCCTCACCATCCATCGCCCCACTCGAAATCTTAGATCCGCCGGAGTGATGCTATTCCAACTTCCCCGTGTTCACAAGACCAGAATGGGAGGTAGTTCCTTCCGTTTCTTGGCTAGCAAACACTGGAATAGCCTCCCCTTGAACCTTCGGATGGAACCCTCCGAAACAAGATTCAGACAAAATTTAAAAACTTATCTCTTTCCCAAGTAAATAGTATCCTGATACATTCTAGGATTTCAGTGTGACTTGGTTTCAGCTTCATCTGGGAGTAGTAGCATTTCAGCGCGGGGACACACCGTCACAGGTGTAACCAGGCGCTTTAAAAATGGTCTTATTATTATTATTATTATCTATGTGCTCTAGGCGCTGTGTCTAGTGAAGTCATTGTTGTTATAATATTTTTTTAGTATATGGTTCGGTCTCCCCCATGGAGCCCCCCGTGTATTGTGCTATTTACTGTTGTTCTATTGATTCCGTATTGTGTGCCTTGTGCTCTAATCTCATATAGAGGTTAGTAGAGAGTGTTTAGTAATAAGTACATATATGTTATATATCTCTTGTGTGGTTCTCCTTTCATTTGGTTATTCAGGAGGTTCTGATCTGGTAAAACAAGCTGCTTTACATTCCTTCGAGACAACCTGAAGGCTGCTCTCCACTGCTACCACTAGGAGAGCTTTCTATAAAGTTTGTCTTTAACCTAATCATCAATAAGGGTTGTCTAGACTGATACAAGGTGCCCACTTTAATTAGTGGACAGCATATACCAGGCCAACTTCTCACATTCTGCCCTTCAGGAGATGCATTTCCAAAGATTAGCACTCTCCGACTCCCTCTGCCTCTCGATAGTTCAGGCTGGAGTAAGACACGACACATAGAAATCAGCAGCCTACTCATCTTGGTATCCCAATACCTGACAGCCCACTGGATGTGTCCAGTTTTTTGTGGTTGCAGGTGGTGGAAATTGGAATATTTTTTAGGGACCAGGACCCTTTTTTCATCATCATACTTTGATCAGAGTTAAAAGGTTACTAAGTTTGTAAGCTTTTTAGGCTCTGGATGGTTTTACAGCCTCTTCATAAACAATATTTTCACAAGGAAAGTGTAAAAATCTGATAATGTTTCATTACATCCTTACTCCTTAGTGTAGTAAAACGCAGTCATGGGCAGGCAGATGAAGATTGCACAGAGGTTGGGACAACATTTTAATGAATATAAAGTATAAGTGTGTGTCACCTCGGTACTCAGCGCCCATGTAGAGGCAAATGGAGGCTTGGCGTCTCATCAGGCCGGCTTCCGTCCCAGGCACTCTACCGAATCCGTCGTGGTGTCGGTCCTGGACAACCTCAGGGATGGCATGGACCAAAATAAACATCAGGTGCTGGTGCTCCTCGATCTCTCCGCCGCTTTTGACACGGTGGACCATACCATCTTGCTTTCACGTGTCAGAGCGGCGGGAATCGAGGGCTCAGCCCTGGTCTGGCTATCGTCCTTCCTGAGGGACCGCACCCAGGCGGTTCGGATGGGGGATTTCACGACTACTCCACTCCACGTCACTTGTGGTGTTCCCCAGGGTTCCTCGCTTTCTCCTTTACTCTTCAACTTATACATCTTTCCTTTAATTTCTGCGCTCCAGCAGCTGGAGGTCACCGTATATAATTATGCGGATGACCTCCAGCTCATCTTCAGTCTTTCCTCTTCTCCTCACTCTATTTCTAATTTCCAGTCTATCATGACTTTCATCAGGGACTGGATGAACCACAACCATCTCAAACTGAACCCGGACAAAACCGAGTTGGTTCTCACAGGTGGTTCTTCCAGTCCCTGGAACTCTCTGTTCTGGCCCCCTTCTTTTGGTCCTTCCCCCACTCCTTCCTCCACAGTCAAAACCCTGGGTGTTAAAGTAAATAACCAACTCACTTTACACTCACAAATCAGCTCTGTTGTCTCCTCCTGTTTCCTTATTCTCCGCACTATTCGCACTGTTTCTCGTTTCTTTTCCCCTCTGGCACTCAAACTGATCATGTCCGCCCTGGTGATTTCGCGGCTGGACTACGCTAATGCCCTATACAACGGCATCCCTGCGTACAGCCTGCGGAAGCTCCAGATGGTTCAGAACCAAGCGGCACGATTGGTGTTTGGTCTTGCGCGTTTTCATCACTCTACCCCCCTTCTCAAGGAACTTCATTGGCTCCCTGTTAAGGAACGTTCCCTTTTTAAAACTGGCTGTATGATTTTTCAGGTTCGCCAGGGCTATGCTCCCGCCTTCATTTCCTCTCTGATTAAAGAATATGCTCCAGTCAGAGAGCTTCGTTCATCATCCAAATCCCTCCTCCAAATTCCCCGCTATAAACGGAAAAAGTGGGGAGGAGCCAATTTTTCAACTCTGGCTCCTGCCTTCTGGAACTCCCTCCCCGACCATTTACGATCTGCCTCCCATTATTCCTCTTTCCGCAAAGACCTTAAAACTTTTTGTTTAAACAAGCCTTTCCTCTGTAAATTGTGCCTCATGACTATTTCTTGGGCCAGCCATCCACAGCTTCGTTTTGCTTAACTTTGTCTTACAGCGCCAAGAAACCGCAGGGTGTATGCTGCGCTCTACAAATGTTTTAAATTCAAATTCAAATTCAAGCATTAGTTATTCATTTGGGGAAAAGTCACGGGCCTTGCTGGCTCATCATATCCACTTTACAGTAAAGTGAAGGCTAATTTTAGCTGTGGCAACACACAGCTTTTGAGGTCGGGTATGCCTATGTTAGCACAACACCCATACCACACAACATGTGGCAACTAGAAAGCTGCTTTCAGTCAGCCCTCTTAAATCATTGAATAGTTTAGTTGAGCTCCCTTTAGTCACTGGTGTCCAAGATTGACTATCAGGTTTGGATATCGACCTACAGGATTTTCTGAATATTTATAGTTTTTGTGAAGCTGTAGCTCAAATGTATGATTGGTTAAAAGTAGCGGTTTTAACACCATGATATATTTAACTTGTTGGTAAGATAAACTTTTTTTGTAATACTGCCATGCGTTTAATATCTGGAGCCCAGGGGCACTGGTTTTAGAAGCAATGATAGTCTTGCCGGCTCTCTGAAGAGAAACAGTGCAATTAGATGTGTGACACATGGTTATGTCTTTACTGGACATTGAGATATTACAATAATATTGTATGTTGCAGTTTTCATACAATACTAATTTTTCGCTTTGACACAAGAAATTCAAGATGTTGGCAATCTGATTGGCAGGATTTGTATGGGCTTCTGAACGCCCCAAGATGATAGTCACATTAACATACATGACTTCAGCCAGAGGCCCACCTCCTCAAGCCACAGAAAATAGTAATTCTCCACAGAGCTACACATTTAGCTCACCACAGTCATGGAAAGGAAGGGTGATACAAGTTCTCATCCGATGAACTAAAACATTTAATATATTTTATCTAAATTGACCCAGCCATAAAAGTATCCTTAGGCAACCCTAACAGAGAAACCATTTAAAACATCCTCACTGAACTAGCAGCCAAATGTGCTTAGACTAGAAATATTTAATATTGTCTGATTGTCGTTTGTTATTATTCTACATATATAACACCGATGCTTGCTGTATATTTCTAAGGACAGTCTCCTGGAAGTGATTAACTCTCCTATGAGTAGGAGCAAGCCTTTGAACTTCTACCCAATGCTCAGGTGCTGGTTCAGTCTGTGTGCAAGATGGGGTTCTGCTCCCCTCTCCTATTGTACCAGAAGAGATTGTACCAAAAGAGAGATAGATTAAAAAACTCCCATTTGGATTTCTCATCTGTATATTTTCTTTTAGCTCCACAGTTGACTCTCGACCAAGCAATTAAATTACTGCTGGCCACTAAATCAGCCCCCCCCCTTTGACCAGAGTAGTCCCAAAATGTACCATCTTTTGCCAGAAAGTTTTGCCACACATCTATCACCAATTTTAATCAAATGAACATATCTGGGATTGGTCCTATTAAGTGAAAGTTAGCATCCAAACTTGGACCCTGGGGATCTGAGCAATTATTGTTCTATTGCGAGCCTTCCACTGCCAGCAAAAATGTTTGAAAACGCCATGAACACAGCTATCTCAGACTTTATAGAGGGTACTGTTATTTAGATGCCACAGAGTATGGATTTAGGAAACACCACAGTACCGGATTGGGCTTGATCGCGGCATCAGAACAGGTTAGGCAGACAGTCAACATGGGTGGTAACGCAGCACTGGTGCTGCTAGACCTCTCTGCCGAGTTCGATACGGTCAATCACAGTAAACTGTTAGAGTGCTTGGAGTTGATTTGTATCAGAGGGAAAGCTCTGGCTTTACTCGAGTCGTTTTTAACTGACCAAGAACAATTTGTTGCCCTATCGAATTTAAATCGCCCAATTTCACACTGCCTTTTGGGGTTCCCCAGGGCTCTTCTTTGGGCCCCTCGCTTTTTAATATCTAAGTGGCCCCTTGGCACAACTGATACAATCTTTGGGTTTCTCAGCTATATCCCATGCTGATGACACCCAAATTATTGTGTCTGTGACCCCTCGGATACAACTACACAATTTCATGACCGAGGTTCTTCCTCTCGGTGGCAATGCATATTTTTGGTCACCCCCTTACTGGCCCCAGGAATTAGGTCCTCTCCCTGTGCCCACAAACAAAGTGAAGAATCTGGGAGTCATTTTTGACTCTAAATAGGCCATGTGAAGATGGTCACGTCAGCATCCTTTTACACCCTAAAGCTGCTCAGGAAAATATTCCCTTTCATTCCCCTTGAGCTGCGCAATCTTGTCATCTCTGCTCTGGTTCAGTCTCGAGCTGATTACTGCAACTGTCTTTTTGTCAATCTGAGAAAAAAGTGCCACTAAAATTCAAATTGTGCAGAATGCTGCTGCTTGTACTCTGCTGGATATCAACAAGCACAACTTGCTGCATCTGCACTTAGACAACTACACTGGTTCCCAGTAAGAAGACTGTTGAGTTCAAGGCGCTGTGCATCACCTTCAAGGCAATTCATGGTGCAGGTCCTAGTTTTTTCAAACAAAACCTTCAATGGTACGTTCCAGCCCGTCTGCTCAGATCCTCTCTTGACCACAAACTTGTGATTCCCTGATTTGAAACGAATCATATCCTAAATGTCAAACATTAGAAAAATCATGCCAAGATTTTTTTCCGTTACATTGATGACATTTTTGTCTTATGGCAGGGCCCGCATTCAATCTTAGCACAAGAATTAGAAAATCTGAACAACATCAATGATCGTATCCAATTCACCTATTACACTCATTAGAAATCCATTGCATATCTGGACGTGCTAGTCCAGATTGAACACAACAGAATTACCACCACTGTATATAAGAAACTTACGGATCGCAATAATTTATTGCATTATAGAAGCTTTCATCAATCATCTCTAAAGAACAATTTGCCCATTTCACAACTTTATAGAGCAAAAAGAATCGTTTCAGAACCCAATGAATCTCAGACACAGATACAACACATGATCCAACGCTTTCAAGCACGAGGGTTCCCCCGGAGATTCTAAAAAAAGCTGAACAAAAATGTTCTACAAAAACAAGAAATGAACTATTACAACAAACCACGAAACGAAGTGATACACGCATGGTTGTTGTGTCCAAATTTTCCATAAAGAGTCGCATTCAAACACACGGTTTTGAAGCATTGGCAGATTCTCTCTTTAGAACCTGACTTTAATGGTATTTTCAATGAGAATCCGAGGTTTGCATTCACAAGAAGCAAGAATATCTTAGACATTTTGAAACCCACTGACAGATCATCGATTTCTATTCAAGCTAAAGGTACTTTGCCATGCCACAATTGCAACAATTGTAACGCCATTATGAAAGGAAACACAGTAAAACATCCTCGCAGTGGTATCCCAACTCACTTAAAAGTTACAGCTACATGCGATTCGATGAATTTGATTTATTTATTGAAATGCCCTTGTGGATTGGTTTACGTGGGTAAAACTATTAGGAAAATCAAGACAAGATTGTCTCAACACAAGAGCAGCATCAGAAGAAATGACGCCAAATCAACAGTAGCAGCTCATTTTCATGAAAGAAGACACAATATCTCACAACTTCAATTCATGGTTCTTGAAACTGTGGAAACATCTGAAAATGTTGATATCAACAAACAATTACTACAAAAAGAAAATGAATGGATTTTCAAACTTGACTCTTTGAAGCCCCACGGGCTGAATGATCGGCTGGAATTCTCATGTTACCTGTGATCTGATAAGACTTTACTTTGACTCTTTGTTTACTCATATTTAATCATTCTTTCGAGTGATACGCATATGTTTTAATGCATATTACACTTGTTTCTTCTCAGTTTGATTTTCATCTCTTTATTAACACACCGCTTTTTTTCATCATCACTCACTGTCTATATTTAACTAATAGAGCCGTGATTTTGTCACACACCACTCTTTAATGGCCGCCGCAATCGCTCGTTGCACACACTCCCGCTATCTGCCATCATTTATGTTTACTATACTCAGCGTTTACAAACAGAGACGCTAACACATTTCACACCGACGAAGACGTTCTGTCTCCTTAGAAGCTCTAGCCTTGAGCTTTATTGGTAAGAACACACACTTTGTGTTTGTAGTAACCGTTAGTCACTGGGTAGTTCACTTTTTATTAAAATTGCACACGTGTTTCAATACACGTTTAGATACCTTTTCTTGCATGATATTTCGCGCACCTCTCTTCGCTTTAAACACAGAAACTTCACCGCAATCACTTGTGTGTCACATTTACGCTATCTTTTTTCATCCTTTTGGCTACATTTTTTTTCTATGTTCTTAACATCATTTTTGACGACGCTTACCACCACTGTGTCACTTATACGTATCACAAAATTCTCTAGCCTACACCTGAATGATTAACTCACTATTTGCAACTTTCTCACTCACGCATGAAATGTTACACAACATGCAATTAGGAGCGCTAGTTCTCATTACATTTTTGTTTGATTATAGATTCCCCTGATGAAGTGCCTTTGGCATGAAATGCATTGGGACCTGACTGTTTGATGTATTGATATATTCAAGATGTGATTTACAACATTGAACTACAAATTCGTTTGATTTAAATAAAACGGATTCAAAGATTACAAATCTGGATGAACTCTTGTGTTTGAAGCAAAAGACTAATAACTTTTTTATTTACGCATGATGAATGTCGCTTTCACGACTAAATAAGCTGCGCCCAGAGGGTCGCCCTTAAACATTTAAGGATCGCACTTACTTTATTCCCTGATTTAGGAAATCCACCTGGGACGGTAGAAGTTTCCTGGTTTGTACCACTAGACTTTGGAAATCTCTTCTCCTTGCCTTAAGAAGGGAAACTCAACTGCTAGCCTTCAGAAAAGTGCTAGAAATCTGGCTTTTCAATCTTTGATCTTGCTGCTCAGATCCCCATGTTAGTTGCTCTGGGAGCTAGTGCCTAGACACCTTCGAGTACTCGTTTGCACTTAACAAATCTATTTTTCTTTCATTTCATTTTTCATATGTGTTAGGGGTGAGTTTACCCCTTCTACATGGATTGTCTGTGCTTGTGTGGTAGATTGACTGTTGTCATGTATCATTAAGCACTAAATTACCTACATTGATGAGGAGTTATTTGTGCTATTGTGAGACTGCAATCTCTTGCCACACACCAATTAAGAGATTATACCAGTTTTATGACAGAAACTGTTGACGGATTTTGCCATTGCAAGACAAGTAAGTGAAATGGATATTCAATCAGGATATATGTTAAGTGATTTTTTATATTTTCTTTCTGCTGTGACCTTATTCCTCACGTATGGCCAAATGAAAGATTTAAGTGACTGACCCTTTCTAAAATACATAGTATGAATGGCACTATTTAGAAAAGCAAAAATAAAATGAATACACGTTAAGGACACGTTTGTGGTATGGTTTTATATAGAATGAGGGTGTTCTACTACCCAAAGAGAAAAACATGATGCTTTGACCTATAAACAAAATTACACTAACAACAATTAGTGTTTCTTAAAATATGGATTCCTTCAAGTAAAACTGCACTTTTCCCAACAAATGCAAACAATAAGAAAATCACTTTTTAGGCAAATCGTTTTTTTGGGTGAAATATAAATGCATCGACACCAGCACTGTCATTTCAGTCTAAGATACAGAATTGTTGAATCATTTAAGTAAAAAAGATACAGAAACAACATTTCCAAATTTGATGAATATCCCGTATACGTAGAGATGTAAAGACCATTGTTTTTCATAAAATTATTCATTCTATTATGATCTTACATTATTATGTTTTAAAGACAGATGAAACATCACTTAACCTGTTAAGTTAATGAATAAAAAATTCTTGTTTTGTTATAAATTAGGTCATATATTATTTGGAAGCATCTTAATGCTTCTTTCAACTTGAAGAATCAAAAAAAAGTTTTAAATGATGACTAACACCAATAAATACTCTTACTTTAAACATAATGTACAAGAATCACATTTTATTACCTGAAATAGAGCGAACTTTGAATAATAAAAAACAATTAATTCATATTGTTACTTTGTTTAATGTCCATAAAAATGTTTGTATCCACAAACTGTGTGTAGATTTGTCTTGAAGTATTCAGTCTAATAAATGTGTACTTTAATTTTTACATCAGTGATTCATAAAAAGGTTCTGCCAAACCGCTTATTCTTTGTGAGTGTTCCCTATTCTGCATATAAGGATAGGCAACAACTTGTGTCAGTCTAAAGAAAGTCAGATACTGTCTTCTCTAACATATTAAAAACAGAGAACCCAGTAAATATATACTTGATAACTCTCCTATGTCAGAAAAAAAAATTAGGGGTATACGTATGTATTTTTCACAATGTGGATTGGCATGCAAGTAGCTTGTTTTGTGGGATTAAACATACAGGAGTGGTACCAAGAAACTAGGTTCCCATGGTACTGAAGAAGAGCCATAGGGGCATGGCTAGAAACATGTTGACCTATAGGATCGCAGGCACATTACCAAACTCGCCTTCCTAACTACCCCCTAATTTTGAATCATACCGACTAGAGGCAGGAATAAAATAGATGTACCTACTAGCCAGGTATTTTTAAATTATACCATGACTCGGCACCTTTTTCCACCCCCTCTCCCTTATCATATAAACACCTTCTTTATCATCATATAAAGACCAACAAATGCTCCCACGTAGATTGTAGGTCGCAGCATGCCTGATCCGCAGCGGATCGAGATGGACCAGATGATGGAGCAGGCTACCAAGGGGTAACCCTGGTGGGTGAGGGTTTTAGAAGAAAAACATTGTTTTTTCTGATACAGGAAGGTTATTAGGTATATATTTACTCGGTTCTCTGTTTTTGATATAATAAGTTTGACTAACAGGGATAAATCCAGGACAACCCTCATTCTCCCCCACCCCCATTTTCTCTGGATAAGTTTCTCTAATACAACAAATGAGTGAAATTACTGAATGGACAGGAATTTGCCAATACATCTGAAAGAAATGCAAATGTGGACCATTTTATCAGTAATGCAACACTTTCACAAACCCTATGACTTGCATTTAAAGATTCTTACAATGCTCTACTACATTAGAATTTTACTCTTTAATCAAGACTTGAAAATTTAGAGGTGTGGGAGCAATCAACCGTCAATCATTTGTTATATAATGCATAATTTCTCCCTTCAACTCACCTTATGAAAGTACATACGTAAAAAAAGGCATGACCCTGGTAGAAGAGATGATTAAGAACCAAAGAATGGCATCATACAAAAATATTGTTTTTGCTGTTATCATCTATAGAAAACTTTGGTTAGGATTCATACAATCATATGTGTATTAGCAGATAATGGAAGTTGGACCTTGGACAGAATTCTTTTCAGGGTAGATGTAAAATTACATCTACGTAGAGTACTTTTTAGAGTACTGTTTATATCCACAAAGGCATCTTATTATTTACTATATCAGCTGTTATGTGACAACAACAGTAGTACGCTGTTTGATTGCAAACTAAGTATCGCCAGAGTCAAACTTTTTATTGGAAACACAGAGAGGCAACATAATTATTCAAAGCATAAATGCGCAGCATAATAATCAGATCCAGATTCTTCCTTCGTTTCCCAGTAATAAAACTTTTAATCTTGTCTTGTTGTCACACAGAGTGCCAAGAGATGTTTCAAAGACCAGCAAAAACAGCCAACGCGTTTCGCCCCATAGGGGGCTTCCTCAGGGCAAACTTTGCGATGTTCACTCACAAAGGTAGATCACTTATGATCTCCATTAGTGCTTGTATCAAAGCTCAATAAATCACGACACAGCAGTCAGTGCTGAGATAATAGTTGCCGTGGACTGCTGCCAGTATTCAATTTATATAATATGATTCTCATGTGTTATATTCTTCAAACGTGACGTTAATAATTCAGACTAGACGTAATTACTCCAAAACTCCAATGTAGAAAAGTGGGTCAATGCGATGGTTCACTCCCAAAGGGCATATACAGCCAGTTTCACCATGTTGGGGTTCCCTCACGACGATCAGTTACGATGACTCCGACTCCATAGTACGTGCGGCTCCTCAGTATCCCTTACTTCTGTTTCCTTTTGTTGAGCTCTATCAAACTTTTTATTGTCTGTAAAGATTTTACTTTTTGGTTTGCAGGTTGTGTACTATGAAAGCAAAGATATGTCCCAATCTTTCAGACACTAGAGTTACACAGTGAAGCACAAGTAGCTGCGAGAGACACAACAGTATTCTTATTAGTTTTAACATTACATTACTAAAAGCTGATGGTTGTTTTCAGGCACTTAAATTGCAATGTTCCCTTTCCTACCCTTCACATTCGACCAGAAGGAACAAGACCAGTTAGGAATCAACCCCTAGCAAATATGACAGCGGGGGGCAGTATATGGGAATAAAGTTAAAAGACTCAGGTTCACATTCTCAAAAGGTTTTTGAGAGCAATAAATCAACAACTGTACAGTGCACATTTCTCAAAGGAAACGTGGACATACTATTGGACAACACAATTATTTGATAAACAAAGACAGATTTAACAGATTTGTTGCATGAGATATATACTTCACCCTTCTTCATTGTAAGTCACAAAGACAGTGGTGGTACATTTGAACACTAACAAATAATATTCTTTTTTTCCTGTGGAATGTTTTCTGCAAAAAGCTTTCCAGTTTTATGATTTTTTTGTTACATTCTGCTATGCAGGTTGTTTTAGTTGGCTTATTGTATTTGTATATACTACTAGTCATAACTGGAATTTTGTGAAATCCTATAATGTGCCATCGCAGTTGCAGTATTGTTTGTCTCCAATGCCTATGGCAGTTCAATGTGCAAAAGCAAAAAACTGTGCATAGTTTTTCCTTGGTGTGCTTTTCCAGTACAGATCAATTATTCTGCACCTTATATGTATGGATTAAAATGTTGATGGCTAAAAAATGTGCAAATTCTGAAAACGAATTTAATGGGCTGTAGTTTGTTTCAGAGGGTCAGGTTAATGTATTCTGGCTATGAATTTAGACAATTGTCACAATCGATGGATTTAATATCAGTAATAATAAACACCTTAATATCATGAATAAAGTCACAAAACGCAGGACAAGCCATTCGTCTTTATAAAAACAAATATTTAAAAAAATCACTTTATTAAAATATTAAAACAGGATTGTCTACCAAAAACTAGAATTGTCTCTTTTGGTTTTGTGCAAGATGTATATTTTTGCATTTAGTCCTGCAGAATATTTGTTTACATGAGGTTTCTTATTAAAAGCTGTTGCATGTTTTATAAAAATCAACAACAGTATACTGATAGTGCTAGGCAGAAAAGCCTACACATGTATTGCACAGCAATGTGTCTTTTTATTAAATAAAATATGATAGAATGTAAAATGACAATAAAACTGCAGCAAGAACGTAATATTTTTCTCCTGCGTTCTTGCTGAACTGCAAATAAGAAGTTGTGTTTCCTTCATAGCAATCCTGTTTTAATTGCCAAAAGGGGAAATGCATTGGATCTGCGGGTGTCGGGAAGAGGGAGGTAGAGATAGGAAGAGGCAATTGAAGGTAGAGTTGGGGCAGGGTGATAAACCACCATTGCCATTTCAGGGAGGTGTCAGAGGGTTTCTAGAGTACCTGTGAGAGAAAACATGATATTAAAAATCTAAGCAATATAACCACAAAAAGATGATTACAGAAAATTACATAAAAAAATAATTGAGCAAATCCATAGATTGCAGGGGGTTCTAGAAGACTTGCATAATGTAACAACAAAGCGTAACATACTGAAGTTTGATGAGATGAGCAAAGGTGGCTACAGTTCAAGAGAAATGGCTTTTGCTCCCAACATGTAAACATCTATGATACCATAATTGTAACAAAGTAAAAAAAACAAGGACTAGGAAGTGGAGCACCAGTGATCAGAAATCTGGCAGTGATGGGTTGGGAATGTTCAGGTTCCTCCATTGACTTCAGGACACAAATGAATCCATAAAAACTGAAGTCGTAGGAAAGTGTTCCATCCTTTGCATGGGACCTGTGGAATTTTCTGACCCGTAAAAGCTCAATGTTACTTTTCTCAATGTTCTCCAACTCCCAGACATATTCCACTGATTGTAGCAAATTGGCTGTACAGAAGTAGATGATCCGTGGTCTCAAGGTCACTTGCAAATCTACATTTGGTTTAAGTTCTCCACGAAGTACAATCCCAAGAGAAGCTCAGAATAAAGCTACATCCACTCCCAGGCACTATGCCTAAAATTGGTGAGGGATCGATGCATGTGTCAAAGCTAAAACCAGACCTTGCATGCTCCTGAAATTTTGATGCAAAATGCAAACAACAATCCATGTGTGCTTGGTTAAAAACATGAAGAAGGTCTTGCCCCAGTCATCCAGTAATGTGCAAAAGTGCAATGCCGCACCAAGAAGCGGTCTGTGCATCAAAGGCAGAGACATTATGGAGCTTTGAAGTTTATGCTCTTCCCTTTTTAATGACCCCCTGTGCTGCCTGCTAGATGTGTGTTTCGTCCTTCTTCCAGTTCTGAGGGTAATCCTGCCTTGGATAGGCAGTGCTGGAAGGTCTCATTTGATCAAGTGATACCACCACCTCATCTGAATTGGGGTGCTTGTGTTGTTCCACCGCACGCGGGACCACACTCGACCAGCGATCTGCATATAGGTAAAGATAAGACATTTATTAATCTTTCCTACTTGGGAGAATGCACAGCATTGTATATGACAGCTCTATCTGGACATGATCTTGACAAAACTCAGGAATGACTACAACTAAATACCACTACCCAGAACAGACAACAGAAAAAGGAAATATATCTGAAACATACAAGAGTAAATCTAAGCTTTAAAGACAGCATTTGCTGTAGTATCTGTGGGCCAGAAGCGCATAATTGTTTGTACCTCACATAATTTCATCTTGGATGGGCAAAAGCTGTCATTCATGGCACCAACAGCAGATCCAGGTTCATATAAACAAGGTTCCACATCTCAACTCACAAATGACATTACAGAAACAGAAAAATCAGCAAATATGGCAGCATTTCTGTTGCCATATGATGCATGGGAGAGAACAGGGCGTTCCTAGGAGGGTGGGGTGGAGAGTAGAGATTATAAACACCTATAAAGTTCTAACTTTGAAAATAGTTTTTTTTTTTAGAACAATGTGAACACTTAGTACCTCCAATGCTGGGGCACATGTGCAAATCGCGTGCGAAAGACACTTCCCCATATTATCTGTCAGTGTAGCAGAAGGGATTGATCTACCCGGAAACCAAACATTTTTTGTAGTAAAGTATGTTACCAAAATGTAGTGAATTATTATTATTTTTTTTTAATGCAGTTTTACTAAACAGTGCTTCAATGTAGTGCATGAATTCTGGATGGCCAAAAAAGCTAATTACCCCACGTGGCAGAATAATTCATGCATGTACATAACTACAAACGGACTCATATTTGCACTGAATTCACATAGCAGGTCTAGTGGCTTGGACTATTGAGTCCACTGTAGAGGCCAGTGTTTGACCTCATGGTCACAAGTTCAAATCATGGCAGTTCTACTCAGCCTTTTATCCTTCTGAGGTCCATAAAATGAGTACCATTGGTTTGGGTAGCAATAGCGACAAGATACCCTTGGGTGAACGTGCGCCCTCACAAATTCACGTTATGTTACGTAAAAGAGAGAACTACACAGTATAAGACAGAAGTGACCCAACTGGATAGTTGTGCAAAACTGCAGAAATTTTTTTTCCTTCTGCGTTCTTGCTGATCTGCAAATGAGTATATTATGTTTCCTCATGGCAATCTTGATTTAATTGCCCCAAGGGAAAAGGCATTGGATGTGTGGTTGGGGGAGGTAGAGGGGAAGCGAGGCAAACAACGGCAGAGTTGAGGGAGGGGGGGTGAGAGGGAGGTGTGAACCATCATTGCCATTTCAGCAAGGTGTGTCGGAGGGTTTCTAGAGTGCCTCTGGGAGCTATAATAAATCCGAGCAACCAATCAAAAGATGGTGATCACAGAAATTCACAGGATGACTTAATTCTCCTTTTGGGGAAAAAGGTTTAAGGCCATCTGCCCCAGCATAATGTTTCTTATACTTGAAGATATTGTGACCTCAGCATGTACAGTAGTGCCCTACACTTTCAACGGTCCAGAGTGTCCTAGCAGAGGCTGTTATTCTTCAATGCAGGGAAGAGCTGGAGTTTGGCAAGCTGTTGTGGTTATATTCAAGACGGAGAGAGACACAGGCAGGTTTCATGCACTGTTTCAAAAAATGTGTTTTTATGAAGAAAAAAAAAATCGCAACTATGGCACTTTTTTAGGTCTTGCCTACGCAGCGCGCATGTGCTGAAAATGCAAAAAGACTAATTCCTATCGCTTCGGCTTTTCAACTAATCACGTGCACGAGTTCCATTACCTTCAAGGGCAACGCGTGCACGTGTGAAGATTTACTTGCGGGAGCGAGCGCCACCATATGGTAGCAATTATGGCTCCCGCAAGTGAATCGTGCAGGCCCCCCTCCTCTTCACCACTGCCGCGCACGCCTCCCCCTGCTGCCGCGGGAGGTGCGCGCGCTTGTTTTAGATGAGCACGCTGCAGCAGAACTCGGCCCTCGTGCCGTTCCAAAAAAGTAGGCCTGACTGTAGGCACCTCCTTACTCGGCCGGAGTGTTTGGATTCTGGGCGCAGAGCGCATGTGCCAGCCATGGGGCATAAATGTAGACCCTGTCACCAGGCTGCCTCACCTCTCACATGCCCATGCTTCACATTCACGGACAGCAGTAACCGGCAGCAGGGGAGCTTATCCCGGTCTCTCGTGAACTGATGAGGCGGAAGCTGAGGAGACTTTAAGCCTATCATAATATTCAGGGGAGAGCGACAGATGCCACCATGCCCAGGGTTGGGGGGCTTGGTGCCGGCCGCCAAAAGCGATGCTAGCAAATTAACGTGAAGAGCAGCTTTGGCAAGGGGTTTGTTTTGTGTATTGGATACTCAAGGTTTTCAGAATCTAAAAATAAAAAAACATGGCTGTGGAGGCGGAGTGAGGCAGTGACTGGCATCAGCATCATTCGTGAAGGGCACTGCCACCTCTCATCACAACTCGCTTTCTGTTGGTAAACAAATCAATCTTCGCAGAGCTCAGCATCCCTTCCCCGTTCCTCTCGCACTGTTGTCATCTGGTGCCGGAGATGGGCTGTCACAGAGCCAGACAGGTGATGGTGGGCCCACTTCTGCACCCATCAGCATTCCTGCAGCAGCCCGCTTGCGTTGCCATGCACTGCTGCCTTGCAGCTGGCCCTCCAAAGGCACAGTGCCCCCCCTGCAACCGTTCCTACACGACAGGCCTGGCTGGCCCGCTGCCGCCAGGTACCACTTTAGACCGTGCCAGCCAGCAGGCCTCTGGCACGCCTTCTAGTGCTGCGCTCGCGAGACAGATATGGCATAAGTAGAGGCACCTACCGGGGGCTCAAAGCGCCCTCACTCTCCCTGTACCTGCCTTGGCACCGCTCCCTTCTCCTCGGGCGCCGTGCATCCGCAGAATGAATGCACGTACGTACTGCTGTGGCCGGACAGACACTCCTCACAGGCCCACCTGACACATTGTGGTTTCAAGTCAAAAATCAGAACACACTCCTCGGGGCTTGTAGTTATTCTTCGGTACATTTTTCGTTAATTGCCAGTTTAGTGTTTACAAATGGTGCCGTGCGGA
Source organism: Lissotriton helveticus (assembly GCF_964261635.1). Lineage (NCBI taxonomy): Eukaryota > Metazoa > Chordata > Amphibia > Caudata > Salamandridae > Lissotriton > Lissotriton helveticus. The sequence continues at coordinate 992,164,209 of NC_136072.1, read as the reverse complement.
CAGCTCTTGGAGCTGAACTACATTTAAAGGGGATGTTTAGGGCCGGGAATACTACCTCCCCGACTGAACTTCATGCAGGCTCTGAAGAGATTGTCCATGGGTAAAGATCCATGCCCGCGGGCACCTTCGCCAACGTGCCTCTTTCTTCTGGGATCGCTGTTGGGTTTATTGTGGCTTTATTACTTTAGGCACGGGAGCCTCTCCACGACCTTGTGTAAAATGTAAGGGTGTTGCGTACGAACAAAAGGATGCAAACTAGTACATTTACTATAACCTAGTGTGGAACTCATCATTTGTGCCATAATTGTATTGCAATAGGAAACATGAACATGTATAGATGTAGCTGACTGCTTTTGCCATGGGGACAAGAAACTGAAGCAGAGACTGACCAATGGCAAGGAAGCTATCTACTATCCGTCTTTGTACAAATAGTTTCTTGGAGCTCTCCTTGTCTTTAGAATTCGGCACATATGTGGAAGCCTTTTGAATTATGGAGGGGCACTGGTTGGTAGAAATGGTGTTGGGAGATACTGCATTATGCAGCGAGTGAGGTCAGGCTTTGACCAGAACAGGTGGAGCTATGCGCCTCATTGCCTTGGACCATATCCCTCCATGAGTGACTGGCCCAGTGAGGCTGGATATATCGGGTACTTGAGGTGGCTTCATGGAACTTGTACACAGTATATTGCTTGTGTTAGAAATTTGAGCAGAATTCAACCAGACGATGAAACCAAGCAAGCAGCAGAGAAAAAGGCTGATATTGCAAATATATGAACTTTTCTGCTACCCCTGTCACTTCCCTACAGCCCAATGAGGCGATAGCAGTGCTTTAAATGAGTCGGTACTGTCAGGTACAGAGTACCTGCACTTCTTTATTGTGAGAGGCAGAGTACCTGCAGTTCTCTGCTGAGGTGCATTACTTTTATTTGGATCAGCACTTCTCAGAAGTAAGTAGGTGCTCCGGTAAATGGGTACCTGCACTTCAATTTTAAACAAACAGAAACAGATTTTTTTTCCATTTCAAGCACTGTGTGACTGTTGTCACTTTCTTTAAAAGGGAAGCGCACATGCTGTGCACCTAACACAAACCTACTCTGGGTTTCACTCTATAGCATGGAACGAGCTGTGCGCAGGCGCATTATCATCTTACAAGCAAATACAGCCTGCTGCAGGGGTACACGCTCTCCTGAGCCATGCAGGGGAACTTTCTCTGTCCCATCAGGACAAGACATATTGGTACCTCTCACTACAGTATTCAGAACACGGATGCCTGTAGGTAAGGTTCCACGAGTAAATAATATAGGACCAAATGTTCCAGATTTGGCCATTTTGCTCCACAGAAACAGATTCATTCTGTTTGCTACAGTGAATTTTGGCATTTTGTTTACCTATTTTTTCGGACAATGGATGTCTGCAGTTTCTAGCTAACCCAGTCTGCTGTTACACTCTCCCTTAACTGGCACAATAGGGATTTCTTTTTAAAGCAGGCTTCTCCAAGGAGCAGCCTGTGAGCTGCTCACGGCTCTCTACCCACCTGTGAGTAGCCAGTCTGTGTCCGACCGTCCCAGTGCCAGGAATCCCGGCCCAGCAGCTAGAACATGGCACAAGTTACATTACACAATGACACATTTTTTGTAGGCTCGGAAAGATGACGTGGTTGGCCCAGAATCCCAGGATGTCGAGCCCATGCCTACACTAGAACTTGGTTCTCCACTCAGAAGTCTGCAGCCCAAGCCCCCCTGATGTCACATTCTCTCTCCATGGCCGAATTTTCACAAGCCCCTGTGAAAATCTCAGTGGAAGGTGTGAGGTGTAAAGGGCCCGCTTTATCATTCATCACCCGCTCCAGCTCTAGTTACATTGTAGGATTGTTCCCTTTTAATAGCATCCTCCCCTCTTTCCTCTTGACCTTTGTAATTATAAACTGATGCATGGTGCTCGGTTATTTAACAATAATAAACAAAGAGCATTCAGGGCGCCAGCTCGTGCTTGGGGGGCAATGTATGGGGTTTATTTCTTGGGTGGCGTGCCTCAAGGCGCAGAGAGAAAGAGTCGCCCGAGTCTTTTTATTTCAGGTACTACGCAAGAGCACTGCTTAAATAAATAAATATCTGTCAGGAAAAAATACAACTAATTGCCCAGGACAAAAACAGTAGGCGAAAAGGGATAAATGCGGAGAGCAGGCTTGTTTTTAACAAGCATTGGCATAGCCAATAGGTCTTGCCTTTGGGACCTTGTAAGTGGTTAGCCATGTAACCGTTAATGTTGTTGCACCCAGGATATTGTGCTGCATAACTAAATAAAACACTTATAAGGTCCCAAAGGCGAGACCTATTGGCTATCCCAATGCTTGTTTTAAGTGCCAGTGATGTTAGGGCATTCCCCTTTTAAGTAGCAAAGAAACTAAAAACACTGAAGGGGAGTAATTCCCTTGAAAGCATCCCTAATGCTTGCATCGGAGTAGCTCAGCAATGCGTATTCTGTCATGACAAGAAGATAATTGTGAAAGACCTGTTACCTTCCTGTAACCATGCAAGGCAGTCACAGGTGTTGTCCCTCTGTGCTTTTATATTACGCAGTCGTGAAATGAGACCAGCAGAGTAAACACAGTGGAAGACAAGGAGCCTTCTTATGGCACTGAGTATCAACTAGGGCACAAAGCTGGTTCACCGCAGCTATGCATTCCACCTTCATATTAATAAAGATTTGTTTCCTTTAAACCTCTCCTCTCAATCCCACCACTGCAGCTTGATGTTACTATTGGAAACCAAATGAGCATTGCCATTGCCGGTGTCTTCACTCACTCCCAGGATCCTGCCAGTATCGCCCCAGACGTCCTTTACAACATGAATAACCCTGGGCGTTGTACTACGCTACGCTCGCGGTAGTAGCACAGTGCAAAAATGTGTAGCGTAGCGTAGTGGGCATTTTTTGCTTGCTCGCAGTCCTCAATGTCAATTTGGCGACCGCGAGCAAGCAAAATCAACATCCCTGCAAGACTTTTTCCTCGTTCGCGATCAGCAACACCAAGTTGCCGATCGCGAGCGTGGAAAATAAACCTCCCGGCGAGGGAGGTCTGGTTTCTCGTTGAGAGTGGTCGTGTATGCTCGCGACCGCTCACGATGAGAAACTACCAGTCCGAGTTGCGAAAGCTGCTGCTCATGTACAAATCTACTCGAGTGGCAGAAAACGACAGCTTGCACTGTGCAAGATGCCGTTTGCAATGATTGCGCCGTGCGGACAAGCATCCGGCACTGTGCAATCAGTGCGAACAGCATTTTCCCTACCGCACTATGCAGTCCACGTAGCGTGCCAAGTGCACTGTTCGTAGCTACGTGCAGCGCTACTACTCAAACTACATCCAGGGTTAAACATGATGTCAAGAACCATTTAGAGATGTGCTGGTACCGCTGACTTCAATAAGTATGAAGTAGATCCCATAAAGAAAAGACATGTGGATTCTGTAACAGCAACTGTACTGGAATTCTCAACATGGGGATCCGAAGAGAAGCAGGTCTTCAGCCAAGGCACCTTCTCAGGATGATCAAGGGATACAGCACCCAGAAGATAATGGTTCTGTCCTGTCTCTGTGTGCTGCACTAGGTCATGATGTCAGTCTTCTGTAGAAGCTATGATGCTACTGTAGAAAATGTGTTTTAGGATTCTAGCCATGCAGGGGGGCTGCATACACAACAATATAGCTCTACCAGGACTTTTCAAACCAATTCTAATCTTGTAACTTGAACCGGTCATTATTGATTAAATCATACAGAGAATACTCATCGGCTTCGACGTGATGCATCATAACAATAACATAGCATAGCTGAACAAAGGATGTCTCAATCTCTTGAAACAACTAGTTATGATTGACGTATGCTGCACAGTTGCGATAACAGATGGATATCTTCCAGAACTAAGCACATGGCCAGAAGCTGCAAAATGATCACATGATGCTCTTAGCCAATCATACCTCTCCTCAGACGGCCCACAGTCTGCGAGATACCGTAATACTGATAGGTCTCATTCTTTCCAGGATCCTCGTTAATGATCCCCAGATTCTGATTCCAGTGTGACCAGTTCACCTCGTCTACCCTGAAAGACACAAGGAGGAATTACCTTAGCAATATGTTACAATTCAAGGTATAAAAGCAAGGTAAGACAATGACACAGGTGGATGTTATGTAGAAGTACCCTGTATACACACACAAAAGTCAAGAGCCAGTCTTGATCCAAGCCGGTCTATTCACTAAACCATCCCAGGACAACACTAACTCCATCCTCCACTGTGGACATCTTTAGAATATTCAAAAGCATCTCCTGCAAATTATATCACATAGGAATAACTCCTCGTCAGATATAAGAGATGCCCCAGTGATTCTCAAAGATGCCTGTCTAAGGAAGCATTTAAGTCAGGTAGTATAAATCTGAGTCCACCCTCAGTATGCCGGTAGATGTTATGGCATTACTTACCTGCCATGTTGTGCAAAGTGCATGTATAAGATTGCTAAGTGTTTTCAAATATTAAAATTGCTATTTTAGAAGTTTTCTAAACCTATCAGCAGGAGTGAAACACTCAGCAGAATTCAACATTATTTGGTGAGTGCCCAGCTTTTGAAACCCAGTCATAATAAAACAACGATGGGATGTTGGTCGAGCAGGGATATACTTGCAGTAATTACAATCGGAGATGTAAAAGAACAGATACATAGCGCAGGACATTCTATGAAAGTGCTACTTCGATTTGAAACGTAGTTACAAGCTAAGGTTAAAATTGGTATACGCACCATTCTTACATAAAACAATTACAACTACACCTGGAAAAATCATAAGTCAAGCAAGTATCAGTGATTAACAGAGGCTGATAGTTGAGCTGACCACGCCCAAGTTTATACTTCTTGTTCTTATGTAGGTCTATGACACGTCTGCGTAAGAATAGGCTAGGATCAGTGCTTAAATTGAGCCAGTGTTGCAGGTGGGGACCACAGAAACTCATTTTGGTTATTTTATTTTCCCCAATTTGGACTTGCCTCTTGAGCAAGAGAGAGAAAAACACAAAAGGGGGAAGAAAGAGGAAGCCAAAGATGGAAAAACTGTGACAAAGCAACAAATTCGGGATTAAAAAAACCTGCAAGAGTCAGATAAAAGGGCAGGGAGTGTCTCTTGGTGGATGTAAGAGGCATCAGGTTGAATCAATTCTATGCAGCATTTGTACTCGCCATCGTCGACACCTGTAGCCACGGGCTACTAAGCAAAACTTTGGACCATGCACCTTGATATTTTACAAATTAATGCCAGGTTAGGACTATAGCAATGTGTGCAGGCATTAAGATGTCTCAAGAGGTATGAAATAGATGCAAGAGAAGTGTCAGGGAAGTGGTACATAATATACGGGTTGGCCACCCTAACATCAGGACAAGCAGAAATGTACATGTGGGTCTCCCGCCAGACAGAAAGAGAGCGCAGTCGATGTGTGGGGGGGCATATACCTCGTGGCCCCTTAGGTGGCAGTGTTGTACACAGCCTAATGTAGACAGGAGAACATATATATATCTCTTAGCAACAGGGAGCTGGACTGGTGTGTGGCCAAGGCCTGGCTTATAATGTGCCAGGTGAGAGAGTGGATGGTCAGGTGAATGGATGGTGCTGTGTGAAGTCTGCTTGAGAAGGAGGGAACTGGCTGAATGATGAGACCAAGAGTACTGGAGTGACACAATGCTTCCAGTGTGTTCTGCACTCTAAGTCCCGTGGACTGCACACCTGAGGAAGGCTACCTGTGAAGGGTTACACCAGGATGTGACAGGACTTGGTTACGATTCAAAGAGCTGGAGAGTTGGCACTACCTGGTGGTAAATTCTTTTGTTGATTTAGTTCCTTCATCATTCCAGAGATGGAGGGCCCTGGACCTGGCTGGTGCCTCTGCGGTGGGGACCCGAGCAGAGATCTGAATGTGGCTGAGCCAATGGAGGCCACCATTAGGCTTATCAATCCTGCAGGTATCTTTAACCTGCCAGATAAATGAGTGTCATTGACGTTGTCAGTGGGTTGGAAATCAGGATGGTCTCCTGCACTTGATCTACAGCGACTGCTTCTCTCCCCGGTGCTCCACATTCTGATGACAAAAGAGACACCAGCCTACCTGTCCTAGATAAGGCAGTGATTGGGAACGCATTCCTCATATTAGGCCTCTGGAATTGGCATACAAGAGGGTCCTTCCCGCACCATGACAACAAGAATTGCACCAGTTTGTCCATTAGGTAGTTTCCATCTCCCTAGGTAGACGATAAACCCAATTACAGATGAGGAAAGGAGTTGGGAATAGGATAGCCTATGGAGCCTGGCAACAGAAATAGCTTGGGGGCTTTAGATGTAAGCCTGCCCCTATCATCCTGTACAACATATAATAGCAAAAGATGTCTGTGAAAAAAGGTGTCCCTGAGTGATTGACTTTCTGACATTTGACCATCTACGCAAGGTTAATGTTAATGTTAAGGGAAATTTATTGAGCGCACTGTCACCATGAGTTTCCTGGCGCTGATAGGACACTGAGGTTGAGCGGGAGGAATTTAGTGGGGATGTGAAAAGAGCAGAGTTTTTAAAGATTTCCTAAAAAGATAGGAGGGAGCAAGAGGTCTTGAGTGAGAGTGGAAAAGAGTTCCATAGCCTGGGAGCCAGGTGAGAAAAGCTGCGGCCGCCAGATTTAGTGAGTTTAAACCGGGGGGTAACTAGAAGCTGAAGGTGAGTGGACCTCAAGGTGCGGGAAGGACAGTAAGGGGTGATCAGGGACTTCAGGAAAGCGGGGGAGGGACCAGTTAAGGCTTTGAAGACCAGGCAACAGACCTTAAAGGCTATTCTTTCACTGACTGGTAGCCAGTGTAGTTGATGTAATAGGGGTTTGGCCGACTGCCATCTAGGGATTTTAAATGCCAGTCTGGCAGCCTGGTTCTGGATGATCTGTAACCTAGCCAGCTGGGATTTGGGGAGGCCATGGTATAGGGCGTTAGAGCAGTCCAAGCAGGACATCACCAAAGCTATTAAAACTTGTAGCAGGGCTTCGGAGGTCAAAAGGTGGGCAACTTTCCGTATCCTGTATAGCTGGAACATACAGGAGGATGTTACAGCACTCACCTGGGCCTTGAGAGTGAGCTCAGAGTCAATAATGACCCCGAGACTCTTTACACAGCCAGCGGGAGAGGGAGGTGACCCAAGCTCAATTGGCCAGTACTGAGTGCCCCAATGGGGGGCACTTCTCCCAGGAAGGAGAAGCTCAGTTTTGCCGGGATTGAGCTTTAATTGATTTTGGTTCATCCAGTGTTGGATGTGTGTCATGACCGCCTGGAAGTTGGTGACAGCGTATGGGGAGGTGAGGGGGAAAATAATTTGTAAATCGTCCGCGTAATTAAACACTGTGACGTCCCACCTACCTAGGGAGTGAAGGAGAGGTTGAAGGTATAAATTAAAAAGGAGGGGGGACAGAGAAGAACCCTGGGGGACCCCACAGGATGAAGGGACACTGGTGGCGCTGAAGGGACCCAAGCTCACTGCTTGAGATCTACCCTCTAGGAAAGATTTGACCCAGGACAGGGCTGGCCCACAGACTCCGGCGGCCTCGACACGGTGGAGTAAGATGTTATGATCCACCGTGTCGAATGCCGCTGATAAGTCTAGTAGGACTAATGCCTGGGGGAGTCCTCTGTCAGCGTTGCTTCTGAGATTGTCCAGCACGGCGAGAATCACAGCCTCAGTGGAATGGGCTGGTCTAAAGCCGGCCTGGTTTATTTCCAGGAAGTTGGACTCCTCGGTAAATTGCGAGAGGCAGGTAGTAACATGTGCCTCCAGGATTTTAGACAGGAAAGGCAGGAGGGAGATGGGTCGGTAATTGGTGAGGACCGCTGGGTCCGCGCCAGTTTTTTTTAGCAGAGGCACCAGTACGGCCTCCTTAAACGACCTGGGGACTATGCCGGAGTTCAGGGAGGTGTTGAGTAAGGGTAGGATACAGTGCGGGAGAGTGTGACAAATGTCGCGAAGCACTGAAGGAGGGCAACAATCCTTGGGGGAGCCGGATTTCACTCGGGTGGCCAACTTGGCAAGGGAGTCGGAGTCGAGTGTGGGGAAACAGGACAGAGTGGAGATGTTAGCAGGGGGGGCTACAGTTGCAGCTAAGGGAAGGGAATAGGGAATAGAGTTTTTAATTGCCGAGATCTTATCGATGAAGGAGTTTAAGGCGTTGCATGACTCTGCGGAAGGGGGCAAATTCGGGAGTGTCCTGGCGTCCGATGTTAATTCGCCGAGGACCTTAAAAATCTCTTTAGATTTGTTAGGGGCTGTTAATATTCTCTCGGAGACGAAAGCAGACTTAGTTGTAGTAATGGCTTTTTTATAATCTTTGCGTGCGGACACATACGCCTCCCTATCAGTGCTGAGATAGTTACGCCTCCACCTACGCTCCAGTTGACGCAGCTCAAGATGTTGTTGTTTATGGGCTGAGTTGAACCATTTATGGGATTTACTGTGGCGTGAGCGAGGGAAGCCGGACAGGGAGGCGAACTGGTCGCTAGCCGTCGTGAGCCAATGAGAGATGTTTGCGTCCACTGTGTTGACGTCTAGAGTGTTGGGTGAGCTTAATATCCCGGAAAAAGGATCCACAATGTGAATGTTCCTTTGATTTGCATCCACAGTTAAACAACCGTAAAATAAGGGTTACTGGCACGCTATCTTTGTGCCCGCTCTTTTTGACGAATTGGCATGTAGTTTTCCGTAGTTCTTCTATTGCCTACACATGGGTTGAAGGCACTTATTTGTTTCACTCACATACGTTGCACCGTACCCTGGGCACAGTATACTGCAAACACCCATATTTGGGTCTGTTATTCCTCTACTGTCCGTGAAGTCCTCGAGCTCTTACCACTGGCATAGTGGTACACTGCTGCTGGCTGCATTTTACCTTGTGGGGGAAAACCTGTAATCCCCAGAGTGAGTTGCTGGTAGGAGTCTACCTGGCAACCACCGGATGTTTAATAAGCATCAGTGAGGTGCAGCTGCGTCCCAGTGCCCTGATAAAATTGCCATAAATTGTGTAAGGCAATGAAATGTTGGCTGTTTCAAATGAAATAGTCTAACCATGCTGTTTCCTTTAATCTGAGTGTGGACACTGTCAAAAATAAAGAATGTATGGAATAGTGGTCCACAACTCAATTTAGAAATGTTCCTTCTTAATTTGCACATTACGGAGTCTAGATGGTTGATGGACAACAGTATATTCTACTTATTATTTTTTCCTTCACCTTTTCACGTAAACTCGAGATTTGGCCTAAACTTTCACTTCTATTTTTCTGTCATGAAAGTTGCCAATGATGACAGAACGAGCAAACTGGTGAGTACCAACCAGTAGCTCCACGGATGGTGCCTACGTAAGGCACTTTCTGACTTCTCTCACCCTTTTTATTTGATGCATGTCTTACAAAACCTTTAGCTGTGACCTAATGGTGGCTGTGATGAATGGCAACAGAGAACACCCCTTTTTGAGTGAGAGGTGTTGACCAACCAAATGGATGTGAATTGACCCCTCAAATGAGAAGCTTGGTTCACGTGTGTCGCCTGAGATAACTGTTCATAGGACATCACACTTACTGTACTCAAGGTGTCAATTCAAATGACTTTATTTCGATTCCACAAAGGAATCATAAAAGTATACACCAATATAAAATACATGAAATGTAATAATAGACCACGATACATATTTACATATTTCGGATTTTCAATACATTAAAAAATGACCGTAATCACATATATGAACATAACATAAAGTGCTGGGTTAATTTCATCAACAGGCCAACAATAAAGACATTTTATAAGAATTTCCACCCATAACTTATTTCAGTATCGGTTTCTAATAACAAGAGCTGATCTGATAAAACTAAGTACGGCATTACAAATGTTTGGGGTTGACAAGGACAATAGATGTTCATAGCCCTCTTTGTAATAGCTTGATCCAAAAGATAATAGGACTGGTCTAATGAAAGTGTTTCTTGGGACCTTATACAAAGCACAGAAAAGAATGAGGTGCAAAGTACTTTGTGAGACCTTATCATTACAGGGGCAAAAAGGTAGTCTCTCACACCACCCCCCTTGTTTTGGAAAGGCAAAAAGGAAGTGTAGAGTACTAAGGCGAAACCTTGTCAAATAAAACCGCCATTGCGTATTGATGATATATGATAGATAAAAAGGCCGCAGCAATTTGCCCCTAACATACAGTGCATGCTCACTATTCCTTAGGGTACCCAAATTAGAACCATAGGCATTTTTGATAATTAATTTTGAATCCTTACTAATCCTATCAGGGTTTTCAAACATATTACCTAACCCAATCTTATAGAAGGTATCCCTGACATATAAAAGCCATGGAATTTCCCTATAGTGGTCAAGTTTAAGGCAATCTTGCAAAATATCTTTTGTCAATTTCAATTCTTCAGATTGCCAAACTTTAGACCATAGTAGTAATGGAGCTACATGTATAATGTCACTTACGAACTCCATACCAACCTCCCCATGACAGAAACTATTCGACGTACCCGAACGAACAGATAGGAGACGTTTTATAAATTTATTCTCCATAATCTGTAACTTTTCACATTTTTGTGACCCCCAGACTCCAGCGCCAAAAGTTATAACGGAAGTACACTTGGCTTTATACAGGGATATTATTTCTGCTATTCGCCGTTGACCTAATTTACTAGCAAAACGAAAAAGGGCTTCAATTGATTGTGTAACCTTTTGGACCCGAGCTGATATCAAAGGGTCCCGATTCAATTTCTTGTTAAATAGGTTACCCAAATAATTAAAGTTATCAACTTTCACTATAGTTGAGTCCTTTACCATATACCTGCGGGTTTTAACACTTTTCAAGCTGCAAGTCATGGCAAAAGATTTGGTAAAATTGACCCTAAGATCTAAACTTTCCATAAATGTCTCAAAGGCATTCAGACAGATCTGCATGCTATTGGGAGTGAGGGTCATTAAAACAGTGTCATCTGCATATGACAACATTGGAATCCTTTTGCCATTAGCCTGTGGAAAATCAGCACCAGATTCTAACAAAAACTTTCCAATCCATTGGTTGAGACCAAAAATAAAAAAGGGGCTAAAATACATCCCTGGCGGACGCCTTCAGTGGATAATATGGGTCTAGTCTTCTCCGCACCAGGGCCATATCTAATCCTCACAGTTGTGGCAGCATGGAGCCTGCGAAGCAAGGTAACCAAAGGCTCCTCAAACCCCATAGACTCCATCATCTGCCACAACTTACTCCTGCATACAGTGTCAAAAGCACTGTACAAGTCCATGAATGCCAAGTAGATGGAGCTATTCTTGGCACCCATGTACTTGCCCATAATTAGTGCCAAGTTGAGACACTGCTCAGTGGTTCCTTTGCCTCTTCTGAATCCATATTGGGAGTCCACAATAACCCCTGCTGAGTCTGCCCGTATTTCAAGCCGAGCCAATATCACTCTGCCCATTAACTTGCAGGATGCATCTATTAGTGATATTGGCCTATAGCAGCACGGGTCAGACTTATCACCCTTCTTAAAAATGGGTACCACAACCGCTTCTTTCCAGGAAATCGGAATGGACCCCACCGTTATTGCCTTAAAATCATAGTAGTGGAGACCAAACCTCTGGGTTACGTTTGAAAAGATCCAATGGTACTGCATCAGGTCCTGGGGCCTTTAGTGCAGCACCCTTACTCAGGGCTATCTTTACCTCTGGAAGCGTTAATGAATCACTAAGAAACTTTGCTGACTCCATATTAAGATCACCAGCTCCCATGGTAGTAGTCAGCAATGCCTCATTTGGGTTAAAGATTTTACTATAGTGAGCTACCCAGGAATCTTCAGGTATATGCATTTGGATGGTACCCTCTTCTCCCGTTTTTAAAAAAGGTCGGTTTTTTACCTCCCAAAAAAGCCTGTTGTCCCTTAATTCAACCGCTTTTCCCAAATCTTCCCATGCCTTGATCCTTAAGTCGTTTTTAGGGCTCGGCCTACGTCAACCCTGCGTCAGCAGGGGAGGCGGAGCTCCGAGCTCTTATGTTATAAAAAAAAAAAAAAAGTTTCTTTAGGGGTCCGGGCTGCAACATTCCTAAGTGCGCGCGCGTTTTTTATGGCATCTGCATAGTGATTCGTCTTCGCTGGGCTGTGTTTTTAGTAGCCTTGACGCGATAGGCTTAATGTAATTTGTCGTTCGGCATGTTGGCATTTTCTGTGTGGTTACGCGCACAGCAGTGCATTAATTTCAATTAGGAGCTGTCAGGGTGCCGCGATAATGTAATGCAGATGTTGTGGGCGCGTTCACAGTCTGCAGTGAATGGCGCGCGTTCGTGCTTTTCTTGTGTTTTCTTTCCGTGTAGGACAGACGTGAAAGGCATTGTCTTAAGAGCAGAAGGCCATATATCTTCAATTATCTCGCCATCACGGCGGAGATAATTGAAAACATATGCCTGGAGTGGCGCGCGCGCGCGAGGCCGAGAGCTGAGCAGGATGACTCCATGCCACAGTGTAAGCAGTGCTTAATTTGTAGAAAAATAAGTCCCGGTGCTCAAAATCTTTCTTATGCGGCGGCCGCAACTTCTCACAGTTATTCACCTGGTTAAATTACTACGCCACCCAATTGTACCATTGTTATGGCCACTGCCTACACTGACAACTCGGAAGCAGCCAGAATCAAAAATAAACTACTGCTTGAGCATCACGACATCGATTATAACAGTCTACTTATCTCACAACTGCATTCATTCAAACAAAATGCATTTGAAAGTGCGTTCCTGGGCAAATTGCTTTCATGTGCCGAGCATTATGATCTGCTGCAATAAAGAGGTGTTTTTTAGAAACAAAGTTGGGTAGACTGTTAATTGCTATATGTAACAAAATCAGACCATGTCAAGGCACTGGATTGTCCAGAGGGGATTAAACAGTCCACCTAAATACTTTTTTATTTATTTTGTAGTGAATTTATGAGCGTTTATGTAGTGAATGCCACCTGGTAGGCATACGCCTTTTGGTGCAAGAGCTTTACATTCTTAAAATGTATTAGTTTGTAAGGGTAGTCCACTGTGCCTCGCAGCGCTTTGGTCGCCTTTGACTATGAACATGAAGCAGCTGTGGAAAAGTGCGTTTTGCCTACTAGCCCCGAACTAGTTATAAGTACAGGGCCAGTGTAATGCCCCCAATAAGCAGCGGGTGCTGGTAAAAGGTAGCAGTGGGCATTCTTGGCACAGTGGTGCAGTGTGCAGCCTGCAGTGGAAGGTAACCACGAGCGCAGGCAAGTGAGTGTGCCCAGCACCTGTCAAAGACTTTAATGCCTCTGGGCACAGCCCGGGTAACTTGCCGTTATCGTGTGTGTAGTGAGTGCAGAGTAGTGAGTGCAGAGTGGTGAGTGTAGAGTAGTGAGGGCAGAGTGCAGAGTAGTGAGGGCAGAGTAGTGAGGGCAGAGTAGTGAGGGCAGAGTAGTGAGTAGTGAGGGCAGAGTAGAGAGGGCAGAGTGCAGAGTAGTGAGTGCAGAGTAGTGAGTGCAGAGTAGTGAGTGCAGAGTAGTGAGGGCAGAGTAGTGAGGGCAGAGTAGTGAGGGCAGAGTAGTGAGGGCAGAGTAGTGAGGGCAGAGTAGTGAGTGCAGAGTAGTGAGTGCAGAGTAGTGAGGGCAGAGTAGTGAGGGCAGAGTAGTGAGGGCAGAGTAGTGAGGGCAGAGTAGTGAGGGCAGAGTAGTGAGGGCAGAGTAGTGAGGGCAGAGTAGTGAGTGCAGAGTAGTGAGTGCAGAGTAGTGAGTGCAGAGTAGTGAGTGCAGAGTAGTGAGGGCAGAGTAGTGAGGGCAGAGTAGTGAGGGCAGAGTAGTGAGGGCAGAGTGCAGAGTAGTGAGTGCAAAGTAGTGAGTGCAGAGTAGTGAGTGCAGAGTAGTGAGGGCAGAGTAGTGAGTGCAGAGTAGTGAGGGCAGAGTGCAGAGTAGTGAGGGCAGAGTGCAGAGTAGTGAGGGCAGAGTAGTGAGGGCAGAGTAGTGAGGGCAGAGTAGTGAGGGCAGAGTGCAGAGTAGTGAGGGCAGAGTAGTGAGTGCAGAGTAGTGAGGGCAGAGGGCAGAGTAGTGAGGGCAGAGTAGTGAGGGCAGAGTGCAGAGTAGTGAGGGCAGAGTAGTGAGGGCAGAGTGCAGAGTAGTGAGGGCAGAGTAGGGAGTGCAGGTGCAGAGTGGTGTGTGCTGTTGAGTGCAGAGTGGTGTGTGCTGTTGAGTGCAGAGTGCTGTGTATTGGCAATGTAAATGACAATGCCATTTATTTATGATTTAAAGGAAAAAAAAGAAATGTCATGAGCAATGCCAATAGCTCTACCTTTAATGATGCCGAGACCATTGCATTGTAAATGCTTGTTCCTTTTGCTGACCGCATCTCTATACCTTTTCCTAACTAATCTGACCAAAACCATATCACGTGGTACTTGGCGTAAGGCCTTTGATAGACTTGTTTGAGCAGCAGAACATTCTTCGTCAAACCATTTGGGTCCCCTATCTTGTTTCCTTCCCCCTGTCTTTACAAGGTGCGAAGCCACGTTTCCCAGTAATAATTCAAAATTGTTGATTATAAAAACTGGGTCATTTGTAGGCGTCAAACAAGTTTCTATCCTATCCTTGTTTTTCTTAAAGATATCCGCCTCTAGTTGCCTCACATCTACTTTATCCCACCTTAAGGTGACCCCCTGATTTTGACTATATTTTATCGGTTGTTCCGCAATCTGAGTTTTCTCAAAAACAGAATTAAAGCTCAAGATTAAGGGATTATGGTCACTGGCGGGATTCGCCTCAATTTTAAAATCCTTTAGAAGATGGGAGAAATCCTTAGATACTATAGCAAAATTAATTGTGCTCACTCGTCCCCCTATACCTTGAAAGGTGGGTATATTCAGTGAACCGGAGAAATTAGACATATCCAGGATACATAAATCATTATTCAAAACAATACTATTCAAAGCCTCCCCCTGTTTTGAGTGAGTAAAATGAGCCATAGGCTGGTCAGTTGAGTCCACCAGACCACATACTCTAGACCCACTAAATTTACATAAGACACAATTAAAATCACCCAACCATATAATAAAGAGAGGGAAAACCCTGCTAGCGACCTTAACAATTTCCTCCTGTAGATTTTCAATAACTGTGGTTACATGGGGATCAAATATATTATAATACCAATTTATAAGGAGAAGAGTTACTGGAAATAAGTCCTTGATCATAAGTAATTGGTACCAAGGAGATTCCACCACTCCCTCCACATGTATTAAGTTATATTTTACAGAAATAGCTGTCACAAGCCCGCCTTTAGCTCTCCCTGCTTGTGAAGGCTCTGCAGAAACATTAAACATTTGGTAACCATCCAGGCTGTGATCCATAGTACTCCATGTCTCTTGGAGACAAACGATTTTTGAATTTGAATTTAAAAGCATTTATAAAGCGCTCGTGTACTAGGCAGTTTCTTGGCGCTGAAGGCAACAGTGATAAAAACAAGCAGACAGAGAACGGTGGCTAGCCATTAAACGCTTGCTGGAACAGAAGGGTTTTTAAGGCCCTGCGATATTCCATATAGGAAGGCAGGAGTCTTATTGACGGTGTGAGGGCATTCCAGAAGGTGGGGGCCAGAACTGAGAATTTCTGACCACCAACTCTTTTCTTCTTAAAGCGTGGAACTGCCAGCAAGCCCAAGGAAGAGGAGCGGAGAGCTCTCGGCGGGCAATAATTCGTAATGGCAGAGTTGATAAATGCCGGGGCAGTGCCCGCTCGGGCTTGAAAAGTAAGGCATCCCAGTTTAAACAGTGCCCGCTGCTTAATAGGGAGCCAGTGAAGGGCTTTCAAAAGGGGGGTAGAATGATGTGACTTAGCCAGGCCATAAACCAGGCGAGCTGCCTGGTTCTGGACCAGCTGAAGGCGATGAAAGGCATATGCGGGAGCACCATTATAAACGATGTTCCCGTAATCAATTTTTGACAAAACCATGGCCATTATAATCAATTTGAGGGCGGGAACAGAAAAGAAACGGGATATTTTCCTAATAGTCCGTAAAGAAAAAAAACAAGAAGAGACAACTGAGCTAACGTGTGAGTGAAGTGTGAGTTGGTGATTAAGAATAATGCCCAGCGTTTTAACTGATGGGGAGGGAGTGGGAGAGGCACCTAAGGATGGTGGCCAGAAGAGCGGTGACCAAGGATTAGAGATACCGCCCGTCAAAACCAGCTCCGTTTTGTCCGGATTTAATTTAAGATGGTTCGTATTCATCCAATCACGGATGAATAGCATCACGGACTGGAAGCTGGTTTGGCCTGGCGAGGTCGGGGACAAATCAAAAATAAGTTGGAGGTCGTCGGCATAATTATACACTGCGACCTCCATGTGCTGCAAAGCAAAAATAAGGGGGAATATGTATAAATTAAAAAGTAAAGGGGAAAGGGAAGAGCCCTGGGGAACCCCACAAGTGATTTCACGAAAAGGAGCAGCAAATTCTGCCAGGTGGACAGCCTGGGAGCGATCAGACAGGAAGGACTCCAGCCAGGCCAAGGGGGAGCCCTCGATGCCCGCCGACCTGACACGGCGTAAGAGGATGGAATGGTCCACCGTGTCAAAGGCGGCGGACAGATCTAGTAGAACGAGGGCCTGAGGCACGCTGGAGTCCAATCCTTCCCTGAGTCGGTCCAGAACTGAGATGACCACCTTCTCTGTGGAATGGCGGGGGCGGAAACCTGCTTGGCAGGGGGCGAGATAATTACTACCCTCGATGAAGGAGCTTAAGACCTGAGTGAGATGGGACTCAGCAATCTTCCCTAGAAAAGGGAGGAGGGAAATTGGCCGGTAGTTAGCCGGGGCACCGGGATCTGCCCCGGGTTTTTTTTAGGATGGGAATGATCGTAGCAGCCTTAAAAGGAAGAGGGACAATGCCCTGTTCAAATGAATTGTTTAGTAGGGTAAGGGCAGGAGAGGGGCAATCTAGAAAGATCTGACTTAATATACGTGCTGGACAGGTGTCAGCGGGGGAACCCGATTTCACCCGTCTGAGAAGAGGGGGAAGTGAATCCAGAGTCAAAGTGGGAATATAGGCTAGAGACTGACTGTTGGTGGGAATGGGGCACTCACAAAAAGAGGGTGAGGGGGGGGAAATATTTGCCTTAATGGTAGCCACTTTTTCTATAAAAAACTCGTTAAGGGAGTCACACAAAGTCTGTGAAGGGGGAATTTTTGACTGGGTCCTATCAGAGGCGGCCAACTCATGGACCATCGCGAAAATCTCTTGAGGCTGGTTCTCAGCCGCCAGGATGCGTCCAGTGAAGTAGTCTTTTTTTGCGGCTAAAATATCTCGCTTGTATTCAGACAAAACTGTGACATAGAGCTGCCTAGCTAATGGACAGTAGACACGGCGCCATGCCCGTTCGGCTTGTCGCACTGTAAGTTTCTTGGCTTTTAGAGCTGGACTAAACCACTTATTGGCATTGTGGACACGGTTGAAAGTTACCCGCTTAAGAGGGGCTATATTGTCGCAGGTTTTAACAAGCCAATTGTTTAATGTGGTAACCTGGGAATGTAGGGCCAGACCCTCGAGGGCCGGGAGGGAGGAGCGGAGTGAGCTACACAAGGTAGGGATGTCAACTCGACTCCAATTCCGGGTCCAGATATTTTTAGGATGGCGTGGAGGGGCTGGGGTATTAAGGGCCAGCGAAAAGGACAGGAGATGGTGGTCCGACCAAGCACATGGCAGTACCGAGGGCGCCGAGATGGGGATGTTAAGGGACCATATCTGGTCGAGTATGTGCCCCTGCCTATGTGTAGGAGTGCGGACATGTTGCAAGTAGTTCAGGCTAAGGAGTAATGCGGTAAAATCTTTAGATATTGCATCCTCAGCAGGATCGCCGGGCCAAAAGTTGAAATCTCCAAGAACTAACACTGAGGCATTGTTAATGGACAGAGTGCCTAGGAGTTCCTGAAATGAAGTGATAAAACCAAGGGGAGATTGGGGAGGGCGATAAACCAGAACACAGATAAGAGGGGTTTTAAAGGAAACAGACCGTACTACTAAACAATCTGACGTTGGCAGGGTGGAAGGAGTCAGCGTCTGAAAGTGTAGCCCCTCGCGTGCTATTAGAGCAACTCCACCCCCCATCTTCCCGTTTGGACGGTCAGCACGAAGGGCAGAGTACGAAGGGGGAAGGGCCGCCAGGACATCAGGAAGGGAGTCCTGGCGATACCAGGTTTCCGTTAAGAAGAGCAAGTCAGGGCTCTCAGTGTCCAGCAGATGGAAGATGTCAGTTTGATGCCGCACTGCGGATCTGGTGTTCAACAAAAAGGCGGAAGTGGCAGGAATAGGAATGGGGGCGCGTGGGCTAGGAGCAGGCGGTGTAATAATAAAAGGAGCAGGTCTGGGACCGGGCTGGAAGGGGCTAGAACAGGCAATACCATGTGCTGTGATGCATGCAAGTGTGGCGGGGTCAGGTGGATAGCCGGAATGCAAAGAATGTAATAGATGCGAAGAGTAAGTACGCAAATGGGCATGATGGTATGGCCCTAGTCCCGGCCTGGCGCGGACGGGCGCAGACGGGCAGGACTTTGGCACGACTTCGGCGCGAAGTCGGCGCTCCCGCTGCGCTCGTCCGCTGCGCTTCCGCCATTGCATCGTTAAATACAGAAAATAAGAAAAACACTAGCCCGCTGACCTGCCAATCAGCCAGCAGGGCGGAAGTGAGGATGTGGGGGCGGAGAATGGATATCGTGCTTGCGTGGCCACCGCCGCTGCAAACGGCACAAGCCGTGGCGGATCGGTACCTGGAGCCAAGGTACAAAGATGTAGAGAGAAGCGTTACGCCGAGGAGCGGCAATCAGAGCAAGTAGGTATTAAAATTGTTAGCAGGTCAACAATTCAACAAACAATACATAAGGCAAATGAAATCAAAAACACAGCGCGATATTTCTAAAAATGTTTAAAGTTAAAAGCCAGGGAAGCGCATAGCCTCAGCAGCCTCTCTCACCAGCAACGATGTCAAAGGATTCAATGCAATCTAGCCAGGCAGGGTCCTCTAGCCTTCGCCAGAGGCCAGCTATATTGAAGGAAATTAAACGAAAGCAGCTGTCCTCTACCCGGTTGCCCTCCTTTCCCCGTAATGATTTCCCATTAAGGTGAACTAAGTCACTCCCACCCACTCTTGTTTCTGTACCATTAATTGCTGCATCAGCATAGGGGGGAGTTTATGCCTTTAAAATTACAGGGGTTTTCTCCACTCCACTGATCTAAGACAGAGTTTAAATTTACCTTGCCCATAAATCCCATGTTCACGTGGGTAACATCATCTTTATGGACTCAAGGTGTCAATAAGAACTAGAGTTCTGTGGCCTTGCATTTTAAGCAAGCATTTCACTTGTAATAACCTCCTGTTGCTGGTTTTATTGATCATGTACATTATAACTACCTCCCCGTCTACGATGTCTTCGTCTTCAAAGGCAATGTGGCGTGGTTCTAATTGGCAATTTTAGAACCTAGATATCCATTCTCTCAATCTCGGGGAAAGTGCAGTGTGTAATCCTGACCTCCTAAAACGTCTGGTTTGTGGTATTTCTGAGTCTGACAACATAATGTCTGCTGATGTTTCCCATGTATGGTGAGCCCTTAACATTCTTCAGATCACACCTTAGTGCTTACGTGAGCAGGATTGATAAGATATTTGCTGTGAAAACTGGAGCCTACTCCCCGTTCTTTGAACAGAACAGGAAACACAACAAAATTAGATATTAGTGCTCATAGCCAAAAGGGGAACATATTACACTGATATACATATATGCATAAGAACACACTATTTTCAAGGTGTAGTAATCTTAGCAGTGTCTACACCAGCCACAATCCCGGCAAGTTATAGATCACTGGCATGCACATTTTTTTAGTTTGCAAGGAGGATAATGCAGCTACTCAGCTATCCATTTAATATACATAGCTAATCA
This sequence comes from Lissotriton helveticus, assembly GCF_964261635.1. Classification (NCBI taxonomy): domain Eukaryota; kingdom Metazoa; phylum Chordata; class Amphibia; order Caudata; family Salamandridae; genus Lissotriton; species Lissotriton helveticus. The sequence continues at coordinate 992,144,214 of NC_136072.1, read as the reverse complement.
GATAAGCTACAGTTTCAGAACATTGAGCCGATGTGTACTGGATCTAAAAGTACAATGATTCGGGGGCGTGGCTTGCGCGCCGCTTCTGCATGGCGTGTCGCGCTTGAGCTCCGAGGCGAGTTCGGCCCGTCGAGCTAATTTCTCCGTTATTACCTGCCCCTAGTAGCGGAAAAAGCAGACTTCAGCAGCGGAACATGCAGGCAGCTGCTTGATGGGGTTTTTCTGATGTTTTTGACCACGGCTGCATGACTTCTACTTCACGCTCCTGAGAAGCTCGTTTTTCCTCACGGACAGCCGCCATTTTACCGCTCTTGACACTGCTGCAGTTTCTCCTCAGAAGCGCCGCTTTTGATACCATATTACAGTTGGAAGTGGCTGTCCAGGGGGTTTCGCCTTTGATGCCTGCAGTTGGTAACATTTATTACTTTTTTCTGTTATTTTCTTGCTGCTTGGCTGGGAATTCAGCTGTCCACGCGCTGTTTCTTTCAGTGCAATTCTCTCATGTAGGTGTAGTTCTTTTTTTCTACGAACTTATTACTGTGCTCCCCTGCGTTATTGTAGCTATTTACTTTTTTTGCTACGTGCTTACCCTGCATATAAGTCCGCCGCTATTAATAAGTAGCGTCCATTGAGCTCAGTGTGCTATATCTTTTCTGAGACAGGCTGCGCAGCTATTCCTCTTTTCAAGTGGTTGTATACTCTCTTTTGGAGGCTGTTTCTTCATGGCTGCAAATATGGGGCGTTCCTCGACCAACAAAGACTCCAAGGATACTGCTTCGTCGCTAAAAAGACTTAAGTCAGTGTCTCCTACACCTGAGTCTTCTCAGTCAGACACCACTTCCACGTTGGACACAATACTTGCGCGCCTCAATGAAGTACATGATATTGCGCAGTCAACAAAAACTAACACGGACTTATTACAAGTAGAGATGTCTGCTATCAGGAATGATTTTAAAGCCCTCTCTCTTCGTGTTTCTGGTACTGAATCACGAATCAGTTGTGCTGAAGATGGTATACAAAAACAATCCAAATCCCTCAACCACTTAGAGCGCTCAATGGCGGCATTGCGCAGAGACCTCACTGAGCAGGAGGACCGTAATCGTAGATCTAACCTACGTATTTTTGGTTTGCCGCAAGATTCAGAGAAATCATCTTCCTCTATGATAGAGTTCTTATCCCACTGGATTCCAGACACCTTACAAATCTCATTCAGCAGAGACTTTGAGATAGAAAGAGCACACCGTGTTCCAACGTTTCGATCTAAGACGGCTGCCCAGCCAAGAGCAATCATATTTAAGCCATTGCGGCATCAACATACTGAACTGATTCTCTCTCATATGCGGAAAGCTAAACAAGTCATCTGGGACGGACACCGGATCTCAATTTCTCAGGACTTTGCCAGAGATACCGTTATAAGGAGGAAAGGCTTCCTAAATCTTCGGAAACGTCTTTCTGAGATGGGTATTCCCTTTTCGTTTTCTGGTCCATCGAAGTTCCGCATTACCTACAAAGGTTGTTCCAGAATTTTCGATGAGCCGGCTGACCTAGCTACTTTCCTGGACAACCAGCTGCAAATAGAGATGGAGATTCAGAAAGCGACCTCGCAGATTCCTGGTGCCTCGGGCACTTGAACTATCTCCTTCTTTTTCTATTGATATATTTTTCTGTATGCCTGGTTCTCTGCTCTCTATTGGTGTGCTTATATGTCGGTCTTACCTTCCAAGATTGTTAATGGTATTTTTCTGTTCTTCATATGTCCATTCTCATTTCTGTTCTCACCTTCTTCCTTACATTTATACTTGTTCGTTCTTTCTATACTTCTCCTCTTACAAGTACTTCTTCTTATTTTTATATGGTTCTATTACTCTTCTTTTTTATTCCGCTCTTTGTCTTTCATCCTTTCTTTATTAGTCTTCTTTTGCACCATGCCTTATATTTTATCTCTATAATTTAACCCTACCTTTTTTTTATTTTCTGTCTTTTGCCATTTTTTCCTTCGTATCACTTTTCTTCTCTCTTGCCCTTTCTCTTAATTCGTTATATTCATTTTTCTGCTGTGCATCATCTTCTTTCTTTCTTTTTTCTTCATTTCGGATGTTGTATTACCTTTCTTTTCTCACATTTCCGTATATTCCTCTTTTTTCCACGTCGACTTCATAGTGTTAATATATACAGTTATAAATTGTTTATTAAATATACAGTTACTTTATGTAGGATATACATTTTGTTTGTCATGCTGTAATCTAGTGCTCATGATTTACCTCATGCTGATTGTTTCTTAGAACTTGTTTTACTCTATTTGGTACTATAACTATGTTTCTCATCATTAGACTGTTGGTTGAATGGGTTTATATCTTTTCTTAGCTATAGTTTGCCTATTTACATTTTTAAGATGTTGTGCGATGCTGCTTTTCTTTCTTACCAGTTCCCCTATTCCTGCTATCTGGTGACCATCTTTCTTTGGGGCTATTGCTATTAATTATTTATTCGCCTAGTACGGGTCCCTTACTCGCCTTTCCACGTTCTCCCTAGTATGATGTTGGTCTTTTTTAGGCCTTCCCTCCTGCTTCTTATCTCCCTCCTTTCTTTTCTCTTTTCTTCTCTTCTTCCTTTCTCTTTTTCTTGGGTTCCCCATTTGGACCTTCCCACAATGTTTCTTTTGTTTGATGATTGGCTCCTTGTAGTTCTGCCGTTGGTCTTCTTTCTGTCATCCATGTTGTCGTTTTTTGATTTTTATGTTTTTCCATGCCGGGTTTAAATGTATTATCCCTTAATGTTAAGGGGTTAAATCATCCGGTGAAGAGGTCGAAAATTTTAGATTATTGTAAATCCCTGTCGTCTGATTTGGTTCTTTTTCAAGAGACCAAGGTCACTAACAAAGAAGCGTTGTTTTTGAGGAAGGATTGGGTTTCGGGTGTTTGCTGCTCTGATGCCCTGGGTAAACGAAATGGAGTTATTACCTTAGTCTCAAAGAATTCTGGTTTATCGCTACTTTCTTCTGAGCATGACTCTGAGGGTCGTTGGTTGTTATCTAAATTATCGGATGGCCAGCATGAGTTGTATGTGATGAATATTTATGCACCTAATGTTGATGATCCGTCCTTTTGGAAATCGGTTACCAAAAAACTAAATGACACCTCGCACTCTGGCAATCTTATTGTTGGTGGTGATTTTAATTTACCAATGGACCCTTTTTTAGACAGGAATTCTGCATTCCAGTTTCGTCCTCCTAAATCCCACAAACAAATGCTTAACATGTGCTCCATTACTCATCTCCAAGACATTTGGCGTCTTCATAACCCCACTGGTAGTGATTTCTCTTTCTTCTCTTCGCCTCACTCTTCCTTCTCTCGTATTGACTATCTCTTAGTTCATTCTTCTCTTGTTTCATCTTCTTCTTCTCCGCTTATACATCCTATTTTAGTCTCTGATCATGCTGCGGTCACTTTTACTTTATCATCGTTTGCCCCTAAATCACGCGCTCGCTCGTGGAGATTGAATACCGAAGTTTTACATGATTCTTCTCAGGTTGATGAATTCTCTAAAGCTATAGATACCTTTTTTCATGAGAACGAAGGCTCTGTCTCTTCCCCAATTGTTCTATGGGATTCCTTTAAATGTACTTTTCGTGGTCAGGTCATTAAATGTATGTCCAAACGTAATTCAGATATTAAAAAAGAACTTACGGACTTGTCATCTGAAATAAAGACTTTGGAAGCTTCCTTCAGACATTCTAAGGATCCAACTTGTTTACAGCAAATAAAGTTACTTAAATACAAATATAATACCATTGTTACTAAAAGAGCCTATATTGGGGAACAAGCTCAAAAATCAAAGAAGTTGCTGTTAAAAAATCGAGCTGGGAAAATCTTGGCTGCTACATTAAAATTTCAGGACTTCTCTTTTAAATCCTCGCAGATCTCTTCTATTACTGACCACGCCGGTTCTAAAAAATTCCAAACACAAGAAATACTTGAAGTTTTTCGTGACTTTTATAATAAGTTGTATACTCCTTCTAATCAGTCCTCTTTTGACCAGTGTCAAGTTTTTTTAAAATCGGTTCCGATTCAGTCGGTCTCTGATGCTGATCGCTCTTTTTTAAATAAACCTATTTCCCCCGACGAAATTGAATCTGCGATTAAAGTTACTCGGTCTGGCAAAGCTCCAGGCCCTGATGGGTATCCAATCTTATTTTATAAAACTTTTCTCTCTACACTTGTCCCCAAATTAAAATCTGTCTTTGACTCTTTTATTAAAGGTGGGTCTGTCTCTGGTACGGCTGCTGAAGCTACTATAGTAGTGATCCCGAAAGAGGGGAAAGATCATTCGGATCCTAAAAACTTCCGGCCTATCTCTCTCCTTAACATGGAAGCGAAGATTTTTGCTAAAATCCTGGCCAAAAGACTAGAATCCTTTGTCCCTCTTCTTGTTCATCCTTCCCAAACTGGTTTTGTGAAAGGCCGTCTTGCGCGAGACAATATACGCACTTTCTGTCATGTTCTCGGTGCTGCCAAACGCTCTCAACTTCCTGCCGCGGCCTTGGCCCTTGATGCGGAAAAGGCTTTCGACAAGGTCTCTTGGCCGTTTCTTCGTGCTGTTTTATGCGCACACAATCTTGGCGACTCTTTCATTAATATGATTATGTCCTTATATTCTCAACCCAAAGCTAACATTAGAGTTAATGGTGCTACGTCCTCTTTTTTCAATCTCAGTCAGGGCACTCGACAGGGTTGTCCCTTATCCCCGCTCTTATTTTTATTATCCATTGATCCTCTTCTTCGGTTGATTGACCTACATCCTGATATCAAGGGTTTCTCTTTTGGCCCTCACTGTATTAAAACTGCTGCATACGCAGATGATGTTCTTATTTTTTCAGATGATATCGCTCTGGCAATCCCGGCTATTTCTAACATCATTTCCCTATTCTCTTCGGTTTCAGGGTATACCCTAAATAAAGACAAGACGGAACTGTTCCCTTTGAATGCCTATTGTTTCCCCTCGCATATGGGCTCAGCGGGTTTTAAGTGGCAGTCTACACACTTGAAATATTTAGGAATTTATTTTTGTTCTGCTTTATCTACCACTATTGCTTATAATGAATCTCAGACTATCCTTAAAGTGCGTCGTCTTTTGGATACATGGTCTCCGAAACATATTTCTTGGTGGGGTCGCCTCCAAACTCTCAAAATGATGATCACGCCGATTATTAATTTTGTTTCCTCCATGCTGCCGATTAAATTGTCAGTTTCCTTTTTTCGCGAAATCGATATTCTGACTTCCAAATTTTTGTGGAATGACAAACGTGCTCGACTTGCATACAAATTTCTGCGTCGTCCTTGTGATATGGGAGGTTGTAATTTTCCTGATTGGGAGAAATATCAGACTGCTTTTTTGGCGTCTCAAGGTGCTTTATGGTTTTCTCCGCCATCTCTTCATGTTCCTTCTTGCTGCTCATAGAACAGCATTTAGCATCTCCTTTGCCTACTGCCTCTTTTTGCACTGCATCTACTTTGCATATCCTATTTTCCCGGTCTATCATTCTTGATACAATTGCGGCGGTCAGGAAAATAGACAAGAAGGTGGCAATTCCGTTGCATAAAACCAGGTGGACATCTATCTGGCGGAACTCCAAATTTAAGCTTATCATTTCTCCCACCCTCATCTCCTATTGGGCAGACAAAGGAATCTCTCTTGTTAAACATCTCTATGGTGCTTCTGACGAACCATTACCCTTCTCTGCCTTGGCTCAGAAGCATTCGTTAACAAATCTTGATTTTTATACTTTTCTTAAAATTAAGGTGGCCATTGCCAAAGTTCGTCTTCATCCTACTTCTTCTACAATCTCACTTTTTCATATTTGGATCAAGTCTGGTCATGTTGCCTCCAAAATTTATAAATTTTTGTCCTCTGCTTCACTCCCTGAACAGACGGTTGCTCACCAAAAATGGTTGCATCATTTTGATCATGCCATTACAGAGCATATTTCCTCTGAAACTTGGCAATCAATTGGTAAATTCTCTCTTCGTAATAAAATCGCACCTTCTTTAATGCAGTCGAAGTTTTTTTCTATTAATCTCCTCCACTGGACGCCTGTGCGTCTTCACTCACTTAACCTTAAAGAGGACAACTTATGCTGGAGCTGTGGTCTGTTGGCAGGCGATTTTCCTCATATGTTTTTTCATTGCTCCTTGCTTCAACCTTTTTGGAACCTCATTCAGAAACATCTTTCTCTTATTTTTGGTATTGAGCTCCAACTTTCCTTCCCCGTAATTTTATTAGGCCCACTGGCTGCCCCTACTCCTCTCCCTTTAGATCCATTGGAGTTACAGTTGTTGGATCTTCTCCTGACTGTAGCGGTGAAAATTATTCTTATGGAGTGGAAATCCTTCTCATCGGTTTCCTATCATACGTGGTGGGCTTGGGTCTCCTTTTTACGCAGTGCACACACTTCGGTTGATCAAGCTCACCTCTCTCCAGCTATTTCTAGTGGGGTTTGGAAAGCTTTGGATGATTATATGGAGTTGTCTTCCAAAGGGTTGGTTCCTCAGTTTCCTTTTGATGTGTTTGTCTAATTGTTGTCTGCTATTTGGTCTCTAGGCTGGGTTAGTCCTGTGGGAATCCTTCTTTTCTCTTTTTTCTCTTCTCTCTTTCCTGTCTTCTCTTCCTACTCGTCCTTTCTTTACTCTTTCTCTTTTCTCCTCTTTTCTTCTTTTCTGTTTCCTCCCCTATCCCCTTCTCCACATTTTGATAGTGATATGTTTGTTTTATTGCCTTGATAGTGGCTTTTACTTGAATGAAATCTATATCTCCCACAGGCTAATGTTCCTTATCTATATATAATCTCTTGGTTTACCTCTCAATTTTAGCCCTTTTTGCATATGTCTATTGCATTGATTGTATCACTTGTATTGTATTTCATATTCATTATTCTTACCATTATTCTCATCAATAAAATTTTCTTGAAATCAAAAAAAAAAAGTACAATGATTCAGAGAACGAGCATTGCCATTGCAAATCCCTCTCACCTGTGATACATACAGACTTTCCCAATGCTTTTTTTCCAGATGGGCACTGCAAACTAGAAAAAAAACACAGATGCCCATAGTGTGTGCAAACACACAGTGGACATTTCTGAATGTTCTCCTTAAACAAGAGAAAATCTAATCAAAGATGTCTGCTGCATTTGAATGCAGGTGTTATATTAAAATGTTTTTTTCTATCTTAAAGAAAAACTATTCCAGGATAATTGCTGCAGACTCGGGTGGCCATCGTGGAATGGATTAAAATTCACTTAAAGATAGTCACCCAGCGATACAGAGGTGGGTTGCAGTGATAGCTTGAAATACTTGGCTAAGACATTTTAAAAAGATTTATTGGAATGCATTTGCATTATTAACATTAAAGTGTGATAACCATATGTCTCTTATGCATAATGTGGCATTTGAGACAGAAGTGCAGCGGTGGAGCTGGTTCCTGATTATGAATAGCATAGGCCCTACTGTGATACAAGGCAGTAATAGCATAAGCCCTTCCAGGATATAAGATGATGTGAGGCACAAGACCGGTCTAGAGCGGTCTACACTGAGGCCCTTGTGAGTCAGTGTTTCATCTTGAAAAGCATAATAAAGCTGATGTTGCCTCTAAGTTGGCGTATAATTGGCAGTGTCTCAGAAAAGCCCATTGTTGGTGTTATCAAGTCCATATGATTAGAAATAAATAAAACATGTGCCAGAAAATCGAAATAATTCCTCATATTGCATTTTGTTTAAATGTTGACTTATGGAGTTAGAACCTTGGGATATTCTTAAAACAACAGAAGTCAATTTTCCCCATCATTTTTCTTCATAGTTCCATTCATTCTGCTAAATTTAGGAATATTACAAATCTCATTTGTTGTGTTATCTTCTATTTAGATTTCTGACGTGAACAAATTACATGAGAAGAATCAACATCCTGTGATTCTTGGTGAATCACTTAACCTCTACGTGCCTACCAAAATGAATGCGTTCATTTGTAACACAACTGGTGCTTACGTAAAGCGCTCAGATACCGTCGGGTCAATTGCTCGCTATACAAAACTGAAGAAAAAAAATGGTATGTCTTTTGTACTGACTTACAATTTTAATTTTTAGATCTTGCCTAGGACAGCAGAAGCAGTCTGCTTGTGGAAGACTTACTATGGGCTTACCAAAAACTTAACGTGGGCTTAGAGCCCGTCCATTGGTTACCATTGGTTGCTTCATTGTCACTCTAATTTGCTAGCTTCTTATTCCCCGGCTTACCTTTCCCTTCTTCTCCTTGTCCCTTTCCTGGAGCAGAGACTATTCACCATTCTTTTCATTGGTTAGCTTGTATCCTTCCCCAGCTGACATCAGTTAACTACTTTTCTTCTTTTTGTTCCTGCACTTCCTGGGGGTGCTTGCATTTTCTTAATCTCCCCCCATCCGGGTGCTGTTTCCCCCTACATGCCCCTTGTGGGTCCCTTTGCCTGGTAGAGATGACTATATTCAGGCAGCTGTTGTGTAATATCTGCCCGCGTTACAAACCAAACAACCTGCTCAGTTTACTTACAGAGAGCCCAGGGGCTTCCCTGCTGCTAGTCAGCCATTTGCAGAGCGCCTGGCAGCCTGTAGTAATTGTGTGATTCTTTTCTATTCACGTTCACACAGGCTTTATTTTGTGAACCGTGTCCATCCTGCTGCAGTTTATTTTAGAATAATGCCACTGTGGTAAGAGAGTTGTTGCTGCCAGGAGTCCCAATAAAGGGACCAGTGCTGTATCTCTTCCTCATTTGGCGTTGATTCTCAAAGCCCCCTCTAGTGGCTAAGAATAAAACATGCCCTCCCTCTTCATGGGAAGAGATAGACCAGGGCAAAACAATCTGCTTCCTACGCTACAGAAGAGTGCATCTGAACCAGCTATAAAAGAAATAATCCCGGTGATTCTTTACAAATATCACCTTAAGTATTCCAAGGGTATCAGATCTCATTGTTTACTTTAAGGCATCACATACGGTAGTTTTGCAAAAATAGTGCTACCCATCCTTTTACTGCAATTTGGATTTTTTTTGTTTTAGCTGGGCAAGGTATCTTTATGCACACATGAACACTGTTTGTTGCCTTACTCTTGAGAACTGGGCTCACTGTACCGACCTGTGGAAAATCTTTTTAACACCTATTGAGGATCTTTTCAAAAAAGGATTTAGAAATAACCTGCTTGTCCTCAACAGTGCATCCTCTATTCTGTGTTTTCATTCCTAATGCTGTGTCGCTCGGTTGACATTCAGCCTTTGGTAGATCAAATTAAGGTGAGCGATAGCAAACTTAAAAAAAAATCACACACTATTGTGCTATTGATAGAAATATTACGTTTGCTATCCACATCAAAACTCTTTCCTTTGCCATAAGACGGGAACAAGGTTTGCCCAGTATTCTTACTAAGCTATGGGAAGGTGTAGACACCTTGACGGTTATATGTTACATTGCGCAGTTGGCATACACCAAACATTAATGACTGATGGGACAAATGTAATAATGTGCAATGGATTAAAGAGAAATTGGACAAATCTAAGCATGTAGTTAGGATCACTGAGTGATGAGACAAGTATGATGATGTATAAGTGGAGTGGTGTGGTTCACTGGTTAGAGGCGGCAGACCCGGAAGCAGGAGTCGGCCCGGGACCAGGGTTCAATTCCCGACGCGGCAGGGTCGTGGACCAGGGTCAGCGGACTCGATAATTCTCGCCTCAGTGCCTGCTCTAACCAGGGGTCCCACTCAGCAACTCTGGGCATTAGCTTGCCTAATCTCCACAACGGCCCCATCAACGCCGGGGATGCCTGGCTTCACCTTGGGGACTCCCAGTAGGGGCCTTCCCACAGGGAAAGCCAGGACGGGTTCCCCAGCGGTATACCGTGCCAGGATACTCCGGTAGTAATTGAGCGTGTTACAAAACAGTTTATAACATAACATAACATATAATGAGTGAAATTATTGACAAACTACGGATATTTGGCACAATGTTATCCACTTATGCATATTGCTTCCACTGGAATGATGGCTGCAATTCTTGACACATTGTGTACTAAAGCCAGCAATAATCCTTACATTGTCATGGTATCGGTAATTCTTGGCCTATTTACAACATTATCACTACTGCAGTTTCAGTCTTAAGCTGTAAAATGGCTGTCAAACCATTCATCAATGCGCTCACGACTTTATGCTTTGATTCACTCACTCACCTATTAATTAAGCATGCACTCAGTCAGTCACCCTATTTGTCCATCCACGAACTCACACCATTGCCATCTTCTCACATTAACCCACTCACCCATCCACGTCACAAATTTGCCAGGCATTGAAGAATTGTTTTCATTTAGGATACAGACAACCGTTTGAGTTGGTCAATGCTATTTGTTCTTGTTGCTGATGCAAAATAGCATTGTTTCTTGTTGTGGATGCTAATGATCATCAAGCATTGACAAATCCAAAAGGTGAGCTAATTTCTTTTAAAGGCGAGACCTACTGTCTTTGCCATTGCTTGTTCGTCATGGGACTGGTGTAATCTCAACATCTTAAAAATTCTATGCAAAGTCTTACATTACTTCCGCTCCAAACTATTAACGGAAGCTCTGATTACTGTGCAACTCACCACTATCTTCTTTGCCCCCCACTACTCTGTAAGCCGAGGCCCAGACAATCTCCTCCCTCAAAAAAGCCACTATTATCCATTCACGACAAGCAAGAACTTCTATAGTAAAATAGTGTCAAATAATGTTAGTGCAGGCATTAGCACACCAGGCAATGAGCCACATTATGTGTTTTTTACAGATGGGTTCCCCAATAAAAAGGGGATACTTTTTTTTTTTACAGCAATCAACACTGCTGTCTTCTTAGCCATGTCTGGGAGAATATAAACGTCACACCCCCCATGGAGCGCCAGATCATCATCTAGCCTGACCCTAGAGACTCAAGAATCAGGTGCCATGTTGGGGTGCCTAATGACTCACATCGGCACTGAGGCGCCTCGAGCACCCCTGCAAATTCTACAGTCATGTCTCACCTACCCGAGTGTCCACACCATCAATTGACGTAAAAAATGTCGTCAGGATGGGGACCAGACGCCTTTAAGACCACCGTGACTGTTTGCGTCTAGGCCACTTCCTCCCACCTACCTCTGGATGCTGCAAGCGATGAAAAGAAATGTACCGCAGCAAGGTTTTGACAGCCTTTCAGAATGTTGAACACCAGGCCTGAGAAGAAAAGGGCCACTTCCTTTTGTTCCACTCGAGGCTGCCCGCCGTCTTCAAAACGACGACATCTCAAAACCACTTGATAATTCTTGAGGCTCCAGGTTTCCAACAGATTTGTTCTTCAGTCTGGCAAATTACATTCACGAGAAGAACTGCATGTAATAAGATGACCCGCGTACTTAAGTCTAAGCGGTAGTGTTGACACACATTCTATTCACAGACAGCCAACTATTCAGCCAGGCATATAAATGACAAAAGGAATTCAGCAGATCCGCATTAGAGAAAAAGGCATGTGGTCTAATGAGGCCTAATTATGAATCAATAACAGATATTCCACGAAACGCTGTCATAATTGGTAGGCACTGCCTGTCTTTCATATTTACTAGGAGGCCTAAATACCATCTGGTATTTCATGCTGTGCCCCCTGTATTACTTGTGACTTCATTAATATGCAAATTAGTATGCAGTTCCGCTGTGCCCTCTAAGCACTTATCATGGCTGCCCTGGGAACCAATCAACTATAATGCATTTTGAAACTATGAAAACTGCAGAGAGTTTTGTGTCTGTGAGCGCATTAATTGAAGGGGCATCCTCAGTGAACACAACCCATTTTGTGACACAAAAGGCTTCCCACCGCTTCTCGTTTAATTACTTATCAAAAGGCATTAAAAAAAAAAAAAAGAAGATAATTTTCTACAACTGTACCTGAAGCACCATCTGCGGTCCGGGGTGCCATCTGAATTTTTCCCCACGGTGACGATTTCTCCTGAGCGGAAGGCTCTTCGTATGAACACGGGGAAGGACCGCTCGATGTCCAAAATGGTGGTGGCCCACTGTGGATATGAAAGTACCCATGAACAAATCAGCTTGTAAGACCAAAATGGCGCACCCAGACCACCCACACACTAGAATGGATTTTCTATGAAAATGGTAAAATCCATTAGGATGGGCTGGGTGCCACTGTAATTACATGGCAGTGGAGGGCCAAATTATGCGACATGGTCGAATAAATTATACAGAAAAGGCAAATTATACAACAAAAAGCTAAATGGTGCTGCGTGTGATACAATTATAGGCAAATTATGCTGCATATTTTGTGGCCCTGTTTGATAGACATTATGGCATTTTTACACACAATTAAGATACATAAAGGGCTCCTACAATACAACAAAATACATGGCACCTACATCAGATTCTGTTCAAAATAATATTCATCAACAATTGATTTGCCTTGTGTATTATAACATGACTCTATTTCAGCAATATTGTTGTTTCTACCTACCACAGCGTCATCATTTGTGTAAAACAAATGCAGTGCAGAGAATGAACTTCTTTTAATCTGTTCATTCCAGTTTTGTTTCAGATCTTGTCCTAGTCTTCAATCTATGCTCGCACTAGGGGTCTCTAGAAGCTCCTCTTTAAATTAAGAAACAGCAGTGTTCCACACTGCACATCAGTTATGAAAATATCTCACTGGAAGGCACATTACAGACGAGGCTTGATACCTTAAAAATAGAAAAGGTTGAGATTTGTCAGAGCTCTGTGTGCTCTTGTAAAAATATCTCTTGTTGTGGTTTTAAACATGAACTTGCAGGAACAGTAAAACTAAATATTTTCATAAAAGAGAATGATTCATTATTTCTATCCAGGAGGGCTTTATTATCTATGCAGACAAAATTCCTTTCCAAGTCAAGAATCAGAGGAATTAACACCGAAGGATTAACAGCTGAAAGGCGGGCAGGTAACCTTTGCAAATTGAAGACAGCTGCCCGTTGCACTCGAGTTATAATATTTTACTAACATGTCATCCATTTCAGCAAAAAACGATTCATTTTTTTTACCACATTAATAATTTTTCACATTAGGATTGTCGTTTCGATGGGGAAATTAGTTGTCCTACAGAAACATCTTTATTGCTACCATTAGACTTTACAATTTTATGAACACACATCAGCGACAATTTTTTTTTTTTTTTTTTTTTTTAAATATTATTGACAGCACAGAGTGAAAACATAGCAAAGACGTTGCTAATATACCAATAATATCTATACAAGAATATATACAGAATGGCAAAAAAAAAAAAAAAAGAGTTCAAAATACAAGAAATATACAATGTTCATACCATTTTAAGAGAAATCATATGCACGAACAGATTTTAAATAAAGTTGGCACACATTTTCTCAAATTTAAGCAAAGACCTGGTACCCCTAATTCGGGCTATTCTTTCTTCCATGCTATGGATTTCATTGACCAAAGTCCAGCATTGCATAATATGTGGCGGCTGTGGCGAAATCCATGCCCTAGCTATCGTAAGTTTAGCACAGGAAAGTAAAATAGTAATTAAAGCCTGTTGTGGTAAGATACTACTATGTATATCTCGGAGTACAGTAGGGGCAGAAAGTAATGGTGGCCTAGCTAATTTTAGTTTCAAAACTTTGTCCAAATTAAGCCAAAAATCATTCAATAGCGGGCAGGAAAATAGCATATGTTCTATATTAGCGCCCACCATATCACATTTAGGGCATTTGGTACGCTCGGAGTATTGTACATTTGAAGACCATTTAAGAATATAACAGACAAGAGGTTTTAAATTGTTGTAATCGTACACTAGCGGATTGTACCAAGTTATTGATTTTAGAGAGAGAGTGAGCAATCTGTTCTGAATAGATCGTCAGTCCCAATTTAGAGCTCCATTTCTCTGCTAACTTGGAGCAATCGTATTTTACATAAGATATTAAACAGCTATAGCCAGTACTTATTACTGATTTGGTGTTAGATGAATAAAGGCACTCCCAAATATCAGAGTCTGAGATAGTTTATCTGAATATATTTAAACCTCATGGGCTCCGTAAAATGGTATACATTTTTTAATATCTCAAAGTCTAAAAAGCCATTGGTGCCATACAGGTCCCCCAAGGTTGCAATACCATGAGTTGCCCACACATTAGCCTGGCTGTCATTAAATATCCCCGGAAGTCCTGGGTTACCCCAAAGTCGTAATTTAATGTGAAAAAAAGAGGTCTTACAAAAAAGCAAAATGCCGAACCAAATCTTGGCAATATCTCGAGCAGTCTTAAATTTGACTCTTTTGTAAAAATTTGGTTCATTCAATCTAAGCAAAAACATGCTTGCATCAGAGTTCAGCATGATGGTATGAAAGAACAAATGTTTTGAATCAGAATTAAGCAGGGAACGAAGACGCCCAATAAAGGTAGCCCAGAAGTAAAGTTTATAGTCTGGGAAGTTAAGCCCTCCCATATCAATAGACCCTTTTAATGAAGCTAAGCTATTTCGTGCTTTCCGGTAACCCCAGATGAAACTGCTGAAAATTCCATCGAGTTTCTTAAAAAAAATATTATTAACTGCCAACGGGATAGAACGAAAAAGATAAAGAAACTTAGGAAGAATTTTCATCTTGATTAAGTTTATTCTACTAATAATATTTAGTGGTAATTTATGCCATGTTTTAAGAAGCAGCTTGGTTGATTTAACATGCACATCATAGTTAATGGGGATTATGTCACAGATTTTTTATGACATTTTTACCCCTAAATAGTTAGCAGCCTGACATATCCCCAAAGTTACCCCCATAGGTTTATAGTTGACCACTATCTGGGTTTTGTTCACATTAATTTATAGCCGGAAATATTGCCAAACTTTTCTGCTTCGACCATAATGCCCTCTAATGCTGATGTGACATTGGAGGAATATATTGCAATGTCGTCCGCATATGCAGCAATTTTCAAGCAATGGGATCCTGAGCTAAATGGGATTATCTTAGGTTGTATAAGGAGTGCTAGCAGGAATGGCTCCATGGACAGGGCAAAGAGCAGAGGTGACAGCGGGTACCCCTGCCGAGTGCCCTGTGCAATGAAAAAGGCAGAGGATAGCATACCTAAATAGCTAATTTTAGCCGTGGGTTTATCGTATAGAGCCTGAATCCAGCTGGCCA
The DNA here is from genome assembly GCF_964261635.1 of Lissotriton helveticus. Taxonomy (NCBI): domain Eukaryota; kingdom Metazoa; phylum Chordata; class Amphibia; order Caudata; family Salamandridae; genus Lissotriton; species Lissotriton helveticus. Next base: position 992,129,013 of record NC_136072.1, on the reverse strand, counting down.
TTTTGCCCCTGAAGCCAATGAAAGACAAAACAGACCAGAGATAGTCCCACCCCACCCGGTCAAAAGCCTTTTCGGCATCTAATAAGATCATGCCGAGTGGGGAGGTTTCTGTCTTTGCCATGTCGAAGGCTGTGATAGCTGTGTTAATATGGGTCGTAGTGTCCCTGCCCAAGACAAATCAGCGACAAATTTGTATATAAAACAGATCTTTAAAAACAATCCCTCTTATACCAAAGCCTGGCCAAGAGGATTCCTAATACATCACAGTGACATCTTTCAAATCATTCACATCTTAGAGAACAATCATAGGGAATTCTAAAAAGCTTTAGACGCTAGGCCGTCTCAAATTCCCACCATATGAACCCAATCAATCAATCAAACCCACATACAGAATGCCACACAGTGATCAAATTTAGATCTATACCACTCTGACTTTTCAGTTGATGGTGAAGAGTGTTGGCATTAATAAAAAGTTTTAGATCTATACGGCCACATGCATCATTGTTGCCGTTTGCGATTCCTAAATTGCGAAAATTAAGGAATCGCAATTTAGAAATCGCAAACGGCAATGAATGAAAAAATCGCAACTTTTTTTACGATTCCTTATTTTTCCTTAATTGCGATTCACAATTTGCGAATCGCAATTACGGAAAACCTTCCCTCTGATTCCTATGGGCCCAAAGGCCCATAGGAATGAATGGAAAGGCATTCACATTTTGCGATTTTCAATTTGCGAATTCGCAAAATGTGAATGCAATTTCAAGGGTGCAGGGGGGGTCCAAAGAACCCCTCCCTGCACCCCTGAAATTTAACTTTAAATGCAATTTACACACACACAAGCCCCAAGGACATGTTTGTGTGTAAATTAAAACTTTCAAATATGTAACTTGTGCATGTTTGATAGTATTCGGTAAATTAGCATGAAGTTCAACTTCATGCTAATTTACCCCATCCAATTTGCGAATTCGCAATTTTAAAATTATCATGCATTGCATTTAAGAAATCTCAAATTGTGATTTCTTAAATGCAAACGTAATTTTAGAAATCGCAACATGGTTGCGATTCCGAAAATTGCGAAAAGCAGGATGCGTCCAAAATTTGAGAATTGCATTCGCAAACGTCCGAAAATTGCGATTCGCACCGTTTGCGAATGCAATTCTCAATGATGCATGTGGGCAATAGTAACCCATTTTCAAGGCCACTATCAGCATCCACTTGGAACTTTCTGCACAGCAATACACTACGAGTTTATGCATTAAAGATGACACTGGATAAACATTTGCACGATTCACTTTCGCGTGATAGTTATTTGCTTAGTCGCATATACAAACCGTAGTTTGACTGCCATCCTTCGTCTAAACCAAAGAAATTACATTGTGAACAAACATGCTCCGATACCCAAAATAAATATGCATGGAATATTGATCACCTGAATAATACAGCCTTTCTACTTTCTCGAGCCAGAATGCCCAAACTTTGTTAAAATGTTCTCAGCGTTTGCCACACTATTTTGTAGTCTTCCAAAATTCTTTTGGTGCTGACCAACTGCAGCAACTGTGTGATAGCAACAGATTCAGTGGTGAAAATCTGCTTTTCTTTATCCAGGTCAGTAGAAAGTGAGATTTAACAGGGCTATGGCCATGGTTGTGACTTTCAATAAACCAGTGACTTACCTGAAATAAAAAATCAGCTAATGGTTGGAACAGGGAAGGTTCTGCGATAAAATATCTTAGGCTTCTTTTTGCAATCAAGAAAACTGAAAATATCCAGGATTGGGATGAAAAAGATTTTTCTACAATGGCAATAAATTAGCTAAAGCAACATGGCTTAGAACCGATAGGACGGTATGTTGTTTGAACTTCTATATACAAACAGTATTCTATCATGTCATTTCAAACGTACTCATATCCACTGAACAAATAATGACAGTCGAGCACTTTAATATAATTTTTCTGCAGTTACAAAAACAAAGTGCAGGATTTCACTGACAGCACTGCAATGATGTGTGAAAGAAATCACATTGGCTCCACGGTTAGTAACAGCTTGAAACCTTCTGCCCACTCGTCACCTCACCTTCCCTTCAATCTCCTCTTTGCAAATTCAATATTGAGTTAACATCCTTTACTCATCTCATTCTACGAGGGAGTCACTGCAGTGCTTCGATCACAATTATGGAAGGCGAGTGCATCTTTTGTGGCTCTGCGGATCCCCCGGTTTAAAGTAAATGCACTAGACATCTGCTGCCTTCAAATGTGCGAGAAGTCCCATATCAACTTGCGAAAGACCATACAGGCACAGGTAGGAGTAGCCATAACCTTCTTGAGACATCTGCTTTTTTTTTAATTCTGTGCAGCCCCGCACATTTGTGCTTATGGAACCAATGAGCTTGACCCTCTCCTAGACAGGTATAAGGTTCAGTGGGGTACAGTAGGGAAAGCAGCATTGCAAGTACAATTGCTAAACTCTCTTCTGTCACCAGTGTGTACAGCTTCTGCAATGGACCAGTACTTGGAGCGTTCATAGCTCAATCGTTGCTGCTCATGGCTTTGATGAGTGTTATTTGGGTATGATCAAACACAAATTGGCAATTCCGTCAATGTAAATGATGACTTCATGATGCCTATGTCAATGATGATGCCACAAGATCAGCGCAAGAAGCGGCGAAAAAAAAAAAGTGTACCAAAAAAAAAGTACGCGCATGTGCGCGCACTCACACACATACCCCAGCACAACATACCATACCTATCATTATGAGGACCGGCCATTGACCATAATGAAGTGTGTATTTACTATTGTAACTCAATGTGTGCTTTGATAGCAGGGTAAGTTATAAAATGGACCGAGGCAAATATAACTCCACTTTTAGTTTTTTGATACACATGCTCAAAAGTACGTAAACACACTACGGGCCGGTCCTCCTGATGCACCAGTCCTCACAAAGATATTGGTTATCTAATTCTGACAAGGTTAAGCCAAGCTATTTAGACCAAGCCTGTCCCCACAGGGTGGGTTATACATGCTCGCACAACACACACAGAGACCTATAAGGAAAAGGCGACTTAATAAATTCTTGTGCAAAAGAAGAGCACGATGAGCATAAAGTCAATCCTATGAGACTCATCAGTGATAAAGCAGCTGAGTTGCTTGCAACATGATTAGAAGGGAGTTTTTGTTTCCCCTCTTAACCAGAGAACCACAGCCTGTCTCACTATGGTTTTCCTGTTTGCTGTCACCGGACAGAAATAGGTCAAACTAGGCATGTATGTGTAAATTAGAAACTATTGTTACTTATGGTTCATTACCTGCAATTTCCATATCTGTTTGCTCTCCTTTGACACCTGCCCAACAGTTTCCCCCATCAGAGCGATTAACATGTTGAGTAGCAGCACAAACGTCAGGATGATGTAGGTCACCAGCAGAATGATGAAGACCGCGGGGTACTTGGCACTGTTGATCATCTCCAGGTCCCCCATGCCGATGGTTAACTTGAAGAGGTCTAGAAGGAATTTGCTGAAGGTGCTACTGTCCCGACAGGAGGGGTATTCGGGGGGGGTGCAGTTTGTGGAGTTTTCGGTGCAGTTGTGTGTGCTGGGACAAGGGTTCAGCAAAGACACCAAAGCTGTGGAAAACAGGAAAAAACGTCCAGTTACTGCCTGCATATGATTAAACAGTACGCATTTATTACAATCTACTTTTGTCAATTGAATCCGGAAGGATTAATTAATCTTTGTAGTCAAAGTAATGAGTTTGAGCCAAATATATATTATTTTTATTTTGTGCATTTTCTACAGTTTTGTTTTTGCTTCAGTAAGGATACATATGTTTATACTTGTTTCTCCAGCCCTTGCCTTGCTTAGCGCCATTTCTCCCGCCTCCATCCTTCTCATGTTGCAAGTTGCATGCAATGGGCATGCGGGGATTGCTGGACTGCCCCATCATCTCCACTCTCCATTCAATTAATTTTGATCTGCAAGGGCCCATTAACTCTCCCACAGTATCTTGCCACGGCTGACCTCCCCATCCACCCTTTAAGTTGGCAGCCATTTTTAATCCTTATCACCCAACTTTTTTAAATTTCAATATCGGTGGCTTCTATTCCCGAGTGAACCTAGTAAATGGTAACATATAATTGCTCCACAACATGACGTCATGCTACTTAAATGAAAGTTAATCAAGTTACCCCTTAGGTCAACATATTTTGTATTTTCTCACAGAAAAAAACTGCTGTTAAGGAACTTTAGTGTTTTTCTATCGTTGTTTTTTAATTTCTGCCGGAGGGCGCTGCATATTGATTTGCTGCAGAAAGAATGTTTAACGCCTTTGAATGAATGAATGAATGAATGAAAATATTTGTAAAGCGCGCGATGGCCAAACGGCTTCCTGGCGCTGGGAGCTCTAAGAACCGGACAGACAGGGCCAGGAGGATTAGCGGGGGTAGGCCTGGACAAAGAGGAAAGTTTTTAGCGCTTTACGAAAATGAGAAAAGATAGGAATCGAACGCATAGAAAGAGGAAGGGAGTTCCAGAACCGGGGAGCAAGAACAGAAAAGCGGGTTCCACCAGTGCGGGATTTGCGGAAGCGGGGAACAGTGAGGAGGGCAGAAGATGATGAACGAAGGGTGCAGGCAGGGGTGTGAAGGGAAATCAGAGAATTGATGAAAGCCGGTCCAGAGTGATCAAGGGCCCGATAAACAAGGCACCCCAATTTGAACAGGGATCTCTGCAAGATGGGCAACCAGTGAAGGGATTTGAGGACGGGAGTGATGTGATGGGATTTGGGCAAGTGAAAGATAAGACGGGCAGCCTGATTCTGGATAGCTTGTAGGCGGCGGGTTTCATAGGCAGGAATGCCAGCGAACAAGCTATTGCCATAATCAAGGCGGGAAGTGATGAGAGCAGAAATAATAATTTTAAGGGAGTCAAGAGAAAAGAAACGAGAGATTTTCCGGATCATCCGGAGGGAAAGAAAACAGGAGGACACCACGGCACTGACCTGGCCATGCATGGACAGGTCCTGTCTGACCTTGATGCCCAGAGTTTTAACGGAAGGAACGGGGGTGGGGGAAGGGCCAAGGATGGGAGGCCAGAAAGCAGAGGACCAGGGGCTGGATGAGCCGCCAATCAGGACAAGCTCAGTCTTATCTGGATTGAGCTTGAGGTGGTTGGCGCTCATCCACCCAGAGATAAAAACCATGGTGGAGTGAAAAAAGGATAAGGCGTGAGAAGAGGAGGAAAGGTCAAAGACGAGCTGGAGGTCGTCGGCGTAGTTATACACAGAGACCCCCAGCTCAAGAAGGGAAGAGATAAGAGGGTGAATGTAGAGATTGAAAAGAAGGGGAGAAAGGGAGGAACCTTGGGGGACCCCACAGGGCACCGGGAGGGAGGAAGCAGAAAAGCCGGGAAGGTGAACAGCTTGAGAACGACCTGTCAGAAAGGAGGTGATCCAGGAGAGGACAGTGCCTCGTATGCCCGCTGCGCTGACACGGTCCAAAAGGATGTTATGGTCGACCGTGTCAAACGCAGCGGACAAATCGAGGAGGATCAAAGCTTGGGGAGAGTTGACATCAGCCTTGGCTTTAAGCTCGTCAAGGACGGCTAACACCACGGTTTCGGTCGAGTGACCTGAGCGGAAACCAGCTTGGTGGGATGCCAGTAGCAGGTTCCGTTCAACATAAGCAGAAAGACAAGAAGTAACATAAGATTCAAGAATTTTAGCAAGATAGGGAAGAAGAGAGATAGGTCTGAAGTTGGAGGGAAGAGAAGAATCGAGGCCAGGTTTTTTAAGGATAGGAGAAACAATAGCTGATTTAAATGAAGAAGGGACCAATCCGGTGGAAAGAGAAGCATTAAGAAGAGAGAGAGGGGTATCAGGGCAAGAGGAAAAAAGGGTTTTGAGAATGCGGGCAGGGGCACAGTCAGTGGGGGAGCCAGACTTGATTTTAGTGAGCAGAGCTAGAAAAGCGTCCAAGGAGAGGGGAGGGAAAGAAGAAAAAGAAGATTTAGGCGCAGAGGGGGCAGAGTGAAGAGGAATAAAAGGAGTGACCAGGATGTTAGATTTAATATTAACAATCTTCTCAATAAAGAAGTTGTTAAGGGAAGAGCAAAGGGCCTGGGAGGGAGTAAAGTGAGGGCAAGCACGATCGGAGGTGGCCAAGTTCTTAACCAAAGAGAAGATTTCTTTGGATTTGTTAGCCGAGAGCGCCACTTGTTCGGAAAAGTATTTGGTCTTGGTGGTCAAGATGGCCTTCTTATACTCCCTGAGAAGTAATTTGTATTTGGCCTTGTGATCAGGGCAGTAGTCACGGCGCCAAAGGCGATCTGAGCGTCTAAGCTCCAATTTGAGGGTCTTAAGCTCCGGGCTAAACCAACGGTGAGCCTCATGAGGGCGAATGGACTTGACTAACTTAAGGGGGGCTACTAGATCGCATGCGGAGGAAAGCCAATTACCAACTGCAACAGCCTGAGAGTCAAGGGAGATGTCAGTGAGGTCAGGGGAAGAAGAAGCAAGGGAGTGAGAGAGAGAGGCCAAGTCAACATGATTCCAACTACGGGTGTAGACATTCTTGGGACGAAAGGGCTTGTGAGGGGGACCAGTAGTAATAGAAAAGGAAATGAGAGAGTGATCAGACCATGTGCAAGGGAGGATGCTGGGAGAGGAAACTATGTCCTGAGATGACCAAACTTGGTCCAAGATGTGTCCAAGATTGTGGGTAGGGACCAAGACATGGGACTTCAGGTTGAGGCAGAGGAGAGTGGCCGTGAAGTCCTTGGATGCTGGGTCCTCCCTGGGGTCGCCAGGCCAGTAGTTAAAATCCCCCATCAGGAGAACAGAGGAGTTATTCACCACCAACGTGGCGAGAAGTTCCTGCAGGGAGGCCACAAATAACGGCCTGTTCAGGGGAGGACGATAGACAAGGACAACAGTGAGAGGTGCAGGCAGATTGGAGGAGCGGGCGACTAAGAAGTCCACTCCAACGATGGGTGCTTGGGGGAGAAGCTGAAATTGAATAGTGGAACGGACAATCATGGCAACACCCCCCCCGATCTTGTCTGCAGGGCGATCGGCCCGGAGGACATAATAAGAATGGGGAAGGATGGCAAGGATGTCGGGAAGGGAAGCCTCCAAAAACCATGTTTCCGTAAGGAACAGAAAATCTGGAGAATCTGTAGTAAGAAGGTTAAACAGGTCAAGTTGGTGTTTGCCTGCCGAGCGAGTATTGAGGAGATAGGCAGAGGCAGTATGAGGGGGAGATGAGGGACCAATAGGGAGGGAGTCGATGTTCGCCGTAGGCAAGGGAGTAATTGAGTGTGGCAGCACAACACGGTCTGAATAGGGGACATAGATATCTAATGCAACAAGATGCTGCATGAGAGTGTGAGGAAGAAGCACCTCAGTGAAACAGGCAAGGAGTTGTGCAGGCGTATATGACAACAGAGGGGCAAGGGGTGTGGCCCCTGGTCCCGGCCCGTCGCGGACGGGCGCAGACGGGCATAACTTAGATGCGCCTTCGTCGCGCCCGCTGCGCTCGTCCGCTGCGCGGCCGGGATATTAGTGCCATAAGTAGGGGAACAATAGGGCGTGGCAGGGGGTGGAGGGACAGAGGAGCTGCCCCGCCAACCAGAGAGCAGCCCAAGATGTGAGACACGCCCGTCCCCGCCCTCGTGACCTGCCCGTCAGAGGGGGAGGGAACGCTGAGCGTGGGGCGCTCTGGTGGCGGCAAACAAGGAAGTCCCAGGAGGACAAGGGGTGCGCAATGTCCTCAGCGCAGCCCCTGAGCGAGGAGCAGGTAAGTAAAAAGTGTCCAATGCACAGATAAAATGAACGTTGCGCCGCACCTCGGCAGCGTTGTTGCTCCCGGCGAAGCCTCGGGAGGTCTGACTATTCAAGAGAGCTGGGGCGGGACTCGCCCGGCAGATAGAAATTGCCAGGGGGGGAGGGACAGAGGAGCTGCCCCGCCAACCAGAGAGCAGCCCAAGATGTGAGACACGCCCGTCCCCGCCCTCGTGACCTGCCCGTCAGAGGGGGAGGGAACGCTGAGCGTGGGGCGCTCTGGTGGCGGCAAACAAGGAAGTCCCAGGAGGACAAGGGGTGCGCAATGTCCTCAGCGCAGCCCCTGAGCGAGGAGCAGGTAAGTAAAAAGTGTCCAATGCACAGATAAAATGAACGTTGCGCCGCACCTCGGCAGCGTTGTTGCTCTCTACCTTTCTCTCCTTCCGCTGACACACAAGATCCTTACATTTTAATGTTGTTTTCAACGTTCTTCCATTCGTTTGCTTTCACCTTTGCTGGTGCCATTCTACGTCCAGTTCCTACAGTAGAGTTCATCACACAAATGCTCTTTTCTTTCATTTCTTAGGTTGAATTTCTCAATTTCGTGCTCAAATAGTTAGTGCAAAAGAAACCTCTGTGCAATCCTTTTCTCATGGATGGAGCGTTTTAATTTGTTTTCACTTACAACACTGTAAACTGAATACTCAACAAATATTTGTGTCTCCTCCTGGTAGGATTGCATTCTTGTGGACTGTTCCACTGTCGCTCCTGGGTGTCAGATAATTTAGAACGGATGCCTAGAGGTTGGCCTCAGTCACTTGGGTCCCACAGAGCTGGTACTGGGCTGCATGTATTTCAGTCCATTCCTGTGGGCTGCTGCTCTGTTGTTCAAACCCAGCCAAGAACCAGAACCTTTTGCCCTGTGTAGGGTGGTAGACACGTCCACATGCACTGCTATCTTTTACTCTCCTACTTTCCGCTCCACGCATATCCGCAACAACACAACTACAACAACACGAGCACAGCAACACACCACTCTTCATGTACAACACCAAAACACTTCCTGCACAAGCCACACTCACACCCCACACACAATTATAAATACAGGTGAACAGCAATCGCTCTCTTCCGCACTAGTCTTCTCTCCATCCCACGCTTTGCACAGTGACCTATGGCGGGCTAAGAGTGTTGCTAAGGCTCAACCCTCCTGCCAGCGAAAAGCACCTCATGTAGGTCACACTCTTCCAACCATGCTGAGTCACTAACTAGTGTCAATCAAGGGAAGGAAAATGAAAAAGAACACACGGAGAGAGTAAGTTATATTTCTGAAAAATGTATTCTGTATTTAGTGATGGAAACAATGGATTTACATCTTGGGAGACGGATACAGGGAAATAAATTCAAGCAAAAACTGAGAACAAAGGTAGAAATAACAATGGACCTTCAGTTCACAGCTTAAACATCAACTCCTGATAAATAAAATAGACAACCAAGAAATAATTAATAAACAATGGTCGTATGTTGGTGGCAACGCAACACTTTTGGAGATGAAGTTGTGGGGAACCAGATGGTTGAAACAAATCTTTAACTTCTGGTATATAGGGCAACAATTCCGTTGTGCGATAGATGGGCAGCTAGTAATTGGGTATACAGCGTAACTTTGTGTTTTTGAGTAATCGAAAAACAGCGTGATCGGTCGGCATCTGGTTCCCCACAACATTTGTCGTCCACTCAACGTTTAAATTAGCCTTAACAAATTTCAGGGTGTTTCTATCTGCAATGAAATGTTTAGTCCTGACGATGGTCTACATGACGCCAGCACATTAGACCGAAACGTCGACACCTTCATCATCTCCAAAAGTGTTGCGCTGCCACCAACATACGACCATTGTTTATTAATTATTTCTTGGTTGTCTGTTTTATTTATCAGGAGTTGATGTTTAAGCTGTGAACTGAAGGTCCATTGTTATTTCTACCTCTGTTTTCAGTTTTTGCTTGAATTTATTTCCCTGTATCCGTCTCCCAAGATGTAAATCCATTGTTTCCATCACTAAATACAGAATAAGTTTTTCAGAAATATAACTTACTCTCTCTGTGTGTTCTTTTTCATTTTCCTTCCCTTGATTGACACTAGTTAGTGACTCAGCGTGATACTCTGATACATTTGAGTCAGTTACACATGTACGACTCGCAACTAAGAGTTTATGTTTCAAAATAAGTCCCTTGTAGCATACTGTGACTTTAACTACTCATTGCCCAAGCCTACAAGGGTTTATTGGGTCTCCCCTGCCTTCAATACTCTTCCAACCAAGCACTCCCCCAACCTTCCCCATAATGTGAATCAAAGCTTCGCCAGGGGTAGGAAGCACTATGCATAATCAATAATAATACAATACAAAAAAGTTTTACCCTTTTCAACAAGCATGCTTTCTTTATACCTAGTCAAGCCATAACACTGACAAACTCAGAAACATGTCAATGGCTTCTATTCTCTCTTGTACACCATCCTGTTAGGCGTGGCACCATCTGCGGAACTGAAGAAGGGACAGGAATCACTCCCACCGGAGAAGAAAAGCCATTCGGGTCTTACATGCCATACAGGATCTACAGAAATACACTACCACCCAGAAACAAAACATCGCCCCAACTTTTTGTTTCTTGACAAGATCCAGACAGGGAACTCTTCTGTTAATTAAAAAAAAAAAAAAGCCCCAATTTTGGGATTTCTTGCATGAACTTCACCTACCGGAGAAGAAGTACTACTGAACTCTCCACAAGCTAGGGTTTGACCCACTCAGGCCTGAGGGAAATGACTCCTGTAAAGAAATGCCTAGGAGACAGAAGCAGTAAAGGGATGGATTCACAGCAACAAATCCCATCCACCTGTAACTGGACGAGTGATTACAAAAAAAGCAGAGCCAGTGATTTCATAAGACGGGGCCAGGCAGTAGCAATCACTTTGGATTCACCTAATCACGATTCCAAAGTAACAAACCAACACTAATGCACTAAATAAAGACACTGGATTAGGGACCACATTGTTAGTGGTTTTTTTTTTATTGATAACTTTATTTCGGTCAAATGACTATAAAAGTGCACATAAAATACATCAGCACGAACAATAAAAGAATAAATAGTCATAAAATGTTAAAAAAGAATTAAACTACGAGTTATCAGAATACGAGAAATAAAAAAAGCAATAAGTACAATAATTAGGTTAGAAAGGTTTGTCTCCTACGCCACATACTGAGTAAATAACGAGAAACCGCAAACACAATGGGAGGATGGGTATCATAGATCAATTTCCTACAGGCCTGTGTAAAATGCAAGAGTCCCAAATTCTTACAAATAGGAATCGGCCAACATTTTCTAATTGCAGAATAGGCAGGGCAGAAAAAACAATACATGAGTTACATTCTCACTTTTATAACTACATGCAGGGCAAACTTCGTTATTAGGTTTTAGCCATTTAGATGTAAAAGACCTAATGGGTAGAGTGCCATGCCTTAACTGGAGATATAGCTTTCGAGCAAGTGGGGGTTCAATTAGATCCATGAATTCCTCAGCTTTAGATTCTGGTTTAACTAGGAGGAACTCAGATGTCAACCTACCCAATGTTGCAGAGCTCGATAGCGTTTGAAAGTTCTGCATACGTATCTGAGAAAGAAGTTCATTCTTCGATATCCCTGGGCAATAAGTCTCAGGGGTTTCTCACAGTTCCAAAAGACCTAACCGGGTACTAACAGCACTAATGTGCTGGAGCCAGGGGATCTTTTTATATATGAGAAGAGACCAAATCTCAGAAAATTCTGCTCTGTAAGCGGCCAGTTCAGGGACTGACCACAACCTCTTCCTGTACATAATTGGTCTTGCACTTATGATCTGCTCTATTGGCACCATGCCAAGATCAAGTCTAAGAGGGATCAAAGGCATACTAGGCGTTAACCCAACTAGGTTTCTCACAAAAGACGGCTCTACCTTTTTAAGGTTCATTATCTGCTTGTGCCCCCAAAGTTCAGCCCCGTAAATTGCTGCCATTCTAGCCTGGCGACAATATATCTCCAGAGCTGGGGACACCGGCCTAAAGGTTGACTCCCTAAAAACTTTACTTATACCCCCGCAAGCTGGGATACCTTAAGTGTGGACTTAGCAATCTGCGTGTTCCAGTCAAAATTCTCAGTCAGAGTAACACCCAGATAAACGAATGTTTTAACCCTTTCAAGGGGGGGTACCATGTAAAACCGGGTTTGGGCGTACCCGCTTAGGGGGGTTAAAAGTCATAAACTTTGTTTTTCCCAGATTGATTTCTAATCCCCGAAGCTCGAAAAACTCCACGAATCCATCAAGTGTTTTTTGAATGCCCGATGATGTTCTAGACAACAACAGGGTGTCGTCTGCGAACATCAGAGCGGGCACTCTACCCGTAACCAATTTAGGTGCATCATTGTTTACCACACCATTCAAATGTTCCACAAGGCCATTAATGTAGAGGCTGAATAGTGTGGGTGCCAGCACGCACCCTTGGCGAACTCCTTTTTGGACAGGGAATTGGTCTGTGAGTTCGCCATGCCTGCCACACCTGACCTGGGCAAAGTTGTTTACGTGAAGCCTAGATAAAACGGCTAATAAATAGGGCGGGAGTCCCAGGTCTGCTAGCACCTTCCACAATTTTTCACGGGGGACTAGATCAAATGCTGCCAGCAGGTCCACAAACACAAGGTAGAGGCTGCCACCCTCCACCTTTGCTGTTTTCCAATACAGGACCTGCAGGCGAAATATCTGATCTAAGGTAGAGGTGCCGGACCTAAAGCCTGCCTGGAGTGTAGACAAGATCCAATTCTCATCGATCTACCCGAGAATCCTGTCAAGGATGACCCTCCCCATCAGCTTTTGTGATGTATCAATTAAGCTGATGGGTCTATAATTGGAGGGGGTTAATGGGCAGCCCTTTTTTAAAATAGGCACAGTTTCTGCTCCTAACCAAGTAGGGGGCAGGTCGTCCCCCTGCAAAATGCCATTAAATAGAACGACCAAGTAGGGTGCCCAGATTTTAGGTTGTGCCCTAAACAAATCCCCCGGTAGTTTATCCAATCCTGGAGCCTTATTAGGGAGCAATTTACCTATAGCTGTCTCAACCTCAATCAAAGTAAATGGTTCAACTGGGGCGAGGCATGTAGGGACTACAGTCAACCATCCACGCTCTTCAGCCCCTTTGACGCTTTGAGATTGCTGAGGTTCAAGAGTACTAACAGGCGAACCATCAAACTCAAAGGTGCCATATAGAGCACCAAAGTGGCTTTCCCAGATCGAGGGGGCAATATTGGGGGCAAGCGCGTGGGTATGCCCACTAAGTCCAGTTGCAATAATGGAACCAGAATAATTTGGAATCCTTACAACTAAGTGCAGATCCCAACTCCACCCACATTGTGGCCTCCCATTCCTTCTTAGCATCACAAATTGCCTTTTTATACATAGTGCGATGCACCCTGATGGCCTCACTGTCATTGGTTTTTATTACTGTAAGCAAGGCCTTTTTGGCCTTCCGACAGGAGGTATTAAACCATCGAAGGATTGTAGTCCGGGGCTGGTTTGCCCTTCTCACAGGGTACCGAATATCTTTTAATATGGCAACCAATTGATTATGTATTTCAGTTGCCCTACCCAAATGGCCGGATTTCCCCATCTCTTCAATGTGCGGAATAATGGTCTCATATAATTCAGCAAGTTTACTAGTGGATGCTTGTAAGTCTGGCCATTTGACCCTTCGCCTGCAATTTGTTAATATTAATGGAACAGTAGCGCAGTGTTCAACCGGACTTGAGCCTTTCAACCCAAAGCTCCCCGGTTTAAGGGACAAAACTAGGGCATTATGGTCGCTGTCAGATCTTTCAATGACCCTAAACTCATACAGCCTATCCCAGTACCTAGCCTCAATGAAGATATAATCGATTACTGAGGTCTGGTTTTATCGATTAAACATATATCCCCCTGGTCTATCGGGCTCCACCCTCCCATTGCATGCTCGTAGTGATGTAGTTAACGCAAATGACTGCAATTGCAAAACAAGAGGGGTCCATACCTTGACCCGAGGAGTCAATGGCTCTGGAATGGCCCAAAGCAAATCAACATCATCCGGGTCACCAAAATTCGGGTCCATGAGGGGTTCAAAATGACAATTAGAGTCTCCACCCAGAATTAACACGGTGGAGGGGTCAATCGACTGAATGAAGGTTAACAAAGTTTCGATAGCCTCTGACTCAAGGCCCCGCCTAACTTGCCTTGAGTATACATTGATCAAAGCAATATTTGGCCCATTTGGCAAGGTCAGCAATACACACTGGACATCCAATGAGTTAGTTAAGATTTGTGATGCCTTCACTCCCAGGTGCGTGCCAACCCATATAGACAACCCGCCCGAGGGCCTACCCCTGTCACCCATGCTTGCCAGGATATCGTATGTTGCAAAGCCCTGAGCTATACTTTCTTTTAACGCCCAAGTTTCTTGCAACATGCAAATATCATGTGAAGCCATAAAAGAGCCCCACTCTGGAATGGGCAATTTACTCTTAAGTCCCGCCACATTTCAGGAGAGGATTTTAACTTGGGCAACGAACAAATCTTGCTTGGTTGGTTCACTGTCCAAGGAACCAGGAAGATCATTAGTAACAGAAGAGCGTGCACCTACCCCTTGCTCAGGCTCACAATTCAATGGATGTCGATCATCAGGAGAGGAGACAATTGCGGACTGAGTGATTTGTTCTGGTACCAAGATTTTTACTAAGTGGTTTAATTTTTCATTTGCATCTAGATTGTCAGTAGTGGGTAGCATATTGATAGGGGGCCCCGTCTGTCAATCACAATCATCAAAGCCTGAAAGGGCATCGAATCTATTTGCAACTTCCAGCGGGGTGAACGGTAACAGGTGGTCCATCCTCCTATTTCTGTTTCTATAGCTCCTAAATGGTATAGTGTCCCACCCAGGTACATTTTCAAAAGTCATAGGGTTAGAAGCATGCATCATATACCGATTATTAAAAGGTATAGAAGGGTTAGTCTGCAGGCAAGCTAAAGCCCCAGGGTACATTATAGGGGTCATTAGAGATCGCGGATAAAAATAAGTCAATTCACAGGGAACGATGGAGTTACCGACATTCCCTGGAGACCAATTTAGAATGTATCTAACAGCTCCAGGATCTCTGAAATTGATAACAATTAGGTCCCCCTTTATATCTTTTGCTCTGCTTCCCAACCAGGGGAGTCGCCGAACATGCAGGATATTGCCATTAATATTATAAGGAAGTGGTCGATTTTGACTAAGCCAGTGCATGGTTTTATATTTTAACTGAGAAAACCCTTCCCTCTAACCATCCGCCAATATAGGGACTCCCGTAAGAACAACCACAAAAGGAACCGCTTCTGGAGGTAATTCAACTTGACGCCCCCTATGGTTCACTACCCTAACGGGGCTGGTACTTCCCCTCTCATCTCGCATATGTCCTATGTAAGATTTTTTTTCTCCCTGCTCAACTTCACTGGCAACAAGCGGTGCCGAATGTTGAACTAATTTAGGGGGTATTGCCCTGTGTTGTTTAGGGTTTGTGTGCTTGTTAGTTTTGTTTACACCCTTATGGGCAACAGGAGTGGGAGATGACACTATGACTGCGGGGGGCAGCGCCGGCTTCGCAAGGTCCTTGATTAACCCAGCATTGTTACTAATAGCCAGCTCTAAATTCCCCAACCGTTGCTCCACCCTCTTCAACCTCTCTATTATAGGTAGTATAAATGACCTAATTAAATGTTCCATACTTTCCAAAGGAACAGCAGACAGTGCTTCCTTTGGCGGACAATATAGAGGAGTGACCAAACCTGGTGGAGTTAGTACAGTTATTATAGGGGCTTTTGGGGTTGGTACAGTTGCTGTAGGGGCCGTTAAAATTGGCGCTGTTGTTATGGCCTTTGAAATTGGCGCAGTTGTTACAATAGCCTTTGTGGTTTTACCAAAGTCGGAATGACTGATCTTGCTTCTTTGCGGATCACCACCCCTCTTTCTTCTTTTACTTGTTGGTGGACCATGAACTTTGGGCATCGCTAGTTTGTTGGCCTTCTTTTTAATAGTCTCAACTACTGGTAAAGGTGGCTCAACTGTCACATCTACTCCTATGATAGAATTACTAGGAAGAGATATAATGTTCGTATACAGGTCGTTGGACATATCAGGTAGAGGGGATATATCTCGCAAGAGCATAGGAACGCTATCTATAGATAGAAGATCCTCATTTTCAATATGGGAGCTTACATCAAGTGGAGTGGTTTGTTTCAAAAGGTCTAAGGGAGGTCTATTTTTCATACATTCAACAGAGCGACGTCGCTCAGCCCGGCGCTATGCCAATGCACTCTCCCTTTCTATATCTGGAGCAACCTTAGTAAAGTAGCTATCTAGTATACCTTTACTAGTTCCCCCTACCTTTACGGGTGTAAGTTTTTCAAGATTCAAGGCCATGGTAAGCTAGCAAAATGTACATACAAATAGTCCTTTGCAACGTGTTAGAGTATAGGCCCAGCCCAGCCTCCTCTTGCCTCTGAGGGCCACAGAGGGTGTTTTTCCAACGGTGTTCTCTGGTAAAGACGACTAATATTTTTACAACAATAAACACACTAATTTGGGCAGATGCATCTGGGAGAAAATCTATGTCACTTCCTCGGGGAGGGCTGGATGGGCCAGAGAGAAGGGAATGGATGGAGAGTCCCACTGTTAGCCTGAACCCCTGTAACTCACGAGAATCATGGGGCCATGTTGGGGTGTATCATGACTTGCACAGGCTCGGCAGTGGCGTGATGCAAAATAATTGTCCCCTCTAGTGCAGAATGTGAAAAGGGCCCCTTGAGCCTACCATATCTCACAAATATTAATTGGCCTAGGGCTCCCACGGAGCGCCCTCAAGGGTTGGGGGCACACAGCGATGCAGCGCCTGCAGGAGACTGTGTTTTGCGCCGGAGGCTCGATGGGCCGCGAACATCCTTGAACATTCTACAGAGCTGTGTTACCAACCCCTAGTGGGCAGTCTATTAATAAGGCTCCATGTTCCATTTTTACTGATTTTTACAGATTAATACAGACAGAAAAGCATTTATTTTCTGGTCTGTATTCATTTTAAATGTAGATAAAAAAGGAAATTAGATGCTTTTTGAGTGATTCTAAATACATTTTGCCATGGCTACCAGGCCAATAACTGTGTGGACTGATAGGTAAGAGGGTTAAACAAGCATTTGCAATGCAATAGGTCTCACATTTGCGAGAGTTATAGCTATTGGCATCGTAAATGATGATGCTTTTTATTTATGTGTTTACAAGACCTGCAGATCACCCTGATCTTTACAGCTCTTGCTCAACACACTGAGCTGTGAAGTCTTCCACCTAAATCTTCTTGTCCTAACCCTGAATGTAATGCAACCATGGTGTGAAGGACAGCACAAGAAGAGGCTGGCGTGAGAACTCGCAGCTTAACCATAGCCCAGAAGTCATAAAAGATGTAACTGATGGTTATCATGAAAACAAAACAATATTGTTGTTAAACAAAAATAACGTGGCTGCACCTAAAATCAGCCGGCTGTATTGTACTGAAACAGCGTCCGGTGGAAATGTCACTACGGCTAGAAACAGTGCGTAACATCGCACCTGTGTAATCTGTTGGAGATTTAGATACGTGGGCGGGAGAGTGAAGATGGCCGGTCGCTGGCCTATCTCTCGCCGAATCTCTGCACGTTTTATAAGTTCATCCCCCCACTTGTTCAGCGCGCCAAACCATGGTGTTATCGCTTACATAGTGCCTTGCTTGAGGTTTCAGAGAGGTGCGTGTGACAGTGGTGTGAAAGCCCCTTCCTTGGCTAGACATTTCTTAGAAGTGCAGACAACTCAGAAGAATTGAGAAACAACAAGAAACCTCCCAGTTTGGTTTTGAGGTAAGTTTCACTTGGTCAAGGGCTTCACAGTTTGATTGGTGGAAAGGTGGCGCAGTGACTTCACAGCTCTTAACTGACATCTGCTGTGATCTGCTGTTCACGAGTTCTAAACGTGGATAGGCAAGCAGATTAACAGCAACGTAAAAAAAGCATTGTCAAAATCAACATTTAGTTTCATTCACTGGGGCAGGTGGAGACCTCAAATATCCATGTGGTGTAATGACTCCGACCG
This sequence comes from Lissotriton helveticus, assembly GCF_964261635.1. Taxonomy (NCBI): domain Eukaryota; kingdom Metazoa; phylum Chordata; class Amphibia; order Caudata; family Salamandridae; genus Lissotriton; species Lissotriton helveticus. Next base: position 992,111,051 of record NC_136072.1, on the reverse strand, counting down.
GTCACCTCCTGTTATGACTGCAGCTGTGGCTAAGGGGATTGGGGGATTCTTGCAAATGGGGTCAACTGGTGAGGGTAGGTGGGGGGAGCGAGCAAGACCCTCACAGATGCAGTGAGTGGACCGAAACACTGAGAAAACGAAGAATACGATTTCCCTTTTGTTTCTAGTAGGTTACAAAATCAGTGCTCAGCTGCCCTTCTACAGATGAATACGTGCAACCTTCAAATTACATCTTGGAATCCTCACAGGGCCTATTCAGCTGTTATCCTACATACACTATTGCCATCAAGGTAAATAAAAAAATAACACGTGCAAGTTACAGCAATATTTCTAGACACAGTAAGGTGCCATTAAACATTGTGATGAAGTAAAAAAAAACACGCTGTTTTTTCTCTGACAGGGCTGTCTCGCTGTTCATCATTCCGACGACATGATCAACATCAAATTAAATAACAATTGTCCCCACGATATACAGTATTAGTACATTAACAAATTCTAATGTTATACCTGATTTTTGTGATGTTTTTATTTGTCAATGTTTTATGGGCAATTTCCGTGATGAATAAAGACATTTTGAATATGAATTACTACATTGCCTTTCTAAGAGACACGCCGGTGTGCCAGCGCGTTACATAAATATGTTATTGTCTGTTAGAGGTTACTCTGCCTCATATTTCCGTTAACATGAGTGACATCAACTTGAGTAATAATAGCAGTAATGCAGACTGTATAAAGAAGTACACAGAGAAAAAATAGTGGAGCGGAGTGTGTTATATTAAAGAAACACGTTTATAGTCTCTGGGAAGGGTTTGCCTCTCATCTTTCCATCAACATGTGTAAGAAAGATTAGGATAATTCCAGAACAACCTGCTCTTTACAGATCTTTGAAAGACCGCGTACAAAAGATAGTTAGATTTTCTCAATTGTTTGCCCCTACACTCCACACCTGTGTATGCTATAACCCTCAAGCCGCCATTTACTGTACCTTAAAGCCCTTCCAAATGCGGCATTGCCAGGCAGTTTGCAGATTCTCCCTGAGCTTCCCAGTGTTCGAAGCAGAATCAGTGAAATATGAAAGTCGTGGTAACAGAGGGATACCACGGCCTCAAACTAAAGCGAGCTAAAAAGGTACAATACATATCGGATGTACACAGCGACGGTTGGAAAGAAAAGCGACAGCAGTGGCGCAATTGGACCGGCTCAGTACTGAAAAGGGATCTCACGGCCTTGCTCCAAAGCAAGATAATTATATAGCCGCACAAAATAATTGTCTGGCCTCCATATTAGACGATGCAGGTCAACATGCTGGGCTGCATCAATTGTGAGAAGAGTTCTCCAAACAACTCATGAAACCCCAAAGTGGATGAAAACTGTAGTTGGGTGGTGCTGCTTCCTAAAAAAATGGAAGTGACATTTTGCTGCATCAACGATTTAGAAAGCAGCTAAGAAAAGTGATACAGCATTAAACCAATGGGGGACCAGCAGGTGGAAGCAAAGTCCTTTTACGGACTCCTACAAGTCTTGCAGACAGCGCATGCGCGCTGCCTAGGCTCGACATAAAAAGAAAGGGATTTTAGTAAAGAGACTAAACAGCAGTAGATATGCACAAGGCTGAAACAGAAATGTGCATATTTTAATATAATTGCATTGATTTATCTTCGGCGGGTGACTCCATATTTCTTGGCTGAAGAAATGTGAAAATATACCAGCTTCAGCTTTATTATTTTCACAAAACCCATAATAAAAACAGATAAAGTTGGCAAAAAATAAATCTGGATAAATACAGATGGAAATGTCAAAAAAACTTAACACCATAAAACCGGGAGCCCTATTAATAAACAAGATCACATGGCCAGGGGGTGGGAGGCGGGGGTCATGTCCCTGGAGACCATTATGGAAGGACCAATATCTAGGTAATCCACTACCCCTTGATGTGAAGTTAGGTTCGACCTCTCGGTCTGGACTAGGTGCAAAGTGGTCTCCATCCTCAGGACTGAGGAGTGAAGCACATCCTGACCCCTGCTGGCAGGTAGCCTTACGTCACCTGTAGTGTGTCTCAGCTTACTCAATCTGGCTTATGATAGCTCAATACTGTCTCCAACCATGTGAGAGGCTGTGCAACTGGACAAGGACCTGGAAAAAACCCGGAGAATATACCCACTGGTAGCTTCAGACCGCATGGGGCTGACATGTCACTTGGGTCTCGGCAAGTCGAGTCCAGTTTCAAGTTGGCCTGGTCAATATCTGGATTTCCAGAAGGTTGACAATTTTGGCCTAGAGAGCAAAGGGTTAGACTTCCACACCATGGGCTGTGCCCACTGAGGGGGGGATCTTCATATTCCACTCAGAAGCAACAAATCTAAATGACAAAACATTCTCCTTTCAGACTCTTCCCTGCAGACTATTGGTCTACTACAGGAAACATCATTCACCTCAGACTACTCCCGGAATACACTGCGGACACACCTACTTCCCCTCCCGAAATCAATGTTTGCTCATCCACAGACAGAGAATTTACGGCATGCCCTTATAGGCTCCTCAGTATGGTGAAGGCGCACAGGCTCGTCTGCACGTACAGAATTGTCACCCTGCCACCTTCATACACTCGCCTACGAAGAGGTCTCGACAACACCTTTGATTATTATAATGTCACCTGGTCACTGATCTAACAATGAGGGAACGGCTCAGGAAAACATCTCAATAGATGAAGTGGTTTTGCAAAACCTGCCTAACAAACGTCAACGTCATTTCTGAGAATAAGGTCAGTACAATCACCTTGAGAGACAGCACAGATGGACAACTGGATACAAGTTCTGCAGGTCTCCATAAGAGGCATGGGTTTCAAAACAGAAGCTGTAATGGCCTGGTCCCAACAGATTGAAGATAAACCCATTATAGATGGCAAGCCATAACACAAAAAGCTATGAACTACCAGATGTAGTGAAAGAGATACTTTCATGATTGCCATACAAAACAAACCCCTTAAAGAGATAGAGGCAAATAAAATGTGAAATCGCTTCTGATGTCAGCCTTGCTCAGGAAGGACTGTTCCCCATGTGCAGGAGGCTCAGTATGAATTTACATACGGTGGACCTCTGCCTAGAGGGGTGGAGTGGATGAAAATTCATAGGTTTGAATGCTACCCAGACCCATTGCCAGGGTTTTGGACCATATGCAAGCATTCCTCCCAACATCTTGTGTTTGTGTTTCAGGCTTACAAAGACAAGGGTGTCATGAAACCTAAGAAAATAAAAAAAGACGAAATGCTTCCATGGTTCAAATAATAATGTGAGACATAAGAATAGCGCACATTTAAGACTGTCCTGAGTAAAATAAAAATAAAAAGTATGACATTGGTCTGCATATATATCTTGTGTGTCTGTTTACCCTCGCTGAAATAATGTGAAAAAGAAGATTGGTGTAAGGGGTTAGACACATTTCAAGGCCAGTGATAAAATGAGGATCTGACGTGAGCATGAACAGCGACGTATTTAGTTTCCAGTGTGATTTAATAATTTACACCAGGATTGGATTTTCAGTGCAGGGCATTTTTCGGAACTCCATACAAAACCACATTTTACCATTTGGGTGCTTACTTGCCCCTAGCAGCAAGGGTTGTGTTTAGTCGATCTATGCCTATCTGGCACCGTCTTTTAACCATCTGCAGTGCAACCATGCGACGTCTATCTGCAGTGGCCTTACTGTAGCATTGATCATGCAGCAAGTGATTCCGGCTATTTTTAGAAGGAACAGAGAGGTCCGGTAGTTTCCGATAAACCAAAATAACTGGGGGTTAAACTCCTTTCATTTCCATTGATTCAGTAGATTTGAGCACTATCATAAAATCCTGTCAAACCTGTCCAGAAAACAAGTTACATTCAGACTGTAACACCTCATCCCACTTCTTGTAGTGCACTTCTATATGTTGTCATTTCCAGTAGCTTTGCTACTTCCGTTGTAGCGATAAAATAGGATTCAGATAGCTAAAACCAAGCCAGGTAGGAGGAATAGATGGCATAAACTACCAGAAGAGCTGTCATGGAACAAGGACACACCTCTCTAAAGTAATATCAAATGTACCCACAGGACCAACCCCTGAGCAGCCAGTCACTCAAGGGATGACAGAGGATAGTTACAGCTACAAACCGTGAATAAGAGGTAACGCTGTAGAAGGCATGACAGTGAGTTTCCATTGGCCAATCGTAGGTCAATGGTGCTCTCAAGTTACACAGATCTTCTACATTGCCTGCTATGAAAATGTATTCATTTTCCAGGTTCCAATTCTGAATTTCGACCTTTTGCTTAGGGTACTTAACATTTGAGAAAGGTAAGTCTTGTTTTCTACAGTCTTGACGCCCCAGGGCATTTGTGCGCTTAAGAAAACTCACTAACATATCATCCATGGAGGTGGGTTGCTTGGAGACTGTTGTCTCATCTCAAGCAGACATGAGTGCCTTGGAGAGAGGGGGTGTAGGAAAATGTTAAATGTTAAATGTTAAATGTTGTATACTTGTAAAGCGCACAGCTGCCCCAGCAAAGGGGCGTCCCGGCGCTGTATACGGCTGGGGAACCCGTCCTGGCTTTCCCTGTGGGATGGTCCCTACTGGGAATCCCCAAGGTGGAGCCAGGCATCCCCGGCGTTGATGGGCCGTTGTGGAGATTAGGCAAGCTAATGCCCAGAGTTGCCGAGTGGGACCCCAGGTTAGAGTAGGCACCGAGGCGAGAATTGTCGAGTCCGCTGACCCTGGTCCACGAACCTGCCGCGTCAGGAATTGAACCCTGGTCCCGGGCCGACTTCTGCTCTTGGGTCTGCTGCCTCTAACCAGTGAGCCACACCACTCCACTGCCCCTTTGTGCATGGTTCCCCCCTAACTTGTTGCAAGATAACTGATGCTAACTTGACGGAATGTGCCCTGGGTCCCTGCCAATCAGTTTCCCAGGGCCTGTGTTCATTCCCAAAACTCTACCTTTGTTTTCACAATTGGCACACCTCTGGGCCACATGTAAGTCCCTTGTAAAAGGTACCCCTGGTACCAAATGCCTTGTGACTAGTGCGGGCCTCTGAGGGCTGCAGCACGTATTATGCCACCATTAGAAACCCCTCACCTTAACACCCACACACTGCCATTGTAGGCTGTGTGTTTTGCTGCAGACCAAACAGGAGAGTCGACATTGCACCCATCCCTGGTTTCCATGCCCACAACACTGCCTGTGGCATGGTTAAGTCACCCCTCTAGCAGGCCTCAAAGCCCTAAGGCAGGGTGCACTGTAGCACAAGTGAGGGCAAAAATGCATGAGAAATATGCCCCTACAGTGACTGTACCATATTGAGTACATGGGATGGGTGTTTGTCATTTCGAACTCCACAGCTCCATGATGGCTTTACTGAAAGCTGGGACGTCTGGTGCCAAACTTCTCAGTATAATAAACCCACACTGATGTCAGTGTTGGATTTTTTATAAAATGCACTCAGAGGGCATCTTAGAGATACCCCCTGAAAACTGACCAACTTCTTTTTCTTTAAAAAGCCTTTTTATTAAACATTCATCAGATGCAATGTACAGCAGACCATCAACCGGCGTTTGGTGACAAACACAGAAGCATACATATCCAAATCTGTAATCCACTGGTTCAACTGTTATTCCAGATCTCATCTCATCTCCGTAACACCTTTGATCATTGGTAACCCTCTTTTTCCACCTGTTGTTGATCTCAGTGTCTTTCCTCCCTCCACCTCCCCACCTCAAAGATCCCTATGTGCCTTCCATTGGGGCCATATTTTCTCCCATTTTCACAGACATCCCCATCTCTCATAAAAAATCTTTTCTGCTGCGCTGCACCAATCAAGATTGGCCTTCCATTGACCCACCTTCGGACAGAGGGCTCCCTGGTGATATTCCTTTTGGCCAACATTGCCATCACCAGAAGCTACGTTTCCTGGTATTTCGGCCATATCTGCTCCCCTGTTCCACATAATATATGCCATCTGGCATCTATGGGAATTTCCTGCCATAGGACCTCTGATATAACTAAAATTACCTTTCTCCAGTATTGTTGTATAGCTGGACATTCCCAGATAATGTGGAAAAAAGTACCTCTCTGGTCGCAACCCCATATGCATAGATCTGTGTTGTGTGCATAACTACGCTCGTGGAGTAGGATTTATGAAGAATCCTTAACTGTATTAGCATAAATCTTGCTCTGACTGCTACCTCCCTTGGGCTTTGTATGGCCTCTGCCCAATCATTGTCTTCCAATAGGCCGATGTCGGCTTCCCAGGCTACTTGCAAAGTCTTCAGGGGATTGGGTGAGTTGTTGATAATCTTCCTATATGTGAAGGATAGTGCCTTTTCTGGGATTGGGTCTAATAGGAGTCAGTCCTCCAGGAAGCTGTACTCAGGAACTCGTTCTCTCTCTCTAACATGCCTACGAAGTGCATGCCCAAACTGCATTTACCTATATCTTTCTGTATCCGCTAGCCGATATGCCTTCTGTAGCTCTTCAAAGAGATTATCGCCTGACCCCTCCATACATCTCCCAGGTGGGTTATAGCTAACAGTTTCCATTTTTTAAAGCCCTGTAGTTTGCCTACCTCCTCCAGCATATTGCTGTCCCATAGTGGGGTTCTTTCCGTCAACCTATTGTCCCACCCGAGGAACTTATGGGCCCTCTTCCACATGTCTAGCACGGTCTTTGTATACAGTGGCATACTTGCCCCTGCCATTCTCCAGTACAGTGCACCTGGATATGCCCTTGAACCCATCACCAAGTGATCTACCTGATATGCCGGGTCATTCCTGTCTGCAAAAATCCAATCATTAATTGTGATCAACTGCGATGCCCAGTAATATTTTTTGAGGCCCGGGACCGCAAGACCACCCTCATACACACTTTTCTGGAGTTTGGCCAGGGCTATTCTTGCGCCTCCCCCATCTCACAATAGTTTCCACAAATCACTATCCACTTCCCTGAAAAACTTGTCAGATACCTTATATGGGGTGTTTTGGAGAATATATAACATGCGCGTAGTGACATCATTGTGAATAGTACCGCTCTTCCTATCAGGGAGATCGGCAGCATCCTGCAATGAGCCACATACCTTTTCAGATGTTCTAGTTGTGGCAGCAAATTTCCCTCCAGAAATTCTGTTTCCATTTTGGCAATGGTAATACCTAGATATTTGAAGCTGTCTTTAGATTGAAACTTTATTTCTCCAGGGAGTGCGGACACCGGTCAATCCGAAAGCATAAATATGAGGGACTTATCCCAATTAATTTGATACTCCGAATAGTCCCCGAATACGTGAAAAATTTGTAATAGTCTGTTGATAGTAAAATGAGGCCTTGTGGCATACATTAGGATATCGTCTGCATTTAGGGATATTCGCTCTTCCCACTGCCTCCACGTTATTCTGGACACCAGTGGGTCCCTTCTCATCCTTGCTGCGAGTGGCTCCAAAGCCAGCATAAATAGAACAGGGGACAGTGAGCACCCCTGACTCGTCACTATGCAGGGCGAAAGAGTGGGCGACAGAGTCATTCACCCGCACCCTAGCCAGTGGGTCCATATATAGCAACCTGAGCCAGGATTGGAACCAGGGACCAAACCCAAACCTCTCCAGAACCGCAAATAGGCAATGCCATTCAATTCTGATGAATTTAATAACAACAAGGGACCCCAAATTTAGTCAGCAGGGACCATGGGGAGCATACTTTTTAAACAACAACAGCGGTCCCAAACATTCAGGAATATCACATGAATAAAATATAGACAGAGTCAATCTATACTTTCAAGAAAGACATGTCCAGCCGGACAGAGGTCTTTCAGAGATTTTACTCAAGAATTATGTATTGAAATCACATAAAGATACCATCCAACAATCAACCAAAGTGGACCACAAGCCTGTGTCCAGTACTAACAGAGCAAGTACAAGAGGTGATGTAGACAGCAGAGAAGGGCTTTGTAAGGCGGAACAACGTTACTCTATAAACAGTACAATTGTACAGAGTATAACAGTCATGCACTGGACATTTCAGTAGTAATCACAGTTAGGTTCACGTGCATAAAAGGTCGACGGCGTTTCGGACCCCTATAAAATATCAGGGACGCCATGGAAATGATTCAGGCCGACTAACCCGGTATCCTGGCAAGCCGACGGACTTTAATTTTTTCCGCGGCCGTCGCAACCCGATTCTGGGTGATCGCGTGATATTCTTGTGCCCGAGGTGCCAGCCCCTATCTAACGAGGCGACCCGGCATTTAGAGGCTTAATTAACCTAAGGCTTTTCATTGAATTTGTCCTGATGATGGTCCCTGATATTTTATAGGGGTCCGAAACGCCGTCGACCTTTTATGCACGTGAACCTAACTGTGATTACTACTGAAATGTCCAGTACATGACCGTTATACTCTGTACAATTGTACTGTTTATAGAGTAACGTTGTTCCGCCTTACAAAGCCCTTCTCTGCTGTCTACATCACCTCTTGTACTTGCTCTGTTAGTACTGGACACAGGCTTGTGGTCCACTTTGGTTGATTGTTGGATGGTATCTTTATGTGATTTCAATACATAATTCTTGAGTAAAATCTCTGAAAGACCTCTGTCCGGCTGGACATGTCTTTCTTGAAAGTATAGATTGACTCTGTCTATATTTTATTCATGTGATATTCCTCAATTCAATTCTGATGAACACCATGCGCGCGTCCAATGACATCAGCACGGCTTCCTCCCCCGGGCGGAATTTGGTCATGTGCATCACTCCGTATAGGCATCTAAGATTTAGACTGGTACTTCGATGTGGCATAAATCGGGACTAGTCGGGGGGTACCAGCGTCGTGATTATCCCCCAAAGGCGGTTCACTAGGACTTTGGCCAGGATTTTAACTTCCATGTTTAACAAGGATATAGGCCTGTAGTAACTGCATTGTTCCGGTGGCTTACCCCCTTAGGTATTACCACAATGGTGGCTGTTCGTTGGTCTAGTGGTAGGCAACCCCTTTCTCTGGCCTCATCAAACATTTTCATAAGATGCAGTGCCAATACACTCGCCGTGCCCTTGAATAACTCAGCTGGCAGGCCATTAGGCCCGGAGCCTTCCCTGCCTGCAGATTTTGTATGGCTCCTGTAATCTCTTCAGCTGATATATCTTTATCCATTTCCACTCTATCCTCGTCGGACAACATGGGGAGCCGGACATCACCAAATAGTTTTCGACAGTCCGTTTCTGTTCTGGTAGTGTTGGAGTCATGGACCCCCTCGTAGTAATCCGCAAAGCCCTTGTTATTCCTTCACCAGTAGGGTGCATTACTCCCCAGGAATCACATATCTCTGCCATCCAGTTTCGTTCCCTATCCCTCTTTTCCAATTATGCAATGATTTTGTTGGCCTTATTGCCTAGGTCATATAGCCTTCTTTGTGTTGCTAATGCAACAGCCCTTGCAGCGTTGTCCGCAAGGTCTAATTTCCTGCTTTTATATGTCACGACTGTGCATGAGTGGTGGGTCAGCCTCTATCCCGGCTAATATTCTGGCCTCCAGCGTGGCTGCTACTTCTTCTAATGTATCCCACTGAATCCTTTTTTCTTTCTGACATCCCCCAAGATGAGCCTGGATATGTCCTCTTATTACTGACTTAAATGCATCCTATAAGGTGCATGCTGAATCCGCTGACCCCTCATTTCCTTGAAAATAAAGTTGTGCCCGCTCTCTAATTTGGTCAACTAGATCCTTATGCTTGAAGACCCACGGGTTTATTCTAGGCGGCAGTATGTTTGTTCTTGTTGGACCCTACAGGGCCACTACCACCATTGAGTGGTCCGAGATCCCTCGTGGTCTAATGTGGGTGTTTTGGAACCACCCATCACTTCCCCTGTGTGTCGAAACATGATCTAGGTGAGAGTAACTGCCATGCACTGTGGAGTAGAAAGTATATTGTCACTCTCAGGGATTATGTAGGCGCCATAGATTCATCAGGCCCATGGCGTCCACAAATGCTCGAAGTGGCTGCATCCCCCGCCCTCTGTTGGCCTTAGTTTCTCTATCTCTCTCTGGATCTATGGCGGAGTTCATGTCTCCCCCTAATATTAGGATCCCAGGTGGAAGGTCAACCTGTAGGGCCCCCAATGCCGACAATGCCTCTCTGTTCATGGCCGGCGGTATGTTGCACGAGATAATATTCAGGGCTTGTCCCACCCATGTCCCTGTGAGTGCCACGTATCTGCCTAGCGGGTCATGCCAGATCTTCCTCACTACCAGGGGCATAGCACTTAAGCACTATCCCTGAATCCCGTTGTGTAACCGGAGTGCGCTACTAGCTTGTAGCCATATCTATCCAGTGTTTTATACTTGTTGCCCTTCAGGTGCGTTTCTTGGAGCAGCACCAGGTTGTGGTGTGTCTATGTAAATACTGTAAGACTAAGGTGCGTTTAATTAGATTACCCAGACTGTTTACATTCCAAGACAGGACTCTAAGATTGGTGTCACTCCAGTGCTCCCCCCTAAACTGCTCCCTTACATTTTGATCTTCCATTTGGGATACAATAGCACCTTCAATAACCATTTGTGCATCAACCTCATCGCTTCATACCCTGGATACTCTACATTCCCTGCAATCTGACATTTTGGTAGCAAGTGATTAAACATTTCTAGAATAACAAAAATAACACTTCATACCCAAACTATATATTCCCCCCCTCCATGCTACCCTGCTGGAGGGTTCAACAACCACCCACCTCCCCAACTCGTAGAGTGCCTGTCGCCGTTTAACTTGATTACTAAGCGGGGCTTTGCAGGTGCTGAACAGATTAGAGCACCGTCCTCGATCTCCCACATACCCCCAAAGTCCCCCGGCTTCAGCTTTATTCCTGCCAACAACACTTTGGGCCCTTGGTCGGTTATCTGTCTCAGTGAGTGCAGCCCCATTCACAATGTCTTATTTGCCCCCTCCCACCTGTAATAGGATATATGATCTTGTGCATTCAGTTGCCAGCATGGAACATCCAAGTTGTTTTTTTAGTCCAGACGCTCCTTTCAGACGAGTCCTAGTCCGAGGTATGGATTACTTCCGTTGTTGATCCCCCTGATTTGTCTTTCTGTGGCCCACGTCTTCTATCTCGTTTTGGACTGTGGCCCACTGTACGCCAGCCTTCCAGCCACTCCCAGGCTTACTCTGCCATGTTAAAGTATCAGGTTTTCCCCTCTGCGACCACTCTCAACTGTGCTGGAAACAGCATCGAATATTTGATCGCTTTGCTACGTATTTCTCTTTTGACACCCTCTCTGGACTTGTAGCGTGAAGTTCGGAAAGATCCGGATCACAGCGTGTTCGTGGTGGAGGTCTCCGTGTGCACATGCTGCTTGGAAAATGGCGTCCCTATCCTGGAAATTAAGGATCTGTGCAATTATTGTTCTGGGTGGGGCACCAGGCTTTGGTTTGGTTATGGGTGCCCTATGTTATTGGTCTGCAAACCGGGTTGTACCTTGGGCCTCATCCGGAGACCCTACGCTGCAATCTTTGTCCCCCTTAGGTTTGAGCCCCAGAGGCACCTCGCTCAGCAGTTCCAATCTTTCCCATCCCAGTGGGACTATCAAGGTTCAGTGCCGCTGCTCAATGCCTTTTCCCTGAGTTCGCATAGGCCGCACCTGGGACCACAGGTTTCCCCAGTCAGGCGGGGAGTCCTGGCTTTCTTCCGCTAGATGTAGCTCCTCACGTTGGAGCTATAGCGATGGCCGTATAATCTCCGGTGTATTTACTGGGTCTTGGGTTTAGCGTCCGCCTGCCCAAGTGGTAGTGGGTGCTGTGAATTTGGGCTCTGACAGTTCTCGCCCCGTAGTCTCAAACCACGCGTACACTCCGTCACCCCCGGCCACCTCCGCTGTTTGCGAGTTCACTGCCCCTTTTCCGGGCATCGGCTCAGCTAGTGTGACCATTTCTCTCCTGCTCTAGTGTAACCACAGCCGGACCCCCGAATTTCACTGCAGCTGCCGCTCCCTGAGCCTACTGCTGCTGGTCTTGCCGCATGCTCTGCTCATTTGTGTTTCACGACGGAAGGGCATAGAACGTAAGGGGGGTGGGGGGTTTCTGTCACCAAAGGCCCTCAGCCGACGGACACCGGCCCACATGCAGCATGCCACCACCTCACGATCGGGGTGCGTCGCGGCCTCCTCCGATCATTTTCTCTGCTCTTCACTGTGATGGTTGCGCTGGCCGATGTAGCGTAGGTCTCACTCCTGCCTGTGCTCCGTACATGCGCATTTGCAGTGCACCATGGACATTTCACAGCTCATTGCTGGCCCCTAACGTTCCTCTGTGCGTCATCGGCATATGGATGTCAGCAGGATCGGATGACTGTGCGGAATTTGGGTTATCTCGGAAGCGAGTTCCAGGGCTCCGCTAAAGAGCCGCCGTTTAACTTGATAACTAAGAGGGGCTCCCAAGCCACGCACCCCCTTCACCTGGAAAAACTAACTTCTAGTGTATTGGCTGACTGGTTCCCGCCAGCCACCACCAGACAGGTTTCTGACCTCATGGGGTGAGAGCCTTTGTGCTCTCGGAATTCAGAAATAAAGCTGCTCTGGGTGGAGGTGCTTCACACCCTCCCAGACAGGAACAGCAAAAGGTGAGCTTCAAAGGCTTCCCAACCTCATCATGTGTCGGTTTGGCCAGCTCCAATTAGTGGAGATGCCCTCCCCCCCTGTCCTCACTCCACTTTTGGCAGCAGGGCTGGTGGACAAATTTGTAAGCAGAGCAGGAGTGCCCACCTCACCCTGGTTCACCCCTAGAGTAGCTAGCAGCTGAGGTGAACCCCTCTCTTAGAAATTCTCCATCTTGATTTAGAGAATTAGGCCTAATAGGAACAGGGATGTGCCCCACTCCCCAAAGGGAGGGGGCACCTAAAGGGTGTTGCCACCCAATGGGACAGTAGCCATTGGCTACTGCTTCCGACCTCATGTAACGCTCTTAAATTTAGTATTTGAGGGCTTACCTGAACCTTGTTCCTCAGATTCGACGACCTACGAAGAAGAAGGACCACAGAGCTGTGCAGCATTGGAGAAGACGACGACGACTGACCTTGCCCCATCTTTACTAGCCTGTCTCTTCCTCCAGTGACCCTGCTCCAAGATACCGGCGTGGCCTGCAGACAGCAACCTCCAAGAACCTGGGGACCGGCAATGATTTCAACAAAGACTCTTGTCTCCCGGAACACTGGATTTGTCTAACTAGAAACTAGCTCAAGGACTCCAGGTTCAAGCTAATCCATAACACTTGCACCACTCTGCACCCGACGCCCACTGCCCGAGTCCAGGTGGCCCACCGACCCAGTGAAGTCTCCTGGCGATCCTGACCTGGAATTCAGTGTTGGATGACCTTTCATGATCCCCCCTCCACGCCTGCAGCCTCAACCTGAAGGGTCCCCCTGACTGTGAACAGATCTGGTGAGAAAAACCCAACGACTTAAGACACCCATACACCCACAGTCCCCCAGGCCTTCATGTGCACAACCGATGGTGTCCTGGCATCCCCCACTATCCAACTTACCTCTCCAGTTATGGGATTTCTTCAGACAGCCTTCATAACTGAGCCTGCAGCCATTTCTCACCAACTGAGAATCTCCATTGGTTTCAACAGGGCACCCGACACCTCCTTTGCACTATGCACCCGCCCACCCCTGTGCCGCTGGTGGTGCAGTCTTAGTGTTCTTTGATGGCCCTTCCAGTGCTGATCTTAAACCACAGGGCCTGTGTCCATGAATCACAGGTACTTATCTGTAACCAGTGTCTCTTTGAGATGCCCCCAGCCCCTATAGAATAACATTGGGCCAGTGACCGCTGCACCCGTCTGCCCCGGTGCCGCTGGTGGTGCAGTACCTACCTTGGTCTGACCCTTACCAGTGGTCATCCAAACCCCTGGAGACAATCTCAAAATCATTTACTTACCTGTTGGTTACTCACCAGTCATTCCTTCTTATAGGATTGCATTGGTTTCCCACTGTATGATACTAAGTGTGATCCTGAATACAAAGTACCTTTTTCTGTAGTGAAAAGCATCTCATGCACATGTAAAGTATTGTTTGATGCTATATAAACCTCTTGCCAGTAATTTGAATGTATAACATAAAAGTCTAGTTACCTGTTACTGAGTTTAACTTGGTTCCTAGAAATAAAAGTAACTATAGTAATAGTTTGTACAAAACATTGGCCGGGAGTTAGTCATTGAGTGTGTGTCCCTCCCTTGTATGAGTATGTACACCAAACGCATTCAAACTACCATCTGATAAGCCTAACTGCTCAGCCCAGCTACCAATAAATTTAGAGTAAGGTATTTACTACTTTAACCTCTGCCAGACATTTGGGGACTCCCTGTACTCTCTGCACACTATACCTCTTTTTGGTATAGAAAATACAGAGCCAGCCTCCTACAGGAGGGCAGGGTTTTACTGTGGAAGCAGCATACAAGAGAAGTAAAAAAACACTTGCACTCCCATTGAGTGCTAAAAGCTAAATAAAAAATGAGTTCCCTGAATGTAGGCAGTGGAGGGATACAAATTGCCCAATCAAAAGGATGGTTAAGATGTTGAACAAATCCAAATACAACTCAGAGTCTGGTGTGACATTTTATGTTATGTGTGGTAGCTGTTTATAGGTGGGCGCTTGTAGAAGTATTTTCTTAAATAATTTTCTCCATAGCTAAAGCATTACAGGTAAAAAAAAAAAAAGTACACCCTTTGCTAGGCGGCTCTTTCAAGACCCTGGGGTTTACTGGATGCAGAACTCCTCTAACTGGAAGTTAGAAACAAACACATGAAAAGAAAGGAGAGGCACGAATGGAGTCAAGTTAATGAGTGAGAATAAAGTCTACTAATGGTAAGCAATCGGCAGGTGGTAAGTTGACTATTGCCCATATAGTAATGCAAGGACTGCTGGTGGAAATAAAAGCAGATCACACATTCATTTCATCACCAGTAACCCACAGGTGAGGAGAATAGCAGGAGTTGATATTTTCCAATTTTATATTCTGCGGTATATAACACCATACAGTATTCATGTCTTTAACATAAGGAGGCCTTCGCATTCAATATTTTTGCGCTTGTGATTCCATAACAACATCAGCACAATTGTGAAACTTACTATCGTAAATGCAGTTAGTGGCCAATAATTCAATGTATCACACAGTGGTTAATTTGTAATAATAATAAAAAAAAAAATAATAAGTGCTGGGGTTCTTGTCAGGAGGCCGCTTGCACCAGCCCATTTCTCCTGTTAGCGCCACCTAAAACAGAACCAAATGCAAACCTTAAAAGTGGGGAGAGAATGTGGCATAATAGCAAGAGCTGCAGAATTCGGAGCTGGGGGAACGAGGGGCATATTATCAAGGGATTTATCTCCGCTTTTTTGGCTTTAAAAGCCAAGAAAGCGGAGATACAATTATCTCCCTATTACCTAGCTGTCGCTAACACCAGTTAGCGACAGCTAGTAGGAGATAGCGACCATCTTGGGCCCCGCTTTGCATGTCAGAGATATTTATCACTAATGACATGCAAAGTGGGCGTGCCAAGATGTTAGCGACTGGAAACAGTCACTAACATCGCTATCTCCTATTACCAACTTTTGGAGATATTCGGGCTAAGCGCGAATATCTCCAAAAGCTAACACCTGCCCTGAGCAGTTCTTAGCCATGTTATCCAATGGGAGGTGGATAACATGGCTAAGAGCATTAGCTCAGTAATGCATGCATATCGCTGACTTTACAGCAATATTCATGCATTTCGGCCGATTTTTATCGCTTAGGAGATAAACCTTGATAATAGCAAGGCTCCTAAGCGATAAAAATCGCCGCAACACGGCGATAAAATTATTGCCGCTAAGCCAACATAGCGATAATTATCGCTAGTTGTTGGTAATATGCCCCCAGGTTCGAGTCTTTGCGTCGGCTCAACATCCTGTGGTTCTGGGCAAATCACTTAATCGTAACGTAAATTAATGTGTCCTTTACTGGCGCTCAACAAATGCCTGTGTTGATGATTAAGTGCCTGTGCTGATCATTGGAAACCACCGGCTCAAATTAGGCACCAGTATCACAACACTGTAAAATATTTCATTCTTCTGGAGCAGTAAGCAAATCAAATTCTTTGCAAAGTGAGTAAACGATTTGAAACTAAGTTCATTTTAGTACTGAGGATTGTAACTTTGCAGTCTCAATATATTTTTTATAAGTGGTGCACTCGCGAGTGCCAATATCAGCTTCCATAACGCTACAACTTCCAAGTTTTCAGACTGCCTGTGTGTGACATTTTCACAGTTTCAGTGTACTACGAGTGACATTCAACTGCCAAACGTTTGACACTTAAGAGTGACACCGTTTCAGGAATAAAACCAAGCAATTAAGTCAACGGAAACATAAATATCAGAAATTACACTCTTTCAAGCAATGACAAGCTCTAAAAAGATCCTGAAGCTGCTGCAAAAATCCCAGAATTGAAAGGTCACTAAACTAATGCCCTTTTCTAAGATGATCATTACAGGAAGGGCATCCGAGCAGCACCTTATCATATTTCATGATGGCAAAAGGCTTGACTTTTAGAACAGCATGAAGATGGAATTTGCCACACATGTTGACATTCATCACAATGAAGCCATACAATTTACAATTATTAAATTCGAACTGTAAGGTCCAGGAGGGATGTTTTCAAAGGAGAAGTGGCCCCTTTTCATACTACGTTCTAAAAAAGTTTTTATATTTGGCATTTATGAAAACAGAATCTTTATTTCAAAACAAAAATGGACTGCTGTGATCAGCTGATGCGTACCCACCCCTGAAGAAGGGGGCCTGTGGCTTGACAAGGCCATGGACCCATATTATGCAATAGCATCAGTGTGTTTAGAGTTAGCAAGCAGAATATATTTTTATAATTATCAGAGTTAGTGCTGGACACACTCAACTGACTGTGTTTCTATAAGTGCCTCCTGACGGGATGGGTCTGCCACAGTGAGGCAGCTCAGGAGCTCAGAGTGTCTTCTTTGGCTAGAGCTGGGCGGGAGGGGTAGGGTACCGGGCTACAGCAGGCCATGTCATTTGCTGAATGAATGAATGATTTAATTTGGTAACACACACAAATCACCCCAACCGGGGTATCTCGGCACACCGACAGTACAGAGAGGCAAAAGCAGATCTAAAATAATTCCGTTTTTAGTGCATACCTAAATGTGTCATAGTCCGGACAATGTCTCATAGAAAATGGCAGTTTGTTACAGAAGGTGGGGGCCAAATAAGAAAAAGACCTTCCACCGCATCTAGATCGATGAATACGGGAAACCGACAGTAGCTCGTTCTCACTGGAAGGCAGATTCCTAGCAGGGTGATAACATCCGACATAGATACTCAGGACCTTTGCCCAGCTGGTTTTTGTAGGTTAAACAGCACATTTTGAATTATCCTTTTCTTTACTGACGACCAATGACAAGATTTTAGAAAGGGAACGCAGGCCGTTCTAGGAGGCCGATTGCAAATCGGCCGTCCTGGTCTACTTTGCACGATCTGCAATTTCGACAATAGCGACTCATTGGCTGAAGTCAACAGCACATTGCCGTAGTCCAGCCAGCTTACAACAAGAGCCTACACACAGAGGTCTTCCTAGCAGTTAATAGAATAAATTGTAATGCCTTCTTCAGTAAGCGTAGTATGTGGAAACAGGTGCCTGCAGTAGATACAACTTGCTCTTTCATTTTAAGTTCCTGATCGATCTTGACACCTAGATATTTTACTACCTTGCTAGGGATGGGGTCCATGCATAACCAAGGCGGTCATCAATCTGGAGACCAGAGGGTTTGGCTCGTCCCAAACAGAACAATCTGTTTTACCTAGGTTTACCAGCAAGAATGTATCTGCCATTCAAGTGACAAGCTCCTTCATACCAGTCAACAAGCGATACTTTGCTTTGTCGAGATGTTCCTCTCAGGACAAGACCAGCTGAGTATCGTCTGCATATGATATAATGTCAAACCCATATCCTTTGATGACTTTAGCCAGGGGTGCCACATAAACGTTAAATAAAGTAGGGCTCAAACATGACCCTTGCGGGACTCCCTTATCGACCAACCTCGGCTTGGCTTTAAAAGCTCCCAGCGAGACACCCTGCATTCTATCCTTCAGGAAGTCCTGGAACCAAGACAGGGCAGACCCAAGGACCAGCACGAGCTTGGCAGATGTACCAACGTCCAGCGAGCACCTAATTATGTCAGCAATGGCCACCAAGGCTGCTTCAGTGCTATGCTCTGCTCTAAAGCCTGATTAAGAAGGATCGAGGATTTTAGTCACTTCAAGATAATAAGTCAATTGTTTGTTAATTTGACCATCCAGCAGCTTGCCCAAACATGGAAGTTATGATATGGGTCTGTAGTTTGAAAGAATAGAAGGATCTAAACTATTGTGCTTTTGAATGGGTATGATCTACACATTTTAACAGGCTACGGTAATTTTTACCGAGGTGACAGATAAGTTGAATAATGCACTTACTGTGGGGGCAATTTGACTGGCCACTAGAGATACATTCCTTGGTGGACAGGAGTCCGTAGCAGAGCCAGATTTCACCATTTCAAGCCCATGTTGCACTTGATCAAGAGTAAGGGTTTGAAATTGTCCATCCTGCAACCCCTAGTACTATCAGAAGGGGCATCAATTAGATCTTCAGTGTAATGGGGCGAATTATTTGTAAAAATCTGATAAATCAGTTTGATCTGGTCTTCAAAGTAATCAGCCAGCGGCTGTAAGCATACCATGAGTTGATTCAAATCTTCAAGAATTTTAAACAGCTCAGCATGCTCCATTTTGTTATAAATATACATTTTGCGAGCCTTTTTGATAACGCGATGATACACAGAAAGTGCCTTCTTGCAGGCTATTTTATCATCTGGATTGGAATTGCATTACCTTTGTCTTTCCAATTTCTTACAGAGCGCTTTTTCAGCTTTTAGCTTTGTGGTATACCAGGGTGCAAAAGGACACAGTGAGTATTGGGTTGAGTTCTTAAAGGTGCAATGCTATCAAATGCTCAATTCATTGCAGACCGAAATTCTGCAAACATTTGATTGACTTCAAAATCTTGCCCAATGGTGAGGTGGGGGAGGGGACAAAAACCGCAGAAAAGGAATTTAGGGAGACCCAATGGCAACATCTTGTGGGCCCTTTGTTGTCAACTTGTCTCAGATCTGGTTTTCCAGAGGGGAAATCTGGAAACCGATCAAAGAATGATCAGTCTATATAAGTGTAAGGGGTGGCTCGCAATGCAAATCTTTAGAGTTTGTAAAAATCAAGTCCAGGGTGTGGCCAACTGTATGAGTAGGGCCTCCAAATTTTTTGATAAAGCCCTAAGGTCTCAAAAGCAGCTAGAAGCTGGGGCGTGTCTGTGTTCGAAGGGTCGTCAAAAAGGTAATTAAACTCTCCTAATAGCAGGGCGTTTTGGGCTGATAGCACATGGGTAGCAGGGCTCTAAATAAGATGAAAAAAGCCTTTTTTTGGCCCGGGGTAGGGGGGTGATAAGGCAAGGGACCTTTCCAAAGATTATTTGAGGAAAATTCTATTTTGAAGAAGTACATTTCTACCCACTCCGAATTAAGGGAGCCTGTAAGAGAAACTTTAATGGTATTTAAAAAACAATGGCGATGCCTCACGCTCGCCACCAGGTCTCCCAACTCGGTCTACTTTATTCATTTGATAGTTATCTGGGAGAGCCTGCGTAATAGAGGGGATAGAGCTGGGGCTTAGCCAAATCTCTGTCAAAAAGCCCTTATCAGGCCTATGCGAAGAGAGATAAAGGTTGATTATAGCTCTGACGAGAAACAGGCATACTGCTAGTGACTAATCATTTGTGGAGGGGGTGATTATTCAGCTCCTGTCCATCTGCGGCCATATCATGATGGTCTTTGCTGGAGCAGTAAAGAGCCAGGTGCATACCTGCCACCTTGAAGAACTATCTGACCATGTGAGGAGGGAGTGGGTCCTCGTGCCGAGATGTGCCTACGATGTACTTTTGAACCCTATCCTGCCCCCAACCCCTCCCCCCCAAAAAAAGCTTATTGAGGCTGGTGCCGATGTCTTGGGGTGTTTTTCAAGCCCTTTAATGAACGTCAGCAGTACAAACCCTCGGAAAACGAGCAGGAAACCCACTAATTACGGTAGTTTTCAGCTCGTTTTCCCTGCCACCGTATAATATTTGCTCCTCACTGGGCGACCGTGTGATGGGAGTAATATCATGTGTCACACGGTGGCACTGTGTGAGTTGGCAGATACGCAGGTGCCTGTTTTAGTTGGCAGCAGTGCATAAACTGAATTAATTTAACCCAATTTTTCTCATAGCTGGTGCTCTATTTTTCAGACAGCCCTGTTCAGAAACAGAACGAGGCAAACTTTGCTCACTGTTTCAGAGCTGTATTATCTGAAAATAAAGCAATAATTGAAACAATTATCAGGTTAAATGCGCAGGCGCGTAACAGACGCTCATAAGGCTCTGCACTGAGCCAGCAAATCCCATCACGATGTAGGCCCAAAAAGTAATGCCTTTCGTCGAACTCGTACCCGAGGTGTGCCTTAGCAAACAGAAGTCACACAAGAGTCTTGCTTCATGTATTTATTGTACAGTTTCTGTTTTCATGCGGTGAACATTGTACAGTGTATGCAGTCACAGCCCACATTCACACTTCATGAATGAATTTGCAGCTTAAAACAGAATCCCACGAGCAAAAAGTATGAGAAAAGCATAAGCAAAACTAAAATTATATGAAGCAGATAAAACATATGTATGAGTATTTATAGGATATTACGCTTACGGTAAAAAAAAAAAAGCCAAGGCCTATATGTGAGAGGGCAGCAGGTTTGCACACAGGTTGCTAATCACAATGTAGCATTTAGTGACTTCTATTCACCACAATCACTTGGGGTTGTGGAAGTACAGGCTGAGCCCACTGAAACTCTGTCACAGCACAAAAACCAACTTCCACGCCCTATGATCGGCAGTGTGAGCACTATTTAAAAACCCAACACTGCAGACCTTTAATAAACAGTTATTGGTAGCAATCACTATAACCAACTATTGTAAGAAGCACAATGAAAACCCACAGCAATGAAATAACAATTGGGCAGGTTGGTTATATCAAAGGGGTTTAAAGAAGTCAACAGCTGTTGCAAGCAGCAACATTAGGGTAACTAGTGTTGCTACAAGGTAGTACTGGATAAGGACAGTCAGGGTTAATTATGGCCAGAGCTGCCGACTTTGGAACTCTCGAACTAGGTTCAAGTCCCGGCATCGAATCAACACCCTGTGATTCTGGCAAAATCCCTTAACCTCCTTATGTCACTATGCCTACGAGAGAACTATTGGTTTTGTCAATGCTTTCTAGCCTTGTTGTAAAGCAGTGCAGCTGCTGTGCAGCATGGCGTACATTAAAATAAAAGTCTCATTGCCTGACCAGCGCTGGATGCATCATAGTTGTTCTTTTTACCTTTGGTTGTTGGCGGGATGGAAAGGGGGGTTGGAAGCAACACAGAGGAAGGGTGTGGGGGGGAAAAGCTCTATGACTGGGCCATACAGGCAGAGTCATAGTTTTTTTTTGTGTTTATTGTGGGACAGGGGAGAGCCAGGAATGGTCCTGGGGCAAGCTGACAACAACGGAGGGTGGGAAGGATGGGCTGGTGTAAACTGACAACCAAAGAGTGGGATGGAGGGGCAGGTGGACAAAAACAGAGGGTGAGAGGGATGTGCTGGGGCAGGCTGATGACAACAGATGGTGGGAGGGAGGAGCTGGGGACAGAAAGTGGAGAGTCAGCAAGCAGGATGAACATGGAAGGAGGGCAAGTACATGGGGGAGATATACCAAAACATGCACCCTGGAAGAGTGTTCAATCGCATATAAAGTAGCTCCTACAAAATGAGCAGTGGATGCATAGAAGTAATGCGTCCATGATGTAGGGGAGGAACAAAAATACAAAAACAAAGGAAGGCGATGGCAGCTGACCAAGGAAACAAGTAAATGAGTGACAATGAGGTCAATCAATGGTAAATAATGGGCAGCCTCCAAGCCCACTGTTACAAAATAATATGTCTCGAAGAGACAGTGCATTTACTGCCTACGCGAGACCTAAAAAGATTAATCTGAGCTTGTGTAATGCAATCTTGTGCTCATGTAAAGCACTCTAATGCCTTTGGCCAGGATTGAGCAGTATAAAACTGCAAAGATAAAATAAATACAGTTTAAAAAATACCCACAGTACTGAATTACTACAGCAGTGCCATGGCACTCCATTCCTTAACAGGAAACATTACAAATAAGATTTAGTGTTGTGGAGAATGTTCATAGCAAGAAACAGCTGGTACAGTTGTTGGAATGTGTGTATTCACAGTGCCAGTTCACACTCCTAGACTGCAATGATTATTTTCTTTGATGTTTTTTACCCTGCGGCTCAGCACAGAGTTGGTATTGATTCTCTCAGCTGATTCAAGGAGTTTAAAAAAAAAGATCACATCTCAGCATGATGGTGGCCTGGGTTAGGAAGGCCGGTGGAGAGGTATGAGGAGGTCGATATATATCCATGTAGAATTATATGTGTAAGCCGCCACTTGTATCGCCATTTATCATGACCATGCACCACGTAGAAAGATTGAGGACACTATGAGGTCACATTAATAATTTGTCTTCATATAACACATCATACAGCACTTGTGACCTTTCTGAGTATTGTTAGTAGCAAATTTTAATGTTACCCCACTTAATGATATATAATTTGCCTGCATACATAAGATAAAAGGCTGAGTCGGCCCTGTGGTGATTGAATTGTGTCCTTCAAATTAGTGGCCTTCAGCTGCGAGCGTTCATCTCACTGCTCCATCTTGCCATCTATGCAGTTTGTAAGTATGACTAAGATCACACTGAATAGACAGGCTATCAGCAGCACACTGAACCTTTCTTTGTATGTCAATACACGAAGCATGATTGTCACTGGCGGCTTCAACATGAACCGATGCAGCACCGAGGCTGGGATTGCACGGAGCCTCATGCGCCTGCATTCAAATTCTTTTCGTGTGGCTGCCATCTCTATGAAGGTCTAGAGCATAGTTACTTAGAATGTGGCTGGGCTGCTCTAAATAATGAGGAATGCAAAAAGAAAAACTGATGGACAGAATGCAGAACAATGTCATACATTCAACTCAGTACAAAGATCTGGGCCTAAATCCATCTTTTTTTGCTCACCATGCCATTCCAGTTTGGACCTAACCATAGGCAAATCAGTCTTGACCCTGCGCCCAATAGGAACAGTCCAGCCCGAGCTGCCAGGCCAGGTTCTCCCTGGACTGGAAACAAGCATCCCAGGACCGGTATCGGGCTTTCAGCCCTTATCAGCAAGGATAGCTTGACTCCAGTGGCATAGAGAGCACGGGACCCACATCTGGGGTGGCATAGTGGGCAAAAGAATGATGGATTTAACCCAGATCTACTGACTGGGGGAGAATGTTTGAATCATTCAGCATTCCATCCATCATTTGTTGCTGTTACACTAAATAATGTGGAGGCATTTGGTAACGGCTTGGTCTCAATATGTGTTAAGCCAAAGAAATAGCAGAAACAGCAGGTCTTTGAGTCAAAGCAGAAAGGCCATCAGATTACTGATAAGGTACTGATACTGTTGATAAAGATCAACAGGATGCAGATGTGGAATATCAACTAAGGGGCTTATTACGATGTCAGGCGGATGCAGAAACGGGACTGACCGACCTCTGGTCGGCAGTCCCGACCGGCTAATTACGATGAGACCGCACATCGTGCGGTCACATACTCCCATTTCCCAATGGGAGCATGTGTTATGGCCATAAACCGGCTGTAGCATAAGTCCTCATAGGGAAATGGAAGGTTGTGTTCATCCCTGCACCGCATGGAGGCACCTCAGGGTGCCCGCCACATAGTGCAGGGATCAACAAGGGAGCACCATAGGTGCCTCCCTAGCCCCCAACTAGAGGCCACAAATAGAAGGGGCCCTGCTAGGGGTAGGACAGTCTAACAAAAAAACATAAAAGAAAACATAAGGGACATAACCTCATTTAAATGGGGAATCCATAACTAGAAGACTGTGCAATCAATGAACACAACTGCTCCTGAATACTTCCCAGCCCGAGATGAGGAATCCTTTGTTAAATCATACCACACTAGGTATGTGAGAGTTCGTCTCCTATGTGAGTACATTTATGTGTGGTAATGCCACAAGCGGTTTATTATTTCTTTCAGGAATGCTCAACTTCTTGTATGTTTGGGTCTGTTTACAGAGAGCGTACAAAAGTCTCTTAGCTCCTCTCATTCCCTCTTTAGTGTGTTAGGCAGCCTTGTTAGAAATGCCCTGTATGTGTAAGTGAATCAAATGATGTTGCTCTTGCTACTGTTACCTGTCCCTTATTCTTTACGTTACAGAAGCCTGTGCTGCTACTGTACATATGCTGCTACCTTGCTGTGGTTTGAAGCTTGGTATAATACTTTCCACTAAAAAAAATACAAAACGATTGGCATTGCCAACACTCGTTTTGAATAGAATGAAAGATGCAAACCTCACAACATATGTGGGCAGAATTTTATTTTGGATTTATGCGTGAAACAAATAATTTTTGTAAACAGACTAGAGTTGTAAAAAATTTAAAACAATGCCGACAAGCAGCTCCATGTCTTGCATAAGATTTTTGTCTAATTCTAGAATTTTAGCCAAGAGCACTTTTCATGCTAGGGTTTTGAAACCATAATTACTGTGTTAATAGCAAAACTACAAGCTCCACAATATAACATGCTGTTGGCAGGATAGCCAGTAATGGCTAATTTTATCATATGTAATAGTACTACTTGGCAGACTTGTAATATGTAGAGTAAAATTGAGTTCCTGATTGCCTGCCTTATTAAATGTAGACAAGCAAAGTTTACATTGCTCAGTGAGTGAGGCGGCAGAGATAGCCATTCGGATGGAAATGCGCACACCTCATTACTAATGGCTAACATTAACACTTCAACAAATCTGCATTCTGAAAAGTCATGATTTACCATAAAAATGCATACAGTAACCTGGAAAGACACGAGACAATGTGCTGCTGCTCCTCTTTCTAGGCCCATCCTTGTTCTACAGCTTGGTGCAATTTTAATGGAGTGCCTGCTGTACCTTGCCCCCTGCCTTGAAATGGTGCAGCATGTTTCCTGTGCTACCCCACAAGGGCTGCCAGTGATTATCGGTTATAAAGCACTCACATTAAAAACAATCAGCTAGTGTACCAGCGGCTTGATAGAGTGCTTTTTTTGGCCTTCCCGCCTTACATCACAAAATGGCCGCCCTCTGACCTTGGTCTGGCACTGTGCGGGGCGGAAGAGTTAGGGAAGACTTGGGGGAGAGTGGCGATATGAGCATATTTGTAAATATTCCATATATATTCCCTATATATTAAAGTAGGCTTTAGTCTAAGCTGTGTTAGTGAAATGTGTTGCTGCGAGGGGCGTTAAGGTTAAATTGAGAAAACATCACATCGCAGGAATAATAAAAAAGAGGCCGTTTATTTACCCTTGGCATATGTTATACCACTCGCGCCTTCATCTAGAAGTTACACCTTGACGAAGTGAAATATATATATATATTTGCCTAATCTACAAATACCTACTGAGTGAGTTTAAAACGGTTTAACACTTTTCTGAGTCAGAGTAGGGGTTTTGTAAACCTGTGAAATTTAGGTTAACAAAGGAAGAGATGAACCGAGCAAATGTTCCGGCTTTTCAAGGAAATAAGCACTGCCAAGATAAATTACATTTTTACTTTCTTACAATGTATTCTTAAAACCTACAGCTAGACTGGAAGGGATACATTCAGAAGCGACCGGAGAATGGCACTCAAATAATGGCAGCAAGAGCATTGAACAAAGAGCCTTCCACCAGAGAGAGCACAGAGGAAATGTCACCAGTGCATGACTTAAAAGAGAATGGAATGGTTAGAGGAGGGAAGCACTACTACTGAGAAAGCTATGGTAAACCTGGGGACAATGTGGGGGACTTCAACAAAACGTTCCTTCTGTTTCCCTATAAACAGAAGCTACAGAGATGTTTGAGATGGACTGAGAAGGATTTCACCATTGGTAGTGTAAATATTTCTTCAATCTGTTTGGTCATAAACCAACTGATGTCTGCACTCCCTGCATTATGATGAAAACTGTTGCTATTTGAGTTTTTAGAGGCCACTGTACACAATGGCAAACCAGTATAGCATTGCTCAATGGCAAACCAGGCTACCAATGCTGACAGGTGGTTTTGTAATTTGAGAAGCTTTCCAACAGTACAGACTTTTTAGCCAACATCACAATGCATTCTGGGACAGGCATCTTTACTTTTTTCCAACACAATGGTAAGCTTACAGTCCTCAGCATGCCAAATCCAGTTATTTAAAAACAGAGATTGCCTGAAGTGTAAAGGCTTCAAATGAAACCAAGTTGCAATATGCTAAACCCTAAATTAGATAGCGGAAGAGTGTTCAGCATATGATCTACAACACATGCTGCAAGCAGGAGTTTACCAAAACTGTTTATGTTAATTTTGTATTATTCTTAAACTAGAGTCCTACTACTTTTTACCCATTTATATACACATTTATGGTTGTACACTATTGAAGATGACTTTCCACTTGGTGTGGTCCAGCGACAAAAAAGGCTTCAGTGGAGGGGAACAATAAAAAGAAAAATTATGCTGATGAGAGATTTGTAAAGCGTCAGTAACACCCCTAGGGGCATCTAGGTGCTAAAAAATAAAGCAGCCGAAATATAAACGAATGTAAAGACACGTTTTCAAATTTTGCAGAAAGATAGGGCAAAATTACCTTTGCTTTCGTGGGTTAGGTAATTAAGTTGAGGAGGGGGCTACGGTGGGAGGGGAGATAGTCATGCCACATCTCAATTCAAGTAGATAGCCTTTGGGCAAAAGACATACCCTATCAAGTAGTTCTAGCTATGCCACTATTTCAGAGGTGTTCAAAAGTGTGGAGCTGATTTGTAAGTGAAGCTATTAGAAATGGACAGAGTTCAACTTCAAGGAAACGCAAGCAAATGAAGCTGGCACACTGGATACGAGCTCAATATATATCAAGACTAGAGACGGGTCTCTCCAGGGAATAAATGTTACAGTGGACTCCTAATCAAAAATTCTTTAAACTGAATCATGAACAGTTGTGTACGATCGGCAAAAAAAAAAAAAATCACAAAATCCATCATAAGTTACATATATGAAAGAAGTGGCTGAATTTTCTGACCATCAATGAGTAACAGAATTTCTCGGACAAGTTGTGTCCATTTATCAGCGCTTAAAAACGTATCACTCAGTTGTAACTTTTGATCTGAACGTACGTGTGAGAAATGCATAGAAGACGTTTGCATATACCCACAAAGTTATCAAAAGTGTTGACTTCAAGTAATGAGGATTCCCTGACCACACTCTCCCGACACTCCTTTGGGAAATCCCAATCCAATGTATCTAGTCACCACTAACACATTGGGAGATTGTGCATACTTATCGTAATTTCACACATCTGGGAAATGCCCCTTTTCGGTACATAACCCTCATGAAAAAATTTAAAATCGAGTCCAAGACTATTTATGACATTTAGTCTCCTGCAGATTCTAGAATCTAAAAAATGTAAATTAATCTGATTTTCAATGCTGTTATCTCTGGATATAAGATCATAAGGTGTATTACAGACAGCCCGCTTTTCAAACCAAAAGTAAACTTTAAAAGAGATGTCAGAACCGGTGCTGCAGGTAAACCTGTCCAACTAGAACAGATGAAATGAGTTTTTTATTTAAAACAGCTGCAGGTGCACGTGGAGCTGCGGATAGAGAGAGAAACAGGTACCAGATACATGTATCATTACATCGAGAGCAGCCGAGAGGACACTGTCCTTTACTATCAGTAGTACGATTTGGGGACCTAAGTGTAATAAAGCGTCCTGCTATGCTCCACAAATACCTTAGCCTTCAGGAGTCATCAGGCCTGTCATGTTCAAATGGCCCAGGGCAGCAAATGGGTATTCGAGATATACCCACACACTGGCACAATGTGGGCATGAACTTTGCTACTAGTGTTATGCTAGCTACAGCCAAGTGCTAAAATAAGCCACTGAGGTTGCTGCAAAGTACAATATCAAGAGCAGGACCTGGCCACTCTTGCCCAGAGAGAAAGGCTACCTAGTACAATCTATTACTTGGAAGATTTTTATTGGTTTTTGTATTATCTGATCAGTTATGTGGGAAAGAAAGTAGACACAGCTACCTGATCAAACAGACTAAATGTACTTTACATCAGAAGTTTTTGATACTGCAGCATAAACCATTGAAATGATATATTTGTTATCTTAAAGCCATGCTTGTACGTCCCATATGAGGCAGAGGGAAGCCTGGCCATACACACATCATAAAATGTGCATGCTCTTCTACAATGTTCTATATAAACTTCTAGGATCTTGTTTTACTTGTTCATATCTCCTTCTCATCAATCCATTTCCAGCATTTAGCAGTTTGTGTATAGGTGAAATGGGCTTTGTCCCACATGAATCATCCCGTCGTAACCCGTATCAGAGAGCCATGGGGCACGCAAGGGCTACCGGGCCCAACTGTGGGGGTTGAGGCCTTTTACTCCTGATGTCCCAGGACTTGACCAACTATGGATCCTGTGCAACTAAGTCAAATGCCCCTTCTGTACTTGACTTTCAGGGTAGAGTGGTCCAAGCAGTCCAAGGCTCTCTTGAGAGGGAAGTGTGGATACAGGATAATGAACACAAACGTATAACTCAAAATGCATGCAGTAGGAGCAATTAATCATTGTTCATCCAAATACTCACTTTTATGAAAAAAGAGAAGTATTTTATTTCTACCACTACTCACACAAAGGAAAAATACAACTTTCATAAATAATTACACAATCCTACCATGATGTTGGGCTTTCCAGTTTCTTTGGCAGCTCCCTGCCTCGAATTAGTGATTGTGGTTATTCCTCATTCATTATTCGTAACATACGGGATATGCACCACTAGTAGTCAGAGTCTCAAGAGTACACTAGGACTCTGAATTCAAGTCAATAGTGTTCCAGTGCAACTACCCTAATTTAGCAACATTTCTCCCAGCACCGAGAGGCCCAAAAGCAGTCTTAACCGCACCACCAGGTGTATAGCGTTCGGAGTATCTGAGTGCGCCCCATCCATGGGCACCCACAGTGGATGCAGCTGAATTCAGGTGAGCTGACGCATGCAGCCACTTTCAGCGGTTGCAGAGTTTTTCACTTGCGGTCAGGCTCCTGAAGCATCCGGAGGCTTTCTGCGGCTCCTCTTGTGGTATATGCATTCATTTTGTTTCCCAGTGGGGTTTGGCTGCAATGATCCTGTCTTGGATTCCTTGCCTGGATGATGGAGCAGAGGTGCTCCCACGGCGAGGAAGAAGCAGTACAAGTTGCAGCTTTTGGAGATCCTCTTGACACACTCTGACATATGGGGTCACTGAAACTCCCTGTGCACGGGCTCCTACCAAATCAGCACATTTAAATACTTTACAGCAACCACTCCTGGAATACTGGGGTGCTGCTCACTGGGCTAAGACCCTTGCCACAAGTCCATCTTCTTCCCGGCTGCCCCTTCTGGCATACTGGGCCACCGCCTCAGCAATATGCAGGGCTTTATCCCGATATCCTCAACATGGCACACACTCCTCTTCCTCATGGGGCACACTAGTCGTGGCAAGCAGGAAGACACTGGTGCTCCAAGGCAGATGGCCTTGGATTCCCTGGCTGATGTCCTCTTATCCAGCAGAGAGACTAGTAGGCCTTGGCCCCAATTCTGTTCACAGTCAAGTCTTGCAGAGCTTCCCCATCTCACACAGCCCATATGGCTACTTGGGAGATGATAATTTTTGTGGTCTCAAACTCTCCTTCTGATAGTCCATTTCGCGGCACCAAATGTGATTTAGGGTCTGAGTCTTTGAAGTTTTATGCTGGGGTTCTGCTTCTTTTTATTGCAAACTCCTCTGCTCCCTCTTCCTCACCCTCTTGCAAAGCCATCTGTCCAAGCAGGAGTGTTTTCAAAGCTGATAATCCCACAACACAGACCATGGGAGTGACTGGAGTTCACACATGGATGCCAGACACAGTGATCAGTGCATCAAAAGGTTATCCCAGAGCCAACAGCCCTATCTGTATGATTCTATTATCAGCCCATCTCCTTCCTGGGATGTTCACAGGCCCTTGTGACCTCTCACTGATTCAAAGAGAACCCTTTGAAGTTTGCAGGGGAAGCCTTGTTTTCCCCTTCCCAGTGTGCCCCTATCAGCTTTCAGAAATGCAGCAATACACAATTCTATCTGGTGCGATTTCTCTTCCTCCTCTGCATGTCTCACCGTACAGACCTGGGTCTCCCAGAATGGAACCCAAGTCCCCCTCCATGTATTGTACCATCCACAGGCTTACATACATACAGTGTAGTCAGCATACAAGCATTGCACAGACTGTATCCTCCCTGTACAGTACTACTCCTAGGCACACATTTCCAGCACTAGCATTTAACATGCACACACTGCTCAGCACTATATCTTTCATGTACTGAACCACTCACAGGCACACATACATCCAGAATATGCATTTAACATGCATGCACTGTGCCCTTGGTGTATTGTACCAATCACAGGTACACATACACTCAGCACATGCATTTATCCTGCACGCATAGCACTACATCGTTCAAGTACTGTAACACTCATAGGCACATATACATCCAGCACATGCATTCACTGTGCATGCACTGCTCAGTACTGCAGGATTCCTGTATTGTACCCTTCCCAGGCACATAAACACCCAGTGCAGATACAACACCACAGTACTGCACAGCACTTCATGCCAAGCCGATGTAGGCCAAGGGTGAGTGAAGCACACAGCAGCGGAACATTAAAAATGAGTGTGCCAGCGGGCCTCACTACAGTGACACAGGTTAGAGAGGACCTGTACACTGCCACCACCACACTCATGTGGCTTAACTCCCGGCGAAGACAGTAGCTGTCCACCGCTATCATAAGTATCGCTTTGGGTACCCCTCCGGATCCAACAAGACTGCAATCCGTGAGACAGGTTTATGTCATGGTGCACATGCATGATTCGTGTTTGCCTATGACAACAAACATCTTCATTAGGGATCCGGACATCAGTACAGTTGGGCACTCAGGGCAGGGGCGCATGTCCATTATCATGCAGAGAATTTTACCATCCTAACATCCCTAGAGCCTGGCGTCTGTCATTATACGGACTTTCTGCATGAAAGATTCCTGAGGGGGAAGGAGGGTCTTGATGCCTGCCTACTAACCCATGTGATGCGCTGTAGATCAGGAATGTTTGGTTGTTGATAAAAATGGGTTTAGGCATTTTAGATTATTCAGAATGTGAGCTTTTCTTTATTGTCAACAGGACTCTACAATACAAAAAGAGAAGCTCTAGAATCATTTTAACAGGTTGGCCAGAAGCTGCTCCGACCACCTGGTTAAATTGCATGAGATTCTGTCAACCGGAAGGCAAATACAGGGGACTTGCCAGTTTCATCCAACAAGGCACTTCAGTCGAATACAAAAGGCTGCTTAGACACTTTAAATGGCCAGAAGTTGGTGGTTCGGAAGAGGATCAATGTCATTTTTTTATCAGTATTACAATGCTTTTATGACCTCCGCATTAAACCCTAGATTAAATCTTCCCACCAAAGGTGGTCTACATGGATTCGGAACAAGCACACTGTTTAAGTTATTTCATTGGTATCCAATCCCTAGGGTATCATTAAGGCCCTTTCCTCAGAGTGTACATGATACTGTAAAGTGCAGGTTCTTCTTTGGCTGCCCTTTCCCTAGCACCAGTCTCCCTAAAAATGTAAGAAAAGTGAGACAAATATATTAGAAGCTTCGCCCATCTCTTGTAATTGTCTTGATCCAGGCGTTCAGTCAGCAATAATGGAGTGTTCATGGAGAACATGGGGCATAAGAGTATAGCATCTTTATTTGTGAAAAACTTGGGATGCACGATTAAGTATTTTCATTTATGAAGTACTTGGAGGACAAGGGCTAACTATGCGTGTTAATTGTGGAGAACTTGGTGCATAAGTGATAAAGGCTATTCATTTAGGTAGCTCATATGTCAACTAAAATTAGCAGGTTTCCTCATTTGTATATGTCCATATATTGTTTTGTATTTTATAACACCATCCTAATAAAATTTGACTAGTCTCGCCCGTTTTTATACTCTTAATTTATCTGGCAAATGTATTTCATGCTGTACATTGGGACGATTCGAGGTTTTCATTTGTATTTTAAATTCTAACATTTTTAAATATGTTCACTTTGCAATTTGCAGTGATTCATTGCCACAATAACTCTGAAAAGAAAATGTTCCAAATTATCAGCAACATTGGTGCATCCTCCTGCTGTCCCTTCCTATCAGGGAAAGAGAACGTATGTGAGTGATAATGTGGAATGTGCGTCTCCTGCACTTACAAGTGTAGTGTTACTCCACATCATATTTTTATCATTGATGCATTCAAATTGTTCTCACTGTCTTTGTAAGAGGTTCCCACCCGTGATGCATTCTGGCTACATACCTGAGGCATATCCAATCATGAACAGCAGGTAGACCAACAGGAAGCGGAAGAGGTCCTTAAAGAGGATCTGCAAAACAAAGCAGACAGTTCCGTTTTTTATTTTGTCAAAACATTTGTCCCATTTCTCCAGGCAGGAGTCTGCAGTTAACACTGGTCATTACACCGCTTCTCATTGATCTATCCTCCATGATGGTGTAAACCAGCAAAGAGGGTTTGATGCCCCAGTAAGCAGAGTTATTTACAACAAGGGGTGGTGAGGGACAGAGTCTCTGAATTAAGCAGAATACTCTCACCCAGTCAAGAGATCAGGGCTAGATCCAACACCGTTTTTTAGCTCATTGCACCATCCCAGTTTCAGAACCTGGCTGTATGCAAATTAGTCTGTTCCTGTCCCAGTGCATGATGGGAACAGGGCAAACCAAACTACAAAAGCCAATTCTTACACTGGGAAGGAAACAAGCTTCCGGGGACCGGTTTCTGGCATTACAGCCGTCTTCGGCCCGGCTTGCTTGAATCCTGATGGTGCAATGAGCAAGGGACTCATGTCTGAGTATACCCTTCCACGCTTAGGGTGGACAAAATTATTTACAACAAGGGGTGGTGAGGGACAGAGTCTCTGAATTAAGCAGAATACTCTCACCCAGTCAAGAGATCCGGGCTAGATCCAACACCGTTTTTTAGCTCATTGCACCATGCCAGTTTCAGAACCTGGCTGTATGCAAATTAGTCTGTTCCTGTCCCAGTGCATGATGGGAACAGGGCAAACCAAACTACAAAAGCCAATTCTTACACTGGGAAGGAAACAAGCTTCCGGGGACCGGTTTCTGGCATTACAGCCGTCTTCGGCCCGGCTTGCTTGAATCCTGATGGTGCAATGAGCCAGGGACTCATGTCTGAGTATACCCTTCCACGCTTAGGGTGGACAAAATTATTTACAACAAGGGGTGGTGAGGGACAGAGTCTCTGAATTAAGCAGAATACTCTCACCCAGTCAAGAGATCAGGGCTAGATCCAACACCGTTTTTTAGCTCATTGCACCATCCCAGTTTCAGAACCTGGCTGTATGCAAATTAGTCTGTTCCTGTCCCAGTGCATGATGGGAACAGGGCAAACCAAACTACAAAAGCCAATTCTTACACTGGGAAGGAAACAAGCTTCCGGGGACCGGTTTCTGGCATTACAGCCGTCTTCGGCCCGGCTTGCTTGAATCCTGATGGTGCAATGAGCAAGGGACTCATGTCTGAGTATACCCTTCCACGCTTAGGGTGGACAAAATTATTTACAACAAGGGGTGGTGAGGGACAGAGTCTCTGAATTAAGCAGAATACTCAGTAAGCAGAGTTGCATAATTTCATTGTTACACTGTTTGGATAGGTGAGATTAATGCTAAAACTCAGCACGTGGCCAATTAGACCATTCTTTTCAGCAAGTCGCAAGAGCCATTCAGGTGAAAAACTGTACCAGAGAAAAGATCTACAACATAACGTAGTACAGCAAAACTGAACTTCGTTTTTCTGGTCAGACTTATGTAATTGCATTGTGAGTAGGAAGACAAAGTAAAATTGATTCTTGCTCTGAAATTTCAAACAAAGTCTAAGGAAGCAAATAAAAGTTACAAATAAAGAGCACTGAGGTAGTAACACTAGAATGGTAACACTGGAAATTCTAGCCTTTTCATTGATCCTTCACGGCCCTGTCCTGGCCTTCAGCACTGTATAAAGAGCCTGAAACCATCACTACCTCTACTCACAATAATCTCCTGGGAAGTAATCTCCTGATGCCGCATTGTGGATGATCGGCACCAGCTCTCTGTATTATGTTCTGGGCCAAGCTGGACAAACATGAATCTGCATGGTTAAAAATGTATGAGACACATTGGCATCTAGCCAGTAGCGGGATGGTGTCATTGAAGAGTTGCGGGTGGGGGGGGAGGGGACGGGAAAACGGACAACAAATACATTTTTTTTTTTAAAAACAAACTTATTTGCAACCACTTGCATTGCTCTTCTGCTTCAATCCACTTCAGCCAATCCTGACTGAATGTGCGCTCCCAGTGACTCTGGGAGCCTGTGCCTGCTGTCTCCAACCTGGCAACGCTGCTCAGGTTGGAGACAGCTTCAGTGTGCATGTCGGTTTGGCCGTCCTGAGACGGCCGGCCAAACCGATATGTGCACTGATACCAGTGCATACCACTCCCCCTCGAGTGACTGTCGACCCCCGGGCCCCGCCCACAAAGACTCGGCCAGGGAATGAAAGATAACAAGGGTTTATTATCGTTGTATTTTTCCTTTCCTGACGTTTGAGGCAGCTGGCAGGGAGCGTGGTGACGCTCCTTCATCAAGGCAGAGGAGCTGCATGTCATCAATCTGGTTCCTACAACTTTAAAACAGACTAAGTAACAGAGTAACATCAGGGCTTCTTATACCAGACAGTT
Source organism: Lissotriton helveticus (assembly GCF_964261635.1). Classification (NCBI taxonomy): domain Eukaryota; kingdom Metazoa; phylum Chordata; class Amphibia; order Caudata; family Salamandridae; genus Lissotriton; species Lissotriton helveticus. The sequence continues at coordinate 992,075,961 of NC_136072.1, read as the reverse complement.
ATGTGACAATGACTCATTTCTATTCAGTGTTGATGGTATTTAATATTCTCGTGGGGTGCATCACTTGTTGAACTATGTGCACTTCGTCTTTTCGATACAACATTTCCACTTTAAACGAGGAGCCAAAGTCGGAAACAAGACAGAAACGAACCTTCTGGATCATGATGCTGTATGTGCCGGTCAGCTTCAGCCCTCTGGTAAAATAAAGGGCGTTCATCCAACCAAGCACCAGGGCAAAGACCATGACAGCCAAGTAAGCTTCGATGCCAGACAAATATAATGCCGCTGAGACAATCACCAGGACTGAATAGATGAAGCTGCAAGAGAATAAAGTTTTGTTAATGCAAGCGTCACCCTGCAAACATCAGCAGGGATAAAACAAATTAAAAGAATCATACTCTGCACAACAAATAATGACAAAGACAATAGGCCAGGCTCTGTGTTAAGAGAGAATAGCTTTCTTGTGTAGAGTAAAAAATGTCCTGCGTTTTGTTTGCATGCGTTTATGATGGTGTTAGATACTTATTTCCAAACAATATTAACAAAGATATTAGTATTTTGTTTTGGATCGATCTTTTTGTTAATAGGAAAAACAATGAAAAATAAAATCAAAGATTGCATCATCCAAATTTCTAGCATTGTAAATTTACAACCTCGTTCACGTGACACACTGCTAGCCATAATGTCAGGACAGCAGAGTTCTAAGTGCCTTACTCACATAACCAGCTGTTGATATTTGCTGCTCATGTCTGCAGTCAGTATGTAATTAAGGACTCCCCATTCCTTCCTAATGCCAGTCTTGAGTTAGCTGAACTTTATGTACTATCCTACTGACTGGGAAATTACCCAAAAACTCCTACCTTCAAATGTACACGGACCTTTGATGCCTTTCCACAAATTAGGCAACATCAACTTGTTAAAGCATATATAAACTGGAACTTTATCTGACCAAGGGTTTGTTATGAGTGCATTATGGATTACATAGGTTTCAGGATTTATTTTTAACACAACTTTTGATTGAGCATTTTAGAGGCACGTCGCATCACTATCAACTGTACGCCCCAAAATCTGAAATGATTTTCAAAATGCAAAACCTATCTCTGTACTTTGAGGTACTTCATTCATACAGAACAGCTGCCATATTTTTTATTTTACTTTCAGCAAAACCCCTCAAATAATCTCAGCAAATCACTCTGCCCACATTCCAAGTTCTTCAAAAGCACTATACCCACCAGGACAAGCCGAGCTCTGCACTGGTCCAGTCCTATTAGTGCCCCATCCCAACCGCAAACCAATAATCAGTGGCCTCCACCAGCACCCGGTCTCTGCCTCCTTTTCTACTGAAAACACACACCCAGGAATTTTCACCTGTGCATCAGTAGTTTGAGGTAAAGTACTCCTCAGCCTCCTGAACATTATCTGCATTAACCAAAGCATCTCACTCCAGGCACTATTCATACGTAACTCACTCACCTCCACCTTCTGTTCAATACCTATCTTCACCTGCCATTCACTGCTACCTCTCGACTGGACATATCAAATCTTCAATCTCTCTTGATCATGGACCTTCCAAACCAGATTATCATACCCAAAAGAGGGCTCCAACAAATAGAAATTCTGCTCTTTCACAGACAACTCAATGGACATCCTGCAGCAAAACCTGACCATAGTAGCAAAATCCTTTAACCACTCTGCGCATTATCAACTCTAAAATCAACCCCCTTAATCACACCTTTTGCACCAACTTAGATGCACACACTTCATTGAACAACCACTCACTTTGAGGTGAGCCACCGACAGGTCTAGTGATCCACTGCAGGAACATGTATTTGAATTCACAATTACATTTTCAAATCCCAGAGGATTCACTTAGCTTTTCAATTCTTCCTAGGATGATAAAATGAGTGCCATCAAGAAGTGTAATAATAAACATGCTATCAGTCAAGCACATCGAGAGACTACTTGGATGATGACACTGTGATGTTAACTCTTACACTAAAGACAGATAATACACTATTCAGAGTTAGGAAATGAAGCGAAGAAAGAAAGCTCCAGGAGAACCTACAGGTCCTGAAAAACTCTCTGCTGGGCACTCTGAAAACTCATTGCTGTTGGCCAAAAAAACAGTCTACTCTAAACACCATTGATGACTCTTCTAATAGAATGGTATGGTAAGGATGGAAAACTTACTGCACCCATATCTACTAAACGTGGCGTACGCCAGGGTTGTGTGCTCGCGCCAACTTTATGTAGCCTGTATATTAACCCCATGCGCGCTGCGGGTTTTCCCGCTGTGCGCTGACTTTTGCGAAAAGCCGCGGTACATGACGAGCTCAGCTCGTCATGAGCGTACGACAGGCGTAACTCATGACGAGCTGAGTTCTGAGCTCGTCATGAGCGTGCAAGGGGTTAATGGCTTGATTGATTCCACGCTAGCAGAAAATGACTTAGATGCCTCTAAGTTAGCCTCCTGTAAAATTCCAGCAATGATGTTTGCCGATTATACTCTTTTCGTTGCTAAATCACCTGTGGGAATACAAAGGGTCCTCAATAAATTTGAGGCATTCTGTAGGTAAAGAGGTTTAGAAATAAATTTACAGAAAACCAAATTCATGGCGTTTAACAGTCCAAAAAGTACATGCCCAAACCCTTCACTAAACGGTAAACCCCTTGAAATAGTTTCTTCCTTTATTTATCTAGGCATTACCTTCACTGAATCCATGGACTGGGGGGCTCACATTACGTAGTCGACACTAAAATTAGCGCAATGGTCAGGTGGCATCATGAAGGTTTTTAGAAAGTCTAGCAAGAGAGCTATATGGCGCAGAGTTATGGGGTCACTTCAAGCTCGAGACCCTATCACAGGTGGAGAATCAATACCTCAGACAGCAGTTCAGACTACCATGTGGTAACCTGTTAATTCCGCTCCGATTAGACACAGGGCTAATGGCGATTGCAAAAGTGTCTAGCCTTAAACCCTTAATGTACTGGTGTTGCCTGTGGATTACTCCCGAACATCTACCTTATAGGGAGGAATTGTCTGAAGTAAGGATGGCACGGGGTGCTGCTAAACTGCCTGGGAAATTGCTGGGCTGAGTCTGAGTTTGCCTGTTCATTAATATCAAGGAAACAAATGAAGGTAATTACGAAGAGTACAGAATGGGTCAACTTCATTCTAGCTCCCAAACAGGCAAATTAACTAGAGCTTTCTTAGAAATAAAACATAGTTGAGATGGCATTAGATCTCATCAAACCAGCAGTGGCAAGAAAGCTTTATTTACAGTTTAGGCATGGGGTTTTTCCGCTCCGCTGTTTTACATCTAAATGGAGAGATCAGCAAGCGGTACATTGCCCGTCATGTGATCACCCTGAAGAATCAGTTCTCCACGTTTTCTTTAGCTGCCCTGCTGCAAGGAAACGTTGGCTATTGCAGATTTGCCGGAACCTTGGAAGTAGGTATTGTTCTGAGGCATTCAGGATACTGAAGTATGACCCCAGTATCCCGATTGTCTACTCAGTTGCAGGATTCTTGTTCTCTATGTGGTGTACCAAAAGGGTCTTTTTGAAATCAACTAATGACGTATTGGACTCTTCATAGGGAATCAAAAATGTTATCATCGTAACCTGGTATAATCTCCCTCCGTGGCTTATTTTACTGTTTTATATTCAAGGGCCTTCCTTTTTATGAATCTCTTTTTATCTAATTTATTTATTTATTCATTTGCACTATGCACTTTCCGAAATCTAAATTGTGTCTCTCGTCTAGTAACAATCCCCAAGACTGTTCTTCTTTTTAACAATATATGGAGGTACTTATGTATGCTAATTATGTTTATAATGATTTTTCTACAGCGCTCTAAATGTGTTGTTTGTATGCCTTGATGTAATTTTATAAATGATTGGATGTATGTGTTTGTACTTTTTAGGTCATACTGACCGAAATAAAGTTTGCTTGAACTGAAAAAAAAGAATCAGAGACCTCTTTAAATCAACCAATAACACGTTCAATGCCACTATGGACCTGAACTGAATCTTTTCACAAACAAGTTAAATGCAATCAATTATTTCTTGAAAGAGAAAATAGACTGGAAAACGCATCAATAACAGAGAGGCACTTACAATCACTCAGCACATTTATCGTTCTAAAACATTCAAATTGTAAATACTTCGACCTCTCAGCATTAAGAACTTGACCAGCCCCTTCAACACCCACAAGACCACTTCCTACAAAGAAAACATGAAACCTTTTCCAAATAGTCAAGGATAGCTCGGACATCTCTACTACTGCCAACCCTGTCCTCATGCAAGACATCTATCCTGGCAAACCAAAACAGGTCAGATCTTTCCTTTAAAGAAATATTTCAACCTCAACCCTGGCAATTTCTTCAACTAAGTCGCACTCCCCTTCCTCAGCAAAACTAACAATTCAGCTGCACAGGCAAATCAGGACTATCTTCCTCCTTCTAGATTACCATTCAGGATTTGCAGTACAATGCAGCAACAAAAAGTCACTGTCCATAACCGTGGCAGCCGGCACGACTCTAGGGTGGCAGGGCGAGGGGTGAGGGGGTAAGTGGGCGTACAGGAAGAAAAATACACTTACCTCCTCTCCGCTCTGTCCCGCGTTGTTTCCCCTTCGTCTGCCAAACAGGAAGCAGCCAGGCTCCCCTGAGCCAATCACAACACGGCAATGCAGCGGTGAGATTGGTTTCCCTAAGCCACTGCAGTGCAGTGCAACGCAGTGGGCCGACGCTCCTCCGCCTTAGCGGATGAGCCTCCACTGGTCCATGTGGTGGATGACACCATCCACAACACGAACCATCATTCTAATGGACTTCTGCAGAGCTTTTGATATGACACCATCCAACCTGTCAAACATAGTCATCTCCAGAATAAGCGTTATAGTGTATTTAGAGAAACTATAACTCGTGCCCTAAGGTAACTAAAACTTGTGCCCTCGCCAAGCACTGCTGATTACCCCACATAAAACATCAGTCATTAAATCTTTTATGACATTGTTCATAATATCACTGCAACATTTGCAATACAATTATTGATGAGAAAACTGTGCATGGCCGGGCGCGAGTTGTAGTTACTTTACGGCACGAGTTATAGTTTTTTGAGATAACTATAACTGCTGAATTTATATGGTTTTATGCATGTTAAATCTGACTTTAAGGTTTTTTCATTCTATTTCCTGGATATAATGCTTCATTTATTTGCATGCTGAACCCGCCTGTAGCAAAGATTAAAGGTTTAAGAGGTGAACCTACCTGTTGTTCAAGTGCTTTCTTGCTGTGTGGGAACCTCGGGAGCGTAGATTTATAAGCGGCAGCCAGCGGCTGGGAAAACACCACCCCACGCTAACTGGGGGCAATTTGGGACCTGGATGTACCGGTCCTGCTGTGGGGCTGTGGGGCAGTGGGTTGAGGATAAGGATGGGCCAGCAGGCGAGGGGCTCATGCAGAGCCTTCAAAGTACAGCAGATAACACAAGTGAATCAATTCACGATGAAATAAGAGGACTGTCTTTCCCATAACGCATCATATATGGATGCGAGTATAACAATGGCGGAGTGTCCGCAACTGCACCCTATCCACACCAAAGCCTCTGATGAAGAGACATTCGAAACGAGTGAAGCGAAGCACAAGAACTGCTTAATTTACTTGCATGCTGAACCCGCCTGTACCAAAGATTAAAGGTTTAAGAGGTGAACCTACCTGTTGTTCAAGTGCTTTCTTGCTGTGTGGGAACCTCGGGAGCGTTGAGATATATATGTATCGCGGCACCCTTGGCACTACACTTAATATGATAAAATAAAAAGAATTTTGCTGCAGAAACTACCGGAGTGGTGTCCGTTTCTCTGCCTGGCAGTGCTGTTTGCTCGGTGCTCTGGGGAGCGTTATTTGCATATATATATATATATATACACATATACATACATATACACACACACACACACCTATGTATATAGACACACAAACATACATAAATGTTTGGAGCCTGTAATCATTTTTTACTAAGCCCAACTCACAGCTTGTACATTCTAATACATTTGGTGAGCTTAGCTTTTGCAGCGATTTCTTCCATTCTGGTCATACAGGAGGCTCTTGCCGTCATGAATAAAGTTGAATGCACCCCCTACAGAACTCCTTGAAGATGGTGGGTGCTCATCATCAATGACTTGTTGATTGTTGTTCAGCTGGCATACCAGCATTATCACTTAGGAAATTAGCTTCTTTTCTACTATATTGGGGCATTTTAGAGGGTGGCAATAAATTTACTTAGGTTAAATTAAAGTAGGCCGGTTCATATTAGTCACCATTGCATCTTCATATTCCCCATATGCAACGGTTCTTCCCAGTGCTGTAAATGTAAATAGAAATGTGCAGGTACTCTCTATTTAGAGCAACTGTTTGAGAAGTGCAGGTACTATCCCTCCCAAATGAATGAAGTGCAAGCACTTAGTACCGGCCTGTACCTGCCTAATTAAAGCACTGGCTCTTCCTTCTCCCCTCTCAGTGGAGGTTTCATAGCCAGACATGAAGCGGGGGCTTAAGTGCACACTATCAGTTCCCTGTCCTGACCTAGTAAACCAAGGCCCCTCTTCTGCTTCCCTTTTTAAAAAAAATAGATATTAACAGTTTAATGCAGTAGTTGAGGAGTAAAACGGAGTGTGATTAGCCACAGTCATCCCAAAGGCCAGAGCCCAATGAATGAGGAGAAAACAGATTCAACATAAGCTTTAAAGGCAGCCTTTGCAGTTCGGTCAGTCAGTTTGTGTTAGAATTAATTCACCAGTTTCTCCCATGCCACTCTACTATATTGCTGGTCTTGTCAGTCAATAGTGTATATTGATAATGCCAAACTTCAGCAATGTTTCCATTCTCAAACAAATGCTACGCAAGATTCCACCTTCATTGTGGCCTCAACCATGCTACACACTCCACCATGGAAATGCACTCAACTTAAGTGTCTCCTGGCTTCTTGCGTAGCATGTTAAGGAGGTTAAAAACTCAGAAAGAAGGAGAGGAAAGAAGGAAAAAGCACATCAGTCTACATCAACGGAGAGGCTTCCATGTCTTCGGGACCTAGTTCCCAGAATTAAAATAACTGGTTTCATACTGGCCAGACTCCGACTGTCTCTACATAGAACACAATGTGCCCTTTCGGGGCTATGGTGGAAGGACCTGTACTCTTCCCCTTGCTACAGTAGACGTCAGACTTCCAGTGGCATCCTGATGCACATAATTTGGGGCATAGCCCTGCTGGAAATTAGTCCAACAAGCTTTGGCCTCCATGATGGGGAAACCTATTGATGTGACACCTAAGGATGACCAGTATGGCATCATGGAGCCTGGGGCACTATTGTGCATCGCACAGTCATCAGTCTTTAGTATTTGATAGCCAAAAGAGAGCAGGGTAGAAAGAGGAAGGCACGGACCACCCCACCCCACCCCAGCTTTGCATGAGTAGAGTTTAGGAATGGGCACTGCTGTAACCTTGAAATGGGACCAACCTCTAAGGCCAAGGCGTATCCCCAAAAACACACCAAGATCTGGGGATCATGGACGAGCATGATGTAACACAGTGGTTCTGGGCAAGGCCTCGGCTCATCTGTTTAGCATCTATATCCTCCTGTCCCAGGATGGTCATAATAGGAATTGCTCTGACTCAAACTGGTCTGACGTCTGGAGTTGTGGATGCCGTCTATGGTAAATGTATTTATGTTGCTTTGATATAAATTGGAGGATTTACATTTGACTTGTTCTCCTCTTAACATTGTGACCTGTAAAGAGTTTGTGTATGCCATACCTTCTTTTGCTACAAAATAAAAATCTTTGGAATAATGGCTAGCTTCTATTCAGATTTCATCAGATCTTTCACGCCACTGGGAATTAGCTCTTGTAGCTGAAGCTGTTTTACCACCAAAGTTGTCCGCAACCTAGTTTTACCGCCGAGACTCTTAACCAGTGGGTTACCATACATTCATCAGTAGGGTGGGTGAGGGCAGAGTGGGCTTACAGCCCTTTCTGCAGCCATTGGGAGAGGAACTGCTGGGATTAAGCATGCAGCCCAACAGGACCTCCCAGCATTTTCACCAGAGTTGGTACTGCTGCAATTCAACAAAGATGATAAGAATCCACAGTTTAGCGCAGGTGATGGACAGCCTCCCTCTGTGGTGCAGACCATGAAACCTAAATCACTTTGCAATATATACCATCAATAGCAATACCTGGCAATAAACCAGGGATGGAGTCGAACAGTCATACCGCAATAGCTGCCAGAGCATGCCAAACCAGCAATAAAAATCAAACATGTTGGCTCAAAGCAAATTGCTGCCATCTACACCAAGCCCAATTTTGGACTCTCTGCACATTAACAATTGAGACTTATTGGTAACTCAGGCAGAGATATAGAGAACTAGGTTGATGACTAAATAATGCCAAGGTCATGCAAGTACCATCAGCATTTGCAGCGCAAAAGCCAGCCATGACTGGCCAATAAGCTCTGCTCAGTTGACAGCTCATTCCATAACTGTACATGGTGCCTCTGAGTTCTAGCCAGGTTTTTGTTTCTTGCAAAGGAGAAAACGCGAATATTTCTGTTCTAAGAGTGATTCAACACTTAAGTGCTAATATACTTAAATACAAAAATATATTAAAAAAATAGACGCCAAACTTGAATGTTCTTGTGGATAAATTGGATCAATGACTCTCGAAAATGGAAGATTCGGGCTATGATGCACTATTTTGTTTTGATGCACACCGAATCATCAACACACAGTATAAAAGCATTACAGTTCATTATGTAATACTCAGATGCATAACACAATTATACATCTTTGTCCAGAGTTTTTCATTATCTCCGTGCTGCCCATTCCTATCAATAGGTGCAGTAAGTGGGTTGCTCAGCAACAGCAAGTCCATAAAAGCTGGACGGCACATTCTATGACCTAAGGTAATTGATACAGGACGTAAACAACACTTTCCGGCAGAAAAATAACCGCATTAAAGTTTGTGATAAAATATCATTACAAGAGCATGGAGCAACATTTATTTCAAATGCACGTATCCCAGGAAAGAGACACCCAGTCCAAAATTAAGCAAGTCATCAGCAGTATCCGATCATAGCTGCTTCTACCCATACAAGACATGGTTCCACATAATTCAGTTATCAAAATTAAAAACGAAAAAAGGCTCATGGTATCAGAACTTCCACTGTGTCCAGAGCTGGAAAGGTAATTGTGCATACTTCTACCTTTCAAGAACCATCAATATCTCCGAATGTGACAATTTATGAATGGCCCAACCATTTTGCCACACACTTAACACAGGCAGAGTCACTCACCAGGTGCAGCAGTACGGTAGGATCACGCCAGAATATGGCAGGGACTTTGGTCTACACTGATTACCAAAAAAGAAAGTCCCCTGTGATTGACATACTAGGTCCCTGTTGAGACAAAAGCAGCAGGTAATAAAGAAATGTATTCTGCTCTCCCTGTAGGCAGTCAGTAGGTAACTAACCTCATAATCCTGCACCATATGTTGCACACGGAACAGACATGGATTTGTAAATGTAATTCATACATAGTAAATATGGGTCTCCATTGTTGCAGTGAGTTTGAAAATGTCACAGTGCACCCTTGCCACTCAATCTCCTGGTGGCCAGAAGGGGGGACTAATTTAAGTTACAATTACATTCCACTACGTGGTAGGAGAAATAATTAACTTTATCAAAGGGGTGGGACCATATCTACAATGGGTTTTACCCATCACAAAACCTCTGATTCAGTAAATCAGGCAGTTTGCGAATGCGAAGACCTTTTTTCAAATGTACTAAATCCAATAAGGGCCATATGTAGGTAGCCCAATTGCGATCGTAAATGCAGAAATTTTGCAGAATTTCTGCGTTTGTGATCGCAATTTGGGCAGTATGCTATGTAGCACACAAACACCCACACGCATTTTGCAAATGCATTTAAGGAATCTCAAATTGCGATTTCTTAAATGCAATATAGATAGCACCCAAGCTGTACAAATTTATGCTTAAGGAATCGCAAATTACCACCAACTTCATGTTGGTGGTAATTTGCGATTTCTGTGACAAATTCACTTTTTGGCATTTTTGAAAGTGCCATGTGGGTCACATACATGCCCTTAGGGCATGTATGTGCGCCACATGTGCACACATGTGTCCTATTGACACCCTTGCAACCGTGTAATTGCATTCTCAATTTGCGATTCTCTAATTGAGAATGTCTTCCCATGCATTCCTATGGGCCTCCTAGGCCATAGGAATGAATGAGAAGGTATTCCTTATTTGCAAATCTCAATTTGCGATTCGCAAATAAGGAATAAGTGGGATTCGCAAAAAGTTATGCTAATCCTACCTACATTGCGTTTTGCGATTCTCTAATTGCGAATCTCTACAAATCGCAAGTTGAGAGTCGCAAAACACAAATTACCTACATATGGCCCTAAGTGATTTTGCAAGTGTTTTCAAAATGGCTAAATGGGTTTAGAACTGGTTTCAGAATTGCTACTTTAAGATGTGTGTTTAGGGTGCCCCTTTCAAATAGCGATTCAAACGCGGATACATAAATGTTTGCGACAGTAATCCAGTCCGGAAACATTGAAAAATTACTGTCAAGTTGCAATGGTAACCAGGGTTCAACTGGCATATTAAGCAGGCAGTGCCCGAAGGGCTGGATGTCAATGGAGGTCAGTGTGTGGGCCTTTCTTTTGGTGGTTTGTGGGCCTGTTTTATGGTCTGGTGGGCTGGGTTTTACTGTTTAATTCCTTGATATTATCACAAATGTTGCCTGAAGCAAGTCCAAATGCATACAGCCTTCCGTAAATTGCAAAACACATATAACGGATGTCTTTAAAAGTTCAAAATTGCCCCAAATTGTAGACATGGGCCAATTTTTTAGGTATCCAATTCATTACTGGGGTCACTTTTATTTTGTTGCCAGGCCTTTTTTAATGTCCAGGTCCGACTCCAGGGAGAACTGGTTTGAAAAATGAAAAGGTCCCTTCAGCTCACTTTCTCCTCCTGAAGCCTGAAAAAAGTTTTGGAGATTTAGCAGTGGTCCAACATTCTGAAAAAAGAAAACTTTTGTTTTTTAATGGAGTGCCATTTCCTTTCAGGGAAACAGGATGCATTTAATAAACGTTTTCTTTTAACACAAAAACCAACATGTTGGCCTGCAGACCCGTGCAGTCCAGCATTACTGTGTTTGTAGACAATCACAAAGGAGTTGCAAATTACAACCTGCCTATCAAATATTCATCAGGAAGGTAGTTCTGCGCCCCTCTATGATTCAGTATTTTGTGAACCGACCTATTTGTACATACGGTGGCTAGCAAAATCATAACTGATTTGCAAAAAGTCGGTGTGCAATATACAACCATTTTTTCCAAGTTAATTCTTCGTACGAGGCCCCAAGTTACCTATCCCTATACTTCTTCTTTTAGTAGACAAAGGGGCTTTAGACTTTATACAGCTGCAAGATATCATGTAAGTCACATATTTCGATCACAAATCGTCCAAACCAATAACAACCTGCGACATCAGCACTGCGTTGTTGGCATAAAGTCAGAGCAACAATAATGTAATACTAATTTTCGGGGAAACCTGCACTAGCTCTTCTGTCAAATAGTTAGTATGTAAGGAAAACAAAACTGACACCGATATAAAACCTTGTTGGTCACCCTGGGCTATCCAGAACCGCTGTGTGCACTTCTTGCTTGTGCCATACCTCACCTCCAAAAAAAGACTAATGCACAGACCGCAGCACGTGTAACAAACAATCCGCTGGGGCCATGGCTTTCAAGATGGACCTGAGATTAGAACTGTCCACTTTTATCACAGCCACGCGTAGTCGTCTCATCAATGATGTCATTTTTGATGATACAGGTCATCTTATCAATGATGTTCTAGAACATGACATGAGTGTTGTAATATGGGAGCTAATAAGCAGTACATGGCAAGGCGCGAGTTATGGTTACTTTAGGGTTCTAGTTACACTTAGTTGAGATAACTATAAATAGTGAATTTCAGTGGTTTTGTTTGTTTACAAAGGTATATTTTAACTGACATTTTCACTTAACTAGAACATCCCGCTAATCTTTGGCTTTCTCAGTGAATATTTAGCTTTTTCTTAATGTATAGTTATATTTTTTTATCATATGTAACACTAACTTTATACCGCACACATCCTTTGACTGTATGTGGTGTGGTGATAGCCACAGGGCCTGGCCTCTGCTCAGTACCTGCATCCAACCCCTTGCAGGCAGCCAACCCCCTGCCGTGAAAGGCCCTCAGCCGTGCACAGAATGGGGTTAAATGCAGGGCCTGGCCTGGGGCAAGGCTCCTTGTCCTACCACTCGCTAGGAGCCAACTCTCTTCTGCCCACTGCCTTTGGACATGCACAGCCTAGGTCAGGCCCTGAGCCCAACCATCAGTGGTGCCAAACCCACCCCTCTACCCTCTAACCATCGGCAGAGGCCGTTGAGCGCAAGCCTAGGTATCATTTTAAATAAAGCAGACCTACTGACTTTGTCAAGGTATCCATCAATCAGTGTTAGAAATGGGATTTCTGGCTAGCTGAGACTTGTGCCAAATCGAGGCAGAAACCACCACTCTAGTCAGGATAAGGGAATTGCACTTCCAAAATAACCCCTGCTCACCCCCTTGGTAGCTTGGCACGAGCAGCCAGGCTTATCTTAGAGGCAGTGTGTAAAGCATTTGCACATAACCAACAGTAGAACAGGGTACGCACTACAAAAGGACACCACATCAGCTTAGAAAAATATCCAATTTTTATAAAGGGAAGAGGTGTGGCGCTGCGGCCAGGGTGACTGACACCGGACACTGGGGCTCACGGTTTGATCCCCGGCACCGGTGGCAGGTCAGCCCAGCACCATGTGACTCTGGGCAATAGCTCGTTTAATCTTCTCGACTGCCCCCAGTGCCGGGATGCCTCCGTGTAGCCGTGTGCTTTACAAATACTGGATTTACATTTTACATTTATACTCAAGACAAGACCAAATATGAAAAAAATCCACATTACTATACTTAAAAGTTCACAGTTCCAAAAATACGCTGATTAAAAGGAGTTCCTTGCGTGGGTAGCTCCGTCCGGGCTACCACGGCTTTGTGAACAACAAATCCAACAGTTTTGCTTGAACGTGGGGTCGCGGGCCAGCTACGGTGTCGGGAAGGACCGCAAACAGTACCTGTGAGAAATGCAGGGCGCTGAGACCCTTGAAGTCACTCGCGTTGCAGGTCGAGCTCCTCTCTGGTGGATTCAGGAGCACTGGCACCGGCAGGCGTCGGGTGCTGCGGTGTGAAGTGCAGCAGTGTGGCGTGCGGTGCCCCCAGGTCGTGGTACGAGCAGCGGCTCGGTGGCGGCATCAGATGGCGATGTCGGTGAGACCAGGGTCGCGGTGCGAGATGAAGGCGTTGCTCGCCACGGTTCTAGCAGGCCACGGTGCAAGCAGCGGTGTCGTCGTTGCTGAAGTGCTGTCGTCGGCTGACGAACTGGAGTCGATGGCGCCGGCGTCCGTAGGCCAAGGCTGTGGGCGGTAGGTTGTGTGACTTACGAGAGGTGCCCTCAAACCACGGTGCAAGCAGCGGCATCGATTTTGGCGGGAAGTGGCAATGTCAGGCAGTCCAAGGCGTCCTCGTGAAGCAAGGCTGTGCAGTGCCCACAGGTCGAGGTGCGAGCAGCGGCTCAGTTGCGGCGTCAACAGGCGTCGTCGGTGAGACACGGGTCGCTGTGCGGCATTGCGGCAGTGCTCTCTACGGTGCCAAAGCTTTGGCGTGAAGCGAGGCGGTGTGGAGTGTGGTGCCCACAGGTTGCGGTGTGAGCAGCGGCTCAGTGGCGGCATCAACAGTCGTCATCGGTGAGACTAAGGTGGCGGTGCGGCAGTGCTCTGCGGTGCCAAAGCTTCAGCATGAAGTGAGGCGGTGCGGAGTGCGGTGCCCACAGGTCGCGGTGCGAGCAGTGGCTCATTGGCGGCGTCAACAGGCGTCATCGGTGAGACCAAGGTCACGGTGCGGCGTTGCGGCGGTGCTCTCTCCAGTGCCAAAGGTTCGGTGTGTAGCAAGGCGGTGCGGTGCCCCCAGGTCGTGGTGCAAGCAGCGGCTCGGTTGCAGCATCAACATGTGTCGTTGGTGAGACCAAGTTTGCGGAGCGGCATTGCCCCCTCTGATGCCTTCAGGTCACGGAGTCGGCAGCCGCGTCGTAGAAGTCGTGGAGTTGCTTTTCCTCTGTTTGCAGCACAAAATACACAGTCCCCAGTGCTGCGGGCAGAAGAGCTTGAAGTCTTTGTTCTTCCTGAGACAGGAACAAGCTCTACCTCAAGCCCTCGGAGAGGCTCACACATTGGATTGCAGAAAGTTCAGTCCAGGCCTTTCACTGCCCAAGACAGAAGCAGCCACTGCAGGTCAGCCCAGCAAAGCATCCAGCAAAGCAGTCATTCATTTTCGCAGCTTCTCCCACTTGGCAGTCTTCTTGTTCCAGATGAGTTGTGAAGTTCAGGGGTCTGGGACCCAGTATTCATGTCCAAAAAATCCTTTGATCTTTCAGGCAGAGGGTGTCTGTGCCCGGCCAGAACCAGCTGGGCCTTCTCAGGTGTGAATTCCTGGCAGGAGGTGGAGACAGCATTTGTCAGAGGCAGACCAGGCCCTTTGAGGTGCAAGGAAATCTCCTACCCCTTCCCCCATCGTAGCCCAGGTCTATTCAGCCCTTTCCTTACCTACCTAGTCCATCTGCAGCCCGTCCGGCCCCGCAGCCTTCTTTCATCCAGAACCCAGACAGGCAGTCCACATTCCAGCAGAGGCACACAGGATGACTGAGTTAGAAAAGACCCACTTTCTAAAAGTGGTATTTTTAAAAGCAGAATGTAAAAATCACCTTCACTAAAAGATGCATCTTTAGCTTCTGAGTTCAGGCCTACTGAATGTAATTTTCTTACCGAATTCCCTGGGCCAGTTATGTTTATAAGATGTTATAAATAAACCTCCCATTCTTTCCTATGGGGAACTGGTAGCCTTGCAATAGTGCAAAACGAAATTGGCTGTAATTCACTATTAGGACATGCCACACACACCAGGGCATGTCCTACCTTTCACATACATTGCACCCTGCCCACAGGGGTACCTTGGACCTACCTGAGGGATGTCTGACATGTAAGAAAAGGGAAGGTTAGGGACCGGCCAGTGTGAGCACTGGCCTAGTTGACATGGCAGTCGCAAACTACGTGTAGATTCTACAATGGCAGGTCTGAGTTACCGTTTTCAGGGCTACTCACGGAGATGGCACAACCAGTGGTGCAGGCCCCTGGGTAGCATTTGATTCACCGGCCCTGGCACACGCAGTGCACTTTACTAGCAGCTAACGGATGAATCAAATATCCAATCATGGAAACACCAATCCATAACACAATTTACATAGAGAGAATATGCACTTTAGCACTGATTAGCAGTGGTAAAGTGCCCAGAGTCCTAAAACCAAAAACACAGGTCAGGGAAAAATAGGAGGAAAAAGCAAAAAGTTTGGGGATAACTCTGCAAAAAGGGCCATTTCCAACAATCAGCATTTATAAACCACTGTTAATCACCCGATAGGGTATTTAGGCGCTTGCCAGTCCCAGATAGCTCATTCCAACAGCCAGTCTTGAGGGCCTTCGGAATTCCAGAAGTAAGGTGAATGTCCGGAGCTGAATGGGAGGGGCGTTCCAGGTCTTTGCGGCGATGTGTGAGAAGGAGCATGCTCCGCTTTTGCTTTGGTGGATGCTGGGAATGTGGACCAGTTATATGGAGACGGAGCGTAGTCTTCTCAACGGTTGGTAGAAGTTCCGTTGGTGGTTGATGTAGACGGGTCTTTGGTTGTGGAGCCTTGTGTGCGTGGGTCAGGAGTTTGAATTGGCATCTCTTCTGTATGGGGAGCCAGTGGAATTGCTTGAGGTGGGGTGTGGTTCATCAGGGGAATTAAGGACGAATCTGGCAGTGGTGTTCTGTATGGTTTGTAGGTGGTGTGCAGCGATTCCTACGTAAGGAGCGCTGCCAATGTCCAGTCGGCTGGTGATGAGAGCCTGTGTCATGGTGCATATCGTGTGCAGGGAAAGCCACTTGAAGATCTTTGTAGCATGCGTAGAGTGAGGACGTAGGTGGAGGAGACAGTGTTGATCTGTGATTTTATGCTGAGCTTGCTATTAATGAGGATTCCAAGGTTTTTGGGGTGGTTTTCAGGTATGGATCCTAGGTCTGAGGGCCACCAGGAGTCATTCCAGGGACGGCTGTTCTCCAGAAGATTAGTACTTCAGCCTTGTCTCTGTTCAGCTTCAGGCAGTTCTTTATCCATTCGGCAACGCTTGTAATGTATCTGTGGAAGTTGTTCCTGGTGTTGTGATGGTCATCAGTGAGGAAGAGTACAAGTTGGGTGTCGTCTGTGTAGGATAACATGTTGAGACCATGGAATCAGACTATGTTGGTCAGTGGGATCATATATATGTTGAAAAGCAAAGAGCTGAGTCCTGGAGGACACCACAGATGATGTACTTGGTTTCGGAGGAGAAAGGTGGTAGGCAAACCCTCTGTTCTTACGGTGAGGAAGGAGGTGATCCATCTGAGTGCATCCTCTCTGATGATGATCAGTGTGAGGTGGGATATGGTGTCAAAGGCTGCTGAGAGGTCGAGGTAGGTCAGGCCTGCTGATTCTCCTTGGTCGAGGAGGGTTTGGATGTTGGCAGTGGCTGTGATAAGGGCGGTCTTGGTGCTGTGATTACCGTGGAAGCTTGATCAGGAGGAGTAGAGTAACTGGTTCTGCTCCTGGTGTGTCGTGATTTGTCTGTTGATAGTGTTCTCAAGTGCCTTGGCAGGGAATGGGTGCAAGGAGATTGGCCCATAGTTTACCTGTTCGCTGGGGTTGGTGGAGGATATTTTGAGTATTGGCCTAACTTGGGTGTGTTTCCAGGTGTTGGGAAATGTTGCGGTTTTGATTGAGGTGTTCAACAGGGTTGTGAGTTCCTGGTCTATTTTTTGGCCATTGAGGTTGAAGATGTGGTGCGGTGCAGGGTCGGTGTTAACTTCGGAGTGGATGGATTTCATGATGAAGGTGGTGTCCTGGGTGGAGAGTTGCTTCCAGGTGGTCAGACAGAGGTTTGTGCTGTGTGTGGGGAGGGTGTATCGGTCAATGAAGTCAGTGTATTTATGTTAGGGTTTAATAGTTTCCGTATATGGTTTGAATCTTGTCAAGGAAGAAGTCAGCGAGGTTGTCGTACAGTTCCTGTGAGGGTGTGATATTACTTTTCCTTAGGAGCTGGGTTGGAGAATGGTGAAAAGATTCTTGCTGTAGTTGGCACCGGTATTGATGCATGTGGCTAGGTCTGTCTTCTTTGTTGCCTTCAGCAGGCGGTGATAGAAGTTGAGGGAGGTCTTAAAGGCTGCCCCGTCGGTGTGTCTGTGCTTGCGCACCATCTCCTTTCCAGGAGTTCTTGGGTACACCAGCTGGCCTTTTTGGAAGATCTTCTGTGATTGTTGCTCTTGTGGGAGGCAATGCTGTTGGTGCAGTTGGTGATCCAGGTGTTGAAGTTCTTGATTCCCTGTTGTTCCAGGTTGGTGGTGGTAGCTGGGGGGGAAATGTTGAGGGCGTCTGTCCAGCTGGTCTTTGAACTACTGTGAATTTGTATTCTCTAGATATGCATTGCCTTTGTGGTTCTACTAGTGCCTGTAAAAACTGAATGAGTGACAGCCAGATTGATTGTGGTATAGATAGGAATAGTAACTGAATGTGGTGATCAAATAGAAGAATCTCCCTTGAGAAAAACATAACCCAGGGAACACTACTTTTTCTGATTTACACTTTACCCAGTTCCTGTGGGTCCAAAGGGTACTCTCTTTCCTTTTTAAGTCTTTGAACTATTGCTCCAGCTGCGGTGAGGAATTGGCCAACTTGGGGGTGGCAGTGCTGGGCTGGAGATGCTGAAGCAGATGATGGAGTGGTTGATCCATTGGAGTTCTGTGAAGTGGTTCAATATGATGCGGTCACTAGAGGTAAATTTGGGTTCCAGTGTGTGTCCAACAATGTTCGTGGGGCCTCAGATGATCTGGGTCAGTGCGAGGCTGCTCATGCTGTCAAGGAGGTGGGTGGTTTGTTGTCGTTGTGGTAGTCAGGGTGGAAGATTAGGTAGTCAAGGAAGATGTAGTCCTTGAAGTCCAGTGCGAGGTGCACAATGAAGTCTGAAATTGTGTTGCAGAAGCTGGAGCTGCGGGCCCGTGGGTCAGTATGCGAGGGTGTTTCTGATGGTTATTTTGTAGTCCATTGGAGCATGAAGTTGAGGTGTTCCATGGGGTGGTGGTATTGTTGTTGGTGGTGGTGTACTGTATGGTTTCTTTGTAGATGATGGATATTCTTCCTCCCGTCTGCTGGTACGGTCCAGATGAGTGAATTTATATCTGTCTGTGATAGTTGTGGCGATGTTGATTCAGGTCTTGGTGAGAAAGACAATGTTTGGTGTAAGGGTGGTGATGAGGTCCCATATCTCTGTGGAGTGTTTGCGAATAGATCCGTGTGTTGAGGAGTATACAGTGAAACCAGTGGGTCGCTTCTGGTGTGATGTGGCGAGGGGCGGTGTGGTGTTTAGCGACATGACAGTGGTTATGCTGGTGAAGGATAAGGTGCATTTGGCTCAGGAGAACGGTCCTACTGTAGAGTGTGGAGCTGCGTGGTAGCAGTGTTTGCTGGGCCGTCCCGTGTTCAGGGAATGGAGGGTGGCACCATTGTACCTATGCGTGTGCCAAGAGTGTCAGGGGTCCCGGCGCTGGGCGTGGTCCAGGTGCAACCGAGTGCAGATGGGCTAGTCCTTAGAGTGCCTTCAGGGCACCCGCTGCGCGGGCTGCACTGTGGCCTCCATTAAGTAGGTCCTGGGAGGTGGGAAGGGTGCTGTGCGGCAGTGGGCGGGGCTAGCAGAAGGCAGGAAGAAAGGTGGGAGGAGCAGCAAGGGAGCCCGAGAGTGGGAAAGGGAGGGAAAGGCAGCGGGAACCAGTGTGAAGGCCATGGATACCAGAGAAGACCAGTTAAGAGGTAACAGGCAACAAGAGGAAAACAGAGAGGCATAGGGCAAACAGACAAACAAAGAGCCAAAAAGACAAAAACAGAGAAGCAAAGGGCAAACAAACAAACAGAGGCAAAAATCCAAAAACAGAGAAGTAAAGGCGAACAGACAAAGAGGAAAAAAAACTGAGACGCAAAGGTCAAACAGATAAACTAAGAGGCTAAAAGACAAAAACAGAGAGACAGGCAAAAACAAACCAGACAAACGAAGAGGCAAAAAGACAAAAAAAGAGAGGCAAAAGGCAAACAGACAAGAGGTAAATAAGACAAAAACAGAGAGGCAAGTGGCTAAAGCCAAGGGCGGCTGAAGAAAGATGCATTTGGGAGTGCGACAGGAAGAGCTGGGCCAGAAGATCAGAATACCAAAATATAAAAAATTGGGTGTATTGTTTTTTTTGTAGGGATCAGATTATCAGCCTATAGAAAGCCCATGCATTGTCTTTGTCGAGTGATGTAATATGTGAGGCCATAAGCAGAGCATTGTGGTGGCGTAGGTTGTAATTAGTTCAGGTATCTATAACTGTTGAATTGTAAGGTGTACAAGTGAAATTTGAGCCCAACTATAATGTCCCTGTAACCTTTGGTTTTGTTCAGTGAATTTCTAAGTTTGTTTTTTTAATTCTATTTTCTAACTATAATGCCCCTGTAACCTTTTTTTTTTCAGTGAATTTTAAGGTTTTAAATTCTATTTCCTAACTATAACGTGCATGCCACCTTTCTTTTTTTAAACAGGATTGGGCGTAAAATTCGCTCAGCTAGCGGAGTTTCTAGTAATTGGCAACTCCGTATTCCATGGAGTTACCGATAAATTCCGCAACAGAGCAGACTTTCTTTGCGCCGTAAGCGAGCACAACCGAGCGTGAGAAACCACGGCTGCAACCTGAAGAGTGCCAGGAGGTCCCTTTGAAGAGTAGTTGAGAAAGGAGGAGGGGCCTCTGATGATGGCTCATAAATCCAGCTGTGGGAGACTTACTAAGGTTTGGGACCTTATTTTGAGATTTAAGACAACAGGAAGAGTACTGTGAGATTTTAGGTAAGATGCGTACTCGTTTATACTCGGTTGAATATATCGTGAATGTGCTATGCATTTACTGTCAGAAATCGTGATGTGGACTTTACTTTTATTCACAGCGTCAATGAGCTTTGAATACTGTATTTGCGAGTTTTATATCATAAGCGTTATGGTCAAGTTGGAGACATAACATTAACATTACTAGAATAGCGAGGTGAAACTAATAAGAGGTTCACTTGTATTTTTACCTTACCACCGCATACTGGTTGGGATAGATACAACTTGCATGTAGATATCACATATGTAATGAGGCACGTGGTGTTCTGGAGATGTGGTGGCGTTGGATTTTTCTTCGTTTCTTTTTGTTTCTGTGATGTGCACTGTTTGATACTGTGGGGTTTTTGGACCCACCAACAGTGATTGGCCCCATACACTTTCTTGTGATTGGTGGCCTTATTATTAGAATCATAATTCACTGGAACATTGTTTTTAAAATGTTGAGTTGTGTTTTAATGATTGTACAATAAATTGTTACAAATATGTTGTTATATGTAATCTGCAGCCTTGAAGAAGCCCAGGAGTTCGAAACGTGCGTCGGCTGCTGTTTTGTATAAGGAAATAAAAAAATCGAATTTGGATTAACTCTACAGCTACAATCATTAATCTGGGACTTTTTTTGTTGTGACATTTTCGGAATCTCTATAAGAAAACGTTGGAGACTTATGGGAACAGTGCTGAATGTACGTAGGATAACAGTAACTACTATTTGGTGTGCTCTTGTGTCTTTAGCTTAAAGTGGGAGACTTACTTGTCGATACATTAAGGGTTCTTGGCCCCCAATGACCTTTACTTGTCTATCTAATAGGGGTTCTTGGCCCACAATGACCCTCAGCAGCCAAGAGGACTTCATCCCCCAACCAATAGTGCGCCAGGAGGCCCCATTGCAGAGTAGTTGAGAAAAAGAGCAGACCTCCGACGACGTCTCAACAATCCGGCTGTGGGGGACTTACTTGTGGCACCAATAGGGGTCCTTGGCCCCCCAACAACCCTCAGAAGCCAAGGGAACTTCATCCCCCAACCAGTAGTGCGCCAGGAGACCCCTTTGAAGAGTGGTTGAGAAAGGGGGCAGGCCTCCAATGACATCACAATATACCGGCTGTGGCTGACTTAATTGTGGCAACAACAGGGATTCTTGTCCCTCAGTGACCCTCAGCAGTCTAGGGGACTTTATCCCCTGACCAGTAGTGTGCACAGCCCCCCCGCCATGGGCATTTCTATGCCCCAGGGATCAACACCTCCGCAGGGCTTATTTTTTTATGAATGTGGGGGGCCACACGGACCTCTACCTCCCTGGGGATTTTATTTAAAAAATTTGTGAGGGGGCCATACAGACCCCCCAGTCCTCGGGGACCTCCACCTCTCCGGGGCCAAACAAATTAATCAAAGTGGGAGGGGGTACACCGCACCCCTCCCTGGCCACATATGGCCCCAAGGGCCCTATCCCCAAGGCTCTTCCTTAACTCAATGGGGATGGGAGCCACTCATCACGCAGGGCTCATTCTTCACAATATATGTTATAAATGGGTGAAGGGGCCCACATGCCCCCTCCCCTCGCCAGGCTGATTCAGGCCTGGGAGACCCCATTCCCCATTGCCCAGCAATAAAGAATTTGGGGAGGGAGGGCCCCCTGCTTCCCAAGCTGATTTTACCCCCCCCAAGGACCCTATTCCCCAGGGACCTGGCCATTATCCAATAGGGGTGGGGGCCCAGCAATGTCACCTGGGTTCCCCAAGAGCACACAATGTGCTATGGGACCACAGGGGGAGCCTCAAGGCTCCCGTGGTCCCAGCCGGCTCCGGACTCTTGAGGGAGCCTGCATTGCTCACGCAAGCAGGGAGCTGCTCGAAATAGCAGCTCCCTGTGTGCTGGAGCAATGTTTTTATCTGTTTCCCTGCAAGCATATTTGCATGCATGCAAACAGATGAAAACTCTATCTGTTTGACAGCTCTGGCTTGCAGAAGGCGGAGTTAAATTTGCTTTTGCTTGGTGGTAGCGGTCCGTTCCCACCAAGCAAAAGCAAACAGCTTCCTCCCGAGGGGTTTCACCTTGGGAGGTAGCAAGAGCTAGCCCTTGGGGGTGGCGGTCGCAAAGGCCATAAATGGCTTCACAAGGTAGGGCCCGGCATAGCCTCTCCATTGTAAATCTTTTCCCCGAGGAGGTGGTGATTGCCGGGGACAGCAATAAATCCCCTACATTCATTTATTTCTGTCTGGGGAAGGTGGTGTTCCCCAAGCTGCAGGGGCCATGCAGGACCCGCATTAATTTAACTTAATTTGCCCCAGGGAGGTGACATTTCACAGGTTGAAGGCAGGCCCAGCATGCCAGTCAGCAACTCTTTTTTAAAGTCCCCAGGGCTTTCATTAACCGTAGGAGTGGGGCCGCATGCATCCTCCTCCTTTATATAATTGCTCATGATACGGGGACCTGGCCCATCCAGAAGCTAAACATTACAGAAGCGTGGGAGCCAGCACTTCCTTTTATTAATTCAACAGGAGCCGCAGAGCCGGCGCTTTTTTTTAATTAAATATGCTTTTTTGACCCTACGGGACCCCTCTCAAGAGATCTTCAGAGGTTTGGCGTCCCTATATATTACAATTTTGATTTCCCTCAATATTTCCAAAACTCCTAAACGGATTTATGCCAATTTACAAAAAGGTTGCTTTCTGGAGCTACCTTTCTGACAAATATGGTGTAAATCCATTCAGCAGTTCAGGCTGTAGTCATATCTAAAATCTCTATGGGAATTAACATGGGGAAAAAGCATTTTGGGACCCCCAGTTTTCCCCCCCACTTGATGGATCACAACAAAACTTTCAAGACAGCAGCTAAAGTGAGTGGCGTCTTCATTTTGAAAATTTCATGAGGATTCATCAAATATATATATATATATATATATATACATTCCCCATGGTATTTTCCATAGGACCGTTAGACACGGCTACAGCCCAAACAGCTGAACTGAATTACAAGAAATTTGGCAAAATGGTAGAGTCTAATTTGCAGATCACGCTTTTGCTTAAATGGTGTAAATCCCTCCAGTAGTTCCTGAGAAAATCAAAGGAGAAAAAAAATATATATATCTATAAGCGTGCGCGCACCGTACGCGTACGGTATGCGTACGGTAACCTTCGTGTACGAGCTGCATGCTGATTGGCTGCCACTGTCTGTCAACACTCCAAAACATAAACTGTTGGCAGCCATCTTGTGCCTCGGTAGTCTGAGGCACAAGAAAGCAGAAAATCAAACTTGTAGAACTCAAAAAGGGGGCAGGGTAGAAGCACCCTGACCCCGCTAGGCCTGCACAGGGGGTCCGTACAAAAAACGAAAGAGGGGCCCTGAACCTAAAAAGGATAAGGGAAGGGGGAACAACCCACCAGGGCAATAAATGTATATAACAACATGAAAGGGCAGTTCCCGATAATATAAAGGACCTAAAAGTTCTAATAATAGCAATTGCCCACAGAACAGCTAATTGTATTCAAATTATTTTATTATCATTTGTATTCGTAGAAAAATGTGCATAGAGCAAAATCCATACTTTATTGAATGAAGAGTACATATAATTCATGTAACATCAGCCCAGAAACACGAAAAACAATAAAAAAAGGCACATACATAATTCACTCATTCTACCAGTCACAAACTCACTCACAAACCGATACATCCATATTGATTCAGACAACTAAAAACTCTCAACAACCAGACGCGCGTTTCGGAACAGTGCCACAGTGGGGAATTCCTTCATCAGGGCGCAATTCATCAAGGTACATAAGAACAGCACGGTCTTCCAGATATCCAGGTGAATAAAATTAGATCCCGTTCATAAGTTCTGGGCAAGCAAGAGCATATCAGAAATGAAGCTCCCACGGAGGCTGGAACCAAAGAATAGTGGACGAGCAGCCTCACAATATTAGATGGTCACAATCGGGTCAAAAACGCAAATTTCAGGAAAGTCTGTACTGAATACGCGAAGGGACGAGAGTTCAAAGAGCGTATTGAATCCCGGCGTTCCTGGTTCGGGCAGCGTTAAAATAAATGTTCTGAATTCCATGAGGTAGAGTAGTCATAGTGCACTCTTAGTTGCGAAAAAAGGCGTGTAATGCACAGACATCGGAGACTACACCCAGATCGATGCGGCCGCCGAGGTCAGGGAGACGCTGACAGTCCTAACAACAAATTCCAAAAATTCAAAAATTCTCGGGATCCATGCCACACGGGTCTGTCTCCTACGCCCACAAGGACCCCGAAGGCGCAAATTTGTTTTTATTTTATTTTTTTAAATCGCGGGGTACGCGTATTGTACGCGCACCCCGCGATTTTTTCAGGAACTACTGGAGGGATTTACACCATTTAAGCAAAAGCGTGATCTGCGAATCAGACTCTAGCAATTTGCAAAATTTCTTGTAATTCCGTTCAGCCGTTTGGGCTTTAGCCGTGTCTAAAGGTCCTATGGAAAATAACATGGGGAAAACACGTTTTGGGACCTCCTTTTTTCTCAGCCCTCACTTGACGAATCCCCCCAAAACTTTCAGGGAAGGAGCGGAGAGGAGCGGGCCATCTTCTTTGGGAAATTGGCGAAGATTCATCAACCGGTGCCAAAGTTATTCCCAATAGAATGTTGCGGATTTGCTATGGAAACTAGGTCCTAACTATATCTATCTACTGGCGACTGCCAGTAGGTTATATATATATATATATATATATTGTCATCCAAAGTGCCCGAAAGCTTTTGAAAGCGCACACTTGGCAAGCTGAACCTTCCGGTAATTTTTTTCAAGGCTGAAGCTGGCGCTGAAGTTACTTGGATTATTTATTGTTAGACCTGACGCGTTTCATGGCTGCTGCCAATCATCAGAGGTCGCTTAATGGAAGACTCGTGCAGGCAGTTTCTGGTTTCTTTTAATTGATTGTTTTCATGCCACGCCCTCAATGGGCTGCTCAATGTTCAAAATTGCATGCTGGTTTTCGTAGTCCTATCCAGAAACGTAGTCACACCTATAGTAGGTCCTGCTCTCGTGTCGTGATTTATAAGCATTATCTTCACCCACAGTGGGCCCAAATACAGAGCGAGCAATTTACGCCGCAGTTCACCAAACCCTGTAGTCCGGATCCAGTTCCGAACACGGCCCCCTTCAAGGTATGTGGACGGTGCTGCTTTCCGCGACAGGGCTGCCGCGTTAGTGATTGTCATCCAAAGTGCCCGAAAGCTTTTGAAAGCGCACACTTGGCAAGCTGAACCTTCCGGTAATTTTTTTCAAGGCTGAAGCTGGCGCTGAAGTTACTTGGATTATTTATTGTTAGACCTGACGCGTTTCATGGCTGCTGCCAATCATCAGAGGTCGCTTAATGGAAGACTCGTGCAGGCAGTTTCTGGTTTCTTTTAATTGATTGTTTTCATGCCACGCCCTCAATGGGCTGCTCAATGTTCAAAATTGCATGCTGGTTTTCGTAGTCCTATCCAGAAACGTAGTCACACCTATAGTAGGTCCTGCTCTCGTGTCGTGATTTATAAGCATTATCTTCACCCACAGTGGGCCCAAATTCAGAGCGAGCAATTTACGCCGCAGTTCACCAAACCCTGTAGTCCGGATCCAGTTCCGAACACGGCCCCCTTCAAGGTATGTGGACGGTGCTGCTTTCCGCGACAGGGCTGCCGCGTTAGTGATTGTCATCCAAAGTGCCCGAAAGCTTTTGAAAGCGCACACTTGGCAAGCTGAACCTTCCGGTAATTTTTTTCAAGGCTGAAGCTGGCGCTGAAGTTACTTGGATTATTTATTGTTAGACCTGACGCGTTTCATGGCTGCTGCCAATCATCAGAGGTCGCTTAATGGAAGACTCGTGCAGGCAGTTTCTGGTTTCTTTTAATTGATTGTTTTCATGCCACGCCCTCAATGGGCTGCTCAATGTTCAAAATTGCATGCTGGTTTTCGTAGTCCTATCCAGAAACGTAGTCACACCTATAGTAGGTCCTGCTCTCGTGTCGTGATTTATAAGCATTATCTTCACCCACAGTGGGCCCAAATTCAGAGCGAGCAATTTACGCCGCAGTTCACCAAACCCTGTAGTCCGGATCCAGTTCCGAACACGGCCCCCTTCAAGGTATGTGGACGGTGCTGCTTTCCGCGACAGGGCTGCCGCGTTAGTGATTGTCATCCAAAGTGCCCGAAAGCTTTTGAAAGCGCACACTTGGCAAGCTGAACCTTCCGGTAATTTTTTTCAAGGCTGAAGCTGGCGCTGAAGTTACTTGGATTATTTATTGTTAGACCTGATGCGTTTCATGGCTGCTGCCAATCATCAGAGGTCGCTTAATGGAAGACTCGTGCAGGCAGTTTCTGGTTTCTTTTAATTGATTGTTTTCATGCCACGCCCTCAATGGGCTGCTCAATGTTCAAAATTGCATGCTGGTTTTCGTAGTCCTATCCAGAAACGTAGTCACACCTATAGTAGGTCCTGCTCTCGTGTCGTGATTTATAAGCATTATCTTCACCCACAGTGGGCCCAAATTCAGAGCGAGCAATTTACGCCGCAGTTCACCAAACCCTGTAGTCCGGATCCAGTTCCGAACACGGCCCCCTTCAAGGTATGTGGACGGTGCTGCTTTCCGCGACAGGGCTGCCGCATTAGTGATTGTCATCCAAAGTGCCCGAAATCTTTTGAAAGCGCACACTTGGCAAGCTGAACCTTCCGGTAATTTTTTTCAAGGCTGAAGCTGGCGCTGAAGTTACTTGGATTATTTATTGTTAGACCTGACGCGTTTCATGGCTGCTGCCAATCATCAGAGGTCGCTTAATGGAAGACTCGTGCAGGCAGTTTCTGGTTTCTTTTAATTGATTGTTTTCATGCCACGCCCTCAATGGGCTGCTCAATGTTCAAAATTGCATGCTGGTTTTCGTAGTCCTATCCAGAAACGTAGTCACACCTATAGTAGGTCCTGCTCTCGTGTCGTGATTTATAAGCATTATCTTCACCCACAGTGGGCCCAAATTCAGAGCGAGCAATTTACGCCGCAGTTCACCAAACCCTGTAGTCCGGATCCAGTTCCGAACACGGCCCCCTTCAAGGTATGTGGACGGTGCTGCTTTCCGCGACAGGGCTGCCGCGTTAGTGATTGTCATCCAAAGTGCCCGAAAGCTTTTGAAAGCGCACACTTGGCAAGCTGAACCTTCCGGTAATTTTTTTCAAGGCTGAAGCTGGCGCTGAAGTTACTTGGATTATTTATTGTTAGACCTGACGCGTTTCATGGCTGCTGCCAATCATCAGAGGTCGCTTAATGGAAGACTCGTGCAGGCAGTTTCTGGTTTCTTTTAATTGATTGTTTTCATGCCACGCCCTCAATGGGCTGCTCAATGTTCAAAATTGCATGCTGGTTTTCGTAGTCCTATCCAGAAACGTAGTCACACCTATAGTAGGTCCTGCTCTCGTGTCGTGATTTATAAGCATTATCTTCACCCACAGTGGGCCCAAATTCAGAGCGAGCAATTTACGCCGCAGTTCACCAAACCCTGTAGTCCGGATCCAGTTCCGAACACGGCCCCCTTCAAGGTATGTGGACGGTGCTGCTTTCCGCGACAGGGCTGCCGCGTTAGTGATTGTCATCCAAAGTGCCCGAAAGCTTTTGAAAGCGCACACTTGGCAAGCTGAACCTTCCGGTAATTTTTTTCAAGGCTGAAGCTGGCGCTGAAGTTACTTGGATTATTTATTGTTAGACCTGACGCGTTTCATGGCTGCTGCCAATCATCAGAGGTCGCTTAATGGAAGACTCGTGCAGGCAGTTTCTGGTTTCTTTTAATTGATTGTTTTCATGCCACGCCCTCAATGGGCTGCTCAATGTTCAAAATTGCATGCTGGTTTTCGTAGTCCTATCCAGAAACGTAGTCACACCTATAGTAGGTCCTGCTCTCGTGTCGTGATTTATAAGCATTATCTTCACCCACAGTGGGCCCAAATTCAGAGCGAGCAATTTACGCCGCAGTTCACCAAACCCTGTAGTCCGGATCCAGTTCCGAACACGGCCCCCTTCAAGGTATGTGGACGGTGCTGCTTTCCGCGACAGGGCTGCCGCGTTAGTGATTGTCATCCAAAGTGCCCGAAAGCTTTTGAAAGCGCACACTTGGCAAGCTGAACCTTCCGGTAATTTTTTTCAAGGCTGAAGCTGGCGCTGAAGTTACTTGGATTATTTATTGTTAGACCTGACGCGTTTCATGGCTGCTGCCAATCATCAGAGGTCGCTTAATGGAAGACTCGTGCAGGCAGTTTCTGGTTTCTTTTAATTGATTGTTTTCATGCCACGCCCTCAATGGGCTGCTCAATGTTCAAAATTGCATGCTGGTTTTCGTAGTCCTATCCAGAAACGTAGTCACACCTATAGTAGGTCCTGCTCTCGTGTCGTGATTTATAAGCATTATCTTCACCCACAGTGGGCCCAAATTCAGAGCGAGCAATTTACGCCGCAGTTCACCAAACCCTGTAGTCCGGATCCAGTTCCGAACACGGCCCCCTTCAAGGTATGTGGACGGTGCTGCTTTCCGCGACAGGGCTGCCGCGTTAGTGATTGTCATCCAAAGTGCCCGAAAGCTTTTCTGGATAGGACTACGAAAACCAGCATGCAATTTTGAACATTGAGCAGCCCATTGAGGGCGTGGCATGAAAACAATCAATTAAAAGAAACCAGAAACTGACTGCACGAGTCTTCCATTAAGCGACCTCTGATGATTGGCAGCAGCCATGAAACGCGTCAGGTCTAACAATAAATAATCCAAGTAACTTCAGCGCCAGCTTCAGCCTTGAAAAAAATTACCGGAAGGTTCAGCTTGCCAAGTGTGCGCTTTCAAAAGCTTTCGGGCACTTTGGATGACAATCACTAACGCGGCAGCCCTGTCGCGGAAAGCAGCACCGTCCACATACCTTGAAGGGGGCCGTGTTCGGAACTGGATCCGGACTACAGGGTTTGGTGAACTGCGGCGTAAATTGCTCACTCTGAATTTGGGCCCACTGTGGGTGAAGATAATGCTTATAAATCACGACACGAGAGCAGGACCTACTATAGGTGTGACTACGTTTCTGGATAGGACTACGAAAACCAGCATGCAATTTTGAACATTGAGCAGCCCATTGAGGGCGTGGCATGAAAACAATCAATTAAAAGAAACCAGAAACTGCCTGCACGAGTCTTCCATTAAGCGACCTCTGATGATTGGCAGCAGCCATGAAACGCGTCAGGTCTAACAATAAATAATCCAAGTAACTTCAGCGCCAGCTTCAGCCTTGAAAAAAATTACCGGAAGGTTCAGCTTGCCAAGTGTGCGCTTTCAAAAGCTTTCGGGCACTTTGGATGACAATCACTAACGCGGCAGCCCTGTCGCGGAAAGCAGCACCGTCCACATACCTTGAAGGGGGCCGTGTTCGGAACTGGATCCGGACTACAGGGTTTGGTGAACTGCGGCGTAAATTGCTCGCTCTGAATTTGGGCCCACTGTGGGTGAAGATAATGCTTATAAATCACGACACGAGAGCAGGACCTACTATAGGTGTGACTACGTTTCTGGATAGGACTACGAAAACCAGCATGCAATTTTGAACATTGAGCAGCCCATTGAGGGCGTGGCATGAAAACAATCAATTAAAAGAAACCAGAAACTGCCTGCACGAGTCTTCCATTAAGCGACCTCTGATGATTGGCAGCAGCCATGAAACGCGTCAGGTCTAACAATAAATAATCCAAGTAACTTCAGCGCCAGCTTCAGCCTTGAAAAAAATTACCGGAAGGTTCAGCTTGCCAAGTGTGCGCTTTCAAAAGCTTTCGGGCACTTTGGATGACAATCACTAACGCGGCAGCCCTGTCGCGGAAAGCAGCACCGTCCACATACCTTGAAGGGGGCCGTGTTCGGAACTGGATCCGGACTACAGGGTTTGGTGAACTGCGGCGTAAATTGCTCGCTCTGAATTTGGGCCCACTGTGGGTGAAGATAATGCTTATAAATCACGACACGAGAGCAGGACCTACTATAGGTGTGACTACGTTTCTGGATAGGACTACGAAAACCAGCATGCAATTTTGAACATTGAGCAGCCCATTGAGGGCGTGGCATGAAAACAATCAATTAAAAGAAACCAGAAACTGCCTGCACGAGTCTTCCATTAAGCGACCTCTGATGATTGGCAGCAGCCATGAAACGCGTCAGGTCTAACAATAAATAATCCAAGTAACTTCAGCGCCAGCTTCAGCCTTGAAAAAAATTACCGGAAGGTTCAGCTTGCCAAGTGTGCGCTTTCAAAAGCTTTCGGGCACTTTGGATGACAATCACTAACGCGGCAGCCCTGTCGCGGAAAGCAGCACCGTCCACATACCTTGAAGGGGGCCGTGTTCGGAACTGGATCCGGACTACAGGGTTTGGTGAACTGCGGCGTAAATTGCTCGCTCTGAATTTGGGCCCACTGTGGGTGAAGATAATGCTTATAAATCACGACACGAGAGCAGGACCTACTATAGGTGTGACTACGTTTCTGGATAGGACTACGAAAACCAGCATGCAATTTTGAACATTGAGCAGCCCATTGAGGGCGTGGCATGAAAACAATCAATTAAAAGAAACCAGAAACTGCCTGCACGAGTCTTCCATTAAGCGACCTCTGATGATTGGCAGCAGCCATGAAACGCGTCAGGTCTAACAATAAATAATCCAAGTAACTTCAGCGCCAGCTTCAGCCTTGAAAAAAATTACCGGAAGGTTCAGCTTGCCAAGTGTGCGCTTTCAAAAGCTTTTGGGCACTTTGGATGACAATCACTAACGCGGCAGCCCTGTCGCGGAAAGCAGCACCGTCCACATACCTTGAAGGGGGCCGTGTTCGGAACTGGATCCGGACTACAGGGTTTGGTGAACTGCGGCGTAAATTGCTCGCTCTGAATTTGGGCCCACTGTGGGTGAAGATAATGCTTATAAATCACGACACGAGAGCAGGACCTACTATAGGTGTGACTACGTTTCTGGATAGGACTACGAAAACCAGCATGCAATTTTGAACATTGAGCAGCCCATTGAGGGCGTGGCATGAAAACAATCAATTAAAAGAAACCAGAAACTGCCTGCACGAGTCTTCCATTAAGCGACCTCTGATGATTGGCAGCAGCCATGAAACGCGTCAGGTCTAACAATAAATAATCCAAGTAACTTCAGCGCCAGCTTCAGCCTTGAAAAAAATTACCGGAAGGTTCAGCTTGCCAAGTGTGCGCTTTCAAAAGCTTTCGGGCACTTTGGATGACAATCACTAACGCGGCAGCCCTGTCGCGGAAAGCAGCACCGTCCACATACCTTGAAGGGGGCCGTGTTCGGAACTGGATCCGGACTACAGGGTTTGGTGAACTGCGGCGTAAATTGCTCGCTCTGAATTTGGGCCCACTGTGGGTGAAGATAATGCTTATAAATCACGACACGAGAGCAGGACCTACTATAGGTGTGACTACGTTTCTGGATAGGACTACGAAAACCAGCATGCAATTTTGAACATTGAGCAGCCCATTGAGGGCGTGGCATGAAAACAATCAATTAAAAGAAACCAGAAACTGCCTGCACGAGTCTTCCATTAAGCGACCTCTGATGATTGGCAGCAGCCATGAAACGCGTCAGGTCTAACAATAAATAATCCAAGTAACTTCAGCGCCAGCTTCAGCCTTGAAAAAAATTACCGGAAGGTTCAGCTTGCCAAGTGTGCGCTTTCAAAAGCTTTCGGGCACTTTGGATGACAATCACTAACGCGGCAGCCCTGTCGCGGAAAGCAGCACCGTCCACATACCTTGAAGGGGGCCGTGTTCGGAACTGGATCCGGACTACAGGGTTTGGTGAACTGCGGCGTAAATTGCTCGCTCTGAATTTGGGCCCACTGTGGGTGAAGATAATGCTTATAAATCACGACACGAGAGCAGGACCTACTATAGGTGTGACTACGTTTCTGGATAGGACTACGAAAACCAGCATGCAATTTTGAACATTGAGCAGCCCATTGAGGGCGTGGCATGAAAACAATCAATTAAAAGAAACCAGAAACTGCCTGCACGAGTCTTCCATTAAGCGACCTCTGATGATTGGCAGCAGCCATGAAACGCGTCAGGTCTAACAATAAATAATCCAAGTAACTTCAGCGCCAGCTTCAGCCTTGAAAAAAATTACCGGAAGGTTCAGCTTGCCAAGTGTGCGCTTTCAAAAGCTTTCGGGCACTTTGGATGACAATATATATATATATATATATATATATATATATATATATATATATATAATATATATATATATATATATATATATATATATATATATATATATATATGTATTTGATGAATCCTCATCAAATTTTCAAAATGAAGACGCAGCTCACTTTAGCTGCTGTCTTGAAAGTTTTGTTGTGATCCATCAAGTGGGGGAGAAAACTGGGGGTCCCAAAATGCTTTTTCCCCATGTTAATTCCGAAAGAGATTTTAGATAGGACTACAGCCCGAACTGCTGAACGGATTTACACCATATTTGTCAGAAAGGTAGCTCTTGGTCCAGAAAGCAACCTTTTTGTAAATTGGCATAAATCCGTTTAGGAGTTTTGGAAATATTTTTTCCAAAAATCGCGGGGTGCACGTACGGTACGCGTACACAGTGATTTTTTTAAAAAAATGTTTAAAAAATTTGGGCTTTGGGGGTCCTTGTGGGCCCCCTGAGCAGGCCTAGGGGGTCAGGGTGCTTCTACCCTGCCCCCTTTTTGAGTTCTACACGTTTGTTTTTCTGCTTTCTTGTGCCTCAGTCTACCGAGGCACACGATGGCTGCCAACAATTTCTGTTTTGGAGTGTTGACAGACAGTGGCAGCCAATCAGCACGATATGCATGCTCATTGGCTGTCAACATTTCAAACCAGGAAGTGTTGGCAGCCATCTTGTGCTCGGTAGACCAAGGCACAAGAAATCAGAAAAACAAACGTGTAGAACACAAAAAGGGGCAGGGTAGAAACACCCTGACCCCCTAGGCCTGCCCAGGTGGTCCCACAAGGACCCCCAAGGTCCCAATTTTTTTTTTTTTAAAACCCGGTCTGTTTTTTTTCAAATTACCCCCCGGGGACCAAATCGTGGGGGCATAGTGATAAAGAAGTGTGGGGGCCCCAATCCGCAACCACACTGCCCCGGGGACTGCCGTCCCCCGGGGCAAAGCAACGCAGCCCCCTGGTGCATACTGGAGGCTCCTGGTGGGTTAGTTGACCCCCAGGGACCCCTAGTATACAAGGGGAATTAGTTCCCCCTATGCAAACGCGCCAGGGGGCTGCGTTGCAGAGAGGTATAAAAAGGGGCATAGCCTCATTACACCTCTCTGCAATGCAGCCCCTGGGGAATACTGGAGGTTCCTTGTGGGCTAGTTGGCCCCCAGGGACCCCCAGTATGCAAGGGGAATTAGTTCCCCCTCTGCAAACGCGCCAGGGGGCTGCGTTGCAGAGAGGTGTAAAAAGGGGCATAACCTCATTACACCTCTCTGCAATGCAGCCCCCTGGCGCATACTGGAGGTTCCAGGTGGGCTAGTTGGCCCACAGGGACCACCAGTATGCAAGGGGAATTAGTTCCCCCTCTGCAAACGAGCCAGGGGGCTGCGTTGCAGAGAGGTGTAAAAAGGGGCATAGCCTCATTACACCTCTCTGCAATGCAGCCCCCTGGCGCACACTGGAGGTTCCAGGTGGGCTAGTTGGCCCCCAGGGACCCTAGTATGCAAGGGGAATTAGTTCCCCCTCTGCAAACGCGCCAAGGGGCTGTGTTCCAGAGAGGTGTAAAAACATTTTTTTTTCAATTAATATTAAAAATATGTAATGTAATTTAAAAAATAAAATATCTAAAAATAAATAATTTAATATAATGTAGTAAATCAGTATAAAAAATATAACAATTAATACATTTAAAGATTATCATTTTAAAAACCATTGAAATTCACTGAAATACCATAGGTTTCAGCCACGTTATAGTTAGGAATTACCATTTAAAAAACCTTTGAAATTCACTGAAAAAAACACAGGTTTCAGCCACGTTATAGTTAGGAATTAGCATTTAAAAAAACCTTGCAAATTCACTGAAAAAAAACAGATTTCAGACCTGATATAGTTAGGAATTAGCATTTAAAAAACCTTTGAAATTCACTGAAAAAAACATAGGTTTCAGGCCTGATATAGTTAGGAATTAGCATTTAAAAAACCTTAGAAATTCACTGAAAAAACTGTAGATTTTATGGGTATTAAAGTTAGCTGGACATTTCACTCATACAAAACCATTGAAATTCCTCCGATATAGTTAGTTGTATTAACTATATTTCGCGCGCCCGCAATCCACTGCTGATGATGTCACATATTACATCATTCATGACATGGTCAGTGACATCACTGATGACATCTCAAATGACATCACTGATGACATCATCCACGTGACAATACACCTCATCATACACTAGTATAACCTTTCGTCACTCACTGTAAAATACAGAGTACCATATTTAAATCCATTGACACACCGATACAAGTTTCTAAAAATCCACTCAGTGATTCCTAGATCTATACACACATCTAATCACTTACCTACAGATTCACTCATGCATGCAGTCAATGATCAATAGAAAACTATCAAATATACTTATACACCTATATCGACATTAAACACCAGCACACATCCTATTCACTTATAAAGTCATCCTATTCACTTATGCAAACCATGGATCATATTTACATTTACTTAGCTATACAGTTATACAAACACCACTTTATCTATTCATATAGATAGTAAATTATACTTAGTGTGTTATAAAATCACTATTACAAGTATTCAGTTATCTATACAGTCACGCATACAATCACTGAATCTTACGTATGTATGTATGTATGTATGTATAGGCATTTATATAGCGCACTACTTACCCGTAGGGTATATATTTATTTATAAACAACAACTGACACATACATTGCCTTTTATTTTTCTACTTTGTTGGACATGTATAGGCTGTCCTGTTTTCAGTTTCTATTTTTGGTAAATTCTGGTGTGTTTTTTTCAGTGTTTTCAATATCTTAAAAAACAGTTGTTTTCAGTGGTTACACATTTTCACGCCTCTAAAAACAGAAAGTGTTTTTCCGGTGTTAATGGAATGTTTTGCTTTTATCATTGCTTGCTCTCTGCACTGAAAGAACATGGTATATAGACAGTGTAGGTATAGTGTATATGAGGTCCAAAGAGATTTTTGCAAATTAATCTTATTGTAGTACACCATACAATACTTCTTCAGTGAGTCTTTGGTCATGTGCGCTCGCGCTTTCCTTCCCATGTAAACGTCTGTGAAAAGGCCCTCTCAGCATTCGTAGCCCCTTGGGCTGAGAACCGTCAGCTAAGGGGCACAGTTTGGATGACTCTTTCTTTGATGCCACATAAAGCACGAACTGATAAATATTTGCATTTTAGTTCCTGGGCATAAGAAAACAGTGCACCAGAATGGACTAAAAAGTCAATAGCATCCCTCATTAACTCTGAAGATTGTAAAGCATCTAACAAGTGGCAAGGATCTCCTACAGGGAATCACTTCAGCTCGGGTATCAATTTTGACAGGTCATCACACACATTTTTTATATACGTAGCTGAATCACTACAAATACAAACAATATCTCTCCAATCTTTGTTGAACTTGGAAAGAACCTTTTTGGCAGAGCATAATAAGTGACAATGCGTTCCATGTTTTCCAAAAGCCTGGTGTCACATTTTCACCCCTATCCCAGATGCTTTGTGATATATATACTTATCACTATACCTTTAATGTTTAAAGCCTGAGGTATTGGCAATTCACCTACTATCAATACTGACCCGCTAGAAACTATGGTCTGATGTATTAAGGGTGTTTACCCATTCTCTGTGGGTAAATGTGATGACGCATATTAGGAAAGATTTTTATGAAACTAGCCATTTTACCTATCAGTGAAAGAATCAAATGCAGCCAAAACATCAAATGTGAGTTTGATATGTCCTGATTCTCTAGAGTTTATAAAATATTTAAACTAAACCTAAAACGTGAAACTAAACCCTGCATCGTTAGACCAAAGGCCATAAAACTGAAAAAAGTAAAAGGAAGAAAAAACAAAACTCAAGCAGAATAATGTTAGCCAGTCTTTACTTACTGCTCGCTTGTATAACAAAGTTACATTTTATTGACCCCTTCATTAAGAACAAAATGACTCTTTCACTTTATTTTTCCTTTCTTTGAATGGCATTTAGTTTGTGGTTGTGCAGGTGTTTTTTCAGTGTTTATATGTTTTCACCGGTGAGGGCTATTTTTCTTTCAGTTGGGTTTTATCAGTTATTATAGGTTTAAACCTAAAACCCCACAGCCTAGACATGTACCATTAAGCGAGATATTTGCTCATCACCACACCCATAAAGATATTCACTCACCCAAACAACTGTTATAACATGTAGTCTTAACGTCATATACCTACTAAATTAACTATTCACACATCTTTGGGCAGTCACACACCTCCCACCGAACCACACACACATTCACTCTCCCATACAAATACTCAGTTAACTAATCAATAACTAATATAGACTTTCAAATAGCTAGTAACCAACTGGAGAAGTAGTTTTTACAACAACTGACAAAGTGATACAGATGTTCACACAGTTTAGTCACTATCCAATATATTTAGAGAGACACTTTAAATTAGTCATGTAAACAGTCAATCACACTGCTACTAAATCCTCCATTCAGATATTGATATTTATATATCCACTCATTCTTCAATGCAAATTGCTATATACATAATACATATTTAAATAACAAAGCAAACCACATTCACTGGATGATGTCATCAGTGATGTCATTTGAGATGTCATCAGTGATGTCACTGAATGATGTATTATGTGACATCATCAGCAGTGGATTGCGAGCGCGCGAAATATAGTTAGTACAACTAACTATATCGGAGTAATTTCAATGGTTTTGTATGAGTGAAATGTCCAGCTAACTTTAACACCCCTAAAATCTACAGTTTTTTCACTGAATTTCTAAGGTTCTTTAAATGCTAATTCCCAACTATATCAGGCCTGAAACCTATGGTTTTTTCAGTCAATTTCAAAGGTTTTTTAAATGCTAATTCCTAACTATATCAGGCCTGAAACCTATGGTTTTTTCAGTGAATATATATATATATATGTATATATATATATATATATATATATATATATATATTACCTACTGGCGGTCGCCAGTAGGTATATATAGTTAGGATTTTTTCTCTATGGGTTTTTTGAAAATTCTATGTCTAATAACTTTGGCGTTTGTGGACGGAATTGGCTGAAATTTTCAGGAAAATGGCACATTTTGTTTCTGAGCAGCCCTTGAAAATTTGGGGGGGGTTCGTCAAGGGGGGGCCGAGAAAAAAGGGGGGTCCCAAAACGTGTTTTTAACATTGAGTTTTCCATAGGGCGGTTGGCCTCACTTTTAGCCCGAACGGCTGAATGGATTTGCACGAAACTTGGCAAAATTGTAGGGACTGGTAGCCCGATGTGCCTTTTGTAGGTCTCAATATATGTGCTCCAGTGGATTTTGAGAAATTAACGTTTAAAAAAAGATATATATCTGTAACAGCGGACCGGTTAGCGCTCTGGTTCGCGGACTTTTCGCGCAACGGAGCTTTGTGAAGCGAAGCTGATTGGTTCTCCGGCGTCTGTCAACATTCCAAACAGTCCGTAGCGGCCGCCATCTTGTCTCTCGGTAGGATCGAGAGACAAGAGGAGGTCAAAACAAAGGGGGAAATAACTATAAGGGGGCATAGTAGATCCTCGCTGACCCCCTAGGTTTGATGTGGAGGTTTTAAAAGGGCCCCGCGGGGCAAAAAAAAAACAAAATAATAATAATCGAACGGCTGAATGGATTTGCACGAAACTTGGCAAAATATTAGGGACTGGTAGCCCGATGTGCCTTTGCTAGGTCTCAATATATGTGCTCCAGTGGATTTTGAGAAATTAACGTTCAAAAAAAGATATATATCTGTAACAGCGCTCCGCTTCGCGTACTTTTCGCGTTACGGAGCTTTGCGAAGCTGATTGGTTCTCCGGCGTCTGTCAACATTCCAAACAGTCCGTAGCGGCCGCCATCTTGTCCCTCTGTAGGATTGAGAGACAAGAGGAGGCCAAAGCGAAGGGGGAAATGACCATAAGGGGGCATAGTAGATCCTTCCTGACCTCTTAGGTTTGATGTACCATTTTGCCAAGTTTGGTGTAATTCCGTTCAGCCATTCAGGCTGTAGACGTATGTAAATGTCCTATGGA
Source organism: Lissotriton helveticus (assembly GCF_964261635.1). Taxonomy (NCBI): domain Eukaryota; kingdom Metazoa; phylum Chordata; class Amphibia; order Caudata; family Salamandridae; genus Lissotriton; species Lissotriton helveticus. The sequence continues at coordinate 992,037,452 of NC_136072.1, read as the reverse complement.
AAATTGCATGGGGAAAACACATTTGAAAGTGTTGAAATTTAGAACCAATTAAAATGTTACTTTGGTTTTGTATTTGTGTGTGATGAAAGTTAATTGGTTATGTATATATGTCAAATGAGAGGAAACCACAGCCATTTTGTGATACTACTGTCTGAGGTACATTTGTGAGGAATTTTTGGTGGTGAATTTCTGGTGTTTGATTTACACAGTACTAACACTTCTGCTACTTTTAAAAAGGTGAGTTGTTAATTTGTAAGGGGAACTATGTTGTACACTTGAAGATAATTTGAAAAATGTTTTATGTTATTTATTTGCAGTCCTTCTGTTATACTAAATACTTGATAAAGTTAGTTTTATATTATGTATTACTAAAGACGATAAATGAAAGTGATTATTTTTTTCTGCAATTTACAGCAAGCAATTTCAAAATAAAATGGCTCACAATGAAGAGACCGTGGCAATTTCTTTTGAATTGTCCAACACATTGATTGAAATTGAGAGCACCAATAATGAAATATTGTCACAAGGAGGACATGACTTGTATGATTCCATTAGATTGATTGAAATGGACAGCACCAAGAATGAAATATTGTCACAAGGAGATGACTTGAATGATTCCACTACATTGATTGAAATTGAGAGCACCAATAATGAAATATTGTCACAAGGAGGAGATGGCTTGTATGATTCCATTAGATTGATTGAAATGGACAGCACCAATAATGAAATATTGTCACAAGGAGGAGATGACTTGAATGATTCCACTACATTGATTGAAATTGAGAGCACCAATAATGAAATATTGTCACGAGGAGATGACTTGAATGATTCCACTACATTGATTGAAATTGACAGCACCAATAATGAAATATTGTCACAAGGAGGAGATGACTTGAATGATTTTTTTGATCAATCTCTTGATGGCGAATTTATCGAGTGTTTGGAGACCATAGAGTTACAAGAATCATCATTGGAGACTTTTAATGAGGACATTGCTGATGAGGACATGTTACTAGTTCTTTCAAATTTAGAAAATTCTGAAGAATAAATTTATATTTAGAAATCAAAAATTGTTTGAGACATTATTCATTTTTATTTTTAATTTATGAGGTTGTAGCGAAGTGATTGTAGTATAAAATGAGACTTATAGTATAGAGTGCAACATTTTTATGTTACATGGTAAGTTTACTCATATTTACTTCCCTTCTGCCACTATATTATCTCCAATGTGTATTTGACATGTCTTCTTCATCTCCGGCCTCCTTTCTCTCACTGTGTGTCTCCGATGCATCTTATCGCTGGTATTTTGTGTAATTACAGAAGAGAGTAAAATAAAATAGTTCGGAACGTGAAAAGGGGGCAAAGTAGAGTACTCCTCACCCCCTAGGCCTTTTTAGGCGGTCCCAAAAGGATCAGTTTCTGCTTTCCTGAGAGATTATGGTATGAGTTCCATATACCACAATAACTTGCATTACAACATGCAAGATATCTATCTCCTATTACCAACTTTTGGAGATATTCGCGCTAAGCGCGAATATCTCCAAAAAGTAACACCTGCCCTGAGCAGTTCTTAGCCATGTTATCCAATGGGAGGTGGATAACATGGCTAAGAGTATTAGCTCGGTAATGCATGAATATCGCTGAGTTTTTAGCGATATTCATGCATTGCGGCCGTTTATTATCGCATTTGCGATAAACCTTGATAATAGTAAGGTTTATCTTCGATAATTTCTGACGATGCTTAGTGGTAAAAAATTGGTTGGTAAGCATCGTTAGCGATAAATATCGCTTAACTTTGGTAATATGCCCCAACGTCTGTTAACGTTCGATTCGAAGGAAATGAGGAAGTGTTGAAAAACATTGTCTGCGCCATCTTGCCTTTTTTGAAATGCCACACTTTTGTCGTGCACGGCAGCCATTTTAGATGTCTTGACCAGACCCACTCTCTGCACGCTGTCGATTCGTAGCATGGCTCCTCACCCACGCAAGCATCTTCCCTAGGCACTGGTCACCACCGCTCTCTGTCTTATGCATGGGCAATAAACCTCCCCCCATCTGCGCTGCTCTTCCCTGAGAATCACACTCTGTGCCCGCCCGACACCTCCCCTTCGCCCTATTCACTACCGCACCCTCTGACACTCCTCTTTCTCTGTGTCCGATTGTCCAGGCTATCAGCAAGCCCTGCAGATGTAGTTTATGGCCCCAGCTGTAAAGAATCACCCCTCTTCAAAGGAGTTATAGTAGATCAAGGCCCACACTCGATGAGATCCGTCACACCACACGTGTTCCTACTATCTGAAAACCATCCTGTATTGTGATTGGGGAGGGGACCGAGCCTGAAGCGGAAGATTCCAGGAATGACTCTTTGTACATCAAAGTTTTTACAATTATGTGTCACATTAAAAATATATAGCACTCCAACAAAGTAGTAGGAATATAAAACTTTAATAACATATAAATATATACAACAAAACAAAAACAGTAAAAACATTTAAACAACGAAGAGACCGTGGCAATTTCTTTTTAATTATCCAATAGATTTATTGAAATTGACAGCACCAATAATGAAATATTCTTGTCAGTAGCGGTCTGTTGTGCGAATAGTTCCAAGGCAGCAGAACGCGCTGAAATCTAGATGGCACGAAAGTGATGTCTAGTAAGTTGCCGCCCAGCAAAAAACGGCGTGGGGTGCCGCGGGGGTGAGTGAGTCCAGTAGGCACCACAGCTATTCTTACCGGCATTGCAGAATTACTGCTGGGGACAATGCCTGTGCTGTAGCAGGGTCACAGCAGAAACAAAAAGGATTCTGTTGAAGATGTTGTTGGTTTTCAATTTGAAAACAGTTCTGGTGTCAACTGCTATGCTAATGTAGTGGTTAATGTTTTGTTTTCTCTAGAAAATGTAAAAGAGGGGGAGGCAGTCCAAAGTTCCGTTAAAAGGGCAAAGGAAAGGATCGGTGGTTTGAACTATCAGTCAAAAAGGGGAGGGGGTGCAATAATTTTTCCTACCGGGTCACACTGTGCTTTCACCGGAAGTGAGGTCTGCAGGATTCTAGTAATTCAAAGTGAGGCTGGCGCCAGCATGGGAGCGCCGACGTCCCGCGGATACAGTTTCGTCACTCCACGGGCGATCATGGCAGTCATTCCCCATCGGGGGTCGGAGACTCCCGCGGCTCCTCTAGAATCTTCAAGGTCGTGGAGGACTACGGTGGTGGAGTCAACCAGTGACCGGGCCATTTCTTTATGTTGGGCCCGCTCTTGCCAGGTCGACCGCCATTTTGAGAGTTCGGCAGCTACCGGCGATCGCGGGGTCACATGAGCGGACGGGCTCCACCCTGCCGGGCGAGACGTTGCAGCATGGCCACAGTGGAAGAACCCTTTTCCGGGCGCCTGGAGCGCTGAGGGTGCAGCTGGGAAGCCTCCACCTGGGGAGGCGGGAGAGGCCTGTTCGCACCGTCTCTCCCTCCCAGTGCACCCCACGGCGTCTCGCTTGAGATTTGTTATGGCCGGACCAGGCGATGAGGACGAGGGGGCGGTCGGAGGCATGTGCAAGACATCCCCCCCCAGTGTTGTCGCAGCCATTATAAAAGAAAGAAGTGTCCCGTCCGTCTTCGGGCCGGGCTTCCGGTGGATGTCGGCCGGACGCCCCTGGCTCTGGCCCCATGAACGGGTTTCTTGGTTTATCGGCTGCAGCCGGATCCCGTCGGCCTCGGCCCCCCGACCGTTGGTGGTCGGACCGGAAGAGCATGTGGCGGGACTACCTGCAACTCTCAAGGGCCACCGCGGCCGGACTGGGAGAGAGAGGGGAGGGTCGAGGAGACATTCCCCCCCCCTGCAACTGTTCAGCGTTGTAAAGGCAATCCCCTGGCCGGGTCCCGCTGGCCTCGGCCTCTCCTTCGGCTACACCCTACGTTAGGATCTCCTGGCCGAGGCGTGGCAGCAGGACCTGCCTTATATGGGCTGCTCCCGGCTGGGCGTAGCCGGAACCCTGCCCCACCTTGGAAGTTTCCAGAGTGGGGGTGGATGTTCTACTGACTTGCATTTTCCCTAGTCTATCGATTTTTTTGGCGTGGCAGGCGGTGGGACAGCGAGGGGTGATTTGGTTTCTCTTACTGTTTTTCTGGTCTCTCACCACTGGCATATTTTAACGTTTTCTTGTTTCTAGGACATTAATAGGTTTTATCATTACGTTATGTTATCGTTTCTTTGTTCGTTGTTTAATAAAAGTTCATGTTCATCAGTGGCCTACTGATTTTCGTTTTCCTATTTTTTTCTTTCCAGGTTGTTTCATGGTAAAGTTTCTGTTAACAGGATACAGTGATCACTTCCTTATTATTGCATATGTCCTTTTCACTAGGGGTGCTCTCTGGTCGGGCCAGATGACGTATCTCTAGTAAATGGTCCGGGTGAAAAAGGTGCATCAATCAGTGGGGAGTAGATAGGCATGACAGATTACAACGGGGGAGAACGGTCCGCATTACGTACCCTTTCACTACTTGCAAAGATTTTCCTACGTTTATTTGCAAACAGGGAATACCTCCAAAAAGAACTAATTCCCAAACAGTCAATGTTCGGACAATCAATCAATCAATGAGGAATGAAATAGGTACGACGTGTTAAAGGCTTGCGTTACCTACCCTTCACTATCTGCAAAGGGAGAGAGAATATTCCTATTCTTCCTCGTTTGCAGGCAGAGAAGATCCTTAAGAGAACCAACTTCGAACAATTCAATGCTCGATTCAAACAATCAACAAGGGGTACTGTGAACACAAATGAACGCCGCTTATGTACATACACATTGCTATTTTCAACAGGTTGTTCCTAATGTTTCTATTTTAGCGAGGTCAAAAAGAGATCCCATTAGTGGCCTACTGATTTTGCTCGATTCCTTTTGTTTTTTTACACGATTTTTCGCTATCTGCAAAGACTAAACAGAGTATTGCGACTCTGTGCTTGTTTGTAAATAGAGAATGAACCAAAGAGAACAATCAATCAAATGGAGAGAGAAGCAGGCACGACGGATTACAACGGGGGCAAAGGCCTGCGTTAACTACCCTTCACTATCTGCAAAGAGAGAGTACTCCTAATAGAAATGAGGGGTGGGGGGCAGCATTCAAAGCAGATCAGTGTGCATAAACACGAAAATGTTTTTACTTACCACGTACTTGACATTCGACAGCTTATGATATTTGCTATTAAAAAACCATTGAAATTCACTGAAAAAACCATAGGTTATAGACCATATATAGTTAGGAATTAGCATTTACAAAACCTTGAAAATTCACTGAAAAAACCATAGGTTATAGACCATATATAGTTAGGAATTAGCATTTACAAAACCTTGAAAATTCACTGAAAAAACCATAGGTTATAGACCATATATAGTTAGGAATTAGCATTTAAAAAACCTTATTTTACTCACACAAAACCATTGAAATTCCATATATAGTTAGTTGCACTAACTATATATCGCGCACCCGCAATCCACTGCTGATGATGTCACATATTACATCATTCATGACATGGTCAGTGACATCACTGATGACATCACTGATGACATCTCAAATGACATCACTGATGACATCACTGATGACAACATCCAGTGACTGTATGTTTCTGTAAAGTTAAAATGTGTCTTACATATTGAAGAATGAGTGGAAGTATAAGTGTCTGGACAAAGGATTTAGTAGGTGCATGACTGAATGTATGAGTGAGTGATTAAATGTGTCTCACTGAGTGCATGGGTTAGTGACTAAAGTGTCTTAATTTGTGCATCATTATGTCTGTTGTTCTGTAAACTGCTGCATGTGTTGATCAGTAGCTATATGATTAACTATATGGGTTACTGATTGATTGTCCAAGTATTTGTATGGGAGACTGAGTGTGTGTGTGGCTGGCTGGGAGGTGTGTGACTCTGTGCAGATCAATGTGTACTTGTATCAATGATTGTATAACAAGGTAAGTATGTGTTAGTATATGTTTGAAAATGTAAGGTGCTCTATGTTTAACTGTATAGACAAGAAAATGGAAGTGTCATTGATTCTTTACAGGACTGACTAGGTGTGGGAGTAACTCCATGGATGAGTGGCAGACTGTGAGTGTCTGTATAGGTGTATGAGTGCATATGATAGTGTTGTAAAGATGAGTGATTGTATGTATGAATGATTGTATGGGTGAATGAGTGAAGGTGTGTGTAGACGTAGGAATCAGTGAGTACGTATGTAGTAACTAGTATTGGTGTGTCAATGGTTTCAAAAATTATATTCTGTATTTAACACTGGGTGAAACAGAGGTTATATTAAAATGTGAGGAGATGCATTGTATTGTCACATGAATGATATCATCAGTGATGTGGTCATTGATGTAAAATGAGATGTCATCAGTGATGTCATCAGTGATGTCATTTGAGATGTCATCAGTGATGTCATCAGTGATGTCACTGACCAGGTCATGAATGATGTAATATGTGACATCATCAGCAGTGGATTGCGGGTGCGCGATATATAGTTAGTGCAACTAACTATATATGGAATTTCAATGGTTTTGTGTGAGTAAAATAAGGTTTTTTAAATGCTAATTCCTAACGATATATGGTCTATAACCTATGGTTTTTTCAGTGAATTTTCAAGGTTTTGTAAATGCTAATTCCTAACTACATATGGTCTATAACCTATGGTTTTTTCAGTGAATTTTCAAGGTTTTGTAAATGCTAATTCCTAACTATATATGGTCTATAACCTATGGTTTTTTCAGTGAATATATATATATATCAGATTTCTGTCTGCATTTAGCCATATTTCATTCTTGGTAATTCTTTCGAAATGTTGCCATGTGCTTTTTTTTATTAAAAAAATGCACACTCACTCTTGCCTGCCTATCGTTTTTCACAAAAGTGAGACATGGATTACAACAATAGACTGTTTGGAAAAGATTCACCTTGTATAAGAAGCACATGTACATCCATTGCTATTTATGCAAATATTAACCATATAATTATTATTATTTTTTCTTGCCATGCTACCAAACCGCAGAGGTAGTATTGGCTTGGCTGGCATGATTGGTAGCATGAAGTGACTAAAAAGAAGACCTCCTTTGTGATTTTTCCATTTTCAAAAGTGATTGCATACCGGAAAGTGCATTCTTATCACAGGATCTGTATTTAAGTGCAAACAAGTTTAAATACAAAATTTATAAACAAGAAAACAGTAAACTGGAAAGGTTAACTATCCTGCCTTAGCTATAGTCTTTCTGTCAACATGAAAGGTAGATAAGTTCACATACTGAACACCTGTGGACCATACTGGGCACATATGGCATTGCTGCCTTACTGCCAATCATCAGAGGAGCAGTAACTGGGTTGCACCTGCGGAGGTGTAAGTGAGGCACACGTATAGCAAACATGGCAGCATATGGTAACATTTTTATAACCTTAAAGTAGCCAAAGTTACCAAGAAAGTGTAAAGGATAAGCAGACACATCTGGAATAAGAACTTGTACTTACTACAGTAACTGAAATGAACCGTCAATAAACAGTGAATTAACTCCTGGACACTTCTTCATAAACAGGTCTTTGATCTATGCAAGACAAAGAATCAAAGAATGCAGACATTTTAATTAAGGAAATGTGAGAACAGTAATAGCTAAAAGTAATATAGTTTATAAATACCTTTTGCGGTGTTAAATGTAGGGTAAGATAAATGAAAAGGATGTTGGGAGAATTATTCTAAACAGAGGAATATGAACCAAGAGGGCTTGAAGACTCAGGTTATTGGTCATTAACAAGAGAGGACACAAGTGTGCTGAAGGTCTCAGAAGGTACGGAAGGCCATTTCAGAAAGCTTGTCTCTTAAGTAGCGAAGTACCAAGGCAACTATTTAGGCAATTGCAGCACCAAGGAATTGATATTCAATGACAGACTCCTGCATCTTCTCTCCATGCCAAACCTGACTTCAGTGAAACACTCAACAAAGTACACAATGATATCATACACTCATCATTCAGCCACAAAAAAGGAGACAATTTTTTGATAATCTTGTTCAAACAACCGGGAACTAGATGGGTAACCTCTTCTCGTCAGTCAAGAGCTATCTAAGTGGAGTAACCCCCAAAGTTGTCACATAGGAACAAGACCAGGAAGAGAGCTCCGGTTTTCCCCTAGGTAATAAGAAGCTCTACTGCCTTTCAGCAAGGGCTTTTCTGTGGGCCACACAGCTAATGTAAGCAATGCACAAAATTATCAACCCCATGTCATGATAGTCTTAGCTTTCGGATAGACCATTACACAGGCTTTGGAAATTGACTCAAGTACACTGAAAATGGATACATTTTAAGTCATTTTGGCCTTGACGGAAAGAGGCTACTGCCTTCTTCCTCCAGGGTTCCAACTCCCTGCTGTAAAATTCAAGGCAGTGGTGGTCGTAGGAATAGCACCAATCCTATTCCTTACCTCTGCGACCTAACCTTCACCATGCCTATATCAGATGGCGGCATTCACTACCTAATTCTAATATGACCTGGTGGAATGAAGGATGGTTGATGGAGTGATGATGGGGCTGTCAGATCATAACTGGCAGTAGCCCAAAGTCTCCCTCACCTCAGGGCTCAGAAAATCCCTCCATGTTGCCCCACTCATCTGTTGCTCATATGGGATAGGCCAAAGTGATGAAATCACAGAAGATTCCCTCAGTCATTGGGTGTGGGAGACAGCTCCCATCCCCCCTGCTCATTCACGTACATTGGTAATAGCTAGGATTACCTCTCCAGGGTTGGCTCTAAACCCCTGGAAAAAGGAGAATCACATCTATTTCCTTGCAGACACTGCACACAAGTGTAGTACTAAAGTGGTACTACATAAGGGAAATGTTGTTCTACACTTTCAGACAGTATAGGAAATGGAGTCCCCGGGAGTCTTCTTTTACCGATTTGTCAGGGGGTGTAATCCTAGGGATAACGAGTATTTCTTGAGACACTCAAACAATTGGGAGCGGAGTCCCTTTGGACTGTCCTGCTCGTGTGGGTCTACCAAGGGATTTGGGAGATTTTCTAGGGCTCACTGCCTGCACAAGGCACCATTACCACAAGGATGAACAGGAACATTAATAGGGGTGCTCGTATCACTATGGTAATATATCCATCACTACCCCACCATCCACCAGGAATGAGCTGTCTGCCCCTGTAATCTATGGTACATACCACAAGCTGCCATGGTGGGTGAATGTTGGGCTGACAGACGTATTAAGGCCTGGACAGAAGCAGTGACTATGTGTCAGTCTGAATAATTAGAAAAGGTTTTACAATCCAACAAGAGCCTTACTCTAAGACTAGCCTTGACAACTTTCTTTTCCAAAATTATAAAGAACTCCCCTCAATGCTGGGGCCATTCCAGTCTCCGGTCCCATGATCTAAAATTGATGAAAGACCTTTATGTCTTTCGGCAAGTTGGGAAAACTATTCTGTTTCCAATTTGAACAGGGCTTCTGTTGCGTTATTTGGCAGTGAGTCTGGTTTGTCAGTTATGTTATGTTATGTTATTCTATATTTGTATAGCGCACGCCAACTCCCAGGAGTGTTCCGGCGCTAGAACAGAACGCGAAACCACATAGCATCAAACCCTACGCAGCCGCGACACCGAACTTCACTTCTGGAAAAGCCACGTTTTCAGACTTTTCCTGAAAATAAGGAGATCAGGGCTCTGTCTGATAGCAAATGGAAGGCTGTTCCACAACCAAGAGGCCACAACATGAAAAGATCTGCCCCCTAGCCTGGAGAATTGAGCCTTAGGTACAGTAATCAGCAGTTGAGAAGAAAATCTCAGAGAGTGTTGGGGAAGATAAGGTTGAAATCTTTCCCCAAGGTAAGGAGCTCCAAACTTGTGAAAAGCCTTAAAAACCAGGACCAGGGCCTTGAAGTGTATTCTTTTCCGCACCGGAAGCCAGTGCAGTGAGGACAAAAGCTGCGAGGTATGGGTTCTAGGCCCAATCAAAAAAATGGCTCTTGCTGCAGCATTCTGGATCACTTGTAGTCAGCTCAGGAGATAATACGGAAGGCCGAGATACAAGGTGTTCACATAATCCAGCCTGGAAACAACCATGGCCTGGACCACAGTTTTCCTATAAGGGATGGAAAGCAAGGGAAGGAAATTCCGCAGCATTCTCAGTAGTTCCTTTAATTTGTAACAGTTATGCTTTACGCAAACTCCCAAAACACAACATAACAGCTACCAATTTTGCCTCTAGGAACTAGAGAGAGCTCGATGGCAAGAGGATGCTTTTGTACGCAACCAGTCCTGTGTGAACGGGCCAGGGTCTGATGAACAGAATTCTACGGCTCAGTATCTAATTAGAGACTTGTATTTAAGGGGTCCATCAAGTTACTAAACTACAACTTCTATAATCCCACTTCTGACATGCTCACTTGCCTTTTTATGCATCAGCGAGATAAATATTGTGAATAGTTTTTCATTTACCTCCTGTGGATTCCTCAGGGTTGAACAGTGTGTAACATCACTGTGACATCATTAGGTTAAAGGGCTCTGTGGTGGGACTCCTTGTAATATCATCAGGGGACCGAGCATGATGATAGCAATTCCTGCTTTCCCGCCAATTAATTTGGTAGATTGACCAGAATTAGTCAGCTTTTGGATGATAAGAGCCTATTTATTTCCTTGGTACTTAAAAACCACCTAAGATCATCTTAGAGACATATGACCTCTTCATTCAGAGATGAGAAGCAACACTTAATGGGAATGGAGTCAGAAGAGTGCAATCTTGAGAGCCACACACCCTCAAAGGCTAGTCTGGACATAACGCCTAGAAAAATAATTTACTTTATCAGTTATAAGTCAAACAGTGATTCAGTAGAGAAGAATCATGCATTATAAGCTATGATATGTATACTCACATTAGTAAAAAAGAATAAAATGCCAGTGAACAAAGTTATGATTTCTCCAGCCAGGCGCAAGTAATCTATTGTAGTGGTATAGGGATAGGGAGGCTGAAAAAGAGGAAAAATACAAGATTAATTTAGTAAGATTTCAGACTACTCAGATAAGGCTCTAAACTATTTCCCCAAGTCCTGGAATAAATGGACTAAAACAGAAATATAAAACACAGGTGTAGGAGCGGCTGGATCCATGACACATTTTCAGGCTTACCATCAATTATGTAAACCATTTCCATTTAGACCCATTAAATGTAAATATATAAAGATCCCGTAAATCTGATGTGGATTCAGCCCTCCTGCACATACACTGGGCACACCTGGAATAAACAGTTTGGAATGAGAAGTCTTCTCACTGGTTACTTTATATTTTCCACTTCTGCTCACTTCATCATTAGAAATAACGTTGTGACACAATATCCTATAGTAGAGATATGCCCAGTATAACTTTGACCAAGAAACATCAAATGTATGAACACTTCAGTTTGGGCTTATTCAGTTGTCATAAAACAGTCTCAGCAATGTTGGATTCTTCTATTGCTTGTACTCAACATTTCAGATCTCTGTGTGTCTATGATAATATCTCAAAACCTTCACATTTTTAATTATCAATGCATTACTTCTTAAGATTTGCTTCGCAAAATGATTTAAAATAGTTAATAATTCAAAAGAAACAAAAATCAGGTTCAGAAAGGATCAAGTATACAGATATTAACTGTGGTAAAAAGAGGTTAAGGAAGAAGAAAAAGGGAGAACAGATGTTATTACCCAGAAGAAAAAAGAAAAGTAGAAAAAAAAGCAATACAAATCCAAAGCAGGATGAGTGGTGGTGGAGGAGGTGAAAAAAATAAAATAAGTGCATGGGAAAGTAAAACAAAAAAATAAAGGGGGTTTTGAGCTACCTCCATAATGGAAATACAAATTCAAGAACACAGGTGAGGAGAGAAAAGAATGGAAAAAATAAGAATTACAAATTGGCAGCAATACATCTGGGGAATGATTTATAAGATGCACTGTGTGTCCATAGTAAACAGGCTTTTCTAGCCTTGCCTTTCAGTGAACATATCAATAAATTCTGGGAGGTGCAGTCTTTGCTTGCTACAACAGGATCAATTTGACATCTGCAACTTATGGCAACGATTTGCAACCTGAAAACAGAGGCCTAGAAACATGTTGCCATGGCAACACTGAGGGCCTTATTATGAGTTTGGAGGTCCGTGGACCAGCGCACCGGCGGTGGCAGTCCAACCACTGATCTCGGCGGTTTGACTGCAGTATTACTAGTTGAGAGTGATTCCTGTGGAAAGAATGTGGTTGGACATTCAGCCCTGCCAGCACACCGCCAACTGCCAGGATTGCGGTCCGGGGGGGGGGGGGAGGCTACATAGGGTGGTACAGAGGTGCAACACCCCACATGTATTATGAGTTGACTTCCCGGCGAGCTGACCATTTTGGTCGGACCGCTGACTAGAGTTCAGCACAGACAAAAGATTTGGGGTGCATACCCACCCCTTTCCAGTTCTTCCCAGCATATTTCAATGTGGATCCCTTTCTCCCTACTCAGGAGGATCTTCACCCCGAGGAATACAACCCTGTCTACGGCGATGCACAGATCAGTGCTCTTTATACCATATACCCATTGCAGGGATTGCCCACAAATGGGTCGGACACCGGCAATGGGTAAGTGGTATTTTTCCATATGTATCATGCATATGTGTGCATTCAACAAATATGCTATCGAAATATACACACATGCATTGATATATTTGGAAATACCTTGCCCACCTCTGCAAGACCGCCGCAACCACACCGAATGTTTCGCGCTCAACTTGTAATAGCTACTGGCAGCCGCAGACGTGGTCCTTCGTCGGTCGGCCCGCCAAACTCCTAATTAGGCACCGAATCATCTGGTAAACCTGGTTGTGCCAAGCTACTTTGTTCAGGTTATTGCCAAATGACCTACAAATGTGCAGATATAATTATAAAGCCCAGTTGTAAAAATCAACATTTCACCTTGTCGCTCTCTTGCAAATTCCAAGTTTGGACCTCTTTCCCACCATAATCATAAATCTATATGATCCCTATTTGTTTAGGTTCCAGAGTCTTCTCTAGCACACATTAAAAAACCTACAAACACCCCAAAAATAGCAATCTCATAATTAGTATATTTTAGCACTGTGCATATTGATACAACGTCAAACCACTAGCAGTGTAAAGAAGCAAACCTTTGGGCGATCTCAGAGCCAATACGAACCTGACAGGATTCAGACAGAAAATAGGCCCGGAATCCAAAATAAAAGTGCCCTCCATTGGGAAATCAGATAGCAAAAAAAGTGCCCCTGATTTGGAAACCAGGGAAGTTTTGAACATGTAAAGACAAGCCATATAGGAATTTTGCAAGGTATGGGGGGGGGGGGGGCTGCGTGCATTTGAGCTTCCTGTAAGCAATATTTGTAGTATTATCAGGGAAATCCGCAATATAAATCGGCCCACCAGACTATAAAACAGGCCCACAAACAGACCAAACAAGCATTTACAATGCCATAGGTTTCACAATTGCGAGATTTTTAGCTATTGATATTGTAAATGGCAATGCTTTTTATAATATTAAAAGGCATTGTTATTTACAATACCAGTAGGTCAAACGTTACCAAAAGTGAGACCTATTGTGTTGCAGAGCTTGGTGATCGTTAAGCGGGCGCCGCGCTCACCATTAAAGTAAAAACAAACAAGAAAAAACAGTGTGGCTCCCCTGAAGGCGCCGCCGTGCTCACCAGTAAAGTAAAAATAAAAAAGAGAAACAGAACGTGGTGTCCCTGAAGCGAGTGCCGCGCTCGCTGGTAAAGTAAAAAGTAAAATAAATTAAACTGAGCGGGGTGTCCTATAGTGGGTGCCGCTGTCAGCTTGCAAGTTTATTTAAAAAAGCACGGTGTCCCTGAAGCAGACGCTGTGCTCTTCTTAAAAGTAATTTAAAAAATATATTTCGCCATTGTACTCTGGAGATAGGGGGCAGGCACTTTTAAAGTTAGAGCGGCAGAGCGCTCAATACGAAAGCGGCTACCATTGTCCTGTGTGAGCGCACTGCAAATACAACAAAAACAGCCACCATTGTCCCCACTAGTCAGCAATAAACTAAATAGTGCTCACCTACGTATAACACACAATGTGTAACAAGCCAAGTAAAAGGGCCAGTTGCCATGGGAGGTTACAAATGAAAATAAGGCGGTATTCAGGAGGGACTAACAAGCCTATTTACAAATCAGAAGCCAGTATTTACGAAGGGCAGTGACACAAGCCAATGAAAAATATGGGCGGAGAGGAGGCAAGTCTTCAAATGTATACTTCAATACAGCAGGGCTCGCAGGGCAGCGCATGCGTGCTGACTTTAAGCTCAACCTAAAAACGTCCCACAAACTACCTGCCATACCAGCCCTTTAGGCACTGGCTCATTAGCTTACAGGCCAGTCCGACCCTGCCTCTTTCCATCGCCTATAAACAGAAACCTCTCTTCTCATCCGTCTACTTTGCTTATAAACTGAACTGACTTCTTCAGGCCCCAGTGACACAGGAATGCCTGTGTATTTAAAATGCCAGAGATAGATGAGGACAGCTTTGCCAACAAGTGCTAGCTTTAGAATTCTGTTGCAACACAATGTCATCCCCAATCAATGTCCTGGTTATTCTACCAGGTAAAATACCTTTGATTCACAGTATAATGGTTACCACTAAAAGATCAAGGTCCAGATGTAGGTAATCCCAGATTACCGATTCTTAAATACCGAATCATACCGATTCGGTATTTAAGAACAGGCAAATAGGATGTAGGTAATTTTACCGAAAAAATTACTGAATCGGTAAGTTTCGGTATTTACCGAATCGGTATTTACCGATTCGGTAATTGCCATTCATTCCTATGGGCCTGGAGGCCCATAGGAATGAATGGCAATTACCGAATCGGTAAATACCGATTCTGTAATTGGGGGAAACATTTAAGGGTGGCAGGGTGTCACTTTGACACCCTGTTGCACCCCTCAATTTTGTATGGGTGCACATGTTGCAGACATACATGCCCTAAGGGCATGTATGTCTGCAACATGGCACCGAAGCAATTTGCATAAAATTGCTTTTGTATTTTTTTTAATTTACCATCAACTTGTAGTTGGTGGTAAATAACGAATCCCAAAAAGGGGAAAGCACACATTTGGGTGCTCCCTACATTGCTAATTCCGTAATTTACCGATTCGGTATTTTAAGGAATCGGTAATTTACCGAATTCTTAAAATACCGAATCTGTAAATTACCGAATTAGCAATTTAGGCACCTACGGCCACATGCATCAACCTATTTAGGAAGTGCAAATGTTGCGAATCGGTAAATTCGTCCGTTTGCGCTTCCTAAATACGTTTTAGTATGCATGAAACAATTTTTGAAAATCCGCATTTTTTTGCAATTCCTAAAAATGCGAATGCATTTAAGGAATCGCATTTGTGCAATTCCTTAAATGCAATGCATGATTTTGTAAAAAAATGCGAATTTTGAAATAGGAAGTGCAAATTAACACGAGGTTGACCCTCGTGTTAATTTGCGAAATTCTTTAAAAAAGCACAAAAATGCATTTTGGAAAGTGTCATGTTACACACACACATGTCCTTGGGACATGTGTGTGTGAAACTTGCACTAAAACAAACATTTCAAGGGTGCAGGGGGGGGGTCCTTTGGACCCCCCTCAGCACCCTTGCAATGCATCAACAAAATGTCATTGGCAAACAAAAAAATTGTAAAAAGGCATTGATTCCTATGGGCATCTAGGCCCATAGGAATCAATGTAATGCCATTCCTTAATTGCTATTCGCAATTAAGGAATCGCAGTTTCCGAAAATTAGGAAATCCTAAAAACTTTTAGGATTTCTTGATGCATAGGATTTTGCAATTCCTAAATTGCGATTCCTTAATTTTCGCAATTTAGGATTTGCAAAATCCTACATTGATGCATGTGGCCGCTACATCTCAGTAGTCTAATTCCGGTCGGTAACGGCCGAAATTCGGTAATTTCGGCCGTTACCGACCGGAATTACGCTTCCTACACCTGGCCCCAAATGGGGATATGAGCACATTGTTTTCTTTGGAAAGTTTGACTAATCCCGACACAGCAAAGGATGACTAAAAACACAAACATAGCAAGAAATAATTCAGCATTCGAAGATTCTTTAGTACCTTACTCCCAGATACAATAGACATATAAAATTCAATAGCAATTTATGACTTCTAACATCAGCCACAGGGCAACACATAGGCTCTTGGTATCCCAATGTGGAACCTGCAGAAACATAAATGTTGTTTAAGTTATCAGAGCCTTTCACGTATGCAGCACACCTGTGAGAGGTTGTTGTGATGGCCTTTACCCAAGAAACTTTGAAGGAACACAGTGATTTTCCAGGATCAAAAATGTGTCCTGTATTTAAGTACAACAGCTGCGGCGCCCAGCTTCATGGTCTTCATAGTCGAATGAGTAGAACTGGGTTATGAGCTAAACTGCCAGTCTAGAAACCCTGTGATCTGACTCTCAATCCGGGCTTCGGCATATGACAAAAATGCATGAAATTCAGGGCAAATCGCTTAATCATACTGAACTTCAAAGCGTAAACATGTCATGCAAATATGTAAAAGATCAAAGTCTCTCTTAATACTCCATCACAATCGGTGTCTGTTAAAATATTCTCTACTTAACTCGACACACCATACTGGTCTCTTTGTCTGTACACCATCTCATTTTCAAGATACTCCTCTGTGATAACAAGGTTCTCTCTAAAAGGCTCAATTACTCCCCGGAGCTTCATCTACACTATACTAGGTAAGACTTTGCAATATCTCTGGGGTATCTTGTCACTGAAGTAAAAACCAAATATCAGATGCCCTTTCTAGCTAAGACCACAGATTCGACACAGTACTTCTATAATACATTTAAAACACGGAGCTTTCAGGATGTATTACAACCCAAATGGTCAGGCATCTTTTAAGGTCATTGAGTTCTAGCGAGTGATAAGACCTTTTACACAGTGCTGATGGATACTTTACCAAACTTGTGTTTGTTAAGAATAACTGCAGAGAAAAAAGAATAGTTCAAGACTACAGGGAGACCACTACAACATAGGATGAGTTCACTTAAATACTCCCTGCTAACCTTCATACGGAAAGGGAGTCTATGAAAATATCTGATCCAGTACTCTAGTAACCTTATTAAACATTCACTAAGTTAATATAACCAATGACACACCATAAGAAGTTGGATCCTCCAACCAGCTTTTGTTTTACTTAAGAGTCCTTGAGGTAAAGCCAATAAGATCAGACTCCTTTCTGAGCACGCTGAGACACTATTTTGCCCGGTCATCAGCAGGTGTACCTTTGACGTAGATGCTGTTTTTCCTTATCTTTCTAAGAAATTGTAAGAGTGTCAACTCCTCTGGACAATGACATCCATAAGAACACCCGGTGCGACATCAGTCTGGAAAAATCATCTTTTTATCCATATTTCAAGGTCAACTAATAATAATAACAAAGAAGGCTCCCTGTTTTATGATATTATTTTTTTTTTACATTTCCGTCTATTTATCCATATTTATTTTTGGCTAATTTTATCTGTATTTATCCAGATGTATTTTGGTCTTTGCAAAAAAGCAAGCTGAAATTAGTATATTACCACATTTATTTAACCGATAAATATGCACTCATGCTTAAATGTCTGCTGGGTTTCAGTGCTGTGAACGCCCTCTAAAGTTAAATTCATGCACTTATATGAAAACATGCAAATTTCAGTATCAGTCTTGAGTATATCTACTCCTGTTAAAGCCTCTTTAATAAAATCCCTTTCTTTTTGAACACCCTTTCCTATCAAACCACACATCTATTTGTTGAAAATGGCAATGTATGTGTACATAAGCGGCGTTCATTTGTGTTCACTGTACCCCTTGTTGTAAGCAGAACGAATAATTACGAAACACTGACTGTGTTATCCCGCCAGCATAAGACCCATGCACATATGTACACGACAGCTATTTTAGGCACCATGGCCTCTCTGACCGTTTGCTAAACCCCCGACACCCCTCCCCGCGCGCACTGCTCATGCATCAGCCACGAGACCCTCTCCCTCTCCCTCTGCGTGACCCTGCTCTAGAAGTAGCACTCCTGCTTGACCCACACCCCCCCATTTCCTCCCAGGAACACCCTTCCCCTCAGCTGACAACCCCCCCACCCCCCGGCTGCACTTGACCTCTCGACCCGGTCCCAAGTCCTAAGACCAAGCCTCGTGGATGTACATCCCCCTTTTTCCCTGCCCAGCATAACAAAACCGTGATACACCAACCGAAGTGTCCGACCTTATCACCTGATCAACCTTTGACCTGATCATCCCCCTCCTGCCCTCTTGCCCTGTAGGAATGTCCAGCTGAGAGGTCACAATCTCTTGTTACATTCAGGAGGGGAGGATGACATCTGAGCGACTGGTATGGGAATAGGCCTGAAGCTGGGATTCCAAGCATGCCTTTTCCCACTTCAAAGCATCTTTATTGTAATAAGGAATGTTTGTGCATCATAAACATGTGTATAAAAGACGAAGCCTCAGAGAACTTGTTAGAGCACCTCCTGAAGACACTATGCGAGTGTCCGAAATGACTGGCTCTCCTCATGAGCAATAAAACTCTATTCTTGTCTTCCTGCTTCCAGCGCCCGTCTCTTTATTTGGTAATTGTTCAAGATGGGAACTAAGAGGCGTCCTGCGCCAGCAGCCTGGGCATCAGGTGTGTTATGGGCTGACTTTTCCACAAATGGCGCCCCAACGCGGGGTCCATCAGCGACATAAGGTCCGGTAAGAGAGGTCCAGACGATGGGGTGAACATCTAAACGATTGGAGTATACCTGCCTTGAGAGGGCCCTCGTCCGGCTGCCGATTGAATGAACTTCACCGATTCTGAACGGACCTCTCTCAAGTGACCTACTGTCCTGACTGGAATCCCACAGGAATGCTGCGGTAAAAACATGGAGAAAGAGAACGATGGGGCGCTGGAGAAAGGAAGGCGAAGAATTGCCCACATTGTCCGGTCCGGGTAAGGTTAAGTAGGACGTCTTTACGTCCAATTGGTAGGATGGCTTTATCCATCTGATTGATTGATTAATTGATTGTTTTGAAACCAGTATTTAAAAATACTGGTATTGTTCATTGATTGGTTCATTTAGCCTCGGTTGCTACTTGAAGTATTGGTTCTCTTGGAGACATTCTCTGTTTGCAAACAGCGACGAATAGGAACGTTCCTCTCTCTTTGCAAATAGTGAAGGATAGGTAATGCGGACTTTTGTCCCCCGTTGTAATCCGTCATGCCTATTTTTCTCCCCACTGATTGATTGGTTGCTCTGTTGCTCTTTGAGACATACGCTGTCTACAAACGGGGAAGAATAGGAATATTCTGTCTCCCTTTGCAGATAGCGAAGGGTAGGTAATGCAGACTTTTGTCCCCGTTGTAATCCGTCATGCCTATCTTTCTCCCCATTGATTGTTTGTTATCGGTTTTTATCGATTATTGCTCTTTGAGATATTCCCTGTCTACAAACGGGGAAGAATAGGAATATTCTGCCTCCCTTTGCAGATCGTGAAGGATAGGTAATGCAGACTTTTGTCCCCGTTGTAATCCGTCATGCCTGTTTTCTCCCCACTGATTGATTGATTGTCTGAACATTTATTGTTCAAGGAATAGTTCTTTTGAGGCATTCTCTGTTTGCAAATAACGTGGAATAGAAATGTTCTGTCTAGTCTTTGCAAGTAAGGAAGGGTAGGTAATGCGGACCTTTGTCCCCCGTTGTAATCTGTCATGCCTATCTACTCCCCACTGATTGGTAAACCAGTTCCACCCGGACCATTTATTGGAGGTAGGTCATCTGGCTCGGCCAGGAGGGTACCCCTAATACAAAAGGACAAATATAAAAATGCGGATTAGCCGCTGTATCGTGCTAGCAAATAAAAGAGAAAAATATATATATAAAAATCGTTAGGGAAAAGAAAAGGAATAGAGTGAAATCAGTAGGCCGCTGATGAGATCTCTTTTCAACCTCGCTGAAATGGAAACATAGGGAACAACCCCTCAGGAAATATGAAACTGGTGAGGAAAGCCGAACTTAACGCTATGACTTCGAGACAGCTTGGCTCCACCACCCACCCCGCCCAATTAACGACAAAACTTAGGCGAATAATAGAAAAATATATAACACTCTAGCGAAGTAACAGGTGAACACGTTTTATTTTTTTAACAAACAAAAAAAAAACATTTAAGCAACTATTTACATGACAAACTGCTGCAACAACAAACGAAACCCACAATGCATTTCGCCGTCTGCCTGACGCCGTTCCAGCCCTTCCTTCCCCAAAGTAGCAATGTTGGGCTACTTTCTAGTAGTTTTTGGGCGTTTTAAAGTCTACAAAAACCGTCAGGGGCGGTGGGGTGGAAGGACCACTACGCGAATAGCCCGAAGGCGGCGCCACACGCCAAGGCCTGTCCCCCGGATGAACCAAGGGACCCGTTCCTGGGGCCAGGGCGAAGAAGCGTCCGGCCGCCATCGGCTGTGGGCCCGGCCCGAAACCTGCCATGCGTCCCCACTTCTTTAATAATGGCTGCGACAACACTGGGGGGGGGGATGTCTTGCACATGCCTCCGACCCCCCCCCTCGTCCTCATCGCCTGGTCCGGCCATAACAAATGTCAAGCAAGACGCCGTGGGGTGCACCGGGAGGGAGAGGCGGCGCGAACGAGCCTCTCCCACCTCCCCAGGTGAAGGCTCCCCAGCTGCACCCCCAACGCTCCTCGCACCCGGCAAAGGGTTCGTCCACTGTGGCGATGCTGCGACGCCTCGCCCGACAGGTTGGAGCCCGTCTGCTCATTTGACCCCGCGATTGCCGGTAGCTGCCGAACTCTCAAAATGGCGGTCGACCTTGCAAGAGCGGGCCCAGCATGAAGAAATGGCCCGGTTGTTTGTTGATTCCACCATCATAAAAGTTCTCCTCGACCTTGAAGATTCTATAGGAGCCGCGGGAGTCCCCGACCCCCGCAGATACCCCCGATGGGGAATGACTGCCATAGCTGCCCACGGAACGATGAAAATGTAGCCGCGGGACGTCGGCGCTCCCATGCTGATGCCAGCCTCAATTTGAATGACTAAAATCCTGCAGACTACAGTTCGGATCAGTTCCGGTGAAAACGCAGTATGACCCGGTAGAAAAATGTTGCTTCCCTCCCCCCTTTTTTGACTGACGGTTCATACTGCCGATCCCTTTCTGTTGCCCTTTAACAGAACTTTTTGGACTGCCGAAAGAGGTTCTGGGCCAACCACGAGTTGGTGGAGGTTTTGACTGTGCCTGGATCTGCCTGGCCGCACCCAAAATGGCGCTGGTACAAATGAAACTTTCAACTCCTTGTTGTACCCCGATTGCTCAGCCTTGATGTCATGAAATATGTATACAGTTTTTAAACACAATGAATTGATATGGTATGGGTACTGATTATGTGTTTGGACAATGAATTGAAGTGAGATGGGTGCTGGTTGAACATTCGGACAATGAATTGTTGTTAAGTTTGGCGCATCATGACTATTGAAAGTTCGAATTTCAACACTTATGATACACGCTTACACTGAAGTTTCGATATGATTTTATTGCACTTGTCGCACTTTTTCCAATGACCACCGACTCCATTAGGTTTTGCACTGATAAGTACCCCCACATGTACAGTTTTGGCCGGCCCACAGGGTTGTAGGCCCATATTTATGCACCGACATTTTTTTATTAAAGATTTTTGGAGAAAAACGTACGTAGTTGTCACGTGTGAATTGGTAAGTCTCGAATAACTGACCACTGTTTCCGATATAACTGAATTACAGGTGAAATGGCTCAGCCCGATTAGTTAAGGGTTAAAAAGTATAGTACGCAGAAATATTGCAAATATGAATGGTCCAGGTTTTTGTTGTATGTACTTTGCACATTTTTGTACAGCCTAAAGCAACCGCTAAAAGACCCTGGAATTCAGTCTATACTGTATATGCTACCTGTATCAGGAAAATTGTGCTAAAATGTCCCTAAGTCGCCCCGAAGGAGTGCCACCTGGCCTCCCTACATACGGTCCGTAATACCACACTTGGGTGACCTATGCTATCCACCGGCTTCCGATAATCATCTCTCCCACACTAAAAGGTTCATCTGGGCTTAAATGCAGAGTTGACAAGAACTACGTTCCGTGGAGATAGACCGAGTATGTAGTAAGTAAAAGCCTTTTCGGGTTTATGCGCGCTGATGTGTTTTTAAATGCTGCCCCCGCCCCCTTCTTTTTCCCTCTTTCTACAGGTCACTTTGGAACATCGATTAAAAATACGAAAAAGAAAATGGTGATCTAACGGACGAAGAGACGGGATAAAAGGCGTTCGATTATGGTGCCTACGCAATAAATGAAATAAACACTATGCGA
Organism: Lissotriton helveticus; assembly: GCF_964261635.1. Classification (NCBI taxonomy): domain Eukaryota; kingdom Metazoa; phylum Chordata; class Amphibia; order Caudata; family Salamandridae; genus Lissotriton; species Lissotriton helveticus. The sequence continues at coordinate 992,015,018 of NC_136072.1, read as the reverse complement.
GTGTCCGAAATGACAGGCTCTCCTCATGAGCAATAAAACTTTATTCTTGTCTTCCTGCTTCCAGCGCCCGTCTCTTTATGTTATGTTAAAACCACACTTTTTGAGCGCACGGCTACCCAAAGAGGGTGTCCCGGCGCTTTAGCAAAGAGGCCTGACATAACCAAGAAAACCCAGAAGCGGAACACTATAGGCGCACCAATTGTGCAGAGAAAAGGACGGTCTTCAGTTCCTTCCTAAAGGCCAGAAGGTTATTGGCCTTGCGAAGTGAAAGAGGGAGCTCATTCCAAAAACGGGCTGCCATGAACTGAAAAGATCGACCGCCCATCCGCACTCGTTTGATCGCTGGCACCTCCACCTTAGCCAAATCCGCAGATCTCAGCTTCCTCCGAGGAACATAGAAGGCAATGCGCTTCCTGAGGTAGGCTGGACCCGTCAGATGGAGGGCTTTAAACGCCAACGTAAGGATTTTAAACCTAATTCTACACAGTAGTGGTAGCCAGTGCAACCTGCCGCGCAACAGAGAGGCGCTGACTCTCCGCGGGAGGCCAAAAATTGCCCTGGCCGCTGAATTTTGGACCATCTGCAATCTGGACACAAGGTATTTAGGCAGTCCAGCAAAAAGTGCGTTAGCATAGTCTAAGCGCGATCCCACAAGTGCTTGAACAATGTTCTTGCGATACTGTAGGGAGAGCAGTGGGAGGAATTTCCTCACCATCCTGAGGATGCCGAAGCATTTCCCTGCTAAACTCGTGATATGTGGACGAAAAGAAAGATCGTCGTCAAACACGACTCCCAGATTTTTTGCTTGGGAGGAGGGTTTCTCAGGGGGGAACATGCCCGGGGGCCACCACGACTTCCAACCAGGGTCCGGGGCACAGCCAAAAAAGAGCAGCTCGGATTTGTCCGAGTTGCATTTCAAGCTCTGATGCTGAAACCATGCAAAGACTGCACTAAGACAGTCTTTGATTCTGCCGCCGTCAAAATCCTCTCCCTTACTGCAGGTAAACAGGAGCTGGGTGTCGTCAGCGTATGAGATGACCCGGGCTCCGAAAGCTTCCGCGACCTTCGCCAGAGGGGCCATGTAAATGTTAAAGATGGTGGGGCTCAAGATCGATCCTTGAGGCACCCCCACCTCTAGCGAAGGCATTTCCGCGGAAAACGGAGGAGCCCAGATCACCTGTCGACGGTCGGTTAAGAAGGATTGAAACCAATCCAACACCGTCCCCCGCAGTCCTATCTCCCTGAGTCTTAAAAGGAGACCTGCGTGTGGGACGGTGTCGAAAGCCGCCGACAAATCCAGTAAGACCAACATAGCCTTTCCCCCAAGGTCAAGCACCTCCCTGATGGCGTCGGTCACCTCCACAAGAGCTGTCTCCGTGCTATAATTGGCACGGAATCCAGATTGGGAGTCATGCAGCAGATTGTTATTCTCAATGAAGGTGGTAAGAGTATGCTGAACATGCTTCTCCACGACCTTCGCCAGAGCAGGGAGGAGAGAGATCGGTCTATAGTTGGCCGGCTGCAGGGGGTCAAGGAGAGGTTTTTTGATCAACGGAAGAATGAGAGCATGCTTCCACTCTCTAGGGACCACTCCGGAGCTCAAAGACATGTTAAGCAAGGGGTTCAGCAAGATGTTTACAGCTGAAACCACATTGCTCAGGCATTTAGCCGGACAAGCATCCAGGGGGGATCCAGATTTCAAACGGGAAAGCAACTCAAGTGAGGTTTCACAAGACAGGGGAGGGAACACCGCTAGAGTGGGCCCGGCCTCTGCTTCAGCAGATGACAAAAGCTTTTGATCGCTCCCCGAAGCCACGACAGCTTTCAGAGGCCCTACCCCACCGAAGGACTCCTGGATCATTAAGATCTTAGCAGCAAAAAAGTCTGCAAGCTGCCTGATCCACTCCTCAGTATGAGAGTGTACACGGGTGCCAGCAGCAGGATCCACGAATTCCTTCACAATACGAAACAATTCCCTGCTCGTATTGTCAGCTTGATCAATTCTACGCTCATAGTAGATCTTTTTAGCTTCGGCGATCTGTTTATGATATAATTTTATAACACCCCTGTACCTCACTTTCTCCTCAGGGTCGTACTTGCGCCGCCAGAGTCTTTCCGCCTTTTTGCAGTCTTGGCGCAATTTCCGCAAAATGGAGGTAAACCAAGGAGCAGAGTCCTGGCAGGGAGCTATCCTGGCTGGCTTCCGAGGGGCAAGCTCCTCGAATGTTGCCTGAAGCCAGTCTTGGACTACCGACAGGTCAACTTCTAAGTTCCCTGTCAAGGTACAAGGATGTAAACAGAGAGCGTCAGCGAGCATATCAGCTGTCACCAGGTGGAACGCTCTTGATAGGCGAGTCCCATCCCTAGAAGCTCTATAGCTAGTCTGACACTTAGACAGCACAACAAAGTTTATTAAAAAGTGATCAGTCCACAGAACCGGAAGAGGGGGGGACGCTTTAATCGGCACTGTGGAAAAAATTAATTCAAGCGTATGACCCTTGACGTGAGTGGGCCTATCAATGAAAGGGGCAAGCCCAAACATCCCGGTGATATCCCGTAGTTTAGACGCTTCAGCATCAGTTGTTGAGTCCATATGCACATTTAAGTCGCCCAACAGCACACAGTGCGCCGAGCGCATGCAAGGTACTGACAGCGCCGCCTGCAGGTCCTCAAAAAACGAGCCGATAGGACCTGGAGGTCTATAGACCAGAATCCCAGTGCAGGTGTGTGAGGCTGACAGCTTGAGAATAAAACCAAGGGCCTCACATCCAATGATGTTCTCCACAGGGAAAGAAGAGCATTCCAAGGACTTATCGACAACTAAGGCCACTCCACCCCCTCGGCCTCCCGTTCTGTCCCTCCTCAGAATGGTATAATTGGGGGGAAGGGCACTAGCGATGTCAGGTTCAGAGCCCACCCCCAGCCACGTCTCTGTCAAAAAAAGGCAGGAGATTTTAGAAGATGCTAGGAGGTCCCAGATCTCCGCCGAATGACGCGCCAGGGATCTCGTATTCAGCAACGCGCAGTGACATTCTGAGGGGGGAGCAGACATGGTACGGGGTGGTAATGAGACAGGACGCCATGCGCACACAGAACATCCCTTGCCCAATTGACGACCGCCAGGGAATAAGGATTTACAATCTAGCCCAGCAGGGCGAAGAGCGAATAACGCGGCAGCACTGTAGGTGATCATCCCTACTTACTTACCCTGGGTGCCAGAGTCCTGCCTCGCACGCCTCCGAGACGCGGACGGGCGCAGACGGGCAGGACTCTGGCACGACTCAGGCGCAGGGAAGGGGCACCGCTGCGCATCACCGCTGCGCTAGTCAAGCGAGCTCTAAATAGCGTCGTCTCGGCGTCCCAGGTGACCTGGACGCTCAAGATGGCGCTCGCACTACTCCCCACTCAAAGATGGCGCTCAACCCGAACCCTCCCGGTAACCCGGATCCGCCCAACAGCGGTGGTGTTAACCAGAATTACTGTGCAGGTAAGGGCCAGAATGATTTACAAGCAGGCAAGCAGGCTAAAAAGTCAAGAAAACAAAATCCAAAAAACAAAGGTTTTTTTAAAATGCGGAGCAAACAAGCGCGCGACCAGCGCGGTCCCAATCAAGGCGCCAAGTGAGATCTTGGCCACAGGAACCCTAAGCAGGCTCACCTTGCAGCTGGCTCGCCCTAAATACGTCGTCTCGGCGTCCCAGGTGACCTGGACGCTCAAGATGGCGCTCGCACTACTCCCCACTCAAAGATGGCGCTCAACCCGAACCCTCCCGGTAACCCGGATCCGCCCAACAGCGGTGGTGTTAACCAGAATTACTGTGCAGGTAAGGGCCAGAATGATTTACAAGCAGGCAAGCAGGCTAAAAAGTCAAGAAAACAAAATCCAAAAAACGAAGGTTTTTTTAAAATGCGGAGCAAACAAGCGCGCGACCAGCGCGGTCCCAAGCAAGGCGCCAAGAGAGATCTTGGCCACAGGAACCCTAAGCAGGCTCACCTTGCAGCTGGCTCGCCCTAAATAGCGTCGTCTCGGCGTCCCAGGTGACCTGGACGCTCAAGATGGCGCTTGCACTACTCCCCACTCAAAGATGGCGCTCAACCCGAACCCTCCCGGTAACCCGGATCCGCCCAACAGCGGTGGTGTTAACCAGAATTACTGTGCAGGTAAGGGCCAGAATGATTTACAAGCAGGCAAGCAGGCTAAAAAGTCAAGAAAACAAAATCCAAAAAACGAAGGTGTTTTTTAAAATGCGGAGCAAACAAGCGCGCGACCAGCGCGGTCCCAAGCAAGGCGCCAAGAGAGATCTTGGCCAGAGGAACCCTATTTGGTAATTGTTCAAGATGGGAACTAAGAGGCATCCTGCGCCAGCAGCCTGGGCATCAGGTGTGTTATGGGCTGACTTTTCCACAAATGGCGCCCCAGCGCGGGGTCCATCAGCGACATAAGGTCCGGTAAGAGAGGTCCAGACGATGGGGTGAACATCTAAACGATTGGAGTATACCTGCCTTGAGAGGGCCCTCGTCCGGCTGCCGATTGAATGAACTTCACCGATTCTGAACGGACCTCTCTCAAGTGACCTACTGTCCTGACTGGAATCCCACAGGAATGCTGCGGTAAAAACATGGAGAAAGAGAACGATGGGGCGCTGGAGAAAGGAAGGCGAAGAATTGCCCACATGGTCCGGTCCGGGTAAGGTTAAGTAGGACGTCTTTACGTCCGATTGGTAGGATGGCTTTATCCATCTGATTGATTGATTGATTGTTTGAAACCAGTATTTAAAAATACTGGTATTGTTCATTGATTGGTTCATTTAGCCTCGGTTGCTACTTGAAGTATTGGTTCTCTTGGAGACATTCTCTGTTTGCAAACTTCGACGAATAGGAACGTTCCTCTCTCTTTGCAAATAGTGAAGGATAGGTAATGCGGACTTTTGTCCCCTGTTGTAATCCGTCATGCCTATTTTTCTCCCCACTGATTGATTGGTTGCTCTGTTGCTCTTTGAGACATTCGCTGTCTACAAATGGGGAAGAATAGGAATATTCTGTCTCCCTTTGCAGATAGCGAAGGGTAGGTAATGCAGACTTTTGTCCCCGTTGTAATCCGTCATGCCTATCTTTCTCCCCATTGATTGTTTGTTATCGGTTTTTATCGATTATTGCTCTTTGAGATATTCCCTGTCTACAAACGGGGAAGAATAGGAATATTCATATTGGTTTGGCAGTCAGGGCAGACAGAATTTTGAATTACTTAAAAAACAACCCAATTTCCGTTTTTATCCACATTTTAAAATCAATACAGTCACACAAATACATGTTTTCTGTCTGTATTTATCTGTAAAAATCTGTAAAAACGGAAAACAGGGAGCCCTAATAACAAACAATGTAGCCTGAAGTGACATGTGTTCACCATAGTTGTTTATACTAATGTTTATTAGAGACAATATAGAAGAGGCTAGTGGAACACAACCACGTATATTGCAAGAATGGCCATAGTTTTATCCCTCTATCGCAAAAATGTTTTTTCTCAGCACAACTCATGGATGCAAGAAAAAAGTCCAGGGGGTAAGGGCCAAGATTGAAAATACTTTGCTTTACTTCAATAACTATGAAAAGACTGGCAAACACAAGATCATTTCTCATTGATCACAGGACTTGGAACTCGTACAAAAATACACAGGCCATGGGAACCTGTTTGATGTATGTGGGGCTTAAATAAATGCTACAAGCTGGAAAGTCCTTATGACCATCAATGGAGTGGGTTGCATTAATTTGATGGGTAGGTAGGAGCTGATTAGGCAGTCCCTTATCTTGCCTTTAAGAAAGAGTGCCCGCATTCCTTTGAGGTTCCAGTCAAAAAGGCATGGAAAAGTGTGAGGGAGCAAGTGGTTGCTAGCCACTGCTGCAGGAAAGGTGTTAAAATGTCTTCAGGGTTGTTTGAGGAGATGTAACAGTCTCCATTCCTCACAATCGCAGATCATTGCCATCATTCAGATATGAAGATGGCAGATCAGTTAGATTGGAGATATCTCAAATAACAGAGATGTAAAAATGTTCAGATTTATCCTAACTACCCAACAAGGTCAAATGTAAGACCAAAAAGTTCAAAATGTGATTTTGATCCAAGCTGATTTTGAACTACAGAAACAGGCACTGGCTTGTCCCCACAGAGCTGGACCTGATCTCCAGAACTTGTCAGTGACATCCACAAACACCACTCTGGCTTTATCAACCAATCAAATTATCTATGGTGGTGGATTAATGACATGTCACTGGTTCTACAGCCATACTTATTTTTCAGGTCAGCTGTAGAAAAATCAACCACAAATAAAAGATGTACTGCAAACACCAGGTGGAGTATGCCGGGGAATATACTTTGATAAGCTTAGGAAACCTCACCAATCACAAGGAGGTTACCACTAGTAGGTAAGGCTCCCACCACCTACAATCCATAATGCTGCTTGAACCAAGAGGAGAATAGACAACATTTTGACCCCACTAAAAGAGTACTGTAGAGGGGTTGACTTCCACTTTCCCATTATTATCTGCTTACAAGAGAAATTCCAAGGATCAGAGGAACTGGTCCCTTGCACACAGCAAGAACAAAGGTGTTTTCTGGATTTATCCTGGAGCGTCTTCTTCTGTCGACTACTCTTCCCTGGGCTGCAGTGAAGGGAGAGTCCCAAGACAGAGTATGCTTTGCTGAACAGGAAGAAAACGAGCAGGGATAGTAGAAACTGAACTTTAGGCTGTGTACAGGAGAAGAAAAGTAGATGGGCCTGTCTTCTCACTGAAATCCATGGTCACGACCTGACAATTTTGGGCAAATTGGAAAATTCACAAAGCAGTTCTTCAACTCTTGGTTGTTGAGACTTTAAACATATTTTCACTTCTGAAAGACTAGAACAAATGTGCTATGTGTGGAAAGGAATGGTGAGGGTAAATTGTGAGGGCTGGTTGCTTGGTGCGGGTGGGTTCCAGCACAGGCAGTTGAATAGATGATGAGGTGACCAGCGGGAGAGAGAGGGAGAGAGAGATAGAGAGAGTGAGTCTCGGTGTGCTGTATTCAATGCTGTGTGCAATAAAACCAGAAGCTTTACAAAGACTCCAGTTGTGTTATTAACCACAACATAATTGCAAGCATCTACGAAAAAGACACAACTTTGGTGTTCACCTTTTTACAGCTATGTCCAGTTTGGAGCTAAGAAGTTCATTCTTACTGTAGAAGAGCAGGTAGAAAGTATCCTATCCGATCTCATGGAGCCCTGCTTCGCTACAGACTCCAGCTTCACTCAGAGAATATTTCTACATTGAGTTGGTAACAAAAGGTGCCTTGATCCCAGTCTGCCGCGGGCCATAGTATTACATGGACTATTGTGTTTCCCACAGCCTACTAATGCTTTAAAAATGCATAACTCCTGATTTCCTTAGACATCATTTTAGTATTCTTTTATTGGAAAATTTACTCAATCGGTTCAGGAATTTTGTCTAGTTCAATGACTTTATTGTTCTGTTGGTACTGTTAAATACAACACATGCATTTTTCTGAGCCAAGCCTGTCTATTGTGCCAAGCACAAAATTCCTCTTAGACAGTTTTTAGGCTCTAAATTGTTTAACTTTGTGGGAGCTAAGGCACAGAACACATTGATACAGAGGCCGCTCTTTTCCCTGGTGATTAGTGATAAATCCATGTTTCTATAGTTCGGCTAGGGGTTTAGGGTTGTGTAGTGGGGTATTCAAAAGTTACATTTCCTTGACACCTCTGATGACTTCACCAACTGGTACACGCCGACTATCTTCATGCAGAATTCAACAGAAAAGGAACTAAAGGCTAGATGTAGGTAACTGGGAAATACAGATTCCTAAATACCGAATTTTACCGATTTGGTATTTAGGAATCGGTATTTCAGATGTAGGTAAGAATTCGGTAAAAAATACTGAATTCTTAATATTTGTTATTACCGAATCTGTAATTGAGATTCGCTAATAACGAATACCTACCCATTCATTCCTATGGGCTTGGAAGCCCATAGGAATGAATGTGAAGACATTCTGTATTACCGATTCGGTATTACCGAATCGGTAATACCGGGAGGTATTTCAAGGGTGGCAGGGTGTCCAGAGGACACCCTGTTGCACCCCTGAATGTGCATGTGTGCACATAAGGCACACATGCATGCCCTAAGGGCATGGATGTGTGCCACATGGCACACTTCAAAAAGCAAAAAAGTGCTTTTTGAAAGGAAATCGCAATTTACCACCAACTTGGAGTTGGTGGTAACTAGCGATTCATTAAGGCTGAGGTGCACTGTTTTAAGTGCCACCTACATTGAATTTAAGGAATCGGTATTACCGATTCCTTAAATGCAAAGCCATAAGGAATCTGTATTAAGGAATCAGTATTTACCGATTCCTTAATACCGAATCCTCCCTACATCTTAAATGCCTAAATACAGGAGGAGGAGCTTAGCGGGCATCCGTGATGGCCGCGTGAGCACAGCGCTCTCCGGACCCCCGCCACTCCCGGCATAATATCCTGAAAATATCCTGAATTCTCGTATGGATTATTGAAGAGGAACCTGGGCTGAACTCAATACTGGTTTCGGACTTTGAATTGGACCAGGGGCACCGAAGATACGTCGACTCGAACTTCCCGAGGCCCGCCTTGGGACACACCCGGGACTTGGCGAGGTTCTGATGCCGTGTCTGAGTTGAACAACAGCGGCGGTGGGATTCGACTTCTGAGTCCCCCCCTTAACTTTCGGTTTCGTTTCTGGCCGGTGGCTGATCCAACAACGAAGTAGTGTAAGGGAGCCTTTCACTCGATTTGGATTTGTCCGGGCCGTCTCCCATCTTGACTTGCCCCCGCTGGTGGTTTTTGGACGGTGGCACCCTGTTTTTCAGCGGCCATTTTCACCAGGTCGCGAGGGTACTTCGGGGGCTCATTCTCCGCCATGTCTGGCAGAGGGGACCAAGATAGACGGAAGACCAAGACTCCCCTTCGTGGGGGGCCGGTCCAGACTAATGTCATGGACCGGTATACTCAGTCTAAATCGTCCCCGGGTGCCGTCATACCTGCCCCGAGTGCAATGGGGGACCCGATGGCTGCTTCGGCGGAGTTATGCCTACAGGACGTCATGGGTACCATCTCTAACATGAAGGAGACCATCGGCCTGCAGTACGAAGCCTTGGCTCACAAAATCGACACTGTGGCCATTGATGTGAATCTGATTCGGGCCGATCTGTCTAAGACCAATGAGAAGGTGAAGTCATTGGACCTCAAGACAACTAGTCTCACGACCGACGTCTCGGAGATTCAGACGGAGATTGGCAATCTTAGAACGGCGAACAATTTTATGTCCCATCGTCTGGAGGATTTTGAGAACAGGGCACGTCGCTGTAACGTGCGTGTAATTGGTGTTCCGGAAAATCCTGAGGCACACTCCGTTGATCTCCTTGTTGAAGACCTGGTTCAGAACTACCTTGCTCCGTCTGGGTTGAGCAAATTCTTTGTGGTGGAACGTGCCCATCGTGTTCCGGGTGGAAAGGGCAAGCCGGGCGCCCCGCCGAGGCCCATTGTTGCCAAGCTTTTTCACTACAGGGACCGAGACGCTATCCTGCAGGCCTCGAGAGTGAAGGGCCCGGTGGCCTTTGAGAATGCCACTGTGAATTTCTACCCAGACTTTTCTCAGCTTGTCCAGAGACAGCGAATGGGCTTCCGTGGAGTCAAGCAGCGTCTCCGAGACTTGGGACTGAAATACGCCATGCTTTTTCCCACCAGGCTGCGAGTTGAGTACAATGAGCGAACATTTTTTTTTGATCGACCTGAGACCGTAAGTGATTGGCTGGATTCCTTGCCGGACCGGACTCATCTGACTGATTCCACCGAACACCCGGGTGGAGCCGAGGGTGGCGTGGAGAGCTGAACGCAATATCTCGGCCCCTGCCTCCGTAACAAGACACTTTCTACTGGGGTTCCGTAGCTGTGTGGTTTATGTTTTCTGTGTATTCCCTTCCTCTTCCTCCCTCGGGGTGGCGGGTGGGACAAGGGCCCTTTCCTCCTCCGGGGTCTTTCTGTAGAATGGGGTTGTTTGGGCGACAGGCACACTGCATGTTGGGGTGGCTTTTTAGTCTACTGCAGGGGTGCAGGGTGGGGGGTGTTGTGTTGGGTGTTGGGGGGTGGGTTGGTGGGGTGTTTGTGGTTATGTTTTGTTCTTTTCAAGGCGATGTAATGTTTGCAATTTTGTTTTCAGTGTCTGGCTCCTTGTGGGGTGGCTCCTGCGTCACATGTTGGGATGGGGGGTAATGGGTTGAGGTTCGTTTTGTGGAATGTCAATGGTTTGGGGGATCGTATAAAATGGGGGGTGGTGTTGCGATATCTGCGACGACTGTCTCCTGATATTGTGTTCTTGCAGGAGACACACCTAGTGGGTAATACTTGTCATGCGCTAAATAGGTGGGGTTATCGTCTTGTTGCACACTCGGGGTTTACTACGGGTTCCAGAGGGGTAGGTATTCTTGTCCGGTCTTCCCTTCCCCTTGAGATAGATGAGTTACTCCTGGATGATAGGGGGCGCTATGCCGCCCTCGTGGGAAAGTATGAGGGCAGGACCCTTTCCCTGTTTACCGTTTATGTGCCCCCTGGCCTGCAGACCTCCACCTATTCAGATGTTGGCCGAGTGCTGTTGGGACTTCCTGTTGGTGCTCTTTTCATGGCTGGTGATTTCAACTCTGTTCTCTCGGGTTTGATTGATCGTCACCCCCCCAGGGATACTCCTTCGGCCCAAGCGTGGCTGGGTGGTTTCCTGGATACCTTTGGTTTGGTGGACTGCTGGAGACTTATGCATCCCACCCAGCTCCAATATACTTTTCACTCCGGGGCTCATGGGAGCTTGTCCCGCCTTGATTACTTCCTCATGCCGGCTGCGCAGGCTTCCTCGGTCCGGGAGATTAGACACCTGGCCCGGGGCATCTCTGACCACTCCCCGCTCTGGCTCTGTTTTGAAATGGGTATAGAAGCTGTGGGGCGGGTGGCACCTATCAATCCTTGGTACTTGAGCTCCCCTGGGACCCGTGATCAATTGATTAAGTCCTTAGACCTCTACTTCTTGGACAACGAAGGGTCCGTCTCCTCCGCAGTGTCCCTATGGGAGGCCTTTAAGACTGTGATCCGTGGGCAGGCCCTATCTCTTATCGCTGAAACTAAGAAAGCAAGGAATAGGGAGGTGGTAGATCTGGAGACTGAAATTCCTTAGTTTGGAGGCCGACCTGGAGTCAGGTGTTACTCGTGATAAACTCCATGCCCTTGGTCTGAAGGAATTTGACTATAAGTCCTTGGTCAAGGACGCTGCCAAGATGATGTACAGGGAGCAGCAGGGCAGACTTTACGATGTTGGGGATAAGGCGGGTAGATTGCTTGCCTGGTTGGACAAGAAGGAAAGAGCAAATCGTGTAGTGCCTGTGATCCAGACTTCGGATGGTGTGAGTGTGACTGACCCGGTTGAGATTGTGGAATGTTTTGCGGACTATTTCCGTATGGTTTACTCCGCGGTGTCGGACAGGGACGAAGACGACTCCCACTTCTTGTTGCGCGACATAGATCTACCCCGCCTTTCCGAAGTGGAGCGGGTCTCTATGGAGGCCCCGTTCTCTACGGACGAAATAGCGGCGGCAATTCGATCCCTCCGTTCGGGCAAGGCTATGGGCCCGATCGGCCTGCCGATTGAGTTATACAAACTGCGGCCTGATAAGATTGCGCCCTATCTTCGAGCGATGTTTCGGGAATCCCGTGATCTGGGCACACTCCCCTATGACCAGCGCCTGGCCACGATAGTGGTTATTCCTAAAGAAGGTAAACCCCGAGACCTTTGTGCGTCATATAGGCCCATCTCCCTGTTGAACGCCGAGCCTAAGATTCTAGCCAAGGTTCTTGCCACTCGTCTGCTAGTGGTTATCGGTGACTTGATTCATCCGGATCAATCCGGATTTATCCCGCATCGGAACACGGCCCTTAACCTGCGGCGCCTTCATGGAGTCCTCGCGAGAGCGGGGTCACTGACGGAACCGGCCATCTTGGCTTCCTTGGACGCCTCGATGGCCTTCGACACGATAGAGTGGCCCTATCTTTGGGCTGCCCTCGTGAAGTTTGGTTTCGGCCCGGAGTTTATCGGATGGGTGAAACTGTTGTATACCAACCCCCTGGCGCAGGTCGTTGTTAACGGTCGTGTGTCGGTACCCTTTTCCCTTGGTAGGGGGACCAGGCAGGGATGTCCCTTGTCTCCGCTGCTTTTCGCTCTCGCATTGGAGCCGCTAGCTGCGTGGCTCCGATGGGAGCCGTCTATCAAAGGTATACGGTGGTCCCCCGACTTTGAGGATCGTATTTCGCTTTACGCCGATGACATTCTTCTCTATCTCACCTCCCCGCGTAAATCTCTAAATGTCCTCTTTGACGTCCTTACCTCGTTCGGCAGGAACTCTGGCTTGATTATCAACTGGGCTAAATCCTGTGTGTATGTTATTTCTGGCGGCTTGCCTCCGCTACCACGTAGCTTTCCCATCCAGGTTACTCAATCGGGCTTTAAATATTTGGGGTTTTTTATTACACTGGACTCGTCGCTCCGCTTCGAATGCAATCTCCTTCCCCCACTTAGTAGATTGAGGCTGGACGTGGCCCGGTGGCGTAAATTACCTTTGTCGCCGCTGGGCAGGGCCGCCCTCTTCAAGATGATGTCCCTACCGCGATTTCTTTATGCACTCCAGAATTCTTTTGATGACATCCCTGTTAGTTATTTCCGGGAGGTGGAGGGTTTACAGCGACAGCTGATTTGGGACGGGCGTCCACGCATTGCTCTCGCGAAGCTCACCATCCCTTGGTATGATGGGGGTATGGCACTTCCTGACATCAGAAGATATTATTGGGCCTCCCAGTTGTCTGCCATCAACCATTCGGTATACTCACCCGGCCCGAATCCGGCTTTTGAAATGGACAAATTCCAATTGCCGGGTGGAGACTTCCATAGAGTGCTTTATTCCAGGGCGGCTGGGCTTCACCTTACGGGTCCGACTAGGATTGCAGTTAGTGTGTGGCTGCGAATGTGAGCATGGGCTGGGTTGATCGTGTCACGCTGGCGACTCCACTTTATGCGTCTGAACGTTTGGGATGTCTCTGGACTACGAAGGGGTTTGAACGCTGGGACATGATTGGTATCAGTAGAGTGGGTGACCTTTGGGTGAACGGAGCAGTGAAATCCTTCGAGGCCCTTCGGAATGAATATGAATTGAGTGACAGAGTTTTTCAGATACTTGCAGGTCCGTCATGCTCTGACTTCGGTTCTGGTTTCCGGTGCCGCCATCCCTGAATCCTCCCCCCTTGAAGATCGTATACTTGACGGCCATCTCCCTGATAGCACTATCTCATTGATCTACAAGAAGTTGATCAACAATCGAGCGGATCTCCTCGGCCGGCTTAGAGCGTTGTGGACTGGCGACGGGCTGGAATTGGACGATGAAGATTGGCAATCGGCTCTGTCTTCCCCGAAAGAGGTCGCCATTCCCGCCCGTCTCCGTCTCGTACAGCTTAAGATATTACACCGGGTGTACGTTACTGGTCCGCGTTTGGTTGCAATGGGTTTCTCCCCGGATGGGCTGTGCAAGCGTGGGTGCGGGATGAGCGCTACGTTTCTCCATATCCTTTGGGAGTGTTCGGAGGTGGCTGATTATTGGACTAAAGTGCTTGCGGTGATGGCTGATGTTATTGGGATTACCCTGTTGCCTGAGGCCCGGAGGTGTTTGCTGAACGTGTGGGAACCCAACGATTACACAGTGGCTCAGACGAGATGGGCGACCCTGGGGTACATGGTTGCAAAACGAGATATAGCGCAGCTTTGGGGCTCGCACAGACCCCCTACCGTGTCCGTGTGGGTAGAAAATATGGACTGGTCTATGTTCAGGGAAAAGACGGTGTACACAGCTAGGGGCAGGCCAAGGGCATGGACGAAGATCTGGTGTCAGTGGAACGCCTACCGTGGAAACATTTGTACTCCTCCCCTGGTGGAGACCCCCGATGTCCCCTTGTCCCCCTGAATTGGCATTCCCATAATGTTCGTTTATTATTCATATGGCTTGCTTGACCTCCCCTCTGTCCCCCCACCCTGACTCGTTCCATTGATTGCAATTTTGTGTCTCCCATTAGTGAGCCTCCCCCTCATGGTCTGATTCTGTCCGTTACGCTATTCGCCTTTGTTTTTGTGTTTGTTTCTTTTAGTTCTTTCTTATAAAACAAAAAAGAAAAGTTTTCTATCCTGCTTTACACTCGGTGCGGCATTTTGTATCCTGTTCTTGCCTGCCCGCTGGGGTTGCGACCATTGCTTTTCTTATACTGCACCATTCCTTGCTGTTAGCGGCCGGCCCGTGTGGTTGTAGGCCCGTGTTTGTAATTATGATTACTGCTGCTCAATAAAAGTTTTTAATAAAAAAAAAAAAAAAAATGCCTAAATACAGGTCGTAACTGGTTGGTGACGGTGAAATTTAACGAATTTCACCGTTACCGACCGGTATTGGGCCACCTACATCTAGCCCTAAGTCATTAAAAAAAATATATATATTCACTGTACCTTGGTCAGACTTGTTTTGAAATAGCAAGTAATTTTTTGTCAAAGGGTATAAATATAGAGACATATTTGAGGCACGCTACAAAGATCCTACACAGAATGCTAAAACCATTTTCAACACTTCAAAAATATGGGCAAATCCATCTACCAAATTCTTGCCGGCCTTTGAAGTAGAAGTTTACACTAGGCCAAAATACACAGCATATCATGCTTCAATTTATGTGCATACGAAAAGTTTCTTCTGGTTGAGTTACCCCCGCCACAGCCTCGTGGGTTGCTCTTTCTCCATCTATAGAGCCTCTTACTAAACAAGGTTCGATTATTGCTTCCACTTCACACATTTATGGACTAATCCAAAGCTAAATTCTTTCAGGAAATTGACTTTTGGCTCCTGGGGAACCTACACCTCTTTGTTGTGCTTAAAACATGTCTGCACTGTGGCTTTAAAGGAAGCACACCATAGGTTTTATATCTTGATGAAATATCCTCAGCGTGCATATAGTGGCTGTGGGAGTTATCTGAAAAATCGTCAAATATTTTCACTATTATTTTGTATAGAAATTTATGTGAACTGATACCCATTTGACTTTTCAGCAAATACCAGAAAAAGATAGCACACACTAGCAACAATTTTTAATAATTAAATGTAACTCCGATTGTGTTTGAACTGCGATATTCGCTGGATGAAATATATTTCACTATGCATATCTACTTAGGTGTTTCAATGGTGAGACCTCAGCATGTCAAGGAAATTAAGAGACTCTATTTTCACTGCTCCCTACTTGTCACCACGATAATGAACCTGGGTGTTCCTGTAGACACTGCATTGGATTTCATATCCCCACAGAGGCGTTGTGAAACAAAGCATGCATATTTCACTTAAGGACCCGAAAAGTAGTCTTCCAAAATTAACACTACCTCAATATTTAATGGTGCCTTCAAGTCCTGAATAAACCAATGGTATATATCGGAGGCTCCTTATCTATGCCAGTTTGATACGTTTAGCATCTCCAGAATACAGCATCCCTGATTTTCCTGCACCTTCTTCAATTGATTGTTTTACTTTCTGGCTAAACTGGGTGCAAGTAGCCAAACAAATTCACTTAGCGCTCATTACACTGGTTGTGGTAATCCCCAACGGAAATACTGACTAATAAGGCAGTATTCATTTTACCCTGGTTTTGGTATTATCTCCCCATTCCAAGTTCCTACAGAATTGGGAACATATATTAATACCTTATGGGTTTTTTTCGCTCCGAGTTGTACAACTCAAGATTATTTTTCCCTACCCACATCTCCCCCGGTTTTACCTGGAGAAATCTGTATAGGAAAGAAATGCAGAGGCTGAACAAACTTTGCACCCAAATGAGGATTCCAAGTAGTGTACAAACACCTCTTACTGCCTGAATTGGGATTGCGGTAAGGACCTATATATTACCAATCAGACTTTTCACAGCCATGCCCTCATTTTTCCTAGGCCATGAAACAGTTCTATTGGCTTTGTTGCGCTTTGTGCCCTGGTAATTACAGACTATTCCTTAACCTAAGAAAAATCTGCTTATGAAGTAGGGGTTTGTGCCAAAAGTGATAGTGAACCTATAGGTAGGGCCACTAGAATTATGCGATTTAGTAGCCATGGCATTTTCGGCATAATTATGGATTTGCAGCATTAGCCATAATTTGTCATCTGCTGCTTAATCTACATATTTTAACAATAACATTGTTTCTAGCTCAAATGGAACAAAATTCATAAAAACATGGCGATGTGTTCCAGTGCAGACGAAGGCCCTTAGCAGACTTTTCTCAGGAATATCCTACAAGGGAATGAGATCTCAAACACGTTTTTCTTACAGACCTGCAGCTCCTTCATTAAAAATAATTTATTCGGTCTTCTTCTCCCCTCTCAACAAATATAATACTTTCAAGTCACTCCTAAACCCACATGGGTTGAGGAGTGACTCGAGAGTACTATATTTGTAAGATATTCCTGAGAAAAGTCGCAGTGTGAACATGAAAGGAAAAAGAGCGATTACAAATCCCCACACTTATACCTGAAGACATTGTGATGTATTCCTATAGGTTCTGTATCGATCCCCCTATTCCTGACCCTATTCTGGTTAACAAGTTAACTAGCAGTCATCCCATGAGGCAGAAAACCCCCATGATGCAGGAACCGTTATCTGATATAGCCACACTACGGCACAGGAACGTGTTATCTGATTAAGTCATAACGCTTGCCATCTAATTAGACAAGCGATATTTCTCCAGCCCCTGATAAGGCATACGGAGTTCTCAAAACAAATCAAACCTATGACAGACCTGGGAAAAACCCTGCGGCCATTGTTTTGATTTCACCGAGAACTTCAGCAAAAGAATGTGCTAACGACCAGGTCGTATGACATCCTTATTGACGTATCTATGTCCATCCTTACGTCAATCTCGGCACCTTAAAGGTATAAATATTACCGATATTGCCCTATGCAAACACACGCGGTGGTGACGAGATCGGAGCAGCCAGACTTGCCGAAGCCCAGAGCAGAGCAGACCCCGCTGGCGCAGCCCCGCCTTCCTGACGCGCTGCGAACGAGACGCTGCTTTCTCCTGCCGAGAAATCCAGCTCCGGCGCTTCCGGGTAGCCCTCGCAGGCAGCCTGGAATATCGAGACCAGAGACGAGAGATACCATCCCTCATTCATCCTAGATTCCAGGTACAGAACTGAATAACCCCTTGCAGAGAATTCTTTAGTCAGTCACTTGGCAAAACAAACTTAACTTAAACTGTAACTTTCTATTCCCGCCCACGTATTAGGCTTAGGTCAGGTACACGGGGTAGGCGTAGTTAGAAACACCAGTTGAGTACGATTAGTCAAATGTAAATGTGTATGTATTCATTTTATTCATTTTAAACCTTCATATGGCTTAGAAACCATATCAATGTTTTTACAGTATTATTTTATACTTCTGCTTTTATTGTATGCACTTTACTTAACCATAAGTATTGCAATAATATCGATCCATTTCTCTTGTATGAGAAAAGAGACTGATCAATAAAGAACATCTTTTATTGAACACGCCCGTAATACACTCTTGATTAGGGGAGAGCAAAGTTGTCATGTTCTATGGTTGTCAGAAACTAAATCCCTTCTTGTCTATCCAGGGAGGTTCAACTCCTCCTTGCCTATTCGAGAAAGTTTCTAGTGAACTCTGAGCTAGCTGGCAAAACCCAAAACTTTAAGTCTAATATCGACAGTAGTAGACCTAGTTAACGTCTGGTCTAGGCCTATACTATTGAAGGTATTATTCCAATGCGCAGAGCCTATTGGGATAATAGGAACTACACTACATGGCGCCCAACGCGTTTGGAAGGGCGATAAAACTAACGTAAGACATTTAGAGTAACTCAGTCGTGCTTTTTCACTCAGACCCCTTTATCCCATAATACTCCAAAGACGTCTGGAGTGGGTAAAAGGTAATATCCGCCAGACCTCGCAGGAGGAAACTCCTATGTATGGTCCTTGGTTTAGTCAACGTTGAAGGATACACTGTTCCAAAATATTGTGCATCTAATCTTTGTTTCCATAAGAAACCTGATCTGCAAACAAACTAAATAACCTTCTGGACAGTACAATGTCAGACACTGAAGAAGAAAGAGAGACAGTTAGGATAGCAACTGAACTCGCAGCAGCTGATAATGCACTGCAAGATGCTGACCCGGATATAATACTCATCCCGGTCATCAAGAGGAAATCTATAACTTTAAAACTTATAGAAAATGGACTGACACCTAGAGGTGGCACAGTCATATTCGTGATTGAGGCACACGAATATCGGCAGACAGAGGTATATTATTCATGGATACATTTTCCAGCAGCAAATGCTGTAACAAAGTACTTCCACTATTACAAAACGGAGGACCCTCCTAATGAGTACACTCCTTTCGAGGAGGTGGAAGTACCACTTAAATTTCAAGAGCATCTGCTCTTATTTAATGGCGCCCTAAAACATAATAATCACATCACCAGGCACGGTCCATTAGGTAGACCAGGAGCAACGTGGCCGGTCCTAGCCGGATACACACCACATCCAGACATCAATGGGATGTCTCAAGCAGAGCTTTTAACACAGCTAAAACAATTAATAAAATTACATAGACAATTAGTCCAATATGTGATGCGGACTTCAACAATTCAACCAGCAATTAAAATTCCACAGCTGACCCCTCACCAGGGGAACACAAATAAAATTACACCACAGAACATACAATCCTGCCTAGGTAAAGTACCAGCTAAACGGGAACAAATACCATTCTGGTTAGCACAAAAAATCACCCAAATAGAGGCGGTGTTTCCAGACACCACCCCGTTAGAAAAACACAGGATTCTGACTATCTGTCTTCCAATGGGAATCGCACCACACGTGGAGGACTGTGACACTTGGGGTACAGTCTTTGCTTCCATCTACACAAAAACGCACGGTGTTCCATCCATTTCGGTAATACCAGATGTGCTAAAACAAATTCAAGACGAATACGGTCCAGAACCCGCTTTAACTCTTGGTATGAAATTACTAAAAGACTTCAAGCAGGTCTCGGCTATATTATTAGCCAACATAAAGGGAGAAGCAGCAAACGTGGCGATCCGCCAGAGGTTAAAGGAGACAGATATAGCAGACCAACCAGCTGAAATTGCCAGAATTATAGAAAAATCCTATGAGGAACTAGGTAGAGATAGTTCAGGTGGAATACCAGTAAAACCACAACTGATTGAAAGTCCTGAAAAAATATTTTTTAATAATAATTCAACATCACAAAAAAAGAACTGGGATGGAAACAAACAATCCAATCCTAAAGAAAAGAAATTCCAGTCCAGAGGAAGGTCTCCTCGGTGGAGAGAAAAATCTCCGAACCAAAGACACAGGTCACCCCAAAGTGACCCCTCTGGGAAAAGATATAACCTTAGAAATAGGGATAATATAAAGAAGCCTGATAGATATCAAGACATTGATACACGTCCCTCTCAATCTTTTCAGACTTCCTCGCAGAAATCGGAAAGAAGAGGACGATCAGAACAAAGAGAAGAGCACGCCAAGTCCAAAGACAAGGAACCTGCTCATCTAAAAAAGAAATTACAATTTCCAAAAAAGAAGGTAGCCAGTATCAAGATAGTTAACAATGCCGAGAATACTGAGGACACAACTGAAAAACGGAGAATGGGCTCAGACAATGCTAGACAGCGCAGCAGAAGTGAGCATAGCTCGCAAAGTCCTTATGAATCTTCTGGAGACAGTGGACACGAATGAATATCTTCAAGTGGAAACTGCAGACACCAGAGTTAGCAAACCTCACAAAATATATGAAATAACTTTACGTATAGAAGGGGATAAGACTAGAAAAATAAGGGGACTATTTTGGGATAATCTCTCCAAGGGCTATGACATCCTTCTAGCTGAAAAAGACTGGCCACCAGAGTTTGTCAGGGAGTGCCCTCATGGCGAAGAAATAATTATGCCTGCCTTCTCAAATCATATCCCAATTCATAAAAAATATACACTTGCCAGAAAGTGGGCAGTAGCTCTAGCTCCTGCTTTATATAAAAATCATGTAGGATGGGATGAGGACTCTCCTCCTCACAAAATCCAGTTAAAATCACAACCTACTGCACAAAGACAGTACCCAATTAAGCAAGAAGCTAAAAAACAGGTAAAAGAAATCCTAGATCAATTAGAATACCAGGGGGTGATTGAAACTTGCACCTCACAAATGAACAACCCTTTGTTTCCGGTCTCCAAACCAGACAATTCATATCGTCTAGTTTTGGATTACCGACACCTTAACTCATGTTGCAAAACTTTTGCAGTGCAAAACTCGCATAGTGCTGCACTAATGAATAACATAGTGCGCAAAAAATACAAAACAACATTAGACATCTCTAATGGATTCTTTTGTCAAAACATAGCACCAGAGAGCAGATATTTGTCTGCATTCTCAATAAATGGCACTCAAAAACAATTCTGTCGGTTAGCCCAGGGGTACAAGAATAGCCCAGGGGTATTCTCAGCGAGAGTAACAGAATTACTACAAACATATGATGACGAAGCATTATCTTATGTCGACGACATATACTTAACAGATGATGACTTGGATACTCACTTGAAGAGAGTGAACACCATAATACTTGGGTTCGCAGCAGAGGGTTACAAATTCAACTTTAAAAAATCCAGAATTGCCCATCTAACAGTCCTGTTCTTAGGATACGAATTATCAAGTGAAGGCAAAAGCCTGGCTGACAATTTCCTAGAGAAATGTGCCGTACTCCAAGCACCTAGAACACTAAAAAACCTACAGTCAATTCTAGGCTTCCTAAATTTCGGAAGAACATACATCGCAAATTACGCAGAAAGGGTCAAACCCCTTTATGATCTAATAAAACCAGATTTTAAAAGAACCAATTGGTCTCAAATACACACAGAAATTTTGAGATCGTTACAAACAAACATGTTAATTAAAACAAAATTAGAAACACGTGATAACACACGCAATCTTGTGATTCGAGTCATCCCAGGAAGATGCGGATTCACATACCTGACCTCTAATGAGGGAGAAAAGGTACCAATTGCATTCAAATCACACTTGTACACAGAAGCTGAAAAGAAATTCAGCATTAAAGAAAACATTGTTCATGCAGTTCAAACCGCAATAGCTAGAGAAAAAGATCAAGCGGACGGTAGACGTATCACAGTCAGAACAGCAGAATCAGCCTTTGAGGCATTAACAACACCTTGTAATTTACCAACAACAACATTGAATCCGGAATGGATACAATGGGTGAATTCAATTACAACGGACAAAGTATACTACTACTTTGATCCAGAACTAAAGGAATTGAAAAATCTAGAATATGAAAGAACATTCCCTCTGCCTATCGACATTCTGCCCTTACGACAATACGCTTGTGTAATCTATACAGACGGACATGCTCAACCCTCCGTTTGGGGAGAACAAGCATACAACCCCACATGTGAGATTACAAAAGAAGTGTGGCGCGGAGGTAAACTAAGACCTCTATTAACAAAAACACACTCAGTAGAAACTAATTCAGAACAACAGACTGAAATAATAGCATAGAAAATGGCGATAGATAATGCGGATCGTGAATTCCCGACACTTATAGTGTCCGATTCATATTACTGCGTCAAATCATATAACAACGATTTGCAGACATGGATTCAAAACGGTTACAAAGATGACACAGATGCAACAATAAAGCAAAAACTGCTTTGGGAACAAATAGCTCTTTTACAAAAAGAACTACCAAAGACTCACGTGACACACTCACTGAGTCATCAGCGTGATGGCGTTCACGTTGCAGGGAATTCATTGGCTGAGACAGCCACAGCGGTAGCAACTAAATCGGCTTCCGTAGCTCGAAAAAAGCGTACAGTGAAGTATATTGACGGTGAAACAGTGCTGGCGGTGAAAACGTCATTAAAAGGCGACTGCTCGGCGCTACCGATCAACTATCCACTCAATTATACATACATAATCGATGCAAACTCCGTCCCTTTTGCTCGAATCCCTGGAGTGGGGGATAGAGTGATTCCAAACATGGACAGGAGAAACTTGTTAATAGCAGACGCACATATGGGCGAGGGTCTCAGACACCTCAAACTAAAAGATTCTCTGGAAGAATTACAATCAAGGTACTGGTGGCCAGGCATGAGCCTGCATCATACCATTTTCGTAAAGAACTGCCCAAACTGTAACAGAAATCGCAGTGGTGAGAGAAACGGTGTAATACCGTGTCGTTTCACTCCAGAAAAGATCAACAGTAAAAAGCAAAGCGTCCGATTAACATATACAGGCTAGTTTCCATTTATAATGTAGATCACCAGCACTCGGCTGACGTCTGGACTGTTATACAAAGATTTGCGAGTCTAAATGGCATATACGCTAAGAGCATGCAACGTTTGACCATTGTTTTCAATCTGGCCCTCCGGCCTGAGGGGAAACATGGCCAAATGAGCATAGCACAGCGGGACTCTTCTCACTTCCTTCCTGAGGGATACGGGATGGTGTAAAGAAAAAACCAAGGCATAAAGCTATCTATAACAGAAAGGATATTAGGTTCGGGAGCTGGGTGGGTCAAACATCTAATAAGTGTCCAACGTAGTCTAAATAACTTGCCAAGAAATTCTCTGAAGGGACTCAGTCCGTACGAATTATTATTTGGAACTAGGATGTTAGTCTTAGATCTCGACAGTCAGACTTCAGTGGTGAAGGAAAAATGCTTTGATATCAAAGATCGTTTGGCTATTTTGAAGGACTTAAACGAAACAAGAAAAGACCTGAGCAACATAAAGTTGAAACAGCAGCCAACAACCACTGAAGAACCACCACCTGTCCCAGCAAGACCTGTCTGGATTCCAAAAGTCGGGGATCTAGTCAGAGAAAAGATCGCGGTAAAGAAGGAATTTGGGCCTTCTTACAGGAAAACAGTTCCTGTCTTGTCTGTCAACGGGACAATATCAGTTGTACTACCGCCGCTTGCTGGTAAAAAGGAGAACCGAGTTGTATCCATCGACCTGGTAAAACCACAACATGTGGCCGATAACAAATAGTAGGCCAAGTGGACTCCCGAGAAGTAGTAGAATACCAAGATTTGCTACTAACACAGAGGTTCAATCTAAGAGGCTAATCACATTCGAAACGCCTACAGAACTACAACAAGGACTATGCAACAATGCAATGGAACTTAGACCTCTGAAAACCCAAATAAAAACATTTAGCAGAGACACACCAATCTATAATGAAGTAACAAACGACTATGCAAGAAACAGTAATCCTGAAGCAATTGGAACAATTGACAGAACTGCATCCGGCTACTTCATAAACTTCGATGATTCCTCTGAAGGCTTCACTGAATCAAAAACACAGCCATCAACAAAAACCTTTAAAGATAAAGTTAAAGTACTTTTGAAACAACTGAAAGAAACATATCTGATTTCTCCATGGATTGAATTTTGGGTGGGTTTTGGTGCATTTATCCTCATACTTTGGCTCATCATGGTACTAACTTTGGGACGCTTCATTGAGGGAAACTATGCTAAAATGGACACAGCAAGTCAGAAAATCAACTTGATCCTCAAACCACACACATCTTCACACGTCGAGAAAAGAGAACTTTCTTCAGTCAACTTCACAGCCAATCCTATACCGGGTGGGGTAGCATGGGACAAAACTGACTACGAAATTTATGGTCCGGTTGAAATCCTGAAATATCCACACCAAATTAAGATCTCATTGAGTGACTTTGTAAAACCAAGCTCATTTGCTGATGATTGGGACTTTGAAAGTATAAATAATATGATGTCTGACTTAGTAATGTCTGCTAAATTTACCAAACATGATTATTTGCAGGGTTCGACAAATTATGATAGTATGTACTGTTATAACCACTATGGTAACCATTTTCTACATAGATCTGCACAACCTAGAAATGTTTTAAATTATAATCAATGGGAACATTGTGCAACCCCTCCAAAAGGAAGCTCAAGAAATATTCATACTTTTCAGGTTTTAACACAAGTAATGCTGAAACATTTTATTTCAAATTGTCAAATAAGACAGGGACAAAGACCATGATAACAAACACAAAATTGATATATTCGGACTCATTCTTTGAACAAATGAATACTTTTGGTTTTGAATATTGGGACAAAAATGTTGAAGTAAAAAGTGTTTGGGGTACAAAAGAATGGCAAGTACAGGGTATAGATTCCTTGTTTAGAGCCTGCATGATCCCAGAACAAATTATATTTTTAAATGACACTGTTCAACAAACTACCTGTCTTGGCTTAGCCAAAATCAAAGACTTAAATAAACCGTCTATTCCGAAACCAACAATGAACAGCAATAGCTCCACAGATGAAGAGATAGACGTAAATTATGTATTAAACCAAAACAGAACACATCCTGATTGGAAAAAGTGGTTGATCTGGCCCACAGATACTAATAACTGTCAAGACAGATTCCTGAACAAAACACAGGGGTTCAAAATGACCAGGCCAGACCCTAGATATTCCCAAAGACAACACCCAGGAATAATAACCACCTACAGTGTGGGCAAATTATGCCTTCAATGGCTACAGACTTCCACACTGGCAGAAATTAAGCAACACCTAACTTTACTTACTGATGGTGCTGACTTGCGTGATTTCATTATGGGACCGCGCAAACAGCGTCAGAAACGTTTCATAGCAGCCTCTGTATATGCAGCATACAACGAGGCCTGGAAGGTGACTCAAATTGAGACAGCAGAAAGAATACGGGAAATTGACCGTATTAATTTGGAAAAATCACTTTCTGTAGTGGACAATGGGTTAATGACTCTGTCCTCCAGAATTTTTTCTCTGGACAGCATTGTGTCTTCAGCAATCGACATAATATCGCAAGACTTACTGTTGTTACAACACGGTCAGTCTCAATTGCGTTCTATTGTACAGCTTGGCTGGACGTTACAAAATCTGCGTTCAGGCTATGTGCCTTGGCGTTTAATCAACACAACGTCACTATTCAATATCTTTAACCTTACTGATAAACAAATCAGTATGGCCCAGAAGGGTGCTGATTATACAATCCTGAGCATTGAGAAACTCGAGAGATTACCAGTGACAATGTCAGAACGACCTGTCAGTGAATGGATAATACATGGGATAATTAATATTCCAATATCAGCCTTCAGGTTTCTATACTGCCAAAAATATATACAGGCTGGCATGTACGAAAAATTGGGAAAGGGGTACATTAAAACAACATGGAACTTGCCCTATTCACATGCATGTGTCAGTAATAAAGGACAGAAAGTGTTTCTTAGTGGCAATAATTGTGCAATGTCACTGAGCGGTACACTTCTGTGTAATGGAATTAGTTTGCATGGAGCCTGTGAAGGGAACTCAAATAACCTTTCATGTCACCAGCTAGGTGCACCTGCAACAGAGATAGAACCATTCTTTCAAAGACTCTATAATGGGAGTTACATTCTAATTGTAGATCGCAGATGCTGTAGTCTTATGCCCGGGACTCCTTATCTCGTAACTACGACTGCGAAGGTCAAGTGCTGTGGACGCTTATTGTTCCCCAGCTCCCTTCCAGACAGGGAGGCAAGGGCATGGCCCAACTTGAAAATTACTTCTATTCGAATAGATACTTTAAGCAGAATGAAAACAGTGCTTCTTCATACGCCGACCAGGCTCACGTCATCAAAAGAAACGTATGATCTCCTAGTCGCAAGGACGACTGCAGAGATTCACTCCTTATTATCAACTAATTCCCCCATACATTTCGCAGAAATCCTGAATGAAATCTTAAATATTTCTGATACCAGTGGAGTCTCAAAAGTATTTAAGACAGTATTTTCGATGGCATTAACACCATTCAAAGCCATACTGGGTATTTTTCCAGATTTCGTCCATTCGATTTTTGGCGGACTTCCCCTCATTTTGGGACTAATTGCAGGAATCCTATTCTTAGTCCTCATATTTCGTTATGGCAAACCATGTCACAGACAAAACACCTGCGACAGGGGAAGAAACAATCCTAGCCATTGGATACCGGGACCGGATATCAAAAATCCTGGGACTATCCCGGCTTAGAGACCTGAACATGACTTGGTTTCTTTCATTTCGACCAATGTGGCATCGATGTGTTTTACCTGTATTAAGGTGCTTGTTATGCGGAGAAGAATGGGTGTTAGACACCTGTCTGACTCTACAATCAGATGCGCCAATGGATGCAGAAACATTGTTGAGTCCAATAAAGGCTCATGCTTTGTGCTGCCCTCAACGGCTACCAATCCTGATGACGGCATTCGTGGAAGCTTCACCACTACGATTAAGGGGTAGTGAAGTTCAAGATGAAAGCAGCATTGATCAGGTACGACCTTCTGTCAGCAATACTAATCAAAACATCAATGGAGACAATCATGCGCACAAATGCATGGTTACACCTTTTTCCGAGTTAGTGGAACTCTCCTAGGAAGCTGTTGACAACTTTTTCGAGAGTCTAAATGATATGATGTTCTCACCAGAGCAGAAATAGAGACTTTTGAGCAAGCTCGCACACGGCGTTCCCTGAATTTGGCCTTCAACTAGAATAGCAAAATACCATGAACAATTTTCCCTCCAGTTCACGGACAGCAATTTTTTTCAGCAGCCCCAAAATATTTTTTCGAATTTTTCGGGACACTTATTTTATGCTTAAAGTAAGAACTATTCTTAGAGAACTAAGATTTCTATTTTTAGATACTTTATAGACATTAGCTGCCCGCTGGTATGTTCATAATTATTTTATTCTGTGATGGAATGGTCTTGAAACTTTTTTCTGTATTAAGAGCCATTTCATGTGTAAATTCTCATATACAAATTAGTGATAATGTATAGATATGCGTGATTACTTTAGCATTATTGTACAGTTTGAGTGCATATATTACATGTGACTATTGTTTCCGTATATTTGATAATTTCAAAATGCATTTATGTATTTTGGGGTGGTAAGGTATACACGATACTCTACAGTATGTTTTACCATGCATAGATTCTTAAATATGTCCATAGTTAGCGTGGAGTGGGTGTGATGTATTCCTATAGGTTCTGTATCGATCCCCCTATTCCTGACCCTATTCTGGTTAACAAGTTAACTAGCAGCCATCCCATGAGGCAGAAAACCCCCATGATGCAGGAACCGTTATCTGATATAGCCACACTACGGCACAGGAACGTGTTATCTGATTAAGTCATAACGCTTGCCATCTAATTAGACAAGCGATATTTCTCCAGCCCCTGATAAGGCATACGGAGTTCTCAAAACAAATCAAACCTATGACAGACCTGGGAAAAACCCTGCGGCCATTGTTTTGATTTCACCGAGAACTTCAGCAAAAGAATGTGCTAACGACCAGGTCGTATGACATCCTTATTGACGTATCTATGTCCATCCTTACGTCAATCTCGGCACCTTAAAGGTATAAATATTACCGATATTGCCCTATGCAAACACACGCGGTGGTGACGAGATCGGAGCAGCCAGACTTGCCGAAGCCCAGAGCAGACCCCGCTGGCGCAGCCCCGCCTTCCTGACGCGCTGAGAACGAGACGCTGCTTTCTCCTGCCGAGAAATCCAGCTCCGGCGCTTCCGGGTAGCCCTCGCAGGCAGCCTGGAATATCGAGACCAGAGACGAGAGATACCATCCCTCATTCATCCTAGATTCCAGGTACAGAACTGAATAACCCCTTGCAGAGAATTCTTTAGTCAGTCACTTGGCAAAACAAACTTAACTTAAACTGTAACTTTCTATTCCCGCCCACGTATTAGGCTTAGGTCAGGTACACGGGGTAGGCGTAGTTAGAAACACCAGTTGAGTACGATTAGTCAAATGTAAATGTGTATGTATTCATTTTATTCATTTTAAACCTTCATATGGCTTAGAAACCATATCAATGTTTTTACAGTATTATTTTATACTTCTGCTTTTATTGTATGCACTTTACTTAACCATAAGTATTGCAATAATATCGATCCATTTCTCTTGTATGAGAAAAGAGACTGATCAATAAAGAACATCTTTTATTGAACACGCCCGTCTCTTCCTTTTCTCTACAATCTGGTGAGACTAAGAATGCACGTACTGACTGAGTAAAATAAGTCGTCTTTTGTTTTCACACGACTCTAGAGATACACTCTTGATTAGGGGAGAGCAAAGTTGTCATGTTCTATGGTTGTCAGAAACTAAATCCCTTCTTGTCTATCCAGGGAGGTTCAACTCCTCCTTGCCTATTCGAGAAAGTTTCTAGTGAACTCTGAGCTAGCTGGCAAAACCCAAAACTTTAAGTCTAATATCGACAGTAGTAGACCTAGTTAACGTCTGGTCTAGGCCTATACTATTGAAGGTATTATTCCAATGCGCAGAGCCTATTGGGATAATAGGAACTACACTACATGGCGCCCAACGCGTTTGGAAGGGCGATAAAACTAACGTAAGACATTTAGAGTAACTCAGTCGTGCTTTTTCACTCAGACCCCTTTATCCCATAATACTCCAAAGACGTCTGGAGTGGGTAAAAGGTAATATCCGCCAGACCTCGCAGGAGGAAACTCCTATGTATGGTCCTTGGTTTAGTCAACGTTGAAGGATACACTGTTCCAAAATATTGTGCATCTAATCTTTGTTTCCATAAGAAACCTGATCTGCAAACAAACTAAATAACCTTCTGGACAGTACAATGTCAGACACTGAAGAAGAAAGAGAGACAGTTAGGATAGCAACTGAACTCGCAGCAGCTGATAATGCACTGCAAGATGCTGACCCGGATATAATACTCATCCCGGTCATCAAGTGGAAATCTATAACTTTAAAACTTATAGAAAATGGACTGACACCTAGAGGTGGCACAGTCATATTCGTGATTGAGGCACATGAATATCGGCAGACAGAGGTATTTTATTCATGGATACATTTTCCAGCAGCAAATGCTGTAACAAAGTACTTCCACTATTACAAAACAGAGGACCCTCCTAATGAGTACACTCCTTTCGAGGAGGTGGAAGTACCACTTAAATTTCAAGAGCATCTGCTCTTATTTAATGGCGCCCTAAAACATAATAATCACATCACCAGGCTCGGTCCATTAGGTAGACCAGGAGCAACGTGGCCGGTCCTAGCCGGATACACACCACATCCAGACATCAATGGGATGTCTCAAGCAGAGCTTTTAACACAGCTAAAACAATTAATAAAATTACATAGACAATTAGTCCAATATGTGATGCGGACTTCAACAATTCAACCAGCAATTAAAATTCCACAGCTGACCCCTCACCAGGGGAACACAAATAAAATTACACCACAGAACATACAATCCTGCCTAGGTAAAGTACCAGCTAAACGGGAACAAATACCATTCTGGTTAGCACAAAAAATCACCCAAATAGAGGCGGTGTTTCCAGACACCACCCCGTTAGAAAAACACAGGATTCTGACTATCTGTATTCCAATGGGAATCGCACCACACGTGGAGGACTGTGACACTTGGGGTACAGTCTTTGCTTCCATCTACACAAAAACGCACGGTGTTCCATCCATTTCGGTAATACCAGATGTGCTAAAACAAATTCAAGACGAATACGGTCCAGAACCCGCTTTAACTCTTGGTATGAAATTACTAAAAGACTTCAAGCAGGTCTCGGCTATATTATTAGCCAACATAAAGGGAGAAGCAGCAAACGTGGCGATCCGCCAGAGGTTAAAGGAGACAGATATAGCAGACCAACCAGCTGAAATTGCCAGAATTATAGAAAAATCCTATGAGGAACTAGGTAGAGATAGTTCAGGTGGAATACCAGTAAAACCACAACTGATTGAAAGTCCTGAAAAAATATTTTTTAATAATAATTCAACATCACAAAAAAAGAACTGGGATGGAAACAAACAATCCAATCCTAAAGAAAAGAAATTCCAGTCCAGAGGAAGGTCTCCTCGGCGGAGAGAAAAATCTCCGAACCAAAGACACAGGTCACCCCAAAGTGACCCATCTGGGAAAAGATATAACCTTAGAAATAGGGATAATATAAAGAAGCCTGATAGATATCAAGACATTGATACACGTCCCTCTCAATCTTTTCAGACTTCCTCGCAGAAATCGGAAAGAAGAGGACGATCAGAACAAAGAGAAGAGCACGCCAAGTCCAAAGACAAGGAACCTGCTCATCTAAAAAAGAAATTACAATTTCCAAAAAAGAAGGTAGCCAGTATCAAGATAGTTAACAATGCCGAGAATACTGAGGACACAACTGAAAAACGGAGAATGGGCTCAGACAATGCTAGACAGCGCAGCAGAAGTGAGCATAGCTCGCAAAGTCCTTATGAATCTTCTGGAGACAGTGGACACGAATGAATATCTTCAAGTGGAAACTGCAGACACCAGAGTTAGCAAACCTCACAAAATATATGAAATAACTTTACGTATAGAAGGGGATAAGACTAGAAAAATAAGGGGACTATTTTGGGATAATCTCTCCAAGGGCTATGACATCCTTCTAGCTGAAAAAGACTGGCCACCAGAGTTTGTCAGGGAGTGCCCTCATGGCGAAGAAATAATTATGCCTGCCTTCTCAAATCATATCCCAATTCATAAAAAATATACACTTGCCAGAAAGTGGGCAGTAGCTCTAGCTCCTGCTTTATATAAAAATCATGTAGGATGGGATGAGGACTCTCCTCCTCACAAAATCCAGTTAAAATCACAACCTACTGCACAAAGACAGTACCCAATTAAGCAAGAAGCTAAAAAACAGGTAAAAGAAATCCTAGATCAATTAGAATACCAGGGGGTGATTGAAACTTGCACCTCACAAATGAACAACCCTTTGTTTCCGGTCTCCAAACCAGACAATTCATATCGTCTAGTTTTGGATTACCGACACCTTAACTCATGTTGCAAAACTTTTGCAGTGCAAAACTCGCATAGTGCTGCACTAATGAATAACATAGTGCGCAAAAAATAGAAGAGAGGACAAAGGGAAGGGCGGTACCCCTCGCCTCCCTGTGCTGCGTGTGTTGTCAGTGTTGTCAGTACCATCATGCTCATTTTTTTTAGTCGTGTTTTTATTGTTTTCACTGATACAAAAAAGAAGACTGTTTCATCACAATGGACAAAAATACAATCATAACAGATCACAATGTCAACACTTCCAGCTTGACTGGAGAGCCACCTCCCCCTCTCAGAATAATCACAACATACATGTAAACCATAGCCACAGTGCCAGGGATCACCAGGGAGCTCCTCAGAATCTCATCTCCCATCATCACTGACTGCTTCACCCCTTCTGCACAACGGACCCCTGCGTGTCCTCACTCCTCTCCACCCCCTTCCCATGTGCATCCTGCGTGTTCACCTCCCTCACCTTTCCAGTCACCGTCAGTCCCAGTGCCCCCTCCTCTGCTTCCAGTAATGCCGCCTAGGTCTCCAAATCCTCTTTCACTCTGTCATCAATCGACAATCAAATATGCGTCTCCTCTGGCAGGGTCCATTCTACTACATCCTTACCTCACAGGGACACCGAAGGAATGCGAAGTAGCAAAGTAACATTGCTACTCACCACTCATCAATGCCCAGTGCTAGCTGTAGAAACCTCGATCTTATCGCCCACTCCCCCGTGGGGTACCTGAACCATACCTAGAAGACACTGTCCAGGGGCCTCCTCCAACGCGATGCTAGTCACCTTGCTCAGTCTCGCCATGGGACACATCCAGGACACGTGCAAAAATGAGGCACCCGCCGCCCCACATCGGGGATAGTCCGCCGATCTATTAGCATAGATTCTACTCAGCCTAATTGATGTCAAATAGGTACGGGTACCTGGTTATGATGGATCAATTTGAACTGGGGATTACAAGACACCCAACACACGAGTGTGAATGTCTCAGCCCACGCTTTGTCCATGACAAGTTCCTCCAAAACATCCACCAAACCTTGCCTAGCTTTGCAAATCCCCTTGACCCTGTCGCTTTTAAGCACACCCTAAAACAGTCACCACCTGCCCTCCATCTCCCACTGTCACCAACAGCTACAGCTGTTCTGATCGAATGGGGACCTCCGGAAACCTCGGCCAGATCTCCCTGAATGTCCTTGCAATTTTAGCATATTGTAAAAAGTGCCACGCCACTTCTGCAAACTCAACTTGTGCATCCTCAAACATAACAAACCCCTCTTCTGGATAGAAGTTCCCCAGCATCTCACAGCCCCCTTTTCACCAGTGAGCTATTGACATACTCTCGCTAATACTTTTAAAGGGTAACAATGCCCAACTACTTACATTTACTGCAAATGGCAGCCTTTTCAGGACCCTGACGATCACTCTCTCCCAGATTGTCGCTGTTCGCCACACCCAGTTTGGAAAGTGTTGTGGCATTCTCACCCCTATCATCAACAACTTCAGCAGGGACACATTTCCACACATTCCCCTAAGCAGCAGTTTCTCCCAATTGCCCTCCTCTGTAACCCACTGCGCTGCGTGCTGCAGCTAGGAAGCATACTACAACTCTACGTCCAGGACGCTCATGCCCCACTCTTCCTGGTCCAGCTTAAGTGCTGCCAGTGCCACCCTGCTGAGCTTTCCCACCCACACTAGTGAGATCAACAAGCTATCTAGTGCCTTGAACGTACAATGGGCAATCGTAAGAAGTTAATTCAGTACATAATATATGTACAGAGGGAGAAATATCATCTTTGCTACAGTAATCCAACCTGCCACTGATAACGGCAATGCATTCCAAAAGGCAATTGACTTTGTCAATCCCCTCAGCATATTGTCCATGTTGTGTCGCCTCTGTCCCTCCACACCATACTCAATCATAATCCTCAGTATCAGAAGGCCTCAGTCTCCCATCGAAGCCAATTCAGGTTCTGTACTAATACCTTAACACCCCCAGAGGGAATGGTAGTGTCTCATTCCTATTAATCTTGACCCGAGCCACAGCTCCAAATTCATTTAGGTAGTTTATCAACAGCGGCACTAAATCCCTTGGCCTCCACAAATAATACATCATCCGCATATAACAATATCACATGTATGCCATCCCCTAGCTTTATACCATAATCCTGCAGGTCACTGCACAGCCTCACTACAAATGGTTCCATAGCCAATGCAAACAGCAGTGGGGTCAAGGGACATCCATGTTGCGTACCCATCTCTACCGCCGAGTTCTCTGATACAAGCCCGCTGCTACGGACCCAGGCCTGAGGCACACAGTTGAGGAGCTTCACCCAGCCACTGAAACTCAGACCAAATCCCATGCGTCCCAACCCCTGCAGCAGATACTCTTAGTCAAGCGTATAGAATGCTTTCATAATGTCCATTGATTCCTCATTGCTACCCTCAACCAAATGCAGCACATGAGCCAGCCTGCACAAGTTCTTGGCCATACTCCATCCTGGGATTAAGCTGCATTGGTCCTCTTACACTAGGTATCCCCACCACCGCTCTGAGCCACTTTACACATATTTAACACAGCACCTTTGTGTCTATGTTCAACATGGTCAGGGGCCTATAAGCCGCTGGATCCATAACATCCCCACCCAGTTTGGGTACCACACAAGCAGCTTCCTCTCTTAGTGAAAAAGGTAACTCCCCGTACCTCAATGCCTCTCTGTAAACTTCCAACTAGAGTTTTGTCAATTGCGTTGTAAAAGTCTGATAAAATTCCACCGGTAAGCCGTCTCCACCCGGCATCTTCCCCAATGTCCCTCACAATTACTCCAACATCAAATCCACCTCTAGGCCCTCATTGGGATCTTTGGAGACCACCGTAAGATCCACCTGCGCCCGGCAGTCATCACAGCTACTCCACATGTTGTCCCTTCTTATACATCCCCTCCAGGGGAGTTCTAAGCGCCCCATTAACTCCCAACTGCGTCGATGCCAAAGTACCGTCAAGCCTCCTTAGAGCCACCATGGGGAGTCCATTATCTTCTCACTTTAACAGCCACACCAGGAGCATATTTGGCCTGTCTTCCTCTCTACGCAGTCTCTGACAGAATTCTGTATGTGTGAATTGGTCTACCCGGTCCCTTGTTTCCCCCAGTGTATGCATAATGTTAGTCAATTCCACTCCCACCGTGGGATTCAGTGTCTCACAGGTCTGCCAACTTCCCTTTCAGTGTCTCCACCTCTGTAGTCAACTTTTGCCTGATACCGTAGACTATACTAATGCACTCCCCCCTGCATCTCCATTTTCACCACTTCCCACTCACTGACTAAAATACTCCCTCAACCTTTCCCTCACCAGAATGCTGATTAGATATCAATCATCACACTCTATGTAGCCCAGAGGCAAGAACATCAGCCTTAAATGAAGCAGTACTAAATCCCATTGTTTTTTTAATAAGGGCTTGCATTGTTAAACACTATTAGAGAATAGCCATATTTTGCAGAATACTGCCTGAATAATGTTTAAACATCACGCTGACACAAAAATTGGCATAATATGACACCTGTTAATTACATTTACATTATTGTATGCTGCAAGTTGATTTATTTGATGACCATCACGTAATCTGGATCCTCACCCAATTTTCTTCTAACAGAACTGCGAATTTCCAAATTTAGTACACCAGTTCCTTAAGATCGCATGCTATTCTTTTAAAGGCAGCTCAATGTTGCTTGAAATGTTTAGATATATATATATAAATGTCTTTGACCCTAGTACGCAGATCGTGATAAACATTTCACAATAGGTAAATCCGTTGTTACTTACGATGCCATCCAGTGGTCTGTAGAATGCAGTCAACGTGAAAATGATCATGGCAATGAGATAGGAAACAACACTTATGTAGAAAGAAACTGCACCAAACTTCCTCCACTTGTCCCTTAGAAGTTCGTTAATCGGCTCCACAGCAAGCATCTCGTGCCGGTTCTGAAAGAAGTCATTTTGCAGCATGTTAGTCCCTTTCCACGCCACATACATCAATGTTTTAAATAAAACAACCCGCGTCAGATTGCATTGGATTTTGCTTCTTTGCACTGGGAAGATAATTTCTATTCCTCATTTTTCACTTACAACTGGTGTGTCCATTTACTAGGTGTTGCCAGGTATCCTACTATCTTTACAAGTGACAGGAAAATGTGACATATTACCCACTTTCTGAGAAGCCAATTGACCACTAGACCAATCCAGGAATCAGTAGAAAGTATGTCCACTCCATGATCCCAATCAACAACCATCTGTGATGATGACGCTGTGATCCACACTCCTGCAGGTTGACCAGGAAGATATCACTGCGTCCTGCATCCAAAGTTAAAGAACAACAACGAATGAACAGTCTGCAGACTGTCCTTTATCCCTGCATGTCGTATGTTTCCTCATCTCTCAGTGCCCCTATAACTAGACAGTTGAAGATGTATTATGTAGACCTTTCAATTTCACACCAACCGCATTGAGCCTGGCAAGGGGGCAATGCAAACGGTCTTGTAACACAATTCCATAGCAATACAGAATCACAGTCTCTAGTTGATTTCTATATACAGAAATGTTAAAAATGTCAATGTTTTTCACATGAAGTTGGGGTTCAACAATGCCTTACGGCATCATTTGTGGAGTTGGTGGTAGCAGTTAAAGCTTGCTGCTGCCAGCATACGCAGTCTTGGTAGTGTTTTACTACACTAGACTACCAGGGGGCCGTAGGAGGGGTTTATAGGAGGCATGAATGAGACCCCTGCT
Organism: Lissotriton helveticus; assembly: GCF_964261635.1. NCBI lineage: Eukaryota > Metazoa > Chordata > Amphibia > Caudata > Salamandridae > Lissotriton > Lissotriton helveticus. The sequence goes on along the minus strand of NC_136072.1, from coordinate 991,979,147 downwards.
CACTGGATTGTCTGGATTTAGGAGCTGCTCATGGAGATCATTTCTTATCTGGTCCATGATTTTAAATTTCATGAAGTGTGACTCTGCCACTGGGTAGTGCCTCCTCTAATGGGCTAGTATAGAACAGCTTAGAAGTGAGCATACTAAGTAGAAGGAACTATCCGAGGGTCAAGTTGGGTAGTTCATGTCCATGAGGCTTTTACTGTTTTGTATTCTCCTGGGCGGATGGCTGTTCTAAGTCCGCCATGCCTTGAAAGGAGCAGTGTGGCACTGTGCTCTTGCACATTCAACATCCTTGTGCATTTATGGGGACTGGCCTGCTCTGGACTAATGAAGTGCATACATGTGGTCTGCATGTGTCCCGTTAGCTTCACACAAGCAGGAGCTTGTATCTCAGTCGTGCTTTTGTATCTATAAAGACATCCCTAATTGTTCTGTGTGTGTCCACACGCTCAGTCCAAAAGATGCCTCTGGTGTGCGGGTGGGCTGCTATTACCATAGTTCCTATACTGGAAGTAGAGAAATAAGGAATGGTAAAAGAAAATATTCACCAGCATCTGCATAGGTACGGTTTCCTTCCTGGAACCAAGCTTAAAGTCAAACAATGAGGGTATAGAGTTTGTAGAATAAGAATTACACATTTTAAAGATTACAACCTCTATGGTGCTAGTGAAGGCGAGTGCTTATTTGATTAAATATCTCATCTTCTCTTGATTTTAAGTTCCTCGCCAAGATGTGTTCACTCATTCACCCCATCCAAAAAGAATGAGAAAGAGGAAACCTTGAACTCCTGTGCTGACATAGTGTAAATATTTGCAGCTCAACTGGAATCGGAAGAAATAATGGGACAAAACAAGCAGATAAAGAAATAGCATTAAAGTGCTGGCGGCTTGCTGTATGGTCTCTTTGCTTAAGGGAGCCATTGGTCGGAGAAGAAGCTGTGCTAGCAGAGGATCAGCACTGATGAGCAACCACTCTTCTCCTTTCCATGGTGAAAGACACAGAGATGTACATCTATGAAATGGGAATCCAGTTCAATCTAGAAGGTTGATCCCAGTGTCAGGCAAGAGAATGACTGTGTTATCCCCATATAACCAGCAAAGTCAATAACTCCACGATGCATGGCCTGGAAACTATGGAAACAAAGAGGGCACAAACTTGATTTGAACAAGGTGGGAACTTTCACCCCTAGCTCAGGACAGAGAACTAGCTCTCAAAAACTGACTGTTAGGACGGGACTCAAAGGGTAAAGGTTTATCCACGCTCCTTGGAAGCCTTCATATAAACAAGAGAAACTGTATGAACCATTAGTAGGTGCAGCTGGAATGACTCAACAACAGAGATGCAGACTGAAAGGAAAACAAAGATGTGGTGGGACCACTAATGATTTAAATGAGAAGTTGACCACAGTCTGATGTGCAAATGTGTATAGAGATTGCCAGTTTTGTGCCACATCTTCAGTATACTATGTGGGAAAAAGTGGATCATCTACAGAATTTGGTATGGGCCTGCTATAGAACCTACACAAAATACTTTAATAGTTAATTTAACTACATAATTATGGCAGACACAGGCACAAAACGTTAACAGTAAAAATATGAAAGAAAAGATAAAGCTCTCGGGAAGGAGCAGGAAAGTGGAAGAGGACCGGTTATGAGCCTCTAGATCAAAATCAACGTGGCAACGATGAACAATGAGGTTTACTTTTTGGAGAAGAAGATTTTACTCTTCCTTGATGTGGGCTCTGAAGCCACATTGAGCATCAGGGCCGGAAAATGTCTGTCCTGGAGCTCGAGGCGCAGTCCAAGAAGCAAGTACATTCTAATGGAGAGGTTGCTGCCTTCTCTGAAGTGGACAAGATGGGACAACTCTTGAAAAAGTTGAAGTCTGAGACAATGTCATCTCTTGCATTAACTTAAGATAGCCCGAAGACATGTTCTCTTGGGTGGTTCGCTTGCAGAGGGCTGTTTACGTAGCAAGGAATGGTGGGAGGGATAGATAGCCTCACAATGCATTTGATGCTTTTCTTTTTGCCTCGGACGCCAAAGTCGAACAGTGTAGGAACTATTATTGAAGTCATACGTGACATATCATGTAGTAGAGAGAGTGTTCTTAGAAAGTATGATGTACAATGTGCCCATATTAATTTATTCTGAATGTTATAGTCTGTTTTTCTATGCTATCAAAGTCTACACAAAATAGAAACAAACAAAAAAGTCAATGGGTCTACATAGTAGATCGTCTTTATTGTATGTACATTTTAGTTTTAAAGCAAGTATTTGTTATACAGATGAATAGTCAGAGAAGTGGACAAATGGATAAATACATAGACATATGAGCAGAACGGTATAGTGACCAACCAATGGCTTGATCCACAGATCAGAGGCAGAATACAGACCAATGGATGGGCACACGGAGCGAAAAATAACAGACAACAAACTAAGGGACTGATAAAAGATGGTTGGACAGGCTGATGGATAGACATACTCACAGAAAGGCTGATAAACAGATGGCAAAGCTATGAAAAAATGCACGTAATGATGGACAGAGAGACAGAAAATATACCACTAAACAGTTGGACAGATCAATAGACCATCAAAAAGATAAGAGGAAAAAGAACAATAGATGGACAGAATGCAGAACAATGTCATACATTCACCCCAGTACAGCTATTTGGGCCTAAATCCATCGTAATTTTGCTCCCCATGCCATTCCAATATAAACCTAGCCATATTCAAATCAGTCTTGACCATGCACCCATTGGTAACAGTCCAGCCCGAACTGACAGGCCAGATCTTCCCTGGACTGGAAACAAGCATCCTAGGACCGGTGTCGGGGTTTCACCCCTCAGCTACGCTAGCTTGACTACAGTGGCATGGAGAGCACGGGACCCACGTCTGGGTATACCTGTCCCACTCGGGGTGACAAATGCAAAAAGAACAATTGATGGACAGAATGCTGAACAATGACATACATTCGCCCCAGTACAGAGATCTGCACCTAAGTGAGCTAAAGAACGATGAGAGCTTCAACCTAGATCTGTGACCGGGGGTGAGCATCTGAAAAGTTTCAGCGCTATGCCCATCATCTCCTTGTGTTTGCTTTGTTCATCCTAAGTTGGCAGGGTATGCCCAGACGTGGGTCACAGGCTCACTATGCCACTGGATTCAAGCTATCCTGGCTGATGAGGGGTGAAACCCTGAAACAGGTCCTAGGATGCTTGTTTCTGGTCCAGGGAGTTCCTGGTTTAGCAGTTCAGGCTAGACTGCTCCCAAGAGGCAAAGGGTCAAGACTCATTTGCATATGGCCAGGTCTAAACTGGCGTGGCATGGTGAGCAAAAGAATGATGGATTTAACCCAGATCTCTTGACTGGGGGTGAATGTTTTGATTTGTTCTGCATTCCGTCCATCAATTATGTGTCTTATGCTTTCTCGCCCTTAGTGCCCCAGGTATGCCAAGACATGGGTCGGAGCTCAACGTGCCACTGGATTCAAATGATCCAGGCTGATGAGGGGTGAAACCCCAAAACCGGTCCTAAGATGCCTGTTTCTTGGCTGTTCGGGCTGGAGTGTTCCCATGAGACACAGAGTCAAGACTGACTTGAATATGGCCAGGTCTAAACTGGGGTGGCATGGTGAGCAAAAGAATGATGGATTTAACCCAGATCTCTTGACTGGGGGGTGAAAGTTTTGATTTGTTGTGCATTCCGTCCATCAGTTGTGTGTCTTTTGCTTACTCGCCCTAAGTGCTCTGGGTATGCTCAGACGCGGGTCCCGGGCTCATTGTGCCACTGGATTCAAGCTATCCTGGCTAATGAGGGGTGAAACCCCGAAACCGGTCCCAGGATGCTTGTTTCCGGTCCAGGGAGGACCTTGTATGGCAGTTCGGGCTGGACTGTTCCGAGGCACAGGGTCAGGACTGATTTACACATGGTCAGGTCTAAAATGGGGCGACATAGTGAGCAAAAGAATAATGGATTTAACCCAGATCTCTTGACTAGGGGTGAATGTTTTGATTTGTTCTGCATTCCGTCCATCAATTGTGTGTCTTTTGATCAACCAGATAAGAAGCAGGATAAAGACACACACTCGGAGAAGTGTGCAAATGTACTGCAAAAACTTGACCAGTTCAATTAGTTTTATTGTGAATGTCGCTTGAACATTGCACAGATCGGAACTGTAGTCAGGAAAACAGACTGTACCATTACTGTTTCCCTTGTACCGCAGTCCAAGGAAGTTGCCTTCCTCAACGTGCTTTGAACAGATGCCAAACTTTTAGTTGCATCTTTTGTGCCCTTAGCACTAAAAGGGACGGCAACATCGCCATTACCATCAGGAGGCCTTGATTTACTACCACATAGGCTGTGAGAAAAGGAAAGAGAAGCGAGCCCGTGCACGCGGAGGGCTTCGTGTCCTGTTAAATCATGGTCCCGCGAGGGATTGCGCTTCATAAAAAGAGTCGAGGAAGAAGATGAAACTGGCAGCCCTATGTAATTGTTCCCAATGTCAAGATGAATACACTTCGGGGGCAGATACTGCGTTTCCTTGATGGTCTGTGGTTCTTCAGTTCTGTCCTGGAGCACAGGGCTTTCTGGTAATCAGCAGAGGAACATTCAGTGCTAAATCGTCTCTTTTCATGAACAGGTTACTATGACCTTCTGGGAAGGGAAAGGCTGCAGTTCTCAAACATGCACTTAGTCTGTGGATAATGAGTCTTTCCGAATATTACCAAAAAAGAACTAACATACATGCACCTGAAAGCTATATTTTTATTCCAGTCCTGGGAAAGCAAGGGCTTATTACCTGTCTGCCACCTTCATAAATCACAGTGAGGGACAATGCAGACAAAATGATTAGACTTTCAATTACATTGGAGTTCTCACCTGTTTTCAACTCACATGGCTCATAGTGATGCTGGGTACCAAAAATGTGTCTAAGCCACGGTTCACAATGATGAGTAAATACTTAATGTTCAATCTATAGGGTCACAGTCAACTGCTTGCTGAAGATGGTTACAAGCTACAAACTTAGTAAACCCAGCTACATGCTTGCTCGCCTTCAATGATGAAGTGACAGGATTTTGTTTTGGGTTTAAAAGAAATAAAAGGATGCTTTAATTTCCAGTCGATTTCACAATCTTAAATGGCTCCGCTTTGCCTCCACAGTGTTGTATAGTAGTTTGTAAGGGGAGAAGCAGCATCACCAGGTACATAAGCATTTGATTCCCCGACCACCTTCTATTTTGGGTCCTCCAGCTTCCACTATCCCTTTGTCTAAAGCTCACCTGCATTGTATCCCCCTCCCACTATCGTACAACAGTCTGTTGCTTTGTGTACAAAAGAAAACACAATTCACTTTTGTTGATGGAATGCATGTAAAGAATGCACATTTTGCTACCCACTGTGATACGGGTCCCCTCCCTTTGTTTCTTGCTCCCTTCAGCATTGGCCAAAGCAAGGTGCGGCAGAGTGTGCCATATTGGCCAGTTAGGAAGGATTTACAACTGTTACTTGGCCCTGTTTATTTGGTTTGAGCCCTGTTGACATCAAGCATTGCTGTTGGGAGCAGGGAAGGAATGAGTAAATGTTTGCGGCTGGGTCAGTTGGGGACTATCAGCACCTGCAGCATTGAGTTATTGCTAGTGAGGACTTTGTGGAATGACAAGGGAATTCTGCCCCTGGCTGCGGCAGCTGTTCTGCCTCATCCATCAGTAACAGAACTGGTTGCAGCGAGTAAAACTTGATGACTATCTCTATTCACCAATTGTATTGGGCTATGGAATCCCCCAGGGGTCCGTCCTTTCCCAACCTTGATCAACCTATACATCGAACCACTCTGAGTCTTTCTTAAGAAGTCAGGGATCTTCTATCAACAATACTCCGATGAGACACAGCTGTATCTAAAGGTCCCCTAAAAAACGATATCTTACAGCTCTTAACCACTCTAAACTCTGTTCACGCCTGGCTGACCTCGCATAACCTACAGCTAAACCCTTGTGTAACTGAATTATCTTCCCTTCGAGATCAACAACTCTGCAGCAATCCTGGATGGACACACAGCATCCTCAACAGTAAACCCACCATTGTCGACAGTGTCAAGTCTCTGGTAGTCATCCTAGACAAAAGACTCGACCTACATTCTCAAATGGGTACCATGACTAAAAACACTCATTACCAACTACTACTTCTGTGGGAATCTGCCGCTACATCTCAGAATAAGATGTTAAATCTCTTGCTCATACACTGTTGCACTCCAGAATAGCCTATTGTAATGCTCTCCTGACTGGTCTTCCCAACACCCATCTCACCCACTCAAACCAATTCTACACTCAGCAGCACAGTTCGTCTACAGGGCACTGGCGGACACACTCAAGCAATCAGGTGGCTCCAGACCATTGCGAAACACAAAAGCAATGCTCCTTGAACCCCCATTCGTTAAAAGGCAACGACTGATGGCATAATCCTTCTCAGGCAGCACAACCAGCATCTCAAATTCGCTTCCTTCAAATCTGCGCACAACTACCTCGTTGACGACTTTCAAAACGGACCTGAAAACCCTGCTCATCCAATGGTATTTCAGCTAAGTCACTATAATCAACTCTTGGGACAGACCTCTGTACTACCTCAACCTTTGTAAGACTGTATACTTCCTCAACCCGTTTAAAGACATAGATAACTTTAGCACAGTCTGTATATCACCACAACATTCTTAAAGCTTTTATATATTCTGTTTGATGTAATGATCTACCTGTTTCTATCATCTATCTTAAACCCTCTGTAACTTTGGTGTAACAACATTTTTCTCATGTAAAGCACTCTAGTACCTTTTAGTAATGTCCGGGCTATACAAGTATGCATAAATAAATAAATAACATCTCCTTTCTCATGTTATCCTTAAGGAGTGGGGTAACTTGAACAAATTCACAGTCATCTCGGGACATTTGTTGGGGGTGGGGTTGGAGAGCTTCTTAGCTGGTTGTGTTAATCAATATTTAAACACTGGCACATTGATAAGGGTTTCCATCTGCCACGTTTGTTGTCTTCCATTTGAGGAGGATTTGTGGGGCTTGAAACTGACCTTTTATGACTACTACGTACATATTATCAGGAAGACATGGGTTACTTTCCTTGTTGCTACAGTGGTTTTCTTCTGGTTCTAAATTCAATCATCTCGTCTATTTGGGAATTCTGAATAGATTCATCATGCTGTTTCAATTACTTTATTGCAAATAGCTTTGGAAAAAGTCCCATAAATGATTCACTCAAACAAAGTTCTTGTTTCAGGCATTGGAGACCATTCACAAGATGGAGGATAGCTTGCTTGAGAAAAGTGCTTACTTACAACGAAGTAAAAAAAAAGAATTCTGGGGAAAGTAGTCAATTGAAATATCTACAGAGGCTAAGACTTGAATAGTAAGGAACAACAGTTTGCATCTTGAAAAGAGTAAATGATCCCATTAACAATTTAAAAATAGTCATACTGGCCTACTCAATAAAATAGACATTAGGAGAAAATATTTTTAGCCCCAAGTAACACATTCTATTTAGATTATGACTTAATGATAAGTCAATTAAGAAAATGTTCTATAAACAGAAGTCATAGAAAACATGGTGGGTGTGAGTGTGTTGGATTTTAATGGAGCAGCAGCGGAACGGCTAAACGTAGCTGCACGCATAGAGAAAATGTGAACTTATGATGATCTTTGGAGTTTTGCCAAATGATGGAATTTCCAATTTTTTACCTGCGCTTGCAGACATGCCTGTGTAAATATTAGGAACCGCTGAACCTCTCAATGCCAAAGCAAGGTGATCTAACATAAGAGATGTTTAAACATAAGTAACTTTTCCCTACTGTTATAACAAATTCCCCTTGTTACCAATCTTTGGGTTGAGATTGGCAGATACACGCCACTTAGAGGATGGCAACAGGCAAATCCCATACCAGTGTTTTCAAGGGTCTTCGTGAGGCCGGCATATATGTTCTGCTGATGTCAGTGTTAGTAACATACATCTGCAAAGTCGCAGGACGTCACAAGAACTGCTTTTATTCTAGTGGAAATGGCCCCTTTAATAACTGTGAGTGACACAGAGTATTATACAGAAGAAAAGGGATGCCTTGGAATTTTCTTGCGGGAAGAGTCCCAAGTCCCCAGCAGTCATGTTTTAAGACTAAAGTAAAAAGAACAAATGATGGACGGAATGCTGAACAATGCAAACATTCACCCCCAGAAACAAAGATCTGAGTTTAATCCATTGTTCTTTCGTTCACCACGCCACCCCAGTTTGGACACAGCCATATGCAAATCAGTCTTGACACTGTTCCTCATGGGAACAGTCCGGACCGAAATGCAAGGCAGGTCCTCCATAGGGACCTGAACGAAGCATCATAAAACCGTTTTTAGACTAAGCTCCTTGATCCAGTCAATGTAACATCTCAGCGCACATCTCATGCAGATTTTAAAATGTTTCCTCGGCACTAAATGCTTGGGCCATTTTACAATACATTTTTGACTGGCGCAATTACACGTCTTTGGTGGTAAATAAGCCAGTGCTAGGTGCAAACACCTTTTAACATTGTATGATAAAAGCAGATTTGTGGAGATGGTCATGTGGAGAAATTATATTTGTTGGGTAGCAATTTGGTGTGGTGGCGATGTGCTGTTAATGTGGTTTACATTTTGTGCTGTATAATTGCATTGAATTAGTGGTGCGTTGTACTTTGAGTGTTGTATTTCACTATTTGATTATTTTGTTGCTCGTTGATGCTTTTTTTGTGTTATTTGACTTTTTGTTATGTTGTTCTGCTGTGTTTTATTGCGATTTGTAATTATAGTCAATGAGAGGAGGTGGCAGGATCAAGGAGAGAGAGCGCAAAACAGCCATTTTTTCCCCTATACTAATTCAACATTGTCGCAGGGATTCTGCTCCTACACAGAACTGTGCACAGAGACCCAGGACCTCAGTGAATTGTGGTGTACCAAAAAACTCACATTAGAGCCTAGAAACCCTAACCAGCTAGCATCAGTGTCACATTAGCTCTTCGTCCTATAGCAAAGGAACCAATGATTAGACAACCCAGAACATGCGACTTAGTTTATACTCAGGAATGGTGGGAAGCAAGAACACTCTTTCGTTATACTCTCATACCAGTCCAGAAAAGGAGTAATAAGAGACATGGGTAAGGTTAAAATATTTATTTTAACGACGTGCTCTAAGATGCAGTATCTTTGCTAACATAACCAGACATATGGTTAGAAATAATATGATCAGCATTGCTACAATTCCATAAAACACAAAAGGAGAAATCATATTATAATGATGGTGAAAATAGGTCCTATAGCGCCTAGTAATTCACCCTCCCTAGCTAGGAACTATGTTTTATAAAATATAGAAGGTCTCTTAGGCTTGTTTGGGGGACCCCATACCTCCAAGATCAGCAGGTGTGAATCACATCAGGATCTGCAAAAGCTCGCTGTCTCTCTGGAAAAACGGGCTTCTTCCAAGTGTCTGAAATCATGCTTAAAGTGCATTATTAAAGGTGACAGAATCACGTTGGCTTGCAGCTGCATATATGTAATAGCTAAAACGCGAGCCGATCAGCCCGAACAGCTACCTTGTTATGATAACCTAGGAGGCTTTAGCACTAAGTGTGCAGACTAGAGTCACAATGTAAGTCTAGGGATGCTGAAAACAAGCCATTCTCATGTGAAGCATTTCACACAGCCTAACTTACAACAACAGTTATATATAGTGTTGTGTGCAAAAGCAGCAAAAAGGAAAAATTGCGTTTAAACTTCTAATAAGCCTATGCTAACATAGCAGTTTGAGTAACAAAGCCCAGCCCTCACTACACCACTAATCCTTTTTGGGTTCTGAAGTAGATTGGTACTACCTCAAAAGCGCTTCAACACCTCATCAGGGGTAAAAAGCGCTATATAAGTGCAAACCCTTTCCTCTTTTATCCCTCCGCTATCCTTTTCAATCCAAATAACAGACCAATATATCCACTGCCCAAATTAATTTCATCTTCCCTTATACTAATTCACCACTAATCCGGAGTAGTGTGCTACTTGCCAAAAAAGTGCTTCAATGCCTCGTCAGGGGTAGTAAGTGCTATATAAGTAGAATTACATTGCAATTGATATTACATACCTTCATTGCTGTGTAATCCTTCTTTTCCCCTTCCATTGATCCCCAGGCCACTATATTTGTGCTCGCTCTCAGCAAAGCTCAGGAGGAAGACAGCTGTAAAGAGCAGCTGTCTGTCTCCTAACCCCTGTTGAGGTCTAGCACCATGTGGCTGCCGTCACCTGAGCCCGCAGCTCCCTCCTTTCACCACAGCCAGTTGCCACCAGCTCAAGATGAAATGCGGAACCACCAAGACGTAAGTGAGGAGGGGGCTGGAGAGGGCATGGTTGTGTGCTCATTTAAGAGTGAATGTGTGTAAATGAGTATGGCGTGTGTGAGTGTTTGCGTTCTAATATGTATGGTGGGGAAGGGCGTGCCGGCAGAGGACTAAGAGACTCGCACCTCAACCAAACCTCCCCAATGTCAAAGTTCATGAGCTAATCTAGATGAACCCAGCCCAAAACTGTGCTTGAGGCCATGCCTTCAGGGCTCACTCTATGTACTATGGACAAACGGAGATCCGCAAATATGTTTGCGGAGAAGCCCTCTGGTGACTATGCAAATGTACAAACTGAATCACCCTTAGAATCTGCAAATTAATGACTGAATTAGTTAAATGGTGGATAGTAAAATGGGTTTCTTCAAAACCACACCTTGAATTAACAGGAGGCAACGGGTTCAAAGGGATACTTCTACAACATAATTGAAATAATGTTAACATTCCATTTAGGTCCTATACCATACAAGCTTTTAATGTAAAAATGCATCATACTCTGAAATCCTAATACAATGAGCATTCGTCATCTTCGCTGGAAGAAACCTATGTATGAGTTGGTCAAGGTATCTCCTGGCTACAGGGTTCTGTAAAGAGGGAATGACACATCTGCTGTTTGGTTTTAAGTCATAAAAAGTGACTAAATTCCACTTTATTATCCACTGTAATATCCTAGAAAAGGGAACCAGGACAACGGATGGGCACTCTGCCTGCGAGGAAGGATCTCTGAGAGGGGCAGGGAGATGGGTGGCAAGTAGGTTCAAGTATTGGAAATGGGACGAGACAGTAGGTGGCTTTGAGACAGTGAGAAGACTGTGGTTAAAGGAGCGCAGACATTGAACAGTCTTATCCAGAAAGCCTGAGAGAGAGTTAGATTTCTGAGGTGCTGTGGATGGCTTTAAATATCAAAGTAAGTAATTTAGGGCCCAAAATGTTGCTGACATTTATTCAGCTTGGTGGTTATAAGAATAGGTGGAAACTTGCTGTTTGCGCTCGCCCTGGAACCCCTGGCTGCTTGGCTACGGTGGGAACCGTCACTTAAGGGAATCAGGTGGACCCCTGACTTTGAAGATCGCATATCGCTATATGCAGACGATATTTTGCTGTACCTCACTTCCCCACGGAAATCGCTGGGAGTGCTGTTTGATGTCCTCAGCTCGTTTGGCAAAAACTCCGGCCTGGTGATTAATTGGGCTAAATCTAGCATCTATGCACTCACTGGTGATGTGCCCCTTCTACCGCGCACATGCCCGATACGGATAACGCAGATCGGATTTAAATATTTAGGGATTTTTATATCACTAGACCCCGCGGTACGATATGAACGCAACCTGCTCCCCCCGCTGCTCCGGCTTAAATCTGATGTGGTGGCCTGGAGTGGCCTGCCGTTGTCCCCGCTCGGAAGGGCTGCCCTTTTTAAGATGATGTCCCTGCCCCGATTCCTATACGCCATTCAGAATACACTCGATCTCGTACCAGCTCGATACTTCCGCGAAATAGAGAGTCTGCAGAGGCTATTAGTTTGGGGTGGGCGTCCTCGTATCGCCTTAGCAACATTGACTCTGCCTTGGTACGACGGGGGCATTGCATTGCCGGACATCAGGCGCTACTATTGGGCGTCCCAATTGAGTGCAATCAACCATGCCATGGATGGCCCAACGCCAAATCCTGCTTTTGAAATGGATAAATGGCAGTTACCAGGAGGGGATTATAACAGGGCAATATATTCTAAATCGACTTGCAAGGTACTGTCAGGGCCCACCGGGGTGGTCGTGCGGGTGTGGAGAAGTGCAAACGCGGCCATGGGATGGTCAGACAGATTGACCAGGGCGACCCCGCTCTATGCGGCGGAGAGACTGGGTAGCCTATGGACGACGAAGGGCTTCGAGAAGTGGGACCTTATCGGTACCAGTACTGTTGGGGATCTATGGGTCAAAGATAGGATCAAGACCTTTGAGGAGTTGCAATCGGAATATGCACTTGGCGATAGGGAGCATTTTCGCTATATGCAGATCCGACACGCCCTCCACTCGGTCTTCCCGACCAGAACTGTCATTCCAGACTCCTCCCCCCTCGAAGATAGGGTGCTTGATGGCCATGTTCCTGATAGCACCATATCTCTAATATACAAAAAGCTGATTAACGCCCGAACTGATCTGCTCCTGCAGCTCCGTGAGGCGTGGACCGGCGATGGACTGGAATTGGACGATGAAGATTGGCAGGCAGCGGTATCCTCTCCGAAAGAGGTTGCGATCCCGGCTCGTCTCCGGCTGGTCCAACTAAAGATCCTACACCGTATCTATGTCACTGGTCCCCGTCTGATTCGTATGGGTCTCTCTGCGGATGGAGTGTGTAGGCGTGGCTGTGGTGCGCTGGGTACCTTCCTACATATCATATGGGAATGCCCGGCTGTGGCTATGTTCTGGAACCGTGTGCATGTGATTATGGAAGAAGTCACAGGAGTAGCTTTGCTGCCTGAGGCCCGCCGTTGTCTGCTGAACATATGGGAGCCGAATGACTACACTGTGGCACAGACACAATGGGCTGCTCTTGGAAACATGGTGGCTAAAAGAGACATTGCACAGCTATGGGGGTCTCTGAGGGCACCTGCGACTTCAGCATGGGAGGACAATATGGACTGGTGCATGTTTAGGGAAAAAACTGTATATGTTGCACGTGGTAAACCCAAGAAGTGGGGTAGAGTCTGGAACCAATGGAATTCGTATCGTGGGGAGATTTGTGTTCCCCGTTTGTAGAGGTCCCGATGATACCATAATCCCCATGACATGACGTCCCTATATTATACAGATTTTCGCACTACATGTTCGATTACCCTGGGGGCCCCCCCCCTCCCACTTTTCATTCCATCCTTTTTACTGTATATCTGTTTAATATGACTCCCCCCATGAGACGGACGCACTCTGCATTGCCTCTCGTTTAGTTTGTTATTGTCGTTTTTATGTTTATATAAATAATTAAAATAGTAAAACCTCCACCTTCTCCTACGCCACTATTCTGTTCCGTTGAAACGACATGTTGAATCGCTGCCGGGCCTACGGGCTGTCGGCTGAAAGCTGTGTAAATATGCAATGTCAACTGTTTTCTATTGTTTTAGCGATGGCCGGCCCATGTGGTTGTAGGCCTGCAAATGTAATACCGCAATCGAAATAAAGGTTTAAAAAAAAAAAAAAAAAAAAGAATAGGTGGAAACGTCTTTGTGGAGGACTAGCCTTTATGTGTCAAAGTTGATTACCTAATCTAAGAAGGAGAAAGGGTTCCGGTACATAGTTAATGGTGCTAATTATGCAGTGAGGTTTGGATTCAGAGGAGGAGATGAAGTCTTGGAAGTAGGCAGGTTTGACTACACCAGGAACAGATGTGAATGCTTTTGGGGCTATTTTGCAGTCAAAGAGTGAGGGACCTGTGATTTTCTCCAATTCCTAATCATTTTTAGACTGCAGACACTGAGTTATGCGGGGTTAGGGTGGTGACCAGAAAGGGTGAAAGTACATGGAGGTTTGTGAGAGTCCAAGAGTGTAAAGAGAAGAGTCACATTCGGCAGAAGCTAGAGGTGGTTCAGACTGGAGGGACCTTCATTCAAATACGTTGCATGGAATTCCGTGTTTCTATGTGGTCATTATTTACGAAACGTCCATTCTATTGGTTTGAAGATACTCCAACGAGAGAACATCTGAATCTGCATTTGCAAAGAACGTGGTGAATGCAACAGTAATCTAGATTATGACATGATCCTATTAATATTGGTATTTCTTTTAGGAATAACATGCCTTTGCTCACTTTTAAACACTGTGCCATTACAGTGTGACTCTATGCAGGCATGCATGTAATTTATAAAGTGCAAGCCTAGCTACAAAGAAGTAGTTGGTTAAGGATGAAGCAAGCTGTTTCCTGCTACAGAATCTAGGGAAAGAACAGAGGGCGGGATATTTGCTTTCTTTGCCCACAGCACCAGTTTATATAAGAGAGAGGAAGTGACTGCCCAAAATGTTTGCTTGGTACAAGGAATTTAAGGCAGGCCTTCCAATTGTATTTTATATCATTATTGTGCATCAGCTGTGCCCGGAGAAAATGGAGTACTGTCCTCGAGGGTTGGTCTTACCTCCTGGCATAGTGGCAACCCTACTCCACTGCCTACTCTGTGCCCTGCACACATTTATCCTTTTTTTCCAAGAAAGGATGTGGCAGACAGATGAGATTCGATGGGGATAAAATCCCGGGTGTCTGACAAGGACGTTTGGTTTTCCTTTTCAATCAAGAGTGCCAGTGTGGATGTATCTGTACACTTTGCCAACGATGGGTGTGTTAAGGGGGCATGGATATCCCAAACACCAGTCATCCTTATCCTAGGCCAACACACTTGGATGATGGTGAACGCTACCTACTCAACTCTAATCACCACTATAGAGAGCACCAGGCAAAGCATTAGTCCACATGTCGTGGCTATGTTAAGAGATGCTTCCGGCCTGATTACACCACAGGTATCAATCAATCAATGGGGAGGGACTAGGGATTTGAAGGTCTGTTTCATTCCCCAGGGTAAGTACGAGGTTTATCAAAGAGGAAACAGACACTTGTAACACTAGGCCATTGGTCATATAAATTTAGAGTAACCTCAAAAACCCTATGCAAATGTGGTTATTGCGGTATATATGGTTCGTCCGCCCCGCATATGGGTTGTTGGCCGTTATCATTGGTTACTCCAAGTTAGTGATGTTGCCAGCCTCAACCGGAGGCACCTCTGGCTTATAGTGCAGTGTCCAGAGAAGGAGAAAAAGTGGTGTGTCAAAATAAAATTTCGAAAAAAGGAAAAAAGGTTTAAAAGCTGAAAAATCACCCTGAATAGTTTTATTTAATGGTGTGATTTCCAGGTTATTAAAAAGATCTGTTACTACTAAGTTGATCGAGTAACTAGATCATAGTAGTTGAAAAACACTTATTGCACAAACGTCGACATGTTTCTGCTCTGTCGGCCCACAGGGGTCTATAGAGCATTCGTCAGGACTCACAGTTAAACAGACAAACAATGTTCGGATTACTCACACCTTTTGTGTTGTGTTACATTAATAACCTGTATACTTTGCAGGGTATTGACTCCTCCGGTTTCTTGTAAACGAAGAGTACTCGCTTGCGTCGGGGGGCCCTCAGGACTCAGAGCCGCGTGTGCTTGCAATCACGTCTAGTGCTGACTCTGCCCCCGGAGGCAGAGTCAGCACTAGACGTGATTGCAAGCACACGCGGCCCTGAGTCCTGAGGGCCCCCCGACGCAAGCGAGTACTCTTCGTTTACAAGAAACCGGAGGAGTCAATACCCTGCAAAGTATACAGGTTATTAATGTAACACAACACAAAAGGTGTGAGTAATCCAAACATTGTTTGTCTGTTTAACTGTGAGTCCTGACGAATGCTCTATAGACCCCTGTGGGCCGACAGAGCAGAAACATGTCGACGTTTGTGCAATAAGTGTTTTTCAACTACTATGATCTAGTTACTCGATCAACTTAGTAGTAACAGATCTTTTTAATAACCTGGAAATCACACCATTAAATAAAACTATTCAGGGTGATTTTTCAGCTTTTAAACCTTTTTTCCTTTTTTCGAAATTTTATTTTGACACACCACTTTTTCTCCTTCTCTGGACACTGCACTATAAGCCAGAGGTGCCTCCGGTTGAGGCTGGCAACATCACTAACTTGGAGTAACCAATGATAACGGCCAACAACCCATATGCGGGGCGGACGAACCATATATACCGCAATAACCACATTTGCATAGGGTTTTTGAGGTTACTCTAAATTTATATGACCAATGGCCTAGTGTTACAAGTGTCTGTTTCCTCTTTGATAAACCTCGTACACCACAGGTATGTCACGGCAAAATCTCAGACTGGCTCTAGAAATCTAATGAGATGAGATGAGGTGCAACATGACCCACAAGCACAGTGCAACCTGAGGTCAGAGGCCGCCGAGTGAGCAATCACCTAGTCTGAAAAATGCCTAGCTTCATTCAAAGGCTATTTTGGAGGGAGGGAGGGAGGAGGAGGGGAGTTCGTTATAGCGTGAACTCGACCCAAAGGTATCAGAGCGCGTTACATGGGCACCAGTTGCGTTGCAGATGAACACATTGGCACATTCATTTTGTTAGGCACAGGGAGATTAAGTAATTTGCCCAGAATCACAGATGTACCCAGCTTCGAGGTCGACCCCTCTAGCCATTAGGCCACATCCTCTTGAAGCTGTTGCCCAGCTAATTGCAGACTGCTTCACTACAAGAGTTCACATTCCTCCTGTTTAGCATTTCTAAAGGTAGAATGTATTTTTAGGTCTCGTTAGAGCCAGCGCATGCGCTGGTCTGGCGAGACATTTTGTAACTGGCTTTTTGAAGTGCTACCAAAGGCTTTCTCCGGCCACAAGCGAGCGGTGACGTAGGCGCGCGCTTACGAACACAGGCGCAATTTCGCGGGCACCCTTACAGCCGCGATTACTTTCACTTCAGTGGCGCCGCCATCTGCCTTTCCTCGCTCCGCTTCTTCCACACCACAGAACGCGTCCCCTGTCACGGTCCCCTTTACTTTTATGGCCGCGCGGCCAATGCTTGTTGTTATTCCAATCCATCCTAAAATATTAATTTTTTGGCATGCGACGCCTGCCACAGATATTTTGAGAAGTTAGCTGTAAACGTGCATAGTTCTGAACGATCCTGCGCTACTAGGGGAGGAGAACTTAAAGGTAGATAGGAGACACTGGTCTGGTCCTGTGCTGCCCACAACTCCCAATAAAGCACTTTCATGGATTAACAAGAGGAGCGCTTCGAGATTCCACAAAACTGTAAGCCATTTTATGTGCTTTTTTGTCCTGCACGCTTGTTATTATTATTATTATTATTATTATTATTATTATTATTATTATTATTTTATTTTTGTAAAGCGCGTAGTCACCCAGAGGTATCCCAGCGCTAGGGACCCTAATTCTGAAGTACGGTGGGCCAAGGACCAAGAGAAAAAGAAGGAGGTGGGGAGGGACAAAGATACAGAATAAGGAGAGGGCAGACAGATATGATTAGGGAAAGAGATGAGTCTTTAACTGCTTCCTGAAGCGCAGATATTGTGGTTCAAGTCGTAGGTCACGAGGGAGCGAATTCCAGAGACGTGCAGCCTGGACCGAAAAACGTCTTCCTCCTGATCGGGCTTTCTTGAATCTTGGGGCGTTAATGAAGTTTTCTGCGTCTGAGCGGAGGGATCTTGTAGATTTATAGGGGGTGATGAATTTGCTAAGGACTGGGGGGCCTTGATTGTGCAGTGATTTATGGACAAGGCACAAGGCCTTGAATTTAATTCGCTCCCTTATCGGGAGCCAATGGAGGAGTTTGAGAGCAGGTTTAGCCGAGGTTCTGGCCGGGGTGTTTGTGATAATCCGGGCAGCGGTGTTCTGGATACTCTGAAGCTTGTTGAGGGTCGCTTCAGGGGCGCCCAGATAAATCACATTACTGTAATCCAACCTCGATATTATAAGGCCTTGGATTAACAGTTTTTGGGACTTGGGGGGTAGGAGGGGCAGGACTTTCCTCAGAGTTTTTAGGAGACCAACGCAGGTCCCGACTACCTTCTTAGCTTGAATATTAAATGAAAGATCAGAGTCGATCCAAACACCCAGACTTTTTACCTCTGTTTTAGGTTCAGGGGGAGGGCCCAGACAGGCTGGCCAGATGTCCGGGGAAAGTGAGATTCCTTTTGGACCAAGCAGAAGGACCTCAGTTTTCGTCCCATTTAGCTTAAGGGCTGATCTATTCATCCAGCGGTGGACCTGCGTAAGGCAGTTGAATAGGTCAGCTGTGTGTTGTCTGGGGTGGGACAGAGACACCACTAGTTGCGTGTCGTCAGCGTAGCTGACGACGCTCACTCCGAATGGGGTGATAACCTCCTCCAATGTGGACATATAGATATTAAATAATGTGGGGCTCAGGGAGGAGCCCTGAGGCACACCACATTGGAGGGGCATTTCGGAGGAGCGGGCGTTCTTCTCCCAGATCTGGTAGGTCCGTTGGGCCAAAAAGGATGAGAGCCAGGACAGGGCTGTGCCTTCCACGCCAACTCTTTTAAGTCTTTCAATGAGGAGTTGGTGGTCAACGGTGTCGAACGCCGCACTAAGGTCGAGGAGGATCACTGCCACTGATCCTCCCCCATCCAATAGCGCTCTGGCCTCCTCTACCGCTGCCAGGAGGGCGATGTCAGTGCCCTGCCCTGGTCGAAAGCCCGTCTGGGAGCTTTTTAGTTTATTATTGACCTCCAGAAACTGTGAGAGTACCCTATTGACTAGTTTTTCTGCGATTTTGCTGACTCCTGGGAGAAGGGAAATAGGCCTGAAATTGGCCAGATTCTCAGGGTCAAGAGATGGTTTCTTCAATAGGGCTTTTACGACAGCCGTCTTCCAACTCAGGGGTACAACTCCTTGTTGGAATGAGGCGTTGATCAGATGAGTAAGGGGGGGGATGATAGTGGAAGCTACCTCCTTGAGGATCCGGAGTGGAGCAGGGTCCCTAGGGGAACCGCTCTTCATGGAATTAAGCATGTTTCCTACTTCATCTATTGTAACTTGGCCCCACGAGGAGAGACAAGTAGGAGATGACGGGCATGGGAGAACGATTTCTTCACACGAGCTCGGGGGAGGAATTGAATCCAGAATTGTTCGGATTTTATCATGGAAAAAATTAGCCAGTTGTTGGCATTTCTCTTGATCGGCTTTAGGGTCGGAGGGGAATCCCGATCCCTGTTCTGGGGTTTTTAACAGCTCTTTCAGGATAACATATGATTCCTTGCTGGAGCATCCCGCCTCCTCTATTCTCTCCTGAAAAAACACGCTTTTGGCTTTCCGAATAGCGGTTTTATAGGATAGAAGAGAAGTAGAGTAGATGTTTTTGTTAATTTCCGATTTGTCTCGTCTCCAAGAGCGTTCTGTTTTCTTGCACTCCTGGCGCAGAGCTTTGAGCTCTGGAGTGTACCACAGCGCCGGAGAAAGTCTTTTGGGATGTTTGAGGATTGCAGTTTTTGGGAGCAGAGTATCTAGAGATGAAGTAATCCACTCACTAAACTGTTTATCAGCCATGGTGGGGTCGGAGGAGAGCTCGGGGATGGAGTGTGCAAGGGCGACGGCCCATTCCTCAGGTAAGAGTTTGCGCCAACGTCGGTCAGTTACCTGAATTTTAGAGGTTAGGAGGTTCAGCGTGGGAATTTCCCAGGAAATAGGGACCAGAAAATGGTCCGTCCATGGGAGAGTCACAGGTGAATTGGTGGTAATAGTTGGTATATTGGTGAGGATCGCATCCAATAGGTGGCCCTTCATGTGGGTAGGCTCATTGTTCACCAATCGGATATTTAGTGCTGTTAGATCTTGCCGAAGGTCAGAGGCTACCCGATCCGCGGGGTCCATAAAGTGGAAGTTTATGTCACCTAGCATAAGAAAGTTGGAGGTGGACGAAGCTAGCTGTGATGCTGTTTCGACGACTGCATTGATGAAATTCCCGGGGGCACCTGGGGGGCGGTAGATTAACAGCCCTGCCAGGGAGTGAGCTGGGGAGGTTTGGATGGAGAATTGGCAGCTCTCGCAGTCCTCAATACCGGCGTTGGACGTTCTACAAGTGAAATGTTCCCTGAAGATTATAGCTACCCCCCCTCCTCTCCCTTTGGGTCTGTGTAAAGCTTGGCAGAGATACCCCGTGGGGAGGGCCGTGACGATGTCCGCATCGGTGCTCTCTGATAGCCATGTTTCCGTTAAGAATAGTAGGTCGAGATCCTGCTCTAGGATTAAGAGATTTAGCTCAATCGCATGTTTAGGGAGGGAGCGGCAATTAAGAAGTCCCATCTTCACAATGGCTTTTGTGGATTTCCGGGGGGTCGGGTTGCAGCGCGAGCAATTCGAGAAGGTATTACCTTCAGTATGCGTGTGATAGCAGGCAAGGATTTTCTTAGGTCGAAGTGCGAAGTGGCGCTATCAGAGTTGAGATAGGTCTTTATGCAAGCCAGGCATGACAATGAGATAGGTCGCCGTTTAATGTCTGTTGTTATCTCGCGCAGAGCCATGTGTGGGACCGGCGCGGCGTGCTGTAAAACCCCCAGATAATGATGGCTTGGTCGAAGGCAGGCAAGCATGAATGCACTTCATACACTCCGACCCGGGCTCGCTGGCCAACTGTTGTTTCTGGAGACTGTCTGCTGTGCTGTCTGCCCCCCTTAACCCTGATGCAGTCGCACTTGTTACGTTCCAAATAAAGCTGAACAATGGATTCCATGAAGAAGAATGACACCGGGGTCAGGGGAGACCTAAGGTTCTATGAGCCAAATATTTATGCAGCAGTGATGATTTACATCCCCAGGAGCACGTTGGAGACGATGCTCAAAAGGGGGGAGCCGTTTTTTTTCATTTTATTGTTGCAATTTTATAAAGCGCAAACTCAACCAGTAGTTATCCGAGCACGTTACATTAACACCAGTTGCATTGCAAACCGACACCGTTATTTTTAGGCATGGGGAGATTAAGTGATTCGCCCAAAATCACAGGATTCTGAGCCTTCTGCCAGACTCGAAGGCCTGAGCCTTCTGCCAGACTCGAACCTGGTTCCCAGCCTCAAAGTCAGCTGCTCTAGCCTTTAAGTCACACCCTCTAGTAAAAAACGCACCAAGTGGTACTGCTCCTTCCCCATTCTCAGCTGCTCTCTTATGCAGGGTTAAAATAAGTGTTTGTATCTGCCAACACTCACCAGCTCACAAAAGGTGTCGTTTTGGGGACGCTATTATATCGCTACCTTATCTAACGATGAAAATACTACTTATCTTGTTTAAACCTTATGCATCAATGAAAATGGGGCCCATTTTGCAAGTGCATTTTGAAGTATGTAAAGTAGTAAAAAAAAGTAGTGCTTGTGTAGTAAAAGGGGGATGGGGACACACTGCTTCACCTCCCAGCACAGTTCGCCCCTTAGCATCCTGGGAAATACAGTTCAGTTTAAATGCTTACTTGAAATTTAGCTGATGTGTTTCACCAAAGTTGGTGCAGGTTAGTTCTGTTAATCGCTAGACAAGTGTTTCTGGATATTATTCTTCATCAGTTGAGATTAAAAAACTAAATTCATTGGGGGTTGCTGAGAAAGCTGCCACAATCCTCTCAAGTCTCTGTACCTCTTCCTGGCGCACAGCAATCCCAGATTAATTTAGTTTTTTAAATCTCTATTGATGAAGGATAATAGCCAGAAACACACATGTCTAGAGATTAACAGCACTAACCCGCACCACCTTTGGTGAAATACTTAAGCAAAATTTCAAGTAAGCATTTAAACTGAACTGCATTTACCGGAACGCTAAGGGGTGAACTTTGCTGTAATGTGAGGCAGTGGGCTCCCATAAGCCTTCTGTTTAAAAAGGCTCCCTTGAGCCACCAAGCGGACAAGCTCTTGGAGATGCACCTGTGCGCCAGGGAGAGGTACAGAGACCTGAGAGGATTGCGGCAGCTTTCTTAGCAACCCGATATGAATTTCGTTTTTTATCTCTACTGATCAAGGATAATATCCAGAAACACATGTGTCTAAAGATTAACAGCACTAACCTGCACCAACTTTGATGAAACACTTCAGCAAAAATTCAAGTAAGCATTTAAAGTGAACTGCATTCATTGTAAAGCTAAGGGGTGAACTGGGCTGGGAGATGAATCAGGGTACTCCCATCCCCCTTCTAGTACCTGTGTAGTACTCAAGCAAGACAAGCATTGACATAGCCAATAGGTCTCGCCTTTGGGACCTTAGAAGTGTATAGTTATCCAGCACAATATCCTTGGTGTAACAACATCAAGTGTTGCATGGCTAAACACTTATAATGTCCCAAAGGCGAGAACTATTGGCTAGGCCAATGCTTGTTAAAGTTATGTTTTGCAGGTCTCTTATCATACCACATCTCCCTCTTCCAAAGCACCAGGTAAGCAGATGCCGACCACTCAATGGAATCTCATCACAGCCCCCATTGTCATGCAGAGCTGCAGGAGGGACATGCCTCAAGGCAGCCTGACGCATCCTGCTAGGTTGGCAGAGTCTTCCCAGTCAATCGGTGGCTAATGTCCTACTGGTTTTCTCAGAATCGTATTAATGAACAGAACAATGCCAGTGTTGCAGCGCTTCAGTACGGACATCTATACTTAGTCTATAGTGATTGTCCATGGTGCATTATACAAATACTAAATCCACACTGAGCACACTGTTTCTACTCCTAACTAAACTTCTGTTGACAAAAAGCAAACAGGATATTAAACAGGAAGCCATACACACCCTTACCTCTATCTTACTGTTGTACACCAAAATCTCCAGGACAGACACCTCCTCTCCACAGGTGTCCAAGGAAGAGAGGTCATACAGAGAAGAGTAGACTGGGCCATAGGCCCAATCGCGGAACTTTCGTGACAAATGTCGAGCATCCTCATCCTTTATCTCCCGACGTATGATATGCTGAAATACCTGCATCAAAAAGAAAACCATGTTACGCTACACATATGATCAGGCTTCGGCTTCCACAGTACACACTAGTGCAAAAGTGTCATGTATACTAGGGAGGTAGGGTGCTAGCTGGACCACTTGAGATGTGGAGGAAAGGGGAATGTGGCTTTGTGGGCTAGGATGTGCTGAGCTGTTGCAGGCGCAGACTGCCAGAACCAGTTCACAGGGACATTCCTGTCCAGCGCTGGAGGCAGGTTTCTACAGCCAAGCAGCATCATGTTTCATCACAAAGAGGGTCAATGTGATCCAGAGTCATAAAAGTCATTTAACAAGTGACTCAGTATGGAGTTTAAAAACTGACTTTTTGAAAAAAACTTGCATAATATAATAAACGATCAACTTTATTGTTATCTGTTTGGCAGCACTGACAAATGATTGATTTTGTTCCTTATTTGTACGGAGCACCGATGCCAATTGGCAAGCTTGGTTCGAACCTCCTGTCCATAAAATGAACAACAGGACTTTCCAGGAACACTTAATGCAGTTCTGTGGAGCGTGTCGTCCAATGAAGATGCTGGCTAGCCTGCAGCAGACGAGGGAGAGTGCACGATATGTTGATGCTTCTGAAAGGCTAGTAAGGATCTGGCACAGTAAGCCACCTTTCAGGCTCAACTAATGTGTGGTTGAGTCTCCAATTATTTTACCTGCTCATTGGAGGAAGTAGACTTTTGGAAAAATTAACACTTACCTTGAGATCAGTCCAACTCTGAAAACTGGACCACAAAAAGATGAACTTACAACACAGTCTAACCTCGCTAAAGCATACACATGATCAGACATATTTTACCTGACTTGGTAGAAGAACTAGGTACAAGATGAAACACAAAGGTTGGTAATTGTTTAGTTGTGTGATTTTTCTGTTTCTCTTAGGGAATGGTAGGTGTGGGTGACGGGCAAGCTCACGAGAGGAGTACACCCATTTCTGTTTACCAGACAATATTGCAGTTCACTGAGCTAGGCCATGAGGTTTCTCAAAGACTCCAAGAAACTGACCTCACTTTTTTAGATTTCACCTTAAGATGGGTTTATTGTTATTTTGCACATCTTTATAGGAAAACAACACTAACTTGTTGCACCCTACCCACATCCCTGGTTCACTCCCAATATCCACTCCCTCAGGACACAAATACATTTACTCCACCAAAGATGGCGGAAATCCAGAATCCAAGAACATTGGGAGGAATACAAATTGGTAGTCAATACACTAACAATTTTTCTGCAAATTGACAAAGATTCCAACTTTTATAACCTCATCACCTCATTATAACGTCAGCACAATGTTTAGCCTGTACTCTTTTTTCCTTCCTGTTACCGCATAAACAGCCCACTACCTATGCTTCCCTTAGCCTTTGGCTTTCCGTTTTTTCTACAACCAATCCATTAACAGGGCTGAACTTGCCGCCGCAACCACACTCATTTACACACCATCACTCATAATGTTCAACTTGCCACCTTCCACCTCTCCTGCAGAACTCTTACTAATATTCAAGTCAGAAAACCTTTCCTTTGACCGGTCTGATACATTTAGCCCTCAAATAATAAATTATCTGGAACTGTTCTCCAATGTTAGAGGCCTCTCCGACTTCATAATTCAATCACTCTTCTATCCTAATTCCACCCAAAATGTTTCAAATCTGCTGTCATACCACAGTTGAAAAAACACTTCAATCCCACCTCGCTTAACTCCGACTCTTTTCTCAAGACACTGGACGCCTTGTGCTCAATCACTACACCTTTAGACCTACAATTGCCTTAAACCTACTCCAATATGGTTGCCGGACACTTTACTTAACGCAGACTAAATACACATGTACATCAAACTTTTTCATTTCTGCCCACCAAAGATCCTGCATCTAAATTCTTCTGAGATTTTCTGCTGCTTTTGACATGGTCAGCCATCCTGAATCAGTTACATTTCGAGACTGGTTGGGCACTTGGCTCATTCTCCTATTATCTCTCCAACCCATCCTTCACAATCCCAAAATGCCTCTCTTTTTACACCCACTTCCTTACCAGTGGGTGTACCATGGGGTCCATTCAGTCCTGGGGCTTTATATCTTCTCCCTACAAATCACCTCGCATGACAAATTTATCTCTCCATTTTTACCACCTTTCTGTAGACTGGAACTCCGTTCTGAGCAATTACCAGTGGCTGAGTTTCATTTAAGCATTCCACCTGCCACCTTTTTGTCTTTTCAGTGAAACCCTCTCAATGTAATGGGTATGGCCAGGCCTTGATACAATTATGGGTGAGTAGTCGCGCTTTACAAGACATCTGATTCATTGGTTCAGTGCTCACTGCTCCATTGTGCTCATTGTGCATTTAACTCAAATTGTAGCTCACTGATGAAGTCCAACAAGGTTGAAGCCCACCTGGGGCAGAGGAAAGCTGCAAGCAGCACTGTACCTAACCTGGTGATCTACCCTTGACCCCCCCCCCATCCCATGATTGTATTTTGCCTAGTGGGCATGCTCCTTGTTTAGCCCTCTGTTGCTCTTGAGCTATTTTTGCACTCTACAAATAAAAATACATTCATACATCTCCCCGGAAAAGCGCATTAACTTTGCCGTTTACAACTTCAACCACCCCTGACAAGCAACTACCAACCAGCCCAGAATCACCAAGCTGACTAATTGTTTGCTAAACACCAAGCTCCCTATAGTCTTTAAAGTGATCCATGGCACTGTCCCAACGCACCGCTCACAAACACTAGCTAGATACACTCCAGTCTGCAATCTACAATCCTCAAATGTGAACCCCCTGGATATCCACAAACTACCTTGTGCAGAGGCGTTGCTTAGTCAGTAACATAGGGGGAGCTTCAGGTTTTCCAACAATATAATGTTAAAATACATTAGAACATTGGAATGTTGGGAGCTCCATTGCAGACAATGTTCCAATGTTCTACAAAGGCTTCTCGAAGTTCGAGGGGATTTATATCCCCTCGAGCTTCGAAAACCCTTTGTTTAATTTGTTAGAACATTCTGCCCTCTAGTGGCAGAATGTTCTAATAGCCTTATAGCCCTTTGTAGCAGGGCTATACCGGCTATTAAAGTCCCGCTGTTTCGTTAAAGTCCCTCACCTTCGGCTCGGGCCTTTAACGATTCAGCGGGCCTTTAATAGCCGGTATAGCCCGCTACGGCGGGCTATAAGGCTATATTATACCACAAGCAGGCTGCACGACAGGAGTTTAAACAGCTGTGAAAAGGGAGGGAAATGCGGATTGGTAGGCATACTAAGTAACAGAAATCACAATATTTAGTAAAATAACCAACATTTTTTAAGACTTTCAGAACCAAGTGATGGAGAGTGTCTGTATGTGCTCGTCTGTGTGTATGTAAAAGTCCTGTTGAAATCCGACAGATTTATCACCAAACCAGACTGAAAGCACCTGTACCCAACTATTTACCACAAAAAAAAACATTTATTAGGGGGACGTAACACCCCAAATACCTTCTCTGAAGCTACACCCATGACCTTGTGAAGCAAAGGACAGTCCACTCTTTTGTGACTCTTTAACTGGCACTCACTCCCTGTGGGCCTCCATTCCATCAATTAAAAGGCTCATAAAACTCAGCCTTCTGTATATCAAACACCAAAATCATACTTGTCACTTGAAACCTATATCACCCCTCCTAAAAATGTTTACTCACCATTCACCTTAAATGGATCCCCCTCTTAAATGCCTGGCTTCACCTGCAAATTTGATATCTGCTTCCTTAATTAATAAGAAAATGAATGACTATCTCACTTTAAGCCACTGCCTGCAACTCACACTAGACTGACAAAGGCATAACGTGTAATGCAAGTCAATACTAATGACTTAGGCGGTAGTTTTGTGCTTTTTCAAGGACAAAACACAGCATTATTTTCAACTTAAAAGGTCTTCCACGTCGACGCAATCTAATGGTGAAATTACATTCCCTGATCTGTTTCGAAATATACCTCGTCTGGGTCCAAACATGGCCACGAAAGCATAATATGCAAGTATCCTAAAGGGTTATATTTCTTGCTAATCACATTTCACTGTCTCGCCTTTACCCCTCATCCTCCAAATTGTTCCACGTGTTTCCACCAGGAGTATTTCTGATTGAAAGGCTACTCCAATAAATAAACTCCAAACTTCATCTTCCGTATTAATGAACTTCCTCCTCGCTTCGCTTTCATTCCTGGTTGCTTCGTTTCATAATGTTTATAATTTTTTATCCAAATGCACTACTTGGCCCATTTGACTTTCGATCTCTTATGCAATGGTAACTATATAATTTGCGGTTTTTACTTTTGTTGTACATCAAGTGCTCTTCAGGTCTTCGGGGTCATGCAACATGAAATCTTCAAGTAAATTGCTTAAAAACTCAATTATTTACAATGCACTAGAGAAGAACAACAATGGAAGACCAACAAAATATGTCGCTATCTTAGCAGCATTTATCAGTACATAAAATAATTGTTGCTACGCGGCAACTGCACAGGTCCTCACTAAAATACCCTATGGCCCCACTGACCGCACAGAAGTCATACCTGGTTGAGTGCATGCATGCCCTTAGTGACTGCAGACAATGCACTGCTGGCTGTGCACAAGCCCTCGTTGACCTGGTGAACTCTGGACGCCTGAGCACTAAGCTCATAAGAGAAGCTGATCCTCTTTTGCACAGCCTTGATCAAAAATGATTAATTACATTTTTTTCATTCAACTAATAATGGTGCGATAATGTTTTCAAAAGGTTAACGCTTTGCAGTGTAAAATGTAGCGTAAATAATGAGAAAGCATACCCTTAGCTCTGTACTCGATACCAAGAGGTGGAAAGCTGAAAATGACATGCTAACAACACAAACAAGGACTCCGACCGATCCATCAGTTACATTTTAAAGCACTGCTTTGACCACAAGATGGCAGCAGCACTCCACTCATTAAAAACAAAATATTAAACAACAGATATCTGAAAAGGACAATATAATCATTCTGCTATCTAGATAAGCACCGTGCTCGTCAATATAACCTATTTATCTTAGAAATGGGTTCTCTCATTATTGGAAAGTAGATTAACAAAGCAACCAGAATATTTTTCCGCCTTTGACTGAGACTTAAAGGTCCAGAATGATGTCAGTCTCTCTGCATCACAGATGACAGCGGCTCTTAACCTTTGACTCTGTGGACTCCCACTGAATCACGATTGAAGCCGAGGAACCTCCACTTAAACAATTTCTAAGACATGAAACTCAAAAAACAACCAAAACTACAAAGACAAGTATACATCAAAAAATGCAAAAATTATGATTTTTTTTATTTGTATTTACAAACAGAAATGTAAATGTTAATGGAAAGGTTTGAGCTTTTCTAAGTGTGCTGTTTTTATAAGACAATGTACTAGACTCTGGCATATCGCTATCTTGTATGCTCCTATCGCAGCCTCTCCTTTTGTCAAAGCAAACTAGAGCTTCAGTGATGTCACCCACCAATATTCCACACTACTGTTGCAGTATTTGCGCTTCTCCAAGAAATCAACTTAATTTTTAGCCTCCAATTTCAAATCACTTCACATTTACAGAACGCATTTTGTTTAGCTGTGTCTATACTTTAAAAAACGACTAATATTTATTCTTCTACACACCTTCAGTGCACTCACTTGCTTATTGACAGCAGAGAAGCCCTCTGATTGTGAACACACCCTCGGAGACTGTGTCCATGCCTTTAAAGACATACACACTATCAATGACTGCAGACAAATTCTTCCACTTACCTCCCCCTGACTGCATGCATGAACTCACTGATCACTATCAATCTGGCCCACTCCTAACACAACAAGGAATCTGCTCTAGTAATGACCTTGGGCAACTCTTAGATTTAAAGTGGATCAGGAAGGCACTGCTGTCCTAATCCTTAGAGACTTGTTTGCCATATTTGATGCAATGCAATATGATCATTTGCTATATCAGCTTTCTAAAATCGATATCAACGACCATGCTCATGGCTGTATGACCCAATCAATACCTGGCAGATTGCTTACAAAGAGTTGCTTTCCGTTTTTAGATCCTCACTCAAGACAATCACGGAGGCTTCCCCCCAAGGGGGATCGCGAGCCGGCGCCATAACCACAGCGTCGTGCCCCGGACAGGAGGGGGCGGGGGGGACCAAGGGGGAGCGCGCGAAACTCGCAACCTCCCCCCCCCCCCCAGGGAGAACTAGGTTTTGCGCCGAAGAACCCCCCCGGCCAATGGGGGCCAGGGCGGGATTCGAACCCCCCAATGCAGCCTCCCTGGCGGCGTGGCGAAGAACTACGCCGATATCGGTTGGTACGGAGGCACACCGGAGTGCGGTGCGCCTGAATAGGTACACTCACTTTCAGATGCCGCACGGCTGGGTGAACTGACCTAAGGACAGCGACTCTGGGATGCCTCACGGCTGGGTAGCTTGGTCTACCTAAGGAGGGGGTAGCAAACGGAGACGGCCCTCGCAGCCCAGCCCCCGCCGGATGGCAGGGCACAACAAAGACGGACAAGGTAGCGAGTCGGCCTAACCTCGGAACAGAAGCTACACTCTCCCCGCGCAAAAGGAGCGCAAAAATCCAACCTACGCAAAGAAACGGCCCTGAAGGGCCCAAAAAGACAATACCAAAGAACTGTGTGATGACGTAACATACATGTTTCCTTTGTATTCCTAATAAACTGTGGCCAACAAATGACCACAAAATGAGACAAATGTGTAGTTGGCCTTTCGGGCGGGAGAGGGGATACCGAAAAGGAAATAGGGGGTTGCATGTCATGGGAGTGGGGCAGAGTGCGAGGGTTATCGCAGAGGCTTCCCCCAAAGGGGAATTGCGAGCCGGCGGGGATCTGCCCTCAAGGTGGGATTGGGATTGCAATTCGGCCGGACAGTCCCAAAAAAAGGTGGCCCACACTCTCGGACTGTGCCCATTCATTAAACATCATTTGGTTAGTCTTATTGGACTAATTTTTAGAAAAATGATTGGTAACCTAAGCATTTTAAAGCCTATATAATCAGTAAGATTGGTGTAAACGAGAAGCACTGCATTTTGTCCAGGTGGGCGAGGTGAAATAAAATTTCCCAAGGGCCACAAAACCGGACCTGGCTAGGGTTGCCACCTGGCCGTCTTTTTACCGACATGACCTATATTTTAATATCCTGGCCGGTATGAAAAAATTGACAAAATCACCAAAAGTTTGTATTTGTAACTCTGATCAGTATGTATTTAAACAGTCAAGATAAGATGAAAGCACCTTAAAATGTGTTCGAAAGCTGCTTTACTCAACCGTGACTAATAGCTAAACTAAACAATGACAGAAAAGCCATGTTACAAAATAATATGGATATTTTTATATATAGAGTGCTCTCTAATTATCATGCCCATGTCACAATCGGATAATATGAATAAATTGCTGCTTTTTTTCTAATGGCTTTTTTTAAATAGTTTTACATAGGGTGAACTCGGCGCTAGGGCACTGGAGAGATTTACATGAGAACCTGTTACACTGCACAAGATCAAATTCATTTTTACTTCAGCTTTTGGGAGACTAGCACCTAGATTCATCATCGGCATGCTTTGCGAGTCTGTAATAGCGATTATTAAGGAATCGCTATTACAGACAGATGATGAATCCCAAATGCAAAAATTGCGCTCGCAAAGGGCCAGATTCTCAGGATCTGGCCCTTTTCGAGCCGGTTTTTCAATGATGAATCTAGCTGTAGGTGATTTGCCCAGGATTTTGAGCCTATGCTGGGACTGGAACCTGGTTTCCAAGTTCCAAAGTTAGCGGATTTGGCTGGAACACGACCTCCTCTCTAGTTTATTAAAAGATTATTAATGGTTGCCGCACATCGAGGCCTATGTAAATACAAACATACCCTCCAGGAAGGCTTCTCTTACATCACTCCTCTCCAGCCCTCTATAGCCTCAGGCGATAGCCTTGCAGTGAAGGGCTCAAGAAAAAGGACCCAGCTAGTGCTGCTCCGCGGGGGGTGAGGGGGGGGGGTGCTGAGATGTAGATGGCCCATAGCCAGAAATCACCTGCATCTCCCAGCGAGGCACCTGCATACTCCTGCCCACTATTCCCTGAATATAATGGCCTGGTTTGTGAGGGGTCAGGGTCAAGACACTGCTTCTGGGCCGACCTGGGCCAGAGGTAAGAATGGCCCAACAAATGGAGCAACATGGCGAAGGGTAGCAGAGGAGGAATAAAGAAGAGGCCCTTAAAAAACTGGTCCACATGTTGCCCTTAGGCACCGGTCCATCGCCCAATGCCCGACTGTCCCCCTTCCCAATCCGACCCTGCTTCCCTGAGCCCACTATGTCCAACGTGTAAGTTTCTCCCTTGGCCAATTTCATCCACTCTTATGGACTTATGACCTACGCTGAAAATACAGAGATCTTGTTTCATATTGATGCTAAAGTGGAATTCACTTAAAACCATCACTGACAAAACTAAAATTCTAGTAGTTGGCAACGATTGTATAAGCTGGTGGCCTGCAGATCTGGCCACTGCCCAGAATCGGGTCAGGGTCTTTTCTCCTTGGTTCTATCATATCTACTTTGAAAAATTACTCTGCTCTTGCATTAATCAATTCTACAAACAATGGTGCAGGGCATCATTCTTTCACCTCTGCACTACTGACACTCTATCTGGACCTTCCTTCATCGTCAATTGCTACATGGTCCAGACTTCGGAACACAACAGCCCGTGTCACTTTTCGGCTTCCTCACTGCTCTGTTTTCTTTTCAGACAAGTTTGCCTGCATTGACTACCTATCCCCGGTTGCATTAGGTTTAAGTCTCTGTGCCTTCTACCACTCTGTCCTCAGATTTCACCAATGGAGATTAGTCCATGTCAAGACTCGACCCCCTCAAATTTGCCTCCTGCCATCTCCTAGTGGTCCCAAGACACACCAGAACCATTCTGGTGTCCGATCTTTCTTTTTTTTGGTGGACAGAGCTTGGAAATCCAAAGCCACCTTGCTTTCCTTAAGGTATTAAAGACTCACATTTTCAACTCTGCTTGTTAGACACAATTTCTTTTTCAGATACAATTACTCTTAGTTGCAGTCAGTCTTTCTAGCACTAGAATGGTCATGTTTGGGTGACAGCACACTATCGACAATTTTTGGTGGCTACAATCATGACATTATCAACTGCTTGCACACCTTCACTTGACTGTACACATCACCTTAATGAATGCAGGCATAACTGCACTTACGTCAAGCATGCATACTTTCACTGAAACCATCCATGACATCAATGAATGTATACACACATACCCTCACTGACTGTACACATACTCTCACTGGCAGTATCCATGCATACACTAATTGCAGTCGTATTCTCACTGACTGTTGTCAAATCCTCACTCATTACATAAGTCATCCCTGAAAGTAGTACAAGATTTCTGTATTTAGGAACCTTTTGGCAAAAATGGAATTGGGATTCCCCTAGTTTGAGCCTATTTTTTGTTTTAGACTAAGTATGTTTTTGAATCAGGCTACTTATTCTAGGTTGCGCGTTGGTGTTTACATGTCGACTGTGGCGTGTCTCCGTTAATGTTAAGCGTCTTTCACTTCAGTACATTTTTGTGCCAGCCAAAGCTGCAGAGAGTCTGATGACATCATGGAATACAAAGCTTGGATCTGACTGAAAGAGGAGTGTGAAGTTCAAGTAGCTTAAAGTGTGAGCTGTGCAGACCACTGGGAAAGGTGATGTTTATGAGGTTTACAGAGGAGCCTTAATTCAAGGCGGTCCTAGAGTACAGTTTTCAGTTAAGAACCCTATTGGTGACCAATCTCATGTTTGGTCATGACCGCAATTCCTGCTTTCTGCTTTGCTGCCCAATTTCAATAGGGCCAACCCCTTCAAAAAAACGCCTCCAATTTTGCAACACTAACAACTTTCCTGTTTTAAATGTATTTGTAATACTCTACATTCCTTGACTAACTTTCTCCTTCCACCTTTCCTACGGTCTCTCGACTTCTGCAAATTTTCCATCTCTATCTTTACTAGACACCTTTTTAGTCTAAGTGATCTTACATATCCAGATGTGTTTCTTCTCCTGCTCAACCACTCTTAGGGTCCTCCCCACTTGTTCTTCTTAGTCTCCCTATTCTTTGTTGAAGTATATTTTGTACATACCACCAAAAACACACAAGCCATTCCATAGAAAATCTCTCCTACGTCTTTTGGGGATAGTGACAAAAACTGTCTGCTTCAGAAAAGAATTACGTTTCTAGAGCCAATATTGGTGGACGTTTTAGAATGTGTTTGCTCTGAAAGGTGAAGCATCAGTATAGTTTTCTAATAGCTAGAGGAGGAGAACCCTGCCTGGCTATATTACAAGTAGGTAGAGTAATAGTTGAATACACACAAACTTAAATTGACACAAGCTAAAAAAGAATCTGCTGATAAGACACTTATTTTAGTTTCATTGAAGCTCACCACTTTTATCTGATGATTGCTCAAATAATTGAAATGTATGGCACAGATTTTATAAGACCAGCGGAAGCTCGTGGTCTGAGCACTGACACAGTTTGAGGAGCTGAAGAGAAGTATATCTCTAGTTAACTCTACAAAGTGAACTGTTTACTGCATCTCACCACACTACTGCTCATTACCTCAGAGCTGAATATTAAACCACTGCTGTGGGTAATTTCTTAAAAGCTAATGCTGAGAAGTAAGATACTTTTCAATATGAATAGCAGCACTTAAAGGATGAGAAATTCAAGAGATTGGACTGAATAATGTAAACTGTATTAAGATTCACTTATATTACAAATGGAAGCAGTATTTAGGTGCACATAGTTTCATTTAGCAAATACATTCAATGCTACCACCCAAATTATATGGGTTAGAACCAAGAAGTAATTTGACACAGTGGAGGCCCTACACTTTGTATGTAAATTATTAAGAACAAGAACTGCAGCTTGTTCAAAGGAGTCACTCCAATATTAATTCCACTGTGGGGTATTCCATATGCATTACTACCTTAAAGAAGGAGCTCAGGTCAACGTGAGAAATTCACGACAGGTAGAACCCTGCCCCCACCGCCCCTCGTGTTTTGAACACTTACAGTGCCATGTATACAGATAGAAGTGGCCCGAGCCACAAATCCTCTCACTGATACACACTAAGCAACTGTGCACGAATTTTAAAATGTGTGCATCTAGCTAATAGTATGAAAGTCATTGCACAAACTACCTCACATAACTGCCAAGTGGCCTCATTTCACACGTATAGTGGGGCTCTTTTTACAGCAATAAGCCGCCCTCCTCCATTCGTTTAGGGAAGCCACCATTCAATGTGTTACTCAAACATTAAGTGGTACCTACACACTTTGGTAGTCTCTCATAAATAAGTACAATAAATTGATCAAAAAATGCTGACAATGGTTTCTGTGGTAATTTTTAGTATAACTGTTCAGAATGTATTTATGCAGATAATAAAATTAACATAAGTGCTGGCAACACAGTGCTCCAGTGTGAAAAACGAATACTACGTATATACATGAGACACAAAACACACATGCTTTTCTCTGCAAATGCAGAAAACCAGTGAACTTTTATATTCTGTAAAGTCCATGGCATGCAGGAACTGTGGAGCATGCACGCCGGGGTCAGGGGGGGGGGGGCACATGATGTGCCCCCTGCATGCACCCAGGCACAAGAGGGCTCGGTAGGGCCCCCTCTGTTTTCTCTCACCACAGTTTTCATGGAGGAGGAATTTACATGAAAACTGTGGTGGAGAGGAAACTTGTAATATGCTTGGCGGGACCATGGCAGTCCCGCCAAGCATATTACTGCATCTATTCCTGCACCACCACCAAGGAGCGTGGTTCCCTGGTGGCTGCAGTGGGGCAATGGTGGTCCGACTGCCCTAATTGTAATAGGGCGGTTATAAGACTGCCACCGCAGCCCCCCCAGGAGTCTGGCGGTCCACGGAATGCCCGACTCGTAATCAAGCCCTAAGTTGTCAAATACTCTTCAACTCATGGTAGACAGAATCAATACACCAAAAATACAGTGGGGGACAAGGTTAGGCAGGATGGCTTGCTTGCCTAAACCTGCAGGCCAGAGGATCCACCCCACCTCATAGATATGGATGGAGGGAATGCTGGATGTCATGTCCCATTGGATGCTGAAGAGACCAAGACCCAACTGATCATCTTTGGCACATGAGCTTTTGGATCCTGGTCCTGTGATAACAATGGCTGCTGCTGTTCAGGGCTGAGGTGTTTCTGCAGAGCTGTCTGTGTGTATCAATATCTCCAGCAAAAGAGAGTACAGCATATCAGGACTGGGACAGTTTGGCAGAAAAGGTCTATGGGATTTATTAAGGAGCTTTGGCATAGAAAGGGGAGCAACAGCTCCAAAGTAATGGCAAACCAGTTTGTGACTTTTGGGAGAGAAGGTTGGTGATGCAGATCCACATTTCTTATCATTAAAAAGGGTGTTCAGGGGTCCCACTTCTGTGAGAGGAACAGGGTCTTGCAGATCTGAACTATGATTATTTGGCAAAGCAGCCCCAGTGGTCAGTGGTTCCCAGCAGAAGGGGGCTGTTGTGGATTAGCACGAAGGTGCATCATGCGTTTTGTGCGAATCCCAGTTTGTGGCGAGTGAAAGGAATACTCCAGATATGGGCTAAGTAGCACTGGCAGTGCTGTCTATGAAGGACATCACTACTGCAGCCAAGGAGTGCTGTAGGTCCCTTAGTGATCAATTTAATTGGCTCAGTGTGCGCATATACCACACACACTGCCTAAATAATATTTGGGGAGAAGACAAAAACTCACACACAAAATCACGTTTGAAGCATAAGCAAGATTGACCTCGTGTGAATTAAATATACTGTGGGCAACAAGGAGTTCTACAAATACATTGGGGAGAATCTCCAGTAACATGTATTTTAAAGCTTATCCGATTTTCACCTATATTACAGACACAGTGTGTTTTAAAAAATCCATTTGCCAATATATTCCCAACAAACTCTTGGGCAGGAACTCAAATTCCCCTGTAGCTCCTGTACGTTGCTGCTACAGGCCTTTGTTAATGGCTGAGGATACAGTCCAAATATGCTCTAAATTCCCACTTTCTCAACGATGTTACCCCTAAATATCCTTAAGGATAACTCCTAAATCTTCCTGTAAGGTTACTTTGAAATCCTATTCAGCCAGGTGTTCCCAACCTTGTCAGCCCAACCGTATTCTGAAACTATCCAATCAGTTCTCAGTTCCTGGCTACTGGGTGGAATATCCCTTCATCAGAGAGGCAGAAGAATTAGAGGCTTCCCCAGGGTAAAATTATTAGTGGTTTTATGTGCATGGCAGGAAGCAAAGAGTTTTAGAGGCAGTGGGTACAATGATTATAAGTATAATTAATAGGGCAGGAGGGACAGAGGTTCCATTATCAAGGAAGGAAGGATACAGCCTTTAAAACCTGGAAGGATAGACATATCATTAGCAGGTCAGGAGGTATAAAGGATTCATCAGCAGGGCAAAATGGATGGAGATCGCCTAAGTTTCACAGCGATGTAAAAGGCTTCCTGAGGGGTATCAAGAGTTTGATAAGTTTGACAGGAATAATTGAGGATGATTCAGGAGAGCGGGGGAGATGTAATCTTCACAACACAGTTGGAGGGATGAAGAGAAAATCAGCAGAACAACAGCCGGGAGGGAGGGCTTTTTGTCCTGCAGACGAGACAGACCTCTGTTAGCAGAACACAAGGATTGAGGCCTCATCAAGACCGCAAACCTGATAATGCCTCAATCAGTATGTTAGAAAAACCCAAGATTTATCAGCAAAGAGAGCAAAGGCAGCAGGGGTGACATGGATTGTGAAAGAACAAAGGCTTAACGAGAGGGGCGAGAGGGACAGAAGGGCAGAGGATCCATTGAAAAGAGGGACAGAGGCTTCACTAGCAGGACAGGAGGGTAGATGCTTCCTAAAAATGTAAATAGGAATCTAGGTTTCATAATCAAGCCAGGGTGCATCTGCATTGCGGGAAGGCCTAATGTTTTATATGTTTGGCAGTAGGTTAAGAGAGTCCATCAGCATGACATGGTTGAAAAAAGCAAAGTATACTTTATCTCTCACAAAGTATTTACAGAAGGAGAAAGCAAAGCATTTGTCAATTAAAGTTTTTAAGAAGCCCTTGTAGAGGCTGAACAGATGGGAAAAGGACAGTAGTAATAAAAGGCAATGTACATTTCAAATTACAAATTAAACATAAACCATTTTTACCCCAATTTTGCCCAGTTTGGCTGCCATCATCAAAGGAGAGAGTCCATCATTGTTGAGGAAAGATTCCAGACTGCATTCTGGGAAAAGTTTGACACATTTGATCACCAGCAGATCATACATTTTTGTGAGAAATTTAGTGTTTTCCTTGGTGTTGTCAGCGATGGCGACAAGCGAATGGAGGACAGTGTTTCCACGGGAGTCCTGACGACGCAGGTCAGCCTTTTTATGGGCATTTTCTGTGAGGTAGCGTACAATGTCCGGTTGGTTGGTGCAGGCAGCCAAAGAGAGAGGCAATTCACCTGAAAAGAAAACAGACAACAAAAGTGAGTAATTAAAGGCAAAAGAAGATAGTAAGGACATGTCTTTATAAGAGGCTACCAGTGAAAGCACTTCAACAGTATTAGAAACAAATGACAGCAACCAGCAACTATTTAGTTGAGACCTTTTGTAAATTTGCTATGATTCATGTCATATGTTATGGTAATACTTTCCATACCGCCAGGAAAGCTGTACATCATTTGCCAATGGCACTGACCAGTCAGTACTTGGATTCTGTTAATTTGTTATGTCTCACAACGAATAGACTGCGAATAACAGCAAACAGATTCAATTCATGAAACTTATGTCAGAAAGTCGGCCCAGGAACAGACCACATCTGCCCTTGTCCTCTCCCAGTCATCAACTACAACCCTCAGAATCCCCAGCAGACAATGTTCTCAAGGAGCCTCAGAGTAGATAGAACAGTGTTCCGGGGATACATCACAGTGTTTCAGGTAACATCAATGCGCAACCCTCTGAAGTTTTCAGATTTCATAGTGTAGTGAAAAAAAAAACACAGCATCCCCTGAAAGTATCAACACAACAGTTTCCTGGTAATGATGATGAATATAGCGTTACTAATAATGTGCTTAGTATACAACTCAACAGCATGTTTTGCTTATTGTAAGTATTGTAAATAAAAGGTGTTACTATTGCCCTATTAATGGCACCTGCATTTAAGAGCAGTTAATAATGAACAGCTTAATTGACCTTGCTATGATTCAAACTTGTGATCTCCCAAGAAACCCTACATGTGATAAGATGAACGCAAGACTTGCATGGTTTAGTGGTCACTTGATTTACTTGTGTCACAAGCAAGAGTTAGAAGTCCATCATCACACCCAGATTCCTAATTTCATGTGAGGTGGCTGGTAGGTACCGAATATACCAATTCTGAATGGGTAGTATAGTGAAAGGTTGCCCAGTTTTCATTAGTGAGAACATCTGTTTTTGAAGAGACTAGTTTGAGGTAGCTGCTTATTATCAACAAGAAAATCTTTGGAGGCACAGACCAACAAAATTGATATCAAAATCCAAATATTTTTTTAGCATTGGATAGGCCTAGGTGTCATCAGTGGGCTTGTAGCATACTGGCTTGAATGGTTTGATGAGGTCAAGTGATCGGCGGTATGCATTCATGACAAGAGGAAAAGTGGAAGAAGGTAGCTAGACATAGGCAGAAGGGTGGAAATAAGCTGCTGTAAAAAGGTGGAAGGAAAATAATGTTGAATCTTTTAGAGGCATAGAAGAAAATCTAGTCTGAGATGGTACCTATAATACCAATGTGTCTTGGTCACTGAAGTAAGGTGAGGCTCAGTATCAAAAGCAGAAGAAAGGTCTTTTAGTAGTGCAGCAACTTTGTTTGTTTTGATGGTGGTCTTCAGGTCATCCCTGATGATGATACAGCCAGATTTGGTTCATCAGTGGTTGAACAGAGGGTAAGTGGTGTCTTAATCAAAAGTTCACTGGTAGTATGCCAATGAGGTCTTGACAGCAGGGGGATCCCAGCAGCATTTCCCCCACCCTTTCCTTGTCTTTGAGGACCCGAAGAAGTTGAGAGAAGTTGGATGATGCCCTTCACTACAATCTCTCATGTCATTTGCTTGTCCGATAAACTGATGACTGACAAAAGATTTACATTTTTGCTGTTAATGGAGTAGTGAGCTAACTCTCCGCTTTTGATTAGAGTAGAGAGCACGGCCGTCAAGCGGTAAGAGAAGGATCACAGGAGGATGGGAAAGGGTGGCAGGACACAAAGTATTGAGTCTCCTAAAAATATTTGTATATAAGACGGTATCTGCCTACCAGCTAGACAAATGTCACCAACTATTTAAACACTAATGCTTCATTTTTTGTTTACATCAGTAGATTCTGCTATTATAGCTATTGATACTGCAAGTCTACAGTAGGCAATGTTGTCTTAGTACTGACTTATCGCTAAACTCCAGTGAATGTGATTTAAGGTATTTTTCTAGGATAAAGGTCTAGTATAGCCTGCAATAATAAGCAGACAGTAGACCACGATCTTTTGGATAAGCTACCAATAAGCTCCAGTGTGAGACCACTTGAAGACATCAACATCACTGCTTTAGTTCAACTAAATAAATCATCATGCATGTTGAACTCCATGATCCGCCAGTCGCAATCAGCTTTAACATGTCGGTTCTAGCATTATGCAGGGATCCTAACGATCAAGAACAACAGGTAACAGTCTGAATCTTTCCAAGTTCTAGGTATTGAGTTTCTACAGTATCCCTTTCCGAAAGGACAGGAGAATCTGACCTCACTTTGGGTGGCTAGTCCCCTTCACAATAACAGCAATACTAACTTGTTCTTTCTATGATGCTCCATATACAACTTCTGAAATTTGTAAGTGATGTACATAACATAACATACTATTATCCACTTTGATGTTACTCAAATTACTGACCTCTGGTGGATGGAATTCTGACTCTGCATTTATGAGATTCAAACGTGTGCCCTTCAGATCGTGTAAGATGTCAGGGGTGAGTGTTGACTCGTTGAGACACTTTTCCATCTTTCTAATCACTGGTTTATCTTGAAACCGCATTGCATCTCTGTGGACATGACTTTCAATAAGGCTTTGGAATCATAAGCTGTCCAGTCACCAGTCCAGAATATTTTTTATATAGTGCGAACTAGACCCGAACCGAATCAGGTATCAGAGCGCTTTACATAGCACCAGTTACGTTACATGAGGACACACTTTCATTTTAGGCACGGGGAGATTAAGTGATTTGCCCAGAATCACAGGAGGTTTTTGGCGTCGTTACCGAGACTCGAACCCAGATCCCCAGGTCCGAGGTCGAGCGCCCTAGCCGTTAGGCCAACCCCTCTCCCCATATATTACTAAAACTCCTTAAAGAGCACCACTCCAAGCATCACTTTGTGAGAGACTGAGTGAGCAAACATTAAATGTTTGCACCAGAAAGGTTTTCAAAGCAAAACAATGGCTCCTAGGCTTGCATTTCACTTTTCTTACAGGAGGATTAGGAACACTTTTAATGCACTTTTGTAATATTAACTTGCTTTGGCCTGCATGTCATCTACAGTACATATTGTGCGTGTTATTTGTCAACACCAAATCTGTTTTGTGTGTTAAAGGCAAACTTAGTGATACCAAGTCTGCATGAAACTCTTACATCTTTTGTGTTTGTTTTGTCTTCTTTCCAAACACTTTCAGAGTGCAAACCAAAAGGTAAGTACTGCTCAAGTAGCTGAAATAAATACAGTAGACCACATCAAAAACAGAGTTCCAAGGATCTTAGATGTTTTCCTCTAGTGTCTACCTCCCTTCGCGTACAGCCCATGCATAGTTGCACCTCTCTTTACCTTGCTGCGCCTCGGTCACATAAACCTATATGGATAGAACTAGCACAAAGGATCTTCAATTCACATGTTCGAATTCCTTCAAAGGCGACTGAGCCTTAAATCCTTCCAAGTTTGGCAAATGGAGTACCATTAAATCAACTACTAGTAAAATATATTTTTCACAGCACTTCGAAATAGCAAAGCGAGGTAAGAATCACCATATAAACAAGCAGTTGCAATGCAATCGGTCTCGCCTTTGGGACCTTAAATGTATTTAGCTATGCAGCACATTAGCCTGGGTGCTAAAACATCCACTGTTCTTTAACATGGAGGGAAAGTAAGCACCAAACTGCGTGACACGCCAGGTATGGGAACACATGGAGAGGAATACTGCCTTTCAGCGGGAAACGGTATAGTCCAAAGCGCTGTTTTTAATATAAAAACAGGGCCTTCGGTGGTCATATCATTGAAAATACAAGATTTCAAAAAAATATTATTGTCTACGGGTGCTCGTGGAAGACAATTTCTATGGACTAGAATCCTGAGAATGCTAAAGTGATTCTGGTATTTTTCTGACCTCTGCTGGTCATTTCCTATCAAGAACGTTAAATAGAGGCAGTCGCCAGAAAATTTAAAAAAAAAGAAACTCCCTCAGCAAAAAACAATTCTGGTATTTTACTGACCTCTGCTGGTCCTTTTCTATCAAGACAGTTAAATAGAGGCAGTTGAACTGAAAAAAAAGTCCCTACGCGGAAGCAAACAAGTCCTAATCTCCAGAGCCCACAATGTACAGACACATAAGTATATACTTATGTATATACTAAAGTATATACAAGACGAGTTATTACTGTCGGTCCTTCCAACACAAATTATATCCACAGTTTAGGACCATGTGGGTTGCATAATGTGACTCTACTGGAAGAAAAAATACAACCTTTTTCAATTTAATTTTCAAGGGGTCAAACAAAAAGCCGTATCCTGACAGCATAAATGCGGAACAGAATAGCAGAGGAAAATACCACTAGAAGAACAAAATAAAAGTAAAAACAAAGAGCAAAGTGGGCCTTTTAATGCAATGGGATGCCACTGGAGTCGAAATATGCCTACCATTATTCAGTCTTTGCTTCGGAATGGAGCTCGGGGCCCTTCAAGAGACACTTCATTAGCACGTGGCTTGTGCTCTCCGAATGTCTCTAATTGCCACTCCTGCTTCCTTACTCCACACTTCTCCTACATCTACATCAGAATCCTAAACTGATGGTTCTCATCTCAATCTTACCATTACTCTCAGTCCCATTTATATATCCTGGTGCACAGTCCTGGTCAACAGAGCCTATTCATCCTACGTTATAGTTTTCGGTTTCTTTGTAACAAGTTTGTGATCCAAAAATTGGCATTAGTGGCAAAAACCAATATGAAACAATCAAATGAAAAGTAAATAGGCCCGGCATTGTTTGGCAGTCTTTTTGTTTTGTCAGTGCTTGCTTTAGTTTGTCATGTTTCTTTTGTAGAACTTTATTACTGAGGAGGCTACAAGGCCCTTGCCAATATAAAATAAATACAAAAATGCTAAAACCCAAAATATTTGTGATCCTCAAAAAGCACACAGTCCCTTGCAGCGGAGGGAATTACTTTATGTGCAACTGTGCTCCTTGTGAAAGAGCAGAATGACCTTGCTCACAATAAATCAGCCAATGGCTGAGGGTGGCTGACCCATTGTCCAATGCTGTATGCTGTAGTGGGCGGAAGAAAAATAGCAATGACACAAGAACAGACTAATGGATGAAGAGGGCTAACTGAGAGGAGCCCCTGTAACTAAGTATAGTATATATATTTGAGGTTAGTAAAAAATCTAAAGGTCTTGGCTAATGCCAGATCAAACAAGCATTTGCAATGCAATAGGTCTCGCATTGGTGAAACATAGAGCTACTGGCGATGTAAATGGCAATTTTACCTACTTATGTTTTTTTCTGCTGTCGAGTGGTCGTGGGTATGCATGAGCTGTTTGATGTTTACAAACAGCAGGTTTGAAAACATCTAAACAAAAAGCAAGCTAATAAAGCGGATGGATCAGGAGGCAGAAAGTGAAACCATAAAAAACCTGGATTAATCACAGCTTCCGAGCTTAAGTAAATCGTGTGATACCGTGCCCTTCTCAGTTAATTTAAAGTGTCGCCAGTGGAGGAGCAGTATGGAGGATATATGACATCGCAGCAGGGATGCTTTATGACCTCACGATACACGCCACTATGACTGCACAGGAGCCTTATTACAACACAGCGAGTCTTTATGACATCAGAACACATGGTATATTGACAGCTTGGGAGAGGACTTCAAAGCTGGAGCTTTATGACGTCAATGCAGGGATGCTTAAT
Source organism: Lissotriton helveticus (assembly GCF_964261635.1). Classification (NCBI taxonomy): domain Eukaryota; kingdom Metazoa; phylum Chordata; class Amphibia; order Caudata; family Salamandridae; genus Lissotriton; species Lissotriton helveticus. The sequence goes on along the minus strand of NC_136072.1, from coordinate 991,935,935 downwards.
CAGAGAGAAGCTTTGTGACATCACAGCAGCTGGCAGTGTGACTTTACAGCATGGACTATTGATAGGCAGTATGATGTCACTGGGCGGGCTCACAAGGCGATCTATGACATCACAGCAGGAGGAATCCATTTCACCACAAAGACAGGCATCTGCTGCATCACTCCAGCAAGAAGAATCCATGGCACCAGAAAGGCGGCCCTTCGTGACATCATCACAGCAGCATGGGTGACACTGATTAAAAGACACGCTGCACCAGTTCTTGCTGCAGAGCGATTGTGATGTCACGGTGATGTTCCATCACTTACAGGCCAGCTTCAGATAATGCCTTCACGGCACCTGTAGTTTGGCCTCTTGTATACCTCGCGCAACTGATTGTGGGGAGCATGAAAACGACACACTGCTGCAGCTTATGAGCATGACATCACAATGGAGTGCATTGTCCTCTTACTTCACGAGCATGACATCACAAAGAGGTCCACTGTATGATTTAATCAGCGCGTGCTTTCTCTGCTTCGCCTTACAATGTGCTCCATTGTGAACATCATAAGCGCATGCCATGACATCACAATGGGGGTTCACTGTAAGGCCGTGTATTGTGAGTATCCCAATTGACATCACAACGGTAACTTACAAAGCAGGTGTCAGCTGTTTGTGAAGTATTCAGACGTCCCTGTGATACAATGTGGCGACAGCCTGGTAAACCCTGCCTTCTGTACACATATATCCACATGCTGTTGAGCCGGGCTTTTGTTGGGTGTTTTGTCCACAACAGGGCGTAGCTTGGTCAGTAAGATTGGAGGGGGGGTAAGCTTCAGATTTTCTAACAATTACGCTGGCATATAAAGTGTAAAATACATTTTACCACAAGCAGGGCGCATGAGAGGGTCTTAAGAGCAGTGGAAAAGGGAGAGAGATGTGAACTGGTAGGCGTACTGAGAGAAAAAACACCATATTTTGTAAAATAACCAATTAATTTTAGTACTTTCAAAAAGGAGAGGATGTGTGAGCGTTTTTGTCTGAGTGTATGTGAAAATTCCTGGTGAAAACCGTCAGCCATCTCACCATACCAGACTGAAAGCACCTGTGCTCAACTATATCAGAAAGTACATTTATTGGGCGGGGGCGAGGTTAAACTCCAAACACTTCCCCCTGAAGCTACACCCCTGGTCCACAAACCCCACTGATAAACTTATCCCCAACTCCTTGAGATCATACATGAACGAAAAGCATTGTGAGGCCATTTACTATAAGTTTAACAAGATCCTGTTACGAGCTGTCAGCCGCATCTCTCTCTAAGCTCCATGTTCATGAGCGGCTGAGGCTAGATGTGACCGTGGCATAGCGGCTAGTAGCTAGGTTTAACATATTTCTAGGCACCACCTGTTTTGCTGGATGAAGGAACAGAGGCACATGGAAGTAAAGCGATTTACCCAAGACACAAAGCGACCTAATCACACCATCACAAGAAACAAAGCACGAAGAAAGCAAACGAGGGCAGAAATCGAAACTAGTGGTGCGCGCGCACTACAGAGGATCGGGGCGAGGGAGCCTGTTGTTTGTGCCGCGCTGATGCACATAACAGACACCAGCGGGAATGGGCGGAGCATAGGCGGGACATGCACCCGCCTTTGCCAATTGCGTGCTGGCTTTTTCTTTTTAAAAAGCACGCAAAAGTCAATTGCAGCCACCGAAAGCTAAAGCACACGCACAAGCGTGTAGACAACTTTCAAAACCCCCTACATGAGGTTTCGTGCTGCGCAAGCACTGCTGCGTACTGCAACGCTAGGTGCGAGACCTAAAAAGGGACCACTCAAAAAATGTGTGTGTGGGGACGGGAAGAGTTTCACCCATTAAGGAAGTAAATACATACATTGGGACCTCTCAAAAGCCCAACCACAAAATCCAAAGATGAAAAGTTCAAATAAATTATGTAAAATAAATCAATCTTTCTCTGCCAATATTCCTGGGTCCGTTTTCGTTTTCTTATTTTTTTTCTCATGTATCAATTGAGACCAACAGTTTACAGCGATCTCACAGGTAGATGCATCAAGCATTTTTGCGAGCGCAAACGGTGCGAATCGCAAAATTCGGCCGTTTGCGCCCGCAAAAATGGCATTTGAGATTCATCAATGGTTCATGAACTAGCAATTTGAAAAATCGCAAATAATTGCGATTTATCAAATTGCGATCGCATTTAAGGAATCTCAATTTGAGATTCATTAAATGCTATTCATGAACCTTTTACAAATTGCGAAATTGCTATTTTTGGCCGCTATTTACCGCGAAGTCTGACTTTGTGGTAAATAGCGAAAACTTAGAAAAATGCACTTTAGTGCATTTTTCTAAGTTGTATGGTACACACACACATGTCCTTTGGACATGTGTGTGCGCAACATCAGTCTACATTTTCATTTCAGGGGTGCTACAGGGTGTCCTTTGGACACCCCTGTCACCCTTGAAATCGCATCCTTATTTGCGATTAGCAAATTGCTAATCACAAATAAGGATGCAATTTCAAGGGTGCCAGGGGTGTCCAAAGGACACCCTGTAGCACCCCTGAAATGAAAATGTAGACTGATGTTGCGCGACATGTGTGTAACATACAACTTAGAAAAATGCACTAAAGTGCATTTTTCTAAGTTTTCGCTATTTACCACGACCTTTAGGCCCATAGGAATGAATGGGGAGTTATTCCTTATTTGCGATTAGCAATTTGCTAATCGCAAATAAGGAAGCTGTAGAAGTCGCAATTTTTTTGCGATTTCTACATGAATCACGTTTTGCGAGTCTTTAATAGCGATTCCTTAATAATCGCTACTAAGGACTCGCAAAACGGGACATTGATGAATCTGGTCGTTAGTTCCTATGCGCTGGATGACTCAATAAGTCAAATACTCGCCACTGACACATGCAGTGATCTGTAGGTCACGAGGTCAACTCCAGACTGACTCAGCCATGAATCTTTGGAAGGACCATTACATCGGGTGACAGTATAGTTTACAGCTCTTAGAAATTCAAAAATGCACTATGACGCGCTAAAAACAAGTTATCTGAAACAGATTTTATAATGGTACCATACTTTACAACCTTTGGGCCCACAGTGTAAATTCTGGGGGAAAAACATTGGCAATATGCACAGGCAGCATTTTTTCAGCAGAAAAAAAGAAAACATCCCACTGATGTGGTTGGTCACTAAGAAGTCACGCTTTGAAATGTCAATGCCTAAAGCTTACCGAATCAGTAACAGAACGTAATGCTGCCTGAAAGGTATGTAAAGCTAGTTTCTGTGTGTTGGGTTTGTGACGTAAATCTTAAGCAAATACCAAGGAATGTGTTGGTGTCCTTCTTTGCCTTCCCAATTTGAAAACAAAACAAATTAATTTGATTTTTAAATATATAACAACTTGTGTGTCTTTTTTAGTCCTTAATCTGCACAAATATTGCTCTAGAAAAGAACAATGTCAAGTGGAGCAACACATTTAAAGCAGCCTCTCAACTGTTCAGGGCAGAGCACACTTTGAGCTTATGCAGGCCTCTGCAGCAGTGGCAACTTCTGTTGTCTAACCAAACCCATAAATCACCTGCATGGTTTTATAGAAATGGAAACTACTGGCCCCAACGTGTACAGCTGTTGCCCGAGTCCAGGCGCTGAGGTGAGAGAGGTAAAAGGGAGGGCAAACTAATAACCGCCATTTTCACAGCATACCTCATGCCTCTGGGCTCTGGAGACCGGGGGAGGATGCCGATCAACATCTGTCAGAGCACCACCATCGGCCTGGTTTTCCTATGCTTTGATATCAAAGCAGTGAATAAAAGCTATTTGATTCTTCACTGCTCTGATTTCAAAGCAGTGAATAACTAGTTTTCAAATGCAATGTTCATGATAAGGGATTCCAACACAATACTTGCAGGCTTATTCCTGGAACCTTTTCACCAATAATAACGGAGATGTGTTGAAATAAGCAGCGGCGGCCGGTGCAGTTAGGAGCGGTGAGGGTGGGTGGCGGGGGATTTCGACAAATGACAACAAGGGAAAATTCATTATTTATTTAAGTTTCCCTCTTGGTCGTCTGTCTAATTCCTCCTCAACCCGGCCTCGTCACTCTTACCTGTACGGGCCGCGGCTGCAAATAAGACCCTATCTGTTTACTTCATGCCGCAATAAAATGCTGTTTTAAAAATGTTTTCACATTATTGCATGAAAATGGTACATTTAATTAATTAACAATAAACTAGTTCAGATTAACACAGGTGTTCAGACTGGTAGCTGTGAGACCAAATAGAATGCTTGTAAAGAATACGTTCCTAATGGTCTCGTCAACAATTCAGGCTAGGGTGGGGGTGGCGGGAGGGAGAAGGCTAGTGTCGAAAATAAATGTACAATGGAAATTTTAATCTAACAGACCATAATTAAATGTATTCTCCTGAGCATCCATTGCCTCTCAACCACCTCCAGCCCTGCACCTGTACTCACTGCAGGTGTGCAATGTCAGTGAAGGAGAAGCAGCTGCACGTGTTCCCCACACGGGTAATACAGGGTTTCAGACCTCCTGAGGCCCCACTTGCAATGTAGTCACAAGGGTTCATTCTTAAAAGCTGCACTGCTCCATCTACCATTTGCTGATATACCAGCTAACTTTATGTGGCATTAAAGAGGCAGGATATTTCAGGTTTAGAAAGTGCTAATTGGCCTAATGATGACAACACTGGAAATTATGTCAAATGTCCTTTTCCAAATTGATGACATTAGTGTAAGCTACACCGAAGGGGATAATGGACGGAGTGTTGAACATTGCAAACACTCATCACCAGTCAACTGATCTGGGTTTAATCCATCATCATTCTTTAGCTCACTCCGCCACCCCAGTTCAGACATGGCCATATGCAAATCAGTCTGACCCTGTGCTTCATGGGAACAGTCCAGCCCGAACTGCCAAGTCAAGTCTTCCCTGGACTGGAAACAAGCATCCTGGGACCAGTTTCGGGCTCACAGCCCTCATCAGCCAGGCTACCTTGAATCCGGTGGCAAAGTGAGCAAGGGACCCACGTCTGGGCTTACCCTGCCAACTTAGGGCAAACAATCATTTGCATATGGCCATGTCTGAACTGTGGTGGACGAGTGGGCTAAAGAACATTGATGGATTAAACCCAGATCTTTTGACTGGGTGTGAGTGTTTGATTGATTCAGAGGCTCTGCCCAGCACCACCCCCTTTTGTACCGCTTTGTTCGCCATAAATTGGCAGGGTATGCTCAGACGTGAGTCCCTTGCTCACTTTGCCACTGGATTCAAGCAAGCCTGGCTGAAGACGGCTGAAATGCCAGAAACCGGTCCTAGGAAGTTTGTTTCCGGTCCAGGGAAGGCATGGTTTGGCAGTTCGGGCTGGACTGTTCCCACGAGGCACAGGGTCAGACTGATTTGAATATGGCCATGTCTGAACTGTGGTGGCAGAGTGGGCTAAAGAACGGTGATGGATCAAACCCAGATCTTTTGACTGGGTGTGAGTGTTTGATTGGTTCAGATGCTCCGTCCATCACCACCCCCTTTTGTACCTCTCAGTATTAAGGTCACTCAAGTATATTCTTTTCTAAGGAAGCTATAACCAGAATGATGCTTTTCAGTAATGCTCAGACAGTACAGATTGTGGTTAAGAAAACAAACAGGTACACACATTAGTGAATTTATTTCATTTAATGTGTGGCATAGAACACTGAAAAATGTGAGTCCGCTCGTGCTTTCTTTATGTAGCCCAGGACAGCCAATCCGTAGAAAGGTGAAGACAGAACCGTGAACAAGCACAGCATTGTGAGATCACAAGTGTAAGTGCCATAGCGAGAGGCACTTGCTAATCTGCTCTCCTCCTGAAGCTAGGACTGGCATCAACTAAAAAAATGCAATAAAACAGTGTATGCTCTGGAATTATATGCTGATTATGTGAGATTTTGTTTAATACACCTTTATGCTCTGAGCTGTTTATTAGTTTTTGAATCCAGGCGTCGGTGTGCCTGCCAACATATAAAGTTTCAGTGGAGGTTCTAAGTTTCCACACTGAATAATCCCTGAAAAAGTGTTTTTTTCAGTAATTTGCTCCGTGTTACACATACAGCATTGCAGGTTTCCCAGGGTATGTGAAAAGAAGATACATTTCATCATGTGCCACAGTGCCATTGTACACATGGCCAGGAGTGCTGGTTGCTGAGCTGAATGCAGTAGCAGCACAGGCCTCCTTGCCACACTAATTAGCTGCTATTTAAGACACAAGCTGCATCCGATGGGGTGTCACCTGGTGGCTGCCAAGGGAACACAGCCTACTGCACTTATCTCATTTCCCGGGAGCCTGCATACTGGAGGCAAACAGAAGAGCCTCGGGTTACAGGTAAATATTCCAAGCCACAGGGCCCCAACGATCATACAGTTTTTGCAACCTGTCCAAACCACTTGTCTATGTCATATCTTATAGAATATACCAGAAGCTGCTCTGCAGGTTGCCTGATATGCATGTACTAGAGGCGGCAGGCAATAGTGCCTCGGTCATTTAAAAGGTGTTTTTGTATTCTGAATAATTTTGATGCCGTGAGAGGAATCTTCAAAAAATGTCCCTTAAAAGAAAATTGAAAAAAGTCTCTACGATTTTGATTCAGCTTGGCAACCTTTGTGTGTGATATGTCAAAAGGGCGAGCTAGTGATTTTTGTAATTTTTATTTCCATAGGAATATGAGCTCTCCAATTTAAAAAACAGCAACTTTACTAAAAGTATGGACTCATTTAGGGGTCGCAGCTGTAAACCCCTGGCTTGCCTCATGCAACCCACAGCACTGCTTTTAGAACCCCTGGCCTCAGAGATGGCAAAAATAGTCTAGAAGGCAGAAGATCCAGTGTCTTGAAGAGCACACTTTACTTTCTACATCTTTCACTGAAAACACCCTTCAAGTTCTTCAAACATAAAGACATTGGACAGGGCAATGGGCAGTTATATGATTAAATACACATTTTTAAACACGCTGTTACCATCTTTCATTATTTTTATTACATGGAAAATTATGAGTTTATGAGTGTTAACACCTTCACCTCTGTGCTTCACACGAGAGATAGCGCCTTACGAACAGACATAAATCAAAATGAATTCACACCAAGGAGTAATTTTAAGCCAATAACATAGTTCATATTCAATGTATTTGGGCGATCCCCCAAAGAGTAATACTACCTTGTATTTTTAAATCTATTTTCCAAGTGTAGTTTTACTACGTTTTGTAATTCAAAAATCCTGATTGGAATCCAACATGCAAACTGTGCTTCGTGCAAATTTCCATATGGATTAGTTGGAAATTCCAAGTTTATAATCCATTCCCACTGAATGAGGTTCTCTAGAGCGGAGAACTCAACATGGGGGGGGAGGAGATAAATTCTGCAGTGCTTGCCCCAAACCTCCACCAACTGTGGTGATCCATTCCTCTTCCCACCATGGCAAGGAATTTACACCAGCGCCTGACAGGAGAAATTCAAAATCCTATCCAAGCTGGAAAGGAGAATTATAGGAGTATGTCAATGCCTAAAAATATACTACTTTGTGGGTGCCCACAAACCTCAAAGACAAGCCTTGGACAACTGTGGAACACAATCGATCCCACTCCCTGAATGCTGATGTGGATGTTCCGAACTCCACACGTGTGGTGAAGATGTCCGCATATGTAACCAGGCGTACCCCTCTCAGGAATCCCGGTGTCAATTCCCGACAGGCGTAAGTGAGGTGAATTTGGTCACAACATTATGTTAGACATGGCTGGAGTGGCCACAAGGATCAGACAAGTTCTCTTCTCTTGAAAATGCAAACAAGCATATACAACAGATTAAATAAAAAGCCTCTGTACAGACCTGGAATGACCTCTCGCTCAGGCGGTATGGATAATCTGTAGTGCTGCACCCTACTCGCTAAGTGACGAGTATCAAGTAGACACTGTGGACAGTGAAAGACAGGATGTGAGGCACAACTTGCCCATTGCTGTTTTCCTCTCTTTCTTTATTACCTGTGGTGATTGCATGGACCCCATACCTGAGGCTGGCAGTCACACACGAACATTCAACAAGTCTTCTTTCAAACTAACCACGCGGATGGCGCGGCACAATTTGTGCTTACGCCCTGCATGTGCAATAAAGTATTTCATTGACTGTTGCAAAACATTCAGGGACTCAAAAATCCACTCTTCATGTAGGAAAATGTGGAGGGTGGAGTTTTGTTTATACATGAACTACAGCATTCCCCTGACCCACTGTGGGCAGCGCGAGGTCTCTCCTGGCACCCCATGAATACCGCTATTCACCTGCCAGGGTAAGGGACTTGTAGCCAAAGTCTGACCACTCATGCCACAAAACCTCTCACTGACTTGACTTTTCCACAGTTACTGGGCATTCCAACCAATTATCTCAAGGTAATCCTCATTTCCTTAGCACTTAATGTGCACACACATTAATATTTACTAAAACACTGCTCTCCAGTTGTGGAAACACCACGTAATTTATTTAAATTCTGGGAGTCAGAATGTCCAGACATCAAGCTCCTTCACACCGTTTGAAGGAGAATACACCCTTTCATTTGGCTTAAAACCGTGTGGAAAGATTACCCTAACCAGAATCCGACCACCTCAAAATCGTTACCGCCCCCATTATAAGAGGGTTCTTCACCCCAAGGCAGACACATCTGCCTCAGAGGCTCTTTGGATTCTGGAGGCAACTTGTGGGAGACACGTCACTGCTCTTACACATCCCTGATCATCGCAGAACTTATTCAAAACTGATACTTTGGACAGTGGACTTTCCAATTCAGTTCTATAAATCAGTAAAACAGATCCTTGGCGAGGACTGTTGAAAAGTTGTTAAATATCACCTATGCGACTATCCATGCACAGCAGAACTACTATTCTATTCAGGAAGATTACTGAAGCAGGCAACTACATAGCATCTGATGGAGAGGGTACTATATGGATTATGAATTGTGTAGGACTGTGGCTTGATAAATTAGTGGTGCAAGCCCTGGTCAAATAATAAACAGAATCCTTGTCAGAATGACCCACAAAAGTCACTACATAAACCTGTGCTTAACCCTCTGGTAGCTCAGCACAAAAGCAGCCAGACTGAAGATGGAGGCACTGTGTAAAGTATTCTTGCAGCACTCAAACAGTAATACAGTGAACACATAACGGAAGAAAAACTCCAAAACAATTTAGTAAAATAGAGTATAATTTAATAAATAAAATTACACCAACATTACAAAAATCCAATCAGTAGAACCAAATTATTAATTTTTTTAAGTTTCAGGTGAAAATAGCTCCAAAATGCAAAATGGCTCACTGGTTACACTGGACCGGGGGTAGTAACAAGTTCAAGGCAAAGCTGGGTCTGGCGGCTTAGTGGACTATTGCTTCCATTGTAGGGGCCTGTGTTTGCCCTCATGGTCACAGGTTCAAATGCCGGTGGGTCCACTCAGCCTTTTATCCTTCTGAGGTCAATAAAATGAGGACCATTGAGTTAGGTAACAATTAACATCTGTTATTAGAGCCAAGATACCCTTCAGGGTGAACGTGTGCTTTACAAAAACACGTTATGATATGCAGACTTTAATGGCGGCAGGTCTGCTACAGAGACCAGGTTCATCCCACTAAAGAGTCACCTTCTCAAGTCCGGGCGAGAAGCTGCTGTTTGTGTTGGTGGGGGGTGTGAGGAGGTTTTTGTCAGCGTGATGATCGGGTCAGGTGTCGTCGATGGTCAGTGTTGTAGCTTGAAGAACTCGTCACCACAGGAGCCTCGCATTGGGGGTTGTTTCTCGGCGCAAAAATATCACTTTGTGGTCGCAAGGAGCCCAAATCTTCTGTCTCTTCACCTTTTCTTCAGGGGGAGTACACCAATGCCAGCCAAGAGTCAATGATCTGGGGGACACTTCTTTGAGATTAGGACTCACTCCAGAAGAGGCCAGAAGCAGGACTCAGGCAAGTCCAGTTGATGCTGGTCAGACAGTGACCTGACCTGACCTGGTCAGACCCGGTCGCTCCCTCCTCCCGCCGCGTGGCCCGCCCCGAGTGCGCCCGGCCTCCTCCTGCTGCCTGTGAGCTCTGCCCCTGCCTCTGGACCTTGCCTGCCCTCTGTCCCTGCATCGTCGCCCTTTGCCGCTTTTGTGACTCGTTCCGCCGTCCTGTGAAGCTGTGGTATTGTACTTATTGTAAAGTGTCCTTGTGAACTGTATTTTATTTTGTGCTCGCCAATTGTGCCCCGTGTCTCCGCTTGTCCCCGGCCCCACCCCGCTCCCTGCCGCTGCTCCCCCGCGGCCCCACCCACGCTCCCTCCAGCATCACCGCACCGCTACCCCCCCTCCCGCCACCCCGCTCCCGCCTCCCAGCTGCTCCTCCCTCGCCCCTCCCCTCCCCACTCTCCATTTATGGCAGAGTGCATGCGGACGCGCAGCGTTGATGCGCAGTGGGTGCGCCAATGGTGCGCCGAAGTCGCGCCAAAGGCAAGCCCGTCTGCGCCCGTCCGCGCCTGGACCGCGCCCAGCGCCAGAACCCCTGGCCCCCGCAGCTGCCAGCCAACCCGCCGTACCTACAACGCAGCCTCCCTCATCGCACTCAACAGCGGCCGGACCCCCGGCTGCGACCGAGCCACCCCTGGACGCACCCACGGACCGTTCACCTGCCAACCCTGCAAGTTCTCCTGCACCCGGACCTGCACCGCACCCGCCAAGCCGAGCACCAGCAACAACCACCTGAAGTGCATCCTGCTCAATACCCGCTCCGTCCACAGACACGCCGTGGAACTCTGGAACCTCCTCGACTCCACATCCCCAGACGTCGCCTTCCTCACGGAAACATGGATGAACGCGCAGCGTTGATGCGCAGTGGGTGCGCCAATGGTGCGCCGAAGTCGCGCCAAAGGCAAGCCCGTCTGCGCCCGTCCGCGCCTGGACCGCGCCCAGCGCCAGAACCCCTGGCCCCCGCAGCTGCCAGCCAACCCGCCGTACCTACAACGCAGCCTCCCTCATCGCACTCAACAGCGGCCGGACCCCCGGCTGCGACCGAGCCACCCCTGGACGCGCCCACGGACCGTTCACCTGCCAACCCTGCAAGTTCTCCTGCACCCGGACCTGCACCGCACCCGCCAAGCCGAGCACCAGCAACAACCACCTGAAGTGCATCCTGCTCAATACCCGCTCCGTCCACAGACACGCCGTGGAACTCTGGAACCTCCTCGACTCCACATCCCCAGACGTCGCCTTCCTCACGGAAACATGGATGAACGCCTCCTCAGCGCCCGACATCGCCATCACCATCCCGGACGGATACAAGATCACCCGGAAGGACCGCGTCAACCAGACAGGAGGAGGCATCGCCATCATCCACAAGACCACCATCCGCATCACGACCAACTCCGACGACACCCTCACAACAGCCGAACACCTGCACTTCCAGATACACACCGACCCCAAGACCACCCTCAGAGGCACCCTCATCTACAGACCCCCGGGACCACGTACACAATTCAGCGAGGACATCGCAGACTTCATCAGCACGCACGCCCTCACCTCCCGCTGACTACATCCTCCTAGGGGACCTCAACTTCCACCTGGAGAACAACAACAACCGCAACACCACCACCCTGCTGGACAACCTCGCCAACCTCAGACTCAAGCAACTAGTGAACACCCCCACCCACTACGTCGGACACACGCTTGACCCAGTCTTCTCCTCCAGCAAGGACATCTCCTTCAGCCACGCCACCGGACTCCACTGGACAGACCACAGCAAAGTCCACTTCAGCTTCAGAAGGACCACGCTCCACCACCACCCGCAACAGGTCCCCCGCAGAAGCTGGAACAAGATCACAGCCGACCAGCTCGCCAAATCCCTGAGCCAGAACCCTCCCGCCAGCTCAGAGAACCCCAACCAAGCTGCAAACAACCTCACACGGTGGATCAGCAACTGGCAGACGACCTGGCTCCACTGAAGACCCCCCTCCAGACCCAGCAACAAGAAAGCATCCTGGTTCACCAACGAACTCAAGAGCTCTAAGAAGCACTGCAGAGCCCTCGAGAAAGCCTGGCGCAGAGACCCGACACCAGACAACATGACCACCCTCAAGCTCGCCACTCGCAAACACCACCAGCTGATCAACACCACCAAGAGAACCGCATTCAAGGAACGACTAGACAACAACGCCCACAACAGCAAAGAACTCTTCAACATCGTCAAAGAGCTCTCGAACCCTAGCACAGGAAACCATGACATCACCCCATCGCAAGAACTCTGCAACTCGGTCGCCTCGTTCTTCCACAGCAAGATCGCAGACATACACAACAGTTTCAGAACACAACCGACACACCCCACGAACGCACCAACGCCCCCCACCACCACCCTCCGCGCCTGGACACTAGTCAACACCGAAGATATCATCCGCACGATGAACTCCATCCACTCCGGATCTCCAACCGACCCATGCCCTCACCACGTCTTCAACAAGGCTGACTCCATCATCGCACCCCATCTCCGGGACATCATCAACGCCTCCTTCAGCACCGCCACCTTCCCATAGAGTTGGAAGCACGCCAAACTCAGCGCCCTTCTGAAGAAACCATCAGCGGACCCCACCGACCTCAAGAACTACCGCCCCATCTCGCTCCTTCCTTTTCCGGCCAAAGTCATCGAGAAGACAGTCAACAGACAGCTGGCCGCCTTCCTCGAGACAAATGGATCCCTCGACCACTCACAGTCCGGCTTCCGGGCCAACCACAGCACCGAGACCACCCTCATCGCAGCCACCGACGACATCCGAGCCCTGCTCGACAACGGGGAAATGGCGGCCCTCATCCTCCTGGACCTCTCCGCAGCGTTCGACACAGTCTGCCACCGCACCCTAGTACAGCGCTTGCACAACATCGGAATCCAGGAGAAGGCACTGGAGTGGATCATCTCCTTCCTCGCCGGAAGAACCCAGAGAGTCCGCCTCCCCCCGTTCAGATCAGAGGCCACCGAAGTCATCTGCGGCGTACCACAAGGATCATCACTCAGCCCCACCGTCTTCAACGTCTACATGAGCCCCCTCGCGGCCATCGCACGCCACACACCCTCAACATCATCTCCTTCGCCGATGACACCCAGCTGATCCTCTCCCTCACCAACGACCCCAACACCGCCAGAACCAACCTACACGAAGGGATGAAAGACGTAGCCAAGTGGATGACGAACAGCCGCCTGAAACTGAACTCAGATAAGACGGAAGTCCTCATCCTGGGATCATCACCCGCCGCCTGGGACGACTCCTGGTGGCCCCCTGCCCTCGGCAGTGCACCCAAACCAACGGACCACGCACGAAACCTGGGCTTCATCCTGGACTCCTCCCTCTCGATGACCAGACAAGTCAACGCCGTCTCCTCGTCATGCTTCAACATCCTACGCATGCTCCGGAAGATCTTCCGGTGGATCCCCACCGAAACCAGGAAGACGGTCACCCAGGCCCTCGTCACCAGCCGACTGGACTACGGTAACACCCTTTACGCCGGAACCACAGCCAAACTCCAGAAAATACTCAAGCGAATTCTGAACGCCTCAGCATGACTCATCATGGACATCCCCCGACACAGCCACATCTCCGGACACCTGAGAGACCTGCACTTACTCCCCGTCAGCAAGAGAATCACATTCCGACTCCTCACCCACGCACACAAAGCTCTCCACAACCAAGGCCCCAGATACCTCAACGACCGCCTGACCTTCTACACTCCCACCCGCCAACTACGATCGACCACCCACGCCCTCGCCGCCGTTCCTCGCATCCGAAGAACCACCATGGGAGGAAGATCCTTCTCCTTCCTGGCTGCCAAGACCTGGAACTCCCTCCCCATCCACCTCCGACTGACCCAAGACCACCTCTCCTTCAGGAAGCAACTCAATACCTGGCTATTCGAGCAGTAGAGGACCACCCAGCGCCTTGAGACCCTCCGGGTGAGTAGCGCTCTATATAAATGTTTTGATTGATTGATCGATCGATCAGGGGGGCCTCTGGATGCTTGTTGTGTCACTGTAGCTCGAACAGGAGGTCAACAAAATGACCCTTGGAATCAATTCTGGAGAGCCTGGGTTCAATGCAAGCAGGTCTAATCTTCCTTTTTCAGACAGCAGGGCAGTCCTTCTGACTCTTCCTCAGGTCTAAGATGAGAGGGGCTGGAGGTGCCACTTTTATACTTACTGTCAGCATTTGCGTGGGGAATTTCCTCACCTAACTCCAACCCCCAAAACTGCTTCTTGACAGTTCTTCCCCACGGTTTGCCTCCTAACTGTCTAAGGTGATGAAAGCAATGGCAGGCCTGGTGTCTAGTTCCTTTGCATGTGCTACAGGTGAGATGAAATCAGGGCTGGGCACAACTCCTCCCCAGCCATCCTATCAGACTGTTTAAGGAACGGGAAAATTAAATCACACTGACAGAATTGCATTTTACCTGTTTTTAAATGTTTTAAAATGCTGTTTAAATGACTCATTTTAAAAGTGGAAACTGAAAATTTGAATTTTAATTTCGATGGGAAATTGTTCATAAAGGAGCAATTAGAAAGCATTAGAAGTACTGTGCACTTGGTCGTCTGATCACAGATCCTGCACTTGCACTTTAGATTCTTGACCGTAGAGACCCAAGTGAGGTTGGAGCTCTAGTGTTAATTTGCACAGCCTTAAATGGCAGCTGAGATGCAGGAGCCAGGAACCATGGCCGAATCCCATCGAATAATGTAAGCTATTCAGCTCAATCCTTACATCCGCTCAGGCCTAACCCCTCCCTGCTCACCTGCCCTCATTATGGCCAGGGACAGAGATTTGGCTGACCTCTCAGACGTTTGTCGATTTGCAGCCCCAAGGCAGTCAGAGCTAAAATACCTGGGCCCAAAATATTTAACCTCGCACTTATCAACAGTAGATCCATGTCACGCCATACATTTGCGCTACTAACACTAATGGAGAATGAACAGCTGGATGTCCTGTTTCTAACAAAAATATGGCTACATGACTACACCAGACATCAATCAAGCAGTCCCCCTGGGATAGGAGCTCCCCCATGTATATTATATATGTAGGAAAGATTGCGGAAATAAAAGTGTTGGTGGTATCCCCATCATCCTAAAAGACACATAGATGTACTTTTAATCACCTTCTCATCCCAGATTGCAAACATTTCTTCTTTTATATAAATCTGTCACCAATTGCCTCCTTCTGAGGATTACTAGTATTTAGACCCCCCGGGACCTTTACTAAGTTTGTGGAAGCCTTACCAGAGAGAGTATCTAGCCTTGAAATCGAAGAAAACGAATGTTACTCTTCTAGGGGATCTCAGCGTTCACTTTGATGAGATCAATAATCCCATGGTGCCAGGTATTTTACATGACCTAGACTGATTGCAACTTACCCAAAGGACAAAGGACATTTTCTAGATCCGGTGTTCAATAATGACCTTAATATAAAAATTGGAAAATCAAGTCCGAAACATGGACAGACCGCGCCCTGATCTCACTTCCATCGGACAATAAGACCACTACAAACTTCGGCCGAAGATGGTCAAAACTGAATAAAGAAACAGGGAAGACCTCCTGAGCCTCAACTAAACAGGCCATTGGGAAACATCCTGTGGCAGCAAACTCCATAGTAGAAGAGTGGACCAAATCCTCACAAGACAAAATTATCCTTATCACTACTATAAAGAAGGGAAATATAGAGAAATCAGCACCTTGGTTCACTGCCTACCAGGCCCCCTTAAAAAACAGAAAAAGGATGTAAAATCATAGAAAGAAAATGGAGAAAAAATTATATAGAAAATTTAAATCACTCGACTGGATTATTATCAGACATTTCCATCTGGAAATTAAAAAGGCACAGGCATCATATTATCAAACTGGAATGATAAATGTAGCAAATGTCCAGAGGGAACCTGTCCACATTGTCAAGTCACTTACCACTCCAAAAGCTTAAAATACACTTCCTACCCCTAACGTAGCATGCTGAAAATAAACTTGTAGCGTACTTCCAAGATAAAATCTTTAGCATTTACCATAATTTACAGCAGAAAAAAAGCCTAGTTTATCCCGCAGGAGACACGTTTTGCAAAACCTCGTCCTATTCCTGGAAGATAACTCTCCTCTCAACCCCACTCAGACCGATTTCTGTCTACAACACAGTACGGAAACAGTGTTATTAGCAACAACAGAGAAGTTGAAAATATTACTGGACAAAGGCAGTTCCACTGCCATTATCCTTCTTGACTGGAGTGCAGCATTCAACACTGTTGACCATGAGACTCTGGTGCTTAAGATGAGTGAAATAGGAACTAAAATTGCTGCTTTGAAAAGGCTCTCCTCTCCCTTGGGACAAGTTCACAACAAAAACAACTGGCCCCTTGTCTAGAGAAAGTTGTAGGGTGGACAGCTAACTGCTCACTTAAGTTGAATGGAGATAAAACAGAACTGATGATTTTAGGAAACAAGCCAACACCGCAAACAACCATTGGATAGCCAGAGTGCCTGAGAACTCCACCAACCCCTTCCTCCCCAATAGAGAGCATAGGTATGTGGCCGGATAGCTCTTTATCTATGGAGGCCCAAGTAAAAAATAAATCAGCATCTTATTTTGGCACGATCAGAACCCTACAAAAAATCCTAGACCTCCTACCCACACAATCTAGGAAAATAGTGGCCAAGCATTGATTGTCTCCCACTTGGACTATGGGAATTCCCTGTATATGGGCTCCCCCAAATACATTATTAAGATACTCCAGTTAGTCCAGTTAAGCTACTTGGATGCATCTCAGCAAAAAGTGCATTGAATTCCTTGTACTAGCTTTCAGTGGATGAGAGGATAAGGTTTAAGAGACTTTATCTGGATAATAGGGTAATCAACCACAAAGGGCCCTCTCTGATAAGGGAACTTCTGACACCTTACACCCCCTAGCATGACTGTAAGATCCTACAATGCACGATTATTCAAGGTTTCACGAATCCAGAGGATCAGATGGGGAGGTAGATCCTTCTTGCATTTCTATGCCCGCTGAGCTCAGAAGTGAAATAAATGATACATGTTTCAGAAAAATACTTATAACATGGCTATATCCCCACTAGCCCTAGATACTTACGGTCTCAGAAGTGCACTAGTGTACGCTATGACTCATTCAGCACTGAGAACGCCTCGGGTTGCCACGTGCTTTATAAATCCGTATAACATAGAATAGCAGTATAAAAACCACAACAAGGGAGCTACTCACAGTCTTGTGACCAAAGACACTGGCATACAGGAGCAATTGGTTTGGGCAGAAAAACGCTAACTTTATAAAAGTGACATTTTTAAATTTGTAACTTGAAATCCGACTTTACCACTGCACAGATTTTTAAATTACAATTCGTTTGAGTGAAAATGGCATTTCTCTATCTGGTCCCAAACTGAAGTTATCATTCATTTAGAGGAATAAGGTAATGCAGTATTAGTCTATGTAACAGATAGAGTTACAGCAGTGAAAAACAACTTTAGAAGTTTTTCACTGTCAGGACATGTAAAACTAAAACACACATGTCCTACGTTTTAAATACCATGCACTCTGCTTCAAAGAGCCTTTAGGGGCTACCTAAGGGGCCGCTTCTAAGTATTAAATATTATTGTTTAGGCCTGGCAAAATATTTATTTTGTCAGCATGAAATGGCAGTTTAAAACTGTAGTACAGGCTGCAGTGGCAGGCCTGGACATGCTTTAAAAGGCTACTTTATTGGGTAGCACAATGAGTGCTGCAGCACACTAGTAGCATTTAATTTACAGGCCCTGGGTACATGTAGTACGATAAACAAGGGTCTTAATAGTACAGCAATTGTACAAATCAGGTGTAGGCTAATTTTACCATGTTTTCAAGGGAAAGCATAGCACTTTACCAATCATTGCAATTTTCTCTGCTGGTGCTAGGCTACCTGTTAGAATAGCCCACTACAGTCGGGTTGTGAAGAATCCTGATGTTCATGGTGTAATGTTCACCTCTGGACCGAGCAGTGACAGCGTCACTGAAATCATGATCTTTAGTGGACTGGGTCCTAGAAAAAGTGTTGTTAAACCACCACAGTGGCTGCTGAACTTTGGCCGTAACTTTTACCAGTAAACGACCCAGGACTGTACCCTTGTAATCAAAAACAATTTATGCCTGCTGTATTGGTTGTAAGCATTTCAACAAGGCAACCATTAGGCATACTGTCACAAAATAAAAAATGTAAATAACAATACAGTTAGCAAAATAAAATTCTAAGTCTCCTCAGAGGACCTAACAAGTATTATCACAGTGCTAATTTATCGATATTGTTTATAAGAGGGGCCAACCAACACTTGCATTCTTGACCATTATGATAAACTGTGAGATTTGGTATAACAAAATGCCTCTCTGCAGATTTTAACAGAGTAATAACAATCTACCCTAATCATATCCTTTACACAAATAAATCCAGCCTACTGACTTCATGATAACTTTTCATAATAAACAGATTTAGCTCATAGCAAGGGCCACTGGAATTATGCGATTGTTTGGCCACGAGGGTTAACTAGTCACTCTTCAGTAGCTTATGGCTGTATTTGAGAGTTCACGTGCCATTAAAGCAGAAAAGCCTTTGCTAAGACACTGTTAATATGGGTAAAAAATACAAAATAATTAGGTAATACTGTCACAAAATGTGCAGCATTAAGCTGCATAATTTGCTCTTTCTCCCACATGTTAGTCAACTCTGCCACATAATCTGATACTCTCTGCCGCATATTTCCAGTGGCCCGGCTTCTAGCCTTGTCACTGGCTTGCCACCAAAGCCCTACTGTGTTGAGCACAAGCGTTCACACTTGGTATGTAAGCAGAGAAGAATAAACACGATATGTACCTAATTCTCCAGTAGTTGTTTAATAGCATTGCAGTGGCATTTGTCCGACCTTAAAAGACAAGCTCTATCCATCGCAGTGTTGTGTCTGACTGAAAGATCAAACACAATAGCTTTGCTTGATAAAGAGCCTGGCTCAAGCAGCTGGATAAACAAAATAATCACAGCTGTTTGAAAGGTAAGCACTCTTTTTGTGGAAGCACACAGCGTTTGACAAATCAAAAGCTGTACTCAGACGAACCAACATCTGAGCGGAGCCACGCGTCCTCTCTGTAGTCACCCAGAAAACTCTTTTTCATCACATAAGGTTCCGCGACGGCTGTACTGCCCAGCCAGACTTAAAAAGCCTGCTGGAGTGAAAGAACAATAATCACTGTACCCTGGCTAGACATCAACACAAAGGTATTAAAAACAAATACGAGATTTATAGAAATTCCCTGTGGTCATATAGGAGATAAATACATTAAAAGACTAAATGGAATAAAAAATACATATTCCAACTTTGACCCCTTTTAGTCAGAGTAAATGTTACCATGACACCATAGTTACTGAAATTTTACAGCTGTGATCAAATGGACACATTAAGTTGTGTAATCTATGTTTAAATATTTACCCACTTCATTTACCCAGATAAACCACATTTGTCATTACTCCGAATGTAAATTCAACATAAAATGCAAGGCACTTGCACCACTCACTGACATTAAAACAAAGACGAGCTAATGCAGCTGATAAGGAGCGTGCGGGTAACAAAAGGCATGTGTTTACTGTAAGTGTAATCATAAAATGCTCTGCGAACCACCGTGCTGATCACAGAAGTCCCTGTGTGCCACGAGGATGCTCCTGTGATACAAAAAAGCGCTATAAAATGTGGCTTGTGCGTATTTAATTTCTGCTGCTATGAAACTGTTCAGGAAAGTGTGCAATGTTGAAGAATCAAAACCACGTTTTCTCCATATACGTCGTATCCTTTCGAGCCCTCGGATCACCATTGCACTGTGCCAGTAGGCGATAGTGTATCGCCATATCTTAAATTTAATATTAGAGACAAACAGTAGCGCTTGCTCCTCGTCAAATGTGTTTTGATGCAGTTTATTTTTGTATTCAGTGGAAAAATGTCCAAAGTTTATATGTGAAGTTTCAGGAAGAACAACCAGCACCTGATTTGCAACTCAATACTGTTGATTCAAAAAAACTATAACACACTATTTTATTTCAAACTCGGTTACACTGGTTTTCATGTAGGGAAAGCCACAGTACAGCACGGTGAAAAATGAATCTAATTGTATTGTTGTACGGGTAAGTCATTCGTGTTGATCAAGCAAGCATGGCTCGGAGTCGGTTGGAGGTGCAGTGAAGATATGTCCAACAAAATAAATCTAGGGCGCCGGGTGCTCACTCTGGGTGGGGAGGTAGACTATTCAAGGCCTAGATCAAAGTACATGAAAGGTGCGGTGAAAAAATGAGTAGGATTGCCTGCTCAAAGATTTGGCGTCATTTGAGAGTAGTCGGGGGTCGCAGCTGTGACCTCTGGTTTGCTCCCTGCAACTCCTAGCACTTCCTTTACGACCCCTGGCCTCAGAGGAGGCAAAGGTGCTGTCCTCTTTGAGGCCAGGGGTCGCAAATGAAGTACCAGGAGTATCAGGGAGCAAGCCAGAGGTCACAGCTGCGACCCCTGACTACTCCCAAATGACGTCCATTAAATGGTATAGGTGTGTTTTGAGGACATCAGATATACAAGCTTCCTCATCAGAGAGTTTGGTGGTTCAATTGTTTATCACAGATATAGAATGATAGTCCTACATAGGTCATCCTTGGCCTTCAGGCATGCCAAAGTCCTGGTGAGTAACCGGCAGATCACGTCTTTGCCCAAAGTTACCGTAACTTTAACCTCTAAGTTACCATTTTTTTTACAGAGCCCAAGTTAATGAAGACGAAACATCAATATTGTCCAATAGAACAGTCTTATATTAGTAGGGACAGACTACCTTCCAGAAAGCAGATGTCTACTGAAGCTAGGGCCTCAATCGTCAATCGATTACGTGTTAATTGGTAGCTCCTACAGAGAGGCCAAGAAAGGAAGGGTTCTGTAACATAAAACTACACTTGTATTCTCTAGAGGCTCAAATCTTCAGGAGAGAGCTTGGAAAAGCTCGCACTATGCTGTCGCTGCAGGATAACATCTGTTGAAATGGGGAGAACTATATGTACACTACCAATAAAAACACTACACAGAAGAGAAATGTTTTAATAAGTCACACAAAAAATAAATTGCATTCTGAATTAACAAAATCATTTTTTGTTCTGCTGAAGACGGAAAAAGGCGGATAGGCAGCGAAGGCCTCCCTGTCTGAACTGGCATTACACCTACGCTCAGATTTTTGTGTAACCAGACTCCAGAAAGCTCCGGCCTCCATTATTTACTGTATGACTCGCGGCAGCGAGGCTGCTGGCAGGCTTCGGGTGGGAGCGTCAGGTGTTCGGTCAGGTTTAGTTACTGGCTGTTGCCGGTAATTATTTTTTAAGCACACCCTGAACGACGAAGGCAATGAAAACCAACACAAACACACTGGCACCCTTTCAAGGAGGTGTCGCCACTGCGGCGCGAACAAAGAAGCACTTGTCCCTCCAACTACGGTGGTGTGATGAGGAACGTCGAAAAAACATTGGACGCTCTTCAGGAACACGCGGAACTTCAGGGAATCTGCACGGCTTCCAAGAAGGCTCCCTTTACTAGGTCTGCCCAGGAGACTCTTGCTAGCCTCGTGGTATTCAAAAAACGAAATAATATATATATATATATATATAAAGTAACTTTAAATCTCGTCCTTACCATGCACAGCTAACTACCCAACTTAAATTACATTACCCATGACATGACCTATTGACATCACTGCAACATCTGAAACGGCATAACTGAGGACAAGACTGTACATGGAGGGGACACTAGTTATAGCTACTTTAGGGCATGAATTATTGTAATTGCATTTATATAGCGCTTACTAGCCCTGTCAAGGCACAGAAGCGTTTCTTTTTTAGCAAGTAGCACACTAGTCCGGAACACAAAAAAGGATTAGTGGTGAATTACTATAGTGAAATAGGAAATTCATTTGAGTGGTGGATATGTTAGTCTGTTATTTGGATTGAGATGGGTAGTGGAGGGATAGAAGAGGAAAAGGTTTGCATTTATATAGAGCTTGCTACCCCTGGTGTTGAACGCATTTCAGTGTTTTTTTTTTTTATGTTACATTGTCACTGAAATTTTCAGCTAACTATAAAGTTGCTTTAAGCTTTGTTTTTTCTGGTTAATACATTATATATATATATATATATATATATATTGTGTTACATTGTATTAGCATTTATATAGCACATACTACCCCCTAAGAGGCGTTACAGCATTTTTTCGGCAAGTAGTACGCTACTCCAGAACCCATAAAGGACTGGTGTTTAATTAGTATAGTGAAATATGAAAGTAATTTGAGTGGTGGATATTAGTCAGTTATTTGGATTGAGAAGGATAGCAAAGGGAGAGAAGAGGGAAAACGGTTTGCATTTATGTAGCGCTTGTTACCCTGATTGAGTGTTGAAGCACTTTTTGGCGAGTAGCACGCTACTCCGGAACCCATAAAGGATTAGTGGTGAATTAGTATAGAGAAATATGAAAGTTATTTGAGTGGTGGATATTAGTCAGTTATTTGGATTGAGAAGGATAGCAGAGGGATAGAAGAGGGGAAAAGGTTTGCATTTATATAGCGCTTGTTACACCTGATGGGGTGTTGAAGCACATTTTTGGCGAGTAGCATGCTACGCTGGATCCCAAAAAAGGATTAGTGTGGTAAAGAGAAATAGAAATAGGAACTTAGGGAAAGGGAGATGGCTAGGAAGTGAGTGTTAGTGTACAGGCACTAAGTAGTGGAATAACACTCACACGCATAATGGTACAAACTAGAAATTCTAATAGGTTTTAAACATTGTGCATCAAACCATTAATGACCACGTGTCACTGGACGTCCGTCATCGCGTCACACAGTGACAAACAGCATTCAGAACTTCTGAAATTCCATTTTGGAGGACAAATAATAGTATTTCTTTAATGCATTCCAAAACTCAATTCACAAGTCTCCGGTCTGAGATCTCCACCTTCGCCTCTCCTATCTTTTCTGTATGGAGATCTCTGCCCAGGTGAGGAGTATCTCAGGACATGGAGGCACAGGTTTTAGTAGGAAATGTGGGGGAAACCAAGGGAAATTCTAGGAAAATGGGAAATAATTACTGTGGATAGTTGGGGTTAAGGGAAATTAAAGAAGGATTTAGGAAGGGATATAGCAAAACAAAAAAACACCCACAAATAAGTATGACTGTTCCCGATCACTAAAGACACACCAGCATCTACTTCCTAAGCAGTTGTGGCTGGTGACATTTTAAAGTGGTAGGGCATAGCATTTCTGGGTAAGTTGCTGGTGGCGAGCGAGCATAGAGAGTGAGCCTGGCTGCCACAAGGAGGGTACGGGAGGGCGGGGGGCATTTTCCCCCGAGAATTCTTTTTAAAAAAAAGAGTGCAAAATGGTGGATTTTCAATCGAATTTGAGAAAGCAAGACGATTAATAAAGCAATTGTGAAAGTGTAGATATGACATCAATAAAAATATTTCATATGATAATGACATTTGAAGTGATGACAACTGGGGCTGCATACTACAAAGAATCCAAGAGTATGGAACAGATGCAAATTAGAAGAAGTGGTTTGTAGGTACACAGAGTCTGCTTAAAGGTAATATAAAGGTAATTTATTACAGCTGCCATGGGAATTACTTTCTAGAAAACAAGTTATTATTGTTTCATGTATTGCTCAGGAGTAATATGTGAGATGTCACCTCCTTCTGAATCCATGGGCACAACTTGGAAACAAGTGGCATATTACCTATTTCCCTTAATATTCTGACCGCCTGACATAGCAGCTAAACTCTGACCCAATAAACTGGGCCATATCACCCTCAATCATTCTCCTTCCCATCAGCAAGACAAATGCAGAGAGATTTGAACACAGCTGGGTCACCACTTTAATTAGATTTCATCTGAGAGGCACCAAAATATTAATATAACAAGCTTTCTGGCAGGTCCTAGTGTAACACTGGTTGTATTTGAATTTCTGATGGGGCAACAGTAGAGAGAACGGACTTGGGCTGCGCCCGGACTGGCACGAATGCGCTGGGGTGAGGAGAGGGTTTAAAATTAAAAACAAAACAAAAAATGCACATGACCGGGTCCGCGCCGCCTCTGCTCCTGGGCCCTGCGGGTGTTCTGCACAGGAACACGCATGACATGCTGCAGCTCCCTCCATTCCTGTAAGCCAATCATAACGCTGCAATGGCAGCGTTGTGATTGGTGCAGAGTCCTGAACGGCGCACAGCGGGGCACCAGTAGGGACGCCATTTACTCTATGTAGGCATAGAGTGCGCATGACTGCTTTGGTCGGCCCCAGGGCTGACCAAGCAGTCAGGGCACTCAGAGTGGTGGAAGCCACTCCTCCCCAATGTGAACCCCACACCCAGGCATACGCTCCCGCTCCCCCTAACCAGGCATAACCCTGCAGTCTGCTTTCTCGCAGCGAAAGGAGCAGAAAATAAAATGGTGTTTAAAATACCATTTAAATTTCTGCTTCTCGCACTGCGAGAAAGCAGTCGTAAGGCGCTCCAATGCCCTAATGGAGCAGCCTCCACTGTTCCAAAGTACTACTGAAAAAAAGCATGCTTTAATGTACTCTAGACATGCCTTGGAGTTAGTCAATCACCACACACAGCTAACCACTGGCACTACAACATACCACCACAGAAAAAAAGGAGGTAGGGAATACAGTTTAACCATTAAGTACATTTTAATTTAATTGGTAACTTAAAAAATGTAAAAATATTATTAACATAAAAAATGATTTGAAACCAAACTTGCAATACATGTAAGTGAAACTTTATAAGGGGAGGGGAGTTAACACAGTAATTCATTTAAGACAAACTGCAAATATATAACAACAATTTAAATTATAAGTAGCCATGTTCGTGTGCTAGTCATATGTGGGGGAGAGGATGTGGCCTAACGGATAGAGGGGTCGACCTCAAAGCTTGGGAACCGAATCAAGTCTCGGCAGTGACGCGCAACATCCAGTGACTCTGGGCACATCACTTAATCTCCCCGTGCCTAACAAAACGAATGTGCCAGTCTGTAAGAAACTGGTGCTCATGTAAAGCGCTCCGATATCTTCAGGTCAAGTTCGCGCATTATAAAACTCCCCCTGCCCCCCCCCCCCCACAATATGTGGAGTGATGGAAGTATGTTTTTTTATTTTGATTTATATATTGATGTTTTACAATCTCCATTTAACTTTAATTTTCCCTATTTCTTTCCAATGGGACATCTCTGTCCCGGTGAGGGAGAGCTTCACAAAAAGTCGGAACATAAATAATTAATAGTACATTTAGGGTCATAAGTTTGGTCATCTCTACTCCCTCATATAAGAGTTTGGCAAGTCATAAGTCTAAATCTTGGTGAAGAACTCCGCACGGAAATGATGAA
Organism: Lissotriton helveticus; assembly: GCF_964261635.1. NCBI lineage: Eukaryota > Metazoa > Chordata > Amphibia > Caudata > Salamandridae > Lissotriton > Lissotriton helveticus. Next base: position 991,910,459 of record NC_136072.1, on the reverse strand, counting down.
TGCCATCCGTAAGGAGATCTCCCCGTGCATAGCTCTCCACATGAAACCTTGCCTTTGTGAATAGGGAGACAGACGGCTTAGCTTTTTCCTCCTAAAAGCGACAGCCCGCGTTGTGAGGATATACTAACACGCCTTGCTCTCGTCTTCTTTGCAGTACTGACAGAGTCTACGGTTATCTTGGGATAGATACTTTCAGACTCTGCTGTTCTGATGTTTAAGAGTGGACTATACATCCACAGGAGAATCGAGTTATTTTGTTATCTTCTGAAACTATAATTGTTCATCGTTGTGACGTCAACAAACAACAACCCATTCCATTCATTGTTCGGAAATGTCCAGCGCCGGAAAGCTCAGAATAATAAGGCGCGCGGTCACTGCTCAGCGCGAGCTCTAAATCACGTTTAGGGCAGCTGAAGCCAAACACGTCATTGTAAGTCAACACAGAAACATATGCGGTCTGCAGATAAGGAAGGCCAGGCCCACCTACACTGACATTTCCTACCCCATGTTTGACTTCCTCTCTAGCTTTTACTCATTACTAGGTAAACTTCCCCTCGTGCGCCAGTCACACCTTTTATCAGCTGGGAAGGTATCTAGGCATTCACAGCATTGTTCAATTGCTTCACCCCCACCCCCAGATACCACGGTAATCGCATAAGCCCAGCCCAGTGCAGTAGAAAGGGTGAAAAAAAGGCACAAGCAAGAAGGGGCCATCCCCTAGTTTACTTGCAAAAAAAGCTAACTTTAGTGGCAGATGACCTCCTGATATTACTGAGCCCCATTGTCACTGCACCTGCAGCACTACTGATAGCCACGCACCTGCTCTAGTCTCATACTGTGCCCTTTATTCTAAGAATGGTCTTCGACATTGAGGGCCAAGAGGGGAAATGGCCCCCATTGAGCTGGTTAATTCTGCGGGCCTGAGGCGGATACGTTCAAGATCCTCCAGAGACATTACTAGAGGCCAATGCACCTGCATACAATGGGGAAGTTATCACACGCACAATGTAGAGCCTGGTCACTTTCTCCATGGAGTGTGGGACTGCGCACATACTGGCCCAACATTCAGGTGACACTTACTCAGGTCCTCGCGGGCCCAGTCCCGCTTACACCGCAGATAGCACCGCTGGGGGTCACAGACGAGGAGGCACACAGTCAACACAAGCACATGCTGGGCAGGTATGGTTAATTGTGAAAGAAGACAAGGCCAGTTGTTGGTTGTGCAAGAGTGCACCACCGTTCCCAGAGTGGCAGAGGGGGTGGAGAGAGGTGCAGAATTAGTACAAGTGTACCCTGTCCGGGGCTGCCTGGAATCCTGGATCACCATACCGGGACCCTGGCTTAGGTTCTGTGACTTGACTAATAACATCTTGTTATTAAACAAAAGAACTGTCTTCTACTGAAAGAGATTTCCACCTATTCTCGTCTTTCCATTTTAGAATTTAGTGTTCACTGTCCTAACCCCAGTCCATCTCGGAGCATATATTTAAATTCGTTAGTCTGTCCTCTTAGGACCCATGATTTAAACACTCCACTATTTTGTAAGCTTCTCTCAATAATTCGATATTGTGCTCCATAGAAGCCTTCACCAACGTGGTAAACAAACCATTAAAATAGTGACTTTTCTGAAGTTTTCAAGACAAGTTCAAAGAAAGTATAAGACTGCTTGAATTTCTTAAACTATAATGTCTCCCAATTAGCCTCTAAATGAACGTTTTAGTTCGTTGATCCTGAGATGCTGGTTCGGTAGGAGGTTAGAGGAAGTGGGTAAACCGGAGTTCACCATGGAGCCAACTAAAATAGGCTGAAGAGGACTCTGGATGGCTAATATAATCTATATGTGCTTTGCCAGCAGGAAAACAATGCTTTACAGGGGTATGCCACCTGGGACTCCATGAACACATGTCCAAGGAGATTACTAAACTTTCATCCAAGCTTCCCTTGGCATTTCTAGAAAAAGACCGTGTGGAGAGGCCTGATTAAATAAGAGTGTGGGTGAAAAGGTCAACAGCTGTATTTCCAAAGCAAGAACTAACAAGTCGGCTGGAGTTGACTAGCAGTATCTATTATCCCATTACGGGAAGGCATGAACATAATAGCTTATGATGTATTATGCTACCATCCTATGTAAGTAGTAGCTGAGTGACATCAGCATATGCTCACAATGTTCCCCCCTGAGATATTGGGGGATAATCCACGGACAATCCCATTTTAGTACAGCTCAGCTGTCTAACAGAACTACTGCTTACAACCTACATAAAGGGGGCTTTGGGTCTACCCCTCTCAACCACGGGCGCACTTCAATCAGCCTCTTTTAAAGCACAGACTTGAGACTTGGGGCTAAATGTAGGTAAATCATTTTTACAGATTCTAAAATACTGAATTTTACCGATTCGGTATTTTAGAATCGGTAAATCTGATGTAGGTAATTTTCGGTATTTTTTACCGAATCGGTAAGATTCGGTAATTACCGAATCGGTATTTACCCATTCAGTAATTGCCATTCATTCCTATGGGCCTGGAGTTCCATAGGAATGAATGTCAATTACCGATTCGGTAATTACCGATTCGGTAAATACCGAATAATTCAAGGGTGGCAGGGTGTCACTTTGACACCCTGTTGCACCCCTGATTAGCCTCTTTTAAGGAACAGACTTGAGACTTGGGGCTAGATGTAGGTAGATCATTTTTACAGATTCTAAAATACTGAATTTTACCGATTCGGTATTTTAGAATCGGTAAATCTGATGTAGGTAATTTTCGGTATTTTTTACCGAATCGGTAAGATTCAGTAATTACCGAATCGGTATTTACCGATTCGGTAATTGCCATTCATTCCTATGGGCCTGGAGGTCCATAGGAATGAATGTCAATTACCGATTCGGTAAATACCGAATAATTCAAGGGTGGCAGGCTGTCACTTTGACACCCTGTTGCACCCCTGATTAGGGCTGGTGTTCCAGGTGGCACACATGTATGAAAGATAATGAAATAGTAATCAGTCCACATTGTCAATTGTGAGGCCCATTGGCTTTCCCAATCCTTGTTAAAATATGAAGCGCTTATATCAACCCGTGCTTCATTTCAGGTGCTAAACACGACAGCCGTTTCTTAATGTCCAATAGATGGATCTGTTAAATGTGTAACTCACCTGCAGTTTGGCAAGATTATGCACTTCATCCCAGCGATTAGCAGGGCAACCCTGCTCGTCCTAGTGCACTTATTCTATGCCTTTGGAAGCACAGTGTCTGTGGTGAAACCACTGAAGTTCCCCATTTGACTGCACCTCACGGAAGTAGACTTATTTCTAGGTTTCCTTTCAAAATCAGAGGTGAGGCACACACACATGGAGAAAGATGTACTATTGTAAATCCACTCCTCAGTATTTAGAGTTCATTTTGGGAGCCTTGCTGTACATTTGTAAAGAAAAAAGAGTGAAAATATGGGCATGTCAGTACTTATAGATGCAATGTGTGAATGAGCTGGAGGCTGCGCGGAGGATGCAAATCGTCAACAGATGGAACCTGTTTCATACCTGTTCACTTTTATTTTTTTGATTGGCTTGACAACACAGCTGTCTGCCAGACTACAGACTTAGCCCTTTGTGCAGAGTCATCCCCAAACGGTTAAAATAAGATCTGTTACCGACACGTGAAACTTTTAATGTTTCAGGATGGCCTTGGCAATTTTCAGTAAAACTAAGGGCCAGATGATGTCATGTCTAAACTGGTCTACTGGTATCCAATCGTTAATGGGTGATTTTACACATTTTATTGAGGCCAGTCCTATTCTTGCCTTAATCGAAAGATGTAACATTAAACCGAGGTTTCAGCACTTGAATTTGAAAATATGACTGAAAAGTGTGATATCTCCGTCTTGCTGGCTATGTAGGCATTGGTGCAAAGGTTTGCCTATTAAGATCCAGAGAACCCAAGTTTCACAATGACCCGGTGGGATTCAACTTCACAGCCTGTGTTAAGGCGGCCCGCCTCTCAGAGTAATTGTTGTCTTTATTTATTTGCACAGTTCTTATGCTTTGGGATCTGATGGTGCTGCTGCAAGATGTCAGAGGCATAGTGCAGTGGTGTATGATTCAGAGGGGACAGAAAGCACATAACTGAACCAAAGTACTGTATCCTTCCACCCCTTTTTCTTGTCCTCCAGTGAAACTTGCCCTCTGCCATTTCCTCAATAGCAATGCAACTCGTAGCATGGCACAGTCTCATTTATGCAATGTCACCTGGATGTTGGAATATAATCCATAGCTGTGTCTTTCTGCCCATTTAGGAGCGTGTTTCTGCATTGGGCACTTAATTTGATTTTTTTAAAAACTTTTTTTAATTATTAAACAAACACACCTGGCAGTACATCTGACAGTAAGTACATGTAAAGATGTTAAGGGGGGGGCGGCCTTCCAAAGCACGACAGGACACCGTGATGTGCAGCACTTATATTTATTTATATATATCCAGAGAGCGCCGAGCCTGTGCCAGTGTGCTCCGAGACTCGCGCGCAAATTAATAGGATGCGCACGCATCCTAAGATGGCCGCCAGCACGTCGCGTCATGACGCGACGTGCATACACTAGAGCAGCAACTCTACATATCTCCCTTTTTTCCAAACAGTGTAACAAGTTAAACTTACAGTCCGCCGTTCATCTCAAAGTCTCGAAACCTGGCTGGTCTCACCACTGCTCTGCCCTGCGGGTCAGTCTCACCGGGGTAGCCATGGTCTCTCTCTCTAGAGTCTCTGCGCAACCTCCCTTACCATTCTGCGCAGCCAAGCTCTCCGCCGGTTCACTCCTTCTCATCTCTCTCTCCGCTCCGGGGCTTCTTCCTCCACCTTGCTCATTGCTGACATCTTCATTCCCCAAGTCCATCTCTAGCTCCACTTGCTCATCTCCTGTCTCGGGCTCCTCCGCACCTTCCAAGTCCAGTCCTTCTTTATGCCACTGTAGTACTTTGTTGCATCTCGCCATGCTGTCCTGAGACCACACGTTGCCGTCACTCAACAGGGCCGCTCTATCATACACCTTCTTCACTTGCAGGGGTTTACTATATTTGCTATCCCCCTTCCTTTGCATTGTTGCCAACTTGACTCCTACCCATTCTCCTTCCTCTAGTCCAGGATCCTTCACATTCCTTCGCTTGTTGTAGTGGTTTGTATAGACAGCCTGTGCTTTCTCTAAGTTCGCCTGGACCACTGCAGGGGACCATTTGCTCATTAGGATCTTCTCCTTCCATACCCTATTGTCCTTCGTGAATGGGTCGTGTCCCCTCAAGATTTGGAAGGGGCTATATCCAGTTCCTGTGGGTGTGATTCTGTACGCCCATATCATTTGCCAGATTTCCTTCTCCCAGTCTTTGTTATTAGATATCGCTGCCTGCACGGATCCCATCACCACACGGTTGAACCGTTCAACCAGTGCGTTCCCTGCTGGGTGATAGATCGCTGTGTGTTTGGAGAGGATCCCGTTTCTTTCAATGAAGCTGGTCCATTTGTCTGAAGTGAACTGAGGACCATTATCACTCAGGATGGATTTTGGGATGCCTTCTCTCACTAATGTGTCGCTCAAGAACCGTAATATTGTCTCGGTGTCCATTACTTCTTCCACCTTTACCTCCGGCCATTTCGAGTATCTGTCCACGAGGACACACACATACTTTGGAGTGCCTTGTCCATCCAGAATGGGACCCAATATGTCTATGGACAGTTCCTCCCATGGGTTCTGTGGGAGATCGAATTTGCCCAGCGCCGGGCGCAATGGTTTGAGTGTCTTGTCTGCTCCTTGGCACTGTGGGCACTCCCGGACGGATCTTTCCGCTCTTAGGTCCATACCTGGCCACCAGTAGCCTTGCTTAGTCCTTAGTTTCATCTTGCCTATTCCCAAGTGACCTTCATGGAGTATCGCCAGTAGTCTGGGAACTATTCCCGCTGGGGGAATGAACTTGTCCCCTCTATAAACAAACACTCCCTGGTCGTCCACCGATAGTTCTTCCCTGACTTCATAATACGGCCTCAGGATTTCACTGATGCGTTTTTTGTCTGGCCATCCTTGTACTATGTTCATTTTAGCTTCCTGTATGGTTGGGTCCTCGTCGTATGCTTCCTTCCACTCCTGGTTGCTTATGACCACCTCTTGGTCCTCCATCAGGGCCACCATCTCTTCTCCACATGCTTGGTCATCTTCTCCCGGTTCCATGGCTGCCGCCCTACTCAGGTAGTCTGCCACTTTGTTTCGGCTGCCAGGGATGTACTCTACGTCATACCTGAATTCCAGGAGCTTCAATGTCATTTTTGAGATTCTGGGGGTGGCGCTCACATGCCCACTGGAGGTTAAGATTTTCACCAGGGGCTTGTGGTCTGTCTTCAACTGGAAACGGGTGCCCCACAAGAACTGTCTGAATCTCGTCATTGCCCACACTACAGCCAGCATCTCCTTCTCGATGACACTGTATTTTCTTTCTGTGTCGCTCAGTGTGCGGGATGCAAAACTTAGCGTGTCCATTACTCCTTGTCCTCGTTCTTGCATCAACACCGCGCCCAAGCCTTTATCGCTGGCATCAGTTGTGAGTACCGTCCTTCCTTGAGGGTCGTATCCTTGCAAAGGTATTGCGCCAACCACATCTTTCTTTATGTTCTCAAATTCACCTTGTGCTTCAGAAGTCCAGCAGAACACTGAACTCTCTCTTGTTAACTTCCTCATGTGGTGCGTCTTGGTTGCGAAATGCTGCATGAATTTACTATAGTACTCGGCCATCCCCAAGAACGACCTGACTTCTTCTTTGCTGGTGGGTGGGGGTGCTTCGGAGATCGCCTTCACATTGTCCGCCTTGGGAGTGATCCCTTGCACCCAGATTTCATGCCCCAAGTAGGTCACTGATTCCATGTCCAGGCGACACTTTTCCCACTCTGCCGTGAGGCCTTTCTCTTCCAACACTCTCAGCACTTTGGTTAGTTTGGCGTCGAGGTCTATTTTGTCTCGTCCCATCACCAGGATGTCCTCCTGAAAATACTGGATGCTGTCTATGTTCTTGAACAGTTAGTGCATCAATTTCTGAAACACCGCCGCCGCCGATGCCAGACCGAATGGCATTCGTCGGAATTGGTAGCACCCGAAGGGGGTAATGAATGAAGTCAACCTCCTGCTCTCCGGATGTAGCGCAATTTGATGGTATGCTGAGGTCAAATCGATGGTAGAGTACCACTTGACCCCTCTCGTCTTAGCCAGCATCTCTTCGATTCTTGGTAAGGGAAACTTCTCCACCACGATGTTCTTATTCAACTCGCGCAGGTCCACGCACAGCCTGACCCTTCCGCTGGGTCTCATGACCACCACCAACGGCGCCAGCCACTCGGCACACGTGATTGGTTCAATGATACCTCGTCTTTCTAAGCCATGCAGTTCTTCCTGTACTGCCTCTTTCACTGCCAGTGGAACATTCCTCACCTTATGAGCTACAGGTACGGCGCCTTCCTTGAGGGTGATTTTGTCTGCGAACTTCTCAAGCTTGCCCACCGCACCTCCGAACACTTTGGGGAACTCTTCCTTCCACTTGTCTAGGTTCGGCCACACCTCCGGCTCAGTGAGGAGGATCTGCTCCTTACCTCCAGGGTCCAGTTTGATGCCCAGGTCACCCTGGTCTAGCCATCCTAGCACCGATGGTCCCCTTTCAGATATGTACAATTTGCAGTTGGCGGTGCGTCCTCTGAATTCAAATTTGAGCGGTCGGAATCCCAGCATGGGTATACGATCTCCGTTGTACGTGACCGGTCTTATGTCTAGCTTCTCCAGGTCTGGGCCCAAATGTGGCCTGAATGTGTCGTTCCACACCGTTCTCTGGACTATAGTGTAGGGTGATCCTGTATCTGCCACTATGCTTATCGGCACTCCTCCAATTGTCATGTCCAGTACCGGTTTGGTTGACCTTTTGCCGTCTACACTCAGTACTTGGTCGTAGCTGCAAAGCACGGTATCCTCCTCCTCACGGTCAATCTCTTCCCTGTCCTCCTGTCCATGTTCCATGTACCTAACCATGCTTCTGGAGGATTTCCCGCGGCACACTTTCTCATAATGCCCTACGATTCCGCAGTACATGCATTTGGCGCGAAACGCCGGACACTTCCTGTCGTGAGCCTCGTGTGCCCAGCTGCCACATCTGTAACAGGCTTTCTTGTTGCTCCCCGCTTGCTTCCCTGGTGGGCCTGGGTTCCCTTGCCACCTGGTCGGTCCCTTCGGTGTGGTCCCCTTGCTTCTGCTGTCCTTACGGGGCTCCTCGTCTTCTATCCTGTTCACCATCGGACTTACTGCGGGTTCTCTTTTTGCCGCTTCTGCGAATCTTCGCGCCAATTCTGCTCTCTTGACAACTACCATTACTTCTTGCAGTGTGGCGTCCCCACTGGCCCATAACTTGTCCTGCACCGCAGTGCTCGTGGTGTGCATCACAATTTGATCCTTGATGAATTCATCTTGGAATGTGTCGTATTAACACGTAGATGCTAATTTCCTCAACGCCGCCACATATTCTTCCACGGACTCCCCTAGTCGTTGTTTTCTTTGCTGAAAGTTGTACCTGTCAATTGAAACACAAACCGCCGGTTTGTAGTGCTCGTTCAATTCTTCAATTGCGTGGGCATATACGTCGTCATCGGCGCTCCCACGTTGTTTGGGTACTAAATTCTTGAAAATCCTGAGCCCTTCTGGGCCCAGATTATGTAGCAGTATACGCCTCTTTCTCTTGCTTGAGAACTTTTCTTCATTCTCATCTTCTAGCACCTCGATGAAGTTGTCGATGTAGTCTCTCCAGTCCTCCCATCTCATGAGTGGTTCTCCTGGCTTGGGTAGAAATTGCACCGGGGTCGTCGCTGACGCTGCTTGCGCACACATCCTTTCGCGCTTTACTGTGGTCAGGATGCTACTGTAGCCTTTGGGGCTGCCTGGTGCACTGTCCCCTTCTAGCTTCTCTGTTTTCGGCTGGGGGATCTCTGTGACTGCCCCTTCGCTCTTTCCATAGGTCGCCAGAGCTCCTTCCCTTGATAGTTTGGGGTAGGGGTTGTCTAGGGTCGTCTGCCCCTATGCACGCTCTTTTGACACTCCCTCTCTGCTCCAAATAACACCCTCTGTGTGCCTGCAGGCTCTGCCGCGCTCTCTGGTGTTCACTTGCCTGTATGTGGTGGCTGCTCATAAGTAGTGCTCCTGATGCATATGGCTCTTGGATTGTGTGTGTTTGTGGCCTCTCTGCCGTCCTGTTTAGTTCGTTTAATTTTCCCTCCTTTTTGTTTTCTTCGTGGGTCCTCATCTCGACCTCGTCGCCATTGTAAAGATGTTAAGGGGGGGGCCTTCCAAAGCACGACAGGACACCGTGATGTGCAGCACTTATATTTATTTATATATATCCAGAGAGCGCCGAGCCGGTGCCAGTGTGCTCCGAGACTCGCGCGCGAATGAATAGGATGCGCACGCATCCTAAGATGGCCGCCAGCACGTCACGTCATGATGCGACGTGCATACACTAAAGCAGCAACTCTACAGTACATTCTGGGCAAATGCTTCACTACCAATTCCACTACTCAACATTTGTTAAATACCGCACAAAATCCCTATGACAAGACATGATCCAGTTAATTCGAATGTGTATATCCATAAACCACCCCGTGTACTACAGACGTGGTAGGTAAACTGTCCTGCTATCCATTTCTAGGCAGCTTAAGTGGGTTCATTCTGTTTTCATAACAGAGGGGCATTATGCACAAATGAATTTGCATTCACAAAGCAAATGAAACTGACTTGGTGAATGCAAAATTCCAATTTGCATGCACAAAAGTGCTTTGCAAATCGTAATTGCCTTTATAAATTGTGATGCACATTTTGTGTTCCCTTGAGGATCGCAAGGGAAACGTGCAGCAAATGGGCATTTCTCTTCCTTTGGGAGTCACAAAGGAATGCACAAATGCGTTTTTCTGTTTTTGTGAACTGCATTTTATGTATTTTAAAAATGCAATAAAGAGATGTTAGCAAAAAAAAAGTTAGCGCCTGCCAATAGCAGCCATTAACAATTTACGCTTCAATATTTGACAACTTGAGCTGTACTTGTGCATGCTGCTGGAGGTCTAGACAGCCGTGCCCCTGTGGTCTGCATGCCCTCTCCAACATCAAATGCATGGTGTCCTGGTGCATGCAGCATTGTGACTGCTATCCATTTAAGAGACATGGCCGGGGTTGCTATGTCAGCTGCTATCCTACGCATCCCTCCACTCCAGCATTCACATCGAGTTGCAAGCCGATTCCTGCCTCTTTAATATTAGACAGGCCGGGAGTTCAGACACTGGCCCCTCTTGCGCTGCGAGTGATGGCATGTACCTGATAACATGTACACATCCACCAAAAAAGACGTGCCGATGTACGAGGGCCAATATTTTACTTTGGAAGTTTTTTCAATTTGTGTATCCTTTTTTACGTATTTTGTATTCGTAATTTTAGGGTGTTAACGATTACAGTAATTTTAAGCCAATAGTACATTTTCTTTCCACCAATAGGAATAATGTTTTCTGGTGCAGTGCATTTAAATCATTAAGGGTTTCTATACCTGTTCTACATCACCAGCGTGCTAAGATCACCTGCACCACTCTATTAAAATTAGGAGTGATGGCTACATTTTTAATTTAAAATTCATTGCAATGCGCCTACAACGTTTGAGCAGCGTATGTTTAAAATAAAAGATAATGAAATAGTAATCAGTCCACTTTGTCAATGTGAGGCCCATTGGCTTTCCCAATCCTTGTTAAAATATGAAGCGCTTATATCAACCCGTGCTTCATTTCAGGTGCTAAACACGACAGCCGTTTCTTAATGTCCAATAGATGGATCTGTTAAATGTGTAACTCACCTGCAGTTTGGCAAGATTATGCACTTCATCCCAGCGATTAGCAGTGCAACCCTGCTCGTCCTAGTGCACTTATTCTATGCCTTTGGAAGCACAGTGACAGTGTCTGTGGTGAAACCACTGAAGTTCCCCATTTGACTGCACCTCACGGAAGTAGACTTATTTCTATGTTTCCTTTCAAAATCAGAGGTGAGGCACACACACATGGAGAAAGATGTACTATTGTAAATCCACTCCTCAGTATTTAGAGTTCATTTTGGGAGCCTTGCTGTACATTTGTAAAGAAAAAAAGAGTGAAAATATGGGCATGTCAGTACTTATAGATGCAATGTGTGAATGAGCTGGAGGCTGCGCGGAGGATGCAAATCGTCAACAGATGGAACACCTGTTCACTTTTATTTTTTTTGATTGGCTTGACAACACAGCTGTCTGCCAGACTACAGACTTGGCCCTTTGTGCAGAGTCATCCCCAAACGTTTTGCCTTCAACCCCAATTTTATCTGAGCCAGTTTTTGTTGGCTCTTATGATTATGTGCAGTTTACCACTACTAACCAGCTCTAAAGTGCTTGTGCTGTCTCCTGTGGGGTGGGATGGGCCTTATCCCTTTGCTGGCCATGGTGGTACCGTCTGCCTACTGGGATGCATCTGTGAGCAAGTTAAGGTTAGGTGCTTCACAGATTAGGTCCACAAGTAAGGAGAAGGGTTCCACTCTGTTCACTTTACCACTGCTAACCAGTGCTTAAGTGCTTGTGTGCTCTCCTTTAAACATGGTACAATTGGCTTACAGACAATTGCCATATTTAGTTTACTTATAAGACCTTAGTAAAATGGTACTACATGTACCCAAGGTCTATAAATTAAATGCTACTAGTGGGTCTGCAGCACTTATTGTGCCACTTACTTAAGTAGCCCTTTTAAACAGGATGCCTGCCATTGCAGCATGTGTGTGCAGCTTTAAACTGCCATTTCTTCCTGGCAAGATAAAGCTCTTGCCAGGACCAACCTTCCCATTTGAATACATAAAAGTCACCCCAGGGTAGGTCCTAACAGCCTAGAGGCAGGGTGCAGTGTATTTAAAAAGTAGGACATGTACTTTTAAGTTTTACATCTCCTGGTAATGAAAACCCCCTAAATTTGTTTTCCACTACGGAGAGGCCTTCCTCTCCCATAGGATAACATTGGGTTAACGTATCACATTTAACACCTTAGGAGCTCGTAAACAAACCTCCCCAGTGATGCGCTGTCCATTATCCAGTGCTGAACTGGACGTCCAGCGGTCGCACGCAGCACTGGGGAGGTAGTGCCCGTGACGACCGTTGGCCGACGGCAGCACCTAAAGGGTTAATAAGTGATAACTTGCAATTGGAAGCAGGAAGGAATATCACGTTTGGTCCCTTTAGAATTGTAATTTAAAACTTTTTATAATGCTAAAGGCGGATTTTGAGCCACAATACTAAAAACACCACTTTTAGAAGGTATGCCTTTTTATGTCCTAACCATTTGGTGTCTGCAAACTGTTTCCTGTGTCACATGACTGGGTGTGATTGGCAGCTGGTCTTTGTATATTGTTCCCAGACAGTGAGACAAAGGAGCCTAGAAGTGTTGGCAGGATGGCCCATCTCTGGCTTGATGAGGGGGAGGAATTCTCACTTACCACACTTGCACATCACAAAGGCCCTGCCAGAACACACTCACAAAGGTCACAAAAGTCTAATGTGACCTCAGACATTCTGGTGCCAGGGCAAGGAGTCGGGAAATTCAGATCATGTCTGGGGGGTGGAAACCTCTAGAGCCTTCTGCTACTTCACAGTGAGTACCAGGTATAAATATTGTCCCTCAGACCCAACTCTTCAGTACAACTGTGGAAGACTCAGAAGGACTGCTGTGCTGCTCTGCAAGAAGGACTGCTACTCTGCTACCTGCCATTCTGATGCCCCAGTGAAAATAGTGGACCTGAATCTTGAAGAGTGATTCCAAGGGCTGGTTGGCTTGTCTCCTGTTCAGTGCCTTATATGGCAGAAAAGACTTCAACCATCTTGCACCTACACTCTGTCTTCTGTGAGTCCTCTCCTGCTGGGGATGCCATCCCAGTCTTGGACCGTTGGAAGTGGGCTTAAGGTACTCAGTAAGCCCAGATGTTGTCCTGTGAGCAGAACCTAAGCAGAGCAGTGCATCTCCTCACAGCTCCTTCAGAACCAACGCTGTATGACACATCCTCAATGTAAGCCTTCGCAACACAAGCCCATCGTCAGCGGCATCCTTGACGGCAGCACAGGACTCCTCTTCGCAGCCTCACAAGCTCCTCAGAACCACTGCTGTACAACGCAACCTCGATGCAGAATTTCACAAAGCTCCACAAATGAAAACATTATGGTACTTTATTCAGTGGGCCTTACTGGGTCCCAGTATCCATCCCGCACTCCATCGGAGTTGGCCTGAACTTGAAACTTTGTCCCGGTCCAGCGTGACCAGATAACCACAGATGGCGCTTTGTGCTTCAAGGTACTATTTTTACTTAACACTTTGAAACTGCATATCTCCGGTTTTACTGGGTGGATTTTTGATGTTTTGGTTTCAAATAATTTACTGAATTTTACTTTGTTTTCCTAAATTGGTGTGGGATTTTTCTTGTATAGTGTGTTCAATTTACTATTGTTTGAAGTGAAGCATACATACTTAATGCCTTGTCTCCATGTAAGCCGGGCTGCTTTGTGCCAAGTTACCAGAGGATTAAGCACAGGTTAATTTGGGGTTTGCTTGTGTTTCACCCTGACAGAAATTGTGGATACTGCTTGCGTAGGGTTTCAACCCCTCTACTGGTAACCATATTCCCAACAAAGGCCTATTCTTAACAACTGTTTAAAATGTACATCGGGCTTTGGTTTCAACCAGGGGATTATCCTCCCTCCCACCTCATGCTATTGGCTGTTTGGAGGATCATTCCACCTCCTAGGAGGTGCTTCTATTAAAATGCATGAGGGTCTAATTTAAATCTTAAAAGTATGCTTGATCGTCACACTATTTGGTCCAGTCAGTTCTTTGTTCTCTATGTGTATTGTAGACAGATAGCAACTCTTTTTTGCTACTTTTCCCAGCCAAGTTTTCTGGTTTAATATGCAAACAGCATTTGTGCATGCAACATATGCAAAGAGCATTGTGCATACCTGCATTTGCATGCTTCAGCACATTATAACCAGAATTATTGGCATAGCCAATGCTTGTTTACTTTTCTTTCTGTGCCACCAGAAAGCGTTTAGAATAGCCAGAAATGTTGAGCACTGTGGATGTAGAGCAAGTGGAGTAACGTCCTTCTTGTTTTTTATGCAGAGTAGGCGGTTTATCTTCTGTAATCTAAGATGCAAAGAGCCCAGAGTGACCGCCTTGTGTAAAATAATCTGAGCAAGCCTCACCTGTGATGTAATGCAAGAGTAGTGTAACTGAAGTATCACAATGTGGTGTGAAATGGACGTATTACTGGATTAATTCCGTGACATGAGCTTGAATACACCTGATGTCATGCTTACTGCCCTGCACCTCCGCCCCCTTACCTGTTTAGCTGATCACTTAAAGTGTTGTTTATGCCTCCAACAGCAGAAGAGATAGGGCATGGTAAGATCAGGGAAAGGCATTTTATAATAATTAAAATGAGAAGGTCAGAAAACTGATCTGTTCTGGACCATCTTTCTCGAAACTTCATGCAAATGAGTGGACCAATTGAAGGCTGCAGGACAGGAGACACCCCCCCCCCCACCCCCACCCCCTTCCTAATGCCAAATTAACTCGTCTTTCTTCATTAACTCACTGACCGGACTTTCATTCAATTGCAGTTCTCAGAATTATTTAAAAGGGGAAGTGCAGAGCTTTATAAAACTCCCAGATAAGTAAATAAAGACTGGTAGAACGTTGGGCAATGCTAACAAAACCTTTGTGTAAAGATTAGTTTATATTATACTGGTGTGGGGCCAAGAACTAGAGCATTTTTTATGTTTTCTGTAATGGAACTTCAACTTGGTTCATTTTGCAACATCTGGTGTGAAAATCATGTTCCTTGAGCCTTCCATTTCCTTGTAATGACACAGTGTAATTTTGGATACCTAATCACATCTATGTTATACTGGTCTTTAGAAATAATATTTCTATTGAGGTAAGTAATTTGATTGCAGATGGTGCAGAGCTTTAAATTGGTAATTGCATGAATGACTTCTAAGACTGAAGCTAGTTCTGGTTCCTAAATTTTCATTAGATCTTGTGTATAATCAGTGAAGGCGGCACCAATAGATGGAGGCATTTCCCGTTACCCATTTGTGGGTTTCCCACTTATGGATTTTCAGTATCTTAGCATACTTGTTATATTTCTTACTTACACTTCTTTAGAAAATCAAGGAAAGGCTCTAATAAGTGTGCAAAGAGCTTCCCTCTTGAATAAGAACTATGGAGTCCTGTTGGCTGCAGTTTAGCCAACAGACTACTGCCAATATTACCAACGGTTATCCATAGTAAAAAATGATTTATTCCCACTCTCAACACCTTTATGAACGTTCAGAGAGGATTTGGCCTGATGGATACTGATAGCGCCGAAGGGGAAACTGCTGTAGCGGTGTCTTTGGATACTAAAAAGGCCTTCAACACGCCAGGCTGGCCTGATCTCCAGATGGTATTTAAGAGGCTGGGTCCGGGGTCGAGTTTCTCTGGTGGGAGCAACTCTTGTATACAAGGCCACTGGCCAGAGTTCAAATTGGTTAGGTTACCTACGAGGGATCTGAAATCGCCCGCTGCACACAGCAGCGTTGCTCACACCCTCCCATTACATTTACCTTGACATTGGAGCCTTTGGCATGTCTGTTTACCAGACAGAGCCAGACCGGGGGATTGCTTCAGGGGGAGAGTGGTATGTACTCTCATTGTATGTGGACAACACCCTTGATATCTCTGCAATCCCAGTGAGTCCTTATATTTGCGAACTTCTGAGCTTGAAAGATATAGTAGGTTCTCGGGCTCAAGATCAATTGGACCAAATCCTGCCTCTTTCCACTTAAAAAGGGCCTGATATCCTAATCGGGTGGCCCTCCTTCTCATCAGACTTGAATAGAAGGCCAATCTCTTCAAATATCTAGGGGTAAGGAAGATGAGGATGATCTTGTGAGGGGAAACCTGGGAAAGGTGTTATCAGCAAAGCAACAGTCTGTGGCTTTCTGGCGCACGCTCCCGCTATCTCCATCATGCCAGGTGGCTATAACTAAGATGCAGATTATCTTACAGTTACTCGATTTGTTCACGACCATCCCCATGCTCTCAAACCATATCTGGGGCAGGAAGCAGAAGAGAGTCTATAAAATGCAACTCCTGCTGGAAGAGGGTGGCCTGGGTGCCCTGAATTATAAGTGGTATTACACGGTGGCGCAGGACCAGTGGCGGATGAGGTGGCTGGGAGATAGGATTGATCCGGAAAGGACTACAGCGGTGAACACCTTAGGGCAGAACCGGATCCTTGAATGGTTGTTTTTGTCCAGGCTATGCACACCAGGGATGACCAGCCTCCACAGAGTTGCCAAAGCTTGCTAGGACAGATATGTATAACCTAGAGGCGGACCGCTCCCATGTACTGCGCAATGACCACTGTGGTTGCTGCCAGTACTTAGCCACAGGATTGTTCTGGCCCACACGGTTGGGCAGCAGGGTGAGATACTCACTCATTGGGGTGCCTTTAGACAATCTGACATAGCCTAAGGTGCCTAGTCTCCACGGAGTATAAGCAAGAGTTACACGTTAGTTTAGTTAACATACCAACGCTTACTTTCTTTGTTTAGCTCAAGAGACACTGAGTTTTCCGTCCTAGGCTTAGGCCTAGAGCTCACTGTATGTACTTCCACATTATATCTCTAATGGGGCCGTTGCGTTTCATAAAGCTTTATTCGGTACATATCAAAAATGACCATAAAAGCACATAAAACACACATATATGATCAACATTGCAGAGATAATCAATTGTACACACATAAATGAAAACATCATACTTTTCCTGGCATTAATGGATTTATATAAAAAAGTGACAATAAAAAAAAAAACCATCAGGGTTTGGCATAATAAAAATCAGCTTCATTCCATCATTTACACAACAAACTCCATATTTAATAAACATAGGCTTTAGGTAGACAATATGTAAGTTCATGTAAAGATTACATATTAAGAGAAAGTGCAAAGTGCTTTGCTTGGATAGACCATCACATGGGCAAGGGCCGACCGGATGCTTATTAAGGTGAGGAAAAGCCACCAAACTATGTACCAGCCCGAGCCTGAGCCTAGTGAAAACAAATCTATGTGAAGGTCTGGTCACCTGTGTTAGGTATAATTGGAAACCTTCTTTATCTATGTATTTGTTATAAAACGTACAAGTAGACAATAGACCACTACTGTTCACCCGCTTCTTGGCTCTGTAGGACATAAATATTGTCTTCATCTCATTTTTAGGACTTGAAGCAGCAGCACAAGGATCAACCAAGATATTTAAATCAAAGATTTCCTGGAAACTGTGTACAATATATTTTAACCAGGGAATCCTAAGATGGTTGTCCAGTGTGAGACAGTCATTGATTACGAGTCTATTAAAGGCTGTCTCCTCCTTAAGCCAGATAGATCACCAGATCATAAGGGGCCTTAGGGATATCCTGTCTGACAAATAATTAATCCCTAGTTCTCTATGTATTAGATCGGTTGGGGCTGAGGTTGGCAGACATAATATTTTTTTGAGGAAAGTATTTTCCTCGATTTGCAAGCAACAGTCAGAGCAGTAACCCCACCCCCCAGCCCCATATAAGGCGATAGACACACATCTAGATTGGTATATCTGCATCATGTCTCTGATGCGTCTGTCGCCTATCTTTGCCGCAAATCTAAAAACTCTTTTAGCCATCTTAGCGCGAACATTGGTGATTTCATGCGTCCATGATCTATGTTTGGCAAAGGTAATTCCTAAGTAGCAGAATTTGTCAACCTGTAACACTTTTTCCCCGTCTATAAAAATGGTATGGGACCTCTTACGGCCTACCCCACAAATCATGGTGTGTTTTTTTTTCTTATTAATAGGCAGTTTCCTGTCCTTAATAAAAACAAAGTCGATCGATTAGGCGCTGTAGGCCGATGGGGGTCCTAGATAGTAACACGGCATCGTCCGCATATAGCAATACCAGCACTTCCATCCCTTTTACCTGAGGTGCATCAGCACTTATAGTTTTTAAGACTGTATCTATCTCGTTAATAAAAAGGGTAAAAAGCAGAGGGGCAAGTACACAACCTTGTCTAATGCCAGTCCTAACACTAAATTTGGGGGTACACTCCCCTCTTCCCCCATATCGAACGCTGGTTTGCAGATTTTCATATAGCCGGGCTAAAAAGAAGATTATACCTTCTGGAGCCCCAAGCTCTAACAGCGTTGCCCATAGGGTGGGATGGTCCACCAAATCAAAAGCACTACTTAAATCTGCGAAGCAGAGATAAAGAGAGCCCTGTTTGGCCTGGGTATATTTTCCAATCAGCAGGTCTAGATTTATGCACTGATCAAGTGTTCCACGCCCTCTCCTGAAGCCCTATTGGGTACTGGCCAAGATCCTATTGGCCTCTGCCCATTCTTCTAGCCTTACCAGCAATATCCTGCTCATAATTTTGACAGAGGAGTCTAATAGGGAGATAGGGTGGTAGTTTTTAGCATCCGACCTATCTCCCTTCTTATGAATCGGAATTATAATAGATTCTCCCTAAGTCAATGGGACACTGCTGCTCAAAGCTGCATTAAATACAATTGTTAATAGAGGGCTCCACAGCGACGGAGCAGCTTTATAAACATCTATAGGGACCCCATCCGGCCCCTGGACCTCCCCCCCCTTGCTGTCACTAATGCTTTGTTCTACCTCTGCTACGGTAAAATCTAAAGGTACAATGGGCCACGATCTAAAATTGGCACCATAGGGGCAATCAGATTTAAATATAGTGGAGGAATGGGTTACCCAGGCCTCACTAGTAACATTGGACCTAAGCACAGGTATCGAATCATCTTTTAGGAAGGGGGAATTAACCATAGCCCAAAAGAGGGCACAGTTAGACATTTCCGCGGCCTGTGTCAGTTTTTCCCAGGCCTCCTGTTGCAACTCTCCCTTTCTGCGCTTGAGAGCTAATTTATAATCAAGTCTCAGCTGGGTTACCAATTTCTGATCCCTTTGCCTGGATGCTAATACCTGCTTCAATTCGGTAAGTAATACAGTACAGGTATGGTCAAACCATCCCTTGCTATGGCTTATTTTCACTTTGCCAGACCTGGTGAATCTTGCATCTATAAATCGGTTAATGCCACTACAATTCTCTAAAATACGCTCTGAGTCAGTATCATTGTTCAGGATGGCATTAATTTCCACAATACTCCCTTTAACAATAGTTTTCAATAGAGCCTCAGATTTTCCTCCTTTCCATCTCAATCTCATCCCATTGGGTCTGTGTGGTTCGATGTTCTCCACAATTCTCGTAATGGGCGGTGACCTACCCTCCCAGATAACAGTTTCTAACATAATACAATTGTGGTCACTCAATGAGGTTTCTTCAATCCTTGGGGCCATGCAATATGATAGAATGTTAGATGATACTATTACATGATCAATGATAAGAGTTTGTATTCCTACCCGTAAAAGTAGGGATAACATGACCATAGTCATCATTTACATATTGCAGGAGTTCCAGGTCATGGTCCGCCATGATTTTATTAAGTGACTCACCATACAGGTTATGGGGGAAGTGCAAATCATCCACTCCTGAGTTACTAATAACCCCACATACCTTTTGGGTAGACATAACACAGGTAGAAATATTAAAATCTCCCACCCAAATAAAATAAAAAATAAAATTTTCCTCTGCAATCAAATTCTCTATAGCGACCTGTAAATCCTTCACCACTTGAAGCCGCGTGTTGTCAAATACGTTATTGTAATAATTAACTAAAAGGACATTGCGGGCATGCTTCTCGTGCAACCAAAGAATCTGTGAACGAACCTCAATGTTCAGATACCTTTCCACAGTTAAGGAGTGATTTATGGAGACCAGTGTCTAAAGACCTCCCTTTGCTCTTCCGGATACAGAGCCCTGCGCTAATAAATTATACGAGACAAAACCATCGTAGCTAACTAAGTCCATACACCAAGTTTCTTGAAAACAAATGATGTAGTGTGATTTAATAAAATGCATCCAGACCAACGTCTCCCCTTTAGAGGCCAGACCAACAATGTTCCAACTGACAATGGATATCCCTTTATTACCACTAGTAGTAATCTTCTCACAGATAAGATCTCCTATCGGGACATCCACTGCCCTTTGCTCCATTGCATCGCCTCCCCTTGGATCTGTAGCGTTGCTTGAATTATCCGCATACATAGTCCCCGGATCATCTAGTATTTCCCCCTCTTTTCCATCAAGGCTGGGAGAAACCGCCACTTCCATAGTAGGTCGATCCAGTTTATGTCAATCATTAACATCTAGGGTACTCAAGGCTTGAAACCGGTTTAGTACAGGTACCTCAGAAATTGGACGTGTCAGGGGATCTACCAGGGGGAAAAAAACCTCTATTTGCTCTATCGTTTAATCGATGTGCTAAATGACTATAGAAAAATCCAAGTGGATGTAGTATAATACCATGTTCGGTGTAGGGTAACGATGTTGCTCTTATCAGGGAGGTGGTAGCAAAGTTGGGGTTTTTAAAGTTAAAAATAATGCAATCTTCCTTGATACTTTTGTTGGAATTTCCAATCCAATTGACCCTTCTAGTAGTAAGGATCTGATTGGAGTAATTTACGGGAAACCCACATTGACAGTTAATCCAAGATACCGTTTTATTTTTAAGAGATTCGTGGGTCTCCGACTGATTTGAATTCATATTTTGATTTAAGGCTGGAACATTCTTTAGAACAGCCAGGTACGGGGCACAGTCGGGCGGTAGGTTTATAGTGTTACTGTGTTTAACTTCATGGTTTATCTCATCACTTCTAGGTTCTGATGTTACGTGACTCTTCTCACCACTAGTGGTTTGGCTATTAGGTTCCACTGTGATTGCCTTATCCCTCCCCCTGTTACATTGGGCCTCGGGCTTAGATGTTTCCACAGTGGCATTACTGGTCCTACGTTCTTCCGTGGCTTTCATTGAAGTTTTTACTAATTCACTTTTGGCAGATATCTTTCCACCTAACCTTGTGACCTCTCTAGTCAGAGTGTCTAATTTTTCGGTCAGGGGTTTAATATAACTTTCGATTTTTGTAACAAATATGTTAAGTAATTGCTCAATCTGTCCATCATTTAAAACTACTGTACTAGTTTTACCCGATTGCTCATCAATACTTGGTGCATGAATAGTTAATGTTTTAGCTCCCTTACAAATATTAGTTGGACCCCGTTTGGTTTGTGTTTTTCTACAACCCCTTCTACCTTTAGGGGCAGGTGACCTATGAGTAGGTGTATTAGGGGTATCAACCGGTGTTGTTGGTGTTTGAGCCAATGCAATCGATCACACCGCAACTGGGCTACTAGGCTCCCCACTGGCTACAAGATGGTCTGCCAAAGATGTTAGGGGCGTAGCTGGAAAACTACCCTCTAACTACATTCACTGTTCTAACAAGGTAATTATCAAGGGTTGCACTTGCATGCTCCACGGGGTTTTATTTCCCTTCCGCCTTGACATTATTGATAAAAACAAGATCACAATTTGATTAAAAAATAAAAGCAATGAGCTAAGTACACAAAACGAATATAATTGGATGCATAAAATTAGGGCCGCAAGAACATGAGTAATCTAGTCCGCAGCGGATAGTTTGGTTAATCCTTACCCGGAGAATGGTACTTAATAGTCTTTCTTTAAAGCGTGGACGGTGTCCCAAGTACAAAATACTGAAAATATTAAACCAAGAGCACCGGCCCAGCCCAGCCTCGACAGTCTCAGATGGACTCAGACGGGCCCAGCACACGCCCGCGCGCGTCCTGCGAGGCGGGGGCGTATCCAGTGATATAGGTGATTGGCGACAATGGGAGGGGCAAAGAGCAGCACAGGTGGAGGTAGTTGCTCCCTCAGGCGTCCAGGCAGGCAGCAAGGGACCCGGCACACAAAACCTCTGCGAGCGGCTCCCGCGAAGCGGGGGCCGCGAGCGGTGAAGAAGGCTGCGTGGGAGGGGCAAAGAGCAGCACAGGTGGAGGTAGTTGCTCCCTCAGGCGTCCAGGCAAGCAGCAAGGGACCCGGCACACAAGATCGCAGCGAGAAGCTCCTGCGAAGTGGGGGTCGCGAGCGGTGAAGAAGGCTGCATGGGAGGGGCAAAGAGCAGCACAGGTGGAGGTAGTTGCTCCCTCAGGCGTCCAGGCAGGCAGCAAGGGACCCAGCACACAAGACCGCTGCGAGCGGCACCTCTAATGGTGCCATTGTGGGCAAGGGACGGCTATAGGCCCTACTGTTGATTATTGATGCAATATTCAGAAGCTCTTGTAACATAAAAAAAACAATAAGGAGTCATTTAAAAAAAAGTAAAACGTGCACAAAGAGGTTTTGGGGGCCAGAAAAAAAAAAATCAGTGTATGAGAATGTAAGAGGCATAATTAGAAAGTTAGTGGTAACAATTGACAAAGATGCATAACCACGATGGATGACATTTTGCACTTCCCAACCAAAGATGACTTTGTGATAACTCCAGAGGAAAGAACAAACTGCTGCGTCTTCATGACGTTCTATTCTTGAATCACAAATGTACTTTTAGAACCAAGGGTTTTGATACTGTAATAACTATGCTCAAAAGTTTTATTAATTGCCTCTAAAGGATTCTCAGTAAGTGGAAGTTCCATATGACCTACGACGGTAAATCAGATTGCCAAGTCCTAGCTGTATAGTAATAAGAAAGTAAGTCTTTTCAACTCAAACTTGGGGCACTTTTCGGAATATATTAGAATTAATTTGGCAATGTGCTCCATTTCCATTCAATACTGATATTGGTACTTCCAATAACAGTTCTACTTTTTGGGGTGAGCCTAGGGAGTGCGCATGCCCTCTCTACAAGACCTGCTGTATTGAATAACCCTCCTGCTGCTTACCATGGGTTCAGTCCAGTGTTGCTCTTCTTTGCTGCCTCCTAACTGGTTAATGCAGCAATACGTAACTTCTGTTTTTCGCAAAGGAACGCCGGCCAAGTACAGTGTACTTACGCTTGCATTCATTGCTTTTCTGTTGTGAGATCTTTTTTTTTTAATTGTTGCTTTCCGTCCGTCACTTTCCGCCCGTCATGCTATGACACGATGCTGTATACCGCCTTCCAGACCGCAATGCTAAACCCCCCTTGTTTTCACAACGGCCACTTGTGGACACATCATTCATGTACACCGGGGCTTCGTGGGGTTCATTTTTTTGTGGCGTGAAAAGACAGTGTTCAGGTTTTTTTTAGGGGGTGTTTAAATACTTATTAGCCTAGAAAATGGATTTATATGTTTGTTCTGATTGCAATTTTTGACGTGCTTCAAAAAGCATGTATATGCTCTGATCAAGCACACACTCAGCAGTCCCCCCGGGGCAGAATCATGGACTGACTTTTGTGCTTCCCATGATGATGGCATATTCAGTAGGACCCCCCAGGTCCAAAACAAGCATCCACTTCTGTGCCTACAGTGAAGGTATGACTGGCAGACAACTGCAAAAAAGACTGGGCCAGGGGCGATGGAGAGTAAGTTCTTTCTTTAATTTTTATTTAGTAGTTCTTGTTTGAATTTAGGTCCAATCTTTCCAGGTTAGTCTTTTACAATCTCATATTTTGTAGGCACACTCTCCCTTCCAACTCGCTCTCACACACACTCTGCAAAAAACTCTGCTGTTTCTCCAGACCCCGGGTCCATGGCCGCCCAGAGCCTAGTCCCACCATGATCCACTGCAAGCCCCGGTCAGAGGAGTCAATGCGAAGTCCAGGAGACCCTGGTTCCGGCGCCAGGCCCCCCACCTGAAGCAGCTCTGCATACTCTGCCACCCTAGCTCCATGCATTTCACGCCCAGCCCTAGCAAAGCAATCTTTATTGCCATGCTAATCTTTGGGGTCATCTATTCAAAATGGCTCTTTCAAAAGAAAACCTGCACAATCTCTACTTTACTAGCCCATACGTGACTCCATTCCGATGTAGTTTTCAGACAAAGAAGGTGAGAGGCAGCGGCAGCACCTTCACTGAGGCAGAGGAGCATTGCCCCACTGCTCTCAGAGCATTTAAAAAATGTAAACTAAAATGATAACGCAATATTATTATAATGGAATTTTTCCATACTGGCTTAGGTGCAGGGCAGGGCTGGACTGTTTAGAACAGGGGGAGAAGGGGTGGGCACTCTCTAAGTGCGCATGACAGTTTGGCCGGCCATCTTGGGCCGGCCAGTCAAACAATCATGTGCATTTATAATGTTCTACACACAGCTGTATTGCACAGCCTGGATGGAGAACATGCACAGCAGTCCTGATGCTGCTGTCATGCAGTGTTGTGATTGGCTAGGGGAGTCTGGGATCCTGTGAGCTTCCGGCTTCATCATAAGAAGGACAGAGGAGCAGTGGTGGCAGTGCCCAGGTAAGTGCAATTTTTTTCCATTCCCCCCCCCCCTGCCCCAACCTGCGACCCTTGTTCAGTAGCAGCCGCCACTGGTGAGAGGGTTATGTTTTGGTTGACCTAATTAGCGTGGTACCCGATTTACAGATGCTCCACTTTCTCTCTCAGTATTTCGGCCACTTTAGGAGTCTGTTCGACTTTAATAATTATTTTCAACATGAGTCCACAACTATGTCAAGTGTCTTTGTGGGCCTTATTTTACACAGTTTCAATGTAGTGCATGTGCCGCTCTTAACTTTGCCCGTAATACTTTAGCCTTGGCCTGTATACCACACAATGTTGGGTGACGGATATGGTGTTAACATTACATATTTTATTTCACATCAAATGTCTAACTGGTACATGTGTATTAAAATCGCGTTTGGGGTTCTTGCTGTGGATCTTTAGGTCTGGTAATTATCTAAACATTAAAAAGCAGTGACCTTACATCGCCTTGGAAGACTTGCCCTAAATACTACTGCCCATAAATTCCCATTTTGTTCCTGTTTTCTTTGCTTCACCCACTCTGCTTGCACTCATTTTTATGCTCTATAGAAATCATGCGTACTTGTTTTATTAAGCGTTCAAGCATTGAGAAGTTCTGTTAGTTAGCACTCTGCACACTAAACATCAGATTGTTAAAGGGACAGTGTCTGCTCGTCACACTGCATGCAGCAAACACAAGTTAAGGGTGAAAGGGTCCCCTCGAGAATAAGAAGCACAGGGCCCTCTCTCACCATTGGGGCTGCGGTGGAACCCTTTACGCCAAGTCCTAATGCATTAACAATAGCCTACCTAAATGTCTGGTTGTTTGAGTTTTGTCATTAAAACATCTGTCAGTTTCTGAGTTGCTTATTTGGCTTTTCTGTTGTCCCTAAATTCAAAAAGGTACTCAGAATGCAGTTTGACGGATGCCTTCTGCATCCTTCAGAATACCCAATAAGCCTCCGATACACAACACAAATTTTCACATCATGCCAGAATATCTCACAACACACCACATAATTCAAATCCACAACATGCCACTCCACAACACACAATAATATTCCACATAATTAACTCCAGAACACACAATCACACTCTACAGAATTTCAACAACAGTTAATACCACTTAAGTACTATCCACATGGGGAACAGCCTTTACAACGTGGGCATTACCACGCGCTGCTATTACAACGCAAGTCGTTACAACGACTTGCGCTGGAGGGCGCTGTTGGATAGGGAATAGTTTAATTTTCTATTCCAACACCTTCTCTACTGTAACGTGGGCTAGAGTTGAATAGAAAATTAAACTATTCCACTATCCAGCGCTTACAGCGCAAGTCGTTGTAACAACTTGCGTTGTAAAAACAGCATTGTAATGGCACGCGTGGTAAAAGCCCGCGTTGTAATGTCATACAACCATCCACATACTTCAAAAACACATCATACCAAATAGTTCCACTACACACCTCTACACCACACAATTCTGCAACAAGCAATTCCAATACAACCCATCTCTACCTCACACTTCCACCAAACCTATCATTTTCCCCACACACCCATGGTGCCTCTCATCCCTCCCTCACACTCCCACTATCCCCTCTTATCTTGCAATTACACTGCCCTTCTCATTCCTCCCTCACACTCCCTGTCTCCTCTTTATACTCCCTGCTCACACATGCTATCTTCCTACCTCTTTGCGCTGTGCACTAGT
The DNA here is from genome assembly GCF_964261635.1 of Lissotriton helveticus. Classification (NCBI taxonomy): domain Eukaryota; kingdom Metazoa; phylum Chordata; class Amphibia; order Caudata; family Salamandridae; genus Lissotriton; species Lissotriton helveticus. The sequence continues at coordinate 991,884,262 of NC_136072.1, read as the reverse complement.
TCGCCTCTCACCCTCTAAGGTTGCCCCTCTGACTCGTCTTTCTCTTATACTTTCCCATGCCTTTTCAAAATGTATGCCCCTTAAACTCACGCTCTATTTGTCTGTAGCCTGCTTTCCCTTTCTCTCTTGCTTTCTCACACACACTTTCTGCTCCTCTATCTGGAGTTCACCACTTCGTGCACAAATTACTTATTCCTCCCTATGTTCCTTTCTATCTATTCTGTGCATCTCGCACAACTATCTATTCAACATGATACATAATTTCACTATACAAATCCACAACACACCACACAATTCCACCCTACACAATTCCACAACTACCAATTCCAATACAACCCATATAATTTCACTCCAAACCACATACATCCATTCCATTCAAAACCAGAACATATAAGTAAAAGGCATTGTCATTTACAATGCCAATAGCTCGAACACTTGCAAATGTGAGGCTTATTGTATTGCAAATGCTGGTTTCATTAATGAGGTCACCTCATCTAATGAGATAGCTATCATGCACTGCGCTGAAGTTGTGGCCTGCATCTGGGCATTATCCCAGTTCACATTAGACTACCCAAAAAGAATGTATTCATTTTAGGTAGCAGGGCCGGCCTAAGGCATGTGCAAGCTGTGCACCTGCACAGGGCCGCCAAACCCCAGGGGCCGCCACGCCAATATATATCCTTAGATACATATTTGCGTGGGGGCCCCTGGCAGGGATTTGGCGGCCTCGGGCCCCCTACCTACACTCCCTGCTCAGGGCCTCCGTGAGCCTAGAGCCGGCCCTGTGGGTAGTCTAGTGTGAACTGAGATAATAGCATTACTGATTCTAAAAATAGCATTACTGATTCTAAAAGGTCTTAAGCAATAATAAATGCATGACCTTTCAGGAGGCATGCAGAGCCCAAGGTCAATACTCAGAACGTATCCCCTCCCCCAACATACAGGGCTCAGTTGGTAATGGTTTAATAAAATAGTGTACATCAATGGATGTGCACCTGTTCTGGTAAAGTTTGTCTAAAAAGGCCCAAGCCCGATATCTGCCCATGAAAAGCTTGCAGGAGTGTTCTGCATGGGGTGAAGCATGCAAACAAATACCCTTTGGCACAAATGAAAGCCAGGTGAATGAAAGGGCATGTTGACCCAGCTCAGCTTCAAGAGACGAGGGCTGCAGTGGATGGTCATGCTTCAGTGACCCAAGTCTCTGACTTTCAGTTCACACAACTAAGGCGGACAGAACGGAGGGGACTCGGCTCCTCACTCTCGTCCGCACCCCTCCCCACTGCTTGCCAGGACCCCAAACTCAGACAGAGGCTTTTTTATATTAGAGTAAATGGAATACTTATTTTTTTAGCACATGGCGGCCATTTTCACAAAGCAAAAAAATAAATGTTGAGTGGAGGCACTAATATATCACTAACTCTTTCATTCTGCAAGCTAGGCCAGACAGCATCAAAGAACTTTACAACGAAAAATGTGGGATAAGGAGCCAAACCTGGTTCGCACAGAGAACACATGTAAAATAAAAATAGACAGTCGATTTACCAGACAACAAACATTCACATATCTACTACAAGCAGGTAGAAGTAGGCAGAAGGCAAAAGAGTAAAAAACAGCTCACTTGCACTTTGTGACCTCTGGCCTCAGAGGTGGCAAAAACAGTGCCAAGAACACTGGGGCAGCTCCGCATTCCTTATATGCGGTCTGTTTTTCATTACACTGATAGGGAATATTAGTCTATAATTCACTATTAGTGTGGTAAGTAAAAATAGGTTTAAATGTATGTTGTGAGTGTGCTTGCAGGTGAGTTATGTTTATGTGAGAAAGAGCAAGTGTATGTGTGAGCCGGTCTCTGTATATGAAACTGAACGAGAGTCAGTGACGGGTAATGAGTAAGACTGTGCTATATTGAGGTCCAGATTTACTATTCTTTGACCTAAGGCAACGTTATGGCAAAGTTGCTGCGCTGCCCTGCATCAAAGGGAAAGAGAAAAAATGCACCATATCTGCTATGATTTGATGCACACTTTCTCTCCACGAGCATTGGTATACTTCTGGCTGACAACGTATAGAGCTTTGCGCCGTAGAGAAAGTGTGTGCATTCTCTGAAACCTAGGTTTTGTACTGAAAGGGGTCAGTACAAAAACTATGCTAGGTATAATGCAGAAGATAAGCAGAGTTGGAAAAAGAAGGAGAAATTAAAACCTCTCTCTTTGTTACGTCTACCTCAAGGAGTGATAAGGTTTTGGCACAAATTACTCTCTGCTAATGGTTGCAGATAGGGACTTCCATCAAAACCCATGGGTAGTTGCTTGGGAATGCCCATGCACTAGCCATGAAACACCCCATTATTGCAAAAAATGCAAAGCAGCACATAGCTCAATTTGCGTTACTTGGGATACTATCCAACACAAATCAGGATTTCTGTTGGACAGGAAATTCCACCCTAACACTTTGTGCCATATTTGTGTCACAAAAGTGAAGGAAACATTAAAAAGCATTAGCTAGTAAGTCTGGGGCTTAAAATCAATCAATTATCTATTTGTTTAGCACACCGCTGCCTCCAAAGCAGCGCCCTGGCACTCAAGCGGACAGTTAGCAGTAAAAAGTGAGTATGAGTTAGATTTAGAGTGAATGCAAGTGAGTTAATTAGATGAATAAGAACAAGTGTCAGAGATGTAAGCGAGTGTTAAAGTGATTGTGGGGTCATGTGAAATGCTTTCCTGGAAAGAATGGGTCAAGGGTCATATGTTTTCACTTCATGTGATGACATTATAGTAAAAGGGTCTGTGACGTCACTTTTGCTACCCCAGGCATTTTGATGAATCTACTAAGCCCATGGTAAACACTGGAATTTCAGTGTGGCAAGAATATATTTCAGGATATTACACAAATTTGATTTAATTCCTGAAGAACATTGCAGAGTGATGAATCTCTTATATTTAAGTTAGGTAGTTCCAGGCGGCGGTATACAATTCTTAAAGGGATTGTGATAATATCCGTCTTTCGAATTTTGGGCTTTTCATTACTTTTTTTTTTTTAACAAGGCCAGGGCCTCATCCCTGAATGGGAACATAAACAACCCAAGACCTATTTTGCACAGCAGCACTAGGTAATTGACAGCTGCTGAGATTAATTTAAGCATTCCACCCATCACCTTTTTGGATACTTCAGGTAAAAGCTCTAAGTGCGACGGGCATGCTCAGATGTCAGTTTCATGCTCACTGTGCCACTGGGAACCTACCTGCACCCACATGAAGAGACCCAATCAGGGCACAAGCAGTCTTGGGCTGCTTGTGTTCCGGTCCAGGGAGGACCTGGCCTGGCAGTTCGGTGAGGACTCTTCCCTTTGAAGCAGGGTGAAGACTGAATTGCATATGGCAAGGTCAAAGCTAGATGGCACGGTGTGCAAAATAACAATTAAACAGGGATGCGGCTCAAGTAATTACCAGTGACTGCAATTAATTTAAGCAATTCACCCATCCCTTTTTGTATACTTCAGAAAATACAGTGTGTAGCTTCACATCCACGACTGGCTCTATCCTTATAATCATCTCTGGGCGTTGGTCTGCAAGCCAACTGCACACTTGCCAGTTTGTCATTCTGTTTGCACTGACAGTCTCAACTTGGGGGATTTCAGAGTCTTTATATATGCCCTTGTTGTAGAGCAAAGTGAAATGAATGGAAAATGTCCCACATGGAGTTGAGAATTGACCCCAACCCCACACCAAATTAGCTCCTATTAATTAATTCCCAAGATAAAAGCAAGCTTTTCCAGTGAAACCGATGTGCCAGTCTAACACTACACACCCTTCTGAGCCACTGTACACGCACCAATATTATGGACACATTTATTTCATTATTCATGAATTATATATCGACAAGAAGTCATAATCAAAATGGACTGCACCGAGGGCATACAGGCTGTGGAATATGATTTCAGATTAAGAACTTCTGCTCACCAGCGTAACTCAAGAGCTTTAAGTTCTTGAAATTGAATGTAAAAAAGATGTTGCTTAAAAAGGTAGACAATGTCTCTCAAAATAACACCAACTGTTATTTGCCATTTACTTTTCTGATCAACATTGTTAAAATGCTAACATAAAATGAACACTATAAAATATTGCAAAGCCAATACTAAAACAATATGCAAGGACATGTTTTTATTTCTTGAATTGACTTTTTTAATATGACGGTTTTTTAATTGTATTTTTTGAATTTTTCACTCTTCTATAGGACAGTGTTTCCAGTCCAAGGATTCTCTATTAGACATCACTATCATATGCTGGGTCAGTTCATTTAGTCCAATAATAGTGAACCAAAATCACATGTCCGACTTGTTAAATACTGGCTTCAGCACTGGAAACATTGTATCCTAGCAGAGAGAGTCATCCATTCGAATGTGTAATGTTTAATGGTGGAATCAGCTTCTCCTCTTATTACATCAGAAAGGGCTTACGTGGAAACAAAGTTATTTAACTCCGGCAACTTTTATTTTGTGTACCGTGTTTAGCTGTGTGATACTATACTTTTCCTTTTTTTTTTCTTTCAAAGTATAGGAATATTGATTTTAAACTTTAATTTTCTTTAAAAAAAAAAAAGATGCATACTTAGAAACAATGCCAGAAGTGCCTTCAGAAGTAGAGGAAACATAATTACGCATTAGGTCTCGAGCCTATCAGGTGAGTTTGTTAGCAGGTGACTAGTGTGATCGTTGGTTTTATGTGTGAGGGTTGGCACCTGTCCAATAGGGGCAGTAACTACCAGCCTAACTCAGTGGTTAGAGGCGGCAGACCCGGACACTGAGATCGGCCGTGGACCAGGGTTCGATTCCCCGCCTCGGTGGGTCTCGGGCTCAAAATTCCACGGACTCGATAATTCTCGTTCCGGTGCCTACTCGACTCACGGGGTCACACTCTGCGACTCTGGGCAATAGCTTGCTTAATCTCCACTACGGCCCCTCGCGGCGGGATGCCTGGCTTTCACCTTGTGGACACCCTGCCGGGGTATCTCACAGGGGAATACCAGGACGGGTTCCCTAAGCAAGCGCTTAGATACCGTGTCGGTGATTTGCGCTATATAAATACATGTACATTTACATTTACATTTACCTGCGCTAAAGAGGAAAAGCTCTCTAACACTGTGCCTCACCTGATGGGCATCTAGCCACTCTGAATCCTTAGATTTATTTTTTTATGTCTCTTTCTAATATTCTGTTCTAGTGATCCTGATATTTTGAGACTCAAAATTAAAGTGCCAGAAAAAGTGTTGAATGTATGATAATTAAAATCACTGCACTGTTAACACAACCGTGTATCTAGTGTATTCTTTGAAAAGGGTAATACTGCATTGTTATAAGCAAATGGATAAAAGGTAACTGCTATGCACCTTAGTTAAGGAAAGAAGCCTTGCAAAGTATTACCGCTTGTTATTCCAAGGGCATGTATCAAAAAATCGAACTGTGGGACGGGACCACGCATCACGTCTGTGGTTAAGTAATTTAGACATCAGAATTTTACCCATGATCACGCACTGAGCACTAAATGGGGGCGGTTTGACAATACCTTGACTCCAGATCTAAATACATTTCCGTTTATAAAGATGTAGGGAATGAAGAAAAAACATTTTAAAATCTGAGTACTGTGTAGATATTTTTTAAGATCTTGGTTGCAAGCACCAACTGGAGTTTGCCTCCTTTTCCAGTTATCGTTTTGCACAAGTTGTACAAAGTTATACAATTTGATAGGTATACGTTCCATCACTTGAATACAACTACTAAAATATTTTCGACAAGTTTCTCGGTTTCTGCACTTTCTTGCCAGTTTTGAATTTATGTTTTATTGTGGCGACGAAAAATGAACATGGTGTTTTAAACATGATTATTATTATGAAAAATGGGAATTATAACTTCTCTTTTTATACTCACAATTCCTGTTTTAAACTGACTAGAAATGCATTGGGTTTGTAATAGCATTTTTGTCTGTATTACCGCATAAACTTTTTCAACGTAACTACAGTCCATCCATTTAGTACCATTGTTTTATTATATTTGAGCATGCAATGTCCTACGTGCATGTTTTCAGATTGTATTCAAGAGTTAAACTAACAATTAGTATCAGCCCAAGCTCCTTTTAGTCTTTGTTTAAAGGGAATTCGTCTCTTCCCTCCTCACTGTGACATTCACCCTTTACTTGTGACTATTTAACTGATTCCTGATCCATATCAAGATATTGATATATGGGCCTATTCTGACAGCATAACCTATGTGTTGGTCTTGTGGCATATTTTCAGATTATTTTCCAAATTCAAGGTTGGTGAATTCAAATGCATCATTTTTGAAAAAAGATTCTATTTAGAAAAAATAAGTAATTAACCCCTTCCATGCTCATGACGGAACGGTTCCGTCATGAGCGTCGGTTGAGCTGTGCTCATGACGGAACCGTTCCGTCATGGTTCCATAAGCCCAATGGAACGTTCAGCACAGCGCAGGAATCTGCGCCGCGCTGAAGCGGTTAAATAACTGTATTGCAAGTTATCCTATAAATAGCAGACAAAAAACTGACATTGGTGGATTGGCCATGGCCAACCCCAAGGGGGTACAACTGGTTATAAGTGTTGGCGACTTTGTCAAGCTTCCCTTGATTAGGGATGCAAAATATTGTTCTTGGCATTTGCAACTTGCCCCATCTTGATATTGATCACGGTTTCTCCCACATAGGTATTTGGGCAGATGCCAAGAAGTGTTCATGGCAGCACCTGGATCTCTTCAGGCATTATCTGTGCTAGGGAGGGGTGGCCAGTCATATATGTCATGCTAACCATCAACTTCCTCCCTCTCCCAAGCACCCAAAAGGTGATGTTTCACTAACCAGATTCAGGCCACCAGTCTTATCCATGGGGTGGATCTGGTCGTCAGCTTCTTTTAGGGCAGCTTCGAAATCCATGTCAGTGAATAGGAGGGGGTACTGCCTACTCCTGCAGATGGGTGAGTGCTACTTGGTCAGCCACTTTTACACTAGTCAAGCGCCCTTAAGTCAAATGAAGAAAGAGTCATGGGTCATGCTACCACAGCATTACCACGTAGGTACCTGGGGGAGTAATTCATTTTGAAAATGCTTGAAGTGGGCCTAGGATAAGTGCTTCTCATAGGTTTCATTTTAGGTCTTCTCCACCTAGCCTTCCTCTGATTTAGTGGTTCTAGCAATGGGTGGGAGGATCAGGTCCATAGGCCCATGTCACGCTGCCACCAGAATTTGTGCTACAGACCCTTCCAGCACAAGAGACCCTGGTCCCACAAGAGGCCAGCAATTAATCAAAATGGCCTATCATGACTTGATTCTCTGAGGGAGTGCAGAAGCAGTCATATAATTGTTGCCAACGGCAAGAGGCCATCTCACGGCTGCGTGCTGTTAGAATACCAAACCTCTCCCTGCACTACAGCTTGCGGAGTTCTTTAGCAAATCAGCCCCTGGCTGCCGGCAGCATGAAGTGGAAAAAAACATGCTCCACCGACCCCTCCTAGCCCCTGGATGGATACCCCCCTACATGTGAGACAAAGTCCAAACAGCAGAGGGCCAACAGCACTGCTTGTCTTTCTTTAGTTAGACCTTACAATACGCAAAGTTGGCCCTTCCACCATCTTGAAGGGGCCCACACAGTGCCAGGGTGTTATCCAGTCTCTAGCCCAAGCTCACCTAAACAGAGGCAGCATCACAGCCTGTGGAGGTCACAATCACTTTGGTGCACCTCCATAATGTCTTCTGATCAGCCTGATGCACCTCTTCATCATTCCGATACACTCCCCACCCGCCACTCAGCCTCCTCACTGTAGTGCCATTGACGAGCACACACAACTTAAACTGCCCATAACCTGCTCACCTATTCAACCCATTTCAACGTCAGGGAAGAAAGGTATTTACAGGCGCAAGGACAGAACCATGCCCCACCTGTAATATTCTTAACTAGAGCAATTTGTTTTGAGTGGCATGCTTTGAATGTTAAATATCAAACAATAAATATGCTATTTCTACATGCTCAGCAACTTTAATATTAGCTCAGTTTGTGGATATCACTAGGCATAAGAAGCAATTAAAGAGAAGTGCATTAATCACACAAAATATATTTGTGGACTTTTTGCATCTTTTCAGCACGTGCTAAGATAGTAACGATTAATTACAACTGAGAAACCGGGGTGGGCTTTACTTAATTAAATGTCAGATTAGAATTGTATCTGACGTTGTTTTTAACCAGCAGTTTGTACATATCTGCCTAAGAAAGGGAAAAAACAGATGTTAACATTGCCTTTCCAGATTTCCAAACTGCACTCCATGAGTGTTCTGTGTGTTTGACCACTGCCCCCACATGCCCAAGTGGTATTTGATCTTTCAACAAGAGTAGTCACTGCTGTGTGGTTTTTTCTTTTGCTGTGTGTTGAGGAGCGATAACATGAAAAGGTCATTACTACACTCATTTTTATGGATTAATTACAAAGCTATTTCTCACCTACTGTACGACTATTCCTCTATGTAATTTTGAAACAGAGAACTTTTGTCATGGTACTACTTATCGTCCAGTAGCATCTCTATGTATAGATATCTCTGTTCGTACAAATAAAGCTCTTCAAATATAATTTAACCCACTTAGCAATTAAAAAAATCACAGTTTTAAAGGTCTTTTTTTTAACCTTTTCTACTAATTTAATATTATGTGCTGAATACATAAAAGGGATATAATAAGGCCTGGCGATATTAGTGCAACCCCTTCCAATGGCACATTCTAGCTAGATAACACCGCTTAACAAGCCAACATAATTCATGCATACTCATTGCGAAATACAAGCATCTGGCAAATAGCCATGAAATGACAGCCAGTGACCTCCAACATTGAACCAACTTAATAGAAATTGAGCTATAGTATGTAAGCGACGTAAAGTCTTTTGACTTTCTAACATTTAAATAAGTACATTTTCAATTATCTGAATTTGTGCATGATACACAGCAGAACTTTCTCTTTATTTCATAATTTGTTATCGTTACTGGAGAGTGCCCTGAAGGGGGATTTTTTGTGTGATGCTACATTAAGTCCTTTAAAATAAAAATTAACCAATGCACGTAACTAGTGTAGGCACTTTATCAACAATGGCAGGCTGAAAGGTTGAGTCGAACATCCGGGGCCAAATCAAAAAGCTCTCAAAGTTATACTGATCCCAGTAGCAGCTCTCACAACCCCTTCAGTTATGGTGCCGACAGTAGGAGCATAGAGGTAAGAAATTTCAAGAAGCTGTTCTGGGGCTCAAGGCTCCATCATGTGCAATCTGGCACTCGATTAATAAGGCAGAGGTCTTTTAAAGAAATCTAATTTAATGACAAAGAATAAAAAGAAGTCTAAATCTTGAGATTTACAAAAGAGACACAAAGGTACATTCGCTCATATGTTACTAACACATATATGCACAAAAACACATTTAAACATATGTGGGCATGCACATACTTCATGCCCATGAGAGTGCGAGCGTGTTTGGTTCTGCGTGGACGCGTGCGTTAGCGTATTGTACCTGCTGCCCGTGTACTCCACTGGCCCCGGACATAGACAGATCACTGATAGATGGACACACTGCTTACTACAGGCAGGCCTTCATGCCTGTAGACAACTTTTCGCTGCTGGCAATATTTGTCGGATATGTGGGAAAATGGAGTTCAATATAATAACTTTGGTCCTAAAATTAAATAACCCAACTTACTTGTATTCAGACTCATTTTTATACATCCAACCTCCTTTCTTTAGCCCTTTCCCTCTCCCGGATTCTCTCTCTGCCACATTTTCTCTTTTGTTCTCGCTCACTTGCCTCTATCTTTGACTCTCTTGCTCGCCACTGCCTCCCCTCAGTTCCTCCCTCTTTTCTCTCTTCCTTTTTTTCTTCCCTATTTCACCTTTCGTTTATCTCTCTCTGTGTGATCTCTCAAAGGCTTGCTCATTCTCAGCTTCTACACTCTCGCTATTTCCAAGATTTTTGTAGGATCATTTGAAAATCAGGCCTGGTTATGTTGGTGAGGAGAGGGGAGTATTGGTGGGGAAGGAGGTTGCTATTGTTTTCAACTTGCTTCTCCTTGCAGCATCTTCAACGTGTGAACCTCAAGTGAAATTTAAGACATTTTCTTGAGCTGCCATGAATACAGCTGCAGGAAGGCTGAGCTACAGCGTTTTCATTGTCCATAGTGTTAAAATAACAAAACTTTTTCTGCGATTTAAACACTGCCTTCCTAACCATTTAATGAGTTTCCTTTATTTAACTGTGTTGAAGATGGGCCTTGGCCGAATTCCTGATATGTTGGCGTCGTGCAACTTCAGTGAGGAAATCACTTTGGTCTTTTTTCCCCCCAAATCAGTTGAAGCCCAAATATGTAAGGTACTTGTAGCTTCAGTCGTCCTTTTTTAGGTCTCGGAACTGCGAACAGATTGCAAAGCAATCTGTCGTTCCGAGACTCTATTGTGATCATTCTCGGTTTCAAGGAGTCAAGGGAGACAGACAAGTGAGGTGCACGCGCAACCTTGGAACTGGGATCAGGTCGCGCGCGCCTCCTGTCTCCCATGGCTCCTTGGAAGCACACAGACACGCACTCACACACACACACACATACAGCCCCCCCCCCCGCCGCGCACACACACATACAGCCCCCCTCGCCGCCGCCAGTGCGCATACACACACAGAACCCCCCCTTACACACACAAATCTCCTACCTCGTCTCGGCTTGTCATCGCGCTGCCTTGCCCCCGCTCCTCTGGTGCGCGCGCACCACTGGTTTCTATTCCCGCGTCGGCCGGTTTCGATTCCGTGCTCGTGCTTGTTTATTTACTTTTGCTGTAGGCGTCCACCGACACTTCTGGTGAGGTAGGCTGCCATATTGGAAGGGAGTCTGCTATGATCACTGGCCTTAAGTCTACATCAGATACCTATATGTAGTATTTTTTGTCACTTTGATCGACAATCTCATATTCTATTTAATTCCAAATACTTACTAAGAAATTGAAAGTATTCAATCATAATGTTCTTGCTTGCATCACTTAAAAATAACACGAACATATATATATTTTTTAATACGTTTCAGCATGGGACAAAGAGTGAAATGTAATTTCTTGTACGCTTGATATACACGTGCTGCACTGTAGTGATAGCTTTCTTACTGTGCCGAATGTTCGGTCGCTGAATATGGGTGATAATCCCACTTGCAGCCGCCTACGCAACCCGGAAGCACAGCTAACTCCAGGTCTGGGAACTGCTTTACTACTCTGATAATAAACTAGCTATTTTCTCGTGCAGTGTCAGTCTGGAGCAAAGTGGTTCCTGGAAAGTGTTTTCGCACCTTCTGTCTCGCGCCATGCAGTTGGAAATGGGAACCACCTTAACGAAGGATAGTGCTGGAGCTCTATCCTGACAGCTGCCCTCACCTCTTCATTCTGCTTCGCTCTCCTAGAGCTGCCTTTGTTTTTATGTTCCCACATTGAACTGTTTATTTTCGGACAGCTAGCAGTCTCTGTGTCCATCGCTTTGAAACCCTGGTAACGCTTTTGCTGTCCATTGTCCAGAAAGGGAGACAGCTTTTTGTCAAGAATGTCCTGCACCGATGAATACAAAAACGCAACGCGTTTAGAGTTTCTTGTATTGCTTCCTAGAATACCTAAGCACCACACGACTAGTGACTGGAGAAACGAAGCATCCTGCATCTAATGTGCCACGAACATAGGAGGGCACTGCACGGGTGCTGTCTATTATTTTAATTTATCCAGTCTTCGGTGATCGTGTTTTTGATCACCGTTCCTAGAATATTGATTTGTCGAGCCATTGAAACAATTGCGAGTCCGCTAGCAGATATCCAACAATGGACAAGAAATTCTTTGACGTGGTGCTGGATGAAGTGCGAAAGGTAAAATATAAAAGTTCGTTTTAAAAGGTTTTTTTGTTTCTAAACCGGAGGTTGGTGCATAGCTGGAAAGTTAACCCGGTCCATGCGCGAATAGCTAGCTGCTCCCGTGCCAGTTTTTTTCCTAGCATGCAGGGATGTCGTTCTGATTTTATAGTAGTGGGATAAACAAGAGACCAGTCCAAGAATGCAAAGAAAAAACTGCTCTAGAGCAGTTACTCATGGACCTGAGAAACTTGGCTAGGCTGGTGGTGGGTAGATAAGGGCGAAAGAAATCTGATACACTGCATGGGTAAATATTGTAAATCCAACGCACAACTCTACTCATTAGAAGGTTTTCGATGTATCAATTTGATATTCCATTCTTCAAATGTCTTATGTTAACACTCCCCATTTCTGCATCTTTCGTACACACTTGGCATGTATTTTATTTTATTTATTTTTTATTTTAAAAGTTTTATATAGCGCTAGCTTGACCCGTATTTGTGAGTGCTGAGTAGTGAGTGCAGACTAGTGAGTGCAGAGTAGTGAGTGCAGAGTAGTGAGTGCAGATTAGTGAGTGGTGAGTGCAGAGTAGTGAGTGCAGTGTAGTGAGTACAGAGTAGTGAGTAGTGAGTGCAGATTAGTGAGTGGTGAGTGCAGAGTAGTGAGTGCAGAGTAGTGAGTAGTGAGTGCAGAGTAGTGAGTGCAGAGTAGTGAGTGCAGAGTAGTGAGTGCAGAGTACTGAGTAGTGAGTGCAGAGTAGTGAGGGCAGAGTAGTGAGTGCAGAGTAGTGAGTGCAGAGTAGTTAGTGCAGAGTAGTGAGTGCAGAGTAGTGAGTAGTGAGTGCAGAGTAGTGAGTAGTGAGTGCAGAGTAGTGAGTGCAGAGTAGTGAGTGCAGAGTAGTGAATAGTGAGTGCAGAGTAGTGAGTGCAGAGTAGTGAGTGCAGAGTAGTGAGTTCAGAGTAGTGAGTAGTGAGTGCAGAGTAGTGAGTAGTGAGGGCAGAGTAGTGAGTAGTGAGGGCAGAGTAGTGAGGGCAGAGTAGTGAGGGCAGAGTAGTGAGTGCAGAGTAGTGAGTGCAGAGTAGTGAGTAGTGAGTGCAGAGTAGTGAGTGCAGAGTAGTGAGTAGTGATTGCAGAGTAGTGAGGGCGGAGTAGTGAGGGCAGAGTAGTGAGGGCAGAGTAGTGAGGGCAGAGTAGTGAGGGCAGAGTAGTGAGTAGTGAGTTCAGAGTAGTGAGTAGTGAGTTCAGAGTAGTGAGTAGTGAGTTCAGAGTAGTGAGTAGTGAGTTCAGAGTAGTGAGTAGTGAGTTCAGAGTAGTGAGTAGTGAGGGCAGAGTAGTGAGGGCAGAGTAGTGAGGGCAGAGTAGTGAGGGCAGAGTAGTGAGTTCAGAGTAGTCATTAGTGAGTGCAGAGTAGTGAGTAGTGAGTGCAGAGTAGTGAGTGCAGAGTAGTGAGTGCAGAGTAGTGAGTAGTGAGTGCAGAGTAGTGAGGGCAGAGTAGTGAGGGCAGAGTAGTGAGGGCAGAGTAGTGAGGGCAGAGTAGTGAGTAGTGAGGGCAGAGTAGTGAGTAGTAAGGGCAGAGTAGTGAGGGGTGAGTAGTGAGTTCAGAGTAGTGAGTAGTGAGTTCAGAGTAGTGAGTAGTGAGTTCAGAGTAGTGAGGGCAGAGTAGTGAGGGCAGAGTAGTGAGGGCAGAGTAGTGAGGGCAGAGTGGTGAGGGCAGAGTGGTCATTAGTGAGTGCAGAGTAGTGAGTAGTGAGTGCAGAGTAGTGAATAGTGAGTGCAGAGTAGTGAGTAGTGAGTGCAGAGTAGTGAGTGCAGAGTAGTGAGTAGTGAGTGCAGAGTAGTAAGTAGTGAGTGCAGAGTAGTAAGTAGTGAGTGCAGAGTAGTGAGTAGTGAGTGCAGAGTAGTGAGTAGTGAGGGCAGAGTAGTGAGGGCAGAGTAGTGAGGGCAGAGTAGTGAATGCTGAGTAGTGAGTGCAGAGTAGTGAATGCAGAGTAGTGAGTAGTGAGTGCAGAGTAGTGAATAGTGAGTAGTGAGTGCAGAGTAGTGAATGCAGAGTAGTGAGTGCAGAGTAGTGAGTTCAGAGTAGTGAGTAGTGAGTTCAGAGTAGTCATTAGTGAGTGCAGAGTAGTGAGTGCAGAGTAGTGAGTAGTGAGTGCAGAGTAGTGAGTGCAGAGTAGTGAGTGCAGAGTAGTGAGTGCAGAGTAGTGAGTGCAGAGTAGTGAGTAGTGAGTTCAGAGTAGTGAGTGCAGAGTAGTGAGTAGTGAGTGCAGAGTAGTGAGTAGTGAGTGCAGAGTAGTGAGTAGTGAGTGCAGAGTAGTGAGTGCAGAGTAGTGAGTAGTGAGTGCAGAGTAGTGAGTAGTGAGTGCAGAGTAGTGAGTAGTGAGTGCAGAGTAGTGAGTGCACTCACTACTCTGAACTCACTACTCACTACTCTGCAGAGTAGTGAGTTCAGAGTAGTGAATAGTGAGTGCAGAGTAGTGAGTGCAGAGTAGTGAGTGCAGAGTAGTGAGTGCAGAGTAGTGAGTGCAGAGTAGTGAGTAGTGAGTGCAGAGTAGTGAGGTCAGAGTAGTGAGTAGTGAGGTCAGAGTAGTGAATAGCGAGTGCAGAGAAGTGAGTAGTGAGTGCAGAGTAGTGAGTGCAGAGTAGTGAGTGCAGAGTAGTGAGGGCAGAGTAGTGAGGGCAGAGTAGTGAGGGCAGAGTAGTGAGGGCAGAGTAGTGAGTAGTGAGTGCAGAGTAGTGAGTGCAGAGTAGTGAGTTCAGAGTAGTGAGTTCAGAGTAGTGAATAGTGAGTGCAGAGTAGTGAATAGTGAGTGCATAGTAGTGAATAGTGAGTGCATAGTAGTGAGTGCAGAGTAGTGAGTGCAGAGTAGTGAGTGCAGAGTAGTGAGTGCAGAGTAGTGAGTGCAGAGTAGTGAATGCAGAGTAGTGAGTAGTGAGTAGTGAGTGCAGAGTAGTGAGTGCAGAGTAGTGAGTGCAGAGTAGTGAATAGTGAGTTCAGAGTAGTGAATAGTGAGTGCAGAGTAGTGAATAGTGAGTGCAGAGTAGTGAATAGTGAGTGCAGAGTAGTGAGTGCAGAGTAGTGAATGCAGAGTAGTGAGTGCAGAGTAGTGAGTGCAGAGTAGTGAGTGCAGAGTAGTGAGTTCAGAGTAGTGAGGGCAGAGTAGTGAGGGCAGAGTAGTGAGGGCAGAGTAGTGAGGGCCGAGTAGTGAGGGCCGAGTAGTGAGTGCAGAGTAGAGAGTAGTGAGTGCGAGTGCAGAGTGCGAGTGCAGAGTGTGAGCAGTGTGTGAGCGTGCAGGGTGAACAGTGTGTGAGCGTGCAGGGTGAGCAGTGTGTGAGCGTGCAGGGTGAGCAGTGTGTGAGCGTGCAGGGTGAACAGTGTGTGAGCGTGCAGAGTGAACAGTTTGTGAGTGTGCAGAGTGAACAGTTTGTGAGTGTGCAGGTTGAACAATTCCAATCCAAACCACATAATTCCATTACACACCACATGCATACACTCCATAACACATGACTAAAAGACATTGCCATTTACAATGCCATTAGCTCTAACTCAAATATATCCGAGACCTATTGCATTTCCAATGCTTGTTATATATTTTCATTATGTTTTTAGTTTCAAATTGCAATAGAAGTAAACATGTACATTCAGTATAAAAAGATAGTTCATGCAGTCTTTCATTACAAACAATAATTAGTACAAAAACATATTAGAAACAAATGGGTTTCTAAAACAATCCTTTGCACTGAAATAAGACGTGCCATGTGGGATACTTGTAAAGCGCACTGTTACTCTACCCGAGTGTCCTGGCGCTGTAGACCGCTGGGAAACCCGTCCTGGTTTTCCCTGTGGGATGGTCCCTTTCTGGGTATCTCCAGGGTGAAACCAGGCATCCCCGGCGTCTGTGGGGGGCCGTTGTAGAGATGAGGCAAGCTTAATGCCCAGAGTTACCGAGTGTGTTCCCTGGTTAGAGTAGGCACTGAGGCGAGAATTATCGAGTCCGTTGACCCTGGTCCAAGACCCTGCCGTGTCGGGAATTGAACCCTGGTCCCGGGCTGTTCTCTGCTTACAGGTCTGCCGCCTCTAACCAGTGAGCCACACCACTCCACATGGATTATTTATTATTTTACAATACCATCCCAGCCACCCTTCCTAAACCTATATAAAACATGATGTTTCTTTTCTCTTCGTGGTCAAATTAGTTGTCAGAACTCCCAACTCATCCTTGGCTGATGAGGGGGGTTATCCCAAAACCGGTCCCAGGATGCTTGTTTCCGGTCCAGGGAAGACCTGGCTTTTCAGTTCGGGCTGGACTATACTCATGAGGAACGGAGTCAAGACTGATTTGCATATAGGTGTGTCTGAACTGGGGTGGCGAAGTGAACTAAAGAATGATGATGGATTCAACCCATATCTGTGACTGGGGGTGAGTGTATGAAAAGTTTGAGCACTCAGTCCATCATCTCCTAGTGTTTGCTTTGGTACATAAACAACCTCTTTAATTTGGGATGCCTTGTTCATGTATACTTGTGGTTACACAAAGAAGTAACAGCACCTCAGCTGCAGGCACTTGGGTGCTGCATCTGGCTGGGAATTACTTACCATCTGGCCATGCAATGCGGAAGAACATTGACAAAGCCAAAAGCTCTTGCATTGCCAAGACCGATTGGCTTTATCAATGCTTGCTTGGGGGAGACTTGTTTGAGCAAAAAGTGTCTCATGGAACTGTAAAACTGACAATTTCTGCATGAACCAATCCCATGTCAGTATCTGGTACTACGTTAACGTGGAGTGGACTCGTGTGTAAAATTTCCACTTGCGATCCAAGCCACATACACTTTGAGTAATACATGTAATTTCGCTTAATTATTATTACATTTACACATAGTTCACCCAAAAAAATTGCAATTTTGTGCAACCCTAGACTGTTCTCATGCTTTCTCCAATGAGTAGCTCGTGAGCTACTGGTAGCTTCTTAGCTAACCGTCAGTTTTTTTTACTTGGTTAAATTAACACATGTATGTCAAAGTTGTGTATTCCAAGATGAAAAGGTGTGAATTTTCCGACCTGATGTTTGGAGAAAAATAGGTGCATTTCCAAATTACAATTAAAAAGGCTTTTTGAGTGACAAATCATGCGCTGAGACTTATTACTAATATAATTACGAGTGAGCCAGGGGCCCTGTGGCTGACATTTATTACCTACGTATAGGCATTTCATATTGACAAGACCTTTTTTTGCATTCCTGCCTGCAACACACCTGGTACAATGCAGTGATCACTGCTAGTAATCTTGGACACGGTAGTCACTAATATAATCTTGTCTAACGTGGTCACTATCACAACTCTAATAATATTAGTAGCACTGACATATTTTCATTTAACATAAGTAGCTCTTATCACACAAAAGGTTGAGACCCCTGCTTTAGAGTGCACCGTACTGTGTTAATGTCTGCAGTTCTTTATCCGGAGTAAATAGTGCACATCTTTGATTCCTTACAGAATTAAAACAAGGCAATATCCAGTGTCTCCATGGAAGGGGTGTCTTCTGAATAAGCAATGGTCCCCAAGACAGTGGTTCAGTTGCACTATTTGGTTTTGACAGTTGCAGTAACAGTAGTGCCCAAATCATTTTTGGGATGTGTAAAACACCAATTCTCAGAGGAAAGAATTCTAGCAACTAAGAAGGTATGTAGATGCTTCGCTTGGGTCCAGCTCTCTACTACATTTTTTGTTTCTGTATTAATCCCGCTGTTTATTTTTACTTAAAGTAGGAATAACTCCACAGTGTTGGTCACAAAAATGCTTAGAGTCACACGTCAGCATGCATTCATCCTTACCAAAATAGAAGTATCCTCCCTCGTCCTTCGGCTGGAAAAAGCGGCCGCGGGCCTGTGCATGTACATCTGCTCCTTTTTCCACCAACAATTCCACATAATGCTTACACCGCCTCTCGATAGCAATGTGCAGCGCCGTCTGACCTGAAACAAAATGCAGTGTCACCATGTAATGTAAATTATTTTGAATCAGCTAATTTTGAATGGCATTAATGCCTTTTTGATGGCGCAGTTGGCCTACTCTCTTCATTCAAATTCACACAAAGCTAAATACTTCAAAATGCTAGATGAAAATCTATTCCCCCTGGTAAACTAACATTAATTCTATTCAATATCTTCATATAACCATAAGGCATGACATTCCATGGAAGAGGAAGGTGGTGGCAACAGGACTTTAGCAATTTCGAGCTCTTCAGGGCAACCTGATCATATGAATATTTTTGCTGGATACTGGATGGAGCAGTGAAGTTAAAGGTAGGTCTCCTCAGCCAAAGAGGCAAATACCACGCCACTGCCATTGATGTTGCTAATACAATCAAACCTGCAAAGCCTTGGACTCTCTCTTCACTAAACCTTATCTCCAGTCAAACAAGTGACCTTGGTCAGCAGTAACTAGCAATCCTACAGAGGGAGCAAGAATGGACCCACTCCTCCCTGAATCTACATAATTAACCTACAGTGAATCTCTTAAATAAATTTCGCTGATTTACACTATATGAATTCACTAATTTACCCTCCAAAATAATACCTCACTTTGCTGTCACTTATCTGTATTTGCGCAAAGAGAATCACAAGGACTGGTGAGCCGTTAGTCGCTCCCATTCTCAAAGCTGTTCACTAACTCCTGGTGAAGAAAGATTGAATCTCAATGCACCATTTGTGACAATTCTAATCAAAGATGAATTTTAAAAAAGCATAAGTACGGAGGCTCATTCATTTTCTTAATAACCCACCGCCAGTACTGCTTAACGCCTGCGCAGTCATATAATAAGTATTCCAGGTCTTGATTCTACAACCATACACTTCATGTTACTTCATCTCACTCTTGGAGGATATTTTTTATCCCTGTTTTCTCCATTTGTCACTGTTTTATTAGCTTTCACTTCCTTCTCCCTCTTCTGCTTTACTCTCTGATGTTCTGGGTCAAAATTTGATTAAGAAAAGTAAGTTCCAGTACCCAAAAATCATTGGCAATGAAACACCAATAGGTCTGGCCTTGGCCAGCCGGTGCTATAGTTATTTATTTTTTGTTTTATTGCAGGCATGCAGAACTAAAAGAAAAGGAAAATGGGCCACTGCATGTATGCTATCCCACTGTTTACCACTACACTGTACGCCACTACACTCTATCTGACTTGACTCTATATGCTATGCCACTCCACTGTGTGCTACTTCACTGTACACCATTCTATTCTACCTCATTCTACTCTACTCCACTGTACCACAGTACACTGTAGAATATTATCCTCCACTATATTATACCACACTCCATTTAATGACACTCCACTCGACGACAGTAAACTGTCTGATTAAAAAGTTTTAATTAAAATTCTAATAAACCATTGAAATTCTGAGAAAAAAAAAGGTCAAAGCTAAGTTCTAGTTAGGAAACAGTTATTTATTTTTGGTATACAAATCCAACTTTAACTATACCAATATTACAAAATCTACACTTATAGTTATCTCGAATGATGTGACAAGGCTATGTACAAAGGTGAGTAAGTTATACTAATTTGAAGGTGGAGCGTAGGCATAAATATGAGTTATAAGTAGGTCTTATAATAATTACAAAAGTGCGCGTAAATGATAAATTTAAGCGATAACTATAACCAGAATTTCTAATGTTTATGTAGTTTAAGCTGGGATAGTCGCCATTAAATAAGTGTGTAAGTGGTGCATAAATCATAAATATAAGAGAGAACTATGAAGTGTAGAATTTCTAATGTTTGAGCAGTTTAAGTTGGGTTTGTATACCAAAAATAAATAACGTTTTCCTAACTATAACTTAGCTTTAACCTTTTTTGAAGAGAAGAGAAGAGAAGAGAAGAGAAGAGAAGAGAAGAGAAGAGAAGAGCAGAGAAGAGCAGAGAAGAGAAGAGCATGAATTCTTTGGAATGTCAATAGTCTGGTGAGACAGCTAAAGCCGTCTGAAAGGCCAGGTCTGCAAATGAGTGCCTATGACTATCACTTGCAGACATCTCCACTACCTAAGCACAAGTTATATAATCTTCCATATCTAGGTCCTCTTCACATCCAAGGCCGCTTGAACTTGACCTCCCCAGGTTTGGAAACTATGTTTTATGGTGGGAATGGAACATCCTGTGATGGACACCCTCTCATAAGCATGCTGAAGATCTGAACAAGCCAATACAGAAAGCGGAAGCGCCATAATAAGCTGCAAAATCACTACACAATCCACAAACACGCATGTACTTAAAAAATCAAAAACAATGAAAAGACTTGCTATGGTGCCAAAAACACAAAAGTTTATTATTTGGAACGAAATTAAAATGGTTGAAATATGATTCTAGACAAATTGGGACTATCAAACGTGGAATTTAGGTCGATAATCGATTCGTGGAAAGAAACATGTTTTTTAAAGACAACTGCATTAAGACAGTGAATGAGTGATGTAGCATTGAAAATTTGGCAATTCTTTCCAGTATTTCGGTTTTGGGTCCTTTGCACATGTAAGGTCAGAAACCTCTGGCAGAGACTGACATGCGCCACTAAACGAAATAAGCAATTTCAATTCTGAATAAAAGCAAAAACTGGGTTTCGCGCTTGTTGCCAAATATAAAAGTTAAACGTGCACGTCATTCCATTTCATTCGACTTGTCTTCTGCCTGGAAGCTAGTTAACAGATCCGTACACGAATGTTTTCACCACACCCAAACCGGAGGCGAGATTGGCTTCGCATAAAAATAAACTACGTTGCTCAAACCCAGACTGCTTTCTGCTGTGGTAAAGCATGTGATGAACGCGTCTGTCTCTCGCGCTGTCACGCAGCTGCACTTCCTCATACGAAGAACTGGTCTTGCGCAACACTTGAAAACTAGATGCGCGGCGTCACAGGAATAGAACAGATGTACACGTGGGGGGAGCGCCAAATGTTCTGCAGACTATAAGCAACAAACACGTAAAAACAAGAATACAAATATAAAACATAGTTGTACATTATTGCAGTGGTGGCTGGTGACTTTTTTAACTGGTGAGGCGTAAAATGATTGTCATACTGCACTGTAGAGAGCAACCTAAGGGGGGTTGTAAAAAGAGTGTAAAAAGGGTGCATTTTCAAGCACATTTCAACCACAGCATACCATACCCTGTATGAATTTAAACCTCATAGAAAGCTGCAAGGAGAGCCCAAAATGAACTAGAAATAGAAATACAGCCACAAAACGAGTGCTTTTCTTGCTCCAACCAAACATACTTCGTGTATCTATCATTGTATTTAGGGTACTTTACTACTTTCTTTGTAATTCTGCACTTTTTTTTAAGCATAAAACCAAACGACAATCAGTCGCAGCTGGGGGGAGAGAGGGTGATGTCGCAGGGGGGGAGGGGGGGGGGGGGGGGGGAATTACATATATTTTTTTTAAACTTACTTACCTAAGTCACCGCCGGTCCGGGTCCGTGCCACCTCTGCTCACCGACCCCTTAGCGCCTCACGTCACGCACGAATGGGGACTGGCAGCCCCTCGCAGCCAATCTGGCTCTTGGGGCACAGGTTCCTCTTCGCCCGGAGCACGCCCATTAGGAGCCCAAAGGGCTCCTAATGGGCATGCGCAAAAAAGTGCAAACGCAAGTGCGCATGAGCGGACACGGGTAAAAAAATCATCCTCCGTCCACACTCATGCGCACTTGTGTTGCTTGCCCTGGTGACATGACACCGTCATGTCAGTCAACATGACGCCACCCCGCCCACCCCCTTCAGACTCTGAAGGGGGTGGGCGGGGTGGCATCATGCTGACTGACATGATTGGAATGTCAGTTCTACCGAATCCCGCCTGCCTTTACTTTGAACTTAACACCGAGGGGGAGCTGCGGGCGGGCGGGGGGGGCTACGCCCTTACGCCCCAATGGACGGACCGCGCCTGCATTACTGGGTTTCATTAACACAATTAGCGGCACCGAATCAATAACGGTGAACAACTTCTTCACTAAATCCCCTCCGCGTCTTTTACATGCCAGGATGCGGAAATGACGTATGGAAGAGTAGAGATCTGTGAAGGAAATGTACTTTTTCTCCACACATATTGTATGTTGGCGAAAGAGACTCACTCACACCAGAGAAAGCAAGGATGCAGGCTAGTGTTGAAAGAAAAACTCAGAAGGGGCTGGGCCTGATGAATTTCCGAATGTTAGGTCAAGTGGTTGGAAAGAGACCAGAGTGAAAGAGAAGAGGGACACGAAGGAGTAGCATGAACGAATGACACAGTCTCCTTGTGTTTTTAAAATGATGGCCTTAAAGGAGGATGCTTTTGATTGACCATAAAGAACGCTGTGGGAAGTAAGATCCCTGGGGACCGATTACAGATGGGAAACATCCTTTACAACGCAACTTTTACCACGCAGTGCTTTTATATCGCAACTTTTTACAACGCATTGCGCTGGGGGGCGCTCTAGGATAGGGAATAGATTTAATTTACTATCCAACACCTTCCCTACTATCCACGGGGACTGGAGTTGGAATAGTAAATTAAACTATTCGCTATCCAGCACCCCAAAGCGCTATGCGTTGTAATGGCATGCGTTGTAAAAACTGCGTTGTAATGTCATCCATCCATCACAGATAGTGCGTACTTTTCCTGTTTGCACCACGGCGCACCATTAATAATGCGCTCACAACGTCCAAATCGCAGGACTACACCCCTAAACCACCACCCCACCCTTGGAGACGAATGTGAGACATAAGTGTGTGGTATTACAATGATGTAGCTATTTAATCAAGCAACATACCGTTAACAAATGAAATAGCAGTCATATAGGCGTTTTCTATAAACACAAAGAAACAAGAAAGGCAACACCGCAACTCCTATATTTTACAGTAATTGACTCTTGAGATAATTGAATCCGAATATAATTAGCCATGATTCCTAAGTCCAGTGATTAACAGTTCACAAATGTAGTGTAGCTAGCAGATTCTTAGTATATACAATCCCTGCAGGGGCAATCATCTGATGCCAACAATTCTCATTCCCCAGCAAGGGTTCATGGGCAAATAACATCACCAACATCCATTTAAACAAGCTTTCACCTTTGACTAGAAGAGTTATGGAAACAAACATAGTTTGGTACATAATATACAACTCCAGGACACTGCATAATGCACCGTCCCTACCAGGGTACCTGTGGCCTGACCAGCCCCCATACATAATCAACTCAAGGCAACCTAGGGTAGGGCTGAAAGGTCCAGGACCCCCCTCCAGCCAACCTCATGCCTGACAAGATCATTACCACACTAAGGGGTCAAAACCAGCCAATCGGTTCAATTTCTGGAGTAGCCCCATTCTTTTCTTCTCAAATTTCCGCCTTCTGCTCAAAGTGTGGGTGGGTGGATGTTTCTGTATTATGCGGCGTCCACCACATGTCCGAAGCCTCTGGGGATGTTGACTGCTGCATTGTCAAGGGTCAAAAGAAGGAGGTCTATGTGTCTGCAGAGCTCTTAAGGCCCTGATGTTGGGGCACCCCAAGATGGTGTCACAACTTCTTGCAAGATGCCGTTGGAGATCCCATTGTAGGCTTCTGCCAGTGGAACTAGTAATGGTGGTCGTCTGCTATGTGCAAGGTACGCCAACTCAGAAAGTGTGCCTGGTGCAAACAGGGAAAGTGTGCCCTATTATATTAAATACACTACCCTCAGGGCCACAGAGAACTGGGGGCAGCGCATTCAAGAGAAATACAGAGCAGCTGCTTTAAAGCTTCTATCTGTTTCTCTGCACTTTTAAGCTGGATTAGAGATCCCCTTGCAGGCGGGCGCAGTGAATGACTACACCCGCCTGCAGGGTGATGTCTTGGGGAGGGGGCATGGGATCCCCCATTGTCCCTCCAGTAGTTTGCCTTTAGATGGCGAGCTGGAAGGATGCTTGAAAAAGGGTAAAAGGACATTTTGGGCAAGCTTTATTGAATTATACTGGTTAATAAGCAGAGTAATCATATCATCAGACCATGGGCTTGATATATATATATTTTTTGATCCACTTGATTAACAATGTTCAAACTTGTTGACAATGGGTACATAGTCGCATCCTGTTGCAAGTGTAAAGTGCACAGTTAGATGGTAACTTAAATATGTAAAGGTACTCTATTCTCAGATAATGAAATGGTATACATGATTGACACAGAAATGAGAGCAAGGGGTGTAAAGAAAGATACCGGGCAGTCTGTGGGATGCTGAGGAGGCCGCCCTTCAACTCTGAATGTGTTTATGCACCACTAAATGGAATCAAGTTTTTGACTTGACAGGGAGGAGCTTTGCCATAAAAGACAATTAGGTGAAAGTGGTGGGTAAGGGGGTGCGGTATAAGGAAAACTTGCAGATCTGTTGATGAGGGGTACATGGTGTTGTGTTCCTAGCGCAGGGCGTGGGGGGGGGGCGTCACTTGTCTGATCTTTCAAGGACTGTATCACTCGTCCCATTCCCAATCATATGCTTTTTAAACACAGGGAATCTGAGCCCTGTTTATTGCTTGTTCTTTTTACACGCACACAGCAGAGGATGGGGAGGGGCACTGTTTCTTAATGACGTAAAAGCGGAAGTAAATGGGCATTCCATGGGAATCGGCCTCAGGCAGTGTTTTCAGCTACATCACTCTAGCCCTTGCCTCGAGTTATCTATTTTAGAGGACACACAGACACACACACCAACAACAACAAAAAGTAGCAAAACCTGAAAAATACGATTTAAGACAAAAGTAGGTTTCTACATGTTCCTCCATGCTTCCACAAATACCCATGTGGCCTTTCCAGAGATTGGGGAAAAGGCTAGAACATTTCCAAAAAAGAGTGAAGCTGTTCTTTTTGATAAGAATGCATTCCTGCTTTCAAAGAGAGCAACTGCAAGGGGAAAGCGGTTTGCTCTGAAAAAAAATATGTATTCTTTTTGAGACCACAGTGGGATGCACCGAGCATTTTAATGATGGACCTGAAATTCACTTCAGCTAAATATCTGCCCCTGGTGCTAACTCGGCCCCAAGGGGCCCAGTGTAACTTGTGTGCCAGGATTCCGAAATGTGCGTTGGCATGTTTTTGTGAAACCTACATTCCGGGCCTGATTCACAAAAGGTGAAGTTTACACTTTTGTGTAAGTTTACTACTTGTTGGTATTCACAAAATACGTACCGAGTTTTACGACTCAAGGGGCCAGATGTAGGTGAGGGACATTTACCGACTCATAAATACTGAATTTTACCGATTCTGTATTTATGAATCGGTAAATATGAAGGAGTGAGATGTAGCTAATTTTTAAATTAGAATAACCGAATCGGTAACATTCGGTATTTACCGATTCGGTAAATACCGAATCGGTATTTCCATTTGATTCCTATGGGCGGTGCAGGGGGTGTCACTTTGACACCCTCTAGCACCCGAAGTAAAGGCATGTGTGACATGTGGCACACATACATGCCCTAAGGACATGTCTGTGTGTCACATTGCACAGTGTGCATGCACACCTGGATTCGGTATTTTACCACACAATAGGATTGTGTGGTAAAATACCGACTCTTAAGGGCCTGTGACACTCTCAGGAGTGTCACCTACATTTGGATTTACCGAATCGGTAAATTTACCGATTCGGTATTTTACAGAATCAGTAAATTTACCGAATCGGTAAATTTACCGATTCTGTAAAATAATGGCCCCTACATCTGAAAACCCAAATACCAGTCGGTAACGGCCGAAATCGGCCGTTACCGACCGGTATTTGCTCTCCTACATCTGGCCCTAGCTTATGAATACTAAAAAGTAGCACATTGACACAAAAGTGTAAGTTTACCTTTTTGAATCCGGCCCCGAGTTCGTCCTTGTCCGCAGATACACTACAGATTGCACTGATGGTACACATTCTCTTACCAATATCTACGTTTACTGGAGCCATAAGACATTAATTATATATGTAATCGCTGTCTAGACACATTGGAGGTGGGTTTCAAAGTATTTCTGTGCCAAAACTACACACAATACGACTTACAAGCAAAATGTTAAGTTTTTTCATGGGTGAGGGTCTCATTATTATAACGCAAATTTCAGAAACTTCTGGGGTAAATCAGTAGAATTCTGCTGGTGACACACTGAGTTTTTGTAGAAATTCTTAACGGTGTATGAATAACTTTAGCCCACAACTCATGGTGTGATATATTAAGTGAGCACTACACGGCCTCGTCGCACTGAAAAAAGTATCTTCACTCCTTTGATCTCATTACTGGTCCACTATTGTATTTTCATATTGTATTGTGGAATTTACATCGCGCTTATACTGATAATGCAGATCAGTAGTAAAACTGGTCTCAATTTTTTAGACTGAAACTAGGTTTAAGCGTTTTCAATCGAGATTTTTTTCTTTAAAAGAAAATGACGAGTTCAACTCCTAACACTTTTTAGGTGAATGGAAGCACACCTTTTCCAAAGTTCATAGTGGGTATCCTGCTCCTGAAAGTGATGTAATCCCTTAACCACTAACCTCTAACCAGCTTTCACATGAAATCTATGAAAGCTAAGCGATAAATTGGGGCATTTTCTAGTCTATCTAGAGTTCTTTATTAGCAACCTATTTCCCACGGAGCGTTTAAGGATAATTCTGGCTTACATTGCCATGGGCTTTTTACATCTGTTACAAGCTACATTCTCTAATTTGAGTATATTCATCTACTTCTACAAATTATAATCTTTGTCTTAAATTGTGGAAGACAACCTTCTAATCTGCCTTTCACACAGCACTAACATCTGCTTCTCAAACATCTGTGGGGTAAGCAACTAGTATGTCTGCATGTTATCTAATGCGTAATCGGAACTAGAAACAAGCATTTACAATGCAATGGTTTTGCCTTTGTTAAAGTTAGAG
Organism: Lissotriton helveticus; assembly: GCF_964261635.1. Classification (NCBI taxonomy): domain Eukaryota; kingdom Metazoa; phylum Chordata; class Amphibia; order Caudata; family Salamandridae; genus Lissotriton; species Lissotriton helveticus. The sequence continues at coordinate 991,857,470 of NC_136072.1, read as the reverse complement.
CTATTGGCATTGCTCTTGACATTATTTTTATTTATGTGTTTTTTTTAAAACATAAATAAATGGCATTGTCATTTACAATGCCAATAGCTTAAATCGCTCGCAAATGCATGACCTCTTGCATTTTACACCCACACACATAGAGTCACACTCTGCACTCTGAATCTGCACTCTGAATCTGCACTCTGAATCTGCACTCTGAATCTGCACTCTGAATCTGCACTACAGGCTTTGCCAATGCTTCTTTGGTGACACAACCCTAGTATAATGGACTAGCTGTAACCTTCATGCCATGCTTAGTCTACCTGTTGAAGAAGGGCACGAATACTCTTAGAAACCAATAATTTCATACTTAAAAGCAACCATTTCCTCATCTGTCATATAAAATTGTTATTGCGCATGTATTTTTGTGCAGTATAAAACAGTCTGTTCATTGCCAGCGCTTGTGGATGCGTGTGAGCAGACCTGGAAATAAAACTCCTCCCAATAGCCCAAGGTCTAGTAAAATGTTACCAGCGCAAGTTGAATTCTGACTGCAACCAATTATCTTCACAGGGATTGTTATGCGTGAAAAATTGGGAGCCGCCCAATGTTTAGGGCATAATTCAGAGCTATGTGGTAATGTTCAAGTGCATGTTTTCCCACTTTAAAGCAACCAGTTAAACTCCATCCTGCCTTGTCCCACACTTTGAAGTGTGGGTTCCTAGAAATACTGGTGGCCAAGCTTTACTTGCACCCTGAATGCGCGTAACACTATCCCGCAGAGCCGAGCAGGTGTTAAGAGTTTATACGCTTGTAGAAATAATGCGCTTAGAAGCACCTGTGGAAAATGTAACATTGACTGAATGCTGATTCAGACGCTCTCCGTCCTCGTACAGAAAATTGTTATTGCGCATGTATTTTTGTGCAGTATAAAACAGTCTGTTCTTCGAGAGGGACGGGGGGAGGGGGGCGGGAGAGGACACGGACGACGGGAGACACCGGAGCAGGAAGGCGGGTGCCGGCAATGCCGGCTGTTTATCGAGAGGGACGGGGGGAGGGGGGCGGGAGAGGACACGGACGGCGGGAGACACCGGAGCAGGAAGGCGGGTGCCGGCAATGCCGGAACAGATTCGGGGGCGTTCCCGGCTTTTGGCTGACGTCGCGTGACGTAGCCAAAAGCCAAAAATTCTCGGGAACGCCCCCGAATCTGGTCCGGCATTGACGGACAGGCCCGTCTTCCAATGGCTAGCCTCCATTTATGGAGCTAGCCAATGAAAGACGGAGGCCGTTCCTGTCTCCCGTATACAACTCAAGAGGTTTTCGCCTGCGCGAAAAAGATGCGCAGAAGCGCATCTTTTCGCCAGGCAAAACCTAAAAAAAGAGGTGGGGGACACTGTCACCGGAAGTGACGTCACAACAGGAAATGACGTCACGAAAGGTGGCTGGCCCCATCGGGCTCATTGCCTCCCCTCGCTTACCCCTTAGATGCGATTGCATTTGAGAAGTCAGCGCGTGATCAGCGTGCTCGTGAGCTCCGATCTCGATCCAGAGAGGCTTAAGAGTGAAGCCCAGCTGTTTGTCAGGGGGGACGGCGTCCACCCAGTAAAATAAGTGGGGGGGACGCCGTCCACCCGCGTGGTACCCTGACTCGAGCCATATACATACATCTGAGCATAGGCGTATAGGTACCAATCCATATACATACATCTGAGCATAGGCGTATAGGTTCCAATCCATATACATACATCTGAGCATAGGCGTATAGGTACCAATCCATATACATACATCTGTGCAGAGGAGTATATGCACCAATATAAATATATGACCTTTTGAAGATGTCACTAGTCAAGAAAATTAAAAGAATACAATGACAGTGAGATAGATTAATTTGCACAGGATCACATAACTGGGGAAACAGAGGAGCTGTGATTGGAACTCCAGCTTCTTATACATATAGACGACTATCTAACCTCTGGGTTCAGATACATTTGATTTTGAATACGCTGTGCGCATTGCAAGAATAAACAACTTAAAACCCCACGTTATGCCCCAGCAGTGCGCTTCATTCTGTGAGTAATAAGTGTAGTTATTACAGAGTAGTTCTAACCAGACGCATACAGCGCTCAGCATGCCTGGCATGTATAGCGCTGCTCTGTTTGTTTCATATTTACAATGTTTTACGTGCTTCCGGGGAAGCATCTCTTGACACTCTTTCGCTTGCGTCTCTGATGAAAAGCGGCTGCTTTGTATTCTGCATGTTTTCATAAACAACTGCACAAAACTCCCCGTAAAAAGACAAACTCGTCCCGGCTAATGAGCTGATGGTATCTGCGGAGAGCGCGCGCAGCTCTCAGCAGCCGGCAGAAAATTGTTTTATGTCAAGGACCGGATTGAGAACAAGTTTAGCGTCCATAGTCCGCACAAAACAACCCCCACCTATCACAAAAAACAGGAAAGATAAAACATATTATGAAAAGTCCAACCACAGAATATTGCTGTACAAGTGCACACACTTGCTGTGTCTATTACAATAACTGCACAGACCCCCTACAATGACAGGGGTGATTTGTTTAACACTCCCACCCACAGCCCTGTAATAAACTGGTACATAATTCGAAATCGAACCCAAAATGTTTCACGAGAACCTATTTGAAAGCAGCTGTTTATTCCGTAAAGTGCGGGGCTCGTGTTGTTTCTGGGCACAGGCCTGTTTTGGCAGATAATGAAACTGGTGGAGAAGGAGGTCACGTGACAGCTCTGCTCACACAGTGTGGGCACGTGGGCATCAGAAGTCAGTCAGTCCCCTTGAAGGGAGGCCTGCACACTCCTCGGGGCAGATGCTTCCATGTTTGTTAGCACACACGGGGTTACACATAATTTCTTACTTTCTTTCAATATCTTCCATTTTTTGGTGACATGAGTTTCAAATTTTATTATACAACTTTGTAAAGAATTCACAGTTTTTAACCTATGGATATTTCATCATATTGTACAATGTTATTTTTGGTATAATTGTTTTATTGATGTCTTAATAAAATGTTTACTTTTAAACTGAAACAAAGGGTTCCAAGTCAGCCACCAAAGTCCTGTGGTCAGCGTGGATCGCCCTTGCTGTGCCAATTGCCAACCAGTAAATTGATTTTTCAGGAGCATAAAATACACGATGCATAGATTTCTCAGTCAAGCCAATGGAACCGGAAAGTACACAAATGTAGTGATGACAGTACCACGTGGTGTGACTGAGCTCCTGACAGTGGACGCCACCAGGCAAGCCCCTCCTGTGTGCGGTGCTACCTGCAGGGGGCGACACTCCTGCCGTGCCCTGGGGTGGCGGCATGTTTTCTGCAACAAATGCACACGGGACGCTGCAATAAAGGTCGAAGTCGGTAGGCAAAGACATATGTGCACTTACCCACACCAAAGTGTGGCTATAAAGGTGCAACACACTGCTGCAAGGGATGCTGCAGAGAAGCTTCCTGCAGCCACTGGGTAACTTCAGGACTGTTTACTGCCCACGTGCCGTGCAGTGCTCTAATGTACATTGCGCTTCAAACGCAAGCACTGGGCCAGGAAGGGCAGAGGCTGTCAGCTTTTCAAGAACTGACTGCTCGTAAACGTATCGTATGTGAATATGCTGAATATACGGCCGGGTATCAGAGTCGGGGCCCCAGGGGTCAACGCGGGGTCACCCATGCCTGGGACAGACATAAAATATTCTTTTTTTTTTTCAGTTTTATATAGCGCGAACTCGACCCGAAGGTATCAGAGCGCTTTACATGTGCACCCAGTGCAATCCAGACGGACACATTCATGTTGTTAAGCACGGGGAGATTCAGGGATGTGCCCAGAATCACAGGATGTTGAGCGTCTCTGCCGAGACTCCAAACTGGTTCCCCAGCTTTAAAGTCGGCTGCTCTAGCCCTTAATCCACATCCTCTTCAGGTAATGAAGGGGATAACGGGTCAATAGCGCAAAGGGAGAATTCTTCGAAGTGGTCCGGGGCGGCGGAGCGTCGTCCAATCACGGGCGCAGGGCACTCTATCACAAGTAAACAATTGATCAATAACGGAAGAAGCTGTTCATCGAGAGGGACGGGGGGAGGGGGGCGGGAGAGGACACGGACGGCGGGAGACACCGGAGCAGGAAGGCGGGTGCCGGCTCAATGCCGGGACAGATTCGGGGGCGTTCCCGGCTTTTGGCTGACGTCGCGTGACGTCGGCAAAAGCCAAAGAATCTCGGGAACGCCCCCGAATCTGGTCCGGCATTGACGGACAGGCCCCTCGTCCAATGGCTAGCCTCCATTTATGGAGCTAGCCAATCGGAGGAGGGGGCGTATCCCGACCCACACACACAACTCAAGAGGTTTTTTTGGCACATGCGCAAAGCGCATGGCCAGTCAAAACCTAAAAAAGTGAGTGAGCAATGTACCACGAACTGTACAGACAAGTATGGAATACTTTAATTTTGTCTGCAAAGACGAAGGGATGAGGGACGAAGGAGTAAAGAGGTTGGTTAAAGGGCCACAGAGCCATGTGGCGCTATCATTGGATCAGAAGGTTCTTCCCCACTCTTCGAAGGCTTGCGGTTTTTGTACCATTATAATAAACCGAGGTGGTAGCTGAAAGAAATTCAAAGTGGAGAACAAGGTAAATGATTTTTCAGACCCCAGACATATAAATCGAGATGACTGGTCTTGGGTGCATTCATGTTTTTTACGTCTGGCCTTTGAGTTTGTTTTAGTTGTTTTGCCAGACTATTGTTTTCCTAATATTTTCGTACATAGTCAGGGGCGGCTCCTCCAGTAGGGCGGAGGAGTGTCGCCCCATTGCTACTCACAGCGCGAGAATCAGAAACATAAAATGGTAATAACTTTCCGTTATTACCATTTTATGTTTGGTTGCGGGTGGGTGGGGCTGCTCAGAGCAGGGGAGGGGAGGAGTGGTGTGCCTGCCCACTCAAGAGTGTGCAAAGACAGTTTGGTCAGCCCCCTGGGGCCGCCCAAGCCACTCATTCATATGCACTCTGCCTTTTCTCCGTGTAGGCTGCATGCACCCTACATGGAGGAAATGGCCTCGACATTAGCCCCTGGCTTGTCGCAGTCCCGACTAATCACAACGCTGCTTGAGCGGCAATGTGATTGGCTTATGGGAGGGAGGGAGCCTGGCTGCCTGCTTCTGCTTCCTGTTCCTGGACAGCAGGAGAGCAGAGAAGGCGCGGGACCCGGGATCCAGCCAGGTAAGTATAATTAGGTTTAAAAAAAATATATTTATTATAATTAACCCCCCACCTCCTTGCGTGCCGCCCCACCCGCAAGTCGTGCCGGCCACGACTGTACATAGTATACAAACACGAAGGGGCATTTGGTCAGCAGGATTTATCTTTGCTCTGTTAAACCATCATTCACCGTGTGCGTCGGCCCACCACAGTGGAAAGCACAAAACATTAAATCAGCCCTCTTTATCCATATGCTCAATTCACTTTGAGCGACTCCATAAAGCCTGTGCACATTGTTGACAACAACTTTAAAATAGGTCCTTTCTCTCAAGTGACAAACCTAGTTCAAAAGCCCTTCTTGTTTTTTTATTTTTAAATAACTGCGATTTATTTTTTTGAAATGGATATTTATTGTTCGGTACCTTTTTAAAGTTGCTCATATACAGTGTGTAAGTGTCATTGTAGCTACCTGTGATTTCAATGCTAGGTTAGATTTGTATGCTTTTATTCATTCTTGTATCCTTCACAAATTAGAAGAATAAAATGCATGGCAAAACTAAAATGCTAGTTGTTTAAAAACACAACTAGTACATATCAGTCATTTTAAAATATATATAGATCTCAATGATTAATACAAGTGTAAGATAGCCACATTTAGGTGGCAGCATTTTCTGTGGCATTTGCTGGCAAATTATTAAAAAAAAAATTTGTGAATCTTTGCACCAGCTAGCAAACGGCAGATATTTTGGATATGCCAACACTTGTGTTTTTTTCTTGGTTGGACATGTCTGAATTGGATTCTCTGCTTTAACATTAGTCTACTACGGTGGCTTATTCTTCATTCCGGTATATAGAGGCATTGGTAGTTTTTGCCTTATTAGATGTGGCTTGAATTGAAGCTGATACAGGCCAGAGGGGGAAACTAATGAAGGGCGATTAGAATGAAAGACAAGAGTCTATAGGTTAAAACTATGCAAAACCATTATCTACCTAGAATGGATTTATGTAACTGATTATTGAAAGGGTTTACCAACCATATACACAGTGTGAGGATAACACATGAAGAAAGACATTAACCGAAAAAGTCACAAGGAATCAGACTTTCTTCTTCTACATATTCACTCTGAAATTTTTTACCCGAAGTCAGATGAATAACTCCGAAACCTACCTCGATAGTAAACATCGCGGAACGGCGCGTTGATGAACTCCCGTAGGTTTCCTGTTTTTTCTGCAATGTCCATGAGCATGGGTATGGTGTCGTTCTTCCCTCCACTCAGGTTCATCAATGCTTTTGGCAAACATGTCTTTCCTGTTGAGGCCTCTGTGAAGAACAAACCATCAGTGAGACAACCAGTAGCCATTCTTATGAAGAAAACTACAAGCATACAAATGATGTATAAACTGCAGAAATACAAAATGCAAACATCTGTAAGCGTAATTAATGCTCTATTCTGGAAGTGAGGTGAGCAAATACCATAGTGCTAATAAAACTGACCATCTGAACTGTTACGTGTTAAAGGTTAATAACTAAATTCCTGATCCAATAACCAAAATAAGTTCTGTTATCAGCTTTTATGAAGGACTTCTAGCACAAATACGGCATTGTAGTGCTTTCTGAATGTAGGTGCCCTTTTCATACGGTTCTGGAATATCCATCAGTAATCGGCCGAGTGTGGTTGCTTGGTTGTGTTCGTGTAAAAGAGACATGTTAATGGTTCGTGTTGGTCGATGTCAAAGAGAAAATGATGTAGACCCTGCTCAAAGTCTTTGGAGCGTTTTTTGTGCATGGATGGGTGTGCTAAAGGCCATTTTCATTGAGCTAGGTGGTCCGTTATCAATGGATCATCATTTGCAGATTGTTTTCTAGAAAGCGCTCCCTACCAGGTAAATGGCTAAATTGTGATGTTGTGCACAAAAGGGTGTAGTACGTCATGTACGATAATACATATAAAAAGCGTTTGTGTGCTGCCTAGCATAGAACCCATTGCATGTGTCCTCCTTTCCAATCACATCACTGTGTCTGAGATCTGTTTGTAGATGGACACTACCCACCACACCGTGCGTGAATCACATTATTTGAAATGCTCCTTGTACAATAAAAATATTCTCTAGAAAGTGCTACACTGTTCCATGAAGTTAGGAGCATGATGTATCGCAGAACTAAAATAAAATGAATAAATACAACATATGGTTCAAATTTAGACCCTTTAAGCTACAGAAACAGCGACTACATCTCTCGTCTCATGCCCTATTATGGTGTAGAGTGTTTTAAAAAATATATATTGTTATTTAACAATCGCTCAAAACATCTTTGCACACACGATACAGAATGGTACACATAATTTTGATCCATTAATTCGAAATTCACAGGTTGGTTATTCCCTCATATATTCCACAGTTTTAAAGGCTGCTGGAATTTGAGGTTTACTCAACTCATTATGGTGTAGAACTGATCTGTACCCTGGAAGTATTTAATTGAAAAGTTAGTACGAGGGGTCTCCAACTGACCTGGTTACAACTGCAAGACAGAGGCAATTGGAGCCCCCTAGTTGTAGTCAATCTTAGCACCTTAAGCGCACGTATTGCGGAGGCCTTTAAAATAATTCTTTAATTTGAAAGGTCTTGTGTACTGAGAAACATTGCATGTTTTCATCACCTGCCTGCTTCACATGATTTTGTCTGGGGCATTGCTTTTACATGATGCATTCTTGAGCTTGATGGGAAAAATATTGCTTGCAGCAGTTATGCATAGTAGCAGTTCAACAACAGGTCCCCCCGCTGGTGTGCGGTCTTGTAAAGCTCTGGTGATTAGGAGGCGGAAGAAAACAAAGTCTCTCAAAAGGATTTAGGGTACCTTATTTAGAGTCTGGCAAATGCAGAGCATCCACCAGAAAGCAGTGGATGTCCCACTGCCCGTATCTGGAATACGATTGACATCAATGCACTCTTAAACCGGTGGACGGACTTCTGCCTCTTTTTGGCAGATGTTCCTTATCGACCTAACTCCAAATAAGACCCTTTGTCACATAATTCATGTATGAAAGTTAAAACATGTGATGCCGATGGATGAGGATTCATGCACAGGAGTGGTAGGAGATACTTCCGTCTTACAGCTTAAACCGCATATTTATCCCTAATAAAGGATTAGAACAGTGGCAGTGCGTCCATTGGGGTGTTGCCCCACTAATGCCACAACCCCATTCCTCGTTTCAACAAATTACAAACAAATAACAAATTCTTCGTTCTACTACTTCTGACGCTAATTCTAATCAGGACTCCTGATTGGGATTAGCGTCAGAAGTAGAATGAGGGACGCTGAAGGGGGAGGGCTGCAACAGTACTCAGGGTTTGAGTGACAGCGCACTAGACAGCAATAGTGCGCATGTTCGGTTTTGGGCTCGTCATTTTTATGATCAGCCTGAACATGCGCACCAGCCTTCCCCTTAGGAGAGCGAGGATTGCTTCATGCCGCAGCCCCTGGTTTCCTAATGGGCGGGGAGTATCCCTGCTCAAGCCAATCCTGGCGCTGCTGGAGCAGCGTCTGGTTTGGCTGAGAGGGGTTGCCAGCCAATCCAGTGACACAGAAGAGTTGACGTTGAAGGCACCAACGCGGGACCCCTGCCCAGCAGCAGAGGCGGCGTGGGTCAGGTAAGTTTTTTTTTTTTACTTTATTTTTTTAAACCTCTGACTATGTGGGCCAGTATGTGTGTGGGCATCCAAAGGGAGGGGAGAAGGGGCGAGAAAGGCACTGAGAGGAAGCCGCTCAGCCAGCAAAGTCCACTTGATAAGCATAGCTTCAGAGCGCACACCTCTGGGGCTACAGCGCCTTTGGGCGCATGGGAAGAAGGGTGCAGCTCTTGTACATTTTCCTGTGACAGAGAGCAGGAAGGCACCTCCCAGGCGCTTCAGGTGAGTTCTTCGAGGTGGGGCTCAGGGCGCACGAGAAGTGTGCACTTCATCTCCTTTCACTAATGCGGTTCATGTCCAGTCAAAGTCTGGCCAAGAGCAGAACAAGAAGAGAAGCCTGTGCTTCTGGAAGGCTGTCAGGGCTGAGCAGAGACAATCGCAAGAAAGGATGGATGTCTCTGTCCCAGCGCTGCGGCCTTCAGTGGGCCCGTGACCTTCTAGGAAGTCTCTCGCTTTCTTAACCGGTTTGTGTCCAAGTGACCGTTGTGGCCTCGCTTAAAGTGGGGTAAAACTGGGGAGGCATAAGCTTTTGGCACTGCCTCAGATTTACGATTTCTCGTAAATCTGGGGCAGTGTCAAAAGGCCATGGATGTTGCTGGGAACGCCCCCAGCAACACCCATTGCACGCCCCTTTAACGCCAAACACTGCATTAAAGGGACTGATATTTATCAGGCAGCATTAAGCCAAAAAAAGTGGCTTAGTGCTGCCTGATAAATATCACGCAGGCTTCTGTGCCATGGAAGGTCCCAAAAAGTGACATTCCGATGGTGCAAGGGGCCTCATAAAAATTGAATTTTGTGGAAATTGAAAACAAATGGAAATCCTGCGTCTCAGTCTTTGCTTGGAGTAACTATGGATGTAAAGAGGGTGTTGTGTTCCGTGAAAATGTGCGAGCTCATCCATCGGTTTTACTTGTTCTGATTCTGTGGTGAAATCGCTTGATGCCGGGCTATGGCCAGCTCTGTTCCACTCAGATTAACGTGAATAATATTGGTTATTCAACGTAACTAAGTAGTGTTTCGGGGGCAAACAACTTTTTCACCAGTTGTGCTGTTTCCTTACCTACTTTGGGAAAGCACTTAAGGGTGTTGCTGTTGATGTGGGCCTGAATTGCTCACAATAGGTGCCTGCTTTAGCACAGATCTGGCCTTTATGTGCTGTAATGTGCATTCATGTATTTGGCAGTCCCGGATTTTCAAAGAAACCATTTTTTGTTCTCGATGACGTTGACATTTAACCTTGTTTTAGTTTCTTTGCCTTACCTTTGGTGGCTCAGTTAAATCTGATGCATGAATGTTATATGTTAAGATAGTGATACATGAATGTCACCATATCGAATCTTTAGTTTTGATGGAGAAATGACTGAACACTGAAGATGTCATTGTCAAATACTGACAGTAAGAATGCATTCAACGAGATTGGTACCGGTAAACATCATGTAAAATGGATTAAGTGCTACCCTGAATCAATGACGCACAATTGTTGTAATTGTCTGTGTTGTTAGGAGGCATTCAGGAGGCTGAGTGTCTGACTATTTGTGTGCATTATAATCCTATTATAAGATCCGTTTGGGTGTCTCTGCTTTACAGTTTCAAGACTGAGATGGTCTGCTTGTTAGTTGTGTATTTGTGTGTCTACTTGTCAATTCCCAGTAGAGAGGTGTGTGTACACCTGTGAGTGAGCATGGGTCTCTGTGAGGCTGGGTGAAGGTACAAGAGCAAAGCTGTGTGAAGTGAGGGGAGGTGGAGTGACCGATCTATGTTTAGTAGGTCTTTATTAGCCTTCCTGCTTCCTCAAATTTGCTTGAAAATGCACCGTTTGTCCACTCTTATTTCAAAATGTTCTTAGGGGGAGAACCCCCCAAACCCCTAAAGGGTAATTCGGGCTCGCTAGCTTCGCTCGCTGGCCACACTGCAGTACGCCATAAATGTTACACACCACCACGTTCAAATGTCACCAGCTGCCACTGCATTAGAAATGAAACATGTTTACTTTGATGTTTTGTGTTTTTTCAAACATCCTTCAGACAAGGCTAGAAATCCTTAAAGTAGGAGTTAAGTAGAAGGGGCCATCTCTTAATCATCTGTTTATAGAGAGTAGCATTTGGTTTAAATGCAAATCTACAGACAGAGGTTATCCCTCGTCAAGGTGTCAGGAAGCTGGGAATGGATACTGCAAAGCAGAGGGCAAGGGAAAACACAAAAAGGATGAACAGATGGCACAGTAAACAAAAGAATAGTCATAAAGACATGCTGAAAACCCAGATGATGTGTGAGGAAATTATCTTTTTTTACCACACGGGCCTCATTTTATTGTCTCCTCATCACGAAGATTCTCCATGTAACCGTTGGTAGATGGACCCTCTCAACTGCCATACCCGGAGTCAGGGAGTCCACTTGGAAAGGGCTCAGGTGCATTTTGATTATCCAGATTTTTAAACAATCTATGAGACTAGTTTTTTGTACTTCATCTTCTCTACATTATATTTCAAATAATGTTTATGAATTTGTGTAAAGAAAAAAATATTTTTAGCACCCAGGGCCGGACTGGCCGTAGCAGGCATCAGGCGTTTCCCCATGAGGCTGGAAGGGTAGGGCCGGATTTGTTACTGGGGCCGGTTTTGCAGCAGTGTTGCAAAATTGGCCCCAAGTAACAAAAGCAGCAGTGCTTCACACTTGCACGCTCTGACATCCCCCTCGGGGCTGGTGCGACAAAATTGCCACGGCTGCCCTGGGTTCCCAGTTCGGCCCAGTTTGCACCCACTATTCCCCCTCAGCGTTCCTCTTGATATGTGTGGCAAAACACAAAGAGTCAAGAACTCTGTCGCTATCATTTTGCACTTCTTTACTGTGGTACTACTATAGTATGGACCTAACCCGGGATTGCAGTGTTGCAGGTTTCATAGAAATAGCAAGGAATACTGTGTGAGACATTCTTATTACATAAGAATGAATAGATGTTTATACAGTACTGGCAAGAATGGACGTTTGGGTTGCAAAAAGAAGTACACCAGTTATGCATGTCTACAAAATAAAGTAATTCTATTTCAAGAGAGTCAAGGTCAGATAAACAAACTGTTCAGTGGTAGGGTAGGTGTTGAGGAACAGGTGCTTTACTTTTTTCTTATAACATTGCAGCTTGGTTTAGATACCACACACGTGCATATCTTTATCGGAGGTTTTCAGGTATGAAGGAAAGCATTGCTAAAGTTATTACCACCTCCCCTTGTGGAGACATCCGTCATAAAGACTGGAGGCCGGTCATCCTCTGCAAGAATAATGTAATACGTCTGTTAAATGCGTACAGAATATTTCTTTAATTATACGTGGTATATCTCCCTCAATCTATATTTTTACATTATAAACCCTATCTGGAGGATTTACACGTCCATCTGTAGTTTCAACTTGCCTAACTTTTTCAGTTGAAATCACCACCTGAAGCTCGCAGATAGACTGGCGCACAATCATCACTTCTGCTACACTGTCCCGAAGGGCTGTCGTCCAAGTTCCATTTCGCAGAAGTATCCATAGTTTGCAGGACATGCTTTTTAGCTATTCTTGCTATTTTTTCTTTTTAAAGGGAGTCTTGGAGTCCAAATATTTCTCTTCCTTCATTAACTAACCTCAGCTTCATTTCTTGATTCACTTTTCTGCTTGCTATAGTCTTCTTTTCTTCGATTCTCGGTCCATCCACAACTTCCTGCCCTTTTACTGTCAGATTCCTGAAAAGCAATACTGATAGCAATTTGGCTCCTTAATTTTGTCATGGTTCCTCAAGATGTAACCATCCAGCTGAATTCTTAGGTGGACGAGATTCAGTCCATTTCTTCAGTTTGACTCTTGGCTTCTTTTTAATTTCTAGTATGATTTTTTCCCTTACCAGTACCCTAAATCACACTTTCAGCTTTGAGATGTAGTTTGACAGCTTATGATCACAGAGTGTCATGGGCCACACATATGTATATGTTACAGAAATTATGTTAGATGTCTCCTGATCTTGTAAAGGAACTGCTGTAAATCTCGGACGTATAGCCAGAACAACTGTGTATCCGCAAATGTTAGTCTGAATGATTGAGAAAACAGTTTTAATTCTCCAAATAATTACATTCCCAGATCTAGAGCCGGTGCAGCTCTGAGCACATTTTGTTCATGCTTTAACACATTTGATAACGCCGCAAGTTAGTGTGTTTAATATAGATGCACACAAATGTGCTTCTCCAAGTGTTGCATCTCTACAGGTTGCATCAACCCAAGGGGAAGTGATATAGTCAGAATTCTATGCTTACCGTGAGGTGCCGAGTGAAGATACACCACTTTCAACTGGCTGGTCTAGAATGCAAACCAAAAGGCAATCTTGGCAAGCTTTACGGGCACTCTGCTCACAATAGCGCTTATAGTCTCTGTACTGATCGCCTGTATGTATGGCAACCTGTGCCTGGGGTGAAGGTCCTGCTGGAACTGCTCTGCCTACTAATGTCTGCGGTATAAATTATGTGAACCTCCTGTATGAGGCTACTGATTTAATAAAGCTTCTACTTCCATAACCTGTAGGTTTCCTGAAATAGGAAAAGGCGTATACCCAGTAAATACATGGCATGTGACCTTATCATTACTTAAGGGATCCAAATTTGGGGTGGTGCAAGTGTGTTGCAATTGATGATCACACAAGTTTAGGTGTTCTTGGTAGGTCAGAGGACCTCCAAGTCATGATATGCTTGGTATTGCGGAGGAACGGCTGCAGCTTTGTATGTGTGAAAATACCCAATATTGGCAGCTAGAGGATCAAACTCCACCCATCAGTAAATAATTTGAGAATGTGCTTGTATAGCAAAGGTAAATGGAAACATGCATTGGGGATACCTCTGTATTTAAGATGCGTTACTGCAGGCTTGTAATTTACTCTTATCGCAACAGGAGCTGTCATTTTTAATGAACGGAGTAGATAATCATAAGATACAAAATTTAAAAGCCACCGAATGGGGAAATGCACTTTTATGAGGCAATGTTGACAAACCTCAAATAAACAAGGCTTTTCTATTTAACAAGGAGGGAATCTATATCGCAACAAACATCGCCCTATATTTATAATAATTGTTGTTGTGAGTGGTTTTCATCAAAATATACTCAAGAATTTAGATAATCAAGTGCCTCGCGTTGCATGTCAATTGTCACAAACTGCCTCCCTCTGAGCCTCAGTGGTCAGATTTCTAACATCCTGGTGCAAGGACTCAGTCCAATGCACCAATATGAATAAGAAATTCAGTTGTACTGCAACCCATACACAACACATGAAGCTAAGAAGTGTTTTCTGGGCATGATTAGTCCCACTAGATGTGTTCAGGGAAACAGTGGAGCTCCAAACGGTCTTCTCTAAATGAATAACACACTCAAGATAGCACTAAGAAACCAGAGATAAACTTTTAACTCAAACCTAGTGCATAAATATAACCGGTGACCGCACAGAATAAAAAGATATATGTAGTAATGAATGTCATGGCAAGTGAAAACAATATCAACATTCCGAACACAGTAAGTTCCTAGCATCCTAACACCCTATTGCTACTTCTAATCAGTATGCTAAATGTTAGCAGAAGCAGAAAATAGCACGCCTATAAATCGGGTTTCATTAATATATTCTATATCACAGCTCTTGCCTGGGAATGATCAGCAGTACAAGGCTGAAGGCCACTTCCCTGCAACTCTCCTGGAGCAGCTCCGACTGTCACTGGTTGTCACTGCAAACCAACGTGACCTCTAGTGTGACAGTGCTAGCGGGAAGCTCGTCAAATTAATGGCCAGATACCTTGGATTTTATATTCTCTGTTTGCCAATTTTATCTGATATTTGTAAAATAATACAGTACTTGCAGACACCGAAGCATCAACATGAATACACAAATATGGTGATAAATGTGTCATCCCTATAGATACTATGCTCCTACAACTAAAACAATAAAAATATGTCAGCGTCCACTGTAAGTGTCAATGATGTTACGGCAAAGCCCATATCAAAAACAATAACTAAATATGTCAGCTTAAATCGGAGTCAGACGTGATAACACTTCTGCATGTGTTAAAAATTCACACTTTCTATTAGAAGAATAAAAGAATCGGCATATAGACACACGATAAAAATATTCACAAAAAAATAAAATAACCGAAAATGCACAACAAACCAAAAAAAGAGCGGAGACGAAAGGGGACGAGTCTTTACAATATTTTTGTAATATTTGAAAAATTCATGAAGAAAGTAAAGGGAGAAAAAGGAAGAGAAGCAACAGGGGGAGAAGTGTAGCAGTTAACTGCATACAAGAACACGTTAGGCTTAGATCGGTTTTAGACAATCAACTCTTGGCGTAAATGTGATCATTTAAACCACACATAATTCTGAATTAAAAGGTGCAGTAAATTTAACTGAGTGCATGTGCTACCTGCCCACAAATGCAAACACGCTGCATGACTGGGTAAGAGAAAGAGAAATAACGTAGATTGGTTTCTCTATCAGAGTCCAACATTTATTACCTCAAGATTTCGATACAGTCAGGGTAGAATTTCTTTTTCTTTAATGTCTTTAGCAATCTTTCTATGTCCTGTAATCGGATGATAAGCAATCATCCTCGCTGGTCTGGAAATACTGGGTCAAAGAGATCCGCAAGAGAAATATTCCCCATTTCCTGATCGACAGCATTTAACGGACCAGTGACTGGCCAGTGGGAAATTGTTTGAAGAGTTGATGTTTGAAGAGTTGATGTCAATTCAAATGAAGAAATAATACCTGACTCAAACTTGGACATAAATGAAGTGGCATTAAAACACTCAAGTGTTTGGAGGACATGGAGCCTTCAGATCAATCTATCAAGGTGTAGGCAAATGTGAATGGTACTGTTGGAGACACAGGAGTCATCAGACATTATAAAGTAGATGTCATTGGGAGAAAGAGAAATCAGAAGTCCACATTAACCACAAGATGCATCTATTTTGTGTTCATCACGCTGCAGCTCATCCAACCCACTGAACATCTGTATAGGTCACCTTCACCTCAACCCCCAACAGAGCCAAAAACCTAATCCACTTACTGCACATATCTAAATTGTCTAGTGATGTTGCCTTTCTGTGCATCTCCCCTGTACTCGCTGAGCCTCAGAGAAAGTTCTCAATTATTCCATCCCAGGGTTCCAGATGGAGATTAGTTACATTTAGGAGTACAGTTTTTACACCATCCGGGGTTGCAGTAAAATACTCTGTCATCTTGATGGTGTAACCACACTCTTAATTTAAAGATATCTGCCACATCAGTGGACATCCAACCATTGGTAGGAACCACTATTACAGCAGATGCTGTCAATGAATTGAAAGTATGCTGCACAGCTCAGTCAAAATGCAGAATTTTCTTTTTGAGAATAAAAAAAGCAATGAAACCTGTCGCCAATGGAGTTTTCCCCAAAGACAACGGGGTCATAAAAGTTATTTTACTTTCTCTTACTGCGAAGTTTTGGGTGATGGTATGTGAAAGTAAAACTGACCATTTGTCCGTCCACTCTCAATTGGATGGGCAGACAAATGGGAATACCTCAGACGACCCTTAGTCCATCGGATGAGTATGTCGGTGACTGAGATGGAGTAGTTTCATTTGCTCACGTATATAAGTGCTCACAAACTCTAAACGAGACAGGCACAGCTTCAGTTTGACAGAGGGGGTATTCTGTCTGCCAAACTCTAAATCATGCCCTAACTCTTTGACTGAAAAGTCAAAGGCTCATCATCCACAAATGTTTAGGTGACAAAAAAATCGAATCCATGGCTTTTGAATGACTAGAAAGTCGAACTTGAACCACAAGAAAGGTCCTCGTTTTTAACAGCTACACTTACGTTAGATTGTGTATTTGCCGTGGAAACACTTCTATAGTATATTTGTAAAATACAAAATAATAGGTATTTGTAATTAAGTTTTGCTTTGTTAATTCAGACTTATATCCCCATCTAGAGGATTCTTGAAAGGTTTTATAGTTTTCCAGCAGGGTATATTTTTCTACGTACACTTTTTAATTTAGCATTTTAACTTTGTTTGTATACTTGTACTACACTGTACTAATTATGATGATGATGTAATTTTGTATACTGTATGGGTTTACTGATAAAACTGTAGATTTTAATATTAACAACAATATAATAACAACAATAATTTTCCTATTTCTAGCACATTATTACTTTAGTAATCCCATTCAAACTGAGGTTTATAAGGTCGAATATATATATGTGCCTGTCTAAAATGATGAGGCAAACTGCAGTGATGACCAGGAGTAGGCACACCGGAATGAGTGTAGTGCAGGTTGATGCAAAGGAACGCCAACATCGTGCAGTACTCCCAAATAACCACAAACAACATAGTGCCTCCATGATGATTAGACAGTCCAGTAACTGCATAATCAATACTACTGTTAAGACAGGAATGTCCCCTGCATGGTAAACAGGAACGTATCCTGGAAAGAGTATACATGTGAAACTGATATCTTGACTTTTCTTTAGCCCTGGCATTGTTCTAATCTAGCGTGTGTGCACAGATCTTGGCCTATCCAGGGTAATATGAGGTCCAGAACCTGTTCTGTGACCTGGATGGACACAAGGTATACACTAGTAATGAGCGCCAGGCTGTTGTCCGTATCCAAGGTTTGTCACATAACTCAGTGGTGGCAGACTACTCGGTTACTGTCTTTAGTAATACCAGATTTGTTTTAGATCTCACCTAACAAACAGTGCGAGTTGTCTGGTTGTGAAAGACCAACTGTTAATATTCTGTGGGTTTACATCCCACCCATTTCTTTTCATTGGTTGGCTTTGTTGTAACTATCATTTGCTTACTTCTTACAGGATGATTAGCCATCCTCTTCATGTGTTTGGCCCTCTCCTAGAGCATATCCTCTTTACAATCTTTTTGATTGGCTGACTTGTCTCCTTCCACTGCTCACATTTAGGGAACTACTCTTTTCTTTTTTATTCAACATTGAAGGAGAGTGCATATATTTGCTAGTTCTATTCCCTGTGGGCTGCTAGTCCCACTTAAAAATACCGCCCCAAGCTGTGTTGCTCCACACCCCTCCCAGCTGGCCTGTAAAAGCACATTGGCAAGGATTTGTTTGTTGGTGCATGGCTGAAGAGCAGACTTTAAGGGTTGTTTTTGTTTCATCTCCTGCATACCACATATTGCATGAAAGCACAAACTTTGTCACATAAATGTTTTTACGGAACTGGGAGAAGAGCCATTAGCTGCACTCACTTAGCTGGCGCCCGAGGAACAAGGTGTACTTATTGGAACACTGCTCCTGGAGGACCCTAAATCAGCTCTCTGGGATACTACAGAGGACCAAATGGCTGAATCTTGCAGAAAGTAAACCAGTCTTTGGAAAGTGCTTCTCTTTACATTCTGCAAAACGAGAAAAGAAGCCAGACAGATTTATTTTGCTACTTATGATTCCAAACAGCACATTACTTCTGGATGGTCATCTATTTTATTTTAGCTTTTCGTATTTTTAGAAAACATTTGAATACTTGAAATATGTCATCAAATAAACAGTCATCAGACAGTGAAACTGTACATACAAACAATGAAAAATGTGCAAGAATATATACAAGTGCTGTACAAATGATCAAAGATGGATACTATACAATGACACATGTAACACCAAACAATATTGAATCAAAGACCTAACGAAACTTAGAACATTGGAAACCAGTCCTTTCTATTAGGTACAAAGAGACAAGCGGACCTCTAATCACAGAGAACTGCCTGCCTGTCTGACTGAGCCAAAGATAGGGAAAAGCAAATTTACAGGGTTGCACAGCAAGGAATAACACTGTATAAATCTCAATCTTCCTTGCGGCACCCAAATTCTTTCTCCGAGGCTCAGAGTCAAAGCGTTTCGAACCTCAACGCTAGTAAGGGTTCTCCTCAGGACACGGACTGGGTGAAGCCTGAACTGTAAATAATAATTGTGAAGAAAACATGGTGTGAGTGTTGTACTGTGATGAACTGAACTCAAAACTCGGACTCATATCTCATATCTCAAAGGAAGAGAGAATAATACCTCTAAGTGACCGTTACGTGTCACTTGTAGTTCGAAATAGTGTGGGCGGGCCGGGATTTCAGTCAGGAGGATGTTGAAGACTAATTGGAACCCCCCTCAGCTATCGTGGTTCTGAAACCAGATGAGGAGGAAAATCAATACCACTGAATTCCACATAAATTAGTCCCTTAGCACGTAGTAAGTTAGGGGCCTACCTGTTTCGGAGGATTTGAAATGCACTGCTTGTCAGGACTGCGATTATGCTTGACAGAACTGGTAGTTTTGGGAGGAGGCGGGTCACCACTGGCGCTACTCTAAACGAATAAAGGATGAGGTATAGCGTTTGTAAACATGTTTGGCAAAACTGTGATTTCAACACGTATGGGACAGTTAGTAATTTGACGAAATCATTGGGGACTCGGTGTTTATAAAACTCACTGTTTCAGGAGACGCCCTGCGTCATGGCGCCGCATTCACTCTGATGTACTTTTTTTATTGAAGTTGGTGATTCTGGAATAATAAGAGAGCCAGGTATCAAGGACGGAGCCCATTCTAGCTTTTACCGCGCCACACAGCAGCGCACAGAGTCAGAGTCCGACTTACTTGCAGTACGGGCTGCCAAGATGATCAGTTTCCTGCATGCACGGGCGGCGTTCGGCATTCGGCGTGTGAACGCCGCGCGCGCATGAAGTTGGTTTAAAGGGGCCGATGCAGGTCACGTGTACCCGCAGGGTTTCTGGTACATATAGTGCCTATAAGTGCTGACTGCAAGTGGGGACATCCTTAGCAACTGACTAAAGGCAGCCCGGTTTTGCCATGTATACAGACGTATTGAAACTAATTGGAACAAGGCAGAACCAAACACGTACCGGACATTATTGCCACTGAAAAAGGGAGTTTCGGAGTGGGGGATGTCTCATACAGATCAAAGGTTGATTCTAGCATTGTTTCCAACAAAAAGGGGGAATATGGAGTGAAGGATGTCTCATGCAGATCAAAGGTTGCTTGATTCTGACAGGTCATTGAGACCTGAGTTCGCAGTATCGAATTTCAGTATAAGATACGCTTCCCTCTGTGAGAGGCGTAAATCTGGATAACCACCTCCCCCAACTTTGATAACAGAGAGCACAGTCCATTTCAATTCATCTGCCTTATGGTTCTTTTGCAAGTAGTGTGCCACTAGCGGAGCAGTAAGTATGTTGTTGGTAATTCGGGAACTGTGTTGGATTATTCTTTGTCTGACTTCTTGGGTAGTTTTGCCGATGTATACCTTTTGGCATGGGCAAGTGATGGCATAGACCACGTACTTGGTTTTGCAGTTCGTATCTTCATCATGCCGCCAGAATTTCTTGCCGTCCGTGAATAGCGAGCCTTCCACTGTAAGGTTACACACCGAGCAGGTGCCGCATTTTCTGTGTCCCTTGACTGGAGTTGCGCCGAAAAATGTACTCTGGGAATCGCGCTTCTTTTGTGGTCTTGTGGTGGTGATCAGCTGTCCTATGCTGCGGTTCTTTTTTAGTGCGAACAAAGGCGATCCCACGTCTGGGAGCACTTCTTCCACGAGATGCCACGCATTCCGAATGATTTTTTGTAGAGGGTGTGTGTGGGGTCCAAATGTGGATACACATACCATGCGTTGAGTTGGCAATCTAAGTCTTTTTTCGAGTAGATGCTCCCTAGGTGTCCATCTTGCCCTCTTCATCGAATGCTTGAGAAGCTTTCTCGGATAACCTCTCTCCTGTAGTTTTTTGACCAGGGCTTGACTGTGGATGTCGTAGTCTTGAATTCTCGAACAATTCCTCCTCACCCTGAGAAATTGTCCGTAGGGCAGGTTGTTCTTAAGGCTCCTGGGATGGTAACTTTTAAAGTGCAAGGCGTTGTTTTTATCAGTCTTTTTTTGGTATAGGGAGCAAGCAAGCCCCCTGAAGTGGCCTTGACTTCCACATCTAGGAACGGTAGCGATTTAGAGTTATGGGTAAGGCTGAACTTGATGTCCGGGCTGCGATTGTTCAGCCAGATGTGAAATGCCTCCAATGTTTCTGTTGATCCATTCCAAACGCACCAGACGTCATCTATATATCGCAGCCATTGCTGGATATGTGATTTGAATGGGTTGTTATTGTGAACAAACCTCTCCTCGTATTGCCCCATGTACAGGATCGCCATCTCAGGGGCAAACGGACAGCCCATCGCTGATCCTTTCACCTGTAGGAAGAAATCGCCCTCAAATGTAAAATAATTTCTTTTCAAAGCAAGTCCTGCAAATACCAGAATTAGCTCGGTTGGAACCCTGTGTGGTCGTGGCCTTTTTTCTAGATATATCTCAAGCACGTCGAGTCCGTCTTGCTGAGGGATTTGCGTATAAAGTGACACAACAACCATCGTCACCATCAGTTGTTTGGTCGGATCAAAATCTAATAGTTCCACTTTATTGATGAAGTCCATCGTGTCACGAAGATATGATGGCACTTGTACTACTAGAGGTTTAAGGAAGACATCGACAAACTGGGAAATAGGCTCCAGAACCGAGTCGCAGCCGGATACTATAGACCACCCAGGGGGTGTCATGGCGTCCTTGTGGACTTTGGGTAAGAAGTAAAGATTTATACAGTGTTATTCCTTGCTGTGCAACCCTGTAAATTTGCTTTTCCCTATCCTTGGCTCAGTCAGACAGGCAGGCAGTTCTCTGTGATTAGAGGTCCGCTTGTCTCTTTGTACCTAATAGAAAGGACTGGTTTCCAATGTTCTAAGTTTCGTTAGGTCTTTGATTCAATATTGTTTGGTGTTACATGTGTCATTGTATAGTATCCATCTTTGATCATTTGTACAGCACTTGTATATATTCTTGCACATTTTTCATTGTTTGTATGTACAGTTTCACTGTCTGATGACTGTTTATTTGATGACATATTTCAAGTATTCAAATGTTTTCTAAAAATACGAAAAGCTAAAATAAAATAGATGACCATCCAGAAGTAATGTGCTGTTTGGAATCATGAGTAGCAAAATAAATCTGTCTGGCTCCTTTTCTCGTTTTGCATAGTTCAGTGGTCCAAGCCAGTTCAGACACAGGACCCAAACCTTGGTATTTACCTTCTGTTGTGTTTCCAGCATAAAACACATTTGAAAAATAAAACATGCAAATAATAAAGAAGGAAGACATTGAATTCAAAGCAATGTACAATTTTGAGATACCATAAGAAATGTGTCTGCATTTCCTCCAGTATTTTGACATGTTTTCTTTTATATTTTAAACACTTCTTTATAGACAAATATTGGCACAGCCAACAGCTTGACACTCGTATTATAGAGGTAAGCCTCTTGCCAATGTTTGGTCTGTGTCAGTAGAAGGTGCAGTTTACTGATCTCTATTCTGTAAAGTTCCATTTTAATGTGAAATCCCTAGATCTTGCTCTGACATTCCGTTCGCATGTTGAGTGAGTGTATGTATGTGCAGTGAATGAGTAGTACACGTATAGAAGTAGCATTCTATTTGTGGTGACAATCTGAGGACTGGGACCGACATGGGCCACTATGGTTGGTATTGCATAATATAATTACAGCTTACATAGACACTGGAAGTGTACTGACTGCATTCCTGTGTCTGGGGGGTGGGGACTCGGAGAATAAAGAGCTTAAGGATGGAGAATGGGCTGATGATTAGTTCTTCATAAGCACTGAGATTTGGTAGATCGTGTGAGTGGAGGGTGGGACTACAGTTTGTTGTTCAAGTTGAGTTTGTAACAGACGGTGGATACACATCCATTGTCCACAAGGTGAGTATAAAAGTTGGATTCAAACCCCCCAACTAGTTCCAACTTTGATCTTCCTGATAAAGAAAGAGTGTGCTCCACAGAGCTATGTGACCAGGGTTGGTGTCTACATGTCTCCATGTACTGTCTCCCATAGGTAAGAGACATCACCTGAAGTCTGCAATTTGTTGGATCAGCAGAGTGTCTGCCTAGAGAGTAGAAGCCTTTCTGCCTGCTCAGAAAGGAAAAAGGGAAAGGACTACCCAGTAGGCGAATCCCAGCATGTTCCTGGAGTGTGGAACACCCAGAAGTAACTGAACACCTTCAGGGAGCAAAGTCGTTGTACACCCTAATCATGAGAGGTCCCCATCTTGCAGTGCAACTCTAGGCATGCGCTAAATGAAGTTATCAACTAGAACATCATAATGCCGCCCGGAAATTTAGCCTCTGGTCTGGTGGTACTGCTGGTTTTCAGAGGTGTGAGGTGTGCTCAACTTTGGTGCACATCTACCAAACATGAGCACCTGCTAACTGCCGTAGCTGAATGCTCACCTGCTTTGGCCTGGAGGTCACAGCAGCAGAAGTCAAGCACCTGATAAGCAGGTCTGATGTGGTGCTCAATAATCATGGCCAGGAGAATGGAGAAGCCGTCATTCGTGGTCCTGTGTCATTGACACAGAGAGTAAAGTCGCTGACCACACCGGCCAGCACGACAGATCCACAACACGATTGTGGAGGAAAGATGAGGCTGAGCTCATACAAACTGAATGACTATGCTTGACTGCCCCAAAAAGGAATCCTGCTGTTAGAACTGTAACCTTTGTTGTGACAAAAGTTTCGGCATCAAAACTATTGAACTGATCTAGGCACTAGCCTTTTGGTTAATTGATATTGATTTGCACCGGTGTCTAAACTAAGTCTATATTCGTAGCTTTGCTTAAGTGCCCACATACATTAGGAGCTTACTCGTGAGAGAGAGGTGGAAAGGGCACTGTTGATGGTAAACAAACTTCACTAGATCTAGTACGTGAGTTTGCAACCCTGTAACAAAACTGTCATTAATTTTGCTGCAAGATTAAATTTGTTTCTTTCACAAGACGATAAGCACTGGGCTGGACAATATGCCATTGTGTCTGGTTGACTAGATAGTCCTGAGCACTTGCCCTCCACATTATCTCCCTCAGAAGCCTTTGACTGCTCAGCCTCGCTGCATAGAGAGTCAAGTGAGGAAAAGGTGTTCTTGCCTCATTTTGAAGAGCCTTAGTAGGGTGGACATTTGGACACTAGAGGCAAACAATCTCAAGCACCTTGTTTGGGGACCAGTAGACCCGGTCTGCCCTATGCTCCCTCCCCCGACGGGGCGTGACATATATATTCCCAATAAGGCAGACTATGGAGAAAATCTATTTCAGGATTCCTTTTGGAGGAGGTGGGATGATATTTTCCGGATGAAGTCTGAAGTCAAGCAGTCTACATGCTCACATGGGGAAGTTGCATTTACACTAGCCAATACTAGCAGCAATATATATGCTCACCGGATACAGTTGTGAAATAAAGATAGCATCTGGATTCTGAAACCTCTTGCTCTAGGCTTCCCAGCCCAGGACTCTATAGCTTCCCTAATTTGGTATACCTCCCTGGACTAGGGAAATTGAATGGCACTGTGGTGCCTGGACAGTGCAGAGTGCAGGGTCTGTGGCTATAAAGTGAGATTTCATAGAACATACAGGTTATTTGTCTGCTGAGACTATTAAATTAGGATTCTATCTAAGGATGTCACCTCGCACACTACAGGAGGCACCCAAGACATACATATAGAATGGTCTAGTGCTCAAACCACAAGACGCACCCAAGGAGTCAGTGGCTATAGGTGCTGACCCAGCATCCTGCTAAATTACTGACCTCGTCCTGGAGTCCAGGATCCCATACCACCACTGGGTCATGGGCGAATCTATCTTTCAGTAATTAGGAAACCAGCCCAGAGACCATGATATATCACCTGAAGATGGGCCATGTTTACCCATTCTATTGTCAGGCTGCTCCCGGGTCCTGCACCAATGCCTAGAATTCACGCCATTTAACACCATAATGCTTCCTTCTTTAAGCACCTCCCCTACAAATGTGTCTTCTAAAAGGAACCCCTAGATCCTTCGCTTGTGACAAGTTTGCATGCACATATTTGCTTTACATAATATTCATAAATGCTGACCCTTTACAGCGCACACAGCAAATAAATTGTTCATTGCCACTTATGAAATATCACAAGATACAATGGTACTCATTTTATCAATCTCAGAGGAGAGGACAGCAATTTTTCTTTTCTATAAACTGAAACCCAGTTTAAGTAGCTATATAAAAAATGTACAGTAATAATTATAAAACTTGTTTTGATATAGCACTTAACACAGCTACTTCAAATGACTAAAAAAAAACACATGTGCTGTTATTACCCAATTTAATGGCGAATTTGATCGATCTGATTAATTTTAGCAAATACATAGAAATCATTTAAGTCAATGCTAATGTTGCAGTTTGAATCAATAACAATGCGGCGTAGCAGGGTATTCAATTAGATACGTTAAAGGTTTTGAATGGAAAAATACAAACTATAACACATAGCGAACCATGATTGTGTCACTGCTATAAGGTCGATAGTACTTTCAGAAATAGGTCATCCATGTCCTTTACAATAAAGCATAATTTTCTACCACTTAAACTTACCCCTCCTAAATACACACAGAGAAAGGAATGTTGCCCTTGTAAAAGTGTATCCCTGCTGCCAGAAGTGCGTTAACTATTTTGGAATTTCCTTCTATGCCTTTGCATATAGAGTCTCTGTGTTCCGTCTGCTCTGGGTAGCTCTCAACTCACCTCGAAAATCCTCATCAGTCAGGCGCTTCTTCTGAGTCAACAGGTAAGTAAGCAATCCGTCCAGGTCAGCCGTTGACCCTCGCGACACAACGTCAAAGAGGATGTGCCGGTTGAACACCTTGATGACCAGAGGTGGGTCCGGCGCTTGTGATTTGGGACTTTGGTTCTGTTTACTGTAAAAAGATGAGGGTTTTGTTAAATCAACTGACCAGGACACACTTCGAAAACACAAGCCATCTATCAGCCAAGAAGGCCTTCATTAGGGGACAGAGCATGCTAAATGTTGCTATTTATAGTTTATTTGTTTCGAAATGTTTATGTACGTTGTTGGACCTGATCTGACTCATCGTTCTGTATTCCAAACAATTTCATACTTTTCTAAAACACATAACAACCCTAAATCTCTACATTGACGCTGCAGCTTAGTGTACATAATATTACATCTTCTCTTCACCTTCTACCTTCTGGCGTTCACTCTCAAGACATATGTGGTGCAAACGGAAAATTCACAACCAATCTTTGTACAAATGTTTCCAAAGACGCATGTGCACAAACGAGGAATACTCCAGTGAGTGTACTTGCACAAAATAGAGGCATATTGATAGCACTCACTGAGGTAGCATCATCACATTCATCATTCACAAATGGAGACACTGTTGTCAGCTGCCCTGTGGCCCAAAGCACGTGTCACTATTTAATGGTGATCGACAGCCACACAATTGAATGCCGGGTGTAGTGAACACCTAGGTTGTGAAATTAAGCTGAGGTTTTGTCATGTATGAAGGCAGATTTTTGTAGCGCTGTGGGGGAGGCCTAACACGTGGTAAGTGACCACATAAATATTGACGCAGATACTAGATGGTAGTTAGCTGGAAAAGACCCCAAGCGGTCTTCCGCTTCTTTATTTATACCCCCGGCGCGAGCCCGCCCCGGGGTGTGCGTGCGTGCGTGGAGGTAAAAGATACAAAGTATGGGAGAGCCCGAGTGGCTCTCTACATCCCTCCTTTAATTTAGTTCTGATCACGCAGCAGATGCCGGACCACTGTTCATGGCGATGTCCACACAAAGTCTCTCATACGCAGGTTGGGTCTAGGATTGGGCCTTAGACTGTATCTTGGGTTTCTGGCACCAGTTGGCTCGGCAACCCCAGCTGGGGCTGCCTCGGTACCTTCTTCTGCGCCCGTTGCTATGGGTCGGCCCTGACCTGCGACAAGATTCTGTGACGTCGGCCTAGGTGGACTTGCCCCATGTTGCTGGACTGCTGTTGACCTGGTCGGGCTCCTGCCGAGGTCCAGGTCTTCATATTCTCCTTCTTCTATTCCTTCTTCAGGTCGTGAGCTTCCTGTCATCCCAGTGACTTTCTTGAAGCATGACACATTTCTCGTCACCGTGTGTCCATTTCGTTCCACTGTTACCATTGTCCCCTGGACCTTGTCCACTCTCCACACTTCTGACTCGTAGGGTGTGCGGAACTTCCAGCCCGGATGGCGGTCTTTGACGACTACCAGGTCTCCTTCTCTCAGGCCGGGTTCCTTGGCATGACGATGTTCACTCGCCTTCGCGTTGGTGTTCTGCCTTCTCGCTTGAATGGTTTCGGCATCTCTCTCTGCTGGCACCCACGTGCTGTCGGTCGGGATGCTGTCTCGAGGTGCCCGCTTGAAGAGCACATGTGCCGGAGCACATTTTGTCTTGGAGTGAGGCGTTTGTCTGTAGGCTCCCAGGAATTGGTCGAGGGCTATTTCCGGGTCATCCCCATTGTCCGACGCAATTCGAAGCGCTCTGTTCAGTGTTCGCATTAGGCGTTCGACTTCCCCATTGGCCTGTGGCCACAAAGGGGTGATTTTCCTGTGCTTGATTCGCAGGCTCTCCAGGTATAGCTGAAACTCTCTCCCTTGAAAAGGGGGTCCGTTGTCCGACTTGATTTTCTCCGGCAGCCCCATTGTTGCGAAGACGCGGCTCAATACTTTTCTGACTTGCGGGAATGCAGTGGAGGATATGACTTCAACTACTGGAAACTTTGAAAAGGAGTCGACCAGGACAAGCATATGTCTCCCGTCTGGAAAACTGCCAAAATCTATGCTGAGGTGTGTCCAGGGTGTCTGAGGTGCCTCCTCTGTGATCACCGGTGCTGGGGCCGGATCGCCGCCAGTGATGGTGCAGGCATGGCAGGCCGCCCGTATCATGGCATCTACTTGGCTGTCCATGGCAGGAAACCACACTTTGCTCCTGAGACGTGCTTTCGTCTTGGCCATGCCTTGATGTCCGATATGCGCCAGACTTAAAGCTCTTTGTTGGAGACCTTCCGGTACGACGATGAGGTGTCCTCTTAGGAGGATTCCTTCATCCCCCATGCTCAGTTCGTTGCGTATTTGCCACAGTTGCTGTCGTGCATGGCTCACCTCCGGCCGGAGGTTCGAGGCACCATCAAGGAAGTGGGCCCACCGATTTCCTTCCAGAGCCTGGCGAACTCTCACCAGTGTTTCGTCCGTGGCGGTAGCTTCGCCAATCTCTTTGAGTGACATGTTCTCCGGACAGGCCGCCTGTGAGATCATGTGGACAAACTCCTCAGCTTCTGTACCTTCGTCTTTGGGCGGATACTGGTTGACGACATCCGGGTGCCGGGATAGATAGTCAGCTGGGTTGTGGGCGCCTGGACGGAATACGATCTTGAAATGGTACCCTTGTAGTTGAACCGCCCAGCGTTCGATGCGCGGGGGCGCCAACCGGGATGATCCTGCAAAGAGGGCAGCAGCGGCTTGTGATCAGTTACCACCGTGAACTCTTGTCCGCAAAGGTATAGGTGGAAGTGTTGACACGCCCACTTGATGGCCAGGGCCTCTCTTTCAATTTGGGCATACCTAGTCTCGGTGTCCGACAGTGCTTTGCTAGCGTATGCAACTGGTTTCCACTCTTCAGGTCCATACTCTTGCAGGAGGACTGCTCCCAGCCCCACGGGACTGGCGTCAACAATTAGCTCAGTCTTGCGTCGTGGTTGGAAGTAGGCCATGGTGGTGTCCTCGAGAAGGCTGGCCTTGACTGCTTGGAAGGCTTTGTTTGCTGATCCTGTCCAGTCCCACTTCTGATCAGCTCTGGTGAGGGCTCTGAGGGGCTCTGCGATCGCGGCCAAGTTGGGTATGAACCGACCACAGTAAGTGGCCATGCCTAGGAAACTGCGCACTTCTGTGGGGTTCCTTGGAGTGCTGGCCGCCTTGATTGCCTCCGCTTTCTTGGGGTCTACCTTCAGACCTTCCCGCATGAAAACATACCCAAAAAAGTCAATGGTCTCCTGGTAGAAGGAGCACTTGGCCCGATGCAGAGTTAACCCACTGTCTGCGAGTCTTTGGAGAGTTGCTCTCAGGTTGGTGTGATGTTCCTCCAGGGTCGCCGAGTACACCAAGATATCATCGCTAAGGTTGATCACCCCCTTCAGTCCTGATAATACCTCACGAATGGCATTTTGGAAGACCTCTGCCGCGGAGGATACGCCGAAGCTGAGTCGGGTGTAGCGTCTCAACCCCACGTGGGTCGAGAAAGTGGTGATGTATCTGCTGGTTGGCTCCAATTCCAGCTGGTGGTAGCCCGAGTTGAGGTCCAATTTTGAAAACCACTTTGCTCCGTTGAGGTCCGCGACAATATCATCCATGGTGGGGGTGATGTGCCGTTCTCGTTTGACTGCGGTGTTAGGCCGCCTCATGTCCACACACAGTCGGATCGCCCCTGGCTGTTTCGGCTTTGGTGCGACTACCAATGGGGAGACCCAGGGTGTCGGGCCCGACACCTTCTCAATTACTCCCAGATCTTCAAGCTTCCGGAGCTCCTCCTCGACTTGTGGCCTTAGGTTGAAAGGCACCCTCCGGTGGCGGAGCGCCATGGGTTTGACTGACGTGTCTATATGCAATTTAAACTTCCGCCCTTTAAGTTTCCCTAGGCCCTTGAACAGCTCCGGGAAGTCCTTTAGCATAAAGTCTGCGTGCGCCTGATGCACTTGATTGGCGAAGAACACCAGGCCAAGGTCCTCTGCTGTGTGACAGCTTAGAAGCGTACCTTTCTTTCCTTCAGTGATGTGGAACTTGGTTTCAGTGGAGTACTCGCCGTTAACTACCGTTGCTTGAATCATCCCTCTTAGCGGGAGTGGCTCAGTGCCCCCGTACGTGTAGATCCTTGCTGCGGAGGGCGTCAAGAGGGCTTTCGGAGACATCATCTCGTATTGGTCTGAATCCATGACGTTCACGGATGCCCCCGTGTCGATCAGGGCTTTGACTTCGGTGCCGTCTACTGCAATAGAACACATGGGCGGCGGCCTTCTTCTTGTGGACGCTCTGCTCACGTAAGAGATGACATACACCTCGTCATCTTCGTCATCCTCATACCTCGGCCGTCTTTCCTGGGCCTGGTGGTCTGGAGGGGCGGTTCTTGGTCGAGGGACAGCCGTCGGATGTGCTGCGTCACTGCTCTGGCACGCGGTCCAGCTGACCGGAATTTTCCTCCTCGACAGACAGCGGCAAAGTGGTTCATGCGCCCGCATTTGAGGCACGTCTTTCCTTTCGCGCCACAGGTGGCAGTGGCTGGGTGATCCGCTCCGCAATATCCGCACTGGCTTCCTCTCGGCGGGGCATTCCGTTGTCGCGTTGGCGGGAATATTCCCTGTATGGCATCAATCCTTTCTTCCTTGATCGGCGTCATCTTCACCGCAGGTGGGGCAATCACTGGCGTGCGTAACGCGGCCTCCATCTCTTCCGCCCTGGCATCAGACAGCTCGTGCGACCTGGCTAGGATTAGTATCTCATCAAGCGATATGCCCGGTTGTCTGAGGATCAGCTTTCTGAGCAGTTTTGACCTGCACCCCACGATGATCTGGTCTCTTATTTCTTCCCGGGGGTTGGTGAACGGGCACGTGCTCGCAAGCCGGCGAAGCCGGGCATAGTACATGTCAACCGACTCCGAGTTGGTCTGCCAGGCTCGTTTGAATTTAAACTTCTCAAAATCGTTATTGATCTGAGGGTCAAAATGCGCGTTTAGGGCTGCGACCGCAGCGTCGTAGTCGTGATCAGGTCCGGTGTTGGGGAGTGACTCAAAGAGTTCGTAAATTTCGGGCCCCCCGTACAGTATGAGGAGTGATCTTTTCACAGTTCCGTCCGTTTCTCTTGTGCCTCTGAAATAGAGGTTGAGCCTTCTAACCCACGCTTTCCATCTCTGCGCCGCCGTAGCCGGGTCCGCCGTCTTGCTGAAGTGGGGGATGGGCGCTGCGCCGGAGTGAAGGTGGGCGGGTGCCGCCTGCTGGGGGGCTCCTGCCTGAGCCTGGGCCTGTTGCTGGGGTATAGGCATCACTGGTGGTGGCTGGACGGGCGGTGGCTGGACAGGCGGTGGCTGGACAGCTGGAGGTGCGTTTTGACCTGCCCCGTCCAGTGCCGCCCCCGTCACTATGACCGACATCGTGTGGCGTACTGTGTCTTGTTCTGGACCCTCCCTGTCTTGAGCCGCTGTGTGGTGGCACTAGTTGGTAGGCCCTGTCTTCCACCCTTGTGTAGCGAGGAGTCCCTTGGCTTTACCAGTGCTTATTGGTGGCACAGGCAACTGGGCAGGGTGAGATGTGCTTTGTCCACCCCCCCCCCCGATCAGGTCTGCCAATGTCTCTTACGTATTGTGTTTCAATGCAGGCCAGTAACTTAGGGCATCTGGGAGGCCAGTTGTAGCAGCCAATGCTTGATTACTGTGTTCTTGTCAATGTTTTTTTTTTTTGTTTTCACACTCGATGACCATACGCGATGGTATGGGTGTGGGGCCGCCGGCGGCGCGCCGAGCGCGCGCTCGCCTCGGAAGAGGCTGGGGGGGCCAAGGAAGGCCTCGCCGGGCCACGTGGTGCGGCCGCGTAAGGAGCTCCTGCCCCGCTGCGGTAGGAGGGCTCCTCCCAGGGCGCACGCTTCCGCTCCTGCAGGGAGGAGGGACCTGCCGAGGGATCGCGCAGGCGGGGCAGACAAAGACACTCACCCGCCGGATCCTCTACCTGCTCGCCGACTCCCCGCGAGCCCCGCCGGCTGAAGGCGCTCCCTCGCGGAAGACGCGTGGGCGGGCCTCGGGAGTCGGGATGCCACAGCAATGCGGGTGGGCACCGCAGCTGGATGCAGGCGACGCGGTGCCACCGGCTGCTATGGGGCACACGTGGCAATGAGCCGGCCTCGTCGCCAATGTAGCGCTGTGGGGGAGGCCTAACACGTGGTAAGTGACCACATAAATAATGACGCAGATACTAGATGGTAGTTAGCTGGAAAAGACCCCGAGCGGTCTTCCGCTTCTTTATTTATACCCCCGGCGCGAGCCCGCCCCGGGGTGTGCGTGCGTGCGTGGAGGTAAAAGATACAAAGTATGGGAGAGCCCGAGTGGCTCTCTACAAAAGCTGCAAAAAAAAAAAGACATCGTAGAAAATACCTAGGATGGACAATCTAAGGGACATCGTCTGTATCCTAGGATAAGGCCCTGTGCAATGCATGCATGCCTGCTGCGCCTGGAAAGACTCAGTCCCTCTACCGGCATAGTACATGGAAATTCCATGAATATGCAAAAGCCATGTGCATCGCCATGACTATTCCATCAACATTGAAGGACAGGAAGCCTCTTGAAAATTTGAAATTGTGCTTTGTGAATCCGGATCTTGCTAATGTTCCTATGTGAATATAGCATATTTATGAATGGGCACCCCTATGTATTATGTTTTTGGTCCTACTTTTCAAGACCACCGCCAACCAATCCTTTGAGACTGACCTTGGTGCACCAACCCAGGAATCTTCAGTGGAAACAAGCGTACATAAAGGAAAATCCTGTAAATGTTTACAAGAGGGCTATCTGCTGTCTAATAAAAGTACCCCGTTTGAGCAGTTTAAATCGGCAGTAAATTAATGGCAACCAAACTTGTTTTACATGATATGCGTGACGAGACTAAAATCTTACTCATTGACCTTAAATCAAATTCAATAAACTTTATTCGGTTTTCATAATAGGAAACCATAAAAGTTACAGATTACATTACAACCCAGTTTAAATACACAATACACATTTACAATAAATATACATTCCCAAACATACAAAATGGTAATTATAATATGTGTTCAGTAATTAAATTGTAAGGAGGACATCACACGAATTCTAATAAATAATTAAAAATAGTTATATCATAAAGTGCATTGTCCAATTACTTTAGAGTTCCAAACATTTTCTATACTTCAGCGAACATTTCAGAAAGCCAGCCACGAAAGGGATACATTCAGGTTTTAACAATTGAAGGTAGTAGAGAGCGAGGTGTACCTGCCTAAAGTTTAGCTTTTTTAAAAGGGTTATTAAATAAAAGCTCCTAGGCATTTCATAACATTTACAAAAAAATATAAAGTGCAGCAAATCCTGTGGAGACATATTGTCGCAGCCACAGGGTACTAGCACTTTCCCTTTATGACACCCCCTAGGAACAGCTAATAAAAGATGGAAATAATCCATTCTAAACCTGATTAGCAGGAAGCGCTCGTGGGTGGATAACGGCCACAGTAGATATGGCTCTAGATCTAAAGATGTCTTAAGCATCATGTGTTTACGAACAATACTCATTGACCTTTTTCGAGGGAACATGTTTTCTACGCAACCACGCACATCTTGTTTGGGCTGGTTCTCGCGACATTTGCACAACGACAACAGCAATCGCTTTGCTAATTAGCTGACTAATGCAGCATTCCATGACTGTTCAAAAACAGGACCATAAATATGACTCATGCAAATAAACTTAAAACAGAATGTTAATGTCCAATACCGATTACATAAACAAGTAAAAGATATTTATTCTCTGAAAAATATTACATTAAGAAATATTAGGGTTTAGATCTCATAAAACAATGAAAGTATTCAGTTAATTTTATCAGTCAAACTTGCACCCTAACGGATTCAAATTATAAGGTTCTTTCTGTTCAAGCATGACCATCTGGCCTACATGATTGTAGTGGCATAGTTAGCTTATTTCAGCATTTGTTTTAGAGTTTAGGTAAGTTTAACCATATTTTCCTGTAACATACATACGTTTTAAGTGAATTTTAGGTGTATTTGCAATGTATTTTAAAACTTTAATTGAAGTCTACGGACCGTCCTCAAATGTATAATGATCTCTCAAACACTTTAGAGGTGAAAAATAAATTCGGCAGTCCATGAAAAACATCTGTGGTCTGAATCTCTACCTTTGAATATTGGAATAGGCATTGCCAATAATTTTGCCTTTAATAAGCTGCACCTTGCGCTCTCACAGGCACACCACTTTCCCTGCAGTCATATGGGCAGAGAAGTTTATCACTCAAGTAGGGGTGAAAACCAAGAAAGAGCATCAGCCTGCTCTGGTGCAATGGAACATGGGCACAACCAATAGAGCATGAGAAGGGAATAGAGCATATGAGAGGGCACGTAAGACTGAAGCAGAGAGATACTCATGTACCAGCAAGCGCCTTTTGCACCGTGCAAAGTGCTTTAAACAAGGTAGCTTTATTCAACAGTAACCTATGAAGGATGTCCAACTGGGACTTAACAAAAGCACACAGAGTTAAATTAAGTAACAGACTTGGCAGCAGCATTTTGTACAATTTGAAGGTGGCAGATAAGTAAGCCAAGCAAGAACACAACGCTATAAGGCCAACAGGATGAGATCGCTGGATCACTATCCTTTTCACTTCAACTCAGTCACATTTTCTATAAGTGTTTAAAAAGTAACATGTAACACCAATCTTATTGACATGTGGGAAGAAGGTAAGATCAACGTCAACAGTAACCCAAACATCTGTGGTCATAGTAGCACAGCCTGAGGATAGGTCAAGAGCCAATGACTAACAAAAGGAGGTTCAGGCCCCTAAAACCAACAGCTTTCAACTTCAAAATGTAAAAAGGTAAAATGCACAAACAAATACTATACTCAAACTCACAGAATAACCAGGGCGCAAATCCCTGACCTTAAAGAAATATAACAATGATAACTAACATTGTAAATGTAGTCTGCTTCAGTTATCTTTGAGATACCATGTAGCAATTTGCACACTAGCAGGCTCTAATTGTGAAAACATAATATTGGTCCTACATGGAGTCTTCTGGAAACCAAGAAGCTTTTCACAGTCAAAAAGGTTACGTCTACAGGCTTTGTCAAGTCTTCGCCATATAAAATGAGAGGCCTACTGCCTTTTTCACTACATTTAAAAACACAATAACATGTTTTGTTCCTTCTGGAGATACCAAGTGTTTGCAGGGACTGTTCTCCTTCATATTGCATTTATTATAGAGTTAACAAAGTAAAACCCGTTCATATTGTAATAATCAAATAATTCATAATGTAAGGCCTCCCCTTCTGTATGTCCTGGAGTTCACAATGTAAACTCTCTTTCTGTGCCATTTGTCACAGAGTTCAAAACCTTTCCTATTGTATTTGGCAAGTTCATCAATCTAAAACCCCTTACTATAACATTTGGTAAAGTGTTCACAATGTGGAAACCTTTCTAATTTAATGACCAGAAGGTATACCATGAAAAATTCCCTCCTACTGTGTTTGACCAGTTGTGGCCTACGTTATGTAGTAATGTGCAATGAAACTACTGTTTAGGTGGACTAACTCAACTATATTTTAATGCTTGTAGAGAAGAAGGTCAACAAGTGGTCGGGCTACAGGCCCTATCTTAGTTCTACTTCTTACTGGCCTTTTTCTGATGATGTCATAATCCCTCCCACACTGCTGTGCTGTCAAATCAAATATGAAAACCACTGAAATTGCAAAAAAACGTAACACACTGGTTTGTCAGGGGGGGATCATCAAAACCCTTGCTATTACGATAATCAGTCTAATAGAATTTGTATTCATGTATGTAATCCTTTTTAAGTGAATTAAAATTCTAACTCCTCTGAAAATGCTTTCCCTACTGTTCCCTACTGTTGCAAAGGCTGGAGTGGGATTAATGATTGTAACCCCTCCGAAGTCCAACACTTTCCCTACTTTTGCTTAGACTGGAGTAAGATAGTAAATTTAAACTCTCTGAAGCCCAACACTTTCCCTACTGTTGTTTATATAAGAGTGGGAATAATAAATATAACCCCTCCCAAGTTCTTAACTTTCCCTATTGTTGCATAACCTGGAGTGAGAATAGTATATCTAATATTTTCAGAGTTTAACACTTTTATCACTATTGGTGAAATAGAATTCTATATATTTTTAATTTGACATTTGCATATATAATGTTTTATAGTAGTACATAAAATATCTTAAAAATGAAATGTAATATAATGTATATTACATCTTTTTTAAATATGTTATACTATATATATTTTTTATAGATATATTTGCATACAGAATTACATCATTATTGGTTTTGTTTTACTTTATATTGTATAACGTCTAGGACATGGCAAGTGCTTGTTAACAAAGAGGCTTGGTAATTTCATACTGTTTTTAGCCAGTTTTTGATACAAATGGTACAATTCCTTCCACAAGATGACTTCAAGCAGGTGGTTCAAGTGCTTTTCCTGCCGAGGCTAGATTATGGCAGCGCTACGCTCTGTGGCCACCTCAAATATACCTTGGCCCCGCCTAGGGTTTCCTTGAATGCCGTTGCCAGATTGATTATGGGTACAAAAAGAAATGCTCACATATCCCCAGCCCTAAGATCTCTAAACAGGTTACCCTACGAAGCAAGAATACAACTGAAGATTGCCTGTTTGACGCACAAAGCCCTCCATTTCAAAATCCCCGGTTACCTGGCTCAAAAGCTAGAAGAATCTGGAGGGGGTAGACCATCAAGAAGTGCAAATTCGCTCCTCTTGAAACCTCATACTTTTCGCAAAAAAAGAACGAGGCACAGAGCTTTCTCTGACGCAGCCTCGAAGATTTGGAAATCTCCCACCGGAAGTTCGTAGAAGTTCCTCCACAGCTCCCTGCTAACATGAAGTAAAAATAATCCTAATGAACAAGTTTTTTCCTTAAATGGCCATGGCTCATCTGTTTTCTCAATGCCCCTCTGACTACGGTCTTTTTGGTCTAACAACTGTAAAGCTCATGGTTTCTGATATACCCCATTATGTCATGCTTGTTCTCCTCCTAGTACATTATTGTGTTAGCTAAATATGATATTCTCTGTTACTCCCTTTGCCATTTCCCCTTAATATGTCCTTCCCTTCCAAAATGTGAAGCACTCTGATACCCTTCGGGGTCATGTTCGCGCGATACAAGACTTTATAAATAAATATGTTATAATATTTGACATTTACTACTTTAAACTGTTTATGTATTGGAAATCTATAGTTGTGTATAGTTTGAGACGAGATTTTTGTCCACAATAATATTTTATAGGATTTGTTTGTCAAATGCATTTTAAGCATGGGCGCACGATATTGTGGTATGGATTTTTTTTAAATTATTTGTGTCAAGTATATTTTTTACCACAATATTGTGTCATTGATACGTAGGGGCATCTCTTGTTGGAAAACTGACAGTCGGCAGACTGAGAAAATATCTAGCAAAGCAAGGGTTTGGAAAGCAGGATACTCTTTCAAGTTTTAATGGAATACCCGGTCTTCTAAATTCTAATTCAGGCCCTGTATTCTTAACATTCCTGAAGAATCAATGGGATAGTAACCCTCCGTTCAAATGTAAAAATGTAAAAATACTAATTACCAG
This sequence comes from Lissotriton helveticus, assembly GCF_964261635.1. Lineage (NCBI taxonomy): Eukaryota > Metazoa > Chordata > Amphibia > Caudata > Salamandridae > Lissotriton > Lissotriton helveticus. The sequence continues at coordinate 991,820,233 of NC_136072.1, read as the reverse complement.
GGCCATCATCACCAAAATTCTCAATTATCATGACAGGGACTACAACCTCAAAGTCGTGCATAAACAGGCTGTCCCCCTCTTTGGCAACAGTAAAATCGTATATACCCAGACTATACGAAGCAAGTTCATGAGTAACCCAAATCCTTTCTTGGTGTCCAACAGAATTTAAGAGTGATGCATTTGCGGTACATGCTCCTGTATCCAGCGAGGCAGAAAGTCATCTTCCATGAGAAAGCTCACTTTTTTGACTGCCCGGAAGAGGTATGGGAATGGTTAGAGCTCAGAGACCATGCACCCCATTCAGGTGGTAGCCGACAACAGTCCTGGGAGACCCGTCCCCATGGAAACTCACAGGATCACCAGGGTAGAAGATCTAATCCAAAGTCCTCCCCCCCCTGGATCCCCAGAAGGTGGTGATCAGGGAGGATGGACTCTCACACTCCCTACTGGTTACTTGGAGATGAACTGGGGCTCTACAGCACATAGGTTCTTGGAGTGGGAGGCCCTTAAAACCGTGTTGAGAGACACCTGCCTGAGACGGACATACAGGGTGCACAGACAGCTGCAGGTGGAACTGTGCAGAGAAGAAGTTGCTCTTGCTTCAGTACAGGCGGTTGTACAGAGACACACTGAAATGCTTCAGAGGGTGTGCATGGTTGGCCGGAGCATAAAAGGCATTTCCACAAACTAGACAAATATACGTTGAGACAGCACCATCAGGGTTTACACCGGGAGGGTGATAAGTCGGGTAGGCTCTTAGCCTGGATTGTGTGTAGGAAGCATACTCCACCACTAACGACACAACCAACGATGCATTCAGAGAGGCCATAGTGGACATGTTCTGACAGCACTTGCAGGGAGTACATACAGCTAACCCAGACATTCACGCACACTGATACACTCCATTTTTGGAGAGACTGGACATTCCCAGGCTCAAACCATTGGTGGCTGAGAACCTAGATGCCTCCTTAGAATTAGTGGAGCTCAGGACAGCTTTACGCAAGCTCCCATGGGCTAAGGATTCCCACCCAAATTTTATCAAGCTTTTTCTGCAATGCTAACACAGGGTCTCCTGGAGGTCTTTTTGGAGGCATGGAATGTAGGAATCTTGCACTTACCATGAGGGAGGGTGAGATATGCATGCTCCTTAAACCAGGAGGAGACATGGCCTACCGGGCGGCATACAGGCTCCTCACAATGATTAGTTTGGACACGAAGGTTCTTTGTAAATTGCTTGCCACTTGGCTGACTGCCCATATGACACAACTGGTACATGAGGATCAGTGCAGATTCATTCCGGGCCATAACACCGGGATGTACTTGAGGCATTTGGCTCATGTTCTATATGAGGTTGAACACCGGGACGATGAAACGGTCCTGGTCGTCATTGACCTGGAAAAGGCCTTCGATGCAGTGGACTGGGGATACCTGCTATAAGTGCTGCATGTCATGGGCTTTGGTCCTCACTTCTGTGGGTGGGTTTGGCTCCTCAACATTGAGCTAAGAGTCAGACAGGGCATTGGGCGCTGTCAATCGGAGGTGTGGACAATGGGTCATGGTACGTTTCTCGCCGCTTCTGTTTGCACTCGTGATGGAGCCCTTTGCAATTTGGATGCGCCGGGAGCTGCAGGACTGCGGAATACACCTGGGTGACATCTGTCACATAATTACGCTCTATGCGGACAATGCTTTGTTTTACCTATAATCCCCCTGTGTGGCCATGCCAGTATTGCTGCAGCTATTAGACAAGTTTAGGAACCTTTCTGGTTTCTGCCTCAACCGTGCTAAAACCCTGTTTCCTCTCGCCTCGCTAACCAGGATACCGATGAACAGCTAGCGCCTGTGAAGGGATATGTCACAATTTAGATACTTGAGGTTTAGGGTGGCACACACCAGGAAACTACAACTCCTCCTCAATGTAAACAGGGTTTAGGAGAGTTTAAAATCCTCCGTGATCTTTTGGAGCTGGTTACCCATCTCACTGATTGGCCAACTGGCCCTCGCCAAGATGTCTGTATGTGTGTTACAGAATTCACTCTGCCCCTTCCAGTGAAGGTCTTCAGACAGCTGGACTCAATTCTCATTTCCCTCCTGTGAACGGGACTACATAGCAGGGTGGCCCTGACGACTCTGGCACGACTGTATGGGAGGGGTAGAAATCCCACGACTTGACCTGTACCATTATGCTGCTCATCTGCAACATGCGGCTTGATGGTTGCACCCGGGTGACGACTGGGAAAAACTCCTACTGGCTGGAAGGGTATAAGCAGGAAGACTGCCAGAACTGCTGATGGAAGGCACAGGGCTCTCATAAGATATCCCACACACAGTACGACTCGTGGCTACAATTAGGCAACACTTCACTCAGACAGTGCTGAAATGGGCCTGTTTCACCGACAATTACTATTCTCAACATTGAAGCCCATTAGACAGATAATGGACAATATGTCCTTTAATGGTAGAGACGAAAACTCCGAGGCAATGTCAGTAAAGCAAATATATATAGTATCTATAACATTAAGAAATACGCCGAAACACGCGTTGAGTTAATAAAGATATTGTCACTTTTTAACCCTTTATTTATGCATATTGATTAAATGTGATGTGTTACATATTGTGTTTCATTTTTTAAATGTTTTGTATAATATCATTTGTTTAGATAATATGAGAAGAAATTATTAAAATGGTAACAACTTTGAATATATGGTTTCTTAATATTATAGATACTGTATATATTTGCTTTATTGACATTGCCTAGGAGTTTTTGTCACTACCATTTAAGTCCCTGTCCTAGGAATTAAACTATCCATTGTTCAGGGGGCACTTGTTTTTCTCATTCAATATGTCCTTTAAGACTTGGTGGTGGGGCGGGTGCGCTCACCTCGGGGATTTATACCCCGTAGAGGCCTTCATAACTTTCCAGTAGGCTAGCCTTGAATTCTCACGTGGCCCTGGGCATTTCTTACAAGCCTGATTGGCAAACATAGCCAGGGTGACCAGGCCCTCTTATCCTGCTGCACCCACACCTACACATACTCTCAGGATACTTTTGTCCTGCGGCTCAGGCCACCACTTGATCACACAAGGCCATGCGAGCAGATGCAGTGAGCCCCCTCCACGTGCATATGCAGCATGAGACACCGATCTGGAGGTCCCGCTGAAATATGGCGATTGGACGTAATTTAATGACCTCACATGCAAAGTTTCCTGTAAGGTCCGCTTCAAAATGGTTCATTACAACTTCCTGCATAGGACCCATTATAACCCTAAAGAACTGCAGTGTATGTCCTCATCTCAACCGGACAGTTGTCCACGATGCAGTACAAGTGGGGCTGACTTCTTTCATTTGGATTGATAGTGGCAGGGAGGGCAAAGCTTTTGTGGCAGATATAAAGTGGTCCGTGCACTTGCAGACTGAACATGCACCAAAGTGCTGTCTACTAGGTAACGTCAAAAGTCAAAGGAGTCAGAATATTGCTTCCAAATTCATGCAACTTGCACCTGTGCTGGCCAGACGTAGGAGCACCATCACTTGGATGGAGCAGAGGACACCTGAGATCGACCATTGGCGTAGGGATGTTCAGGAATGGTCGCTGGCTAAGGAATCTCACATACAGTTCAGTAGGCAAGACTACATGGTAATTCAGAATATTGCAGCCTGGAGGGTCCTCCGTGACACACTCCTAGACCCGGACGCTGCCGCTGCCTAAAGAGATGGCAAAAGCACAGAGGACGATGGGGAGAATGATACCCATACGAGGTTAATTCCCATAGCAATGAGGCAAAAATGGGTGTTCATGTGCGGAGGGATATTCTGTCTCCCGGGTAGATGCTGAGAGGGTTGATTAGCTCCTAATGCACTTTCCCAGAATAAGCCCGATAAGCTCTATGTTTTTGCAAACAATAACTGCTGTTTTATTGTTTATTATTAAACTAAAATATAAAGGTAAAAAAAAAAAAAGCTTTTTAGCCCTTTATGAATCTGCACAAAATGTAGCTTGCCAAACATGAATCCATTTGAACAGGGTATGCAATGTTTGAAGACTCTCAGTCCAGTAACTACCAATCCAAAATTGCATATTCAATATTATATTTACTGAGAAACAAAAAATCACAGTTAAAGCAAAGTTATGATTGAATCTCATATGTAATATTAGAACATACATATATTTTTTTTAAACCTCAGAAATATACTAAAAACCGTTCAAGTAATGGTTAGAAGTCATAAAGCACTATATGTTAAATTTTTTTAACTCTGAAATTCACTAGAAAAAACACAGTTAAAAGGAATTTAAGGTTAGACAAACTATTGTAATTTACAGATTAAACATTTACATCATTGATTACAGCAATGATTAAATCATCTGTGATATTGCTGTACACATTAGGTTTGATTTCTGCACTGATGCAAATTAATAATTTATTTTACATCAATGTTTATATTGGACTATTTCTATAATAAACTTTTTGTGAAGTAATGTTTTTTCTGAAGTACTTTTTTAAAGTGTTGAATACATGTGTAATCGATATGCATCTTTTTACTTAATGTTGCCAGTTCAAGACTAGTACTTGAATGTCTAGAAATTGCCTATTTACTGAGGTAGGTGTGTGGGTTTCTGACAAAACATTTGTGTCTGCATAGTGGTATATATTGTACAGGATAACAGGATGTAATTTTTCACGCTTGATCTACATTTACTGAGGATTAATTTTTTTAATGATTTCTTGTGTGGCAATGCTCATACGGTTATGTTACATGGTTTTGTTTTATGATGAAAGGTTTGTTATAACTAGATATTGAATGTTTCACGTTCTATAGCTATTTTGTATATTTATAGTCTGATTGTTCATTGTGAATGTATGTGAGACAGTGGGTGTCTATCTGCATATTGTTTATAGTTTTATACCAGTAGATGTATGAGGTAATGTTCTAGGTATTGTGATATAAAGCTAGATTGTTTTATTATTTTAAGTGGATTCATGGATGAAGCAGGGATATATTTCAGTAGCAGTGGTTACACTGCTATTGTAAGATGGCATTTAAGGCAAGGCACATCTGTTTTAACACTATCAAAAGGTAACCAACACAATAACAATAATGTACTTAATATATTTTGTAATAAAGAGTGAACAATGTAGTGGAACCTTTAAATAATGTCAATAGTGAAGCCATTTAACATGTCATTAGTGATGTCATGGGATAGGTAATGAGCAGTGGAAGCCAGGGGCACTAGTTATAGTTAGTTTACCTAGCCATTACTGGTGAATTTTAGTGGGTATTCTAAAATCCTTGCAGACAAACGATCCATCTGCAGACAGAAGTTAAAAATTAAGAAAAATAAAACTAATGACCTCATGATACTAATGTACCTCCACGCAAAACGCAGACAGTGCATCACATTAGCTAAGGCAAAGTAGTATAACACTATCCATGAAGCCAGCTACAGAAGCTGAATGTTTTTCATGACAATCAAGCAACGCATCACCCCCCTGCTGGACCCACCTATTCATCATAATGTTTCAGCACAAAGAACTGCACCATTCACAGAGAGAGACAATGCCCTTTTCAATCTACAATAAGATCACTTCTACCTTCTGATATTGCTAGACCTCTCAGCTGCCTTCGGTACAGTCGACCATCTCACCCTCATATGCATCCCTCAATCTTGAATGGGATTCACCAAAGTGTCCTTCTCTTGTTCTCCTCCTACCTTTCCAACTGACACCAGTTTGATAAACTGTGCACTTGCCGGTCTCAAAAGATCCTGATCACTTCCAGAGTCCTCCAGCATTCCATACTTTCTCCTTTCGTCTTCAATCTCAGATGTTGCTAGATGCTCTATTCACATTTAAAGGTTATCAGGGCTAGATTAAATAGCCTTCAGGAACCAGGGATCTAGTACCAAATGTATGGAAGGCAGGGTTATCTAAAGGGAAGGAATAGACTCAATGGTACTTCAAATCTACAATAATGGTCGAGTCACTATTTGAAATTGCAAATGAGACAGTTCACAAAAGGTACTTAATACAAGTGATTACAGTAACCACTCTGTAAAACATCAATAGCACCACTCTTTTATACAATACAGCTAAAGGACAGGATTGTGAATCTGTTTGATTCAATCAAGAGCACATTTTATTTTACAGATTGTATAGGCAAGTCAGCTGGTTGTTGATACATCAAACACACTCAGTTTGCATTCCCTAAAGGCAATACACAGCCCTTGAAATGTTTCTTTTTTTCCAAAAGAGTGACATAGCATAATTTCGGTAGTGGTAGTTCCAGGTGCGAAAAAGCACAGAGTTACTGAACATCATTTTTAGCAACCCATTCTTCCTTAACCTAAATCAAGCATACAGGTTGTTGTGATTAAAATAGTGAACTCCTCTTGAAGAAGGCCAATGCTATTTGGCCAAATTATTTTAGGCCTCCTCAGAACAGATTACTAGGAGAATAGGTATTAGCCAGAATCCACTGGTGCTACTGAGGACACTTCTCACTCCCAAAATGTCTCAGATTAAATGTCCTCACCCATACCTCTCTCACAGAATAAAGGTACCACATTGAAAGTAGGCGGGCGTCTATATCAATAGCTACCTGCTGTATGATGTTCATTTATGGCGGATTGATTTTCTTGTAGAGCACAAACTAGTTGTGTCTTCAGAGTAGTGTGCTTCCTCTAGAAGAACTACTCACACGTAACAGCATCAAGATTCCCCAAAATGTTATGTTAAAAAGTTTTTCTATAGCGCAAATCACCACTGGTCTCTAAGCGCTTACACAGAAAAGGTACATAACCTGCTGCCTCTTGAGTCACTCTGCCCTTGGCACAGATTAGGGTGTAGGTGTTAGTTTTTTAAACAGATAGGTCTTCAAGTTCTTCCTGAAAGACAATAAATTGCGAGTCTTCCTTCAGGCTAGCTGGTAACTCGTTCCAGATTTGCGGGATGAGTACAGACAGGGCTCTGCCCCCTTTAGATTTTAGCTTAAATCTGGGTTGAAACAAGTTGGAGACTTTACTCGAGCGCAATGCTCTACCTGGAATATGTTTCCACTGACGTTGTTTGATGTATTCCGGGGCATTAGCAAAAATGCCTTTATGGGCCACGCAAAGACGTTTGAACTGCACTCTAGATCCGACAGGCAACCAGTGCAACTTCCGGAGCAAAGGTGTTGCTTGCGAATTCCTAGGTAGTGAGTAGATCAATCTGGCTGCGTCGTTCTGAACAACTTGCAGTTTCCTCAAAAGCTTCTGCGGAAGGCCTAGATACAGGGCATTCCCATAGTCCAGCCGCGAGATGACTGTGGCTGACACTATGGATTGTAGTGTAGGGGCCGATAGAATGGGTACTAACTTCTGGAGTTGCCTAAGCACCCAGTGCAAGACCCAACCACTGCCGAGACTTGGGGAGCCATAGAAAGATCTGCATCAATCTTCAGCCCCAGGCTTTTGACCACCTTTCCAGGAATAGGTGTAGTCCCTAATTCAGGGGGCCAAAACAAATCGCACCAGGGGTTTACTTGATCGGTCAGGACCAGTACCTCCGTTTTTTCGGCGTTCACTTTCAGGAGGTTGTTGGTCATCCAGTTTACAGTGAATCTAAGCAGATTCCTTACCAATTCCTGCACTTCCATTGAGTCCTCCAGCTGAACCAGTAGCTGGGTATCGTCGGCATAGTTGAAAATTTGGCAGTTCCTATGCATTAACTCCTCCACAAGAGGTTGCAGGTAGATGTTGAACAGCAGGGGAGATAGTGCGGGCCCTTGGGGTACCCCCCAGGCCACAGCATCTGCCTCCAAGAGCTGGTCTCCCAACTGCACTCTCTGGGTCCGACCCGTAAGAAAAGATTCTAGCCATATGAACGCTTGCCCTGTTCCCAGCTTCCTGATACGGTCCAGAAAGATGGTGTGGCTGACCGTATCAAACGCTGCAGACAAGTCCAATAGAATCAGGGCACAAGGCTGTTTATTATCTGCCCGGACCCACAGCTCGTCAGCAACTGTGGCCATTACCAGTTCAGTGCTATGTTGAGACCGAAAGCCTGCCTGCCTTGGATGGAGTAAACCATGTTCTTCCAGGTAACCGGCCAGCGTATTCAGGACATGCTTTTCAAGGATCTTAACCAGAAATGGCAGTTGGGAGATGGGCCTGTAGTTCTTTAAGACCTTAGTATCCGCTCCTGCTTTTTTCGGGAGTGGAATGACCCTAGCTTCTTTCAAATTTGACGGGAGGTAGCCCACTTCTAATGACTCATTTAATAGGCTCAGCAACTGACTTTGAATGCCGGGCAAGGCCATTTGAAAGGTTCTCGGAGGGCATGGATCCGTGCTAGATCCGGATTTTATTTGGCATGCAATGACCGCCAGGCTCTCTTCATCTAGACCTGGGATACTATTTGGCAACCATGTCGGCTCCTGACAGGCAGGGCCAGATGGTAGAAGAAAATACCAATGACTTCCCAACTCTACTTGAAAGTCTTCTCTGCTTTAGATATCCAACGCTTCAAACACTGCCTTCACATTTTCCAAAAATGCAGGCCTAACACCTACCTGAAGTTTAACCCACCCATGGCAGAATTCTTATTTGCCAAGATAAAGTTTACATGTGACTCAATGACGAACCTTGCCACTTTAAACCCAAACTTTTACAGTATGCCTAGTCACTTGGAACAGCTATGGCTCCCAATCTCAATATCAAGGAAAACAATGTCAAAGAAACAAAGACCGATTGGTACCAACTCTCTCTTCTAAAAACTTTTTTTTAAAGTTAAACAGTTTCTTACAGAAAGTGACTTCAGAACGGCTATTCAAGCCCTCTCACTCTTGCACCTGGATGGTGGTAATGCCTGCATCATAGCCTCCCAGACTTCACACTGGCAACTCTTAAGCGCATCCTACATTCTGCTGCACGACTCATCCAGGGCCCTAAGAAATATATCATCCGCATCCTGATGGAACTCCATTGGCTACCCTTGCCAGCCCATACCATCTTGTAAACCAACAGCATTGTTTACAAAGTTATCATGACCAGCATCCCCGCTTATCTGGAAGGCAGCCTTACCATGTATGGTAGTTCTGAGCACACCTGAAGCCAGGACGCAATCAGACTGCAGACTAAAAAGTGTAAAAAACAAGGGGAGTAGGCCTTTTCCATTTGTGCCCTCATGATCTGGAACAACATTCCTGTGTCCATCAGGACTGCCCCAGTGCTCCTCCAAGTTAGAAAAGAAAGGAAAACACTCCTAGTTAAAGAACACCACATTTCAATGCATTAACTGTCCACAATCCCACAACCTCTATCACTCCTTGACTTTATTCTGGCCTTTGACACTGTAGAAGACTACTTTTCCACTGGGCTAGGTTTTCATTGTTTAAATACAATATGCATACATACATATTAAAAACAAAAACAGAGTTAAAGTTATGGTTATAAATTAAAACTGAAAAACCAATAAACTGTGCAACTTATGGTTAGCTTCACATCCATGCTTCACACAAGGGTCATGCATACTATACACCAAATGAAAAGCTCACCCCTAGCATGAGAAACAATTACAAATGTCATGATTAACCTTACAAACCTTAGAAACTAGATTACAAATCACATTACCCTTAACACATTGAAAGAGACAACTACAAATGTTGAGTAACTTAGTGATTTGAGTGTGTGTTGCCATTTACCTATGTTGTGTTTTTTAGTCATGTTACTTATTGGTATAAATATTGTGAGCTCATTGTCATTGCCCTTGGTGCGTGAAAGGGTGTTTACAACTATCAATCAATCAATCAATCATTACATTTCTAAAGCGCGCTACATACCCGTGAGGGTCTCAAGGCGCTGGTGGGGCGGGGGGGGGGGGCAGCTACTGATCGAAGAGCCAGGTCTTGAGGAGTCTTCTGAAGGCCGGTAAGTCCTGAGTCTATTATAGGTTGGTTGGGAGAGCGTTCCAGGTCTTGGCGGCGAGGTAGGAGAAGGATCTTCTGCCGGCTGTAGTTTTCCGGATACGAGGGACTGAAGCGAGGGCGAGGTTGGCTGAGCGGAGGCTTCGGGTGGGGGTGTGGAAGCTGAGTCGGTTGGTAAGGTAGGCAGGTCCGTTGTTGTGAAGTGCGTTGTGTGCGTGGATGAGGAGCTTGAAGGTGATCCTCTTGTTGACGGGGAGCCAGTGCCGGCCTCTCAGGTGGGGTGTGATGTGGCTGCGGCAGGGAACGTCGAGGATTAGTCGAGCTGAGGCGTTCTGGGCTCGTTGTAGTCGTTTCAGGAGCTTGTTTGTTCTTCCTGAGTAGAGGGTGTTCCCGTAGTCGAGTCAGCTGGTGACAAGGGCCTGGGTAACGGTCTTTCTCGTGTCGATAGGGATCCATTTTAAGATTCTGCGGAGCATTCGGAGGGTGTTGAAGCAGGACGCGGAGACGGCGTTGACTTGCCTGGTCATGGAGAGGGTGGAGTCTAGGATGACCCCCAGGTTGCGTGCGTGGTCCGTGGGTTCCGGGGCTGTGCCTAGTGATGTGGGCCACCAGGAGTCGTCCCAAGCTGATGGGGCGGGTCAGAGGATGAGGACCTCCATCTTGTCTGAGTTCAGCTTCAGTCTGCTGTCCTTCATCCAGTCGGCTACGGCCCTCATTCCTCTGTGGAGGTTGGCTTTGGCGGTGTGGGGGTCTTCGGTGAGGGATATGATTAGCTGGCGTAGGAGATGATGTTGAGGTTATGTTGTTGTGCGACGTGGGCGAGAGGAGCCATGTAGATATTGAACAGCGTCGACTGAGGGAGGATCCCTGTGGGACGCCGCAGATGATCTCTGCGGTTTTTGAGCGAAAGGGTGGGAGGCGGACGCTCTGGGTTCTGCCGGAGAGGAAGGATATGGTCCAGGCCAGGGCCTTCTCTTGAATGCCAGCGTCCTGGAGGCGTGTTGATAGGGTGCGGTGGCAGACTGTGTCGAAGGCTGCTGACAGGTCCAGGAGAATGAGGGCGGCTGTTTCTCCTTTGTCCGTCAAGGTCCTGATGTCGTCAGTGGCAGCGATGAGGGCGGTCTCGGTGTTGTGGTTGCTGCAAAAACCGGATTGGGAGGGGGTCCAGGATATTGTTGTCTTCAGGTAGCGGGTTAGCTGTTTGTGGACGATCTTCGCTATTACTTTTGCCGGGAATGGGAGCAGGGAGATGGGCCGGAAGTTCTTGTGGTCCTTGGGGTCCGCTTTGGTCTTCTTCAGAAGGGCGTTGATCTCGGCATGCTTCCATATTTCCGGGAAGGTGGCTGTCTCGAAGGAGCAGTTGATGGTTTTCCGGAGGTGGGGTGCAATGGTAGTGCTGGCCTTGTTGAAGACGTGGCGAGGGCAGGGGTCCGATGGGGATCCGGAGTGGATGGAGTTCAAGGTTTTGACGGGGTCTTCGTCACTGATGCTGGAACAGGTGGTCAGGCGGCCGGTGCAGTTGGTAGTCGCAGGGGAAGTGAACTCGGTGGTGGGTGCGGGGGGGGGGTCGGAGTTGAGGCTATCGTGGATGTCGGTGATCTTGCGGCAAAAGAAGGTGGCCAGGGAGTTGCACAGGTCTTGTGATGTTGGGATGTCGTTGGTGTTGGAGCTGGGGTTGGAGAATTCTTTCACGATTTTGAAGAGTTTTTTGGTGTTGTGTGCGTTGTTGTCTAGGCAGTCCTTAAAGGCGGTCCTCTTGGCGGTTCTGATGAGTTGGTGGTGTCTGCGGGTGGCGCTCTTAAGGGCTGTGTGGTTGTCTGGTGTTCGGTCGTGGAGCCATTTCTTCTCCAGCTTCCGATAGGTGTGCTTGGAGGTCCGGAGGTCTTCGGTGAACCAGGTGGCTTTCTTGTTGGTGTAGTTGGTTGTGGAGGTCTGGGGGGGGGGGCGGGTGTTGGCGCAGTCGTTGATCCACTGTCTGAGGTTGGTTGCGGCGGTGTCTGGGTCGGTGGGGTCGGCGGGTAGTCTCCGGGTGAGGGTGGTCGTCAGTTGGTCTTCGGTGACCTTGCCCCAGCAGCGGCGTGGCAGCTGTTGGGTGCGGTGGTGCGTGGTGGGTTTCCTGAAGCTGAAGTAGACGCATCTGTGGTCGGTCCAGTGGGGTTCGGTGGTGTGGTTGAAGGAGATGTGGGGGCTTGCGGAGAAGATGGGTGGGTGTTGTCACAAGCTGTTTGAGTCAGGGGTTGGCGAGGTTGTCAATCAGTGCGGTGGAGTTGGCGTCGTTGTTGTTCTCGAGGTGGAAGTTCAGGTCCCCGAAGAGGATGTAGCGAATGGAGGCGAGGGCGTGGGTGCTGATGAGGTCGGCGATGGTGTCGCTGAACTGTGGTCGGGGTCCGGGAGGTCTGTAGATGAGTGTTCCTCTGAGGGTCGTGTTGGGGTCGGTGTGGATCTGGAAGTGCAGGTGCTCAGCGGTGGTGTGGGTGTCGTCGGTGTTAGTTGAGATTCTGATGGAGTCTTTGTGGACGATCGCGATTCCACCTCCTACTCCGTTGTCGCAGTCTCTGCGGGAGATCTTGTAGCCCTGTGGGATGGCTATGGCGATGTCTGGGAGCGAGGTGGCGTTCAGCCAGGTCTCCGTCAGGAAGGCGACGTCGGGCCGGTGGAGTCTAGGAGGTCCCAGAGTTCGATGGCGTGCTTGCGAGCGGAGCGGGTGTTGAGGAGAATGCAGCGGAGGTGGTTGGGTTCTTTGGCTGGTGCTTTTGTGGGCTGGATGCTGGTGTAGCTGCAGTTGCGGCAGGTGAAGGGTCCTTGGGTGCGTCTCGGGGTGGCTCTGTAGCAGTTGTGGGTTCGTAGTACAGTCTGGCGTGGCGGGGGGCCCAGGGGTTATGGCGCTGGGCGCGGTCCAGGCGCGGACGGGCGCAGACGGGCTTCCCTTTGGCACGCAATCGGCACGTCCGCTGCGCGTGTCCTGGCGTGTGCTCCATAAGAGGCGGGGAGGGAGGGAGAAGCAGCTAGGAGGCGGGAGCGGGGCGGCGAATGGGAGGGAAACAGAAGGCAAGTGGGCGGGCCGCAGGGGGGCAGCGGCGGGAATCAGAAAACAACGGCGGAAGGGCGCTGGAGAGCCCAATAGGGGGGTGAGCAGGGGAATGCAGAGGCAGAAGCCTAACTCAGTACAGAAGCGGGGGATATACAAGAGGCGAGCAAAATACAAATAAACCGTCAGAAAGCAATCAGACAGTCACCGGGAGCCGGGAACTCACGGCGGTAGCAGCAGCAGGGGGCGGGGGTCACGAGCACACTGGAGGAGCCGTGCAGCGTGAGGAGTGTCTGGACCGGGGTCCCAACAAACGCCTTCTGATAGTGTCCTGAGAAGAGATAATGGAAAGCTGGTCGCACACAGGCTAAATATATTTTATCAACTATTTAAAAAAAAAAAAAAAAAACCATAAAAATTGTTAAGGCTATTTGCTATAGGTCGCCATAATTAAAGGTCATTTCAAAGAGCTCGAAGTGACACTTGAATCTCTGGTCCAGCAGTAAATGTACAGTGGGCAGGGGAGTGTAAATTGGCATGTGTGTGGTTATTTACCATATCTATAAAGGTTAATAGTCTCAATGGGGATTAAGTTGTTCAACCCAGGGGCGGAAGGCAGTCCTTTCTGGTCTCCCCCATTGAGGGGCCCTCAAACCTCCCGGTGGGGAGGGGGGGGGGGGGATTCCACCGAAGGCCAATGAATATCTATGACAGTGGTTCCCAAACGTTTTTGACCTGTGGCTCCCTTGGACTAATTGGCAGCTGGCCGTAGCTCCCCACCATTTTTTTTTTACCAGTGTGGGGTGGGGGAGGGAGGGTGAGGGGGGGGGGGTTAGCGCGACCTCTGGAGTACTTCTTGTCGTCTTAAATAAACAGGTTAAAAAAACAAAGGCATGATCTTCTATCCACAGAGCTGCAGAAAATTTCCCTTAACCTGCCAAAGGAGTTTACTTCATATTTTACTCCCCAAAAGGAGTGAGATTGATTAATGTTTAGTTTTCACACCAGCTCGAAACAGAACACTGCTCATTATACCCCATTTGCTTTCATGATATCACCTCAAGCGTCTGCCCAAACTTAGCAAGTTGGAATGCGAGGTTCAAATCAGCACACTCTGCCCAATATGTGACAGGTCTGCAGCATCTTAACGTACATTGTGCAGACCCTCCAGCTTTTCGCGATTTCGCGATTTGCAAAATAATCGCGAAATCAGCTGAAGGGCGCGATGACCGCGAAATTGACCTTTCTGGCCGCGAAAAAGGTCTTCGGCAGGCAGCAAAAAAGATGGTGACATCTTATTGGCTGAACGTGCCTACGTCACCACATGAGCGCGCACAGCCGTAATAGCCACACAACCAGCCGAGTTTCATTTAGTACCAGTGCAGCAGTAAACATAACTATGCCCTTATCCCAGTCCCCTCTCCAATCCTTCATGCCCTCTCTCCCTAAACTGACTGAAACAAACAAAATAAATAAAACGTGTGTCTCATTCCTAATCTTCTCATTTCAATCACCTCACTGTACCTCCAAACATACCTCCGATTTTCCGTGCCCAATACTTCGAAACTGTGATGAAATACCTTGCTGAAGCCGCAGCCGGCGACCTAACCTCCTCATCCATCTTCCCCATTGCCTCGAAAAATCATCTGTTCCCGCTGTCACTCAATCCGTTCGTTTTTAATCACATCCTCACCGGCTCATTTAGAACATAGTTAACCCCGTGACTTGCTCTCATCAGCTGCACCACGTTACTCTCACTGTTCCTGAACTACTGATCCCACAATGCACCCTCCCCTGCCTCGTACCAAAAGTAATGCGTGAACCTAAATCTAAGTATTAAACCCCCCATCCATGCTCTACCTTTTATCTCCAATGTGAGTGTAGAACCAAACATCCGAATTTGTTTGCCAGGCGCAACCCACATCTGGAAACCAGCGTCCAGAGGAAAATAGCTCCCTCGGAGGAGTAGTAATCCCAGGTCACCGCTCCCCCCCCTCCACCCACCCTATTCCCCGCAGCTACAAATTCTGAAATTGTTCCAACCTAATATGATCACAGCCCCTCTCCAGTTTCGGTTTCTCGTTTGTCAAGGAGGGAAGTCGCTGTGCGTGTGCTCGACCTTAAACCTCAATGTTTCCACGCCCCAGTCGTGATGTCATCGGGTCAAAGGGCTGATCATCCTCTGCTTGCCCCATCTTGAGCCCTGGGGAAACCCCACACCAGGCAATAAGAGGTAAACATCACGCTTTGCCAAATCCTCGGTCTGTGTTCCACTGGCACCACACTCATTGAGCCAATCACAGCATCCCACATCAGAAGGCAATTCTTTTTTTGGGTGCTGTTGGGGTTACCAACCGTACAGACCCATTGCATGTAAAGTGGCTGAATCCTTATAACAAAGGACATTTTCATTTTGATACTAGCAACCACACGTCATATATACTAACAACGCAGCCATGCTTCGTTGTAACTAACTTCACCAGACTGTTCAACAGACTTCAAGCTCAGTGATGTATAATAAAATAGGGCAGAGGATTATTATGCCTGCTACAAAGTACGTGAATCAGGTTACAAAGGCACTAGGCTAGAGACCTTCCATTTCTGGTACTTTGCTGCAATTTCAAGATATTCTTAGAGTTTTGAATTGCTCAAATTGGGGTAATTTCTGATATTTATCGGTTTCCCTAACTTCATTGTTTGATTTTATTCAGAAGAAAGTGTCACTCATACTCAATGAAAGTCACTCATATTTACAGTGAATTTATGAAAATGGCACACATAAGCAATCTGAAACCCTGGCAGTTATGTACCCTGCAGCAGCGCTTCTGAACTTCTGGGGATATTTTAAGGCCCCTTTTAGATGATTGGGCTACAGAAAAGAGGATCGTTTTTTAAATGCATTCCCTTGTCTTTGTCCACTCACAAAGTGGCCCTTAAATTGCTACACTTAAATCGTTGCATTACTTTTTAGTAAGGCGCTCTAGCAGCAAAGCAAGACTTCCTCTATGGGTCATATTTGTATTCACAATATATTTTCAATGTTAAAAAGGGTGATAGAAATTACTGTTTTTTAAAATGGACGAGTCTAGGAGGCAGAGGTGCCCCGGCAGGGGTGCATACATAGGTACTAGAACATTCCAGGGAGAGATAGGGCCCCCTCTCACGAGGTGCAGATAGGAGCTGTGCTTCCGTAGAGCCACAGACACTCTTGCCAGTTTCACAGTGGAATACCCTGTTCAATCAGTTTACATTGATTTAAGGCTGAAAAGGAATGATTACGAAAAAAATAAGGTGCCGCAATAATGCCGCTAAATACCCACTTTTGTGCCGCTAAATTTCAATTTTTGTGCCGCTAAATTTGCAAATCTATGCCGCTATATCCTGGGGGGTCTGATTGTGCAAATGCATTTTTCAGAAACCTACCATTAATGTGCACATTAGATTTCTTACCGTTAACAGTGTCTGAAGGCAGGTTAGCAGGTCAAAAGCAGGGCCGGCACAGGTAGCGTTTTACCGCCCCAATGGCCCTGAAAACAGTGGAAGTGTGCAGTATTTTTTTGCCCCCCTCCCTCCCCGTGTCCCTTCCACTGTAAAATCTGAAGGGATAAATCCCCCACATCCCCACACTTCCTACGCTCATGCCTGTGTGGGGTACGTCGGCGCCAGTTGCAAAATGTGTCTGGAATCGGATGATCTGTGTTCAGTCAGGTCCATAGAGTGTGACTGCAAGACTACTCCCAGGGGAGGGAATGATGGGGGGGGGGGGGGGGGGGGGGGGAGTCCTCCGATCTGGACTCTTATCCGGACTGGAACATGCAGAAAGCCATCGGAAATGATAAACTTGTCAGCCAGATAGGCAATGGTGTTGCCATCTCCGAGATGGTGTTCGTTTCCATTCACAACGCCATTCATTTGTGACTCTGCTAAAATGATCAGTTAAATCAATCTCTTCACCCGCCAAGTGCTTTGTTTACCGGTGTGAAGAGTGGCGTTATTTCAATATTTGCCCCAACTGCATGATATTGTGTAGTTGTGCAGATCACACGTCAAATCCCTGCAGCTGTGGCGTTCGCTGGAGGTGAGAACACTGGGCAGTATAGAATAAGACGCAGATCCGACCAAGCTCGCACCGTGAAAGAGCATTATTCTACTCAACCCGATTTGGGGAAGTTTCATCCAAAAGTCACCGTCCTCTCCGCACCCTTCTGTTTGTATGTCGCGCGAGCCCCTCGCTTCCCATCAGAGCCTCCGGTACAAAAACACTTTCTATCCCCCACACTTCCTACGCTCATGCCTGTGTGACACCCCCACCCCCACCCCCACCCCCACCCCGGTCCAGCGAGAAACAGAGGCCCTACTACCTCTTGAAAAGCTGCTCAGGCGATTAGGCAGACCTGATAGGGGCTGGGGAAGGGCAGGATTAAGGCAACAATCAACAAACCTCTCTCCCTTTGTCCTGGAAGCGCAGGCTGTGGTGGCAGCGAGAACGAGGTGTGAAATAATTCCTGGAGCTTTTCAGCACTACAAAGGGGAAGGTCACAGGTCAAGGGCAGGGCCAGAAAGAGGACCAGAGCGGTGACTGAGGCCCAGGCCCGGCTGAGAAGTGCAAGCGGGCCAGAACCGTGTAGAGCCTCGGCCAGGGAGCGGGGCTGGCCCACAGAGTGGTGCTGGGACACAGTTGGGGGTGGCGGCTGGGTGACCCTGCCCTGGCCGTCCTGGCCGCCCCTCTGCCCATCAGAAGACCCCAAGAATATCTGGAGAAGACCCGGGTGGTGCAGAGGCCCGCGCCTAGCTGAAGACCATGGGCCGCAGGCCCTAAGAAGCACTGCTTGGGCCCTGCCCTGGCCACCCCTCGGTGCGAGAGACAGAGTAATCTGAGAAGGTGGAAGGCCCACCAGTAGAAACAGCTTCAGCACAAGGCAAAAGGTGAGCTCCACAGGCAACTGCAGAGGCTGCCACCAGCTATAGAGGGTCAGGAGCCTAGGCGTGGGTGGAGGCAGAGGCCTGTGCAGTCCCAGTGTTGCAGCCCCCTAGGAGAGCCGCAGGGGAACAGTTGGAGAGACCCTACTCACCACTTCAGCCAGGTTGGAGTGGCCCAGCTGGAGAGGACATGTTCGCCGACCCAGAGGCGCTGAAGTGGGCATCGACTCTCAGCCGGAGGACAGTCCCCGGGGGCCCACCTCCCTCCCGCTCGCGATGATGAAGACTCAGAGGGAAGACCCACGGGACGGGGAGAGGTAGGATCTGCCTGGACCCCACCGAAATAGCAGAGTGCCAAAAGACAGCACTGCACTCCATCACTGAAGCCTTAGCCCAGCCTTAGTCCAGACCAGCAGTCCGTAGAAGAATCAGCACTCTTTCTACTGCAGGTTGGCTGGGTGGGAGCGAACAGGGGGGCAGGACCTTGGCCATACTTGGACCCTTATTTGTTGACTCCCAGAACTGAGACAATTGTCCTTTTTGGAACTAACTTTTCACATGTTTTACTCTAATAAATGTTTACTGTTGGGTTGTTTTAGTTGGGGTTTATGTATGTTTTTGCTGAAAGCCTACCAACTCACATACAAGATGCCACAACAGGATACTATCCTAAAGGTTAACTTGCCCACCTGCAGTTTGCACACTCGAGAACTAGATCCACACCTACTGCATAGCCCTAATTCCTACAGCCACCACTAAGGTGCTACTTGTAGGACACCCCCGCGCCGCACGGCCACCAGCTGCTGCGAGTGCCCCCTCCGCCTTCTGCCTCGCTGCCTCGCTCCCCGGCTGCTGCCGCTGGACCCCGCCCCCTCCCTCGAGCGACGCGGTCCGTGGTAGCTCCAGGGCGCCGCTTCTCTCCCTGTGCCCTGCTGTCGTCTCTGTTAGCCTTCCTTAAGGCTGTACTTCTGTATTTAGGGTAAAGTGTTCTATTTGTATTGTTGCATATTTTGTTCTTTGCAGTGTTTGTCCCTTGGTTTCCTCCCCGCTCCCCGCTTCCCGCCACCGCCACCAAGCCACGCCCCTTTTTGCCTTCTGTATCCCTCCCCGCTCCCGCCTCCCAGCTGCCCCGCCCACCCGCGCACTTGGCCATATATGGCGACCGTGCGACGCAGGTGAGTGTGACCTACTTGTAGGACACCCCCGCGCCGCACGGCCACCAGCTGCTGCGAGTGCCCCCTCCGCCTTCTGCCTCGCTGCCTCGCTGCCTCGCTCCCCGGCTGCTGCCGCTGGACCCCGCCCCCTCCCTCGAGCGACGCGGTCCGTGGTAGCTCCAGGGCGCCGCTTCTCTCCCTGTGCCCTGCTGTCGTCTCTGTTAGCCTTCCTTAAGGCTGTACTTCTGTATTTAGGGTAAAGTGTTCTATTTGTATTGTTGTTGCATATTTTGTTCTTTGCAGTGTTTGTCCCTTGGTTTCCTCCCCGCTCCCCGCTTCCCGCCACCGCCACCAAGCCACGCCCCTTTTTGCCTTCTGTATCCCTCCCCGCTCCCGCCTCCCAGCTGCCCCGCCCACCCGCGCACTTGGCCATATATGGCGACCGTGCGACGCAGGTGAGTGTGACCTACTTGTAGGACACCCCCGCGCCGCACGGCCACCAGCTGCTGCGAGTGCCCCCTCCGCCTTCTGCCTCGCTGCCTCGCTCCCCGGCTGCTGCCGCTGGACCCCGCCCCCTCCCTCGAGCGACGCGGTCCGTGGTAGCTCCAGGGCGCCGCTTCTCTCCCTGTGCCCTGCTGTCGTCTCTGTTAGCCTTCCTTAAGGCTGTACTTCTGTATTTAGGGTAAAGTGTTCTATTTGTATTGTTGTTGCATATTTTGTTCTTTGCAGTGTTTGTCCCTTGGTTTCCTCCCCGCTCCCCGCTTCCCGCCACCGCCACCAAGCCACGTCCCTTTTGCCTTCGTATCCCTCCCCGCTCCCGCCTCCCAGCTGCCCCGCCCCCCCGCGCACTTCGCCATATATGGCGACCGTGCGAACGCGCAGCGTTGACGCGCAGCGGGCGCGCCGAATGTGCGCCGAAGGCGCGCCAAAGGTAAGCCCGTCTGCGCCCGTCCGCGACCGGATCGCGACCAGCTCCAGGACCCCTGGCCCACGAAGACCCCGACCGACCCGCCTGACGTACTCCGCCGCCACCCTCATCGCACTCAACACCGGCCGACTCCCAGAATGCCACCAAGCCACCCCACGACGCACCCACGGACCTTTCAGCTGCAACGCCTGCAAGTTCACCTGCATCCGGACCTGCCTCGCACCAGCACCCGCCAAGTCGAACACCAGCAGCACCCACCTCAAGTGCATCCTGCTCAACACCCGCTCCGTCCACAGACACGCCATCGAACTCTGGAACCTCCTAGACGCCACAGCCCCTGACGTCGCCTTCCTCACGGAGACCTGGATGAACGCCTCTTCAGCCCCCGACATCGCCATCGCCATCCCAGAGGGCTACAAGATCGTCCGGAGGGACCGCAACGCCAACCAGATGGGAGGAGGCATCGCCATCATCCACAAGAACACCATCCGTCTCACGACCAGCACCGACAACACCCTGACCAGCGCCGAACACCTGCATTTCCAGATCCACACCAACCCGAACACCACCCTTAGAGGCACCCTGATCTACCGACCTCCGGGACCACGCACACAATTCAGCGAGGACATCGCCGACTTCGTCAGCCCGCATGCCCTCCCCTCCGCTGACTACATCCTACTGGGGGACCTCAACTTCCATCTGGAGAACAACAACGACCGCAACACCAACACCCTGCTCGACAACCTCGCCAATCTTGGACTCAAGCAGCTGGTGTCCACCCCCACCCACCTCGCCGGACACACACTCGACGCCGTCTTCTCATCCAGCAAAGACGTCGCCTTCAGCCACGCCACAGAACTCCACTGGACGGACCACAGCTGCGTCCACTTCACCTTCAAGAGAACGACGACCCACCACCACCAGCAACAGGCCGCCCGCAGAAGCTGGAACAAGATCACAGCAGACCAGCTCGCCACCTCCCTGAGCCAGCACCCTCCTGCCAGCTCAGCGAACCCCAGCCAGGCCGCCGACAACCTCACGAAGTGGATCAGCATCTGCGCGGACGAGCTCGCCCCGCTGAGGACCCCGCCCAGCAGACCCGGCAGCAAGAAAGCCCCGTGGTTCTCCGACGAACTCAAGAGCTCCAAGAAGAACTGCCGAGCCCTCGAGAAAGTCTGGAGAAGGGAACCTACACCGGACAACAGGACCACCCTCAAACTGGCCACTCGGAAGCACCACCAGCTGATCCGCGCCGCCAAGAAAACTGCATTCAAGGACCGGCTGGACAACAACGCACACAACAGCAAGGAACTCTTCAACATCGTGAAAGAGCTATCCAACCCCAGCGCAGGAAACAACGACATCACCCCATCGCAAGACCTCTGCGACTCCCTCGCTTCCTACTTCCACAACAAGATCGCGGACATACACAACAGCTTCAACAAACAACCAACGCACACCATGACCGAACAACCACCCCCCACCACCACCCTCCACGCCTGGACCCCGATCAGCACCGAAGACACCATCCGCACGATGAACTCCATCCACTCCGGATCACCGACCGACCCCTGCCCTCACCACGTCTTCAACAAGGCCGACGCTGTCATCGCACCCCACCTGCGAGACATCATCAACACATCCTTCAACACCGCCACCTTCCCTGAGAGCTGGAAGCACGCCGAACTCAGCGCTCTACTCAAGAAACCAACAGCGGACCCCACCGAACTCAAGAACTACCGCCCCATCTCGCTCCTCCCGTTTCCAGCCAAAGTCATCGAGAAGACCGTCAACAAGCAGCTGGCCGCCTTCCTCGAGACGAATGGATCCCTCGACCCCTCACAGTCCGGCTTCCGAGCCAATCACAGCACCGAGACCGCCCTCATCGCCGCCACCGATGACATCCGAGCCCTGATGGACAACGGAGAAACAGCGGCCCTCATCCTCCTAGACCTCTCCGCGGCATTCGACACTGTCTGCCACCGCACCCTGGTACAGCGCCTGAGCAACGTCGGAATCCAGGACAAGGCGCTGGAATGGATCATCTCCTTCCTCGACGGAAGAACACAGAGAGTCCGCCAACCACCGTACAAGTCAGAGGCCTCCGAAGTCATCTGCGGCGTCCCTCAAGGATCATCTCTGAGCCCCACCCTCTTCAACGTCTACATGAGCCCCCTCGCGGCCATCGCACGCCAACACAACCTCAGCATAATCTCCTACGCCGACGACACCCAGCTGATCCTCTCCCTGACCAACAACCCCGCCGCCGCCAGAGCCAACCTACACGAAGGGATGAAAGAGGTAGCCGAGTGGATGACGACCAGCCGCCTGAAACTGAACTCGGACAAGACGGAGGTCCTCATCCTGGGCTCTTCACCCTCCGCCTGGGACGACTCCTGGTGGCCTCCCGCCCTGGGCACCGCACCCAAACCAACAGACCATGCACGCAACCTGGGCTTCATCCTGGACTCCTCCCTCTCCATGACCAGGCAAGTCAACAACGTCTCCTCGGCGTGCTTCAACATCCTACGCATGCTACGGAAGATCTTCTGGTGGATCCCCACCGAGACCAGGAAGACCGTCACCCAGGCCCTCGTCACCAGCCGACTGGACTACGGCAACGCCCTCTACGCCGGTACCACCGCCAAGCTCCAGAAGAGACTCCAACGGATCCAGAACGCCTCAGCACGACTCATCCTCGACATCCCACGACACAGCCACATCTCCGGACATCTGAGAGACCTTCACTGGCTCCCCGTCAACAAAAGAATCACCTTCCGCCTCCTCACCCACGCACACAAAGCCCTACACGACCAAGGCCCGAGCTACCTCAACAGCCGGATCAACTTCTACGCTCCCAAACGCCACCTCCGTTCAGCCAACCACGCCCTCGCCGCCGTCCCCCGCATCCGAAGAGCAACTACAGGAGGAAGGTCCTTCTCCTACCTGGCCGCCAAGACCTGGAACTCCCTCCCGACCGACCTGCGCCTGACCCAAGACCACCTCTCCTTCAGGAAGAAGCTGAAGACCTGGCTGTTCGAGCAGTAGCGGCACCCCCCCCTCCCCTAAGCGCCTTGAGACCCTACGGGTAGGTAGCGCGCTCTATAAGTGTCACTGATTGATTGATTGATTGGCACATCAAAGCATTACTGCAATGAGCTTCAGTTTCCCACATCGTGTGCGCGGCGCCCCTGGCTTCTCATGATGGCGCACCGGGGTGCCGCGGCGCACAGTTTGGGAACCACTGATCTATGAGATATGGGAGACTCCGGGGCTCTCTTTACATTCTGCAGGGAGGCATTTTACGTTCCGCCTCACTTCAACCAGAATTTACTTCCTATTTTCAATAAAAAGAACACACTTACGCATGTTCAAATGCGGCCTTTTAGTTAGTGATCAAAAAGTGGCGGACAGACACCTACCGTGCGGTCATAGAACACGTGACAGCACACCTATCAAAAACGCATAAGGAGGAGTGTCTGCTGATGGACAGTTACTTTTTTACGTACCCCCATGATGGAACTCTATACCAGTGCAAACTGCTTCGTTGGTCCATCTGTTTGGATGGATGCGATAAAAGCTTCCCATTAAATTATTATAATAATGCATGAAGCGTTGTTATGGAATGTTGGTATGTCTGTTAACATTTTTTTTTACAGAGGTCGTTGCATTTGCTACTGCGAGTAACTAATAAACGCTGCAGTCTCCACACACTTTATTTTCGGAAATACTGCACAGATGTAGAAACCGTAATTAAACTAGAAACTGAATTTGCCAGGACTGGGTGCACCAACTATGACTGCACCTGGGAGCAGGAAAATAATTCCACGGGCAGAGGTTGCGCCATAATTGTTAATAACCACCGCAGTAATGCAGTTATGCCATCTAAAATCTTAAAAATCAAGAGCCACCTGGAAAGAATCTATCACTTTTAATATTAATTTACTTTACATTTCTTTTCTTGGCAGGAAAAGAGAGACGTTTTTTCTGTCAGCAATGGAGAATTTAAATTGTTCTACCTTCATGGGCATTCTTCGTGTAATAAAAATACCTTCATACTTGGAGAGTATTTGGCTAAAATAAGCAAGCAGGGACATCCTCCACGAGGCAATATATTTTCCTGAGATGGAGGTGCACGGAAACAGAAGGAGCTTTAAGAGGAATTTACTTCGTTCACCAGTGGCCTCAGTAGCAAAGGCAGAATATCACCTCCATTTTCATAGAAAAATGCTTTTGCCTTCAGTAGTTTTTTGTTGTTTTAAATGTGCATCTCCTTTCGGTACCGTCAGTGTGCTGTGAAAGAACTATGCAGAATTTCGGTATTTGGAAAGACAGGGAAAGTTATAAAACAGTCAGGTAAAGAGGTTGTGAACTATGACCTATATATACCTTCTGCCCTGTTTCAAGGTGATCGGTGGAGTATGATAACTTCATGGATGGTGCATAGAGGGTTACAATCTCTGCAGACGCTGCCATAAAAATGGTTTAGGAGGGAGGGGTGGGGGGGGGGGGAAGCAGACCACAAACCTGTTTTTGAGTGAAAAAGGCTGCTTTATTGAAACAGGTGCACATTAACAATTAACAAACCTCGGCCAACACCTTACAAAACTAATCCTCACTAAATAACCAACTTCCTTAACCCCCAATCACCGCCCTGGCCCCTAACATTTCTTTGACCCCGCCCCCACCCATACATTACAATATTACAAAATACAAACAATGCAAATCCCTGCATACCCGTCTAAACCCAACAATTCAAACAAACCGACAGCCGCGGTCGGTAGGGGAGTACCTGCCGGGTCGGTGATGTGGGGAGGGGGAGGGGAAGGGTGGGGGTTTCTAATATATGGATAATGGAGGTTTGCAGGTAAGTAAACATTTAAATAAATCGAACAAATTTCTTTGCGCGCGCTGCATTGCATTTGGGAATGCAGTGCACGCAACGAAATTCGTTTGATTTATTTAAATGTTTACTTACCTGCAAACCTCCATTATCCAAACATTACAAACCCCCACTCTGCCCCTCCCCCACCCCACGTCACCGCCCCGGCAGGTACTCCCCTACCGACCGCGGCTGCAATCCGATACACAAACTCCCCTGCCTGCCCCTTAACAAATTCTTATCCCCCAACCTGTGGGACCACCCCAGCAACTTAGCCTGCCCAACTTATCGTGTCAATGACCCAACTACTCAAATGAACAACCACAATTCTGCAAATCCTGACAAAACACCACTAACCCCAGCACAGCACCTGTTCCAAGCGACAATACAACATAAGAACCCCTGTCCACCTGTTCCAACCAAAACCACCGGAATAAAACCAACTGGAACCACCAAGAAAGAAAAATAATTAAATAAACCCAACCGAAAAAGAGGGAGGGATGGTGGGACAAAAAAGAAAATAGTCTAAACTACTCCCAGCCACCAGGTCACCAAACCTAAAATGGTGGCTGGGAGAGGGAGTCCAACGCATTTATGCTTGGGTTCCCTTTGGGCTATAAAACAAGCCCAAAGTATAAAAAACACGCCTTGCCTACTGCAAACCCCCTCACCCCCGCCCCTCCCAAACTGCCCGGGGGGGGGGGGGGGGGGGACCTCCCTGCGGTCGGCTGCCCCACCAAGCCCCTCGTGTGAATGGTACAGTGAAACGTAAACTTACTCCTTGCGGCCTCTGAGAGCCAGAGAAGTGCTGGTGTTGCTTTTGTTCCCATTGAGACGGTTGTGCTGGGGCAGTTCACTCCACACCACAATAGGGAAATGCACATTATAGAGTATGAATCTAAGAAATGTTCATCTGATGGTGCAATTAGAAATTATCATGTCATTCCAGGTTAAAACACATAACACTGCTTTGCTACATAAGAAACAGACGGGCAGAAACAGCATCAAAATTAAACTCATCAGCAAGCACGGCAGGTACCAAATACCACCTCATTACACTAGCCAAACAGAACATGGCAATTAACTCCGGGGAGGAGATATGGAATTGGAAACCTCTTTGGGACCTCTCAAAGGACTCCGTATTTCTAGCAGAATAGGGGGCACCAGGTTTGGCATTGTGCGAATAGGTTTGAGAATCAGAAAGAGGTTGATGGACTTTTATGTAAAAGTAACAGTAGCCCAAGTGTTAGGGATAAGGATGAAGACTATGAATACAGTCCCCGGGCCAAGTACCGAGAGATCTTACTGCTGGAACATTAGGCTTTGGTTTCCCACTATTGCATAAGGTAAGGCAGTCTCCTTCCCAAAGTGCAATCATATGTGGGGCAGAGATGTGACTCTTGGTTCGGGTCTCTTAACCCTTTCAGGGAATGCAAATGTTTGCTTAGGAGTGGATGGCTTGATGAGTCTGGACTGAGATTTTCACATAGCCACCTGCACCACAGAAGGAGTTTGAAGACATCTGAATTGGAAGGCAGTAGCCGAATGCTGAGCTAATGATCAGTGGATAGAATAACATAACAAGGTTTGTATGAAAGATCCTTGGTTCTCCGTTGTCTACCAATACTTTCAGCATCTATGTTTGCAAACTTAAAAAAAAATTGCTTTACAATGAGGGCCTTAGAATGGTCTCCGTGATCTTGTTTTTTTGTTTACCTGACAAAGGCAATGCAACACATGATGGAAGATCAGAAGGTCATAGGACGCCTGTGTACTCACTCTACCAAGAAGGCATTTCTGTAATTTTGGGGTGAATTTCTGACTATATGACTAAAGACTGTGTTACTATTTCTCGCAGGAATCGATTGATGCAGTTACCTTACAATAAACCTTGCCTTAATCGCCTGCTACATTTGCTTCGTAAGAGATTTCTTTCTTTTCACACCATATCTGATCTTGCTGTGCTCTTGGAAGTGTTGATCAGACTGCAATCACACTAATTAACCTACTCATCATTTCCATCAATGTGCTCCGAGGCATTCTTTTCAGACCCAGTGACATAACTTTGTATTCTGCACGACTACCTTCTATGGGTATAGTCTTGAGTTTCTGAAGCGTATGGCTCAATTCATGCAAGGAAGGTAAAGGGCACATTGATAAATTCTTAAGGGTTATACATGGGTTTCGCAAAGTCGCTGCTGCTCGATGGCATCAAGAAAATATTTGCAAAGGTAAATCTCTGGACGTCTCTTCAGAGCAATAGAAGTGTCAATAAGATAGCATGTACATAATGGTGTGAGCATACACTGTCTTGCAGCGGAGATTCAAACATGTCTGCAGCAGGCCCATGGACCTAAGAAGTCTAGAGGGCAACAGTGAGATTCGACACAAGAGTTCATGACTCAATGGAGCCTTAGGAGCAACAAATAGGCAAGTCCATTAATAGCTGCAGACCAAGTCGAGAAAGACCCTCAGCCCCTTCCTCACCCATTAAATAGAGCACATTGTTCAGTGGAGGGCTTGAACCACGCCTCCACTGGAAGGAACATGTGGGACACCTCCAAAGAGAGTGGGCTCTATTGCAGAAGGCAACAAAGTGGCAGACTGGTCAGTTTTTTGTTACATACTTTGATCACCAAGTGAGCAGTGGTAAAACAAATCACCAGATGTCAATATTCAGGCTGTGCTGGATTGAAAGGTGCCAACACCTCATACCCAAGGTAAGAGTCACACTATGACTCGGTGGTTTTTGCTGCAACTTTGTGGCCAACTATGGAACTATAGCTAACATTTAAATATCCATGGCTTCCAAGAAGCAGTCCAAGAAGTTCATCTAGTCTGCAGGGTCTGATGTTCTTTAAAGAACCTAAAACATGCAGTGTACCAAGCACCGATACTGAGGGCACTGAACTACTGTCAAAATCTGAAACTTAACACTGGCATTAAGGTTGAATCTATCGTCTTCACTCAAATCATTTGATGGTTAGAGAGACTCCTGATGCCAATCAGTAGCAGGATATTTCCCAGAGGGTAGAAATGGGTTGCGGTTGAGAAGGAGTGTCAAGGTTTTAAAACGTTTAGAACAAAGTTAAAGTCAAGCCAGAAAATGAAGCTTTTAAGTTGGTCATGGCAGTTAAGTGTGAAGCCATTCTGAGGTGCTCCATTTCACTGCAGGAAAAAAAACGACACAACAAGGCACCACGGAGCATTAGGTAGTGACACATAGTTGGAATGTAGACAGAATGTCAATTGGACAACTAGCAATATTTTGTCCAAGAGTAACTCTGTGGTATTTTGATCAGGCAGGAGCAAGCTGTCACGGAAGAGGTCCTCTGTACGGCTTTGTAAGGCAAGGAGGTGCTACCCTGGCAGGCCTTTTTTTCTACCCTGCTATTTTTGGCTCCAGTGTACGCAATATTCATTGAGTTCACTAGAGAGGTGGGGTGAGTGTGTCATTGTTTGATCAGTTATATAGGAAAACCAATGGTTCCTGTGGAGGGACATACTATGAGATTATGATACATAAGCACAATCGTAATATAGAGGGTTAGATAATGGCAGAGTGCGAAGGAACCACTAAAACACCGATTCCAGTGTAGTATATTTTATAGATTTTTAAACAATAACGTTAGGAGTAAACATTATACATCAAACCGACATTTGTGCATAGTGTCCCAAGTAACAAAGGGAACCTAAACCTAAGTGACAATGTAAATATTGCATACAAGGTTTCCACAGTTTGTACAAGTCAACCATTATCAAAATAATTCCATGTGAACCGCAGTTATATACAATGATATGTGCTGGGAAAATGGTTTGCTTCTTCTGTGTGTCCCTCAACACCATCCAGACCCATCTCACATTTACATCCACAGTAAATAAATCCATCATTGCATTCCTTGATTTAAACATCAATCATGACAAAGGGAGACTATACACTTCCCTCCATAGGAAACCCACTGAAAAGAACACCCTCCTTTCATACCAAAGTCAACATCCACGTGCACTAAGGGATGGACTGCACTTCGGCCAATTCTTTAGGATACGCTGCAATTGCACCCTTAAAACAGACTACATGCGAGAGGTGGAGATACTAAAGACCAAACTAGTCACAAGAGGGTACCCCAATAGACTTGTAAAACAAGTCTCTCAAACGCGCCTGGCACTGCCCCAGGGAAGAACTTCTGAAGACAAAAGAGAAACCCAATCTTAACAAGAATGTATGTGTCACCACCTTTGGCACACACACCAATCAAGTCCGCAACCTGATCACCAAAAATTGGAGTATTGATCCTACAATAGACACACCTCTGTTTGCCTACAAACGAGGGAAAAATCTAAACGATCATCTGGTCAGGTCATCAACAGACTTAATCACCAACAGGACAAACACACTGACTACTGCATGGGGCCTACCCAAAATGACAGGACACCACAAATGTGGCAACTGTGTTTCCTGCAATTTCATGTTCAATACCAACACATTTGAACATGGTAGTGTAAAACATGATTTACAATCATTCTCTAACTGCAATACTCTAACTTGCTAAACAACTGTCTGTGATATAACAATTGTGACCTGAATACACCTGTATGTCATCTGACACCCGACTATGCTTGCTCCAACAGCTTTAATTCATTTTTGCTGTGATATTTGAACTGTATATATTAGATCTACTGTCATGAAATACTTGTTCAGTAACTAAGAATTACAACTGTGAAATGTCTACAAGCATACAATGTTCATACTTCATGAAGTGCTCAGCATGCGTGATTGCATATTATAAATACCGGCGAAATTCAGATTTTTGTAAATATATAAAGTATATATGTAATTTTACCTGTACTTCCCTATTTAGTACTCATCACCGATATTGTGCCTTAATTTCCACCTATTAACAGAGAATTCACCACTGCCATTAGTGCAGCAACACCACCATTGTGATACACCTTCTAGTTCTTCACCTCCCACTGAGGTCTTTTTTCACTCTTTACCGATCACAGAAACTGAGCACTGGATTGCTCGGTGCAGCGGTTTACCCTAGCTAGGTCTGCCGGTTTCCCTTGGCAAAAAGAGCGGGAAACCTTGTATATAACAATCCTCTCTGGATGAGGCTCTGTCATTGTACCCGATCAAGCTGACTGACGCAGCTTTTTCTGAATCTACACATGGAGCGCCGGCTCGCTTTTCTAATCTTCTACCGAGGTAAGAAATGGCACATCTAGGCCGTGAAGAACCGGGTCTTAGAACCCAGCGGCGCCAGGGACATGCCCAGTGCCTTCGGGTTCTCCTGTCTTGGCAAACAGAGACACGGAATACTTCTAAGTGGCATCGGAGATCAAATGTATTAGCTGCAGCTAGTAACAGTAATCTCAGCAATACAACACGGTGTACAACTCAAGAAACTGTTCAATTTTCATAGAGCAAGACATCATTATTTACACACCATATTCTCATTATAAATGCACGCCCACTGCACAAAATTCTGACCAATAGGACACATTTTCTAACTGAGTATCACATTAACAAAAACCCAATTTACAGTAACCCAACCCAAAAGTTAATTATTAGGAATGTGCCAAATTCAATTTCCACAAGCCGGACAAACCCATAATTGAAAGCACTACCCATGTAATGAAAAGTCGTAAGGAAAGAAACAATTCAGATGCTGATTAGGATAAGATATGTGCAAGGAAACTAAAAGTTAATGAGGTCCTGAACATTGATTGGTAATCTTAGACAACGATCAGCCAGAGAAATTGGCTTCGTGAAGGGTCAGTTTCAGGTGAAGAGGTCAGCGTCCTGCAGTTCACTCACAAGTCAGAAAAGGGCCTGCATACATGAACGATGAGGCCCATGCAACTTTGTTCGTTCGGTTACCTCCACGGCCTACGTGAGGGCAACACAAAATGGCGTTATGAACAACGCAAACAAAATGGAGTCCGGTCCCGAAAACCACAGAACCTCAGCCCCTCCTTTTGCCATTACGTAGGCAATGACCTAAACTCACGTCAATCTGAATCCAGGTCTATATCTATTCTCATCAGGTCATCAAGGTGTTGCTGTAACATCATCTTATTATCCTTCGCTTCTCTCGGGACTGGTCTTCTCACACAGATTGTAGCACAAAGACTACAAATGGCGGGACCACACTGGATGCATAAGCAACACGAGAAAAGGATCGCTAAAGCCATACCAAGGAACATCAGAATCTTCCATCCCCATTTGGACAGCATTTCCCAAAACCATCTTATCAACGACCAGTTCCCTTCGTCTACATGTATAGACTCAGCGGACTTATGTAACCTCAAGATGGCTTGGTACACTGTCTGGGCGTTATCTGGTATGAAAACGCAGCAACTAGACCGGATCAATTTACATACTCCACCTCTATCTGCAAGTATAATATCTAAAGCAAAGCGGTTCTGTAATGTCATAAGGCGATCCGCTTGGAGCTCGGCTGTAATTTTGCTAAGGGCACCTGCAGTTTTATTGATAGTGGCCTCGACCACTCTCATAAGCTACCGAATCGTCCTACCATTAGCCATAGGACCCCAAAAGGGCAGGAACCCCTTAAAGAAGTCTGCAACTTCTTGTGCGGCAGTGTCTTTTGCATCGATAACACCTCTAACATATCTTGTCTTATGGTAGTTGAAAGCAGCTGTGTATGTAGGGGTAAGCAAAAATGCCACTTAACATGTGCCTGAAAAGTCAGAAGGCAACCATGTATATGCTCTATCATAACAAACAAAATACGTGCCTTTAGCTGGCACGAACGGTGGAGATTTCTGGGACATATAGACATAGGTGTGAATACACACACTCTTACCAAGCTGAGCTCTCGGATTCTGACCATTACCTTGCAGACAAAAATGACCTCGGTGGGGTACAATCCAAATCGGGGGAGACCTTTTTCATCTCTCCTTCTCAGTCAAACTAATGCTATATTCAGTCTTGTTCCAACCAATATATGCTCGTACCTCATCTTTAGGAATAGCATTATATGCATC
Organism: Lissotriton helveticus; assembly: GCF_964261635.1. Taxonomy (NCBI): domain Eukaryota; kingdom Metazoa; phylum Chordata; class Amphibia; order Caudata; family Salamandridae; genus Lissotriton; species Lissotriton helveticus. The sequence continues at coordinate 991,788,406 of NC_136072.1, read as the reverse complement.
AATATCTCTGACCATATCTACTATTCCCTGTATCAAGGCATTATTATTCGCACTATCTTTGACGGAACGTACAGGAGATGCTTCATTCGCATAGATAAACATTGACTGGAGTGCCCATACTGACCCATTAGGCGAAAAAGGCAAAACCAAATATGGCATTCCCTTATCAGTCGTATGCGGCATAAGACCACACACCCAACAATTCGTGGTATTTACAACTAGCTGATGCTGATGTAACATCTGTATAAACGAATTGTTCACAAATTCTAATCTTCGTGTCTGTTCATGTTCAGGGAACGTATGAAACTCATGTGGGGAAACAGTAGGAAAAGAAAGAGTAGGTTGGGAAGTAGATGCAAGCGTCTGTTGTGATGCATAGAAAATCCAACCCACACAAACCAACGTAATGTTCAAAAGCATAAGAAAACACATTATTAAAAAACATTTGCTATGAACCAATATACACATTTGCACTCTGAAATCAACTCTTTTAACATCCTTGTCGGACTCAAAAGACTCCATCCTCTAACGTGCTGCTCACGGCAATTTTCCTTCTTCACTTAAGTAAATGTAAATGTAAATGTAGTTGAGCTTATATAGCGCACAGCTACCCGCAGTGGGTTTCCCGGCGCTTGCTTAGGGAACCCGTCCTGATATTCCCTTGTGCGATAGCAGGGTATCCACAAGGTGAAAGTCAGGCATCCCGCCGCGAGGGGCCGTTGTGGAGATTAAGCAAGCTATTGCCCAGAGTCGCAGAGTGTGAACCCGTGAGTCGAGGAGGCACCGGGGCGAGAATTATCGAGTCTGTGGAATTTTTAGCCCAAGACCCGCCGAGGCGGGGAATTGAACCCTGGTCCAGGACTGATCTCAGCTTCCGGGTCTGCTGCCTCTAACCCCTGAGCCACACTTCTCCACTGAGTGTGCGTCAAGATCGTACTAACGACCCTAAACCACAGACCTTGTGTCAATACGCGGCTCACCCCTTAAGCACTTATACCGTGACCCTGCAGCTGAGTCCGGATGGCGACTCGAAAAAGAAAAAAGAAAAAAAAAGTCTCTTGATCTGACGAGGTGTAATTCACTACATAAAAAAATGTAGATTTATTTGTCCATTTCAAACGTCCTTTTTCGATCTCAGATTGTAGCGCTCTTTGCCAGGCACAGTCTGATCCTTAAAGAGGAGTTCCGGATTTGTCATGTCGAGTCTCAGAGACGGAGGCACAGCAGCTTGCAGAACATCATCATCCTCGCGTTCCGACTGAGTCCATGTCAAATGAGCATCACTAAAAGGCACAAATCTAGGGACTTTCTCACAATCTGTGTCAGCTATACCATCCCTCACCCACTGATCATACGGTAAAGGCAAAGGAACTTTCTTAGTATGGGTGGCATGCACCCACTTGTTTTTACCAGCTACTCTAACAGCAGTTCTAGTGACCAGCAATACCAAATAGAGACCAGTCCATCTCGGCTCCAAATTCTTGGATCGCTGAAAATTCTTTAGCAGAACATAGTGACCGGGTTGGATCTTGTGACCTGGATCCGCAGACGCTGCCCGTAAACTGTCATAGACCTGTTGGTGGAGAACACGTAATTTAGCAGTCAAGTCATGTAAGTAATCCACCAACATAGGGTACTCAAGGTCACTGTATTTTTTAGAACGAGGCACACCCCAAACATTCGCTGGATGACCAAAAACTATTTCGTATGGGCTAAGTCCCACACGAGAATGCACCATCGTCCTTGTTGGCAAAAGAGCCAACGTCAAGGCATCCGGCCATTTAAGACCAGTGCTCGCTTGTACCTTAGCTAATTTCAGCTTCAAGGTACCATTGTAACATTTAACAAGTCCAGCAGACTGGGGGTGATTCGCTGCGCGGAACTTTTGATTTATCCCTAATCCAACACACACTTTCTTCATGACTTGACCCACAAATTCACTCCCATTGTCCGACCATACAATTCTCGGCAAACCAAATCTGGGGAAATACTCTTTGTGCAAAACCTTGGCTGTATACAAGGCAGTATTATCCTTTAGGGGGTAGGCCTCTATCCATCTGGAAAAGGCGCAAACAACCACAAGGACATACTTCAGATTATTGCATCTCTCCATGTGAATGTAATCTAGCTGTATCACTTCAAACGGATACGTCGGAGGAGCAAAATGACCAGCTGGAGTTGGAGTTCTCTTACCAGGATTATACTTCAGACAAATCATACAATGCTTCACAACATTCTCAGCACATTTCGGAATTCCAGCATTCTGCCATACTGGAGCCAACAACTTGCATATTCCCTTTGAACTAATGTGAGCCATTCCATGAGCCATAGTAACCACTGGTAGCACATACGCATCTGGCAACAACCATCGCTGGTGTTCTGACAACTCAACCCAACAACCTGTCGAATCCAACATACCCGTACTCTCTCTCCACGTACTCACTTTTTTCTCTGTAGCTTCAGCCTGAATCATCTTCACACTTTCTATTGTGTCTTCACACATTCCACTTTCCACAACCGATCTTGCAGGACCTGCCACATACATACGGCTCATCATGTCTCTCGCCGTTTCCTTCGCAACTTCATCCGCAAACGCATTCCCTCAACCTACATCGTCCACAACTTTCTTATGCGCACTACACTTCACAATTGCAAACTGCTTTGGGAGAGCAAGGGATTCCAAAAGTTCATGCACTAACTGCCCATGCTGAATTTTCGTGCCATGGGAAGTAAGGAATCCTCTTTCCCTCCACAAACGTCCAAAACTATGGGCAACAACAAACGCATACTGGCTATCAGTATAAACATTCACTCGCTTTCCCTCTGACAATACACACGCTCGTGTCAATGCAATCAACTCTGCTGCTTGCGCAGAATTCTGTGCTATGCGTGCTGTCTCAACAACTGTATGTAAAGTTGTGACGGCTTAGGCTGCAGTCGTTTCACCATTCGGAAGCTTAAAACACGAACCAAACAATCATGCTGTTCTTGAGCATCTGACTCTACAGAAATCGGCAACAACGCAGCTGGATTCAACACATTACATATTTTAATGTGAACATGGCTAGCCAAAAGAGTCAACTCATAACCTGACAGACGTGCACTAGTAAGGTGCTGAGTCTTGGTCCTGTTCAATAAGGTATCCACTGCATGTGGGACCATCACAATCAACGTATTATCCAATACCAAACCAGCAGACTGTCGGATAGAAACAGCCGCAGCCACTGTAGCTCTCAAAAAACTCGGTAACGCCTTAGCAACTGGGTCTAACGTAGCTGAAAAATACGCACATAGGCGTTGCTTATCTCCGAACTGTTGAGTCAACACTGACAATGCACAACCTTCTCTCTCATGAACGTACAACGTAAAAGGTTTACTGCAGTCCGGAGTACCCAATACCGGAGCCGAACACAATGCATCACGTAATTCAGAAAAACTTTTCGGACACTCATCAGACCAAGGGAGAGGATGCGGAGTATCTTTAAGAGTCAGCGCCAACAGAGGTTTCGCTAGCAGGGAAAAATTAGGGATCCATTGTCTACAATACGAGGTGATACCTAAAAAAGCACACACTTCTCTCTGTGTGGATAGTACACTCATTTGCGCAATCGTTTGAATTCGTTCTGGGGTCAACCTTCTTCCCTCCTTCGACAAGAGACCTAAGTAGGTTACTTCTTGTCGGCAATACTGTAACTTTGAAGGCGACCCTTTATGATGGAGATCAGACAAATATCGTAACAAAGAAAGAGTAGCCTCTTTACAAATCTTTTCGTCATCAGCAGTAATCAACAAATCATCAACGTACTGGATAAGAGTAGCACCAGTAGGCAACACAAAGCTATCAAGCTGAGTTTTCAACGCCTGACTATAGATGGAGGGACTTTCGCAATAACCTTGGGGAGCTCTCTTAAAGCGGAAGCTTCGACCTCCTAAAGAGAAGCCGAAAATATCTCTACTCTCCTCAGCAATCGGAATGCTAAAGAAAGCATTCTTAAAGTCGATAACAGAAAACCAGACTGCCAAAGCAGGAATCAGAGTCAACAAAGCAGTGATATCAGGGACAACAGGAAACTGTGGCACCACAATCTTGTTGACCTCTCGAAGGTCGATCACAAACCGGTACACAGGTGGCTGAGAAGCATCAGTACGCTTAAGAACAGGCAAAACAGGACTGTTACACACGTTACCTCTCGTTTCTTCAACCACACCCTTCTCAACCAAATCATAGACGATCGCTAGAAGAGCTTTCTCGCCATCGCTAGAGATTTTATATTGGGGAATACGAGGTAGCCTAGCATTCGATTTGAGGGTGACAACATAAGGTGGAATCTGCAAAAGACCAACATCATTAGGACCTGTAGCCCAAAGTGTATCAGGAAGAGAACGCAATTCCAGTGGGAGACAATCTTTAGACACATACATCGGAGAAATCACTTTCTTACCTAGGGTAAGTTGTACTCCCGAAGGAGAACAATGTAATGTCGCATACAATCTTTTCAGCAAGTCCAAACCCAACAGATTCTCATTACAACCAGTCGTTAGAATAAGGGGAGCTTCCAATTCACAAGGACCAATAGAAAGGGGCAAAGGACTAGAAACCGGGTTACAAACTGGGGCGTCTGAAAATCCTACGGAAACATTGGTCAAGCCAGAAAAGGTGCGCCAGGAAGTTTAGAGTGCATAATAGAACTCTTTGTCGCACCAGTATCCAAAAAAAAAAGGTTCTGTCACACCTGATGTAATCACTTCAACATAAGGTCCACTCTTGTCTACTGGAACCGACACTACTCCCTCTCTTTGCCCATGGCTGTCCTAACTATCATTATAACCAGCACTCTCACTCGACATAATAATCATCAACATAGTACTGTGCAGACTGACCACTCGGAACATTCTGTCTGTGAAAATAATTCGTAGAATTCTGAAGGGAAGAGGAACGCTCATTCTGGGGTAACACACCACGTCCCCTACCCCTAGGAGCTTGCTGGAAACCACCACGACCTCTCTGACCAGATACGCCATTCGCACGCTGTAACAAAGCCGGGCAACTATTCTTGAAATGACCTTCCTCTCTGCAATAAGCACACTGATTAGGACCAGGAAAGAATCGCGGAGCATAAGGCTCAGGTTTCTGTAACAATCTCTGAAACTGTGGAGGTTGCTGAAACTGAGGCTGATTCTGACGAGGCGGATAAACTTGCTGCAAAAGAACTTTCGTCTTTAGATCTTTCGTTTTCTTCTCTGCTTTATCCTTCTCCTCTTTATCCCTATTCTCATAATATTGTGCAGTAGCCAATATCTGGGCCGACGAAGAAACAGCCCATGAACTCTCAGAGTCCTTTAACTTATTGGAAAGTTCGGGAAGCAAATTAAAGACAAATTTGTCCACGAAGAACCTTTGACCACCTTCCGTACTCATGTCCTGACCACTATGATCGATAAACGTTTCTTCAAACCTAGTAAAGAAATCAGACACACTCTCGTCTTTCTTTTGTTTGCATGCTGCTAACTTGTCCCAATTCACTCGTAAAGCAGGCATCATAGTTTATTAGATTAATAATCCTACCAGGTAATTCTGCAACTAAGCGCTCAGGTTTGGCACCTCCTACTTGACGACCATCTGCAGCAACAATATTAGCCCACGTATCTCCTAATTCTGCCGCATGATTCTCATGACGAATCTTCGCCCACCAAGGTTGAGGAACTACATTACCCATTAACATGTCTATGTCAGCTAAATTCATAATACACGCTTCAACTGTCTGAGACAACTCCTTGTAATAACCGGCAGGATTCTTACGGGGGTCAGGTAAGGTCTGCTTAAGAGCCAAGACCTCTGCTCTCTTCCATGGAACATGTACCCAAACTCGCTGAAAATGGGCCGGTGCGGCCACAATACCCAAAACGGCATCAGCCTGAACTGCGTCTCTCCATACAGGGGGAACCTCTCTCATAGGATACTGCTTCACTTTCCTCTTAACAGAAGGATCAGGTTCGTACAATTGCTGAGACGGGAGTCTAGTTCTGAAGGCAAGTATCGTCTCTACGGCATCAGTAACATCAGATTCCACTATCGTCCCTATAGCAAACTCTGACTGAACATCAAGCACTTCCTGCGGAATCGGACCCAACTCATTATCTTCCCATTCCTGACGAAGAAAAGTACACATTACATCAAAAACATACCTTGGCTTTGGCGGTTCCCACTGAAAGAAAACATCCATAACCGCTGGCAAATTATACCTGGAAGCATTTAAAATGCATCTACGAGCCAACAAATCCAACACTGCTCGCTCTTCGGAACTAGGAAGTTGAATAAGTCTCTGCTTACGTTCCGAAACAGGGGTCATGCTCAGTGGCCCAGACAATGGAGACAACAGATTAACGACAGTTTCTGTCATTCGTTTTCGAGCAGAAGGAGAAGAAGTAGGCGTAAAAACAGGAAAGTTAAAATCTTGAGACAAAGTAGGAACAAGAGCAGTAGGAGTCGAAGATACAGAAGTAGAAGGCGAAGGAGTTTGAGGCAAAGCTGGTAGCAAAGCTGGCGACCCTAGAGTGGGTTGCGCAGTAGGAGGCAAAACCATCTGTGGAGCACCGGGTGGCTGAACAACAGCAGGAGGTTGAACAACAAAGGGTAGAACAACCGGGGGTAATGGAGGCGCAGTAGCACCCTGCACATAAGGGGGTGGCAATCTCAGTAAATGAGACATCAAAGGATCTTTTTCAGGGTCTTCAGTCACTTTTGGAGGGGAAGACAGCAAGGCCGTATAACATTTATCTATGGCCATGCAACGCTGTCTATCTAAAACTTCACACACTCTATCTTCCTCATCTATCTTAAACTGCCTAGCAGCTTGTAGTACTGACATATTCTTATCTTTCCTATCTCTCTTTGCTTGCTTAATTTCTCGCTGTTTGGCTTCCTTTCGCCAAAGGCGGAAAGAGTTAAACATTGCCAGCCGGGCTTTCTTCTTAAATAGCGCAACTTCCAGATTATCTAAAATATTTAATTCAAAACTACCATGTTGGGGCCATCGTAAAACACCATCCTTCCTAGTGTAGCGGACCCATACTTCATTATAAGTAATAGGACCCACTCCGTGTTTTGAATAGAGCTCATAAGTCGGAGTTCCAACCGGAGGTATCGGACACGAATCCTCCAATCGGGAATCCCTGTTGCAACCACAACTAACGGGGTTCGGTAGCAGGAGACGCTAGGTGCAAAACAGGTGGCAGGCGTTGTGGGCGGTGTGCCATTGTCGCTTCCCCCCCTCTCCCGAGACCGATGGGGTGTGGATCTTGTGCATTACAAACAGTACAGGGACCTCAAATTGAAGGTTTCCCCTCACTTTTGTTTGGTTTTTGCACTTTATTTTACACACTTGTTTTTAACTTTCACGTCCTCTGGTAAGGGTGGGCCTTAGCCCGCCCATACCACCGAGGTACACCACCTGACGGTCCTGATGAAAGCCCAGTAAATGACACATAGACGGGCAGAAACATGTTGACCCCACTTTACGTGGAAACAACCGAGTCATTAACTGGTAAGTTTCCCACACATATTTTACTTATGTCAAACTGACCATTGAATAAAAAAAATTCCGTATGGTACAGTTTCTGACATTTTTAATTCACATTTCTTTTTGACACTTTTGCCACAAAGAACCTGCTCCGCAGTAATCTGGCGTTGTAGCACACCAGGGAGGCATTCGGCTTCTCCTGGTGGGCCCGATGATGAAGCATGTCACCACCCAGGGTGGTGAGTGAGGGCTTCCTAAAAAAAAAAAAAACGCTGATTTCCACTGTGACTTCTTCAGGGAGATTTCTTCTCTGTGTCTAGTGCTTACACACTTCTCCCACGACACTCTTTTGTTGTTTTACAAGCAACCACAACTAAACCATTTCCTAATTTTGCTAAGACCAGGCATCCTATAGCTCACTAATCTAGCTTCAAACTTCAAGGGGTTATCAACTATCGATACACTCGTAAATATACGAGCCCCTCTGCTTCGATTTTTGCAAAAATCAAATCAAAACCAAGAACCAAAACAAAGTCGTGGGAGCGACCCACCTATACTTAACCAAAATATCTGTCACGCCACCAGAAGACTGTCTATCGTCTCGCTCTACAAAGGATCAATCAAGGGTCCAAGACAGGGCGACAGTTAGGGAAGCAGTCCTTCGTAGCCGTTGGAAAGCGGGAAGCCTCGCAGAAAAGACCTTCGGTCCACGTCGACATGCAGGGGTCAATGAAGTGGCGGCCTTCCGCATTTCCTCACGTTGCTCTTCACGATCCTCGGGCTTGGACCGGTACCGCTGAAGTCGCCTCACCGTTGGGCGCCAACTGAAGAACCGGGTCTTAGAACCCAGCGGTGCCAGGGACACGCCCAAAGTCTTCGGGTTCTCCTGTCTTGGCAAACAGAGACACGGAATACTTCTAGGTGGCGTCAGAGATCAAATTTATTAGCTGCAGCTAGTAACAGTAATCTCAGCAATACAACAAGGTGTACAACTCAAGAAACTGTTCAATTTTCATAGAGCAAGACATCATTATTTATACAACATATTCTCATTATAAATGCACACCCACTGCACAAAATTCTGACCAATAGGACACATTTTCTAACTGAGTATCACATTAACAAAAACCCAATTTACAGTAACCCAACCCAAAAGTTAATTATTAGGAATGTCCCAAATTCAATTTCCACAAGCCGGACAAACCCATAATTGAAAGTACTACCCATGTAATGAAAAGTCGTAAGGAAAGAAACAATTCAGATGCTGATTAGGATAAGATATGTGCAAGGAAACTAAAAGTTAACGAGGTCCTGAACATTGATTGGTAATCTCAGACAATGATCAGCCAGAGAAATTGGCTTCGTGAAGGGTCAGTTTGAGGTGAAGAGGTCAGCGTCCTGCAGTTCACTCACAAGTCAGAAAAGGGCCTGCATACATGAACGATGAGGCCCATGCAACTTTGTTCATTCGGTTACCTCCACGGCCTACGTGAGGGCAACACAAAATGGCGTTATGAACAACGCAAACAAAATGGAGTCCGGTCCCGAAAACCACGGAACCTCAGCCGCTTAGCTCTTGTGCTCAGCCCTTATTTTTGCATACTGCCCCCTATATCATTATTATTTGAATTTCCAGAGAAACTCCCAGTGCATTGTCACTGTTAATCCACAAAGGGATTCTACAAAGCTACGGCTGTGGCGTAAAATTAATTGAGCCCCACTGGCCTACCTACATACCCCATTGGATTGACAGACTGTCCACACATTGAGGTAAGAACCTCGGTGAAACTTATTTGATTATACATAGCGCATTGTCCAATTATCAGTAATTGCAACATTCTTCTTTGCTTCTTTTCTCACAATCATATACCCGGATAGGTCCTCATGTGAGTAAACCCTTTTCCTCTATTCTTCACGTGTGGCACATCATTTTCACCAGGGCTGCAAAATCTTAAATTCAGGTACCTTTTATCCAACTGCCTTTATTTTCCTTTTTTCACATTTGTGCCGGTTTATGGGACTTATGCTCTTTTTATTTCATTCCCATTTAGATGTCCCTTCATCAATAGTCCTTAAGAGATCACCGCAATGTTTTGAGGGTCGAAACGCCATCGACAAACAGAAGAAGCTAACTATTTTCCCAGCACATATCATTGTATATAGCTTCTGTTCACATGGAATTTATTTTGATAATGGTCGACTTGTACAAACTGTGAACACCTTGTATATAATATTCAAATTGTCACTTAGGGTTAGGTTCCCTTTGTCACTTGGGACACTATGCACAAATGTTGTTTTGATGTATAATGTTTACTCCTAACTTTATTGTTTAAAAAAATCCATAAAATATACTACACTGTAATGTGTGTTTTAGTGATTCCTTCGCACTCTGCCATTATCTAACTTTCTTGTTACGATTGTGCTTATGTATCATAATCTCATAGTATATCATTCCACAGGAACCACTGTTTTTCCTATACAACTATTACCCTGGATCCTTAGTGAGTAGGGTTCCCCTGTTTCTCTTGCAGGGTTTGATCAGTGGCATAACAAAAAGGGAGGGCCCCCCCTGCACAGTACATGGAGGGGGCCCCCTCACTCTGGCTCACCACCTACCACTTTTGCTGAGGGGGCCCCCTGGAGCTTCCTACACACCCCAAACCACACTGCGGGGATGCAAGGGTTATGTTATGCCACTGTGTTTGATATAAATGGTGTGTGGTTATAGTAACATCACATGGATAGCTGCACTCTTTCCATTGCCAACCTAGAACCTCCGATCTACCTCGCTATCACTCGCACACATTCACCGCATTCACAGAAGTATGTCAGGAGGCCGCTCATTCTCCTATCTAGCAGCAAAGACCTGGAATGCCCTTCCCACAGGACATCAGAAGAGCCACCCCGCTCACAACATTCCTCAAGAAGCTAAAGACCTGGCTCTCCGACTGACGCCCAGACCTCTGCACCTACTCTGCGCCTGGAGACCCCCACAGGTGATTAGTCCACGCCCTACAAATCATCTTACATCACTCAGGGATCTGTCCCCAAAACTGAAGACAATTCGCTGGCAGACAGAGGATTCCCCATTCTATCTATTTTGAGGAATAAATTGACCTCTATGGCTGCATCAATAGGAGTACAATATGCATCCTGACCGTAACCGGGTCAAACCGATGTGAGCTGTCATTCTGTTTGCAAAATAAAACAGGATACAGATCAAATATTTAAAAAACTTTATAAAAACTGAAGGACGCTTTGAAGTTTCAAACAAAGCATGGCTATGGTGCCCCAGGCTCCCTCTTTGAGCCTCCAAAGCATCTTCAAAGTGGTGATAATGGCGACACCATCAAGCCAATAAATCATACTGCGGTTGAAAACAAGGTTACCTGGAAATTATATAGAACCCAGAATCATTAATTTATTTGTTTACAAAAACGTGCAGGAGCCCAAATATTTCCTTAGAAGCTCGATAAATATTCGGAGTGCGAAATACCCCATCTGTCCAGTCTTGAATCCACCTCATACCGCTTTTCTTTCACCTCTTTCTTTCACTTACTTTGTCTATCTCATGCATGTTCTTTCTATTCCCGCTTCTTACCTCGTTTTCAGTCTCTCTCCAGCTCTGGGCCAATAAACGGTGACATTTAAAAAAAAAAAAAAACAGTGCCCACCACCTAAGAACATCTGTACAAATTAAGCACTGCCTGCCTTACTCGAGCGGTAGAATTAAACCCTGGAAGAACACGGGGCGTGGCTTGCGCGCCGCTGAAGTATGGCGGGTCGCGCTTGAGCTCCGCAGCGAGGGTGTCCCGTCGGACTGTTTTCTCCGCTTCCTGACTGCCCCTGTGTGCCGAAACGGCAGCCTTCTACAGCGTATTATGATGGGAGCTGAATGACGGCATTTTCGGAGCTTCCGGACATCAGAAGCATGATTTCTTTGCTGAGCGCCTGTGACGCCTGTTCCTCTCACGGGCGGCCGCCATTTTCGCGCTTCTGACGCAGCTGGCATCTTTCTCCTCAGAAGTGCCGCTTTGGATACATTATTGCCGGTTGTGGTGGCTGTTCAGGACATTTCTTCTAGGATGTCTCCAGTTGGTAACATTTAATCCTTTTTCCTGCTTTTTTCTTGCTGCTTGGCTGGCTACTAAGGTTGCTCCTGCGCTGTCGCTTTTTCTTCAGTGCTGCTATCCCTGGCTGGTGTGGAGCTCTTTACTACATATCATTGCTGTGCCCTTCTGCTCTGTTTGTGGTTCTGGCATTACTGTGGTGTCTGCCTGCCTTGCATATAAGTCCGCCGCTACTATTTACTTAACGCCCAGTGCGCTCAGTGTGCTGTCTTTCTTTTTTTTGAGGCACAGACTGCGCAGTCTTTGTTATTCTCCTCAAGTGGCTGCGCATTTTTTTTTTTCTTTTTTTTTTTTCTTGGAGGCTGCTCCTACATGGCTGCAAATATGGGTCGTTCCTCGACCAACAAGGATTCAAAGGATGCTGGCACGTCGCTTAAGAGGATTAAGGCAGTGTCCCCTACGCCTGAGTCGGTGCAGTCAGATACTAACTCCACTCTGGACACAATATTAATGCGCCTTAATGAAGTGCATGATATTGCGCAGTCAACTAAAACTAATACGGATTTACTGCAAGTGGAGGTGTCTGCTATTAGATCTGACTTCAAAGCCCTCTCTCTTCGGGTATCTGCTACGGAATCACGAATCAGCTGTGCAGAGGATGGTATGCTGAAACAATCCAGATCCCTCAGCCACTTGGAGCGTTCAATGGCGGCATTGCGAAGAGATCTCACTGAGCAGGAAGACCGTAACCGTAGATCTAACCTACGCATTTTTGGTCTGCCGGAAGATACAGAGAAATCATCTTCGTCTATGATCGACTTCTTATCTCATTGGCTTCCGGACACCTTACAAATCTCATTCCTGAGAGACTTTGAGATAGAAAGAGCACATCGTGTTCCAACATTTCGATCTAAAGCAGCAACCCAGCCAAGAGCAATAATTTTCAAGCCGTTGCGACATCAACATACTGAACAGATTCTTTCTCATATGCGGAAAGTGAAACAGGTCGTCTGGGAAGGTCATCGAATTTCCATTTCTCAGGACTTTGCCAGAGACACGGTTATAAGAAGAAAGGGCTTCCTTAATCTTCGGAAACGTCTTTCTGAGATGAACATTCCCTTTTCGTTTTCTGGTCCGTCGAAGTTTCGCATTACTTACAAAGGGCGTTCCAGACTTTTCGATGAACCGGCTGACTTAGCTACATTCCTGGACAACCAACTGGAGATCGAGATGGAGATTCAAAGAGCGACATCGCATGTTCCTGGTGCCTCGGGCACTTGAAATGTCTCCTTATGTTTTTTTGGTGATGGTTTTCTATATGCCTGAGTTTTTCTCCTTGCTCCTCTTGAGCTTCTATTTATCTCTTGACTTCCACCTCTGTTGCTGAAGTTTCTCTGTTCTCCTTGTGTCCGCAAGGTCTTCATATCCCTCTTCCTTGGATCTAGGTTTCTTTCGATTTCCTTCTGTTCCTCTTTCACTTACTCCTCGTATTCCTTTTTCTATAGGTGTTCCGATCTTCTATTTTACTCCTCTTTCTCCTTTCTAGACTATCATCTCTTTCCTACTCGTGTTGCTTACTCTATTTCTATATGTCCGCCTCTCTTCTCTTTCTTCTGGTACTGCCCTTGCTGTCTCTCTTGTTTCTCTTTCCGTTCACTCTTCGTTTCAGGTCCACTTTTCTTTTCTTGATTTTTATCTATTCCTAATTGATATCTTGTTTTTTTTTTCCCTGTCATGTGTCATTTTCTATCTTCTGGACTTTTATTCTCATGTTTTCTCCTTTTCTTCTCCTATTTGCTTATCTGTTCCTGAATTCTCCATTTCTGGTACTTACTGTTTACTTTATACAGTTATAGCTTGTTCATTAATTACATCTTTATTTCTAGGATATACATGGCTATCTGCATGCATTCATATATTGTTCATGATTTACCACGGTGTTTTGTCTCTTTATTGAATCGTCTAGTTTTATTCCTTAGTATACTTATATTTCTTGTTATTGGAGTAATGACTCATTGAGACTGTAATGCTTTTTCATTGCACTATGATATTTTCTAATGTTACTCTGTTGCTCGTTGATACTTTTGCTTGTTCCCAGCTCTCATTTACATGCCATCAGCGTAGTATATTATTGGGGCTATTGTTATTCGTTATTTTTCCTCCTTGTACGGGTCCCTTGCTCGCCTTTCCACGTTCTCCCTAGTATGAAGTTGGTCTTTTTTAGGCCTCCCCTCCTGCTTATGCTTTTTCTCTCCCTTCTCTCTTTTCTTTCTTCTTTTCTTCTTTCTTTTTTTCTTCTTCGGATTCCCCACATGGTTTCTCCCACTTTGTTCCTTCTGTTTTCTGAGTGTTTTTTTGTCTCTGTGAGGATGATTGCTTCACTATTGTCCATGGCGTCTTTTCTCTATCTTTATGTACTTCCATGCCGGGTTTAAATGTATTATCCCTTAATGTTAAGGGATTGAATCATCCGGTGAAGAGGTCGAAGATTTTAGATTATTGTAAGTCTCTATCTTCTGATCTGGTCCTTTTTCAAGAAACCAAGGTCACTGCCAGAGAGGCAGTATTTCTGAAGAAAGAATGGGTTGCGGATGTTTGCTGTTCGGATGCCTTGGGCAAACGGAATGGGGTTATTACTTTAATTTCAAAAAATTCTGGGTTATCTATAATCTCTTCTGATCATGATTCTGAGGGTCGTTGGTTGCTATCTAAACTGTCGGATGGGCATCATGATCTCTATGTGATGAATATCTATGCTCCTAACGTTGACGATCCGAATTTTTGGAAATCTGTTACCAAAAAATTGAATGACACACCGCATTCTGGCAATCTGATTGTTGGCGGAGATTTCAATTTACCAATGGATCCTCTTTTAGATAGAAATTCTGCATTTCAGTTTCGGCCCCCTAAATCCCACAAACAAATGCTTAACATGTGCTCCTTTACTCACCTTCAAGATATATGGCGTCTTCACAATCCCACTGGTAGTGACTTTTCTTTCTTTTCTTCGCCTCATTCCTCCTTTTCGCGTATTGATTATCTCCTTGTTCATTCTTCTCTTGTTTCATCTGCCTCTTCTCCGCTTATACATCCTATTTTGATTTCTGATCACGCTGCGGTTACTTTTACGTTATCATCCTTTGCCCCTAAATCACATGCTCGTTCCTGGAGATTGAATACCGAGGTTTTGCACGATGTATCTCAGGTTCATGAATTTTCTAAGGCTATAGATACTTTTTTCCATGAGAATGAAGGCTCTGTTTCTTCCCCAATCGTCCTCTGGGATTCGTTTAAATGCACCTTCCGTGGTCAAGTTATTAATTGTATGTCAAAAAGGAATTCTGCTATTAAAAAAGAGCTCACAGATTTATCCTCTAAAATCAAAACTCTGGAAGCCACTTTTAGACATTCTAAGGATTCATCTTGTCTACAGCTAATAAAACAACTAAAATACAAATATAATACTATTGTTACTAAAAGAGCCCATATTGGAGTACAAGCGCAGAAATCCAAAACTTTATTGTTAAAAAAATCGAGCTGGGAAAATTCTGGCGGCTACACTGAAATTCCAAGATTGCTCCTTTAAGTCCTCGCACATTTCTTCTATTACTGACCACTCGGGATCTAAAAAATTCCAAACTGATGAAATACTTGAAGTCTTTCGTGATTTTATAACAAATTATATACTCCTTCTAATCAATCCTCTTTTGATCACTGTCGGGACTTCTTAAAATCGGTTCCGGTTCAGTCGGTCTCTGAGGATGATCGCATTTTATTAAATAGACCAATCTCCCCTGAGGAAATTTTTGCCGCGATTAAAGCTACTCGCTCTGGTAAGGCCCCAGGCCCAGATGGTTATCCTATTTTATTTTATAAAACTTTTCTCCCTACACTTGTTCCCAAATTACAATCTGTGTTTGATTCTTTTCTTACAGATGGGTCTGTTTCTGGTACTGCCGCGGAAGCAACTATAGTAGTGATCCCAAAAGAAGGGAAAGACCATTCAGATCCCAAAAACTTCCGTCCTATTTCTCTTCTTAATATGGAAGCTAAGATCTTTGCTAAAATCCTGGCCAAAAGATTGGAAGCCCTTATCCCTCATCTTGTTCATCCTTCCCAAACCGGTTTTGTAAAAGGTCGTCTTGCGCGAGACAATATACGCACATTTTGTCATATTCTTGGTGCAGCTAAGCGATCTCGACTCCCTGCCGCGGCCTTGGCCCTTGATGCGGAAAAGGCCTTCGACAAGGTCTCTTGGCCTTTTCTTCGAGCGGTTTTATGCGCTCACAACCTTGGGGACTCTTTCATTAACATGGTAATGTCCTTATATTCCCAACCTAGAGCTAACATTAGAGTTAATGGGGCTACATCGTCATTTTTTAATCTTCGTCAGGGCACTCGACAGGGTTGTCCTTTATCTCCACTTTTATTCTTATTATCTATTGATCCTCTTCTTCGACTAATTGACTTACACCCAGATATTAAAGGTTTTTCGTTCGGATCTCATTGTATTAAAACTGCTGCTTACGCAGATGATGTTCTTATTTTTTCCGATAATATACCCCTAGCAATACCTGCTATTTCAAATATCATTTCCCTCTTCTCATCGGTTTCAGGTTATACCCTAAATAGAGATAAGACGGAAATGTTCCCTCTCAATGCCTACTGTTTCCCTTCGCATATGGGTTCTGCGGGCTTTAAGTGGCAGTCTACACATCTGAAATACTTAGGGATCTACTTTTGCTCTACCCTTTATGCCACTACTGCCTATAATGAATCCCAGACTCTCCTTAAAGTGCGTCGTCTTTTGGACACATGGTCTCCGAAACATATTTCCTGGTGGGGTCGCCTCCAGACTCTCAAAATGATGATCACCCCTATTATAAATTTTGTTTCATCCATGCTTCCAGTTAAGTTATCAGATTCCTTCTTTCGCGAAATTGATGTTTTGACGTCTAAATTTCTATGGAACGACAAACGTGCTAGAATTGCATACAAATTTTTACGCCGGCCTTGCGATATGGGAGGGTGCAATTTTCCTGACTGGGACAAATACCAAACTGCCTTTTTGGCCTCTCAAGGTGCCTTGTGGTTCTCTCCTCCATCTCCTCATGTTCCTTCTTGGCTGCTAATAGAACAGGAATTAGCATCTCCTTTGCCTCTTGCCTCTTTTTGCACCACATCTAATTTGCATATCCTGTTTTCTCGTGCTATAATTATAGATACAATTGCGGCGGTCAGGAAAATAGATAAGAAAATGGCAATTCCTTTACATAAAACTAGGTGGATGTCTATTTGGCGGAACTCTAAATTTAAACTCGACATTACTCCCGTCCGCATGTCATACTGGGCAGCTAAAGGGATCTCTCTTGTTAATCACCTTTATGGCGCTTCTGATGAGCCATTACCTTTTTCCACCTTGGCTACGAAACACTCTTTAACAAATCTTGATTTTTATACTTTTCTCAAAATTAAAGTGGCCCTTGCTAAGGTACGTCTTCATCCTACCTCTTCTACTGTTTCACTTTTTCATATATGGATTAAATCTGGTCACGTTGCCTCCAAGATTTATACATTTTTATCATCTGCTTCACTACCCGCAAAGACAGTTGCTCAGCAAAAATGGTTACATCATTTTCCTCCTGACATTACGGATCATATTTCCTCAGATACTTGGCAACTGATTGGTAAACTCTCTCTTCGCAATAAAATTGCTCCATCTTTGATGCAGTCTAAATTTTTCTCTCTCAATCTCCTTCACTGGACGCCCGTGCGTCTACATTCGCTCAATCTTAAAGATGACAATTTATGTTGGAGCTGTGGATTGTTGCCGGGCGATTTTCAACATATGTTTTTTGGCTGTTCCCTGCTTCAGCCTTTTTGGAGCCTCATCCATAAACATCTCTCTCTTATCTTTGGTATTGAGTTCCAACTCTCTTTCCCTTTAATATTATTGGGACCACTTGCTGCCCCTACTCCTCTCCCCTTGACTCCCATGGAAATACAATTGATGGATCTTCTTTTGACTGTTGCGGTGAAAATTATACTTATGGAGTGGAAATCCTTTTCTTCGATTTCCTATCATACATGGTGGGCGTGGGTTTCCTTTTTGCGCAGCGCTCACGTTTCAATTGATCATGCTCATCTCTCTCCTTCTATCTCTAGTGGGGTTTGGAAAGCTTTGGATGATTATATGGATCTGTCATCAAAAGGGTTGGTTGCTCAGTATCCTTTTTGAGTTGTCTGTTTCCGTGGTGTTCTATGAGTTTATCTGATGGGTTACTCCTGTGGGAATCCTTCTTCCTTCTTCTCTTTTCTTCCTCTATCCTTTTTCATCTTTCCTAGTGCTCTGTCTTTTTCTTCTTTCTTTTTCTGCTATTTCCTCCCCTATCTCTATTTCAAAATTTGATAGTGATACTTTTATTTACTGCTTTGATGATAAGTTTTACCTACTCAGTTTCTGTATTATATACTACGTTGCCTTTACTTTTTTATGCGCTTATTTTGTTTACATCTTATTTTTTAGCCCCTGACTGAGTATTTATCTTGATTCAATTGTATCACTTTTGTTGTATTTTGTTCCTTATTTTCTTTGACACTTCTTTATAAATAAAATACTTTGAAATCAAAAAAAAAAAAAAAAAACCCTGGAAGAACACTAACTGCTGTGACGAACTAGAAGACGGGAGCAGATGAACTGCCCAGAAAGAAAGGAAGCGGCCATTTTTCTAAAAAACTATAATTACTAGGTTGTGCTAATTAGGGTTGTTTTCTGGGTTGAAGGTTTTTAGTTCAATATATTATTGACTGTAAGGGAGAGCTGGGGCTTCCACCCACTGAGCTGCTCTGGGGGCACACAAAGCCAAAACCACTGAAACCAGACAGTCAAACATCTCATTAAAAAATCCTGCAACAGTGCCTTTTATTTTGCAGTATTGCCTAAGCAATATTTATTAACACCATTCCAACCTCAAGCAGGCAGAATGATTGCTGAGAGCAGCCAAACAACCTCAAAGTATAACAATGTGTGCCTAAATACTACACCAACATTGGCAAAGCCAACACGTCTCTCCGTTGTGACCGATTTGCTTTGCCAAAGCCTCTTAGCAATGCTATACTTCACTAGGAAGGGGCTGTACACCATGGAAAAAAGATGACAGAAAAATCTAATAAACAGCACGATGACGCAGCATCGCGCACATATTAAATGGCAGACGTCTTTTTTTGTGATCTAGGATGAATCGGTAAATTAAAAAAAAGAAATACATAAGTAGAGCACAGGCACTTTTAAGGCAGGTGGGCGCAATTTGCAGTCTGTTATCTCTCAGCCCTATTTGACAGTAGAGCCTCCTGTTTTCTCATATCAGAATTTCTCTTTTTTACTGACCTGTAAATCAAAGTCCTTTTAATCTTTGAAGTTATTGCACTGGCTGGTTTATTGTGTGAGACTTAATGTGCCATGCAGTGTAAACGTCTACAACCCTTCCACTGACTTGCAGGAAACCTTCACTTCAGTTACAGTAGGAGAGTTATGTGCCCTTGGACAGTACCTTGGGTATCTAAGTGGGACACCAATCGCAAATAACAGCACCCACACACTGTACTGCCCCTAAACCCCAAAGAAAAGTTTTAGCTTTGTTCACACGGATAAATCAAAAGGTTCAACTGGCCACAAAAGTAAGAATTCATGCTAAGGACTAGGCAATTGCTCCACAAGTGTTACTTGACGCATTAACAAGTTCTTGAAAAATGAGCCTTTGACACTAAAAATGGTTTTGAGAGAAAACGATGATGGACAGCTGCAGTTCACTGTGCATGACCTTCTGCCCCAATCACGCCACCACTTCATTCAAATTTTGAATTAATCCCAAACACTGCCTATGTTGGTATCTATAAACTCTGATCCTTGATCATTATAATTATTATTGCATTCTTGTACAGCGCATAGCTACCCATAAGGTTTCACAGAGCTTAGTTGGGAGGCTAGACAGCTTAAGGAGTGACATTAGAATAAACCAGGTTTTCATCTCTTTCATCATGAGGAGTAGATTAAAATAACGTTTTCAGCTCCCTGCGGCAGGAGAGTAAAGAGGTGGAGCAACGTTGAGACTCCAGGAGGGCATTCCACAATCTAGGGCTGAGGGAAGAGAAAGAGCAACTCCCCATCCGGGTGCACCTAACTCTCAGAACTGTGAAAAGAGATCGGTTACTTAAGCGCAGGGTGAGGAAGTGGAGATAAGGAGTCCCAGTCTGAGTTCCGCAGCAACTACACCACCAAAACGACCCTCATCGCCGCCACCGATATCAGGGCCCTGCTGGACAGTGGCGAGTGCATGGCCCTCATCCTCCTGCAACTCTCAGCCGCTTTCGACACGGTCTGCCACCGTACCCTACGCACTCGCCTCCACGGCGCAGGAATCCGCAGCAAAGCACTGGACTGGACCACCTCCTTCATCTCCGGCAGAACACAGAGCATCCGCCTCCCCCTTCCGATCCGAAGCATCCAAAATCATCTGCGGCGTACCCCAAAGATCATCCCTCAGCCCGACCCTGTTCAACATGTACATGGCCCCGCTCGCCCACGTCGCTAGACTACACGACCTCAACATAATCTCCTACGCTGACGACACAGCTGATCCTCTCCCTCCGCCAAACCCAACCTCCAAGAAGGAATGAAAGCCGTCGCTGAATGGATGAAGAACAGCCGTCTGAAACTGAACTCGGACAAGACTGAGGTCCTCATCCTCGGCTCCACCCCCTCAGCCTGGGATGACTCCTGGTGGCCGACTGCCCTGGGCGCAGCACCGACACCCACCGACCATGCATGCAACCTGGGATTCATCCTCGACTCAATACTCTCCATGACCAAGCAAGTCAACGCCATCTCATCCTCCTGTTTCAACACCTTCCGCATGCTCCAAAAGATCTACAGGTTGATCCCCACCGACACTAGAAGAACGGTCACCCAGGCTCTCGTCAGCAGCAGACCGGACTACGGAAACGCCCTCTACGCAGGAGCCTGGGCCAAACTGCTGATACGACTCCAACGCATTCAGAATGCTTCTGCACGCCCGATTCTTGACATCCCTCGCCACAGCCACATGACACCCCACCTGAAAGTCCTGAACTGGCTTCCAGTCAACAAAAGGATCACTTTCAAGCTCCTCATCCACGCACACAAGGCACTCCACAACACTGGACCAACATACCTCAACAGACTCACCTTCTACACCCCAAACTGCCAGCTCCGCTCCGAAGACCTCGCCCTCGCCACCGCCCTCCGCACCCGAAGAACGACTACCGGCGGCAGATAGTTCTCCTACCTCGCCGCCAAGTCCTGGAACGCCCTCCCCATCCTCCTATGGCAGACCGAAGACCTTCTGAACTTCAGGAGGCTACTCAAGACCTGGCTGTTCGAGCAGTAGCAGCACAACCCCCCCGCCCCCCACCCCCACAGCGCCTTGAGACCCTTACAGGTGAGTAGCGCGGTCTTTAAATGCATGGATTGATTGGTTGCTTGGTTGAGCCAATGGAGGCCATGAAGGAGACCAGACATGGAAGACTATTTAGGAAACCGGAACAAGAGCCTGGCAAAAGAATTCTGAACCACATGAAGGCATGTGATCATGGTCTTATTTGCTCCCAGAAATAAAATGTTACCGTAATCTAGCTTAGACATAATTATGGCCTGGATATCGGTTCTCTAAGCAGGACCTATATGATCATTTTAAGCCACTTCATAATGGCAAAGCATGATGCGGCGACCTTGGTGGCTTGGGGCATCAATGATAGATTGGAGTCTACCAAACACCTTTTTAGTGAGTACAGGATGAATCCCAAGTTGGGGATTCTTAACCAATACCATAACCGCAGTCTTGTTACCGTTCAATTTTAAAGAGTTAGAGTACATCCAGTTGGAGAGACGGCCAAGGCAGGAGTTAAGGTCTTACAAAGAAGCACCCTGCTCAGACAACAGTGAGAAAATAATCTGGGTGTCATTTGCGTATGAAAAAAAGAGTGAGGTTGCAGCTTTCCACTAGGTCCACTAGATTGTATTAATTTCTTCTGCAAAGAAAGGCATACAACAATGTCAATCTTTACCAAACTATTTTCCACTCTGTACTTCTAATCACATGCAGTAAACCATATGATAATATTTATTTTTATATGATTTTTATGTTTTTGGCATATTGTGTTCTGTGACCCCAATGGCTGTCAGTCAAAAGTGTTTAAATGCATTTGAAACGTGGCTAAGCTGCAAAACCTTGGCATGCATTCAGCTTGTGCCTCTTCCAGATTCAAATCAGGAAGGTAGGCCAGACAGAGACGACATCTGTCACATACTCTTAATAAAAACTGTGTAGAAATGTCATCATAGAAGAACAGCCCCATAGCAAAAACACGGAGCACAATACAATAGTTGCCACAACCAGTCCAGGACTCTTGCCCTGTCATATAATCAATCTTAGTGGTGGCCTTCAGCATATTTGGGAGTTCAAATATATATTAGAGTACTTAAGTGATTTAAGAGACAAGAATAACTTATTAGGGCTACTTGATCCAGCATTGCGACTAGGAGAGTAGACCCTTGTTGTATGTCATTGCATATTTTCGAATAGATATTTTGAAGAGTATAAATAAGCCTTAAATCAACAGTACATTTGTAAAATTCTATTGTTAGATTCGTCGACCTTGGGGTGGAAGTTTCCCCCAAACTTTGCCTTCCTTCTACAGTTATGCTGATCTCGTTTTTGCTGGCCTTACAACTCTGCGCACTTTACAGCTACCAACCAGTACCTGTGCTTACTCTCCTAAACATGGTGTAGTCTGTATCTGGGCCACATGGCTGGGTGTAGCTGACAATTAAGCTTTATAAATTCCTTCTAGAGAGAAACACAGAATAGGGAGCTAAGGTGTGTCTGGCTGGACTATAACTGGCAGGGTGTCCTGCCTCCACACAAAGGGTTGCATATCCCCATAGTTAGTCTGGATCTAGGACAGGAAAGGCAGGGTGTTTAGACTTCAAAGGGAAATCTCAAGAGACTTGCTCCCCATTTCAAAGGCATAACTGGGCCTCACACTCCGACACAACAAGAAGGTCATCTGTGCTGCTATTAGGACTTCCATTCTACTTGACTGCTGCTCTGAAGGAACTGCTGCCCTGCTGTGCTGACCTGATGACCTCTTGTCTGGGTGGGGAGGACTAGACCTGCATCTCTTGAACCCAGAACCCTGTGGGACACCAAAGGCTAGTTGACTGGCCACCTGATCTGAATCCTCAGGGACACAACAGGCTTCCAACAGCCTTGCTTCTGGACTCTACACTCTGTGAGTCTACCTGCTAAGTGGTGCCACCCCAGTCCTGGACCCTTGGAAGAGGGCATAAAGTGCTCTGCCAGCTTCTGTGGAACCAGCAGAACTGATGCACATCCTCTGCTGCACAGCGCAACGCTGAGAAGAACCAATGCATCTCCGCTTCTGCATGGATTAGACTCATAGCAAAGACCCGCATTGCTGCCACAGCTCACATCACTTTCAGAACCGCTGCTTTGCAACGCATCCTTAGTGCAGGCTCTCGCAGCTCTCACCCATAGCAACCTCAACTGCGATGCATGACTCCGCTCACAGCTCCTGGGAACAGAAGCCTCGCCCCAACACTGTGATGCATCCTTGACTTCGGGCTTCGCACCAAAAGCCGCAGCCAACAGATCTTCGATGTCTATGCATCAGGAACTCTCACAGTAGCCTTGCCGCTTCTCGGAACAGACGCATCACTTTAACTGCATGACACAGCTTCAAAACGGATCAGAACAAAGCTCCGCAAACCAGTATTTACAGTACTCTGTTCAGCTAGCCTAACTGGGTCCCTGTAGTTAGCCCCACGCTCCATGGCGGTCAACCTCCACTTGTGACTTTTTCCTGGTCTGGCGCAACCAGATATCTGCAGTTGGTACACCTTTTGGCACTATTTTTACTTACATCTTTACAATTCAATATCTCCGGTTCTACTGATCGGATTTTTATCGTGCTGGTCTGTTTTTATTTATTTAAAAAAGACTCTAATTTTCCAACTCTGTTGTGGGCTCCATTTGTGGTGTGTTCAATGTGTTACTGTTTTAAGTGTTGAACAAATACTTTACACACTGCTCTGTGCAAAGCTACCAGAGGGTTGAGCACAGGTTAATTTAGGGTTTGCTTTTGACTTCACCCTGAGGAGAATTGTGGTTGCTGCTCGAGAGGGTTTCATCTCCCTCAACCCATCAACCCAATTTCTTACATCTTGGTTCATTTTTTCTACTTGCTATGGTGCAAATCTTTGTTTCATGATGTCTCATTGTTTTGTACAAAACTTCCCAGTGTCCTTCACATTTGTTTTTTTTGTTTTATCGAGCACAAACTCGACCCAAAGGGATCAGAGTGCTTTACTTGTGCACCAGTTGCGTTAAAGACAGTCACATTCATTTTGTTAGGCACAAGGAGAGTAAGTGATTTGCCCAGAATCGCAGGATGCTGAGTGTCCCTGCAGAGACTCGTACCCGCTTACCCAACTTCGAGGTCGAACGCTCTAACCATTAGGCCCATCCTCTCCACATCATCATATGATGTCACTTGCTTTATATGGATTGATATATTGTCAACATTTGGAACATTACCACATGAAAATAGCCATATCTGTACCAACAAGCATTGGCAAAGCCACTAGGTCTCACCTACTTTTTCTGGTACTCGTAGGCGAGAACTATTGGCTTTGCCAATGTTTGGTAATAAAGGACTCCCTTGCCCCACCAATATCAGACTGATCTACAATATCATGGGCTCTGTCGGGGAATGGTCAATATCTGGTTTCAGCTAGTCTGGATCCACAAACAACTTTTGGCCACCTGATGCAGTGGTAGACGTTTAAGGTTTTTGAACGGCATTGGGATGGAGGTTAGATTTACATGAAAGTTTAGTGCTGTTAAGCTCAACTAGGTTCAATATTTACCCAAGTGGAATTGAATCCAAATACTTCCACTACAAAGTGGTACAAAGAAAGGATACATGCCACCTTTAATTTTGTTCATCATATTTTTTTAAAGCTTAAGAAGTCAGGATTAGAGTACTGCTTACTAGAATAATTAAGAATGGTAAAGAAAACACATATGCAGCCTAAACTAAGCCATCATTTTTTCCCTCCAGAGTCTGGCTGCTCAATTCTAGCCTTGTCAGGTATTGTAGAAGAGTACTCGTCCATTTCCGTTCATCCTTGAATATTTATTAATCAGTGTCATTTCTATGGTCAAAGTGCAGTATTACAAATCAAAATCCTATCTCAAGTATTCCTTAATCAAGATACACTGAAATATTGTGTGTTATCGTTTAAAGAACTATCCTTCATAAATTATGAATAATGATGAGGGACTCTAATTGCTAGAGAGGGAACACATAAAAAAATTTAACATAGTGAATTTTACAGGGGAAGCAGATACAAATCTATGTAAATTCACATCAGGCAGGTTATGCTCCATCCATACTACCACATAGACTTCCCAAGCATACTTTTCAAAGAACTGAACAAAATGATTTCTACATTGCTGTGGACAGGGGTAAAAGTCTAATTTCCTTTAGTAAATCACAAAAATCTAGAAGTTGTATATGAAACTTTTGAACTTTAGTGATTATTAGGAAGATCTCATTTTGAAGCAGTTGATGCTATAGAGGGAGATGTCTTGGATGAGTGCAACTGGAAAGATATTAAAGCTCTTCACAACCCTGCCAGACCCATAAGGTTCACTGAAAGACAAAGTAATAAAATTCACTTGTGAGATATCTTGTGACAAATGATAAAACATTTTACAAAAGCCTGATTTTTAATAAATATTAAGGAAAAGTAACTTTTAGAACGTTACAATTTCTCTGACTGTAGAACCTCATCTGCATTACCTTTCTAGCTTTTCCTAGCCATTAATTAGCCTTGAATGTTTGCGAATAGGAGCGAAATGTCACCAGGAGCAAAAATAGGTTGACCTGAATGGGTAGAGAGGACTCCCCTGAACCCCACAGAATAAGCAGGGTGTGTCTTGCCGGCATCCTTTTTGCCACTACAGTGTCAAATCCTGCTGGATTTACATACAACAGTTAAGGCACACTCAAAAGAGCAGAGAACAGGATGCCAACACAATTCTTTTGGATCCACTGTCTGGTTGTTCACTTCGGTCATTGTTCCCATTTATAAGAAGGGGGATAGAAACAGCTGCGCCTGTTATAGGCCAATCTCCCTTCTTGATTCCTCAATAAAAATCTTGGGTCGAATAGTGTTGGCAAGACTCCAAGGTTGGGCGGAGGAAAACGAAATTATGAGTGACCTGCAATTTGGATTTCAAAAAGGGATTGGCACAATTGAGCAAGGCCTAAACTTGATGTTACTGCAACACAAATATATAAGGATCAAGTCGGAACGCCTGTATTTTACCTTTGTGGATCTCTCATCAGCGTTCGACTGTGTGTCGCACACCAAACTGTGGGCAGTTATGAAAACTTTGGGAGTGGACAACACCATCATCTCCTTCTTGAGGGACCTGTACAGTGGAGCCACAGCTTCTGTCCGTTACGGCAGGGGGGGCGAATGCTCCAGACAATTTAGTGTGGGTCGTGGAGTGCGCCAAGGATGCGTTTTAGCACCTTTTCTTTTCCTGCTTTACATTAATGGGCTTGAGCATCACCTGTTGCATGAGTGCAGGGATATGCCCAGAGTGGGGAGGAGGGCAATCCCTGCACTAATGTATGCGGATGATGCCGTGCTTATGGCACGCACTCCCCGGGCTCTGCAAAAACTAGTAGTAAGCTTCGAGAATTTTATGCTTAATCTAGACCTGCTAGTTAACTGTAGCAAAACTTTTACAATGAACTGTGGTCCCAAATCAGGTAAACCGATGAATCGGATGATTTTAAATAATGTTCCACTAGACAACACCCCAACTTTTTCATATTTAGGCATTTTATTCCATGAGTCAGGTTCTTGGACAAGTGCAATCAAGGCGAGAACTCTTTTATTTATGAAAACTATCATGGCTTTAAAGAATTTTGTAAGAAAACTGGGCAGGAAGCCGATAAAAGAAATGATAACCATTTACAAAGCAACATGTGTGTCGGTGGCTATGTATGGCTCAGGCTTGTGGGGGTACTCAAATGTTGATCCAATTCAGGTTGTGGAAAACAAATTCTTGAGGAAAGTCCTTGCTGTTCCACAGTGTGTTGCCACTTTTAATTGTCACGCTGAACTTGCCCTGCCACACATAACTGACATTAATAAAATTCAACCCATCCTGCTGTGGCACAGGGTATGGACTACAAACGAATGTGTTATGAACCGGGCTCTATTACAGGATACCCTCAAATTGGATCACGTGGAGAGATCACAATGGCTGGGCTATGTTAAGTGCTTTCTGACTGAGATTGGGTGCTATTCTTATTATTCGGATCCATCTACAATGGATAGCATCTCAAGGCGCTCACTGAAGGCCCTTTGCTTGGTTCACCTTGAAGATAAGAGGAGGAGAGTTGAATCTCTAAAACACTCAGTACAGTCACACCTCCTGATTTCATGTGAGATTAAGTCTGTACAGCCATATCTATCCCTGCCTATGACAAACTATGATCGTTTCCTTTTAACTCGATTCAGATTTTGTATATTTTTTAGATTGGTGTCTCTGCCTAAAATGAACTCATGGACACGTACTCTGCCCCTCTGCCCCTCTGCCCGTGCGATGTCACCTCACAACAATCGGATATCCATATCCTTTTCTTCTGCAGACTCTATAGTGCCTTACGCAGAGAAATCATAATCCCCTTTTTAAAAGAAATGAATTTTACCAGATGCCGCCCAGCCTTCTTAGAGCTCCAGAGAATGAATACGGTTTTATCTGTATCTGTGGTTTTAAAATTCCTAAAGAGTGTTTTTAAATCACGGAAATATATGGTAACAGAAATCTGATAAATGTCTATTTCTTTTTCCGTCTTAAGAATCTGTCTTTTCGGTCCTCCTTACTGAACCTACTCTAAGAGCTGTAATTATTGTAATCTGTTTTTCATGTTTGTTACTTTCATGGTTACTTGTTTTTAACCGAATAAAGTTCATTGAATCTGAATCTGAATCTGACTGACTCTCTCTTTGTCCTACCTAAATTGTGTGTCTGGGTGTATGGTGGGTACAGTGGCTGCCTCAAACTTTACTTTAATGTTAGATGTGGGTGGACACTAGGATTACCATAGTCTACTCCCTACACATAGACCCAGTCTTCGGAGCCCAGGTTTGGTGTGGTGGAAGGCATCTGCCATGTTGGAAATTGCAAACGTGGGGAGGGGTGACCCGGGGAACTCTTACCCCATTGTTTAGGGCATTCCTAGGAGTCATTCTCACCCACTAGATAGTACCAGGCATAAATTTGGCATCGCCAGGCACCTACTTCAGAACACTTCCTGAACCCGTGAAATATCAAAAGACCGGTTGTCTGTGACCTGAAGGGCCGAAACTGCTCCCTTTTGTACCCAGGAAAAATAAGTGGGCTCCAAGGGTTATAGGGCTGGCCTCCTGTTAAAGCTTAAGGAATACAAAAGTACATTGCATAAAGTGGTCCAGATGAACAATTCATCAACACCAAAGATATAATAGTCAAATAAAGATATTAGAAGAAACACTTATTATAGTTAGTACTGAGTGTTATTTAATCACATTGACTGTACATTTGTTAATAACATTATTTGAACAATACCTAAAGATTTTCTACCTACCCTCTTATCCTCACTCCAATCACAAATACCCAAACCTCCTCTTTCTCCTTCCTAGGGTGTTAAGACAAACGTCGGAGTCGCGGAGGCAACAAGAGATGAGAACTACATAACCCATGAGCAAGCCCGCCCGAACTACCATTCCCAGAAGGCAGTGCGAGATAGTCGCGAGGAGAGGGCGTACCCATTTAAGCAACCCGGACGCCAGCAGTAGGCGTAGAATATTTTGAACATTCACCGCGAGTACGGAGAAGCGGACAAGTGGAAGGCGTGCTCCGTTGTATTCGGCGGCTTTGGAAAGGAGTCGGGAGATTGCGGTGAGAAACAACTGATGCCTGATGCCGTGTTAGCGGGGCTCCGCTACACGCTCTGTGATAACTAATTGAACGCCGGTCTGCTCCGACCCCTTGTCAGTCCCCGCTCGAGGGTTCTCGAGCAGAAAGGACAACGGTCCTTTCGACACTTACGCCAGTCCCCGCTCGAGGGTTCGAGCTTGTGGACTCCGGTCCTTTTGCGACATACGTCAGTCCCCGCTCGTGGATATCGAGCAGAAGGGCGAGGTCCTTCGAAGCGACCTGTGGCCAGTCCCCGCTCGAGGGTATCGAGCAGAAGGGCGAGGTCCTTTGACTTAACCTGTGGCCAGTCCCCGCTCGAGGGTATCGAGTTAACAGGACAAGGTCCCTTGCTGTGACCAGTGGCCAGTCCCCACTCGAGGGTTATCGAGTGTGGAGAACATACTTTGGTTAGCGCAATTGCCCTCCGTTGGAAGCGTGTCAGGACTGCCACGCATGCGGAGGACGATTACGACGGAGCGATATCCATAACAAGGATAGACGCATCGAGTGGCATTTTCGGCCAATATTTAGCACGGGGTCCTCTGTTGGAAGGTGCTAGGACTAGCATCATTGCAGAGGACGGTTAGACACCATCCCGACCTTTTGTGCTATCTTGTTTTGCTTATTATTTGACTGTTAAACAAGCCTGAATAAAGAGCTTGTTTCCATCAACCTTCAGTCTGGTACATCCTCTGTGAGGTTAACAGGGGTGGTGTGTGGGATACGACTGAGTTACCCGATCCCGAGGGAAGCAGGATTACATAGGGGCACAAAAACATTTTGGTATTGTTCAAATAATGTTATTAACACATGTACAGTTAGTATTATTAAATAACACTGAGTACTAACTATATTACGTGTTTCTTCTAATATCTTTATTCAACTATTATATCTTTGGTGTTGATAAATTGTTCATTGGGACTTTATGCAATGTATTGTTCTACACCCAGGTCCCAGTGACATAATTTGGGTCTACCTTTATTTGGTAACTAAGGAATACAACAAGCTGCAAGAGGCCTTTACGTGGAAGTACCCAGCTGACCAATGGCAATTATACCTAGACTGGAGCCTGCCTGACAACCTGTGAGTCTCTATAAGCCGTCAACACCCCGAACAGTGCCCCCCAACCCCCTCCTATGCTTTGGGGTGGCTTTAGAAGTATTCTCCTGTGGTGGATTGTGATTTAAGTGCCTAAGGACCTTATTTAGAGATTGGCAAATGTGTTACTTGTCGCAAAAGTGATGCTTATCCCAGATTACAAGTGCAATATATCCAATGGCACTTGTAATACAGCAGGCGGGATATCTGTCAAGTTTGTGACGAAGTAACCCATCCGCTGAACTCTAAATCAGGCGTTGAGTCCGAAACTAAAATCTTTGACCAAAATGAACCTGGTTGGTGTATGACACCCGCTCTCTATTGTGGTCAGCCTCAAAATGCACCTGTGTCACGATCTACAGCGACATTGACTAATTTTGGTATTTTGTGCTTTTTGGCACTATTTCTTCTTTAAAAATTCATCTCTCAAGTTCCCCTTATTGGATTTTTGTCATTTTGTTTATTAAATGTTATTATATTTTTTTAATTCAGTTTGAAAGTTTTATTGTTTTGCATTTTGACTTTATAACCACTTTAGTCCTGATTACTTTATACATTACCCTACGGTAAGCCTGTCTGCTCTGTGCCATAGATATTAAGGGGTTCAGGTTAATTTAGTGATTGAGGGTTCACCCTGAAATTGGTTTTGATTATTCATTCAGGTCAGTAGTCACCCGCCCCAAATAATCCAGCTTCTTACTGTACAGATGCCTAAACACTTTTCTGACAACTAGCTACTAATTCGCTTGCCCCTGCTTTTATGAGCCAGGCTGGTTTGGGGTCAGGCTAATTGGAAAGCCTTTATTGCTCGCCTACTAAAATCAAATCAGTAGTGGTCATCATGAATATTTTTTTTAATTTGAAAAAATAATGCATTATTACAATAACTAAATCTCCTTTATGAACATTTCAAATACTTGGCTGTTCCCCCGTTCAGTTCCTGATGATCATTCATAGCATATATTACAACACTCACCAGCGAGGGGAAGCCATCGGGCAGCCAGGGGCTTTCCAAAACGAACATTATGCAACTATCCATGGGTCAAATAAAAGCTGTAAATTTTCCAGGATTGAAACTACTTGCATTAAAGCAATCGGCCAGACTTACCAAATTTTAAAAAACATGGCCACTTCAGGAGGCATCCTTAGGCTCGGAGGTCCAATCAAATGGCCACATACTGCCGTAGAAAAACAATGGCCTTGAAAGCTCCAAATCGTGTTTTATTTCTAACATCTTTAGCCCGATTCACCACCGTTTCTGAGTACCTACGTTGAGCATGCCCCAGTGCACATAAAAATTCAGTTGGATAACAAAAAATGTATCTCCATTCGCGAAGTAAGGATTACTGGATTTTTTTTGTTCACATTTGTAAAATCGGGAGAAGGGACAGGAATTTAGGTTTTACTGAGAGGCCAATCTGGAGGTGTTATTATATAATAAATGCACAGATGCACAGTTTGGGCTTCATGGTATGATAGAAGACTCTTGGTTAAGCATTATTGACTTATGTTACATTTATTAGCAGCATTTAAATGTCCACCGCACAATTATGGCCCCGATTCAGGGCGCACAATGAAAAGAAATGGCTCCCAATACGGTGTCAATAAAGCCATTAACTAGCATTATTACCATCCAACTCCTATGCCGTAGGGCGTAGGCAGACATACTGCCCCCCATCTGCTGTATGTATACGTGTATGTCGCTTCTTCACACTGTGAACTTATAATACAGGAAAACAACAGTAGTTAATGACCGCATACTAAGCCTTCAAGTTTTTCTGGGCTAATACTAGCATTTCACAGTAGGTATTAAAAACAATTACTATATTCTTAAGACAAATTATGGAAGCTAGTACCTCTCTGTTCTGACTACCATGACATATGCATAACTATATAAATGTATGTTCAGCATCAACAATAGTAAAAAATAAGTTAAGTACTCAAAGTTACTGCACATTGGTAATAGTAATATTCATTACAGTGCTAGTAGGTGCTGTTCCCTACACCCATCCTGTAATTCAAAGGCTGCCAACGGGAAGCCTTCTCTGGACAGGCAGCACCCACAGGCAGCCTTAGTTCCACGAGGAAGGCTGCGTCAGAACAGAAGTCAGCACCAATACACAAATTAACAAGGTGACCTTTCTATGAGGTCACTCAGAACCTCTTGGTGAAAACTTGACCTTTACTAAAAATGACTAGGCCCGGGTGAAATTTCCAGTACACTGACAATCTTGTGTAATTTCTGGAATTTCGTGCCACGATTTGATATGTGAAATTACGCTATTACCTCATGTGGTGTAATTCTATTTGGCACAAGAACAACGCAAACGACCAAAATGCTCGCGGCTTTTGCTCACAGCACTTGGGTTTTTTGTGCTACATTGTTTAGCGAACAATCGGCCTGATTCATGAACCGCAATAGCGCTCGCAATAGCGCTCGCAATAGCTGCGAAAAAGCTAATGCGAGCGCAATAGTCAAAATCGGTATTCATGAAGAAATTAACGAATTCGCAAACACAGAATAACGAATACGCAAAAGTATTCGCAGAATCCCGGCAGTAGCCCATTTGCGAATCAGAAATTGCGAGGAACCACGGATACTGCGAAAAATATAGCGAAACCGCAATATGATCGCAATCGATATTCAAGAAAAATCGCTAATAGCGAAAAACCCGTAAATCGCAATTTGCGAGGCGCATTTTAAGGACAACCCAAAGCAGGTGGTAACCATCAAAGCCTATGAATTGTTTTTTTGAAAAACCGTTACCCAATCAGGAACAGGTGCTGGCCTGACCAACCACACTTAAGGAGATGCAGCAGCTGCATTAGGAGTCTCACAATGCCAGGACTCTACATGGTGGTCAGGCGGCGAAGGCTACAGCGAGCAGCACGGAGGAGACGTAGGATCCAGGAGAGGATATTCCACCAGCGTGTCACCCTGCTGGGCCAAACCAGAGAGCAAATATACGCAAAGTACCGCCTGAATGGGGCAATGATCATCCAGCTAATTCAGGACCTTGACCCCCTGATGCAGCACCCAACAAGGCGGACCAATGCCGTGCCCACACATGTCCAGGTATTCTGCAGCCAGCACCTTCTGGCCTCCGGGAGCTTCCAGGGGATAGTTGCTGTTGCAGGGGGGATATCCCAGCCCACCATGTCCCGCTGCCTGAGGAGTTTCCTAAATGCTATGCTGACCCAGCTACACCACCACATCAAATTTCCCACCAGCCAACAGGAGTTGGATGAGACCAAGCATCCATTCTACAATGTTGCGCATTTCCCACATGTGATAGGATGCATTGACTGTACCCACATCGCCATCTGCCCACCAGCTGAAACGGAGTACATGTACCGCAACCGCAAGTCCTACCACTCCCTCAACATCCAGATGGTGTGCAATGCTAAGACATACATCACGGACATAGTGGCACAGTACCCGGGGAGCACACATGACTCCTTCATATTCCGGCACAGCGGCCTCCACACACGACTGGCCAGGGGAGACTTTGGTGAAGGACACCTACTTGGTAAGTGCACTTGGCCCACAATGTTACACTGTGATGAAGTAGCTGCGCTGCACAGGCACTCACCCTCTGCTCCTCTCATGCAGGTGACAGTGGCTACGCCCTCCGTGAATACCTCCTCACCCCATACCTCAACCCTGCTACACAACAGCAACGGCGTTACAATGTAGCACACATACGCACAAGGAATTGCATTGAGAGGACATTTGGGCTACTAAAGAGCAGTTTTCGCATACTGCACAAGACTGGTGGGGCCATGTACTACAGTCCTGATGTGTGCTGCTGCATTGTGGCTGTGTGTGCAATACTACACAACATTGCTACCAAGCGCCGGATACCTGTAGAGATCTCTGGCAGTGAGTCGGAAGGGGACGACCGGCCACCTGCACATGTGCGTCAAGCACGCGGGGAGAATCCAGCTGAAGGACACAGACGCCGCAACCACATCACAATGAACAGTTTCTAGTGCACCCACTCCCCTCACCCCACAATTCACAAATGCATGCAAATGGAAATAATGACAGGAGGCCGATGTACAATGCTAGAATAAATATTATTGTTGAAGGCACAATAATAATGACTTTTTGCAATTCTTAACATGTGAGCAGTATTGCGCCATACTCCTCTAAATCATACACAGGACATGCTTCTATCGTCAGCATGTCCCTGGCAATGGACAGTAAAGTCAAGTGCGCCTCCGGCGCGCGGCACCCAATCGCCTTTCAGGCTCATCCTCTGGGACGGCACGTGAACCCGCAGTGGGCCTGCTGCTGCGGCGTAGCACAAAAACCTGTGAGGCAGACAGGCTGCTGACACTGGAGGCCCCCTCACTAGTGTGGTCCCCACCACCATTGGCTGGGCCGGTTGGATGAAATGCCAGTACGGCACTGGTGACCTGCTCCAAGATTCGCGCCACATCCTCGCTGCATTGCACCAGCTGCAGCTGCATAGCTAGGCACCGACGTGAGAGCTGGGAGGTGGCATTACCAATGACCTAGTTCGAGCGCGTGTAAGCAGTTAGCCGCGTAAGTAGCTGGCGGTGGCGGCGGCGGTCGGTGTTGCGCTGCGAGATGATGTCCGCAGTGTTCGCCTCCATAGCAGTTGTCATCCGCTCTATCCTGTCCGACACATTTGCGACATTGCGGCCAATGTTGTGGAGCTGGAGTTGCATTGCCCCTTGGCGTTGTGCCTGCAGTTGATGGATGCTCAGCATCCGGCGCTCTATGCTCTGCCCTAGCTCTGGCAGCAGGGATCGGTGCAGCGCCTGATGGTGCTGGCGCAGATGGTGCTGGTCTGGCAGCAGGGATTGGTGCAGCGCCTGATGGTGCTGGCGCAGATCGTGGTGGTCTGGCAGCAGGGATCGGTGCAGCGCCTGATGGTGCTGGCGCAGATGGTGCTGGTCTGGCAGCAGGGATCGGTGCAGCGCCTGATGGTGCAGGATGTGTGGCTGTTGGCACCTCCTCTGCATCCTCTGGTGCCTCGTCTATGAGCAGCCTGTCGCTGTCGCTGCTGTTGTTGTCAGCGCCACCTGTGAGGGGAAGTGGACCTAGATTAATTGCATGTATCTGTCACACGTGCAGGTGCTACATGCATGCTGGCTGACATTCCCTGACTGGCTGTGGCATTACGTACTTTGGGACATGTCTGGCTGCATTGGGGTCTTGTACATTGTGGGCAGACTACATGTCCCACAATGCTTTTGGGCATGACCTAATGTGCATGGATTGCATGACTTGGGTTGATTATGGGAGGCTATAGGGTCATGGCCATTGTCAGGGGACAGGGTCGCAGTCGCATGCCACTTACCTTGGCTGTCTTGGGTGGGTCGGGATGAGTCCAGTGTGATGACCCCTATACACGCCTCTGGCTCAAGTGTGTCCTCCACACGGTCCTCCAAGGGGGTGTTGGGAGGGACTGTAGGATCTCCACCTCCAGTAGCCAGGGTCTCGCCCAACCTCTCTGCCACCCTCTCCTTGGCACGACCTCGGAGGTCGTACCACCTCTTCTTCAGCTCCTCGAGCGACCTGTGTGTCTTGCCCACAGCGTTGACTTTTGAGCCGATCCCCAGCCACAGTCGGTGTTTCTCCGCTTCAGGCACCCTCCTGGAGTCCTTTCCAAATAGTTTTGAGTGGTTTTCTACCACTCTCTCTATCAGGTGCTCCAACTTCTGCTCACTGAATTTGAGCTTCCGCTTGCGCCCGGAGTCACTGTGCCCTGGTGCTGCATCCTCTGCCATTGCTGCAGTCACAAAAGTGAAGGATTTTAAAGTTTGGAGGTGTTCTGGAAGGAGCTCTGTGAGATGCAGCCTCGAGATCTGCCTCACTGTTCTGAATGGGGGTGGGAACTGCCTGCTTCCTGGTTATGATGTCATCACTGGGCTCGAAATGCGACTTCCCGTTTTAGCGATCTCGCTACTAGCGAGATCGCATTTATCGATCTTGCAAATAGCGAATTCGCTATTCCTACACGGATTTTGACGGAAATAGTGATTTTCCAGCGATTTTTGTAACTCGCTAACGCTTTTTGCGGCCGCGTGCGAATCGCTTTATTTTCTAGAATATTTTGATGAATGGCGGTCTGCGAATTCTAAATTGCGAATCGCTGTCAATCGCAATTTAGAATTCGCAGTATTCGGTTTTCATGAATCAGGCCGAATGTGTCCTCGTCTCCAAAATTGATACAGAGACGCATTTCATGCTTTACAGTGTTAAATGTCAGTTGCGCATTTCGCATAATTTTTCCTACATGTCCCATAATTATGCAAAAGCAAATTTCGCACAACCCTAAAAATTAACTGTCTACAATTCCAAAAACAGAAAACTGGCAAAGGCCTTAATAACTCTGCAGTAGTTCAAGGCAGACTCTTGCATTTACAACAACCAAAGGTGCAGTATGGAAGAGGGGCAGCTTTAAAATAGGAATTCATATCATTTTGCACTTTTAAAAGAAAGCGTTTACATATTGCTAGCTTAAACTAAAGCATTTACATATCTGCACATTTACTGTCTCAGTGCCCTGCATGAAAACTGAAGTTGCTTGTCTTAATTATGTGGGGCCTTTTACAGACACTCCTAAAATATACTTGACTGAGCCCTTTTTTCTCTCAATGGAAACTTTCCTGGCACAGTGGTGCTTCGATAAAAAAAAGCGAACTCCTGAACAGATTCATTCATACCATATAGAGCGGTGTTTAAGGTAGGTGCTGTTTAACTAGCAGCAGGATGCCCTTCCCAACACAAAATAAAAGGCCCCATTTTAAAGAATCTGTTTAATGTACAACATGAAAAATACAACCCTCCAGAAAGTATGCAGCTGCCCTTAAATTACAAAGCGACAGCGGTCTACTCTGCTCCTCCATAGAATATTCATTTACTTATACAGATTGCTAAAGTCTGATTCAGAAGACTAGGGACGCCATTTTGGTGCTGACTCATACAAAAGTGAGCACTATGTACGGATTACATGGTTAGTTGTATCGTATTCTTCGAACTTTAAAACTTACATCCTTTTCAAATTCTAGTATGTACTGTGTATCATGCAGAAATCACATGTCTTAAAGAATGGTTGTACCTCGGCACTCTAAAGTGTAGCTTTAACAATACACGATTTAGGTTTCGCTAAACGGCCAATACTGAGGATCCTACAACAACGATTACTTCATCAATTGGGGAACATTTATAATGTATCAAACAAAGAGAAAAGAGAACATCAAATTATCAAGTATTTATCTTTTCCAATTTAATATTGTCCCAGTTCAATATTTTGTCATGGTAATTGGCAAGAGTTTTGGACATAATTCTCCAAGGTATATCAAAATCAGAAGAGGGTACATATAATAATCATATTATGTACATGTATAACAAATTAATCGAGCACTACAAGCCAAATCAAGAGTAGCGGCCAAACTGGAGGTCCTAATCCTAGGGCCTTCCCGGTCATGGTAGTTGACGAACAGCCGATGACAGCCGACACGTGTTTTGTTACATGAATGTAACTTTCTCAAGGCTTACTCTCTGTATATTACACAGCTGTTATGGCATAGAGGCGTTGGAGCATTTATCTAGATGTAATGTTTGATGTAAGATGTAATGTACTTAATCTAGTCTCCCTGTTAGGTTTAAGTATTGGTGGAGTGTGTCAGAAAAGGTTCCCAGATGCTCTTTGGCGTGGATGATGTTTGGAGCGTTGCTTCACACACTATCAATTGCTTATTACAGTAAACTTTGGCTTTTATCCAGTGTTTATAGTTGGTGCTGGGCGTTGTCCCCCGCAGGGCAAACTGTCTCTGTGCCAAGAGTAGTCCGAGTGCTGTATATTTCTTGGAATTCGTAGTGATGTCTTTCACACAAACTAGAAGAGCCAGTTTAATTGATTTTGGGACGGTCTGGCGTACCATGTTAGAAATGTCTGCCTGCCACTAGGTGTTCACCACAAGGCAAGACCAAGCCAGGTGAAAGAAGCCTGCGGCTGAGGCACCACATTTAAGCCACACTTTAGCCTCTCAGGAGGAAAATGTGAAGCGGATGAGCCTGTGTCTTTTGGAGATAGTCTGCCAATGTGACTGCTGCAGTATCTTCCCTCACCACCAGGCGTCTGGGAATATCTCACATTCATAAGTAGTTCATAGACCATAGGATATTCTTTGTTTGTCAAGTTTACATATCAGGGGAATTTTATCCTTTTCTGGTCTCTAAATAGCCTCTGACCATATCTAAAGGTGTTGTTGTGATGGTCGGAGCAGCACGGGGGTGGGAATAATGATTCTTTCTCTCGCCGGACATTAACCGCGCAGAACACCCCTCGCCTGCAAGCTCATGGGGCATTAAGAATAACTGACGAAGACCACAACAGGTCCTTTTTTGGCACTATTTGTACCATTTTTTGCTTCCCTGGGCCAACTCATGCCCCGAAGCACAAACAGTCAGCTTATTTTTGCTGTACTGTTTGTAGGACAGTAGGCATCTCTGTAGAACTGAGTACATACAAGTAGGGATCGCTATTTGGTCCTGATGAGTAAGCAGTAGGGGACTGCTTACGGAACATGTCGACTAGGTAGCTAGCTAATGCTCTACCTCACAACCCCTTCTTAATGTTCCCAGCTAGAGAAGTGAATAAAATAATTTTTTTCTACTATGCCAGGGAATTTTTAAACTTTTTTTATATATTCACTTTTTGAGGTCCCTACACTTTCACTGACACCCGTGCACTTGCACATAGCCACTGTCACAATATAAATGCTCCCGCGTATTTCGTTTGGTCGTAGCACGCCCCGTCCCGTTATAGGGGCGGGAAGACCCCTATGATGAAGCATGACACTAATGGATTTTTTAGTGTGTGAGGGGTATTTTAAAAAGCACATTGTGCTCTCGTTTTTCCACCCTTAAGAGAGAGCCTAGCACGATTTAGAAAAACCAAAACCAATATAAATATTATCACTTTTCACTTTTTTTGATAGAATCTCTTTGATTATGTAAGTACAAACATGGCCTATATTTATTCCATCACAAACAATCCATCAATAGGGCTCTGCGTTAGCACCATGCTTAACCGCATCGCTGCGGCGCATTTTCCCCGCTGTGCGTTAAAGTTTTAAAAAACACGCGGTTCATGACGAGCTCAGCTCGCCATGAGCGTACGAGAGGTGTACCTCATGAAGAGCTGAGCTCGTCATCAGCGTCGATGTGGTTATTATTGAAGACACGCTATTGTGCTAGTATTGGCTATAGATTCATCACGTATTACAAGCATGTAGTGAAATGGCATGTCTGGTTTGTCCTGTGTGTAAGGAAAGAGGTTGGTGAAGTAATGCAATGTGTCTGTAGGCACAGGTTGAGTGGGCATCCTGTCAAACATGGATGCTGTGACAATGTGATAATGCATGCAATGATCGTGAGTGTGTCGGGTGAAACCTGGCAGCTGAATACAGGTGAAGGGAGAATTAAGCCCTAACAGGATCTATCAGGCTGTAGTTGTAGCCCAGGGCCTAACATGGAATACAAATAAATTACCTCCTACCTGAATGGCTCCTCACCCTTGTGTAAAGACCCTGTCCTCGAGCGACAACATTTTAAACGCTTACTGTACTAGTATCATCTATAGACTCATTACCTACTACATACATTTTACCCATGTGCAATTAGATATATATATATATATTACATTTCATGTGAAATATACACTGCTATTGCTCAACTGACAGCCGCTACATGTTTTGGTATTCTGTACTAGAATCTAATAAAAAAATATGCTTGGTTTCCCTTTCCTTTCTAAAAAGGGAGTTACTTTCCAGGATGGGAAGCAATTCCCATAGTGGCGGCCTCTCCATTAGGATGGAGGAGCATAGCCTGTCCCCTCCCAGCTGCAAGCACAGCAAAAGTGAAAAATAAAATGGTAATAAAATGACTATTACTATTCTATTTGTCAATGCTCGCAGCCTGAGCCGGGTTCAAGGGCGGGGTGGGGCCACTGATGCTGACTGGCTGGAGGACCGTGGTGCACACTCCAGTCTAGAGTTTATATGTCACTTTGGCTGGTTGTCTTGCGACGGCCAGCGTGACATGCGTACTTTAAACCTCTCCACCCAATTGTCTTAGACAGCTGGGGGGAGAGCAGGCACAGGCCCGTGCCTAAAGAAGCATGGAGCCAGCTCGCTCCAACCAATCCTGGTGCTGCTCTCATGCTACTTAACATTATTAGCAGCATGTAAGTAGTGTCTGGATTGGTTAGGGAAATTGGTTCAGACCAGGGGCAACAGACTGGAAGCACGAGGACCGGAGGAAGCGAGTCAGTACATTGCAGTGGGTAAGTACATATTTTATTTTTATATTCATGGCCCACTGACAATCACTGCGAGAAACTCACACTGCCTTCAGCCTCAACTCCGGATCTCTTTGTCGTTGTTCATTTTAAAACACTGTTTATAACAAGTCATGAATGAGAGCTTTGGCATTGCTGGACATTGGGTCAAATAACTGACAAGCTATTTACCCCACCACTTACTTATGGTACCAGCTGCCACTAAATTCCCACTTCTCAGCCTGGAAAGTAACACTTTCCAGGTTGGGAAATTGGACTTTGGCTGGAGTAAACATCTGTCCATTTTCTGGATGAAAATTGTTGTAGAAAAGTTTGGGAATGCCAACAAACGTACATGTTGGCAGCGCCTATTTCCAACTCCTGAAGTGGGATTTACTTCTGAAAACGTCACTGCACTCATTGCACAGAAACTCACATTATTACAGGCATTTATGCTGTCTGCCAGAAGTTCCTTTGTGAATTCCTACCCGGCATATAAAGGGTGATTTTTGTTGTTAACTTACATTCAGGCTAAATATTCTATTCTGATTAAATTCGAAAATGTTGGCTGCTTTTGAGTACCAGCAGTGCTTAATTTGTGATGAAATGAGTGTGGGTGCCAAAAGCTCTGCTCTGAAGCCCACAGCAGGAGCAATTAAATGTCGGCGCAGCAAATACCAGGGCTGCAAATTCTTGAATTCACCTCAGCTCTCTTTAATCCTCTGCCACTCCCTCTATCTCCTTCTTACAGACTCCTGCTCTCTCCCTTTATGACGGTTTTTCCGTCTTGCACGTCCTCAGTCTTTCCGTTTTGCCTGCTTTTCCATCTCTTGTTCTCTTTTGCAGAAAAATAAGTGCTGTTCCCCAAAAGGAAGTGCTAGAACTCACCACTGGCAACCACCGGCTGAAATTAAGTACAAGAGCACCACATTATAAGGTGGATTAACATTACGCCACCAAGTTTGCACTTAAAATGGCCAAGCATAATTTATTACCAGCAAACTAGACCATCGTATCCGAACACGTATTATGATGCCAGTCCATGTTCTCTGGAAAACCTGATGCACACACTGGACTTGCAACCAATGTAATCCCTGAATTAAATTGACTCTAAATTAAATGGAAGACTAATAGTATGCAATTAAATTTAATGTATTAGAATTACAGGATTTCTCCCTATATATTATTTAAAATGTTCTTTCCCTTGTTTGGTCCTTCCCTTTTCTTGTTTTTCTCTTATATTTTTGCAGGGGATTGAGTACCCAATTCCTAGTTTCATTTGTAAGCGCACTTTGGTCGTTGTTTGTGTTGTTGAAGTAGACATTAGGCACATCAACACTATTCTTAAATAAAAACGTTGTTTAAAGCCTTTGCACTATAGTTTACTAGGAGGAGCATCGTAGAGATTACAAACATTAAATATACTAAACAAAGTATTCTCTTTCACAATGATTTGCATTGCTGGCATGGGACTTCACAGATGGAAAATAATATACAATACTCACTCCGCATTTATCCTTTTCCTTCTTCGTTTGTTCTCTGTAGGGTGGTGATGATATGTCTCATAATCAAACAGTGAATCCATGGGCGCTTTCCTGGGTGCTGGAACCACCGAAGACTCATAAATGGTGGATTCAAGTAGGTCCATTGGGTTGGGCATGCCCTTCTTGAAGGCCCCTTGGAACTTGGTCCTGAAGTTCTGCTTGTTGTCCCCCGCAGGATGCGGGGGAGCCTTTGTTGTCTCAACGGCCGGCGTACCATCATCATTCTCAAACAGGTTGGCCAAAGAGGACAGAGGGAAGGATTCATTTGCGGGATTCCCATCATCATTTTGTGAATCGCTGACATCAATGGAACTATTGAGTTTTGGTGGCTCATCAGAATCCTCCATGACGGCTCTGTATATGCCACGAATTTTTGAATCTTGCCTGAAAGAGACGAAAACACACTTAGCATTAATTTTCAAAAAGACAAGATGCCATACGAGCCACAAATAGTTTAGGATTTTCTTCACAGGAAAAACAGATTTCTTTCCTATCTGAGAGTTCAAAGAACATCAAACTGACCAGAGGTGTAGAAATGCAGGAGGCAAAGGCAATAAATCTGGACAGAAACACCTAATGAACATCTGTTGTGATATAGCTTGGCTGCTGCAAAACACTACTTCATAAAGATGGCATGCATGATCATGCACTGAATAGCAGACAATGGCAATCTCTCATAATATAACACCCACATATCAAAGCCACAGGGCACTAAGAAATGGCACAAATTGCAGGCTTTGTGTAACAAAAGTGAAATATAAACTTTTGCTGGGTTTTCCACACTCAAACCAATGCCAAATAAAGTTTATTCGTGTCGTTTTTTTTTTTAACTCATTTAAGTTTATGAAATGAAAAAGGATTACAAAGTAAAAAAAAAAAGTCATTCTGTGATAAAAAACCTTCACAACTTCGGACACCCAAGGTTACACAAAAGTGTGTTCTCGTGAGATTGAGAAACACTTAATTAGGAGACATGGTTTTACTACTATCAATTGTATTTTGTTATTGTTAGGTTGGTTTTAGAAGGAGCACGTCTTCCCACGAAGGGTTTCCCTTTAAAGTACATATACTGGAGTGCCTCTCTGTGACTTTTCTCACTCACATTGGTTATATATTTATGTAATTAAATTAATATATTCAAAACATCTTTCATCTAGCGCAAGAGGATAACAAGGTGCAAAACGGCATTCGGAAAATATGTTCACACAAGTATTGGCCAAGCAATGAGTCTCACTCTTGACCTCAGAGCACAACATTTTTGGCCTTGCCAATGATAGTTTCTACACAACCCCCCCTCTTCATGGTGTCGTACACACATGGATAAATGCTGTGGCCATCTTGGGATTATTTTTCTTTAAGCAAAACCATTATACAATGGCCGCCACACATACGTGCACATCAGACATCGTGCAATGCTTTTTCTTTACATTAAGGAGATGGCAACACACGCATGGATTTCCAGCAGTTATCTTGGAATGTTTTTACTTACACTGCAAGCAAAATCATTCTAAGATGGGTCCCGCAAGTGGTCATCATGGAATGGTTTAAAAACTTTTAAAGATAGCTGCCCAGCAATATTGTAAAAGGCAGTGGCGGCTACCACCGGAAAGTACCGGTGGGCGGAGGCGTGGTAGAAAAATCAAGAAAATGATTTACCTGGCTGCCGTCCTCTTATATTCCTGCCGGATGCAGGAAGCACACACAGGCTCTCCTAAGCCAATCACAACACTGCTGTCACCATGACTGCAGCGTCATGATTAGTCTGAGTGCCGTGGTTCGGCGCTCAGATGGAGACCATGAACCTGTGCATGTTATCCACCCAAGCTGTACAATACAGCCTGAGGAGAACATGCAAAGCGCACATGACTGTTTGGTCGGCCTAAGACGGCCGCCAAACTGTCATGCACATTTAAGTACCCCAACCACTCCTCCCCTGTTGACTGTGACGACAGCCCTGCCCCGCCAAGCAAATCTCCCTCAGTGGAAAAATAAAATGATAATGTTGCGTTCTTATCATTTTTTTTTTCCTTTGTGAAGCACTCCCCCACCATAGCGAAAGAGCTGCCACTGGTAACAGGTGCGGCGGAAGTGGACTTGTGGACAAGCAGGTAGTGGGAGGCGTAATTTTGTTTACAAAGAACATTGGGATGGAAAAGGAGCTGGGGAGCAGAATCTGACAGACAGAGGGAAAGAAAATAGTTCATCAAGCACTGCAAAGCAAGGTCTCAAGTCAGCAGTGAAAGAGTAAAACTCACCCAGTCAAAACATGGCGAGACCAAAATGCTCCTTCACAGGGACAATCTCAAAAACAGAGAGGAAACCATTGAATCAATAGCAGGAAACGGTCAGAGAGGAAAGACAGTGAATCATGAGCAAGGAACAGACAAGAAGCCCACTTAAAGTCTACATTGGATACAATAGGTCGGTCGACAACGGACAGCTAAAGTTTACTGTAGAGGAGACTAACAAAATATTAGCAATAATAACAAGCATTTGCAATACAATAGGTCTCGCATTTACGCAAGTTTAAACTATTGGCATTCTAAATGACAATGCCTTTTATTTATGTTTTGAAAACTAAAACTAAAATAAAATGCATTGTTATTTGCAATGTCAATAGCTCAAACATGTGCACATGCGTGACCTATTGTATTGCAAATGCTTGTAGGATTTATTTTTAACAAGAAAATCCTCGTCTAATCTTATTTCTCAAAACTTCATTGGATGGTAATGGAACCTTTCCAAATCTGGATGTGTAGAGTGGATCAAATAAAAGCCTTGAGTGAACAGCATGATGCCATTGCCTCCATTTTGATGGTGAATGCTGTGTATCCTTTCCTTTGGTCTTCATGTGGGAGACCATGAGGGAGTAAGTGCAAGTTACTCACTGTAGTGACTTACACAGCTGCAGTGTGATAAATAGTCCCTGTGTTGGTGCTGTTCCCTGCTTGTTTTTTCTTCCTCTACAGTAGGAACTGAAGACGAGGAAGAAATATTCGAGGGCAGGCTCCCAGGTTAACAAAGGACCTGAGCACAACAAAAAGACCTAAGGCCTTCTACTGTCTCCTGCTGCCCTTCAAAAGC
Source organism: Lissotriton helveticus (assembly GCF_964261635.1). Classification (NCBI taxonomy): domain Eukaryota; kingdom Metazoa; phylum Chordata; class Amphibia; order Caudata; family Salamandridae; genus Lissotriton; species Lissotriton helveticus. The sequence goes on along the minus strand of NC_136072.1, from coordinate 991,743,666 downwards.
AGGGAAGCCAAAATAAATTTCCTGCTGCACTAGACAGGCATGTGTACAGGCCCCACCCTTGTCCTGGGCCGCACACAGTGCAGGTACGCCTCTGACACACATGGAGGTGAAAGGATATAGTGGTGGAAAACTGCCAGAACCTTTTAACCAGGGAAGGCTGGTGCACAGTGAATGAGATGGGTAAAGAGCTGCACTTCACTAGAAGCTTCAGTGACATAATCTCCGCTCCCACAATGTATGGCCAACAAGGACAACAGGTACTCTCTCAAAGAGGGAGGGGGGAACTTTGGGTGTCCTCCTGCCCCAAAAGCCATGTGGTGGGGTCTGAAGCCAATTAACGTAGAGGGTCCTTAAGGGACACACACGAATGTCCTGCTCACTGAGGGGGAATCAAAACCTACAGTGACGTCACAGGAGATGAGCTTGGACCAGCGGCGCATGTTCTCCAGAGCCACGTGGGCGCTCCAGAGCTGTGCAGGGGGCATGGCAGGGGTATTAGTGCCTCACGAGATGAGTAAAAGAGGGATGAAGGAAGGGGATAGAAGCGGGGCCAGCAACGGGAGGACAAGGGGAGGACAGGAGAAGTATCGGTGTGCAGGGGAGACAGAAGGGCTGGGATAGAGAAGGGCGCAGAGAGGCGGGTGTTTTGATGCATAAGAGGAAAAGAGGCCCGGCCAAAAAGGAAAAGAGGAAGGAGGAGGGAGGAATTAGAGAGACGAAGGAGAGACATCTGGAGCACAGGTAGAAGCTACAAAGGGAGTGGCTCTGGGTCTTGACAAGAGAAGGAAAATGCAAGAACAGACGAGAATGAGAGAAAGCGAGAGAGACAGGATGGCAGAGGAGAGTCAGTAAGTGAGTGCTGTGTGCTGAGAAGAGACACAAGGAGGATGCGAACGAGATTAAAGATGAGGAAGAGAGAAGTGAGGGAGCGAGTGCATGAGAGAGAAAGCACAGGCAAAGAAATAGCCACGTGAGAAAGGTAGGAGTGCATAAGGAAGAATGAGACAAAATAGACATCTTAAAGGGAGGCAGGGTCTAGGGGGAGAGAGAAGAGACAAACCCATGTCATACAAATGTAGGGAAGGGGAGTAGGGGTTTAGAGAGAGAGAAGACACAGAGGTGACATGGGGATACTAAAGAGCAGGCAGCTGATGGAGAAAGGAGGATGAATGGGTGAGTGAGGTGAGGGAGACAGAAGGATAATAGCGCAGAGACCCAGCCCGCGCCCCTCTCTCCGTGCCTGTGAAGGAATGGCACATCCCTCCGGTAACACCGCTGTGTGAACAGGTGCCCCTCGCACCTCTGGGGGTCTCTCACGCTACCAGGTAAGGAGAGATGTGTGCGTGTGCATCAGCTCGCACAGAGGCAGGGTATCTAGCGATGAAAAGAAGTCATTAAATTAAGGGCACAGAAGCCGGTACTTCCCGGCACCGTTGTTGGTGTAACCTGATTATAGCAAACAGAGGCAGAGTATCTACCGGTGAAAATTAATATGGTTAAATATAGCGCGTTGGGGCTTTGATCCAATTGATTTAATGTGATCTAACCTCACAGTAGCAGGCTTGTCAAGGCGCTTCGAAGAACGTGTTCTTATGGAGCGCACAGATTTTGAAGGTTAAAAGCAGTTAAAATCATGCAAGGTAGTATCTTATACAGAGGTGAAGGCTTTCAGGCACTGAACTGAAGGTTATCACAAAGCGCATAGAGGTCGGTACAGTGAGGCACTGAAAGGGAGATGATCTTAGAGAGCACTGAGTGTACACATGCACATCGCCTCTCCGGGCTCAGAAAGCTGATCTTAAAGAGCACAGAGCGTACATGTGCACATCGCCTGTCCGGGCGCGTGCATATATCCGGTCCCCTTTCGGAAGCTAAAATCGACAACAACAGACCTCGCCAAAGCGGTCAGCGCATGTGCTGCATCGCTAGGCGAGACCTGAAAAGTGGAGAATGTCAGCGATTTGTAACAGAATGGGTGAATGGAAAAGGAGGAAACATTCACACTAAAAGTAGGGTATTTTAAAATATGATTTTGCCCACAATGTTTTGAGAAGATTATAAACTTTATGACACTACAAACTTGTTGCAAATTTCGTGTGTGAACGATTTTCCAGTACAATAAGGTTTAAATAGTGACTTTGGGGAGGAGCCAAGATGGCGATCGGAACAGTCGCATAACCGCCTCGCTCCGTGATCCCTTCCTCCCCGCCACCTATCCTGTATTTCATCCTGTTCGGGGTGTTCCGAATTTGGTCACCAAGGAAGAGCCTTCACTTACCATCCTTTTCCGGGGCTCTGGCGTGCAGTCCTCTCGGCGTTCTGCCCTTGTCGCCTTGCTGGCCTTCCCGGCCCTGACGCCGGGGCCTCGAGTGCTGTGCTTGCCCGGAGATGTTCGGAGTGCCGGCGGTCCGGAACCGGTGGAGAGACCCGATGGTGGGAGCCTGAGAGCCGCGGGCCGGAGGCCCCGGAGCGGACCCACCCCCGCGGGTGGGCCACCCCGTACGTCCGATTGCCTGCCAGCCCGAAGAAGAGAAGCCGCGCTGTCCGGCACCCCTTAAGTGGGAAGCCCACTCCTGTTGCTTGTCCCGCCCGGGGTCCGGTGCTGGGCTCCCCCCGAGTGTTGTGGGGAGCACGCCCGTTCTTCTGGTGACTCTCCTTTCTCCGCCGAGCGCCATCCGCCGCGGATCGGTTGTGTGCCCTGGGGCCACCGGTGCTCCTGGTGGACTTGGAGGCGCCCATGATGAGGGCGGCGGGTGCTGTGCTTAAGATGGCGGATGGCCCCTCGGAGTGTCTTTCTCCTGGAGACAGGGAAGTTGCTGCATTTGTTCTCTCCAGCCCTCGTTTGATTCGGGCGGCCCCTACTCGGAGTGCTGTCTTGTCTGCCCTGGCTGCTCTGCGGATCGACCTGTCCTTGAAATGCCGAGACTTGGAGTCGCGGATCGCCGCCATGGCTGCTCCGCCATTTTGTGACGCGGTGTCGTCTTCCCGAATTGTAATGGTTGCAACTTCTCCGGCTGCTGTGCTGGGATCTCCAGCTGGGTGTTGGATTTTATGGGATCAAGTGGACCCGGTGCCGATGCTGCAGTGTTTCCTACATCCTGATTTCTTTGCTTCGTGCTGGACAGCCCAGATATTGTGCTTGGCCACGTGGATCGTTGAGGTACTTTTGCATTCTGACTGCTGCCGAGTTCTCCTGGTTGCTTCTTGTTGGCCGGGACGGTGTTTTGCGGAGATCCCACTGGCTTTCCTTGACTGGTATGGACCCACTGTATCATGCTGCTTTTCGGCCGTGGCGGGGTCTGGGAGCTCGACTCTTCATAAAAGTGGACAGGGGTGATTGTGCCTGAGTACCTGTGGGACCCTTTTAAATGGCATCTCCAGGCCTCCTTATTTTGGTTAGTTTTTGTTTTTCATCCTTGTGTGGGCTTTTCTCAATGTCCTCTTCGACCTCGATTGGTGATTTGTTGTTGCGGATGGGGTAGTGTTCTATGTTTCGATCGCTGGCTCCTCTCCTCTCCTTTCCTTCTTTTTCCTCTCCTTCTCTCTCTTTCTCCTTTCTCTTTCTTTGTTATTATTCCCTTTCTCTTTCTTCTATATTTCGGGTGACTCTGGGCGACAGGCACGCTGTTTAGTGGGGTAGGCCGTAGCCATTACAGTGATGTAGGGTGGGGGGGGTGTTTGTTATTTTAGTTTTTTTTATTCTATGGTCCCTTTTTGCCTTTATCAGGGGGTGGGCTATGTCCCTTTGTTTTAACTCCTTTGTTTCGTATGCGTCTGCACTTTCTCCTTTTTCGGGGCGGGAGGGCTGTACGTGTGGCGTCCACGTTATTTGTTTGCTGAAATTTGTCCTTTATTTTTGAGCCTTTGCTGGGCGTGGGATGTCTTTGGGCTTCGCCCTACTAGGGTTAGTTGATTGCGTGGGGGGCTGTCTCCCTCCCGCCCCCCCCTCTTTTTCTGTATATGTTGCATGACGCCCGGTAGATATGGTTGCTGCCTCCTCTATAAAATGTAAAATGAAACCTTTCTTATCCTGGCGCTGACTGTTTAACGTCTTTATTTCACGTCTATCCTGTATTCATTCTATTGTACGCATTGATGTTGCCCCTTTTTTTTGACTCTCCTGCTTTTGCGGCCGGCCCCTGTGGTTGTAGGCCTGCGCTTGTACTTATACGTGTCTTTCAATAAAGGTTTTTAAAAAAAATAAAAAAAAATAAAAATAGTGACTTTGGCCACAAAAACCTTTCTTGCTAGATAATTTTTCTCCAGGAAAATAAAAAGTTGTGTGTCTTTTTCCAGCAAATCTTAAACTTCATAGGACTTTCCATGTGCTGAATTTAGATAAAAGTTAAAACATTTTTTTTTAATCTGAGTTTCCAAAAGGCAAGTTAGCAATTTTCGCAAACGCTCAAATAGCAGAACTGTCACAGGAAAACCACAATGAAGCTTCCACATTTCATAAAATTCCCAAAATGTACAGCAGCAAAATACACTAAAGCAATTCTTTCAGTCAAGCACTCTATAAATGTGAAAATAAATAAGGACACGTGTACTGCTCCTGTAGAAAACAATGCGCCATTTCTAACGCTATTACACAAACCTATTTGCAGAAAAAGTCTAAATTTTTCAATTTTCAAAAGTGCTTTATTCGAGTTATTTACTCATAAAAGCAGACATACAAACACGTAATAAAAAACAATTAAATTGACAGTCGTATTTGACATAAGCACATAATCTAACAAGCAAATATACATAATCACAGGTGTAAAAGTTCATTACTTATTAAAAATAATGATTAAAAAAGGTTACAATATCATTAAGGTAAAATCATCAAAATTTCATTCAAGATGACACGTGAATTGTACCAATACAGAGAATAGACAATAGTCTAGCAGTCTCTGAACGACTGAGCAGAGAGTAGTTACCCTACTAGCAATCTCTGCCTTAGTACCCACGCCCACCCCAAGTACTTAGCGGTGGCAATTGTGATCCAAGGCAGAGTAGTAGACCTAACAATACGCAAAGCTACCATACTGCTTTTGGTACCCAAATTCTTACACATAGGTGCCAACCAGACTCGCCTTGGAGCAGAATATACTTTACAGGAGAACAAAAAATGACCAAGGGTTTCAATTCCTTCCCTGTGGAAAAGTAAATTTTGCCATGTTGTATGTGCCTATGTATTCCCCATCTTATGTTGTATGTGCATGATCGATATGCATGTATTCCCCTCTGATCGATTAAAGACGCAATTATAGTTGTGTCCATCTCTAGTATGCCAGTTTCCAGTCTTCGTGAAAACAACGAATATTAGGCCTATGTAAACCTACGTTGCCACATTTCACAGTGTGCACGTTAATTCATTGAATTGTCCCCGTTTCTAGGCCTCAAAAGGGCCCGGACTCAGACTCAGCTCCTGTCTCCTGAACCCTCTCCGAGGAGCGATACAGCCCCCACCTGCATCCCTGACCCTTCGCTTACTTCATGCCTCGCAGTGCCCGGCCCGGCCTGGCTCTGCCTCCCAGTCTGCCAAGAGTATGTTATGTTTCTAGTTATCAGTCCAGCCCTCCTTCTCTGCATTCCAAAGCTACTGAATCGCATCAATAGTTTCCGTCATGGTCTAGCCTTTATGTCTCCATGTAAGAGAAATACTGTATTAATATTCATAGAATATTCCTCGCACACGCAATACATGTAGAATTATGCATGCACCAGTCTTAGTGTCTATTAGCCTTTGCCCTGATAACTTTTGGATTCTATCAACATGTACTCTAAACACCAGATACTAGATATGTCTTGGGTACATGTCGCTCTGACACTCCAGACTTTAGTCTCCTCTTCTAGCGCAGAAGTCATAGCCCCCAGTTCTCCCTGGTAACACGTCATTGCCCGTTTGCGCGCACCACTAGGTTAGAGGTCCCAGCTGCTCAGGTAGCCCCCTCCATGTTTCCGCCCCGTTTATGACATATTCTGTTACGTTTACATCACATGTCTATGTATACGCCTACTGTTACGCCTACTGTATTGAATGTAATGCAATTGTTTTGATATATATACTGTGAACTGTTACAGAAAGTTACGCCAATTCCCAGATCCTGCCCCCGGCAGCTGCCTTCATTCTATTCCCGTACAGGCTGTCCTGTTCCTGTCCCTTATGCCTGATTAAAAGCCTGTCGACTCAAGATACCTCGAATCCTGACTCTTATTTATTGAGCTACCTGTTTTATTGATTGTATTGAAAAATAGGACCGGTAATTAATTATTTATTTACCACATAATGGCGCCCGAATAGGTACTTGCCCTTTCCCCACGCGCCGGAGAAGCCACGCAGGCCCCCTGATCCTCTGCAGCCGTGACGGAACCATACCGTGCACGTGCAGATATTTCTGCTTCAAGTATCCCTCAGGCCCACGGAGGAGACGGAGGTTGCGGTCCAGCATCCAGACGAGGCGGTGAGGAACGCGGCGAGTCCCGACCAGAGCCCAAGCCGAGAGTCCAAGGTCCGAGGTATCCGGAGGCCCACCTGTAACTGAAGTCCGAAGTTCGTAGTCCGTCGTCGTAGCAGTCCAGTCCAGTCCGAGGCCTTCCGTTCTTGCTGCCCGGTGAGTACCGTTGCTGGGGTAGTATCTAGACAGGGTCAATTAATTTGTCTCTGGTCCGTGGGTTTGGGTACGCAGATCCAACACGAAGTGTTCACCTAGGTGGACGCGGGTCCTGACGTGTCTCTTTATGGGACCGGTAAGTTTCGTACTGTTTTAGCAGTGCATCTAGTCATTCTAGTAAGTTCTCAAGAAATCCATGTGTTCTGTCCTAACTGTTATTTTTAAATGTTATTTCATGTGTTTTCAATGTTGTGGTATGAGTGATTTGTTTTTCCAGTTATTATTGTGTTTATCGTGTATTGTATTGTGTCCAGATTCCAGCCTAAACCATGCCTCTATTCTCGAGGTTACGTCAGTTAAAAACCAGAAAAGGATTGCTCGAGGAAGCAGTTCCTGTCCCGCCTAGGGACAGTCCAGGTCATTTTATGTATCATAAGCATGGCTTAAGTGCCATATTATATCTAGACTTATGGGTGGATTACACCAAGGAATTAGAAGAGAAATATAGATGGCCCGTATCAGGTACGTGGGATGCCGAGTGCATCATGCAAGTAGAAGAAGTATTATGGAAAAAGAAATCCAGACAGTCCCAGAAAGATGCCATCGAGTTATTGCGCAAAGAATCTCATAGAAGAACCGAAAAAGAAATCAGAAAGACAGAATTAAGTAGGGAATCCTCAGAAAGAGCCCAAGAAAGGGAATTAATTGAAGTAGGTGAACGAGTTAAAGCCGAACAGTCAGACAGACAGAGAAATGCCCTTATTAAGGGTATGTATCCTCTTCTTGCCGAGGGCTTGCCGAAAGCAACCCCGGAAGCACCATGTAATTTTCCGCCGCCATTAGTTCCGATTAAGCTACGTCACAAACCGACCGCAGCTGATATTTTTCTCTCGTCCTATTTGGACGACACAGTCCCAGCATATGCAAATCCTGTTCCGCCAGCTCCCGTAAATAATGAAATTCCTGTTCCTCCAGCCACCGGGGCATCCGTTACAGCACCTGTTACGGTACCCCCGGTCCAGCCTACAGTACATGTACCTGCTACATCAGTCACTCTCCCAGCACGTACAATACCCGTCAACGATTCTAGTTTAGGGGCCACGGGGGGAAGTCCTCCTGGAACCCCGCCTCAACCCAGACGTATAACGTTACTCGAGCTACATGCACGAGCGTTACAGCGTTCGCCCAAACTTCAGTCAGTTGCAGATATCAAGCGAGCTCTTACCGAATGCCGTTATGATCCAGTCCCAGGCGATGATGATATGGTCCTGTATTCATTACGTGTAAGACGGGTGACCGAATATTTGGACACCCTACCGAATATGAAAGGTTATCTAGACAGAATATATCGTTTCATCCGTACAGGAGTAGATCCAGATAGTATTGGTGATGCCATGGCTCAAAGAAAAGTCGAGATTCAGCTCATGCTTTTGAAGTTTCTAATTAATTGTTTAATAAGGGAACAAGATTATCCGGATAAAGATCCGGAAGAAATGAAAGTCCTGACCAGGTGGAGTGACCATATAGCCGAGGGAAGACACAAGACACAGAACTGTATAGAGAGTATGTACAAGAAAATCCGTAGGGAAATAATAAAGATACACGAGAAACGAGAAGCAGCACAAGTAACCGAGAAAGAAGACAACTCTTCTACTGAAGAGGTAGACGACGAGAATCCCTCCAGAATAGCGTATGTAGGTAGAACTAGACTTCCCGACCGACATTCACGCCTAGAACACAAGAAAGTTTTCCCTCCTCCAGCACCAGAACAAGGTTCTCTTGAGCAAGTATTTCAAGCTACCGATCACATTCTGAAATCACGAATCGGTTATAGTGAACTTAGTACCATGCATGAACAAGAACTAGCCCGATCAGCAGTCCGATGGACTACTGATTCTACCACTTTTCCAGACGAAATAGTGGCACAAATGTTTCTGAAACTGCCCCCAGCCGAGCAGCGACTGGTGGGTATGTATATGATCCAGCACCTCATTACACTGTATGAGGGACAGCATTCTGATCCAGGTCCACTACATGATGTTTTGAACGAGTTACTCCAGTATAGATGGAGAGGTCTAGGTACTGATTTAATTAGTATCATTCTAGAACAGCGCCACAAATATCGAACGTTTCTGAATCCGCATTTTGTTCGTGTCCCACCTCCAGAAAGTAAATCATTTTACATAGATAGACAGCATCCGTTACGAGAAGTACACCCAGTTAGGACAGCGGGTGGTGATCTAGAACGAGTATTTGTTTACACCCCTATCACAAAGATGGAACTCTTAGAGATGAAAAAGTTAATTCCCTGTCATGACAAAGATCCAGCAGGGTTCCATCGAGAATTAAAAGACATGCTCCGTATGGGAGAATACACGTATCCTGATATCATTAAAATGTTAAAGGTCCTGTTGCCCGCAGGGGTATATGAAAAACTCAAGGAAAAAGAATGGGAGGTGGGAGAGAAAAAGATAGATTGGACAGCTCTAGAAGCTGAAGATACTTCACGAGTACCAGGTACCGGTTTTGGGGGTAAAGTTAAAGAATTGCCCGAGTTATTGATACAGGTGTTGCCAAGGTTACTAGCCACGAAAAAGGAAGATTGGGATGCAATCTCAGCTTGTAAACAGAAACAGGATGAAGACACTAGTGATTTTTATTCTAGATTTGAAAAATGTTTTATTATTAACAGTGGTCTGAAGACGAGTAGTGAATCGTACCCTCATCTTTGTGTTACCAAACTAGTCGAGAATTCAAGTCCACAAGTTAAAAATCGAGTATTGAAAGTCGAAAGTAGTTGGCAAGCTAATACTCCGTCACAAATGTTACAAATGCTCCAGTATCACCAGAATAGAATCAGGGAAGAGCAAGAACACGAAAGGAGACGTATGAAAGACACGAAAATGAAAGTATTAGTTGCACAATCTGTTCCACAAGACAGTCAGAAGAGGGGTCCGAATCAAGCCAGTCATCCTGCAGCTCCCGTTAAAGGGACTTGCAATTACTGTAAACAGCCAGGTCATTTTATAAACGAGTGTGCAGTTCTGAAACACAACATAGCTACTGGTAAAACTAAAGAAAGACCACGTCCGCCTAGACAAGAACAAGTTTCACAGACTTCTCAGCCACCACAGAATGCACAACAGACAGTTCCAGCACTGCAGCCTATCGCTGCAACACAGCATGTTACACAGCAAATGTACCAGTATGCCCAGTCAGAGTATCCAGAGTATCAACAGTATTCATGAAACAGCCTAGAGAGGGAGGTAGGCTTGCCTCTCATCGAGATACCTGTAGATCAAGAGGGTCCCTATGTGCACAGTCAAGTATTAGGGAAAGACAGAAAGTTTTTGATTGATACAGGGGCAAGTAGGACTACTATCAGTCATGACGAGGTTCCAGGGGCTCCGCTCTCAGGCTCTAAAAATGTTTCCCTTGGATTTTCAGGAAAGCCGATTGTTAATGAAATTTCGAAACCAGTTACTCTAGAAGTTGGTCCATTGTCCCGAACTACTGGTTTGTTACTTACGAAATCATGTCCAGAAAATTTGTTAGGCATTAAGACACTAAAAGAATTAGGTGCAGTAATTTGCTGCTCCCCAGAAGGGGTCCGATTGTTTCTAAGAGACTTTAAGGGTCATTATGTATTACGTGATTTTGATCCAAGATTATTGAATGTACCACAGCATTTATGGGCGCAAGTTCCAACTGATGTAGGTTGTATGCATATCACACCCCATCGTGTGACTCTCAAGCAAGGTATAGTTTTGCCACGAATCAGACAGTACAGATTGCCACCTGAGGCTGTAGCAGCCTTATCCAAAATTATTGACAAGCTTATTGCTCAAGGAGTGGTTGTAGAAACTGACTCCAATGTATGTAATTCTCCTATCATTCCAGTCCTGAAACGTACTGATCCAAATGCACCTCCAGTATATCGATTAGTGATTGACCTTCGAGAGCTTAATAAATGTATCATACCCCAGTACCCAGTAGTCCCAGATATTTCTTCCCTATTGACAGCCATTGATTCTGAAGCTACATTCTTCACAGTTATCGATCTCAAGAACGCATTTTTCAGTGTCCCCATTCATCCAGACAGCCAGTACCTTTTCGGTTTTTGTTTAAATGGAAGGAGCTATAAATTCACACGAGCTCCTCAAGGTTTCACAGAAAGTCCTAGTATTTACAGTCAAGCACTCAAGAGACAACTAGACAACATTCACATGCCAACTGACACTGCCCTGCTCCAGTATGTCGATGATCTACTGATCTCAGCCCGTTCTGAACGTGACTGCGAACGTGCGTCACTCACGGTTCTGTATTTTCTGGCCGAGCAGGGGCACAAGGTGTCCCCTTCCAAATTACAATTCTGTGTCCAGCAAGTGGTATACTTAGGACACTTACTGTCCAAGTGGGGTAGGCAGTTGACACCAGACCGTATCCAGTTAATAGCGAGTCTTCCACAGCCCAAGACACAGAAGGAGGTACGAGCTTTTATTGGCCTTACTTCTTATTGCAGACAATGGATTCCTCAGTATGCATTTCTAGCCAAGCCACTAATACAGTTAACGACACAGGAGGCAGCCGTATCGACTGTCCTCCCTTGGACCCAGGAACATACACTTGTTTTTAATGAGTTAAAGAAAGCCTTATGTCAAGCACCTGTTCTAGCAACACCGAACTACAGTAAGCCTTTTACACTTTTTGTCACAGAACGTGATGGTACTGCATTATCTGTTCTCACACAAGATCAAGCAGGACAGTACAAGCCCTGTGCTTATTTCTCGAGCACATTAGATCCAGTAGCCCAGGCTCTGCCTGCGTGCCTCAAGTCAGTTGCCGCCACAGCTCTAGCTATCAGACAAAGTGATTCCATAGTGTTAGGACACTCCCTGACAGTACAAGTTCCACACTCCGTGGAAGTTCTTTTAAACCGAACACAGACTCAGCACTTGACAATTGCACGTTTAACAGGTTATGAACTGACACTGTTCCAGCCACACATAGAAATCAGACGCTGCAACATTCTTAATCCTGCCACACTGTTACCGTCAGTTACTTCAAATCCTGCCACACATGACTGTGTGGAAGTTGTTAACACTATGACAAAGCCAAGACAAGACCTGACAGACATTGCATTACCTAATCCCGACCTGACACTTTATGTGGATGGTTCATGTAGGAGAACAAATACAGGAGAACTAGTAGCCGCGTATGCAGTGACTACTGAAACTGAAGTTATAGAAACACATCGTATAGACACCCTGTCTGCTCAAGCAGCAGAGCTAGTTGCTCTGACCCAAGCCTGCATACGTGCCAAGAACCTGAAAGTAAACATATATACAGATTCACGTTACGCATTCGGAGTCGTACACGACTTTGGAGTGCTCTGGCAGGAGAGAGGTTTCATGACTTCTCATGGAACCAAGATTCAGCATGGTCTCCTCATTCAAGCTCTGTTAGATGCAATACATTTACCGACAGCTATCGCTATCATGAAGTGCAAGGCACATACGAAAGTTACTGACATCATTTCCCAAGGTAACGATCTAGCAGATCGAACAGCCAAGCTTACAGCTCAGACCCCAGACATTCCAGTTAACACGACACAGACACTCACTCCAGATCAGACTACTTGTATGACAGTCAAGGACCCTACACAAGATGTCATAGACATACAGTTACATGCTACTCCCGAAGAAATCAAGAAATGGTCCGAACAAGGAGGGGTCCAGACAGATCAAGGATGGTTGACGAAGGGAAAAGCCACATGGTTTCTCCCCGACTCTATGGTTCAAGTCATTATTAATACCGCACATAGTCCAGCACATCTAGGAGAAAAAGCTATGTTAGACAGTATTCAGAACCTTTGGTTCAACAAGCACTTACGAGCTGCAGCCAAGCAGAAAGTCCGTACCTGTATGATATGTTGTCAGTTCAATCCAGGTAAAAGTGTCCCGGTGGAACAAGGTGGATTCCAACCTCCTGACCACCCTTTTGAAGTCCTCCAGATGGATTATATTCAGATGGAGCGATGTCGAGGTTTCAAGTATGTCCTCGTAGTTGTATGCGCTTTGTCCAGGTGGACAGAAGCATATCCAGTTCCAGATTACACAGCCGCGACCACTGCCAGGCAGTTGGTTCGTGAATTCTTTCCCCGCTATGGACTCCCTAGGGTCGTGTATTCAGATAACGGCCAGCCATTCTCATCTGAGCTCATGAAACATGTTTCCCTTCTGTTAGGGTACCAGTGGAAGTTCCATTGTGTGCGCCATCCTGAAGCAGCCGGTCTCGTAGAGAGACATAATCAGACTTTGAAAATACGCATTGCAAAAGTATGTAGAGAAAAAGGTGTAGACTGGCTAGTTGCCCTGCCAGTTGCTTTATTTTATATGAGGATAGTTGCACATTCCAGATCAGGTCTGTCCCCGTATGAGGTCGTATTCGGCCGCCCCCCAAACATGTGGGGTACACCTAGACCCCGCAGTATTACAGATGTTTCCAGTAATATGCTGACAGATTACCTAGCTTCCTTGATGTCTGCCCTACACTCTTGTCGTTCACAGGTTGCCGCCGCATTTCCAGAAAACACCGAGGTGAAACCGCATGAAGTCGTTCCCGGTGATCATGTGTTTGTCCGAAATTTTGATCGTTCAAGTCCGCTGGAGCCCCGCTGGAAGGAGCCTCGCATGATCTTGCTAACAACAAGGACCGCCGTAAAACTCGAGGGCAGGAAGGGGTGGGTCCACTTGAGCCACATTAAAAAATTCCATGGATTACGAGAAAAGACTTTTGCTAAGGACTGCCTTATTCCTAAAGACTGCCTAAAAACAGACTCTGAACTCAAAATTCCCCTGTTAGAGAAAACTCCGCAACAGGAGTATAAAGAGAAGCTTCGGTCTAGTAAAATAAGTCAGCCAGTTTAATTGTCTAAGTCCCTCTCGGGTGAAACGGTTAGACAGGTTCCTGACATGTATGAGATAGACCCCCATAGTGAGAGAGTTAGTCAAAACTCTAAAAAATGTATTATTGTTATAAGTTTCTTGTTATTTTTGAGTCTTATGGTTATCTGCACAAGTTATGCTTTACATTTATGTTTTCCAATTTCACATGTACATATGTTTTCTAATGCTACAGTAGAGCACACATTTAGTGATCTGCCTCCTCACGAGCTATCCTATCGTCTTGCTATGCGAAATAACACATTCATTCGAATGTTACACTATTCACACCAGACCAGCAATGCCACTAATTGTTGGGTGTGTGGTCGACTCCCCCCTTTTCAGACACCGAAGGGAGTTCTGCCACTCTTTCCTTATCCATTTTCACATAATGGTTCGTGTGGAGCATGGTCCACTTTAACGTCATCCTCCAATGATATGTCCCTTCTGAATAAAACATGTTTTCCAGACAAGCAAGGTCTCTCCCATAGAACAGGGTTAGATCTAGAAAATGAAGTATATGATTTAGGTAATTATTCTTCGAATTTCATGGTCCTGAATGTTCAGTCTGATACTACCCCAGATTTGCCTGCTATTTCAGTACTACCAGTCAAAGGCGAATTATGTGTCAGAAAGAATGGTTCCGCACATGTAGGACATAGTGATTGTACTACTATTGTCGAGTATAGTGACAGTGGGAAATCTATTTTCAAAGCCTCACGTCATTCTTATTTTGTTTGTGGTCAGACCGCATATGTTCGTCTGCCCCTCGATTGGGATGGAACATGTTACATTGCCTTCCTACTGCCACCAGTTTTTCTAGCCCCATCTGATTATCACAGAAACACACATCTAGTACACGTCAGACATAAAAGGGAGATCGAGTCCCCAATTGTCGATCAAACTGAAACTACTCTAGAACAGTATCAAGACTTCAATAAAGGTTTCTTCTTCTTTATAGGACCTATCCAGAATAGTAAATTAATACGTAGGTTAACCAGAACCCTTGAAGCAGTAGTGAATGAGACTACTTCTGCTCTAGGTAACTTAACTGAAGAGCAATCTGCTATGAGATTTGTCGTGCTCCAAAATCGTCTTGTTCTTGACGTCATACTGGCCGATAGAGGAGGAGCATGTAGAGTCATCGGATCTAGTTGCTGCATTTTCATTCCTAATAACGCGCCGTCTGTTTATTCAGCTATAACCAGACTTCATAAAATTGCCCATCAGTTACACCAGAATCCAGGCACCTGGAAATGGTCCGGTTGGCTCTGGAGTAGTATATCTGCCTGGGGATGGAAAGTATTGTCATTCCTAGGTATTGCAGTAATGATCATATTCAGTTGCTGCCTCTGTATACAATGTGGCCCTGCGATTTGCAGCATGTGTGCTACCTCTTGTATTCCTAGTCCTAAATCCCGTTCCAAGACAATTCGAGACGAGCAAATGATGCTATATGAAATGATAGATGGTATCATGAATATTGATGTTTCCTGATGGAAACGTAGGGCACAAGGAGGGAATGTGGAAAAGTAAATTTTGCCATGTTGTATGTGCCTACGTATTCCCCATCTTATGTTGTATGTGCATGATCGATATGCATGTATTCCCCTCTGATCGATTAAAGACGCAATTATAGTTGTGTCCATCTCTAGTATGCCAGTTTCCAGTCTTCGTGAAAACAACGAATATTAGGCCTATGTAAACCTACGTTGCCACATTTCACAGTGTGCACGTTAATTCATTGAATTGTCCCCGTTTCTAGGCCTCAAAAGGGCCCGGACTCAGATTCAGCTCCTGTCTCCTGAACCCTCTCCGAGGAGCGATACAGCCCCCACCTGCATCCCTGACCCTTCGCTTACTTCATGCCTCGCAGTGCCCGTCCCGGCCTGGCTCTGCCTCCCAGTCTGCCAAGAGTATGTTATGTTTCTAGTTATCAGTCCAGCCCTCCTTCTCTGCATTCCAAAGCTACTGAATCGCATCAATAGTTTCCGTCATGGTCTAGCCTTTATGTCTCCATGTAAGAGAAATACTGTATTAATATTCATAGAATATTCCTCGCACACGCAATACATGTAGAATTATGCATGCACCAGTCTTAGTGTCTATTAGCCTTTGCCCTGATAACTTTTGGATTCTATCAACATGTACTCTAAACACCAGATACTAGATATGTCTTGGGTACATGTCGCTCTGACACTCCAGACTTTAGTCTCCTCTTCTAGCGCAGAAGTCATAGCCCCCAGTTCTCCCTGGTAACACGTCATTGCCCGTTTGCGCGCACCACTAGGTTAGAGGTCCCAGCTGCTCAGGTAGCCCCCTCCATGTTTCCGCCCCGTTTATGACATATTCTGTTACGTTTACATCACATGTCTATGTATACGCCTACTGTTACGCCTACTGTATTGAATGTAATGCAATTGTTTTGATATATATACTGTGAACTGTTACAGAAAGTTACGCCAATTCCCAGATCCTGCCCCCGGCAGCTGCCTTCATTCTATTCCCGTACAGGCTGTCCTGTTCCTGTCCCTTATGCCTGATTAAAAGCCTGTCGACTCAAGATACCTCGAATCCTGACTCTTATTTATTGAGCTACCTGTTTTATTGATTGTATTGAAAAATAGTACCGGTAATTAATTATTTATTTACCACATCCCCACAGACTGGACAAGTAGCTGGACTTCCTACCCTCCACTTAGATGTTAAGTAACGGAGAGGGAGAGAGCCAGCCCTCAGTTGAAAGAATAATTTCCTATCCATGGGGTTGGATATGTAATCCCAATACATTTCATATGCAGGGAACAGTTTAACCTCGAGAAAGCGGATGGTCATGGACCCGCTGTTGGTACTGAGCAAACTCCTATTATCAACCCTTTCCCAGAAAATAGTTTTTAGGGTTGCCTTAGTGGGAAAAGAGGCCCCAGCTGGATCAAACCACAATGTCTTTAGCCCTAGATCAAATAGTGCCAATTTTAATGATTTGAGCCAGCTAATTTTATTGAAGCAATCTGCTTTAATGACATCAATAAACCCGTCCGCATAGTGGGAAAGCTCAGGTGTTGTCCAAAGCCTACGCCAGTATAAAATCGGTCGTAGTTTTCCCATTTCTGAGATTTCTTTCCTGCCAAGGTCAAATCTCAGAGGCAATAACGGACTACTCTGGGGAGTGCCTGTAAGTTTCCTAAAAAACTTGTTCTCTGTAATTTGGAACTCATGCAGATTTTCATGGCTCCACAACTCAGCCCCGTACAATACTGACCCAATTGCTTTTGCTTCATATATAATCATAGGCGGTTTAATCGGTTTGGTCAGTGATTTCCTATGCTCCTTTATCATGGTACCGGCTAGTTGCTTATGCCTTAATGTTGCAATATTTAAATGTTGGGTGCATCTATTATCATTAGAGATATGGATCCCCAGGTAGGTAAATGATTTTGCAACCTCAAGAATGCGTCCACTCATGGTGATTTTGGAATTAAAATTTCTATGTGGATTAAAAACCATGAGTTTAGTTTTAGACGTATTTACCTCCAAACCGTGATCACCACAAAACTTATCAAAAATGGCCAAAGCTTTTTGCAAACCACTTGGGGTTTTAGATAAAATTAACGTGTCATCGGCGAACATTAAAATAGGAACTTTAACACCTGCAAGGGAAGGAGCATCCACAACCTGTGATTGCATACGGGGGACAATACCATTATTGAAGAGGGTGAACAGTGTTGGTGCCATTGAGCACCCTTGCCGAACCTCACGCTCAACAGGAAATTCGGCAGTATCATTGCCATACCCACCCCATTGAATTTTGGCATAAGTACCTTCGTGCAATCTCATGATCAAGGTCAACAAGACCCCATGGACCCCTACAGCCGCAAGCACTTCCCACAGCTTCGCCCTTGGTACCAGGTCGAAGGCAGCCCGCAAATCGACAAATGCCGCATAGAGACTGCCTCCACCTAGCACCACGGTCCTCCACTGGATCAACTGAAATCGAAAGACTTGATCCACAGTGCTGGTTGCCCTGCGGAACCCGGCCTGAAAGGGAGATAAAATATTATGTTCCTCAGCCCAGTCGAGTAATCTATTTACAATAACTCGTCCCACGATTTTTTGGACAGTGTCAATTAGACTAATTGGGCGATAGTTGCAAGGCTGGGCACGATCTCCTTTTTTATACACAGGAATGATTACAGCACCCCGCCATGATACCGGGATATCTGCACCCTTGGTAATGTGGTTTATTAACAAATAGATATATTTACACCACCTTCCAGTGTCATTTAGAAAAACGTCCGCTGGGACCCCATCTATGCCGGGAGCACGACCGCTATGTACAGTTTTGAGGGCAGACAGTATTTCACTCTGTGTGAAGACATTGTCTTCTTTAAATAAATATATGGGACAGTTACTAGTTACAATCTGGTCCCTGGTAGCATACTGGTCGCTGAAGAATTTAACCCAGGCATCCTGTGCGACATTGTTGTTACTTGGCTCTTCAGACGTTTCTTGACCCCATTTTACAATGTGCCAAAATAATCTAGAATCTTTTTGATCACTTGCACATTTCAACTTATTCCAATGTGCCTCGTCCCAATCTTTTTTCGCCTAGCAATGCAGATTTTATAATTCTTCCTGGCAGATCGAATAGCCCCCAAATTTTTGCTCTTAATTGCTGCTCCCAAAGAGGTTCGTGCCACCTTGCAATCCTGATTATACCACTTAGCAGCTCTGTAGGCACTTACCCTCTTTCTACTTACAGGTTTTAAAAAGTAACATTTAATTTCTTTAAAGAGAATCTCATGTACTTTTGTGATGTCATCTTGACCCGGAGGATCCCCTGCCACACACTCTAGGGCCTTGATAGCATTGTCAGTTGCGACTCCTATTTTTACTAGGACCTGCTGGTCTGTCCTGACACTTGTCCACCTCAACCTTCGCATGTCATTAGTTGGTACAATCAGTGGGGGTAGTAAATCATCACCGAAGTTAGAAGCAATACCATCAGACAACTACCATTTATGAAAAACACAGAGGGTTATGATCACACTCAAGCCTTTCCGTTACAACCATATCACTAACAGTTGACCAAAGGGGCATGCTACAAATGACATAGTCAATGCGGCTTTTGTGTCTCCCATTATTGAACGTCATAGCTGGGACTCTATCTGACTTTGTCCTACCGTTCAGAGCTCTTAACCCATGTTCGGGACACATTGCATTTAGACCTAAGATATCCTCAGTCCATCGAGTTACTGGGGTAGTATTTAATATGGGAATATCCCATTGCTTGTCTTCCTCTATACCCAAGGAAGCCCCACCACTATTTAGAGGTTCAAACGTGCGATTTAGGTCGCCTGCAATTATTATGTTCCTATTGCTAGAGTGAGTCTCAAGTAGATTATACAGGGTAAGAAGGACCTCAGATTTTCCTCTGTTTCCACTTCTGGCATAAATGTTATAGATATCGAGGGAAATGGATGTATCACTCGTGAGCCTAATGAGCTGGATGTCTTTTTGATCAAGCTCCACACTTTTTACTACAGCCTTAAGAGACTGTCGGACCCATATAGTAAGGCTCCCCATCGGACGCCCTTTTGGGCCCTTAATTGCTGGTACGTGGAAATTTAAGTACCCTAAAGCAAAAGCAGGATCGCAGGCCCATGTCTCCTGGAAGATACAGACATCATACTTGCTAACAAACCCAAACCAGGCTCCGCAAGCCAGCTTGGAGCATAGCCCAGCCACATTCCAGGATAATAAGTTCCCAGTACCATGTACCATTTCAAGTTTAGGACTAGAGTCAGACCCACTCAACACCATATCATTGATAACATTGTTGTTTACATTTTCGTTGCTTGGTCCAATCGTGGCCACACGGTCGACATTCTCAGTTCGAGCGCCTACTAGATCACCTGGTTCCCTTGTAGTGCATACATCAATTGTAGTTGGCAACAAAGGCTTAGGGTTAAATGGTAGTCAATCACAGGCATTCAGGTTTGAGAGGGCAGAGAATCTATTTTCCAAACCTAGTCCCTCCTCGGTAAAACCAACAGCATTTCTACTCCTTTTGGTCACCACATTCCATTTTGTCCTTAGGGTGCTAGGATTCGGGCCTTTTCCTCTCCGAGGGTAGAAAAAATCTAGAGTCAGTGGAACAATCGTAGTTGATCTTCGCTGTGGAGGTAAGATGTTAGGCAAGATGTTTGACAATACCTCAGGGTCAGAAGCTAAGGACAACACAATCCCCCTTGTACCTCTTGACCCTGTTACCAATCCACTCTACCCTTCTGGCATTTACAAGTTCTTCAGCGAATTGTTGCCTCCCCCAAGGCGATATTACCATATTATTAGTAAGCCATGAGAGAGATTTGTGAGCTAAAGATGATGGAATTTCAACCTCCCCTGGTACCAATGGGGGACATTTGCAAGAACGAGTACTAATGGAGAAGCTTCTACCACAAGCTCAAAAGACCCTTTCCCAGTATTAAGATCAGCAGTGGTAGGAACAGTGGTTACAGCCCCTAGAGCACTATCAACTGGATTCATCGGCGGTACCGTTAGCGGATTTAGCGCAGGGATAGGAGTAGGTCCACAATTTTCACCAGAGGGTATTTTACTCATTAATGGCTCAACCCTAGTCGCAACTTCTTCAGGGAGATTTTCAACCTCCACCAGTGTTTTCTCTAATAAGCCACTCAATCTATTGACCTCAGCGGTTAGTTTGTCTATTTTACTAACCAAGGGTTTGACTATACCTTTAATTTTTGTGTCCATCATGCTCCATAGTTTATTAAATTGGGCATGTGAGAGGGTCACATAAGCTTCATTAGTCAGATCAACCTCCTCAAGTATTTTCCTTGGTGGGGTTGCAACTTTATTTCTACCAGACCTTAAACCCTCCCGTTTAGGCATGACCTTTCCTTTCCCCCCTATAACCCTCGGGGCTGGAACAGGGACTGGGTCAGGGAGAGGAGACTCGATATTGGTAGATGTCCCTGACTCCTCTTCGCTGTCAATACTATCTTCAATAAGAGCCACTATCCCACTAGGCTGGATGATGTTTATATCATTGAGAGAATCATGTACCACACCAGAAGTACTGCCGTTGTTTAATACAAAAGGATCCTCTGTATCTTTATCGGTTAGAGGAGATTGGTTAGATGAGTCCAATCCCAACGAGGATCTCCTGTCGCTATTTATTTTTGCCACAACTTGGAAGAGATAATTATCCATGGTGTTACTGACTGGGGCTAATTGTTTTCCGGGCATAGTTAGAATAGGCAATACAGTCAGTACAATATGTTTACTCACAAGACTCAGTAGTTATTTCAGTTACCCGATGCAGACCAAGCCAAACTGTGTCCAAGAAGAGGTCGCAGGAATTTCGGGCAGGGGTCCTAGCCCAACCCAACCTAGGTCAGCCTAGGACGGCCCGCCCTTGTCCCGGGCTTCTATCGGGCGCGCCCGCGCGCGTCCCGCGGGACGAGGGAGCAAGAGTTCCTTTATGCGCCCCCAGGCGCTTCCTGATTGCCTGCGCGGCGGCGTCCTTGCCGCAGAGGGTGATGGGAGTTGTGGTTTACACGCAGCCCGGCGGAGCCAAGCCCGGCCAGGCCAACAGCGGAGCAAAGCCCGGCCCTCTTGTCACCAGAACGCAGGTCGCAGGGCAGCGGAGCCCAGCCCGGCCACAGGACACACAGAGGAGCCAAGCCCGGCCGTGTGTGAGTCTCTCAGGTATTTTCCAGCGCCTCCCACGAACTCCCCTAGCAAGAGCTCCTTTATGCGCCCCCAGGCGCTTCCTGATTGCCTGCGCGGCGGCGCGGCGGCGTCCTTGCCACAGAGGGTGATGGGAGTTGTGGTTTACACGCAGCCCGGCGGAGCCAAGCCCGGCCAGGCCAACAGCGGAGCAAAGCCCGGCCCTCTTGTCACCAGAACGCAGGTCGCAGGTCAGCGGAGCCCAGCCCGGCCACAGGACACACAGCGGAGCCAAGCCCTGCCGTGTGTGAGTCTCTCAGGTATTTTCCAGCGCCTCTCGATCCAAGGCCTTTAGGGGTTTTAAAAAAAAAAAAGTCTATTCTAGGGCCGAGAAGCCTTCCCTCAACATTCATTGTCTGTGCATTTGGTCATTGGATTTCACCTCGTGTGACGTCAAAGTAGGCCGAGCAAGTCAGGTCTGCGTGAGTCGGGGACCGCAAAGGCATAGGTCGGTAGATTAACATGTCTGGTCCTGGATTAACCTGAAAATCACAGGTTCGACTCCATGTTGGGTTGACTTACCCTTTTATCCTTCTCGGGTCAATAGAAGATATCGGTTGGCATAAGTTGTACTGCAAATTTCACAGAGTGCCCTGTTGCTCTGCAGTGGGTATTGAGCATAATACAAATCATTGCTACAATCGTGTAATAAATATGGGATTTGCGCATGTTTTTCAAGCTTCCAGTTAGTTTTGGTTACTTGTAAATTCACAATAAACTAACATTGAAAAGCCAATAGGTCTGGTCTTAGCAAGCTGGTGCGATGGTTATTTTTTTTACTGCAAGCATAAAAAGAATAAAAAAGAAGGAGAAAAGAAACAGGCAACCACCCAAACGCGGCTAGCAAAGTTTCTGCATTAAAAATGTAAATTAAAAAAATGACCACGACAAGTAATAGGCCTGTAAATGTGCTTCCTAGCAGGCAGGTGCACCTAGAACAGGTATAGAAACTATTTTTTAGTTGTAATCCATATCACAGGAAAGTTGCTCTTATTTGCACCGAGAAAGGTTATTCATACCTGAATTACCGTAACCTGAAGACATAGTTTAAACACACAAAAATGATTCAAATAAAATTTAAATAAAGAAACCCTGCACAGAAAAGGTATTGGGGAAGTGAAGTATTAAGTAAGTAAAGCATTCAAGTATACATCTTTTCGACAGATTTGCACCTGTGATCGGGGAGAATGCCATCACTCCAAGAAATCGAGCTAATAGCTGAAGTGGGGTCAGAGCCACTGCACAATACTGCATGCTATGGTGGGCTGAACCAAACCGTGAATCAATCAATCAGTCAATCAACCCGTGAGGGCCTCAAGGCGCTGAATGACAGCTGAACGCTCCAATGAATGAACAGAGTTGACCCAAAACTCCTCTATGTATGTATATATTTGTGCATTTCTTTCATTATTACATGAGGCTGGCAAAAAACAGCTCAGCTGTCTTTAGGCCAGACCTAAAATGTAGTCCTAAATGCAGCAATCTTTTTTGTTAAACGTGCAGTCTCTAAGGACCTGCAAGTTACTTTTTGTTGCTCGAGTCATTTAGACTGGAGGTGCTAACTCCCACATATGTGGCAATTATGAACTATAGAACGGCAACTTAACATTACCTCATCTAGAGAATTATAAATTACTCAAAATGACATATGAAGCACGGAGTAACAAATACTGAAATGGAAAACACGTTCGAGTTTTCATCAGTGATCAGCTTTAGACTCTTAACCGGAGCAATGCTACGTCCTTTGTTTAGGGCATGAAGTATTTCGTACAGGTGTAAATGTAAATGTTTTTGTACTTGTATAGCGCACAGCTACCTGCAGTGGGTTTCCCGGCGCTTGTACGAATACCGCAAGGGAACCCTTCCTGGCTTTCCCTGTGAAGTGTCCACTCCTGGGCACCCCCATGGTGCAGACCAGGCATCCCTCGCGTTGTGGGGGCCGCTGTGCAGACTAAGCAAGCTATTGCCCAGAGTTGCAGCGCGGGACCCATGATCAGAATAGGCACTGAGGCGAGAATATCCGGTCAGGGGAATTAATGAGGCCGAGGCGGGAATCGAACCCTGGTCCCTAGCCAGAGCTCTGCATCGAGGTCTGCCTGCTCTAACCATTGAGCCACACTTCTCCACAGGTGTGTGCAATAAATGTACATTTTGTATTCCATACATGATTCTTTTTAAACAAGACTGGCCTTTATAAATGTACATCGTGGCAGTCTTTGAATTTCTCCAATTAACATAGATAAAGTTGTCCCAAACAGACCAGTTTTAAATCATAAATAGTATTTTCATTCAAATGTAGAAATATACGTGCACCACACTGGACTATAGTGCTTCCCCCTAGAGAACACAGGTGTCATTAGATGAGCTCTGCACCAATAACATCAGTTTGAGCTCTGCGCCAATCACATCAGTTAGAACTCTGCGCCAATCACATCAGGGACAACTCTGCACCAATCACATCAGTTTGAATTTACATTTCAACTGCATGTGTGGGTCACTTTACAATTTTACTGTTCGTTTTGTGTATGATACTTCAAGTTTAGTTGTGATCAAAGCTGAAATGCAGTCTATAAAAACAGATCAGTGTAGGTGGTAAAATCTGAGCTGAAAAGAGTAGACGAAGGACGGGGTCGGCTACCTCGTCTGTCATTTTCGATTAACTGGGAACACTTAAGAATAATCTAAGGTTTGACAACAGCCCTGGGCCCCAGACAACATCTGGAAACATTTCGTCCTTTGGAGCTTAGAGCAGTCTGTTGGAAACCCTTGCCTCCTTGTTCAGATGTCTCACTGTCCCTTCTGTGTACGTCTTCCTCAGCCTGTTTCTGTTCACATGCACATGTGAGCATTTTTCCATGTCGCTAAGGTTTCTCTTTGTCTTGACTTTTGACTCATCTTGATGTGTTAGTCATATATCCACCTATCACAGGCTTTCTGATTCGCCTTCTCCCTGCGCCTGTGTCCACCTGTCCCAGTGTCCACGGGTTTTTTTTTTGGTTTTTTTTTTAAAACCTTTATTGAGACAAAAATAGGAGATACATGCGCAAGCCCACAACCATCACGGCCGGCCGCAAAGATAGGCGAGAAAAAACAGGAGAAAAGTATGTCAATATACAATCAGGATATTGCAAGTACGTCAGAAGTGACTACGGGGTGCGCAACACAGGAGAGGAGGTTTTCGTTTTAAGTTAGATGAAGCGAGGGGGCTGCAACAGGAACGACTACACACCTTACATAAAGGGACACAAAAGAAACGCAGCAAGAGGGGCGTACCCCATTCACAATCGAAATTAGGCTATAAGTACAGCAACTATATAGGCTAAGCAACCGCAACAATGAAACCGGATAATAAGCAGCATTACAAGAAAACAACAGTTCCACGCGTAATCCCAGAAAGCCCACCCCCAAGAACAGGAAACAAAGATTTATTGAAACACAGGAAGAGAAAAGGCGCAAGACCCAGAAACAGCCAACCCTACGAAGAGGAAAGAACCCTCCCAAAGCCGGAAAAGAGCGATAGGGACCATAGAACAAAACAAACTAAAATAACAAACCCCCCCCCCCACACCCACCACCCCGCACTCCTGTAATGGCTACGGCCAAACCCACTAACAGCGTGCCTGTCGCCCCGGAACTGCCCCATAGTAGGGAAAATATAAAGATATAAAGAGTGGAAGAGGAGAGAAACAGACCCGCACCCGGCATGTAATATTCGGGCCACCCGTCCCTAGACCCCGTCACCGATACAAAATGAACGTACAGTATCCCCGGCTCACCATCAGCATCCCAGCATTACGAGCAACAACAATCCTGACGTGAGAGGAGACACCCTCAACCCCCCCCCCCCCGCGGCCCGGCATAGCGACAAAGTCCAACTTCATAGTAGCGTCCACCCCCTGCAGCCCCGACAGTATACGCTACCACAGTCATTGATAGGGGGAGCTCAGCCCTGGCCCCTGCGATCGGGAATATCGACGTGGTCCAGCTGCAAAGTAGCCATCTCGAATGGGACAAACAAGCAAAGTGACCCCAGCAGAGCACAGCACCGTCCAACAAAGTCTGTCCATTCCAATGTCATGCGTGCGACAGCGACATAAAGGTGGACATCACACTGTAACAGTCCACCCGGCCAGGGCAGTAGCAGCAGCTGCAGAACAACGTAGGAAGCGTCTCCGATAATCCACAAAGGAGTATCCAAACATGGCGTCCGAGGACGAGACCCCATATAATGAACAAGCACGCAGACATCAGACTGCTGCATCTCCATCGCAGACAGCATCTCGGGAACATCGGGAGCACATACCTCCAGCACCTCCGGGCACCCCATGGCAGGCAGTCCACAGAAGTCGGACACAAGATGTGGCTCAGCGTCCCGCAGTCGTGAATGTGCTCGGTCAAGCAAGGGCACAGCAGCGAGAACAGCATCCAGACGGTGCCCCAGGTCACAGGCGTCGCCACATAAAGCTAATCGAAAAAGATCCAGGGCTCTCAGAATGTCCGCAATCCGCACCGGTGCCTTAGGAGGGGAGGATGTAGCAGATCCCTGCACACGGGGCTCGGAAATTCGTTGCAGCCCACAAGACTGGTCATCCACGTCGCCATCACAAAGCTGAGCACCACGCCGGTGAACTGTAGAGCACCACCTGGCCGGGGGCACAAAGGGAACACAGACCATGCTGCACCATGCAGGTGTAAACGTAGCGACCGCAGTGGCCATGTCACTAGTTGCAGCCCGGGATCGTGAAAAACAAGGTCCAGTTGCTCAGCCTTTAAAATGGCGCCCACCTCAACACGGAGCAAGACAAGAAGCAAACAAAGGCATACACAAGCCTGGGCGGTGACACATTGTTGCACTCTCAGCCGATATGCCTTCCGCGTAGAGATGAGTAGAGCGGACAGAATGTAGACACCCAATTCAGCCGCTGCGAGCCGTCGGCCGGCTCGACTCCGTCCACTGCGGCCGCTGTTATTGTGGGCGAAGGCAGCCAAAGTCGAAGAACAAAGACCCGTCAGCGCCGGGCAGCGTCCGGGAGAAGGCGAGAACGTCCCACCGCTTCCACCGCAGGGAGCGCTTAAGAAAACACACCATTGGAGTCGGGGTCACCTCCCGAACCCGAAAATATAACTCAGGAGCAGGATTGATGCCAGGATTGGTCCCGGGACGGGAGGAAAGCGAAAGGGTCGGCGGAGCCGAAGGATTAGGCGGCCATCATGGTTGCAGGCTAGGCTCCTCCTCAGTGTCCACGGGTTTATGTCCCACTGGCAGTTTCTGTACTCCTCTGTCCCAGCGACCTTTTTTCCATGCCTCAGTGTCAGTTTCTGTGTCTCCATCCAGAATTCTAGTTCAGCCTGTCCTTCTGTCCAGCTACCAGGGTTTTTTTCTCCAAGTTTCCCCTTTTTCTATTCCAGTCCCAGGCTCTGTCTACCTGTCCCAAAGTCTATGGTCCCCACTCCCAGTCTCCTTGTCCTCCCAGCCCTAAAACACTCTGCATGTCTGCATTTTATTAATTTATAATCGTTTATGCAGTTCTGTACATTTAGAGCCCCAAGGCACTCTGATACCTTTGAAAAATGTGAAGTTAGATTTTATATCTATAGTGTTAAAAAACTCTTATGTATCCAGACTCTGTGCGCCAAGAAGTTATTCTTACCCAACTCCGGAACTAGCCTATGGAGGAGGAAGGTTTATCTATTTCCAGAAAGTCATCAGGTAGCCTAGAGTTGGTGCTGTAAAACCAAGAGCCAATAAATAAATACATACATATGTTGCTAACCAGAAAGTAACAGCCTTTTAGAAGACTGCCAACTTTATGATAATAAAAGTTACAAAAAAATATTTTGCCCTCAATAAATGTCACAGTACGAGAACAAAGGCACCCAAAAGCAGGAATATTCTGAGTTAATTCAAGGGTGAGACTATGCTAGGCAGCCATGCAGAGCGTCATCTGTAGAAGGGTTCAAATGCCCCATCAAGCATCCAATGTTACCCTAAAGAGAGCTGATCATGTTCTTCAGATGAGGTATCAAACACTCTCGTGCCAGCATCGGTATTATCGATACAAAAGGGGATGATGGACGGAGCGTTTGAGCAAATCAAACACTCACCCCCAGTCAACTGATCTGGGTTTAATCCATCACCATCCTTTAGCCCACTCAGCCACCCCAGTTCAGACATGGCTATATGCAAATCAGTCTGACCCTGTGCCTCATGGGAACAGTCCAGCCCGAACTGCCAAGCCATGTCTTCCCTGGACCGGAAACAAGCATCCTGGGACCGGTTTCGGATTCATAATCCTCTTCAGCCAGGCTCTCTTGAATCCAGTGGCCAAGTGAGCAAGGGACTCATGTCTGAGCATACCCTGCCACACTTAGGGCGAACAAAGAGATACAAAAGGGGATGATGGACGGAGCGTTTGAGCAAATCAAACACTCACCCGCAGTCAACTGATCTGGGTTTAATCCATCACCATTCTTTAGCCCACTCAGCCACCCCAGTTCCGACATGGCTATATGCAAATCAGTCTGACCCTGTGCCTCATGGGAACAGTCCAGCCCGAACTGCCAAGCCATGTCTTCCCTGGACCGGAAACAAGCATCCTGGGACCGGTTTCGGATTCATAATCCTCATCAGCCAGGCTATCTTGAATCCAGTGGCCAAGTGAGCAAGGGACTCACGTCTGAGCATACCCTGCCACATTTAGGGCGAACAAAGCGATACAAAAGGGGATGATGGACGGAGCGTTTGAGCAATACAAAAGGGGATGATAGACAGACCTTTTGTACCGCTTTTGGCCGCCATAATGTGGCAGGGTATGCTCAGACGTGAGTCCCTTGCTCACTTTGCCACTGGATTCAAGCAAGCCAGGCTGAAGACGGCTGGAATGCCAGAAACCGGTCCTCGGAAGCTTGTTTCCGGTCCAGGGAAGACATGGCTTGGAAGTTCGGGCTGGACTGTTCCCATGAGGCACAGGGTCAGACTGATTTGCATATAGCCATGTCAGAACTGGGGTGGCAGAGTGGGCTAAAGAATGGTGATGGATTAAACCCAGATCTTTTGACTGGGTGTGAGTGTTTGATTGATTCAGATGCTCCGTCCATCACCACCTCCTTTTGTACCGCTTTTGGCCGCCATAAGTGTGGCAGGGTATGCTCAGACGTGAGTCCCTTGCTCACTTTGCCACTGGATTCAAGCAAGCCGGGCTGAAGACGGCTGGAATGCCAGAAACCGGTCCTCGGAAGCTGGTTTCCGGTCCAGGGAAGACATGGCTTGGCAGTTCGGGCTGGACTGTTCACATGAGGCACAGGGTCAGACTGATTTGCATATAGCCATGTCAGAACTGGGGTGGCAGAGTGGGCTAAAGAACGGTGATGGATTAAACCCAGATCTTTTGACTGGGTGTGAGTGTTTGATTGATTCAGATGCTCCGTCCATCACCACCTCCTTTTGTACCGCTTTAGGCCGCCATAAGTGTGGCAGGGTATGCTCAGACGTGAGTCCCTTGCTCACTTTGCCACTGGATTCAAGCAAGCCGGGCTGAAGACGGCTGGAATGCCAGAAACCGGTCCTCGGAAGCTTGTTTCCGGTCCAGGGAAGACATGGCTTGGCAGTTCGGGCTGGACTGTTCCCATGAGGCACAGGGTCAGACTGATTTGCATATAGCCATGTCAGAACTGGGGTGGCAAAGTGGGCTAAAGAACGGTGATGGATTAAACCCAGATCTTTTGACTGGGTGTGAGTGTTTGATTGATTCAGATGCTCCGTCCATCACCACCTCCTTTTGTACAGCATCGGTATTATCAGCATCCATAATATCATGCCAATACTGTGAAGGGATGGGCAAAAGGTTGCGGCTACAAGTAGGACACCACAGTCAATCTCCCAGAGTAGCTGGACACAAGTAGACAGCCCGAAGTGAAGAAGAATGCTGCAACATATGTGACTTAAAGGATCACAACCTTCTACTATTTACTTGTGAACAAACGACAGCAGGACACGAGGTGAGATACAAAAGTGTACATTTACCTAGATAGTAATCTCTTGGGAATACCTATACGATAGCAAACACCTCCTCAGCATAAGCACTGTCAAACACAATAGGTCTTGCCTGCGAGTTGGCTTGGCCAATGCTTTTATTTTAGTCTTTACTTTGGCTGGCTGATGTACTCTGGTGTTGCCTTTGCCAACGATTGTCCAACTGCGACCCACGCTTTGGCAAAGCTAGCAGTGTAATGTGTGGCCATCTTAAAACGGTAATTCATATGCTTGTACCATTCCAAGATGATTGTCCCGTTGCGAGTACGTACTGTGGTTATATTCAACGAGTCAACATTTCTTGGAAGGGCACAGCTATAACCAAAACAAACTGTATTTCTAGGTGGCTGCCTACTACGCTTACATAGAATAGAACAACCATCTTAGAGTGGTACGAGCATTTAGAAAAAATGTACTATTGCAAGAGGACCACCCACTGCTACTGCCTTTGAATAGGCTCTTCCAACCCCTATAAAATGGTTTGTGGCAGAATAAAGCGAACGGCGGCAGAGGGAATCCCAAAACATATGGGGGAGGGAACACAGAGCTGGGTATGAAGAACAAAACTATGGGTCTCATGGTGATAGATGGAAAGAGGGGCAGTGGTATAAAGTGACCATGAGTGCTGGGGGTGGGAAAGTAGAAAGAGAGAGCGGGGACAACAAGGGGAGGAGTCGGAGCACTTGTAAGCCGCTAAGAGGGAGCAAGACAGGGAACCGAAATTTTCCTAGTGCACTGCAATGCAAGCAGTAAATAGGAGGATAAAAGACCCAGAAAGCACCAGGTGAGAGAGTTAATCACCTGTGGGCTGATCTAAACTGTGGTTGACAATACCCGAAGCAGAAAGAACACAATAAACCAATGGTTGCGGTAAGATAACTAAAAGCCCACTCTGTGTGTATGTCTAAGTTAAATTGATACAGCAGGTTAAATAGGTTTGTATGAGAGAACTTAAAAAATATATATTTTGATGCCATCGATGTCCAACACCACTCCACAACTGCATCTGCCATGAACACAAACGTTTGTCTAAACCATAATACCTCCCAGAGTGTGCCTGCAGCCTCCATATGATGTCAGACATGGGGGTGACGCAAATAATAACACTCACTGTCATTAGGCTGCTCTAACACAATACCTTGGACCTCTCTTAGACCCCATTTAAAGGGAGGCAGGTTGTAAACTCCATGGTTGTCGGTATTTAGGGATCAGTCCAGAAGGGATATTTCTGGTTAAGCTCCAAGATACAGCATACAAACCTGCACATGAACAAAAAAAACGAAATGAACACACTTTTAAGAGAAATGCTGTCATAATAAGCGCCTTCATGGAGACGGCAGCGGCTCGCTACCCAGAGCAGTGCAAGATTCACATGGACAGCTCGTCCGCAGAGCGGGGTTGCCTTTCAGTTTGCATCTCAAGGCCTCTTTGTGATGGAGTGAGACGAAATCCACAAGCCAGGGTCAGCCCAGATGTGGTTTCAAGGGCAGGGCTCGGCGCGGCGTCTATAACAGGCCCGCCTTTCATTGCTACTATAAATACAAGAAGGGGCGCTTCAACGTGCAATTTTGTACTCCGTGGAAGTACAGGCTCGCGGTTTAATTGGAGGCTTTCGCAGCAAAGGCGTCCACTGGTACGAATTCCATGCTTTCAAGATGCGTAGAACTTTGTAATTACAATAAACGTTACTACAAGAACAGTTACCAAAAAAAAGAGCCCGTTCGGCGTGGTTTTGTACAACCACATGTCATCAGAGCCGCGCTGTGATTTTGTGGGCGGCAGCAGCAGCATCTCAGAAGAGAGCTAGGCAACAGAAGGCGCCACTCAAGGAAAAGAACTGAGCTACAATGAGAGCCTGTAGCGCCCAGAATAACGGACTGCAGGTTAGAGAACATGACAAGGAGCGTAGAAATCATGTGCAGAATATGTATGTCAGATCGGCTGAAAGAAACCGGTACAATTAACGTAACTTAAAAGGAGTCCAGCACAATGCATGCACTCCAGTGCTTAATTTGTGCCGGAGGCTGCAGGTGGCGAGCACCGGTACTGATTTCTGGGCCACTGTACTTAATTTTCATCATCAAGACTTTAAGGAGGACGAGAAAAACAGAAATCAGTGGCATGAGAAGACCAAAGGATAAAGGAAACTCGGTAAACGAGAAATTATGGAGCAGGAATAGGAGGGTGGTGAAATCAAGAATCGTGAGGTGGAGAATAGACTATACCGCCTTGGCGTTGTGCAAGCACTGGGATATCATCAGTGTAGAGTTCATGAGAAAAAACTTTAGGTCCACTACTTATTTATTTAGGATTAGTTATGGGAGAGGAGATTATAAAGGCTCCCATTAATGACGTCTTTCACTTGTCACCATGTGTCTGTGGCGAGTTGTGACGTGCACAGCGGGAGTTATCTTCATGTATTATGTGGCTAGGTGTACACATGTTGTATGTCCTTTCTGACGACATAGCGACTGCAGCACGCACAAGCCGAAGGTTCATTCCCCATGTTTAGAAGACATGACATGCGCGAGCCCTGCTACTCAACAAAGGACTGAACTAAATCGTTTTTAGGTCCGACATTAGCCTTTTGCTTTTACTAAATTATATACATAATATACTTCTAAGAGGCTTTCAGCCAGCCCTATACATTAGCCTGTTGTGTCAATCGCATTTCTCTTCAGATCACTACAACACAAATCATGGGGCAGAGGGGCAGCATACTTTAGCCACTGGATAACTTGAGTGTGATTGATTACATTCGGCTTTTTCACAGGGAGCACATCCACACACAAAGTAGTTCCCTTCAATGCCTGGGACTACTATGACAATGCTTATTTTTGAGAAACAAGAACAATTTTAGCTTTTAGCTATTTTTTTTTAATAATGTGAGTAACCAGCAGCTTGCTCAAAAGAAATGTTTTGCAAAAAACAAAACAAGCATTGACAAAGTCAAAAGGCTGTCAACCAACGCCAGGCCTATTGGCTGTGCAAGTGCTGTTTTTTTCTACTTGGCAGTAATGCCTGCAGATCTTCCATGAGAATAGCATACTCCTTCCTAAAATGGTCTGGATTAACAACCTTGAGGCTATCTGCGGCCTCACCTTTTGGCTTCCGTTGGACATTGTCTGGAAATCATAGAGTCCACACTCAGAAAGCTTACATGGTGTCTCAACAATACACAATCCTTGAACCAGTTGCTGCTTGCTTCCAGGCTCCCTTTATGGAGATAGTCTATGCCCAGCGCTTGTTCGCGAGAGGTATGGCTTTTGCACATGACAACCCTTTGAACTTTCTATGGCTTCCTACCAGTGTCCCTGAAATGGACACAAAAAGGATGTCCAGAGGCACTTCTTTGTACTTCACATGACTTTAGAAGCTTGACCACACCTGTCTGGAGGTACAACTCGCTAGAGCCAGGACACCGTGAGGTGATATTTACCCTCAAGGATTGACCTAGGCCCAAGCCTCAAAAGAGCCCCACTGCTGTCTCTTCTTGGAAAATTAGAGATGCACTCATCTGGAGAGATTAGTTGTGTCTGGCTCCATGAACTAAAGCAGGGCCCAGCTGTCTGTATCTGTACCAGTTAGGAAAGTTAAACTACTCAGAGTTTTGGCCAAATGTCTGATAAGCGCATGGCGACGTCTTCATCTGAGAGGCAGTTTGTGATTGGAACATCAAAGGACTTCGTCTAGTGATAAGTCTGTGTTGCCCTTCAAACCCTATATTCTTGGCAGGAGATCACATTGTTCTGCTTCAGCCTAAGAGAAAGATAGGGATTTTCCCATGTCATCTCATGTCATTAGATAGTGCCCCAACACTAAATCCCAATTGTCCAGTTTCTAGTTGGTACCAGTGAGTCCCATGAGCGACCCTGGTCTAGTGTCACTCCACCACTTGAACATATCAAACATGATATACCACTCAAAGATGCAAGCCCTTACTATTGATTGCCCAAGAAACCTACTGATGAAACTAAACCCATTTCCTAAACCAACCCCCCGCCCCCGTACAAACACTGACTTTAAGGACCAATGGAGTATCTGATGCTCTTCAATGACCTCTCGGTCCCCAAATTTCTTCATTATCTGGACACAGGAACTTTGACATCACTTCTTCAGTGTCGGAATTCAGCATCTTTTGTGGCGTGGAAGTCCAAGTTTCCTTTAGGGTAGTATGTATTTTGGCATTTAAAAGTTTTTAGGATTTCTGATGACTGCAGTTTCTTAGCCTCCGCAGCTCAAACCTGACGAGTCGCCCCTGTTAAAACCTAGAGTCGCTTAGAAACTAAGGGCAGACTTATCATAGCAGGCATGATGCATTTGGAACGTTCTGTCAAGCACCCTTGTCCAATGAGAATCGATGTATTTGGAAAATAAGCCCAATTAGAAGAGGTCAGAGGATCCCCAAGTATTCACTATCTTCTCCCATTATGTCCATATGTCTATGTGTTATTTCAGGTCAGCATCTTATATCTTGGCCACTAAAGGTTCTCACACATTCTAGTTAGTGTAGTTACATATGGTTTTCACTGTCTCATTTTTCCTATTTGAAATAAGGGCACATTGTTTTAAGCAGTTGCTCTTCCTGAATATTACGTTTCTTGTAAATGATTATGGAGTCCAACTCAGGCTTCCAAATCTGCTACCACCTCTAGAAGTAAGCCTTGACCACCCAACTTAGCTACTTCTGGTGAGTTATGCATATCGTGTTCATCTATATCGGAGAGCAACAGTACTTGGGGCCCTAGGACACAGTGGTGCTGGAACAATTTGCAGAGTGGGGGTGCTGCCATTAATGTTCGATCACTAAATCAGAGGGATTTTGAAAAATCCAAGCTTCACACACAAACCAAATCTGGCAAATGTGCCATTCTCATTCAGCAGGAGAGTGGTAAGTGTGTGGTATGTAGCTGGTGGTGTCTTTTGGATCCCTCGGGAGGTAGCACACCATCATTTATTTAACATTTGCACACCACCAAGTGAACTGTCTTGACTTGGTTTGATCCTATTAACATCTTTCTTTCCATCACACTTCAGAATTACACAAATGTGCTTCATTTGTGCTTTGCTTGTGACTGATCCATTTTGAAATATGTGTATATTTCATTTACAGGTATTAAATGTTGTGTGTTAGAAAGAAAACTGACATCGTACAGCCTTTCCTTTCACACTCGCTGAACCTCAACTAGATTATCACCTAGGTCGCTTCTACAAAATTCTCTTACTTTGTATTCAGAAAAATAAAAGTAAATATCAGTTTCAGAAGAAGTAGCAATTTGTCAGAAGACAAAGCCTGAGAATTGACCGTGGTCTTTGAATGCACCTTAAGTGTGATGAGATAAAAACAAAATTTAAAGGCATCTTTACTGCTCATTCACTTTCTGAAATTCAGCACTTCAGCATGGTTCTTTTTGTTGTTGCAGCAGCAAAATCCCTCTCCCTCCCCCTCACACCCCTACTTACAGTGCTAATGCTAGGGCCTGGTGATAAACAACAGTACACCCAAGGATACAGCATAGGAAACACACTCCACAGTCACCCATGAGGACTTGCTGGAGTGAATGGCGGTGAGAGTGTTGTGGAGTTCCACCAAACGCCTTTGTCCCTCCTCCAGGGTCCCAGACTTCCATGCCCCTGTGTGTTTTCCCTGTCTCTGTGTTGGTGTAATTCTGTAATTCTGTTCCATTATCTGTGCAATTCCACTGGGCATTGTATTTCAATATTCAGTGCCCCTTCTCCATGTGATCCTTGTTTCAACGTTGTGTGTTTCCCCAGTGGATGTCTCTACAGGAGGACAGGTGGGTCTTGTATAGTTCCATCAACCCAAGAGAGTGTTATCAGCAGCTCTTCTTCGCGGATTAAAACATGCTCGTCACCTAGTCATATGGTTGAAAAAGATGTGCATGCCAGGGCATGTCAATGTCATCTAATTCAGCGCGTGAGTGGATTAATTTAGGACAACTGAAGTCGAAGCACCTTCCCAGATTTAGAATCCTCCAAAACTTAAAGCTTCCAGTACCTTTTTTTCTCCCTCTTAGTGTAGAGATAGCGTTGAATGGTGAAAACATTTCTGTGTCACTTTTAGTTCAATGGGCTGCCGGAAAGTCAGCCAAGTCAGCGTAGACTCTGGTCTCTGCCACCCTGGTGGTGGACCACCCACCTTATGATGAGAACCCTGCCTGCCTCCCATGTAACCACATGTGCAGCAGCTGTGAAGGCAGCACACTTTGCAGGGCATTATGTTATTTTGGCCATGATCCGTAAAGTTTCTTGTCTTTCAAAACCAAGTTGGAAGCAGTGAATATAAAGGAGGAGGGAGGAAGAGTTGTTAAAGGTGGAAGAGAAGTGGGGAGAGCTGAGAAAGGGAGGAGGACAGAGATGACAGGAAGAAAATGACAGGAGAGGAGGGACACAGGTAGGAGGAAGAATGGTAGGAGGCAGACTGATGAAGGGCTCAGGTGAAAGAGGTCATGAGGAAGTGAAAGTGCATAGAGCGGGAGCAGTGTGATGCTGTGTGTGTAGGTAAGAGCGAGAGGTAGGAGGAAGGCAGATGGGAGGGCGTGCCTGAGAAGGAAAAGAGGATGAGATGAGAAGGTTTGAGGGAGGGAATAGTTGGGAGCGGGTAGGGGTGTTGGAAGAAGGAGAGGTAAAAGGAAGAGAGAAGGAGAGGTTAGAGGTGAGGGAAGGGTGAGGCGAACATGGAGACGAAATGAATGGGAAGGATAGGTGGAGCGATGGAGAAAAGGGCGATAGGATATGGAAAAACTTGAGAGAGGATGACTGATATTTTTTAGGTACTGGGCATGGGAGTCCCAATCGCCTGAAATTTAGATATTTTTTAGCCCCAGTGAACCAACCCTGTGCCAGAATACATGGCTGCTGCTCCTTCTTGTCTTTTGTTGGGTGGTAATGTCAGGTCTGGGGGTGATCGCGGAGGCAGCACCCTAAACATTTGTTTGAAAGGCTTCTCTGGTTTGCCAAGAGAAGCATTTGTTTTGAACTGTGGTTCCTGGGTCGAGGGTACTGGCGATTACTTGGGGGTGGGAGAGCGCATCTCTTATACCATGGAGATGATGGAGGATTAGGAAGGGGAGCAGCTCATATAGCACGCTGTGATGCAGAGAATAGGTATACGGCTCTTCAGGCTGCTGTAAAAGGGGATGAGGTAGAGGCTGGCTGTTGACTCCAGGACGCATAGGTCAGCCCCAGGGGCGAGGGGCACAGGAGAGTTCATCTGGAGCTGTAGGATCAGAGGTGTGGGCAGGTGAACGAAAGAAGGCGATTGTGATTTGAGGTTGAAGTTATGTGTATGCTCCTGCATCAGTACTCCAGGTTTATCACACATGAATATTTCTATTAGATTGTTAAATACCTACTTCCTCAGTCTTCTCTTCAGTCAGTTGCACCGTCAATGTTGGATTCCTTTATAAACATCTGAAGAATTAAAATATTTGTCACAACCTTCTACTTAGGAATGGGGTTAGCAGTTGACTTGGAGTGAATAGTACATTACTGTTACAGGACTGTGATTTTATGTTTAAAATCAATTTGTGCAACACTGTAGCAGCCATTCACCTCAATTCAAGCACTCTTGATAACAATGACTTACAAGAGAAAACCCAAGGAATGAAACAGTTGTATCCCACTCCCAAGACGTCCAAACAAGAGCACTGCTTACAGAGAAGAGAACAAGCCACATATCTGAAACTAGGAGCAGATCTGTGACTAAAAGCCAGGAAACACTAATCAGAAAGGGATGTACATAGCTAAAGCTCAATTGAGAGATTGTGCATTACTGTGACAGAATGAGCAAATATACCAGTCAGAAAGATTAGGATAAGAGGTACTTCAATGACGTTTTCTATGTCTACTAGTCGACTTTAAAAGCCAGACATGTCATGAGTGTCACAGGGATGATCAGTCCCTAGTATTAGGTAAAAAAAAAAAAAGTTACTGAAGGGCCTGAAAGGTAAATATCACTAGTGGAATGTAGCACCTATGGTGCCATTCCCTATAGGTAAGTCCAAGCATGGCTTCAGGTCTAACATTATCATCTGACTTCAGCAGTGCAAAAACTGCAATTCTACCTGTCAAAATAAACACATTTGACAGGTCAAAACCTCCCTTTTTAAACATTAATAACCAGCCGTTATGCAGGCCATGTACCTAGAAAGCAGGGTGCATGGTCTTTAAAAGTAGGACATGCTGAATTTAAATTTCTACACATTTTTACAGCGTCTAACACCCAAAAGCTATTTTCACTGGAGGAAGGCTGACCCATAAATAAACACTTGAAAGCAATATTAACCCCTTGCATGCTGATGACGGCCCCCAGCCGTCATGCACTACAGTGCTCGTGTGCTGAGGATGGCTGGGGGCCGTCATTACCGCACCCGCGCTGAAATCTGCAGCACAGGAGCAGAATCGGACCAGCATGGAAGGGGTTAAATCCTAATGCTGTATGTCGGCAATGGGGCCATCTAGAAAAATAATGAACTACTTTAAAAGTTCTTAAAACTCCAAGTCAATTGGGGAGTCTGATTTTCAATAAATATTAAGGAAAAGTCACTTTTAGAAAGTTACCTTTTTCCTGTCGGACGTTCCTGGGGGCTACTTTGAATTGACTCAATAGTTTCTCCCAACCAGAGATTTGCCTTGAATGGGCGTGAAATGTTTACCAATAGCAAACAATAGTCTGACCTGAATGGTCAAAGAGGAATCCTCTGCGTTCAGAAGAGCTGGGGAAACTGTGGGCCTCCTTTTGAAAGCACAGCATCAAATCCTGCTTTGCAGGTCTGTTAAGCCACATGTAACATTTGGGGAACACTTGAAAGGGAGAGAGCCGGGTGCCAAAACCATTCTTGTGTATCGCCTTTCAGTTTGCTGGAGGACCCTGCATTTGGCCTACCAGACTTCACCCTTTGGGTTTGTTGTGGGTTAAGATGCCTGCCTCAAATTGGACTTTATTCTTAGATGTGGGAGGACACTAGGATTAAAATAGTACACTTCCCACTAACACCCCCGGCCCTCACAACCCAAATCGAGTGTGGCAGAAGACTTTCACCATCTTGGATTTGCTGTGACACATTGCACTTGTGACCTCTTTGCAGTAAGGCAAACAAAGTACTGCAAAAGTAGGTAGGCCAATGCCTAGGAACATTTACCCCCTTTATTAGGGCAGGGGTAGGAGTCCACCCATCAACTAGCTCGAGCCATGAATAAATGTGGCAACTCCAGGTGCCCACTTCAGAATACTTTGTGGACCTGCAAAATATCAGAAGGGGACTGGCCCCGCTGTCTGTGATCTCAGAGGAGCCTGAAGGACTGGACCTGCTGCCTCTTTTATCCAGGTAAAAGAAGTAGACTGAAAGGGCCAGTTGGTGGACTACTGTGTGGCTACAAGGAGACAAGCTGCAAAAGGCCTTTACTTGAAAGGACACAGCCTAACAGTGGCACCTGGACTACTGCCTGAGACACTGAGTTGGCCTCTGCCTAACACTCTGTGATTATCTAAGTACCTCCCCTTAGGTCTTGTGAGGCTGTAGAAGTGTACTCCTGTAGTGGATTGGGACTAAAACGTCTAAATAAATAGGTACACTAGTTGACCTGGGCAAACCTGGTTGGCATAGCTGACCTGCACTCCATCGTGGTCAGCCTCAACTTGTGCCTAGGTCTGCCACGATCATCGACTATCATTGCTGCTTTGTGCTGTTATTTCTACTTTAAAATGAAACAATTCATAGCTTTGGTTCCCCTTATTGGAGTTTCGTCATTTTGGTGTCACTCGGTTTACTAAATTTTACTCTTTTTTCTAATTTAGTTTGGGATTTTTGTTTCACATTTTGATTTTAGAGCGTTTTTAGTACTGCACAAATACTCTACATGTTGCCCTAAGTTAAGCTGATCTCCTGTGTGCCATAGCTACCAGGGAGTTGAGCTCAGGGTAATTAAGGGACTTTGAGGGATCACCCTGAGAAGTGTTGGGACTGTGACTTGGGGTGAGCATTCACCCGCTCTAAATAATAATCCAATTTCACACAGCCCAGATGCTGGAAAACTGTTCTGGAGAAACACTTTCCTTGAACAAGCTTTCTTGATATTTTCTTTCGTAAAATGAGGGACTTTCTGAAGTTGTTGAATTTATTGTGGCAAATGCCTTTCATCTCATAAATTGCATTAAAACCCTTTTTTGTC
Source organism: Lissotriton helveticus (assembly GCF_964261635.1). Lineage (NCBI taxonomy): Eukaryota > Metazoa > Chordata > Amphibia > Caudata > Salamandridae > Lissotriton > Lissotriton helveticus. The sequence continues at coordinate 991,704,142 of NC_136072.1, read as the reverse complement.
TGGATCACAAAGGTCCTTTTTACTATTTGAAGTGGAAAACCAGATCCCTCTCCATTGTAGTCCATCTCTCTCCTACCTCCCTATGGTCTAGAATGATCTATCACGTTCTCTTTTCTATCATTTGTCTTTTCTTTCCTCTTTGAGCAACCTGTTAACCCCAATTTGTCCTTGTCCATTATTTAATATTACTCCTGTTGTTGATTTCCCTACCACCATGGCAGCACAAACACCCCCTTACCTACCTTCGCCATCCACACCTTTAATCCTCTTTAACTGCCACACTCTGTGCTGTCTTTCTTGCCCCAGGATAAATGCTTTTATCTTTAAGGGTTGTGGTAGAGAGAAGACAGCATCGCAGCTCTTTTTATTCTTACAATTCCTAATACCATAGGACCCAGGATTCCAGGCTATGTCGGTAATTTTTTTTAATGAAAATCATCTAAGAAAAACATTTTCATCTTTTTGATAATTTACCAAAAGGGGAATTAATGAGCCATTTAGATTTTTCTCCAAACTGGTGCACCTGTTCAGGTCATGGTACAAATCATAGCACCCAGTTTCAATGCATGTTTTGCGGTTCCATCAACCTGCCTAGAAGTTCATGGCATTGTCAAATTGAGACATATGTCCCTACTCAAGGATCTCAATCAAGACCCAGACGACCCCACAAAGTATTAATTAATCACATACCAGCGATTTTTTGGAAAAATCATCATTAATGCCATCACTAACCACCTTAACATCAAAATCAATTCTAACCCTTTCTTGCAGAAATATCAATCCAGCTTCCCACCTTAGCACAGAAGTTGCCATCATCCAAGTGGCTGGGACACCCTCCAGATCTGAAACAAAAGCAATCCTTGCATTGTGCTCCTGCTTCCCCTCCCTACTAGCTCACCATTATGGACCAAGACCCAACCCTGCTTCAGTGACACTGAAATACTGTGGTGATCATCCTAACTGAAGAACAGGCCCTAAAACTGCCAAACGGGACCCTCAGGCCCAAGCCAAGCCCATTAAGCTATCAGATACCTCAAGGCTTCATTCCTTCACCAATTATTTTCAGTGTATAATTGGAACTCCAGCTGGTCCTACTGGCCACAAAGAATTAGTATTTATGGATATGCACCAGACGCCTAGCTCAACGTAAAGAACCTCTAGCTAAGACATCAACCATATAAAGACCTGCACTGCTACAAATCAGTCTGGATGTTCAACCCCCTAGTCAGGATCACATGCTTTCAGTTGTCTCTGCTCCATAGATTTATACCATTTCCCCCCCGGAGAAAAATTCCAATTTCCTGCCCCACCTCAACTGAGGCAATGCCCTAACTGTTGGCATCCTACAGTCGCACCTGGTACCCCTGAAAATCATTTTTTTTAAGAAGCAGCATACCAATAGCTTTTAACAAATTCTGCACAATAATTCCAGTAATCCAATGGCTGCATCTATCTAATCGTACCACCACCAAAACTTGCTGCAGCATCTCCAAGATAGCCAACTACAGCCCACCACCCTACTTGACATTAAAGCTGGAAACATCTTCAAGTTGAAACTAGATCCATAGCAGCTGCATTCCAAGACTAAGAAATGGAAAACCAGATAATAGCCCTGCTGTGCTCTAAGGATTTGAAAATTGTTCCAAACAAAATGTTAAGCATCCTCCCACCCCCACATGAGAAAGGAATAAAAATCCATACTATTCAAACAACATATTACTGCCCGACAAACCACATTACCATGCAGGCATGTGACCACAGGAGAGCAATAAATGCAGACAATTCCCTTGCTTCCAGATGTCTTCTCTCTACGCAACACCCTCAGGCATTGTAACCCATATCACTTTCTCACCACCCAGCTCTCTTTGCATTGAGGATCCCTGTCCCGCCAGCAGTGTGCCAACCCTATAACGTACAGCAATCTTTTGATTTGTAACTAGGTTCATGTGATAGTCAGGGACTCTTACATAGCCCCTTATGTTGATAGAAACATACATCGTTTAACCTGCACTAAAGACACAAAGTCCACAATATCAAAACAGATGTACAACAAATTGCTTTGTCTAAAATGTACCTACCGCTTGTATTTTCTTCTTGTTTTACCGTGCTATAAGTGGCGATTCCGCCAAAGAACCTGGTGCTTCATGATCTAGTTACTTATTTTATGATAAAATTAACAAACCACGTGGTTGTTATTCAGTCGGGCGGATCTTACTATTTCGTCTTCAATATTTTCGTCTCACCATTATTTCGACCTGTTAATCGCCTATTCATTTATTCCAACAACAATCATTTCAAGATAAAAAACGTAATTTCTAACTTTAAAAAAAATGAAATATGCAATTTGCCTAGTAATATAAGTGTTAACTATATACCTCTTTATAATTGTATGTCCCGTTTCCTTTTTTGCAAGTCGTAAATCGTCTTTAATGTAGCTCCAAGTAAAAAGTTCATGAGTGCTAAAATGAGAAAACTCATTTTTAGGTCTCGCCTGTCGATGCGCATGCGCATCGAGCTTGCGAGCCTATTGCGGCTTAAACAACCTTTAACTAAGAAGCAAGGAATCGTGGCGATTCCTTGCAGTGCCCGTGACTTTTAAGCTCAATGCGCATGTGCATTGAGCTTAAAAGCGCGTGCACAGCCGCAATCGCCGTCTGTTCCCTCAGCCGCATTCCTCCGACACCTTTTGAAGTGAAGCTTAGCTTCACTTCAAAGGCCCGGCTTCTTAACACCCACATGCCGCTCTCCCCGCTCCGCCCCCTCCCCTGCCCGCCTTGTGCATGTTGCATCATCACACAACTTCTCTTCACGCCGTTCCTGCTTGCAGCTACCCACCCCCTCCCCTGCCCGCCTTTTGCTTCTTAACACCCACATGCCGCTCTCCCCGCTCCGCCCCCTCCCCTGCCCGCCTTGTGCATGTTGCATCATCACACAACTTCTCTTCACGCCGTTCCTGCTTGCAGCTACCCACCCCCTCCCCTGCCCGCCTTGTGCATGTTGCATCATCACACAACTTCTCTTCACGCCGTTCCTGCTTGCAGCTACCCATCTTTCGCTCTTTAATTACCTCTGCTTTTAAGGTCTCACCCCAGCATAGACGAAGATAAGATAAGTAAGCCACTGTAAGCTACCAGTTTACCGCTGCTTGCACCCGGTTCACTGCTGGTGGCATCCGAGCAGGGCGACACTCGCCATTCATTGACGGTGCTCCCTCTCTGCGGTACCTACCCGACTCTGCTTAGCCAGGGCAGAGTTAAAGGCTTGCGCTTGACAGGGCACATTTGCCCTGTGCGTTCTTCAATGCCCGGGGCTTTCTTCAAGGGGTCTGCAGTACACAGTGCTCAGAAAAAAAACTGCTGTGTGGTGTGCTTTATGCAAATTACATGTTTGCAATGCACACATTGTCTTTACAAATATCTTTCTAGTTTCTGGCTTGTTTTCGTTGCTGTGGAGTCTACACGGTGTGAGATTGTGACTAGTGGTCATGCAGCAGAAAGCAGGACAATTTTCACTGAGTGCCAGTCTCCGCAGTCCATCTCGGCGCTCGTAAGTGACCTCATGTGTCCTTGCTTGAGGAGTTTTGTGATGGTAGTCTCTCAGTGACATGCGTTTGATGGTCTCTTCTTCCTGTCTCGCTTCTGTGTATATCTTTCCCGATGTCTGATGGCTCAGTGGCCTAATTTTCAAACTCAGGAATGTTTTTCCCAGTGCCACAGATTCACGTCTTAGTCAGATCGCTGACTCTTTAATTCTTATACCTCAATGTTCCTTTTTTTTTAATCAACCTTATGTTTCATTGAACACCTATATTTTAAGCACCAAGATACCACAAAGGGGGGACATGTGCTTTACAATTACACATCACGTTGGCGTGTACAATTTTTTTCTCTCCACACTTCTCTTTTCTTCTCAGACTTTGCAGTCTCCTGCCTGTCCCAGATCCGTACCCTGCATCTGCCCCACTTTCTTTCTTGCTTGCATTTATTGCAGCTCTCTCCGCCCGTCCTTTCTTTACTCATTCGTTACTACCGTGATCTCTTGCTCTCCACCGCCTTTCACCCCCCACTCTAGTAATATCTACTTCTGTTCTCATTCTGTCTATGCTCCAGCACTCACTCACCCCCTCTCCCCATTCCTGCTCTAATTCTTCCTTCCCCCATTTCACTTTCGCTGCTCCCCTCTTCTCTTCCTTTCTCTCCTTTCCTCTTCCTCCTCTTGCCCACCTTCCTCTCCCTAATGCTTCTCCTCTTCGCCTCTTCTGCTCCTTTCTCTCTTGTCCTCTTCCTCCCCCCCATCTTCCTTTTCTCTCTCCCACCGCCTTTCCTAGTTCCTCTTCCTGTGAATTCTTTGCATTCCTTCCCTGACTGTGCCGTCTGTCCTTGGACATTGTAGTTCTCTCAGCAGATGGACAACCAGTTTTGCAGTCCCCCAGCCCCAATACCAGAATCCTGTGGGGGAAATCCACACTAGGCTGCGTGATGTGGCTGATGCCCAGAGCCCTACCGGGGATTCAACCTGCCCCAGGATTTCCTCAGGAGTCTGAAGGGGACAATGCAGCGGCAGAGCTATTGCATTATTGATTGAGTGGTGATTCAGCCTTGTTTTTCCCTGCTGCCCAGATGTATATAATACACACAGGCATCTGTGAAATGCTGCCTTTCTCCCACGCTGCAGCTGTCTTTTATACAGTTATTATCGCATTGACCACAAGTGACCAGATCATTGCACTCCACAACACAATTCCCTTACACACCACAATTCCCCTATATACCACATACAGCCAGTCCCAGCCTCTTTCACTCTCTCTTCCAACTCTCTCCCCCCTCTCCATTTACTTACACAAATCTCGCAGAAACCCTAAGCAGCAGTGCCCGCACTACCAATCCTTCTGTTATGCCACATCTCTCAGCTTACATATTCCTTCGCTCTCTTTTACTCTCCACGTTTCTGCCTCTTTCACTCTCTCTTCCAACTCTCTCCCCCCTCTCCATTTACTTACACAAATCTCGCAGATACCCCAAGCAGCAGTGCCCGCACTACCAATCCTTCTGTTATGCCACATCTCCCAGCTTACAGATTCGCACTTTCTTTTCCTATCAACGTTTCTGCCTCTTTCACTCTCTCTTACAACTCTCTCCCCCCTCTCCATTTACTTACACAAATCTCGCAGATACCACAAGCAGCAGTGCCCGCACTACCAATCCTTCTGTTATGCCACATCTCTCAGCTTACAGATTCCTTCGCTCTTTCTTTTACTCTCCACGTTTCTGCCTCTTTCACTCTCTTCCAACTCTCTCCCCCCTCTCCATTTACTTACAGAAATCTCGCAGATACCCCAAGCAGCAGTGCCCGCACTACCAATCCTTCTGTTATGCCACATCTCTCAGCTTACATATTCCTTCGCTCTTTCTTTTACTCTCCACGTTTCTGCCTCTTTCACTCTCTCTTCCAACTCTCTCCCCCCTCTCCATTTACTTACACAAATCTCGCAGATACCCCAAGCAGCAGTGCCCGCACTACCAATCCTTCTGTTATGCCACATCTCTCAGCTTACAGATTCCTTCGCTCTTTCTTTTACTCTCCACGTTTCTGCCTCTTTCACTCTCTTCCAACTCTCTCCCCCCTCTCCATTTACTTACACAAATCTCGCAGATACCCCAAGCAGCAGTGCCCGCACTACCAATCCTTCTGTTATGCCACATCTCTCAGCTTACATATTCCTTCGCTCTTTCTTTTACTCTCCACGTTTCTGCCTCTTTCACTCTCTCTTCCAACTCTCTCCCCCCTCTCCATTTACTTACACAAATCTCGCAGAAACCCTAAGCAGCAGTGCCCGCACTACCAATCCTTCGGTTATGCCACATCTCTCAGCTTACATATTCCTTCGCTCTTTCTTTTACTCTCCACGTTTCTGCCTCTTTCACTCTCTTCCAACTCTCTCCCCCCTCTCCATTTACTTACACAAATCTCGCAGATACCCCAAGCAGCAGTGCCCGCACTACCAATCCTTCTGTTATGCCACATCTCTCAGCTTACAGATTCCTTCGCTCTTTCTTTTACTCTCCACGTTTCTGCCTCTTTCACTCTCTTCCAACTCTCTCCCCCCTCTCCATTTACTTACACAAATCTCGCAGATACCCCAAGCAGCAGTGCCCGCACTACCAATCCTTCTGTTATGCCACATCTCTCAGCTTACAGATTCCTTCGCTCTTTCTTTTACTCTCCACGTTTCTGCCTCTTTCACTCTCTTCCAACTCTCTCCCCCCTCTCCATTTACTTACACAAATCTCGCAGATACCCCAAGCAGCAGTGCCCGCACTACCAATCCTTCTGTTATGCCACATCTCTCAGCTTACATATTCCTTCGCTCTTTCTTTTACTCTCCACGTTTCTGCCTCTTTCACTCTCTTCCAACTCTCTCCCCCCTCTCCATTTACTTACACAAATCTCGCAGATACCCCAAGCAGCAGTGCCCGCACTACCAATCCTTCTGTTATGCCACATCTCTCAGCTTACATATTCCTTCGCTCTTTCTTTTACTCTCCACGTTTCTGCCTCTTTCACTCTCTCTTCCAACTCTCTCCCCCCTCTCCATTTACTTACACAAATCTCGCAGAAACCCTAAGCAGCAGTGCCCACACTACCAATCCTTCTGTTATGCCACATCTCTCAGCTTACAGATTCCTTCGCTCTTTCTTTTACTCTCCACGTTTCTGCCTCTTTCACTCTCTTCCAACTCTCTCCCCCCTCTCCATTTACTTACACAAATCTCGCAGATACCCCAAGCAGCAGTGCCCGCACTACCAATCCTTCTGTTATGCCACATCTCTCAGCTTACATATTCCTTCGCTCTTTCTTTTACTCTCCACGTTTCTGCCTCTTTCACTCTCTCTTCCCACTCTCTCCCCCCTCTCCATTTACTTACACAAATCTCGCAGATACCCCAAGCAGCAGTGCCCGCACTACCAATCCTTCTGTTATGCCACATCTCTCAGCTTACAGATTCGCACTTTCTTTTCCTCTCAACGATTCTGCCTCTTTCACTCTCTCTTACAACTCTCTCCCCCTCTCCATTTACTTACACAAATCTCGCAGATACCCCAAGCAGCAGTGCCCGCACTACCAATCCTTCACACACGCAACGCCACTCACACACGCAATGCCACTCACACACGCTACGCCACTCACACACGCTACGCCACTCACATACGCAACGCCACTCACACACGCAACGCCACTCACACACGCAACGCCACTCACACACGCCACTCATCCACGCAACGCCACTCATCCACGCAACGCCACTCATCCACGCAACGCCACTCATCCATTTGCAAAAAGAAAAATGTCTAACTATTCTATTGCGAGACCTATTGCATTTCCAATGCTTGTTGTAACCTTCCGCCCCAACCCAGGTCCCCCCCACTCCTCCTACAGCCCTAACCCCTCCCCCTATATTAGCTGTTTCCCTTGTGGGGAAAAGAGGTGGGAGGAAAACCACTAGGGGTACAGGATAGGTTGCTGGTTAAATGATATTGCAGAATGCCAGGACCTGATGCTTGTCATAAATAGGGCAATAGATATTAGGACCCCTTTTCTAACCTACCGGATTCAAGCTAGCCTGGCTGATGAGGTATGACACCCCCGACATTGGGCCTAGGATGCTGGTTACTGGTCCAGGGAGGACCTGCCCTGCAGTTTGGCTGGACTGTGTCCATGAGGCACAGGGTCAAGACTGATTTGCATATGGCTGGGTCTGAACTGGAGTGGCATGGCGAACAAAAAAGCTATGGATTTAACCCAGATCTGTGACTGGGGGTGAATGTTTGATTTATTCAGCATTCCGTCCATTATCTGTTCTTTTTGCATTTGCCAAAATAGGGCAATAGATATTTGGGCCCCTTTGTAACCTGCATGGCCTCGCGGCCTGAACAGCAGGAAAGAGATTATACATTATTTCAATGACTGTACTTGGGTATTAGCAAGTGAACACTGTTCAACCGGATTGTTGAAGCTGACTCTGCAGCCTTTTCCAGTACTTCCCCCAGCACCATAATACAATTTTAGGAAGTTGTAGGACCTCAGCCTTGTTTAGTGCAACAACTCCATAGTCTATCTCATGAGACTACAGACCCAGCACCCCTAGCAAGGATCAAAGGAATTTCTGTGTAGTGGGCAGATTTTCTGCTTAGTCTGTACACTATTTAATATTTTAAAAGGTGTTCTAAGCTTCTCATTGTCTGAGGGTTTGTCACCCTTCTCACCACACAAAACGTGCCTACACCTTGGCAACAGCAAACATATCCACCATATGGTGAAGAGCAAGAGGCCTTATCAGGTGCTTCAGCTACTCAGAGCTGCAGATAGGTCCACTATGGTGTAATCTGGAGGAGTGTTACCAGGTTCCTGCCTGCCACTCCAGAGGAGGAGGAGGAAGATAAAGTCCAGTGCCAAGGGGAAGGTGGTGAGATGGAGAAGCAGTCTGATTTGTGGGTGATTTTTACCCATACTGCCAGGGAGAAGAATCAAACAGTATGCTGAGTCGGGAAACATCCTTTACGACGCGGATTTTACTCCGCAAGGCTTTTACAACGCATCCCTTACAACGCAAGTCGTAACCACAACTTGCGCTGGAGGGCGCTAGAGGATTAAGAATAGTATATTTACTATTCCAACACCTTCCCTAGTGTCCACGGGGACTGGTGTTATAATAGTAAATTATACTATTCTCAATCCGCGCCCCGAACGCAAGTCGGAGCGCGGAGGGGAAAAACAGGACATTACTCCTTTCATATGCCAACTATCCATTGACAACTTAATTCGAAGCAGGACAAGGAGTACTCAAGGTTACAGAAAGAGTTGAAGCACAAAAATGGCAGGCTATGGAAGAACAGTAGGAAAGCAATCTGCACCACAACGTCGTCATGCCCTATTGTAAGGAGTACTAGGTACACATATGGTGTACTAGGTACACATACGGTGTGATGAACAAAGTAAACAATTTGGGGAAGAGAAGATCGTAGCAATCTCTGGAGGTTCAATCGTGCCAGGCCATGAACCCAACACCCTGCAGGCACTCAACCCACCACTGCACAAGGCATTCGGTGGTGCGCAGCAGAGTGATGTCCCATCTCCAGACAGGCCTTAAACCCAATCATCCACAGGCGCTCAACCCCCTACTGCGCATGGCCTTAAGCCAGACATGAACAGAAAAGGTTTGAACAGCTGAGTAAACTACTGCAGGCAGCCAACCCCCACTTCACACAGACTGCAGTATGACAGTTGGCTGCAGAGTCTGGACCACGACTAGACCCATCTATGTGGTTTTCAAGGGTTTTTCAGTACTGCTGTACCTCACTGGGTATCACAATATTGGGTGCTGGTACCGTGGTCGGCCATGAGGAATGATGTCTGTCCAGGCCCTGCACCCAACTCCCCCCGGTAGGTGCCCAATGTAGGGTCAGGCAGGGTTAATGCCCTGCAGGCATCCCCCCCACACTGTGCACAGCCAGGTTGGTCACAGGGCATAGCTGGAGGTCATACTCGGCACCAAGCACCAGAGTGGCGGCCAACTACTTATGTGGGTGAACAACTCAAATCAGGTGGCCAAAGCCCCCCCAATGGGCACGCTTTTGGCTGTGTGCTATGGGGGGGTAATTCTGTGTGCCCCTGCACACGGGCTACAGCCTGCAAAATGGCAGTTGGCACAGGGTCTGGCCTATGACCAGACACTTTTCATTTTGATATTTCCCCCAGATTACAACCCTGGTACCACATGGGACTACCTCGCTGGGTACCGTAAACTGATTTTGTTTTATTTTCATTTAAGAGGGCTGTGGTCACTTGGGGACCACCACACATGGCCCTGGGCGTCAAGTTGTGCCCAATCTGCCCCCTTATATTGCTTTTGAATTCTTTTCAGGACTCAGGAAATGCATTACCGAGTCCTGTAAAGGCTGCCATAACATATTTTCCATGTTGTAGCCGGTCGTAAAGGATCCACCCATCCAATATGAGTGGACCAAGCAGAGCATATCTAGACACCAAAGGTCCTTACATTTGTAAATTTATATCAGTGTTAACCACCCCTAAAAACCCACCCAAGCACCTATTTAAATGTTAACTTCTCAAAAAACTTCTAGACCGATTTACACCCAATAACCGAAAACGCGTTTTCTGAGTTAAGTTTGAACTTTTTGCTTAATCTGGTATAATTCTGTTTAGCCATTTTTTTAAAGCAAAGAACAAACTTTGCTATGGAAATTAACATGTGAAATAACACTATGTCTACCCCTTTTCTTGGCCCAACATAATAGATCAGAGCAAACTTTTCCCTGAAGGAGCCAAAGTGGATGAATTATTTCTTGGATCACTTCACGCAGACTCGTCAAATGGCACCCAAGTTATGAAAGAAGCAAAACATTATTTTCATATGGAAATTCTGACTCAACCATAACAGAGTGGTGTGGGTGTGTGTATGTATATATCCCCTTAACCCCAACACCTTATCCATCGACTTACTGATTTTTAGGTCTCGATGGTGTTAGCAGCGCGAAGCGCTGCATCCAGCGAAATACCTTATGTTGTTCACTTGCCGGGAATGTTGGACAGGGGAAGGGTACGCGCTTTCCCTTGGCGATTTCATCTCTAGGACGCGCTTCTGCTCGTGGGCTTTCATCTCTAGGACGCACTTCTGCTCGCGGGCTTTCATCACGTGTGCAGAATCTCTTGGCCGCTGCTGGTGTTGTGAGCTCGCCTAATGACTTCCGTGTCTCGCTTTGTTTAGGTCGAGCACCCCCCCCAACCGGGCACACGCCGGGCTTACATACACCCCCCCAATCACCGGGCACACGTGGGGCTTACATACACACACCCCCACCCCACTCACCGGGCACACGCAGGGCTTACATACACACCCCCCACCCCACTCACCGGGCACACGCGGGGCTTCCCTCACTGGGGGGGCAGGCATCAGCAATGTGCCCCGACGCCCCCCCTCACCGGGTCTGTCGGACTCCTCTCGTCCCACGGTAGTGGCGGCTGCACGGGATTCGTAGGCGGCTTGCTCCCTTCTCTTCACAGGAGCGTGGGGTAGGCTCCCGTCTGCTTCCTGTCTGTGCTGGTGGCCCCGCCTTCAAGCAGGCAGTCCTGGGCAGTCCCACCTGGCTTCCTGTGTCTCGCCCGTGCAGAGAGGACCCCGAATTTCGTGGTCTAAACTAGGTACTTCCCCAGCTCTGCCGCTTGTTTTTGTCTGTGGTCTTTTTAATTTAGTCTGCACTGTTCTTACAACACACACCGCCCCATGGCACCACCACCTCGTAGCGTCACGTGACGCATGAGAAGGCTAGGCCCCAACTGTTGTCCTCTCCTAGCAAGGAGCACTGGGTACGGTCAGAGGGCGACTAGAGTGACTAATTAGCATTGGCCCTCTCTACCAAGTGGGGATGGCTCCTCGTGAGCAGGGCTCCAAAGAAAACAGAGTAGATTGAAGATAACCTCCTCGCGAGATGCATTCCTTTCAGTGTTCAGCTCTCTATGCCTGTTTCGGACATGAATAAGAAAATATCCCCTTTGACCAGTCTAATTCCAGTGCCCTAGCCACAGGTATTCAGACGGCAGACGCAATTTCAGCCATCTGCATACAGCCATCTGCAAAAGGTCAAAGTCTCCGTGACGGCAATGCAAGAGAGGGCGCCTCGAGCCGAAACTGCTTCTGTGACAACAATGGCGCTGCAGGCAACAGTCATAACATTGGATGCTCCTGCGTCTCTTCTCAGGATTCTTCTGTGCTCCCGGAACACGGCCAAGATGCAGTCCATGCTCATATACCCAGACCATCAATTGTTGGTGTGCAAAGCGTGAGTACTCGAGTGTTGAAACTTTTCCTGCATGATTGCCAGTCAAGGCCTAACCCTCCCCACCACGAAGCATCACACTCAGAAGCGCACTGCGCACATCATACCAGTTAAACAACTCCACAGAAGATTTGAATGAAGCATCTGCTTAAATGACAACTCGGATGAAATGTGCGAATGAAACGCATGCGATGTATAACAGTGTCACTGAGTGTTAGACTGAACTGTACCAGGCCAAATATCTGGTAAATTCTTATAAATAATATATACTGTTAATATTAGTGATAAAATAGTTGTACCTCTGTAAGTTCCGTGCACTAAGGTCCAGTCAGAATTCAGATAAACATCTACACCTATCACATGAAGCAACTGGACAGTCAACGGTTATAGACCATTTTGAATAGGAAACATTCCTGTGTGTGCATTCATGTAAACACTTCTGTAAAAAATTGCTGATAGGGAACGTTAGAAAAGAGACACATTTTGTGCACTTAGGTAAGCTTTAGATTCTTCATGGATCAAAGAGAATTGAAATTTGTAAAGATTGCGTGATGCGATTACACGAATTTCTATTCAGCAGATCTATCTTAACTGTTGCTCTGCCTAATTGTTCAAGTAAGGTCCTGTATTGTTTATACATTTGGATAAATGGATACAGAAATGGGATTAACATATGGCTAAAATAGTTACAATGGCCTGAGTTGGTTTCTGTGCGTTGTTTGTGTGTCTGTTAATGTGTATGTATGTGTGTCTGCTTGTGTGCACGTATGCATGTGAATGTGTGTGTTTTGAGAGAGTTAGAGGAGGGTAGTCCACAGTGAAGTTTCAATGGTCTTATAGTATTGATGAGTGCAAAATACAGATTGGGACTTGTAGGTTGTTGAAAGCACTACACGGAATAAGCAATATTGGTTGAAACTCACAGTCTACTTGGAATATCTTTGTATCACAGCATCTCCATCATCAGCGCAGCTAAGGAGGTGTGATGAGTGTCTGCGGTGTACTGTATCACAAGGGCCCAGTCTGGAATAGTAGAGCTCAATCAATAACAGGCCACAATAATAATAATAATAATAATTATTATTATTATTATTATTATCCATATTTGTAAAGCATGAACATATCACCCCTTAAGGTTTCAAGGCGCTGGGGTCCGGGAGATTATGTGAGCTATTTCCTAGAGTCACATGATACTGAGCTGAGCTGCCACCAGTGATCGAACTGTGTGCCCCTGCGCTTTGGAGTCAGCCGCTCTGGCAGCTGTGCCAGACCTCTCCCCACTATGTGTGATTGAAAAGAGCAACTGATCAGTAATTGACAATGACAAAAAAGTGAGTTAGTGTGCACTTCCAAGCATTGGTTGGTGCTCATGGTTAGTCATCTGATTGCAAGAGCTTTCAAGCAACATTTCAAAATCTGCAGCCTTTCAGCTATGTAGAACCACATGCTTCATTCAGTCTAGCAGTACAAGAGCTGGGACTAGCCTACTTCAGCAGAGGGAAAGTCTGTCTCTGTGCTCTTTGGAACACAATAGTGACCCAGTAAAAAGCAATTCCTATAGGTGCAGTATGCTGGATCACAAAGTGAAGAAACCTAAGCATATCACTCCCCTTCAACACTATCTCTATTGCCCGCCCCACGCTCATCTTGAGGCGCATTACATTTAATCTCTTCGGCATTGTATAACAAGCATTGGCAATGCAATATGTCTTGCATTTACGTAAGTTTGAGCAATTGGCATTATTAATGCCAATGTATTTTATTTGTGTTTTGGTTTTTAAAACATAAATAAAAGGCATTGTCATTTACAATGCCAATAGCTTAAACTCGTGTAAGTGCGAGACCTATTGCATTGCAAATGCTTGTTTGATACATGAAATTGTATGTCTGAAATTCTGTAGGTACACCTCAAAGTCACCTCTTCTTCAAATAAAAATGGTGGATTTCTAACAGGGAAGCATTTTAATTGGAGAAGCCACTAAATAACATCTACTCTGAAGGGCTACCGTAGCAGTACAGTTGGCTGACAGCATAGACCTATTATAACAAACAAGCACTTGCAACAATAAAAGGGCAGGCCCAGAAATGAAAGCACCTCTTCAGTCTCTGGGGTGTTTAGCCTCTCAACCACTCAGGCTTGCTTTCTGTTACTCATTCTTGTACTCATGCATTCATTCATCTACCCATCAACTAATTCTTGCATTTATCCACTCACCTACATACAAAAAAAACTGAAACAAATGGAAAAAGGTGCCAAACACAAAATCACCACGCATATGCCAGATAAAATAAAAAACAATAGAAAACAGAAAAAACGACCCCTTTGCGTATATGTTTGCACTTTTAAATATGTTATTTAAAATGCAAGTGCCTGCCAGACATCTAAAACTTTCATGCAAGATCTAAAATATTCTTTAAACTACAATTACAAATACGTTCAGAAATTCAGTTGGATAACAATATACAAACCCTCCTAGGAGGAACTATTTTCATAATGCACATTTAGTTCTCCCAAGATCAGTCAATGGGAGTAAACCAATACTAAAGCCCTTAACTACTTTAGTAATCTTTGAGATGTTATATAACAAAATACCTGTCTACAACCTTTACCAACGTGCAATAACAATACACATGTATACGCAAATTGGCTTAAACATATGCTTTCACAATAAATAAGTCCAGCCTAGTATCATAACTTTACAAAATAAAAAGGATCAGTTAGATGGCACTGAACGAAATTTCTTGCAATAAGCCAATCAGGCCCATTGCGTTTATCGACAAAAATAACCAATTCAGATCTTCTGCATTAAGTATATGCTTTCCTAAAGGCAGCTATCAGGTACACAGTCATAAAATTACTAATCTGTTCGCAATTACAGTTGGTAAAACAATATACAACCTCTCCTAAAAAGAACTAACAATGATCTTACAGTGCAAATCTTCTTCCCCCAGGATTTATCAGCAGGGGTAAACACCACAACAATCCTTGAAATGTCATGTAACAAAGCACATGTGTAGAGGCTTTGACAAGGTATAATAAAAAATCTCTCTTTAAAACACTATTAAGTTTAGCATAAGCTTTCCACAATAAATGTGTCACAACTACTGCCTTTGTTGTAGGCTAACTTTTCCCAAAGAACCAATTAGGCTTATAGCCTTGATCATTAGCGTGTCATCATAACCAACTCAGGACTACTGTAGTGGACATAATCCCTCCAATGCAAGCAGTCTTTTTCAGCAGAAGCACACCCCTGCTGCCCAACCAACCGTGTTAGAAACACGCATTTTAAAGCTGACAGAAAATGCATTTGCGACCTACTGACTTTGCAGTGTTTTAGCCATGCTGTATAGAATCCCAATGCTGTGCAGCTAAGTAAAAGTTTTTTAAAACCCTTTAACGCGGCCACCAACCTAATTTTGTAGGCCGGCACACAATGCTTTCATGTGCCTACAAAATGACGTGCCCACTTTTTGTTCTTTTTAGTAACCAATCCAAGTTCGATCAGAATCGACAAAGAAGAAAAAATGCACAATAGCGTTTTTTACATATTTTTTTTAAAGGTGGGTGAAATTAAGCAATGGAAGACAGAAGTAGGGTGCTGAATCAACATGGGGGTTGGTGAAAGTAACACTGGGCACTGTGACCGGGGAAGCAATAAAAGAGAGAAAAGGAGGGCACGGTGTGTGGAAGCACATGAGCGAGTGCAATATGGAGGAGAAGGGGAGAAGCACACAGAGGATAGAGAGCAGGGGACAGAAGAGAGGGGAAGAAAAGTACATGAAGGAGACAGCTTGAGAAAACATGTTCTCTCATGGAGTGCTTAACACAGAAGAAAACAAGTAGTGCTTTAAAAGCAAGCCGATTAAGTAAATACGAGCCAGTCAAGATATGGTAAAGAGGCAATGCTCCATGGGAGGGACAGACACAAGACTGACCAGCTGGGACATGAATAACAAGCATTTGCAATACAATAGATCTCGCATTTACTAGAGTTTGAGCTATTGGCAGTGTAAATGACAAAGCCTTTTATTTATGTTATTTTTAAAACAGATAAATAAAAGGCATTTTCATTTACAATGCCAATAACTCAAACTCTTGCAAATTCGAGACCTTTAGCATTGCAAATGCGTTCGGTGCCCGCGTTATAAAGATTTTTAGGGCTCGGCCTCCGCCCACGAAGGGGGTGGAGCTTCGAGCTCCTAATGCTAAAGAAGAAAGAAAGGATCTCTAGGGGTCTGAACAGACACATTCCTTAGTGTATTTTGTCATCTGCCTAGTGATTCGTCTTCGCTGTGCTGTGTATGTAGTAGCGTTGCCGTGATAGGATGTAAGTAATTTACGCGTGCCCGATGTGGCATATTGTGTGCGAGAACGAGCACGGCAGAGTGATTAATCTTAATTACGAGCTGTCAGAATGCCCGTGTAATGCAATCCAGATGGTGCGAGCGCGTACACCATTGCATGCAACAGAACAGTGACACGGTAATCTTGCCCTTTATCTTTGGGCCCCCCCCCCCACTTCCTCCTTTTCAAATTCCTTTCGAGCTGAGCGGAGCCTGCGACTACGGACTGCGAGCCTGAGCTGCTCCTCCCGGCCCCAGCCCCTCCTCTCCTGTGAACTCTGCAGTCTGCAGATTGCACCGGCGGCCGTCCCCAGCAACTTTTATAGGTGAGTGTTGTGTCCTCATGTAACGTAACTGGTGCTCTGTAAAGCGCTCTGATACCCGATTCGGGTCAAGTTTGCGCTATATAAAACTCGGCAAAAAAAAAACGGACCTCAGTGATTTCTTGTTTATATTGAAATACACAGTGTTCAGCGCTGGGTTTTCTCAGATGCACTGGGATCCTTTCCAGCCGTTTGCTCTTTCATTTCTCGGGCCTCCTCCCGCCTCACACATCGGTCCTTTGTGACCTCTGACCTAAGAAGCCCTCCAAAGATAGATGTGTGGAGATCGTCTCCTTCCAGAGCCTGATTTACCTCTGCTGCTAATTAACTGTAGAGCAATGGCCCTCAGCCATCCATTGAGAGATAAGCTTTGGCCGGTGAAAGGGATAATCTTGCACGTCCTCTTATTAAAGACTGCCCAGCTTATGTCCAATTTATTACGCACGAAATACCTTCCAGCACCGGGAGGTAGGCACTGCGCAGGCCACCGAGGCCACGGTGAGAGGCATAACCCGCCCCCTATTTCGACTGACAGTTGTGATGGCAAGTTCAGGTCTCTCAATTGCACCCTGAAGAGTAGGCCCTCCAGCTGGACACCACGGGGACCAGGAGGCACCGATCCTGTAGGGCTGCCCTGCCTATCATTCGTCTAAGGTCGATAACATGACGCTCGTTGAGATGGCTAACAAGAAACTCCATTGCACAGCGCCAAGATAAATAATGTAATACTTGGGGCAGCCTCCGACATGGCCGGAAGGGTTGCTAGCGGCCTCCGTAGTAAAAAAGCACAAGACAAATTCAAGACTAGGCAGCCTTGGTGTTGGGCTTGCGGATATTTAAATGCAACAGCCCCTAGTTTCTCAGTAGCGCTTTGGGTACTCTCTTGCAAATGAAACTCTCGGTGGAGTTAAACAAGAGGGAGACATGCTACTGTTGAAAGAATAATAAGCTTTTCAGTTCAAGAACTTACATTAAAGGATACGAAGTTCCCTTTCTTTGAGAACGGGATAAAGCATAGGGCCCGCGATTGAATTTAGACCTAAAAAATGGAGGGCATTCAATTAACTGTGGCCTTGTTTATCTAAGTGGCGCTTTATACCGATAGCCGGGTTTCAAGCACTTTATAAGGGAGTAATCCTTTCTCTCGTTACTCAGCCCCGGTGCTAATTACGGAGAGGCTTGTGACGGTGCCACACATTTCCGATTACACGGGATACGGAGGCGGAGAGTAGGCCGCACAAATGGGTTTTGAAAACCACAAGATGCTCCCCGCATGCCGCTTTTATAGCGGAGAGGAGGTGGCCTAACGGCTAGGGCGCTCGACCTCGGACTGAGAGGACCCGGGTTCGAGTCTCGGTCACACGACCCTAAGCAGAAATTGAGGGAAACAACAGAAATCGGGGGAAACGATCCAATTTTGCGTTCTTTCGCGTTCCACTTTCTTCGTATTGCGCACATGCTTACTGTCTCACGGGCTGCCTGATAAGATAATTGTTTTGCACAGGGGAACGACTTTGCTTTTAGGAGGCCTCTGCGATTCTGTATCTCAGCAAAAGAGTAACCCTTACCTCACACCATGTACAAAAAGTGCCACTGGTGATTCTGAAGAGGCAGAAATACTTGGCTGGTACCTCAGAAGTGGCTTAAAACCCTTGTGGAATGTTCGACTTCTCATAGTATTCTATGCAAGTGTAGTGCTGGTTATCTATACCCGTGACCGTGTAAGTGGAGCATCATTTACACATATGCTGGACAGTACGAATGTCCATACATTAAGGCTGAATCTTCGCAATGGTGCAGAGTAGTGAGTGCAGAGTGCAGAGTAGTGAGTGCAGAGTGCAGAGTAGTGAGTGCAGAGTAGTGAGTGCAGAGTAGTGAGTGCAGAGTGCAGAGTAGTGAGTGCAGAGTAGTGAGTGCAGAGTAGTGAGTGCAGAGTAGTGAGTGCAGAGTAGTGAGTGCAGAGTAGTGAGTGCAGAGTGCAGAGTGCAGAGTAGTGAGTGCAGAGTGGTGAGTGGTGAGTGGTGAGTGGTGAGTGGTGAGTGCAGAGTGCAGAGTAGTGAGTGCAGAGTGCAGAGTAGTGAGTGCAGAGTGCAGAGTAGTGAGTGCAGAGTGCAGAGTAGTGAGTGCAGAGTGCAGAGTAGTGAGTGCAGAGTGCAGAGTAGTGAGTGCAGAGTAGTGAGTGCAGAGTAGTGAGTGCAGAGTGCAGAGTGCAGAGTAGTGAGTGCAGAGTGGTGAGTGGTGAGTGCAGAGTGCAGAGTAGTGAGTGCAGAGTGCAGAGTAGTGAGTGCAGAGTGCAGAGTAGTGAATGCAGAGTGCAGAGTAGTGAGTGCAGAGTGCAGAGTGCAGAGTAGTGAGTGCAGAGTGCAGAGTAGTGAGTGCAGAGTAGTGAGTGCAGAGTGCAGAGTAGTGAGTGCAGAGTGCAGAGTAGTGAGTGCAGAGTGCAGAGTAGTGAGTGCAGAGTGCAGAGTAGTGAGTGCAGAGTGCAGAGTAGTGAGTGCAGAGTGCAGAGTAGTGAGTGCAGAGTAGTGAGTGCAGAGTAGTGAGTGCAGAGTGCAGAGTAGTGAGTGCAGAGTAGTGAGTGCAGAGTAGTGAGTGCAGAGTAGTGAGTGCAGAGTGGTGAGTGCAGAGTGGTGAGTGCAGAGTGCAGAGTAGTGAGTGCAGAGTGCAGAGTGCAGAGTAGTGAGTGCAGAGTAGTGAGTGCAGAGTGCAGAGTAGTGAGTGCAGAGTAGTGAGTGCAGAGTAGTGAGTGCAGAGTGCAGAGTAGTGAGTGCAGAGTAGTGAGTGCAGAGTGCAGAGTAGTGAGTGCAGAGTGCAGAGTGCAGAGTAGTGAGTGCAGAGTGCAGAGTAGTGAGTGCAGAGTGCAGAGTAGTGAGTGCAGAGTAGTGAGTGCAGAGTGCAGAGTAGTGAGTGCAGAGTGCAGAGTAGTGAGTGCAGAGTGCAGAGTAGTGAGTGCAGAGTGCAGAGTAGTGAGTGCAGAGTGCAGAGTGCAGAGTAGTGAGTGCAGAGTGCAGAGTGCAGAGTAGTGAGTGCAGAGTAGTGAGTGCAGAGTAGTGAGTGCAGAGTGCAGAGTAGTGAGTGCAGAGTGCAGAGTAGTGAGTGCAGAGTGCAGAGTAGTGAGTGCAGAGTGCAGAGTAGTGAGTGCAGAGTGCAGAGTAGTGAGTGCAGAGTGCAGAGTAGTGAGTGCAGAGTGCAGAGCAGTGAGTGCGCAGAGCAGTGAGTGCGCAGAGCAGTGAGTGCGCAGAGCAGTGAGTGCGCAGAGCAGTGAGTGCGCAGAGCAGTGAGTGCGCAGAGCAGTGAGTGCTGTTATTTATGATTTAAGGGAAAAAAAAGAAATGTCATGAGCAATGCCAATAGCTCTACTTTTAATGATGCCGAGACCATTGCATTGTAAATGCTTGTTTCTTAGGCGGTAGGAAAGATATGACAGAGCATGGACAAAGCGATTTAAAGAAAATAGAGCTTGGCGGCTATAATTAAAGCCTACCATGTAACAACAAACGTAACAGGGGTGTCCTTATGGGAGGTTACAAAATAAGACAAAAAGATACTAAAGAGGGACTACTAAGCCTATTGACCAATGACAAGCCACAGTTCACAGTGGACAATGACACAAGCGAATGAAAAATATGGATGGGGAGAGTGTGTGGAGCTTCAAGTCCATACTTGAATCCAGCATGCCTCCCAGAGCAGCGCATGCGCTGCCCAGGCTCGACCTAAAAAGAGGGGCTGCCTCTCTGCTATGTTCACAAGGGGCTTGATATTATTGAACATTCATATCAGTTATCACAGGGTGAATTGTCTCAGAACACATTTGATGAAAAACACTATTACCGAATGAATGGTACGCAATGTCTCGACAACTAAAAGATGAAAGGCTATACAGCTTGAACTGCAACTTGTGACACACAGATACAACAGATCACTAATCAGATTAAAGCGGGGGGGAAGCTCCCTTGGATGTAACGAACAAGGATGGGGGTGGGGGGAGTCCAGCCCTTCAAAAAAAACAAGCTGGATGCACATCACCACCTCTCATCTTATCAAGGCCAGTAAAAAGCGTACCGGTGTAGAAAGGTAATAACTAATGTTACTATTCAAAGTTCTTTGAAGCCCATGCCACGGTATTAAGTGCTATAAAATGAAAGGCAACAAATGACAAATCAAACACTTGGATTGGAGCGAGTGACTTGCAGATAATATACAAATTACAGCAGGAAGTGCATGACCTCACAACCTCCCATCCCCTATCCTCTTCCAAACTAAAGTCTGAACCGTATGTAGGTGAGCAAAATAAGGATGCACAGGGTGGCAGGCTGCCCAGGTTAAGCCAGGACGAATAAAGAATGTTGTAACTTTATTTTGAGTCATAAATCGTTTAATTAAAAATGTGAGAGCGGTACCAATTGAGCACCAAAGATTTAACGCGCAGGTAGTCCAAGAATCTCCGTTTTCACAGAGCATGGAAGCAAAAGAAGAGATCTGTGCTCAGATACATGGACAAGAGGTAGCCTGAAACGGCCTAGCCCACACAGACTGCACAAATTCCTGGGAGTTGCGCCCCAGCGCCAACCTGCTCCGATTCCAGCGCCGTCTTTGCACTCTGGCAAGGATCCTATGTGTTGCAAATGCTGAATGTTCTTGGGGACCAATGTACAAAGGCATTTTCGTTGGTAAGCATACTTTTACAGCCAACAAATACTGTGTTTTTGGCATTCAGTTTTCAACAAAAGACTACGTAGCAGGCATAAATGCTTTTACTACTGGGTAATTGTGTGCCACAATAGCTTACGAATTACACAGTCTCAAACACCTTCAAATGGGCATAATAAAGCGTGATGCTTACCAAGTGCAGGCGGTACATTTATTGCATGGTGGAGCGGGGAGACCCCCGGGAGAGGAGGCAGGAGACTGGGCAGAGCAGCAAAGGCTACAGAAGATGTTGTGTGTTAAGAGAACAAAAGCAAAGTAAATACCGCCTTATATAGGGAGCTTGTTTCCATTCAAAGAGCGCGGTTCGCACTTTGTTACCACCCATGATGGGCACCGTTTCACTGCGGAGTGAAGCCGTCCAAAGAATAGGGTTTGTGTTCCACCTTGGTCCTGCCGAAGGACATGGGGAGTTCTAGTGCTGATGCAGGTCACTACTTGTATGCAGTGGTCGAAGTGGGGGGAAAAATAGAAGGGGAACTGTGGGCTGAGACTCCGAGGGCGGATCGGATTGGATCAGTGGGCGGAGTGTGCCAAACATCCCAATTTTTTGTATTTGTTTGGCATTTCACTGACCAGTTACAGCTTATTGTGTTATTTAATTCAACCAATGGATACACCTGATTATTTAAGGTTTAATAGGAATTATTGGAATTTAAATACATTCACAAAGTGGGATATATTTCCAATAACATGTTTAAAAATGTCTAAATAATAAAGTATAAGAAAATATATTGCATTACGCTGCAGCCTTTTTTTTGTTGCATAATTTAGTCAACACTGTGGCATCATTTTGTCTCCCATTGCTGCATACATCCAGTGGCTCCAGAGCAGGTAGCAAATGTTAAAAGTGCTTGTGCATGAAGCAAAGAGACTGTAGTTTGCAAACTTAGTTTGGTGCGCGCGCAAATCCTGCATTGCCGATCCTTGGTGAGTTGCAGCTACTACTGCTGAAACAAGGCCAATGGAGGTAACAATGGGTGAGGCGGACTAACCTCGATAGCAGGGCCGGCTTTAGTGCTGATGGCGCCCTGTGCAACAATGTTTGTTGGTGCCCCCAATGATCACCTACACCTCGGACTCCCTCACTACCACCCTTTAAGAGTCTCCCTCAAGTCTCCATAACCACACTCTTTCTCAGATGCATTTAATTTGATTTACAGCGCCACTCATACGAGTCTACAGTCTGAGAGCACTTTACATCACACACACTACACAGAGACAATCATTTATATGTGTGTAAATCACTGTATAGGAAATGTTACATAAGACAAAGGACTACAAGGTGTAGAAGCCACATGACAACCATACTAGTAGCCAGTAAAGTTTAATAGCTCACTGTTCTATGTTAGGATTTTAACTTATAGACTGCAAGTAACAAAAGGATTTCTCTGACAAAAGCAGTAACCTACTAACCTAGTTAACATCATGTGCACTTTGTGATTTGCATGGTAAATGTTCTTTGCACCAGGCACATTAACCCTCTGTGCTACCTTTCCAGGAGTCAAACCTTCCTCTAGACAAAACTCTGATCTCTCTCTAGGAAGAACATTAATCACCGAAGTTATCATGACATTTTTATTGTTGCTGAAAATTGCTGGAGGCCAAGAAGGAAGCAGCAAGTTTTTTTCAAACCATAATATACTTGCATACACTACGTACCCACCCAAAATAGGTACACAGTGCGGTCACACCGTTCGCTCCGCCCTAACCTGCTCAAGTTTCATGTGACCTCAGTGACAGAGTCACAGTGACTTGATCACTGTTGCTCTGGGGTGTGCTGCTTCGTAGGCCTGCCCGCAAGACGGGAGATGAACTTTGGTATGGATTGTGGTGGACAGGCCTTCAAGGTTAACCCACAATTGACACCACTAGGGTACACCTGCTTGTGCTAAGACATCAGGCCTTCTAAGGTCTTTTGGGGCCTTCAAAGGTCAAGCATGGGAATATGCTCCCTAGTAGAGAGGTCTGGTGGACTGGTCATGAAGGCTGAACCCAGTTCCAAATTCGACAGCTTTGGCCATAGTGCTATATCCTCTACCCCACTGAACACCATACTGCCCCACTGAGAGAAACTCGCACTGCCTTCAGGTACAACCAAATTGTGCCCGCTGTAAACACTTGGATGTGGCTCAATTCCAATTATGCACTTGATAAGAGTAATATCCTGCCTAAAAAAAAAGTAAAAGCAAACACATAAGAAGTGCAAGATTAAGTAAAGCATGTGAAATGTAAGCAGAAACAACATGGTTACCTTAACGATCTCTCACTGACTATTCAGAAATCAGTGCGTGGTTTTACCTGAAAAGTTAAGGACATGACTACAGGGCCCTGAAGGTAACCGTTTCAATGTCCATTGCTTATATCCTTACAAAGCGTAAGCAGTATGGTTTAAAAAGACCACGTCCATAAACACAGAGCCATGGTACACCTTTTTTCATCCAAACTACCCATCAACCAGGTATTGAAATACATCCAGGAATGGTACACTTCCCCACCTGGGGACAACAATGCTGTTCAAAGAAAGATGAGAAAACAAAAGTAGCACTTCACTGTAAAGTCTGTAGAGTGAGGCTGCTGTGTTTGGATCTGAATAAAACCAATCTGGCCACTTTGCAACCACTCTGTCTTGCTTTATTTAGTTATGTATTTATTTTTCATATTTAAAACCTTTTATTTCTCTCCATCTTGAGGCTGCACTATAAAAAAAAAAAATTCTGAAAAAGGGAATTTCCCACAATAGTGTTTTTCTTTTTTGGATCCATTTCACAGGGAAGTAACTAAATGAAAGAAGGAAAGAGGTTGTGAACCGTTTCTTCATGTCACGGTTTTCAGTAAGCAACAAGTGTGTGTCTGCCTTGTAGTGTAAGTGTGTGGTGGGAGCATGTGAGGCAGAGGAGACGCCATGCACGCGCACATCAACTGTCTGTGCGCGCACATGGTTTGTCTCCCTTCGCTCACCAAAGCCACAACAATAGAGTCTCGCCAAGCGATGCAACGCATGCGTTGCATTCGCTAGGCGAGACCTAAAAAACTAGGGTGGCCAGAAAGCTAACAAATGGTAAGCAAAGAGCAGGCTCAAATCCCCTCTGAGCTCATCGCAAGCTACAGTATGACTTGCAACAGACAGCACATGTGCCGAGTAGTAGTCTCTACCTAAAAGTTATCAACATATTGGCAGAACCTCAGTGACTTTCTCAGTAATGTTTCTTAAAGTTTTTTCTGAAGACTACAAAAGTTCAGGCAACAGCTGCGCTGTCAAGCCAGACATTTTCAAAAAATGCACTGTCCAATATACATCTTTCCAGATAAGCATTTGTTTAAATAAACTAAGAAACAACAACCTATGCTCAACGCAGCAGAGACTGCAAGACACATTTTTCCTTTGATGTGGATTTACTGATTTTTGTCACCATGCAATTAACTCTGCCCACGCTGATGACAAAGTACTGAGGGCAATATATGTTTTCTCAAACCATTTAAGTGGAAGGTTAGTAACTGGCATGAGAGGCTATGGACAAAGTGTTCTAATTTTGTAATTTATGTTCCTTCAAGTTCCCTAGTTATTCTACCTTTACCAGCACATGAGGTTCAATTAGAAGTTGACAGAGTAAAGAGACTGGGAAGTATAGACTACATGGCTTCTCTTCTCCTTTATTACAAAAGTGAACCGCTTCCAGAGCTTCCAGTGGGTCTGGTCCCTCCGCGTCTCAGCCTCTGCAGTAATTAAACAAATGGGCCAGTGAAACGGGTTCCTCTTGGACCCTATATTCATGGGTTTAACTTTACAGACACAAACACTGCACAGTGACTGTAAAATCTAAGGATGTAGTGCCTCTCTACATTCACGTTTTTTATTTAATCTTCCACTCCCCAAGACTGTTTGCTTTTTCAAGGATGATATCTTTATGTAGTTTGCATGCAGCATTTTACTCTCCTGTAGCTCTTCATGTGAACGGAGACATCCATAGGTGTCTGTGTGAGTTAAGGTTGTGAGTGGTTGCTAATAATGGACAACAATCTAGAGCTTTGAATCTGAGCTGAAGGTAGAGCGAGTTTCTCACAGAGACTGTCAGTGAGTCAAATGTGTTCAGAACACATGTCGATTCAATCCTTGGCCTCTCTGCAGATAGTACAGAGCAATGGTCATTGCGGCATTTTAAAATGATGATTCTCTGCGAAAGTGTGTGAAGGAAGTATGCAGTTGTCAAAACATTGACAGGGCGAAAGCAAAAGAAAATGCTGTGCTTACAGGTGAGTGGGTGTATTGTGTTGGTTGTATGATGGAGACACGCATGCGTTTTAACACGCATGCCTTTACAAAGCGGTTGTTACAACGCGGGTACCATTACCACGTGTTACCTTTACCATGCAGCATGCTCCAACAATTACGCCTTTACCACGCATGCTTTTACAATGAATTTTATTGTAAAGGCATAAATGGTAAAGGCATGTGTGTGGTAATGGTTTTTCCCAAAAACAAAAAAAAACCTCTCTCGCAGGCCAGAGCCCTAAAACCAGCTCCTGGCACAACCCCCCTTAGCTCCCAGCCCGGAGCTCTAAACCAGGACCCTAGCACGACCCCGCTTCACCTTGCTCTCCCCAAACCCAATCCCACACCAGGCCAGCATCTACAAACCTACACCCGATCTCAATTCCGGCCCTATGCCCTAAAACTGTCCCCTGGCGCAACACCACCCAACCCAACCCCAGCCCTGAGCCCTAAAGCCAGACCCGGTGCGGCGCCAGCCCTAAAACCCCTCCCACGCCCCAGCCCTTAGTCCTAAAACCAACTCTCGATCCCAATCCCGGCCCTGGGCCCTAAAAGGCCCGTGTGTGCATTCCCCATACCTATGGCAGGAAAAGGAGGAAGAAGTTCGCACTGACGACCAGGTTCTTTTTTTTTCTTTTTTAAGCGGAAGTCTGACATCTATCCCTTCTCCGGGTACTTTCAGGTCGCAGGTACGGTAAGGACGCGGATTACCTTTACCACGCATATGCCTTTACCACCTGTACCACGCATTTGCCTTTACTGTTCATATCTTTACAACATAATTTGTTGTAAAAGCATGCATAGTAAAGGAATAATTGTTGTAAAATCAAGTGTGGTAAAGGCTATGCGTGGTAACGGGAGTCACGTTGTAAGTGCTGCGTTGTAGATGTATTGCGTAGTAACAGCCATGTTGTAATGGCAGTTTTCCCATTGTGCGTGTTTGGGTGTTGTGAAGTGAAAGAGAGGAAAGGAAATACAAACAGGAGAGTAAAAAGTGTGCTGAAGAGGAAAGAGACTAGGTGTGAGACATGCAGATGCAGGATTTCAGAAAGATGTGGCAAGAAAAATGGCATAAGTGTCTAACAGAAAGACTGTAAAGTGAAGGGAAGGGAAGAACGAGAGTGACTGAAACACCCCAAATACTACAATACCTTTCAAAGACCTCATAACGATTATTTCACAGCCTCATATTTCCAAACTGTAAACATTTTCAATTCTGATTATTCACAACAATCATTGTTTTTACTCATTTATCTGATATTGCTAACAATCACTGGCAAAGCCAATAGGTTTGCCTTATTTTAGATGCATGTATGTTACTTTGTGAATAAGAGAACACTCAAAGTGAGGCACTAAAACACTGGTGGGGTAGTACTCTATGGGAGCTTCCTATCTAGCAGCAGAAGGCATAAGGAAAAGTCTTTGTACCACAATGCAACTCTTAAAATGCTGTGGAATAGTGTGCACACTTCCCACATTTGAGGGAGAGGAGCATAGAAATTGCAACAGGGTTTACAAGATGTCAGGAGTCGTTCTTAAACAACTTGGCAGTTGTGGACCCCTTGAAGCAAAAGAGAAAATTAAAGTGAAGATTTGGAAATATACACCCAACAAGGGTGGTGGCCATGTTCACCTTTACGGAAACAATACAGTGAATGATACATTAAATATCAATGAAATTCCTAGCACGCAGATCTTAGGCTGCATCATGCTAGGTGTCCTGCTTTGTCCAGCTTTTTGCACATGTAGAGTATATATATATATATATATATATATATATATATATATATGATAGATAGATATACAAACAGGTTTTCTACTATCAATTCAGGACTTTATTTAAACACGTATGTGGAAAAGATGTCCGGTCCTCAACAGGTTTAGTTTCAGGATAAAGGTTTATTTCAAGGTAGGTGGAACAGCTTGACAACCACAGACTGGCAACAGGCGCAGTCCAGCTCCAACTGACTCATCCAGAATCTACCGACAGAACCAGGATAGAACATTCTACGTTCTAAGAAGCTTGCGTGCCAAGAGGCACACAAGCAGCATACAACAACGTACAAGAAAGCAAGGAGCAGGTGGGCTATTAAAGCTACCATGTTAAAGTCTGAGATCCAAGCACATTACCCATGGATAGGAGTTATTAGGATGGATCTTTCAGGGTCTCCCGATTGTGAAATGCAGCAGGCTCTTGGCATGGCACCCTAACTCACAAGCTGTGGGCAAGTTCTGTTATTTGAGACCTCAGTAACTAGAAAGATATTCTCATAGCCTTCAAGCTAGAACCATGAAGATATCAATAAGGACTCTGAAAGACCCCTTAACTAGGTGACCCCAAGATGCCGGACAGAATATTAGGCTACACCCTGCAAACAGAGCCTGCCAGGTGAAGGGCAAGGTGGAAAGGCCATGTCCTGAGGGCTCGGGGAGTATGAAAGTTTAGCGAAGGAACTGATTCAAGATCATGTCCAATGGGACCTGACTCTCTGGATACTCATGCAGGGCTGAATCGAGGCCAGGCCCAAAGAACTCTTTGGATGCGCTATTAAGTGTGAGGCCTGGTTGAAGGCCAAGCCCTGCACCAACAGCACTCTGCCTACTGCCCAGGAGGGCTCAGCAAACCTTCCTACTCTGTACAGGTCCAGCTGAAGGCCAGCCACTACATGCAAAGCCTGCTCGGTGAGGATGCAGGAGGGTCTGGCCTCTGTCCTCCCCACTCAGCACGGGCCATGAACAAATGCCAGTCCCTGCAGCAAGGACACAGGGTGTAGGAAAGTAGAGCCTCTTTAGTGATGCAAAAGGTGAGTTAATCGGATTGGAGTTATCACCAATAATATAATTCGTGTTGTCATCTGTGACATCATGTATGAGGTCATTAACCATACATTTGTGGAGCTTTGGTTGCAAAGTTCACCTTTATGGGTGAATTTCTGTCATCTGTAGGTTTTGGATCAGAACAACAACTTCCCTCAACTGATGTTTCTTAGCAGAACTTTGATGATTTATATACCAGGCGCTATTTTCCAATATTGGAAAAGCACAATCAGCTCCATTAAACAAAGCAATAAAAGGGGTGTTATAAAAAGGTTTAAAACCTGAAGAGAGACAAAAAAAACACATGACATCACAAGAGAACAATTGGATTAACTAATTAGATGTCTTCTTTTAGACTGATAGGAAACGATAGCCTGAGTTACTCTACACAAAATAGATGTCTCACACACAGTATATTGGAGGGGAAAGGTTGCATCAGCACTAAAAATATTGTTTCTTGCAGACTGCAAACTATCCAACATTGAGTGAAATTACCTTTCCTCTCTGTGTAGTCACTCATCTTAGTAGACCACCATGACAATATATATGTAATTGGTACACAGACTTGGAAAGCACTATGAGACCATAGAGATGGTAGTAATGTCCTATGCAAATGCACATGCCCGGTATGGTGTAGAAGGATCTTAAATGCAGCTGAGGGATTTGATGGCGTAATAACCCACATCGACAACAGCCAAGTGGTTCGCACGTGTAACCACCTCCCATAAGTGGTAACCGTGCCAAGTTCACCTGTGTACTTCACCTCGTTGAACAGCGACACCAGGCCTTGCTGCTGAAGGTAGGATTGGAGCCCTACATCCTGTGTACTCAAAACAGGTTATTACAAAGATAGATAGATCTGCTCATGGTTGTTTCCAGGGAATGACAGCCTTCAATTATTCACGTTCAAGTGACATTATGTCTCTGTCCCACATAGTGTAATTATTACATTTTAATGATTAGTGCATAATTTCGTGTAGCTACTAAGTGGTATCAAACCAGTTGTGGTAGCTTAGGCGCCTACTGGATTTTTTCACTGGCAGCAATGGGCATATAACGCCCTAATCATATTTGAAAATCCAAATTTACAAGATCTAGAATGTAAAATGCTGGCAACTTGAACGTAGGACTGGACGAAGGTTTTGCCTGTATTGGAGTGTTCATGGCGGCGACATCTGGTCATGTAAACCTAAGCATCCTAGAAAGCAGCACGCCTCAATAAGGACCTGAAGAAGTTCGACCACATCTCCCCAACTGTGAAAGAGCTAAAAGCTCCTGCTCTCGGCTCAACGTTTTCAAGAGCAGATGCATCACCTACAAGGGATTCCAAAACAAAACAGCGGCAAACCTGCCCAATAATCTAATCACTCCTTCTGGATACTGAAAAAAGGAAAAGAAAAAAAGAAATCTGAAAAAAGGGCATTGACCATCTTCACACCAAAGATCTGGAACAGCATGCACACATATATCCCAAATACCTCAGCCCACATGCAAGCCACAAAGATGAATACACTTCTTTTTCGGAAGCATTCCATACTGACAGGTATCAAGTTTTCAGACCTCGGTTTTCATTTCACATATCCTTTTTTTTATCAGAAAAAGACTACAACTCCCAGAATCCACGTGTTTGGCAAAGAAGAGTACAAGATTAGAATCAGGAAGATCTGCTTAGGGGAGTGAACTGTCAGACCCGTTTATTCCTGTTTCGAAACTGCGACAGGGCAGGTACATGTTTGTTTTGTTTTTAAAATAAGGGGTTGTTTGCAAAGTCTGGGCCTAAGGACATATACCGTGTATTTGAACACTGAAGGTGTTCGCGGAGCACTCAATTTTGAGGCATGGCGGAAAAAGGGACATTCATCTGAAACCTACTTTAAAAAAAACTCCACAAAAGAAACTCGCACAAGTTGTGCGAGTTTCTTTTGTGGACGCTTTCAATGCGGCACAACAGGTGAAACTGGCGTCATCGCCTCCTCCCAGTTCTGAGAAAGGGTCAGGGAGGGTGTCTAGTTACCCTACCACAGCCTTCCTCGCGTGTAGTAGCAGTGGTTTGAAATTATACCGCACAATTACGAATACAATCACGAGAATGGTGTTCAGTTCCCATTCTAACAAGATTGTCTGAAGGAACTTTATCGGATTTCTTCGTGCCACGAACAGGCTTCCTTCCACAAAGAAAACGTCCAACTTTTGTCATATTGTTGTTCTTGCACAAACTTTCTTTGTCGAGATAATGAGATGTACATATCCCTTTTTTGGACAACGAGGGGTGTCAACAGGACTGGGTCTTGACTGCGAATGTCGTAGTCAAGTGGGGAGGCCCACAAATAAAATTGAAAAGTGGAGGGAAAAAACGCACTCTCCGAGCGTGACCCCTGAATATAACTCGGAGTGCATATTGGCTCAATTGCATGCTGGATAAAGCGAAAATACAACTTACGTGGGTTTTTTTCTACTTACCCATGCTTATGTGCGCGCCGTGCCTCAGCAAAAGCCATTTGTGAGACAACCCCGGCGGGCTGTGAGTCAGGACACCTGGTGAAAGTGGATTCTGGTACGTGGGGGCATGCACATGGGTTTCAAAGGAGCTTCATACCAAAGAAAGGCGGGTTAAAAAAGCCGGGCTACAAACCAGGGGAAAAAAACGCCAGAGTCCCATCATTTCTACAGCATGTTGAGAACAAAAAGTGCAGGACAAATGTTTTTTTGTTTAAGGACTTCCTACAAGCTGCTCTGGCCTCTCCCCTCCCACGCCCCACCCGGGTCTACTAACAGCAGACAACACAGCTGTGATGTGCATTTGACAAGTGTTCCAAAAACACCTGAGGGGCTCGCCCAGCTTCGCATTCTTATTCAAACCCAGGGCTTTATTTAAGTGGAATAAAAACTAATTGTTTCTAAATGCGCAAGGCCAAAGAATCGTGTCCGTGAGTCCGTTGCAAGGGTATGCCTATGTAATTAAGGGCGTGGCCTAAATAAAGTGAATCCAGAATCCTATCTCACAAATTCCAGAAGTAAGCATCCTGCCTGACAGGAAGGTGCAAGGAGAAAAATGTTAAAAAAATAAATACCATAAAATAATTTAAAATAAATTAACATAAAATTAACATAAAATGTTGTTTTAAAAACATAAAACCGGGAGCCCTAATAGAGTGCTTAACACAAAAGAAAAAAGTAGTGCTTGAATAAGAAAGAAGTGGAATCAGCGATGTCAGTCAGTCGAATGATTGTAAAGAGGCAATACTCCATGGGAGGGACAAACACAAGATTGACAAGCTGGGACATGAAAAAGAAGCAGGTAAATAAGAGTGACAACAGTAAGCAATGGGTGAGCTCCAAATCCGTCTATGATCTCAGTAAGCCACACTATGCATTGTAACAGACTGTCTAGTAGTCTTTACCTAAAAAGGGACCTTCACTTAAAACTAGCCTGCTTCCTTTCTATCAAATAACCATTTTCTCACTCTCCATCCCTTTCTCTCTCTGAGTGTAGCCTACTGTAAGTCACATGCCTAGGGTGACAACATGACTTCGTGGCTCAGTGGTTAGAGGTGGCAGACCCGGAAGCTGAGATTGACTGTGGACCAGGGTTCGATTCCCTGCCTCGGCGGGTCTCGGGCTCAAAATTCCACGGACTCGACAATTCTCGCTCTGGTGCCTACTCAACTCACGGGGTCACACTCTGCGACTCTGGGCAATAGCTTGCTTAATCTCCACTACGGCCCCTCGCGGCGGGATGCCTGGCTTTCACCTTGTGGACACCCTGCCGGGGTTTCTCACGCGGGAATACCAGGACGGGTTGCCTAAGCAAGCGCCGGGACGCTCACGGGCAGCCGTGCGCTTTACAAATCCAACACATTTACATTTACATGGCACATGGACACCAATTTTCCAGTCCAGCACTTTTCTTTTACAAGTAATTACTTTCATGTGTCTTGGTGTAATTGGCTTGAAGGAATCAAACTAACCCTCTCCTACCCAGAAGACAGCAATTTGTTAAATTAAATGGCTGACTGAAAAACTGGTGTTCCATATACATGGAGTCATCGGGCCTGCCTATGCATTCCTGTCTGCATTTTTTCTTCTATTGTGTTTCTGCCATTTGCCTACATCTCTCCTCAATGACCACACTCTCCTTCTTTGAAATATTACCCTGCAACAAAAACTAATGTCCTCTTGCATATCCCTTTATCCCACCAGCCATTAGATAAATTTCTGTTAACACATATACCCCCCACCTAATGATCACATCTAACTAAATAAATAGGAGTCTACCAAGAACAAACTGGAGTGAATGCAGGGAACGGTTATCTTTGTAGACCAATGCTAATCCCAGCGAACAATAATAACCAATAATAACCACTGGATTAATAATCTTGAGGTCCAGTGTAAAATGCTGCCTGCCTCATAAGTGGTAGTAGGCGCTATAAAATGCAAATATTATTACAATATAAATCAACGTGATTTTTTTTATCTCAGTAGAAAATCAGGATGCAAGTTCCAGATCGGAAAGAAAAACCCTGGATAGGAGAGTCTATTGCATGGACCTAGAAAACGTGAAAGCACTGCAGTGAACTGTGCTGGCACAAGTGGTACTATGCAACGTTCCTCTATTACAGCAAGTGAATGTGTGTGTGTTAGATATGGGGTCTTTTCTGCTCTCCTCTGAGGAGTTGCAGAGAGAAAGCAAGTAACATAAAATGGTGTCCTAACGACATGGAGTGATCTGTCAAATCTTACTGACAGAGATGTGGGGCCTCTTGCACCAGTAATACAGATCTATCACTTAACCATTTTGAATATCACATGGAAGCAACAGGTAATTCTTAGAAGAGACATTAACCCCTTTACTGCGGCTGAAATTCTGCCACGGTGCAGCGGCTTTGAACAGTGGGCTGGGCTGTGTCGGCCAATCGACGTGCGCAGCACTACGGAGCTGGTGCTCGCGACGGCCATTGGCCAACAGAAGCAGCAAACGGGTTAATAGAGGAAAGAGCCAAGCATCATAAAAACCTTAAGGCATGCCGGAGAATGTAAGAAAGACAATGGTAAGGGAACCTGGCTCATACAACCCCACATCGGAGGAAATAATTACCTGGTCCAACTAAAGCAAGATTCCAGGAGATGCAGCTCAAGAAATGTCCTATCCTCTTTCCTCCAGAGTATTAGACTCTTATGGGAATGAGAAAGAGGAAACAAGGAGCATTAGTAAGCTGGAGTTGTTGGAGCGTTTGTGACACATGGTACTGCTGGCTCCAGATTTTTATATAGTCAGGAAAAATAGAGAGAGAAGAAGCAGCAGCAAGTGGCATATAGAAATGGAATCATCCATGATCAATTGAGGAAAGGATTGTTGCAACATGAAAGTGTGAAAGCCATGAAGCATCGGATAGAACAAAATATGTAACTTCCCGTTCTAGAGAAATGGAGAACAGGGATAGAAACCATTTTATGATGCGTTCATGAATCAGAAGAAGTTACTGAAATGGTGTTAGAAGAAAGATGGTTGGTAAGTGAAATTGTGATCGAACAACAAGGCCATCTCCCCCAGACGACTCTCAAAGAGAAAACAGTAAATATGAGGGTCTGAATCTGTTAAAGACCGAACTCACATTGCAGCATCCTGATCCAGGTAGCTGCACTGGAAGAAAGTTCAACAAACACCTCCTGTGTGAAAGAACAAACTTTCCGTTAGACAGTGCTTTAAATGGAAAAATAGAAGTGCAGGTACTCTGTAACAGAGTACCAGCTTGCTTCTGAGAAGTGACAGTACTCTCCAATTAATTAAAAGTATTCAATTTCTCTCAAGAAATGGCGGTACTCTCCCTCTCAAAATCAAAAAGTGTTGGTACTCAGTGCCGGCCCATTTAAAGCACTGGCATTAGAAAAACACGCTGTCAGTGAAGTGTCTGCGGATCCGGCAAGACCACAGAGGCACAACAACTTTAACTACTCATCACCTTAGCTTTACTTCATCCCATGTCTCCTCAAAAACATTTCAACCTCTATCTAGTCTCATTCAACGTCATCCCATTCCACCTGAAACCCCTCAACCGCACCTTGAACCGACCTTACTTCAACCGTATCTCTCTCCAACCCTCACCTAAACTCTACCTCCTCAACCTAGCTTCACCTCATCTCAGTCACCTCAACCTCATCTTAACTCAAGGTCAGCTTAAACTCGCCCATCTTTGCCCCTTCTCTCCTCCCTTGTCCTAACTGCCCCCCCCCCCCCCATTTCAACTCCCACCACACCAAATTGCTCTGTATCTAGGGTTTACTATGACATTTACAAAGGCTTAGCTCCAGCAGAGGTGTTTGGGGTGTTACACCCCACTAAAAAATTTATTCTGCAGTAAATAGTTTGGTGTAAGTGTTTTCAGTCAGGTAATGCGAAGTCTCTGTTGGATTTCACTGGGAATTTGTACATGCCCACACTGACAAAAACACACAATCTCTCGCCTATGTTTTTAGAAAATGTTGATTCATTTAAAACATATTGTATCTAAAGTACCCCTAACAAGACGCCCCCTCGATGTTTCCAGGTTTCCAGTGCCCCTTCAAACCCCTCATGTCCTGCTGCATATATAATGTGTTTTAACAAGATGTCCTAGCATGATTGGTGGAAAATCTGCAGCTCACACAACCCCAATCACACTGACCAAGCTACGCACCTGGACATTTTACCCACTACCCAATGTTTCTTTTGGGTAAAAACTCACACATTTTCTTGCTCAATAACTCGATTTTGACACAGGCCATTTTCTTTGTTACATTATGGAGGATAACTATAATGTTTCAAAACAACAACTTAAGAGGGAGAGCCATATTCACAGTCTCTGTGTCAAGATTAGTAACAGTTTTAAAAGTGAAGTGTAATACAGTTGTTAAAGTGGAGAACAACGTGCTGGTCCTCATACATGGCAACGACAGCATGATAACAACTAAGCAGATCTGTGATGTTAATGAAAGGCTGAATCACATGCGTGGTACCACTATTTCATGAGTTTGAATATCAGCGCTGCTCTTGGTGTCTTCAAAACCCAACAAACCACTCTAGTTCTGACTTCCAGGTTGTACATAATACATCATAACTGGTCTCAAGAGGTGAACACACCATGCAAGAAATGGCTTCACGAACTTGAAACAGTAAATCAGAGGTTTCTCTAGAACTGAACACAACAGCTCAGTCAAGGCCTTCAGAACTAGATAAAATACAACAATGTGGCTGCTAAAACCTGACACATACAATATGGCAGAGGTGGCTTCCAGTTTGGGATAAGAACATGCCAGATGCAGCCTTGAGAAGTAGGAATGAAGTTCTAGGTGAAGAATCTCCAACCTTTTCTGTCTTAAGAGCTACTTATGTTCAGTGAAAATTGTGAGAAGTTGGCCTGATATGTGATGTCCACTATTCTAGTGGGCACCCTGTATCAGTCCAAACAACCCTTATGGTGATGGTTGTAAAGTCAACCTTATAGACCAGCTATCCTAGTGGTAGCATGGACAAAGCAGTCTTAGGCTAAACTCAAGAGGGCATGTGAAGCCAGCTGTTTTACCATATGTAACCCCTTTAATACCAAATGAAAGGACACCACAGAGGTTATATATATAAAATATATATGTATTTATTACTAAATTAATCCTCTGAACTCTTTATTAGATCAGAGGCACAAGCACATAACAAGATATTTAATTATCATACAATAAGTTGCGCAAAATACAGTAATGCCCAAGGGGCACGTAAAACCATATACGAAAATAGTGGTATAAGAACCACGTCACGAACAAAGGATAGGCCTAGGGCCTGGAGAATCACTGGGGCTACACTGTACTACCAAAGGATAGGGAGCAGGAGGCCCACGGGATGCGTGTGCAGTGTCTTTACACACACGCGAGTTACCATGGAGTTAGAATGGGAACGAAAGAATTGGAAACTAGTTCTTTTAGGGCACTCCCGAATGGACTAGGAGAAAGCTACTTGAAACTTGGACACTAGGATAGTCAATACCCACAGGAGTGCCGAAATACTCGCGTTACCTCACCCACAGGAAGCGGGTGCATAGGTGTCAAAGTGTTTCGGGTTTCGTCGCTGAATCCTATAGAGCCGTGAAGAAAGATGCTGCAGGGGACCAGGAGGGAAGTGTCCGGTTGGATACAAGGGCGGATCGAGGATGAAGAGTACCTGAAAGCAGAGGGGACAGAGTCTGGGTCACTAGCCAGTGACCAAGAAGGAACCAGGAAGGAACCAGGCGATGTCGCGAAGCAATCAGGTGATGTCGTGAAGCTTGTTTCTGCAGCCACGTGGACCAGGAGGTGTCGACGACAACCAAGAGCTGGATACGGACTGTCCCACGAAGGCTCTCGCTGTCGGCGGTGTCGGCTTCCGGATTGGAGTCAACAAGCCTTATCAAAGGCAACCCACGCAGGAATCGAAGATGGCTTCCGGATCAGACCAGTAAGGTCTGATGGGCTTCTCCTTTTCAGGAAAGCAGGGGCCAGTCTGGAGCAACCAGACCAGTGGTGTAAATTCAAAAGTTCGTCGTCGCAGAGGCCACTAGCCAACGGGCCAGTGACCGGACAGACGCGTCAAGCAGGAAAATGCAGAAGGGCCCCACGCAGAACTCGTTCGGTGATCTTCGGTGCAGTTGGTGCTCGGGGCTGGGGCTTCTCAATCTCCAATGCACAACTTCGAGGATGCCTCAGAAGTTGTACGGAAAGCAATTCACTGGCTTTCCAAGATGGCCAGTCCCACGTCTCTCGTCGCCTCCACGGGTCTCAGCTTTGCTGTGGCTGTGGATCGGGCTGTTGGAAGTCTGAAAGTCTGAGTCTTGTCAGGCTCTGTGCTCGGGCTCCGGCGGGAGCATCAACAAAGCAAATTGTTGATCGCTTGATGGTGCCTGCTTACACAGGGTGGTCACTCCTTGACCACAAGGGAGATTCTTCAGTCTTCTATCTTCAGGTAGAACGTCGAAGGTCCAGAGTTTCGTTGCAAGTTTCAGTCAGGATAAATCTAAAGTCTCTTGACTCAGCTCCTACCTATATACTAATCTGAGGGGCTGGATTACCTGCTAGGTCCCTCCTATGGGTGGGACGAGGGAAGGGGGTGGTTATACCCCTTTCCCTTTGTCCAGTTTCACGCCAGAGCTGGGGCTGGAGTGCCCCAGCACCGGTTTGAACTGGACTATGCATGGGACACCTTGTATGCCCCAGGCAGTGTCTCATTTCATTCAGCCCTCCCTGCCCCAATACACTATGGCCTGTCTGGGGTGGTGCTAGCACCTCCGAAGACAGGAAACCTATTGTCCAAGCCTCCCTCGCTGGAAGGACTCCCAGCAGCAGGAGGTCAGACTTGTGTCTGTGGCAGCAGCATCCATTTTGTGATGCTGAGGCTCTGGTTAACCTTAACCGGGATTAGTAGGAACAACATGTCTTCTCCCTCTAGAAGGGTGGAATGCTACCCCCGTCACCAGAACTGGAGAGGGGGTAGTATTCCAAAGCGTATAGCACCTTACACGACATGTTTTGATAAAGCCAAACCAAAGTTAACATTCAACCGCGAGGATTATAATGTACTTAAGTGTATATGGTATGGCTATATCATAAAACAGCTATAAGGACATGGTTCCGAAAGCTGCAGACAGGCTCAGCTCATGCTAGAGCCTCATCTCACATAAAACCAAGCACTCTGCCTTTAGGATTGTTAAGGCCTGCCATAGGAGTGACTTATAGGTGTATATGTGCCTATATATAATGGTTGGTATAGGAATACCATACCTAAGCAAGGGGTGATTACATGACCTTGCCCCAGCTGAGTGATCAGCCAGTTGTGTCAGTTTGGATGGCCAGCCAGGGGTGGCATAAGATATGCTGCAGCCCCTGGTAGGCCTTGGGTGCACCTATGCCCTGGGTACCTATGGTACACTGTACAGGGACTCACAAGAGTGACCCAACTCCCATTTGATGATGTACCTAAAGTACATAATGTGAATTTAGAGAGAGAACAGCAGGGCTGTGGGTCTGCTTAGCAGGCCCACAGCCACATTAAAGTCGAAAACCAGTGAAGCAAAAAGCAAAAAGTGGGGTGACCATAGGAAAGCAGACCCTATCTCCTACATAAATCATCCCAAACTCCTAATGCTAGTGTTGTAATAGTGATCACATCAGACATTTTATGTTATATTAAAAAGAACTTGTCAAGCGCACTTACACCATAGGTTTCTTGGCGCTGTTCGTACATTAGCTGCTGCCCGGGACCTATTTAACAAGCTTGTGCAAAACGACAGGTTTTCAAAGCCTTTCTAAATCCCAGTAGGCTATCGCAGTTCCTGACTGAGAGTGGGAATGAATTCCAAAGCTTAGGAGCCAAATAGGCAAACCTGCGCCCGCCTTGTCATTTTAATTTGATTGATGGAGTAGACAGCAGATGAAGATGGGCGGAGTGGAGATTGCGTGTGGGGGTATGTCTAGTGATTAGGCTGTTGAGAAATTTAGGGTTAGTGCAGTGCAGAGCCTTAAAGATTATGCATCCCCACTTAAAGGCAGTATGTTGCGCTATAGGTAGCCAATGTAGGCTGCGCAATAGCATCCTGGCAGACTGCCATCTCGGCTGCCTGTAAATCAATCTCGCCGCCTGGTTTTGAATTATTTGAAGGCGATTGACCAGGCCCAAAGGGAGGCCGGTATACAGAGAATTGGAGAAATCGAGACAGGAGAGCACCAGCGCTATCACCACCTGGATCAGAGCTTGATGAGACAGCAGGTAAGCGATCTTTCTTATTTTGCGTAGTTGGAACAAAGAAGAAGAGACCACTGTGCCCACATGACCCCTCAAAGAGAGATTAGAATCTATGGTCACCCCGAGACTTTTCACCGAGGAGGACGGAACGGGAGGAGGGCCTAGTTCACCTGGCCAGAAATGAGTTCCCCAACAAATGAGGCTCTTCCCAGGGAGCACCAATTCGGTTTTCCCGGGATTGAGCTTCAGTTGGTTCTGATCCATCCAACCGTGGATATGTAGCATTGTGGCTTGAAATTCAGCAGCATTACAGACATTACATTAGTTGACACCATATACCATATTGAAGATTGCTAGCAGAGATCACCTCCGTGCATCAGACATTTTTGCCAGCAGTATGTAAAAAAGCCTTTGTTAATGTGGAATGTCTGTAGATGGATACTGCATAATAATCATAGCTGCAATGCCCCAGATACTAAGGTAATATTATTAGTAGTAAGTCTCCAGAACGCTGCTTGATTTTTCACTCAAATACCAGTTTTAAATATATTTTGGAAATTCAACCACTTTTTCTCCAGAGATCAGCTTATGAGTTCTGAAAAACACATTTTCATCTCAAATACGCAGTTTGCAGCTTGGTTATACATATGTTAATTCAAACGAGCAAATCTTTCTAATGTAGTAGGCTGGACTGCACACAGGAGAGCTACTTACAGGTAACTCAAGACCTACCAGTAGCCCTCAAGCTACTTGTTGGTAAAGCCCGCTCTAGCTGAAGCATACAAAATTAGACACAAGACAACCATATCATTTAATTAGAACACACATTGACAAAGCCAATAGGTTTAGCCTATGCAAGAGCTACTGGCTTTGTCAATGTATTTTAGCTTTGTTGTACAGCAGCCCGGATGCTGTACGATATGGCTAAATATTAGAAAAATAAGTGCTATGACACAACCGGCACTGGCTGCGTCATAGCGCTTGTTTTTCTGGCAAGAGGGAGGGGTCAAGCAAAAAAGATGGGAGGTGGAAGCAGAGACACCGCAGGTGCTAAGATTCAGCCAGTGCAGGCCGAGTAATAGCATTTTTTCGACCAGGAAGGAAGGGGGGTAGCAAAAATGATGGGAGGAGGGGGTAGGTAAGCAACAACAACGACAAGGGAGCAAACAACAACAATTGGAGGGTAAACAGCAATAATGGGAAGGTGAAGAGGGGAGGCAAGCAACGATGACAGGGGTGGGTACAAACAACAATGACAGGAAGGCAAGCAACAATGGCGCGAGGGGGACAAACAACAACAATAGTAGGCAGATGGGAGCAAACAAGGAGGATGAAGAAGCAACGACAATGGAGGATGCAACAAGAAAAAAAAGAACCTCAAATCTGATAACCCATTAGAACCATAGGCTTGGGTCCCTCTTTACAATGGAATATCTGTGTAACAACTTAAATGGGAAACACATGAAATTTAAGACAACATGGAATTTCCTGTTCATTGAAAGCGTATAACCACTGAGTTGAATAGCGATTAGTTTGCTCCAATAAGGATGATGCGCCTGATGCTTTCATGGAAGAGGCTCAAGGTCAGTAAGTAATAGGGTAATGTTTCATGTTTTCGTTTGCTGGGGTTCTCTCTATTATATTGAGAAGACAGTAAAATTCACCATGGTCTCAGGTAAAGTCTAGAAGCTCGCTTATTAGACTATGTTGATGGAGATTGGCTTGGAAGTCAATGTTTTCTATTAGGTGATAATTGTGAAACTGCAAAGAAGCACGTGGTTTATATTTCCTTTATTGTGGTTTCTTATGCTTTGTTCAAAATCAATAACAAGACGGACAAAAAATAGATACAGTACATGGGAATATAAACAGATTACATAATGCTCCAGAGGGGCTCTACAAGGCTCGATACAAAACTCCTGCTTGGCACTTTGGGCTGGTCTGTTCCCATGAGGCACAGGGTCAAGACTGATTTGCATATAGCTGGGTCTGAACTGAGGTGGCAAAGTGAGCTAGAGAATGATGATGGATACAACCCAGATCTGTGACTGGGCGTGAGTGTCGGAAAAGTTGCAGTGCTCTATCCATCATCTCCTTGTGTTTGCTCTAGAACTGGATTTAACACACTTCATACGGCCTCTAAAGATGACATACTCTTGGCGGGACACTGAAAACTTAAACACAATAGTCTAGATAAGACGTTCAGAAATTGACACTCTACTTCAGATGAAGTCTTGTCAGTGATGTATTTGCTGCACAGGTGTAACACGTCCTTCTTTTCTGCTGTTTTTTCTTTTCCTCACTTTTTCTTTATGGCTATCAACATAGCTTCTTTCTGTGCACTGCCCTTTTGTATGTTCTTTGCCTCGGCCCTTGGCCTTACCTCTAATGGACAAATGAGATCCTTTGTGCATCTTTACTGTAGTTTGGCTGCTATGTGAGCGGAGTTTATCCACACAGGTTTAACTTGCAAAATAGATTTCAAACTTCTCTTTTCTATAGTTTTGTCAGATTCTACAATTGTCTTTTCTTTTTCCAACCCCATTGAGTCTGTAAGTGGACTGTCAATTGTGCTGCAATATGCCTTTATAACCAGAAAGGGTTTATAGCTCTTTCCTATACCCAGGAGTAGGGTTCAGTGTCCTAGAATATTATGCCTGCAAGCTGCTTCTGTTGATCTTGTCCAGGTCATCACATCGATCATCTTCTAGAACAGTGTCTCTAGACTGAGCTAATACTCAGGAGGATTGTGGATTCAACTGGATATGTTGCTGGTCTCCTCCTTCACCAGCATTCTCGTTCATAAGTGTCCTTGTTTTATACTGCAAGGCTGCATCACTGTGGAAAGAAAAATGAAGTACCTTCTCGCGGTACAATGAATTTGTACCCTGGGATCATCACCCCCACCAACATCCTTGGCTCCTTTCCTTTAGAATTCTCAATTCATCCCATGTAGGAAAAATATCTTTTTAAAGTTGGCCACCATCAGATTCTGGTTGAAGCACTCTTCTTTCTTGGAACTGCAGAGTAAACCTTAACTTCATTCAATGGGGGTGAGGGGGTGCAGTGATGTGCCAAAGCAATGTCACTATTTCCTAGCCCTGTTTTTAAACCGAACACCTAGATCAGTGTTTCACAAGCTGTGGGTCTCGAACCACTTGCGGCTTGCAAGTTTTTGGTTGGCTGTGAAAGTCCAAGCAATAAATAAAGATGCCTTCAAATTCAGTTTTTATCCTGTCACATTTGCTGCCCTTCAATGACAGAGGTCAAATGTCAAGCTATGCCTTCTGACAAATTGCTGCTTATGTTTTTTAACTTGGTGATTGGTGCTTACAAAGTCCAAGCACTTTGCGGTCAGAGAAAGGAAAGTGAATTATT
Source organism: Lissotriton helveticus (assembly GCF_964261635.1). Classification (NCBI taxonomy): domain Eukaryota; kingdom Metazoa; phylum Chordata; class Amphibia; order Caudata; family Salamandridae; genus Lissotriton; species Lissotriton helveticus. Next base: position 991,661,707 of record NC_136072.1, on the reverse strand, counting down.
TGACAATCTTGCTGGGGTAGAGAGAGTGTGAAAGGGAAGGCTGTAGGGTGACATTTGATGTAACATACAACAAACTGTAAATACCTGTAAATGAACTGTACACATTCAGCAATTAGGAAAGCAAAAAACAAGTGCTGTATTCCTAATTCTGATTAAATCAAAGATTTTAATAGGATCAAAACAAAGCAAGAAACTTCACTTGGCCTGCCTCATGTTCACTAAAGCTAGAAGGTTCGAGAAAGTTTGTCATTCTAAAAATGTGGGTCGTGGTTCTCAAATGTTTGGGAAGCACTAACCTAGACATACATTTAGTATGAGGTTGCTGAAATGTGCTATGAGGAATGTACTTTGAAAGCTATGTATGTACCTCCCACTAGGCAGAATTAAAGTACAAATATTCTGGGAAGTTGGGGAGGGGTGCGAATCTTGTGTTATTATTGTACAAAACATATACAGCCTGATTCATGTACATGCCGTTTTGCGTGGCCCTAATAGCGAATCATAGCGACTCGCTATTGAGGACACGCAAAACGGCATTCATGTAGGAATTGCTAATAAAATAGCGATTCCTACATGTTCTTTATTTGCGAGTAGCAAATTGCTACTCGCAAAAACTCCCCATTCATTCCTATGGGCCTCTTATTTGCGAGTAGCAATTTGCTACTCGCAAATGAGATAGGGATTTTAAGGGTGCCAGGGGTGTCCAAAGGACGCCCTGTAGCACCCCTAAAATGCACATTTGAACAGGTGTTGCGCACACACATGTCCAAAGGACATGTGTGTGTGCAACATGCAACTTAGAAAAATGCTTTTAAAAGCATTTTTCTGAGTTTTTGCTATTTACCGACAGGTCTGACCTCTCGGTAAATAGCGGCCCCAAAAGTGCAAAATCGCTATTTCTTGATGTGTCATGAATAGCATTTGAGGAATCTCTATTAGAGATTCCTTAAATGCCATTCCTCGCAAATATGCGAATTCTTAAATAGCGATTTTTGCATTTGGGATTGTGAATACCAAATGCAAAAATCGCACTCGCAAAGGGCCAGATTCTCAGAATCTGGCCCTTTTGCGAGCGCTATTGCCTACATGAATCAGGCTGATAGTTCCTCGACGCTATCTTTTAAAGGGTGAAGTTCTAACATTACATTAATCACTTGTCTTCATGTAGGAAAAAAAGGAACTTTGCATGAATGAAAACGCAGGAAGCATGAACAGTAGAATTGTCCAAGTATTTTTCCTGTGTTTGCTGACACAGTTTATGCATACTCAAACCCTTCCAAATCTCTGCTTGCTGCCCAGGGAAGGATGGGTTGGCAGCAGATAACGCGAAACTGAGTCTGTCTAGGACTGTGGAAATTAACCCTGCTGATATAAAGCAGTCAGGAAGTTAAACAATGTCATCGAGTAATGACAGAGCAATGCTATTACATCATTCTATTTCCTCATATGTGAGAGCAGGGCATCCAAGTTTGAAATATTTCTGAATGCACGTAATTCCTTTTCAAATTCCTGCCTTACTTTTTCCATAGCCGATGCAAGTTTTTATAAAGTTATTGGTTTTATCTAGAAATGATTTGATGCCCTCCAGAGGTGGCTAGCGAGCTTTTAACCAGCTCTGCCAACTTTTAAACAGCCCTGCTGTCACTGTCCGCCCCTTAGGTCACTGAGCACAACTAGTAACTCTGGGCTCGCCTCAGATGTGGCTGGAAGTCGATACATTTACCCTGCAACACCCCAAGTGAATTTTATATTTTAAAAAAAATTGGTACATTTTTCATCATATTTTGCAAAATATGCTTACTAAAATGTCACCTGCAGTTATGAAGAGGAAGTCATAAAATATGAATCTACTTTAGTATCTTTGTCAGAGAAAACCAGAGAAGTACTGCTCGCACAGCAGATATATATTTCTGCCAAATAATTTAGCACCCTAAAGGAAAATTGACATCAATATTTGAAACCGTGCTAGAAAATGTTATCCCTATCAATGTCCACGTGCCAGTTAAAAGCCCATAATAGTTACTGTTCCAGAGAATAGCATATCATCAGGATTGGTGCTTTTTTATTTGAAAGAGCACTGCCATCAGATTCCATCAGATTATAATATCTGAGATCTTGATCAGCTATTTCTAGGTATCTCATAACATAATGTTCTACAAACCAGCCTGCAAGGGATTTCCCTGGGCACCTGGGCCAGTTAAGTTTGCTGATTGTGTCAGATATTAGCCGTTCAGTATCTCCGTGCTGCTGTGACGCCATCATATGCAGGTATTGCCATAACATGCCAGGTGTTGCCATCACACGTCCTGTTAGTTTAGTTTTTGAAGAGATTACCACTGAAACTCACGATTATCCCAGGATATGGCACATGCTTATGAAGGGTCAATAAAAATGTTCACTCAGGGAAGCAAGCTGGTGCAGCTCAAAGTCGAGGCTATCCAACTACACCAGTTTTCGAGATGCCGCCCATTCCCATAAAATCCCCTCAAGCACATTCAATTGTTTAGTTTTAAACTTATAGGTTCAACCATGAGAACATTATCGTGGCAGTATTACCCTTTCTAATTGAAGGGGTTGGCACGGGAGATTTCCTTTCACGTGGATCACTAGGGACATTGTTTCCGTGTGGCATTCGGTATGCAGTTATAACAGATAACTGAAAACAACTAAAACACAAATATCGAAAATGTAAAGTTGAAATTCATCATTTTTTAAACATGTCTTTTTTAACCTGAGATTACTGACATTTAAAAAGAAGATTAATATTAGGCATAGGTTCAGGGCTGAGGCTTAACATTAGTCTTAGGGCCAATTTAGGGTTAACTTTTAGGGTTAGCAGCGCGCTTAGGGCCTAATTGACATAGGTAAACTTAAATTTTTATGTAAATGTATTGGTTTTAAGTATTCACAAACTTCATGCAGTTTTACACCCACGCACTCCCTCTCCGTATGTGTGCAGAGTTCGTTGTATCCAAAGACTCCATAATTGAGGCGGAGAACTCCGCACTAAACAAGCATTTGCAATGCAATAGGTCTCGCATTAGGAAAGTTTGAGCTATTGGTATTGTAAATGGCAAAGTTTTTATTTATGTGTTGTTTTTGAAAATAGCGAAATTAATAGCTTTGTCATTTACAATGCCAATAGTTATAACTTTCGCAAATGTGATACCTATAGCATTTGTAATGCAATATGTTTTGTATTTACATGACTTAGATGTATTGCTATTACAAATAATAATGGCGTTTAATTTTTTTAAATAACTAATACTTAAATAAAAGTTATTGTAATTTATAATGGCAATAGCTTAAACTTTTCTAAAGAACTTTTGTGAACCAAGACCCACATTCACGCTTACCAAAACAATGACACCCCCCCCCAAAAAAATTAATAAAGAAAAGAGCAAGAGACAATAGTCTGTCAGAAGCAGATGGGCTTGTAAAAACCTGAGCTAAACTCGTGGGTCCAGTGAAAACCATACTGCAAAAATATCTTACTATGCTCTTGTGCGCAGGGCGGAGTTGACGAAGCGCCGAGTTGTGAAACGTAAACTAAAATTAAATGCCAGGCTTTTTTTCCTTGCAGATAATCACGTTAAACAACTCAGTGGGTGAGAGGGCAAAGATGCGTTTCAGATGCAATTGCAAGCATCACACTGCTAACATTCCTTCGAAAACCTACAAAAGGCGTAATTTACATGATCAATGCGAGCAGCAACAGTTAAAAACGTCAAGGCAAACTCAGAAAGGAAAACTAATGTCATGTTGCCACTATTGCCAAACACATCCTCGTCTAAAACCTGGTGCACGGTGGTGCGCTTGCAACACACTGCGAAACGCTCTGCTTCGAGGACAGCACGTGCTGCAGGTGTTGCCCGCGAGGGTTGCCAGTGGGCCGTTGTGCCAATTCGTTGTAACTCAACAGAAATGGGGCAACTGCTGACAAAATCTGCCGACCATTGCACAATACAATGAAAAGGAGAGGTACAAAGAGAGGGTGAAGGGATGGGGAAGGAGGACAGTCACAGAAGGGCCAACAAACTAGAGGAAAATGAGAACCAGCAAGGGAGCTGAATAACCTATAGAAATCAATTTAAGGCGAGGGAGATCTGTTACAAAGGGCATGTCCGTGTTGGAAAGAGGGGAATCCAGATAGACTATAGATCCAGCAGGTATTACTGAGTTGGATCCAGGGCAGCCCCAGTGAAATAAGCTGGCTGTGAGCAGTGCAACTCGCAGGCAGTAGAGCATTCAGCAGCCCATACACTGAGATTTGCATTCGGAGCAACGACCTGATGAAAGCGAAAGTGAAGGAGACCTTATTTTCAGCTCCAGAAGGATCTAAAATAAAGTTATCACTTAAAGGTCTGTCAGCACTACTTTTGGTAGAGGCTGGCTCTGGCTGTGAGATAGCTCTAGCACGTAACACTGTGATATCAATACAACTAAATAAAACAATGCCACTCAGCTTATCACTCACAAGTGCTTAAAACTACACCAATATGATTTAGAGCCAAGTTATGTTCCCAAGACATGTATGTTAGATACACGTATGCACTTTAATGATGTCGTCGGACATATCTATTTATGAGAAACTTCACAAATATCTCTGCAAGAAAAGCAGTAACCACTGAGCTGTATATATAAAGCAAACTGTCGTGACCTGCATGTGGGAGATTTAGCAGCGGACACATTAACTCTATGCTGTTTTATGATGAGTCATGAAGAGCGAATCCTGCGATTGCACAACTCGCTGACCTCTCCAGCAAATATATTAACCACCATCGCTCTTACCTAAATTATGCCTTGAAACTTGCTAGGTACATAATATGGAGCAGGTGCCATAGCCCCGTAAACCGATTTAAATGCAGGGTGTTTGTGACCATATAATTTATCCAGAACTCTTCCTGCTAATTTCAGCATGCGTAGATTCCCAGAGTACGCTCCTCGTCACTCAGCCGCCTTTCTGCTGCCAAATTTATAGGATGCCGGAGTCGTTTTTCCCCCTTTCGAGTACCGCCGGCCTGCGACCAGGAAGTCAGGCAGGCCGGCGCGACAACCGGAAACAGGAAGTAGGAGGGCGGGAGCCTACCCCGCCTCCCACGGAAGAGCCGCGATTGTTTGGAGCACCGGAGCAGGCAGGAGCATACCCTGCGCCCCGGTGCCGAAGGAGCGAGGAAGAGTCCTGCTGCCGGGCCCTGCAGCTGAGGAGAGCCGCCGCACCAAGGAAGCCGGTGAGTGGGTTGCTGAGCTGCGAGGGCGGGGGGGGGCATGTGTGTGTGCGCGCGCGCGTGCGGCGGGGGGGCTGTGTATGTGTGTGCGTGCGTGTGTGTATGTGTCTTGGAGTGCGTGTGTGTGTGACTGTGGAGGAGGGGGGGTGTGTGAGCGAGTGTCTGTCTGTATGCACGCGCATGTGCACGGCGCGGGACGGAACGCGCACACAAATCCAGGAAAAAAGCTCGTAAAACCCTCTTGTCCTCCTTCCCCCGTGACAGGCAACATTAGGTTTCCAGCTGGACACCTGCATCCTTCGGATGCAGTTTACCAGCTCGACCTAAAAATGTACGTTTACTTTTGTGAATCAGACCCTAAGTGTCCTGGCTTAAGTTAGATATAGAGTTAGCATTAACTTTAGGCCCAAGGTTCGGGGTTAGACTTTTGCATATTGTCATCATTAGGCCAAGGTTAACGGCCTTGCGTTAGTATTCGTCTTTGGATCAGGGCAAAGGCTGTGGCTACATTCATGTTAATTTTTTATTTTATGGTCAGGTTTAAGATTAGACATAGGTTTAGGGATACAGTTTTGCACATTTTTTATAACACATTTTATTGATTTTGTTTCAGACATATCAGTCTTTAATATGCCAATACTTATAAAATCCCACAATTTAACATAATAGCACAAGTGCCATAAGGGTGGACATTTGTTTACATCATATGGACTATGACTCCACAATCACTCTGCCTATTCCCCCACTCCCTCTCAAACAGTTATCTATCTGCCACAGATTCTGACTTCTTCATCCATGGTTTGTGATAGTATCCCCCTCTGGTCTAAGAGGGCCCCCCTGTATTGGCGGGAAACAACCATTACAACGCAGTCTTTACAACGCACTACCTTTACAACGCAGTCATTACAATGCAACATCCTTTACATTGTATACCATAACAACGCAGCCATTACAACACATTCCGTTACAACGCATGCCACTACAACGCATGCCACTATAACGCATGCCATTACAACGCACTATAAGGTAAGTAATGGAAAATAGTAATTTTGACACCCCTATACTATCCAACACTTACCCTACTGTTGCACTCACTGAACTGGGAATAGTAATTTTTACCCCTACACTATCCAACACTTACCCTACTGTTGCACTCACTGGAGGGGGAATAGTAATATTTACCCCTACACTATCCAACACTTACACTACTATTACCCTAAAAGTACTATGCGTTGTTATGGTATGCGTTGTAATGGTATGCGTTGTAATGGAATGTGTTGTAAGTGTACTTTCTAAAAATACGTTGTGATGGCATGTGTTGTAAAATCATGCGTTGTAATGGATGTTGCGATGTAAAAACCGCGTTGTAAAGGCATGTGTTGTCAAAGTTTGCATTGTAACGTGTCCTATTCGTATTGGCACCACTCAGACCATATTTTGTTTAGTTTCTCTGGGTAGGAATCTCTAAACTCATGCAGAAGTCCAGGTCTCTCTTTCAACCCTTCAGCAATGAGGGATCAACCCATTTCCATTAATTCGCTATGTCACTTTTCACCACGACAAACCCCAACCACAGAAGCGCTGCTAGTGCAGTCCGTGTTAACAGTCACAGGTAGCAGGGCAAACCTGGGGTCCATGGGGATTCTCCACCCCAGCACTTGCCTTATGCATGCTAAAACCTCCTCCCAGGAGGGCACCAATCGCTTACATGCCCATACACTGTGCAGCCAGTCGCCTCTCAGAGCTTTACATCTCAAACAGGTCAGAGTTTCTGTCTATCCTTCCCATTGTCTTCACTCTTTCCCGTGTATTGTATATTCTATGCAGATATTTCACTTGGATGAGTCAGAACTGCGACGCAATGAGTGCATCTCGAAGGATGGCCCACGCCTTCCCCCAGTTGTTATCTGACGACGGTCCCACGTCTCTGGTCCATGCCACTGTCAGGTGGAATGTGTCTTCTGGACTGTTTACTGAGCTGCATGTATATGTTTGATATCTTGTGTGTCGTCAGTTCGTCTAAAAAGTCCTTGGTCTCAATGGGGTTGAAGTCAGGTAGCTCCCCGAGGGCCCTTATATATGGTGTGAGAGCAGGTAGGAGCTGTAGATATCTACAGAATTGCCTATGATGCAGGTCAGATTCTGCTTGGAGATCTGTAAAGGAATTCATTGTCACTACAGATCGGACATCACCCAACTTAGTAATACCTATGGTGTCCCAGGATTTAAAGCCCTGCAAAGCTGCTACCTGTCTCAGTACAGTCCCAAACCAGAGGGGTGCCAATTTGGTCAACTGCCCGGACATCCCATGGTCCTAATTGTACCTTTCCAGACCAGGAGCATCCCTTTAGTAGCCAAGGGGAGAGATTTTGGCAAGGCCTCCCCATATAGCAGCTGATAAAAAGGGATGTGTCTTTGAGAGACCACTTTTCTGATGTGAACTGCGGGCCTCCTGAGGAGTCAAACCACCATTCTGGTGATGGTTAGGTGAGAGGCCTTATAGTATGATCAGATGTTGGCACTGCAACTGCCCTCATATTGTGATTTGAAGCAGTTGGCCACGGCAATCCAAGGGATTTAATGTTTCCATAAGAATTCCTGCAGTGTTGTGTCTGGTCTTTTAAAAAAGATGTGTAGCAAGGGAAGGGGTCGTTTTATAGCTGGTATAATAGACAAGACTAGACACCATCTTATAGATTGATGACCTACCCATGATCGACAATGTGTGGACTGGCCAGAATCCTAGGTCACACGTAAGGAGGTATAATTGAGGCTGTATGCCTCTGTTCCATGCCCTCTGAGGATTGTCCATCACTTAAACCCCTAGGTACTTAATGCCATGGCTGAGAACCTGTAGACTGTCAGCCCATTCTAGGGCCAAAGTCAAGCATTTTATGGGGTATATTGAAGTTCTGGTGATGTTTATCAAGAGTTCTGAGAATCTATCATAGATTTAAAGTATCTGAAGGGCACTAGGTCTGGGCTCCTGCAGGTCATCCAGAAAGATGAGAACAATGTCCACATATAGTGTTATTTTCTCAGCTATACCCTGTTGTAGGGTTTCTGTGGAGTCACAGAACTATGCTTAAGATCATGAAACCTCTATAGGCAGGGACTGTGTCATCTTACCACCTGAATACCCATGAACCCGGGACCGACTAGCTATAGTGTCTCACTTACCCTCCTACTCACACCCTGAGGAATCCGTGATTAGACACCCCAGAACACAACACTCCCATCCCTCTCAGGAATCACAGTTGCAGGACACACATTTCACTCTCACATTCGTACTAGTCCACAATAAGTTCTTACAGCGACACAAGGAACATTTAAAATGTTTATTTTAATTATTGTGCTCTAGTACGCAGGATACGTGCCACAATAAGAAAGAAAATGCCTAACACAAATACAATCAGTATAGTAAGTAGTCCATACATCATAAAAGATGCTGTTAAGATATAAGACAGTGTATCCTAACCCCCCCTCCCTTTCTACAGATGCTAAATGATTATATCTCAGAAGATCTCTGGGTGTTAGCAGCAGACTCCGTACCTTAGCATACACAGATGAAAGTACTACATCTCAGGTGCTGGCACGAGCTTTTCTTTGGAAAGGTCCCTCTCCAAGTGTGTGTTGTTACCTTTCTGTGCATACCTATTTGACAAAAGTACGTGTTCCTAAACAACAGCTGCTTCTGTGTGTTTTGCCTAGGTGTTAGGGCATGACCAGAACAGAATAACAAGGGGCATTGTTGTTCGACCTTTTCTACAGTGTTCAGACTAAATCCCAGGAAAGAACAGAACACAAACACAACAGCTGGCTCTGTGTGAAAGTACAGTATGGCACAAAGCGAAATATGTTTGTAGAGTAATGTGCGCAAAGCAGAGGACAGTCTGCAACATGCTCATTCTAACATAGGGAAAATGACAATGGCCTGCACGGGACATATGACACCCTCCACTTGGTAAGGATGGTAGCCACAAAATGACGGCAGAAGTCAAATGATAAGCAGAACCAAAGCGAATAACCAATTGCATTTGGAGAGCGTCCGAAAAACAATATTTCCTAATTAAAAGGAACCTTTTGTGCTAAAAAAATATCCAATTACAGCATATCACCGTGACCCAGGATGTAGGATGCCAAGTGGAACGACATTCATTTCAATAAAAAATCGGAACCTTCCAAATTGGAAATGTCAGCCATCCAATTGAGCAGGTCAAAAGAACAAACATTCGCCTCACTTCCATTTGTCGATAGGACCATCCAAAGGAAACCTGTTTTAACTTTGATTAAACTGAGATCCAAATGACGCTGTGCAGTAGCACAAGGATCACCTTCGGCCACTGGCCCCTAAGCTCGGTTGTACACAAGCCGCACACCCAAGTAACTGGTTTTGGACCACTAAGGGACCCAATCCCTCCCGGGTTCAGCCACAGCAGCAGCTCTACTAGTGTGTGGTCTGACAGTCCTCTAGCATGGATGTGTGCCCCTCCACCCAAAGGGTCTTGGCACTTGGTAGAAGTATGTAGTCAAAGCAAAAGAGAACATCCTATGTGCTCCAGAGTAGAAGGTGTAGCAGTGTTCCTGGGTGTGTAGAGCCCTTCAATTGGTCGATAAGCCTAACACATCGACAAACCTTGCCATGGGTGAGGGGTTGCGAGTTCTACTCCCACTAGACCTGTCCAGACTCCAGTTGACATCCCCATTTAGGTTCTCCCCTAGGAGGTAGAGTCCTGTTGAGAGCTGCACCACCAGTGCTCCTAGGACAGTGGGGAAGTCCATTGTGACGGGTGGGTGGCGTACACACTGATCAAGGATATGGACCACCCATACAGGAGTCCTGATATCTCCACATATCTGCCCATTCATCCTGCATGGGGCTTCCCGTCAGCCGAGCGGGCCCCCAGTCCATATTCGCCATAGGTTTTTTAAAATTTGTTGATATATCCCTGTGAGCACTGAGCATCTGGATTCTTATCTTTCCCCATAATGCTTCTGCCACCATCCAGGTCCGTGGCTATCCCACGCCTCCGAACCATCAAAGGCATACAAGTACATGTGGTTACTCAGTCTATCTCATGGCCTCAACAAGACCCAAGTGAGTCTGTACATGCAGTGGCGTGGACTCCAAGCCTGAGGCAGATCCCAGGGCTTGTGTACCCACAAACCCAGAGGGAATAGCAGCACAGCACTGTAATCGGTCCAGGTGTGAGGAATAAATGAATGAATGAATTTTATAAAGGGCAAAGGCTGCCCAAAATAGGGCTTCCTGGCACCAAGTACAAGAACAAGCTAGAATGAAAAGAACATCACCACCTACTGGGAGGAAAACAAACATGTTTTAGCTGCTTTCTCTTAATAGCTTCTTCATCAAAGTCTCGCAGTTAAGGGAGAAGGCTGTTCCATAGTTCAACTGCTAAAATAAGAAAATACATTTCTATCCCTTCTCTTATAATCTAACAGTCAGGATCTGAAAAAGCCTAGCTGAACTTGAGCTCAATTTTCTGACCAGTTTACAATGATGGAGTCTGTTTATTCAAATATGTTGGCCTAACCTCATGATACAGTCGGTGAACCGAAGTTAAGAATGTAAACTTGGCATGCTTGTGTACTGGCAACCAGTGTAAAAGTTTGAGATGGCCCAATATAGGTGATCGCCTGGGAAGCTTCAGAACCAGCCATGCTGCCGCGTTTTGTTCCACCTGAAGTCTATTAAACAATGATTTAGAGAAGGCGAGCTAAAGTCTGTTTGCGTAGTAAATATGCCAAGTGATTAAGGTGTACACAACTGTTTTCCACACTTCCAGGGGCAGAAGATTTAAACATGTTCTCTGCCTCCAGAGTAAAGTAAAGTAGGTACCATTACCAGTAGTGTTAAGGACTGCTGGCAGAAACATAAATTATTGTTGAATTTTACCATCAAGTTCCTCACTTCCGTTGTGGGCAGGGGGTGAGGTGGGGGGACTGGCAGGTAACCTTCTGGTCACCATCCCTGTACTCAATGAGGTATTAAACATTGCTTTGGCCACAGGATTTAGAAAACCAATGGCTCTGATCAACATCCTAGGAGGGCATGGGTCTGCCGAAGACCATGCCTTACAGTTTTTTTATTTCCCATTCTGAATACAGCAGGCTGAGTTTCTTAAAACTTGACAGAAAAGTATCCTTTGTTGACATTGTGACTACGAGGAGATCCCAGTCTATATATTCTTGATTACTCATATCAAAGCCAGCTTGTAGGTTTTTTACTTTGTCCTCAAAGAAATCTGACAGATTATGACTGTCCTTATGAGGGTATAACCTTAACATTACATCATTATTCGGCAAAGATAAGATTCACAGCCTGAAAGATCTTCTGTGGCTCATTCTTGGATTTGGCAATCTCCAAGGTAAATACATTTGACTGATCTAAATGTATTGATTTCCTACCGGATTTAAGGGCGGCCTTATATGTGAATTTATCTTATATCCGTTAGTTCTTTCTTTATTTTCATTCTAGTTTTTTGCATTTTTTGTCCAGTCCAATCTCAATTGAATATTAGGGAGCCCTATCCCTTTTCCTGTGTATAGTCTGATGGACGGACGGGGCTAAATTACACAAGGTATTATCCAACTAAGAGAATAAATCTGTGCGCATCAACTTCCAAGTCCACTTACAGGATGGGACATGAAGTTTGTAAGTTATGGATAAGATCGAGGTCATCTATTTGATTCCACTCACGAATTGTATGTCTAACATCAGCTCTGTCTTCTAACTTAAATCTAATATCATCCCAGTTGAAATTTATCAACCGGTGGTTAGTCCAGTACAATTCAATTATTTCTCCTATTTTAAGATTATGTTGATTGGAAGATATCTAATATATGTCCAGTTAGACGTGTAGGTTCTTATTCTTAATGCTTCAAGTTTAAGGCCATAGATGTGCCCCAAAAGAATTTGGTATTCGAATCATTCAAATTGCCTGGGTGAAAAGTTAAATCTTACCACACTGTGAAAGAAGCTTTGGTGTGAAGTTTTTATGCTAAAGCCTAAACCTTCTGCACCTGATAATCCTTCCAGGGTAAATGTAGTACACTGATAAGTATCCCAAAAGACAACGGCTATCCTCCCTACTTTTTTCCCTACTCTTTCCAGATGTAGGATTACATATCCGCCAGGCAAATCATCTGCAATGTCGGGGTTGAAGGCTTCACTGAACCACATTTCAGTGATAAACAAAATGTCCAGCTTAAAATGTCTATAATCAAATCATTTATGTTGTGTGTTTGACCTTAGATCCAGCATTAACAAGACACCGACGAAATTTGAATTTATTTGCTTTCAGGCCATCACCGTCAGATGAGTACCTATGAGCACCCACTTTTCCTTTCTCTTCGATTGAGATTAGTTTGTGAGAGTTACTACAACACAAAGGCCCAAGCATAGAATGACCTTGCAACTGTTGCCTACAGCTTATTGTGTTTTCCAACTAGGTGCGGTTCTCTGCGGAGTAGGCTATCAAAAGCCTTACTGAGCCTCAGCGGGCACAGTATGGCTAGCGCTGGCCACGAAACAGACGCGGATGGGCTTACACAAGTTGCCCTTGGTACTGCAGTGGCCCATCTGCGCTGCTGCAGTGCTTTTAAAGGGGGCTGCCAATTGCATTCCTCGAGAGAATAGTATGCTGACCTTTCAAAATCGGGGCTAATAATTTCCTCTAGTGGTAAAAATGTCTACTGGTCACTGAGAAGTATGTTGCAGAAAAAGATTACCTCATACTTTAAAGCGCAGGGTGCAACAAACAAATCAGCTTCCAATTCTTTAAATTCAATTTGCAGTAAGTTCTTTATTGAAATCTAAAACGTGGAGATCAAAAACAGCCCTATTAAAAACTAAAATAGAGTCCTCCTAATTAGTACAATAGCTCAGCATGATGTAAAATAATGGAATAAAACAAACACAGAACATTGCTCATAGCCTGCGCGTTCACACAGCAGCTGTGATTTTATAGGGCACTGCCAATCACATCCCTCTAGAGCAGGGGTCTTCAAACTGTGTGGCGCGACCCCCAGGGGGGCCGTGGAGCGATGCAAAGGGGGTCACGCCTTCACAGTGTCACTTCTGCCCTGGCCTCCAGGGCTTCAGCCCCCCTCATCCCCCATCCTGTGTCTCAGCCCGGGCTGCTGCAGTGCAGCTCACGCACCTGGGGCCTCAGCTGGGCAGTGTCTGGAGTCTTATCTCCGCCCGAGTTTTTCACAGGTCTTTAAAGACCATTAGCATATTTACATGCCTTTGTTAACTGATTACCAAAGCTTAGTTTTTGTATGGTTCCAGTACCCCCTGGGCCCCCACTCTGCCTATTCCTTACATTTGTATTTTTACACTTACTGCTGTAGTGTGAGAATGCATTTAATGAAAAGAAATATAAAGTTGGGTTGCCAAAAGAATCATGCCTGCTATGTGTTGTTTAAATATCCTGCAGAGACCTGCTCTTGACACTAAATTGACTTAAAAATAAAAAAGTATGTATTATTTAGTTATATGACTTTTCTGTCTTTATTCTCTTTAATTATTAGTCGTGGATCATTAAGGCATCCCTAGAACACAATTAAAAGTGCTTTCTATTTATATTTGCTGTTCTAAGTATTCACAGATAAGTGCAAAAATACAGCTGTAGGTGACTGCTTATTTCTGGGCCATCAAAACAATGAGCTGGTAACCCTAATCATTAGACTGGAAGTTTGTTGCAGGATCAGCACATTATTTATTTCCTCCACCCTCGAACCCTGATTAATGCCATTATAGCAATAGTTTAACTTATATCTGAAACCCTATGCTTCAAGTTTCTGGGAATGCACCCTGTTTTCAGACTACTCACTTCTCATTCTCGCCTTCACTTTCACGTTCACCCTGCACTCCCAGTGATCACAATGCACTCACACAGATCACCATGCACTCACACTGATCACCATGCACTCACACTGATCACCATGCACTCACACTGATCACCATGCACTCACACTGATCACCATGCACTCACACAGATCACCATGCACTCACACTGATCACCATGCACTCACACTGATCACCATGCACTCACACTGATCACCATGCACTCACACTGATCACTATGCACTCACACTGATCACCATGCACTCAAAACATTCACCCACTCACCCTGCACCTACAGTGATCACAATGCACTCACACTGATCACAATGCACTCACATCATTCACCCCTCACCCTGCCCTCACACTGATCACCATGCACTCACACCATTCACCCGCTCACCCTACACTTACCGTAATCACAATTCACTCACACTGATCACCATGCACTCGACATTTACCCACTCACCCTGCACTCACAGTGACCATAATGTACTCACAGTGATCACAATGCACTCACACTGATCACCATGCACTCACAACATTCACCCGCTCACCCTGCTCTCACAGTGATCACTCTGCACTAAAAATTTGCTTGCATTGTTCACTCTGTACCTCACCCTGCAGTCACACGAGCACACTTCTCACCTTGCACTCATGTGACACTTCACTCACCTGTCCCCCCTTACTGCTCAATCTGTAGCTCACTCAAACAAGGCCATCACTAACCATGCACTAATTCGTCCCACTCTGCACTTACAGCCGAACCCAAATTCATATGGTCACCTCACTCACCCTGCAGTCACTCCTTTTACCCTACTCTCACACTGTTGCATTGCTCACCGTGCAGTCACATGGGCACTCTTGTCACCCACACAGTGCAGAAGGTTGAAGTGCCTGGTACAAAGAAGATGTACCATGCACATCACAGAACTGAGTGTGAGTAAACTATGAGTAGTGCTATAAAAAAAATGAAATGTTTGTCAGACAGGTGCTATAGAGAGATGAGGTGTATTGTTGGTGAGTGGTAGTGAGGGAATTCATGGAGAAGGTGGAAAGACTGTTGTACCGTGTGCGACCAGTGCTTGGACAAGCCCTGGCTGGGAGTGTTAACCCCCCCCCGTAGTTCGGGTCTAGTGGATCCCCTGCTTCTGCCTATTATTTACATTTGTAGTGCGCTACTGTTACCAAAAGGTGTCCTAGGGCTAATAACCATCTGCCTGCAATGTGAAAGAGGGATCCGGGGTTGGGAGAGGAGAGAAGAGAGGGATGGAAGGAAGGGGGTGAGAGGAAAGGGGCATGGGTAAACTGCTTAACTCTACACAAGACCGCCACTGTTTGAATGCACCCTTGCTGCTCCCGGCCATGGCCAGGTGAGCTTCTAATGTGGCAGCGCGTATTCCTGCGGATTGGGAGTCCCTTGACAGAGGTTGACTAGACATCTTTCTGATGTTAATTGCTGTATTTTAGTTATAAACTGGTACTGATGGGGTGAAATCTTTCATCGGTATTACTGTGTTTAAAAAAATTCTAAATAATAAAGCAATGCTACCCCAAAATACGCAGCATCACAGAACATTATTTACATTTTCTACTCACACAATTTAGTCAAGCCTGTCGCATAATTTGGTCCTCACCTTCCTCATAACCTAGAGGTTTTGAAATTTTTGTCAGGAAAGGGGTCCTTACGCTTGAAAATGTTGACAGGGGGGTCTCGGCATCCAAAAGTTTGAAGACCTCTGCTCTAGAGAATAGTATGCTGACTGACTAAGATGGCAGCAAATAATGTCCCTGTTAGACCTGACACCTTTTGGCGTGGTTCTTCCCCCATCTTTTTGCCTCTGACTCATGTGTTTTGATGCTGTGCTGGATTTCGTTTTTGCTGGTTTAGATGCTTTGGACCCTCTGCCACTGCTGATCAGTGTCAGAGGGTAAGTGCTCCCTCTGTAAATTGTGATATTGATTGAATATACCTGATTGGCATATTTGTAGCACCACGAAGTCCCTAGTCAAGTGCACTGTGTGTGCCAGGGCCGGTGATGACAAATGCTACTAGTGGGCCTGCAGCGCGGATTGCGCCACCCACATGAGTAGCTTTAAAATGGTGACTCAGGCCTGCCAGCGCGGAGCCTGTGTGCAGTCAGTGACTGCCATGTCAGCCCGGCCAGTGTCCCCACTGGCTGGGCTTAACCCTCCCCTGTCTGTGCACATCAGCCACCCCTATGGAAGGCTCCAGGTACCCCCCTGGGTAGGGTGCAGTGAATGGATAGGGTAGAGCGTGTACTAGTGCAGGTAACATGCTCTGGTAGAGAGCAGCAGCCACTTTGTGTGCTCACTGCTGTAGGGCTGTAGGGCTCCCTAGGGTAGCCTGGGGAGGCTGGTCCCATTGGATCCCAGCCTATCTCCCTATAGGAACAAGATGGAACATCCATGAAAGATATCCCTGGGCTCAGAATTTAATGACACATCTTTTAGTGAAGGGTGTTTTTAAATCCTGTGTTGGAGAATAGCACTTTTAGAAAGTGGCTGTTCTCTTGTCTAAACCTTTTTCTATGTGCCTGGGTTTGTGGAATGTCTGCCTGGTCTGGATGTGACAGGAAGGGGCTGCAGAGCCCCAGAGGAGAGGGTCGGAGCCATCCCGGGGATGAAAGGGCACATCTGCCTGCTTGGGAGGAGGGAGGAAGGAATGCCAGATAAGTGCTGGGCTGTGCCTGCCTACCTCCCCCACATTCGCTCTCTCCTGGTGGTCAACTGACCCCACTGGCCCTGAAGCTGACAGGAAGAAGAAAGCCAGAGACACCTCAGTGCTCCGCAACCCCCAGAACTGGTTTAGACTGGACCCAGGGCCTCCATGCACCAAGAACTTCAAAGACATTGGGGGTATAAGGAAAGGACCCCGGTCTGCAGAAGATCAGATTCTGAAACTCTACAATCAAGACGGACCCTCTGCTGGAAGGAGGACGGCGAGAGAACTAAAGGAAGATTGCCTTGCTGTGTGCTCTAAGGGCTGACCTGTTCTGCTGTATCACTGGAAGCTGAGGAGGGGAAAGGGACTTTGCTGTGGGCTGTGTCCCTGCCTGCTTGAAACTGCTGAGACTTTGCTGTGTGCTGCGCCTACAGCTTGAATCTCCAAGGGCCTGAGAAGAGCTGGCCCCCTGTCTGCAACCCAGGGACATAAAGGTTGCCCAAGGACTGCCAAGACCCTGCTGTGTCCCCTGAAGCTGCTGTGGGCTGAAGAAATCGTGAAGCCCTGCTGTTTGCCTGACCGTCGACCCTCTGTTTGGCTGGAGGGTGCTGCGCTGCGCATTGTCTGCCCAACCGGCTGCGGTGCCGTGCTGTGAGGTCGCCGTGTTCATCGACACGTGTTATGGGCAGACTGAAGGTTTGTGAGCCTTCCCCGAGCAGAGCGCACTAAAACAACCTGGGTGCAGCTTCACCACCGCGACCCGGGGTCAGTAAACCCCCGACGAAGGGCCCCGTACCTTGCTGGTACCAACGCGACCGAAAGCGAGCCCGCTGCTCTCCGATTGGCCGAGAGAGCCGGGCCCCCTCACCAAACGCCGCGACGGGATTGGCCCGTGCGGCGCAGCGTCATCACTGTTGCCGTGCGGTGATTGGCTAGGGCGAGGAGCGTCATCGCAGGCTTGACCCGGGAGCCGCACTGCCATAGGCTGACTCCCGGGTGCTGTGGAGGCTCGCCCGTTCTGCCGCGTCTGGATTGGCCCGCTCGACTGGAGGAGCCGAGAATTCACCGCGATCACCGCCGGGCCCGGGGAAGACGGACCTGACCTCGCCGAGGGACCTGAAAGAGTGCTCCAGCCCCCGGCCTGCCGTCTCTGCTCCCCGCTGCTCCCTGGAGAACCGAGAGCGGGCGGTGGAGCGTCCTGAGACCGGCCGGGCTGGAGCGCTAGTGAGCGCTCGCCGCGAGGTGCGCCTGGAGGGGAATCCCCCCTCCCAACAGCCTTGCGGTGAGACGCGCTAGAGGCGCGAAGGGTCCCTGACGCTAGGGGCCGGGTCCCGTTTGTGTTATAAAACAGTGGCATGATCCTTGGCTCGTTTTGAGAGCGAGTGGCACATAAATCAGTGGCCATATTCTTGAGTGCTGATTTAAGAGACTAGAGACATTTGTTTTGAGAACTTCCTGAAATTAAGAAAGACCAATTAAGAATTAAGTGCAACCTTGTTCTAGATGAAGTGTTTAACGTGCAACCTTTAAACTAGAAATGCTAGCTGTTCTAAAGAATTGATTATCGTGCAACTGCTTGATTTACCTTGCTGAAATTAGATAAAGTTATATTTTATATATACTTACCTGTGTGGTCTCAGTTTGTGGTGGATTGGGAATTGCTGTTGTGTTAAGTGCAAATGTTATCCACATTGTCTCCGAGTTTAGCCTAGACTGCTCGCGCCATGCTACCTAGAGGGTGAGCAGGGGTTATCTCAGAGGGTTATTCCGTTGCCCTGACCGGAGCTAGGGGTCCCTACTTGGGCCAAGGTACTTACCTTTGCCAACCAGAGACTCCCGGTTCTAACATTGGTGGCTCGCGGTGGGATATTGAACTAATGATTGCACTTGACCAGCAGTGATTTCTTGTACATCACTAGTCTAGTTTAGCGGAACAGGTTGCGCAGGATTTTTTCTTTTTGGTGAAACCTTTTTAGTTGAAAAAGGGTAGGAAGCATCATGTCTCGGAAAGCGCCAAGCGTGAATGGAGACGTGGAGGTGGAATTTGAAATCCAGAAGTTGTTAACCTATAACAAGGAGCAACTGAGAAAAGTCTGCAAACAGCTTGAATGCCCAGTGAGGGGCGGCGCAAATAAGGAAGAGCTACAGACAGCTCTGAGGGCCTGGTGGGAGGCCAAACATGGTGTCCCAGAAGCTCCTATGGAAGAGGGTGGCGCACAGGAGATTGGGTTTTGGCCCAGTGAATTGCCAGTGGCGAAGCCAGCGTCTAGGGCCGGCAGCACCCACTCCAGTAGGAATATTTCTCCAGAGGAAGTGGAGGAGAATCAGAGAACTAGGGCCCATGAGATTGAGCTTTTGAAACTCAGAGCGGACGCCGATGAGAAGAGACTGCGCCTGGAAATTGAGAGAGAGGCGCAGGAGAGAGCGGCGCAGGAGAGAAGGGATGCTCTCGCTTTGGAGGAGAAGAAGCTCGAATTGGCTCATGAGAGGGGCATGAAGGAATTGGCCATCAAATATAAAGAGAGGGTGCCCAGTTCTAATGGTGGCAGCGCACAACCAGTACAGGCGGGTAAGGTATACATACCAAAGGATCTGGTACAGAATTATCAGAGGGGTGATGATATTTATGCGTGGTTTAGAGCGTATGAACTAGCCCTAAGGATGAATGAAGTGCCTGAGAAGAATTGGGGAGCAGGATTGTGGAAGCATTTTGAGGCCTCTGGGAGGGATGTTTTGGCACCCTTAGAAGCAGAGGATGCTTTGTCCTACTCCGCCATGAAGGAGGCTTTGTGCCTCAGGTATGGGCTCACTGCTGAACAGTACCGCCAGAAGTTTAGGAACTTCAAGAAGCTTGATTCAAGTACTTGGGTGGAGTGTGTGAGTATGTACACGCGTGCACTGGAAGGTTGGATGAAGGGCAGCAAAGTTACTGATTATGTGGGGTTGTGTCACTTGATTAGTAGGGAGCACTTAAGTAGTTTGTGTGTCCCAGAGCTGCGCCAGCATCTTTTGGATAGTAAGTTAACTGATCCCAGTGAGCTTGCTAAAGAGGCGGACCGGTGGACTAGCACCAGGGTCCACAAGGGGGTGGTAAGTACCCCAGCCAAGGGTGGACAGGGTCCTCCGCAGAAGAGTGGGGGGGACACGGGTAATCAAAAGGAGTCTTCTAAAGGGCCCCAAACTGGTTCCCAGGAGAAGGTGTCTCAACCCCCCAAGTCTAAGAAGTCCTGGCCCCGTAAGGGCAAGCAGGACAACAGGCCCCCGCCTACCTGCTTTACATGTGGGGCGGTGGGGCACATTGCCCCCAAATGTCCAAAGAAACCTCCAGCACCCTCTGGTGCTCCAGCACCGGCATTGGCCAGTGTAGCTTTGGGAGGGGATTTGATCTCTAGTGGGGAGGAAGGGTTAGCAGTGATGACCCTTGTCTCTTTAGGAGACCGAGAGATGGCCCAGGAAACCTTGCTGCCCCAAAACACTAAGAAATACGGGCAGAAGGTGACCATCAATGGACAGGTGGTGGAGGCTCTGAGAGACACAGGGGCCAGCGTGACATCTGTTAGGTGTCAGTGGGTGTCTGAAGAGCAAATTGTTCCCCAGGTACTCCGGCCTGTGGTGGCAGCTGACAGTTCAGTGCGCTACTGCAGGCTGGCGAAAGTTCCATTTGAATGGGGAGGAGTCTCCGGTATTTTGGAGATTGTAGTAAGTGATGCCTTGCCTGTAGATTGTCTATTAGGTAATGACCTGGAGAGCTCCCCCTGGAAAGAGGTGGAGCACAGGACTCACTTGGAGATGTTGGGTTTGCCTGCGTGGATCTGTGTGTCCACCCGTGCAATGACAGCAAGAGAGGGCGGTCTAACAGAGCTGGAGCCTGGAAAAATGGCCCAGGGACCTGCCAAGAGAGGAAGGAGTAGAGGGCGCGGGAAACCGGCCCCCACTGTTCCCACGGTCCAGGAGGAGGCAGACCCAGAGGGGGATGCCCTGGAACCTACGGGGGAGCAGGTGGCCGAACTAGGGGAATTGCCTGAGCTGTCCCAGTGGCAGCAGGAAGGTGGTCCCTCCAGGGAGGAATTCTGCCAGGCTCAGAAGGAGTGCCCTTCTCTCATTGGTGTGCGGCAGCAGGCTGCTGACCAGGCCGCAGGCCTGGGGTCCAAGGAGCATTTGATCTATTGGGAGGATGACTTACTTTATAGTGAGCCTAAGTTCGCTGAGCCCGGCGCAGCCCGTGTGCTGGTGGTACCGGAGCGCTTCAGGAACTTCCTACTGGGTCTGGCTCATGACGTGCCTCTCGCAGGACATCTGGGGCAAGACAAGACCTATCACAGGCTTGTCACACATTTCTACTGGCCCCAGATGAAGACGCACGTCGCTGCCTTTTGTAAGTCTTGTCAGACTTGTCAGGCCAGTGGCAAGAGTGGAGGGAAGCGCGTGGCACCCCTCCAACCCTTTCCCGTGGTGAGCACCCCTTTTGAGCGGGTGGGCATTGACATCGTGGGGCCCCTGGATCCCAAGACAGCCCTAGGCAACAGGTTTATCCTGGTCTTGGTGGACCATGCCACTCGGTACCCGGAAGCCCTTCCGCTCAGGACAGTCACCGCCCCAGTGGTGGGCCGTGCCCTGATGGGGATCTTTTCCCGGGTGGGATTTCCGAAGGAGGTCGTTTCGGACCGCGGGACAAACTTCATTTCTAAATATATGAAGTCCCTGTGGAGTGAGTGTGGGGTGACATACAAATTCACCACTCCTTACCACCCTCAAGGAAATGGTTTGGTTGAGAGATTCAACCGCACGTTGAAGGGCATGATTATGGGCCTGGAAGAGCCCATGAGGCGGAAATGGGATGTCTTGTTGCCATGCCTGTTGTTTGCCTACAGGGAGGTGCCTCAGAAATCATTAGGGTTCAGTCCCTTTGAGTTGCTGTATGGCCACCCTGTCAGAGGGCCTCTGGCTCTGGTGAAGGAGGGGTGGGAGAAATCCCGTGGGAAAACCCCTCAGGATGTGTTCAGCTATGTGCTGGCCATTCGCAACCAGACTAAGCGCTTCAGGAAGCTCGCTCAAGAGAACCTGGAGGCTAGCCAGGAGGAAATGAAGAGGTGGTATGACCAGAACACTTCTCTGGTTGAGTTCCACCCTGGTCAGAAAGTGTGGGTGATGGCGCCAGTGGAGCCTTGTGCGCTCCGTGACAAGTGGTCTGGGCCATATGAGGTGGTGGAGCGCAAGAGCGAGGTTACCTATTTGGTTAACCTGAAGACTCCCAGGCAGCCCCTGAGAGTGCTACATGTGAACCGCCTCAAACCCCACTTTGAGAGAACTGAAGTGACTATGCTCATGGCTACAGATGTTGGAGGGGAGGAGGATAGTGATCCTCTCCCTGACCTCCTGGCAGTCAAGGAGCAAGATGGGTCAGTGGATGGTGTGGTCCTCTCCCCCACCCTGACCCCCGAACAGCAGGAGGACTGTCGCCAAGTGTTGGGTCAGTTCGCCCCACTGTTCTCCCTGACCCCAGGTGTCACCAAATGGTGCGTCCACGACGTGGACACTGGAGACAGCATGCCTGTGAAACAGAAGTTTTACAGGGTGGCTGACAAGGTCAGAGCTAGCATCAAGGAAGAAGTTTCCAAGATGTTGGCGCTTGGGGTTATTGAGCCCTCCAGCAGCCCCTGGGCTAGCCCAGTGGTCTTAGTGCCTAAGAAAGCTGCTACCCCCGGTGGCCCCCCAGAACTTCGGTTCTGCGTGGACTACCGTGGGCTCAATGCGGTCACGAAGACTGACGCGCACCCCATCCCCAGAGCTGATGAGCTGGTGGATCGGTTGGGAGCTGCCCAGTACCTGAGTACGTTTGATTTGACTTCAGGGTACTGGCAGATTGCCTTAACTGACGGGGCAAAGGAGAGGTCAGCATTTTCAACGCCAGAAGGACACTTCCAGTTTCGTGTCATGCCCTTTGGGTTGAAAAATGCCCCCGCCACATTTCAGAGGTTGGTCAACCAGGTACTGGCAGGGCTGGAGCAATTCAGCGCCGCCTACCTGGATGACATTGCGGTGTTCAGCTCCACTTGGGAGGAACACCTGCAACACCTCACTGAAGTGTTGAAGGCTCTGCAGAAGGCAGGCCTCACTATCAAGGCCAGTAAATGCCAGATAGGGCAGGGATCTGTGGTGTACTTGGGACACCAGGTGGGGAGCGGCAAGGTGGCGCCCCTACAGGCAAAAATTGATACCATTCTGGCTTGGGAACCCCCCAAGACCCAGACTGAGGTGAGAGCCTTTCTAGGTCTCACCGGGTATTACAGACGGTTTGTCAAAGGCTATGGCACCATTGTGGCCCCTTTGACAGAGCTGACATCTAGGAATCAGCCCAGGAAAGTGAATTGGACTGAGGCCTGTCAAACTGCTTTTGACACCCTCAAAACTGCCATGTGCACAGCACCGGTGCTTAAGGCACCTGACTTTTCAAGTGAGTTCATTGTGCAAACTGACGCTTCAGAGCAAGGCGTGGGAGCAGTGCTCTCACAGATCAATGACGAGGGAGGAGACCAACCTGTGGCTTTCATTAGCCGGAGGCTGATCCCCAGGGAACAAAAATGGAGTGCCATTGAAAGAGAAGCTTTCGCTGTGGTCTGGGCTCTGAAGAAGCTGAGGCCCTACCTGTTTGGGACTCACTTCCGTGTTCAGACCGACCACAGGCCCCTCAGATGGTTAATGCAGATGAGGGGTGAGAATCCAAAATTGTTAAGGTGGTCCATTTCCCTACAGGGGATGGACTTTACGGTGGAGCACCGCCCTGGTACAGAACACGCCAACGCTGACGGTCTGTCCAGATTCTTCCGCCTTAGTGATGAGGACTCCCAAGAGGTTGGGTAGTTCTCCCCACTTTCAGCTGGAGGGGACACGTGTTAGACCTGACACCTTTTGGCGTGGTTCTTCCCCCATCTTTTTGCCTCTGACTCATGTGTTTTGATGCTGTGCTGGATTTCGTTTTTGCTGGTTTAGATGCTTTGGACCCTCTGCCACTGCTGATCAGTGTCAGAGGGTAAGTGCTCCCTCTGTAAATTGTGATATTGATTGAATATACCTGATTGGCATATTTGTAGCACCACGAAGTCCCTAGTCAAGTGCACTGTGTGTGCCAGGGCCGGTGATGACAAATGCTACTAGTGGGCCTGCAGCGCGGATTGCGCCACCCACATGAGTAGCTTTAAAATGGTGACTCAGGCCTGCCAGCGCGGAGCCTGTGTGCAGTCAGTGACTGCCATGTCAGCCCGGCCAGTGTCCCCACTGGCTGGGCTTAACCCTCCCCTGTCTGTGCACATCAGCCACCCCTATGGAAGGCTCCAGGTACCCCCCTGGGTAGGGTGCAGTGAATGGATAGGGTAGAGCGTGTACTAGTGCAGGTAACATGCTCTGGTAGAGAGCAGCAGCCACTTTGTGTGCTCACTGCTGTAGGGCTGTAGGGCTCCCTAGGGTAGCCTGGGGAGGCTGGTCCCATTGGATCCCAGCCTATCTCCCTATAGGAACAAGATGGAACATCCATGAAAGATATCCCTGGGCTCAGAATTTAATGACACATCTTTTAGTGAAGGGTGTTTTTAAATCCTGTGTTGGAGAATAGCACTTTTAGAAAGTGGCTGTTCTCTTGTCTAAACCTTTTTCTATGTGCCTGGGTTTGTGGAATGTCTGCCTGGTCTGGATGTGACAGGAAGGGGCTGCAGAGCCCCAGAGGAGAGGGTCGGAGCCATCCCGGGGATGAAAGGGCACATCTGCCTGCTTGGGAGGAGGGAGGAAGGAATGCCAGATAAGTGCTGGGCTGTGCCTGCCTACCTCCCCCACATTCGCTCTCTCCTGGTGGTCAACTGACCCCACTGGCCCTGAAGCTGACAGGAAGAAGAAAGCCAGAGACACCTCAGTGCTCCGCAACCCCCAGAACTGGTTTAGACTGGACCCAGGGCCTCCATGCACCAAGAACTTCAAAGACATTGGGGGTATAAGGAAAGGACCCCGGTCTGCAGAAGATCAGATTCTGAAACTCTACAATCAAGACGGACCCTCTGCTGGAAGGAGGACGGCGAGAGAACTAAAGGAAGATTGCCTTGCTGTGTGCTCTAAGGGCTGACCTGTTCTGCTGTATCACTGGAAGCTGAGGAGGGGAAAGGGACTTTGCTGTGGGCTGTGTCCCTGCCTGCTTGAAACTGCTGAGACTTTGCTGTGTGCTGCGCCTACAGCTTGAATCTCCAAGGGCCTGAGAAGAGCTGGCCCCCTGTCTGCAACCCAGGGACATAAAGGTTGCCCAAGGACTGCCAAGACCCTGCTGTGTCCCCTGAAGCTGCTGTGGGCTGAAGAAATCGTGAAGCCCTGCTGTTTGCCTGACCGTCGACCCTCTGTTTGGCTGGAGGGTGCTGCGCTGCGCATTGTCTGCCCAACCGGCTGCGGTGCCGTGCTGTGAGGTCGCCGTGTTCATCGACACGTGTTATGGGCAGACTGAAGGTTTGTGAGCCTTCCCCGAGCAGAGCGCACTAAAACAACCTGGGTGCAGCTTCACCACCGCGACCCGGGGTCAGTAAACCCCCGACGAAGGGCCCCGTACCTTGCTGGTACCAACGCGACCGAAAGCGAGCCCGCTGCTCTCCGATTGGCCGAGAGAGCCGGGCCCCCTCACCAAACGCCGCGACGGGATTGGCCCGTGCGGCGCAGCGTCATCACTGTTGCCGTGCGGTGATTGGCTAGGGCGAGGAGCGTCATCGCAGGCTTGACCCGGGAGCCGCACTGCCATAGGCTGACTCCCGGGTGCTGTGGAGGCTCGCCCGTTCTGCCGCGTCTGGATTGGCCCGCTCGACTGGAGGAGCCGAGAATTCACCGCGATCACCGCCGGGCCCGGGGAAGACGGACCTGACCTCGCCGAGGGACCTGAAAGAGTGCTCCAGCCCCCGGCCTGCCGTCTCTGCTCCCCGCTGCTCCCTGGAGAACCGAGAGCGGGCGGTGGAGCGTCCTGAGACCGGCCGGGCTGGAGCGCTAGTGAGCGCTCGCCGCGAGGTGCGCCTGGAGGGGAATCCCCCCTCCCAACAGCCTTGCGGTGAGACGCGCTAGAGGCGCGAAGGGTCCCTGACGCTAGGGGCCGGGTCCCGTTTGTGTTATAAAACAGTGGCATGATCCTTGGCTCGTTTTGAGAGCGAGTGGCACATAAATCAGTGGCCATATTCTTGAGTGCTGATTTAAGAGACTAGAGACATTTGTTTTGAGAACTTCCTGAAATTAAGAAAGACCAATTAAGAATTAAGTGCAACCTTGTTCTAGATGAAGTGTTTAACGTGCAACCTTTAAACTAGAAATGCTAGCTGTTCTAAAGAATTGATTATCGTGCAACTGCTTGATTTACCTTGCTGAAATTAGATAAAGTTATATTTTATATATACTTACCTGTGTGGTCTCAGTTTGTGGTGGATTGGGAATTGCTGTTGTGTTAAGTGCAAATGTTATCCACATTGTCTCCGAGTTTAGCCTAGACTGCTCGCGCCATGCTACCTAGAGGGTGAGCAGGGGTTATCTCAGAGGGTTATTCCGTTGCCCTGACCGGAGCTAGGGGTCCCTACTTGGGCCAAGGTACTTACCTTTGCCAACCAGAGACTCCCGGTTCTAACAGTCCCTTTAAAGATATAAATGTCTGCTGTTTGCCGAGAAGCTCTAGGCAAAAAAATATTACCTTGCGCTTTAAAGTGCAGGTACATTTCATAATGAATTTGAAGATGGAATAGAAAGTTGTTATATACATGGACTTATTTTGTAAGGCAGGTCAGGCATGTTCATATACATGCACATAGAAACAGTGGTCCGACCCGGGCGGCACGAGTTTTGGGGCAGCGGCCTCTTCCCTGACCTCCCCAGATTTTACCTGCAGCCATCGCAGGACGGCAAAGGCAGGAATCTCCAGCACTCCCCCCCCGCTCTTACATTAGATAGTTGTTTATGGGTAGGAATGGAAAAGCAACACCGGGGAAGGAGGGTGGGTGGGGACAAGCAACGCAGGGATAAGAGGGCAGTAGGGGCTAAAGCCACATGGGGTGGATACATGGCTGAAAGCAAGCAACAAGGGGGAGGGAATGCAGGAGGAAGCAACATGAGAGAGGGAAAGAGGGCACGTGGGGGAAAGCAGTACAGGTTAGGGTGGGAGCGAGGGTTTGTGAGGTCCAGCAACATGAAGGAAGCGAACGGCAAGAAGAAGGAAAGCAACACGGTGAGGGTGAGTGCATGGGGGTAAGCAACACAGGTGGGGAAAAGCAACACAGATAGAAGAGGGAGTGAGGGGAAGAAGTATACGAGGGAGCCAATTAAATGCAAACCAATGGCAAGTAATGCAGAAATACCAACCCTCGGTAAGACAAGACCTACAAAAAAGTAGAGCATAAAAGGTTCGTTAAGACGAATTTGAGCATCTGTGTTGGGTTTAGCCTCAGCAGGGTTAGGGTAACACTTGGGTTCAAGATTGCGTTTAACTTGGGTAAAAGGTGGGCTTTTATAGGCTTAGGTCCAGCTTTGATTGATTTGTTTTTTTTTCATTTTTTGACTGGGTGTTTGGGATTAGTTATAGCCGTTGCAGTCAAGTATTAGGATGTAAATGTTTATGCATAACAGTGTATGTATTATGATTTACAACCGAGGAATTCAGAGCAAACATCACGTTTCTAAAGGTTTCCGTCATAAAATGAGCTGCGCAAATCACCCAGAAGTGCAACAGCTTTAGCGTGAAAGTCAAACTGCAAATAAGTGCTCTTTTGAACTACAGACAATGAGGACAGCTGTTATGTACGCTGAACATGGAATCATCAGTGCGTCAAAAAGTGCAAAGGCCCAAAGCTTTTCTTAGAAGCCAGTCGCTAGTCACCAGCCCCGCCAAATGCCAGGGTTTCTGAATTCCGTGTTTGCGGAATGCCACTGCCTTTTTTTTTTGTTTCCACCTCATGCCTCTTTCTTTCACTACTTGTCTTTTTATCTCAGTCTTGCAGGCTGTTTTTTACCTATGTTTCTACCCTTGGTGGATGTTTTTTCTCTTCTTTCACTCTCTTACTCTAGGTCCTATGGTAAAATATAGGCCCAGCCGTGACCTGTATCCGTGCCGGGTGTCTACGCCTTGAAATATCTGTCACAAATTAAGCGGTGTCTGCTCTTCTGGTTTAGCACCTTTCTTGTGAAGCTAAGATAAAGTAAGCAGCCCACCCAAACATATATATATATATATATATATATATATATATATATATATATATATATATATATATATATATATATATATATATATATATACACACACACACACAGAGTGTGTGTATGTGCCTGCGTGTGTGTGTGTAAACTCTCCAGCTCCCCTCAGAAAATGCAACAGAGAGAAAAACGCAGGAACACACAGGTTAGCTCCACATTCCTAAAACAGGTTCTTTACATGGAAGCGAGGGACGACATTACTTTTTGTTATTGCCTTTGAAAGATGGGAAAACATCCCACCTGAGTGATAAATGTGGCGGCCACTTGTAGAGATTTGCTGTGACTGCCTGAGGATAAAATCCTTGGCTACGCCCCAGCAAAGACACCAAGATGGAGAACATTACTGTGAGAACTTCTTTCATACCACCCAAGCTCCTGCCAGATTTCACTCGATTATTGGTCACTTTACAGGTTTTTAGTAGCACCCTTGCATCATTTACCAGCAAGCCGTATTCAAAGCGTTACGCATTACAAAAACTCCTCCCACGTTACCACTGTATCTGGTTCAGTACCAACAACTAAGCCCTGAGGATTAGCTGTGTTAGCGCAGCAGGTACAGTAGCATCAGGGCAGACCTCAAAACCCCTAGAATAAACCTTCACTGTATGATCTTACAGGGGGAAGGACTTTGGGAATGAACAGGGCCCCAGAGAGTGGTATTTTGAACCCCCTGCGCTCCATTTACACATGCCCTCTCCCACACGGTGGCGTCTGGCAGGGAACGGGGGTGGCGGGGTGGAGGGAGTGTGTGAAAAACCCAATAAAAAAAACACTTACCTCTTCACAGCTACTGTCTTTCCTCAGTTGTTGTTACTCCTCCTGGTGAGTCCCAGAAGCAGGAATTACACAGGCTCCCTTAAGCCAATCACAACACTGCTATTGGTCGGAACGCCGTGGTTCATTCCTCAGAAGGGGACAGGGGGCCTGTGCATGTTCTCCACCCAGGCTGTGTATTACAGCCCGTGGATAACATCCTAGATGAGCATGACGGTTTGCCCTGCCCAAGACGTCTGTCCAAACCGTCATGCGCACTTATGGTGCACAAACCACTCCTCCCAGGCTGTGACGCCAGTCCTGCACCACCCTAACCCAGCCTCGAGGCTACAGAAAAAAATTATTACAACGGAGGAGCCACTCCTGCTTTCACAGCAAGAGTACACTCATTTGGAGCTACCACCTCTATCCTGGGAGGCTCTAATTGGAGTCTAGCTGTGTAGAGAGCTCACACCTGAGCTGGAAACCTATTCTGTGCAAAGATTTACATCTCACTGTTTGCCGTGTAATGAGTGAAGCAACGGTACGTCACACAGCAGCATCTGCATCGTCTTAGTTGGCAGGCCTGCCAGGGACTAGAGGTAATGGGGATGTCTACTGCCCCCAAGTATGACTGACTTTTATTACCCAAGCGGAGGCAGAGAGGACCTTTTCCTTCCATACGTTTAGCCCATTGGTGTCTCGATACACCATATAAAAATGTATGAAAGTTGAATACAGTATCTTTTATTGAGAAGTGGTAAGTATGCTTAATTCCATGCTTAGGCGTATTTACAGTTTTAGGTGATACTCTTGAAGCATACCACCGACCCACGCACAACCCACCGAAAGTTTCCCCACACAGGCCAGTGTTTAAATCAACTCTCTAGCAGCCACACACAGCAAAGGAAGGAGCTGCTTACCTCTACCTACGGAATGTTTTAGATCCTCATCGGTGACCTGACATTAGTGCTATAATAGAATAAAGAGATGGACTGCGATTAATGAAAAAAATAAATCAGATTAGGCTATAACAACAGGCCTCAAGCTGCACAGCTTTGGAGACAGGTCTGACGCCCTCCAGGAAGGTGTGGAAGTGTCTGAAAGTTGCCCACGCCCCCCCCCAACACTCTATTTTTTTAATAACAAAATGTCTCCAAGCAGTTCATTATACAAGTTAATTTCCCAAATATATTGGATAACAAGCAGTAGGTCTTGCAGCAGTTCTGAAGAGACAGAAGGGAAATAGTTTAATGTTTCATATAGTAAAATAGTTAAAACTGTTATTAATCTAACCAATATGAAAATTACAACTAATGAAACAAATGTATTGGCCCTGGGTCTATCCTACAGTGCTAAAAGTGATTTTGATTATGCTGGAACCAGGGTGGACTTGTACCAGTATGTCCGCAAGTTAAAGCTTCGGAAGTACCATACAACCAACAAAGTAGAAGCTTTAAGGACTGAGGCTCCACCTAGCTCTGGCTCATCACTTTTGCAAGCAGGAGATGCGGAATTGTACTCTAACCTTTTGGAAATGCAGGCTGAACATACAGAAACAACTGTAAATTTACCAATGGAAAATGTGATGACCACAGCTCCTACAAACTTCAAACCTAAATCGACTTTTTGTCCTCTGATGATCAAAGATAATCTCGATGCTTTTCATGAAAAGGTGGCATCGGAACTAAAACATCTACATATGAAAGAAATTAATGTTCATAAAAAAATGCAATCCGGGATAGAGCATACCATCAACTCATCGGTAAAATTCGCAGCAACACCAATGTGATAGTTTGGCATTTCGACAAAGGCGGAAATGTCGTCCTATGGCCCAGAGAATTATATATGAATGAAGCTTTGGGACAATTGAGTGACAGGAACTGTTATAAAAAATCTAACAGTGGAGAAGCAAAGGGTGCCTGGAACACTATATATACAAATCTGATGGGTTGGAGAAGTATGGGATTAATCACTATGGAGGAATTCGCTTTTCTAAACAACCATTTACAATGCAATAGGTCTCGCAGCATTAACGTTTGAGTTACTGGCATTGTAAATGACAATGCGTTGCATTCATTTTTTATGCAAGATTAAATATTAGGGCCATGCTCAAAGCACCATTCTCAATGTTAAATGAGGAGCCAACTTCCCAGATTGTATACTGTGTGTGAATTTAGGTTTGTAGTCAAGAACTGGATCACAATTAAAGTATGAATGAGGACCAACCAGAAGTTCTAACTAGGACAGCAACTCAGATCTCTTTGCCCAAACACCACCAACAGTGCCATGGAAAAGTATGGGGTTTCTAGATGTCACAGGTGGAGATGGCAGGAAATAAAATAGTAAGAACATTCATAACAGGATGCCTCAACATTGTTGTACATTATTAGCAGATGGCACCAATAGACGGTTCAAATTGTTGACTTGAATTAATAAACTGTGTGTTCTTGAAATAGGTGTCATCGGTTGCTCAAGTGTCTAATCAAACAGCCTCAGCTCAGCGTTGACTCTGCAGTCTATGCAATACCAAAATATTTATGTGTCTCAAGAACACACAACTGATGTTACAAACGTTAACAGCAAATGTTTATCTTGTACAGATACAGTTAGTGAAGGACGGTTATAAAAAAGCATAAAGAAAAGTCAGGTTAGAAAATTGTCACTAAGATTCAGAAACACCATTAACATACCCACAAAAGTGAACTCAAACTAGGTATTGTAGATTCCACAAAAACTGCTTCCCAGCTTAATCCTCAGAGGGGATGTACTCACTCTTGTGCCCCAAAATAAGATACATCAAGGTTAAAAAAAAGAAAATGCTCACCCTTTTCCCCAAATTTCAACACAATGTTCTGGAGCACCGTCTGCTTTTAATGTTTTACATGGGAACGCAGGCAAAAAAAGCCCAATTAAATTAATACATACATGGCTTAGAAATGGTACTTGGGATCGCATCAGTTAAAGTTACAGACCCTATGTTACTGTAACATCTGCCCGCCTAAATATCTCAATAATAACTCCAACACAGCTGAACAGCTCATCTTAAACACGAGCCTCAGGTGCTATACTTGACGCGATGTCTGCTACCGGAAGGCACAAGTGTTTAAGAAATTAAGCCCGCTGACCAATATTGTCTTAAGTAAATAACATTACGCTTTTGGAGACTGCCTATAAAAACTCGGTCTTTTGGGTGTCCAAAACTCCCAACTGTGACCATCAGGAGGCTAATGAATAAGGTGCAAATAAAAGATAAGTATGGATGTGCTACTCTCTCATCAGTGCATCGATGTATGAAAGTGAAGCTAAACTTCACCTCTTTACCCTGCGGACCACACTCTACATCCACACTTGCAGCCACGCATACTCCAGTCTACAACAGAGCGGAAAGAGCTGAGCCCAACGCAGCCACAACCGGCAACATGGGCATATACAACTGTCGTTATTTGATAATAACCAATAATTTCCTTTGTGAACTGATCCCCGAAACTACATCCACGCTGCATTCGCCACTGAACAACGAGTGCATTAACACTCAAGAATGACCCAGCTGAGCAAGGCAGCAAACACAAAAGGTCCATGGACAGAAAGAAATACGATATGTACGAAACATGCACTGCAAAGAGGGCATGGAGCAACGCGCCAAACCAAGCCGATCATATGACTGCCAATGAGTACGTTATCGATAATAAAAAAAGCTGGACCGTGTCACATTAGGAGCGCTTTAGCAGGACCAATCTGAAGAATGAAAATGAGCAGGTACTTACTTATCCGCAATTTGTACAAACTGCTACCACGATAAAAAAAAGAAGACTCCCTGCTAAGAGCACTGGATTTTTTTTCTTCCAGGTCGGTAATTTAGCCCCAAGGTTGGCTCACCTCACCTGTGCTGGGTTTCACTAGTAGAAACGGGGAATTTAAATACCGCTTTATGCTGAAATTGATCGGCTAAAAAAAACTCTGAACATCAACACAGGTGAATACCTCTTGACAGGGAGAATGGAAGATGGGCCACGGATCTTTTAAATGAGTAATGTATTTGCATCTTGCCTGAACACGACTAATGCATAATAAAAGCATCTCTAATACTATATAAACATTCGTGTAAACCAAAAACGCAGACAAGCTTCAGTCAAGTACCAACAAACAGAAAACCAGCAACACTGAACGGAAACCGAAAGCAGCCCGGGCTGAGAGTGAGAGGGCGGGGGCTGCCTGCGCATGCGCGCTCCGAGTCCCGGCGCCAAAGCGGAGTGCGGCATCTGAAGTCCCGGGTCCCAGGAGGGGGCCCGAGTGAAGACCAGCGCTGCGGAGGGAGCTCGAGACTGACCCACTGGCTGGGACACGGAACACGCTGAAAGAGCCTGGTGAGTGGGGGGCAGGGGAGGTGGGGGGTGGGAGGGGATGTGTGCGCGTCTGTGTGTGTGTCTGTGTCTGTGTGTGTGTGTGCGTGCGTACGTCTGTCTGTCTGTCTGTGTGTGTGTTGTGTGTGTGCGTGCGTGCGTCTGTCTGTGTGTGTGTGTGTGTTGTGTGTGCCTGCCTGCGTGTGCATGTGTTGTGAACAGCCTGACGGAATCGGAGCGCCTGTTCACGCGCGCAACCTGATCCGATTCCGGCAGGCTGTGTGCGCGTGCCAGTCTCTTGTCTCCTCTGGGTAGCCCTTGAAAGCTGAAAGGACTGAAACGATCGCAATAGACTTGCTTTGCGACAGCAGGGGCTTTGGCCCTGCAATCGCAGGCGCGAGACCTAAAAATGTGTTCCCTATAAGGGAGCAGTAGAGCGACACAAGTCAGCCAAGCCAACAGATGGTAAAGAGGCTATGCTCCAGGGAAGGGACAAACAGAAGATGGAACAAGGTGAACAAGGATAGCCACTGAATAGGAAGCAAGAAAATGAACGTGACAATAAAGCTAACGAATGGCAGTGGCGTAGCTAGAGCTTTTGCCGCCCGGGTTGATCTCTAAGTTTGGCGCCCAGTGACGGCCGGTGCAGGGAAGAGTAGGTGAGTGGGGAGGCGACAGACATTGACGATGGAGAATACTTTTTTAAATTTTTTTAATAAAAGCTCGCCTACACACTCAAAAAAGTTCTTCCTGGGGTGGACCGCCCCCCTACGTCACTGACCAATGGTAAGCAATGCGCAGGCTGAAAGTTATTGTTAAGCACACACTATGACTTTTCTAACCAGATTACTTGCGCTGCCTGTTAGGTAAGCCTAAAAAATCAATTTGGGGAGTCACTGTGTAAAATATCAAAGTTAGCCTTATGAATATACCAATTGGCAGTGTTGTAGACATGATTGGATCAGCACAGTCCCATTGGAACTGAATTGGGACTTCCACATTCATTTCAGATAGTCCACTGACATCCACCAAATGCTAAAGGCTGTACATCACCTATAGAATTGGCCAGGCCTGAACCAAAGACCTGGAGGAGGGGCAAGAAGGAAGAAGCAGGCAGAAAAGTGACCTGTCAATTAGGGCGTTAGGTTGCTCTTAGTGTCCTGGCAATAGGCACAATTTGCTCACTAAACCGCCACCATCTCTTTAACATGCTTTCGTCTTCACTTCATCCCCCAGCACAGGGACACCCTCTTCCTGTGTATTTCTGTGCATTATAAATGTCTCAGACATTCATTACTCCGCCATTCATCCCATAATGCCTGCTTTGTTATAACAGGAACTCTTTGTTGTTACCTCTATTTGCTCTGTCCGATCCCATCTTTCTGCTTTTACTTCTACTCTCTCTATCTTTACTCTCTTCAGTTGTAACCTTTAATCTCTCAATTACCTCACAATCCCTGAATGTGCATGTCTACTCTGTTCTCCCTAATAGTTCTGAGACTATCTTTATATCTAGTCTTTCTGCCTTTCGTCACTTTGTCTTTATCCATATTCTCTCTGATTATCCTAACTTCTCTGCCTGTTGCCTCCATTCCCTTTCCCTTCTACCGAATCCCGCTCCTTCTGACTTTAACTTTTATTCTCTCTACTCATCCACACTCTTTGCCTATAGATTCTATTCTTTTTAACTGCCCTCATTTTCTGTAACTTCTGAACCATTTACCCGTCCTAGACTCCTCGCTATTTTGCCGGGAACCTCTATTTTAAATTTCTAACCTCACTTTCTCTCCCTGAAACCTCTATTCTCTTTGCCTGTATATACTGTCTTTGCTTGTAACCGTTTCCCATTCATCTGCCCTCACTATTTCTGCTTGTGACTTATGTTTTTACTTCCTGACCGCACGTTCTCTGCCTGTAACCTTTATAATACATGCTCTCTCTGACTCTAACCTTCATTCACTCTATATTTCCTCACTCTCTTTGCCTGTAGCATATGATCTCTTTACCTCTACACCCTCTTTCCACCTGTTAGCTGTATTCTCATTCTGTACTTTTACTTTCTGTATCTGTTACCTCTCTTCTCTTGTCCTGTTCTCTCTCTCCTTGCCTTTTGACCCTATTTAATTCACATTAGATAAGAAGGGCTCTTCGATTTCTTCCCTTTTTTTTTTTACTTCTAACATTAGGTATCAGATGATTTTTTCAATACTTGTAAGCTTGTCTCTGCGTTGTACCTCACTGGATCTCAACATAATTTATCACTGAGCAGACAAAGCTACAATCCGTGTTGCCCTCTTCCATGAACCAGACTGCTATTTCGTTGACATTCAGTGGTTTATGGATACCTACTTTGTATAGTGAGTTTGTATTACTTACTGAAGTGTTGCAGAATAGTGCCAGCATGGCGACTTAGAAAACTCTGGGGGAATATGTAACTCACTCAGACTTTTTGAGGCTCTAATATGATTATTACTTATATAAGGGTGCCACCCATGCTAAAAGGAAGGTTTTGGGGTCTCTAACAGAGTCTAGACCCCTTTGAGAGGGGGAAGGGCACGTGATCAGTAGAAGAAGGCCGTATTACGAGAATGTGTGTGTACCGAGGGCACCCAGGGCGCAGGAGCCTCAGAAACCAAGGTTGTGGAAGTCTGTGAACCGAGTGCGTCACCGGGGGCGAGCCCACGCCCAGCAGCCCTCCCCTCACCGGCTCTGCTCCCAGGCTCAGGCCCGGGCCTGCAGACCCCGAGGCTGGAAACCACACGCAGCTTCAAATCTCATGTTTTGATCGCGTGTTGTCAAACACTGGAGGCCCTGTCAGAGTCCGCAAGCAGGGGGCGTTGGGTGGGGGCACGGCCGCCCCCAGAGGATACTAGTCATACTCCAGGGTCGGGCACGTGCCTGAAAGCAGCCTTCCTCAAGGTATGCTCCCCTGGGGCATCTATACTTGCACGTAAAGGTGTTTGTTTGTGTGTCGGTTTGATGATATCGCTTCTCAATCTGGTGGAAAAATGCGGTCAATCCTCAGCTAAAACTGTTCAAACTTGACACCGAAAAGCAGGAAGTTGCTGCCTTTTAAGGAGCTGTCTTCGGGGCACGGGCCTCAGCCCTTTAGATGCATTCTTGATTGATGCGACAGAGCGGGCAGTGAGTCTGTGATGGGCTTGCTGGAGTCTCATCTGCCCTGTCCGGAAAAATCTGGATCTTGAACCTCACATCCTTCAAGAACAAGCACGGAATAGAAACCTGTGATGCGCGCGCACCACAGAGGAGCCGACGCGGGAATCGAAACCAGTGGTGCGCGCGCACCAGAGGAGCGGGGGCAAGGGAGCGCGAAGACACGCCGAGACGAGGTAGGGGATGTGTGTGTGTAAGCACCGAGAATTCTGTGTGTATGTGTGTGTGTGTGTGTGTGTGTGTGCGCACGGCGGGGGGAGGAGGTTCTCTATGTGTGTGTGTGTGCGTGTGTGTATGCGCGGCGGCAGCGGGGGGGTCTCTATGTGTGCGTGCGTGTGTGTATGCGCGGCGGGGGGTTCTGTATGTGTGTGTGTGTGAGTGTGTGTATGCACGGCGGGGGGGGTCTGTATGTGTGTTGTGCATGTGTTGTGAACAGCCTGCCGGAATCAGAGCGCGTGTTCACGCGCGCGACCTGATCTGATTCCGGCAGGCTGCTTGCGCGTGCCAGTCTCTTGTCTCCTCTGGGTAGTCCTTGAAAGCTGGAAGGACTGAAACGATCGCAATAGACTTGCTTTGCGATAGCAGGGGCTTCGCCCCTGCAATCACAGGCGCAAGACCTAAAAATGAACACCCAGTGATGCCTCAAATTTATTTCATTCCCAAAATTCACAAAGACAATGTGAAACCTCCAGGAAGGCCCATTATCTCGGCTTGTAATTCAATAATGGAGAACACAAGTAAATACGTAACTTCTTTTTACAAGAACATGTCCGAGGCCTGTCATCTTTTATTTTAGACACAGGTGACTTGTTGGAGAAATTGAAAGGTGTGCAGTGGCAAGATGACTATTTATTGATATCTATGGACGTCATTATATACCAGCATCAATCACACAGATGGTCTGCGTGCAGTAGAGTACTTCCTTAATAGGAGGCCAATGAAATTTTATGAGCATAACAGAATGCTTCTAAGTATGATTAAATTATGCTTAGAGAACAATTTCTTTATGTTTTCTTGTCAAGTGTTCCAGTAAATAAGGGGAGTCGCTATGGGGGCCTGTTTCTCCCCTAGTTATACCTGTTTGCATATGGGCTACTGGGAGGAACAGGTCCTCATACCGACATTGCCAGATGTTATGCAGAACGATATCATCAGATGGTACAGGTTTATAATGACCTTTTTATTATTTGGAAGGGTCCAATGAAGGATGCTGTAGATTTTGTTGTAAGTTTGAATGAAAGCAATCTGAATATAAAACTGACCAGTGAGATTAGTAGTATCTCGATATGCTTTTTGGACGTAGAAATTTACGTTATTGACAATGACCTGCGAACTAGATTATATCGGAAGCCTAATGCGGGCAAAGCAATATTGCATGCCACAAGTCATCATCCGGCGCATTTGATTAGGAGTATTCCTTACGGGGAACTGCTCCGTATCAAACGCATTTGTAGCAATGACACGGATTGTGCACAGGCTCAAGACCAGTGTAAGGCGAGACTATTGAGAAGAGGCTATCAACCAAGAGTGGTTGAAGAAGCCATTAAAAAAGCTAATGATCACAATAGATCTTCAATCAGAAAAAAACATCTTGCTCAAACGAAAGCAGAGAGTAACGTGACCCGTCTGATTGTAAAGTATAGCAGCCAACACAAAAGTATTCGCAAGATAATCACCAAGCTTTGGGGTCTCATTACCAGTGATCCAGTACTGGGTGATTCAATGACAACTTCACCCAGTATTGCATACAAGAAAGCAAAGTCTCTTGCTGATCATATGGTAACTAGTAGTCCAGAAGTGAGAGTGAATAAGAACTGGTTGAATAGTAGCAAAGGTTTTATAAAATGCTCAACTTGCAAAGCCTGCAAATTTGGAAAGAGTAGAACTCAGTACACAATTCCTTTAAGTACTAATCCAATAACCATAAAAAGCAAGTTAACCTGCAAAGCGGAGTACGCCGTATATGTGCTGGAGTGCCCTTGTGTCCTGCGCTATGTGGGAAGCACTAAGTTGCAGGTACACAAACGGGTGCTCCAGCATATTAGGGCCATAAACAATGGTGATGCGGCGTACCCTGTGGCTAGGCACTTTGGAGAAGTACACGATGGCAATATCTCAGGCTTGAGATATTTTGTCATATATACGGTCCCACCGCGGTGAAGAGGCGGTAACCGGTAGGCCAAACTGAGAAAACTTGAAACTAGGTACATCATTTTATCAGATTGCAAGATGCCTAATGGATTGAACACCAGTAAGGATTTTTACACATATCTTCATTAATGGTGATTCAAAAAAGGAAAGTATTTACCATCCAATGTAGTTGCCTCTCTTTCTATTGAGTAGAAGGATTTCATGATTTTAATCTTACTAATCTTTTTGTTATTATAATTTACACAGGGTAAGCACACATCCACACATTTATTTTTAAGTAGTCCAAGTATAATGATATTTTAGGGTTGCAGTAATGGATTTTGTCTTAAGAACAGTAAGTGAAGATTGTGTAGGGAGCTGGTTAAATGTACGATACATTAATGAATAAACCAAGGACTCTATAGATGCTCACACACACAAAAATTGGATCCATTCAAAACCATAGCAATGTAGAGCTTTTGTGATTTTGTTCTGTGCAATGTATAGTAATGACTGGTATTATAAATTGAGAGATTAGAATTAGTTCTATGTATATATTTTTCTATGCAAATTTTAAAAGTTGTGTATTGATTAATTATATTTACAAATGTACAGTTGATGTATATAGAATGTATATAGATATATATTTATATATTTTTGTAAGATGATGAAGTATATATATATTTTTATTTTTGATATTTAGATGGGTATTTATTTGTTTATCGATTTAGACATTTATTTCATGTATTAATCTCGAAATGTATCCAATATAAGTTGAAGATGTATAATGTGAAATCAATACTGTTATAAGGAAGCCTTAAATTCATGGATAGGAATTTCCAATATATATCTTGCACAGATTTGTTAGTTCTGGAAAAGCTCAAGCATTTATGCAGTTATGAAAACTAAGTATTGTTTCTATGTCTATATATCAGGCAAAGGAAAGGGGAAGTACTTATTTGCACTAGCACTTTAAAATGGAGGTGACCCCACACACATGTCATGTGATCAAGGCCCTACGCGGGCTGAAACGCATCATGGCAGTGGTGTTGTTGGGCTTAACGAAAATAAAATAACTGCACCATCTATCTGGGTTTGCCTCGTCTAATTTTCCTACCTTGGAGCGTGGTTGGTGGACGAATTCTGGATATATATATATATGTGTGTGTGTGTATATATATATATATATATATATATATATATATATATATATATATATATATATATATATATATATATATATATATATATATATATATTATACAGATCTTTCTCCAAAAATCACTAATATTTTTTATCTTATGTAGGCATTAGTAGTTTGCGCAATGCAATGTTTAACTATAGTGATTATTATAAAAATGTTTAATAAAGTTTTAATAAAAAACATGTCTGAGTCTTTCTTTTAACATTTTTTATATTGCATTTTGTGGACGGAAAAATGTTAAAAGGAAAGGAAAGACTAACCCCCAGATCGTCTCGTGTGGATAGCGTTGTTTTTTTTTTAAAATTTCTTTATTCGCAGATAGGGAACCACTCAGTATCGTGTGTATCACATTTACAAACAATATGCAACATAAACAATAGCAATGTTATAACCAATATACGTAAGTGGTGGCAGCGAGCATAATGCAATAGTCTACATATTTTCATATGTTCTCCCCAAAAAAGAAAAAGCAATAAAAGGTATACAGCAACTTGTGAGAGTATCAGAGCAAGTGTACAGAAACAAAAATTACCATACCAAATAAAGAAACCCCTAATCAAGCGTGTAAGCGGCGGAGAACACAAGAGAGCAGTGCAGCCAGGACAACAAATGCAGATTTACCACACTTGCACCTAGGTGGTGTAAGCAAAATCATGGTTCGTGTCAAGCCAGATCGTGTTACGTTCAGGTTATGCAAGAAACAACGGCCACATTAATACCAAACGCATCACAGTGTGCCACCCAAACAACCATGCATCACAAGGCTCACATTCGCTGCGTCGCAGCAGGCAGTGGTCTAATGTCCGGCCACATGGCAATGGTGGATTCCGGAGCAGTGCAACAGGTGTGACATGCTAGCCCACCCCCTGTTTTACAATGGAGTTAATCACCTGTGACTGCTGTTCCCGTGTGATCTTCTCGATGTATGTGCGAAATGGCCCCCAGATGTCAAGCGGCCGTGAAGCCACCGGGACCTGCTCAGAGTACTCTACACTGTTTACATTGCAGTGTGACATGCTGCGGAGCCAAGCCTGCGCACTGGGAGCACGTCTGGCCCCCCATAATAATGCGACCTCCCTCTTCGCCAGGAGCAAGCCGATTGCAGCCAGCTTGCGTGCAGGACGCGGGAAATTAACCACATAGCCAAGCAGCGCAACTTCAGGAGTCGGCATCAACTCCAATTCCAACATATCCCCCAGCATCCGGTGTACCTGAAGCCAGTATTCATGTAATCGCGGACATGTCCAAGAAAGATGGGCAAAGTCAGCCTGCGCGCGCCCGGCATTTAGGACAAGCGTGCAACCTATTTGGGTCTATCTTGTGTGCAAGAACAGGGGTGTAATACATACGTCTCAGGAATTTAAAATGTATAAGCTTGTGCCTACTATTCAGGGACACGGTCCTAGTGACCGCACAGCACGCCGCCCATTGATCGTCGGTTATGGGGTTACCCAGATCAGTCTCCCATGCAGCGCGTACCTTTGCATCCCGCGAAGGGAGAGCGGACAGATATAGCTTATATAGTTTAAAGACAACATGTGAGCCTGTCTGGCTCTGTATTATGAATGTGAGCATCGCAGCTTCTTCGGGGGGAGTGGGAATGTGTTAAATTCTGCTTGGAGCATAGATCTAAGTCTGGTCAGCGTGAAAGAGTCCATGAAGGTACAGTCAGCAAAGCGCAGATCCTCCGTTACAGAGAAAGCATGCCCTTCCGGGAAAAGATCCCAATAGTTTCCAACTGAAATTTGGATAATGTGCGCTGCACCACCTTTTCGTTGGTGATAGGAAGCCAGTGTGAGTTGGGCAGTGGAAGGGCGGGAGAGTAAATGTAAATGTATGTAAATGTATTTCGATTTATATAGCGCACGTTTCACCCAGGGGTCTCAAGGCGCTTGCTTAGGGAACCCGTCCTGGTATTCCCCTGTGAGAGATACCCCGGCAGGGTATTCACAAGGTGAAAGCCAGGCATCCCGCCGCGAGGGGCCGTAGTGGAGATTAAGCAAGCTATTGCCCAGAGTCGCAGAGTGTGACCCCGTGAGTCGAGTAGGCACCGGAGCGAGAATTGTCGAGTCCGTGGAATTTTTGAGCCCGAGACCCGCCGAGGCGGGGAATCGAACCCTGGTCCACGGCTGATCTCAGCTTCCGGGTCTGCCGCCTCTAACCACTGAGCCACACTTCTCCACAGAGTAAAGCGTGTGCATGTGTAGCAGTCTGCGTAATTTATCCCAAGCCCAGCACGTGGTGGACACCGTCTGGTCCCGGGGAAAGCCTTTGGGGAGGAGTGACTGAAGAGAAACCGGCAACACAAGGTCGGCCTCCGGTTTTAAGTGTAGAATCCTGGCATCAGGGTGGAACCAATAATAAGCATAAGAGGACTGCGCAGCTAAATAATATAAGTAAAAATCGGGCACGCCGAATCCACCACGCTCATAGGGGAGCATCAAGGTATGCCAGGACACCCATGGGTTCCTGCCACCCCACACCAACCTCAACAACAGTGTGCGAAGTTGCGTGAAAAAAATCTTGGTCAGGGGTATCGGGATATTATTGAACAAGTACAAAAACCGTGGAAGTAAGATCATCTTTAAGATGGCAATCCGGCCCGCCATAGACAAAGGAAGACGGAGCCATCGCTCCATACGATCCTCCAAAAAATCCAGAGCGCGCCCATAGTTCAAACGGACGATGGACACGGTGTCGAGGTGCACATGAATCCCCCGTTGTTTTTAATATTGATATCCACATTTAAAAACTGTACTCTCTCCTTACT
The DNA here is from genome assembly GCF_964261635.1 of Lissotriton helveticus. Taxonomy (NCBI): domain Eukaryota; kingdom Metazoa; phylum Chordata; class Amphibia; order Caudata; family Salamandridae; genus Lissotriton; species Lissotriton helveticus. The sequence continues at coordinate 991,619,300 of NC_136072.1, read as the reverse complement.
CGCTTCCGCTGTAAAAGTCAAATTTAAGTCATTGTTATTCATGGTTTTGACGAAATCATATGCTGTATCTATCATCCCCTTCCAGATGACACAAACATCATCTATGAACTGCCACCACTCTTTTACATGTGTTTCAAACAGTTTATTGTGGGCCATTCTGAGGACGTGCTCCTCCCACCAGCCAACATGTAAACACGCATAGCTGGGGAAAAAGCAAGCCCCCATCGCAACACCACGTAGCAGCTGATACACCTCTTTATTAAAGATGAAATAGTTGTTTGCTAGACATGTATTGATCATGTCAAGAAGCATTTTATTGTGTTGGTAATATTCACTAGTACGTTTAGATAGATAATATTTGATAGCCGCTACTCCTTCTGTATGTCTAATGCTGGTGTATAATGAACTTATATCCATGACCAACAAGACATAGTCTAGTTTCTATTCTACTGTTTGTAATTTAGATAAAAAGTGGCCTGTGTCACGAATATAAGATGGTAACTTTTCTACATCACCATGAAGAAGAAAATCAACGTATTTAGACATAAGTTCTAGTAATCCTTTCTGGGCCGATATTATTGGCCTCCCTGGTACTGTAATTGTGTTTTTATGTACTTTGGGGATGAAATAAAGTACAGGGGTAGTGGGGTAATCGTTTAAAAAAAAAAAATCAAATTCATTCTCGAATTTTCTATGGAACATGGAAAAGCAGATCTAACTAGAACTACCCAGTTGCATCAACCATTGAGTACTACACAAACACACACACACCCATATATATATATATACACACACATATATATATATGTGTATATGCGTACAAAAGTGGCTGCGTGTCACAGTGCACCAAAGCCAGGGCGACACGGATCTAAAATGGAGTCAGCTCACCCTGATGTATATTCAAACTCCACACCACTCTACGAAATGGCATCCGCGCTCAAATTGTTAGAAGGCAAGATGTTTCATTGGATCATGTCCACCATAACACGTTTCTGACGACACTCGCATCCTTGATCACACATAAGGAAAAGCAATTTTGTCTGTTTCATTATAGTAACCATGTGACTGGTTCATTATAAACAAATAAAATACTATTATTTCATGTCTCTATCTTAGTGGACAAATACATTCATAATTTGATCATTCAAAATATAAATTAATCCAAAATTAAATATGTGTAATCAATGTTTAACCTCAAGTGAAGGGTGAGTAAATTCACAAGTACATTGCATTTACATACATCTCATCTAGTGCTGCTTGTAGACACCTTTCTTGGCTGATTCGTATAATTTATAATGCATTATTTGTTGCATTTTTGAATTCCCTCCACACATTACAACTTCCGCCTCAGAGTAGCTTTTTCTATTGCACCTTACTTTTGTCAACATGTATTGTCTTAGTGGGCCTACTTCGATTATCGCTAAACAAAGCTGCACCTGGCTACACCTTGTCTTCTAATTACCTGTTCTTACTGATCTGAACTACACCCTTCTCCACTTAATAACCAAATATTGACAAACTGATTTTTAAACCCTTATATATACTGATAACCATTGTCCATGGTTTATAATTACCTCCCAATAAAAAACAAGCATTTGCAATGCAATAGGTCTCGCATGTACACGATTTTGAGCTATTGGCATTGTAAATGACAATAATACCTTTTATTTATGTTTTGGTTTTTAAAACATAAATAGAAGGCATTGTCATTTAGAATGCCAACCGCTTTAACTCTCGCAAATGAAAGACCTATTACTTTGTAAATGCTTGATAAAATACTACAGTCGGGTGAACAGGTTGTGTTTAGAAAGCGCTCTGCATGCATTTGCAGGGTCTCACTGTGATTGATGGCTGTTATAAGGAGGCCAGGAATAGGGCGGACACTGAAGGCAGTATCCTTTTTGGAAATGAACTAACAGGATGGATTCCTGTTTTGCTTTTTAAGCTGAGCTCGAGTCGGGGTACTACACGGGTGGACGGCGTCCCCCCACTTATTTTACCAGGAGCTCGATTACTGAAGAAAATGGAGCCACACATTCATTCTTTGGCCTCTCTGGGGCGAGATCGGAGCTCATTCAGAACACTGCTCACGAGCTAGCTTCTCTGATTCAATCGCATCTAAGGGGTGAGCGAGGGGAGGCAATGAGTCTGATGGTGCAAGCCACCTTCGTGACATCACTTCCTGTCGTGACGTCTGCGCCCCCCCTCACCCCCCCCCCAACTTCTTTTGTTAGGACTTGTGCCCTGTTTTTAAGTACCAATGAAAATGTTTCCTAAAAACGTATTCCATGTTGGTAAAAAAAAAAGAAAATCAAAACAGCAATCCTTCCTGTTAGTTTATTTTAAAAATACCCCCGTAGGGCAAATGCGTTGTTTAGAAAGAACATTGAATGCATGAAATGCATTTGTGGGGGCTCACTGTGGTTGATGGCCGGTATAACGAGGCCAGGAATAATATATTTTGCATCTGCTATATTGTTTATTAATGGAAAGTCACCTACTTGGCTCAGTCAGCTTATGTTCAATGCGGCTGGGAAACATTATTCGGAGCACCGTGGTGTCTTCCGATGCAGCAGGGGAGACACTTTTGTTTGTTTGTAATGCGTGGGACGGTCTTGTTTATGACTCATATGCGGCTGGGTAACGTCGTCTGTAGCAGTGTTGCCTCTTCCGGTGCAGCAGGGGTAGAATGACGAAGTTGGAGGAAATAAGGCAAGCACCATGACCCTCCCACCTGATTCTGAATGGTTAGCATGTAGGATCACTGCCATATCGGTAGGTGCTCTTAGTCATTTTCTTACTGAAAAGTAAACGTCAATGCAGGCGTTTATTTTTTATTCTATAAAATGACAATAATGATGTGCACACATTTAAAGAGGCTCCTCCCAAATTTCAGTAATTAACAACTTTGCTTGCGTTGCCTCACACTGAGGGGCCGAGTGCAGAGGATGTGCCAACGATAGAAGTGAGTGCAGACGGGGTGGATGTGCCGATGGAAGTTAGTTAATTAGCAGCACTAAAGAAACTCCCATAGGGTGAACACGACATTTAAAAACACGGGCAGAAAGACACAGGTAGAAAGCAACAATTAACAAGCAAACAAATCCCCCCCCCCTCACTTACCTAACGCTGGAACAGCACACCGCAAGTCGGCCTCGAGCGCGGCTCAGAAGAGACGCGGGAGGACAGGAGCGTGACGCGCATGAACGTGCACGTTGACGTTCCCGCGCGTTCACGGACCTGAGTCGGCTCGTTCACAGGTCTAGAGCTGCTCGTTCACAGCTCTCACTCCCTTGGCAGGGAGGATAGTGACTATAGAACTCGCTGGCGGGAGCGCTTCACGCTCCAACGCCAGGCGAGCCCTTAAAAGGCACAAATAAAATAGTACTGTAGTAGAGGTATACCACTTCACACAAAAACGTTGAAAACTATAAATTGTAACATTATTCTAAAGTTAGCTGCCTCAAAAACAAACAAACAAAACGGGATAGAGTGCCTATTCTAGAAGAGTGTTTATAGCGCCTGAGTTACTTTAAAAGCGAATTACACGAATATTGTTACTCTCTTATGATAAACTCCTGCTAAACTGTTAGCTTTTAATTTAAATGAGCACAAATTCAATTTGCTCACGGAATGTGTATATGTATAAGAACATGAACAATAAAAAGTACCAATCAGAATACATTTTTTTGGGGGGAGGGGCTATTCTCGGTTTTCGATCAGTTAATACAAATCTCATTGTTTGACTTAAAAAATCTTTGTAAAATTACAAAATAGTTCTAAACTTTATCGCAGCTATGGTGGATAGCTAGTTTACTTACAGCCGACACCCCGCGCTGCGCTGTACTAGCTGGAGCAGCTGCTTTAAAATAGGATTTTCTGATCTCCCCCCCCCCCCCACACACACACAACCCCAAGCAGTGCCCACGCAGCGCGTGCCACTTTCCTGCCTTCCCCACCAGAAGCCGGGCCAGAGTTTTAGCACTGATGCGGAACCCGAGCATTCCTTGCCTCCTGCCTTCATACCAAGTCGAAGTCAAACTGAAAGCAAATTTTTCCTGTCACCATTTCTGTTCCTATGCGTTTTTACTGTTTTTAAAGAAAATGTGTGAAACGCATCTCTCAGCGAGTTGCCATAGGAGAGTCAGGCTTCCTTATCGCTGGAATATCTGATTACAGAATACCACGTTCCTTCGACGAGCCAAAAGCACGCTCAGGCCATCCAGGGCAAAGCATCTCTCACCCACACATCTACCCATCCTCTCACCAACTCACACAACCACAACACACAAAACCACAACCACACACACAACCACACACTACACACACGCAACCACACACACAAAAGCACACACACAACCACACCCACAACCATGAACACAACACACACAACCACACACAAACAACCACAACCAGACACACAACCAGACACACACAACCAGACACACAACCACACACACACACACACAACCACACACACACAACCACCCACACACACACAACCACACACACACAACCACCCACACACAACCACACACACAACCACACACACAAAACCCCCCACACACAACCACCCACACACAACCAGACACACACAACCAGACACACAACCACACACACACAAAACCACGCACACACAAAACCACAACCACACACAAAACCACAACCACACACACAACCACAACCACACACACAACCACAACCACACACACAACCACAACCAGACACACAACCACACACACACAACCACACACACACCAACCAACCACACACACCAACCACACACACCAACCACACACACCAACCACACACACCAACCACACACACCAACCACACACACCAACCACACACACCAACCAACCACACACACCAACCAACCACACACACCAACCAACCACACACACCAACCAACCACACACACCAACCAACCACACACACCAACCAACCACACACACCAACCACACACACACACCAACCACACACACACACAAACCACACACACCAACCACACACACCAACCACACACACCAACCACACACACCAACCACACACACCAACCACACACACCAACCACACCATCAGTGCACACTTTCACCAGGCACAGACACCATCAGTCAGTGCACACTTTTAACTGACACAAACACCACTAGCCGTCAGTGCACGCTTTCACCGGGCACAAACACCACCAGCCGCCAGTGCACGCTTTCACCAGCAGACGTCAGTGCACGCTTTCACCAGGCACACACACACCACCAGCTGTCTGTGCACGATTTCACCAGGCACACACACACACACACACACACACACCACCAGCCTTCCGTGCACGATTTTAACAGGCACACACACACACACACCACCAGCCGTCAGTGCACACTTTCACCAGGCACACACACCACCAGCCGTCAGTGCACACTTCCACCAGGCACACGCACCACCAGCCGTCAGTGCACACTTCCACCTGGCACACACACCACCAGCCTTCAGTGCACAATTTCTACAGGCACACACACCACCAGCCATCAGTGCACACCTCAATTGTTAACGCATCCACAATTAACTATTGTAGCAATCGCAGTACGGTGCACTTAACTTATTCATCTAAAGCGCAGCATGCCACCATTGCTAAAAACATAAATACACCTTTTTTGGCCTACAATGTATAGACTTTTGTTGCAATTGGTGTTGCACTATTTAGCAATGCCAATAGCTCAAACTGAATGCTTGTTGAGTAGTCCCACTAGGCCATAGGATTGGCTAGACTCACACCTGCTCACCCCCAGAATACCCGCTCAGGTGATAGTGCACTCTGCAAATCTGCAAAACATAATAATCATGAGTGTCAGCAAATCCCACATGCCAATCTCGAGCTGCCAAAAACAATCATGAAACTTGCAGTTAATATTTTCTCACAAATGCATGTGTTTATCACTGTACCGCAATATCACTGCTTATTTATACAGCACACCTCACAAAACGAACAGTCTTTTGGCACGTAAATAATGAGGTTTCATGATTACCCTCAAAGAAGTTGTTGCGACCAGAAATATCCAGCCTTTTCCCACAACACGTCAAGGCTCTGGAACAAGTCATCAAAACCTTGCTAAGCAATAGTGAGACATTCTAGGGTAGGCCCCAGACAGAACACATGTGAATGGGACCCTTAATGCAACACTGGCGCCGGATCTAAAAGGTTTAAACTAATGTGGGGACCTGGTCGAATTTTCTCTAGGTCATGGGTACTCACAAACATTAGCCCAGGGGCCACAAAGTATGGTCAGTGGTGTCACTGAGGGCCGCACTGATGACAGTAGAGTGGCGGTAAGGGGTCTGGGTGGGTCAGGGATTGTTTAAGGAGGTATAGAACATATTAAATAAACAGACAAGTATTAATTTTCAGGTTAATAAATACTTGCCCATTTATTTAACGTATTTTTCAGAATTTTAATGCTCAGCAACTAAACAGCAGCTCGTGTTGCTGTTCACCAGGGAGAGGCATGTAAAGGTCAAGAGGGCCACATGAGGCCCCCGGGCCATACTTTCCGAGGATCACTGCTCTAGACAAATCAAGACATTATAGGACTGACAAGGCCCAGTCAGCAAAATGCCCTTTTTATTTCCAAACAGCACTGTTTCTGAAACAAAAATTACAAAGACCAAAACAAATTGGCACTTCTGCATCACTGGGACGACATAGTGGCCTGAATTTAACCGATGATTTCGCCTAATATGGAGTAGCACACAGGCAGATGGGACACGCCTTTGCTACATTCCGATATAAACTACACAACAACATAGTTTCAAGTAAAGCGGAGGCCGCCGCCGCCCTCGAGCCGTGTCTTGCGGATGGCGAGTTTGAATGTTTCAGATCGCGTGCGAGGTCACTGGGCATTTGAATCCTGAATAACGTGGCCAACGCCAGGGGCTTTCTCCCAACAGGAGCCATTAGGAGGGTCGGGCTTGTCGAAAAGCACAAACGGCGGCACACTATTGTTTTTCTGTCTTAATATGCAATCTTTCATGGCTTTCAGGAGTGCCGCTGCGCCCGAGCCAGGGGTTGCACACTATGAAAGGGGAGGGAAATGGGCGTGTGGCCTAATGCCCCATCTGTATCTGCATGCGCCCCCAACGGGGGGAGGATGGGGGTTTAGACTTTTAGGTTGGGGGAGGGGGCTAGGGACAGTCCCCACCAGCGCATCATGTGACAGTTTTGCTCCAGCTGATGGACACCTGCTCCCCTTGGCTCGCCGCACAGGGCCGCTGCCAAAGATGCTGCCAAATGCCATACAAGTCCGTGGGAATTCAGAGCAGCATTCTGTGCCCCGCAAGCCCCCACCGCGCGCCTGCCCTCTGCCCTCGCGGCGGCCCCTAGGGAGCCCCTTCCCTCATTCTTCTGCAGCATCGCCATTTCTGCGTAGCCATAGATGTGAAATCTGCCATCCAACGAACCACGAACGGGACTGCTCGCAGCCCCGGCAGGCGGTTTCCGTATTATTAATGCAGCTAGGCCCGAATGCCGAGGAATTAGATAAAAGTAGCTTTCGGCTTTAGTGACGTGTGGCACGTGACACATAAGATTCACTCATACATACTCCCAAATTTATTTAGCAGGATAGATTTTGCTTTACGACGAAGAGAATGTAACTATTTTTATTTTGTTTTAAAAAGTGATGGCTGAAGAAATTGGCAAAAACATATTTTGTATCACATATTCAGAAAGAGCTTTGTTAAATTGGTCCTGATAAAATATTAATGTTGATGTCCTATACAAAAGTGAAGGTATTGACTTCCATAGACGCGTAACATATATTAAAATAAAAAATAAAAACTTTGCAACAAAACTATTTATTGCTCATCTAGAAATAAAAATAGTTAGGCTGGCGCAAAAAAAATACTGGAAGAGATCAGAGCAGACATTTTTCTACGAAGCGGGTTGTGTCGTAGACATTTTCTGCAGTTCCTTCTGAAATGCCCATGCTAGCCACGACTCCAGCCAGGCGGATAATCCCACCCTGGGACGGCAGACGAGCCCGGGCTGTCACCAGGGGGATCAATAGGCAGCCCTCCAGCACCGGTCCCCGCGGAGGATGGCCCATCCCTTCCAAACTCACAGATGGGATGAGGGCCGAGATGAAAAGGCAGAAAATTCATGGCGGGGAGGATGGCACGTGCATAAAAGAGCCACACGCCCACAGGCCGCCCAGCTGTGCATGCACTCGGCAAGGCGCGCGGCCACGACGGCCGGTCCTGCTCTCCCGGCGCCATGCTACTATATAGCGGGACACATAGCCTGCATACATGGGGCCTCATTTATGGTAAACACGACATTTAAAAACACGGGCAGAAAGACACAGGTAGAAAGCAACAATTAACAAGCAAACAAATCCACCCCCCTCACTTACCTAACGCTGGAACAGCACACCGCAAGTCGGCCTCGAGCGCGGCTCCAGAAGAGACGCGGGAGGACAGGAGCGTGACGCGCATGAACGTGCACATTGACGTTCCCGCGCGTTCACGGACCTGAGTCGGCTCGTTCACAGGTCTAGAGCTGCTCGCTCACAGCTCACACTCCCTTGGCAGGGAGGATAGTGACTATAGAACTCGCTGGCGGGAGCGCTTTGCGCTCCAACGCCAGGCGAGCCCTAAAAAGAAGAGGTAGGTATCAAAGATGTGTGGACAATTCCTCCTCCAGTCTATGCAACTGCTTTTCCCTATTATATATATATATATATATATATCGCGCTCCAGCTCCACCTCCACCTCTCTGTGAAGCATTCTGGGGCAGGTGCCTGTTTGCGGCCGTGGACTACGTAATTATATTTATGCTCTATTTTCTCGTATTACAAAGAAAATCAGCACTCGCGGGGGCTCTTGCTAGCTTGCTGAAATAACGTTTTTCAAGCGCCCCCTCGAGTGCTGATTTTCTTTGTAATACGATAAAATACAGCGTAAATATATCATCCAAAAAAGCTCAGAGCTTTAAAGCAGCACTCCACCAGGGTGAGTTTAACAAAACCTTTTATTAAAAAGCGGCGTGGATGCACCAATAATCCTTCTCTCTTCTCCCTGACGCGTTTCAATGCTAACAAGCATCTTAATCTTTGGGCGGCAGTTGGTAAAACCTGGAACGGACCTCTACATTCGTTCCCCATTTGGCACTCACTTCCCAGTAAGTAATGCGCCAGGAGTAGAAGTCCCAATTCTTCTATTCCGGTATAGTCAGTAATTTACCAACGTTATTTTCTGCCGAGTTCATTTCATATTTTCACATCCCTCCAGTGGGCCTCAGTTCATACCATCCGCTTTGCTTTCTGACACCCTCGTGCTGTAGGTGCTGCAGTTTGATAACCAGCCCTGCAGACCTTGTCCAGTTTGAGTGGCGGTGCATGCTTCCACGGCCGAAGACGCCGTGTCCAAAATCATCCAAAAAACTCAGAGCTTTAAAGCAGCACTCCACCAGGGTGAGTTTAACAAAACCTTTTATTTAAAAGCGGCGTGGATGCACCAATAATCCTTCTCTCTTCTCCCTGACCCGTTTCAATGCTAACAAGCATCTTAATATCGGGACTACCACTCCCGGCATGCTGTTCACTGGAGGACACATGCCTATAGGGTTCAATATGTGGTATGCCATTGACTGTGTTTTTAACTTACCGTTAACCCCATGATTAAGGTGCATTACTTAGGGGATACTAACTGTCGGGCTGGTTGAAACGCTTCCTGCAATAAAAGTTCATGTGGACAGTTTCCTGTGGAGTGCATTCTCTAAGCGCGAAGGCTTTTGGGAAGATATATATATATATATATATATATATATATATATATATATATATATATATATATATATATATATATATATATATATATATATATATATTAAAAGCTCCAACAATAAAGACCAGCACTCGCGGGAGGTGAAATCCCTGTAGGATTTATTTGGCACAGAAAAATCAAGTACAAACACGTTTCAGCGGTAGGCCTTCGTCAGTGTAAGGCGGCCGCCATGACGCAACTCATTTAAATACACAAACAAATATAATGTGATCACGTGGGAGATGTCACCGCTGGGCGCCATATTAGTGTCAGGCATAGCGCAAATTCATTCAAACGTTAAATAAAGCATAATGCAGACAAATAAAATGCATAATACATAAGCCTTTCTAAACAGCTCAAGCCACAGTTGATATTTAGACAATTTAGGCAAAGAAAATAAGACACTGCGAAATGCATATAAATCATTGTCTGTCAATGTCCCACTGTTTCCATAATTCATGCTTTCGTGATTCCTTAATTTAAACTTTCAAAAAGTCTAGGGGTCGCCACCAAATGCATACAATACCATGCAAGTCAATGACCTTCAGCTAGGATTTCGCCTTGTATGGGCTATCCCACAAAGTTAACAGGTTGAAACCCATTCTTACTAGACAAAACACTCAATGAAGCCCTGGATGGGCATTTTCTTACAAAAAAGGAAAAACTCATAATTCCAAGAAATCAAGTGCGGAAACCATGCAGGCATAACACTAATGAGCTGTAGAGGCTGGCAGCAATTAGTCAGCTAGTGACCTCAAATCCTAAATTATAAAAACCAAACAACAAAAAGCACAAGTGTTCTCAGGACACCCCCGCGCCGCACGGCCACCAGCTGTGTGTGTGCCCCTCGCTGCTGCTCGCAGCCTCGTTGTGCCGTCTGCCTGCCTCCCTTGCTGCCTGCCTCACTGGTCCTCTTTCCCCAGCAGTTCCGCCGTATTCTCGCCATAGGTGTTGTATTTTTGTGCCTGATTGTTAAATAGTAGTTGTTTTCCCCTCGTGCCTGCCCGCCCCGCTCCGCGCTTCCCGCCGCCGTTCACGCGGCCACGCCCCCTTTGTTCCGTGTCCTCCCCGCTCCCACCTCCCAGCTGCTCCTCCCTGCCACTTGTCCTTAAATGGCGACCGCGCGGCGCAGGTGAGTGCGACCTGTTCTCAGGACACCCCCGCGCCGCACGGCCACCAGCTGTGTGTGTGCCCCTCGCTGCTGCTCGCAGCCTCGTTGTGCCGTCTGCCTCCCTTGCTGCCTGCCTCACTGTTCCTCTTTCCCCAGCAGTTCCGTCGTATTCTCGCCATAGGTGTTGTATTTTTGTGCCTGATTGTTAAATAGTTGTTGTTTTCCCCTCGTGCCTGCCCGCCCCGCTCCCCGCTTCCCGCCGCCGTTCACGTGGCCACACCCCCTTTGTTCTGTGTCCTCCCCGCTCCCGCCTCCCAGCTGCTCCTCCCTCCCACTTAGCCTTAAATGGCGACCGCACGGACGCGCAGCGGGCGCACCGATTGTGCGCCGAAGGTGCGCCAAAGGTAAGCCCGTCTGCGCCCGTCCGTGCATGGACCGCGCCCAGCGCCAGGACCCCTGGCCCCCACAGATGCAAGACGACCCGACAGACCTACGACGCCGCCGCCCTCAACGCACTCAATACCGGCCGGAACCCCGCCTGCTATCGGGCCGCACCGAAACACATCCACGGACCCTTCACCTGCAAAACCTGCGAGTTCACCTGCCTCCGAACCTGCACCGCACCCGCCAAGCCAAGCACCAGCAAGACCCACCTCAAGTGCATCATGCTCAACACCCACTCCATCCACAGACACGCCGTGGAACTCTGGAACCTGCTCGACACAACATCACCAGACGTCGCCTTCCTGACGGAAACCTGGATGACCGTCTCCTCAGCGCTCGACATCGCCATCGCCATCCCGGACGGGTACAAGATCATCAGGAGGGACCGCGTCAACCAGACCGGAGGAGGCATCGCCATCGTCCACAAGAACACCATCCGCCTCACGACCGACGCCAACGACTCCTTCGCCGCCGCCGAACACCTCCACTTCCAGATTCACACCGACCCAAGGACGACCCTCAGAGGCACCCTCATCTACAGACCCCCGGGACCACGCACACAATTCAGCGAAGACATCACGGACTTCATCAGCCCGCACGCCCTCCCCTCCGCCGACTACATCCTCCTAGGGGACCTCAACTTCCACCTGGAGAACAACAAGGACCGCAACACCGCCGCCCTGCTGGACAACCTCGCCAACCTCGGACTCAAGCAACTGGTCAACACCCCCACCCACTACGCCGGCCACACGCTTGACCCCGTCTTCTCATCCAGCAAGCACATCACCTTCAGCCACTCCACCGGACTCCACTGGACCGACCACAGCTGCGTCCACTTCAGCTTCAGAAGAACCACAACCCACCACCACCCGCAACAGGTTCCTCGCAGGAGCTGGAGCAAGATCACCACCGACCAGCTCACCACCTCCCTCAGCCAGAACCCACCCGCCAGCACAACGGACCCCAACGAAGCAGCCCGCAACTTCACGAAGTGGCTGACCACCTGCACGGATGACCTCGCACCACTGAAGAACCCTCCCAGAAGCAAGAAGGCCTCCTGGTTCACCGACGAACTCAAGGACTCCAAGAAGACCAGCCGCACCCTCGAGAAAACCTGGCTCCTCGACCGGACCACTGACAACATGACCGCCCTCAAACACGCCACCCGCAAGCACCACCAGCTCATCCGCACCACCAAGAAGAAATCACTGAAGGAACGACTGGACAACAATGCCCACGACAGCAAGGAACTCTTCAGCATCGTCAAGGAGTTCTCCAACCCCAGCACCGGCAACAACGACATCACTCCCTCACAAGATCTCTCGCCTCGTTCTTCCACCGCAAGATCACCGACATCCACAACAGCTTCGGCGCACCATCCACGCACCAAACCGTCAAACCAACATCCCCCGCCACCACCCTCCGCACCTGGACCACGGTGACCACCGAAGACACAGCCCGCACGATGAACACCATCCATTCCGGATCTCCAACCGACCCCTGTCCCCAGCATGTCTTCAACAAGGCCGACTCCACCATCGCACCCCAACTCCGGAACATCATCAACACCTCCTTCAACACCGCCACCTTCCCGGAGAGCTGAAAGCATGCCGAGCTCAGCGCCCTACTGAAGAAACCAACGGCGGACCCCACTGACCTCAAGAACTTCCGCCCCATCTCACTCCTCCCTTTTCCTGCCAAAGTCATTGAGAAGATCGTCAACAGACAGCTTGCTGCCTACCTCGAGACAAACGGATCCCTCGACCCCTCGCAGTCCGGTTTCAGAGCCAACCACAGCACTGAGACCGCCCTCATCGCAGCCACCGACGACATCCGATCCCTGCTCGACAACGGGGAAACAGCGGCACTCATCCTCCTGGACCTCTCCGCAGCATTCGACACTGTCTGCCACCGTACCCTAGTTCAACGCCTCAGCAACATCGGCATCCAAGAGAAGGCCCTGGAGTGGATCATCTCGTTCCTCGCCGGAAGAACGCAGAGAGTCCGCCTCCCCCGTTTCGACCCGAGGCCACCGAAGTCATCTGCGGCGTACCACAAGGATCCTCACTCAGCCCCACCCTCTTCAATGTCTACATGAGACCTCTTGCAGCCATCGCACGCCAACACAACCTCAACATCATCTCCTACGCCGACGACACCCAGCTGATCCTCTCCCTCACCAGAGACCCCGACACCGCCAGAACCAGCCAACACGATGGGATGAAAGACGTCGCCGAGTGGATGAAGAACAGCCGCCTTAAACTGAACTCAGACAAGACGGAAGTCCTCATCCTGGGACCATCGCCCTCCGCCTGGGACGACTCCTGGTGGCCCCCAGCCCTGGGCACCACTCCCAAACCAACAGACCACGCACGCAACCTGGGCTTCATCCTGGACTCCTCCCTCTCGATGACCAGACAAGTCAACGCCGTCTCCTCATCATGCTTTCACACCCTACGCATGCTTCGCAAGATCTTCAGATGGATCCCGACCGAAACCAGGAAGACGGTCACCCAGGCCCTCGTCACCAGCTGACTGGACTACGGAAACACCCTCTACGCCGGAACCACAGCCAAGCTACAGAAAAGACTCCAACGAATCCAGAACGCCTCCGCCCGACTTATCCTGGACATCCCCGACGAAGCCACATCTCGGGTCACCTGAGGGACCTGCACTGGCTCCCCGTCAACAAGAGGATCACGTTCAGGCTCCTCACCCACGCACACAAGTCTCTCCACGACCTGGGCCCCAAGTACCTCAACGACCGCTTGACCTTCTACACGCCCACCTGCCAGCTACGGTCTACCAGCCTCGCCCTCGCCGCCGTACCACGCATCCGAAGAGCCACCGCCGGAGGCAGATCCTTCTCCTACCTGGCGGCCAAGACATGGAACTCCCTCCCCATCCACCTTCGGCTGACCCAGGACCATCTCGCCTTCAGGAGACAACTCAAGACCTGGCTGTTCGAGCAGTAGCGGACCCCTTCCCCCAAGCGCCTTGAGACCCTTCCGGGTGAGTAGCGCGCTATACAAGTGTTATGATTGATTGATTGATTGATTGATATACAGTATTTATAAGTGTACCCTGAGTTCTTCTCCCATGTTCAGTCCCAAAGGTGTTTTGGTGGTCAGGTCTATAATATAGCGAGACTCAAGTCTCCTCAAATGTTTTTCTCTATCCCCGCCTCACGGGTCTCGGGCCACATGGTCTAAGCAAAAGTACCTCAGAAGTTTGCGAAGGCTATCGTGATGGGACTGGAAATGACGTGCTACGGGATAGTTACTATCGTTGTTCTGTATGGCCCTCTGGTGTTCCAATATGCGCATTTTGGCTGAATGAATCGTGCTGCCCACATACCTAAGGCCACAAGGGCAACTAAGGCAGTAGACAACGTAAGGTATAAGGCAATTCATGAATTTCTTGATTTTAACGGGGTCTTCTCGCCCTGGTATAGAGTAGGTTGTGTTTTTTTTGCTATCCGCACACACTTTGCATTTGCTGCACGGATAGAAGCCTGCGAGTCCCTGTATGCCTTTACTTGTTGGTGGTAAATGGCTTTGGACCAAATGGTCCTTGAGAGATCTGGTTTTCGGAAGGTCATGGATAGATAGGAGGGTCAGATTTCAATATGCTCCAATTAGAGTACATGATTTTCTTAAGACTCTTGGCCGCATTGGAGAAATGTGTAATGAGTCTAAGGTTGTTATTCCCTGTGCTGTTCTTCTTCGGGACACCCTTGATGAGCTCTATTCTATTTCTGGATTCTGATTTTTTCCATGCCTCCTTCAACACCTTCTCCTTGTAGCCACGCTCCCGAAATCTATTGAGACACTCTGCGCCAGCCTCTAAGAAATCTTCAGATCTAGAGCTGTTGCGTTTTATACGCAAGAGTTCCCCATACGGGATGCTGTTTTTTAGACTACTCGGGTGGCTACTGCGTGCATGAAGCACTGTATTTCCCGCTGTGGGTTTTCTGAACAATGACGTCTGCATCCGGCCATCGGTTACAAAGACCCTAACATCCAGGTACGTGACTTTACTTGCACTGATATCGCCAGAGAACCTCAGATTCAAATTATTGCTATTCAGATGTTTGATATATTCGAAGACTGACTCCTTGCTGCCTCGCCAGACAAGAAAGAGATCGTCTATGTACCGTCTCCAAATAATGGTTTTCTCAACCCAGTGGTCACAGGAATCTGACCAGGCAGCGCGCTTCTCCCACCAGCCGACAAACAGGTTCGCGTAGCTGGGGGCGAAGCAGGCTCCCATGGCCGTCCCCCGTTTTTGCCTATATATCTGTTCCTGAAAAATAAAGATGTTATTAAACAGGCAAAAACGCAAAAATTCAAGCAACATCTCACTGTGGTTTGTAAATCTCGACGGTCGTTGTTTCAGAATCTAAAATAGAATATATATATATAATACCCATCTATGAACTATCATAGCAGAGATAACAAACTAGCAGCACAAAAGATCTCCACAACAAAAAATCATTTAATAGGAAAATAAAGATACAGCAGAACTGATACAGCAGTGTATTTCTGCATAGGGCGGCAGCCTTATCAGGGTGAAGATGGCTTGAGAGACACCTAGGTGTTGGGTGGCACAGCCTAAAAAAACTATGTCGAACCTAACACTATACAATGCAGTATTTCCTGACTGGCCAACAGCAGCAAAAGTTAACACATAACATAAAAGTATTTTATAACATACGATATAAAAACACACACCCATGGCATAATTTAATTTCATTAGTTATGAGGTATCATTGAAAAAAACATAACATACCAACACCGTAGAACAACACAAGAAAGAATCATCACATAGCAGAATAGCACAACAGTGTGGTGCACCATATGCCCACAGTCCTGTACATGATAATATATAAGGTATAACTGTTTTTGAAGCATATTATACCAATGTAGTAAAACATAGCTGTCCAGATTAGCAATTCAACCTACCAGTATAGCACAAAAGCCAAGCAGTGTACATTATATGTGCATCTACAGTCGTTCATATCATAGCAAAACATAACCAAGAAAACGTCTTTTTAATGCTCTCTGTCCTTAATGCTAAGTAGGATTTGCCTCTTTACCTTGCTTAAAAAGAGTTTTCTGATGTCACCAATCGATCTCTTTACAGCTGTACCCCATGTAACTCTGCTACTCCCTTTTGATAGACCTTGTTTTCTCCTCTTTCAACCAATGCCAACCTTATTTTGCCTTCCAATAAATTCAACTACAAAATCTGCTGCTACTTGTTCTAACTAGATAGCTTAATTGAGCAACTTTCGCCCCATCTTGTTACTTCGCTACCTTAGTAAGATCTTAGAAGCTCATGTAGCTAACTGCCTCAGCTCTTTTATTGAAGATTCACAATTTCTTGACTCTCAGCAAGCAGGATTTAGACCAGCACATTCTACGGAGCTGGTCATCCTAGCAGTCATGGATGAACTTAGGAAGGGGGATGATCAAAACACCACCCAGGCGCTGGTACTCCTGGATTTGTCTGCTGCCTTTGACACGGTTGATCATGATCTCCTGATCGACCGTGTCAATAATGCTGGCATCCAGGGACTGGCCCTGAGGTGGATCTCCTCCTTCTTGGACAATTGTTTTCAGGCAGTTCGTCTTGGTAACTTTTTGGCTGAGAAGGTTAGGTTGACATGCGGAGTTCCTCGGGGGTCTTCTCTTTCACCCCTCCTTTTTAATTTGTATATGTCACCTCTGATCTGGTCTCTTCGCAACAGGAAAAGTCAATCCACTCTGAACCTCATTAGCTACTGGATGTATGCCAGCCAACTTAAGCTCAACCCTGATAAGACTGAGCTGATCCTGACCGGAGGTACTTAAAATCCTTGGAACTCGAACTTTTGGCCTCCTCGTTTAGGTAACCCCCCTCGCCCAGCTGAATCTGTAAAAAGTCTTAGGGTTATAATAATAAGCAAAGACCTGTTTATGAAATCCCAGATTTGCACGGTAGAATCATCCTGCTTTTTTCATCTAAGGCGAGTATGGAAAATGTGTAGATTTTTAACCACTGAAGCTTTAACTCTGGTCCTTCTTGCTCTGGTTATCTCCCGCATTGATTATGCCAACTCACTCTATGTTGGCATTCCTGTCTACCAGCTCCACCGCTTACAACTAAAACCAAGCAGCCAGGCTCATTTTCCATCAACCCAGACACCAACATGTCCGCCCTTTGATGAAGAGCCTGCATTGGCTCCCGGTGGCTAAACGTTGTGTATTTAAACTGGGATGTACCATCTTCAAAGCCCTGGCCGGCCATGGACCGGCATTTATTTCTTCCTTGATACATTGTTATACTCCTGCCCGCGAACTCCATGCTTCTCATTTGAACTTGCTTATCATCCCCTTTGTAAAACGAAAGAAGCATGGAAGTCTGAGGTTCTTTTTTCTGGCTCCTCAATTTTGGAACTCCCTCCCTAAGGAATTCAGATCAGTAACCTTCTATACTCAGTTCAGAACTCTTCTAAAAACCCATCTGTTCTCTCAGGTATATGAGTAAGCTGCTGTCACCATCCCACTGCTGCACCCCGTTCACAGCGCCATGGGAAGTATACTTGTAAAGCGCACTGTTACTCCATCTCGGAGTATCCTGGCGCTGTATACCGCTGGGGAACCCGTCCTGGCTTTCCCTGTGAGATGGTCCCTACTGGGCACCTCCAAGGTAAAGCCAGGCATCCCCGGCGTTGATGGGGCCGTAGTGGAGATTAAGCTGGGCAGAGTGGGACCCATGGTTAGCGTAGACACCTCGGGGAGAATTATCGAGTCCGCGGACATTGACCCAAGACCCTGCCGAGTCGGGAATTGAACCCTGGTCCCGGGCCGACCTGTGCTTCAGGGTCTGCCGCTTCTAACCAGTGAGCCACACTTCTCCATGAAACCGCTTGGTGTAAGTGCGATATACAAATGATTTTAACTTAACTTAACATACTCTTTATCAATCTTAGAAGGATGAAGGGACTAGTCAGACCTGTCAGAATTCTAACTTTTAACCTGCAGGTCACACACCAATGCCACGGGAGAGTATTTAAGTCTGCATTATGAACCTGTCTCTTATTTACTCCATGTACAAATATTCAAATACACCATTGCCTGATGCATCTCTGTCATGCAGAATGTTAGCAATCAAAATGTAGCCAGGATATTATTTCAATATTCCCAGTCAGGCAAATAGAATAATGATTTTACCCCAACAGCACATGAAAAAAGCCACAAATTATATTTATTGAACTTTTATACTAACTGAAAAAAAGGCCAAGTTCTAGTATGGACATTCATACAGGATACGGTTTTCATATTCGTCATAAAATGATTTTATGTAATAGTGCAGTGTTGCCTTTTTTAGGTGCAGGAAACTGTTACTGTTTCACAATTTTATGGTACTGAGAGTACGGACTCCTAGAATGATGAAAGTCTGTGTTTGTCCTGTTTAAATTTTAACTCAAGATCTGCGGGTCACGGACATATGTCAGCGGGCAAATATTAATGAATATAAAATTAAATGAAATCACCAGAAACAGACGCCGAATACACACATTCTGGTTTGAGGGGACGGGCTCTTTGAGAAACGAACAGCAGTCATTTATTTAAACTTAGGGCCCTGCAGTGCCAACAGTTCTGCAGCTCTGCCAACCTACTGAAGAGGCTTGGCCCCCGGGACCTCATTGTGGCTTGTAAAGCACAGACAGGAAGTCTGAGCTAATGCTTAAGATGATGTGGCAGAAGTGGGAATCAGTCTCCGGCCAAATATATATAATTGGGAAAAACTGTGGCACAGTCAGGAATTAAGAGGATTCGAGTCTGTATAGGTTTAACCTGTAGTACAACCATTGCCTCAAGACATGGATATGAGCCGAACCAAACAATATTACTAAATTGATTAAAACAGTGTATTCTGAGCCTATCCCAAGAGGGTGAGAAATGCAGCATTTTTGTTCGAGGAAGGTGGAAATCCCATTTACGATTTTTTTTCTTTTGTTATTTTTACTTTTACCACAGATCCAGGAATATTTTACGTTTCTGGATACTTTTAGAACTCTGTATATTTTATCACTATCCTTCTCCTACACTTATTCATAGTTTCTTCTCCTCCTCTCTCTATCCTTTATCCTAACACCAACGCATAACCAGCAAAGGGGAAACCGGCCGAGATGTATGCCATTAACTCCATACCTTGTATTCTCAGAGGCGGGTAGCCAACATAACAATTCTTGTCTTTATTGTATGTATACAAAATATTATAAATAAAATAATAATAAAAAAACTGTATATTTTGTTCTAAATTTCAAAGCAAAGCGAAAGCTTGAAGAAACATCCTAAAAAAGGAGGAAGGAAAATAAAGGGGGCAAGGATGCAATGAATGTAAAGGACAATATATGCAACGGCACTACTGTTGAACTTGTTTACTGTAATGGCATCTCCAGGGGATTTACAGCTGAACTTAGCTATGGGAACTTGCAAGGACAGTCTTTTCTGGAAGCTGTGGCCGCAAGACATTTGCTGCTTGTACCAGTCTCTGGGTGGCGTCTTAAGTTATTTTTCATGCGAGGAATGTCCTTGCGTGCAATTTTCACGTTGATGACTGATGAAATGCATTTTGTGTATTATGCATAACTTGCACAAAAAAGATGCCTGTTATATGAGGAAAATATTTTCCAATCTCGCTTAGCCTTCCCTGCTCCATATTTTCCTACAAAAGGAAGCTACCTGTTGGTGAACAAGCAAGTGTGGTTGCAGATGCATGATGGATTTGAGCATTTTTAAAGTTGTAACTATAAAATCGTTCGAGTGCTGAATGCTTGGAATCATTTCAAGTGCCTACAAAGATGTTAATTCAGTAGGCGCGAAGGGGGCGGGGCTTATGTTCGTGAGGACTGCACCGTTCTCGAAATACTTCGTGCAGAACTCAGATGGGGAGTCTCCTTGCATAAATGAAACAAAAACACCAGAGTTTATCTCCCACAAACGCATCCCTAGGCGGTGTGACGTCAGAGGAATGTGGAGTTATTCCATGCAGCGGTGGAGAAAGGGGGACAAGGAATGTACCAAGCACAATTCAGGGCACAGTACCTCAGCCTCCTCTACATGTGTGCCTGTGCCTTCACATAACTCATTCACAGAGAAAGGCACCCTTACCTCCAAGGTCAATCGGTAACTCCCATTCATGTTGGTTCTATGAGTTCATCAA
The DNA here is from genome assembly GCF_964261635.1 of Lissotriton helveticus. Taxonomy (NCBI): domain Eukaryota; kingdom Metazoa; phylum Chordata; class Amphibia; order Caudata; family Salamandridae; genus Lissotriton; species Lissotriton helveticus. Next base: position 991,598,719 of record NC_136072.1, on the reverse strand, counting down.
GGCGAGTATGAATCAAAACGTCGGTTAAAACATAGATCTCATAGATACGGTAGGGTGTCACCTGGCCAGTATTTTACCTGCATGTACTTTATTTTTAAGTCCTTTCCAGCAAAAAAATTTGGGAAAAGCAGTGTACTCCGGTATTTTTTTGCCCTTTCAAAATATAAACCTAAACGGAAGAACACATGAAGAACTCACGTAAAAGTCCTTGAGAGCTGTCTATTCAATGCCTAAGTGATTAATAAAACAAAAAGAGATATCGTTGCCACGGTACAAAAGAAGAAAGAATTATTTTTAACCAACCAGCTCTTGGCCGGCCACCTCTGCCAAAATAGCGAAATATAAACAAATGGCTGGTACATTTTTTAAAGAAAGGCCGTATCTGTAGGAAATAACGGATGTTTTCAAAATGCGTCTAACGCCTCACTGTTCCCTTAGAATTGTAAATGAAACTACAGACACGGGAATCAAAGGCTGATGGTGGGAGGACTGAACCATTAGCAAAGATCAGAGGGGTGCACAGGTGTGTCCCTGAATATCGAACCCACAGTATCAGTGGGACAGAATATCCAGGACTAAACATTGATAAATAAGAAATCTATATGTTCTCTCACTAACTCTACACATATATAACTACCCACTACGTATATCTTCAAGGTACGTAGATGAGAGTTAGGAAGAGTAAAGCTATACTTCCCTATATGCACTTATCTTTTGATATTTTATCCCTCGATAGCCTGCCCTCCGTATTCTCATACCCCGATATTGTTGCTGTTGATATTCAGTAGTACAATCAGGTGCATGAAGAAAAGTAAACACAGGTTCCTGTGCAGTGAGGAGATTTCTGCCTGTGGTTCAGATTATCAATGAAGTGCATGGGGTTGGTTCTGGAATCTTCCAAACTGTCTCCCCCTCAATTGCAGAAGCTTATGGTCTGCCTCCCGAAACACTGCCTTTTTTATTTCAATGAGACGTCCCCCTCATGTACCAATGTCCAAACTGTGGAATTCCATCCCACTGCATCTTTACACAAAACTTTGCCTTTGGGGCTTTCTGTTAGAGGGTTAAAACCTACTGGCTCCGCTTCTCCTGTGGGTTGCCGCCCTTGTATCTGGGGAAAGGGGAGATGCTCACGACAATGACCATGCATGATACTTAACTGACTGCCGTACAACCTCTTATTATGTCCTTTATGGCAATAATGCCAATATGCACTTAGTTATTTACAACAAGGGGTGGTGAGGGACAGAGTCTCTGAATTAAGCAGAATACTCTCACCCAGTCAAGAGATCAGGGCTAGATCCAACACCGTTTTTTAGCTCATTGCACCATCCCAGTTTCAGAACCTGGCTGTATGCAAATTAGTCTGTTCCTGTCTCAGTGCATGATGGGAACAGGGCAAACCAAACTACAAAAGCCAATTCTTACACTGGGAAGGAAACAAGCTTCCGGGGACCGGTTTCTGGCATTACAGCCGTCTTCAGCCCGGCTTGCTTGAATCCTGATGGTGCAATGAGCAAGGGACTCATGTCTGAGTATACCCTTCCACGCTTAGGGTGGACAAAATTATTTACAACAAGGGGTGGTGAGGGACAGAGTCTCTGAATTAAGCAGAATACTCTCACCCAGTCAAGAGATCAGGGCTAGATCCAACACCGTTTTTTAGCTCATTGCACCATCCCAGTTTCAGAACCTGGCTGTATGCAAATTAGTCTGTTCCTGTCCCAGTGCATGATGGGAACAGGGCAAACCAAACTACAAAAGCCAATTCTTACACTGGGAAGGAAACAAGCTTCCGGGGACCGGTTTCTGGCATTACAGCCGTCTTCGGCCTGGCTTGCTTGAATCCTGATGGTGCAATGAGCAAGGGACTCATGTCTGAGTATACCCTTCCACGCTTAGGGTGGACAAAATTATTTACAACAAGGGGTGGTGAGGGACAGAGTCTCTGAATTAAGCAGAATACTCTCACCCAGTCAAGAGATCAGGGCTAGATCCAACACCGTTTTTTAGCTCATTGCACCATCCCAGTTTCAGAACCTGGCTGTATGCAAATTAGTCTGTTCCTGTCCCAGTGCATGATGGGAACAGGGCAAACCAAACTACAAAAGCCAATTCTTACACTGGGAAGTAAACAAGCTTCCGGGGACCGGTTTCTGGCATTACAGCAGTCTTCGGCCCGGCTTGCTTGAATCCTGATGGTGCAATGAGCAAGGGACTCATGTCTGAGTATACCCTTCCACGCTTAGGGTGGACAAAATTATTTACAACAAGGGGTGGTGAGGGACAGAGTCTCTGAATTAAGCAGAATACTCTCACCCAGTCAAGAGATCAGGGCTAGATCCAACACCGTTTTTTAGCTCATTGCACCATCCCAGTTTCAGAACCTGGCTGTATGCAAATTAGTCTGTTCCTGTCCCAGTGCATGATGGGAACAGGGCAAACCAAACTACAAAAGCCAATTCTTACACTGGGAAGGAAACAAGCTTCCGGGGACCGGTTTCTGGCATTACAGCCGTCTTCGGCCCGGCTTGCTTGAATCCTGATGGTGCAATGAGCAAGGGACTCATGTCTGAGTGTACCCTTCCACGCTTAGGGTGGACAAAATTATTTACAACAAGGGGTGGTGAGGGACAGAGTCTCTGAATTAAGCAGAATACTCTCACCCAGTCAAGAGATCAGGGCTAGATCCAACACCGTTTTTTAGCTCATTGCACCAGCCCAGTTTCAGAACCTGGCTGTATGCAAATTAGTCTGTTCCTGTCCCAGTGCATGATGGGAACAGGGCAAACCAAACTACAAAAGCCAATTCTTACACTGGGAAGGAAACAAGCTTCCGGGGACCGGTTTCTGGCATTACAGCCGTCTTCGGCCCGGCTTGCTTGAATCCTGATGGTGCAATGAGCAAGGGACTCATGTCTGAGTATACCCTTCCACGCTTAGGGTGGACAAAATTATTTACAACAAGGGGTGGTGAGGGACAGAGTCTCTGAATTAAGCAGAATACTCTCACCCAGTCAAGAGATCAGGGCTAGATCCAACACCGTTTTTTAGCTCATTGCACCATCCCAGTTTCAGAACCTGGCTGTATGTAAATTAGTCTGTTCCTGTCTCAGTGCATGATGGGAACAGGGCAAACCAAACTACAAAAGCCAATTCTTACACTGGGAAGGAAACAAGCTTCCGGGGACCGGTTTCTGGCATTACAGCCGTCTTCAGCCCGGCTTGCTTGAATCCTGATGGTGCAATGAGCAAGGGACTCATGTCTGAGTATACCCTTCCACGCTTAGGGTCTTAGGGTGGACAAAATTATTTACAACAAGGGGTGGTGAGGGACAGAGTCTCTGAATTAAGCAGAATACTCTCACCCAGTCAAGAGATCAGGGCTAGATCCAACACCGTTTTTAGCTCATTGCACCATCCCAGTTTCAGAACCTGGCTGTATGCAAATTAGTCTGTTCCTGTCCCAGTGCATGATGGGAACAGGGCAAACCAAACTACAAAAGCCAATTCTTACACTGGGAAGGAAACAAGCTTCCGGGGACCGGTTTCTGGCATTACAGCCGTCTTCGGCCCGGCTTGCTTGAATCCTGATGGTGCAATGAGCAAGGGACTCATGTCTGAGTATACCCTTCCACGCTTAGGGTGGACAAAATTATTTACAACAAGGGGTGGTGAGGGACATGTATACTTACCTGGCTGAATGGAATGCATTATCTTTCCCTGAGAAGCATGGCGTTTTGAGTTGGCCCTCCTACACTTCCCCCTGGCAACAGAATTTACTTCCACTGCACAGCCCCCACATTGGTTGCACCAACCCTACTCTAGTGATTACTGCAAGTTGAGGCCCTGTATCCTACTTCCAACCATCACTTATCTGTTCTCTTGTGGAGTTGGGATCCAGATGCACTTCCTATGCCTCTTACTGCTACTTCTTGAGTAAGGGCCTGGACAATGGACCTGCCACCCAATCCATCCAGATGATCATTTTAGCACAACAATGAACCACTTCCTCTCCTACTTTCCAGCAATGATGCCAACTTCAGTTCCACATGTCCTTCTTGCCAAAAAATCAAGTATATGGTATGGTGCCATAAGTACCTTGCATCCTGTCTGGGCCTCAAAGATGTGCAAAGATTCTGCAGCCCCCCAAAGTTCCCCCCCAATGGATCAGTGTCATGAATTAGCCTCTGGCTTTCATGACTCTTCGTGTTTTTCTGCAACTGCCGCAGTACCACATTCTTCTTGGACATCCCTACTGTCTGCACGTACATCATGATCGCCCTCATTCCCAAATCCTACACGTCCCCTGAATGTCCCTAATGCATGAAATATGGCCACCACAAGACCAAAGGTCAACACCGTGGAAAACATTCATGGCCACCACAAGACCAAAGGTCAACACAGTGGCAACCATTCATGGCCACCACAAGACCGAAGGTCAACACAGTGGCAACCATTCGCTTTCAACGCCACATATATATCTCACAGATCTAGCCCGGCCTCTCCCTTTCAAAGGCACCACCTCTCCGTTTCCTGTTTGGGTGCCATTTTTTAATCTCTTAATCCCACTAAAATATTCTAGCTCACAGCATAACCTGCTTGACATGACCCCACACAGCCACACCACTAAATCCCTCCTACCTTGAGCTGCTGCAGCACCCCATATATCTTTGATGGAGTTCAGGTGAAGAATTACCATTAAAGAGGACCGTATTTATTTGTCCCGAAGTATTAACTGTGCATTACAATAGGAAACTTTGTTTCACAAAATGATGCTATTTGTTTAACACTGAGAGTTGTGTTTATTATTCCTTTCTCTGGCTGCATGTTTAGAGTATTTTGCAATTCTAACTAGTGGTGCTCTTGTTGGCCTGTACAGGTGAAAGGAAAAGGCCATACTGTCATAGAAGTTTTCTAACACATATGTAAAGATGTTTGCAGGGGTGCCGGGAACAATTTTCAGAGTGGGGGGTGCTGCCATCATTGTTACATCACTGAAGTCATAGGGATTGTTAAAAATCCAAGAGTCACACAAAGAACAAGTGTAGAAAATTGATTCAGCAGGAGAGTGGCGAGGGTGTAGTGTGTAGCTGTGGTGTTTTTTGGAAACAATGTTGCAAATATATTGCTAAAGCATGGTCTGGTAGCACAGTATCATTTACAGACAGCACATTTTCCATTCAAATGTCCACAAAATTTGCTCAGACATGCAGTTTTACAGATAAAAAGCGCATAAACGACAATGTGTGGAAGATAATACGTATTTCTTGATCTGTTATGATCCTATTAAAATCTTTGTTTCTGTCACATTTTAGAATTACAGACAATGGTGCCACATTTGTGCTTTCTGAACTGCTGATATATTCTGAAATATTTTTACAGTTCATTTATAGATATTTACATTTCCTTGTGTGTTCTGAAAAAAATGTCATTCTATAGCCTTTCGTTTTACATTCCCTATAACATTTCCACATAGGTCTCTTTGTAAAACCGTCTCGCATTGCAATAAGAGAAAGTAAACACGAATCTCCACTGAAAGAATATATAACCTTTTGGCAAATGATATAGCCTGCCTTTTGACCTCTGCCTTCCAAACACAGCAAATGTGACTAGACAAAAACAGAATTTAAAGGCATCTTTATGGCTCATTCCCATTCTGAACTCAGACACGGTTATATGTTATGTTATGTTATGTTATGTTATATGCACTTATATGGCGCACGGCTGCCCCAGCCAAGGGGCGTCCCGGCAGCAGCACCCGCACCACCCATACTTCCAGCGCCTATGGATGCTTGCTTTCTTTACATTGTAAGGTACAAGTACCACAAAACATATATCACCAGCATGGAAAGTACTGTCATGGAACTCTTGTTAGGTGATGCCGTTGGCCAGCATCCCCACTCCAAAAAACCTTTCCACTAATACTATCCTACCGCAGTCTTATCAATCAGTGGTCCCCTCCTGACCACTCTTTTATTTTCATGGTTGCCTGCACAATGTGACATACCCCATTTCATCTGCCTTCTCATTTTGTCTTTAATTATACACGCGGTACCTACCAATAAAAATATATCCTTGGGTTTTACCTCAAGATATTTTTATATAATATCCTGGATCCTGCCATCATTCAGTATTTATAGAGAACTCCCTTGTACTAAGGTTGAGTCCACCATGGTAGTATCATCTTTTCAGGTTTGGATGAGGGTACATATGATGTATCATGCCACAAAAGTGCAGGCGAGGCATCTTCATATATGATATAATGTATAATCCACGTTACCAGGTTGCAGCCGGATCACTGAATCACCCTATGCACCATCGCATTTTTGTGTTTTGCCCCCGCTCACAACCTCTCATCCCCTTCAAAAACATACAGGTGTTTTGTATTACCACTAACCACTAATGACCCAGTTCTCCAAACCCAGTAAGAAAAACCTCAAAAGAACATGTTTAAGACTGAATTAAATTGAATTAAACATGCAAAGATACAGATTTTTGCCGCTGAAGGTTCTATGCACTAGTCTGCAGTGGCCGCATAGCCCACTAAGCCAATGGACCAAGCTTGATCTTATGACCTGCAGGTTACTTAAAGATCTCTGCAACAGTCCCTTTTAAGATTATTGAAACCAGTAATAAGCAGATTACACACAGGTATCTTCTGTCGTCCTATTAACCAAGTTAGCTATGTTATAAACAGTGCTTGCACCACCCATTGTCCCTGTCAGCGCTGCCAATGACAGTCCCGATTCAGAAAAGGGGGTGGTGATGAACAGAGTGTCTGAATTAAGCAGACCACTCTTACCCAGTCCAAAGATCAGGGCTTGATCCATCACCGTTATTTAGCTCACTGCCCCATCCCAGCTCAGAACCTGGCTATATGCAAATTAGTCTTTCCCTGGCCCAGTGCATCATGGGAACAGGGCAGACCAAACTACCAAGCCAATTCTTCACCAGAAAGGAGACAAGCTACCGGGGACCGGTTTCTGGCATTTCAGCCTCGTCGGCCCGGCTTGCTTGAATCCTGATGGAGCAGTGAGCAAGGGACTCATGTCTGAGTATACCCTGCCACACCTATAGTGGCCAAAAACGATTCAGAAAAGGGGGTGGTGATGAACAGAGTGTCTGAATTAAGCAGACCACTCTTACCCAGTCCAAAGATCAGGGCTTGATCAATCACCGTTATTTAGCTCACTGCCCCATCCCAGCTCAGAACCTGGCTATATGCAAATTAGTCTGTCCCTGGCCCAGTGCATCATGGGAACAGGGCAGCCCAAACTACCAAGCCAATTCTTCACCAGAAAGGAGACAAGCTACCGGGGACCGGTTTCTGGCATTTCAGCCTCGTCGGCCCGGCTTGCTTGAATCCTGATGATGCAGTGAGCAAGGGACTCATGTCTGAGTATACCCTGCCACACCTATAGTGGCCAAAAACGATTCAGAAATGGGGTGGTGATGAACAGAGTGTCTGAATTAAGCAGACCACTCTTACCCAGTCCAAAGATCAGGGCTTGATCCATCACCGTTATTTAGCTCACTGCCCCATCCCAGCTCAGAACCGGTGATGGATCAAGCCCTGAAATGGCAGAAACCGGTCCCCGGAAGCTTGTTTCCTTCCCAGTATAAGAATTGGCTTGGTAGTTTGGTTTGCCCTGTTCCCATCATGCACTGGGACAGGAACAGACTAATTTGCATATAGCCAAGTTCTGAGCTGGGATGGTGCAGTGAGCTAAAAACGGTGATGTATCAAGCCCTGATCTTTGGACTGGGTAAGAGTGGTCTGCTTAATTCAGGCACTCTGTTCATCACCACCCCCTTTTCTGAATAATTTTGTCCACCATAAGCGTGGAAGGGTATACTCAGATGTGAGTCCCTTGCTCATTGCACCATCAGGATTCAAGCAAGCCGGGTCGACGACGCCTGAAATGGCAGAAACCGGTCCCCGGAAGCTTGTTTCCTTCCCAGTATAAGAATTGGCTTGGTAGTTTGGTTTGCCCTGTTCCCATCATGCACTGGGACAGGAACAGACTAATTTGCATATAGCCAAGTTCTGAGCTGGGATGGTGCAGTGAGCTAAAAAACGGTGATGGATCAAGCCCTGATCTTTGGACTGGGTAAGAGTGGTCTACTTAATTCAAGCACTCTGTTCATCACCACCCCCTTTTCTGAATCATTTTGTCCACCATAAGCGTGGAAGGGTATACTCAGATGTGAGTCCCTTGCTCATTGCACCATCAGGATTCAAGCAAGCCGGGCCGACGACGCCTGAAATGGCAGAAACCGGTCCCCGGAAGCTTGTTTCCTTCCCAGTATAAGAATTGGTTGGTAGTTTGGTTTGCCCTGTTCCCATCATGCACTGGGACAGGAACAGACTAATTTGCATATAGCCAAGTTCTGAGCTGGGATGGTGCAGTGAGCTAAAAAACGGTGATGGATCAAGCCCTGATCTTTGGACTGGGTAAGAGTGGTCTGCTTAATTCAGGCACTCTGTTCATCACCACCCCCTTTTCTGAATCATTTTGTCCACCATAAGCGTGGAAGGGTATACTCAGATGTGAGTCCCTTGCTCATTGCACCATCAGGATTCAAGCAAGCCGGGCCGACGACGCCTGAAATGGCAGAAACCGGTCCCCGGAAGCTTGTTTCCTTCCCAGTATAAGAATTGGCTTGGTAGTTTGGTTTGCCCTGTTCCCATCATGCACTGGGACAGGAACAGACTAATTTGCATATAGCCAAGTTCTGAGCTGGGATGGTGCAGTGAGCTAAAAAACGGTGATGGATCAAGCCCTGATCTTTGGACTGGGTAAGAGTGGTCTGCTTAATTCAGGCACTCTGTTCATCACCACCCCCTTTTCTGAATCATTTTGTCCACCATAAGCGTGGAAGGGTATACTCAGATGTGAGTCCCTTGCTCATTGCACCATCAGGATTCAAGCAAGCCGGGCCGACGACGCCTGAAATGGCAGAAACCGGTCCCCGGAAGCTTGTTTCCTTCCCAGTATAAGAATTGGCTTGGTAGTTTGGTTTGCCCTGTTCCCATCATGCACTGGGACAGGAACAGACTAATTTGCATATAGCCAAGTTCTGAGCTGGGATGGTGCAGTGAGCTAAAAAACGGTGATGGATCAAGCCCTGATCTTTGGACTGGGTAAGAGTGGTCTGCTTAATTCAGGCACTCTGTTCATCACCACCCCCTTTTCTGAGCCAATGACAGTCCCAACACAACTACTAACCACCATACTTCTGTGTGACACTTAAGACTGTTCCAGTCACCCAACACTAGAAGAAGGGCAGCAGGTATTAGTCCCTGTTAATGTATACTGAATTAATAAATGACTATTATTGTGCTCATTTCTAAATTAGACAGAGAGCCCCACCATGTGGCAGACTGACATAAGTGTCAGTGTTGACAATTAAGTGTTAGTGCCAAGCACCTGAAGCCACCAGCTCAAATTAAGCACTGGAAATGTTGTTCTTAGAAAATATAGGGATACACAAAGGTCTCTGCAGCAGGTATCTTAACGTCCAAACTGATCTATCTGTCAGCATAAGAGTAAGCTGTAAGAGCTTTTATGTCATATTTCATATGTACTGACTGGAAGAATGGCTGGCTGTCAGTGACAGTAAATACTTTCAATTTTCAGTACTGGGTACAACCGTACTACAGAGAATTGCTACCTCGCCCTGCAGCGCACAAACACAACCCTGTGAACCATTAACTAGTCCTGTTTTCAGGAATTCTAATAAACATGCAAATAGTTGACTTTTCTAAATCCTAGGCTGCAAAACGTCAAAACTTACCCTGCAGAACCATTTTGCATGAATTTGACAGCCAAAACCTCTGAATCCCCTACAACGTTTTGTGATCCAGCCCTGTCGACGAGCAACAGGTGGGCATCTAGAGGTCAGTGCTTCACAGCACTACGAGAAGAGCTCAGCATGCAAGGTTTTCAATATTCCATGATTAAATATCTATTTCCGGATGGACAGCATATTTTGTCCTCCTACCCCACACCCGCCGCGTGCATTAAACAAGTAGATTTTTGGGGGATGGAATATGCACCGAGATACACACAACATGCTTTCATACATTGACATGGATCACACATACATCTACATGAACAAATAGAGCACCACAGATACAGGTATCTATGCACAGACAGACCAACAGACATTCATGCCCACACACAGTAAGCTGATTTAAAGACATCGACACACAAACAGACGAAGCACATTTGCACATATATGCAACCACAACCCAGCAACCTTCCAGACACCGGCCCTCACAAACCACCAGAAAATGGGGAACCCACACCCACAAGTCTACAGGCCACCCTGCATTCACACAACCACATTGAGTGTCATGGGCACATCGACAAACACACATGCTGGTACCCATGCGCAGAGATCAAGGCGCTGGGACTCAAAGACAGGGCGCACATACAGACAGCCACCCATGCAGTCAAAGGGATGGACGGACATATGCACACATGATTCATGTCGACCTAATTCACCTTCATCAGAGAATACAGTATTTCGATGTAAAACAGCATATAGTATCGAGCCCCATTGAATCCCTGGCTACCTCTTGAGTGATGGAATACTCAGGGCTGGAGACCCATTCAGAGATCGAAGTGTAAAAAGAAAGCAGGTGACGTCAATAAAACAAGCCTTGGGTGACGTAGAAAGGGCAGTAACACCTCATAGCCAGGGCCACTAGAATTATGTGGCAGGGGAGGGCCAGATTATGCAGCAGGGCTGATTAAATTATGTATCAAGAAAAGAGAAAGTATGCTGCATAATGCGGCACATTTGGAATAGTATTTACCTTCTTATTCTGTACTTTCTACACAGGTTAACATTTTATGGCAAAGGTTTCACGTCATTAATACCAATTTAACCCCCAAATACAGCAATAAGCAACTAAAAGGGGTCCAATGAACGGTTGCAAAGTGCCCTCCACTGTGCAGTAACATGTGTCGCTGCGTTTTTTATTAGTAATTTGTAATCCTTTTGAGCTCAAAATCAATTTTTGATAAAATCTGCAAATTATGCTGCAAGATTATGTGGCTGCAGCACATCCATAATTATGCAGAAAACGATGGAGCCGCAACATTGCATAATTCCACTGACCCTACTCATAGTTCACAATTCACATATCAGTTCTTACTCACGAGACACCTTCGCATCTGTAGGGCTACAAAGTAATGGGTAGAAAGTCCAAGTACACCCTGCGAACTAAGAGATTGTGGCAAATCTTGCCAAGCCATGAGCAATAGTAAGAGATGAGTGGCAGACCTGAGAAAATCACTGAACAAGTGAGCATGGAGGGATTATTATTACTGAGTGACTGGTACAGTAGTGAGTTGGGTAACAATACACACCTGCTATTTCAGCGCCAAGGTAACTTATAGGATGAACTGGCACTTTGTATATATACACAGAGCTTAAGTAGGAAGAAAAAACTGGGGGGTCTCTCAAAGGGGGGTGGCCAGTGTAATTAGGGCGTGGCTTAAAACACTTAATCTAAAAATCTGTTCTTAGCATAGTGTGCTGCCCGACTTGTATTTTGCTGTTTCTGTCATTGCATCTAGATATATGATACAACAAGTAACATCATATCTACAACAAGTTAGGACTATAGGCTTTGTCAATGGTTGTTAGTTGCATAAGATAAATAAGCAGCAACTATGGGTTGTATATAATATTGAAAAAGCTTCCACTTAAAGCCTTGGACAATGTTGCTGTTCCTGAGTTTCAAAAAGAGAAGGGAAATCCAGAGAGAAAATGACTCTCTTTAAAGGATTTCCCTTCCCCTACATCGCTCACCTGGCATGACGTTATGCTGTAACTTCCCCAATAGTGAGAAGTGAACAGTGTGGGCAGCGCACATCGATGCGCCTGCTGTCACTGCAGTCCGGAACAAAACGGACCACCTGTGCCAGGGCACAAAACAGAGCCCGATAGAGTCCCGTTTCGGGGCCTCCTTAAAAAAACTGCCGGTGCTCAGAGCCGGTGAGACCCGGCCCACTTAAAGCCCTGCATATATATGTTATGTTATATTATGTATGCTGCATATTTACTAGTAGTGTACTGGAACCAGACAACATAATAGGAACAGAAAGAAGCCTTGGTCTTACTGTGAAACTTGTTTGCACTGAATGGCAAGTGAATGGGTGTTGAATTCAAGAGTAGGAAGTGGTAGAAGAAGAAGACACAATTATTTTTAAAAGTGCCTGCATAAACGTATTGTGGAAATATAGGAATGAGACAACAAAGGCAAATCTGAAGACGGTGTAAAGCCAATGGCTGAAGAACACACAGTAAATGATGGAGCTAGCAGGATTTCCCTACTGTCGCATTCCATACTGCAGGCCCAAGGCATAGTTAGCTTTTAATCTTGAAGAAATAAATATTTTACTTGACAGTACAGTCAGCTGGACCTTGGACTTAACTAGTTCTGGTGGGATTCAGGCTTCGTGTCCACTTAATATCTAACCCGTCTGCAGAGAAGATCAAGTTCAAGGTGGGGAACATAGGGGATTATCAATGCCCAATCAGACCTTGGCATCTCTTTATAGAAAACAATTGTTGGAATGCTTTGATCACCATATCATATTTTCCTATAGTTAACAATGAGGTGCACTTCGAAAGCCCATTCCATCCTTGGCCTCTTTGAATAGAGTGCACTTTACATGTTTATTTGAATTTAGCGCCTGCACGTCTTTGCGACCAGCGTATGACACAGTCAGGGCTACTAGAATGCTCCATCGACAACTAGCAGCAAAACCCAGCAGTGAGATTTCCTTTCATAATCACTTTTATGAACTGTTTAGTTCAGTTGGGTCAAATGAAGCAAACATCAACTGCAGGAGTGCGTGGAATTTCGAAATGAAAACCCAGCACTAGAAATGTTGGTGTCTAGCACGTGTTTTGATCTAGAAATCTCAGCGGCACTCTTTAATCTGCATTAATTAAATGGACCAGTTTTTGTTTTCTATCCCAAACAAGTAGATGTACACGAGGGCCTCCATTATAGGTTCACTGATACCACCTGTGTGGAGCAAGTGGTAAATGGTTAGGGGGGGTGGTATTTCTTTTGGCTGTGTTGGTATGGATGGACCGTTCTCCTTTTACTTCAACTGGAGGAATCTTCTTCCGTTCTCCCCATGTGGGCTTAATAATTTTAAGTCCGTACACATATAGTTGCCTGGAGCGGTTTCCTCTCCTGGATACCACTTGCGGCACCTCGTGATGGAGCCCTCTTCACTCCCTAGGACTTGTTTCAATGCTCTTGTGTGTGATTTGCCTGACTATAACGTTGCACCATATATAATAAGAATCTAGGCCATGATTAGCATGGGCGTAGGAAGTGTGGGGGATGAGGGGGATATATCCCCCCCAGATTTTAAAGTGGGGGGACATGGGGGACAAGTGTGGCAGGGACGAGGGCACCAAAGAATTTCCCCTCTCCCTTCTGTTATTCACTGGGCCATTAGCGCGCGAAAGCGCTACCTAATGGTCCTGCACTTGACCTGCGTGGAGTCAAAGAGGCCACCCGCCCTCTGCCCTTTGTTATGCTGCTGGAAGGCTCAGCGTCCTGTGAAGGCAAGCACAGTGTCAACTTCTCCTGAGTCCTGATCTGCCTCTGGCAGCGGCCCTCCTACCCCTCTCTCTTTCTTTTTCCTCTATCTCTTTCTGTCTCTGTCTTCCTCCTTGTTAAGTTCTGATTTCGAGACAGCTCTTACGTTCTCTCTCTTGCCTCTCTTTGTCTTTATTTGTTTCCCTGTGAAATGGATCCAAAATAGAAAGAACACTTCAGCTGGAAATGTCCCCATTTGCTGATCGTTTTATAATTCCAAAGAAAAACCTTAGGACGGAGAGAAAAAATTATTAAATACCAAAATAAAGCAATACAGAGTGGTCAGCAGACAGGCCAGATTGTTATTTACACCCACCCACACACACATTAGCACCACTTTACATAGTTTGCCAGTGAAAGCGCTACTTTCTTTTTTTCGTCTTTCTTTGAAGCACATTGTTTTTCCAGGGTGGGGAAGTGCACCATCCCTGAAGGGACTGCAATACCTGGTTGATGAGTGGAGTAGAAACGTTTAATATGATCGTTTTCAACTGTTTTAATTATTTTAGCTTATAAAATGTGTACTGTGGCTCTGTGTTCGGGGATGTGGTCTTTTTTTAAACCAAACTGCTTACATTTTGAAAGGATATAAGCAATGGGCATTGAAACGGGTCCCTTCCTGACTGGTCCTGTAGCTATGTCCTGAAATTTACAGGAAAAATCACTTACTGATTTCTGAATAAAGAGTTTAAAACTGTTACGGTAACCATGTTGTTCCTGAATACATTTCACATGTTTTGCTTATTTTTGCATTCCTTATGAGTGTTTGCTTTTTCCAGGGTGTTCTTCGTTTTTTTCAGGCAGCGTTTACTGTTGTCTAGTGCATAACTTAAATTTAGTTGCAGCACAATTGAGTTGTAGCTTAAGGCAGTGCAAGTTTCTCTCAGTGGGGCAGTGTGGTGTTCAGTGTGGGAGAGGATGTTGCACTCTGGCCAGAGCTGCTGAATTTGGAACTTGAGCATCATTTTCAGCCTTCATGACCAGTCCACCAGACCACACTCCTGACAGAGATTATTCTGATGCTACACTTTAGAAGGCCCGATAGACCTTAGAAGCCCTGGTGTCTTAACACCCGTAGGTGTACCCTAATGGCGGCAAGTGTGAGTTAACCTTGAAGGCCTGTCCACCACAATCCATACTGCAGTTCACCTCCAGTCTTGCGAGCAGGCATACAAAGAAGCACACCCTAGACACACCATCAACAGTGACGGTCACTGAGGTCACAAGATCCTTGAGGCCAGTCCACCGCACCCATTGGTACCTCCATTGGCCTTTTTTAGCAGTAGTGGTGCAACTCACCAGGGATCAGTAATTAAGGATTTGCATGCACCCCAAACTTAGGGGGTGATTATAATGGTGGTGGGACTGCTCTGTCACCTCGTCAGTGGCGGTTCCACCGCCATCGTTGACTGCATTACCACCAGCAATATTACAATGGCGGGTGGTTCCCTGGCGGTCAGAAAGACCACCGCCACACACCCAACTGGTGCCTTGAGCCCGCCAGTGTGGCGGAGGGGCTCGTGGTTCCTACAATGCTGGTGGTGCCTACCAGCCACCACAGTAGGGATTACGATACCCTTTACCCGCCAGCCTATCCATGGCGGTTCACCCCCCATGAAAAAGTTGGTGCAAAGGGACATGGGGGCCCGTAGCAGGTCCCCGTCCCCTCAGCCCCCAGACATGGGACCCAGGGGATATCTAAGATGCCCCCCTACATATCACTGCACCACGTGGCAGGCACCTGATTGTGCCTGCCACGTAGTGCAGTGATATATGTAACATGTCCTTTTTTACATTGCTGCGGATGATGCAGCCATCAGCACCTGCTGCAATGTAAACAAGCATTGGCATTGCCAATAGGTCTCGCTTGTGGGACCTTATAAGTATTTAGTTTTGCAGCACAATATCCTTGTTGCATAATCGGATATTGTGCTGCAAAACTAAATACTTATAAGGTCCCACAAGCGAGACCTATTGGCAATGCCAATGCTTGTTAATGTTCCTTCTCCAAGTCTTAAGTGTTGCAGTGTGTTCTTTCTATCCAACTTCTTGGTGCAAGGGGCGGCTTGCTTTTTCCTCTACATGTGTGTCCGATCTGACTGCCAGAGTGCTGTTGGGGTTATTAAAGGTTAAATCACTGTTTTCAAATGTGCGGCAGAGCAAGTAACTCTTTGTTGCTCTGCACTTTTCCTGGATCCTGTTCTTCCAGCAGCAGCATCTCTGGAGGAGTCCGTATGCCATGTACTCTTTTCAGTCTTTTCCCCTCGCCAGTGTGCGCACAGCTCGGCAGACAGACACGCGGGCTTGAATCAGCGCAGGAGTGCTGCCACTATGTGTAACCCTGCAGGCTGCAGCTGTAGCGAGGTTTCTCCCGTGTGCCCATTTGTGTAAGATAGCAGCATTTTTGTTCCCTCACAAAACAGCTTTCATATAGCGTTTAAAACGTGGGTCTGCTGTCAGTGGAAGCTGTGCAGAGGTGCGCCGTGCTCTCTATCAGGCTTGTAATTAAAGCTGAATGCAAGAGACCTGGATGCGAAATACCCCTGTGCCTGCCCCCAGCTTTAGTTCTTTATTGAAAAGGACTACGTTTAAAGTCGCATTGTCTGAAGTACTGTTTCTTGTGAACGGCATTATGATTTGTGTACTAGTGTTATTTTTGGGTGGAGGCAGCAAATGCTTGGCGATGGAGGGCAGGAAAGTTAGAGAAAGAGGGGTGAGGGATGGCGAGGTCTGGCAGGGAACAGATGGCCTGGGAGCGCTTAGAAGCCAAAAGTCAGCTGGGGACCGGGTGATTCGTAAATTACAATAAACCGAGTCAGCTTCATCACTCTTACGAAAATGACGACAGTTCATTTAATGTATAGAACTTTTTACTGTCTGCGTTTATTTCAGCTAGCACAATAGGCTGCACTCGGGGGGCAGGAAGGAAATGTGCAGAGGTGCGCCGTGCGCTCTATCAGGCTTGTGTTTAAAGCTGAATGCAAGAGACCTGGATGCGAAATACCCCTGTGCCTGCCCCCAGCTTTAGTTCTTTATTGAAAAGGACTACGTTTAAAGTCGCATTGTCTGAAGTACTGTTTCTTGTGAACGGCATTATGATTTGTGTACTAGTGTTATTTTTGGGTGGAGGCAGCAAATGCTTAGCGATGGAGGGCAGGAAAGTTAGAGAAAGAGGGGTGAGGGGTGGCGAGGTCTGGCAGGGAACAGATGGCCTGGGAGCGCTTAGAAGCCAAAAGTCAGCTGGGGACCGGGTGATTCGTAAATTACAATAAACCGAGTCAGCTTCATCACTCTTACGAAAATGACGACAGTTCATTTAATGTATAGAACTTTTTATTTACTGTTTGCGTTTATTTCAGCTAGCACAATAGGCTGCACTCGGGGGGCAGGAAGGAAATGTGCAGAGGTGCGCCGTGCGCTCTATCAGGCTTGTAATTAAAGCTGAATGCAAGAGACCTGGATGCGAAATACCCCTGTGCCTGCCCCCAGCTTTAGTTCTTTATTGAAAAGGACTACGTTTAAAGTCGCATTGTCTGAAGTACTGTTTCTTGTGAACGGCATTATGATTTGTGTACTAGTGTTATTTTTGGGTGGAGGCAGCAAATGCTTGGCGATGGAGGGCAGGAAAGTTAGAGAAAGAGGGGTGAGGGGTGGCGAGGTCTGGCAGGGAACAGATGGCCTGGGAGCGCTTAGAAGCCAAAAGTCAGCTGGGGACCGGGTGATTCGTAAATTACAATAAACCGAGTCAGCTTCATCACTCTTACGAAAATGACGACAGTTCATTTAATGTATAGAACTTTTTACTGTCTGCGTTTATTTCAGCTAGCACAATAGGCTGCACTCGGGGGCAGGAAGGAAATCGCACAGTAAAAACAATGACATTATTGTTGGGAACGTCTTTTAATGTGTGTGTGGGTGGTGAAGCGGCAAGGAAAGTAGTTTCATGAAATGTAAATTCATATACAGAGGGGGGTTAAGTGAGGGACGAGGGAGATTTGAATGGGAAATAAAGAGGAGGTGCAGAGGGATGAGGGAACACGGCCTGGGGGAAGCTGGCTGGGGAGGGGGAGGAGAAATGCAAGGAAGTTAGGGGAGGAGAAGCCGCAGAGCGCACGCTGGGCGAAGCCCTTTGATGTGCTCTGCGGCAAGATGCAATTAGGAGGGAGGGAGGCTGATGCGCGTTCGTGTTGATCACGTGGTTCACGTGAACTTCATGAAAACGCCAGCAAAAAGCTGGTGGTTTCATGAAGATTTTGCCGACTTGAATTCTCGCTCCGCTCGATGCGCATGCGCGCATCGATAGGTCGCGAGACCTAAAAATGGGCCCTGCGAATGCCATAGTCGTGGTCCCATTGTAATGCCTATCGTGGGGCCGCCACCTTGAAGGCCAGCGGTCCCATTCCCCGATTCGATGGCGGACGGACTGAAGTCCTCCTGCCATCGTAATCAGCTTCTAAGTTTGCAAACTTCATGGTCTCTGCGTCTCTGCGTCATGCACAAACACTTTTAACATGTGCAGCCTGCTTTCGGGCCACTGGAGTTATGCAGTAATGGAGGCCAAAAAGATGTTGCAGTGTTGACTAAATTATGCAACAATAAAAAGGCTGCAGGGTAATGCAGTGCATTTTATGATACTTTATTATTTTGACATATTTAGCCTCTGCAAAGCTTTTGCCTCATTAGTACCTGTGTCACATACAAATGCAGCAGTGGGAAAGGTGACCAGTCAACCTTTGCAAAGGGCCCTACACTTCACAGCAACATAAGTCATATTTCTCTTAGTAATTTTTGATCCGTTTGAGCAGCAAAATTATTTTGGGTCAAATTGTTAGATAATGCAGCAGATGATGTATTATGTGGCAAATATGACACAGCCATAGTTAAGTGGAAAACATTTTTCCACTTAATTTAATTTTGCCCCAGCATTGTAGTTGATCAATTTGCATGTTCCCCAAACCCAAAAGTCGAGTTTGGGCACAATTTGCATTTTAAAAGCAGTCCTACAACACAGGGCTACTTGTAAACTGACCTCAGGCTTCAGCAGTGCACACATGCAAACGCAGAAAGGGCTGCTGGACCTGCCCTATTATATTCTAGGGACTTAAAGGTAGTTCTAACCCCCCTGCCCTATTATGTACTAGGGCCTTAAGGGAGAGGCCATGCCAATCATAGGGGTACCCTAACCCATAGTGCACCCTAGTGTATGTTGGTGTTTTCACAGTTTCTTTAGGTGTCTCTTTCAGAATAGCACTGGCCCTGTGCCTGTTCAGGCAGAGGCCAGGGTCAGTCAGGTACCACCAGTACCAGTCAGCAAAACGTTGGGGAGTGCCCAGGGCAGAGGATGGCTTTGCAACACTAAAGAAGCACAACCACAGAATTTAAAACATAACACCATGGTTGTGGGGTTCTCTTTAATAATCCGAATTGATTTCTATCCTAATGAACCCATTTTCCAACCTTAGGATAAGGAAAGACTGGGGAAAAATCATAACGTTCTAATCTATACCTTGAAGTTTTCGTGCAGCTCTTTGATGATGGTTAATAGCTCACTGTTCTATGTTAGGATTTTAACTTATAAACTGCAAATACCAAAAGAATCTCTCAGACAAAAGCAGTAACTCACTGACCTATTTACATGATATGCATTTTGTGATCTGCTTGGTACACGTTCTTTGCAGCAGGCATATTACCCCACTGTGGCTACCTTACCAAGAGTCAAAACTTCCACTAGACAAACCTCCGATCTCTCTCAATAAAGAACATTAATCACCAAAGTTATCTTCACATTTTTATTGTTGCCTGAAAATTGCTGGAGACCAGGAATGCAGCAGCAGGTATATTTCAAACCATAATGCACTTGCAAACGCGACGCCCCCACCCTAAATCCGTGACCTTTGTTTGCTTGGTGCATGAAGATGCAAGATTCATATACATGTTTTTTAACATTTGGTCCGATTACTATATGAAATAACAAACAAGCATACATGCAAACTGTGACAACATGCCTGCTTTTCTCAATATTTCACTTCGAAAGTATACGATTGTATTTGTTTAACGGGAGGTGATTTGTATAGGGTCACTGGGAAGTCCACAAGGTTGTCCCTGTCCCCCCCCAGAATTTTAGTGTCTCCTACGCCCCTGATGATTAGGGTATACGTGACAACTGACTTGCTAAGTTGCTTCTTCACTAATGGCATCACCATCATGGTGGGGACCAGGGCGGGTGGCAGAACTAATACTAAGTTAATTTTTAAAAACTATACCTTTAAGTAAATTATCTCGCTACAGTGATTTAATATGGTGTACTAAGGTGAAACACCTCCACGCGTTAAACACACGTATTTTATTTTTCAAAGGACTACATCATATTTTTACACGTTTATTGCATGATGTACATTCTGAACATTTTCACCGCTCGGCTCGTGCACAGGCTCTTAGAGCCAAGCCAGACCCTTGCCTCGGCTCTCCCTGTGTTTTTGTTGGCTCAGACTCTTCAAGTTAGGAGTGTATAAAAGGTTAATGCTGGTGAGCGTACAACAGAAGGCACAATTCATAAATAAACGCCCGTGCAAGCAGTCCACGCTCTCTGCCCTATGAGGACACACATCTGCCATCGGGAAATCATATGTTGGCCAAACAGTACGGAGTTAAACACAGGAGGAACATACAGCAACGCTGCCACCGTGAGCAGCCCCGGCCCGCCCCGCCTCCCTTCCCCACTCCGGCACTTGTTGAAACCTGCTTCCCGCAGACAGCAGCACTTCCCCCCGGGGGCTTAATCCGCACACGGGGCGAGTGGAGCTCTCCGGGGCATTTCCCTTTTTATAAAACATTCACTAAGCAGAACACGTGATGTGCACGCACACACACACTCTCTACCGTTCTGCACGACTTAGAAGATGTCACGGTTCAACACACAAACGAACGACTGACGTCACAACAGCGCCCAAAGAGAAACAGAAGTAAAAGTCACACGGGCGCCAAGCCTTCGGGACTGGAGCAGAACAGAATAACTGGGGCGAGAGGGCAGCTCTTGTGCCACTTGCAGTGCACTGCACACTGCATACCAATTACCTGACTCAGCACAAAAAGGTGTGAGACGAACTAACAACCTCCTTCGAAGCGCTCGCCCCGAATACATCCCTGGGTTGGAGTTACAAAAAGAGGTCTATTGAAAAGGCTGACGCACCGTGTGATATCAGACAAGGCAAGAGCAGGGGGACAGGGATGGGAGTCGACACACCGAGTCACCGATCCAGAGAGCACCTTCACTCCAAGGGCTAAGCTACAGGCAGCTGAAAGCAAGTTTAGTGTGCGCAGCAGCGGCCCTTCTCTCTGCCCGGTACCCGTCCCACACCTGCGGTACCTGCTCCGTCCTTACCGGGACTGCGGGCTCCGGAGTCCTGACCATCTACCTCCGGACGCCAGGCTGGCTCGGGGCTGCTCCTCGTCGAGGCGAGAGCTGGTGGGAAGCTCCGCCGGTTCGGGCTGGCTGCACACTGGCGGCCTGTGATGTGTCAGGGGAGGAGACGCCGCTGCTGCCGTGCTGTGCCCGCGGAGCTCCCT
The DNA here is from genome assembly GCF_964261635.1 of Lissotriton helveticus. Taxonomy (NCBI): domain Eukaryota; kingdom Metazoa; phylum Chordata; class Amphibia; order Caudata; family Salamandridae; genus Lissotriton; species Lissotriton helveticus. Next base: position 991,577,511 of record NC_136072.1, on the reverse strand, counting down.
TCAGTCCGTCTGTAACGCGCCTCCGTCCGCTGAGTTACTGCTAAACTTCCCTCTGCCTGCCTGCCTCCCTCCCCTCACACCACCAGCAGCAGACCACCTCCTGCTTCCTGAGCAAACACCACGCCTTCCGAGGCAGACCCCCGACAAACACAGGCCTGTCTCCAGAGCTGGGCTCCAGCCGGCAGGAAGCGCCTCTCCCAGGGTGACCACCCTTAGCAAATAAGGTCCCCCGGGTCCACCCGGTCTGCCGCCTTCCCACCGCACACCCTTGCCATCGGTGATTCTGCCCCCCTGTGTCACATGGCCCGCCCACACACCACCTGCTGCCGCCATACCCCGCAGAAGAGCCCCCCTTGATTCCCCCCCAGTAATAGGACGTGCCCTTCGTTTCTCTCTCTCCGTGACTATTGCTCTGCCCCCTGTCCCGACTCACGACACTTCCATGTCTCCCAGTGCTTGCACCTCTCACTGTCCACCTGTCCATCACTTCCTCCCTTCTTTCTGCGTGTGCCCTGGCCTGTCAACCATGCCTCTGTCTGTCTCTCTCTGCCCCTCTCCCAAAGTCTGCCTGCCCCGTACGCCTCTGTCCATATTTCTCTTTCTCCTTCTGCATGTGCCACCATCGTTCTCTCTCCATATGCCCCTCCCTGTCTCTCTGTTCCGGTCCTCCTATGTCCCAGTCCCTAACTGTCTTTTCCTGTCCTCCTAGACTTTGTCCTTGCCATGGTCCCACTGCCACCAATGGTGACATTTGTACAGAAATGCGTTTCCCTGCGCTTGTCCCTCTCCCTGTCTCTTCCCGATCCCTCTGTCTCTCTGTCCATCATTTCCTGCCCCATCGTCCCTCCCCTCTATCTTTTCTGTCGCTGCCCAACATGCATCTGTCTGCCTCTCTCTGTGTTCCTTTCCCTCATCCTGTTTCCCCGTCCCCGTCCCTGCCCCCGTGCCCTGTCCCTAATACTCTTTCTCCTTCAGCATGCGTCCTCGTCCCCATGCTTCTGTCCCTGTCCTCCTGTCCCTATCTTCTTTTTTCCTGTCCAAATCTCTGTCCTTTTCATAGTATCTCTGCCACCAATGGTAACACTATTGCAGAATTTTAAGTTTTGTTTTGAAAACACACTATTTAAAAAAAAAAACACTTACCTTGGAAAATAAATACTGCCAAACGTGCACAGGAGCTGAGGCCTGTTTCTGCCCCCTGCCCCCTCCCCCCCACTTTAGGACGTGAGGGTTATTTTTTTATCTCTCCTGATTCTCCCAAACACGGGTAGGTATTTCAAAACAATTGGCCGTGGTATTTTTAGCCCCACCCCACATTGCTCAGTGGCGAGAGGGGACATTAGGGGTTTGAAGTGCTCACCTTGCCAATGGCAAGGGGGCATCATTTTCTAACTGATTCCACATTGCCAAGGATGGCTATCTTCTATGTCCCATTGCCCCCGAGGAAGACAAGGGATAGATTTGCCCCCTCCCCACCCCGCCTTGCCCAATGGGTGCAGTGGAGTTACAAATGAACAAATAAAGGAAGTGGCCGCTACAAGATGCCCTGCTCTTCATGGCTGTGAGAGGATGTACGACATTACAACGCATGCTTTTACCACGCATGCTTTTACATCGCAAGTTTTACAACGCATACCATTACAACGCATAGTGCTTTGGGGCGCTGGATAGTGAATAGTTTAATTTACTATTCCAACTCCAGTCCCCGTGGATAGTAAGGAAGGTGTTGGATAGTACATTAAACCTATTCCCTATCCTAGAGCGCCCCCCAGCGCAATGCGTTGTAATGGTTTGCGTTGTAAAAGTTGTGTCGTAAAGGCACTGCGTGGTAAAAGTTGCATTGTAAAGGATGTTTCCCCCGTGAGATGCTGAAATGCTGCAGGCCACGAACCAGTGGGACAGTTTGCAGCTTCCCCCGGAGCTGAGTTCATCGTTAAAGCAATCAGCTGCTCCACGCCTCGATGGGGGGCAGCATTGTGCGAGGCCCGAGCCAAGGGTCTGGTTAGGCTCCTAGAGCCTGTTGATGAGCCGAGCCCCGAACACGTGTGCTATGTCCATCACACAACAAATAGCACGCAAAGTATGATGAAGTCTCTTCAAAATTCAAGAGTGTATTTTTTTTAACATTTGGGAGCTTTGACATTAATACATCGTTTTATAGCACTGCACTAAGACCTGTTTATTAAAAGTGATAATTGTTAAACATGAACTCTTAGTGAACTAAGAGGCAATACCGTTCTCATGTAAATCCAGTATGTGGTCCAGATTATTATAGAGCAACATTATGTAGTATATGAAATCAAACATAAAAGGTTTTGTACACCTGGTATCCTGACCCGACACAATTGAAAGTACTTTCATATGCGATAATGAAGAAAATATGAATGAAGAAAAAGGAGTTTTGGCGAAAAAGAGTATTTGTCTAAGATAACACAGTTTAAGCTGAATTTACAAAGCAGCCAGTAAATGGGTATCTGTCTTTACTTGCCGAGCGTGTTCTTTTTACCTCTTTGTGCATTCTTCTTCAGCACAAAGGTATTGGAGTGTTTTACGTGAGCACCAGTTAAAGTACACAGGGTAACACTCATTGCATGGGGCATGGGGAGATTGAGTAATTTGTCCAGAATCACAAGCTGTTTAGCTGACGCCGAGACTCAAGCCTGGTTCCCAAGGTCAGCAGCTCTGGCCATTATGCCACATCCTGGGTAGCATGGGGGTGGGGAGGTGGTAGGCAGAAGCCACATGTAAGCTCAGCTCGTTATTGGCTCACTGTTCCAGCAGGACCTCGAGCTGAGCCAGGCTTCAGACTTGAGCCTGGCTCGAGCTTTCAGTGGCTCGCCCACCTCTAGCATTTTGCAGGCAAAAGAGGAACCTGGTAGATGGCACCTGCCCTCCTAGGAACCTGGAGAACAAACAAAAGGAGGCACACTGTAAACCCAGTTGAAACCGGGTGTAATTATTATGTAACAAACAACAACGTCTCAATAGGTAACAACAGGAAGATAGTTAATAAAACATGCACATTAAGTTTCAGGAAGGTGAAGACAGGGAGACCAAGGTAGTTGTTTGAGAAAAATTGCGAGTGGTTTATATTAAAGCAAATTAAGGCCAGAGGAACAGTATCAGCAATATTTACAATAATTTAAGTAACCTGAGGGTACTTGTGCAAATAAGTGCTCATGAAAAGATGAACAGTGCAAGTGACAAGTGGGAAAGCGAGAGGCGGCGCAAAAGCTAAACAGTGGTGACAATATTTACAAATGTTTTTTGGTTCACGATTTTGATTTATATAAAAATGCAACAGTTTAGGCAATCTAGGTGAACCGTGGCGATGCGTCAGTAATTGCACTGGACAGTCGACGACGTATCGACCTGTTACGAGTTCAGGTCATCATCAGGATCAGATTACAAGGTTATCGTGCCGAACGGATAAGGGGTACAAAAGGGGGTGGTAATGGACGGAGCATCTGAACCAGTCAAACACTCACACCCAGTCAAAGGATCTGGGTTTAATCCATCAACGTTCTTTAGCCCACTCTGCCACCCCAGTTCAGACATGGCTATATGCAAATCAGTCTGACCCTGTGCCTCATGGGAACAGTCCAGCCCGAACTCCCAAGCCATGTCTTCCCTGGACCGGAAACAAGCATCCTGGGACCGGTTTCGGATTCATAATCCTCATCAGCCAGGCTATCTTGAATCCAGTGGCCAAGTGAGCAAGGGACTCACATCTGAGCATACCCTGCCACACTTATGGCAGCAAAAGCCGCCATAAGTGTGGCAGGGTATGCTCAGACGTGAGTCCCTTCCTCACTTTGCCACTAGATTCAAGCAAGCCGGGCTGATGACGGCTGGAATGCCTGAAACCGGTCCTCGGAAGCTTGTTTCCGGTCCAGGGAAGGCATGGCTTGGCAGTTCTGGCTGGACTGTTCCCATGAGGCACAGCGTCAGACTGATTTGCATATAGCCATGTGTGCACTGGGGTGGCAGAGTGGGCTAAAGAACGGTGATGGATTAAACCCAGATCTTTTGACTGGGTGTGAGTTTTTGATTGGTTCAGATGCTCCGTCCATTACCACCCCCTTTTGTACCGCTTTTGGCCGCCATAAGTGTGGCAGGGTATGCTCAGACGTGAGTCCCTTGCTCCCTTTGCCACTGGATTCAAGCAAGCCGGGCTGAACACGGCTGTAATGCCGGAAACTGGTCCTCGGAAGCTTGTTTCCGGTCCAGGGAAGGCATGGCTTGGCAGTTCAGGCTGGACTGTTCCCATGAGGCACAGGGTCAGACTGAATTGCATATAGCCATGTCTGAACTGGGGTGGCAGAGTGGGCTAAAGAACGGTGATGGATTAAACCCAGATCTTTTGACTAGGTGTGAGTTTTTGATTGGTTCAGATGCTCCGTCCATTACCACCCCCTTTTGTACTGCTTTTGGCCGCCATAAGTGTGGCAGGGTATGCTCAGACGTGAGTCCCTTGCTCACTTTGCCACTGGATTCAAGCAAGCTGAGCTGAAGACGGCTGTAAAGCCAGAAACCGGTCCTCGGAAGCTTGTTTCCGGTCCAGGGAAGGCATGGCTTGGCAGTTCGGGCTGGACTGTTCCCATGAGGCACAGGGTCAGACTGATTTGCATATAGCCATGTCTGAACTGGGGTGGCAGAGTGAGCTAAAGAACGGTGATGGATTAAACCCAGATCTTTTGACTGGGTGTGAGTTTTTGACTGGTTCAGATGCTCCGTCCATTACCACCCCCTTTTGTACCGCTTTTGGCCGCCATAAGTGTGGCAGGGTATGCTCAGACGTGAGTTCCTTGCTCACTTTGCCACTGGATTCAAGCAAGCCGGGCTGAAGACGGCTGTAATGCCAGAAACCGGTCCTCGGAAGCTTGTTTCCGGTCCAGGGAAGGCATGGCTTGGCAGTTCGGGCTGGACTGTTCCCATGAGGCACAGGGTCAGACTGATTTGCATATAGCCATGTCTGAACTGGGGTGGCAGAGTGGGCTAAAGAACGGTGATCGATTAAACCCAGATCTTTTGACTGGGTGTGAGTTTTTGATTGGTTCAGATGCTCCGTCCATTACCACCCCCTTTTGTACCGCTTTTGGCCGCCATAAGTGTGGCAGGGTATGCTCAGACGCGAGTCCCTTGCTCACTTTGCCACTGGACTCAAGCAAGCCGGGCTGAAGACGACTGTAATGCCAGAAACCGGTCCTTGGAAGCTTGTTTCCGGTCCAGGGAAGGCATGGCTTGGCAGTTCGGGCTGGACTGTTCCCATGAGGCACAGGGTCAGACTGATTTGCATATAGCCATGTCTGAACTGGGGTGGCAGAGTGGGCTAAAGAACGGTGATGGATTAAACCCAGATCTTTTGACTGGGTGTGAGTTTTTGATTGGTTCAGATGCTCCGTCCATTATCACCCCCTTTTGTGCCGCTTTTGGCCGCCATAGGTGTGGCAGGGTATGCTCAGACGTGAGTCCCTTGCTCACTTTGCCACTGGATTCAAGCAAGCCGGGCTGAAGACGGCTGTAATGCCAGAAACCGGTCCTCGGAAGCTTGTTTCCGTTCCAGGGAAGGCATGGCTTGGCAGTTCAGGCTGGACTGTTCCCATGAGGCACAGGGTCAGACTGACTTGCATATAGCCATGTCTGAACTGGGGTGGCAGAGTGGGCTAAAGAACGGTGATGGATTAAACCCAGATCTTTTGACTGGTGTGAGTTTTTGATTGGTTCAGATACTCCGTCCATTACCACCCCCTTTTGTACTGAACGGATAAGGGGTCCCAAGCCTGAGGCAATCATGGGTCCAAGGATAGGGACAATGTATAGGGCAGGAATGCCATGGGGTGCACCATCATATACGGTGTCCTGAAGCTGTTCGTAGAAGATAAAGAGTGCGGTGTCAAGGAATAAGGAGGCATCCAGCGCGGGTGACCGTCGGGCAGGAGGGCCGTCCGGTGTCAAGGGTATGTTGCAGGTTGCTCCGTCGAGTCAAGGAGAACGTAGGAATGCTAGGAAATGAATCCAATCAGCGGTATTAGTCCGGGGGCGGCAGGAGTGTTCGTGCCCACATGCGGCGATAGTCCTAGGTACCTGGCCAACTGAGAGCTCTGACTCGAGTGCTGGCAGAACTTTCCTGCACTACTTCTTGGCTTGCAGCCTTTTGTGGGTTATTGAGAAGCAGAGTAGCTCACAACCGTCCTAGCGCTCTATTCTCAACTTCATACATATCACAACTGACATACATTTAAAGCCCACCAGGCCTAATTGTTTAGTCAATGGTTGTTAGCTAAAATAAATGAGTAAAAACGATTCTGTTGTAAATAATATTGAAAATGTTTCTGCTCTGAGCTTGAGACTGCAAATTAATAATTACTGAGGCCTGTGGAAGGGATAATGGTCTTCAGAGTATTTCAATCGCTCCAGGTCTGTTCACTATGTTAGACATGTAAATACTTTTTCTCTACATATCTCGTCCATCTGCCTATCTTACACCTCATCTCTTTCCTCTACAGCACCCTGTTTTTGCTCTGCCCCGAATGCACTTTCTTGCATCTTCACTTCACTACCTTCCAAACAAAACACACCCACTCACCTGTAAGCACTGCATTTTCTTTTACTATCGCCTTTATGAGTATTTCAACTACTGTGTACTCCTTCACAAATATTTGCACAGAATGACAGTTGTAACTGGAATACATCACCATTGCTCCGTTTGTTTGAAGAGAGGCCAAGAGCTGGATGTCCATGTATTCTAAATGCCTTTTTGACCCACTGACAGGCACTGTGTGAAATTCATGCTGCCTACAGCCTCAACTCCAGAGAGCTCAATCGTGGCCCAATGTAAACACCCAGAGGCGACTAAGTTGAAAGTGTGCATTATATAAGATTAATATGCTACAAGGAAAACAAAATACAGGAACAGAACATCCTGGAAATAGCTTACTTAATCCCGCATTCACTAAGAGTATTACATGTGTGAAATATAAACAGGAACTAAGTAGCTGATATGAATTACCTTAACGTTTTTTACCTTAAGTGTTCAGAAATCGATCTCTGCTTTTGCCTGTAAAGTTAAGGACATGAATATAGGACCCGATAGGGACTCATGGAATGTTCATTTTTAATTGCTACCAGGTCTGAGACCCAGAAGGACCCTGTCCACTTAAAGCCCTAAGTGCATGGTCAGCTGTTATCTGCCTGCTCCAATGTGAACGGCTACATGCTGCAGGCAGTATCTGCTAATCTTTGAAAGAAGTGGGGCGTATATACAGAGCGAGTAATCGAAGCAGGCGAGCCGGGCTTCATTCAGACAGGTTTATAGGGTTCTTCATAGAGTAAATTGCGGGAACGAAATGGCGGCACCTGGTATGTTTCGCAGAACGAATTCCATACCAACTGATTTTAAATCCTGACTTTCTGAAGGGGAACTAATGAAATATTCCAATATTTTCTTGGTGTGCCAGCCAAGCTGTTGCATCCTCAGGAGCCTTGTGGTTCAACAACTCATAGGAAACTTTAGAAAAAGAGCGACAAAACAATGAATTATTAAGGAATTTCCATAAATTAAAGATCTACTGGTATTATAGGAGTAAAAAAAAAAGTCTGAGTATGAAATTTCCCATCACCGGTCATTTTCCAAAATGTAGAATTTGTATTCTCTTCCAAGGCTGCCATTTCCAAGTAGTTTCTCAGTATGTTATGATTGAGAATCCACTTGGACAAGTCAGGGTGTAAGAAGAGAATTGAAGCTCATCTCATCATCACAGACCATAGGCAACAATAAAACAGCGCTTCTACTTAATTAGCTTGTCCTTGCAGGATCAGAAATGTTACCCGATTTTACACGCTCAGACCTCAATTAAAAGTAGTAATAAGGAAAAATAGTTTATCAATAAAGATGATACAATAAACCACACAAGTTATGAAATTACGTTCATACATCACAAAAACCCATAATGAAAAGGCAATACATTTGTCCCCAAAATCAGCCTGCTGTTTTTAAAAGCACGAATAGTGTTATTACAGGAAATTTTTAATCAGCCCAATAAACCTAAACATTGAAAAAGCATTAAGCATTAAGGTTTCCCAAAATACCAGCTTTTCATATTTTTTCAGTAAATGCAAACTTGTTGCCCAAACACCGGCTCCTCGTTTTCATCCAAGTACTCACATATTTTACTGTAATACACGAGTTGATTACGTCTTTCATGCTCATATGCTTTCAGATCTGGCAGGGATTTCTGCCAGTACTTTGTAAAGGTGGATGAGTCACTGAAAGCTCGAGCTAGACTCAAGCCTGAAGTCTGGCTCTGCCTCAGCTCGAGGTCCTGTTGGAACTCGGATCCCATAATGCTTGCTTCCGGTCCAGGAAAGATATGGTTTAGCAGTTCGGGCTGGACTGTTCCCATGAGGCGCAGGGTCAGACTGATTTGCATATGGCCATGTCTGAACTGGGGTGGTGGAGTGAGCTAAAGAATGATGATGGATTAAACCCAGATCAGTTGACTGGGGTTGAGTGTTTGATTTGTTCAAACGCTCCATCCATCATCCCCTTTGGTATCACTTTGTGATTCTGGGCAAAACATTTAATTTCCTTGTGATTGTAAGTAATGAATGTGACCTTATGTAATGTGACTAGTGCTCATGTAAAGTGCTATATCAAAACTGCAGAAGAATGCACATAGATGTAAAAATAAAGCCTTAAAGTAAGGAAAGAAAATGTGATACCTTTCCCCTTCCTAGTTGATTTGTACAAAGAGAAACCCCAAAATCTGGATAAATGGTGACTTCTCCGCTTAAATAGTGTGATCTTAGGCAAATATTTTATTTAACCAAAATACTTTTTTCTTCATTATTGCATATGTAAGCACTTTCAAATGAGTTAGTTCGAAATACCCATTGTACAAAACACTATTGTGCCCCCTGGTTCTCAGTCGCTTTACGCAAGGAAAAACAAATGTGCCGTAGAACAGAAAGGTGCTGGAGAACTAACTACGACACAGCAGAAAAATAATAATATAAAACTGTCCTAAGCAACTATAAAAGCTCATTAAAAACTGCAAAAAAGGACTACTTAACTCAACAAATCGAGAAGCTAAATACACCTTTAAAGAGCTGTTCACGGTAGTTAATAATCTAGCATCGCTACCAAAGACTGACACAACAAAATGGGGCCAAAATCTTTGCATTTCTATTGCATCAGCTTTTAAATCTAAAGTTATGAATTTTTATAACGCTTTCTTAACCACGTCCGGTTATGATTTTATAGAGCTGCCTTCTTGTGATGAATCTCAGAGAAGTTTTTTATGTTTGTTTTCTCCAATTTCTTCTGAGGTGGTAGCAAATCATACATTAGAAGCCAAATCCGGATCGCCTACTAACCCCTGTCCACCTGCCGTCCTTAAAAAAAATTGCGGAGGTGGTTAGCCCTATACTTACACAGATTTTTAATATTATGTTGCGGCCAATCCATCCAACTACCGACCCATTACCGTCTACCACTTCCGGCCAAGATAGTTGAAGAAATTATGAATAAGCAACTATCTCAATTCATTCAAGTCAAGTCAAGTCATAAAATTTGTATAGCGCACTACATACCCGGAGGGTGTCAAGGCGCTTAGGAGGAGGAGGAGGATTATTTGTCAAATATCCACGTTTTAAGCTGTTTTCTGAACGCTAGGTGGTTCTCGGTGAGGCGGAGGTAAGCGGGGAGTGAGTTCCATGTTTTAGCAGCCAGGTAAGAAAAGGATCTGCCTCCCATGGTGGTCTTGTTGATGCGAGGTACAGTGGCGAGGGCTTGGTCGGAAGAGCGTAGTTGGCGGGAGGGGGTGTAGAAGGACAGTCGAGAGTTGAGGCAGTCTGGTCCGATGTCGTAAAGTGATTTGTGTGCGTGGGTGAGCAGTCGGAAAGTGATCCTCTTATTGACGGGTAGCCAGTGGAGGTCTTTAAGGTGACCAGAGATGTGTTCGTTGCGTGGGATGTCTAGTATGAGCCTGGCTGAGGCGTTTTGGATTCGTTGGAGTTTCTTCTGGAGTTTAGCGGTGGTACCTGCGTAGAGGGTGTTTCCGTAGTCCAGTCGGCTCGTGACCAGGGCGTGGGTGACTGTTTTCCTAGTTTCGGAGGGGATCCAGCGAAATGTTTTTCTGAGCATGCGAAGAATGTTGAAGCAGGAAGAGGATACGGCGTTGACTTGTTTGTTCATTGAGAGTGAAGAGTCCAGAATGACGCCAAGGTTCCGTGCGTGGTCTGTCGGGATGGGTGCTTTTCCGAGGGCTTCTGGCCACCAGGAGTCGTCCCAAGCAGAGGGGGATGTGCCTAGGATGAGGACTTCTGTTTTGTCTGAGTTCAGTTTCAGACGGCTTTGTTTCATCCATTCGGCGACTTCTTTCATTCCTTTGTGCAGGTTAGCTTTGGCGGCGCCGGGGTCATTGGTGAGAGAAAGGATCAGTTGAGTGTCGTCCGCGTAACAGATGATGTTGAGGTTGTGTTGGCGTGCGATGGCCGCGAGGGGGCTCATGTATACGTTGAAGAGGGTGGGACTGAGTGAGGATCCTTGAGGTACGCCGCAGATGACTTCAGAGGCCTCGGACTTGAATGGAGGAAGGCGGACTCTCTGGGTTCTACCGGTGAGGAACGAGGTGATCCATTCCAGTGCTTTTCCTTGGATTCCGATGTTATTGAGGCGTTGTAGAAGGGTGCTGTGGCAGACTGTATCGAATGCTGCAGAGAGGTCGAGGAGGATGAGGGCGACTGTGTCTCCATTGTCCAGTAGAGTTCGAATGTCGTCTGTTGCTGCGATGAGGGCGGTCTCAGTGCTGTGTTTTGCTCGGAAGCCAGATTGTGAGGGGTCGAGGGATTTGTTGGCTTCGAGGAAGGCGGCGAGCTGGTTGTTGACGGCTTTCTCGATGACTTTGGCCGGGAATGGAAGAAGCGAGATGGGGCGGTAATTTTTGAGTTCGGTGGGGTCCGCTGTTGGTTTTTTCAGAAGGGCGGTGAGTTCAGCGTGTTTCCAGTCTTCAGGGAAGGTAGCGGAGTTGAAGGAGCAGTTGATGACGTCTCGGAGGTGCGGTGCTATGACGGAGTCTGCTTTGTTGAAGATGTGGTGAGGGCATGGGTCTGTGGGGGATCCTGAGTGGATGGAGTTCATCAGGCGGATGGTGTCCTCAGTGGAGATTGGCTTCCAGTCGTTAAGGGTGTTCACGGGGGGAGGATGGACAGCAGACGGAAGGGTGGGTTGGTTTCCGGGTTGGTTGTCAAAGCTGTTGTGGATGTCTGCAATCTTGTTGTGGAAAAAAGAGGCTAGGGAGTCGCAGAGGGTTTGAGAGGGGGTGATGTCGTTGGAGTTGGCCGAGGGATTGGAAAATTCCTTGACGATGTTGAAAAGTTCCTTGCTGTTGTGAGCGTTGTTGTCGAGTCGATCCTTGAATGCTGCTTTCTTGGCTTTTCGGATTAGTTGGTGGTGAGTGCGGGTGGCGTTTTTGAAGGCGTCCTTGGTGCTTGTGGTTGGGTCTTTTTTCCAGGCCTTTTCAAGGGAGCGGCAGAGTTTCTTGGACTTCTTGAGATCATCGTTGAACCATGAGGCCTTCTTGCTGCCAGGTTTGTTTTGATGTTTTTTCAGAGGTGCTAAGGTGTCAGCGGTGTTGGATAACCATAGGGTGAGATTAGCGGCGGCTTCATTAGCGTTGGAGGAGGGGGCTGGGGTGTGTTGAAGGAGCGATGCGGAGATTTGGTCCGTGGTGATTTTGTTCCAGTTCCTTTTCAAGGTAGGTTGGAGGTGGATGCTGGGTTTTGGTTTGTTGTAGGTGAAGTGAACGCATCTGTGGTCAGTCCAGATGAGGTCCGTAGTGTGGCTGAAGGAGACATGGTTGCTGGAGGTGAAGATGGGGTCGAGTGTGTGACCTGCGATGTGGGTGGGGGAAGTGACCAGTTGTTTAAGTCCGAGGTTGGAGAGGTTGTCCACGAGGGTGGCGGTGTTGCGGTCGTTGATCTTATCGAAGTGAAAGTTGAGGTCTCCCAGAAGGATGTATTCTTTGGAGGGGAGCGCGTGTGGAGTGATGAAGTCCGTGATGTCTTCACTGAATTTTGCGCGGGGTCCTGGTGGCCTGTAAAGGAGGGTGCCTCTGAGTGTGGTCTTGGGGTCGATGTGGATCTGGAAGTGAAGGTGTTCAGAGTTGGTGAGATTGACGTCAGAGCTGGTTGAGATGCGGATAGATTTCTTATGGACTATAGCGATTCCTCCTCCTGTGTGGCTGGTGCGGTCCTTGCGTGTGATCTTATATTCATCAGGGATGGCAATGGTGATGTCTGGTGCTGAGGAAGCATTCATCCATGTTTCCGTAAGGAAGGCGATGTCCGGAGAGATGGTGTCTAGTAGGTTCCATAGGTCGATGGCGTGCCTGTGGACTGATCGGGTGTTGAGAAGGATACAATGTAGGTGGTTGGGGTCGGGTATCTGTGGTGAGGTTGTAGCGGAGATGTTGTCGGTGCCGATGAATTTGCAGGAGTAGCAAGAGAAGGGTCCATGGGTGTGTCCAGGAGTGGCTTGGACGCAGTTGGGAGCGCGACCAGGGTTAAGGGCTAGGAGGGTGGCGGCATCGTAGGTAATGCGGGAGGGCTGGGCAGCGCGAGGGGCAGGGGGTCTGGCGCTGGGCGCGGTCCAGGCGCGGACGGGCGTAGACGGGCTTACCTTTGGCGCACCTTCGGCGAGGCCGAAGCGCGTGGACGCTGCGCGTGGAGGCATTGGCCATAAATGGATGGTGGAGGGGGCGGAGCGTGGGAGGGTCAGCAGCTGGGAGGCGGTAGCGGGGAGGAGGGGCAGGGAAAACAACAACAGCAAACAAGATGGAGGTCAGAGGGGAGGCGAGGCAGGGGCAGTAGGTCGCCAGCGAAAATTAATACAATAATGCACGTTGCTGCCAGGTGGGCCAATACAGTTAAATGCAGTGCAGGGCGGGCGGCGCTACAATCACATGCGCTGAGAGCTGTGAGATTATAAAAACACTGCGCAAATTGGTGAAATGCAGGCGAGCAGATTTTAAACACAGCGCAAATTAGTCTAATGCAGGCGATATCACTAAATTATAGAATGCAGGCGATACCGTGAAGTTGATTCAGCAGTGCGGAGATCTCCAGGAAGATAGCAGCAGTACAGGGAGAGGAGCAAGGAGGGAGCAACCGGTCAGGAGCGAGTCCGGGCGGTCACAGGGGCTGAAAGTACGAGGTAGGCTCTGTGAACGTGGGTGGGAGGGTCAGCAGCTGGGAGGCGGTAGCGGGGAGGAGGGGCAGGGAAAACAACAACAGCAAACAAGATGGAGGTCAGAGGGGAGGCGAGGCAGGGGCAGTAGGTCGCCAGCGAAAATTAATACAATAATGCACGTTGCTGCCAGGTGGGCCAATACAGTTAAATGCAGTGCAGGGCGGGCGGCGCTACAATCACATGCGCTGAGAGCTGTGAGATTATAAAAACACTGCGCAAATTGGTGAAATGCAGGCGAGCAGATTTTAAACACAGCGCAAATTAGTCTAATGCAGGCGATATCACTAAATTATAGAATGCAGGCGATACCGTGAAGTTGATTCAGCAGTGCGGAGATCTCCAGGAAGATGGCAGCAGTACAGGGAGAGGAGCAAGGAGGGAGCAACCGGTCAGGAGCGAGTCCGGGCGGTCACAGGGGCTGAAAGTACGAGGTAGGCTCTGTGAACGTGGGTGGGAGGGTCAGCAGCTGGGAGGCGGTAGCGGGGAGGAGGGGCAGGGAAAACAACAACAGCAAACAAGATGGAGGTCAGAGGGGAGGCGAGGCAGGGGCAGTAGGTCGCCAGCGAAAATTAATACAATAATGCACGTTGCTGCCAGGTGGGCCAATACAGTTAAATGCAGTGCAGGGCGGGCGGCGCTACAATCACATGCGCTGAGAGCTGTGAGATTATAAAAACACTGCGCAAATTGGTGAAATGCAGGCGAGCAGATTTTAAACACAGCGCAAATTAGTCTAATGCAGGCGATATCACTAAATTATAGAATGCAGGCGATACCGTGAAGTTGATTCAGCAGTGCGGAGATCTCCAGGAAGATAGCAGCAGTACAGGGAGAGGAGCAAGGAGGGAGCAACCGGTCAGGAGCGAGTCCGGGCAATGATCTGCTTGATCACTCTCAGTATGGATTCCGACGTGAATACAGCACTGAAACTGCGCTGATCAATGCCACTAAGGAAATCAGAAAAGTGACAGATGGAGGAGGGTCAGCGAGCCTGATCCTCCTCGATCTATCATCCGTTTTTGATACGTTGGACCATAATTTGCTGCAACATTGGCTAGATTCAATGGGGGTGCGGGGAACAGCATTGTGCTTATGGCCTCCTTCCTGGAGGAAAGGAGATTAACAGTCACTATGGACAGTTTATTTTTTTTTTAAATTGTTTTTATTGTTGCATCACAGAATAAAGCTTGCAAGTATATACATTCGTCGGTGCAGCGTCAACATTCAGCCTTCACCAACCGTTAGTGCAACTTTCCATTTTCCCTTTTCTTTTTGCTAAACATAACTTCTAACTTTAAAGGTCAGTGATTGGATAGTATAGCATCATGTAGATCGAACAATGCTGTATTAATTAGTAATAGTATAGAAGTTAGTGTCTCGCACCCCTCCGTTCACCTACGTAGTATCTCAGCCATGAGAGCACGGGAGATCCTGGAGCTCTCCCCGTCGTTGCACACTCCCACCTCCCTTCCCTTTCCTATTCAATTTCATCCTCCTCCCCTGAACTATCCATGTCTCCCTCTTCTGGCAGTGGCTCACACAGGTCCCCCCTATATGTGTTCCATGGTGACCATAATTTGTTCCATTTACGTGGGTTGGCTCTCTGTTGATATACCGCCCGCTCCACTATCATGAGCATATCCATGTTCCTGCACCATTGTGCTAGAGTCGGTGTTTCAGCTGCCCCCCATTTTTGCGCTATGTCTCGCTTTGCCAACATCATCCCGATAACCACCCATTTCCGTCCATGGGGCGTCAGGTTGTTTGGGCCCCATACATTCAACAAACAAACTCTAGGGTCAGGCGTGACTGGGATTTGTAAAGTCTGGGCGACAGTGCGCGTCACACGCCGCCAGTATTCTACCATGCTGGGACAAGACCATAGGGTATGGAACAATGTGCCCTCCTCCCCGCAGTTTCCCAAGCAGTACGGGTGGTCTGCCCTCTGGATTTTATGTAGGGTAGTGCGTGTGTAATATACTCTGTGTAATATTTTAAATTGCACTAGCCGAAATCTTGCCGAGCTACCGGCTTCTTTGGGAGACGCCATTGCAGCGTTCCAATTCGTCTCATCCATCTCCCCCACCTCGTTCTCCTATTTCTCCTTCAGTTTCTGCAACGGGTCGGGCAAATTGTTTATCAGTTTGCGATAGGTGAGGGAAGTAGCGCCAGTTTCCATATAGTCTGTGAGTAGTCGGTCTTCCAGCGGAGCCGACTCTGGGACATTAGTACCCGGTTTTATTGCTGTCATTAAAGTGTGTCGCATCTGTATGTATCGGTATGTCTCAGTAACGCCCATATCGTATTGTTCCCTCAGAGTCTCAAATGGAACCACTCCGTCCTTCGTCCACACATCCCCCACTGTGGTAATCCCGATGTTGTCCCATTGAGTAAAACCCTTACTGTGCCGCAGGTTAACCAGGGTTTTGGAGTCCCACAGGGGCGTAAGTCGTGTAATCACACCCTCCCATCCTAGTCGTGTTTGGGCTTTATGCCACAGCGACACAGTGTGTCTAGTTGGACCGCTCAGTTTAGCCGTCAGACCTTTGTTGTAGAGTGGGGCCAGTAGGGTGTTAGTGCCTAGCTGGCGTCTTTTCCGCTAAATATGCCGGGTCGTCCTGTGGTCTATGTATCCACTGGTTGACCACCTTGAGGTGGGCCGCCCAATAGTACAGTTCCAAATTCGGGAGTGCTATCCCTCCACTGTACCAGTCCCTAATCAATTTAATATGCGCGATCCTAGGCGGTTTAGTCCCCCATAATAGGCTAGACAGTTGACTAGATACCTGCCGGAAGAACGACGATGGGATCAACGCTGGTGTATTCTCCAAGACATATAGGAAACGGGGCAGCGCCATCATCTTGAATAGCGCCGCTCTGCCTAATAATGTTAACGGGAGGGTCTTCCAGTGTCGCACATCCGATTTCAGCCTTTCAAGCAGCGGCCTTGGATTCAGGTCTTGAAAGGTCATGTGATCACATGTGATGTGGATCCCTAAGTACCTGAAAGAAGCGGTCTCCAGCAGCAATGGGCAGTCCTCACCCAGGACCGGTGGTGTCCCGTGCAGCATGTAAAGCACCGATTTCGTCCAGTTGATTTTGTACCCTGAGGCTATCCCGTGTCTCTCACATAATGGCAGCAGTACTGGAATACCCGCTGTTGGGTCCGTTAAGTATATCAACATATCGTCGGCATATAGTGATACCTTGTCTTCCCAACCGTCTCCCCAATTTATGCCCCGCAGTAGCCGGGTGGTCCTAATGACAGTGGCCAAAGGTTCTAGCACTAGGGCGAACAGTAGTGGCGAGAGAGGGCAGCCTTGTCTCGTACCCCTCGCCAACGATATTTCTCTTGAGATGTGGCCATTTGCTGTCACTCGCGCCACAGGGTTTTTATACAGCAGCCTAATCCATTTTATGAATTTCGGGCCGAAGCCCATCCGTTCTAAGACCGCGAAGAGATAGCTCCATTCTACAAGGTCAAACGCCATTTTGGCGTCAAGCGAAAGGATTGCTGCTGGCTCCGTCAATAACGGGGCTCGTGCCATCACCCCATGCAATCGTCTGAGATTCAGCGCCGTACTCCTGTGCGGCATAAATCCCGACTGATCCGGATGTATTAAGCGCGCCAGATGGGGCATCAATCTGTTGGCCAAGAGTTTTGCCAAGATTTTGCTTTCGGCGTTAAGGAGGGATATTGGGCGGTATGTGCCGCATTCCTCAGGTGGTTTGCCAGGTTTCAGGATTGGGATGATGGTCGCCGCACATTGGTCGGGTGGCAGTTGTCCCTGCTCCAAACTTTCCTTAAACATGTTAAGTAGGGGCGTGGAGAGCGTCTCCGACATGGTTTTGCACCATTCAATCGGTATCCCATTGGGACCTAGCGCTTTCCCCGAATGAAGTGCTGCGATAGCTATTTGTATCTCCTCAGCGGTCAGGTCTGTTTCCAGCTCTTCCACTTCGTCCTGCAACAGGGTGCGAGTGGGTACTCCCATGAGAGAAGTCTCCGCCATCTCCCGTGTAACATCGATTTCAGGGGAGTAGACTGTTTGGAAATGGTCCGCCAGTAGTGCAACTATCAGTGACGGGCGAGTTTGTAGCATACCCGCAGGATCCTTCAATTGCAGTATATTCCTCTGTCCACCCCGTTTCTTCTCCAGCCATGCAAGGAGTCTACCAGCTTTGTCCCCTACATCGTATATCCTGTGTGCTGTGGTCGCTATGTTATCCACTACTCTGCGGCGTATATGGTCGGCATGACGCTGTTGCCACAGCCGAAGCGTGTGTAGCGTGTCTCCCGTCGGGTTCGCCTCATGACTGTCGGTAGCCCTGGCGAGTTTGTCTTCTAGGTCTAATAGTTCCTGTTTTTGGGTGCGCTTATATCCCGTGATAGTGGAGATGGCTCGCCCTCGAAGAACCGTTTTGTAGGCCTCCCATAAAACAGAGGGAGACGCTACCGACCCTTCATTCTCAGCGAGGTAAGACCTCGTTTCTCTTTTCAGTGTTTTAGCCACTTGTGGCACCCTAAGGTATCCCGTGTAGATCGGGTAGATCCGCTTCCGGGTCCGCTCAGGGTTGGAAAGAACCAGTGTCAACGGGGAGTGATCCGAGACACCCCTCGGCTTAATTTGCACATCATCGATAGTGAGAAGACCGTGTCCCAGTGTGAGGAAGTAATCGATCCGTGATAAGCTATCATGGACCGCCGAGTGGTACGTGTATTGCTGAGCATTCGGGTGGAGCTGCCTCCAGAGGTCTACCAAACCCTGTGCCTCCAGGAAGCCGTGCAGCCGGGAAGGCCCAGGTGTCTGTGTTCGCACCGGGAATCTGTCATGTGTGTTGTGTACCACCGCGTTAAAGTCCCCTCCTAAGATGAGATTCCCTCCGGGAGGTCCAGCAGAAACCTCCCTAGTTCTGGGAGAGCGACTGCGTGTAGTGCCGGTGGAATATACACCGAGACCACATTGAGCGGCCTTCCCTCCCATTGTCCATGTGTCGCTGCAAAGCGTCCCTGCGTGTCTGTTTTTGTGGATTGGACTATGAACCTAGAAGAGCGGTGCATGAGGATCCCTGTACCACGGGACCCCCCTAGTGAATGCTGAGTGGACAATCATACGGTAGCCTTTCCTGTCTAGGGCTTGCGTTGCCGTGCCGGTCAGGTGTGTTTCTTGTAGTAGGACTAGGGCTGGACTCAATCTTCTTATGCTTTGCAATACTAATCCTCGTTTGACCTTATCCCCCAGCCCCCTCACATTCCATGTCATGAGTTGCAACAGTGTCACCTGCCCTAGTGTAGAATCCTCCCTCCCTACTTCAGCTCGTGTGGTGTGTGCCATAGCGTCTGCGGTTGAAAGCATGCATTTGCCGCATTGGCTGCGTTCGAAGGGGTCGCCAGGCTCCAGCTACACTACGCGCATGTGTCATGTTATTCCAATCTAGACCAGTGTAACTAACTAAAAATTGCATAACCTCCCAACCCCCAACTCCCCCCCTCCCTGCCCCCCTACTAAACGGACTTAGAACTGCCCGCCCCCCCAACTCAGCAGAGTGCCTGACCCAATCCCAAAACACAGTACTTGCTCGCTGGGGTGAAAGACTCTCCGGAGTCGGTGGCCCCCCTCCTTAACCGCGGAGGACCTCTACCCAGTGTCCTTGGCGGCGCGTCCGTTCAGCTTTGCAGTCAGCCTATAGAGACCACATCAGGAAGTCATTGTTCTTCATTATCTTCCGTTTCTGGTATGTAGGTCAGAGGTGAGTGTATTTCCGCTTCTCCTCCGGATGCCTGGGAGCCCGGACGGGATCCATTGGTGCGGTACTTGTTTGGTCTGTTAGAACGGCGAGGTTGTCCCGTTGATCTCCAGCCTTCCAGCCAGTCTTGTGCTGCCTCTGGCGAGTCAAAGAACCACGTTTTATTGTCTGCTACTATCCTTAGTTTGGCTGGAAAGAGCATTGAATACGGAATCTCTCTTGCCCTCAGTTCTTTTTTAACTTCAAAGAATGTCCTCCTTCTACGGGCAACCTCCGCCGTATAATCAGGAAAGAACGCCAGGGTGGAGTTCTGGAGTTTGACGGGGGGTGAGTTTCTTGCTGCTTGTAGGATCGCATCCCTGTCTCTAAAATTGAAGAGTCGAGCAATGATCGGTCTAGGGTTAGCGCCCGTTTTCGGGCGTCCCCCCGGGACTCGGTGCGCCCTCTCCACTGTGAAAAAATCAGATAGACCTTTAGGCTTCAAGTGTTGTTTGATCAGCTCCTCCACATACAGGTCCATCGCTCTTGTGTCCTCCGATTCCGGATCCCCTATTATGCGGATGTTATTCCGTCTCGAGCGCCCCTCCTGATCGTCCAGCTTGTCACGCAGTTCTTTGTTTTCCTTCGAGATCCGTTCCATGCTTATCTGCAGTTCTGAGACATCCTCCACCAAGGACTTGGTTACTACCTCCATTGTATTCACTTTTTCTGACATTTTATGGAAGTCCGCTCTTATTAGTGCTATTTCCACTGAGATCGATCCCACTGTTGCCTGAACTTGGGTTAGAGCCCGCATCACATCATCCAGGGTCGCTTTTTTCCCCCCCGCTGATTCCGCGGTTTTGCCCATTTGCGTTTTGGCGTCTGTTGGGGATGAAGTCGTTTTATCATAAGCGTATTTGTCAAGACGGGATTGCGTGGTCCCTCCCTTCGGCCCCTTGCCGGCTATCTTGGTGAGCACGTCCATAACGTCTCACAGAACTCCGCCTGTTGTGGGTATCGTCCCTAATGGTGCTAAGGCTGTTGGGAAGCAACCCGGTGGAGGCCTTCGGCTGTTGCCTTGGCCGTCGGATTGCTTGGGTCGATCAGTTACTGTGACCACTTGTCGGCGGACTTTCCTTCCCTTCCTACCAAGTCCCTAGTGGGTGAGAACATCACCTTATGCCGCGCTCGGAGTACAGACCGCTTGTGGTCTAAAGCAAGTGTTTATGGCGTCTGATGGCCTGCAGCCGCCCCTCCCTTATGTTTTACTGGCGCACGTCACCTGCGGGATTGGTGTTCGGGGTGGAGTAGCCCCGGATGCCGTCTTTATCGTCTCCCTCTCAGCAGCTATTTGCAGGCGCCGCTTGCTATCGTTGCAGTCTGAAGGCCGGTCGCACTCTGGCCACAGCCGGTAGGTGTCAGCGTGTCCGCCGCTGGAAAGGCGTGTGCGGCGCTCCTCAAGTGCTGTGCTTGGGGGTATCGCCGTCCGCAATGTGAACCGCCCTGCAGTATGGCTAAGAGCAGGGGTGCCTGCGTCACAGTCCTGGTGCAAAAGTCCGTGGCACTGCTGCACACGAAGGGATGTGGGGCCTCAGGAGGCCAGGTTCGTGCTCGGAGCCCCGCTTCCTACCAGCCGGGACCGAGTCGGGGTTATGTGCAGGCGCGCCACTTCTTACAATGGCCACTGGTTGATGGGAGCCCCGGGGTCAGTATCCTGTCTCACCTGGGAATAATGTAGCTCATGCGGTGCCACCCTGTGGTCCCTGCCAACGGGACGGCTCTCTCACAGTTTTACGCCCCAGGCTGTATTGTAGTCGGCGGTCAAGATGGCGGCTCCGGCCCTAGAGTCGGCAGGGCCGTCCGATCCTGCTGCTGGCCTGGTGTTCTCCCGCTGCTCGCCAAATCGCCTTCAGTGCTGATAGTCCCCTCGATCCTGGGCACCCTTAGTCCGGCGTCGGCGCTGGGCCGTGGCACCCTCCGTCCCTCCGAGCACTTCCACAAGCGGGCGCTTCCGGTGCTACCACGCTGTGCCTGCCACACTTCCTGTCCGCCCGCCTCGCCAGACAGCTCCCCGGCTCCAGTTCCTCGTAGCGGCCTGTGCGGGCCACTCACGTAACTCGACTTCCCTCCGTCAGAATGACGTTCTGCTGGTCTCAGTTTGCGCCGCCCGGTCCTGGGCGTCAGTACCTTCCCGCAGGGAAATATTTGTCACCGGATCAATATTCGGATCTTCAAGGAGGCCGCTTCAACCGCGGAGCTCTCCTTCTATGCTGCCGCCATCTCCGGCTGCTAGCCACGCCCCTCCCTATGGACAGTTTTTATTCAGAGCCATATGCTTTGCCCTGTGGAGTCCTTCAGGGCTCATCTTTAAGCCCAACTCTTTTTAATATATATGTTGCAGAACTCGCTCTTTGATTAGAAAGTTTGGTTTTAATCTGACGTTGTATGCAGACGATACCCAGATAGTTGCAGAAGCTTACAGACAACAAACTGCACCCACCATACAGTTTCAGAACTGTATGAGAGAAGTCAATAGATGGATGGGACTGCATTGCCTGAAGCTTAACTCTGAAAAGATTGAGATTATAATCTTCAGGGATTTAAAAACTAGATGGGATAATCTTTGGTGGCCAGCAGAGATCGACGAAGCACCCAAACCTGTGCAAAAGGTCAAACATCTAGGAGTGTGGATTGAGACCAAGCTAGCACTTTCATATCAGACTAATGCTATCGTCATAGCCTCTTACTCTCTGATAAAAAAAACTAAAGAAAATCATGCTATACATCCCTACGGATTCCAGAAAGTTGGCAGTTACCACACTGGTCCAGGCTAAAGTGGACTATTGCAATGGTCTCTACCTCGGCATGCACAAGCGTTTTCTTAAAAAACTTCAGACAATTCAAAATACAGCTGCTCAGATGATGGGAAACATCCCCAAATATGACGCTATCTCTAAGGAAATTTGCAGACTCCACTGGCTTCCAGTGGCTAAGCGGAAAGAGTTTAATGCTCTCTGCTTAGCATTTAAAGCTTTGAATAACACAGGATGCTCTCTGCTTAGCATTTAAAGCTTTGAACAACACATGACCTATTTCTCTTAAAAAGCTATTTGTCTGGTACCAACAGGCCAGACAGTTGCAGTCCTCAAGTGCAAGACTGATGAAAGTACCAAGAATACGTAGCACAGGTTGGTGCGTCCAAAGTCTTTCTTACGGTACCGCAAAACTGTGGAACACTCTACCATCTGGGCTCAGAGGACCTGTCTCCCTCACCATTTTTGTAAAAAAGTTAAAAACATGGCTTTACCAGAACTGATTTCCTTGGGGGAATACTGCAGTCAATAGTGCCAAGACACTTCTGGGTATTCGTGTGCTCAATAAGTCTCATTATCATTAACATATAATGTTGCTCTATAATAATATAGGCCACGTACAGGGTTTACATGACAATTGTCTTGCCTCTTAGTTTTTAAATATAAACCATTAGCGCACTATCCTTTTCAATAAGTACTTCTCAGATCAGTGCTATAATGTGACACATTAATGTCAAAGCATCCCATGTTAAAGAAATACAAGTTTTTGAACTTTGAAGCAACTGTATCATATTTTACATGATGTTTGGGGTTTACATAGCAAACATTTTCAGGCTCGGCTCATGCACCGGCTCTGAAATCCGAGCAAGACCATTGGCTCGGCTCTGGGTCGGCTCTCCCTGTAAATGTGTTGGCTCGTACCACTTTTGGCACTTTCTCAGGCATAGTCAGAATCATGTACAGAGTTCCAAAGAAAGCATTGGCACCTGTAAGCTAAAAAGCGTAGATCTCAGAGCTTGTGGCTTCACGTGTTTCGAGACCTCTTCCCTTCAGGACATGGTTTGGCCATCAGTCTATAGAGCACAGGCCTGGACACACTTAGGAACCCTGCTACATGCATATGAATAGGATTAAAATAGTTGCTGAATACTGAAGAATCGGGGTTTAACCCGGCGGCGTCAGGGGCACGCCTAAGATCTTCGAGTTCACCTGTCTTGGTATTCAAAGACACAGAATACTTCTGGATGGCGTCAGAGACCAAGTTTATTAGCTGCAGCTAGTAACAGTGATCCTAGAAATACATCACAGTGTAAATTCTCAGGAGACTGCTCATTTTACTAAGGCGAGACGTCTCCTTTTATACCCAATATTCACATTATAAATGTACACCCACTGCACAAAATTCTAGTCAATAAGATACATTTTCAAACAAAGTATCACATAGCAAAAACTCAATTTACAGTATCCCAACCCAAAAGTTAATTATTAGGAATGTCCCAAATTCGATCTCCACAAGCCGGATAAACCTATAATTGAAAGCATAACCTATGTAATGAAGAAACATAAAAAAGAAACAGTAACAGATGCTGAACAAGATAAGGCATGTACAAGGAAACTAAAAAGTTAACAATGTCCTGAACATTGATTGGCAATCTCAGACAAAGATCGATCAGGGAAATTGGCTTTGCGAGGTCAGTTTCAGGTGTAGAGGTCAGTTTCTTACAGTTCATTTCAGAGTCAAAAAGAAACCTAGTTAATGTATACATGAACTAAGAAGGCCAGGCCACTTTGTTCACCAGGCTACTTTACAGGCCTACGTGAAGGCAACACAAAATAGTGACACAGAACAAAATGGAGTCAGACTCGAGAATTACAGAACCTCAATACAGGCCAGAGATGGCTTGCAAGGTGAGCGGTAAAAATTGCTCATGTTGTAAAGCGGTAAGATGATTAGATACATGCCATAGATGAGTACATGGTTTGATTCTGGTCAGAGATGGGTACATCATTGGGCAGAGGCCAGAGAATGCTTGATAGACCATAAGCGCAGTGAATATAAGAAAGCGTAACCATCACAGGACCCGCAATAGGTGCATCATTGGGTCTAGGCCAGAGGTGGCCTACAGACCGTTCTGGATGCTCTACAACCTGGATCAAAAGCTCCGTGACAGGGATGCACTGTGGGCTTAACACAGGTGTGAAGGGCAAGTGTCTAAATGTAGAGCTTAGAGGTGGGTGTCACATCCAGAGGCACGTGGCACGCTTTAGTAACAGCTACCCTACATGTTGAATCAATGTGCAACTATGCCTAATAAAGGCTGTGAACAGGAAATGCATTATGGAAGCGATTCATTTGGTAACATCAATAAAATATCACTGATAAGGATGGCAACAAGCAGGCTATGGAACACTATACATTGCATCACATCAGCTAATCTGACTTAAACCAGGACATCTAAAATGCTTTTGCAAACGTAAATGCCTACATTCATTCAAACCATAAGACTTCATTAAGTCCATGTATATGGTCTTATTATCCTAGGAATGTGCATTTCAGAGTGACCTCCTCTAACACTGACGCGACCTGCATCAGTGACAAGGGGAGTAAGTGTGTGTGTGTGAGAGAGAGAGAGGGGGTGTTTGGGGTGACAATGCTCATCAGAATTAATAAAAACACCTATTTTATATTAGGGGAGCGGAAGGGGGCATTTTTCCATTGACGCAAATACCGATCGTCTAATATTAATCGTGAGTCTGCCCCTCACCTCCCCAATTTTTGTGGTGGGGACCCTACAGTTTTAAGAGTACTCTTCCACTGCAGAATGCAGCTACACCTAGAACCTAACCTAGGAATGTAAATGTCTCTCCCTCCCCCTTTGTTTGGCGTGCACCTCTGCACCTCACACCAGAGGGCTTGTGGGTGTTCTTCACATATTATGGTAATACGTTGTTTACATTTAATTCTGTGATCCAGACTCCAATTCCGATACCTGGCCACCAATAATCGAGTGAGGCCCGAAAATCAATTTATCTCTCTGAAACTATAAACATGTGTAATGTCCCAATTACATGTTACCCATCAAACACTGTTTTTGTAACCCGGATAGCATGCTGCTGTATAGGCAGGCTTGAGAATCTACAATAACTTGCAGTGGCAAAGCCAACAGGTCTGTCTGTGTATGCTGGCTCATGGAAACAGCTTTTGTACATGGCTATATTTGCGTATATTAACACAATAAGGCCAGACCTACAGGCTTTGCCAATGCTTCTGGGGATTAACTGTAGATTTCTGTACACACTTTGCAGCCACAAGCTCAAATCTTGACTGGACTGACATGAATTTTCACCATCCTACAAGCAAAATAAGCATACTATTAGGCGTGTAATATTATTATCTGCTATTACAGCTCTTAAAGACATGATATAGTCTCTCTCGGTTCTGTGGAGAATGTCCCTCCCAATGTGAGGTCATGTCCGTGCCGCCGCCTCAATGAAGTGGCCATATACCTAAGTGCAAAAATGAAACCCGATTTATTGTGAATAACATCTTTAATCGACCAATGGGTGGATTTAACTCCCCTTTCTGAATAGGTTGTAGGGGCGTATCCTCTGGTCGGGTGGAACACCCCTCAATGCTTACTTTCGGGTTGGTAACATGCACCGTTGACTGGCTGGCCAGGTCAGCTCATCTGTGGACTATTTTCCTTGCCACAGAGTAGGGTGTTGTGATGAGCCCCGTCTTAGGCCTTTTTACAACATAGGAAGCACATACATTCCACTGGAGTGTACTGGGCACTGTGACACAATCCGCAAAATCATTAGAGGAGGACTACTGTTGCCAACGAGGGCAGCGCAATGAGGTTTTAGGTCACAGTATAAATGACTAATTACATTGCCAACCTATCATTGTGGCTCTTGAAAAGGCTGTGAGTGAAACCACCATGTGCCCTATGAATCTCTGATATGGAGGACTTTGTAATACACAAGGTCTTATTTACCCCCAATGGATAGAAGGGGCGTGAGCACAATTGGTAAAGTTTGAAGATTATGATCAGTTGATGATATACGTTATGTACAGGGACTATAGTGCCTGACAACCTAACAAGCACCATATATTTTTATGAGCAAAGGGAAATTAAATAAGAGGTCCTGAAGAAGGTGGTTATGAGTCACATAAGCCATCAAACCGTGTGTTGACCGTCTGGCTAAAATACAGCGATGGAAGAATAAAAAAGGGTCTCAATGTTGTGTTGCTAAATAGACATCGGGGGAGGAGTGGCTTGATGTGTCGAGAGTGTGCAATTGTGTATGTTTTATTTATTTATTTATTTGACTTTTAGATAGCACTGGCTAGACCAGGAGGTATCAGCATGGATGTGAGAATTGATTAGGCTCATTTTATTTTGTGCTGATGAAATTGTTATGAAGAAATATTGTGTTTTTATTGTATTCTTGGAAGAAGTAATGATGTTTGATGCATAGATTAATGATGTTTCTTATATTAAAAATATACATTTTTCATGCAAAATTGTAGTTAATGAAAGAAAAATATTTTTTGAAGCAATTGTTGGGTTAGTAGTGATTGAAGGTTTATTCCCTGTAAGAATGAAATAGGCTAGTGGGAATCTTTTGTGAGGTTTGATGTGTTATGGCCTCTGTTCCCAAGCTTTTAAAGTATGTTGGGAGTGACCTTTGTGAAACAGTGCGCCTGTCCCTGTGAGAGGCATTAATTAGGGTTAACTCACTCTAAACTACACTGCAATGCTTTTGACGGCGGCGATTCAAGCAGCTGGGCCTGCATGCTGCTACATAGTAACGGAAGTCAGGAACATAGTCGAAGTCGGACTGTCCAGTAGGACTACCAGACAGTGCCCACTGGGCTCATCTGACAGGTGAGTGTTTGGACTGTGTTTTTTAGCTATTGTGGGCTTGTTTAATAGTCAGCTGGGTGGGTTTTTACTGTGGATGTCCCTGATATTAAAACACACATAGCCTGCAGCAAGCACAAATCCATGCAGCTCTACAATATATCTTTATATATTTATAGTTCAAAACTGCCCCAATTTGAAATTATGGGCTGTTTTTAGCTTAATAAATTACTAATGGGGGTCACTTGTATTTTTGTGCCCATAACTATTTTCTGTCCCAGTCCGACCCTACTAAGAAAGGCTGCCTCCTGCCTGCATCAGATTTAAGAGATTCAATACTGATATGTTCTGCTTAGTAATTCGTGCAGCTCACAGAGACAGCACTCATTCGGTCTTCTGCCTCCCCCAAGGTCTGTGTTGCTTTCCAGTAGTGTGAGCCAGCCTGAGAGTCCTTGAGGACAGCTCCCACAGATAAAGTATACCAGGGCTTTAAGTGGAAAAAAAAACTGGGGGTGCTCTAAAAGGGGCGTGACACATTTCTTAAAGGGGTGTGGCCTATCTGAGTAGGGGCGTGGTCTAAATCAAGATAACTAGCATTGTGTGCTTAAGAAAATCATGAAGTCGCATCCAGCAAAGGATAATAAAATAGGCAAAAAGTATATTTATTAAGTATAAGCCATAAAATACCAAACACTTAAAAAAGCCATTTGCTATTTCCAAACGTAGAATTTAAAAACCATCTTCACTAAAGGATGGGTTATTAAATTCTGAGTTCAGGCAGAGGCGCAACTAGAGCCAAATTTTTTGGGGGGGGGCTAAGAAAAAATTTGGGGGGGACTGAATCTTTAAGCAATAGTCAGAGTGGAGCTGCAGGGGCTCTTAAAAGGGGTGAGACAACAACAATTCTAAATTAATATGCAAATGGTCTTTTAAAGATATGTGAAGTGCTCGGGTGCGGCTGTGTGTGTGCCCGGGAGGCGTCTCATCCCGGGCTGCCACACATGATTGGGGGGGGGGAGCTGAAGCCTTTTGAGTCCAATGGGTGTTGCGCGCCTGAGTTCAGGGATACTAGATCCCATATGTCTATCTTGCTGTTATGGGAAGATATGCAGGTAAACATGTTACACAGGATTCCCCATGTTATCCTACGGGCAAGATAGCCTTTCAATAGTGAAAAACAAAATTGGCAATATTTCACTATCAAGACATGTTACCCACACTAGTAACACCAAACAAAAACCGGGACGTCTGCTCACCCTACCTTTGACCTTTGAGGCCTAAAAATAGAGCCCCTTGGAGCCCCCTTTCGAGGCGCTCCCCAAAAAAACTGGGGGGGGCTCATCCCCCCACAGACCCCCCCCACTTAAAGCCCTGAAGTATACCCACTAAAGTAGGCAGGAAAATGTGTGTGTACGAGTGTTAGTGTGTGCACCTGAGTGTGTGAGTATGCGTACGCATGCGAGTGTAGTGCACAAAACGTATCCACATGAGTGTGGGTGCAAAAATTTGTGTGCATGTGAGAGTGTGCATATAAACAAGTGTAGACATAACTGTGTGAACATAAGTGTCTGTGAATGCAGGAATTTTAGTTTCAGGTTGTGGTCACAGATTCGAATCTGGGTAAGTCTACTCAGGCTTTCATCCTTCTGGGGTCAATAAAATGAATAGCATTGAGCTGGGTAACATTAAACATATATTGCTGTGTCAAGATACCCCAAGTGGTGAACATGCTCTTTCACAAACTCAGATTTTATGTGTGTATGTGAGTGTGTGCATACACATGAGTGTTGTGTCTGTATGTATGTGCTTGAGTGTCTGTTTTGGTTTGTGAGCAATGGTTAAACATCACCCAGCATTTCAAATTGAGCGCACTGGTAAAAACATTAGTTTGTCAGCTACAAATAGCTAAATGAACGGCTTCTCCAGGTTGGGTCAGCCGTGGTCGGTAGGGGAGTACCTGCCGGGGCGGTGACGTGGGGAGGGGGAGTGGCAGGGTGGGGGTTAGTAATGTATGGATAATGGATGTTTGCAGGTAAGAAAACATATAAATAAATCAAACGAATTTCGTTGCGTGCACTGCATTGCATTTGGGTATGCAGTGCACGCAACGAAATTCGTTTGATTTATTTATATGTTTACTTACCTGCAAACATCCATTATCCATACATTACTAACCCCCACCCTGCCCCTCCCCACGTCACCGCCCCGGCAGGTACTCCCCTACCGACCGCGGCTGGGTTGGGTGTTATGTGCATTGGTAGAGTACGCGTGTGTATGTCGAATTTAGGGGATGCAAAATTCACATAAATTGCTTCTGCACAGTTATGTGAAATTTTAACGACAATATGCAAAACGCACATCCACCATTTTGTGCTACATTCTAGCACTGAATGCCATTTTTTGACACATTTTGTGCTAAAAATAGTCAAAAAAACAAGAGCATCTGAATAAGAGCATCTCAAACAACTGCTCAAATTTTTACCCTGAATGGTACATTTGTAGTAATTTGTTCCGTGAATGGTGTGTAATTACACAAAGTGGCATAATGGCGTCATTTCAGGAATTTCACATAACAAGTATAGCATGAAATTTTCAAAATTACACGAAATATGACTGGGTTATTTGAATTTCGCTCAGGCCTAATGTCAATAAAGACTAGATTAGCAGAGGGTTCGGATGCTATTCGCTAAACGACTTGTTAGACACTAATGGCCCTATTACGAGTCTGCCGGTCCGAGGACTAACAGATTCGTGGAGGTGCAGCGCCGCACCGGCAGTCCAACCACCCCATTAGGAGTTGGGAGGTCGGACTTCCCTGGGACTACTGACTCTACCAGGGAACCACTGTCCCCTGGCGTTGGAGCCGCGGTCAGAAGCCGCAATATGCTTGGCGGGACAGTTCTCGCCAAGCATATTACGAGTTTCCTTGCCACGGTTTACATGGAGGTTCTTCTTCCCTCGTAATCAGGCACGAATTGTTTCATGTTGCTGGGTATTCATCAGCTTTTGTTGCTTTTTGACAGTTTTCACCTAGCAGAGTTTGTAACTTTTATTTCACATCCAGTGCATGAACATTCTTCCTGCATCAGCCAAGTCTGATGCTGTAGCCAGGCCTGATGCCGTGGTTCCCTCTCTCAATGCCTGGTCTGCTGCTGGCTTGGGCTTCTAATAAACCTGCTCTTGCTACCCACACCTCCCTCCTTCCTCAGCCCAGTCTACTCTCAGTAGACTAAGACTAGACCTAGGTTTTTGCACTATGATGCTGTGCCAAGAAACAGGTCTATTGCCCACCATCGCCCACTATCATCTACCATTTCATTCTGACACTTTCCTGGCTGGCTTTTCCACCATCATACTCTAATCTTGGAAGTGGACTGTCCTTAAACAGCTTTAGTTAAAGCAAGAGGTGTCATGCCTCCAGATACAACTACTGTGAATTATCAGTTAGGACTGAATGCCTGGCTCAATACCTAACTTTATTAAATGTGCTAGTTTTAGTATGGCGAGGGCAACAGAGATAAGGGTCCATTTGTACTGACTGTGTTTCTTTTAGTTTAATTCTGTACACATCTGGATCCCATACATTTCCTGCTTATGTGTTTGGCCCGGTACCTTGCATTTGGCATGTTTTATACTAGGACTGGATTTTTAAAGACTCCAGTTGATCAAATACACTTTTCGGTGACCAATGGCAAACTTGCAACCTAGTACTGAAGAAGCACAATGTTGTTGCCACATGTGCATATGTACTGATGTATGCCTGTAAATGCGGAATTAAGTTGTGCCACTTTGAAAGGGAACCGTGTCATATGCTTATTGTATCGTCCAGCATTTCTTTATTATTCAACTGGGCTTTGTAGCATGTTATCTCTCAGAGATGTGCAAATTTGTTGTTGCCTGTGGATGATTCTAGCTATATATTAATGCTACAAAAAATATTCATTCATTTTATCAAACTCTAAACTAATTTCCCTTTCTTTTCCAACCCTGTGTTCTTTTTAGTTGGGTACACTGTTTTCGCTTGTTGGGAAGTCTCAGACTCACACCCTTTAACATTATTGAGTAAGCTACGCCCCTGATAGATGCCCCATGAGACCTCAACCACACCTACACATCTCAGAGTGATGGTTGGAGGGAGATACCCTCAAACCTGCTGGAGATGGTCAGGCTCAGTATACAGATGTTTAACACCTGTATCCCCAGCCCAGCCATGCTCCTATCCTAGACTCCTGCTGACCCAGGTGGCAGCTTGTTACCTCTCTGAGGCCTTGACACACTCTGCTTATTTTAACCCGACATTGTGAATCCAGTCATATGGTGTCAAGTGTAAAATGACCCCTGCTTCGTGAATTCAAGTTTACAGTCTTAAAACCCCTGCAATACAGTAAAAGTTTAAGAAAGAACATAGGCTAGCATGCCTTTACAGAAAGAGCGAGATGAATTTTAGTGCTCCAAGAAAATAGAAATTTCACAGCTGCATGCTCCCCATACACTTTCAAATCTAAGGGCCTGATTAGGAGTTTGGCAGTGTGGGAGCAGGACCCCCACGCCGGCAGCCTTCACCGCATGCCAAATTACAGATTGCCACTGGCATCAAAGACAATACCTGCATGACATGGACTGCTGCAGTCCATGCCATGCAGGTACTGGGGTGCATGCACACAGAGGGGCAAAACATGCACCCCATGGACCTGAGGCACAAGGGGACCTGTAGGGCCCCCTTTTTTCCTCTCCGCCATGGTTTTTATGGAGTAGGAACCGTCATGAAAACAGTGGCGGAGAGGAAACTCGTAATATTCTTGGTAGTTCCGCCAAGAATATTGCATCCTCAAGACCACCACGCCACAGCCAGGGATCTCTGATCCATGGTGGTTGCGGCAGTACAGTGGTGATCCGACCACCCTAGTTATAATCGGACAGTTGGACCGCTGATACGGTGGTGGCTGGACCGCACTGCTGTACCCTCGGACAGCCAGACTCGTAATCAGGCCTGAAGTCAGTACCATCAACTGGTTAGTGCTCAAAAGCTCCTCATTACCTTGCTTTATGCCAGTGCCCCTATGTTAAAGCTCTCTTTCTTTCCATGATCTCTCTTTTAAATGGAAATATAGCAGCACAGGTCCACACTTTGTAGAGCACCTATTCACTCTGAGAAGTGCTGGTACTTTCTCCTTAAATGTACTACAGCAGTGGAGAGAAATGCAGGTTCTCTCCTTTTAAAATTAAAAAAGTGCAGGTACTCAGTGCCGGACAGTTCCTGCTCACTGTAAGCCCTGTATACTATAATATTTATGCAGAACACACAGATACGAATCTTTGCTGCCCACTAACATGCCGCTATTGTAGTCTCCCTGCTTGCTGACGGTCCGGCAAGGGTTCTAGAAACTACAGTGTGCCCACCTCTTAGAAGGCTGGACTTAGACCTGTAAATTATCCTGTCCTCGATGTGGGCATATTGCCATGCTTTCCCTCCAGTTCTGAGGGGGAAGTATATAAATATGCCAATTTCTGGGAGGAACACACATGGATACAATCAATGTAATGACACAATGTCTGGGCGGGGTGTAACTTGTACCCACAAAAAAAACGAGTTGCATGTGTCATCTTTAAACTATAATTTGGCACAATCCTTAGCTGAGTGCCCTAGCAAGAAATATTCATTTTAAGTTATACAAAATAGTTTCAAATACAACTTGTGCTCACAGTCTTACAGCTTTGTCTCTCTAGGTGAAAGATGCCAATTAATACTATCTGTATAGCACTCATTTTATCACCCTTCAAATAAATCACCTGACTGTGGCATGACATGAGAGCAGGTGCACTGACCCACTGAGTTTTCCTACCAACTTAAGAGCGACCTAGTTTCTACTCTGTTGGTTTGTAAAAACACTAATTCCTTCCGGGGAAAAGCTGGGAGTGATATTACATCAAATGCCTTTACCACTCAAGCCTTTACCACGCAATGCCTTTACCATGCAATGCATTTACCATGCATTACCTTTACCATGCAAGTCTTTAGTACACATATGCCTTTGCCACTCATGCCTTTACAACAAAATGGTAAGTATATATCAGGTAAGTGAAACTATATATATAGACATATATATATATTGATGGCTCACCCGCCCCTCGGGGCCCATCCATGGCACCTAATACAGTTAAATTATCGTGGCGGACACGCACTGCATGGCCCATAAGCCTTTGCGGTTATTCACCTGAAAGCAGCTCATTTGAGGGCGGTTAATAACTTAAGGTGGGCGTGTCTACTCCACGAATCTCCTGTCGAGTCTCTGATGAGTGCTAAACAAACAAGGGTGCCAGACAGATTTGTTTCACAATTTATGATTCCAAACAGCAAATTAATTCTGAAAGGTCATCTATTTTATTTTAGATTTTATATTTTCTGAGAAACATATGAATACTTGTAATATGTCATCAAATAAACAGTCGTCAGACAGTGAAAATTGGATATACAAACAATGAAAATGTGCAAGAATATATGTACAAGTGCTATACAAGTGGTCAAAAATTAAATACTGTACATTGACACACAAAAAACCAAACAATGTAAATTCAATAGCCTAACGAAACTTAAGCATTAAGAACCAGTCCTTTCTATTAGGTACAAGAAGACAAGCGGACCTCTAGTCACAGAGAGCAGCCTGCCTGTCTGACTGAGCCAAGGATGGGGGAAACCAAATTGCAGGGTTGCACGACAAGGAATAGTACTATATAGGTCTCAGTGGTCCTTGCGGCACCCAAGTTCTTTCTCCGAGGCTCAGAGTCAACGCGTTTCGAACCTCAACGCTATTAGGGGTTCTCCCCAAGACACGGACTGGGTGGAGCCGAAACTGTAAATAATAATTAAAAGCGAAAATAGGTGTGAGTGTTGTATACTATTGTGAAATAAAAACTCAGACTCAGGTCTCTGACGGAAATTGAATAGTACCTTGAAATGACAGTTAATTGTCACTTGTAAATAGATGCACTGTAATCAGACCGGAATTTCCATCAAGCGATTATTGCAGATGGCTGAAGCCCCTCTCATATATAGTGGTTCTGAAACCAGATGGGAAGGAACATTAAGAGCAGCGAATTACACCCCATATGAGTCATTAGCGCTGATACAATTGTGCGCATACCTGTTTTGGGGCGTTAATCCCGGTACTTGGCAGGATATGAGTTGTACTGAACAGAGCTGGAGCAGGTCTGGGCTGGCGCTGCCCTGCAGGGAGAAAGATAGCAGTATATCGTGTGTATCCCTGTGTAATGAAGCTGTTGTTTTAGCACACATTTACACAGATTATGGTAAGTCTACACAATTGAAGATTAAAAAGTGTGGAAACTCACTGTTTTAGACAGCGCCCAGCGTCATGGCTCAGCACCCGCTTATGCGAGTCTTACTTCAGCAATGGCCGATGAGCTTGAAATAATAAAGATACCAGGTTTGAAAAACCTGCCCATTCTGCCTCTGAATGCGCCGCGCGGCAGCGCTCTAAATCACGGGTACACTTACTCGTAATCAGTTCAGGGGGAGTTGGACCAAATCCTACATTCACTTCCTGCATCCGCGGCGGCGGCGGCGTGTAAACGCAGCGCGCTTTCGATGTTGACTTAAAGGGGCCGATCCAGGTCACGTGTGCTTGCAAGATTTCTGGTACACGTAGTGCATCTGACTAACTGTCCATGGTGGGTGCACCCTTACAGATGGTTCAAGGGGACCGAGTATCTAATGAATACTAGGGACATCGAGACTGCATGAAAGAAGACAGAACCGATCACATCACGGACATTGTTGCCACAGTTAAAGGAGAAAGAAAATTCCGAGAGGTTCATATCTCAAACATGTCAGAGGTTACTTGATTCTGACAGGTCGTTCAGACCAGAGTTCGCAGTGTCAAATTTTAGTATGAGGTATGCGTCCCTCTGCGCAAGACGTGAGCCAGGATCACCCCCTCCCCAATTTTATTGACGGAGAGCACAGTACATTTCAATTCGTCTACCTTATGATTCTTCTCCAGAAAAAGGGCCACAAGCGGAGCAGTCAGAATTTTGTTGTTGATTCTGGACCTGTGTTGGATTATTCTTTGTCTGACTTCTTGTGTGGTTTTACCAATGTACACTTTTTGACACGGGCATAAGATGGCATAAACCACATACTTGGTTTTGCAATTTGTATGGTCGTCATGTCGCCAGAATTTTTTGCCATCCGTGAATAACGAGCCTTCCACTGTTAAGTTGCACACCGAGCATGTGCCACAATTTCTATGGCCCTTGACTGGATTAGCGCCGAATATAGTACTCTGGGTGTCACGCTTTTTTTGTGGTCTTGTGGTGGTAATCAATTGTCCTATACTGCGGTTCTTTTTGAGTGCAAACAGGGGAGATCCCACATCGGGGAGAACTTCTTCAACTAGATGCCAGGCATTCCGAAGGGTTTTTTGTATTGGGTGTGTATGTGGTCCAAATGTAGACACACACACCATGCGTTGAGTTGGCGGTTTAGATCTTTTTTCAAGGAGATGTTCCCTGGGTGTCCATCTCGCCCTCTTCATTGAGTGCTTGAGAAGCTTTTTGGGATATCCTCTGTCCTGTAGTTTTTTGGACAGGGCCTGTCCATGGATATCATAATCTTGAATTCTGGAACAATTCCTCCTCACCCTGAGAAATTGTCCGTAGGGCAGATTGTTCTTGAGACTCCTGGGGTGGTAACTTTTGAAGTGCAAGGCGTTGTTTTTATCAGTCTTTTTTTGATGGAGGGAGCACACGAGTCCCTCCGAAGTGGCCTTAACTTCAACGTCTAGGAACGGCAGTGATTTGGAGTCATAGGTGAGGCTGAACTTAATATCCGGACTGCGGTTGTTCAGCCAGTAGTGAAATGCCTCCAAAACTTCTATTGATCCATTCCAGACGCACCAGACGTCATCAATATATCGCAGCCATTGCTGGATATGTCCTTTGAACGGGTTGTTGTTGTAAACAAACTTCTCCTCATATTGCCCCATATACAGAATCGCCATTTCAGGAGCGAACGGGCAACCCATCGCTGATCCTTTCACCTGTAAGAAGAAGTCATCCTCAAATGTAAAGTAGTTCCTTTTTAGGGCAAGTCCTGCAAAGGCTAAGATAAGCTCAGTTGGAACCCTATGTGGTCGTGGCCTTTTCTCCAGGTATATCTCCTGTCGAGTCTCTGATGAGGGCATTAGCCCAGAAACGCGTCAGGCTTCATTATGCGACATGAGGACTGTAATCACAGAAGGACGGAGTGTAGCTTTTACCCGTACAATTGCTGCGAGGAATATGCGTGTGACAAGCTGCTGGAGTGTGCTGCATTGCCTGCCGGTAACTTTGGAGTTTTGAAAATGTACACGGCGGCCCGGCCGTGAAGGCGCGCACCACCCCCTGTCGTAGGGGGCCACGGCCCTTGGAGACTCCCGAGACCCATGTGGACCAGCACCTGGGGATTGATGGCTCACCCGGCCCTCGGGGCCCATCCAGGGCACCTAATAAAGTTAAATTATCATAGCGGACAAGCACTGCATGGCCCATAAGCTTTTGCGGTTATTCACCTGAAAGCAGCCCATTTGAGGGCGGTTATTAACATAAGGTGGGCATGTCTACTCCACAAATCTCCTGTCGAGCCTCTGATGAGGGCATTAGCCCAGAAACGCGTCAGGCTTCATTATGCGACACGAGGACTCTAATCACAGAAGGACGGAGTGTAGCTTTTACCCTTCCAATTGCTGTAAAGAATATGCATGTGACAAGCTTCTGGAGTGTGCTGCCTTCCCTGTGGGTAACTATTTATATGAGTTTTCGAATATCCTCTTCTCATGAATCTTTCTGAAGTAGATATGCATATACATCTATAAATACAATTTGATCTATAACGTGTTAGGGCGGATCATTCAAGAGAGTTTACCTAGTCTTCCATTTGAAGAACAAATGTAGCAGTAGGTCTGTTCAGTCTTTTAACTCACGGCAAACTATGTTTTTAAATAACAATTTTATTATGTTTTGTTTAGTCACATTGGGTTTATATTAATTAGCACAAATGGAAGTGAAAAGAGAAAGCCATTAAGTCCAGTATCGTCATAGTAAGAAGGAGTTTATATGAGATCAACGTGCCATGACCTAGATTAACTCATAAATATGATGCTTAAAAGGCCACCAGAGGCAGAGAACACATGTGTTAATAATTAATAAAATCTACAGTCACGATATATAGCCACTAGAGGCATTTATGACTGTGAGAAAGTCAGTGAGTGACAATAGCAGAGATTTAGATAGGTTAAGATATGGCACATAAATAAATAAAGGTAGCAAATGTAAATAATTTGGTTACCAACATGAAAGGCTGGCACCAAATTTATGTTAATTTGTCACCAAAAATAAGGGGAGGTTAAAATGCAATGTGTTTTGTTTTATCTTATACATTTTTTCACAAAGCCACTACAATAACCATAATGCCCTGCTTTAGTAACTACAGGAAATGATGTCATAGTGACAAAGTTTGATAAGAGTAGTAGGAAACATGGGGGCGTTACCGTGATCAAGATCTCTGGAGAGATCGAAACGCGTTGGTGTGTTTTTCACGTTTGCAAACATATGGAATAAATCAATTTGAATTTTCCTTAACTTTGCCTCTCTGCGCTCCGCTCCTTCCCTGAAAGTTTCGGGGGGATTCATCAAGCGGGGGCCGAGATGAAAGGGGGGTCCCAAAACGTGTTTTCCCCATGTTAATTTCCATAGGGCGGTTGGACTCACTTTTAGCCCGAACGGCTGAATGGCTTTCCACCAAACTTGGCAAAATTGTAGGGACTGGTAGCCCGATGTGCCTTTGCCATGTCTCAAGATATGTGCTCCAGTGGATTTTGAGTAATTTAGGTTAAAAAAAAAATATATATCTATAGCAGCTTACCCGTGAGCTTACCCGTACGCTTACGGTACGCTTACCGTACGCGTACCATACGCGCACGTACGCATACCGTAAACGTTCCTCTAGTGCACGAGCTGCATTCGGATTGGCAGCCAATGTCTGTCAACACTCCAAAACAGAAACTGTTGGCAGCCATCTTTTGCCTCGGTAGACTGAGGCACAGGAAAGCAGAGAAACAAACGTGTAGAACTCAAAAAGGGGGCAGGGTAGAAGCACCCTGACCCCCTAGGCCTGCTCAGGGGGTCCCACAAGGACCCCCAAGGCAAAAAAATGTTGTATTTTTTTTTTTTAAAGTCGCGGGGTACGCGTACCGTACGCGCACGGTACGCGTACCCCGCGACTTTAAAAAAAATATATATATATTTTTTGTTTTGCCTTGGGGGTCCTTGTGGGATCCCCTGAGCAGGCCTAGGGGGTCAGGGTGCTTCTACTCTGGCCCCTTTGCGAATTTCACACCTTTGTTTCACTGCTTTCTTGTGCCTTGGTTCTAACAAGGCACAAGTTGGCTGCCAACACTTCCTGGTTTTGAGTGTTGACAGACAGTGGCAGCCAATCAGCATGCCTTCCAGAGAAAGCTGCATGGTCATTGGCTGTCAACACTTCTAACCAGGAGGTGTTGGCATCCATCTTGTGCTAGTGTTGACAGACAGTGACAGCCAATCAGCATGCCTTCCCGAGAAAGCTGCATGCTCATTGGCTGTCAACACTTCTAACCAGGAAGTGTTGGCATCCATCTTGGGTCTTAGTAGACTGCGGCACAAGAAAGCAGAAAAACAAACGTGTAGAACACAAAAAGGGGGCAGGGTAGAAACACCCTGACCCCTTAGGGCTGCTCAGGTGGTCCCACTAGGATATTAATATATTTAAACGTTATCCG
Organism: Lissotriton helveticus; assembly: GCF_964261635.1. NCBI lineage: Eukaryota > Metazoa > Chordata > Amphibia > Caudata > Salamandridae > Lissotriton > Lissotriton helveticus. The sequence goes on along the minus strand of NC_136072.1, from coordinate 991,539,032 downwards.
CTAATAGAATTAGCATTTTAAAAACCTTTGAAATTCACTGAAAAAACCATAGGTTTCAGGCCTTATATAGTTAGGAATTAGCATTTAAAAAACCTTTGAAATTTACTGAAAAAACCATAGGTTTCAGGCCTTATATAGTTAGGAATTAGCATTTAAAAAACCTTGCGAATTCACTGAAAAAACCATAGGTTTCAGGCCTTATATAGTTAGGAATTCGCATTTAAAAAACCTTTGAAATTCACTGAAAAAACCATAGGTTTCAGGCCTTCTATAGTTAGGAATTAGCATTTAAAAAAACCTTGCAAATTCACTGAAAAAACCATAGGTTTCAGGCCTTATATAGTTAAGAATTAGCATTTAAAAAACCTTGCAAATTCACTGAAAAAACCATAGGTTTCAGGCCTTATATAGTTAGGAATTAGCATTTAAAAAACCTTGCAAATTCACTGAAAAAACCATAGGTTTCAGGCCTTATATAGTTAGGAATTAGCATTTAAAAAACCTTTGAAATTCACTGAAAAAACCATAGGTTTCAGGAGTTATATAGTTAGGAATTAGCTTTTAAAAAACCTTTGAAATTCACTCAAAAAACTATAAGTTTTAGTGGTGTTATAGTTAGCTGGACATTTTACTCATACAAAACCATTGAAATTGCTCCTATATAGTTAGTTGTACTAACTATATTTCGCGCACCCGCAATCCACTGCTGATGATGTCACATATTAGATCATTGATGACATGGTCAGTGACATCACTGATGACATCTCAAATGACATCACTGATGACATCATCCACGTGACAATCACATACACCTTTTCATACACTATTACAATTTTTCATCACTCTTTGTAAAATACAGAGTATCATATTTAAATCCATTGTCACAGTAATACAAGTATCTAAAAATCCACTCAGTGATTCATAGATGTATACACACATCTAATCACTTACCTATGGATTCACTCATACATGCTGTCAATGAACAATAGAACACTATCAAAAATACTTATACATCTATATCAACATTAAACAACAGCACGCATCCTATTCACATATGAAGTCATCCTACTCACTTATGCAAACAATGGATCATACTTACATATTTACTTAACAAAACACTTATACAAACACCACTTCTTCTATTCATTTAGATAGTAAGTCATACTTAGTGAATTATAAAATCATTATTACAAGTATACAGTTATCCATACAGTCACTCACACAATCATTGTGTCTTATGTATACTTATTTATATGCAACAACTGACACATACACTGCCTTTTATTTTTCTAATTTGTTGGACCTGTACCTTTGAGAAATATATTTGCTCATCACCACACCCATAAAGAGATTCCCTCACCCAAACTGTTAGAACATGTAGTTTTAACTTCATATATCTACTGAACCAACTATTCACACATCTTTGGACAGTCACACACCCCCCACCGAACCACACACACTTTCACACTCCCATACAAATCCTCAGTTAACTAATCAATAACTAATATAGACTCTCACATAGCTAGTAACCAACTGTAGAATCAGTTTACACAACAACTGACAAAGTGATACAGATATTCACACAGTTTAGTCACTATCCAGTATATTTAGTGAGACATTATAAATTGGTCAAGTAAACAGTCAATTACACTGCTACTAAATCCTCCATCCAAATATTTATTTATATATATCCACTCATTCTTCAATGCAAATTGCTATATATATAATGCATATTTAAATAACGAAGCAAACCACATTCACTGGATGATGTCATCAGTGATGTCATTTGAGATGTCATCAGTGATGTCACTGACCATGTCATGAATGATCTAATATGTGACATCATCAGCAGTGGATTGCGGGTGCGCGAAATATAGTTAGTACAACTAACTATATAGGAGCAATTTCAATGGTTTTGTATGAGTAAAATGTCCAGCTAACTATAACACCACTAAAACTTATAGTTTTTTGAGTGAATTTCAAAGGTTTTTTAAAAGCTAATTCCTAACTATATAACTCCTGAAACCTATGGTTTTTTCAGTGAATATATATATATATATATATATATATATATATATATATATATATATATATATATATATTACCTACTGGCGGTCGCCAGTAGGTATATATAGTTAGAATTTTGAAAAATCCCATAGGAAAAAATCCTATGTTGAATAACTTTGGCGTTGATGGACGGAATTGGCTGAAATTTTGCTGAAAATGGCACATGTACTCTCCGGTCCTTCCCTGAAAGTTTGGGGGGGATTCGTCAAGCGGGGGCAGAGAAAAAAGGGGGGTCCCAAAACGTGTTTTCCCCATGTTAATTTCCATAGGGCGGTTGGCCTCACTTTTAGCCCGAACGGCTGAATGGATTTTCATCAAACTTGGCAAAATTGTAGGGACTGGCAGCGCGATGTGCCTTTGCTATGTCTCAAGATATGTGCTACAGTGGTTTTTACGAAAATTTACTTTGAAAAAATATATATTGGGCTACATTGGGCTATATATATGTTAGAGCCCAAATGTAGCCCAATGTAGCCCAATGTAGCCCAAAGATGGCCACCAGAGACAAAAAAAAACAAATGTAGCCCAAATATCAGCCAGATGTAGCCCAACTATAGCCCAATGACAGAATGTCCCAGAGTGTTCTAAAGAACAACTAGAGCGCTAACAGTCTTACTTATGACAAACGTATGGCACACCTGAAGTCATCTTGATTGGAATAAAGTGTTAACACTTAAAACATTTAATTTGCAAAGGAACAAAATGAGGGGGTTCATTTTACCATAGAAATTATGACTAGTGCTGAAGAAAGAAAAATTAGGACACATTTTGAGTGACTTCTCAAATCCTCTTATATTTCATGAAAAAAATTCTGGTATGCAGTCTCCCAAGATGGCCACCAGAGACAAAAGAGCCCAAATGTAGCCCAAATGTAGCCCAATGTAGCCCAATGTAGCCCAAAGATGGCCACCAGAGACAAAAAAAACAAATGTAGCCCAAATATCAGCCAGATGTAGCCCAACTATAGCCCAATGACAGAATGTCCCAGAGTGTTCTAAAGAACAACTAGAGCGCTAACAGTCTTACTTATGACAAAAGTATGGCACACCTGAAGTCATCTTGATTGGAATAAAGTGTTAACACTTAATACATTTATTTTGAAAAGGAACAAAATGAGGGGTTTCATTTTGCCATAGAAATTTTATATATATATATATATATATATTCACAGAAAAAACCATAGGTTTGAGACCATATATAGTTAGGTATTTGCATTTACAAAACCTTGAAAATTCAATGAAAAAACCATAGGTTTGAGACCATATATAGTTAGGTGAATATTTTAATCATACAAAACCAATGAAATTCCCATATATAGTTAGTTGCACTAACTATATATTTCGCGCACCCGCAATCCACTGCTGATGATGTCACATATTACATCATTCATGACATGGTCAGTGACATCACTGATGACATCACTGATGACATCTCAAATGACATCACTGATGACATCATCCAGTGACTGTGTGTTTCTGTAAAGTTTAAATATGTTTTACATATTGAAGAATGAGTGGATGTATAAGTGTCTGGATGAAGGATTTAGTAGATGCGTGACTGACTATATGAGTGAGTGAATAAATGTGTCGTACTAAATGCATGGGTTAGTGACTAAACTGTCTGAATGTGTGCATCAGTATGTCTGTTGTGGTGTAAACTGCTGCATGTGTTGATCATTAGCTATACGAGAGGCTATATGTGTTATTGATTGGTTGCCCAAGTATTTGTATGGGAGATTGAGTGTGTGTGGGGGTGGCTGGGAGGTGTGTGACTCTGTGCATAGATGTGTGAGCAGTTGATTCACTAGGTGTATGAGTTCAAGAGTGCATGTGGAAACAGCTACATGGGCGGTTGACTGTGTGCATGAGTGTATTGATGAGTGAATGGATATCTCAATGCTACATGTCATAGTAAGTACATATGTAAAACACAGTACATGTGAGAGTTGGCATATATAAATAACTGTGCATGAGAGCCAGTGAATGTGTGAGTGGCTGTATGGATCATTGTGAACTTGTATCAGGGATTGTATAAGAGAGTAAATATGTGTTAGTATATGTTTGAATAAGTAAGGTGTGTATAACTGTATAGTTGAGGAAATGGAGGTGAGATTGATTCTTTGCATGACTGACTAGGTGTGTGAGTAACTCCATGGATGAGTGACAGTGTGTGAGTGTCTGTATACACTGAGTGTATCTAAGGTTATATTAGAGTCTGAAGAGGTTCATCGTATTAGCACATGAATGATGTCATCAGTGATGTGATCAATGATGTCAAATGAGATGTGATCAGTGATGTCATCAGTGATGTCATTTGAGATGTCATCAGTGATGTCATCAGTGATGTCATTTGAGATGTCATCAGTGATGTCATTTGAGATGTCATCAGTGATGTCATCAGTGATGTCACTGACCATGTCATGAATGGTGTAATATGTGACATCATCATCAGTGGATTGCGGGTGGGTAAAATATATAGTTAGTGCAACTAACTATATATGGGAATTTCATTGGTTTTGTATGATTAAAATATTCACCTAACTATATATGGTCTCAAACCTATGTTTTTTTTCATTGAATATATATATATATATATATATATATATATATATATATATATATATATATATATATATATATATATATACTACTGGCGGTCGTCAGTAGGTAGTTATAGTTAGGGTGTAGTTTCCATGGGAAGGGCGTTTTTCTGTTTTGCCAATATCGAATCTTCGTGAAATTTTCAAACTAGTTTGCTGCTCACTTGAGCTCCTGTCTTTAAAGTTTTAGGGTGACCCATCAAGCGGGACCGAGAAACAAAGGGGGGCCCTAAACGCATTTGCCCCATGTTAAATTCAATAGGCATAGCCTGAACTGCTTAACGTAATTACACCAAATTAACACCACATTTGGCAGAAAGGTAGTTGTTAAATGGTGTAAATCAGTTCAGTAGTTGTTGAGTTATTTAAAGAAATTTCCAGTTGTATATATAAGGACGCGATGGATCTGTGACCCCCTCCCCGGATCTCGTGCTGAGATCTGATTGGTTCCCAACACTTCAAACCAGGAAGTGTTGGCAGCCAGCAGGAAAAAACATTTAAAACAATAGAAAAGGGGCCAGAGTGGAAACACCCTGACCACCTAGGCCTTTTGGGGAGGGTCCCACAAGACCTAAAAAGCATTTTTTTAAAAAAGCATTTCAGCGGTGAGCAGTCTCCCATGCTTCATTAGTAATCAGCCCATATGAGGGCCAGGTCCCAGGGGTATGCCCAAAAATGTAGGAGGGGTGTGCACGAGGCCCCCATCCGAGGATCCTTAATAGAGGGACCACCATCTCCCCATTGCATTTTTCGTAATTTATGTGGGGGTTGTCCTTGTGGCAACCCCCCACCCTGTGGACCGCCACCTCACCAGGGCAAATGTTTTAATAATGTGGGGGGCCTGCACGCTCCCCCACAGCCATGGGGACACTATCTCCCAGGAGCAAAACATGACACAAATTTGGGGAGGTCACGTGCCCCCATGCAGCCCCAGGGACCGCCACCTTCCCAGGGCTAAATACAATATTAATGCGGGGTCTCTGGTAAAAATTAAAGATGGGGGGCCCCTCCTGGAGCCATAGATTGCCCTGAAGACAGACACATGGCAGGGTCAGCTCCAGCAATGTCCCGGGGTGCCACCCCTGGAACATTGCAGTTTGCTATGGCTTGGCGGGAGCATCACTCTCACCAAGCCATAGTAAACTCTTCCCTGCTTTAAGTAAGCGAGAGCATGTAAAATGCTCTTGCTTACTTGAAGCAGAGCAGAATTGCTTTCGGAAAGAGGGAGCTGCATATGCAGTAGCTTCCTCTGTCCAAAAGCAATACCAGCTCCTGCAGGACGCAGGGAGCAGACAGGGACCTGTGTAACCTTTGTTACGTGGATGAAACTGGCAGAGAAGTTAGAACATGCATCGGAGAACCCAAGTCCAATATCCGCATTAAAAGAATTTCGGCCCCCCTGGTTCAACACTGGTCAGAGATCAGACATCCTGAAAAATAACTTAGATAGACCATTTTAGAAAAGATCACTGTTGCCAGAGGATATGACGACTACAAATTTCGTAAAGGAGAGAGGTATTTTGGATATTCCTCCTCAATTCTGAACGGCATGGACTTCATGAAATTACACCTTGGGAACAAGCTATGTAAATGTTTTCCACCTTGCTGGGGTTTCTATACTGTGGTCTGTTTCTGAGCATAGTATATTTGGGCCCCCTTGAGTACAACCTTTTTAATCTGAACTCTTCTGGCTCTGGTTTGGAGCTTATATATCATTTAGAGCTATACACTTTTATTCCATCTGGGCCCTTTGCTTCAGTCTGATACCTCAACCTTCAACAGACGATCTTATAGTTATCTTGGGCCCGTTCTAATTTTGCACTGCTCTTGCTGTCCAGTAGAACTCTTGCTGGTCATTCGGACCCTTATTGGTCAATATTGGTATCTGTTTTACTTCTAATCAGGGACTCTATGCAGATTTACGGCCCCTATTTCTAGCAGACAGGGGTCTGTTCATCTATTGCCTGTCTGACCCACTTTAATATTAGACTGCTTTTAAATCTAGATTTTCTTTATTTATCTCTCGTTGAGGCCCACATCATTTGGACAAATGCGGCTTCCCGAGCCCATCGCAGGAGGCCACTCAAGAGGGCGGCCCTCTAGTGGCATCAGGCACCCCACACCCCCCTCCTCCTGAGGGGGCAGGGACTCTGGTGAGGTCCCCTTCCTGGGCGCGGGCGGTGCCGCGTCATGTCTGGTGCACGAGGCGGGGTGAGGGGTATAGAGGCCCCCCTCACCTCTCTGATGACTTCTTTGTCGCACCGGACACGCCGTCTTTGGCGCGCCTGACACGCCTGACACGCCGTCGGGACATTGCTGGTCGGAGCTGCTAATGCAGTGAGTCCGTGTTCACCATCCCCCCCCCCCTTTATTTTCACTCCTGGCACTCCACAGCCATAGCCTGGGCTGGTGTCTGCCGGAGGGGAGGGGGGGTATGCAGCTCCCCTGGTTCTTCGGCAGGCTCCCTCGGAGCAGACGGTACAGACAGGGAGGTACATGGGGGGGCGAGTGATTGTGGGAGCGGCATTCGGGCACTTCCAGCCCCTTCTCTCCAGGACTAGGCTCAGTTGGTGCTCCTCCTGGAGCGACGGGTAACCAAGCACAGTGAGTGCGAACACCCACCCTCCCCCAGCAGGCACTAACGAGTTACACGCCCGGCAGCTGACGTAGGTGTCGGTCTGCCACGGGGGGAGGTTGGGGCTTAGCACAGCTCCAGTAGAGGTGCAGTAGAGGGCCTTCGTTTTTATTAATAAAGGGTATTACGGGGGGAGGGGGCCACCTTGGGCCCGACTTTTTGATTAACCCCCCACCCCTCTCCCTTGTGCATGCTCGGTGTCTCTCGCCGCAAGCTGCTGACGTTCCGGGCAGACTGCAAAGGCCCACTGCTAGGGCCCATGTGTCCCCTACTGGGAGCACCGAGGGTGCCAGAACATCTGTGGGGGGGTTGGTTGCCCTTGGGGAGCTCAGGGCCACACTTCCTGTGGGCCCTGGCTGAGAGGATGAGCATTCTAGTCCTGGGCAACGGTGGCTACCGTGCTGGACATCGGCCTCCACGGCTATGTCCGACGGAGCCTCGCAGGGCCTGGCCAGCCCTTGGAGTCACTGAGGCAAGGTCGATTCCCCCCCTTGGCCCAGGATGACGGCATGCGGGAATTCGGTTGGGGGGGGAGGATCAACATGGTGAGGGCTAGCAATGCAGTGGACTTCTGCCCCTTGAGCCCTCTGCTGCCATTTGGAGGGGCACACAACGTGCCATCTGTGGGGTAGGGAGCAATGCTTAGCTTTGCTGCCATGTGGCGCCAACGCTGGCAGGCATTCTTCTCTAGGACCTACCCATTTCAGTGTGGACGAGGCAAGGCAGGAGTGCACCCTTATCTGCATGGCGCTGTGCTCCGCCGAAGCCCCCCACACTCACAACTCCACCCGTTCTCCACTAACATTTGTAAGGATCGCCCTGATGCGGGTGGGGACGCGCAGCAGCTCGGCGCCACCGCTCCAAAACCAATTAGAGGGGTGTGCCTTCGGGCACAGGCAGCTTACCCTGCATTCGGGGCTCAGATATGGTGGCCATCTTAGGTGTAGTCCCGGACCCCGGCTGGACCAGTGGCAGCGTTCTAGCTGGGGGAGGGAGGTGCACACATAAATTGATCACCAGACTGGGACGCTTGCGGCTAGGGTAGGTGGTGGCAGCTCCTACTCGGACCCGCTTTGCTTTGCAGAGGCATTATTTCTTTACCTATGCTCTAAATCTTTTTACACTGTTTTAATCATCGCTGAATTTGCATTTTTGCTCTGAAGCGCCCATGCTGAATTTTTCCCATTTTAATTTTGCTATCCCCTCTTTATGACATCACATACCTGATTGTTCCATCCCAGGGTGCTGAGGTGTGACTTCCCTGCCCAGTTCCACCACGGCTTGCTGTGCCGATTGAGTGGAGGGCAGGCGGCCATCTTAGTTGTAGTCCCGGACCTCGGCTGGACTAGTGGCAGCGTTCTTGCTGGGGGAGGGAGGTGCACACATAAATTGATCGCCAGACTGGGACGCTTGCGGCTAGAGTAGGTGGTGGCAGCTCCTACTCGCACCCACTTTGCTTTGCAGAGGCATTATTTCTTTATCTATGCTCTAAATCTTTTTACACTGTTTTAATCATCGCTGAATTTGCATTTTTGCACTGAGGTGCCCATGCTGAATTTTTTCCATTGTAATTTTGTTATCCCCTCTTTATGACATCGCATACCTGATTGTTTCATCCCAGGGTGCTGAGGTGTGCCTTCCCTGCCCCGTTCCACCACGGCTTGCTGTGCCGACTGAGTGGAGGGCAGGCGGCCATCTTAGGTGTAGTCCCGGACCCCGGCTGGACTAGTCGCAGCCTTCTAGCTGGGGGAGGGAGGTGCACACATAAATTGGGTATGTCTCTCCAGACGCGCAGTGGACGCGTGCAGCGGGCGCAAGCCAAAGGTTAGCCCGTCTGCGCCCTTCCGCGCCTCGGGCGTGCCTAGCGCTGGCCATGCTGACCATTTGTCTCCCTATCCAGCGGTAGATCTAAAGAGGTACTCCCAGGAGGAGCTATTGGCACTTAAAACCGCCGACTGCAGAGGCGTCCAGTCTTACTCGTAATCAGTTCAGGGGGAGTTGGACCAAATCCTACATTCACTTCCTGCATCCGCGGGCGGCGTCGGTGTGTAAACGCCGCGCGCTTTCGATGTTGACTTAAAGGGGCCGATCCAGGTCACGTGTGCTTGCAAGATTTCTGGTACACGTAGTGCATCTGACTAACTGTCCATGGTGGGTGCACCCTTACAGATGGTTCAAGGGGACCGAGTATCTAATGAATACTAGGAACATCGAGACTGCATGAAAGAAGACAGAACCGATCACATCACGGACATTGTTGGCACAGTTAAAGGAGAAAGAAAATTCCGAGAGGTTCATATCTCAAACATGTCAGAGGTTACTTGATTCTGACAGGTCGTTCAGACCAGAGTTCGCAGTGTCAAATTTTAGTATGAGGTATGCGTCCCTCTGCGCAAGACGTGAGTCAGGATCACCCCCTCCCCAATTTTAATGACGGAGAGCACAGTCCATTTCAATTCGTCTACCTTATGATTCTTCTCCAGAAAAAGGGCCACAAGCGGAGCAGTCAGAATTTTGTTGTTGATTCTGGACCTGTGTTGGATTATTCTTTGTCTGACTTCTTGTGTGGTTTTACCAATGTACACTTTTTGACACGGGCATAAGATGGCATAAACCACGTACTTGGTTTTGCAATTTGTATGGTCATCATGTCGCCAGAATTTTTTGCCATCCGTGAATAACGAGTCTTCCACTGTTAAGTTGCACACCGAGCATGTGCCACATTTTCTATGGCCCTTGACTGGATTAGCGCTGAATATAGTACTCTGGGTGTCACGCTTTTTTTGTGGTCTTGTGGTGGTAATCAATTGTCCTATACTGCGGTTCTTTTTGAGTGCAAACAGGGGAGATCCCACATCGGGGAGAACTTCTTCAACTAGATGCCAGGCATTCCGAAGGGTTTTTTGTATTGGGTGTGTATGTGGTCCAAATGTAGACACACACACCATGCGTTGAGTTGGCGGTTTAGATCATTTTTCAAGGAGATGTTCCCTGGGTGTCCATCTCGCCCTCTTCATTGAGTGCTTGAGAAGCTTTTTGGGATATCCTCTGTCCTGTAGTTTTTTGGACAGGGCCTGTCCATGGATATCATAATCTTGAATTCTGGAACAATTCCTCCTCACCCTGAGAAATTGTCCGTAGGGCAGATTGTTCTTGAGACTCCTGGGGTGGTAACTTTTGAAGTGCAAGGCGTTGTTTTTATCAGTCTTTTTTTGATGGAGGGAGCACACGAGTCCCTCCGAAGTGGCCTTAACTTCAACGTCTAGGAATGGCAGTGATTTGGAGTCATAGGTGAGGCTGAACTTAATATCCGGACTGCGGTTGTTCAGCCAGTAGTGAAATGCCTCCAAAACTTCTATTGATCCATTCCAGACGCACCAGACGTCATCAATATATCGCAGCCATTGCTGGATATGTCCTTTGAACGGGTTGTTGTTGTAAACAAACTTCTCCTCATATTGCCCCATATACAGAATCGCCATTTCAGGAGCGAACGGGCAACCCATCGCTGATCCTTTCACCTGTAAGAAGAAGTCATCCTCAAATGTAAAGTAGTTCCTTTTTAGGGCAAGTCCTGCAAAGGCTAAGATAAGCTCAGTTGGAACCCTATGTGGTCGTGGCCTTTTCTCCAGGTATATCTCCTGTCGAGTCTCTGATGAGGGCATTATCCCAGAAACGCGTCAGGCTTCATTATGCGACATGAGGACTGTAATCACAGAAGGACGGAGTGTAGCTTTTACCCTTACAATTGCTGCGAGGAATATGCTTGTGACAAGCTGCTGGAGTGTGCTGCATTGCCTGCCGGTAACTTTGGAGTTTTGAAAATGTACACGGCGGCCCGGCCGTGAAGGCGCGCACCACCCCCTGTCGTAGGGGGCCACGGGTCTTGGAGACTCCCGAGACCCATGTGGACCAGCACCTGGGGATTGATGGCTCACCCGGCCCTCGGGGCCCATCCAGGGCACCTAATACAGTTAAATTATCATAGCAGACAAGCACTGCATGGCCCATAAGCTTTTGCGGTTATTCACCTGAAAGCAGCCCATTTGAGGGCGGTTATTAACATAAGGTGGGCATGTCTACTCCACAAATCTCCTGTCGAGCCTCTGATGAGGGCATTAGCCCAGAAACGCGTCAGGCTTCATTATGCGACACGAGGACTGTAATCACAGAAGGACAGAGTGTAGCTTTTACCCTTCCAATTGCTGTAAGGAATATGCATGTGACAAGCTTCTGGAGTGTGCTGCCTTCCCTGTGGGTAACTATTTATATGAGTTTTCGAATATCCTCTTCTCATGAATCTTTTTGAAGTAGATATGTATATACATCTATAAATACAATTTGATCTATAACGTGTTAGGGCGGATCATTCAAGAGAGTTTACCTAGTCTTCCATTTGAAGAACAAATGTAGCAGTAGGTCTGTTCAGTCTTTTAACTCACGGCAAACTATGTTTTTAAATAACAATTTTATTATGTTTTGTTTAGTCACATTGGGTTTATATTAATTAGCACAAATGGAAGTGAAAAGAGAAAGCCATTAAGTCCAGTATCGTCATAGTAAGAAGGAGTTTATATGAGATCAACGTGCCATGACCTAGATTAACTCATAAATATGATGCTTAAAAGGCCACCAGAGGCAGAGAACACATGTGTTAATAATTAATAAAATCTACAGTCACGATATATAGCCACTAGAGGCATTTATGACTGTGAGAAAGTCAGTGAGTGACAATAGCAGAGATTTAGATAGGTTAAGATATGGCACATAAATAAATAAAGGTAGCAAATGTAAAAAATTTGGTTACCAACATGATAGGCTGGCACCAAATTTATGGTAATTTGTCACCAAAAATAAGGGGAGGTTAAAATGCAATGTGTTTTGTTTTATCTTATACATTTTTTCACAAAGCCACTACAATAACCATAATGCCCTGCTTTAGTAACTACAGGAAATGATGTCATAGTGACAAAGTTTGATAAGAGTAGTAGGAAACATGGGGGCGTTACCGTGATCAAGATCTCTGGAGAGATCGAAACGCGTTGGTGTGTTTTTCACGTTTGCAAACATATGGAATAAATCAATTTGAATTTTGTAACATGATCACTGGAGTGCGACCTTATATCTTTCTGAAAGGAAGAAGCTTGGCAATATATATATATATATATTACCTACTGGCGATAGCCAGTAGGTATATATAGTTAGGATTGTTTTCAATAGGGAAATCGCAACATTCTATTGAGAATAACTTTAGCGCCGGTTGAGGGATCTGCCTGTAATTTTCCTTAACTTTGCCTCTCTGCGCTCCGCTCCTTCCCTGAAAGTTTCGGGGGGATTCATCAAGCGGGGGCCGAGATAAAAGGGGGGTCCCAAAACGTGTTTTCCCCATGTTAATTTCCATAGGGCGGTTGGACTCACTTTTAGCCCGAACGGCTGAATGGCTTTCCACCAAACTTGGCAAAATTGTAGGGACTGGTAGCCCGATGTGCCTTTGCCATGTCTCAAGATATGTGCTCCAGTGGATTTTGAGTAATTTAGGTTAAAAAATATATATATATCTATAGCAGCTTACCCGTGAGCTTACCCGTACGCTTACGGTACGCTTACCGTACGTGTACCGTACGCGCACGTACGCGTACCGTAAACGTTCCTCTAGTGCACGAGCTGCATTCTGATTGGCAGCCAATGTCTGTCAACACTCCAAAACAGAAACTGTTGGCAGCCATCTTTTGCCTCGGTAGACTGAGGCACAGGAAAGCAGAAAAACAAACGTGTAGAACTCAAAAAGGGGGCAGGGTAGAAGCACCCTGACCCCCTAGGCCTGCTCAGGGGGTCCCACAAGGACCCCCAAGGCAAAAAAATGTTGTAAAAAAGTCGCGGGGTACGCGTACCGTACGCGCACGGTACGCGTACCCCGCGACTTTTAAAAAAAAAATATTTTTTTGTTTGTTTTGCCTTGAGGGTCCTTGTGGGATCCCCTGAGCAGGCCTAGGGGGTCAGGGTGCTTCTACTCTGGCCCCTTTGCAAGTTTCACACCTTTGTTTCACTGCTTTCTTGTGCCTTGGTTCTAACAAGGCACAAGATGGCTGCCAACACTTCCTGGTTTTGAGTGTTGACAGACAGTGGCAGCCAATCAGCATGCCTTCCAGAGAAAGCTGCATGGTCATTGGCTGTCAACACTTCTAACCAGGAGGTGTTGGCATCCATCTTGTGCTAGTGTTGACAGACAGTGACAGCCAATCAGCATGCCTTCCCGAGAAAGCTGCATGCTCATTGGCTGTCAACACTTCTAACCAGGAAGTGTTGGCATCCATCTTGGGTCTTAGTAGACTGCGGCACAAGAAAGCAGAAAAACAAACGTGTAGAACACAAAAAGGGGGCAGGGTAGAAACACCCTGACCCCTTAGGGCTGCTCAGGTGGTCCCACTAGGATATTAATATATTTAAACGTTATCCGCTAATAGAATTAACATTTAAAAAACCTTTGAAATTCACTGAAAAAACCATAGGTTTCAGGCCTTATATAGTTAGGAATTAGCATTTAAAAAACCTTTGAAATTCACTGAAAAAACCATAGGTTTCAGGCCTTATATAGTTAGGAATTAGCATTTAAAAAACCTTGCGAATTCACTGGAAAATCCATAGGTTTCAGGCCTTATATAGTTAGGAATTCGCATTTAAAAAACCTTTGAAATTCACTGAAAAAACCATAGGTTTCAGGCCTTCTATAGTTAGGAATTAGCATTTAAAAAAACCTTGCAAATTCACTGAAAAAACCATAGGTTTCAGGCCTTATATAGTTAAGAATTAGCATTTAAAAAACCTTGCAAATTCACTTAAAAAAACCATAGGTTTCAGGCCTTATATAGTTAGGAATTAGCGTTTAAAAAACCTTGCAAATTCACTGAAAAAACCATAGGTTTCAGGCCTTATATAGTTAGGAATTAGCATTTAAAAAACCTTTGAAATTCACTGAAAAAACCATAGGTTTCAGGAGTTATATAGTTAGGAATTGGCTTTTAAAAAACCTTTGAAATTCACTCAAAAAACTATAAGTTTTAGTAGTGTTATAGTTAGCTGGACATTTTACTCATACAAAACCATTGAAATTGCTCCTATATAGTTAGTTGTAATAACTATATTTCGCGCACCCGCAATCCACTGCTGATGATGTCACATATTAGATCATTGATGACATGGTCAGTGACATCACTGATGACATCTCAAATGACATCACTGATGACATCATCCACGTGACAATCACATACACCTTTTCATACACTATTACAATTTTTCATCACTCTTTGTAAAATACAGAGTATCATATTTAAATCCATTGTCACAGCAATACAAGTATCTAAAAATCCACTCAGTGATTCATAGATGTATACACACATCTAATCACTTACCTATGGATTCACTCATACATGCTGTCAATGAACAATAGAACACTATCAAAAATACTTATACATCTATATCAACATCAAACAACAGCACGCATCCTATTCACATATGAAGTCATCCTACTCACTTATGCAAACAATGGATCATACTTACATATTTACTTAGCAAAACACTTATACAAACACCACTTCTTCTATTCATTTAGATAGTAAGTCATACTTAGTGAATTATAAAATCATTATTACAAGTATACAGTTATCCATACAGTCACTCACACAATCATTGTGTCTTATGTATACTTATTTATATGCAACAACAGACACATAAACTGCCTTTTATTTTTCTAATTTGTTGGACCTGTACCTTTGAGAAATATATTTGCTCATCACCACACCCATGAAGAGATTCCCTCACCCAAACTGTTAGAACATGTAGTTTTAACTTCATATATCTACTGAACCAACTATTCACACATCTTTGGACAGTCACACCCCCCCCACCGAACCACACACACTTTCACACTCCCATACAAATCCTCAGTTAACTAATCTATAACTAATATAGACTCTCACATAGCTAGTAACCAACTGTAGAATCAGTTTACACAACAACTGACAAAGTGATACAGATATTCACACAGTTTAGTCACTATCCAGTATATTTAGTGAGACATTATAAATTGGTCAAGTAAACAGTCAATTACACTGCTACTAAATCCTCCATCCAAATATTTATTTATATATATCCACTCATTCTTCAATGCAAATTGCTATATATATAATGCATATTTAAATAACGAAGCAAACCACATTCACTGGATGATGTCATCAGTGATGTCATTTGAGATGTCATCAGTGATGTCACTGACCATGTCATGAATGATCTAATATGTGACATCATCAGCAGTGGATTGCGGGTGCGCGAAATATAGTTAGTACAACTAACTATATAGGAGCAATTTCAATGGTTTTGTATGAGTAAAATGTCCAGCTAACTATAACACCACTAAAACTTATAGTTTTTTGAGTGAATTTCAAAGGTTTTTTAAAAGCTAATTCCTAACTATATAACTCCTGAAACCTATGGTTTTTTCAGTGAATATATATATACATATATATATATATATATATATATATATATTACCTACTGGCGGTCGCCAGTAGGTATATATAGTTAGGATTTTTTCTCTATGGGTTTTTTGAAAATTCTATGTCTAATAACTTTGGCGTTTGTGGACGGAATTGGCTGAAATTTTCAGGAAAATGGCACATTTTGTTTCTGAGCAGCCCTTTGGGGGGGGTTCGTCCAGTGGGGGCCGAGAAAAAAGGGGGGTCCCAAAACGTGTTTTTAACATTGAGTTTTCCATAGGGCGGTTGGCCTCACTTTTAGCCCGAACGGCTGAATGGATTTGCACGAAACTTGGCAAAATTGTAGGGACTGGTAGCCCGATGTGCCTTTTGTAGGTCTCAATATATGTGCTCCAGTGGATTTTGAGAAATTAACGTTTAAAAAAAGATATATATCTGTAACAGCGGACCGGTTAGCGCTCTGGTTCGCGGACTTTTCGCGCAACGGAGCTTTGTGAAGCGAAGCTGATTGGTTCTCTGGCGTCTGTCAACATTCCAAAAAGTCCGTAGCGGCCGCCATCTTGTCTCTCGGTAGGATCGAGAGACAAGAGGAGGCCAAAGCGAAGGGGCAAATGACCATAAGGGGGAATAGTAGATCCTCGCTGACCCCCTAGGTTTGATGTGGAGGTTTTAAAAGGGCCCCGCGGGGCAAAAAAAAAAAATTATAATAATAATCTTACGGCTGAATGGATTTGCACGAAACTTGGCAAAATTGTAGGGACTGGTAGCCCGATGTGCCTTTGCTAGGTCTCAATATATGTGCTTCAGTGGATTTTGAGAAATTAACGTTCAAAAAAAGATATATATCTGTAACAGCGGACCGCTTCGCGTACTTTTCGCGTTACGGAGCTTTGCGAAGCGAAGCTGATTGGCTCTCCGGTGTCTGTAAACATTCCAAACAGTCCGTAGCGGCCGCCATCTTGTCTCTCGGTAGGATCGAGAGACAAGAGGAGGCCAAAGCGAAGGGGCAAATGACCATAAGGGGGCATAGTAGATCCTCGCTGATCCCCTAGGTTTGATGTGGAGGTTTTAAAAGGGCCCCGCGGGGCAAAAAAAAAAAATTATAATAATAATCGAACGGCTGAATGGATTTGCACGAAACTTGGTAAAATATTAGGGACTGGTAGCCCGATGTGCCTTTGCTAGGTCTCAATATATGTGCTTCAGTGCATTTTGAGAAATTAACGTTCAAAAACAAGATATATATCTGTAACAGCGCTCCGCTTCGCGGAGATAAAATTATATCTGTATTACGTAGCTGTTGCTAACACCAGCTAGCGACGGCTAGTAGGAGATAGCGACCATCTTGGGCCCCACTTTGCATGTGAGTGATATTTATCACTAATGACATGCAAAGTGGGCATGCCAAGATGTTAGCGACTGGAAACAGTCGCTAACATCGCTATCTCCTATTATCAACTTTTGGAAATATTCGAGATAAGCGCGAATATCTCCAAAAAGTAACAGCTGCCCTGAGCAGTTCTTAGCCATGTTATCCAATGGGAGGTGGATAACATGGCTAAGAGCATTAGCTCGGTAATGCATGAATATCGCGGAGTTTTCAGCGATATTAATGCATTGCGCTCGTTTTTTATCGTATTTGCGATAAACCTTGATAATAGCAAGGTTTATCTGCGATAATTTCTGACGGTAAAAAAATCTTTGCAATGCATCGTTAGGGATAAATATCGCTTAACTTTGGTAATATGCCCCAACGTCTGTTAACGTTCGATTCGAAGGAAATCAGGAATTGTTGAAAAACATTGTGTGCGCCATCTTGTCTTTTTTCAAATGCCACACTTTTGTCGTGCACGGCAGCCATTTTAGATGCCTTGACCAGATCCACTCTGTGCACGCTGTCGATCCTTAGCATGGCTCCCCACCCTCGCAAGCATCTCCCCCAGGCAGTGGTCACCCCCGCTCTCTGTTTTATGCATGGGTAATAAACCTCCCCCCATCTGCGCTGTTCTTCCCTGAGAATCACACCCTGTGCCCGCCCGACACCTCCCTTTCGCCCTATTCACTACCGCACCCTCTGACACTCCTTTTCCTCTGTGTCCGATTGTCCAGGCCGGTCCTAGGCTATCAGCTAGCCCTGCAGATGTAGTTTATGGCCACAGCTGTAAAGAATCACCCGTCTTCAAAGGAGTTATAGTAGATCAAGGCCCACACTCGATGAGATCCGTCACAGCAGAAGCGTTGCTATTATCTGAAAACCATCCTGTATTGTGATTGGGGAGGGGACCGAGCGTGAAGCGGAAGATTCCAGGGATGACTCTTTGTACATCAAAGTTTTTACAATTATGTGTCACATTAAAAATATATAGCACTCCGACAAAGTAGTAAGATTATAAAACTTTAATAATTTATAAATATATACAAGAAAACAAAAATAGTAATAACATATAAACATTTTTAGAGAAAAACAACGAAGTAGCGGTCGGCTGTGCGAATAGTCCCAACGCAGCACAACGTCCAGATTTCCGGCGTGGGGCGTCGCGGGGGGTGGGTGA
Source organism: Lissotriton helveticus (assembly GCF_964261635.1). Lineage (NCBI taxonomy): Eukaryota > Metazoa > Chordata > Amphibia > Caudata > Salamandridae > Lissotriton > Lissotriton helveticus. Next base: position 991,520,687 of record NC_136072.1, on the reverse strand, counting down.
TCAGTAGCAAACTGTTGTGCGAATAGTTCCAAGGCAGCAGAACGCGCCGAAATCTAGATGACACAAAAGTGATGTCTAGTAAGTTGCCACCCAGCAAATAACGGCGTGGGGCGTCGCGGGGGGTGGGTCATCAGTAGCAAACTGTTGTGCGAATAGTTCCAAGGCAGCAGAACGATGGCACCAAGGTGATGTCCAGTAAGTTGCCGCACTGGTTTTGGTATCCTACAATGCTGCTCCGAATAACGGCGTGGAGCGCCCCGGGGGAGGCGGCGTGAACGGGCCTCTCCAGGTGGAGTCTCGTCTGTTGTAGTGGGGCGCCCCTTTACCGTTTCAGTTGCCATTGCGTCCGCTTTTGGTCCACTGTGTCAAAATCCGCCATTCAGCTGAGTTGCGCCCACTCTTGCGGTGCAGCGATAGGCGGCTGTCACAGGACTCTCAAAATGGCGGCAGGCTGTTTCCTTTTTGGGCCTGGTCCACTGAAATGGCCCTGGGACACCTTGGAAATCGGACGCTTGTCTGCTAGGTCTTGGACCCCATTCTCGAAAGCGTCCCCTCCGCCTTGAGAATTCATCAAAAGTTTTGGGGGCCCCGACTCCTGCAGGCTTCTGGTGGGGAGCGGCTGCCATGATTGCTCGCGGAATGACCACGACGGAGCTACGAGATGGTGGTGCTCTCATGGTGACGCCAGCTTCAGTCTGAAACATCCAGAAACAAGGTGGGGCTTTCATCGTTTGGGGGAAAAAAAAAGTTTTCATCCAATGAAAAGTGTTGTTTTTAGGTCATATGATCAAGCCTTCCATCATTAGGAAACCAAAAGTAAAATGAACCAATGAAAAGTTTTATAAACAAGTCACATGACCTGTTATGCGGCATAGGGTATAAAATGCGGAGAAAATACGTTGGCACGTGAGGCGGCGTCAGTAGCGGACCGATGTGCGAATAGGCCGAAGGCAACACAACGCGCCAAGATCCGGATGGCATCGAGGTGGTGTCATAGTTGAGAGTTCTGAGCAGCGGTTGTAACACTGTCTGAAGCTTATTTGCAGCTGCTGCAGGTTCACTACGCGCCAAGATCCGGATGGCACCGAGGTGGTGTGTAGGAAGTTGCCGCACTGGTGTGGCCATCCTACAATGCTGAAAGTCGGCGTGGGGCGCCCCGTTGGCCTGTGAGTTTGCGTCAGTAGCGGACCGATGTGCGAATAGGCCGAAGGCAGCACAACGCGCCAAGATCCGGATGGCACCGAGGTGGTGTCTAGTAAGTTGTCGCACTTCTGTGGCCATCCTACAATGTTGAAAGTCGGCGTGGGGCGCCCCGTTGGCCTGTGAGATGGTGTCAGTAGCGGACCGATGTGTGAATGGGGCCGAAGGCAGCGCAACAATATTTTCTACTATATTTCCGGTGTAGAAGAGACCACAAGGCGCTGAGATGCCAAGATCCGGATGGCACCGAGGTGGTGTGTAGCAAGTTGCCGCACTGGTGTGGCCATCCTACAATGCTGAAAGTCGGCGTGGGGCGCCCCGTTGGCCTGTGAGATGGCGTCAGTAGCGGACCGATGTGCGAATAGGCCGAAGGCAGCACAACAATATTTTCTGACTGACACCACAAGGCGCTGAGATGCCAAGATCCGGATGGCACCGAGGTGATGTCTAAGTTGCGGACTGATGTGCGAATGGGGCCAAAGGCAGCGTAACAATATTTTTTGTATGGAAGATACCACTAGGCGTTGAGATGCCAAGATTCGGATGGCACTGAGGTGATGTCTAGCAAGTTGGTGTGGTCATCCTACAATGCTGAAACTCGGCGTGGGTCACCCCATTAGCCTGTGAGATGGCGTCAGTAGCGGACCGATGTGCGAATAGGCCGAAGGCAGCACAACGCGCCAAGATCCGGATGTCACCGTGGTGGTTTCATAGTTGAGAGGCACTTCATCTGCAGTGGGGCGCCGAGATCCGGATGGCACCGAGGTGATGTCTAGCAAGTTGCTGTACTGGTGTGGTCATCCTACAATGCTGAAAGTCGGCGTGGGTCGCCCCATTAGCCTGTGAGATGGCGTCAGTAGCGGACCGATGTACGAATAGGCCGAAGGCAGCACAACGCGCCAAGATCCGGATGTCACCGTGGTGGTTTCATAGTTGAGAGGCACTTCATCTGCAGTGGGGCGCCGAGATCCGGATGGCACCGAGGTGATGTCTAGCAAGTTGCTGTACTTGTGTGGTCATCCTACAATGCTGAAACTCGGCGTGGGTCGCCCCATTAGCCTGTGAGATAGCTGTTCTTTGGATTTGGGCCTGGCTCGTCTGCTGTAGTGGGGCGCCCCTTTACCGTTTCAGTTGCCATTCAGCTGAGTTTCGGCTGCTCTTGATGCTACAGCGACAGGCGGCTGCAACAGGACTCTCAAAATGGCGGCCTGTTCTTTGGATTTGGGCCTGGTCCACTAAAATGGCCCTGGGACACCTTAGAACTCGGACGCTCGATTTTTTTTTCCTTTCCTGTACATGCAAAAAAAGGTAAATGCCCGGTACGTTACACGCTTCATCTGCCACGATGAACTCTCCAGAGGAACCGAAAAAAAATATAGTTGTGGTAACTATACCATGCATCGTCAAATGGAGAGGTGGCACCAATTAATTATAGTGCTGCATAAAAGAGAGATTTGGAGGAGAACCCCTGACCTGCTAGTACATTCATCAAAGAAGTGGCACTGAGAGCTTCAGAGGCAAGGGAAACGGTCCCAAATATTTAGAAGAACTTTGGAAAGATTAAAATGACATGTTTAGATTGTGGCAAATTAATTTCATGTGGACAGATGAGTGTTACTCTAATAAATACAGCATATGAACATCATCATAGTCGATGGTTGGTAGAGACATTTTGACTATATCCTGGACCTGCCCGTCCTCGCCCAAAATGGCGCCAGAATAAATGGGACTCGTAACTCCTTGTTGTGTACTGGTTGCAGAACCTTGAAATCACGAGATACGTATGCAGTTTTGAAGCAAATGGCGGGCGGGGACGAGAATTGATTGAATATTTCGACATCCCTATTGATATTAAGTTCTGATGTGTTATTGATTACTGTACTGTTGAAAGTTCGAATTAACGTCACCCATGGTACTTGCCCGCAAATGTATATCTAGATAATTTTATTGTAACTGGCCCTGTCGTATTTTAATTATAAAATGTACGTCCACCGATTCCGTAACTGTTAGACACCTTAGTTCTTGCAACGTAATGGCCCGCCCGTTACGTTCCTCTACAGTGTAAATGTCTATTCATCATATACGATTACAGTTTGCTCTGTGGCCGGCCCACGTGGTTATAGGCTCGTATTTGTATAATGAAATTTTCACAATAAAGGTTTTTAAAAGAAAACATGGTAGTAGTATATACATTGGTAAAGTTTTTAATAATAGTCACTGTTTTAGAATCATTAAAAGGCAAGTGAAATAAAGCAGACCAATTACATGAAGGGTAAAAGGTATAATACGAAGGAACGCAGTAAAGATAAATGGTCAAGGGCTGTTGTGTTTTCTATTCCTGCAACATAAAGTGATCGATAAGAATCTCATATTCAGGCGTATCGGCGACTAAGACAGCAGGTCGACCCTCTTTTGCTCAACGGCTCCGTCATGGGACGAAGAAACGCTCTTTTTCTCGAAAAAAGAATATATTTTACTTGCAGGACAGTTGTAAAATTTCCGGGAAAGTACATTAGCCTGGAACATTATAAAATATATTTAAGAAAAAATAATGTTCGGAAGTAATGAAAAGCGTAATTTTTAGGTCATATGACCAAGCCTTTCATCATTACAATAAGAAAAGTAAAATGAACCAATGAAAAGTTTTATTAACAAGTCACATGACTTGTTATGCTTACGTTACGCGCTGCGCGCCCCGGATGACTTCCGGATGCGCTAACGCGGCGCGTCATATGACGCATTACGCGACAACGCAGGTACAGAATATAGTCAAAATGTCTCCACCAACCAGCGGTCGGAACACAACCCCTTTCAGCAGGCTAAATAGTTCTGTTAAATGACAACAGAAGGGACAGGCAACAAGAACCATCAGTCAAAGAGGGGAGGGCTAGTTCTTCTCTACCGGGTTACATTGGGGCGCTACCGGAACTGATCGAATTGGTAGTCTACAGTGTTTCTGGATGTTTCAGACTGAAGCTGGGGTTAGCATGAGAGCAGCACCATTTCGTAGCTCCGTCGTGGTCATTCCGCAACCAATCATGGCAGCCGTTCTTTATCGTTATTTTGGGCGGGGTGGGTGGCGGAGCCGAGCTGTTTTGCAGCCATCATTGTGTGGAGTTCAGTTCATCTCACTAGTTTTGTATTTGTCATGAGGGGTTGTTCCTAATGTTTCTATTTTAGCGAGGTCAAAAAGAGATCCCATTAGTGGCCTACTGATTTTGCTCGATTCCTTTTCTTTTTTTTTACACGATTTTTCGTTATCTGCAAAGACTAAACAGAGTATTGCGACTCTGTGTTTGTTTGTAAATAGAGAATGAACCAAAGAGAACTAATTCTAAAACAGTAAATACTTGGATAACAATGAATCAAATGGAGAGAGAAGCAGGCACGACGGATTACAATGGGGGCAAAGACCTGCGTTAACTACCTTTCACTATCTGCAAAGAGAGAGTACTCCTAATAGAAATGAGGGGGGGGGGGCACCATTCAAAGCAGATCAGTGTGCATAAACACGAAAATGTTTTCACTTACCACGTACTTGACATTCGACAGCTTATGATATTTGCTATTAAAAAACCATTGAAATTCACTGAAAAAACCATAGGTTATAGACCATATATAGTTAGGAATTAGCATTTACAAAACCTTGAAAATTCACTGAAAAAACCATAGGTTATAGACCATATATAGTTAGGAATTAGCATTTAAAAAACCTTATTTTACTCACACAAAACCATTGAAATTCCATATATAGTTAGTTGCACTAACTATATATCGCGCACCTGCAATCCACTGCTGATGATGTCACATATTACATCATTCATGACATGGTCAGTGACATCACTGATGACATCACTGATGACATCTCAAATGACATCACTGATGACATCACTGATGACAACATCCAGTGACTGTATGTTTCTGTAAAGTTAAAATGTGTCTTACATATTGAAGAATGAGTGGAAGTATAAGTGTCTGGACAAAGGATTTAGTAGGTGCATGACTGAATGCATGAGTGAGTGATTAAATGTGTCTCACTGAGTGCATGGGTTAGTGACTAAAGTGTCTTAATTTGTGCATCTTTATGTCTGTTGTTCTGTAAACTGCTGCATGTTTTGATCAGTAGCTATATGATTAACTATATGGGTTACTGATTGATTGTCCAAGTATTTGTATGGGAGACTGAGTGTGTGTGTGGCTGGCTGGGAGGTGTGTGACTCTGTGCAGATCAATGTGTACTTGTATCAATGATTGTATAACAAGGTAAGTATGTGTTAGTATATGTTTGAAAATGTAAGGTGCTGTATGTTTAACTGTATAGACAAGAAAATGGAAGTGTCATTGATTCTTTACAGGACTGACTAGGTGTGTGAGTAACTCCATGGATGAGTGGCAGACTGTGAGTGTCTGTATAGGTGTATGAGTGCATATGATAGTGTTGTAAAGATGAGTGATTGTATGTATGAATGATAGTATGGGTGAATGAGTGAAGGTGTGTGTAGACGTAGGAATCAGTGAGTGCGTATGTAGTAACTAGTATTGGTGTGTCAATGGTTTCAAAAATTATATTCTGTATTTAACACTGGGTGAAACAGAGGTTATATTAAAATGTGAGGAGATGCATTGTATTGTCACATGAATGATATCATCAGTGATGTGGTCATTGATGTCAAATGAGATGTCATCAGTGATGTCATCAGTGATGTCATTTGAGATGTCATCAGTGATGTCATCAGTGATGTCACTGACCATGTCATGAATGATGTAATATGTGACATCATCAGCAGTGGATTGCAGGTGCGCGATATATAGTTAGTGCAACTAACTATATATGGAATTTCAATGGTTTTGTGTGAGTAAAATAAGGTTTTTTAAATGCTAATTCCTAACTATATATGGTCTATAACCTATGGTTTTTTCAGTGAATATATATATATATATATATATATATATATATATATCTCGAAAGTAGGTAATATATATGTATATATATATATATATATATATATATATATTACCTACTGGCGGTCGCCAGTAGGTATATATAGTTAGGATTTTTTCTCTATGGGTTTTTTGAAAATTCTATGTCTAATAACTTTGGCGTTTGTGGACGGAATTGGCTGACATTTTCAGGAAAATGGCACATTTTGTTTCTGAGCAGCCCTTGAAAATTTGGGGGGGGTTCGTCAAGGGGGGGCCGAGAAAAAAGGGGGGTCCCAAAACGCGTTTTTCCCATGTTAATTTCCATAGGGCGGTTGGCCTCACTTTTAGCCCGAACGGCTGAATGGATTTGCACGAAACTTGGCAAAATTGTAGGGACTGGTAGCCCGATGTGCCTTTTGTAGGTCTCAATATATGTGCTCCAGTGGATTTTGAGAAATTAACGTTTAAAAAAAGATATATATCTGTAACAGCGGACCGGGCAGCGCTCTGGTTCGCGGACTTTTCGCGCAACGGAGCTTTGTGAAGCGAAGCTGATTGGTTCTCCGGCGTCTGTCAACATTCCAAACAGTCCGTAGCGGCCGCCATCTTGTCTCTCGGTAGGATCGAGAGACAAGAGGAGGCCAAAGCGAAGGGGCAAATGACCATAAGGGGGCATAGTACATTGTCGCTCACCCCCTAGGTTTGATGTGGAGGTTTTAAAAGGGCCCCGCGGGGCAAAAAAAAATAAAAATAATAATAATCGAACAGCTGAATGGATTTGCACGAAACTTGGCAAAATTGTAGGGACTGGTAGCCCGATGTGCCTTTGCTAGATCTCAATATATGTGCTCCAGTGGATTTTGAGAAATTAACGTTCAAAAAAAGGTATATATCTGTAACAGCGCACCGCTTCGCGTACTTTTCGCGTTACGGAGCTTTGCGAAGCGAAGCTGATTGGCTCTCCGGTGTCTGTAAACATTCCAAACAGTCCGTAGCGGCCGCCATCTTGTCTCTCGGTAGGATCGAACAGCTGAATGGATTTGCACGAAACTTGGCAAAATTGTAGGGACTGGTAGCCCGATGTGCCTTTGCTAGGTCTCAATATATGTGCTTCAGTGCATTTTGAGAAATTAACGTTCAGAAACAAGATATATATCTGTAACAGCGCTCCGCTTCGCGGAGATAAAATTATATGTGTATTACCTAGCTGTTGCTAACACCAGTTAGCGACGGCTAGTAGAAGATAGCGACCATCTTGGGCCCCACTTTGCATGTGAGTGATATTTATCACTAATGACATGCAAAGTGGGCATGCCAAGATGTTAGCGACTGGAAACAGTCGCTAACATCGCTATCTCCTATTATCAACTTTTGGAAATATTCGAGATAAGGGCGAATATCTCTAAAAGCTACCACCTGCCCTGAGCAGTTCTTAGCCATGTTATCCAATGGGAGGTGGATAACATGGCTAAGAGCATTAGCTCGGTAATGCATGAATATCGCTGAGTTTTCAGCGATATTAATGCATTGCGGTCGTTTTTTATCGTATTTCCGATAAACCTTGATAATAGCAAGGTTTATCTGCGATAATTTCTGACGGTAAAAAAATCGTTGCTAAGCATCGTTAGGGATAAATATCGCTTAACTTTGGTAATATGCCCCAACGTCTGTTAACGTTCGATTCGAAGGAAATCAGGAAGTGTTGAAAAACATTGTCTGCGCCATCTTGTCTTTTTTCAAATGCCACACTTTTGTCGTGCACGGCAGCCATTTTAGATGCCTTGACCAGACCCACTCTGTGCACGCTGTCGATCCTTAGCATGGCTCCCCACCCTCGCAAACATCTCCCCCAGGCAGTGGTCACCCCCGCTCTCTGTCTTATGCATGGGTAATAAACCTCCCCCATCTGCGCTGCTGTTCCCTGAGAATCACACCCTGTGCCCGCCCGACACCTCCCTTTCGCCCTATTCACTACCGCACCCTCTGACACTCCTTTTCCTCTGTGTCCGATTGTCCAGGCTGGTCCTAGGGTATCAGCTAGCCCTGCAGATGTAGTTTATGGCCACAGCTGTAAAGAATCACCCCTCTTCAAAGGAGTTATAGTAGATCAAGGCCCACACTCGATGAGATCCGTCACAGCAGAAGCGTTGCTATTATCTGAAAACCATCCTGTATTGTGATTGGGGAGGGGACCGAGCCTGAAGCGGAAGATTCCAGGGATGACTGTTTGTACATCAAAGTTTTTACAATTATGTGTCACATTAAAAATATATAGCACTCCGACAAAGTAGTAAGATTATAAAACTTTAATAATTTATAAATATATACAAGAAAACAAAAATAGTAATAACATATAAACATTTTTAGGGAAAAACAACGAAGTAGCGGTCGGCTGTGCGAATAGTCCCAACGCAGCACAACGTCCAGATTTCCGGCGTGGGGCGTCGCGGGGGGTGGGTCATCAGTAGCAAACTGTTGTGCGAATAGTTCCAAGGCAGCAGAACGCGCCGAAATCTAGATGACACGAAAGTGATGTCTAGTAAGTTGCCACCCAGCAAATAACGGCATGGGGCGTCGCGGGGGGTGGGTCATCAGTAGCAAACTGTTGCGCGAATAGTTCCAAGGCAGCAGAACGATGGCACCAAGGTGATGTCCAGTAAGTTGCCGCACTGGTTTTGGTATCCTACAATGCTGCTCCGAATAACGGCGTGGAGCGCCCCGGGGGAGGCGGCGTGAACGGGCCTCTCCAGGTGGAGTCTCGTCTGTTGTAGTGGGGCGCCCCTTTACCGTTTCAGTTGCCATTCCGTCCGTTTTTGGTCCACTGTGTCAAAAGCCGCAATTCAGCTGAGTTGCGCCCACTCTTGCGGTGCAGCGATAGGCGGCTGTCACAGGACTCTCAAAATGGCGGCAGGCTGTTTCCTTTTTGGGCCTGGTCCACTGAAATGGCCCTGGGACACCTTGGAAATCGGACGCTTGTCTGCTAGGTCTTGGACCTCATTCTCGAAAGCGTCCCCTCCGCCTTGAGAATTCATCAAAAGTTTTGGGGGCTCCGACTCCTGCAGGCTTCTGGTGGGGAGCGGCTGCCATGATTGCTCGCGGAATGACCACGACTGAGCTACGAGATGGTGGTGCTTTCATGCTGACGCCAGCTTCAGTCTGAAACATCCAGAAACAAGGTGGGGCTTTCATCGTTTGGGGAAAAAAAAAAGTTTTCATCCTATGAAAAGTGTTGTTTTTAGGTCACATGATCAAGCCTTCCATCATTAGGAAACCAAAAGTAAAATGAACCAATGAAAAGTTTTATAAACAAGTCACATGACCTGTTATGCGGCATAGGGTGTAAAATTAGGAGAAAATACGTTGGCACGTGAGGCGGCGTCAGTAGCGGACCGATGTGCGAATAGGCCGAAGGCAACACAACGCGCCAAGATCCGGATGGCACCGAGGTGGTGTCCAGCAAGTTGCAGCACTGGTGTGGCCATCCTACAATGCTGAAAGTCGGCGTGGGGCGCCCCGTTGGCCTGTGAGTTTGCGTCAGTAGCGGACCGATGTGCGAATAGGCCGAAGGCAGCACAACGCGCCAAGATCCGGATGGCACCGAGGTGGTGTCTAGTAAGTTGCCGCACTGGTGTGGCTATCCAACAATGCTGAAAGTCGGCGTGGGGCGCCCCGTTGGCCTGTGAGTTTGCGTCAGTAGCGGACCGATGTGCGAATAGGCCGAAGGCAGCACAACGCGCCAAGATCCGGATGGCACCGAGGTGGTGTCTAGTAAGTTGCCGCACTGGTGTGGCCATCCAACAATGCTGAAAGTCGGCGTGGGGCGCCCCGTTGGCCTGTGAGTTTGCGTCAGTAGCGGACCGATGTGCGAATAGGCCGAAGGCAGCACAACGCGCCAAGATCCGGATGGCACCGAGGTGGTGTCTAGTAAGTTGCCGCACTGGTGTGGCCATCCTACAATGCTGAAAGTTGGCGTGGGGCGCCCCGTTGGCCTGTGAGTTTGCATCAGTAGCGGACCGATGTGCGAATAGGTCGAAGGCAGCACAACGCGCCAAGATCCGGATGGCACCGAGGTGGTGTCTAGTAAGTTGCCGCACTGGTGTGGCCATCCTACAATGCTGAAAGTCGGCGTGGGGCGCCCCGTTGGCCTGTGAGATGGCGTCAGTAGCGGACCGATGTGCGAATGGGGCCAAAGGCAGCGCAACAATATTTTCTGATTTGAAGACACCACAAGGCGCTGAGATGCCAAGATCCGGATGGCACCGAGGTGGTGTCTAGCAAGTTGTGGCACTGGTGTGGCCATCGTACAATGGTAAAAGTCGGCGTGGGGCGCCCTGTTGGCCTGTGAGATGGTGTCAGTAGCGGACTGATGTGTGAATGGGGCCAAAGGCAGCGCAACAATATTTTCTACTATATTTTCGGAGTAGAAGACACCACAAGGCGCTGAGATGCCAAGATCCGGATGGCACCGAGGTGATGTGTAAGTTGCGGACGGATGTGCGAATGGGGCCAAAGGCAGCTCAACAATATTTTCTGAAGAGAATACACCACAAGGCGCTGAGATGCCAAGATCCGGATGGCACCGAGGTGATGTCTAAGTTGCGGACCGATGTGCGAATGGGGCCAAAGGTAGCGTAACAAGATTTTCTGTATGGAAGATACCACTAGGCGTTGAGATGCCAAGATTCGGATGGCACCGAGGTGATGTCTAGCAAGTTGTGCCACTGGTGTGGCCATCGTACAATGGTAAAAGTCGGCGTGGGGCGCCCTATTGGCCTGTGAGATGGTGTCAGTAGCGGACTGATGTGCGAATGGGGCCAAAGGCAGCGCAACAATACTTTCTGACTGACACCACAAGGCGCTGAGATGCCAAGATCCGGATGGCATCGAGGTGATGTCTAAGTTGCGGACTGATGTGCGAATGGGGCCAAAGGCAGCGTAACAATATTTTCTGTATGGAAGATACCACTAGGCGTTGAGATGCCAAGATTCGGATGGCACCGAGGTGATGTCTAGCAAGTTGGTGTGGTCATCCTACAATGCTGAAACTCGGCGTGGGTCACCCCATTAGCCTGTGAGATGGCGTCAGTAGCGGACCGATGTGCGAATAGGCCGAAGGCAGCACAACGCGCCAAGATCCGGATGTCACCGTGGTGGTTTCATAGTTGAGAGGCACTTCATCTGCAGTGGGGCGCCGAGATCCGGATGGCACCGAGGTGATGTCTAGCAAGTTGCTGTACTTGTGTGGTCATCCTACAATGCTGAAACTCGGCGTGGGTCGCCCCATTAGCCTGTGAGATGGCTGTTCTTTGGATTTGGGCCTGGTCCACTAAAATGGCCCTGGGACACCTTAGAACTCGGACGCTCGATTTTTTTTTCCTTTCCTGTACATGCAAAAAAAGGTAAATGCCCGGTATGTTACACGCTTCATCTGCCACGATGAACTCTCCAGAGGAACCGAAAAAAAATATAGTTGTGGTAACTATACCATGCATTGTCATATGGAGAGGTGGCACCAATTAATTATAGTGCTGCATAAAAGAGAGATTTGGAGGAGAACCCCTGACCTGCTAGTACATTCATCAAAGAAGTGGCACTGAGAGCTTCAGAGGCAAGGGAAACGGTCCCAAATATTTAGAAGAACTTTGGAAAGATTAAAATGACATGTTTAGATTGTGGTAAATTAATTTCATGTGGGCAGATGAGTGTTACTCTAATAAATACAGCATATGAACATCATCATAGTCGATGGTTGGTAGAGACATTTTGACTATATCCTGGACCTGCCCGTCCTCGCCCAAAATGGCGCCGGAATAAATGGGACTCGTAACTCCTTGTTGTGTACTGGTTGCAGAACCTTGAAATCACGAGATACGTATGCAGTTTTGAAGCACATGGCGGGCGGGGACGAGAATTGATTGAATATTTCGACATCCCTATTGATATTAAGTTCTGATGTGTTATTGATTACTGTACTGTTGAAAATTCGAATTAACGTCACCCATGGTACTTGCCCGCAAATGTATATCTAGATAATTTTATTGTAACTGGCCCTGTCGTATTTTAATTATAAAATGTACGTCCACCGATTCCGTAACTGTTAGACACCTTAGTTTTTGCAACCTAATGGCCCGCCCGTTACGTTCCTCTACAGTGTAAATGTCTATTCATCATATACGATTACAGTTTGCTCCGTGGCAGGCCCACGTGGTTATAGGCTCGTATTTGTATAATGAAATTTTCACAATAAAGGTTTTTAAAAGAAAACATGGTAGTAGTGTATACATTGGTAAAGTTTTTAATAATAGTCACTGTTTTAGAATCATTAAAAGGCAAGTGAAATAAAGCAGACCAATTACATGAAGGGTAAAAGGTATAATACGAAGGAACGCAGTAAAGATAAATGGTCAAGGGCTGTTGTGTTTTCTATTCCTGCAACATAAAGTGATCGATAAGAATCTCATATTCAGGCGTATCGGCGACTAAGACAGCAGGTCGACCCTCTTTTGCTCAACGGCTCCGTCATGGGACGAAGAAACGCTCTTTTTCTCGAAAAAAGAATATATTTTACTTGCAGGACAGTTGTAAAATTTCCGGGAAAGTACATTAGCCTGGAACATTATAACATATATTTAAGAGAAAATAATGTTCGGAAGTAATTAAAAGCGTAATTTTTAGGTGATATGACCAAGGCTTTCATCATTAGAATAAGAAAAGTAAAATGAACCAATGAAAAGTTTTATTAACAAGTCACATGACTTGTTATGCTTACGTTACGCGCTGCGCGCCCCGGATGACTTCCGGATGCGCTAACGAGGCGCGTCATATGACGCATTACGCGACAACGCAGGTCCAGAATATAGTCAAAATGTCTCCACCAACCAGCGGTCGAAACACAACCCCTTTCAGCAGGCTAAATAGTTCTGTTAAATGACAACAGAAAGGACAGGCAACAAGAACCATCAGTCAAAGAGGGGAGGGCTAGTTCTTCTCTACCGGGTTACATTGGGGCGCTACCGGAACTGATCGAATTGGTAGTCTACAGTGTTTCTGGATGTTTCAGACCGAAGCTGGGGTTAGCATGAGAGCAGCACCATTTCGTAGCTCCGTTGTGGCCATTCCGCAACCAATCATGGCAGCCGCTCTTTATCGTTATTTTGGGCGGGGTGGGTGGCGGAGCCGAGCTGTTTTGCAGCCATCATTGTGTGGAGTTCAGTTCATCTCACTAGTTTTGTATTTGTCATGAGGGGTTGTTCCTAATGTTTCTATTTTAGCGAGGTCAAAAAGAGATCCCATTAGTGGCCTACTGATTTTGCTCGATTCCTTTTCTTTTTTTTTACACGATTTTTCGTTATCTGCAAAGACTAAACAGAGTATTGCGACTCTGTGTTTGTTTGTAAATAGAGAATGAACCAAAGAGAACTAATTCTAAAACAGTAAATACTTGGATAACAATCAATCAAATGGAGAGAGAAGCAGGCACGACGGATTACAACGGGGGCAAAGGCCTGCGTTAACTACCTTTCACTATCTGCAAAGAGAGAGTACTCCTAATAGAAATGAGGGGGGGGGGCACCATTCAAAGCAGATCAGTGTGCATAAACACGAAAATGTTTTCACTTACCACGTACTTGACATTCGACAGCTTATGATATTTGCTATTAAAAAACCATTGAAATTCACTGAAAAAACCATAGGTTATAGACCATATATAGTTAGGAATTAGCATTTACAAAACCTTGAAAATTCACTGAAAAAACCATAGGTTATAGACCATATATAGTTAGGAATTAGCATTTAAAAAACCTTATTTTACTCACACAAAACCATTGAAATTCCATATATAGTTAGTTGCACTAACTATATATCGCGCACCCGCAATCCACTGCTGATCATGTCACATATTACATCATTCATGACATGGTCAGTGACATCACTGATGACATCACTGATGACATCTCAAATGACATCACTGATGACATCACTGATGACATCTCATTTGACATCAATGACCACATCACTGATGATATCATTCATGTGACAATACAATGCATCTCCTCACATTTTAATATAACCTCTGTTTCACCCAGTGTTAAATACAGAGTATAATTTTTGAAACCATTGACACACCAATACTAGTTACTACATACGTACTCACTGATTCCTACGTCTACACACACATTCACTCATTCACCCATACAATCATTCATACATACAATCACTCATCTTTACAACACTATCATATGCACTCATACACCTATACAGACACTCACACTCTGCCACTCATCCATGGAGTTACTCACACACCTAGTCAGTCCTGTAAAGAATCAATCACACTTCCATTTTCTTGTCTATACAGTTAAACATAGAGCACCTTACATTTTCAAACATATAGTAACACATACTTACTTTCTTATACAATCATTGATACAAGTACACATTGATCTGCACAGAGTCACACACCTCCCAGCCAGCCACACACACACTCAGTCTCCCATACAAATACTTGGACAATCAATCAATAACCCATATAGTTAATCATATAGCTACTGATCAACACATGCAGTAGTTTACAGAACAACAGACATAATGATGCACAAATTAAGACAGTTTAGTCACTAACCCATGCACTCAGTGAGACACATTTAATCACTCACTCATACATTCAGTCATGCACCTACTAAATCCTTCGTCCAGACAGTTATACATCTACTCATTCTTCAATATCTAAAACATATTTAAACTTTACAGAAACACACAGTCACTGGATGATGTCATCAGTGATGTCACTGACCATGTCATGAATGATGTAATATGTGACATGATCAGCAGTGGATTGCGGGTGCGCGATATATAGTTAGTGCAACTAACTATATATGGAATTTCAATGGTTTTGTGTGAGTAAAATAAGGTTTTTTAAATGCTAATTCCTAACTATATATGGTCTATAACCTATGGTTTTTTCAGTGAATTTTCAAGGTTTTGTAAATGCTAATTCCTAACTATATATGGTCTATAACCTATGGTTTTTTCAGTGAATATATATATATACATATATATTACCTACTGGCGGTCGCCAGTCGGTATATATAGTTAGGATTTTTACCTATGGGATTTTTCAAAATTCTATGTTGAATAACTTTGGCGTTGATGGACGGAATTGGCTGAAATTTTCCTGAAAATGGCACATTTACTCTCCGGCCCTTCCCTGAAAGTTTGGGGGGGATTCGTCAAGCGGGGGCAGAGAAAAAAGGGGGGTCCCAAAACGTGTTTTCCCCATGTTAATTTCTATAGGGCGGTTGGCCTCACTTTTAGCCCGAACGGCTGAATGGATTTTCACCAAACTTGGCAAAATTGTAGGGACTGGTAGCGCGATGTGCCTTTGCTATGTCTCAAGATATGTGCTACAGTGGTTTTTACGAAAATTAACTTTGAAAAAATATATATTGGGCTACATTGGGCTATATATATGTTAGAGCCCAAATGTAGCCCAATGTAGCCCAATGTAGCCC
The DNA here is from genome assembly GCF_964261635.1 of Lissotriton helveticus. NCBI lineage: Eukaryota > Metazoa > Chordata > Amphibia > Caudata > Salamandridae > Lissotriton > Lissotriton helveticus. Next base: position 991,505,055 of record NC_136072.1, on the reverse strand, counting down.
AAAGATGGCCACCAGAGACAAAAAAAAACAAATGTAGCCCAAATATCAGCCAGATGTAGCCCAACTACAGCCCAATGACAGAATGTCCCAGAGTGTTCTAAAGAACAACTAGAGCGCTAACAGTCTTACTTATGACAAAAGTATGGCACACCTGAAGTCATCTTGATTGGAATAAAGTGTTAACACTTAAAACATTTAATTTGCAAAGGAACAAAATGAGGGGGTTAATTTTGCCATAGAAATTATGATTAGTGCTGAAGAAAGAAAAATTAGGACACATTTTGAGTGACTTCTCAAATCCTCTTATATTTCATTAAAAAAATTCTGATATGCAGTCTCCCAAGATGGCCACCAGAGAACAAAGAGCCCAAATGTAGCCCAAATGTAGCCCAAATGTAGCCCAATGTAGCCCAATGTAGCCCAAAGATGGCCACCAGAGACAAAAAAAACAAATGTAGCCCAAATATCAGCCAGATGTAGCCCAACTATAGCCCAATGACAGAATGTCCCAGAGTGTTCTAAAGAACAACTAGAGCGCTAACAGTCTTACTTATGACAAAAGTATGGCACACCTGAAGTCATCTTGATTGGAATAAAGTGTTAACACTTAATACATTTATTTTGAAAAGGAACAAAATGAGGGGTTTCATTTTGCCATAGAAATTTTATATATATATATATATATATATTCACAGAAAAAACCATAGGTTTGAGACCATATATAGTTAGGTATTTGCATTTACAAAACCTTGAAAATTCAATGAAAAAACCATAGGTTTGAGACCATATATAGTTAGGTGAATATTTTAATCATACAAAACCAATGAAATTCCCATATATAGTTAGTTGCACTAACTATATATTTCGCGCACCCGCAATCCACTGCTGATGATGTCACATATTACATCATTCATGACATGGTCAGTGACATCACTGATGACATCACTGATGACATCTCAAATGACATCACTGATGACATCACTGATGACATCATCCAGTGACTGTGTGTTTCTGTAAAGTTTAAATATGTTTTACATATTGAAGAATGAGTGGATGTATAAGTGTCTGGATGAAGGATTTAGTAGGTGTGTGACTGACTATATGAGTGAGTGAATAAATGTGTCGTACTAAATGCATGGGTTAGTGAGTAAACTGTCTGAATGTGTGCATCAATATGTCTGTTGTGGTGTAAACTGCTGCATGTGTTGATCATTAGCTATACGAGAGGCTATATGTGTTATTGATTGGTTGCCCAAGTATTTGTATGGGAGATTGAGTGTGTGTGGGGGTGGCTGGGAGGTGTGTGACTCTGTGCATAGATGTGTGAGCAGTTGATTCACTAGGTGTATGAGTTCAAGAGTGCATGTGGAAACAGCTACATGGGCGGTTGACTGTGTGCATGAGTGTATTGATGAGTGAATGGATATCTCAATGCTACATGTCATAGTAAGTACATATGTAAAACACAGTACATGTGAGAGTTGGCATATATAAATAACTGTGCATGAGAGCCAGTGAATGTGTGAGTGGCTGTATGGATCATTGTGAACTTGTAACAGGGATTGTATAAGAGAGTAAATATGTGTTAGTATATGTTTGAATAAGTAAGGTGTGTATAACTGTATAGTTGAGGAAATGGAGGTGAGATTGATTCTTTGACTAGGTGTGTGAGTAACTCCATGGATGAGTGACAGTGTGTGAGTGTCTGTATACACTGAGTGTATCTAAGGTTATATTAGAGTCTGTAGAGGTTCATCGTATTAGCACATGAATGATGTCATCAGTGATGTGATCAATGATGTCAAATGAGATGTGATCAGTGATGTCATCAGTGATGTCATTTGAGATGTCATCAGTGATGTCATCAGTGATGTCATTTGAGATGTCATCAGTGATGTCATCAGTGATGTCACTGACCATGTCATGAATGATGTAATATGTGACATCATCAGCAGTGGATTGCGGGTGCGTGAAATATATAGTTAGTGCAACTAACTATATATGGGAATTTCATTGGTTTTGTATGATTAAAATACTCACCTAACTATATATGGTCTCAAACCTATGTTTTTTTCATTGAATATATATATATATATATATATATATATATATATATATATATATATATATATATATATATATATATATATATATATATACTACTGGCGGTCGTCAGTAGGTAGTTATAGTTAGGGTTTAGTTTCCATGGGAAGGGCGTTTTTCTGTTTTGCCAATATCTAATCTTCGTGAAATTTTCAAACTAGTTTGCTGCTCACTTGAGCTCCTGTCTTTAAAGTATTAGGGTGACCCATCAAGCGGGACCGAGAAACAAAGGGGGGCCCTAAACGCATTTGCCCCATGTTAAATTCAATAGGCATAGCCTGAACTGCTTAACGTAATTACACCAAATTAACACCACATTTGGCAGAAAGGTAGTTGTTAAATGGTGTAAATCAGTTCAGTAGTTGTTGAGTTATTTAAAGAAATTTCCAGTTGTATATATAAGGACGCGATGGATCTGTGACCCCCTCCCCGGATCTCGTGCTGAGATCTGATTGGTTCCCAACACTTCAAACCAGGAAGTGTTGGCAGCCTGCAGGAAAAAACATTTAAAACAATTGAAAAGGGGCCAGAGTGGAAACACCCTGACCACCTAGGCCTTTTGGGGAGGGTCCCACAAGGCCTAAAAAGCATTTTTTTTAAAAAGCATTTCAGCGGTGAGCAGTCTCCCACGCTTCATTAGTAATCAGCCCATATGAGGGCCAGGTCCCAGGGGTATGCCCAAATATGTAGGAGGGGTGTGCACGAGGCCCCCGTCCTAGGATCCTTAATAGAGGGACCACCATCTCCCCATTGCATTTTTCGTAATTTATGTGGGGGTTGTCCTTGTGGCAACCCCCCGCCCGGTGGACCGCCACCTCACCAGGGCAAATGTTTTATTAATGTGGGGGGCCTGCACGCTCCCCCACAGCCATGGGGACACTATCTCCCAGGAGCAAAACATGACACAAATTTGGGGAGGTCACGTGCCCCCATGCAGCCCCAGGGACCGCCACCTTCCCAGGGCTAAATACAATATTAATGCGGGGGCTCTGGTAAAAATTAAAGATGGGGGGCCCCTCCTGGAGCCATAGATTGCCCTGAAGACAGACACATGGCAGGGTCAGCTCCAGCAATGTCCCGGGGTGCCACCCCTGGAACATTGCAGTTTGCTATGGCTTGGCGGGAGCATCACTCTCACCAAGCCATAGTAAACTCTTCTCTGCTTTAAGTAAGCGAGAGCATGTAAAATGCTCTTGCTTACTTGAAGCAGAGCAGAATTGCTTTCGGAAAGAGGGAGCTGCATATGCAGTAGCTTCCTTTTTCCAAAAGCAATACCGGCTCCTGCAGGACGCAAGGAGCAGACAGGGACCTGTGTAACCTTTGTTACGTGGATGAAACTGGCAGAGAAGTTAGAACATGCATCGGAGAACCCAAGTCCAATATCCGCATTAAAAGAATTTCGGCCCCCCTGGTTCAACACTGGTCAGAGATCAGACATCCTGAAAAATAACTTAGATGGACCATTTTAGAAAAGATCACTGTTGCCAGAGGATATGACGACTACAAATTTCGTAAAGGAGAGAGGTATTTTGGATATTCCTCCTCAATTCTGAACGGCATGGACTTCATGAAATTACACCTTGGGAACAAGCTATGTCAATGTTTTCCACCTTGCTGGGGTTTCTATACTGTGGTCTGTTTCTGAGCATAGTATATTTGGGCCCCCTTGAGTACAACCTTTTTAATCTGAACTCTTCTGGCTCTGGTTTGGAGCTTATATATCATTTAGAGCTATACACTTTTATTCCATCTGGGCCCTTTGCTTCAGTCTGATACCTCAACCTTCAACAGACGATCCTATAGTTATCTTGGGCCCGTTCTAATTTTGCACTTCTCTTGCTGTCCAGTAGAACTCTTGCTGGTCATTCGGACCCTTATTGGTCAATATTGGTATCTGTTTTCCTTCTAATCAGGGACTCTATGCAGATTTACGGCCCCTATTTCTAGCAGACAGGGGTCTGTTCATCTATTGCCTGTCTGACCCACTTTAATTCCCTTTGAACAACGAGATTCGGTGACATTGACACCGCCTGCTGGCCTGAACCGGGTTTCGTGCCCAGGCGCCCGCATTGCCCGCTGCGTGTTCTGAGTTCAGCTACCATTATCTGCACTGCAAAATGAGATTGGTCCATCAACCCTGAGTGTGCTCCGCGTTGGGGGCATCACGTTTTCAGCTCTACAGTGTGTAAATTACAGCCTTGAACGCCTTTTGCGACCTACCAACACTTCGGCAACTCTTGTGGCCTTGTGAAGATCCATTGTCCCCAGTCCTTGTCCTGAAGAGAACCTATAACATCCAGGTTCGAAACGCGTCGACACTTCCACCCTGTGGTAATCTCAAAGGGTGCCGCTAGGATACAACTATTTCCAGCAATTTGGACCCTAGCAGTGTAACCCTCAAGAAATACTTGACCACAGGTCTTGGTAGACAGGCAGGCACCCATTTCCACCTTGATCCCGCCTGTCCCTTGGCTTTAATGTTCTAAGGACTGGTTTTTCTTTTGTGTTTCTTGCATTATTTGCACTGTATATAACTGCAATTCAATTGAATCAGTATATGCTTTAGTGTTTTGGTGTGTCACTATTTGTTTCGTGTGATTCGATTGATGTAAATATTGTATATGTAAAAAACTGCACTTGTACATGAACCCACTGTTCTGATGGTCATTTTGTTTGTGCTTGTTTTGAACTTTGAGAAACTTTGAAAAAATGATAAAATAAATGTATTTGGAATTATAATCCAGTGGTCACGTGGTACGTCTTGACTGCGTGGCTGTAGAATTTTCGTGATATTTTTCCTGTCCAGCCAACTTTTTCTGTTTTCCCTGTTGTTGAGATCCGGGCTGGGTAGATGTAGGATCCAAAACCTTCATTGTTTCCCCACTTTAATATTAGACTGCTTTTAAATCTAGATTTTTTTTATTTATCTCTCGTTGAGGCCCACATCATTTGGACAAATGCGGCTTCCCGAGCCCACCGCAGGAGGCCACTCAAGAGGGCGGCCCTCTAGTGGCATCGGGCACCCCACACCCCCCTCCTCCTGAGGGGGCAGGGACTCTGGTGAGGTCCCCTTCCTGGGCGCGGGCGGTGCCGCGTCATGTCTGGTGCACGAGGCGGGGTGAGGGGTATAGAGGCCCCCTCACCTCTCTGATGACTTCTTTGTCGCACCGGACACGCCGTCTTTGGCGCGCCTGACACGCCGTCGGGACATTGCTGGTCGGAGCTGCTAATGCAGTGAGTCCGTGTTCACCAACCCCCCCCCTTTATTTTCACTCCTGGCACTCCACAGCCATAGCCTGGGCTGGTGTCTGCCGGAGGGGAGGGGGGGTATGCAGCTCCCCTGGTTCTTCGGCAGGCTCCCTCATAGCAGACGGTGCAGACAGGGAGGTACATGGGGGGGCGAGTGGTTGTGGGAGCGGCATTCGGGCACTTCCAGCCCCTTCTCTCCAGGACTAGGCTCAGTTGGTGCTCCTCCTGGAGCGACGGGTAACCAAGCACAGTGAGTGCGAACACCCACCCTCCCCCAGCAGGCACTAACGTGTTACACGCCCGGCAGCTGACGTAGGTGTCGGTCTGCCACAGGGGGAGGTTGGGGCTTAGCACAGCTCCAGTAGAGGTGCAGTAGAGGGCCTTTGTTTTTATTAATAAAGGGTATTACGGGGGGAGGGGGCCACCTTGGGCCCGACTTTTTGATTACCCCCCGCCCCTCTCCCTTGTGCATGCTCGGTGTCTCTCGCCGCAAGCTGCTGACGTTCCGGGCAGACTGCAAAGGCCCACTGCTAGGGCCCATGTGTCCCCTACTGGGAGCACCGAGGGTGCCAGAACATCTGTGAGGGGGTTGGTTGCCCTTGGGGAGCTCAGGGCCACACTTCCTGTGGGCCCTGGCTGAGAGGATGAGCATTCTAGTCCTGGGCAACGGTGGGTACCGTGCTGGACATCGGCCTCCACGGCTATGTCCGACGGAGCCTCGCAGGGCCTGGGCAGCCCTTGGAGTCGCTGAGGCAAGGTCGATTCCCCCCCTTGGCCCAGGATGACGGCATGCGGGAATTCGGTTGGGGGGGAGGATCAACATGGTGAGGGCTAGCAATGCAGTGGACTTCTGCCCCTTGAGCCCTCTGCTGCCATTTGGAGGGGCACACAACGCGCCATCTGTGGGGTAGGGAGCAATGCTTAGCTTCGCTGCCATGTGGCGCCAACGCTGGCAGGCATTCTTCTCTAGGACCTACCCATTTCAGTGTGGACGAGGCAAGGCAGGAGTGCACCCTTATCTGCATGGCGCTGTGCTCCGCCGAAGCCCCCCACCCTCACAACTCCGCCCGTTCTCCACTAACATTTGTAAGGATCGCCCTGATGCGGGTGGGGACGCGCAGCAGCTCGGCGCCACCGCTCCAAAATCAATTAGAGGGGTGTGCCTTCGGGCACAGGCAGCTTACCCTGCATTCGGGGCTCAGATATGGTGGCCATCTTAGGTGTAGTCCCGGACACCGGCTGGACCAGTGGCAGCGTTCTAGCTGGGGGAGGGAGGTGCACACATAAATTGATCACCAGACTGGGACGCTTGCGGCTAGGGTAGGTGGTGGCAGCTCCTACTCGGACCCGCTTTGCTTTGCAGAGGCATTATTTCTTTACCTATGCTCTAAATCTTTTTACACTGTTTTAATCATCGCTGAATTTGCATTTTTGCTCTGAGGCGCCCACGCTGAATTTTTCCCATTTTAATTTTGCTATCTCCTCTTTATGACATCACATACCTGATTGTTCCATCCCAGGGTGCTGAGGTGTGACTTCCCTGCCCCGTTCCACCACGGCTTGCTGTGCCGATTGAGTGGAGGGCAGGCGGCCATCTTAGTTGTAGTCCCGGACCTCGGCTGGACTAGTGGCAGTGTTCTTGCTGGGGGAGGGAGGTGCACACATAAATTGATCGCCAGACTGGGACGCTTGCGGCTAGAGTAGGTGGTGGCAGCTCCTACTCGCACCCACTTTGCTTTGCAGAGGCATTATTTCTTTATCTATGCTTTAAATCTTTTTACACTGTTTTAATCATCGCTGAATTTGCATTTTTGCACTGAGGTGCCCATGCTGAATTTTTTCCATTGTAATTTTGTTATCCCCTCTTTATGACATCGCATACCTGATTGTTCCATCCCAGGGTGCTGAGGTGTGCCTTCCCTGCCCCGTTCCACCACGGCTTGCTGTGCCGATTGAGTGGAGGGCAGGCGGCCATCTTAGGTGTAGTCCCGGACCCCGGCTGGACTAGTCGCAGCCTTCTAGCTGGGGGAGGGAGGTGCACACATAAATTGGGTATGTCTCTCCAGACGCGCAGTGGACGCGCGCAGCGGGCGCAAGCCAAAGGTTAGCCCGTCTGCGCCCTTCCGCGCCTCGGGCGTGCCTAGCGCTGGCCATGCTGACCATTTTTCTCCCTATCCAGCGGTAGATCTAAAGAGGTACTCCCAGGAGGAGCTATTGGCACTTAACACCGCCGACTGCAGAGGCGTCCAGCCATGGGATGTCTCTGACTGCTCCCATAGAATCTGCCCTCTATGCAACTTCGCCGCCCCCCCCAAACCCCGGTCGCTCCCACTCCTATATCTAATGACAAACATATAATAACTGCAGCCTTAATAAATGCTCGCTCCATGGTGAAACATGCTGCCGACATTTTTGAGCTTCTGTCCGATGGCAGTCTTGATATCTTGTTCATCACAGAGATGTGGTTAAACAACTCCTGCGCCACTGTGGTCGAACTCGCCGTCCCGCGAGGCTTTAAAATCATTAGGGCTGACCACACAGCTGGGAGAGGAGGGGGGTCCGCTGTTGTATTTAGAGATACCTGGTCTTTCCACATTGAGGCTTCCAGCAAACTGGGCGATGGTGAGGTTCTTCCCTTCTCCTTTGTCCTCTCTCTCCATTTCACGCTAGGTGGCACACTGATTTACCGTCCCCCAGGCTCCTCTGGACCTTTCCTTAGGGCACTGGAAGACCTGATTGTGCCTCTGGCCTTGAAGTTCCCTAAGTTTCTTCTTTTGGGTGACCTCAACATTCATGTAGATATAGGTGAGTCGTTGGACTCAATTAGTCTGCTGGAATCCCTAAACTTAGCCCAGCTGTCCCAGTGGGTAAGGTTGCCTACGCACTCGGTGGGCCATCTTTTAGACGTAGTCTGCTCCAATTTTGCCCTATTACTATCTGACTCTCAAGCTCTCACCTGGTCGGATCATATGTTGATCAAGTTCTCCTGGCCCCTAGATAAACCATCCTGCGACATTTTTCCTAACACCCATCATCAGAAGATTAACCTTCCTGCTCTGACCAATGCACTTCAGCAGGGTTGTCCAGTACTAGGCTCGATGCTTTCAGTTGCCGTGCAGCGGTTTAACAACTGGATCAGCTCGGGTGTGGGGACTTCTGCGAAACAGGGCGCTAGCTCAAATAAGCGCTCTACGCCCTCCAAGCCCTGGTTTTCGCATGCCCTGAAAGAACTGAAGCTGGACTGCAAAAAGCTGGAAATATGCTGGAGACGCACCTACTGTCCTACTGCCAAGGGGGCTCTACGTTCGACTCAGAGGGAATATTATGCCGCCATCAGGTCGGCTAAGAGCGAGTACAATGCAGGCAAGATTTCTAGGGCCAATAATAACAGCAAGGAAATCTTCTCTATTGTTAAGAGTTTTCTATCCCCTTGTGCTGAACAACCAATGGTTCCTTCTTCCACACAATGGTGTGAGGTTTTGTTCTCCTTTTTTACAGATAAAATAGCTGGGATTCAGGACAGCCTGTGCACCATCTGTGTGGGTCAGAATAGTCAGACCACGGTCTGCCCCTCATCTCCTCCCCCTTTTGCTCATGTTTTCAGTGGACTCTCCCCTCCAACTGAGGCGCACACTCTAGCTGTCCTGAAATCTATGAAGTCTGGGTCCCCTACCGACACCTGTCCTGCCTGTGTTTTAGGAGGGGTATCAGAGGTGGTTTGCTCCGAGGTTGTTGAGATCATTAGTCTCTCGTTTCGGACTGCTGTAGTGCCCGGCTGTTGGAAGCAGGCTAAACTTCTGCTGCTTCTCAAAAAATCAGGATTGAATTCAGCAGTCCCAGCCAACTATCGGCCCATCTCCTTGTTGCCGGTGCTGGCCAAAATCTGAGAGAAAATCGCATTTCGCCACCTGGATGCTTTTGTTGAAGCCTCCCAAGCTCTCCACCCTGCTCAATCTGGGTTCCGCGCTGCGTATAGCACCGAGTCAGCACTGTTTGAAATGTCTGAGGCCATCAGAGAGTGCCTGGACGCTGGCGCAAGAGCGGCTCTGATTATGTTAGACCTCTCTGCCACTTTCGACACGGTATCCCATCAGTTGCTGCACACCCATCTGGCATCCATTGGCATCACTGGCTCTGCCTTAGAATGGTTGACTTCATTTTTGGCCAACTGGACCCATCAGGTGTGGATGTCTCCCTATTCTTCCTCGGCCAAGCTTCTTTCCACCAGGTTTCCACAGGGGTCCACATTAAGCCCACTGCTGTTTAACATCTACCTGACTCCCCTGATCTTCTTGGCCGAGGAACTAGGTGCTAAAATAATTGGCTACGCAGACGACACACAGCTGTTGGTCACCTGGCCGGGTACGGATCTGGACACTTCATCAGTCCGGACCTGCCTCTCCTCAGTCTTCGACTGGCTCGCTCTTGCCCAGCTTAAATGCAACAAAGACAAATCTGAAATACTACTCTACAGGCAGTTCCCCTCTAACTTTAGAGAATCTTTATGGCCGCCTGATGTACCACACCCTAGTTCTGTTGGCATACCAGCAAAAAACCTGGGGGTTTGGTTTGGGGAAAACCTAAAATTTGAGGAGCATATAAAACAACTCTCCTGTGGTTGCTTCGGTACCCTTAAAGCTCTCCGGAGGTTCTTTCCCCTGCTTCCGAGGTCGGCCAAAGAAACAGTGGCAAGGGCTCTTATTCTTTCCCGCCTCGATTATGCTAATGCCCTGTTCATTGGCATTCTGGCTTACCTAACCAACCGCTTTCAGATCATACAGAACGCGGTGGCCAGACTCCTCTTTAACATCTCACGGCAGTCCAGCATTCTACAGCATCTGCGCAGCCTGCATTGGCTCCCTGTCACGCAATGGGTTGTGTTTAAATCTCTTACTGTTGCCCATAGAGCCATCCACGGTCAGGGGCCGATGTACCTGAGGAAACGCTTTTCCTGGTACCTACCCAACCGTCCTCTAATGTCAGCCACCCAACATCTGCTGGCGGTTCCGCGCTTCAAACGCATCCGTCTTGGTAGGCACTCCGTCGCCGTGAAAGCGGCAGTCGCTTGGAACTCCCTTCCCCCGATGCTTCGTGCCACTCAGAACTTCAATCTCTTAAAAAAATTACTTATGACCCACCTCTTTAAAATGTCACTCGAATCACTCTAGCTCTCCTGCAGCTTAACCTGCATCATTACATGCCAGGATACTCCTGAGTAATTGAGAGCGCTACAAAACCACCAATAACATAACATAACATATGCAGGGTTTCAACCATGCAATGTGCTGCTAACGTATTTTGGAGCCATGAGTGATACGGGGTCCGACTGCTCATTTGTGTTCTTTGGATGAATGCTCGGACGGCTATAGCCGGTCTCCAGGGCAGCGTTTAGGTAGGAGAGGCTCCGTGGCTCACCGGGGCTGTGCTCGGCCTCTGTAGCCTGCAGACCAGGGTTCTGGTCCCGGAGGTGTCAGAGCGCTTCACAATAGGAACAGTAATAATACATGAGGAGAAAATTACAAGCGAACAAATTACAAAAGCAAACGTTACGTTACATGAGGCAATAGTGACAATGGTGAGCAAACCAAATACAAGAAGTAGCAAACGGTACATTACAGGGAAAAAAGTGACATGCGTGCAAGTTACAAAAGCGGACAAAGACAAGTAGAGGTATAATACTGCAAAATAAATAAATAAATAAATGGGGCTTTGAGGCCTGTAAGGTAGCGTTTGTCACGGGGGTAATGACCTCACTTAGCCCTATTGTGCCTTTATTGGCGGGTATGTTGCGGTCCCCTCTGGGAGGCGAGGCATCGGGACAGCGCTTAATGCCCGGATGGGTAGCGCTTTATTGCAGCAATAAAGGGAGCGCAGATTAGGGTGGTGAATGGACCACGCAGTAAACCCTGAGGGGGCTAGGTCTCCTCCCCTCCCCCAAGCCGTGAGGGGGTCCCGGCTTCCTCCATGCCCCCATGGGGGGCCTCGGACACGTTGGAGCTAGGTTAACGAGCTCGCAGCCCGGAACTAGTCCCTACCGCAGCCCGGGCATCGGAGATCACAGGTGAAATTCCACCCCCCCCCCACCTACTGAGATCCGGCTCCTGACCCGGCTTGAAGATTGTTTTGTGGGCCGTATCATGGCACTCCGGGTGCTGGGTGGGACCAGGCTTGCCCAGGGCGCCGCCACCAGGACGGGGCAGCGGTGCTCGGCCCTGGTTGAATAGCTCAATCGGGCAAAATTTTCACTTATGGCGCAGGCTGATGGATGGGGACGTAGGAACGCCCACTGGCATGCGCGCACGCTGAATAGCCAGCCGGGTGCCAGTGCAGTAGTTAATCACCTTTCTAATGTTGTGCCAGTAATTATCATATACACATGAGGGCAGGCAGTCCCTTTGTCTGTTGGCATTGCCGCTTTCCTAAGTTTAATGCCTCGTCTATAATTTGTGAGGGATGCAGACACCCAGGTTTCACAGGGAGATGCAATTTTGTATTTATTGATGTCTGTTAGAAGGGATAAGGCACCTCTTATCGCAACAGCCCCTTCGCATCCGAGTTGCGTCTCATTAGTTTGGCTTGAAAGCTAAGTTATTTGTGGCTTTGGGTTTTTAGGGAACTGTTTGAAATATATATGCAAACATTTAATAACATAAAAAGGCCAACTTGAATAATGCATAGTTGTGACGACAGAGTGAATGGGAGTTTGTAATTGCTCGGATCTCAGGGTTATTGAAACGGTTTTTAGCGACCATAAATTACTTTCTTCCTCTATAAATATAAATCCCCCAAAATCTGATCAATGGTCACTCAATAGCGACCTGGTAAGTTTTGGAGCGAAATCAGGAAGATGTTATTGGAATACAAAAGCTGTACAAGATCTGAAGAGTGTTCTTGACGCTGCAATTGATGACCTTGCTATGTGGCTTGGTTTTGAAATTGCGTGCTTCCAAGATTTTATGAAATTAGTGACTTCGGCAGCTAAAAAACCAAATAAGAAAAGGTGTTTTGCAATACCCTCTTGTCCTCTACGTTTACTTAACATAGAAATAAATAAGTTAGTAAGGGAACAATACTTGTGTAAATCGGCAGAAGGATCACGCAGAGTAACCTTATTAAAAAGAAGGAGAAAAAGGTTACAAGTGAAATTACGGAAAGAAGGGGAGGATATTATTTGGATAAAATTAAGAGAGGCAGCTTTTAAAGGAGAAATGAGACAGTTCTGGTCTCTCATAGGTGAGGGGTGTGGATCAAGAACAAGACCGCTTCCTATCCCCATTGAAGAACAAACATGGGTGGACTTCGTCACAACCCTTAATGCAAATAATGGTGCAGCGGTTTCCCATATAAATTCTATTGAAAGTGGTCAGCCTTTGGTCCCTTTATCTGAAAGGGATATTGAAACAGCCATAAAGAAAATGCGTTCATCTGGAGCAATGGGGCCGGATGAACTTCCAATCTCTGTTTTAAAGCAAAGCGGTGTAAAATGGAGCAAATTGTTATGCCCTGTGTTTAACATTTGTCTCTCTAGCGGAAAGATTCTTCCCTCGTGGAAAGGGAGTATTTTAGTGCCCCTTTTTAAAAAGGGTGACCGATTATCTCCCCAAAATTATCGCCAAATTGCCCTTTTGGATGCAATTGGCAAAGTGTTTGTAAGATGTCTCCTGAAACGAATTAATGATTGGGTGGTCCAAGCAAATATACTTCCCCTTGAGCAGACGGGATTCCGAAAGAATCATGGTACCTTGGATAACCTAACTGCTCTGCAAGTAATAACTGATAAATACATCAGGGTCAGAGGAGGGGGTGTCTATGCGGCCTTTATAGATTTCTCTACGGCTTTCGATAAAGTTGATCGTCCTTTGCTGTGAAAGAAATTACTTACTTTGGGTATGCCAGTTAGACTGCTAAATCTAGTTCAGGAACTCCACTCTGATACCTGGTGTAGAGTATTGTTGGGTGGAGAGAGAGGCCTATCCCAAGCAATTCCCTCAGCTAATGGTCTTAAACAGGGTTGTTTATTGGCTCCTTTGTTATTTTCCCTGTATGTTTGTGATCTCCCCCAGATTTTATCCCGAGGGCAAAGGACTTGCCCCCACTTTAGGGGCAAACCGATTGCATGCCTAATGTACGCAGATGATATACTTCTTTTAGATCTTACTTCAAAGGGTCTTAATAATCGTCTGCATGCATTGCAATTATTCGCTGAGTGCCACCATTTGAAGATCAACATGTCCAAAAGCAAGGTAATGTGCATTACAGGGAAGAAACAAACGAAATCTGGAAATTTCAATTGGTTTTTAGGCAACGAGAAACTGGAAATTGTAAAATCTTATGTTTTTCTGGGGAAAATAGTATGTGGCAACTTGAGTGCCAAGGCTCACATAGACAACAACATTAGGAAAGCCAAGACTCAGGGAAATGGACTGAGTGCTCTCTATAAAGCAACTGGCAGAAGACATTTTGTTCATCTGCTAGAGGCCTTTTGAGCAAAAATTCCAGCTTCCCTGCTCTACGGCATCGAGCTAATAGACTTGGGACAATGGGGTTTTCTAGATACTATTGAGGGTAGACTCTTGCGACATTTATTGTCGGTCAATAATGCTTGTAGAGTGGAATCCCTCAGACTTGAATTGGGCATACGAAATAGTTGGGTTCAGGCCCTGGCAGGAGTAATACGTTGGGTCTTTCACTTAGCCAAGGGCAAACCGGCTACTTTAAGATTTCTGATTAAAAAGGAATTACTGGGTCCCATGGAAGAATATTCTTTACTTATAAAGAACTTCAGAAGGGCTGTTACTTTATTAGAATTGGAGGAATCAACACTTTTTTCATTAACTCCACATCAGCTAAAGTTGTCATTAAAACTGGCTACTTGGGAGTTAAGTTTTAGAAGGGATAGAGATGTTCTCATTACAAAGAAAGGTGTTACTGAGGTTGTCAATTCTTACTTATTTAAACTTATACAACCTTATGCATCTTGGACCCTTCCCCACGCCCTACGCCGTTTTTGGTTCCTCTTGAGACATGATCTTCTCCCTTTAAATAAATTATTAGCCAGATGGTACGGTTGTTCCGACAAATGTAATTTATGTAGCAATGACAACTCAATTCATGATATTGCCCATATCCTTTTCATATGCCCTGCCTTAATGGCCCATCGTCGAAAGTAGGTGAGACCAATTTGTTTACTGTTAAGCATCTCCTCCGCTAAATCTCTACTTGATGCTATTTTCAACCCTCCCAATGAAATGTTCTGTTTCAGAATTTTTAATTTTTTTTAATGTTTCTTAGAATTATATTAATTGAAATGATTCCCATTTTTTGGTTTTTGTATAAATGGAATGTATTTTGTGGATTTTATGCTTTGCAATTTATGTTGTTATTTTTGTTTTGTCTATATGTGGATCTCAACTGAGTTCCAAATCATATTAAAATAAATTGAATTGAATTGAATTGTAATTGCTCGCCCAATGCATCTCTCGCCAAGTACGAGATTTTGGCATCCTTCCTGAAGGCAATTTGCGGCAAAGCTACCTCTGGCTTGGCTAGAGCACTATTAGTATTCATTTTGGTTACACATTTTAGGAAGTTGAAAGCATGTCCCATCACAGTTAGGCGTTGTGAACCACTGCTGTTGTAGGATGAGTTTGAAAGGCAAAAATGTTAATTACATCAGCCACGCCCGTAAGGCAGGATGGCAGTGTAATATTGGCGCATTGTTGCATTTCAGTGTAATATGGTGACAGTACATGACCCCAGATGACTTTTACCATTACAAGATGGGCGATTCTGTTTTAAGTGCCTTTGTTCTGGAAGAGCCTTATTTAAAGTTGGTAAAGGTGAAACCGGTGTAAAGTTACTGACTGGTTTTGTCCTCCGTAGACACTTTTGCATTGCCAACCGAAGGATCACTTATGTAAAAGACCGAGGTTGATGGTGCAACCAGTGCCTATCTGGGCAAGAATGAGGCAGTTTCCTCTTCACCACCCCTTGGTTCGCCCTAGTGTCCAGTCCAAGGCTTGTGAAATTAAGTACAGGGGGGATACCACGTGACCGGTGAGATAACGCATGCCTGGGGTGAGTCGCTTTGGGAAGGTTAAAGAAAGGGGTCACCCAGCTAGTGGTACATTGTTTGCACAGGTGTGATATTTGCCAATGTTCAAATCGTCTGCCTTTGCTCTTCAAGTATTGTTACTTTTGGTTTTAACGGGTGATAGGTTTGTACTTCCGGCGCCAAAGCAACGGTTCCCACTCAGAAGCACAGCGCTGACTTCTCCAAATATATTTGTCGCCACGCAGTACAGCTGTGGTGCCCCAGCTAGTCACAGTCTTGGAACAGACTCTTGTGGCCAATAAATTGTCTATGGTTGTAGAACTCAGGACACCTGATTGCATCAGTTGTTTAATCGTATCTAGTTCATTGTTTCCTCATAGGCAGACTCAGCTAGTGGCATTTTGAGGTCTGGCTAGGAGGCACTTCTCATTCCGCTGAAGTAACATATATATATATATATATATAGAGTAACAGGCCCCTTTTGTTGTCAGGGGGCCAGGGAGTCCACCATCTTTGTGGAGACATGTTTGGGCTTGTGGCCAGGCAGCAGTGGTTTGGGATGCCGCTAGCACTGCGTGAGGGCCAGTGCAGTATCTACATTTGTTTTGAGACAGAATGGGGCACTAGTGCCCTAAAGGGTGACTTGGGAACTGCGAAGCAAGTTTTGGGTCCCAGTGTTGGCTCTGCACCGAGTGGCCCTGAGCAGGTCAGTTGGTACACCATGCCTTTTGATGGCTATAATTAGGCGCAGTGCAGCCGTGAATTTCCAAGGTACTCCATCCAGTGGTTCCTGAAATGGAGCACATTGCGCGGCATCGGTGGAACAGTGGCATTTGTGTAGGATTAGTAAGAAGGTGCTCCGTGCCAGCAATGGGGTCTGGGAAGAACCCTCCTGCGATAGGGCATGCTCAAGCGCGGTGTTTGGCTTACCACAACCTGCATTATTCATTGGGGGCACTCAAGTTTCATGCAAGGGGGCGTTGTTCATGGTTGGGTTCTTACAGCGGTGCCTTGGGTGAGTGACTTGCGCAGTGGCTTGGGTTTGTGGTGCCTTTCCTTTCGAGTAGGGATGTTCAGTGTAAACATTGGTGTCCTGTTTGGCGCCTGGGTGGCGATGTGGGTAGTGTGCGTGGTGAGAAGTCTGTTTTCGTATTACAGCATTGACGGTAGACTTCGCGGCTAGGCCAACAAGGTCCTTGTGCCACCAGGACTTATGCATGTGGGCCTTCTCAATGTCGTATTGAGGAATGTGCAACTAAGAACAAATGGTAAATTTGTTGTTGGCTCTGGCCGGGGCTGGGCGAGTATGGTTTCATCTTTCTCACCTAATACTTGTGCATTATCAGCCATAAAGCCAAGTATACTTCACGGGGCTCTGCTCACACCAAAGTGGGCCAAGATCACACGAATCACAGGATGAGAGTGCGGTGTCAGTCATATAGGGCGATATATGAGAAATAGGCCAGAGGTAGCGAATATGACATCACAGACTTGATCAGTGATAATATCATTGTTCATCTGTTGTCCCAATATAGACAGAAGCTGTGGACAGGCTCTGTTTTGCAAAGAATAGTTATTTTGTCCCCGCATGTGCCTCTTTCACAGTACAACGAGGTCAATTTGGTCTCCAACGCGGTTATTGTGTGCCGCTATTCCATTTCCACAGGGCTCCCGCTTTCTGCTTTCGGCACCTGGCTTAAGTGCAGGTGACCTGTCTAGCTGTTGCGGAAGTGGACTAGTGTAATGGTCTCAATTGCGATTGAACTTGCTCTCATTGTAGGGAGACACTTAATGCAATGTTCAACACGTTAAGGTTATAATCCCACCAGTGCAGAACGAATGCATTGCCAATATGCTACGTAGCGAAGCCAGAATTGTGGCTTCAGTTATCTTATGCAACTAACAAGCATTGTTAAAGCCGATTGTACTGGTGTGTTGTACAGGCACTACGGTTTTGTAGTGTATACCCAGAGGCAAAGGCAGAAGCCACAATTTAACAATCTGCCTTTGACACCGGGTACCAGCCCAATGGTGGGAAAATATAATGTTACACTTACTCAGGAAATTTATACACAAAGAGAGGCACTGTGAAATACCGAGGCTGCATTGTGCAATTGTCTTCGAGGGCCTTCGTGGGGAACACCTGCGGGCAGCATATATGATCCGGTACCATGGACACTGGGTGGGCATTCCTTTACAGCCAAGGGCAGGTATCAGGTCACTTCAGTTAAGACCAGCTTTAGCCAGGGCAGCAGGCGGGCAGTGGTAGTGGTCATCCAACAAGTGTGCTGTAGCGCAGAAAAATTAGTAACACTGCATTAGAGTCAAATGGCGACAGGATATTACAGACCTTGGGGCGTCCCGACATTCAGGAGAGGGCATGCTTTGCAATTAATATTCCCCCGGATTCTCATGGACTTGTCTGCTCCCTGGTTATCCCCCTAGGGGCCAGAACCCGAGACTGGAAGGGGCATCTCCACCATCGATGTACCAAATTCATTGATAGTCTGGAAGGGCACGTTTACTTCTTGGCCTGTCCCAAATTTTGGGGTCAAGCGGGGTTGGAGTATTAAGTCCACAGTCCTCAGGAATCACCCAGCATTCCTTCAATCCAAATAAGGGCAGTTAGCGGTACATCAACTAGTGGGTAACATACACCGGTTATTAGCGTCGGCATGCCTTGGGGGCATGCGCGCTTCACAAAAACACAGAGCGGCAACCAGCAGGGTACCAAGTGTCAAAAACCAGTAAATAGGTTGAATATATGTCTTCCCGGCCTTACGGCTGTGTGGAGCCAGTCTCATCAAAGGGTACGCCCAGATGATAATTGTGTGCTTCTTAGGATCTCATGACCGAATCGGTTTGTGGAAGCACACCAAGCTGATTGTTTAAGGTCATCCGGTGCTGCCGTCCCGGGAAATGGGGGAACAAGGTGCCAAGCACAAATGATTATGTAATAGAGCATTGGGCACGGCCAGTGTTCAACTAATTTAATTTAGCTGGGCAGGTTATTTTCCACCCCTGGGGCAGCTCAGTGCGGGCAGTGTGAAGCCCCCCCCATTTGTGAATATGCTGGGTGGGGGTACGTAGGACTTGGTCAAATCCTTAATGTTAGGCTCCATACGACCGGCAGTGGGCACTGTATAAAATCATACATTCTCTGAGCAGGTTTGCCCAGGGGGTTTCACCACGGAGGGAGCGGAGCTGACGTTCCCCATAGGATCAAGGGAGGCCAGGCAAGGGTAGGAGGGCCTCCCTTCCTCATTGTCACATACTTCTAGTTATGGGCAATCAGGTGCATCCGGATTTAGACAGCAAAAGGACTGCGCAAAGGCTAAAGTATAATCCTACTCGCCCCTTAGCCTAAAAGTAGGCAGGCGGGTTTGTGAGCAGTCGGCTTACAAGTGGGTTGTAGGAGCTGTTGGTGGGGGGCTCTGTCGGCGACGGTGGCCGCCCCCCAGAGCTGTGGTGGAGTTACAGGGAAATCTGGAAGCAAATGGGTACAGAAGGGTACCTCTGCAAGGCACATAGGGGTGCCAGAGCTAGAGCCCAGGAGCCTCATGGGAGGTTCCTGGAAACCGTGTTGGTGCCCCGTTAGTCCTTCGGGCAGTTGTGGGCCTGAACAACTGGGGGCGTGCCTTGCTACGCTCCGCCCTGAAAGGGGCGTGAGTAATAATGGACCAGGTGTCACATGATCCGGGAGGAGGATCACCAAAAGGGGCAACAAAGATGGGGTTCGCCCCAGTGCTGCTTGGCTCATCAGGCGGGCAGGTGGCGAGAATGCTGCCTGCCCTTGGATCGCCCGTAAGATAACCCACTATACTACATAACATTGTATGTAATAAACCTGCAGCAGTTTTTCCCAATACAAAATCTGTGTGGTGTGTACTTATTTGCATGCATGCTATGTGCTTGGGGGTGGGGAGTGTTGCCATGATGGTACTATGCGGCTGCCCGAGGCCACCGCAGGAGGACACTCAAGAGGGCGGCCCTCTAGTGGCATCTGGCACCCCACCCCCCCTCCTCCTGAGGGGGCAGGGACTCTGGTGGAGTCCCCTTCCTGGGCGCAGTGGGGGCCGCATCATGTCAGGTGAGCGAGGTGGGGTAAGGGGTATATAGGTCCCCCTCACCTCTCTGACGACATCTTTGTCACTCCGGACACGCCACAGCCGTTGCCTCGCGGGACACGCCATCTCCCACCCTACCGCTTACCCGGCGTGGATGGTGGTAGGAAGTATGGTTAAAATGTTGTAATCTTGTACTTTTTCGTTGCAGGCGGAATTACAGGGCGAACTGGAAGCAAATGGGAACAGAAGGGTACCTCTGCATGGCACATTGGGGTGCCAGAGCCCAGGAGCCCCAAGGGAGTTTCCTGGAAACCGTGTCAGCGCCCTGTTAGTAATTCGGGCAGTTGTGGGCCTGAACAACTGGGGGCTTACCTTGCTACGCTACGCCCTGAAAGGGGCGTGAGTAATAATGGACCAGGTGTCACGTGATCCGGGAGGAGGATCACCAGAAGGGGCAGCACAGATGGAGTTCGCCCCTTTGCTGCTTCGCTCATCAGGCGGGCAGGTGGCGAGAATGCTGCCTGCTCTTGGATCGCCTGTAAGATAACCCACCACATTACATAACGTTGTATGTGATAAACCTCCAGCAGTTTTTCCCAATACAAAATCTGTGTGGTGCGTACTTATTTGCATGCATGCTATGTGCTTGGGAGTGGGGAGTGTTGCTATGATGGTACTATCTTGTTTGCTTCATTATGTTTAGGCGTTTTTCAATGTTTTCCCTTTTCTTATCTATTTTTAGAAGTTTGGCATTTCCTGTGCCGTTTTCTTCTATGTTAAACATGTACAGCTTATATGGTTATTTATGGACGCTGAATTTTCCTCCTTTCCTATCGGGCTTTGTTGCGGGTAGACATTTCTAGCTTGCTGCTCTGAGCGGGTCACCTGATCTGGGATAGTATTTAACGCCTGTGTTTCGAAACCTTTTCATGTGACTTCTTTTGATTCCGTCATATCCATCGACCGTGCCATCGAGACGCCAAGCCCCGAGACGCTGTATTCTTTACAGACTCCAGTTCTTCTTTTATCATCTGACAATTCCTGTTCTAGAGCCCGAGACCCCGCCACACTCGGGGGAATGGGAATGGGAGCCCCGCCCCAGACTCGTTTTGGAGGGCGCGGAGCTACTACATGCCAGGTAAGCCTACCGACGCCTCGGGACACCCATAAGTTATGTTGGTTGTATTCTGTGACCGTCTTTGTTTGTTAATTTTTAGGGGACTATGTCAGGGCACAGGTCCTAAAAAAAGAAGCGGGGGGACGCTGTCACCAGAAGTGACGTCACAACCGGAAGTGACGTCACGACAAGAAGTGATGTCACAAAAGGTGCCTTGCACTAGCAGGCTCATTGCCTCCCCTCGCTCACCCCTTAGGTGCGATTGCATCTGTGAAGCCAGCGCGTGAGCAGCGTGCTGAGTGAGCTCCGATCTCGTTCCAGAGAGGCCAAAGAGTGAAGTCCAGCTGTTTGGCAGGGGGGACGGCGTCCACCCGGTAAAATAAGTCGGGGGACGCCGTCTACCCGCGTGGTACTCCGACTCGAGCCCTGGACTATGTTGAGAGTCTATGCCACATTAGTTTTTCTCTTGTTATTTGTATGATTTCCTATTTTTGTTTCATTGGCCATATGAAAATGTCTTGTCTTGATTAACTTGGACATTATCAGACAATCGGTAATTGAGTTACTTATTTCTGCCTTTCCCCTTATTTCTTAAAGGCCCCTATTCCGGCTTTGACCTCTTGATCCTTGTTTTTACCAGATGCCGGGCCTTTCCGGAACCAATAACTTTCCGATTTTATCTTTGATCCTATGCACCGTCGGGCTGGGTTGAGACGCTCACTATACATGAGGTAGCCATTCAGAACATCTTTGTCGGCCCATTTATTGTTTTGGGACCAAGACTTTCTTACATCAAGGTATGAGCAAGTGGATCCTTTATGGCTTGTTGCTTCTGCCTTGCATTAGCCTTGACTCTGTGGAACCTGCCAGCTGCTCCTTACCTCCGGACTCCACCCAGTCATTCGGCTAGGTCTTGAGAGCCATTCCTTGAAAGTCTTCAGACACAAGGGAGTGTTTAGATTAGCACGTTACTTTCTTTTCACTTTTTTGTGCACTACTTTTTGGTATGCGGTTAGAAGGTAAACATATCTGGCTCACTTCTGTTCACCTTTCATTGGGTTTATTCTTATTTCTCGTTGATGGTGATAGCTATTACTGCCTTTGGGCAGCCACTCGTTCATTCTCTTTTTTCACTATTCACTTTTCTGGCTTTGATACTGGAGCTATTTATCCATTTTTTAATTTTGCTCATTTGTCTGAAATGGTTGCTCTTATGTGGAGAAACATGTGGCATTGTATATTTTTCTGCTTGATAAAATAGATTCGTGGACCCCATTCCATAGCTGAGGTACATATATTTTGCTCTCCCGCCGAACTTCATGGTTTGTCCTTTGGATTACATCTAATTTGTGCCCTGAATAAGGAGATGGCTAGAATTTAGCCCTCACCGAAACGCGCGTCAGAACCGTGTCCGACAGGAACCATATGGTGGTATAGATTTATGAACCATTGAATACTCATTGTATATTTGATATCTTTTTCAATCAACCATTTATTGTTATTGATGCACTGTTAAACAACAGTGTTTGGAATTTGCTCTTGAGTTTACTGTCTCATCTGAGATTTTTTTTGGTTTAATTTAATTCATTGATTACTACAATACCACTGTCTTTTGATGTTTTGGTTCCTGTTTTTCCACATCCATGCAATTCTTTTTTTTGTGTGATTGTGTTAGTAAGACAGTAGTACGAATGAGATTTAGGTATGAATGATTGTGTAGAGTGTGTTAGGATGCAACAGGTATGATTATTTATTAATTGTCTTTGCCGTTATTATTCTTTGTTTTGGGGGGAACTTTATTTTCATTGGGTCCTGTAGGGATTCTATGAACTCTATATATATCCATGTAATTATGTTATTTGTGTGGTTTCCTATTTTTGTTGTACCCATACCTAAAAGTATTAGGCAAAAAACAACTAATGTTATTTGAAATTGTCATATGTTGAATAAATTAAATATATATTTTCCTTATTATTCTCATTATAGCTTATTTTCTATATATTTTCTTTGCTTGAAACATCTCTGATCTTGCTCCCCGTGTTAGGGTTTGACCTATAGCTTACCAGAGACGATTTGCTCAGATTTATTTCTAGGCAGGTGACCCCTCTCCCCGTTCGAGGGGGGGGGTTGTATTTAGGGACCGCGGGGCATTCAGGCTCCCCCCGTGGTCCCCAACAAAAATGACTTGGTGCTCTGGGTGGGACCAGGACACCCATTATTGTGGCTAAGGCCTGAAGGGTGGGGTCCCCAGGGTCAAAATCGTCTGGGCGAGGGGGGCCTTCTGTTGCCCTCAGTAACTTCTTCACTGCGGGATTGCTGAGAGCTAGCTCTTCGTTGCCCCTCCCATTTTCTCTACCACTCTGCAAACACCCCTCCTAGTACACTACTGTTTGGGGGATGAAGTTCACACAGCGGGGTTGCTAAGAGGTCTTCAGAGGCAACCCCCCTTTCTCCACCAATCTGCAAACGTGTCTCCTGGCACACTACTGCTTAGGGAATGAAGGCCTCTTGGATGCTGAGTGACATTGGGGGCCAAGAAGCCCTCCTGGGACTTTCTATAAGTCCTACACAGTGTGATTCCTAGGAGATGGTCAAAGGTTTGCCCCTTTCTACACCAATCTGCTAATGCATTACTACTTAAACCATAGAAATTCACTATAGTTTTATATATATATATATATATATATTACCTACTGGCGGTCGCCAGTAGGTATATATAGTTAGGATTTTTTCTCTATGGGATTTTTGAAAATTCTATGTCTAATAACTTTGGCGTTTGTGGACGGAATTGGCTGAAATTTTCTGGAAAATGGAACATTTTGTTTCTGAGCAGCCCCTGGAAATTTGGGGGGGTTCGTCAAGGGGGGGCCGAGAAAAAAGGGGGGTCCCAAAACGTGTTTTTAACATTGAGTTTTCCATAGGGCGGTTGGCCTCACTTTTAGCCCGAACGGCTGAATGGATTTCCACGAAACTTGGCAAAATTGTAGGGACTGGTAGCCCGATGTGCCTTTGCTAGGTCTCAATATATGTGCTTCAGTGGATTTTGAGAAATTAACGTTTAAAAAAAGATATATATCTGTAAGCGCGCTCTGGGCAGCGCTCCGGTTCGCGGACTTTACGCATAACGGAACTTCGCGAAGCGAAGCTGATTGGCTCTCCGGTGTCTGTCAACATTCTAAACAGTCCGGAGCGGCCGCCATCTTGTCTCTCTGTAGGATCGAGAGACAAGAGGAGGCCAAAACAAAGGGGGAAATGACCATAAGGGGGCATAGTAGATCCTCCCTGACCCCCTAGGTTTAATGTGGAGGCTTTAAAAGGGCCCCGCGGGGCAAAAAAAAAAAAAAAATTTTTTTGTTTTTTTTGCGTGGGTAGCGCCCGGTTCGCGAACCGGGAAGCGTTCTGGGCAGCGTACTATAAGGAAAAAAGAATGATAGACTTTTCAAATACTGTATGTTAATTGATTATTGGTTTTGTTGATTATTTTTTAATTTTTTTTATTTTTTAAGCAATTATTTATTATTGTGATTGTGTTTGAAAATGTAATAACATTTCTAACATTTAACTAGTTTATGAATTACATATAAAAATGATTAAAGACTCAAACAATTTTTTAATATTACATACAATTTTATTTTTCGGATTGTTTTTCAAAATTTAATAGAACGTCTAGCATTTGACTGTCCGATATGTCCTCTTGTTGAGTGAACATAAGTTCCCACATTTGACCGTCATCATAATGAAGTAAATGATCCACAGATTCTACACATTGAACTAATTCATGGTCCCGTGATTCATCCATGAAATCTGAGTCATCATTGTCCTCAATATCTTTTTCTGTGTTGTTCTCAGAACAATTTCGAAGGAAACATTCTGCTCACCTTCCATTTTATTGCTGTAATTTGCATAAAAAATAAATATATCAGTAGAGATAGGGCACTGTTGGGTTTAAGTTCAGACAGGTACTTGTGAGTTTATAACAGAGAAGTAATCTATGGGCACTGTATGGTTTCAGGCGTGAAGTAGTACTATTAAAAAGTGCCTGTGAAGAAGCCTAAGTAAATTCATAATTATACCACAGAAACCTAAATCAATCCATAATTATAATAAAGAAGCCTTTCTCAATGTCTAACTCTTACAGAGGGATAGTATATAACTATCTGAAAATGTTTTCAAATTTATAAAATAATATCTCACCTTCTAAAAAGAAGTTTAAGTTGTGAGTGAAAATGATCTTGCAATGTAGTTCAGGAAGTAGTAGTCAAAATGGCTGTGTTTCTCTCTCTTCCTTTATATATATTCAGGTACATAGCCAATCAAATGTCAGGTAAAAAAAGTAGAAAATGAAAGTAACATTTTAATTGGTTGTCAATTCCAACACTTCAGATGTGTTTTGTGAAGTAATTTACCTCAGGGTATTTAGAGAGGTCTACAGGCTAAATGGTTAAATGGAATTTCAATCAAATTTGTGAAAATGGTAGGCATTGGTATGTAGTATGAGCTAATCTATATTTGGTGAAATTGTCTCCAGTCGCTTTTCTGTAAACTACTTTCCCACCTTTTTTGATGGTGCGCTTCCCAGGGAGCGACCCGGTACGCGAACTGGTGAGGGCCCCGGTTCGCGAACCTTAAGCGTTACGGGAGTCCACCATTTTGTGTTTCGGTCGAATTAAGATACAAGATGGAGGGCAAATAATGTTCAGAATGGGTAGAAGGGGGCACGGTAGACTTATCTTGACCCCCTAGGTTTTCTGAGGGTGGCTGAGGAGGCCCATATGTGCGAAAAAAAAACCATTTTTTTAAA
Organism: Lissotriton helveticus; assembly: GCF_964261635.1. Taxonomy (NCBI): domain Eukaryota; kingdom Metazoa; phylum Chordata; class Amphibia; order Caudata; family Salamandridae; genus Lissotriton; species Lissotriton helveticus. The sequence continues at coordinate 991,479,664 of NC_136072.1, read as the reverse complement.
AATTTAGCGAGGTTAGCTCCCGGTTCGCGTACCGGGTAGCGCCCCAGGGAGCGTACTTTGTTGAAAATTAGTGAAAAATGTTAGAGTAAAATAATAATTGTGAGTGATCAGATGTAGGGTAGCTCTGAGAAGAGCTTTTGGGTTTATGGTACATTTAGGTACTTATAAGTAGGTACCAATGCACAGTCTTAAATTCAGAATGAAAATTCTGTTGCCCTCATCTGAGAAGTGAACTCCATCTCCTCTGTAGATATCTTGCATGTAGTAACGCAAGTTATTGTTGTACAGGGAGCCCATTCCATGGTCTCTCATGTAAGCTGAAACAGATTTGTTTACATGCTTCCTCGACTTCTCAATTTGTGGACAAAATTGGTTTGACCACCTCCATTTCTGTCTTTGGCATATATTTGAATATACCAAGGCAGTCTGAGGAAAAAGTGCCATCAATTGCTCAAAGGTGTCCTTTAAAAGCATTTCCAGACCTACCCCAGTCAAAGTGCCCAAATCATTACCTCCACAGTGCACAATTAACAGGTCAGGTTTTGGCAAATGCATAAAGGTTTTCACCAATGGTATCCATTGGTGACATTTTAATCCTCTGTGGCCAAACCACTTAATTTCCACATCTTGTAGATTGAGGTTAGGTAAATTCCTGTTCTCAGCATACCTCTGAGCCCAATAGATGTAACTATGTCCAACAATCCAGACAGAAAACATGGTGAGAGAAGCTTCTCCTGCAGTCAGATGAAGTGTGGCAATGAAATGGCAGTTGAAAAAATAAGAGTTTAAAATGAAAAAAACTGTGGAGTTTCTGTTTTAATGAAGCAGTAACAGTGATTGGTGGATTTTGATTGCTGAAAACAGAAAGTTAGGGTGCATGGATGAGTTGTTTGAAAGATGTATTTTGAGTGGTCAAGAAAATCATTAAATGAAAGAATGCACTGGATATGAGGTGCACTGAGAGTTCAGAGTTCAATTGCAACATTGTTGTGTGAACTTGCAAACCCCAGAGGTCTTCCAAGAGGTGGTTGCCATGCAGAAAAGGCATGAAATGGCAGAGGGGGGAAGGGTTTTGATTTGAAAAAAGTGAGGGAAGAGTTTTGATTGGGTGACATGAGAGATATGTGTGAAGAATTACAGCATTTCTGTGCTTTTGATAGCTGCAGACTCTGGAGTGCATACCTTTTGCTCTGCTGAAGACAAATTGGTGTGTTTCTGAGACTGTTTTGAAACTCAAAGTATTTGCTAAGGTGAGAAAAGATTTCTTTAATTTAGATAGAGAATAGTGTGCTTTAAGGAGAAAATTATGAAGAAAGTTGTGTTCTTCAAATGTTGCTTTGTCTCAAGTGTTTTACAAATAGATTTTGTTTCTTTGAGAAAATGTAATTGGAGAAAATGTGAAGTATTAGTACTGACAGGGTGTTATTGTGCATAGGAGCTGTGGAGTCTTTTCAAATTATGATTTGAAAATCGTTTTTGAGGAAAATGAATGGTTATAATATCTATGACAAGGACATAATGGTGTATGCTTCATTATAAGGCAATTGAGTGTCTCTGATGTTATGTTTCCCATTTTAATGTAAGACCTTTCTCTGTGGAGCATATTGCTTGTAAATATGCTCCCACCTGTGCATGGCAAATTTAGATTTTGAATGATTGTGTTACATAGCTTTGTTAAAAGTGACCCAACCATGCTGCAAAGGCAATCAAAAAACGCTTTTATGTGTCTTAAGGACATTTTAAGTCATTTCCCTATGTGCAGTGTTTTCAAATTATGATTTGAAAATCGTTTTTGGGGAAAAGGAATGGTTTGTAAATTTATGACAAGGATATAATGGTGTATGCTTCTTTATAAGGCATTTCAGTGTCTCTGATGTCATTTTTCCCATATTACATTAAAAGACCTTTCCCCGTGGGGCACATTCCTTGTAAATATGCTCCCACCTGTGCATGGCAAATTTAGATTTTGAATGTTTGTGTTACATAGCTATGTTAAAAGTGACCCAACCATGCTGGAAAGGCAATCAAAAAACGCTTTCATGTGTCTTAAGGACATTTTAAGTCATTTCCCTATGTGCAGTGTTTTCAAATTATGATTTGAAAATCGTTTTTGGGGAAAAGGAATGGTTTGTAAATTTATGACAAGGATATAATGGTGTATGCTTCTTTATAAGGCATTTCAGTGTCTCTGATGTCATTTTTCCCATTTTACATTAAAAGACTTTTCCCCGTGGGGCACATTCCTAGTAAATATGGTCCCACCTGTGCATGGTAAATTTAGATTTTGACTGTTTGAGTTACATAGCCATGTTAAAAGTGACCCAAAAACTTGCAAAGGCTTTAAAAAAACACTTTCATGTGTCTTAAGGACATTTTAAGTCATTTCCCCCCGGGTGCAGTGTTTTCAAATTATGACTTGAAAATCGTTTTTGACGTAAAGGAATGTTGTTAAAATTTATGTGCGCCATATGCCCCCAAATTTCTTTTTCAGGGGTGCAGCAGGGTGTTCTTGAGACACCCCTGCACCTTTGGAAAAATTCCTAATTTGCGATGAGCTAATTGCTAATCGCAAATTGCACCTTCATTCCTATGGGCCTCCTGGCCCATGGAAATGAATGGGTAATTTGCAATTAGCAATTTGCTCATTGCAAATTAGGAATGGTAAAGAATCGCTATTTATTCCTTAAAATTCGCTATTTTGGAAATGCAAAATAGTTTGATGATACATATGGCGGTTCATCTCTAACAAGATAAGAAGCTTAGGGATACATTTATGATGACTGGCGCAATGAAGTGGACATCACTTACTTCATTGGTAGAGCTTTACATGTATTATCTCCTCTGTATTCTTCGTCAAGCGTAACTTTCATCTGCAATCCTGAGTAGGCCTCACCTTAAACAAACCTCTGGATAGGGCACACCTTATCGTCATCCTGAATTAATCATTTAAAATGCTAGGGACAGATTTATGATAGGTGTATGCCTCTTTTGCGCCACTGTGCGTCACTTTTGTGATGCAGCGGCGGTGCAAAAGATTTGCTATGAGGCGACAAAATTACAAATTGATGCATTTAGGCAGATGTGTCATGGTGTAAAAAACACCGTGCCACATGAAACTGATGCAGCAGTGATGCAAAAGATGCACCATGTTGCAAGACAGGCCTCACTTGGGGCCATATGTATGAAGCTAATTAGCATTTGCAAAGGTCGAAGTTCTGTGAATTTTGGCCTTTGCGAATGCTAATTAGACAAATGGTATGTATCAAACAAGTTTGATGCAAAATAAGGAATAGCAAAATTTGCTATTCTTTATTTTGCGATTGCACTGAAGGATTTGCAAATTTTGTGATTTCTTAAATGCAATGTATCAAACAAAAAATATGCAAAAAATGCCATTAAGGATTTGCAAATTACCACCAACTTCTAGTTGGTGGTATTTTGCGAATTCTTTTCAAAAAGCTTTTTTTCCAAAAAACAAAAGGTGCCATATGACGCCCATACATGCCCTTAGGGCATGTATGTGCGCCATATGCCCCCAAATTTCTTTTTCAGGGGGTGCAGCAGGGTGTTCTTGAGACACCCATGCACCCTTGGAAAAATTCCTAATTTGCGATGAGCTAATTGCTAATCGCAAATTGCACCTTCATTCCTATGGGCCTCCTGGCCCATGGAAATGAATGAGTAATTTGCAATTAGCAATTTGCTCATTGCAAATTAGGAATGGTAAAGAATCGCTATTTATTCCTTAAAATTCGCTATTTAGGAAATGCAAAATAGTTTGATGATACATATGGCAGTTCATCTCTAACAAGATAAGAAGCATAGGGATAGATTTATGATGACTGGCACAATGAAGTGGACATTACTTACTTCATTGGTAGGCCTTTACATGTATTATCTCCTCTGTATTGTTCATCAAGTGTAACTTTGATCTGAAATCCTGAGTAGGCCTCACCTTAAACAAACCTCTGGATAGGCCACACCTTATCGTCATCCTGAATTAATCATTTAAAATGCTAGGGACAGATTTATGATAGGTGTATGCCTCTTTTGCGACACTGTGCGTCACTTTTCTGATGCAGCGGCGGTGCAAAAGATTTCCTATGAGGCGACAAAATTACAAATTGATGCATTTAGGCAGATGTGTCATGGTGTAAAAAAAACGTGCCACATGAAACCGATGCAGCAGTGATGCAAAAGATGCACCATGTTGCAAGACAGGCCTCACTTGGGGCTATATGTATCAAGCTAATTAGCATTCGCAAAGGCCTAAATTCTGCGAATTTCAGCCTTTGCGAATGCTAATTAGACAAATGGTATGTATCAAACAAGTTTGATGCAAAATAAGGAATAGCAAAATTTGCTATTCCTTATTTTGCGATTGCACTGAAGGATTTGCAAATTTTGCGATTCTTTAAATGCAATGTATCAAACAAAGAATATGCAAAAAATGCCATTAAGGTTTTGCAAATTACCACCAACTTCTAGTTGGTGTTAATTTGCGAATTCTTTTCAAAAAGCTTTTTTTCCAAAAAACAAAAGGTGCCATATGACGCCCATACATGCCCTTAGGGCATGTATGTGTGCCATATGCCCCCAAATTTCTTTTTGAGGGGTGCAGCAGGGTGTTCTTGAGACACCCCTGCACCCTTGGAAAAATTCCTAATTTGCGATGAGCTAATTGCTAATCGCAAATTGCACCTTCATTCCTATGGGCCTCCTGGCCCATGGAAATGAATGGGTAATTTGCAATTAGCAATTTGCTCATTGCAAATTAGGAATGGTAAAGAATCGCTATTTATTCCTTAAAATTCGCTATTTAGGAAATGCTAAATAGTTTGATGATACATATGGCGGTTCATCTGTAACAAGATAAGAAGCTTAGGGATACATTTATGATGACTGGCGCAATGAAGTGGACATTACTTACTTCATTGGTAGGCCTTTACATGTATTATCTCCTCTGTATTCTTCATGAAGCGTAACTTTAATCTGCAATCCTGAGTAGGCCTCACCTTAAACAAACCTCTGGATAGGCCACACCTTATCGTCATCCTGAATTAATCATTTAAAATGCTAGGGACAGATTTATGATAGGTGTATGCCTCTTTTGCGCCACTGTGCGTCACTTTTGTGATGCAGCGGTGGTGCAAAAGATTTGCTATGAGGCGACAAAATTACAAATTGATGCATTTAGGCAGATGTGTCATGGTGTAAAAAAACGTGCCACATGAAACCGATGCAGCAGTGATGCAAAAGATGCACCATGTTGCAAGACAGGCCTCACTTGGGGCCATATGTATCAAGCTAATTACCTTTCGGAAAGGTCACAATTCTGCGAATTTCGGCCTTTGCGAATGCTAATTAGACAAATGGTATGTATCAAACAAGTTTGATGCAAAATAAGGAATAGCAAAATTTGCTATTACTTATTTTGCGAATGCACTGAAGGATTTGCAAATTTTGCGATTCCTTAAATGCAATGTATCAAACAAAAAATATGCAAAAAATGCCATTAAGGATTTGCAAACTACCACCAACTTCTAGTTGGTGGTAATTTGCGAATTCTTTTCAAAAAGCTTTTTTTCCAAAAAACAAAAGGTGCCATATGACGCCCATACATGCCCTTAGGACATGTATGTGCGCCATATGCCCCCAAATTTCTTTTTCAGGGGTGCAGCAGGGTGTTCTTGAGACACCCCTGCACCTTTGGAAAAATTCCTAATTTGTGATGAGCTAATTGCTAATCGCAAATTGCACCTTCATTCCTATGGGCCTCCTGGCCCATGGAAATGAATGGGTAATTTGCAATTAGCAATTTGCTCATCGCAAATTAGGAATGGTAAAGAATCGCTATTTATCCCTTAAAATTCGCTATTTAGGAAATGCAAAATAGTTTGATGATACATATGGCGGTTCATCTGTAACAAGATAAGAAGCTTAGGGATAGATTTATGATGACTGGTGCATCACCAGGGATGTGCCAGTCATCCTGCGCCACTGTTCCGCCACCCATGGTGTGCTGCATTTACAATGCGGCGCAGCATGGGGCAAAAATGGCACAGATGCGTGACGCATCTGTGCCGTAAAGGTGGCGCATTGCTGGAGTTGTATCGCAAGTGCGATGCAGCTCCAGCAAGGCTCAGGGGTGCCCCATCTCCACAATGTTGTGTCAAGACCTATGCCTGCTTAAAGCAGGCGCAGGGTTTTGACACAGCTTTTTCCTATCTGATTGTAAATGCGGCACACCATGGGTGGCAGAGCAGTGGTGCACGTTAACTGGTGCATGCCTGGGGATGTGCCATTTAACATAAATCTGCCCCTTTACATTTAAGTATGTGCAGGGGACACAGAGTCGGTGAGGCTTATCCAAGGTTAAGAAGAGATGAGTCCTGTTCACTGAAAAATTAGACATAGGCTTCACCTGCTCAGCATCGCTGGACATGGCTAAATAATAGCTGCAAAATGTTACTCTTGTTAAACAATTTTACTATTATAATCTCTGAGATTTGTCTCTTACTCTGCAACATCTCATTGTTGTTATCTTTCTTTAAAGATAAAGACAACATCAACATGAGCGACAATCAGCAATCAGTTGATTTCGACCTCATCATTGAACTCGTAATTGAAACATCAGTGGATGTTGATCCCTTGGATGATTTAAATCCTGAGGATGAAGAAGAACGTGATGAGGATGCAGATTTGTCCGAATTATATGACATAGGGTGGGAAGCTGACCTGCTTGAGCCTATGGAACTATAAACAATTATTTTTAAAATTTACAATAAATGAAAAGTAAAAATGTAAACTGTTTAATTTTAAATTAAACACACCTTCAAAAACAGGTTATGTGTAGTGTCTTCAATAAAATATTAAAATATGCTCATAAAATTAGATCAGATTCACATATAAAACAGGACAGGTAAATGAAGAAGAATTCCATTTCTTTTCTGCTATTTCTGTATTCTAAATTTGCCAAAGCACTAAAAAATATTATATGTAAAAATTTTAAGTAGTGTGTTAAGTTTTTGTTGACTGTTATTGATTTACTGTTTGGTAATAGTGGTTAATAACATTTTTTATTATATTTTACCACAGATTCAACTGCAGATAATTTCAAATTTTGAGAATGCCAACTAAGGAGAGAATGAGAAAGGCTACAAAACGTCAAAGACAGCAGGTCCATCATTTACAGCAGCAGTCCTCTACAAAAAAAAATCGTCAAGTCACCAAGAAAGCACCGGGTAAGAGTACAAAAACATTCATAAGAAATATTTGTAGTAAAAAAAATATTACTACCGAAAATGTTTCAGTCCAGAAAAAGAGAAGCAATTCAAACGGAAAGGAAAGGCCAATCAAAAATGTTACTGCTAGAGCAAGAGATAACTCTGTGCATGATAGTAGAAGGAAACAACAGTTTAGGGACATTCGTAAACAAATGTTCCGCAACAGGATAATTGGCAATTTGTTAAAAAATATTAAGAAAGGTCAACAGAAAGTGCTTTTTTATAAGAGGAAAAAAAAAGTTGAGAAAGTTATTGATCAGGCATTTGAAATTAAACGTAAGTTATTTATTTTGATAATCAATAGAATTAGGAAGCTAAACAAGGCAATTTATGATTTCAAAAGAAATAGTAGATGGAAGAGAATAGTTGATCGTAGTAATTTTTGTGAAGTTTTTTCTGGAGAATGGATGCATAGTTCAAGCTGTGAGGCATTTTTTAATGAGGAGAGTTATTTCCAGGATAATGATTTGGTGCATGCAGTTGACACCAGTGGTCGTGCTTATGAAGTGAAAGATGGTTGTCCAGTTGAAAAAGAAAAACTTGTGACAACAGAGGCAGAAGAGGTGTTAGGCAATGAGGTTTTAGGAAGACGTGCTAAGGGTCCTGTGTACACCTGGAAGTGTAGTAGTATTTGCAGTGTGCGACAGGATTCCATCAATTTGCTTTGTGATTTTGTACGGTCATTTAATAAGAAAAGTTTGAAGCAGAAAATGAGGTTGTTGCAAGAATTAGATCCTTGCAGAGTGAGAGAAGTGACAGGTTTGCATGGTCATTCACTGGCTTGTCTTTCCAGGAGAGTATGCCAGAGTGTTTTTCATCATTTCAGGATGCTAGCAGTGCATCATAATAAAGTGAGGAAATTAGTTAGAATGTTGTATTATGCTAAGAGTCCAGCAATTATGCTTAAACAATTATGCGCTGCTCTTTTGCATGGTTCTGAAATAGATGTGAAGAATATATGTGAAGAAATTGAGTTTTGTTACTTTGGAAGTAAAGAGGAGAATGTTGAAATTGACCAAGAAGAAGCGGGTAATGTGGAAGATAGTGTACAGGTTTCCAGTACAGATAATTTCCAGAGGGAAATTGCGACGTTTCAGGTCAAATCAAGTGAGAGGCCAAATTTCACTTGTGTGTGTTGTCGACGCACTTATTATAAGAATCAGACTAAGTTAGTGGATTTATATGCAAAAAGTGAAAGGGAAAATAATAGTGAATGGAAGGATTTCACAACATACTTGATGGTAGAAAATTGTTTTGATTTGGGATTGGATCAACGTGTGTGTATTTATTGTTGTTGCAAATTAAAGCAAAACCAGATGCCTGCTAAAGCAGTTCATAATAATCTGGAATTGGTTGAGATTCCTTCTGAATTGAAGGATTTAAATACTTATGAATCTATTTTGATTCAAAGTATCCATCCCTTTCAGGCTATTGTAAGAATGGAGCCAAAGACAGGGAAATTGCCTCCATCAGATTTACAGAGAGGATTAAAGGGAAGAGTTGTTTATTTGCCTCTAGATTTGAAGAAAAACATTAACACAATTGGAGTAGAAAAAGTGGAAGAGGAACCTCTGGTTATCTTAGTTAATGGGGTTCCGACAAAGAATAAGAAAATATGGCAAGATTTAGTGGATGTTAGGAAAGTTAAAAAGGCAACATTGTATTTGAAAAAAAATAATAAATACTATAAGAATGTATATGTTGCAGAAGAGGAAGTAAGTGAGGAAGAGGATAGCGATTTGTGTGCTGGTCAAATTGAGAAAGTAGAACCCTCTACTAGTGAAGAAATATATGAACATTATAGTGTTCATCCTTTGCATTCCAAGGAAGTCATGGGGAATGCTATTGAGTTGTTTCAAATGAAACAAGCCAAAGGGAGTCCCATTAGTGTTTGGGAGGAAAGTTTGGAAGCTCGGTGTTTCCCACAGCTTTTTCCAACAGGTCAGGGAGGAAGATATGATGAGCGACCTCATCAAATTCCTGCTTCTGAATACCGGACTTTGCGATTGTATGCAGGAGATGCTAGGTTTCGACAATGCATTCCCTATTTGTTTCATCTCCTGTTTGAAAGCAATCTGTCTGGACTGTCATATGCAGTGAACCACATCTTGAAAAGTGGTATACACATGCAAAACATCTCGGCAAGTGACTTTATGGATAAAGTCAATGTCCAAGACAGTATTTTGGATTCTCACCTGATTAATCTCATGGCGTGTCAGCGTGGTACTAATGAGTACTGGTACCGTCGTCATGGTGATTTAAAATGTATGCTGAGGAACTTAGGAACTCCCACATGGTTCCTCACTCTGAGCTGTGCCGAGTATGGCTGGGAAGACTTACTTGAATTTCTACGAGAGGCAAATGCTAACGTAGAAAACATCGAATTCAAGACACCCGGAGAACTGTGCTCTTTGGATCCAGTCAATGTATGTAGGTACTTCAATCATAGATTTGAAGCTATGATGTCTTTCATCATGAATAAGAAGAATCCACCTCTTGGAGAGGTGTTGGATTTCTTCTGGAGAAAGGAGTACCAAGCAAGAGGTGCTCCTCATATACATATGTTGCTGTGGATCAAGGATGCACCTAAATTTGGAACGGATCCAGAAGACTCAGTGATGAGTTTTATACAAGAGTATTCTACGTGTGCTGTTCCAAACGCAAAGGAGAAGAAAAGCCTAAGAGAAAAAGTTCTGCGTTTCCAAAGCCATCGATGTGGAAAGTACTGTTGTCGTAAATTCCGAAACAAGGACAAGTTCTACACCAAATGTCGTTTCGGCTTTCCACGACCGGTGATTTCTAAAGGAAGAGTAAACAGTTTGATGTCTTCGCTGTGACATAATGTGATGAAGAAATCACCTAAAAACACATACAATTTGAAGAGGAACGAAGAGTCCAAGTACATCAACTACTACAACCCGGTGATTTTGTCCATGTGGAATGCTAACATGGATATACAGTTTGTGGCTGATAACTGTATGGCTGTGGCTCGGTATGTGACGTCTTACATCACCAAAAAAGAGAAGACAGAATTGAAGGATATGTGGGAGGACATTTCCCATGAAAAGAGCCTCAGCAAGAAGTTGTACAGTTTCAGTCTGAAGATGTTGTTGCATCGAGAAATTGGAGCGTACGAATGTTCTGACCGGTTGTCTTCAGCAAGTCTCTATGCCAAGTCCAGGAGTATCATTTGGGCGAGTCTTGGTCTTGCTGCAACGCGTAATCGAGTTCTCAAACCTGTGCGGGAAATTGAGTATTTGGCGGAAAAGGAGCCAAACAGTACCGACATTTTGAAGACCAACATGTTGGATACATATTATCCAAATCGAAGCATTCACCTCGAGAATGTTTGTTTATATGAGGTTCTTCAAAATTACATATTCAAGAGGAACATCAAAGAAGATACTGAGAAAGGAGTGTATGCTGTAATAGGAAGTGAGGGATGTCTGGTCAAGCAAAGAAAATGCCACTTGGTAAACCATCGAAAATTGAGTGGCGAATCTCCTGAAAAAAAGGAGTTTTTCTATTTAGCACTTTTGCAACTTTTCAAGCCTTGGCGTGCAGAAGAGGAACTGCTTGGAGATTTTCTCTGTTACGAAGACTCTTTCAATGCCGCCAAGGAGACCATAGAATGTCCTGCTTTTCCCAAATATGTAGAAATGTTGAATGCGGAAATTGAGCAGGAAGCAATGATTGCAGCCGAGATTGCCAGAGACAGTTCTCAGGACAGTCAGAGTTCTGCTTCATTGAGTCAGGATCCACTAGGAGGACCTGTTATCGAAAATGAAGCTGCCACTGCTATGAATGAAGTGGAAAGAGCCATGGCACATGCTCAGGAGGATGCGGTTAACTCAGAAGAGTTGGAAAGACAACTCAACGTTGAGCAGAGGAAAATATATGACGAAGTTACCATGCAAATTGATCATGGATTAAGTCATGACAAGAAAGAGTGCTCATGTACGTCGTTGAAGCCTGTCCGACTGTACGTGAGTGGAGAAGCGGGAACTGGAAAAAGTTTCCTTATTAAAGTAATTTCATGTTATTTGCAGGAAAGGACAGAGTCATCGCTGTCTTGTGTTGTCACCGCTCCAACTGGACTGGCAGCACATAACATTAAAGGGATTACTTTACATCGTTTACTGATGCTGCCAGTGGAGCATGACAACAAATTACAATATCACAAGCTATCTGGAGATGCTTGTTTTGAAGTTTCAAGAATCTTGAGGAAAATGAAACTTCTTATCATTGACGAAGTTAGCATGGTTTCCAATGTCATGCTTGCCTTTGTGCATTTGAGAATGCAAGAAGTTCTCAAAACAGAGTATGATGTGTTATTTGGTGGCAAACACATCATTGTTTTCGGAGATCTTCTGCAGCTGACACCAGTGAAAGGGCAACCTGTGTTCAAAATGCTCACGCATGAAGATACCAGGAAGTACCTAGGCAGCATTGGCAACGTCAATATATGGTTAAACTTCAATTATGCTGAACTGCATGAAAATATGCGTCAGGCGAAGGATGAAGTTTACAAGACTATTCTACAAGATGTTAGAATTGGAAAAGTGACCGAGCATGGGAAAGAAGCTTTACATGCACGATTACTGTCAAATTTATATCCAGAACAAGATGTTTTGCCTGAGAATATTTTTCAGAAAATTACTGAGAAGAAATCTGGAATATGTTTGATGCCAACTCTTGCAGAAAGTGCCAAATTCAACAACAAAATGTTGCATTTAGAAAAGCAAGAGATTGTGAAACTGGAAGCTATTGACAGAGTAGAGCATATGGGATCAACAATTATTTTGTCTGAGAATCTGAAAACAAAATTGGATTCATTAGAGAAGAGTATATCTAAAACTGCAGGTTTTGAAAAGACTCTGAATGTGTGCTTGAACTGCCGTATAATTTTAAGAAGGAATTTACATGTTGAAAGAGGTCTGGTAAATGGATCAATGGGTAATGTTGTTGATTTTGTGAAATACAGAAATAGAGATGGAATTGAATTTTTTAAAATTAAATTTGATGGCATTGAGGAAGTACAGCTAATTGGTCGTTGTTCTGCTAGATTTTTGCTTGTAAAAGACTTATATGTTCGCCGTAAGCAGTTTCCTGTTTGCTTGGCATATGCGGTGACAATCCATAAATCGCAAGGTTTAAGTGTAGACAGTGCATTGGTGAATATTGGCAGTTCTGTGTTCAAGGAGGGTATGGCATATGTGGCATTGTCACGAGTTAGAACTTTATCGGGATTGTACTTGATTGAGTGTGATGTCACAAACATTTGTGCGGATCTAGATTGTGTTAAGGAATACAATAGGTTAAGAAGAGAGTATGCGCCACATTTGCCTCAATATCCTTTGTTTGAGAAACGTGTGGTAGGCCGGAAACGAAGAAATGTGACCAATACTAGGGAGGTTGTAGCAAAAAGACGAAAAGTCGATGAACCTGAAATTATAAGCAGAAACAAAAAGGATTCTGTTGAAGATGTTGTTGGTTTTCAATTTGAAAACAGTTCTGGTGTCAACTGCTATGCTAATGTAGTGGTTAATGTTTTGTTTTCTCTAGAAAATGTAAAAGAAGAGATTGTGGTCAATTCTGATCAAAGATTTTGCAGTTTGTTAAATTCTGTCTTAGAAAAATGTAGCACTGATAGAACAAACATAGAAAGTGTGTCTGAAATTCGAAATCTGTTAGACAGATGTTCAGGCCAAACACAATTCTCTCAAAATATTCAGCAAGATTGTCAGGAGTTTTTAATGTATATGCTTGATGTATTGCATGCTGAAGGTGTAGATGTAGATCAGCTGTTTGGGCTTTCTTATCAATGGCAGCATGACTGCGAGAACTGTATGGTATCAAGTACTACTAGTGTAGACTCAGAAAGATTTATATATTTAACTTTGCCAGACATTAAATCAGTCTCCTTTAATAAGCTAGTAAAAGCAGCTGATCACAACATGGAGTGTAGCCAATGTAAATCTGAAATGATGTCCACATTATTTATACAAACATATGGCCAGTATGTCATTTTAATGTTCCAACGATGTAGGCCTGATGGAACAAAATTGACAACTTTAATTAAAAATGTTGTGGCTTCGCAGTTGTCAATATCAGGAAGGACTTTTGTAACTGCAGCAATTATATATCATGACGGTCCTTCAATAACATCAGGACATTACACAGCTTATTTAAAGTCTAGAAATGGCTGGTCATTCTGCAATGATTCTGTTTTAATTTTCAAAAAAAAATTGCCGTATGACCTTAAAAACTCTTACCTGGTGTTTTTAAAACCAAAATTTTAGGGAAAGAATCTCGGGATGTGCTCTGAGGAATTTCAAGAAGTTCTAATGGCTCCTACACGATTTGGCCTTGAGGATAAGTGTAGTTCAGAGACATAACTTCTAACCATAAGACTGGACGTCATGGAGAAATAAGTGCACTTTGAATGAGTTCAGAAAAACGATTTCTTTTTATAAGCTAATTGAAGCAGCCAATCAAAACATAGAGTAGAGGGAATGTAAGTCTGCAATGCTGTCTACTGTTTTACATTGCTTTGTGATTAAAAGTGATGTAGAGAATTAAATAATTGTAGTAGTCATAGAGGTAGTGTAAGTCTGCTTCATAGTAAGCAGTATCAGTGTCATAGGAAATGTAGAACATGACTGAGGAAGAAGGGGAAGATATTACTAGTCCAGGATTGTGAAAATGATCTTCAACATTTTAATTCTGAAAGTTGCGGAAATGCCAAATGACGGGATTGGCTTACAAGAAATCCAAGAGTTATAAATGGCTCTGACAAGATTTGGCCTTGTGGAAACTTGTGGTAGAGAGCAAGAAGTCATTTATTGTATGTAACATGTTTTTCAAAACTATGGAGGTTTTCTTTCAGAAAGTGGCGGGCTGAAAGTAATAACAGCACAACAGAGTGTAAGCTGTTCATAGGACATCCTTTGACGTCATGGAAAGTAAGTTAACTTTAAGGAGTTCTGAATTCTGATTTGTTATGTTGTATGGGTTTTTTAAACACAATCATTTTGATTGTGTTTTTTTTTCCCCGCTGTTATATGATGAATACCTTCAAGTCACTGTTTTTAGTGAAATTTGATACATTCTGAGAACAGCAAAAATAAACCATTTAACATGTATAATTAATTCTGTACTGTTTCCATTTATGATGTACATTTAGAACTGTGTAGGAGGGATGGAGAAGGAGAGGCTTCTGTAAGTGTCAAAGTTCTTGCATACAGTGCTCATATTCTACGTAGTCTTTCATATGATAGACTACATTTCCACAATGAGATACCTAAGCAAAGGAAACACAGGTCATATGATTGTGGAATGAGCAAAAAAATTTGCATGTTTTTCAATTATATTACCTGTGTTTCCTAACATTACACACCACATTGTGTAGATGAGGTTTAGGCCTGTTCCTGGAGACAGAGGAGGTCTGACATTTGTTCAAGAGTGCAGTGGACATTAATCACTTCGTTGGTAGGCCTCCACATGTATTATGTCCTCTGTTCTCTTCAAACAACTCGAAATTTCATTTGGAACCCTGAGTAGGTCTCACCTCAAACAAACCTCTGGATAGGACACATCTTATTGGGATCCTGAAGCAATCATTTAAAATGTTAGTGTCTTGCGACACTTTTCTGAGACAACAGCAGTGCAAAAGATGCACCATGTTTTAAGATAGGCCTCACTTCATCTGCATCAAGATACTGTTAGTTTAAAATGTATATCTTTAGGACTGTGTAGGGGGCCTGGGGAAGCAGAAGCTTCTGTCAGTGTCAAAGTTGTTGAAAAACTGTTTGTCCTTCAATCTTTCCCCTTGTCTTTTGTAATTTTTAAATACATGTTTTAATATTTTTCAAATGTCTCTTCTCTCTTTCACAGATTGAAAGTATAAAAACAAAAAGTGAGTAATTTAACGACAATTATAAGGTAAATGTTTTGTATTCTTTTCGTTACATTTCTATCACATTCACCTACTATTAGTTCCACAGCTTTATTTCTTTAACCCTCAGTTTCCTGCCTTTGCTACTTTCCTCATTCCTTTCTCTTTTACCTACTTACTCAACTCCTTCCACTCCTTTTCTCAGTCCCTCTCTTCTCATAGTTCCTCACTCTTGTTCACTCACTCCGTCTCTATTACTCTTAGTGTCTTTGACTGATCACTTTTTCACTACTTGTTCATAATGCTTTCTCTGTGTAGTTGAAGCACACTAAGGGGCATATTATCAACACAGCCAATAAAATTATTGCTGTTTTTATTGGCAGAAAACTGGTGCAAAAGTGGTTTTAGCGGCAGTTTTCTGCCGCAAAAGCGGCTTTGGTGACATATTTCTGCCGATAAAAGCTGCAAAACTTTTATTGCCTATGTTGATGATATGGCTCTATGTTATTTATATTTCTTTGCTGTTTCAATTAATCTTTTTCTGTTATTTTTTGTTTTCTGTTTTCTATTTTTTCTCTCTGTTATTCCCCATGTTTTAATCTTATTTTGAACATTCACTCACATTCTCCAAGAAACTCTTCTTTGTTATTGTTCTACTCTCTTTTTTTTCTTTCACTTCCTTATCTATTTTGTTTTCCACAATTATACCCTCTTCCGTCTTTTCTTCGGTAAATATATCTATTAAACAGTATCTCTGGTTTACTCCCTATAGCTGTCTTTCTTTTAACATCACTCTCTGTTTACTTTCCTTATACTTACTCTTCTATTTTTTTTTTTTTTAATATTTTGGGGTTCGCTCCCGGTTCGCGAACCGGGAAGCGAACTGGGAGCGAACTAAAAGAAATAGAGCTTGCTAGAGTGCTAAACATTCTAGCAATTTTTTTTGAAAGGGGAGGTAGTTCTGAAAATAACTTTTTTTAAATGTTTTTGTTGTTTTATATATTTTTTTTTTTTTTTTGAACATTTTTAGTTTTTTTTTGTATTTTTTGAACAATTTTATATTTTTTTTGGTTTTTTTGGGGGGGGGACAACAAAAAACAGGCATTGAAAAGGGCTCAACAGGAGCAAAAAAAAAATTACTGTGTGGGGCGGTTAGGGCAATTATGATTGTTGTAAGCTAGGTTTATTGAATTGATACTCATGTTGCCACATGATATCAATGCACCGCAGTGCAGACAAGTAAACTTCATATGCCCAAAATTATCCTGGATGTTTGGCACGGTTTCCCGTGCCTCTGCTGCTGTCAAAGAAATCAACAAAGTTGACCTGGCCACAGGAGTTGCTGTTGGGTTCTGTTCCATGTCTCGTATTTCCGCCCGGCTGTAATTGAGTGGATGCCACCTGCTCATGTGCCTATGCATGGTATAGTTCCCATAGCTATACTTTTTATCAGTCCCTCTTGATAATTTTTCTTTGCAAATGAGGCAGGTGACATACCTCGCATTCACTTTCTTCTGGCCTGGAGGCATTGAAAAAAACTGCCAAATGAAACTGGCTTTCCTATGGGAAACCCGGGGCACCTCTTCCAAGAACTGTGGTCCTTCTCTCTCCTCTTCCTCTATTTCTTCCTCTTCCTCCTCTGTGTTGGTGATGACCTGGGGAGGTGGTCCTCTCTTCCCATGAGGAGGTGGTGGTGGTGGTGGGGGTCCACCAGCTGAAGATACCATTGAAGCCATTGCTCTAGTATGAAATAAGGTCTTCCTCTCACAAAGATGAAAGTCAGAGTGAGGAAAAAAGGAGGGGTTTTCATAATTTGGGAAAAACAATAGTTCTAGACCAATGAAAAGTGTTATTTTTAGGTCACCTGACCTAGCCTTACATGATTATGAAACCAAAAGTTAAATGAACCAATGAAAAGTTTTATTAACAAGTCACATGACCTCTCACGCTTATGTTACGCGCTGCGGAACGCGCCCCGGATCGCTTCCGGGTCGCTGCGCTTCGCGCCTCGGTTCGCGTACCGGAGCACTTCCGGGTGCGCTAACGCAGCACGTCATAAGACGCATTACGCGACAACGTGATACGTCGCGCTTCCGCGACGCGTCACGATGTTGATTTCTAACGCGGCAGTTGCGCTAACGGAACGTTTACCGGTTCGCGGACTGGGTCGCGGCATCAAGATGAGCTAACGGGAAGCTTCCCGGTTCGCGAACCGGGAGCGAAACAAATATTTAAAAAAAAAATATTAATAAACATATAAAATATATTTTTGGATTTAAAGAAGAATACATTTTACAGCTATAGATATTAGCTTTTAAAAAACCAATGAAATTCACTGAAAAAACCATAGGTTATAGACCATATATAGTTAGGAATTAGCATTTACAAAACCTTGAAAATTCACTGAAAAAACCATAGGTTATAGACCATATATAGTTAGGAATTAGCATTTACAAAACCTTGAAAATTCACTGAAAAAACCATAGGTTATAGACCATATATAGTTAGGAATTAGCATTTAAAAAACCTTATTTTACTCACACAAAACCATTGAAATTCCATATATAGTTAGTTGTACTAACTATATATCGCGCACCCGCAATCCACTGCTGATCATGTCACATATTACATCATTCATGACATGGTCAGTGACATCACTGATGACATCACTGATGACATCTCAAATGACATCACTGATGACATCACTGATGACATCTCAAATGACATCACTGATGACATCACTGATGACATCTCAAATCCAGTGACTGTATTTTTCTGTAAAGTTAAAATATGTCTTGAGTGGATGTATAAGTGTCTGGATGAAGGATTTAGTAGGGGCATGACTGACTGTATGAGTGACTGATTAAATGTGTCTCACTGAGTGCATGGGTTAGTGACTAAACTGTCTTAATTTGTGCATCATTATGTCTGTTGTTCTGTAAACTGCTGCATGTGTTGATCAGTAGCTATATGATTAACTATATGGGTTATTGATTGGTTGCCCAAGCATTTGTATGGGAGACTGAGTGTGTGTGTGGGTGGCTGGGAGGTGTATGACTCTCTGCATAGATGTGTGAGCAGTTGATTGACTAGATGTATGGGTTCAAAAGTGCATGTGGAAACAGCTGTATGGGCAGTTGACTGTGTGCTGAGTGTATTGGTGAGTGAATGGATATCTCAGTGCTACATGTTAAAGTAAGTACATATGTAAAATACAGTACATGTGAGAGTTGACATATATAAATAACTGTGCATAAGAGCCAGTGAATGTGTGAGTGGCTGTATGGATCATTGTGAACTTGTATCCAGGATTGTATAAGTGAGTAAATATGTTTTAGTATATGTTTGAATAAGTAAGGTGTGTATAACTGTATAGTTGAGGAAATGGAGGTGTGATTGATTCTTTGTATGACTGACTAAGTGTCTGAGTAACTCCATGGATGAGTGACAGTCTATGAGTGTCTGTTTACACTGATTGTATCTAAGGTTATATTAGAGTCTGAAGAGGTTCATCGTATTATCACATGAATGATGTCATCAGTGATGTAATCAGTGATGTCATTTGAGATGTCATCAGTGATGTCATCAGTGATGTCATTTGAGATGTCATCAGTGATGTCATCAGTGATGTCACTGACCATGTCATGAATGATGTAATATGTGACATGATCAGCAGTGGATTGCGGGTGCGCGATATATAATTAGTACAACTAACTATATATGGAATTTCAATGGTTTTGTGTGAGTAAAATAAGGTTTTTTAAATGCTAATTCCTAACTATATATGGTCTATAACCTATGGTTTTTTCAGTGAATATATATATATATATATATATATATATATATATATATATATATATATATATATATATATATATATATATATATATATATATATATATTCACAGAAAAAACAAAGGTTATAAGTTCAGATACTACACAAACAAAATCATAAAAGTTCAGCAGTTATAGTTATACTTATCTGAGCAAACAATTACTTGTGCCCTAAGGTAACTATAACTAGTGCCCCCACCATGCACACTTTTCTCATCAATTATTTTATTACAAATGTTGCAGCGATATTATCAATGATGTCATAGAAGATGTCATGACCAATGTGATATGTGGGGTACTTAGCAGTGCATGGCCAGGGCACAAGTTATAGTTTCTTCAGAAAAGTATAACTATAACTGCTGACTTTCTATGGTTTTGTGCATGTAAATTTTGAACCTACCTATAACGACCCTGTAACATTTGGTTCATTAGTGGACTTCTAGGGTTTTTTAGGTCTTGGCTAAACAGCATGTGTGCTGTCTCGATTACACATTTGGGGCCATATGTAGGTGGCCAAATACCGGTCGGTAACGGCCATTTGTAGTTTCAGATGTAGGGGGCCAGAAAATTACCGATTCTGTAAATTTACCGAATCTGTAAATTACTGAATCGGTAAATGTACAGAATCGGTAATATGGGATGTAGGTGGCACTGGAAACAGTGCCACAGGCCCTTAGGAATTCGTTATTTACCATGAAATACTATTGCATGGTAAATAACGAATTCCTGTGTACATGCACATCTGTGCATGTACACCTGTGCCATGTGGCACACATAGGGCATGTATGTGTGCCACATGGCACACATGCCAGAATCAGGGGTGCAACAGGGTGTCAAAGTGACACCCTGTCCCCCTTGACAATTCGGTAAATTTACCGAATCGGTATTTACCAATTCGGTAATTGCCATTGATTCCTATGGGCCTTAAGGCCCATAGGAATCAATGGCAATTACCGAATCAGTAAATACCGATTCGGTAATTACCGAATCATAACGATTCGGTAATTGATACCGAATAATTACCTACATGGCATTTACCGATTTGTAAATACCGAATCTGTAAAATTCGGTATTTACGATTCGGTAAATGCCATTTACCTACATATGGCCCTTTGTGTTTAATCTGTATAGCTTCAGCCCGCCCACAGGCTTCCCGTTTGCTTGCTTTATCGTCTGTCTCATATCCTTGGTCAGCATTTGTCCCTGGCATGCATGGTCATGCCTCTTCTTGTGTTTAGCCCTACCACCATAGCTTGGGCCAAGAATTTGTAAACATCTTCTGCTCCCATTTTTATGACTATTTGAGGACCTACTTTTTCTTTCTTTTTTAGCACTTTACACAGTGCTTGTGCTTTTACCAGCAGCGTCTCCTCCCACCTGCCCTCATGCCCCGTCCCCAGATCACCCCCTCCGCGGAAACTGCTTTTCCATTCATTGTTGCTTTCCGTTTCCCCCACCCCCTCCCTCCCATCTTTGTTTGCTCTCTCGCACCAATCGGTGCTTGCCTCATCTACAAATCACTCATCTGACTGTCACCGCTTTGAACCCCCATTGTACTCTGTTTCATTCTCTTGAGTGGTGGTGTGCTGCCCTTTAATGTTCTGTTAGTGTATAGCTGACGTGCTGATTCAAGCATATGTGCAGGCTGCTATTACTCGGAACACGTCTTTTCTGTTTATTTACAGAGTGTGGGTAGTAGGTGTGTACTTGTTTACACCATATGTGGTCATTCAGCAATGGTGTTTATGGCTAGAAAATCAGACCTCAAGTGAATCAGGTGCGCGTAATCACAGGGCATGTCAGATTCTGATGTGCCTATGTCTTCTTGTGGAATTGCATAGCTATGTTTCTCCTGTGAGAAATGATGAAACTGTTTGTGTCTCACCTTGTTGGTCCTCATTTCACAGGGTGGGACTCTATTTTTTTTATTTCTCCGGTCAAGACACTTTATTTCTTTTCTGCCTTCGACAGTGGAGTGTTTTCGTGTGCCATTGTTGAATTCTCTTCAAAGGAGCCAGGCTAAGTCTTGATTTCATCAAGGTCAGCCTGCCCCTCAGTGTCCAATACAAAAGTAATCCTTTTAATGTGGTTGGAGGCGTGATGTATTTCCTATGTTCACTACTGTAAATCAGCCTAACACTGTGATTCTTTCTGTTTTTTTGTGCAGTTTTATATAGTGTCAACTTGATTTGCCCAGAATCAAGTATGTTAAGCTGACACTGAAACTCAAACCCAGTTTCCCAGCTCCATAGTCAGCAGCTATGGCCCTTAAACCTCATCCTCTTCCAAGAGGATGCCACATTATCTCCTTGGTCTCAGACTTGGTACCACATTTTGTGATTACGAGCAAATCATTGAATCCCCCCGTTGCTGCCCACATTGGCTGTTGGTTGCCTGTGCACCTCCCACGTCGCCGCTTGCCTCCGCTGGCACTCTATTGCAGAGATCCCTCCTCTACCAACTTTTCAAAATTGTTTTTGGGCAGTTTTATGTAGCACCAACACAATCCTAAGGTATTGGAGCGCTTTGCATAGCCACCCGTTACTTTTTTTGGTGCAGTTTCATATAGCACCCACATCACCCAAAGGCATTGGAGCGCTTTACATTAGCACTGGTTATTTTTTTGTGCAGTTATATATAGCGCCAACACCACCTGAAGGTATTCGAACACTTACATTAGCACCAGTTACTTTTCCCAAGGACACATTTATTTTTGTACACACCACAAGATTAAGTGATTTGCCCAAACTAAAGGATATTATGTAGACGCTGAAATGGCTCTCTTTGGAACTCCCTCCTGTTTCAATTCGCACTGCTACTTCTAATAGCAAGTGGCTACTTCTAGAAGCAATAGCACTGCTATATTTAATAGCAAGTGGCGTTTCCTTTACCCAGGGCCCACATGTTGCCCTACAGTACATTTAGGACCAACAAAGAGGATGAGCAAGACATATAAACCATGAGATTTTTATTTCCCAACTATGTTTTGTTTTGGGACTCAGGTCACAAGATGGCTGCCAATACTTCCTGGTTGAACTGTTGGTAGCCAATCAGATCTCTCCATGAGATCTGTGCTTAGGCTTGAACCAGATATCTAAATTTCTTTTTTCTTTAATTACTCAAAAATTACTGAACAGATTTACACCAAATTACAACAAGCATTTGCAATGCAATAGGTCTCACATTACTGAACGTTTGAGCTATTGGTGTTGCTCATAATAATGCAATGCCAATAGCTCAAACTTTCAGTAATGAAAGACCTATTGCATTGCAAATGCTTGTTCTCCTTGGCTCTGGGTGAAAGTCTGATGATGAAAAATAACAAATACCTGCTGGTGCCCACCACCTGCACACATTAAGCACTGGATAGTGCAGCCATTCACGGCCCGGGCAACAACAGGGGCAGCTCGCCAGACCCCCAACATATCAGGATAGGGAGTTTTGATTCTTATAAAGCTTAGAAATACCATGACAGCAGCTAAAGGGTCGGCTCTGAACTCCTGCTGCCAGTGCGGACACTCCCCTCTCCATGACACGCGATCCACAAACAAGAACGAGAGGACGACAGCATGCAGAAGCATGCACACATATCCATGACACATTCACTGAGAGGCACCTGGAGGCCATGTGAAACGTCAATCGTAGCACTAAACAGAAAGGTATATTTAATTGCAGCTTGCATGCCATATTTACCATAAGCGTGTAATGATTAAATTAGTTTGCTGTTTAATGAACTTGTAGTTAAATAAAATAAACATTTGATAACTGAATTCAATTGGAAAATGAAATCTAAAAGAAATGTTGGGCTATCTGAAAGAGCTTATACTATATGCCTGTAAAAGAAAAGTAGTGCAGTGCATCTCACCAGGTGGCAGAGTCGATCACAGGCCAGACTGAATGTGCCCGAAACGTCAGTCGGACTGAGGCAGAGTCAGTAAGCAGAGGTAGAAGTCTTCCTGGTGAGTCAGTATTTATTATATGATGCACCCGAATAACGTGAAAACCATCCCCTGTAAAGGATGACAGAAGCTGTATACTTCATAGTAAAATGCAAGCATGCAACGCTGCCCCCTGCCATTTTTTCTCAGGTGACGTAAGCACAGAGGCAGGGCAGAATCGGAAGCTTTGAGAATGCAATCTGAGTCTGTGTGAAACCCCATTTTTACCTTCAAAGTAGAAGCTCCAAAATGTATACTGATCTGCCATCTTAAATACATCTTTGTCAGTCTAAGAGAGATGTCTCTCAGGGTCGTTTAACAAATCGGCGTTGTATTCGCTTTGCAGCTGATTAGTGTAACCCGAATGAAATGCTCGGAGACAAACAAAGCTCAGCAAATGGTGAATGTCAAACTAAGCCAATGACACAGTGAGTGACAACTGTTGTGCAAAAAATAAACATTTCAAGCGAACCTCCGCACTCCACACAACCCTTTATGAATGCTTTCACTGGTTATCTTCCTCTTGTTTAGTGCACTACTTCCACTGGTAAAGTATATTTGCATGGACTGCAGGCGGTTCAGTATGTTGATTTGGTGTGCGTAGTTGTGGTGTGTCCGACGGAACTGGATGTGATGTCCGCATTTCCAACATATGGTATGGTCAGCTCACTGCCTGTTGGTCTACCGATATTCTAGATGTTGTGAGAAGCAATGAGCACTCCTAAAGCAGATTTTCGTTTTCTATGTGACTGGTCAACTGGTCACTGTTTGGGGGATGCGCAAACCAGTGGCACATGACTAAAGTAATGAAAAAAAGCCTTGTAGTGAAAAGAAAGAGTGCGGCGCTTGTGAAATGGATGCCACAACGAGCATATGAAAACAATGCGCTGCACCTGCACCGTTGAGCCTGGTCCACGGAAATAATGCCACACGAAGCACATCGCCACTAACCTTCAGAGTTGTCTGTTTTCCAAAGTGAATATGCCGCGCCATGCATAAAGAAAGGGGCGCGTCCACCATTGTTTAAGTGAAAGTGCGGCATGGGGTGCTTTAGAAACAAGCATTGGCCGCGTGACTGACGAAAGTGACGTGGCTGCGCGGCCGTGAACGTGAAAGTGATTGCGGGCTCTAAGGGTGCCCGCGAGTGATGCACTTAATGAGTCATGACGAGACTGGAAAGCCAGATGGCGCCTGTGCTCGTAACTGTGCACGTAGTGCTCGTAACTGTGCACATAACCATACGCTCTAGGCCACACAAAAAGCTGTGGTTGGCTTTTTGAAGCACACTCACTAAAAGTCTCGCCAGAGCAGCACATGCGCTGGCTCAGACGAGACCTGAAAAGGGCTTTTTCTGGACCATGTGCTAACCTTCTGCCAAATTTGGTGTAATTCTGCCCAGCGGTTCGGGTTGTAGTTGAGGCTAAAATCCCTAGGGGACAAATCACCCCGAAACTTTCCACGCAGGAGCTGGACTCAGGAATGTACTAGTTTTGAAATTGTTGTGAAGATTCGTCAAACGGCGCCAAAGTTATTAGCAAAACATAAACTGCTTTTCCTATGGATACTAGGTCCTAACTATAACTATTTACTGGTGTAAGCTCACAAAGTTTTCCCAAAAATGTGGCCTACTTGGCCTACTTGGCCTACTTTGCCTAGTTCTTCATGGAAAGTTTCAGGATGATTCATCAAGCGGGTGCCGAGAAAAAGTGGGTGTCCCAAAACAATTTTTACTTCTGAAATGTTGATTGGTAGTTTGCCATTTTTAGACACGGCTACAGGCTGCCCCACTGAAAGGATTTACACCAAATTTGGCATAAAGCTAGCTGTTGGTCCTGAGGACACCCTTTTTATAATTGTGGGTAAACCTGTTCAGTAGTTTTGGAGTTAATAAAGAAATAAAACGTCGCATATCTAGGGACGTGAATCCGCGTGTACCGGAGGATACAATTATATGTTACCTTACGTTAAAAAAACTTATTAATTAGCTGAAAAAAACAAAGGTTACAGGGACGTCCTTGTTCACAGGCAGCCATTTCCAAAAGGGCAACATTTCACTTCAAACCACTGAATTACTTTAGTTAGATGATGTCCTTTAATTAGCGCCATGTGACCAGTTCTCGCATGCATATATATCCTACGGGTGAAAGCCAGTAGGTAATTATACAGAAAATGCCTATGCACACACTCGCAATGGTCATTTACATTCGTATTTGTACACAACAAAAGCACAATTGTCGAACCAAAGACAACAATATTAATCAGATTCCTTGACACTAGGTATCCATGAATTTCAAGGTTTTAATCGTTCCACAACCAGCCGACACGTGTTTCGTCACGTTAGGAACAGAGTGTTCGCGACTCCTCAGGGCTTGCCTGTACAGCGTAAACCAAGTGAAGGTCGCTCCACCGGTGATATTTCCGACCCGGCGGGCCCGTGACCGTTCTTTGCCAGTTAGTAACGTCTAAAATCATAGTGGTAAAAGCCAGTGCGTGTGCATCCTCTGGACTTCCTGATAAAGTGGAGACTACGTAGATTAGTAGTTCCGGTGCTGCTCGAGATAAGTAGCGTTCTTGCAATACGTGAGACTGTTCATGAAACCCGGGAAACTCCTTGCACAGCCGGGAGCGGATAACCCTCAGTCAGTGCCCAAATAGTGTCAAGACGCCGTGTGAGCCACGTCTTGTCTCCCCGGATCACCGCCCCGTTATTTCTCTGATAACTAATTAACCCTGTGTTGCTGAGCTCAGTAGGTAATTATAGTTAGGACCAACTTTTCCCCTAGACATAGCGATTTTTGGTGCTAATTTTCAAAATTTGGGTCTAAATTACTTTAGCTCCTGTTTAGATGGTTTTGTGGTGATTGGTCGAGTGGGGACCAAGAAAAAGGGAGGTCCCAAAACGCTTTTTCCCCATGCAATATCTATGGGAATTTTTCATTTTTCAAACATGACTCCAGCCCGAACCGCGGAACGGAATTACACCAAATTTGGCAGAAAGCTAGATCTTGGTTCAGAAAGAGTGCTTTTGTAATTGGGACAGGTATCCTAGTTAAAAAAAATTGTCACTTACATCAACGCGTACCTGGGCGGATCGATGGGGCAGATTTGCAGTCATCGAAGCGCATTGGGAAAGGAAGGCACTCAATGTGGTCTCGGTATACCTCCCGCCGGCACTAGGTAAAGAAGCGCTGGTAGACTTGGGGAAAATACTGTCATGCCTCCCCATGGGCACCCTGATCTTGGGTGGTGACTTTAACATGACAATGGACGACCACAGGGATAGAAATCCACAACGACCAATGACACGACCCCAATACACACATGGAGGAGTTTACCATAGCTACGGGCTTAACTGATGTATGGCAATTGTTACAGCCAGATGGAATCCAATACACCTACTACTCAAATGCACACAAGAGCACATCCTGCATCAACTATTTTTTTACACACTCTGCAGCAATTGGTCACTTCCGAAATCCCCACGCTTTACCAAGAGATATCTCTGACCACTCCCTGGTGTGGTTTGAACTTACGTACTTTAGCCATCGTCCGCAAGCCACCATAGTCCTCAGCCCATGGTTGCTCAAAATCCCAGATAATAAAGCGGAGCTACTCACACAGACCATCAACTACTTTAAAGAAAACGTCGGGTCAGTAGACTCAGTGCAGACCATATGGGAAGCCTTCAAGGCGGTACTGAAGGGGCAGGCCTTGGCACTAAAAGTGGGATACCAAAAAGAAAGACAGGAACAGATAACACATTAGGAAAGTGAACTCCAGCAGCTGGAGGAAGAAAGTGTCAATGCTCCCTCAGAGGCGGCTACATATCGTTTAACGCTCAATCGGAATACAGGATTTCAGTGAGGGAACACATGAGGACCAAACTCATCCACACTCAACACAAACTATATGAATTGGGAGATAGGGCGGGCAAATTACTGGCATGGTTGGAGAAGAGGGAACAGGGGGAGAGATGGTACCCAGGCTGATTCTCCGGGACGGGATGAAGATCTCAAACCCGCAAGACATAGCAGAGGCATTTGATGATCACTTAGAACAAATTTACACCCCCAACCACATATACGGCGGAAGACTCCTGCCAACGGTTAGTGGATATTAAATTGTCTACACTCTCAGAAACTGACAGAGATTCTCTGGACGAGGAGCTTACAGATGACGAAATTAAATTCAAAAGGCCAATAACTGTATCCAGTGGCGTCACTAGGGGGGTGCAGGGGGTGCGGCCCGCACCGGGTGACACCAACACATGGGGTGACACCAATCTGCACTGCAGCCTCGCCTCTGTTCTCACCTTTACTGTCCCTCCCTGTGCACGCTTGAGCCTCACGCTGTTCACACTCGCCAGGGTCTCGCAGGAGATCTGCAATGCTTGACTGCAATTTTCTTTGCTCACAAGGCAACTCTATAGCAGCCTAGCTCATCTGAGGGTGCATGTTTTCCTATTTTTCAGTATCTTGCACAGTCTTCAGTTTTCCAGTGAACCAGTTCCAAATTTCAGCTTGGTCGTCACTACAGTGCCACCTGTTGCTCGCACTCTTGTTTATGCAAATCCAGGGAAGACAGATGGAGTAAGAGAGAGAGGGAGACAGAGAGAGCTAGAGGGAGTAATACAGAGAGAGAGGGAGCTAGAGGAAGTAAGACATAGAGAGAGGGAGCTAGAGGGAGTAAGACAGAGAGAGGGAGCTAGAGAGAGCAAGACGGAGAGAGAGGGAGCAAGAGGGAGTAAGACGGAGAGAGAGGGAGCTAGAGGAAATAATACATAGAGAGAGGGAGCTAGAGGGAGTAAGACAGAGAAAGAGGGAGCTAGACAGAGCAAGACATAGAGAGAGGGAGCTAGAGGAAGTAAGACATAGAGAGAGGGAGCTAGAGGGAGTTAGACAGAGAGAGGGAGCTAGAGAGAGCATGACAGAGAGAGAGGGAGAAAGAGGGAGTAAGACGGAGAGAGAGGGAGCTAGAGGAAATAAGACATAGAGAGAGGGAGCTAGAAGGAGTAAGACAGAGAGAAAGGGAGCTAGACGGAGCAAGACATAGAGAGAGGGAGCTAGAGGAAGTAAGACATAGAGAGAGGGAGCGAGAGGGAGTAAGACAGAGAGAGGGAGCTAGAGAGAGCAAGACAGAGAGAGGGAGCTAGAGGAAGTAACAAAGAGAGAGGGAGCTAGAGAGAGTAAGACAGAGAGAGAGGGAGATAAAGGGAGTAAGACAGAGAGAGAGGTAGCTAGAGGGAGTAAGACAGAGAGAGAGAGAGAGCTAGAGTGAGAAAGACAGAGAGAGAGAGAGAGAGAGAGCTAGAGTGAGAAAGAAAGAAAGAGAGAGAGGGAGCTAGAGGAAGTAAGACAGAGAGAGAGGGAGCTAGGCAGAGAGAGGGAGCTAGAGGGAGTAAGATAGAGAGAGAGGGAGCTAGAGGGAGCAAGACAGAGAGAGAGGGAGCTAGAGGGAGCTAGACAGAGAGAGGGAGCTAGAGGGAGTAAGAAAGAGAGAGAGGGAGCTAGAGAGAGTAAGACAGAGAGAGAGGGAGACAGAGGGAGCTAGAGGGAGTAAGACAGCGGGAGAGGGAGCTACACAGAGAGAGGAAGCTAGAGGGAGTAAAATAGAGAGAGGGGGAGCTAGAGGGAGCAAGACAGAGAGGGGGAGCTAGAGGGAGCTAGACAGAGAGAGGGAGCTAGAGGGAGTAAGAGAGAGAGAGAGGGAGCTAGAGAGAGTAAGACAGAGAGAGAGGGAGACAGAGGGAGCTAGAGGGAGTAAGACAGCGAGAGAGGGAGCTAGACAGAGAGGGGGAGCTAGAGGGAGTAAGATAGAGAGAGGGGGAGCTAGAGGGAGCTATAGCGAGCAAGACAGAGAGAGAGGGAGCTAGAGGGAGCAAGACAGAGAGAGGGAGCTAGATGGACTAAGACGGAGAGAGAGGGAGCTAGAGGGAGTAAGACAGAGAGAGAGGGAGCTAGAGGGAGCAAGACAGAGAGAGAGGGAGCTAGAGGGAGCAAGACAGAGAGGGAGCTAGAGGGAGTAAGAGAGAGGGAGCTCGAGGGAGCTAGAGGGAGTAAGACAGAGAGAGAGGGAGCTAGAGGGAGTAAGACAGAGAGAGAGGGAGCTAGAGGGAGCAAGACAGAGGGAGAGGGAGCTAGAGGGAGCAAGACAGAGAGGGAGCTAGAGGGAGTAAGAGAGAGGGAGCTCGAGGGAGTAAGACAGAGAGAGAGGGAGCTAGAGGGAGTAAGAAAGAGAGAGAGGGAGCTAGACAGAGAGAGGGAGCTAGATGGAGTAAGACAGAGAGAGAGTGAGCTAGAGGGCACTAGACAGAGAGAGGGAGCTAGAGATAGTAGGAGAGAGAGGGAGCTAGAGGGAGCAAGACAGAGTGAGAGGGAGCTAGAGGGAGTAAGACAGAGAGAGAGAGCTAGAGGAAGCAAGACAGAGAGAGAGGGGGCTAGAGGGAGTAAGAGAGAGAGGGAGCTAGAGGGAGTAAGAGAGAGGGAGCTAGAGGGAGTAAGACAGAGAGAAAGGAAGCTAGAGGGAGAGAGGGAGCTAGAGGGAGTAAGATAGAGAGAGAGGGAGCTAGAGGGAGCAATACAGGGGGAGGGGGAGCTAGAGGGAGCTAGACAGAGAGAGGGAGCTAGAGGGAGTAAGACAGAGAGAGCTAGAGAGAGTAAGACAGAGAGAGGGAGCTAGAGGGAGCAAGACAGAGAGAGAGGGAGCTAGAGGGAATAAGAGAGAGAGGGAGCTAGAGGTAGCATGACAGAGAGAGGGAGCTAGAGGGAGTAAGACAGAGAGAGAGGGAGCTAGAGGGAGTAAGACAGATAGAGATGGAGACAGAGGTAGCTAGAGGGAGTAAGACAGAGAGAGAGGAAGCTAGACAGAGAGGGAGCTAGAGGGAGCAAGACAGAGTGAGAGGGAGCTAGAGGGAGTAAGACAGAGAGAGAGAGCTAGAGGAAGCAAGACAGAGAGAGAGGGGGCTAGAGGGAGTAAGACAGAGAGAGGGAGCTAGAGGGAGCAAGACAGAGAGAGAGGGAGCTAGAGGGAGTAAAACAGAGAGAGAGGGAGCTAGAGGGAGTAAGACAGTACCTAGCGCCATACATTTCCGACAGAGGTGGTCCATGCGGTAAGTCATGAGGGGGTGACACCATGAGTTACCCGCACCGGGTGACACCAACCCCAGTGACGCCACTGACTGTATCCAGTCAGGGAAAGCGATGGGGCCAAATAGGATACCTATAGAATTTCTGAAAATGGTCGCTTCTCAGCCCGTGCCTCTCCTGCAGACTATGTATGACAAAAGTTATGAGAAGGAGATTCTGCCAGAAGACCAGCGACTAGCATTGATAGTAGTTATCCGTAAGCCGGGAAAACCCGCCGAAGACTGCGGCTCTTACCGGCTGATTTCCTTAATCAACGCCGAAGCAAAAATCCTTGCGAAATTGCTGGTGATTCAATCTCCGGTCCATCCTGACCAGTCTGGCATTATGGTGGGGAGGAGTACGGCGCTCAATATGTGGCGCCTTCACAATGTTCGTGCACGCCGCAAGTATATAGACGAAGACGCAGTGGTAGTATCCATCGATGCATCAATGGCGTATGACTCTATCGAATGGCCATATCTGTTTGAAGTCCTGAAACGCGTGGGCTTTGGCCCGAAATTTCTGGACTGGGTAAAGCTGTTGTACATAGGCCTGCTTGTTTATAGAAAGCTGAGCAATAACTTACCAGACCCGTTCCACAAACTCCGACAGAAATGGCAGATAGACCTAGGGCCCAATGACGATGAAGACAGGCAAGAGGCGCTAATGTCCCCAAGGGAGGTGGCCATCACACTTCGTATCCGACTGATCCAACTTAAAATCCTGCACAGAGCCTATCTTACCGGGGTCACACTGGCGAAGATAGGTTCGAGATCTGATACACTATGCCTGCGTGGCTGCCATCTAGATGCAACCTTTTATCATACCATTTGGTACTGTTCAATCATACGACCCATATGGGAGGGAGCCACGAAACATATCCAAGATGCACTAGGAAAGGTACTAACCCTTACACAATGACTGGGCCTTCTGAATATTTGGGAACAGTCTGACCTTACAGAAGTGGAACAACTAACTACCCGGGGCTACACCTTAGTGAAGCGAGAGATTGCGAAACAGTGGGGCGTGGCTGATAGGCCTTCACATCAGGTATGGGCGAAGGAACTTGACAAATGCATGATTGCTGAGAAGGAGGTATATAAGTCAAGAGGGTGTCCAAAGAAATGGGACAAAAAATGGGGCAACTGGAATGTGTATCGAGGAGACCTATGTATTTCCCCCATGGTGAAAATGGAAATGCATCACACTGGAGCGCGGCTCCTGGAGGTACCGTGACTGAACCTGAGATTCTCTCCCTAATGGTTTAACGTACTATGTTATAAGTATGAAAATGAGAGAGAGGATAAGAGTACTAGTCCTGATCACCTGGAGTAATGTATTTAATCAAGAAGAACTAGTCTACCTTGACGGGGTAAGAGTCACAAGAGTGTATGTTTGATGATGTTTGTATTTAAAGAAAACATCTTATTTCTTTTTATAAAGCCCTCACCCACCAACCTAGTTGGTGGCATGCTTCATCATCGTACTATGTAACATGCCGAAATGTTAAAACACTTAATGTATGTGACTTTAAATGCTGTGAAATTATTAAAAATATATTTTAAAAAAGAACATAGCAGGAGAAGGAGTCAAAGACGTGATAAAGAAGATACCACACGTGGACAGAGTATCCTACCAGGACGTCAAGGTGGTATTGAACATTAAGTTCAATCCGATGCTGAATGTTGACTATGAAAGGTACATCTTTAATCAGGAGAGGCAGAGATAGAGAAATGGTGGATGAATTTGTTGAAATGCTCATCAAACACTGTAAGTTCAACTAATTCAATGATGAAGAATCCATTCATCTCAGAGTCATGGATGATTGCCTGTCTGATTCGTTCAGACGCAGAATGCTGAGAGAAACTCTCAGTCTGAAGCATGTGCTAATGGCAGCCAGAGCTGAAGAACGTGCTACCAAACAAGTCACTAACATCGAGGCCGGAGGAGCCTGGAGTGAATCAGCATTGAGTATAAAAAGCAAGAAAAAGGGGGGGCGTGGCTAGCAGCCGAAGATGGTGGCAGCTTAGAGGGCGAGCTCCGAGGTTGAAGCGGCCCCTTCATAAATCCGATCATTGATCCGTTCACTGCAGCTGTCCCGCGGGAAGGAACCGAAGCCCGGGACCGGGCGGCACACCCGACAGCATCGGAAACAAAAATCCGTTCGGGAGAAGCGGAGTTAGAAGCGCTTATCGCCTGGGCCAAAGAGGGTACTGCAGCCGGGAGGCGGAGTGACTCCGGCACCCGACAGGAAGAGCAGCGAGCCGGGTACAGTGGCGCCGGAAGTGACCGCTGGTGGTGTGGCTCCGGGGACGGGAAATACACACTGACCGGCTCGGAGGTCGGAACACGGGCGCCTACGACCCGGAGGCTGTCTGTCGCCTGCTAAGGCTACCTGAGACCCGGGACACACCCGACACCCTCCGCAGAGACGACCGGACCGGCCGAGTCCGAGTGTGGCTCCGCCATCTTGGACCCGGCTGGAGGCAGACAACGGCGAATGTGCAGCCGTCCGCAGTGAGGTGGCCAACACTACCGTGGAGACCGACAGGGAGTCCTTGCCGGAACCCCCGGAAGCCTGGTTGAGGAATCCGCCGAGGCGCCACTCCGGCCCCTGCGCCACAACAGGTGAGAGGAGCACCGACGGGGGCCCCTTTGTCCAGGGCCCGTCACCGCCCGCCTTCCTTCTGTGCTGCCGTGAAAATACAGCGCCATCACCCCTCTAAACAGCCCAACTGGGGGGCGGACAGAGAGACCCGACTGGGGCTGCATTGCTGACCGAGGTGAGAGGGGCACGGTGGAGACGAAGTCCGTGTGCAAGTATGGCCCGGGCCGCCTGATCGAACACGACCTGCTCTGGATAATTCCCCTGGTGTGCCGCACGGCGTACCTGCCTACCTGGGTCACCTACAAAGAGGCACGCACGTATTCATAACCCATTGGGAAATTGAGAACAGTCGCCGGGCGCTCCCTACGCGCACAGCTCCTGACGCCAGCTCCTTGGAGGCCCACCGAAGCGGCAGCAACCGGAATGGCGGGTAAGGGGACGAAGGGTGGAAACTCACAGTCGAGACTCGAAAAGTACGCCTTTGGGGATAAAATGTTATCCTCCCCAACAGACGCGAAAATACAGGCAGGAAGAACGGCCGACGCGGCGGGAGGGAAGAAGGCGACGCTGGAGGATGTGATGCGGGCATTGACGCAGGTCCAGGCAACGGTGGGGTCGATTTCAACTGAAATAACATTGATAAGAGCAGACTTCCACAAAATGTCTGACAAAGTGAAGACGATGGAGGTAGTAACTAAGTCACTAGTGGAAGATGTCTCAGAACTGCAACTTAGTGTGAACGGATCTCTAAAGAAAATAGAGAACTGCGTGACAAGCTGGACGAACAGGAAGGGCGCTCAAGGCGGAACAACATCCGCATCATAGGGGTTCCAGAATCGGAAGACACTAGAGCTATGGACCTGTATGTGGAAAACTTGATCCAACAAGAACTTAAACCCAAAGGACTCTCCGCATTCTTTTCGGTGGAAAGAGCTCATCGAGTCCCGGGGGGTCGACCGAAAACAGGAGCCTCCCCAAGACCAATCATTGCTCGGCTCTTCAATTTCAGAGACAGGGATGCGATCCTACAAGCGGCAAGAAACTCACCCCCAATTAAAGTCCAAAACTCCACGCTGGTGTTCTTTCCAGATTATACGGCCGAGGTTGCTCGCAGGAGGAGAACCTTCTTTGAAGTTAAAAAGGAACTGAGAGCGAGAGAAATCCCGTATGCAATGCTCTTCCCGGCCAAACTACGAATAGTGGCAGATAACAAAACCTGGTTCTTTGACACCCCAGAAGCGGCTCACGACTGGCTGGAGGGCTGGAGAGCGACAGGCCTGCCTCGCCGCTCCAATAGACCGACTAAACACCAAAATCAAGATGCACGGCCAAGCTCCCAGATATCCGGTGAGGATGCGGGACGGCATTCACCGCTGAGCGAAGTTCCGGAACATGAAGATACTGAGGAACAATGACTTCCAACGAATACAATGCTGATCCAACTATGTTTCTGACTGGGTGGGCCGCCGAGGACACTGGGCGGAGGTCCTCCGTGGACTGGATGAGGGGCCGCCGACTCCGGAGAGTCCTTCACCCCAGCGAGCAAGTACTGTGTTTTTGGGTTTGGGATAGGCACTCTGCTGAGTTGGGGGGGCGGGCAGTTCCAAGTCCGTTTAGCAGGGAAGCAGGGAGGGGGGGCGTTGTGGGACGGGGGATAGCAGACAGTTCTGGGGTTCTTGTTCCGGACCAGTTGGTCCTCAAGGTTCAAAGTTTGACTCAGACTCACACTAGGTACTATGACAATATACATACACAATACCACGAGACTCGCCTACAGGCCCTCGAAAGTGGTCATACTGACGCTCAGCACGCTTCGCTCCTTTCACGCCATACTGCACGTTCCACGCAATGCTGGGCCAACACTCACATCAACACTTTCCATGGGAGGCGGAAGGAAATTACTCCAGAGATATTACATGGGCCATATGACAAGACACCGCCATGGCCAGGGTAGATAGCCTCGCCCCGATAACTCCGTTGCAAATCGTATCATGGAACGTAAGGGGACTGGGCGATAAGATCAAAAGAGGCCTGGTGATGCACGGAATCAGGAAGTTGAACCCTGCCCTGGTCCTGGTACAGGAGACACACTTAGTGGGTACGGCCACACGGGCGATGGATAGGCGGGGCTACCGCATGATTGCACACGCAGAGTTCACCTCGGGATCTCGCGGTACTGGCATAATGTTACGAACATCCTCCCAATACATTGTAAAATCCACCACGACCGACGATCAGGGCCGCTTTGCGGCGGTTCATGGCCAGTGGGAGGGCAGGCCGTTAAATGTGGTTTCGGTCTACATCCCGCCGGCGCTGCATGCTGTAGCACCGCCGGACCTCGGCAAGTTCCTCTTGAATCTCCCTGCCGGAGACTTAATCGTTGGGGGTGACTTCAACACGATACTACATAACACTCTTGACAGATTCCCAACTCGCCTGCACACGGGGGGTCCCATTAAGTTTCATAGTTTCTTGGAAGCGCAAGGGCTGACAGATATATGGCGCCTACTACATCCGGACCAACAACAATACACCTATTACTCGGCCACACACAATAGCCTCTCAAGGATAGACTACTTCCTCACATTAGGGAGCGGTCTTCTTTCCATAGACAAAGCGCAGATACTTCCGAGGGGTATATCGGACCATTCACCGATTACATTAACTATGTCCAACTTAGGGAAAATACGCAAGAGGGTCTATCCAATCTTTCCAGGGTACCTTAAGGTTCCGACAATTCGTAAGGACTTGAGGAAAGCTACCCGATACTACTTTGAAGAAAATCGGTCTTCGGTGCAATCGCCTTCGATATTATGGGAGGCTTATAAAACAGTTTTTAGAGGACAGGCCATAACAGCAATCACGCACCATAAGAGAGCGCAAGGGAAGGAGGCATCAGAACTGGACCTAAATCTGGAGAGGGCCAACACTGCCCATATGGCAGATCCAACAGATGACACATTACACTTACTGCAATTGCATCAGCGTCGCCTCGACGACCACCTGAGGCGCTTAACCTTGGCAGATATTACGGCCACCAAACATAAGGTGTACGAAATCGGAGATAAGGCTAGCAGACTCCTGGCATGGCTCGATAAAAACAGGGGGGGAACAGGAGTATTTTGCAAATTAAAGACTCACATGGGACAGTGCATACCAGGCCGAATGACATTGTCAATGTATTGGCCGACTACTTCTCGGAGGTATACACCCCCACGATACTCGTGACTGAGGACGAGGCTCGAGAAGCCCTGCACCATGTACCCGTGCCCACGCTAACTGAAGAGGCGGCCAGAGACCTGGAGGCCGCTCTCACAACTGATGAAGTTCAGTTGGCCATAAATGCACTCCACTTTGGCAAGGCCTTAGGCCCAAATGGGATACCCATTGAGTGGTTCAAAACGATGTCGGAGTCCCTGAGTGCCCCCCTTCTTCAGATGTTCGATGAGAGTAGAGGGGAGGGAACGTTGCCCCCAGACCAGCGGATGGCGACTATAGTGGTTATTCCGAAACCGGGTAAACCACCTAGCGAATGTACGTCATATAGGCCTATTTCACTCCTCAATCCTGAAGCGAAAATTCTAGCAAAACTGTTAGCAAACAGGCTCATGCCGTGCTTGTCCCAGTTGATCCATCCGGACCAGTCTGGATTTATGCCACATCGGAGCACGGCATTAAATCTTCGTAGAGTGCAGGGAATATTGGCCAGAACCCCACTGCTGAAGGAACCGGCGGCGATACTCTCCTTAGATGCCAAAATGGCATTCGATATGGTGGAATGGAACTACCTGTTTGCAGTACTCACCCGCATGGGATTTGGGCCCACCTTTATCGCATGGGTCAAGTTATTGTATAAGGACCCAGTGGCACGGGTGGTGGCTAATGGACACATATCGCGGGAGATCAGTTTGGCGCGAGGGACGAGGCAGGGCTGCCCGCTCTCACCCCTCCTTTTCGCGTTGGTCCTAGAACCCCTGGCAGTTACTATTCGAGCGACGCCACTATTGAAAGGGATTAAATGGGAAGATAGTTGGGAAGATAGGGTGTCCTTATACGCGGACGACATGTTGATTTACCTCACCGACCTGGAACAAAGCCTTCCGAACCTCCTCGCGTTGTGCAACTCGCATGGGCGGCTATCCGGGTACACTATCAATTGGTCGAAATCGACACTCTACGAACTTAGGGGACCGATCCCAGCCCTCCCGGAGACCTGTCCCCTGGCAATGGCAGGCGCTTCATTTAAATATCTCGGAATACATGTCACCCGAGAGACCACGGACTTTATTACTCTTAATCTACAACCCCCTCTCGTGCGGCTGCGCAACGATGTACAACACTGGAAGGAGCTACCGTTAACTTTGCTCGGCAGAGCAGCATTATTTAAAATGATGGCGCTGCCTCGTTTTTTGTACATACTCGAAAATACCCCCATGCTCGTACCCACCAGCTTCTTTCAGAAGTTGACGGCGCAGATATCAACTCTGTTGTGGGGGACGCACCTAGCGCGAATAGCTCACGTAAAGCTCAACAGGAGCTGGTTCGATGGCGGGATAGCACTGCCTAACGTACAAATGTATTACTGGGCTGCCCAACTAAAGGTTATTAATCAGTGGATGTACGCCCCACAAAACGACCCGGCGTTTAAGGCGGACAGGATACAATTAGGCACCCACACCCTACTGACGCCACTGTATCACAGAGGGGTAGCAGCGAAATTGATAGGACCCACCAAACATACCGTTCAGCTATGGTACAAGGCACACACGAAACTACGTTGGGAAGGGGTCATTACGAAACTTACCCCACTGTGGGACTCCAAAGCACTGGGTCACTTGAGGCACACAAATGGTTTTACTCACTGGGACAACATCGGGATTTCTACGGTGGGAGACATGTGGTCCAGAGAGGGGGTACTTTCGTTTGCGTCCCTTCGGGATCAATACGAAATGGGAGACAAAGAACTCTTTCGATACATTCAAATTAGGCATGCCCTTCTAACAGCAATCCCTCAGGACTCTACACCACCAGAATCAACACCACTCGAAGACCGCCTGCTTACTGATTTTATGCAAGAGAAAGCGACATCATTGACTTACCGTAAGCTGCTTAATAACATGTCTGACCCCTTGGAAAAACTAAAAGAGAAATGGGTGGAGGACGTCGGCGATTTCGACGACTCTGAATGGAACGCTGCTATTGCCTCCCCACGGGAGGCTGGAATATCAGCTAGGTTCCGCCTGGTTCAGTTGAAAATCCTACATAGGATATACTACACGAGAATCATTCTACATAGGCTACTGAGGGCGGATCACCCATATTGTTTAAGGGGATGCGGCGAGGAAGGTACTTTTATACACACACTCCGGAGCTGTACAAGCATCGCAAGTTATTGGCAGCGAGTGCTTCGCACCATCGCACAAACACTTAACACCTCACTATCACTAGACTCACGGGTGTGCCTACTCAATGTGTGGGGGCCTACTGATCTGACTCTCTACGGGAAGCTATGGGTCACGATAGGCCTCATGATGGCCAAGCGGGATATCGCACAGAAATGGGGGACAGCTGAGCTCCCCACCTTGGCACAATGGAATAGAAATATGGACATGCTCATGCTGACGGAGAGGGCGGTATACCAATCAAGAGCCAGTCCGCGTAAATGGAACGGTATCTGGCAGCCCTGGAACACCTACAGGGGGGACATCTGTGATCCTTTGCCGGAGGATGATAGTGATAGTTCAGAGGGGGAGGAAGACCTTGAGTGAAGATCAGAAGATGAAACTGAGACCATGTACATTGGGTGCAGACCTTTTCTGATGCGCCGAGAGTGGCAGGCGAGGGTGGTGGGGAGAAGATTTTGGCTTTTGTTGATGGGTGGGAGGGACACACTCCGAAATAGCATCTGGGGTGCACTGAACGATGTGAGTTTCGTAAGATATAACTGAGTCACGTTTTAAGGTTTTTATAAGTTATAAGTAGAATACAAAATGCAAGACTTCAGTACACACTTGATTACTGTTTTCATAAGGTTCACACACAATGCCTAATCATTACGTTGCTGCATTCCTGGGTGGGGCGGAATATGTAATGGACGATTGTAATTACCAAGCTTTCGTTATGCCGGTCCCAGGGTTGTAGGCGCAACTGCAAGCACTTTGTGGATATTGACTATATATGTTCTTGCGACAATAAAACAATTTAAAAAAAAAAAAGCAAGAAAAAACACAAGGTAGAGTGCCACAAAGTGATGTCTCCAAAAAAGAAGTTGTGTTTTAATATGGATTTTCCTTCCCACATGAAGGTAAATGTCCAGCCATTGGACAGATACGTAAAGGTTGCAGGAAAGATACCCACTTCGTAAAACCTTGCAAACCAAGAGAAAAAGTGAGTGCATCACATGATGAAGACAAAATGGCTACCAGTGTGTCACACTGTGAAGACAAAGTGGCTGCCAGAAAGTTCCAGAAGCGTTCCAGTCACACCCATCGAAGCAAACAACAACATCAGCTGAAGCAAGTAGACACTGAAAAAGGCCAAGTGTCATCTAATTCTTTGTCGAGATGTTCTCCGACGTCACTGTCGAGCGACAGTGAAGAAGATGGGTTTGCGATGTCAATAGTGACTACTGAAAGACTTGCGCAAGTAAGTTTGGCTTTTTGTAAAGACAAATGCAAGTCAGAAAAGGATCGACTAGTAGAAACACAAAATTCATTTGGACGTTGTCCCAAAATAACATTTAAGATTAATGGCTGCTACATACCATTTGTCATAGACAAAGGTGCATTGATAAACATCACGCCATTCGAAAAGTACCATGAACTGTCTCCAGTGCCCTGTCTCTCACCATCAAAAACCAAGGTATACATGTGGACAGCCTCAAAGCCATTTCAAAGACAAGGGTCACTTATGGCGACCACGAAACACAAAAAGATGAGAGTAGAAGCCCCAATCCATGTCCTCAAGGTACTTTGTCAAGTTCATGATTGCTCAGCTTCAGCACTGCTGCTGACATAGGACTAATTTCTGTGAATTAAAATGTCAATGCCCATCATGACAAAGTGAATCAGTTTCCATTGATATTCCATGGATTAGAAAAACTTACAGCAATGAAAGTGCAACTTCGCATTAATGAGGACATTTTTCCTGTTGCTCAGCGACATCATCAAACTACATTTCACCTCCAAGAAGCTAAAGAAAAAAGAAATTGGGAATTTGCTAAAACATTGAGCGCTCTACTGGTCAGACGCCATGGGTGTCGCCCACAGAGGTGTTAGCTAAAACGGACAGGGGAGTGTCTGTGTGAATTTGTGTTGACAAGTGTCAAGCAAACAAGGCAATTGAAACAGAATGACACCCAGATCAGCACATTGCCAATGTGATTACCCAGTTGAATGGTGCCAAAGTCTTTTTGTGCCTTGACCTGAACAAAGGATATCATTAGCTCGAAGTAGAAGAAAATTGCAGGCACATTACAATCTTTTCAACTCATGTTGATTTGTTAAGACACAAAAGATTGAGTTTCAGAGTGTCTCCAGCTGCCAAACGTTTCCAAGATGTCATTTGTTGCATTATACATCCTGTCACACAATCTTTCAATTACAGTGATGATATATTAGTATTTGGGGGTCACATGAAAAGAACATGATGGAGCCCTTGCACAAGTGTGCTGCTTACTTGCTGATGCAGGTCTAACATTGAATGCTGAAAAGTGTGAATTTCACAAAACAAAACTAACATTTTTGGGGAAAATTTTTTGGGAAGGGGAACTCCGGATCCAACCAAGATTCAGGCTTGGTCATCTACCTCCCCTCCACAAGATGTAACCATGCTGCTTTCTTTTCTTGGTATGGTCAGCTACTGTTTCAGGTACATCAGTGTCTTTGCCTCTGTGAGTGCGCCATTGAGTTAACAAAACGGAATGCTTAATTTCAGTGGTCTCAGGAGTGTGATCAGAGTTTCAAGATGATTAACCACGCAATTAAAAATGCTACTGAAATGGCTTAGAAGACATATTGTAGCTTATGCTACCCAAAGTTTGTTGCAGACTGAATGAGCTAACTTGCAACCTGAGAAAGAAAGCCTAGCTGTTCTGTAGGCTTGTAAACACTTTTGTGTGTTTCTGTATGGGAAACATTTTACATTTGTTACTGATCAACAAGTACTGCTCACTATTTTTGGCAATTCAAAGGTCAAAATGCCACCTCGCATTGAAAGGTGGGGACTGTGACTGCAAGAGTATGACTACACCATTGTGCATTGGCTGGGAAAAGATCAAAACCCAGCGAAGTGAACCCCCTCTCCCCGGGGCTAAATGTGTAATTTCGCACCTCAAGCTATACAAATTTGGATTTCATTTAATATCTCCAAAACTATTTAACTGATTTACACCCAATAATAAAAAGGGTTTTTTGGACCAAAAGCTACCTTTTTGCCAAATTTGGTGTAATTCCGTCTAGCTGTTTGGGCTGTAGTTGTGTCTATGGAAATTAACATAGGCAAAACACTTTTTTTACCCCTTTTTTTCCTCAGTCCCCGCTTTAGGTATCACCCCTAAACTTTTCATGGACAACAAGAATCACAAGTGCACTTTTTTTGGAAACCTTTGTGAAGATTCGTCAAACGGCGCCACAGATATAGGCGAGTCAAAAAACGCTTTTCCTATGGAAACATGGTCCTAACTGTAACTACCTACTGGCGACTGCCAGTAGGTAATATATGTATATGTAAAATATATGTATGTAGGCAATATATAATATATGTAGGCAATATATAATATATGTAGGCAATATATAACTTATATATGTATCGCATTTAAATACAACTCAGATTGGTAATGATCTTGTTGCTTAAATCTATTGCACCTTGAATGTAACAATCGAGTTACACAGTGCGGGTGTCAATGTACCTACTGCAGTTAGATTTTTTTAAACATGTAACCCCCGGGGACAGGTTGCAACTGCAGGATTTTAAAGCACCTACTTCTGTGATCTTTGACGAAAGTGGATCACAGGGCCACTTAAGTTTTGGCTGATACACCCTTTCAATCTTGCGTGATTGTAACAGTCAAAAAACGGAGTTGATTAAAACATTTAATCACCATTCATTATAACGGGGTCGAGAGTAAAATCAGTGTGTGGTCTGTGATTAGGGAAACATCCATTACAATGCAGTCATTACAATGACCTACCTTTACAACACAACTGTTACAACACAACTGCCTTTACATTGCAAGCCATTACAATGCATGCCATTACAACGCATTATGAGGTAAGTAATGGAGATTTTTTTAGTATCAGCGAGGGTATGGGTTTTGTGGTACATGGGAATAGTAATTTTTACCCCTACACTATCCAACACTTTCCCTACTGTTGCACTCACTGGAGTGGGAATACTAATTTTTACTCCTACACTATCCAACAATTAGTAATTTTTCCACTACACTATCCAACACTTACCCTACTGTTGCCCTAAAAGTATTATGATTTGTAATGGAATGCTTTGTAATGGTATGCATTCTATCCCCTTCAGTGTTGGCCACGTTCAGCGGATGTCGCGTGCACTACCTCGGTAGAGCTGCGCACGTCCGCTGAACGTTCCGGCCCCGCCCGTGCAATAGAATGTTCCGCACCAGCGCGGAACGTTCAGCACAGCGGAGGGGCTAATGGAATGCATTGTAATGTAAAGCGTTGTAATGGTAGTTTTTACAAATGCGTTGTAATGGCATGCGTTGTAAAATCATGCAGTGTAATGATAGTTGTGATATAAAGACTGCATTGTAAAAGCATGCGTTGTAATTGCATGTGTTGTAACGTCATATATTCATGTGATTACCCTCTTGTTATCAATGAAAGATATCAATAACCTTCTGCAGGCCCTTTTTACTAGTAATACCAATAGCTGTCTTCATTTGTCAAAGTGAATTAATGGCTGGCATTTTATGGATTCTTTGGTACCAGTCACGTTCAACATTTGTGGTGACTGTATGAATTCCAAGGACCTTTCAGCCACAAAACCATTAAAGCAGTTTGGCGGTACAGTGCTTTTGTGGAATACTTCAAGTTAATGTTACAGAGGGATAGTTGGCAATTGATCCCACGTCGTGTGTGACACTTTTGAGCCAACTGTACTTTGCATTCTGGGATTAAAATTGGGATGTCAAAGAGAGCTACTAGTCCCAGAATACAATATGTTGTTGTCAAGTGCTCGTACTGGGTGAATGTCTGTGAAATGTGAGACAAGGGCCACTGACTCTCTCAAAGTACTCATACAATCTGAACCACAGCAAATCAGAAGCAGCTCAACCTATGTCCAGTCTATATGCACAGCTTAGCTCTGATGTGCAAGTTGTTTTTAAGTACACCTTTTTTCCAATTAGACAATGGGAGTTGGGACATAAAAGTGACTTGTCCAGATCACACAATGTGTTGAAGCGGGGAAGCCGTTATCAGACCCCAGACCAATGGTTACACAATTAACAATTCACTCAATAGTTCTTCCCCTTTGTGCCACATGACACACCCACTCATCTAAGGAGTCTAGGTTGTGAATTATACCAAGCAGTCATCATCATACCTTGCTAAACAAGACAGAGAGAGGTGATCTGCTTTATGCTCCATTTCCTCAGATCTTAACAATTCTGGTTATCTGAGTGAAGGATTGTGCTGACAGCGTAGAAACAGCAGAAAAAAACATTATTAGATTAGTAACTGACAGCTGTACACTTGAGCAAACAGCTTACTTAAGTAACTGGATGATTTTTGGAAGATCACTCTAGTTGGTAGTTCATAACTGGTAAGGCAGAGCCCTATCACCCATTGTGAACCAGCTGCCACTGACGCATGGCACTCAAGAGCAGGGCAGGTCACAGCTGCCCCAGCACCCTATTCGGAACTGATATCAGGGATTAAGAGCAGGTGTGAGGTGCCCTGTTTTTCCGTGACTTGCCCCTTGGGCAACGTGGGTAGAAAGTGAACAAAATACCCACCCACACTCCCTTCATGGCAAAGAGGGATGGTTTAGGGCTACCTCCTCTATCCTTTGACAAAGTGCTGAAATGCCCCATTCTCAGGCAATGTGGGGTGCTGGTACAAAAAACTAAAGCTCCCTGGACCTTAGGCAAAGCCAGGCATGGAAAAAATCACCCCAACACTCAGGAGAAGGCACGAGTGCTGATATGTAGCTCTCTTGTCTTGCTCAATGCTTTGGAGGCGAGGAACAACAAACAATGCAAAAGGAATAATAACAGGAATTCTACAAATTGAAATACTTAAAAGCAATATTATATGGAAAATATGCAGTTTGTTTGGAACACTACAATTATATTTCATCCAAAATTTGGTTTGAATGCAGAATGTCTTAGAACATGCTCATACAATATATAGTGCTACATGTTTTTGTCCGAACGTTCTACTTTTATCACAAATATAATACTATGATTACATCCACGTAAATGTGGTAGAATACTCAAATAGAAGATGCCAGGATGAAATGCATATA
The DNA here is from genome assembly GCF_964261635.1 of Lissotriton helveticus. Classification (NCBI taxonomy): domain Eukaryota; kingdom Metazoa; phylum Chordata; class Amphibia; order Caudata; family Salamandridae; genus Lissotriton; species Lissotriton helveticus. The sequence continues at coordinate 991,435,478 of NC_136072.1, read as the reverse complement.
ATATAAGATACACTTTTAATATGTTAACACTAATATTCAAATTTACTTTAATATTATTACATTTTTTGCAATTTTTTTTAATTTATAATACTTAAGTTAGGTA